>NC_058370.1:50572500-53292500 GCF_018350175.1 Felis catus
CCCTTTACTTATTAGCAAATGTTTGGCCTATAAAAGGCACTCAAATATTGCTGGGGAAAATGTAAAAACCAAGATACAGACAAGTAGCCTGCATGGATAGGAGTCAGTTAAGCAGCAGAAGAAAACCCAGGCTTCAGTCTTATGATGTTGCTTGCCCCTATAGTCAGTGACAATTACAAACATGGGAAATCAACTCTTCTGATTTTTGCTTAGTGCATATCTGCCACTTCGTTATCAGGTTCAGACTAGGGTTCATTTCATTTTATTTTTTTAAAGCTATCTTTGATGGCAGCTCAATCACTGAGTTCAGGGAATAAAAATAGATCAAAGGGGATGTGTCTTCCTAGTTTTGGCTGTCAAAATAATACTACTGGGGAATCTCTTGATCTTCAGCTTTAAAGAGCATTGTTAAGAAAATGTTCACATCCGGTGCGCCTGGGTGGCGTAGTCGGTTAAGCGTCCGACTTCAGCCAGGTCACGATCTCGCGGTCGGGAGTTCGAGCCCCGCGTCAGGCTCTGGGCTGACGGCTCAGAGCCTGGAGCCTGCTTCCGATTCTGTGTCTCCCTCTCTCTGCCCCTCCCCCGTTCATGCTCTGTCTCTCTCTGTCCCCAAAATAAATAAACGTTGAAAAAAAAATTAAAAAAAAAAAAAAGAAAATGTTCACATCATTTACGGAAATGTTAAAGGCAGCGCTGCTCTCTGAGGCCATGTAGGATTGCCAGCTGAGGATCTCAGAGAAATTTTTCCAGTTTCAAAACATCATTGAAGGTTACTTGAATCACTGGGGTTCAGTTTTTATTTGTTTATTCAGTATGTGTTATATGAATGACCTGGCAACAATTGTATCTTTTCTTTTGTGTGTCAAAACAACTCTGAGACAAGCACAATGTATTGGTTACCTAGGATTGTCAAGGCAGATTGACAAGTAATAATTAACTGAACCATCTATCCTCTTTTGCTTATGCACTAATGAATTTAGCCCGCCAACATGATTTCTAGTTTGAGGGCATTTCTTTTTGATCCTAAACATGAACACCAATAGGTAACCAACACGTGTGTGTACTTTCTGTGCCAGATAATTATCTAGGCATTCAAAGTAAAAGGTTTCTTCCGACTAGTCATGAAGAGCCTTTTAACCTCCCGAACTCTGGTCCAGAAATTGCATGTTATATTACTGGGTACCTACACTTAAAAAAGGAAGAGATGGAAGGGGGATTCTCTCTATAAAAACATTTAAGGAAACATTCCTTAATTACATGAAAAAACCCTGCAAACAATCTAAATGTTAAATTATGAAGAATTAGGGGCACCTGGGTGGCTCAGTCGGTTGAGCGGCCGACTTCGGCTCAGGTCATGATCTCACGCCCCGCGAGTTCGGGCCCCGCGAGTTCGGGCTCTGTGCTGACAGCTCAGAGCCTGGAGGCTGTTTCGAATTCTCTGTCTCCCTCTCTCTGATCCTCCCCCGTTCATGCTCTGTCTCTCACTGTCTCAAAAATAAATAAGCGTTAAAAGAAATTTTTTTTAATTATGAAGAATTGGCTAAGTAAATGACTGAAGCATTTATTTATTTGATAGACTCTGGATACTATAGTTTTCAATAAATGACATGAATAATATTTACAAGATAAGTGAAAAGGCAGAACATAATATGCATACTTGTATGCAAAGTATGATTATAAATATGTTAAAATATGAAGATAAATAACTAAAATGCAATATACCAAAATTGTACCACTTTTTTCTTGGGTGGTAGGGTGTTCTATGGTTTTTTCCTTCTTCCAATTCTACCTGTTTTCTAAATTTTCTTGAAAGAGACTGAACTAGCAGTTAATTAAAAATAAGGTATTAATGAAATAAATGATACTTATGGGTATTCTCATAAATCTCATACATGTCCATGAATTTTAATACACATCTATATACACACCAGTACCTGATGTGTCCATCTCCAACCCACAACTCTCTTCTATTTGACATTTTTACATGGAGTGTTCACAGGCATCTCACAAGCCATGTATCTAAATATGAAATATTAATTTCTGTACCCAACTGACCCAGTCTTTCCCATCTCTGTAAATTTACCAACATTTACTCATGTGCTGAAACCAGAACCTTAGAACTGAACTGGTTGCTGTCACTTCCTAACATGTCCAATTTAACATCAGGTCCTCAGAGTTCTATTTTCAAATTAAACTTGGATTCTTTGCAGTTTCCTCCATTTCCACCACTACGAACCAATCAAGACCACCATCTCTCACCTAGTCTACTTCAGCCCCCCCCCCCAACTATAGCTGGTCTCTCCTCTTCCATTCTCTTCTGCACAACATATCTAGAATCCTAAAATACTTATTTGAGACACGGATATCAAACTTTGAACTATTCAAATACTACCCATCCACTTACAATAAAATCCAAAACTTCTGCAAGACTCCCAATGTCCTGGCCCCTACCTTTCTTCCCAACTGCCCGAGTGGTTCACTAAGATCAAGATTCAATGGCTTTTTTCTCAGTTGTTTAAATTAGCTAAGTAGCTTTCTTGGTCTCACATTTGTGTTTCAGAGTAACTTCACTCCTACACATCTTACATTTTGGACTATCACACAAGAGCTCATTTGAGTTTTGCTGATTACAAAACACTTAAATCATCAAGTAATCTCAAATCACATGCATGCTTCTCTCACACAAATACTGTAAGCATGTTAGGGGCAGAAACTAGATCTTGGTCCAGTTTGTAATACCAACGTTCCTTCAACCTGGCACAGAAGAACACTCGACAAATGTTTGCTGAATAAAACTTTCTTGTTGGTCACAGACCATCTTAAATCACTAGGAATTGCCCTATGTGTTGAAGAATTCTAGGAACAGTCAAGAGGATGGGTAAAGGATTTTTAACTGACCCTTTCACATTTGGAGATGTTTTTCCTAGGGGAAAAAAAAACCAAATTCCTTGAGGATAAAGTCCTAATGGTACTTGACAAACAACTAGAATAGACTAAATTGAGAGTGCTAGCTCTAGACAAAAGGAAGACAGAAGACACTATGTCAGTCACCTTCATCAGAGTAACTCACACTTAACCTGTGTTATCCCACACACCCACACATTTATTTTCTTCTCTGCCTTTCCCTGATTTTCTTTGCATAGTCCTCTTGCCTTTCATAAAGGGGTCACTCAACATGCTGCACATTTGGGCTATGCATATGCATGATGGGGTCTATAGGGCTAGGAAACAAAAAATGAGGGCAAAGGGTGGTGCTCAGAAAGCATCTACTGCACTACATGAAACCACTCTCCCCTCCTTTCTTTTTTTTCTTTTCTTTTTTTTTTTTGATTGTGGAGGTTTTCTTGCAGTGGAAAAAAGGTTACAGTGGTTCCCACCAGTCACACAGGAGGCCTGTGACCTACCCTAGGTAGGCAGGGGGCAGAGAGTACCCCAGAGCCCACAATGCTATGAAAACTGGCTCATGTAATAAGCAAACTTTGTTGATCACAGGTTCTGAGGACATTTGCTAATTTGATAACCCGCAGATAAGGCTGATTTGTTTAAGCCTACCAAGCTAGGAGGTTACTGAAACACACATTTTCTCCCCCAGCATTTCCTGAATTGTCCCCACCTGTTGTCTTCTTGCTGCTCCATAGTTGAGTTTCACCATTTCTTTGACAAATTCTTTAAAGCGATGTGCAAGGTCTTGTTCATTTGTAGCATTTTTGACAGCTTCCAAGGCCTCTTCCACCTGAGGTAATAAGGAACATTTATCAATGGATAGAATTTAAATATTAAACATGTTAGAAATGGTCATTTGTAAAAAAAATTATGCCTAGGGATTCACATTTAAATCAAATAGAATACCGCTAATAAGTACTTATAATCAGAATATTTCTTCACAACACAAGGAGATTTTGTACCTAAAAAGATAATGCCTGAACTCTTGAAGCATTAGAACTGTATCAATTGTCGTTTATTGGGTTAGGATTCTGATGAGGAATACAGACTAATAATTTCACATAGACACATACAAGAAAATCGATGGAAGAAAAAAACATGGAATCTGAAAACCAATTCTAGAAATCTTTAGGAGGGAGTGCTTCACCAACGAAAACTGAAGGAATTCCCTGAAGCGTGAGTGCGCTTGAATCTGCAACCACAGTTCTTGGCAACACCTGTGCAGCCAGAGCTGAATGGCCTGTAACTGTGAACTGAGTTCACAACCTGCCGTCCACTGGAAAGAGGAGCTGTTCCCTGTGGAGAATCCAGTGAATCTGAAGCTTCGTTGTCACTGAAGGTGGTGTCAGCTGGGGTAGAATGCAGGTGAGCAGAATGAGAGCAGGCATGCCTCCCTAATGATGTGCCCTGCTTCCAATTCTTGCCAACTGGATCATGCAACTTTTGCAGAGAGATCTTTAAAAAATTTTTTTTTCAACGTTTATTTATTTTTGGGACAGAGAGAGACAGAGCATGAAGAGAGGCAGAGGAAGAGGGAGACACAGAATCGGAAACAGGCTCCAGACTCTGAGCCATCAGCCCAGAGCCTGACGCGGGGCTTGAACTCCCGACCGCGAGATCGTGACCTGGCTGAAGTCGGACGCTTAACCAACTGCGCCACCCAGGCGCCCCTGCAGACAGGTCTTAGACTTGAATTAGGGATTTCACTAAGAACTCCTTTACAGATGATTTGAGGATTTGGTGGGTGCCTGGGTGGCCCTGACTTCGGCTCAGGTCATGATCTCACTGTTAGTGGGTTCAAGCCCTGTGTCGGCTCTATGCTGAGAGCTCAGAGTCTGGAGCCTGCTTCAGATTCTGTGTCTCCCGCTCTGCCCCTCCCCCAGTCACATTAGGTCTCTCTCAAAAATAAAATAAAAAAACATTAAAAAAAATAAAATAAATGACTTGAGGATTTGGGTGGTACTAAAGTCTCTTCTCCAGAATGACTTTAATGTTTTTATTTATTTTTGAAAGAGCACACGCATGTGAGAGAGTGGAGAGAGGGAGACAGAGGATCTGAAGCAGGCTCTGCGCTGACAAGAGAGCCTGATGTGAGTCTCGAACTCATGAACCAGGAGATCATGACCCAGCAGAAGCTGGCGCTTCACCAACTGAGCCACCCAGGTGCCCCCCTCCAGAGTGACTTTACTACCGTGTGAAGATTTCCACAATTGGTAACATTAAACACCTGGGGTCTCAATTTAAATTAAAAGTAAAATTGAGATATGAAGTAACCCATGACATCATCATCAGTCAACTTGCTATTTTGTCAGTGGAAATAACCAAGAACAAAATTCTGAGTAAGGCACAAGACAGGTATGTGTTTGCTAAATCAAAAGTTCTTCTATACAAAAAGGGACCCTAGTAGACAGACCTCTGCTAATGCTGTCTTCTAATAGAAGCAACAGAAAAAGAACAGGCAGCTCAGTCATGTGAAGTGAAGAAAATGCAGGGCCTACTGAAGAATTCTGATTAGCTCTTTGTATTTGAAGCAAGCCAAAGGGAACATACAGGGAGTTCATCGTTTGACAATGCGGAAATACAAAGGACCACTAAAACAGCTAGAAAAAGCCAGAGATTAACACAGTTCTGAGCTACAGAGATCTACCTTTGTTTAAGCCTGACACAATCACAAAGATACCTAATTCAACATCCTTATCAAGTTTCACTGAGTGGAGGAAGAGAATCGTGTATATAAACCAGTGATAATGGAGATCAACCTTTTTCTCTGTAGACATGCCATTCAATTTACTAAATAGGCTAACCCATTTTTATTAAGAGTTGTAGCAAGCCAGGGAAGTTATTTAGAACGCTGGTAATCTAGACTCCACATAAAATTAAGTTTCCATTCACATCTCCTATGGAAATTCTGAATCTTTTCTTGACTGCAAAAAATATAAAATACTTTCACTTCTCAATGTTAGTCTTGTTCAATTCGTATCCAGGCTCCAATAATACTCAAGGAAAAACGGTAACAATCATTGAAAAAAAGGACTGTTGTGTGTAAAGATACTTTCTTTAGGGACTCAAATCAAGTTCCATACCATTTTATGGTATGGAATAGGCCAGATAAAGCATTTTCATAGTTTAATTAGAATCTTATACCTCAAACCTTTAAAACAACAAATCAGTGATGTCTCACTTTCTAATAGATTTGTAATTATCTTAACACGGCTATCAACAGCATCATGGAGAAGACAGCTCTTGACAGTTAATTTGTTCCTGCTGCTTATTTGAGCTGTAAATCTTTCCAGAGGACATAAAAACTGGTTCCAGCGAAGAGCAAAATAATTATCTCAGAAGGAGCTAAATCTTGGATTTGTTTTCTAATACATATATAAAACAGGCTTCTTACTGAATATTAATCAGACCAATTGGGAGTATCTATTTGTTGCTTTATACCTTACATTTTCTTATTGGCTGTATCTGAAGAATCCAGATGCTGGTTTGCATTTATGTTTCTAATTCAGTGAAGTTCTTTTAAAAAGAAACACCAATGATGGGGTCTCTGTGTAAAGGTAGACTTAGCCATACTTAGAGTTTTAATCTACAAGGATCTCCAAAGGTCAAGTAATGCAAAGTTCTCATGTAGAAACATGGGTTCAGAATCAGTCCGAGGTCTGGAAGGAATGGGACCATAGTAGAGAGTGGTGGGAGCAGACAAATTGGGGGGGGGGGGGAGGTGATGCTGAAGGGACAAGAAGGAAAAGGAGGGACAAAAAAGGGGCAGTGACCAGACACTTCTTCTGAGAAGTCAAAATTAATAACCAAGTTGGTCATTTTTTTGTTTTTGTTCTTTTTAAACAGAGCCAATGATATTTTCTTTCTGGGTGTCTGGATTAAAGGACATTACAGGGATATAAGCCAAACAAACACTTTAAAAGGCAGTTCTTATACAGAATACTCAGGACACTTTTTCCAAAAACTTTTTCAGAGCACTTAGATGGCACAATTGGTTAAGCATCCAACTCTTGATGTCAGCTCAGGTCATGATCTCACCGTTCATGAGTTCAAGCCCTGCATCGGGCTCTACGCTGACAGCATTGAACCTGATTGGGATTCTGGCTCTCTGCTCCTACCCAATGCTCTCTCTCAAAAAAAAAAAATAAAATAAACAAAGAACTTAAAAAAAAAAAAGGAAAACCTCCCTAGGCCCCACATTGTTAGAAGATATGAGTCAATATGTGTGAGGAAGGCTTGGTGTGAGGTCAGACCGTTGTGTTTGAACCCCAGCTCTGTCACTTGTTTGCATTATGATCCAGACAAACCACTTAACCTTTCAGACCCTCAGTGTCATTTAATAAAATGAAGGTAATAATGTTTACATATTACACAAAGTTATTGTGAGAATTAGGGAAGAAATGAAGAAGGTTTGTAAATGGAAAAAATGAAGATGGCTAACTAAACTCAATTAGAAAATAAATATAAGTGGGCTAAATACTGTAATTATGATAAAAACTCTCAGATGGAACCTTTGAGAGACTGACAAAGAATCCCAAGCAGGCTCCACACTGTTACCGCAGAACCCAATGTAGAGTTTGAACTCACAAATCTTGAGATCATGCCCTGAGCCGAAATCAATAGTTAGATGTTTAACCAACTGAACCACCCAGATGCCCCAACAGATGGAACGTTTACAAACAGACCCCACAAGAGGCTATCAACAAGAGATAATTTAAACAGTAAGATGAAAAAGATGAAGATAAAGCCTCTCATGCTAATGAATTTTAAATGTATCTGCAATAAATTCTAAATATATAACAGATCAAAGTATATGACAGAAATGGAACAAAGACTTCTTCTCTACTCTTTTCTCAAACTAGGTATTCTGTATATGTAGGAAAGGAAAGAAAGAAATGCAAAATAGCAAACACTTAGAATAACTGGCAAGAATTAAGTAGCTCCTTAAACAGAGACACTGACCTGCCACTCAGCGTCTAGCTAAGTATCGGAGTATCTGTTAAGGAAAGTATCTAATGAAGAGGTTTTCCCAAATAATTTCCAAGAGGCAAGGCGCTTGGAACATCTGCAGACCAGGCACTCGGGAGAGTGGAAGCCTCACAGTGAAGGCCTGCCAGCGAGAACTCTAAGCAGAGCAGAGCTCCTGGGGAGGTGTTAGAAGGGGGAAGCTTGAGAGACACACCTGTCCGGAACTGGGAAGTCTTTTCCAATGAGCTGATAAAGGAAGCCTTTAGAGGCAACAGCTGTAGCTTCCCTTCTTAAGAAGGCCCTCGGAGTCCTGGATATCACAATTAAGTGTTCTCCTGCCACAGCAGGCCCGGCTGTGAACACCAAAGTGAGAACTCTTTGCTCAACCAGGTAAACCTGTCCTTAATATTGGCAGTTTGGGCAGAGTACAGCTGAAAAGACTCAAAGATCTAGAAAACATATTAAAATTTCCTCCCTTGTTAGTGGATTTAGGTATTATTTTCGGAGCTTGTGACTTAAAACTCTTAAAATCTTGGTCTTTTCACAGAGATTGTTCAAAATAGCCTCTATCCCCATTCCTAAAGCAGGTCTGCCTTCCACAGACTACAGCTTTGTCAAATTGTTGGCAACCAGCTCTTTAAATCAGTCTCCCATTTTCCTGATTGGAACTTCATGTATTTACTTCGTTATACGAAAAGTAGTCTGAATTCATGTAGTCATTCAATACTTATTAAGCAGCTCCTAGGAGTCAGGTAGATATATAGGGATGGGGGTACTGAACTGAGTCGATCCTTCGCCCCCCTGGACTGTGTCACCTGGCTCTCCCATCAATATTTACCATCCATACCAGGGCCGCAAATCAGGGCGTAAGGATCCTCAATCCTGTTGGGACAGACTAACCTCATTTCAGGATCCTCCTGTGGATATGGGGTTGATTGGATTTTAAGTGACCTGAACTAAACTATTTAATAAGTCTTATATAATTCTCTTATTAGGATCTAGTTTTACAGCTAAATTAAAAATATTGTCTTGGGGGCACCTGGGTGGCCCAGTCGGTTAAGCATCTGATTTTGGGTTTCAGCTCAAGTCATGATCTCACTGTTCATGGGATAGAGCCCTGTGTCAGGTTCTGCACTGACAGCACAGAGCCTGCTTGGAATGCTCTGCCTCTTTCTCACTCTCTCTCTCTTTCTCTCAAAATAAATAAATAAACATTCAAAAATATATATTATCTTGGAAACAGTAGTTGGCTAAGATTCCAGTAGTTGGCTAAGTAGATGTAAGATTCCACATTCTATTACTTTACTTGTTTAATCATGTACTCTGGTTTGACTGCAATACCACAGCACCATCATATTTTATGTCTCTGCCTAACTCTGGCTTTTTTAAAAAAAACTTTTTAACATTTATTTATTTTTGAGACACAGAAACAGAGTGCAAGTAGGGGAGGGACAGAGAGAGAGGGAGACATAGAATTCAAAGCAGACTCCAGGCTCCCAGCTGTCTGCACAGAGCCCTACACGGGGCTTGAACCCACGAACCATGAGATCATGACCTGAGCCAAAGTTGGACACTTAACCAACTGAGCCACCCAGATGCTCCCTAAAGCTGGCCTTCTTGATTAAATATTTTCTTTCCTTCATAAGCTGCTCCTCCTGATTAAATTTTGTCTTCTTGTTAACAAGTGAAGAAAATGATTTCATCAGAAAGCAAGAATGCTTAAATGCTATTGTCATGTATTCTTAACGTGTCATGTTTTATAAAGCACAATAATACAGCTTATATTCCCAAAGTTATTTTCAGTTGGTGCAAGAAAAATGACACTAGCCAGTGCCACTGAGTACTTATGGGATGTACCAGACACGGTTCTAAATGGCTTGTATATACCTAATTTCGTCCCAGAAAACAGCTCTTTTTAGTTGACAGTTTTCCTATTTTTTACTTTATGCAGGAAATACTGAGGTCAGGGTGGTTACACTAGCTTCCCGTGAGGTCTCACAGCAAGTGAGTTGGGAGCCTGGATTTGAACCAAGGTAGTCTGCTCCAGAGTTCATGCTTTTAACTCTCCAGCTCTACTGTCTCAGTTTCCCAGAAAGGATAGGTTTACGAAGCTGATGGAGTTTGGGTTTGGGTTGTACTGATCAGTTGATGATGAACACTTATTAAGAGCCTTGCCCCATCTGATCAGTCTCCAGGATCTAGTCATTCCACCTCTTTAATATCTTTAAAACCTACCTCCTTTTCACAACATGCACTGCCACTGCCTTCACCTGCCTTTCAGTCACTGGCCTGGATAGTTTCAATGGTCTCTTCATCTGTCTCCTTGCTCGGATGCACCCCTTTTCTAATTCTTTCTCCACATTGCTACCAAAACTATTGATATAAATCCCAAATCTGATTCTAAGGCTTACAAGTACTCAGTGGCTCCCCACAATCCACACAGAGTCCACATGAATCATCATGCTATCTGAGGCACTAAACAACTTGTATTGCCCCATCCAACTTTGTTAGTGCCTCTCCCCACCTTGCCCTGTATGCTCCAGCAAGACAGAATCAATTATATTATTGAGAACACCCCAAGTCCCTTCTCTTGCTCTCATCCCTTGGTTCCTTCCCTTGGTGTGTGAAGCTCTCTGTAGCTGAAGTCTGTTGTCTGACCTGAATCTATCTCCTTTATTATGGCACAAGCACCCCATGAGCACACTAAGGGCAGATTTCCAGCAAGTTCCATTAGCTTGTGTGGCACCTCGGTGACCTCTCTGTCACCCAGTGAGGTAGGAATATCTGGATCTTGGCCCTGGCTCAGAGTGGCTGGGAGGGTCTCCCTGAAGTGCTCCATCCCAGTCTTTGGGGTAGCAGCTGCTCCTTATATCTGCTATTCCTATGTTCCTTAGAGCTCTCTTCCTGCTACCCAAACCCTTATAACTCTAGTCTGCTATTGGAGTTAACAGTTCTTCATATTAAGCTTCCCCCTGCTGAGCTTACTGTGAAGTTTTAATCTCGTCACTGAACAGAATGATAGATCCCCAAGCTCTTCTGATGGGACCAACCTCTTCCCAGTCACCCTCAACCCTTAGGCTACAGTTTAGCTTGGGCTTCTGACTCCCACACACTCAATCTGGTCCAAGAAATTGGTTTCAGGAAAAGCAAATCGCATTCAATTTAATAAGACCCAATCCTGAGACCTCCTTCTCCCAGCCACATCACCCTTTCTCATATTATCCTCAAATGACCAACACTATAATTTGGTTGAACTGATCCCATCTGTGACTTGGGGGATGGTGAGGGAAAGGAGTAAGCACTGACCAAATTAAAAAAATCAACACATCCCATTCCCGCTCTAAATAATTTTTAGAGATAATCACCTAATTCATAAGCCAATAGAATTAACAAGACCATGAAACTTTTATTTGTGCTAAAAACAAAAGGGAAGAGAATTCACTCTTTCCTGCTATCTTTAGTCTAGAAGCATGTAATCTTGAGAATAGTTAGCAGCTATCTTGAGACTATGACAAAAGGGCCTACAGAGAAGAGTGCTCTTAGTGAAGGAAAGGAGATAAGAGCCTGGTTCTTATCACATTTTTGTGCCTTGATCAAGCCTTGCCTGAAGCTAATTACCTCTGGACTTTTTGGTGAGCCAATATACTCCTTTTTTAATATACCAAGTTGAAAATGAACTTTTGGGACCTCATCAAAAAAAAAAAAGCTTCTGCACAGCAAAGGAAACAATTAGCACAACTAAAAGGCAGCCGATGGAATGGGAGAAGATATTTGCAAATGACATATCAGATAAAGGGTTAGTATCCAAAATCTATAAAGAACTTATCAGACTCAACACACACACACACACACACACACACACAAGAATCCAGTGAAGAAATGGGAAGAAACCATGAACAGACACTTCTCTAAAGAAGATATCCAGATGGCACACATGTGAAAAAATGATCATCACTCATCAGGCAAACAGAAATCAAAACCACAATGAGATACCACCTCACACCTGTCAATGTAGAATGGCTAACACTAACAACTCAGGCAACAACAGATGTTGGCGAGGATGCGGAGAAAGAGGATCTCTTTTGCACTGCTGGTGGGAATGCAAACTGGTGCAGCCACTCTGGAAAACAGGATGGAGTTTCCTCAAAAAATTAAAAGTAGAACTACCCTACGACCCAGCAATTACACTATTAGGTGTTTATCCAAGGGATACAGGTGTGCTGTTTCGAAGGGGCACATGCACCCCCATGTTTATAGCAGCACTATCAACAATAGACAAAGTATGGAAAAAGTCCAAATGTCCATTGATGGATGAATGGATAAAGAAGAGGTGGTATACATATACAATGGAGTATTACTCTCCAATAAAAAAGAATGAAATCTTGCCATTTGCAACGATGCGGATGGAACTAGAGTATATTATGCTAAGTGAAATTAGAGAAAGATAAATCTCATATGACTGAAGTCATATGAAGAATTTAAGATACAAAACAGATAAACTTAAGGGAAGGGAAGCAAAAATAATATAAAAACAGGGAAGCGGACAAAACATAAGAGACTCAAATATAGAGAACAAACAGAGGGTTGTTGGAGGGGTTGTGGGAAGGGGAATGGGCTAAATGGGTAAGGGGCTTAAGGAATCTACTCCTGAAGTCATTGTTGTACTATATGTTAACTTGGATGTAAACTAAAAAAATAATTAATTAATTAAAAAATAAAATAAAATACCAAGTTGAGTTCGGTTTGTGTTAAAGTGGAAAACATCCTAATTAGTATACCTTCATTGTAGGTGAGATCACAGCCATGTGCACATTTTCCTAATATGCAATGCCTTTTTTTTGAATGTCTTCCCTAGTAGCCTATAAAGTTTTGAAGGCAGGGGCTGAGACTTATTCACCTTTGAAGTTATCTGAGCACAGTGTCTTGTATACACTAGGCATCCAGTAAGTCCTTTTTGAAATGATAACTGAATACATAAATAAATTCCAAACAACCCAGCTGTGTGAAGTTAATGCTGCAATAGCTGTGACAGAAAAGATATGCTAAGAACCTGGGCAGTAATTTCCCTCTTTATAATCAGAAACAAGGCTATTTTATGTCAATTGACTGCTGTTCTTCAAACACAAGAGCCACATTAGAGCTCTAGGACTACACAGCCAACTACTGAGAAATAATCTATACTGAGGACACACAACACTATTTGATGCTTATGTCCCAAAAAGCAGAGGTAATATTAAAGTCACCCTGTCTCATCAATGTCCTGCAAACAGGAGGCAGCTAACTCAAGAGAGTTAAAAATCTTTATTATTTCCCTTCTTCTGCTGGCATTGAGCTTTATTTGCTCTTCTTTTTCCAACTCTTTGATGTGTGAGATTTGGTTGTGTACATGAGACTTTCCTTCTTTCTTGAGGAATGCCTGGATTGTTATATACTTCCCTCTTATTACCGCCTGGCCACATAGTAAAGGTTTTGGACTGTCATGTTTTCATTTTCATTGGCTTCCATGTATTTTTTAAATTGATTCTTTTATTTATTACTGTTAATTTCCTGGTTGACCAATGTATTCTTTAGTCAGATGTTCTTTATTCTCCATGTATTGGTGGTCTTTCCCATTTTTTTTCCTTCGGTTGACTTCAGGTTTCATAGCACTGTGGTCTGAATATAAGAGGGCTGATTTGTGACCTAGTATAATCTACTCTGGAGAATGTTCCATGTGCATTCAAAAAGAGTGTGTGTTTTGCTGCTTTAGGGTGAAATGCTCTGAATATATCTGTTAAGTCCATGTGGTCTAGTGTGTCGTTCAAAGCCATTGTTTCTTTGTTGATCTTCTGCTAAGATGATCTATCTTTTGATGTAAGTGGGGTGTTGAAGTCCTTTACTATTATTGTATTATTATCAATATGTTTCTTTAAGTTTGTTATTAATTGGTTTATATAATTGGCTGTACCTAGCTGGGGGCATAAATATTAACCATTGTTAGGTCTTCTTCTTTGATAGACTTCTTTATTATGACATAAGACTTTCTACACTTGATCTTAGCCAAAAGGCCGAGAAGCGATTAGGACTTTCTTCATCACTTATTACAATCTTTCATTTAAAATCTAGTTTGTCTGATATATGTATTGCTACTCCAGCTTTCCTTTGATGTCCATTAGCATGACAGATGGCCCTCCACCCCTTCACCTTCTATCTCAATGTGTCTTTGGGTCGAAAACGAGTCTTTTATAGGCACCATTTCAATGGTTCTTGATTTTTTTTATCCATTCTGATATGCTATGTCTTTTGATTGGAGCATTTAGCCCATTTACATTCAAATAATTATTGATAGATATGAATTCAGTGTCATTGTATTACCTGTAATGTTGCTGTTCCTGTAGAATGTCTCTGTTCCTTTCTAGTCTTTGTTGCCTTTGGCCTCTCTTTCCCACTCAAAGTGTCCCCTTTAACAATTCTTGCAGAGCTGGTTTGGTGCTCAATAACTCCTTTAGTTTTTACTTGTCTTGGAAACTCTTTCTCTCTCTCCTTCTATTCTGAATGACAGCCTTGCTTGATAAAGTATTCTTGGCTGCAAATTTTCCCCGTTTAGCACATTAAATATATCATACTGCACCCGTATGGCCTGCCAAGTTTCTATAGACAGGTCTGCTGTTAACCTTATATATCTACCCTTATAGGTTAAGGACCTTTTTTCTTTAGCTTCCTTCAGAATTCTCTTTTTCTTTGTATTTTGCAAGTTTCACTATGATATATTTTTGTGTGGACCTCTTTTATTGATATTGAGGGGAGTTCACTGTGCCTCTTGGGCTTGAATGGCTGCTCCCTTCCCCAGATTGGGGAAGGCCTCGGCTATAATTTTCTCAAATAAACTTGCTGTCCCTTTTCCCCATTCTTCTGACACTCCTATGATAAAGGTATTATTACACTTTATAGAATTGCTTATTTCTCTTAGTCTATATCTGTGACCCAATGGTTTTCTTTCCCTCTCCTTCTCAACTTCATTATTTTCCAAAATTTTTTTTAAATTTTTTTTTCAACGTTTATTTATTTTTGGGACAGAGAGATACAAAGCATGAATGGGGGAGGGGCAGAGAGAGAGGGAGACACAGAATCGGAAACAGGCTCCAGGCTCTGAGCCATCAGCCCAGAGCCCGACGCGGGGCTCGAACTCACAGACCGCGAGATCGTGACCTGGCTGAAGTCGGACGCTTAACCGACTGCGCCACCCAGGAGCCCCCCAAAATTTTATCCTCTATGCCACCTATTTTATCCTCTGCTTCTTCCATCTTCATTGTAATTACAATGAGTCAATTTTGCATCTCAGTTTTGGCATGTATAATTTCAGCCTGACTACTTTTTAGGTGTTTTATTTCTGCAGCACAGGTTTCTCTGAAGTCTTCTATGGTTTTTTTCAAGTCCAGCAGGCATTCTTATGTCAGCTCTTCTAAATTATTCTTCAGATATATTACTTATATCTGTTTTGAGCAAAATCCTGGGTGTGGTTTCTTCTTGATCTTGAGGAGAGAATTCCTCTGTCTTGTCATTTTGTCTAGGTTCCAGTCTTTGTCGTGTTGTGAAAGCTTGCTATGTTTTTCATTCTTGGCGAAACACTATATTAATAAGGGATTATACACTGTCAAGGGCCTGGCACTTCGAGACGTGTTTATGGTATATGCTGTGTGCACTCTGCTGTTGTGATTTGGCTGCTCTTTCCTCCAGCTCAGTCCTCTGCAGAGTTCCTCCTTGCTTGCAGTGGGAAGTGTTTGGAACTTTGACTAGATGTGCTTTGATTTGTTCTTTTTAAATAAGCCTGATTTGGAGCTCCTTGGTGGCTCAGTCAGTTAAGTGTTCAACTTCAGCTCAGGTCATGATCTCCTGGTTCTTAGGTTTGAGCCCTGGGTTAGCCCTGTGCTGATATTTCACAGCCTGGAGACTCTTTTGGATTCTGTGTTGTCTATCTCTCTCTCTCTCTCTCTCTCTGCCCCTCCCCCATCTCTCTCACGCTCACTCGCTCAGAAATAAACATTAAGCCCAATTTAAAATAGATAATAAGCCCGATTAAAAACAAATTAAAGCCTCATCCAAAAAGAAAAAAAAAAACAGAAAAAAAACGTAAAGGAACAAAAATAGAAAAACAAACATACAAACAAAAAACTGTAAGCCTAATTCCAAAGGAAAAGAAAGCCAAAAAGGAGAAGAAGGAAAAAAAGGAAGAAAGAAAGAAAGGAAAAGTAGCCTTTTCAAAAACAATGAGATATAGGAAATTAAAAAAAAAAAAAAAACGAATAAGAAAACAAAAGAACTGCAATTTTTTTTTCAAGAAAAAAAAAATGCCTGGTCCTATTTCCACCAGAACCAAAACACTGAAATTGAGTCCTTGGAACATTAATTTTTTGTTTTTTGTTTGTTTTTTAATGTTTACTTTGTTTTGAGGGAGTGAGGGAGATAGAGCATGAGCAGTTAGGGGTAGAGAGAATGGGCGACACCAAATCCAAATCAGGCTCCAGGCTCTGAGTTGTCAGCACAGAGCCCGACATGGGGCTCAAACTTACGAGCCATGAGATCATGACCTGAGCTGAACCAACTGAGCTCAACCAACTGAGCCACCCAGTCACCACAAGGCTTTGGAGCAGTGTATGATCAGTAGATTTCGTCCACGTGGAAGGGCCTGTACTGCTGTGTTGGTCCTCTGGGGGAGAGGCCTGCTGCCGATCATACCTGCTCTTGTAAAGATGACCCTGTCAGGGGGCGGGGTTTGGTGTAAGCAGCTCCAGCCTCAACTGGAGGTGCTGTGCTACTCACTGAAGGCTTACCATGCTGGTGGGTGGGAGAAGATGGAATTACCCTGCTCTATTTCTCCTGGGTAGGGGACCTGGTGCCTGCCACTGTTTAGGTAGCCCTCACAGATAAACGATCTTCCCTTCTCTGTCCCAGGCTTCTCTCAGATCCCTGCCCTTAACCCTTCTGTGCCCAGACCATGGACATGCCAGTGCCATAGCTCTTCTGTGTTTATCTCTGGTGTGTGGCTGGGATTCAAAATTCCAAATTTGAAAGGACTGGGCAAGGTGTAAACCTGCTTCCCCCTTTCCAGAGGAGAGCTTTGCAGTGTTGCACTGGCACTTTTCTGTCCAAGAAAAGCAGTCCTTGGGCTGCAAAGGTGTCTAGAGTTTATGTTGAGGCACAGCAAAAAGCTGTAACCACTTGATTTTCCCTCTGCATGTGTCTCTGTCCCCTGCTATTCAATACCCTCTCAAAGGTGCCGGCCATGTCTTTTGTCCTTGAAGAGCCAATATACCCTCCTGTAAATGCACTGAGGGAATGGGACCTTTCTATCTCAGTGCAACCCAGGAGATTGCCACGCCATGCTGTCAGTTCTCAGGCTTCCTCTCCTTCTCCACAAGAGTACCACTGCCTACCCAGGCCTACTCTAGTAAATGATGCAGACTTCCAAAAACTCAGAACTTCAGCTCCACTGTTTGCAAAAACTTGCAATATTCAGTTCTTCACAATTCCCTGATCAATGGTTTGGGGGTGGGGGTGCTTTTCTTGTGTGAACCCAATACACTGTTCTCTCCCCCTCTTTCCTTCTCCTGTGAAAAGGGCTCCCACCCATCTGTGGCACTGAAGCTTTTCTCTCCCCCAAATCTCCACTCCACACCTTGTACCTGCCATGTTCTCTCCCTCAGATTATGCATATTGTTCTCTTAACCTTTAGATCAATTTCCCAGGTATTCAAAATAGATTTAATGTTGATCTGTGTTCAAGGGATGAGACTAGCCCAGAGTCCACCTACTTCACTGCCATCTTAACTTCTCCCCAGACTTCTATCATTTAAGGTTGGCTGCTGTAACAATGTGCATAAAATAATATTTTTCAACATTACACAAATTTATTCTTACTTTACATAGAAACTAAACACAAGTCCCAGGCATGAGTCCTTTCCACTCCTGCTGTATGTCCTTTGTCATTTACCCATGTTAGAAAGGCCTGTGCATCTGTGTCTGCTCAGTTTACTCAGACCAATCTAGTGTTGATGGAGTCTGAGAACATATCCCCCTATACATGCATTTATGCAGTCCACATTCAACCCTTTGTATATTTGCAAAACTGACGCCAAGGAATAGGCTGAGACTGGCTTAGGGCACAGTATGTGAGCAGAGTCCAGAAGAAAAATGAGGAATATGGCTTTCTAGGCCAAAATTCAACACTGTCTATCCAGTTTGCTTTGGAAAGAGGGCCTTTAGGATCCCGGTGAGCCCTTCCTAACTCCTCCCAACTTAGATCATTCTCCTCTCCACATTAAACTGAGCACACAGGCATGCATACACAGAAACAGATTGCACAGCTGGAGATAATGGAATGGTGGTTAAGGAAGGGCTTATATCCTGTCAGTGTTAGGGAAAAAGGAGGAAAGACTTGGAGACACATCTGACATGGAGCAGGGACATTTATTCTCCTGGCAACATGTACAAAATTCCATAGCATGAAGGGGATTCTTAAAGTTCCCATAGTCTCGCAGGGGAACAGGCCATCTCCATAGTAGTCTCTGGAGAAGAGTCTGAGGTCCTATCATCCACCATTCTCAGCTCTTAGGACTAGGATGAGCACCCACGCTAGGCCACAGTAAAATGGGGACCATAGTTTGAAAGGACTCAGTTTCCTTGTCCATAAACTGAGTACCTTCTCTTTTATCACTGGTCTTCAGGAGACACTCTGCCTTGAGGATACCCAAATAAAGTTTCCTCTGTGGAGATTAAGTGCTAGTGCTGGC
This sequence comes from Felis catus, assembly GCF_018350175.1. Classification (NCBI taxonomy): domain Eukaryota; kingdom Metazoa; phylum Chordata; class Mammalia; order Carnivora; family Felidae; genus Felis; species Felis catus. Next base: position 50,591,180 of record NC_058370.1, read on the forward strand.
CACCAAAGGGAAGGCAGCCTCCTGAATGTGTTTGTGCTCAGATTTGTTAGAGCACCTGGAGGGAAGAATCATACAGAGGTCATTATGACCTTTCCCCTGCCTCAGAAACATCAGGCACCTATTATTATGAGTGACCATCTCCACAGACTGAGCTGGTCAGAATGAGGAAAGGGGGACTCGACAATCTTTCAATTTATTCAGCAACTATGCCCTGAGCACCCACCCAGTGCCAAGTACCTTGGTTCACCTAAGTGTGGTGCTGTAATTGAACAAGTGTTCTCGGCCTGTCAAGAACTCGTAGTCTAAGGGTGAAAGATACAAAAGCAAAAACATGACAAAAAAAAATAGCAATTAAGACAAAAACAAAGCAGGGTGCAGTGAGGGAGGTCTGGCGAGACAGTGGGTAGGAGGGTTTGAAAGGCTTCACTTGAGATTCTTACTGGAACCAGAATAGGAAGAGGGAGCCAGCCCTGCACACATCTGGGAGCAGTGAGTCAAGGACAAGTCACCGTGGGTGAGAGGCTCCTGACAGAAGTGAATTTGACCAAAGGAGGTGAGGAAGGTGGTCAGTTTGGCTGGAGGGGACCTGGGAAACGAGAAAGGAGATGGGGATGGATAGCTGGGTCTCATCCTTGGGTCTGGTAGACTTTTAACAATTAATTCCTCCCTGCAACAGTCTACAGAACTCAGCACCTTCAAACCATGAATATTGAATAGCTCATAAACTGGAAACTAGTAATCCTGGCAAAACAAGGCTGGGCCCTCTATTTCTAGGTCTCTATGAAGTTGGGGCAGTGGTCTCAACTGAGGCTCAACTGAATATTTCCTCTCAAGCTCATTCATGTGACTATTGTCAGGATTCAGTTTGATCTCAGAGCATGACTTCCATTCTGCCTGTTAGCATGTGGTTTCTCTCACTTCTGTCCTATATGTGCCTGTCCATGGAATCAATGTTAACATCAGTGCCTTTTCCCATTACCAGGGACTGAAAAATGAGGGAAACAGGGAGGGGGGGACATTGGCATGGAGAGAGAGAGAGAGAGAGAGAGAGAGAGATGGAGAGGGAGAAGGAAGGGGAGAGGGACATGCGAAGAAGGAGAGGGAGAGAAAAGGAGAGAGAGAGGAAGAAAGAGAATTGGAGGGAGAGTTAGGGAAAGGGGAGGGGAGAGAGAGGTAGAGAAAGGGGAAGAGAGAGAAAGAAATCAATGAAGAGAGAGAAACAGGGACATAATAGCTTTGGTGGTTTTTAAACATAGACATGATATCTCATCACTCTGTGCTCTATTGATAAGAAGCCAGTTACTAACTGCTTCATGCTTACACAGGGATGTGTATACTTGTGGAGAAGAAAACTGCAAGTCATAGTGGAGAGGATATGGTGATATACTCACACAATTCGCCTAGAGGAAAGCACTAAAATGTGACTTAGAATTAATGAGTGCCATTGAGATTAAAGACTAGATTATGCTTACTTGGTCTCCTCAAGCTGAATATAAATCTACACTGAAGATTAACGAAAATGTACAAGGCAAAAATAAGTATGGTAATATGGAAAAAGCAGATCATACCCCTGTAGTCAAATAAAAGGTAACTCCCCATGAAGTATACATTTGTAAGATAATTTTTCTGAAATAATTAAAAGGAGAGCTATGCCCCTTGGTTTTTCAGTTCTTCTAGGTTGTCTTAAAAGTTAGTTAGTTAATTAGTTAGTTAGTTTTAATGTTTTTATTTAAATTCCCATTAGCTAACATACAGTCTAATATACGTTTCAAGTGTACAATATTGTGATTACATACTTTCATACAACACGGGGTCTCATCACAATAATTATGTTAAACAGGTGATGTGGATTCAGGACTGCACTTAAAAGTTCTTTGAAAAAAATTGCACCATTTCTTTCATGGATTAAGCAACACTTGGTCATTTACAACCATCAAGTATCAAAGCTTCAAGCGCTATTGGAAAATATTGCTCAAGTGTCCATTGATAGACAATGGATAAAGAAGTATATACATAAGCATTAAAAATGAATGACATCTTGCCATTTGCAACATTGGTGGTTCTAGAAACGTAATGCTAAGTGAAATAAGCTACCATGAAAGACAAATCCCATATGCTTAGACTCATACGTGGAATTTAAGGGGGGAAAAGCAAAAATAACAAAAAAGAGACAGAAAACAAAATACAGACTCTTAACTACACAGAACAAATAGATGATTATAGCAGAAGGTGGGTTGAGTGATGGGCGAAATAGGTAAGGGGATTAAGAGTACAATTACCCTGATAAACCCTGAGTAATATATAGGATTGCTGAATCACTTAATTATATAAATGCAATGAATATAAGTCTGTATCTTAACTATTCTGGAATTTTTTTAATTCTGAAAAGAAAAAACACTGTTGGAAAATATTAAGCACCTCTAGTATCCCAATTTTACAGGTAAATGAACTAAGGCTCAGTGAGGGCATCACTGGAAGGATAACACAAGCAAGGTTTTCTGACACCTGGTTTAGGTTCCTTGCTCAATGAAGAAAAGTAAAAAACTTTTCTCTCTCCAAGTCAATAGATATATCTTTTAAATGTGTAGTTTTTAAAGAACAGTGATATTCAGTCAGCATTAGGAAGATACAAATAAGCCTCTTATATTATCATATTATCAAATTAGTAATGTGTTTATTTAAATTCAAGTTAGTTAAAATACAGAGTAGTATTGGTTTCAGGAGTAGAACCCAGTGATTCATCACTGATATCACCCAGTGCTCTTCCCGGAAGCTGCCTTCCTTAGTGCCACTCATCCATTTAGGCCATCCCTTACACACACACCCTCCAGCAGCCCTCAGTATGTTCTCTGAATTTACAAGTCTCTTATGTTTTGCCTCCCTCTCTGTTTTTATCTTCTTTTTCCTTCCCTTCCCCTATGTTCATCTGTTAATTTCTCAAATTCCACATATGAGTAAAATATCATATATCTGTCTTTCCCTGACTGACTTATTTTGCTTAGCATAATACCTTGTAGCTCCATCCATGTTGTTGCAAATGACAAGACTTCATTCTTTTTGATCGCTGAGTAGTATTCCATTGGTATATATATATATGTATATATATTTGTGTATATATGTATATACACACACACGCACACATGCACACACACACATATAGTACATTTTCTTTCTTTTTTTTTTTTTTCAACGTTTATTTATTTTTGGGACAGAGAGAGACAGAGCATGAACAAGGGAGGGGCAGAGAGAGAGGGAGACACAGAATCGGAAACAGGCTCCAGGCTCTGAGCCATCAGCCCAGAGCCTGACGCGGGGCTCGAACTCATGGACCGCGAGATCGTGACCTGGCTGAAGTCGGACGCTTAACCGACTGCGCCACCCAGGCGCCCCTATAGTACATTTTCTTAATCCATCCAACATGTGGACTCTTTCCATAATTTGGCTATTGTTGACAGCACTGCTATAAACAACGGGGTGCATGTGCCTTTTGAATCAGCATTATTTTATTCTTTGGATAAATTCCTAGTTCAATTGCTGGGTCAGAGAGTAGTTCTAATGTTAATGTTTCAAGGAGCCTCCATGCTGTTTTCCAGCATGGTTGCACCAGTTTGCATTCCCACCAATAGTGCAAAAGGGTTCGCCTTTGTCTGCATCCTCATCATCATCTGTTGTGGCCTGATTTCTTAATTTTAGCCATTCTGACAGGAGTGAGGTGGTATCTCATTGTGGTTTTGATTTGTTGTTTTTTTTTTTTTTTTTTCTGTGAGTGATGTTGAGCATCTTCTCATGTGTCTGGTAGCCTTCTGGATGTCTTCTTTGGAAAAGTGTCTATTCATGTCTTCTGCCCATTTCTTCACTGGATTATTTGCTTTTTGAGTGTTGAGTTTGGTAATTCTTTAGAGATTTTGGATACTAACCCTTTATCTGATGTCATGTGCAAATATTTTCTCCCATTGCGTTGGTTGACTTTTAGTTTTGTTGATTGTTGCCTTCACTGTGCAGCAGCTTTTTGTCTTGATGAAATCTCAATAGTTCATTTTAGCTTTTATTTCCCTTGTCTCTGGAGACATGTAAAGTAACAAGTTGTGGCAGCCTAGGTCAAAGAGGTTGCTGTCTGTTTTTACTGTAGAATTTCCAGTCTTGAAACCTACTTGTAGGTTTCTGTCTCACATTTAGGTCTCTCATCCATTTTGAATTTATTTTTGTGTGTGGTGTTAGAAATTGGTCCAGTTTCATTCTTCTGCATGTTGCTCTCCGGTTCTCCTAGCATCACTTGCTAAAGAGACCATCTTTTTTCCATTGGATAATGTCCTGCTTGACAAAGTTTAATTTACTTTTTATTTTTGGGTCCATTTCTAAATTCTCTTTTGTATTCCCTTTATCTATGTGTCTGTTTTTGTGCTAGTACCATACTGTGTTGATTATTATAGCTTTGTAATACAGCTTAAAGTCTGGCATTGTGAAGCCTCCAGCTTTGGTCTTCTTTCTTTCTTTCTTTCTTTCTCTCTTTCTTTATGTTTCTAAAATTGTCTCCCAGTCAAAAACTTTGTTGATTCTTTTTTAAAGTTTTTTTCAAAGGACTTAATTTTAATAAAGTCCAATTTATTATTCTTTTATGGACATTTATTTTGCTGTCATATCTTTAAAAACGGTTTTATAACCTAGAGTTAAAAAATTTGTCATGGCTTTTATTTATTTTGTTTGGAGGTTTTATAGTTGTAGTTTTTCTTAATATGAAACTTATTGTCAAATTGGTTTCCTTTTTCAACATTTCTTTGGCTATTTGGATTCTTTTGTGTTTCCATGCAAACGTTATGATTGCTTGCTCTAGCTCTGTGAAGAATGCTGGTGTTATTTTGATGGGATTGCATTTAATGTGAGGATGGCTTTGGGTAGTATCTACATTTTAACAATATTTGTTCTTCCAACCCATGGACATGGAATAATTTTTCCATTTCCATTATTCCATGGAATAATTCTTCCATTTCCTTCATAAGCTTTCTATAGTTTTCAGTGTACAGGTATTTTCCCTTTTTGTCTAGGTTTATTCCTAGGCATGTTATGATTTTTGGTGAAATTGTAAATGGGATTAATTTTTTGATATCTCTTTCTGCTGCTTCATTATTGGTGTAAAGAAATGGAGCTAATTTCTGTACCTTGATTTTATATCCTGCAACATTGGTGAATTCACATTTCAGTTCTTGCAGGTTTTTGGTAGAGTCGTTTGGATTTTCCTATAGAGTATCATGTCATCTGTGAAGAGTGAAAGTTTGACTTCTTCCTTGCCAGTTTGCATGCCTTTTATTTCTGAATTTTGTCTGATTGCTGACGCTAGGGATCCCAGTACTATGTTGAACAACAGTGGTGAGAGTGGACAGCCCTGTCATGTTCCTGACCTTAGGGGGAAAACTCTCAGCTTTCCCCCATCAAGGATGATATTAGCTGAGGTCTTTCCTATATGGCCTCTGTGATGTGGATGTAAGTTCCTTCTATCCCTACTTTCTTGAGGGTTTTTATCAAGAAAGTATGCTGTATTTTGTCAAATTTTTTTTTCTGCATGTGTTGACGCAATCATATGGTTCTTGTCCTTTCTTTTATTCATGTGGTGTATCACATTAATTGGTTTGTGGATATTGAACCAAACCTGCAGCCCAGGAATAAATAGTACTCGATTATGGTGAATAATTCTTTCAATGTATTGTTGAATTCAATTTGCTAGTATCTTGTTGAGAATTTTTGCATACATGTTCATCAGGGATTTTGGTCTATAATTCTCTGTTTTAGAGGGGTCTTTGGTTTTGGAATCAAGGTAATGCTGGCTTCATAGAATGAGTTTGTAAGTTTACCTTCCATTTCTATTTTTTTTAACAGTTTCAAAATAATTGGTATTAATTCTTCTTTAAAATTTTGGTATAATTCCCCTGGGAAGTCATCTGGTCCTGAACTCTTGTTTGATGGGAGATTTTTGATAACTGATTCAGTTTCTTTACTGCTTATGGTCTCTTCAAATTTTCTATTTCTTCTTGTTTCAGTTTTCAGTAGTTCCTAGGTTTCTATGAATTTATCAATATCCTCCAGATAGCCCAATTTGTTGGCATTTAATTGATCATAATATTCTCTTGTAATTGTTTGTATTTCTTTGTTGTTAGTTGTGATCTCTCCTCTTTCATTCAGGATTTTATCTATTTGAGTCTTCTCTCTTTTCTTTTTGAGAAGTCTGGCTAGGGATTATCAATTTTTTTCCTTATTTCAAAAAATCATAGCTTAAATTTATTGATCTATTCTGTATTTTTATTCGATGTCATTATTTCTGCTCTTATCCATTCTTCTTCTTCTTCTTCTTCTGGCTTTGGGCTTTAGTTGCTGCTTCTTTTCTAGAAACCTAATCTAATATTGTGTACCTATCTTGCTTCTTGAGATAGGCCTGAGTTGCAATGTATTTTCCTCTTGAGGACTACCTTTGCTGCATCCAAGGGGTTTGGACTGTCATTTTCATTTTCATTTTCTTCCATGTTTTTTTTAAATTTTCCTTTAATTTCCTGGCTGACCCATTCATTCTTTAATAGGATTTTCTTTAAATTCGATGTATTTGAGGGATTTCCAATTTTTTTTCTTGGGGTTGATTTCAAGTTTTATAGTGTTGTGATCTGAAAATATGCATGATATGATCTCAATTTTTTTGTACCAGTTGAGGGCTGATTTGTGATGCAAGATGTGATCTATTCTGTATAATTCCACGTGCACTCAAAAAGAATGTGTATTCTGTTGCTTTAGGATAAAGTGGTCTGACTATATCTGTCAAGTCCCTCTGTCCCAATGTCCCTCTACTCCTTATTCAGATTCATTGTTTTTTTATTGATTATCTCTTAGATGATCTGTCCATTGTTGCAAATGGAGTATTAAAGTCTCCTATAATTATGGTATTATCAACAATAAGTTTGCTTGTTTTTGATTAATTGATCTACATATTTTGGTGCTTATATATGTTGGGGGCATAAATATCTACCATTGTTATCTCTTCTTGATGGCTAGACCCCTTAAAATTATGATATAATGCCCTTATTCATCTCTTGTTACAGTCTCTTTTAATATCTAGTTTGTCTAAGTATGGCTACTCTGGCTTTTTTTAGTAGTAGTTAAGCTTAAAAGTTTATTACACTTTATAAAATGCTGATGAATTTTCACACGAATAAAAGGCCTCATGGTGTCCAATAAGGAAATTACAACTCTGGCTTTCTTCTGATGTCCATTAGCATTACAGATTATTCTCCATCCCCTCATTCTAAATCTGCAAGTGTCCTCTGGTCTAAATAGAGTCTCTTGTAGGTAGTGTATGGATGGCTCTTGTCTTTTAATCATTCTCATATCCTGTGTCTTTTGACTGGGGCAGTTAGTCCATTTACATTCAGATATGTATTGGAAGATATGAATTACTGTGTAAGCTGTAGCTTTCATCTTTGTGGTATTGTTTCTGGTCCTTTGTATGTTTGCTGCTTTCCACTCATAGAGTTCTCCCTTTGAATTTCTTGCAGGGCTGGTGTAGTGATAACTAACTCCTTTAGCTTTTGTTGGTCTGGGAAGGTCTTTATCTATTCTATTCTGAATAACAGCCTTATTGGGTAAAGAATTCTTGGCTGCATTTTTTTCCCTATTCATTACATTGAATATTTCCTGCCACTCCCTTCTGGCCTGCCAAGTTTCAGTGGGCAGGTCTGCTACCAACCTTATGTGTCTATCCTTGCAGGTTAAGGACTGTTTGTCCCTAGCTGCTTTCAGAATTTTCTCTTTGTCCTTGTATTTTGCTAGTTTCACTATGATATGTCTTGCTGTTAAGTTGTTTTGTTGATTTTAAAGGGAGTTCTCTGTGCCTCTTGGACTTTGATGCCTGTTTCCTTCCCTACATTAGGGAAGTTCTCAGGTATAATTTGTTCAAATAAACTTTCTAAGTCTTCCCTCATTATTTAGCGATTTCCTTTCCTATTTTGTTTTCAGCTCTATTATTTTCCATCATTTTAACTTCTATTTCACCTATTCTATCCTCTACTTCTTCAGTCTTCACTGTCACGGTATCTAGTTTATTTTCCATCTCAGTTATAGTATTTTTGAAATCATCCTAACTAGTTCTTAGGTCTTTGATCTCTGCAGCAAGGATTTCTCTGGTGTCTTCTATGCTTTTCTTCAAGCCAAGCTAGTAATCTTTTGACTGTTTTTCTAAATTATGGCTCACATATATTGCTTATATCCGCTTTGAGTAAATCCTTGGCTGTGATTTCTTCTTGACATATGGCAGGGGCGGGAAGGAAGAATGCCTTTGTCCTTGTTACTTTGGCTAAGTTTCTGTGTTTTAAGTGTTTGAAAAGCTTATTATCTTTCCTGCACCTGAGAATACTACTATATTGAAAAGGGGTCATACACTTCTAGGGCCTGGCACTTCAGGAAGTGTTTCTGGTGTATGCTGTGTGCATTCTGTTGCATTTAGCGGTCCTTATCCTTTTATTAATCCTCTGTAGAGTTCCTCCTTGTTTGCAGAGGTGGAGTGTTTGCACCTGTAACTAGGTCTGCTTTGATTTGTCTGTTGAAGTAACCTTAGGGGGAAAAAGGAGGGGGGAAGGCTGATCCCATAAAAAGGGAAAAGGAACGGAAACAAAAAAATAAAACATACAAAAAACAGAAAAAATTAACAGGCTGATTCCAAGGAAAAAGAAAGTAAAATCGGGGAAAAGGCAGAAGAGAAAAGAAGGAAAAGGAAAAGAATAAAAAACAGATTTAAAAAAGATAAAAGGAATTGCCAAAACTAAGCCAGAAACTTTGTGCCTGATTCCAAAGGAAGAAGAAGGAGGAGGAACAGGAGGAGGAGGAGGAGGAAAAGGGGAAGGCAAAGGGAAAGGAGAAGGAGAAGGAGAAGAAGGAGAAGGGAAGAAGAAGAAGAAGAGAAAAAGAAAGAAAAGAAAAGAAAAAGAGAAGAAAGAGAAAGAGAAAGAGAAAGAAGAGTTGTTTGTTCATGCCTGGCTGTTGGTGGCTGTGCTGGTCTGAAGGAGACGCCAGCTGTGTTGGCTCAGTGTCAGTCTTGCCCAAGTAAATAAGCAGTTGCAGGCATGGAGGGGTAGGGTTTGGTGTAAGCGGATCTTGCCTCACTGTGTTGGTGTGTGTGGGGTGGGGGGAATGGTGCCACCTCAGTCTCTAGTACTTTGACTTGGGATCTAATCCCCCACTGAATATTCAATGTCACAGCCCTCACTGAATAAAAGGGAAGTCAGCCTGCCCTGCACTGAAACTGTCTTCTGTTTTTTTTTCTTTGTTGTGCAGCTGATTCAAAACCCAAAGTCTTAAAGAATCCAGCATTGCTTGGATCCACTCACCTCCTCCAGGGTAAAGACTCTCCACCTTGCTGATAAAAGCCTTTGGCTGGCAACTGCAGGGTTTTTTGTCCATGGGAGGCAGTAAACCCTCTTCCAAAAGTATTCCCAGAAGGGATTACTGTTCTCTCCCAGGGCACCTCAGAGATTTCTACACCACACTATGCACTCTGGGGCCAGCTGCCTCCTCTCCAGGAACACAAGCCACACCTCCACTCTGGAGAAAGTCAAGTACTTCCAAAACCTCAGTTTGGGCTACAGAAGCTGCTTGCAAAAAAAGAACTGGGACACACAGTACTTCTCACTCCCCAGTCTTTGGTCCAGAGAGGTTTTTCTCTTGTGCTAACTCAATGCTGCACTTTCTCATCCACTCTCTTTCTCTCCCTTTTGTCTCTCCACAGAAAGGGTTCCCTCCCCTCTGCATCTCTGCTGTTTTCTCTCCCCCAATTCACATCCACACACCTTGAATTCGCCAAACTGTGTCCTTCTGACTGTGGAGATCCTTCTGCCACTCCACAGATCTATTTCCTGGCTGTTCCAAGTTATCTGACGTTACTACAGCTGTGTTGAAGATTGAGAAAACCCAGAGTCCCATTACTTCTCCACCATCTTAACTCTTCCCAGCTTTTCTATTTTAAATTTTGTTTCACCATTTGAAGAAAGCCCTCCCACCTCGGTTGAACTTTAGGAAGCTGCTATTTGTTATTATCATTATTATGTTTACTTTTTAAGGGCAGACGAAACTCACTTTACATCAAATATTTCTGAAGAATTAAGGCTAAAATCTTGCATTAAATACCCAGTTGGAATTCTGTCTACTTACCTCATGAGCAGAATATGGTCACCTACCAAGAAGCAGAAGTGAGTCTTCATACAAGAAACCATGCTTGTAGCCCCGCCCCTGCCAGGCTGGGTGGAGGATGCCCCAGTCCACACTCCATCTGTACATCCACCTGGAGAGTGAAAGAAATGAGGCTCCCACTGGCTTTGTTTCAGAAGGCATCTTGACTAGGCTCCAGACTCATGGGGTCATGGCAGATTCTGGACACACAGCTCTCTGGGAAAAGCCCTGGTTCAAAGCATTGACCAATGCCCATGGTGTAAACTTGCCTGCTGTGGCCCCCATGGGGACACTGAGCACAGATTTGACTCAGTCTGACCTCAGTCAACTTGGCATGTCTCTCGCCAAGAATATGGCCAGGTAGTGAGACGATAGCCAGGACTCCCAACTGTACTTGTCTCCAAACACACATGCAGGCCTCCGGGCTGAGGTTTACCAATACAACATTGAAAATATCGCATTAAACTATTATTCAGCTTGATGACTAAGTCTTTGGTGCTCCATTATATATTGTGCCTGAGGTAGGCTTCACTTGTCCCACACTTCTCCCACTCCAGCAGCTGCAGGCCTCCCACCTGCAGGCATCACTACAAACATCGGGGCTGGGCCAGCTGTGAGGGTACCAGGAACTCTGGGGCCACATATCTCCCAAGCTCCTCTCAAGCAGAGGTCTGTGTACCCACTGAGTATGGCCACATGGCCACTTCCTCCTGATGACTGCTCCTCCCATGATATATGAGGGGGCAGGAGAATGGACCCTCACCCCAGGCCCTGCCCCTGCTGGGCCTGGCCCCCAGAGTGGGAAGATGCCCCTCACCTTTTCCCCAACCATGAGCAGGAGGTTTGAAATCACTATACAGCACATCTGAACATGGGAGAAGGCAGTGGGGATGGGAAGGAGAGGGAGGGCAGCCAGTGGTGGCATGGGCTAAAGAAAAGGGCAAGAACTTTTGGGTGGGAGGACCACACCACAGACCCCACCCTGTACCACCATCTATGGAACTGCTGGCCTATTGTTAACCCCTCTGCACCAACCCCATCCCTCACTTCTGCTCAGGGAAAGGGTTAGAGCTAGTTGGGCAGAGAGCATTGCACATATTTCACCCCTCAACAAACATTTTCTTCTTTCCTCTCTCTTCCACATGCATGGAGGAGGCAGTATCTTACTCCCAGGGATATCTCTGGGGTACATTTTTATGGAGGTCACAGAGGAAATCCCAGCCAGCCTTTGTCTGGAATCACCCCAAAATGGAATCTCTGAACTGTCTACTATTCAGGATGGAATCACTGGAATCAGCCAGGGTAATGAGTCAAGCAGGCTCTCTTGCCTCACCCTCATCCCCATTCCAGAGAAAGCCTACTACCAAGCTCAGGGGTAGGAGAGCTATTCTCCTTTGGGATATCAGATGGTGATAGCTGTCACTGAGTGCAGGACAGAGTGGAAACATCCACCTATCCCTTGGTGCCAGCTGAGTGCGTTCCAACTTCTTGGTTCCAAAGAGGAAGGAAAGACACAGTCACAAGTGCAGTAAGGGGAAAGAAATGGCTGCGGGGGGGGGGGGGCGCAAAATTCCTTTGACATTTCCATCCAATGGGAATGTGGTCAATGTGGAGAGGAGATGTTTCACTTCATTTCCCCTCAGCCAGAATATGGGCCACCTGGCTCCTAATGCCTCTGGCTCAGCCTCCACACAAACAGTTCTCTGCTAGATCTCTTCCACTGCCTTAGGGCTCTGGATGTCTATGTAGTTGTGAAAGCAAAATGCCAGGGGACTTTGGCTCAACCTATCACATAGTCATAAGGGCTTGACTGGATTCAACATTTGCAAGATATTACTCCAAAAGACTGAATTTGTATGCACCCAAGGAAAACCTAGATTGATAATAAAGCATTGCAGTGTAAATGGATACATGGAGGGCCAGAGTTCTTCATTACAGGTGAGAATTTGATAATGGTGATAATAACGTGACTAGCAGAGTGTATAAGCAAGGTGGTTGGCTCAGGAATAAGAAGAACCTTTCTGGGCTTTGGCTAAGGGAGTCCTCTACAGGCTGTCTCTTGGCTCCCTTTGAGCAAGAGGCCCATATTCTGCCTTAAGAAAGAGAGGAAAACCTTTGGCTTTGGGGGTGTTTCTGCCTATCATACCAGTAGATAAGGGCATGGGTGATTGAGGGGCATGAAGTATTTGCTTCCATCTGATGACCAAGTGGTGGGGATGAGGCCTGGGTTCTCTCTTTCTTCAAAGGGTGATTTGTGCACTGATCGGGTGCTGAGCATACTGTACATAAAAAGACTGGCTGTTCTTCCAAATGAGGGTATCTCCATCAGTTATGGGTGGGAGTAAATGTGGCTACATAGTCCCATGATGACTGTATTCTGCTGAGGAATGAGCAGTCAGGGAAAGTAGGGTCAGCTGTCCTCTGGGATATCAAACTCTGAGAGCCCTCCATTGGATCAAGAACTGACTGGAATATCTCCACAAATCCTTGGACCCTGGTTGTGTATGTGACAGCCCCCATAGTCTTGGAGTGTGAACTGACACCAAGGTAGAAATACATATGGGATAGGAAAGACTATGAAGTGAGTCATAGCTGTGCATTTCAAACTGGCATGGGTCAAATCTAGGAAGGACATATCTATCTTTCCTTTCTCTTGTCTCACAGCGGAGGCAGGATCCTCCCCTGACCTCTGACGTAACCTTCCCACAAACATTCTCCCTGGGCACCTTCAAATACCCTAGGTTTTTGGATGGCCACACAGTTCTGAAACCAAATTCAGAAGGGCCAATTGCAAAACCTATATATATCACCATCACGTGGGCAATACCAGACTCCTAACTTAAAACAGGATGAAATTACTCTCAGACACTGGAAAAGGGCTTTTCCTGTTCCGAACCCCTCCTGGTTCATACTTCTCATGTCCAATCTGCCTCTTACGTGAAAGCTACTTAGTCAACCAGGTGAGTGAGGAAAGCTGGTTCTCCTTCACCTTCTATACTAGAGAAGGCCAAGCACCATGCATTCAGGGACTAAAGGCAATCATTCCTTTGGTTTAGCAGACAGATTTCTCTCACTGAGCACAGGATCAAGGTGGGAGTTCGTGGCCTACCTCAGAGCACCAGTTGTGTGAGTGAAAGTTCTATGGCTCCTTTGTGTAAAAAAAAAATTATTTAGAAACACAGCCATGGGTAGGATATGGTGAGCTGAAGAACCAAAGCTCAACATTTCAACTGGTAATAGGATCAGTCCAAAAGGAGACGTCTCACTTTATTTCCTCTCAGCCCATAAAGAAGGCCAACTCTCTCCAGCAACTTCTGACCTGGCATGCATAGAAACATCCTCTACTGGGCATCTTCCAATGACCCAGGCCTCCGGATGTCCATCTTAATTTGGTCCACTTCTGAAATGAAGTTAAGAGGTGGTCGTTTTACAGAAACTATTCATTCTACAGTCACAAGGTCTCCACCAGACTCTCCTACTGAAAGCAGAGGCTATTACTCTGAGAGATTCATTCAGAAGGAACCACAGGGAGAAACTCCTTTGAAAATAGAGCAAAGAGGTTCAAGTGAATGTTGGCAGACTAGAGTTCTTCATTAGAGATGTGAATGGAAGACTGTTGTGAACAAAGTGACTAGCACAATCTTTTAGCAAATTGACTGTCTCAGAAATTAGAAACACCTATGGGTTTTGGAAAGGTACCTGTCTCCAGGCTACATATGAAGTACTGATGTCATGAGTCCTCTATTATTCCTTCAAGCAGATAGGGAAAGTGCTGGCTTTGCATGTGTTTCCTGCCATCCCATCGGCAGATAAGGACAGCAGAGATATAGCAGTAGCACATATATGCTCTTTGCTGGTGGTCACGGTTTGGTATGTAGCTTTGGTGTGGTCTGCACTAAAGAGGTTGGTAGTGTGCAGAACAGTTCTTATAGCATACTTTGCATACATAAACCTTCAGATCTTCAGGGTGAAGGTTTTGTAATCAGCTACAGGATGAAGCAAACTGACTTCCCTTTCTTAAGATTATGCTAGTACCAGGGTAAGTACCAGGAGGGCGTGCTTTCCTTTGGACTATCAGACACTGAGTCCTCAAAGGCTCAAGAACTGATAGGTAAGTTGCATCTGATTCTCGTACCATGGCTGTGTAAATGACAGCCCTTTGATTTTGGAATGTGAATGGTGACATAGGAAAACAACAACAGTAGTGGAAGGAGTCCATTGAGGGCCAAGGTTTTGCATTTCTATTTTGCATGGGCTGAATCCAGGAAGGAGATATATACTTTTTCACTTCTTACCCCATGCAGGATGCTGGCTCCCTCCCCAAACCTCTGACTTAGCCTACATACATTCTCCATTGGGCACTGTCAAATGCCCTAGGCCTCTCTCTGTATGTCCACATAGTTCTGAAACCAAACTGAGAATCGCCCAGTGCAAAACTTATACCATCAGACTCCCAAGAGGGAGGAAGAGGGAGGAAGACTCCCAAGAGGAAGCAGAGAATATTACTGTGAGACACTGACTCTGAATGGATTCCATGCAGAACATTGTTTCCCCAGAAAAGACAACAATGTGCAAAGGGAAACCATGGATGGCCAGAGTTCTTCACTAGAGATGTTAATGGGAGAATGTTGAGAAAGAACTAGCTTTCTAGCTTTATGGCTGCCTCAAGAATAAGAAAAGCCTGTGAGCTTAAGCAAAGGGAGCCCTCTACAAGCTACATTTGGGAGGACTGTCAACAAGAAACCTGTACTCTTCTTGCAGTAGTAGCCTGAAATCCCTGGCTTTGTCTGTATTTCCCACTTGTCCCATCAGTGGATAGAAACAGCAGTGGTTGAGCTGTAGTTGTTGGGTGCTCTTGGCAGTCGTTCAGGTGTCTAGAACCAGGACCTGGTATTGCCTTCCTGGAAAGAACTCTTCTTTCACTCACCAGCTCCTGGAGCATACTGTGCATGTGTGAACTGTCTGCTAGTCAAAATGAGGGCATCTAAATCAACCAGGAGAATGAGGCTCTCCTTCACCTTCCAGAGCACAAATTTCTAAGCACCAAGGCCATCTTCCCTTTTTGTATTTGTCACTGGTAGCTCTCACTGACCACAGGAGCAAAGTGGGAACTCCCAGCATCTTCCTGGGTGCTGGCTGAATGTGTGAGAGCTCCATGGCTCTTAAGCGTGAACAAAGACCTCATTGGAAAGAACAGTGTTGGGAAGCGAATGGCTCCAAAGAGGGCCAATGTTCTACATTTCCAATGGGAATGGAATAAATCTGGAAATAAGATGTCTAACTTCATTTCCACACCCCCGGAAAAGAGGCCAGCTCCCTTCCAAAACCTCTGGCTCATTCTGCACACAAACATTCTCCACTGGGCACATTCACATGCCCTAGGCCTCTGGATGTCCATATTATTCTGAAACTGAATTGAAAGGGAGTACTGTGTAACACCTACCTCTACAAGGACTTGATCAGGCTACCCACTTCCAAACAGAGGATATTCCTTGGAGAACCTGACTCTGAATGAGCCCTAGGGGTAAACTTGGAAAATTGAGCAAAGTGGTGAATAGAGAAATATAAAAGAGCAGCATTATTTATGAGATGAGAATTGGAGAATTTTGAGAATGAAGGAGCTCTCCTAGAAAGCTGGATGTCTCAGGCGTTCCATGAAAGATGCTTAATGTGCAGTGCAGTTTCAGGCAGTTAAGGAAAGACTCTTTCCTAGGGTTATTACAGAGGGAGTTAGAATGTTTTTACACCATTCATCCAAAATGCTCATTGACAGCTATTTTAAGCCGAGTATAGTTCAAGGCAGTTCAGTCAAGGCATTTCCCATGTGCCTGGGTGGCACAGTTGTTTAAGAGTCTAACTGCTGGGGTGCCTGGGTGGCTCAGTCGGTTGAGCATAAGACTTTGGCTCAGGTCATGATCTCACAGTTTGCGAGTTCGAACCCCATGTTGGACTCTGTGCTGACAGCTCAGAGCCTGGAGCCTGCTTCACATTCTGTGTCTCTCTCTCTGCTCCTCCCCTGCTCACATGCTGTCTCTCTCTCAAAAATTAAAGATTTAAAAAAAACAAAAAGAGTCTGTTGATCCTGATTCAGGTCATCATCTCACAGTTCATGCACTTGATCCCCACATCTGGCTGTGTTGGCATCAGGCTCTGTGTTGATGGAGTGTAGCCTGATTGAGATTTTGTCTTTCTTTCTGCCCCTGCCCTCTTGTTCACTTTCTCTCTCTCTCTCTCTCTCTCTCTAATATAAATAAACTTAAAAAAAAACAGACGGCATTTTTCTAATACTTATGGGGTGCATTGAAGGAGCACTTTTTATTAAATAATAAGAGGTCTATGCAAGTGCCATGAAAAACAGTATAGTTTTATGCACATACATGGCCATTGTCTATGGCTAACATATAGTGTTTCAAAAAGACTCCTATGAAGGCTAAGAATGTATGAAATACAGTGTAGTTTTAGGCACTTAAACAGAAGGCCCTTCCCTATTGCTGATCAAAGTAAGTTTAAGAACATTTGTATTTAGGAGGCATTTGGATGCCTCATTGAGAACACGGGTATTTCAGGTAGCTAAACAAACACATGGGCATTCCCTAGTGCTTCAAGATTGAACCACATCTCTTACTGGATAAATCCAAGAAGCTAACTCAAAAGTGCTTTAAGCACAGTCTTTTGTCCTCAATTAAACACAAGAGCATTTCCTAAGGCTAGACAGACAGGGTTTACACAAAAGTTTATACAAGATGTCCATTATAAGTGACACGAAAGATGCACTAACCAGAGTGTACTTTTAGATACGTAAGAGCAAAGGCATTTCCAGAGCTTCTACACCAGAGTCAGACTAGTTATGACTGTGTGTATCCAAAAATCTTTTTGAACTAGGCTTGAAGCACAGCATAATTAGGCAGAGAAGTTCATGGCCATTCCATTTGCTAATATGGTGTTTCAATGAAAGCTCCTATGAGACTTGTGTCAAAGACTACATGAAGAATATCTGAAGCACCAGGTAGTTTTAGGCAGTTAAGAACATGGTCATTTTCTACTGTTAATAGACAGTGTTTCAACAAAAGATCCTATGATATGTATGAGGGCTACAGGAATGATGCTATAAGCACAATGAAGTTTCTGACACTTAAGCCCAAGGACCCTCCTTAGAGTTTACAGAGAGAGAGATTAAGAACACTTCTTACTACATTTATCTGAAACACTAATTGACATCTGCTTTAAGCACACTGCAATTTCAGGCTCACCGCCATGCTCTAGAACTTACACACAAGGATGAAGAAGTACTTCTTGTACCAATGTCTAAGTGGAACCTCCAGACCCTTTACAAACAGTGTACTTGGGGGCAGTTAAGCATAAAGTCCTTCCATTCTATTTATATGAAGTTTAGGAGGACTTGCTACTAAATTCAGTTAGCATTTTTGGTCAATGTAGGATGAAGTTAAATGTTAACCTAAAAGTTAATGAAATCCCTATGGAACACACAGAACTTTCAGGCAGTTAAGCACAAGGGCATTTCCTTCTTTTTATTCAGAATTACTTAAGCACAGTACTTACTGGAAAAATTGAAGAAGCTAACTCAAATATGCTTCGGGTCCAGTATTGCTTCTGCAAGTTAAGCACATGGGCTTTCTGTGTTAATAACATATATTTTATACAGAAACAGACATGGAGACATAGGGAAAGTGAGAAAATAGAGAAAAGTATCCCCCATGAAAGAACAGGGCCAGCAATCTAAGGGAAACATATATGAGCACCACACGAAGGGGAAAGAAAGAGACAAGCCAAGAATTAGACTCTAAACTGTAGAGAACAAACTAATAGTTACCAGAAGGTAAGGGATGGAGAGATGGGTTAAATAGTTGTTGGGGTGTAAGTAGTACACTTCTCATGATAAGCACTGTGTGATACTTGGTCAGACTTGCCTCCTTTCAATGACCTTGGTAGTTTTCAGGAGGATTGGTCAGATATTTGTAGCAAGTCCTGAGTTTGGCTTTGCTTGGTGTTTTCCTCATTTATATTGGGATTTGGGAATTTGAGGAAGCAGATCATGGAGGTAATGTGCTCTCTCATCACTTTTTATCAAGGGAACATGTTCTGGAGACCCCTTACCACTGCTAGTGTTAACTTTGGTCTCCTGGTTATCATAGTGTTTGTTGGGTTTCCCCACAGTAAAGTTATTTTTTCCCCATGTACATGCAGTGTATCTTTAGGATGAAGACATATGCAGACCAACACTTTAGGAGAGGGGAGTTAGCTCCATTTCCTTGATGGGTAGCTGAGTGTTTACATCAATTATTTGGAATTCTTCTGCATTGGAGAGGGGTGTTTAACCCCATTCATAAAAATATTAATAATTTACCTTTTACCAGTGTAAATATCTGGGTAGTTATTTCAATCTTTTGGTTATAGTCCAACACTCCTGTATTTGGTTGCTCAGTTCTTTCCTGCTTTGACTATTGAAAGCATTATCCATTGACTCTTATTTTCCTTTGACATATTTGCATCTCTGTGGATTTTTTCCCCCTTGGTTCTGCCTTATTTTCTGATACTTCAAGATCATCCTGGCTTTTTATTTACTGTCTCAGTCCTAGTGTCAACAAGTTCTTCAAAGAACCCTGGCTCGTCGTATTAGAGAATGGTATTAAAATCTTACATGTGTGAACTAAATGTGTTTAATAGACTGTGCAAGCAAGTATATGCATGTATTCCAACTATGTATATACACCTAATTGTCAAGATTTCTGTGTGGGCTTTAAGATGGCAGCGTAGGAGGATGCTGGGCTCACCACGTCCTGTTGATCACTTAGATTCCACCCACATCTGCTTAAATAAATAACCCAGAAAACTTCCAGAAGGCTAGCAGAATGGACTCTCTGGAGCCAAGCATAGACAAAAGGTCTACGGAAGAGGGTAGGAAGGGTGGAGAGGTGGTATGCACTACATGGATTGGTGGGAAGGAGGTGGGGTGATGGAGGGACAGCTGGCCCGGCAAGGCAGAGCCCGCATGACTGACTTGCAAAAGCAGAGGGGCAGGACTGCATGAGTTCTGACAGCCAGCAGGACTTATCTGGACTAAGTCAATAGCTCTGCTCGGAGAGTGGGAGGGCGAGTGGACACCGGGAAGGAGAGGTGTTGAGCCCCAGAAGACAGAGGTCAGCTTGGAGGCCAGCAGCATCTCCCTCTCCCATCCCCCAGTCAAAATCCCAAAAGGAACCAGTATCCATCACCAAAATTGCTTCTAACGCACAAACACCCAATGTTGTGCTTCTGTGGATCCATCCCTCCGATGGGCCTGCCTCCCTCCCAGTGCTACAGGGCCCCTCCTGCAGGAGACCACCATCAGCAAAGCGAGCTGAGCCTGCCCCTCCGGTCCCTGTGCACCTTGCAGATCCACCCCAGGTAATACACCAGATCCCGTCCAGGCTACACCACAAGCCTGGCAGTGTGCAAGTAGCCCAGACAGGGGCCACACCATGCCACAGTGAGTCCTGTCCTGGGAGAGGGGAAGATAAGGTACACACCAGTCTGACTGTGGCCCCAGCGGTGGGCTAGGGGCAGACATCAGGTCTGACTGCGCCCCACCCACCAAAACAAGTTACTCCAGACAGCACAGGGGAAGTACACTGCAGTTCCATGGCACTCCAGAGACTATCCAAAATGATGAAATGGAAGAATCCTCCTCAAAAGAAACTCCAGGAAGTAGCAACAGCTAACTGATCAAAAACGATTTAAGCAATATAATGGAACAAGAATTTAAAATAATGGTCATAAAATTAATAGCAGGGCTTGAAGAAAGAATACAGGACAGCAGAGTATCTATTGCTACAGAGATCAAGAGAATAAGAAACAGTAATGAGGAGTTAAAAAATGCTGTAAATAAGGTGCAAAATAAAATGGAGGTGACCACAGCTCAGATTGAAGAGACAGAGGAGAGAATAGGTGAATTAGAAGATAAAATTATGAAAAAAAAGGAAGCTGAGAAAAAGATAAAAAATCCAGGAGTACGAGGGGAGAATTAGAAACCTAAGTGATGCAAAGAGAACACTATCGGTATCATAGGAATTCCACAAGAAGAGAGAGAGAAAGGGGCTGAAGGTGTACTTGAACAAATCATAGCTGAGAGCTTCCCTGATCAGGGGAAGGAAAAAGGCTGTGAAATCCAAGAGGAACAGAGAACTCCCTTCAGAAGTAACTTGAATTGATCTTCTGCATGGCATATCATAGTGAAACTGGCAAAATACAAAGATAAAGAGAAAATTTTGAAAGCCGCTAGGGATAAACAGGCTCTAACTTACAAAGGTAGACACATAAGAATAGTAACAGACTTTTCTACTGAAACTTGGCAGGCCAGAAAGGAACAGCAAGAAATCTTCAATGTGATGAACAGAAAAATTATGCAGCCAAGAATCCTTTATCCAGCAAGTCTGTCATTCAGAATACAAGGAGAAATAAAGGTTTTCCCAAACAAACAAAAACTGCAGGAATTCATCACCACTAAACCAGCCCTACAAGAGATCCTAAGGGAGATTCTGTGAGTGAAATGTTACAAGGACCACAAAGTACCAGAGACATCACTACAAGCATGAAACCTACAGACATCACAATGACTCTAAACCCATATCTTTCTATAATAACACTGAATGTAAATGGACTAAATGCGCCAACCAAAAGACATAGGGTATCAGAATGGATAAAAAAAAAGACCCATCTATTTGCTGTCTACAGGAGACTCATTATAGACCTGAGGACACCTTCAGATTGAAAGTGAGGGGATGGAGAACCATCATGCTACTGGAAGCCAAAAGAAAGCTGGAGTAGCCATACTTATATCAGACAAACTAGACTTTAAATTAAAGGCTGTAACAAGAGATAAAGAAGGATATTTTATAATAATTACAGGGTCTATCCATCAGGAAGAGCTAGCAATTATAAATGTCTATGTGTCGAATATGGGAACCCACAAATATATAAAACAATCACAAACATAAGCAGCCTTATTGATAAGAATGTGGTAATTGCAGGGGACTTTAATACTCCACTTACAACAATGGATAGATCATCTAGACACAGGATCAATAAAGAAACAAGGGCCCTGAATAATACATTGGATCCGATGGACTTGACAGATATATTTAGAACTCTGCATCCCAAAGCAACAGAATATACTTTCTTCTCAAGTGCACATGGAACATTCTCCAAGATAGATCACATACTGGGTCACAAAATAGCCCTTCATAAGTATAAAAGAATTGAAATCGTACCATGCATACTTTCAGACCATAATGCTATGAAGCTTGAAATGAACCACAGGAAAAAGTCTGGAAAACCTCCAAAAGCATGGAGGTTAAGGAACACCCTACTAAAGAATGGGTCAACCATGCAATTAGAGAAGAAATTAAAAAATATATGGAAACAAAAGAAAATGAAAATACAACAATCCAAATGCTTTGGGATGCAGCAAAGGCAGTCCTGAGAGGAAAATACATTGCAATCCAGGCCTATCTCAAGAAACAAGAAATATCTGGAATACACAGTCTCAAAGCATACTTAAGGAAATATAAGCAGAGCAGGAAAGGCACCTCCAACCTAGCAGAAGAAGAGAAATAATAAAGATCAGGGCAGAAATAATACAGAATCCAAAAAACAGTAGAACAGATCAATGAAACCAAGAGTTGGTTTTTTGAAAAAATAAACAAAATTGATGAACCGCTAGCCAGGCTTCTCAAAAAGAAAGGGAGATGACTGAAATAGATAAAATAACAAAAGAAAATGGAATGATTACAACCAGTCCCTCAGAAATACAAGCAATTGTCAGGGAATACTATGAAAAATTATATGCCAACAAACTGGACAACCTGGAAGAAATGGACAAATTCCTAAACACCCACGTGTGTCCAAAACTCAAACAGGAAGAGATAGAAATTTTGAACAAACCCAAAACCAGTGAAGAAATTGAATCAGTTATCAAAAATCTCCCAACAAATAAGAGTCCAGGACCAGATGGCTTCCCTGGGGAATTCTACCAAGACATTTAAAACAGAGATAATACCTATCCTTTTCAGGCTGTTCCAAAAAATAGAAAGGGAAGGAAAACTTCCAGACTCATTCTATGAAGCCAGCATTACTTTGATTCCCAAACCAGATAGAGACCCAGCAAAAAAAGAACTACAGGCCAATATCCTTCATGAATATGGATGCAAGAATTCCCAATAAGATACTAGCAAATCGAGCACAAGAGCATATAAAAAGAATTATTCACCACGACCATATGGGATTCATTCCTGGCTGCAGGGCTAGTTCAACATTCGCAAATCAATCAATGTGATACATCACATTAATACAAGAAAAGATAAGAACCATATGATCCTGTCAATAGATGCAGAAAAAGCATTCGACAAAATTCAGCATCCTTTCTTAATAAAAACCATTGAGAAAGTCGGTATCGAAGAAACATACCTAAACATCTTAAAAGCCACTTATGAAAAGTGAAAGTCTGCAAAAAGTGAAAGTTTGACTTCATCTTTGCCAAGTTTGATGCCTTTGATTTCCTTTTGTTGTCTGGTTGCTGATGCTAGGACTTCCAACACTATGTTAAACAACAGTAGTGAGAGTGAATATCCCTGGCATGTTCCTGATCTCAGAGGGAATACTCTCAGTGTTTCCCCATTGAGGATATTAGCTGTGGGCTTTTTATAAATGGTTTTTATGATGTCGAAGTATGTTCCTCCTATCCCGACTTTCTTGAGGGTTTTAATCAAGAAAGGATGCTGTATTTTGTCAAATGCTTTTTCTGCATTATTGACAGGATCATATGGTTCTTATCTTTTCTTGTATTAATGTGATGTATCACATTGATTGATTTGCGAATGTTGAACTAACCCTGCAGCCCAGGAATGAATCCCACTTGATCGTGGTGAATAATTCTTTTTATGTGCTCTTGCGTTCGATTTGCTATTATCTTATTGAGAATTCTTGCATCCATATTCATCAGGGATATTGGCCTGCAGTTCTCTTTTTTTGGTGGGTCTCTGTCTGGTTTGGGAATCAAAGTAATGCTGGCTTCATAGAATGAGTCTGGAAGTTTTCCTTCCCTTTCTATTTTTTGGAACAGTTTGAGAAGGCTAGGTATTATCTCTGCCTTCAAATGTCTGGTAGGATTCCTCAAAGAAGCTGTCTGGTCCTGGACTCTTATTTGTTGGGAGATGTTTGATAACTGATTCAATTTCTTCAATGGTTATGGGTCTGTTCAAGTTTTCTATTTCTGCCCGTTTGAGTTTTGGTAGTGTGTGGGTGTTTAGGAATTTGTCCATTACTTCCAAGTTGTCCAGTTCGTTGATATATAATTTTTCATAGTATTCCCTGACAATTGCTTGTATTTCTGAGGGACTGGTTGTAATAATTCCATTTTCATTCATGATTGTATCTATTTGGTTCATCTCTCTTTTCTTTCTGAGAAGCCTGGCTAGAGGTTTATTAATTTTGTTTAATTTTTTTTTCAAAAAACCAACTCTTTCATTGATCTGCTCTACTGTGTTTTTTTTTATTGTGTATTGTTTATTTCTGCCCTGATCTTTATTATTTCTCTTCTGTTGAGTTTTGTGAAGTATTTGATGTTCTGCTTCTATTTCCTTTAGGTGCGCTGTTAGATTTTGTATTTTTCTTGTTGGGATTTTTCTTGTTTCTTGAGATAGGCTTGGATTGCAATGTGTTTTCCTCAGGACTACCTTTGCTGCATCCCAAAGCATTTGGATTGTTGTATTTTCATTTTCTTTTGATTCCATATATTTTTAAATTCCTTCTGTAATTACCTGGTTTACCATTCATTCTTTAGTAAGATGTCCTTTCAACTCCATGCTTTTGGAGGTTTTCCAGACTTTTTCCTGTGGTTGATTTCAACTTTTATAGCATTATTATCTGAAAGTGTGCTTGATATGTTCTCAATTCTTTTGTATTTATTAAGGGATGTTTTGTGACCCAGTATATGATCTATCTTGGAGAATATTCCATGTGCACTCGAGAAGAAAGTATATTGTGTTGCTTTGGGATGCTGAGATCTAAATATATCTGTCAAGTCCACCTGGTTCAATGTATCATTCAGGGCCATTGTTTCTTGACTGATTCTCTGTCTAGATGATATATACATTACTTTAAGTGGATTACTAAAGTCCCCTGCAATTACCATATTCTTATCAATAAGGTTCTTATGTTTGTGATTGTTTTATACATTTGCATGCTAGCAAATTCAGTGCATAGACATTTATAATTGTTAGCACTTCCTGATGGATAGAACCTATATTTATTTTGAAATATCCTTCTTCATCTTTTTTTACAGCCTTTAAAGTCTAGTTTGTCTGATATAAGTATGGCTACTCCAGCTATCCTTTGACTTCCAGTAGCATGATAGATAGTTCTCCATCCCTTCAATTTCAATCTGAAGCTGTCCTCAGGTCTAAAATGAGTCTCTTGTAGACAGCATATGGATGGGTCTAGTTTTTCATCTATTCTCATACCCTGTATCTTTTGATTCGAGCATTTAGTCCATTTACATCCAGTGTTATTATTGAAAGATATGGATGGGTATTGAGGAGGGCACCTGTTGGGATGACCACTAGGTGTTGTATGGAAACCAATTCGACAATAAATTTCATATTAAAAAAATACAAATCAATGATAATTATTTAAAACAAAAGAGAAAGATATGGGTTTAGAATCATTGTGATATCTGTAGGGTTTCGTGCTTGTAGTGATGTCTCTGGTACTTTGTGGTCCTTGAAACATTTCACTCACAGAATCCCCCTTAGGATCTTTTGTAGGGCTGGTTTAGTGGTGATGAATTCCTGCAGTTTTTTTGTTTGGGAAAACCTTCATCTCTCCTTCTATTCTGAATGCCAGACTAAGATAAAGGATTGCTGGATAAAGGATTCTTGGCTGCATAATTTTTCTGTTCATCACATTGAAGATTTCCTGCCATTCCTTTCTGGCCTGCCAAGTGTCAGTAGATAGGTCTGCTACTACAGTTATGTGTCTATCTTTGTATGTTAGGACCCATTTATCCCTAGCTGCTTTCAGAATTCTCTCTATCTTTGTATTTTGCCAGTTTCATTATGATATGTCTTGTAGATCGATTCATGTTACGTCTGAAGGGAGGTCTCTGTTCCTCTTGGATTTCACTGCCTTTTTCCTTCCCCTGATCAGGGACGCTCTCAGCTATGATTTGTTCAAGTACACCTTCGCCCCTTTCTCTCTCTCTTCTTGTGCAATTCCTATGATACCGATAGTGTTCTCTTTGCATCACTTAGGTTTCTAATTCTCCCCTCATACTCCTGGATTTTTTTTTAATCTTTTTTCTCAGCTTCCTCTTTTTTCATAATTTTGTCTTCTAATTCACCTATTCTCCCCTCTACCCCTTCAATCCACGTTGTGGCCACCTCCACTTTATTTTGCACCTCACTTATAGCATTTTAAAATTCATTGTCACTATTTTTTAGTCCCTTGATCTCTGTAGCAATAGATTCTCTGCTGTCCTGTATGCTTTTTTCAAGCCCAGCGATTAATTTTATGAGTAATATTCTAAATTCATATTCAGTTATATTGCTTAAATTGGTTTTGATAAATTCGTTAGCTGTCACTACTTCCTGGAGTTTCTTTTGAGGATAATTCTTTCGTTTTGTCATTTTGGCTCCTTTTTTTTTTTTTTTTTTTTTTTGTTCCTTATGCATTTTAAAAGCGTGTGTGTTCTGTGCACCTGTGAGCACTGCAATATTAAATGGAAGGTCACACACTGTCCAGGGTTTGGCCCTTTAAGAGGTGTTTTTTTTTTTTGGAGATTTTTACTTGCTCTCTGTTGTGATGTTGGTTATTTTATTTCCCTACTTAGTGATATTTTCACCCTCCACCAGGTGCGCTTTGATTTGTTACATGGAGTGGCCATGAAAAGGAAAACAGATAGAAAAACTGCAGATAAAAACATGCAAGCAAACAACAGAAACAAAGAAAGCTAAAAAACTGAAAACTAAAACAAAAAACCCACAAACACCAACTACAAGTAAAGAACATGGTGGAGGCAGTCCTGATGGGAGAGCACAGACAAGGAGAAATGACAGGAGCAGGGATGAAGAAAACATAAACATTGACTAGGCAGTGAAACTAAAAGGCTTAATCTAGAGGGAGAGAAAGGAAAATAAAGAAAGATGCAGGGAAGAAAAAAAACAAAATAAAGTTACCTAGACAGAGAAACTATATGGCTTGATTATTCCAGAGAGAGAGGAAGGAATGTAAAGAAGGAGGTGTAGAACATGTATCAAGAGAATGCATTAAATATATCCTTTTAGACAAACCATAAACAAGACTAACCAGCCTAGAGGAGGGAAGAGATAAGGAGGGGAGACGGGGGAGAATGTATCTATATATCCAGAGGTGACCTAGAGTTAATCCAGGCAGTGCTGCAGCACTGGTCTGGGGGAGCTGTCCACAGTGTCTGTCCAGCTCCATTAGATAGTTACCTAGTGTGAAGGGGTGTCATTTGGTGTAGTCTGGACCCACCTCCACTATGGGCCCTGGGACTGATCCCTGAGGCCCCACCTTGGTGGTGGTGGTGGAGGGGGAATGGTGATCCCCCAGTGTCTTCTTCACGGAGTTAGACCCAGTGGACTGTGTCATTCTCTCTGTGCCGTGGGTGCAGATGGGATGGTCCTTCTCACTCTGCCAACTCCCCTGACTCTGTGCTTGGCTAGGATTCAAAGTCCCACTCTGTACACTCTGGCACTGGGGAAGCGCCTCTTAGTGCAGCCCGATATGTGGTCCCGGCTGTCTTTGTGCTGGCACACTTCAGGGAGGACTGCCTTCTCCTACTGCAGACTGCACTGCCAACCTTGCTGCTGAGACCTGGGGGTGGCGGGTGCAGTCAGCACGCGGGCTTTGTCTTTTCCCGCAGCACTCCAGGGAGGGGGATGCTTTCTCCAACTGTGTACTGCACCTTAGGCCAAGCCACTGAGCCCAGGGGTGGCAGACACAGGCTTTGTACTATCACACAGCCCTCCAGGGAGAGGACCACTTTCTCCCACTGTGGACTGCATGCACCCTGACCTACCACCACACCCAGGGCTGACTCCCCTCCTACCCAGGTGCAAGAACAGGGAGCCGGCCCCAGTCAGAAGAAAGCCCTGCAGTTAGAGATAGGATCCCTCTCAGTCTGAGGTCTTTCTCCTGCCCAGATATGGTCCTACACTTCCCAAGCTGCTCTTTCTCTTCCCTTTGTCTCTCCGCAGAAGGGGGTTCCTACCTTCCAGACTCACATGGACTTTTTTAATCTCCCCCAGGTTGCAATCACCCACCTATCTTTTCTCCGGTTTTCCCATTTTCTTCTTGGTAGATTCAGTCTCTTCATACCAGACTCTGGAGTTCAAAGTCCTTTGGCTTCAGCACCTCTTTGTTTGAGAGAGGTGGGAAGTATGAATCCCCCTATTTCTCTGCCATGTTGGCCCAAAGACTCATTTCAGATCAGAGGACATGTGCAGATTAAAAGTGAGAGGATAGAGAACATATATCATGGTAACAGACATCAAAAGAAAGCTGGAATACCCATACTTATATCAGACAAACTAGACTTTAAGACAAAGCTTGTAACAAGACATTAATGAAGGCATCATATCATAATTAAGGGGTCTATCCATCACAAAGAGCTAACAGTTGTTAATATTTATGCCTCCAAAGTGGAGCACCCAAATATATAATTCAATCAACCACAGACATAAGCAAACTTACTGATAATAATACTGTTATTGTGACTTTAGTACTCCAGTTACAACAATGGACAGATCATCTAGGCAGAAAATCAATAAGGAAAAGCTGACACGTTGGACAAGATGGACTTAAAAGATATACTCAGAACTTTATATCCTAAAGTAGCAGAACGCACATTCTTCTTGATTGTACATGGAATATTCTCCAAAATAGATCACATACTGAGTCACAAAACAGCCCTCACCAGGTACAAAAAGATTGAGATAATACCATGCATATTTTCAGATCACAACACTATGAAACTTGAAACCAACCACAAGAAAATATTTGGAAAACCGAAAGTACATGGAGGTTAAAGAACGTCCTATTAAAGAATGAATGGATCAACCAGGAAATTAAAGAAGATATTTTTAAAAATGTAAGCAAATGAAAACGTAAACAGGACAGTCCAAATCCTTTGGGATGCAGCAAAGGTAGTCCTAAAAGGAAAATACATTGCAATTCAGGCCTATCTCAAGAAGAAAGAAAGGTCCCAAATATACAACCTAATCTTACACATAAAGGAGCTAGAAAAACAGCAGCAAATAGAACCCAACAGCAGCAGATAAGGGGAAATAGGAAAGATTAGAGCAGAAATAAACACTATAGAATAAAAAAGAAAACCAGTAGAACAGATCAATGAAACTAAGGTCTGTTGTTTTTTTTTTTAAGAAGAAAAAAAATTGATAAATTCCCTGGCCAGGATTCTCAAAAAGAAAAAAGAGAAGACCCCAATAGATAAAATCATGAATGAAAGAGAAGAGATCACAACTAACACCACAAAAATGCAAACAATTATTGGACAATACCATGAAAAATTATATGCCAGCAAACTGACAATTTGGAGGAAATGGAAAAATTCCTAGACACACACATACTACAAAACCCCAAATGGGAACAAAAGAACATTTGAACAGACCCATAACCAATGAAGATGTTGAATCAGTTATCAAAAATCTCCAAACAAATAAGAATCCTGGGCCAAATGGATTCCCAGGGGAATTCTCCCAGGCATTTAAAAAGAGTTAATCCTATTGTTTTCAAACTGTTCCAAAAAATAGAAATGGAATGAAAGCTTCCAAATGCATTCTATAAAGCTAGAATTACCTTGATTCCAAAAACAAAGACCCCACTAAAAAGGGGAATTATAGCCCAATATCCATGATGAACCTGGATGCAAAAATTATCAAGATACTAGAAAATTGATTTCAACAGTATATTAAATGAATTATTCACCATGATCAAGTAGGATTCATTCTTGGGCTGCAGGGCTGGTTCAATATTTGCAAATCAATCAACGTGATACACCACACTAATAGAAGGAAGGATAAGTCATATGATCCTGACAATAGATGCAGAAAAAGCACTTGACAAAATATGGCATTCTTCATTGATAAAAATCCGCAAAGTAGGGATAGAAGGAATACACCTCAAGATAGTAAAGGCCATATATGAAAGGCCCACAACTAATATCATCGTCAATGGGGAAAAACTGACAGCTTTCCCCCTGAGATCGGGAACATGACAGAGATGTCCACTCTCATCATTGTTGTTCAACATAGTGTTGGAAGTTCTAGCCTAAGCAATCAGGCAACATAATGAAATAAAAGGCATCCAATTGACAAAGAATAAGTCAAACTTTCGCTCTTCACAGATATGATACTGTACACGGATGACCCAAAATATGCCACACACACACACACAACCTGTTAGAGCTGGTACATGAATTCAGCAAAGACACAGTGTATGGAATCAATGTACAGAAGTGGGTTGCATTTGTATATACCAATAATGAAACAATAGAAGGGTATATTAAGGAATCAATCCCATTTACAATTTCCAAAAAACCATAAGATATCTAGGAATCAATGTAATGGAAGAGGTAAAAGATCTGTATGCTGAAAAGTATAGAAGGTTTATGTAAGAAGTTGAAGACAGAAGAAATGAAAAAAAAAATTCCATGCTCATGGATTGTAAGAACAAATATTGTTAAAATGTCACAACTACCCAAAGCAATTTACACATTCAACACAATCCCTATCAAAATAGCATCAGCAATCCTCACAAGCTAGAAAAATCCTAAAATTTGTGTGGAACCCCAAATGCCCCCTGAATAGCTGAAGTAATGTTAAAAAAGAAAACCAAAGCTGGAGGCATCAAAATCCTGGATTTTAACTTGTATTACAAAGCTGTAATCATAAGACAGTATCATACTGACACAAAACAGGCACATAGATCAATAGAATAGAATAGAGAACCCATAAATGGACCCACAGTATATGGCCAACTAATTTGCAACAAAGCAGGAAAGAGCATCCAATGGAAAAAAGACGGTATCTTTATAAAGTGGTGCTGGGAGAACTGGACATCAAAATGCAGAAGAATGAACCCGAACCGCTTCCAATTTACACAAAAATAAATTCAAAGTGCATGTGAGACATTAAACCATCAAAATTGTACAGGAGAAAACAGGCAGCAACCTCTTTGACCTCAGTTGCAGCAACTTCTTACTTGACATGTCTCCAAAGGCAAGAGAAACAAAACAAAAAGTAACTATTGGGACCTCATCAAGCAAGATAGAAAGCTTCTGCACAGCAAAGTAAGTAATCAATAAAACTAAAAGGCAATTGAGGGATGGGAGAAGATATTTTCAAATGACATATAAGATAAACGATTGGTATCCAAACTCTATAAAACACCTACCAAACTCAACACCCAAAAAACAAATAATCCGGTGAAGAAATGGGCAGAAAACATGAATAGACGCTTTTCCAAAAGGCATCCAGATGGCAAACAGACACATGAATAAATGCTCAACATCATTCCTCATCAGGGAAATACAAATCAAAACCACAATGAGATACGACCTCACACGTGTCATAATGGCAAAAATTGATAACTCAGGAAACAACAGATTTGGCAAAGATGTGGAGAATGGGGAACCCTATTGCACTGTTGGTGGGAATGAAAACTGGTGCAGTCACTCTGTAAAACAGTATGAAGATTCTTCAAAAAATTAAAAATAGAACTACCCTACAACTCAGCAATTTCACTATTAGGAAGTTATGCAAAGGATACAGGAATGCTGATTTGAAAGGGCACAGGCACCCTGATGTTTATAGCAGAGCCATGAAGAATATTCAAATTATGGAAAAAATCCAAATGTCCATGAACTCATCAACTGACGAATGGATTAAGAAGATGTACTAGGGGCGCCTGGGTGGCGCAGTCAGTTAAGCGTCCGACTTCAGCCAGGTCACGATCTCACGGTCTGTGAGTTCAAGCCCCGCGTCAGGCTCTGAGCTGATGGCTCAGAGTCTGGAGCCTGTTTCTGATTCTGTGTCTCCCTCTCTCTCTGCCTCTCCCCCGTTCATGCTCTGTCTCTGTCCCCAAAATAAATAAACGTTGAAAACAAACAAAAAAAAGATGTACTAATGTAA
This sequence comes from Felis catus, assembly GCF_018350175.1. Classification (NCBI taxonomy): domain Eukaryota; kingdom Metazoa; phylum Chordata; class Mammalia; order Carnivora; family Felidae; genus Felis; species Felis catus. The sequence goes on from NC_058370.1 coordinate 50,622,604, forward strand.
AATGGGCGTCTGGGTGGCTCAGTTGGTTAAACTCCCACTTTTGGCTCAGATCATGATCTCACGGTTTGTAAGTTGGAGCTCCACATCGGGCTCTGTCCTGACAATTCAGAGCCTGGGGTCTGCTTCATGTTCTGTGTGTCTCTCTCTCTCTGACCTTCCCCCACTCACACTCTGTCTCTCAAAAATAAACATTAAAACAAAAATTTGTGGGACACACACACACATACAGACACACACGATAGAATTCTACTTGGCAATAAAAAAGAATGAAATATTGTCATTTGCAACAATATAGATGGAAATGGAGGGTATTATGTTAAGCAAAATTAGTCAAAGACAGATATTATATGATTTCACTCATATGTGGAATTTGAGAAACTTAGATGAACATAGGGGAAGGGAAGGAAAAATAAGATAAAAACAGAGAGGTAGGCAAACCATAAGAGACTCTTAAATACAAAGAACAAACCGAGGGTTAAGGGTGACAGTGGGTTTGAAGGTGAGCTAAATCAGTGATGGGCATTAAGGCAGGCACTTTTCAGGATGAGCACTGGGTATCAAATGTAAGAGATGATTCACTGGGTTTTACTCCTGAAACCAAGACTACACTGTATGTTAACTAATGTAAAAAAAAGCTGCATAAGGAAATGCAGGAATGCTAGACATCCTAGCTCTTAGCATAGATGTTTATGGGACCATGTTCAGCAGCTGTGGCCATAAAAGTACATCACACATCTTTTCCCCAAATACAAAACAATCAGGGGAGGGGATTCAGAGGTCATTGAAAAGGATCCCTGGAGGATTTAAATCTAGGTAAAGTGTTAACATGGAGCGCCTAGAGGAAGAATGATAATGGAAAGTCCTGCCTGCCCTTAGTCAATTTGCAAATTACTTTCACCTGTCCTTATCTTTCCACACGTAGGGTTTGACCTCTTTACATGTTTTTTGCTAAGGCAACTCCAGAGTTTGAACTAGAAAACTTAAAGTTTCAAATATTTGGTAAAAAAAAAAAAACCTCCAAAACGAAAAGTGACACCTCAATAAAAGAAGCAGGAAACAAACCTTTTCCTTTAAAGTGTAGAAAGCAGCCACTGTCCTGGGGCAGGTAGTAGTCCTGGAAATTGTTACACTTAAGGACATCCAATTTCAATGGTTGCTGCCATTCCTGTGAAAGTAACTTCAACCTCTAAATCTCAGTAATTCTGAGGGGCTGTCTCTTCTTTTTACCCAAATTCATTATACTGAAATTAACCTGTTCTCTGAGTAAGAGGAATTTGGGAGGAGGGCTGGCTCTTCTCCTTCCTCCCACATACAATAGCTGATGACTCTGTAAGATTTCTTAGTTCAAGAAAGACTCTGAGAGTCTGTACACCATTTAAATTGCTGTAGGAAGTAATAGAACCAAACCAAACTCCTGGGCTATAAAAGAAGGCTTTAATATAATAATATTCAAATCTAGCTTTACTATAAGATAAATATTGCCACTCCAAGTAGGTAAATGGATGGGAGGAAGAAGTGTCAAGGAGATGGGGTTCATCACAGCAAGTGTCCAAGCTGCTGAAGAAAGGTTGCACTGTCACTGGACAATCACTCAGTCCTGAGCTTGATTGTGGCCAATTCTTCTTGTTCTTGAGTTTCACTGGTCAGCTAGGATTGGGGCTCCAGCTGGCAGGACAGGATGTAGCTAAAGAGAGAATGACACCTGTGAGTCGACCAGGAGCTACAATTCAGGTGTCTCTCCCAGGGTTTACCCAGTAGTTGGAGTCTGGTGTTCCAGTGATCACAAGGAAACAAGGCTTGAGGCTGCCCAGGGAGCCATGGATGCAGGATCCCTAGAGTGGCCACCAGAAAGAGTCCATGCCTTTGCCCAGCTCCTGATGGGCCTCACCTCTCATCCTCACTGAGTCGCTCCACAGCCTGGAACCAGGCTCTAAACTCCTCCTTCGGTTCTAGAGTGTAGTTATCTGCAGCCACCTGGAGGAGCATGATCTCTTTCATTGCTTTGTATTCCTAGGCCAAGAGAAGAACAGGATGCACACAGAGCCTGGGTGGGTTGAGCAGTGGGATAGGGGACCAGTCCTAGGTCTTTGCACATGTGGCAGCCTTCCTTCCCTGAAAATTCATCCAGTCTCAACCTGTTCTCAGAGGTGAGTATAAATAGCCCCTCCTCCTGCAGGAAGTTATCCCTGATGCCACTCCCCTGACTTCACTTACCAGATGGATGGGTCTTACACTTTTTCATTATCAAACTATTCCAGTAAATGTATGATGGAGGGGATGCAGCCAAGAAATATTCTTCCCAGGGGCATCTCTGGTATCCACTCCCCTACACTTCCCTAATAGGAAGTGCCACAAGTGCTCACCTTAGTTTTTTTTTCTTATGGTTGATCCCATCTCCCTAGAAAGCAAATAGCCAAAGTCCATCAGAAAGAGCCCCTTGTTATTGCTTGTTCCTTATACCCATCCTTTCTCATGTTGTTCTCGTGTCAGGACACATTAGAAGACTGTCCATACACAGATAACAGGACTGGGATATAAGCCAGGCTCTGGGGTCCAGAGAAAGGACGACATGGGGTAGACAGTCAAGCACCTTATAGCACAACCCTCTCTGATGACAGAAGGGGAGGCTGAAACCTCTGGGGGGAGGGGGCTGTTAGGCTATGTAAGTGCTTGCCGATGTGGAGGTGCCTGATTTTGCTCTCCCCCCATAAGCAGCCTGAGAGGGAGAGGCTGAGGTCAACTCAGACAAACTTCATGCAGCTTTGCATTCAGTCTTGGGCACCAGGACCAGTGTCATAAGTGCAAACTCCCTTCACTCACCATTGAGATGAGAAACTCTAGCTCACAGGGGTAGCTGTGAAGCTCTCATGAGGGGAGGTTTGCCAAGTCCTGAGGTCTCAGGACTCATTACAGGGGTTCTCCACTCCCAAACCTCAGGATTCTGGGCCCTCCTACACAATTTAGAGGTTCACTCACCTCTGCAGCGTTCCACGCATATGTTTTCAGATACTTCTAACTTAGGGAAAAAAGATGTTAGCTGACAGATTGTTTTTGCAAAGTGCCGGTCGATGCGGCTGAGCATATGGCTCTTTTGGCCTAGGCCCCGAATAGGTTTGCAAACAGTTCTCACCTGGCGAAACCAAGATGAGAGTTTCAAAACACGAGTGCTTGGCGAAGTGCTGGTTGGCACAGTTGAGGCTATGGCACGTCCGGCATTGTTTCTGAAACAATTCTAACTTAGTGAAACGAGATAGTTAGTGGAAAGAGCGTTTCCCCACAGTGTTGTTTCACAGAATCCAGCATACGACGCTCTCTGCCTAGCCCCCGCATTGCTCTTCAAACAACTCTAACTTAGTGAAAGGACATGTCAGTTGAAAGATGGTTTCCCTACAATGTTGTTTCACGGAGTTCAGTATATGACACTCTGCCCAGGCCCCGTATATGGTTACCACCACGCCTAACTTTGTGACAAGAGATCTTCCTTGCAAGACGGTATCCCCACAGTGTTTCACAGAGTAGAGGATATGGCGCTATCCGCATAGTCCCCGCCAGGGATTTCAAACACTTCTACCTTAGGGAAACGAGATGGTCGTTGAAAGATAGGTTCCCCAAAGCGCTACTTGACACCGTTGAGTACATGTAACTTTCCTCATAGGCTGTGCAGGGTTGTCCAACAACTGCCAAGGTAATGAAACAAGATAGTCGTTGAAGGATGGCTTCCCCACAGTGTTTTCGCACGGTCGCGTAGACGGCACTTGCACTTTCCGCTTAGACTCCCGATAGATTTCCAACACTTCTCACTTCGTGAAACACGCTGTAAGCGGAACGATGGTTCGGCAACACTGTTGTTTTACGGCACAGTCCTCATACTTCCCTTGCGTGGGCTTTCAGACGCTTCTATCTTAGTGAAACAAGAGGCTCTTTGAAAGACGGTTTTGTCCACGGTAATGTCTGCCAGTCTCGGCCGTATGCCCTTTTCCTCATCGTTCCCTGCATAGGTTTTTAACAATTCTCACTCAGCGATACAAGATGTTAGTTGAAAGCTGGTCTCCGCAAAGTGCAGTTTGAGAGTTGAGTGTGTGGCACGTTGGGCGTAGGCCGCGCTTATTGTCTCAAACCCTTGTCACAGTGAAAGGGGATGTTAGTTGAAAGATGGTTTCCCCTCAGTGTTGTTTCTCCGCGTTGAGTATACGGCACTTACCCTGTAGTCCCCGCATAGGTTTCAAGCGGTACTCACCTAATTAGCGAAACCAGATGTTAGTTGAAAGATTGTGTCGCCGCGGTGTTGTGTCCAAGAGTGGTTTCAAAGAGCATGACACTTTCGGAATAGGCCCTGCATAGGCTTTCAAACACTTCTAACTTGGTGAAACGAGATGTTAGCGGAAAGATGGTTTGTCCACAGGAGTCTCTCACAGTGTCGTGTATGTGTCCCTTTCCACATCGTTCCGTGCATGGGTTGTCCAACATTTCGAACTCCGTGATGCAACATTGAGTTGAAAGATGGTTTCCGCACAGCGCAGCGTGATAGAACTGGGTGTGTGGCGCTATCGGCATCGGCCCCGCCTAGTCTTTCAGACCCTAGTGACCTAGTGAAAACGAGACGTTTACTTGCAAGATGGTTCCCCCCACCCCCACCACCCCCCAATGTTGCTTCTTAGAGTTGCGTATATGGCACTTGCCGTGTAGCCCCCTCCCCACACGCATCGGTTTCCAAGCAGTTCTCAGTGAACTCAGATGTTAGTTGAAAGGATGTTTTACCACGCTGTTATTTCAGAGCGGAGTGTATGGCACTTTACGTGATGGCCCCGTAAGGGGTTTCAAACACACCGAACCTAGAGAAACCAGATGTTTGTTGCAAGATTCTTTCACCCCAGTGTTGTTTCACAGAGTCGAGTCTATGGCACTGTCCGCTAGGCCCCGCATGTGTAGTCAAAAACACTTTTCACTTAGTGAGACCAGATATTAGGTGAAAGATGTTTTCCCCACAGTGTTGTTTCACAGAGTTGAGTGTGTGGCCCTTTCCCTGTGAGTGATTCATAAGTTTTCAAACTATCTTAACTTACTTTGTGAAACCAGATGTGAGTTGAAAGACGCTGCGTCTCCACGGTGTTGTTGTGTTTTGTTTGTTTGTTTGTTTGTTTCACAAAGTTGACTATATGTCCCTTTCGGCATAGGCCGCGCACAAGTTTTCCAACCCTTCTCCCTTAGCGAAACAAGATGTTAGCTGAAAGACGGGTTTCCCTATAGTGTAGTTCCCAGATTACAGTATATGGTGCTTTCCGCCTAGGTCCCGCCTAGGTTTTCAAACACTTCTACCCTAGTGAAATGACGTGTTAGTTGAAAGATGGTTTCCACACAGTGTTGTTTCACAGAATTGAGTATAAGACACTTACCCTGTAGGGCCCGCATAGGTTTTTCAGACAGTTCTCACTCAGGTGAAACGAGATGTTAGGTGAAAGATAGGTTGGTTCCCCAAAGTGCTGCTTGACCGGGTTGAGTGTATGGCACTTTCCCCACAGGTGCCGCATAGGTCTTCAAGCGCTTCTAACTTAGTGAAACGAAATGTTACTTGAGAAATAGTTTCCCCACAGTGTTTCACGGTGCCGAGTATACGGCACTTTCCGCACAGGTTGCGGGAGAGTTTTCGAGCACGTCTAACTTGGGGACAGCGGGTGGTAGTTTCTTTGAAAGAAGCTTTCCCCACAGTGTTGTTTCACAGAGTGGAGTGTACGGCACTATCCTCCTAGGCAACACATTATTTCCACTAATTCTTAGCGGAGGGAGATGGAAGGAGCCGGATGGCTTCCCCGTAGTGCTCCTGGACAGATTTGAGCATACGGCGCCTTCCGCGTAAGCTCCACATAGGTTTTCAAAGACGTGTCACTTAGTGAAACGTGATGTTCGTGGGCAGACCTTTCCCCCTACGTGCTGTTTGACGGAGGATAATGGCACTTTACTCATGAGCCCCACAGAGGTTTTCGAACACTTCTACACTTGTGAAACGAGACGTTTGTTTCACAACGGTTTCAGCACAGTGATGTGTGACAGAGTTGAGTATCTGGCACTTTCCGTGTAGGCCCCTCATGGGTTTTCCAACACTTCCAACTTAGTTGAACCAGTGGTTTTTGAAAGTTAGTTTCCCTACAATGATGTTTCACAAAGTTAAGTCAACGGCGCGTTCTTTATACTAACAGACCCAGGATTTCTCCACTTGTAACAGTGAAACATGATATGAGTTCAAAGATTCCTACACAGTGTTGTTTCACAGTGTTGCTTCTAGGGCACTTTCCTTGTAGGTGTCGCACGGGTTTTTCAAACACTTCTAACATAGCGAGCCAAGGTGTCAGTTGAAAGATGGTTTCCCCCACAGATCGCAGTATATGGCACTTCCCTCCTAGGCCCCCTTAGGTTTGCAAACACGTCCAACTCAGGGAAACAAGATGTTAGTTGAAAGATGGTTCGTCCACACTATTCTCCCACCGTGTCGAGTATATGTCACTTTCCACATCGTTCCCCACATGGGTATTCAACCATGTCTAACTTGGCGATACGACACGTCAGTTGAAAGATGATGGTTTCCGCATGGTGCCGTTTGAGGGACTATAAGGCACTTTCGGCAAAGGCCCCGCAAGTTTTCCAAACATTTCTAACTTAAGGAAACGAGGCGTTCGTTGAACGTTAGTTGAACGTTTAGTCGAACTGTTAGTTCCCCACAGTGTTGCCTCACAGAGGAGAGCAGATGGCGCCTCCCTTGTAGGCACCCTATAGGTTTTAATCACTTACTGAACCCAGACGTAAGTTGAAAGGTTGTGTCACCACACTGTTGCCTCACGGAGTTGACTGTATGGTAGTATCCCAATAGGCCCCGCATATCGTTCAAACACTTTTAGCGTACCGAAGCCAGATGGTAGTTGAAAGACGGTGTCGGGACACTGTTGTTTCACAGTCTTGAGCTTACGGCGCTTTCGTGGCGGACCCCCATGGGTTTATAGACCCTTCTAACAGCGAAACCAGATGATATCTGAAGATGCCTTCCCCACAGTGTTGTTTCACAGCGTTCAGCATATGGCCCTATCCGCATAGGCCCCCGCATGGGTTTTTCAAACACGAAGTTCGAAGTTTGTGATAACATTTGCGGGGGGAAATGGTGACTGTGACATACACTCCATCCTGTGTGAAAATATTGTGGAGAGACGTTCTCTCAACTAAAGTCTCGTCTCACTAAGTGAGAAGTGTTTGTTTCAAAACCTATGCGGGGAACGATGAGGAAAGTGACAGATACTCGAGGGCGTGAGAGAATACCGGGGGCGAACCAACGTTCAACTAACACCGGGTTTCACTGAGTGGGCACTCTTTCCAAACCTATGCGGGACCTACACGGTAAGGGCTGTATACTTAAATCTGAGAGAAACAATGTGGAGAAAGCGCCTTTCACCTAACATCTGGTGTCACAAAGGCAAAGTGCTTTGAAATCCTTCGCAAGACCTACACGGAAAGTGCCATACCCTCAACTCTGTGAAACGACACTGTGGGGAAACCATCACCCCAAATCTGGTTTCACTAAGTTAGAAAGGTTTGGGTCCAGTGTATGCGGGGCCTAGGAGGATAGTGCCGTTTGCTCAACTCTGGCAAAGGATACTGTGGGGAAACCATCCTTCAACTGACAACTTGTTTCCCAACTTACAAGTGTTTGAAAACCTATGCGGGGCCAATGACGAAAGTGCCATGTACTCAACTCTGTGCAACAACAGCGTGCTGAAACTTCACCAGCACACAGCAGGTTTCACTATGTTTGGTGTGTTTGAAACCCCACAGGGGTCCAACACCTTAAGTGCCGTATACACCACTCTGTCCACCGGCACTGCGGTGAGGCACTCAACCGACATCTGATTTCACTCACTGAAAACTCTTGGAAAGCCTATGCGGAGCCGACATGTTAGTAAGTGCCATTTACTCAACTCTGTGAAGCAACAGTGTGGGGAATCCATCTTGCAACTAACATCTCCTTTCACTTAAAACGGACAAACGCTGCGGGGCTTGTGTCGAAAGCGCCATATATGCACTTCTGTGAAACAGCCCTGTGGTGACAAACTTTCCACCATCAGGTTTCACTAAGTGAGAACTCTGAAAACAAATGCAGCGCCTACAGGGTGTGCGCTCGATACTCAACTCGGTGAAACAACACGATCGCCATACCATCTCTCAACTAACATCTCGTTTCACTCAGTTAGAAATTTTTCACCTAACATCTGATTTCCCCAAGCAAAAAAAAAAAAAAAAAAAAAAAAAAAAAGGTTTCAACTCTTTTCCACGACCTACCAGGAAGGAGGCAAGCACTTAACTCTGCGAAACGGCACTGTGGGAAAAAACCTTCTTTCACCTGAAATCTGGTTTCACTAAGTTACAAGTGTTTGAATACGCCTGCGGGGCCTAGGCGAATAGTGTCATATACCTAACTGTGAAACAACACTGTGGGGAAACTGTCTTTCCAATAACACCTCGCCTTACTGAGTTAGAAGTGTTCGAAAAAGTGTGAAGACGCTTGCCGAAACCGTCTTAGAACTCAGCTCCGTCCAACTGCACTTTGCGGAAAACATCTTGCTACTGACATCTTTTATCACTAAGGTAGAAGGGTGTGAAAACCTTGGTTGGGGATCGATGTGCAAAGGGACATTTACTCGACACTGTGAGAGAATACTGTGGACAAACGATCTCCCACCTAACATCTTGTTTCACTGAGTTTCGGAAAAACCTGTTTGAAAACCCATGCGGGGTCTATGCGTGAGGGGCCATATATACTCAACTCTGTGAAACAAGACGGTCGAGAAAGCACTTTTCAAGGAACTTCTGGTTTCATTGAGAAAAATTTCCCAACCCTATGAGGGTCCTATGCGTTCGGCAAGTGCCATGTACTGAAAACAGTGGAACAAGGACCTAGAGAGTCCTGGACTTTGTCTGCTTTTCTCCCTTTTCCCATCTTTGAACGGAGTGAGCAGTGAGTGACAGGGCTGTGGCCGCCACGTGGCCCCCATTGTTGCCCCCAGAGAGTGCCAAGGGGCATCGGCGCCCTCTTGGTGTCAAGGGCTCTTTCTGAGCTGACCAGCTCCTGGAGCCTCCTGCTCTTGTGTGAACTTTGTGCTTTTCAGAAGGAAGGCCCCTCCATCAGGCAGAGCAATGAGGCAAGTTTGCTCCCTTCCCCACCTCTTGCTACAAACAGCCCATCACCAAGCTCAGGGATACGAGGGCTATCCTCCTTTGGGATAGCTGACGCTCATGGCTGTCACCGAGCAGGGGACCAGGTGGGTAGCCGACGCCCACCCCTTGGTGCCTGCTGAGTGAGTGCCAGCTCCATGGTTCATAAGGGTGAACAAAGAACGAGTCACAAAGCCTCGTGAATGTGCATGGGAAAGTGAATGGCTGCAGCCAGGACCCAAGTGTGCAACATTTCCAGCGAATGGGAATGTGATCCACGTGGACCGGACACGTTAAACTTCCTTCCCCCCTTGGCCCAGCATGGAGGCCAGCGTGCGCCTAATACCTCTGGCCCATCCTCCACACAAACAGATCTCGGCTGGACCCCTTACCTTGCCCTGACGCTCCGGATGTGGACGTGTAGTCCTGAAACAAATATGCCGGCCCCTTTTACCTCCACCTCTAACATACGACCCACGCACGGGCTGGTCCACACTGGACTTTTGCAAGACCGATCTATTACTGTGCAAGACTGAAACGTATGGGGCCCGAGGCATACCTTGACATATTAAACAGCAGTATCATGAGATTGGATCGGCCTAGGGCAAGGGTTCTTCATTAAGGATGAGAATGGAATAACGTTTAGAACAAACTGACGAGCACGATATATTGGCAAGCTGGCTTGCTCACAAATCAGAAGACCTTTTGTGGGATTTGACTACAGGTGTTGTGCAAAGGGAGTCACTCGGAGCCCTGTGGACAAGAGACCCACATTCCTCCTCAAGAAGTAGAGGGAAACTGTGGCCTTTTGTGTGCTTCTCTGCCCATCGTATCACAAGAGAGGGCCCCAGTGACACCGAGATATGAAGAAGGTGCTTCCATGGGAGGATCGAGTGATGAGAGCAAGGCCTGGTGCAGGAGACGTTCCAAAGACTTTGAGTTCTCTGGTCAAGTCATGGAGCAGGCTGCACAGGCACATCCTGTCTCTTCCTCTGCCTGAGGCTATGTCCCTCCATCAGGATCAGGGGTCAGCGTGCCAGGTGTCCTGTCAGGTACCCGACTCTGAGAGCTCTGCATTGACTCAGGAAAGGCCTGGAAACTCAACTGCCATCCTTGGACCTTGTTTGGTACGGGAGAGCCCCTTGGTCTTGGTGTGTGACGTGAGAACAAGTTAGAAAAACAGCAGTGGGATCAGAATCCCTACGAGGTCAATCGTGGTCCTGCGTTAACAAAGGGCCTTGGTGGAAATCTACAAAATAGATATCGGCCTTCTCTTTCTCTCGTCTCTCTCATGAGGGAGGCGGGATCTGCCCCTAACTGGTGGGTTGGCCTCCCCACAAGCACTGTCCCTGGGCACCTTCCAATACGCTAGGGTTTTGGTTGGCCACACATTTCTGATAGCACATTGAGAGGGGCCCAAGCAAAACCTACATCACCATAACGTGGACACCGGCAGACTCGTTCTTGAAGGAAGTCAGTATGTCTCTCAGACACTGGGTGTAAATAAAACCTTATTTTCCTCTCCAACAGAGAGCCAAGTTGTGTCCATGGAGACACAGAGTGCCTATGTTCTTCATCGGAGCCGACATTTGGAGAATGTTGAGACTGAAATGACTGTCAGTCTCCCGTCAACCTGGTTGTACCAGGAGTAAGAGATGCCTGTCAGCTTAGGCAAAGGGAGCCCTCTGAAAGACGACACACAGGAACCTTGCCATCAAGACGCCTGCAGTCTTTCTTCAGGAGCTAGAGATTGCTAGCTTTGTCTGCCCCTTCCAGGATCTCTGCCGGTTGTTGGAGGCAGCAGAGTTTGAGATGTGGCTATTGGGTGCTGCTGCTGGCTCTTGCTCAGGTGTCCGGAACAAGGACTTTATTCCCTATTCTGGAAGGGGCTCTTCTCACAGTGACCCACACCTGGTTCATACTGCCCATGTGTAAGCTGTCTGCTGCTCAAAATGAAACCCACTCAGTCAAGCCAGTGAGCAAAGCCAGACAGCTCCCCTTCGCCTCCTCCACCAGAGCAGGCCAAGCAGCATCCTGTCGGAGGCCATTGTTCCTTTGGTATAGCAGAGCCGAAAAGCCCTCACTGAGCACAGGGCCAGAGTGGGAGTCTGTGGCTTACCCCAGGGTGCCAGCTGAGCGAGGGACAGTTCTGTGGCCCCTACGTGTGAGCAAAAACGTTATGCCGAAGGACAGCCATGGGAAGAAAATGACTTAGGAGGCGCGCCAAAGCTCGACATTCCATAGGGGAACTGGATCATTCTGGGAAGATGAGGTCTTCGTCATCTTCATTTCTTCTCGGCCCATTGATGGGCACTGCAACCTCTGCTCCAGCATACCTACCAACTTTCTCCACTGGGCATCTTGCAATGACCCAGGCCTCGTGATGTCCGTATACCTCTGAAGCCAGACGAAGGGGTGGTCCTTTGGGAAAACCCATTGCACGCTCGCAGGGACTTCGCCACGCTCTCCACTTGAAGGCAGAGGCTGTTCCTCTGAGAGACTCACTTGGAATGAAGCCCAGGGAGAAACTCTTTTGGAAGTAGAGCAAAGGGGTGCAAAATGATAGTTGGCGTGCTAGAGGTCTTCCATCACAGATGGGGATGGGAGACCGTTGTGAGTGAAGGGGCTAGCACAGTCTTTCAGCAAGTTGACTCTCTCAGGAACTAGAAACAGCTACGGGCTTGGGGAAAGGGACCTCTCTCCGGGCCCCACCCGGAACACTGCCATCATGAGGCCTCCATTATTCCTTCAAGTAGAGAGGGGAAAGGCCTGGCTTTGGAGGTCTTTCCTTGCCATCCTATCGGCAGATAAGGGCAGCAGAGATGTAGCAGGGTGTATGTGGAGCACTGAGGTGTTGTGTTTGCTAGGCGTGTGGTGTCTGGAAAGGGCATGTGTATGTGGACTATCAGCAGTACGTCTCTGGTGTATGTGTGCTGTGTGCATTTCTGTGCATGGTATATGTGAAAGTGTGCGTGGGGGTGGACGGCGTGTGCTGTATAGGTCGTGTGGTGTGTGTGGTGTCTGGACTATGTGACGGATATTTTGTGTATGTGATGTGCTTTGGGTATGTTCCATGTAAATGGCTCATGACGTAGGGTGTGTGTCCAATGCGATTTTGAAAGCAGTGTGTAATCGTGTGGCACGTGGGAGGTTTGAATGCGTGGGTACTTGCAGTGTGTTGTTGTGGTAGGTTTTGTCTCTGTGCGGCGTGTTGGTGTTTACGTGTTTCTTAGGCACTGTGGCAGGTGGAAGTGCGGTGTTTGTGGTGTGTAAGAAGAGGTAGGTGTGCGGAGCGTGTTTGGTGCATAGACCTTGGTGAGTTGGTTAGAGCGTCGGTCATAGTGCGGTGGGTGTGAAACAAGAGAATTCGGTGTGTTAGTTGAGAGGCAGGTTCTCCACATTGTTGTCTCCCAGGATTGAGGGTATGGAACCTTCCTTAGAGTTCCTCGAATAGGGGTCCAACCATGTCTAACGTAGTGAAACAAGATGTTAGGCGAAAGATGGTTTCTTCGTGGTTTATTTTCAAGGCGCTGAGTGTATGGTACAGTCATTATGCATTCAGGCCTAGATTTTCCATCACTTCTCAGCTGGGGAACAAGAGGCTAGTTGAACGATGCTTTCTCCACAGTGTTTTACCACAGAGTTGAGTATATATACGGTACTTTCCCTTTAAGCCCCGTATATATTTTCAAACACGTCCAATGCGTAGAGAAACAAGTTAGTTCAAAGACGTATGCCCCAGGGTGTTTCACACGGTTTCCTACACTCTCGCTGTAGGCCCTGCCTGTGTTTTCAAACAGTTCTCACTGAGTGAAACCCCATGTTAGTTGACAGATGGTTTCACCACACTGTTGTTTCACAGGGTTGGGTACATGGCAAAAGTTTCGGTGTCGGCCTGGCATGGCTTTGAAACACTTGTAACTTAGTGACACAAGGTGTTAGTTGAAGGATGCTTTCCCCACGGTGTTGTTTGCCAGAGTTGAGTACATGGCGGCACTTAGGCCTAGGCCCCGCGTAGGTGTTCACACGCTTCTGGCATAGTGAAACCAGATGTTACTTGAAAGAGAGTTTCCCCACAGTCTTCCCCCCCACCCCCACCCCACCCCCACCCAAGGAGCCGAGCTCATAGTTCCCAGCATTGGTTTACACGCCCTTCTAACGGAGCGAAACAAGATGTTCATTGGAAGATGTTTACCCCACAGAGTTGAGTCTATGGCATGGTCCACGCATGGTTTTCAAACACTTCTAAATTAGCGAAATCAGCCGGTAGTTGAAAGACGGTTTCCCCACAGTGTTGTTTCACAGAGTGTAGTGTGTGGCACTTAGCTTACTGTAGGCCTCGCACAGGTTTTCAAACAGTTCTCTCTTGGTGATATCTGACGTTAGTTGAAAGGCTGTTTCACCACAGTGCCGTTTCACAGAGTGGAGTGTATGGCACTATCCGCCTAGGACCCGCATGTGAAGTCCAACGTTTCTAACAGTGAAAGCAGATTTGAGGGGAAATGTGGTTTCTCCACCGTGCTGGTTCGTGGTTGCGTATATGGCACTTTCCGGGCAGGCCCTGCATAGGTTTTCAAACTCTTCTGACTGTGTGAAACCAGACGTTAGTTGAAAGAGGTTTCCTCCACAGTACTCTTTCACACTGTCGAGGGTACGTCGCTTTCCACATCATCCCTTCCCCCCGCCCCCCACCCCCAGGTTTTCAAACATTTCTACCTTAGTGATACAAGATGTTAGTTCAAAGTAGATCCTCACAAAGTGCAGGTGGACCTCTGGCATTGGCCCCACAGAGGTTTTGAAACACCTCTAACTTACTTAGTGAAAGCAGATGTTAGTTAAAAGATGATTTCCCCACTGTGTTGTTTCTCAGAGTAGAATATACGGCACTTACCCTGTAGGACCCGCCTAGGTTTTCAAAGCCTTGTCACTTATTGAAACCTCAGGTTACTTGACAGACTGTTTCACCACAGTGTTGTTTTACAGAGTTGGGTGTATGGCCCTTTCAGCATAGGCCCCACAAAGGTTTTCGACACTTCTAACTTAGGGAAGCAAAATGTTAGTTGAAGGATGGTTCCCCACAGTGTTGTTTCACAGAGTTGAGTACACGGCACTTTAGGCACAGGCCCCGCATAGTAGTCAAACACTTCTAACAGACACTACATGTTACTTGAAAAGAGGGTTTCTCCACAGTATTTTTCACAGAGTCGGGTTTATATCACTTTCCGCACAGTCCCCAGCACTGGTCTGCAAACACTTCTAACTTACTGAAACATGATGTTAATCGAAAGATGTTGATCCCAGTGTTGTGTCACAGAGTTGAGTACATGGCGCTTTCTGACTGACTGGGGCGTGCATCGGTTCTCAAACACTTCTGAATTAGGGAAATCAGATGGTGGCTGAAAGGTGGTTTCACCACACTGTGGTTTCACAGTTGACTAGATGGTACTTCCCTCCTAGTTCCCCACGTGGGTTTCCAAGCACTATCCAACTTAGAGAAACAAGACTTTAGTTGACGATGGTCTCCCCAAAGGGTCGTTGGACAGGGTTGAGTATATGGCACCTTCTCCCTGGAACACGCGTAGGTTACTTAGTGAAACAAGATGGTGGTTAAAGAGGTTTCCCCACAAGGCTGTTTCACAGAGTCATATGGCACTATCGGCATAGTCCCCGTGTGGGCTTTCAAACATTTCTAACTTCGAGGCACCAGACGTTAGTTGAAAGATGCTTTCTCTACAGGCTTCTTTCACAGAGGTGAGTATATTGCACTGTGTTCATAGGCCTCGCATGAGTCTTCAAACACTTCAAACTCAGTGAAACGAAGTTTAGGTGAAAGAGCGCCTCCCCCCAACAGTCTTGTTTCAGGGGGTCGAGTATTTATTTGGCACTTTCCGTGTAGGTCATGCTTGGGTTTTCAAACTACGTTAACGTTGTAAAACCAGATGTCAGGTGAAAGGTGCTTTCCCCACAGTGTGCTTTCACAAAGGTGAGCGTATGGTACTTTCCTCATAGGGCGGGCGTAGGTTTGCATACACGTCTCACCTAGCGATGTTAGTGGAAAGATGGTTTCCCCCACAGTGTTGTTCCACCGATTTCAGTACATGGCACTTTCCACATGTCCCTTCCCACATCGATCCCCACAAAGGTTTTCAAGCACTTCTACCTTAGTGATGAAAGATGGTCCTTGAAAGGCCGTTTCCGCCAAGTGCTATAGAAGGCATTTTCGGCACAGGTCCCGCAGACATTTTCAGACACTTCTGACTGAGTGAACCGAGATGTTAGTTGAAAGACGGTTTCCCCACGGTGTTGTTGTTTCACAGAGTCGAGCCCATGGCACTCGCCGTCTAGGCCCCGCATGTGTATTCCAACCCGACTGACTCAGCGAAGGATTGTTTCTCCACCGTGTTGGTTCACAGAGTTAAGTATATGGCTCCTTCCACGTCAGCCATGCAAAGGATTTGAAGCCATTTTCACTTTGTGAAAGAGGATGTTAACTGAAGGATGTTTACCCCACAGTGCTGTCTCATAGAGTTGAGAACACGTGCTTTCCGCCTAAGCTGCGCACAGGTTTTCAAACGCTTCTAACAGTGAAACAAGATGTTAGTTGAAAAATGGCTTTTCCACAGTAATCCCTCACAGTGTCAATGATAAGTCCCTTTCCTAATTGTTGTCCGCGTAGCGTTTCAACCACGTCTAACTCAGTGATGCAAGATACTAGTTGAAAGATGCTTTCCGCAAGGTGCAGTTTGACAGAGTTGAGTATATTGCACTTTGGGCATAGGCCCCACAGAGTTTTGAAAACCTTTTAATTTTAGGGACACGAGATGTCAGTTGAAAGATGGTTCCCCCACAGTGTTGTTGTTGGAAAGATGGTTTGTCCCCATTATTCTCTCACGGCGTCGAGTATATGTCACTGTCCTGATCGTTCCCCACATAGATTTCTCAAGCCTTTCTAAGTTAGTGAACCGAGACGTCAGTGGAAAGACGGTTTGGCGACAGGGTTGTTTCACAGAGTCGAGAATATGGCCTTTGGCCTGTAGGCGCCGCACTTGTCTTCAAAGAGTTGTCGCTTCGTGAAACCTGATGTTAGTGGGAAGTTTTTCACCACAGGGTTGCGTCACAGAGTTGACCATAGGGCACTTTCGCCGCAAGCCCCGCAAGTTTGTCAAGGAGTTCCAACGAAGTGAAGTGGGATGTTAGCGGCAAGGTGGTTTCCCCACAGCGTTGCTTCAACAGAGGTGAGTCAGTGGCCCTGACCGCGTAGGCCCCGCATACTGGACGTGTCCAAACAGTTCTCAGTGAATTCAGATGTTAGTTGAAAGACTGTCTCACCACAGCGTAGATTGCCAGAGTGGCGTATAAGGCACTTTATGTGTCGGCCCCATAAGCGGTTTGAACCACATCTACCATAGTGAAACCTGATGATTTTTGAAGGATAGTTTCAGCACACTGTTTGTCCCATTCAGAGTTGAGTGTACGGCACGTTCGTCATTGGCCCCGCATAGTTTTTCAAACGCTTCTAACTTCTGAAGCAAGATGTTCGTTGAAGGATCGTTTCCACACAGAGTGTCTTTGCCAGAGTTGAGTAAAAGGCACTAGCCCTTAGGCCACCCGTGCATGTTCCAACGAACTTGTGACTTAGTGAAACCAGATTTTGGGTGATGGCTTCCCTTCAGCGTTGTTTCCACAGAGTGAGTAAATGGCACTTACGTTGCAGGCCCCGCGTAGATTTTTTTCAAGCCGTTCTCACTAAGGTGAAATCAGGAGTTAGTTGAAAGAGAGTTTCACCACAGTGTTGTCTCCCAGAGTGGAGTACATGGCGCCAGCCGCCTTGGTCCTGAATGTGTATTCAAGCGTTTCTAACTTCGTGAAAGCAGATTCTAGGGGAAACATGCTTTCCCCACCGTGATGTTTCCAGAGTTGCGTCCATGGCACTTTCCACAGTAGTTCATGCATAGCTTTTCAGAGTCTTCTTTGTGAAACTTGATAGTTAGTTGAAAGCTGTTTCTCCGTGCTGTTTTTTTTCGCAGAGTTGATTACCTGGCCCTGGCCACATAGTCCCCGCCTCGGTTTTAATACGCTTCTATCTAGTGAAACAAGATGTTAGTTGAAAGACGGTTTGTCCACAGTGTTCTCTCAGTGTCGAATGCATGCCACTTTCCACATCGTTCCCCGTATAGGTTTTCAAACACTTCGAACGCAGTGATACGAAATGTTGCTTGAACGACGGTTTCCGCCAAGTGCCGTTTGCCAGAGCTGAGTATATGGCAGTTCCGTCACAGGCTTTGCATAGTTTTTGAAACCCTTCTAACTTGGTGAAACGAGGTGGCAGTTGAAAGATGGCCTCCCCACGGTGCTTTTGCACAAACTTGAGTATGTGGCGCTTACTCTGTAGGCCCCGCCTACGTTTTCAAAGAAGTCTGTCTCACTCGGTGAAACCAGATCTGAGTTGAAAGACGGTTTCACCACAGTGTTCTTTCACAGAGTGGAGTATAGGTCACTTTTGGCCTAGGCCCCGAAAGGGTTTCCAAAGAGGTCTGTCTCACTTAGTGAAATCAGATGAGCGTTGAAAAGGAGTGTTTCAAAACAGTGCTGTTTCACAGAGTGGAGAATATCGCACTATGTGCCTAGGCCCTGCACGTGTAGTCAGACTTTTCTAATTTAGTGAAATCAGTTCTTAGATGACACATTGGTTCCTACTCAAGTGATGTTTCCAGAGTTGAGCATACAGCTCTTTCCTTGTAGGTGATCCATAGGTTGTCAAACTATTTTAACTTGAAGCCAGATGTTAGCTGAGAGATGTTTTGTCCACAGTTTTCGCACATAGTTGAGTATATGGACCTTTCCGCATAGTTCCCGCATAGGTTTTCAAATCCTTCTTAGTGAAACAAGATGGTAGTTGAAAGGTGCTTTTGTCCACAGTATTCTCTCACAGAGTCGTGTATATGTCACTTTCTGCAGCCTTCCCCGCATATGTTTTCAGATACTTCTAACTTAGGGAAAAAAGATGTTAGCTGACAGATTGTTTTTGCAAAGTGCCGGTCGATGCGGCTGAGCATATGGCTCTTTTGGCCTAGGCCCCGAATAGGTTTGCAAACAGTTCTCACCTGGCGAAACCAAGATGAGAGTTTCAAAACACGAGTGCTTGGCGAAGTGCTGGTTGGCACAGTTGAGGCTATGGCACGTCCGGCATTGTTTCTGAAACAATTCTAACTTAGTGAAACGAGATAGTTAGTGGAAAGAGCGTTTCCCCACAGTGTTGTTTCACAGAATCCAGCATACGACGCTCTCTGCCTAGCCCCCGCATTGCTCTTCAAACAACTCTAACTTAGTGAAAGGACATGTCAGTTGAAAGATGGTTTCCCTACAATGTTGTTTCACGGAGTTCAGTATATGACACTCTGCCCAGGCCCCGTATATGGTTACCACCACGCCTAACTTTGTGACAAGAGATCTTCCTTGCAAGACGGTATCCCCACAGTGTTTCACAGAGTAGAGGATATGGCGCTATCCGCATAGTCCCCGCCAGGGATTTCAAACACTTCTACCTTAGGGAAACGAGATGGTCGTTGAAAGATAGGTTCCCCAAAGCGCTACTTGACACCGTTGAGTACATGTAACTTTCCTCATAGGCTGTGCAGGGTTGTCCAACAACTGCCAAGGTAATGAAACAAGATAGTCGTTGAAGGATGGCTTCCCCACAGTGTTTTCGCACGGTCGCGTAGACGGCACTTGCACTTTCCGCTTAGACTCCCGATAGATTTCCAACACTTCTCACTTCGTGAAACACGCTGTAAGCGGAACGATGGTTCGGCAACACTGTTGTTTTACGGCACAGTCCTCATACTTCCCTTGCGTGGGCTTTCAGACGCTTCTATCTTAGTGAAACAAGAGGCTCTTTGAAAGACGGTTTTGTCCACGGTAATGTCTGCCAGTCTCGGCCGTATGCCCTTTTCCTCATCGTTCCCTGCATAGGTTTTTAACAATTCTCACTCAGCGATACAAGATGTTAGTTGAAAGCTGGTCTCCGCAAAGTGCAGTTTGAGAGTTGAGTGTGTGGCACGTTGGGCGTAGGCCGCGCTTATTGTCTCAAACCCTTGTCACAGTGAAAGGGGATGTTAGTTGAAAGATGGTTTCCCCTCAGTGTTGTTTCTCCGCGTTGAGTATACGGCACTTACCCTGTAGTCCCCGCATAGGTTTCAAGCGGTACTCACCTAATTAGCGAAACCAGATGTTAGTTGAAAGATTGTGTCGCCGCGGTGTTGTGTCCAAGAGTGGTTTCAAAGAGCATGACACTTTCGGAATAGGCCCTGCATAGGCTTTCAAACACTTCTAACTTGGTGAAACGAGATGTTAGCGGAAAGATGGTTTGTCCACAGGAGTCTCTCACAGTGTCGTGTATGTGTCCCTTTCCACATCGTTCCGTGCATGGGTTGTCCAACATTTCGAACTCCGTGATGCAACATTGAGTTGAAAGATGGTTTCCGCACAGCGCAGCGTGATAGAACTGGGTGTGTGGCGCTATCGGCATCGGCCCCGCCTAGTCTTTCAGACCCTAGTGACCTAGTGAAAACGAGACGTTTACTTGCAAGATGGTTCCCCCCACCCCCACCACCCCCCAATGTTGCTTCTTAGAGTTGCGTATATGGCACTTGCCGTGTAGCCCCCTCCCCACACGCATCGGTTTCCAAGCAGTTCTCAGTGAACTCAGATGTTAGTTGAAAGGATGTTTTACCACGCTGTTATTTCAGAGCGGAGTGTATGGCACTTTACGTGATGGCCCCGTAAGGGGTTTCAAACACACCGAACCTAGAGAAACCAGATGTTTGTTGCAAGATTCTTTCACCCCAGTGTTGTTTCACAGAGTCGAGTCTATGGCACTGTCCGCTAGGCCCCGCATGTGTAGTCAAAAACACTTTTCACTTAGTGAGACCAGATATTAGGTGAAAGATGTTTTCCCCACAGTGTTGTTTCACAGAGTTGAGTGTGTGGCCCTTTCCCTGTGAGTGATTCATAAGTTTTCAAACTATCTTAACTTACTTTGTGAAACCAGATGTGAGTTGAAAGACGCTGCGTCTCCACGGTGTTGTTGTGTTTTGTTTGTTTGTTTGTTTGTTTCACAAAGTTGACTATATGTCCCTTTCGGCATAGGCCGCGCACAAGTTTTCCAACCCTTCTCCCTTAGCGAAACAAGATGTTAGCTGAAAGACGGGTTTCCCTATAGTGTAGTTCCCAGATTACAGTATATGGTGCTTTCCGCCTAGGTCCCGCCTAGGTTTTCAAACACTTCTACCCTAGTGAAATGACGTGTTAGTTGAAAGATGGTTTCCACACAGTGTTGTTTCACAGAATTGAGTATAAGACACTTACCCTGTAGGGCCCGCATAGGTTTTTCAGACAGTTCTCACTCAGGTGAAACGAGATGTTAGGTGAAAGATAGGTTGGTTCCCCAAAGTGCTGCTTGACCGGGTTGAGTGTATGGCACTTTCCCCACAGGTGCCGCATAGGTCTTCAAGCGCTTCTAACTTAGTGAAACGAAATGTTACTTGAGAAATAGTTTCCCCACAGTGTTTCACGGTGCCGAGTATACGGCACTTTCCGCACAGGTTGCGGGAGAGTTTTCGAGCACGTCTAACTTGGGGACAGCGGGTGGTAGTTTCTTTGAAAGAAGCTTTCCCCACAGTGTTGTTTCACAGAGTGGAGTGTACGGCACTATCCTCCTAGGCAACACATTATTTCCACTAATTCTTAGCGGAGGGAGATGGAAGGAGCCGGATGGCTTCCCCGTAGTGCTCCTGGACAGATTTGAGCATACGGCGCCTTCCGCGTAAGCTCCACATAGGTTTTCAAAGACGTGTCACTTAGTGAAACGTGATGTTCGTGGGCAGACCTTTCCCCCTACGTGCTGTTTGACGGAGGATAATGGCACTTTACTCATGAGCCCCACAGAGGTTTTCGAACACTTCTACACTTGTGAAACGAGACGTTTGTTTCACAACGGTTTCAGCACAGTGATGTGTGACAGAGTTGAGTATCTGGCACTTTCCGTGTAGGCCCCTCATGGGTTTTCCAACACTTCCAACTTAGTTGAACCAGTGGTTTTTGAAAGTTAGTTTCCCTACAATGATGTTTCACAAAGTTAAGTCAACGGCGCGTTCTTTATACTAACAGACCCAGGATTTCTCCACTTGTAACAGTGAAACATGATATGAGTTCAAAGATTCCTACACAGTGTTGTTTCACAGTGTTGCTTCTAGGGCACTTTCCTTGTAGGTGTCGCACGGGTTTTTCAAACACTTCTAACATAGCGAGCCAAGGTGTCAGTTGAAAGATGGTTTCCCCCACAGATCGCAGTATATGGCACTTCCCTCCTAGGCCCCCTTAGGTTTGCAAACACGTCCAACTCAGGGAAACAAGATGTTAGTTGAAAGATGGTTCGTCCACACTATTCTCCCACCGTGTCGAGTATATGTCACTTTCCACATCGTTCCCCACATGGGTATTCAACCATGTCTAACTTGGCGATACGACACGTCAGTTGAAAGATGATGGTTTCCGCATGGTGCCGTTTGAGGGACTATAAGGCACTTTCGGCAAAGGCCCCGCAAGTTTTCCAAACATTTCTAACTTAAGGAAACGAGGCGTTCGTTGAACGTTAGTTGAACGTTTAGTCGAACTGTTAGTTCCCCACAGTGTTGCCTCACAGAGGAGAGCAGATGGCGCCTCCCTTGTAGGCACCCTATAGGTTTTAATCACTTACTGAACCCAGACGTAAGTTGAAAGGTTGTGTCACCACACTGTTGCCTCACGGAGTTGACTGTATGGTAGTATCCCAATAGGCCCCGCATATCGTTCAAACACTTTTAGCGTACCGAAGCCAGATGGTAGTTGAAAGACGGTGTCGGGACACTGTTGTTTCACAGTCTTGAGCTTACGGCGCTTTCGTGGCGGACCCCCATGGGTTTATAGACCCTTCTAACAGCGAAACCAGATGATATCTGAAGATGCCTTCCCCACAGTGTTGTTTCACAGCGTTCAGCATATGGCCCTATCCGCATAGGCCCCCGCATGGGTTTTTCAAACACGAAGTTCGAAGTTTGTGATAACATTTGCGGGGGGAAATGGTGACTGTGACATACACTCCATCCTGTGTGAAAATATTGTGGAGAGACGTTCTCTCAACTAAAGTCTCGTCTCACTAAGTGAGAAGTGTTTGTTTCAAAACCTATGCGGGGAACGATGAGGAAAGTGACAGATACTCGAGGGCGTGAGAGAATACCGGGGGCGAACCAACGTTCAACTAACACCGGGTTTCACTGAGTGGGCACTCTTTCCAAACCTATGCGGGACCTACACGGTAAGGGCTGTATACTTAAATCTGAGAGAAACAATGTGGAGAAAGCGCCTTTCACCTAACATCTGGTGTCACAAAGGCAAAGTGCTTTGAAATCCTTCGCAAGACCTACACGGAAAGTGCCATACCCTCAACTCTGTGAAACGACACTGTGGGGAAACCATCACCCCAAATCTGGTTTCACTAAGTTAGAAAGGTTTGGGTCCAGTGTATGCGGGGCCTAGGAGGATAGTGCCGTTTGCTCAACTCTGGCAAAGGATACTGTGGGGAAACCATCCTTCAACTGACAACTTGTTTCCCAACTTACAAGTGTTTGAAAACCTATGCGGGGCCAATGACGAAAGTGCCATGTACTCAACTCTGTGCAACAACAGCGTGCTGAAACTTCACCAGCACACAGCAGGTTTCACTATGTTTGGTGTGTTTGAAACCCCACAGGGGTCCAACACCTTAAGTGCCGTATACACCACTCTGTCCACCGGCACTGCGGTGAGGCACTCAACCGACATCTGATTTCACTCACTGAAAACTCTTGGAAAGCCTATGCGGAGCCGACATGTTAGTAAGTGCCATTTACTCAACTCTGTGAAGCAACAGTGTGGGGAATCCATCTTGCAACTAACATCTCCTTTCACTTAAAACGGACAAACGCTGCGGGGCTTGTGTCGAAAGCGCCATATATGCACTTCTGTGAAACAGCCCTGTGGTGACAAACTTTCCACCATCAGGTTTCACTAAGTGAGAACTCTGAAAACAAATGCAGCGCCTACAGGGTGTGCGCTCGATACTCAACTCGGTGAAACAACACGATCGCCATACCATCTCTCAACTAACATCTCGTTTCACTCAGTTAGAAATTTTTCACCTAACATCTGATTTCCCCAAGCAAAAAAAAAAAAAAAAAAAAAAAAAAAAAAAGGTTTCAACTCTTTTCCACGACCTACCAGGAAGGAGGCAAGCACTTAACTCTGCGAAACGGCACTGTGGGAAAAAACCTTCTTTCACCTGAAATCTGGTTTCACTAAGTTACAAGTGTTTGAATACGCCTGCGGGGCCTAGGCGAATAGTGTCATATACCTAACTGTGAAACAACACTGTGGGGAAACTGTCTTTCCAATAACACCTCGCCTTACTGAGTTAGAAGTGTTCGAAAAAGTGTGAAGACGCTTGCCGAAACCGTCTTAGAACTCAGCTCCGTCCAACTGCACTTTGCGGAAAACATCTTGCTACTGACATCTTTTATCACTAAGGTAGAAGGGTGTGAAAACCTTGGTTGGGGATCGATGTGCAAAGGGACATTTACTCGACACTGTGAGAGAATACTGTGGACAAACGATCTCCCACCTAACATCTTGTTTCACTGAGTTTCGGAAAAACCTGTTTGAAAACCCATGCGGGGTCTATGCGTGAGGGGCCATATATACTCAACTCTGTGAAACAAGACGGTCGAGAAAGCACTTTTCAAGGAACTTCTGGTTTCATTGAGAAAAATTTCCCAACCCTATGAGGGTCCTATGCGTTCGGCAAGTGCCATGTACTGAAAACAGTGGAACAAGGACCTAGAGAGTCCTGGACTTTGTCTGCTTTTCTCCCTTTTCCCATCTTTGAACGGAGTGAGCAGTGAGTGACAGGGCTGTGGCCGCCACGTGGCCCCCATTGTTGCCCCCAGAGAGTGCCAAGGGGCATCGGCGCCCTCTTGGTGTCAAGGGCTCTTTCTGAGCTGACCAGCTCCTGGAGCCTCCTGCTCTTGTGTGAACTTTGTGCTTTTCAGAAGGAAGGCCCCTCCATCAGGCAGAGCAATGAGGCAAGTTTGCTCCCTTCCCCACCTCTTGCTACAAACAGCCCATCACCAAGCTCAGGGATACGAGGGCTATCCTCCTTTGGGATAGCTGACGCTCATGGCTGTCACCGAGCAGGGGACCAGGTGGGTAGCCGACGCCCACCCCTTGGTGCCTGCTGAGTGAGTGCCAGCTCCATGGTTCATAAGGGTGAACAAAGAACGAGTCACAAAGCCTCGTGAATGTGCATGGGAAAGTGAATGGCTGCAGCCAGGACCCAAGTGTGCAACATTTCCAGCGAATGGGAATGTGATCCACGTGGACCGGACACGTTAAACTTCCTTCCCCCCTTGGCCCAGCATGGAGGCCAGCGTGCGCCTAATACCTCTGGCCCATCCTCCACACAAACAGATCTCGGCTGGACCCCTTACCTTGCCCTGACGCTCCGGATGTGGACGTGTAGTCCTGAAACAAATATGCCGGCCCCTTTTACCTCCACCTCTAACATACGACCCACGCACGGGCTGGTCCACACTGGACTTTTGCAAGACCGATCTATTACTGTGCAAGACTGAAACGTATGGGGCCCGAGGCATACCTTGACATATTAAACAGCAGTATCATGAGATTGGATCGGCCTAGGGCAAGGGTTCTTCATTAAGGATGAGAATGGAATAACGTTTAGAACAAACTGACGAGCACGATATATTGGCAAGCTGGCTTGCTCACAAATCAGAAGACCTTTTGTGGGATTTGACTACAGGTGTTGTGCAAAGGGAGTCACTCGGAGCCCTGTGGACAAGAGACCCACATTCCTCCTCAAGAAGTAGAGGGAAACTGTGGCCTTTTGTGTGCTTCTCTGCCCATCGTATCACAAGAGAGGGCCCCAGTGACACCGAGATATGAAGAAGGTGCTTCCATGGGAGGATCGAGTGATGAGAGCAAGGCCTGGTGCAGGAGACGTTCCAAAGACTTTGAGTTCTCTGGTCAAGTCATGGAGCAGGCTGCACAGGCACATCCTGTCTCTTCCTCTGCCTGAGGCTATGTCCCTCCATCAGGATCAGGGGTCAGCGTGCCAGGTGTCCTGTCAGGTACCCGACTCTGAGAGCTCTGCATTGACTCAGGAAAGGCCTGGAAACTCAACTGCCATCCTTGGACCTTGTTTGGTACGGGAGAGCCCCTTGGTCTTGGTGTGTGACGTGAGAACAAGTTAGAAAAACAGCAGTGGGATCAGAATCCCTACGAGGTCAATCGTGGTCCTGCGTTAACAAAGGGCCTTGGTGGAAATCTACAAAATAGATATCGGCCTTCTCTTTCTCTCGTCTCTCTCATGAGGGAGGCGGGATCTGCCCCTAACTGGTGGGTTGGCCTCCCCACAAGCACTGTCCCTGGGCACCTTCCAATACGCTAGGGTTTTGGTTGGCCACACATTTCTGATAGCACATTGAGAGGGGCCCAAGCAAAACCTACATCACCATAACGTGGACACCGGCAGACTCGTTCTTGAAGGAAGTCAGTATGTCTCTCAGACACTGGGTGTAAATAAAACCTTATTTTCCTCTCCAACAGAGAGCCAAGTTGTGTCCATGGAGACACAGAGTGCCTATGTTCTTCATCGGAGCCGACATTTGGAGAATGTTGAGACTGAAATGACTGTCAGTCTCCCGTCAACCTGGTTGTACCAGGAGTAAGAGATGCCTGTCAGCTTAGGCAAAGGGAGCCCTCTGAAAGACGACACACAGGAACCTTGCCATCAAGACGCCTGCAGTCTTTCTTCAGGAGCTAGAGATTGCTAGCTTTGTCTGCCCCTTCCAGGATCTCTGCCGGTTGTTGGAGGCAGCAGAGTTTGAGATGTGGCTATTGGGTGCTGCTGCTGGCTCTTGCTCAGGTGTCCGGAACAAGGACTTTATTCCCTATTCTGGAAGGGGCTCTTCTCACAGTGACCCACACCTGGTTCATACTGCCCATGTGTAAGCTGTCTGCTGCTCAAAATGAAACCCACTCAGTCAAGCCAGTGAGCAAAGCCAGACAGCTCCCCTTCGCCTCCTCCACCAGAGCAGGCCAAGCAGCATCCTGTCGGAGGCCATTGTTCCTTTGGTATAGCAGAGCCGAAAAGCCCTCACTGAGCACAGGGCCAGAGTGGGAGTCTGTGGCTTACCCCAGGGTGCCAGCTGAGCGAGGGACAGTTCTGTGGCCCCTACGTGTGAGCAAAAACGTTATGCCGAAGGACAGCCATGGGAAGAAAATGACTTAGGAGGCGCGCCAAAGCTCGACATTCCATAGGGGAACTGGATCATTCTGGGAAGATGAGGTCTTCGTCATCTTCATTTCTTCTCGGCCCATTGATGGGCACTGCAACCTCTGCTCCAGCATACCTACCAACTTTCTCCACTGGGCATCTTGCAATGACCCAGGCCTCGTGATGTCCGTATACCTCTGAAGCCAGACGAAGGGGTGGTCCTTTGGGAAAACCCATTGCACGCTCGCAGGGACTTCGCCACGCTCTCCACTTGAAGGCAGAGGCTGTTCCTCTGAGAGACTCACTTGGAATGAAGCCCAGGGAGAAACTCTTTTGGAAGTAGAGCAAAGGGGTGCAAAATGATAGTTGGCGTGCTAGAGGTCTTCCATCACAGATGGGGATGGGAGACCGTTGTGAGTGAAGGGGCTAGCACAGTCTTTCAGCAAGTTGACTCTCTCAGGAACTAGAAACAGCTACGGGCTTGGGGAAAGGGACCTCTCTCCGGGCCCCACCCGGAACACTGCCATCATGAGGCCTCCATTATTCCTTCAAGTAGAGAGGGGAAAGGCCTGGCTTTGGAGGTCTTTCCTTGCCATCCTATCGGCAGATAAGGGCAGCAGAGATGTAGCAGGGTGTATGTGGAGCACTGAGGTGTTGTGTTTGCTAGGCGTGTGGTGTCTGGAAAGGGCATGTGTATGTGGACTATCAGCAGTACGTCTCTGGTGTATGTGTGCTGTGTGCATTTCTGTGCATGGTATATGTGAAAGTGTGCGTGGGGGTGGACGGCGTGTGCTGTATAGGTCGTGTGGTGTGTGTGGTGTCTGGACTATGTGACGGATATTTTGTGTATGTGATGTGCTTTGGGTATGTTCCATGTAAATGGCTCATGACGTAGGGTGTGTGTCCAATGCGATTTTGAAAGCAGTGTGTAATCGTGTGGCACGTGGGAGGTTTGAATGCGTGGGTACTTGCAGTGTGTTGTTGTGGTAGGTTTTGTCTCTGTGCGGCGTGTTGGTGTTTACGTGTTTCTTAGGCACTGTGGCAGGTGGAAGTGCGGTGTTTGTGGTGTGTAAGAAGAGGTAGGTGTGCGGAGCGTGTTTGGTGCATAGACCTTGGTGAGTTGGTTAGAGCGTCGGTCATAGTGCGGTGGGTGTGAAACAAGAGAATTCGGTGTGTTAGTTGAGAGGCAGGTTCTCCACATTGTTGTCTCCCAGGATTGAGGGTATGGAACCTTCCTTAGAGTTCCTCGAATAGGGGTCCAACCATGTCTAACGTAGTGAAACAAGATGTTAGGCGAAAGATGGTTTCTTCGTGGTTTATTTTCAAGGCGCTGAGTGTATGGTACAGTCATTATGCATTCAGGCCTAGATTTTCCATCACTTCTCAGCTGGGGAACAAGAGGCTAGTTGAACGATGCTTTCTCCACAGTGTTTTACCACAGAGTTGAGTATATATACGGTACTTTCCCTTTAAGCCCCGTATATATTTTCAAACACGTCCAATGCGTAGAGAAACAAGTTAGTTCAAAGACGTATGCCCCAGGGTGTTTCACACGGTTTCCTACACTCTCGCTGTAGGCCCTGCCTGTGTTTTCAAACAGTTCTCACTGAGTGAAACCCCATGTTAGTTGACAGATGGTTTCACCACACTGTTGTTTCACAGGGTTGGGTACATGGCAAAAGTTTCGGTGTCGGCCTGGCATGGCTTTGAAACACTTGTAACTTAGTGACACAAGGTGTTAGTTGAAGGATGCTTTCCCCACGGTGTTGTTTGCCAGAGTTGAGTACATGGCGGCACTTAGGCCTAGGCCCCGCGTAGGTGTTCACACGCTTCTGGCATAGTGAAACCAGATGTTACTTGAAAGAGAGTTTCCCCACAGTCTTCCCCCCCCACCCCCACCCCACCCCCACCCAAGGAGCCGAGCTCATAGTTCCCAGCATTGGTTTACACGCCCTTCTAACGGAGCGAAACAAGATGTTCATTGGAAGATGTTTACCCCACAGAGTTGAGTCTATGGCATGGTCCACGCATGGTTTTCAAACACTTCTAAATTAGCGAAATCAGCCGGTAGTTGAAAGACGGTTTCCCCACAGTGTTGTTTCACAGAGTGTAGTGTGTGGCACTTAGCTTACTGTAGGCCTCGCACAGGTTTTCAAACAGTTCTCTCTTGGTGATATCTGACGTTAGTTGAAAGGCTGTTTCACCACAGTGCCGTTTCACAGAGTGGAGTGTATGGCACTATCCGCCTAGGACCCGCATGTGAAGTCCAACGTTTCTAACAGTGAAAGCAGATTTGAGGGGAAATGTGGTTTCTCCACCGTGCTGGTTCGTGGTTGCGTATATGGCACTTTCCGGGCAGGCCCTGCATAGGTTTTCAAACTCTTCTGACTGTGTGAAACCAGACGTTAGTTGAAAGAGGTTTCCTCCACAGTACTCTTTCACACTGTCGAGGGTACGTCGCTTTCCACATCATCCCTTCCCCCCGCCCCCCACCCCCAGGTTTTCAAACATTTCTACCTTAGTGATACAAGATGTTAGTTCAAAGTAGATCCTCACAAAGTGCAGGTGGACCTCTGGCATTGGCCCCACAGAGGTTTTGAAACACCTCTAACTTACTTAGTGAAAGCAGATGTTAGTTAAAAGATGATTTCCCCACTGTGTTGTTTCTCAGAGTAGAATATACGGCACTTACCCTGTAGGACCCGCCTAGGTTTTCAAAGCCTTGTCACTTATTGAAACCTCAGGTTACTTGACAGACTGTTTCACCACAGTGTTGTTTTACAGAGTTGGGTGTATGGCCCTTTCAGCATAGGCCCCACAAAGGTTTTCGACACTTCTAACTTAGGGAAGCAAAATGTTAGTTGAAGGATGGTTCCCCACAGTGTTGTTTCACAGAGTTGAGTACACGGCACTTTAGGCACAGGCCCCGCATAGTAGTCAAACACTTCTAACAGACACTACATGTTACTTGAAAAGAGGGTTTCTCCACAGTATTTTTCACAGAGTCGGGTTTATATCACTTTCCGCACAGTCCCCAGCACTGGTCTGCAAACACTTCTAACTTACTGAAACATGATGTTAATCGAAAGATGTTGATCCCAGTGTTGTGTCACAGAGTTGAGTACATGGCGCTTTCTGACTGACTGGGGCGTGCATCGGTTCTCAAACACTTCTGAATTAGGGAAATCAGATGGTGGCTGAAAGGTGGTTTCACCACACTGTGGTTTCACAGTTGACTAGATGGTACTTCCCTCCTAGTTCCCCACGTGGGTTTCCAAGCACTATCCAACTTAGAGAAACAAGACTTTAGTTGACGATGGTCTCCCCAAAGGGTCGTTGGACAGGGTTGAGTATATGGCACCTTCTCCCTGGAACACGCGTAGGTTACTTAGTGAAACAAGATGGTGGTTAAAGAGGTTTCCCCACAAGGCTGTTTCACAGAGTCATATGGCACTATCGGCATAGTCCCCGTGTGGGCTTTCAAACATTTCTAACTTCGAGGCACCAGACGTTAGTTGAAAGATGCTTTCTCTACAGGCTTCTTTCACAGAGGTGAGTATATTGCACTGTGTTCATAGGCCTCGCATGAGTCTTCAAACACTTCAAACTCAGTGAAACGAAGTTTAGGTGAAAGAGCGCCTCCCCCCAACAGTCTTGTTTCAGGGGGTCGAGTATTTATTTGGCACTTTCCGTGTAGGTCATGCTTGGGTTTTCAAACTACGTTAACGTTGTAAAACCAGATGTCAGGTGAAAGGTGCTTTCCCCACAGTGTGCTTTCACAAAGGTGAGCGTATGGTACTTTCCTCATAGGGCGGGCGTAGGTTTGCATACACGTCTCACCTAGCGATGTTAGTGGAAAGATGGTTTCCCCCACAGTGTTGTTCCACCGATTTCAGTACATGGCACTTTCCACATGTCCCTTCCCACATCGATCCCCACAAAGGTTTTCAAGCACTTCTACCTTAGTGATGAAAGATGGTCCTTGAAAGGCCGTTTCCGCCAAGTGCTATAGAAGGCATTTTCGGCACAGGTCCCGCAGACATTTTCAGACACTTCTGACTGAGTGAACCGAGATGTTAGTTGAAAGACGGTTTCCCCACGGTGTTGTTGTTTCACAGAGTCGAGCCCATGGCACTCGCCGTCTAGGCCCCGCATGTGTATTCCAACCCGACTGACTCAGCGAAGGATTGTTTCTCCACCGTGTTGGTTCACAGAGTTAAGTATATGGCTCCTTCCACGTCAGCCATGCAAAGGATTTGAAGCCATTTTCACTTTGTGAAAGAGGATGTTAACTGAAGGATGTTTACCCCACAGTGCTGTCTCATAGAGTTGAGAACACGTGCTTTCCGCCTAAGCTGCGCACAGGTTTTCAAACGCTTCTAACAGTGAAACAAGATGTTAGTTGAAAAATGGCTTTTCCACAGTAATCCCTCACAGTGTCAATGATAAGTCCCTTTCCTAATTGTTGTCCGCGTAGCGTTTCAACCACGTCTAACTCAGTGATGCAAGATACTAGTTGAAAGATGCTTTCCGCAAGGTGCAGTTTGACAGAGTTGAGTATATTGCACTTTGGGCATAGGCCCCACAGAGTTTTGAAAACCTTTTAATTTTAGGGACACGAGATGTCAGTTGAAAGATGGTTCCCCCACAGTGTTGTTGTTGGAAAGATGGTTTGTCCCCATTATTCTCTCACGGCGTCGAGTATATGTCACTGTCCTGATCGTTCCCCACATAGATTTCTCAAGCCTTTCTAAGTTAGTGAACCGAGACGTCAGTGGAAAGACGGTTTGGCGACAGGGTTGTTTCACAGAGTCGAGAATATGGCCTTTGGCCTGTAGGCGCCGCACTTGTCTTCAAAGAGTTGTCGCTTCGTGAAACCTGATGTTAGTGGGAAGTTTTTCACCACAGGGTTGCGTCACAGAGTTGACCATAGGGCACTTTCGCCGCAAGCCCCGCAAGTTTGTCAAGGAGTTCCAACGAAGTGAAGTGGGATGTTAGCGGCAAGGTGGTTTCCCCACAGCGTTGCTTCAACAGAGGTGAGTCAGTGGCCCTGACCGCGTAGGCCCCGCATACTGGACGTGTCCAAACAGTTCTCAGTGAATTCAGATGTTAGTTGAAAGACTGTCTCACCACAGCGTAGATTGCCAGAGTGGCGTATAAGGCACTTTATGTGTCGGCCCCATAAGCGGTTTGAACCACATCTACCATAGTGAAACCTGATGATTTTTGAAGGATAGTTTCAGCACACTGTTTGTCCCATTCAGAGTTGAGTGTACGGCACGTTCGTCATTGGCCCCGCATAGTTTTTCAAACGCTTCTAACTTCTGAAGCAAGATGTTCGTTGAAGGATCGTTTCCACACAGAGTGTCTTTGCCAGAGTTGAGTAAAAGGCACTAGCCCTTAGGCCACCCGTGCATGTTCCAACGAACTTGTGACTTAGTGAAACCAGATTTTGGGTGATGGCTTCCCTTCAGCGTTGTTTCCACAGAGTGAGTAAATGGCACTTACGTTGCAGGCCCCGCGTAGATTTTTTTCAAGCCGTTCTCACTAAGGTGAAATCAGGAGTTAGTTGAAAGAGAGTTTCACCACAGTGTTGTCTCCCAGAGTGGAGTACATGGCGCCAGCCGCCTTGGTCCTGAATGTGTATTCAAGCGTTTCTAACTTCGTGAAAGCAGATTCTAGGGGAAACATGCTTTCCCCACCGTGATGTTTCCAGAGTTGCGTCCATGGCACTTTCCACAGTAGTTCATGCATAGCTTTTCAGAGTCTTCTTTGTGAAACTTGATAGTTAGTTGAAAGCTGTTTCTCCGTGCTGTTTTTTTTCGCAGAGTTGATTACCTGGCCCTGGCCACATAGTCCCCGCCTCGGTTTTAATACGCTTCTATCTAGTGAAACAAGATGTTAGTTGAAAGACGGTTTGTCCACAGTGTTCTCTCAGTGTCGAATGCATGCCACTTTCCACATCGTTCCCCGTATAGGTTTTCAAACACTTCGAACGCAGTGATACGAAATGTTGCTT
Source organism: Felis catus (assembly GCF_018350175.1). NCBI lineage: Eukaryota > Metazoa > Chordata > Mammalia > Carnivora > Felidae > Felis > Felis catus. The sequence goes on from NC_058370.1 coordinate 50,655,183, forward strand.
GAACGACGGTTTCCGCCAAGTGCCGTTTGCCAGAGCTGAGTATATGGCAGTTCCGTCACAGGCTTTGCATAGTTTTTGAAACCCTTCTAACTTGGTGAAACGAGGTGGCAGTTGAAAGATGGCCTCCCCACGGTGCTTTTGCACAAACTTGAGTATGTGGCGCTTACTCTGTAGGCCCCGCCTACGTTTTCAAAGAAGTCTGTCTCACTCGGTGAAACCAGATCTGAGTTGAAAGACGGTTTCACCACAGTGTTCTTTCACAGAGTGGAGTATAGGTCACTTTTGGCCTAGGCCCCGAAAGGGTTTCCAAAGAGGTCTGTCTCACTTAGTGAAATCAGATGAGCGTTGAAAAGGAGTGTTTCAAAACAGTGCTGTTTCACAGAGTGGAGAATATCGCACTATGTGCCTAGGCCCTGCACGTGTAGTCAGACTTTTCTAATTTAGTGAAATCAGTTCTTAGATGACACATTGGTTCCTACTCAAGTGATGTTTCCAGAGTTGAGCATACAGCTCTTTCCTTGTAGGTGATCCATAGGTTGTCAAACTATTTTAACTTGAAGCCAGATGTTAGCTGAGAGATGTTTTGTCCACAGTTTTCGCACATAGTTGAGTATATGGACCTTTCCGCATAGTTCCCGCATAGGTTTTCAAATCCTTCTTAGTGAAACAAGATGGTAGTTGAAAGGTGCTTTTGTCCACAGTATTCTCTCACAGAGTCGTGTATATGTCACTTTCTGCAGCCTTCCCCGCATATGTTTTCAGATACTTCTAACTTAGGGAAAAAAGATGTTAGCTGACAGATTGTTTTTGCAAAGTGCCGGTCGATGCGGCTGAGCATATGGCTCTTTTGGCCTAGGCCCCGAATAGGTTTGCAAACAGTTCTCACCTGGCGAAACCAAGATGAGAGTTTCAAAACACGAGTGCTTGGCGAAGTGCTGGTTGGCACAGTTGAGGCTATGGCACGTCCGGCATTGTTTCTGAAACAATTCTAACTTAGTGAAACGAGATAGTTAGTGGAAAGAGCGTTTCCCCACAGTGTTGTTTCACAGAATCCAGCATACGACGCTCTCTGCCTAGCCCCCGCATTGCTCTTCAAACAACTCTAACTTAGTGAAAGGACATGTCAGTTGAAAGATGGTTTCCCTACAATGTTGTTTCACGGAGTTCAGTATATGACACTCTGCCCAGGCCCCGTATATGGTTACCACCACGCCTAACTTTGTGACAAGAGATCTTCCTTGCAAGACGGTATCCCCACAGTGTTTCACAGAGTAGAGGATATGGCGCTATCCGCATAGTCCCCGCCAGGGATTTCAAACACTTCTACCTTAGGGAAACGAGATGGTCGTTGAAAGATAGGTTCCCCAAAGCGCTACTTGACACCGTTGAGTACATGTAACTTTCCTCATAGGCTGTGCAGGGTTGTCCAACAACTGCCAAGGTAATGAAACAAGATAGTCGTTGAAGGATGGCTTCCCCACAGTGTTTTCGCACGGTCGCGTAGACGGCACTTGCACTTTCCGCTTAGACTCCCGATAGATTTCCAACACTTCTCACTTCGTGAAACACGCTGTAAGCGGAACGATGGTTCGGCAACACTGTTGTTTTACGGCACAGTCCTCATACTTCCCTTGCGTGGGCTTTCAGACGCTTCTATCTTAGTGAAACAAGAGGCTCTTTGAAAGACGGTTTTGTCCACGGTAATGTCTGCCAGTCTCGGCCGTATGCCCTTTTCCTCATCGTTCCCTGCATAGGTTTTTAACAATTCTCACTCAGCGATACAAGATGTTAGTTGAAAGCTGGTCTCCGCAAAGTGCAGTTTGAGAGTTGAGTGTGTGGCACGTTGGGCGTAGGCCGCGCTTATTGTCTCAAACCCTTGTCACAGTGAAAGGGGATGTTAGTTGAAAGATGGTTTCCCCTCAGTGTTGTTTCTCCGCGTTGAGTATACGGCACTTACCCTGTAGTCCCCGCATAGGTTTCAAGCGGTACTCACCTAATTAGCGAAACCAGATGTTAGTTGAAAGATTGTGTCGCCGCGGTGTTGTGTCCAAGAGTGGTTTCAAAGAGCATGACACTTTCGGAATAGGCCCTGCATAGGCTTTCAAACACTTCTAACTTGGTGAAACGAGATGTTAGCGGAAAGATGGTTTGTCCACAGGAGTCTCTCACAGTGTCGTGTATGTGTCCCTTTCCACATCGTTCCGTGCATGGGTTGTCCAACATTTCGAACTCCGTGATGCAACATTGAGTTGAAAGATGGTTTCCGCACAGCGCAGCGTGATAGAACTGGGTGTGTGGCGCTATCGGCATCGGCCCCGCCTAGTCTTTCAGACCCTAGTGACCTAGTGAAAACGAGACGTTTACTTGCAAGATGGTTCCCCCCACCCCCACCACCCCCCAATGTTGCTTCTTAGAGTTGCGTATATGGCACTTGCCGTGTAGCCCCCTCCCCACACGCATCGGTTTCCAAGCAGTTCTCAGTGAACTCAGATGTTAGTTGAAAGGATGTTTTACCACGCTGTTATTTCAGAGCGGAGTGTATGGCACTTTACGTGATGGCCCCGTAAGGGGTTTCAAACACACCGAACCTAGAGAAACCAGATGTTTGTTGCAAGATTCTTTCACCCCAGTGTTGTTTCACAGAGTCGAGTCTATGGCACTGTCCGCTAGGCCCCGCATGTGTAGTCAAAAACACTTTTCACTTAGTGAGACCAGATATTAGGTGAAAGATGTTTTCCCCACAGTGTTGTTTCACAGAGTTGAGTGTGTGGCCCTTTCCCTGTGAGTGATTCATAAGTTTTCAAACTATCTTAACTTACTTTGTGAAACCAGATGTGAGTTGAAAGACGCTGCGTCTCCACGGTGTTGTTGTGTTTTGTTTGTTTGTTTGTTTGTTTCACAAAGTTGACTATATGTCCCTTTCGGCATAGGCCGCGCACAAGTTTTCCAACCCTTCTCCCTTAGCGAAACAAGATGTTAGCTGAAAGACGGGTTTCCCTATAGTGTAGTTCCCAGATTACAGTATATGGTGCTTTCCGCCTAGGTCCCGCCTAGGTTTTCAAACACTTCTACCCTAGTGAAATGACGTGTTAGTTGAAAGATGGTTTCCACACAGTGTTGTTTCACAGAATTGAGTATAAGACACTTACCCTGTAGGGCCCGCATAGGTTTTTCAGACAGTTCTCACTCAGGTGAAACGAGATGTTAGGTGAAAGATAGGTTGGTTCCCCAAAGTGCTGCTTGACCGGGTTGAGTGTATGGCACTTTCCCCACAGGTGCCGCATAGGTCTTCAAGCGCTTCTAACTTAGTGAAACGAAATGTTACTTGAGAAATAGTTTCCCCACAGTGTTTCACGGTGCCGAGTATACGGCACTTTCCGCACAGGTTGCGGGAGAGTTTTCGAGCACGTCTAACTTGGGGACAGCGGGTGGTAGTTTCTTTGAAAGAAGCTTTCCCCACAGTGTTGTTTCACAGAGTGGAGTGTACGGCACTATCCTCCTAGGCAACACATTATTTCCACTAATTCTTAGCGGAGGGAGATGGAAGGAGCCGGATGGCTTCCCCGTAGTGCTCCTGGACAGATTTGAGCATACGGCGCCTTCCGCGTAAGCTCCACATAGGTTTTCAAAGACGTGTCACTTAGTGAAACGTGATGTTCGTGGGCAGACCTTTCCCCCTACGTGCTGTTTGACGGAGGATAATGGCACTTTACTCATGAGCCCCACAGAGGTTTTCGAACACTTCTACACTTGTGAAACGAGACGTTTGTTTCACAACGGTTTCAGCACAGTGATGTGTGACAGAGTTGAGTATCTGGCACTTTCCGTGTAGGCCCCTCATGGGTTTTCCAACACTTCCAACTTAGTTGAACCAGTGGTTTTTGAAAGTTAGTTTCCCTACAATGATGTTTCACAAAGTTAAGTCAACGGCGCGTTCTTTATACTAACAGACCCAGGATTTCTCCACTTGTAACAGTGAAACATGATATGAGTTCAAAGATTCCTACACAGTGTTGTTTCACAGTGTTGCTTCTAGGGCACTTTCCTTGTAGGTGTCGCACGGGTTTTTCAAACACTTCTAACATAGCGAGCCAAGGTGTCAGTTGAAAGATGGTTTCCCCCACAGATCGCAGTATATGGCACTTCCCTCCTAGGCCCCCTTAGGTTTGCAAACACGTCCAACTCAGGGAAACAAGATGTTAGTTGAAAGATGGTTCGTCCACACTATTCTCCCACCGTGTCGAGTATATGTCACTTTCCACATCGTTCCCCACATGGGTATTCAACCATGTCTAACTTGGCGATACGACACGTCAGTTGAAAGATGATGGTTTCCGCATGGTGCCGTTTGAGGGACTATAAGGCACTTTCGGCAAAGGCCCCGCAAGTTTTCCAAACATTTCTAACTTAAGGAAACGAGGCGTTCGTTGAACGTTAGTTGAACGTTTAGTCGAACTGTTAGTTCCCCACAGTGTTGCCTCACAGAGGAGAGCAGATGGCGCCTCCCTTGTAGGCACCCTATAGGTTTTAATCACTTACTGAACCCAGACGTAAGTTGAAAGGTTGTGTCACCACACTGTTGCCTCACGGAGTTGACTGTATGGTAGTATCCCAATAGGCCCCGCATATCGTTCAAACACTTTTAGCGTACCGAAGCCAGATGGTAGTTGAAAGACGGTGTCGGGACACTGTTGTTTCACAGTCTTGAGCTTACGGCGCTTTCGTGGCGGACCCCCATGGGTTTATAGACCCTTCTAACAGCGAAACCAGATGATATCTGAAGATGCCTTCCCCACAGTGTTGTTTCACAGCGTTCAGCATATGGCCCTATCCGCATAGGCCCCCGCATGGGTTTTTCAAACACGAAGTTCGAAGTTTGTGATAACATTTGCGGGGGGAAATGGTGACTGTGACATACACTCCATCCTGTGTGAAAATATTGTGGAGAGACGTTCTCTCAACTAAAGTCTCGTCTCACTAAGTGAGAAGTGTTTGTTTCAAAACCTATGCGGGGAACGATGAGGAAAGTGACAGATACTCGAGGGCGTGAGAGAATACCGGGGGCGAACCAACGTTCAACTAACACCGGGTTTCACTGAGTGGGCACTCTTTCCAAACCTATGCGGGACCTACACGGTAAGGGCTGTATACTTAAATCTGAGAGAAACAATGTGGAGAAAGCGCCTTTCACCTAACATCTGGTGTCACAAAGGCAAAGTGCTTTGAAATCCTTCGCAAGACCTACACGGAAAGTGCCATACCCTCAACTCTGTGAAACGACACTGTGGGGAAACCATCACCCCAAATCTGGTTTCACTAAGTTAGAAAGGTTTGGGTCCAGTGTATGCGGGGCCTAGGAGGATAGTGCCGTTTGCTCAACTCTGGCAAAGGATACTGTGGGGAAACCATCCTTCAACTGACAACTTGTTTCCCAACTTACAAGTGTTTGAAAACCTATGCGGGGCCAATGACGAAAGTGCCATGTACTCAACTCTGTGCAACAACAGCGTGCTGAAACTTCACCAGCACACAGCAGGTTTCACTATGTTTGGTGTGTTTGAAACCCCACAGGGGTCCAACACCTTAAGTGCCGTATACACCACTCTGTCCACCGGCACTGCGGTGAGGCACTCAACCGACATCTGATTTCACTCACTGAAAACTCTTGGAAAGCCTATGCGGAGCCGACATGTTAGTAAGTGCCATTTACTCAACTCTGTGAAGCAACAGTGTGGGGAATCCATCTTGCAACTAACATCTCCTTTCACTTAAAACGGACAAACGCTGCGGGGCTTGTGTCGAAAGCGCCATATATGCACTTCTGTGAAACAGCCCTGTGGTGACAAACTTTCCACCATCAGGTTTCACTAAGTGAGAACTCTGAAAACAAATGCAGCGCCTACAGGGTGTGCGCTCGATACTCAACTCGGTGAAACAACACGATCGCCATACCATCTCTCAACTAACATCTCGTTTCACTCAGTTAGAAATTTTTCACCTAACATCTGATTTCCCCAAGCAAAAAAAAAAAAAAAAAAAAAAAAAAAAAGGTTTCAACTCTTTTCCACGACCTACCAGGAAGGAGGCAAGCACTTAACTCTGCGAAACGGCACTGTGGGAAAAAACCTTCTTTCACCTGAAATCTGGTTTCACTAAGTTACAAGTGTTTGAATACGCCTGCGGGGCCTAGGCGAATAGTGTCATATACCTAACTGTGAAACAACACTGTGGGGAAACTGTCTTTCCAATAACACCTCGCCTTACTGAGTTAGAAGTGTTCGAAAAAGTGTGAAGACGCTTGCCGAAACCGTCTTAGAACTCAGCTCCGTCCAACTGCACTTTGCGGAAAACATCTTGCTACTGACATCTTTTATCACTAAGGTAGAAGGGTGTGAAAACCTTGGTTGGGGATCGATGTGCAAAGGGACATTTACTCGACACTGTGAGAGAATACTGTGGACAAACGATCTCCCACCTAACATCTTGTTTCACTGAGTTTCGGAAAAACCTGTTTGAAAACCCATGCGGGGTCTATGCGTGAGGGGCCATATATACTCAACTCTGTGAAACAAGACGGTCGAGAAAGCACTTTTCAAGGAACTTCTGGTTTCATTGAGAAAAATTTCCCAACCCTATGAGGGTCCTATGCGTTCGGCAAGTGCCATGTACTGAAAACAGTGGAACAAGGACCTAGAGAGTCCTGGACTTTGTCTGCTTTTCTCCCTTTTCCCATCTTTGAACGGAGTGAGCAGTGAGTGACAGGGCTGTGGCCGCCACGTGGCCCCCATTGTTGCCCCCAGAGAGTGCCAAGGGGCATCGGCGCCCTCTTGGTGTCAAGGGCTCTTTCTGAGCTGACCAGCTCCTGGAGCCTCCTGCTCTTGTGTGAACTTTGTGCTTTTCAGAAGGAAGGCCCCTCCATCAGGCAGAGCAATGAGGCAAGTTTGCTCCCTTCCCCACCTCTTGCTACAAACAGCCCATCACCAAGCTCAGGGATACGAGGGCTATCCTCCTTTGGGATAGCTGACGCTCATGGCTGTCACCGAGCAGGGGACCAGGTGGGTAGCCGACGCCCACCCCTTGGTGCCTGCTGAGTGAGTGCCAGCTCCATGGTTCATAAGGGTGAACAAAGAACGAGTCACAAAGCCTCGTGAATGTGCATGGGAAAGTGAATGGCTGCAGCCAGGACCCAAGTGTGCAACATTTCCAGCGAATGGGAATGTGATCCACGTGGACCGGACACGTTAAACTTCCTTCCCCCCTTGGCCCAGCATGGAGGCCAGCGTGCGCCTAATACCTCTGGCCCATCCTCCACACAAACAGATCTCGGCTGGACCCCTTACCTTGCCCTGACGCTCCGGATGTGGACGTGTAGTCCTGAAACAAATATGCCGGCCCCTTTTACCTCCACCTCTAACATACGACCCACGCACGGGCTGGTCCACACTGGACTTTTGCAAGACCGATCTATTACTGTGCAAGACTGAAACGTATGGGGCCCGAGGCATACCTTGACATATTAAACAGCAGTATCATGAGATTGGATCGGCCTAGGGCAAGGGTTCTTCATTAAGGATGAGAATGGAATAACGTTTAGAACAAACTGACGAGCACGATATATTGGCAAGCTGGCTTGCTCACAAATCAGAAGACCTTTTGTGGGATTTGACTACAGGTGTTGTGCAAAGGGAGTCACTCGGAGCCCTGTGGACAAGAGACCCACATTCCTCCTCAAGAAGTAGAGGGAAACTGTGGCCTTTTGTGTGCTTCTCTGCCCATCGTATCACAAGAGAGGGCCCCAGTGACACCGAGATATGAAGAAGGTGCTTCCATGGGAGGATCGAGTGATGAGAGCAAGGCCTGGTGCAGGAGACGTTCCAAAGACTTTGAGTTCTCTGGTCAAGTCATGGAGCAGGCTGCACAGGCACATCCTGTCTCTTCCTCTGCCTGAGGCTATGTCCCTCCATCAGGATCAGGGGTCAGCGTGCCAGGTGTCCTGTCAGGTACCCGACTCTGAGAGCTCTGCATTGACTCAGGAAAGGCCTGGAAACTCAACTGCCATCCTTGGACCTTGTTTGGTACGGGAGAGCCCCTTGGTCTTGGTGTGTGACGTGAGAACAAGTTAGAAAAACAGCAGTGGGATCAGAATCCCTACGAGGTCAATCGTGGTCCTGCGTTAACAAAGGGCCTTGGTGGAAATCTACAAAATAGATATCGGCCTTCTCTTTCTCTCGTCTCTCTCATGAGGGAGGCGGGATCTGCCCCTAACTGGTGGGTTGGCCTCCCCACAAGCACTGTCCCTGGGCACCTTCCAATACGCTAGGGTTTTGGTTGGCCACACATTTCTGATAGCACATTGAGAGGGGCCCAAGCAAAACCTACATCACCATAACGTGGACACCGGCAGACTCGTTCTTGAAGGAAGTCAGTATGTCTCTCAGACACTGGGTGTAAATAAAACCTTATTTTCCTCTCCAACAGAGAGCCAAGTTGTGTCCATGGAGACACAGAGTGCCTATGTTCTTCATCGGAGCCGACATTTGGAGAATGTTGAGACTGAAATGACTGTCAGTCTCCCGTCAACCTGGTTGTACCAGGAGTAAGAGATGCCTGTCAGCTTAGGCAAAGGGAGCCCTCTGAAAGACGACACACAGGAACCTTGCCATCAAGACGCCTGCAGTCTTTCTTCAGGAGCTAGAGATTGCTAGCTTTGTCTGCCCCTTCCAGGATCTCTGCCGGTTGTTGGAGGCAGCAGAGTTTGAGATGTGGCTATTGGGTGCTGCTGCTGGCTCTTGCTCAGGTGTCCGGAACAAGGACTTTATTCCCTATTCTGGAAGGGGCTCTTCTCACAGTGACCCACACCTGGTTCATACTGCCCATGTGTAAGCTGTCTGCTGCTCAAAATGAAACCCACTCAGTCAAGCCAGTGAGCAAAGCCAGACAGCTCCCCTTCGCCTCCTCCACCAGAGCAGGCCAAGCAGCATCCTGTCGGAGGCCATTGTTCCTTTGGTATAGCAGAGCCGAAAAGCCCTCACTGAGCACAGGGCCAGAGTGGGAGTCTGTGGCTTACCCCAGGGTGCCAGCTGAGCGAGGGACAGTTCTGTGGCCCCTACGTGTGAGCAAAAACGTTATGCCGAAGGACAGCCATGGGAAGAAAATGACTTAGGAGGCGCGCCAAAGCTCGACATTCCATAGGGGAACTGGATCATTCTGGGAAGATGAGGTCTTCGTCATCTTCATTTCTTCTCGGCCCATTGATGGGCACTGCAACCTCTGCTCCAGCATACCTACCAACTTTCTCCACTGGGCATCTTGCAATGACCCAGGCCTCGTGATGTCCGTATACCTCTGAAGCCAGACGAAGGGGTGGTCCTTTGGGAAAACCCATTGCACGCTCGCAGGGACTTCGCCACGCTCTCCACTTGAAGGCAGAGGCTGTTCCTCTGAGAGACTCACTTGGAATGAAGCCCAGGGAGAAACTCTTTTGGAAGTAGAGCAAAGGGGTGCAAAATGATAGTTGGCGTGCTAGAGGTCTTCCATCACAGATGGGGATGGGAGACCGTTGTGAGTGAAGGGGCTAGCACAGTCTTTCAGCAAGTTGACTCTCTCAGGAACTAGAAACAGCTACGGGCTTGGGGAAAGGGACCTCTCTCCGGGCCCCACCCGGAACACTGCCATCATGAGGCCTCCATTATTCCTTCAAGTAGAGAGGGGAAAGGCCTGGCTTTGGAGGTCTTTCCTTGCCATCCTATCGGCAGATAAGGGCAGCAGAGATGTAGCAGGGTGTATGTGGAGCACTGAGGTGTTGTGTTTGCTAGGCGTGTGGTGTCTGGAAAGGGCATGTGTATGTGGACTATCAGCAGTACGTCTCTGGTGTATGTGTGCTGTGTGCATTTCTGTGCATGGTATATGTGAAAGTGTGCGTGGGGGTGGACGGCGTGTGCTGTATAGGTCGTGTGGTGTGTGTGGTGTCTGGACTATGTGACGGATATTTTGTGTATGTGATGTGCTTTGGGTATGTTCCATGTAAATGGCTCATGACGTAGGGTGTGTGTCCAATGCGATTTTGAAAGCAGTGTGTAATCGTGTGGCACGTGGGAGGTTTGAATGCGTGGGTACTTGCAGTGTGTTGTTGTGGTAGGTTTTGTCTCTGTGCGGCGTGTTGGTGTTTACGTGTTTCTTAGGCACTGTGGCAGGTGGAAGTGCGGTGTTTGTGGTGTGTAAGAAGAGGTAGGTGTGCGGAGCGTGTTTGGTGCATAGACCTTGGTGAGTTGGTTAGAGCGTCGGTCATAGTGCGGTGGGTGTGAAACAAGAGAATTCGGTGTGTTAGTTGAGAGGCAGGTTCTCCACATTGTTGTCTCCCAGGATTGAGGGTATGGAACCTTCCTTAGAGTTCCTCGAATAGGGGTCCAACCATGTCTAACGTAGTGAAACAAGATGTTAGGCGAAAGATGGTTTCTTCGTGGTTTATTTTCAAGGCGCTGAGTGTATGGTACAGTCATTATGCATTCAGGCCTAGATTTTCCATCACTTCTCAGCTGGGGAACAAGAGGCTAGTTGAACGATGCTTTCTCCACAGTGTTTTACCACAGAGTTGAGTATATATACGGTACTTTCCCTTTAAGCCCCGTATATATTTTCAAACACGTCCAATGCGTAGAGAAACAAGTTAGTTCAAAGACGTATGCCCCAGGGTGTTTCACACGGTTTCCTACACTCTCGCTGTAGGCCCTGCCTGTGTTTTCAAACAGTTCTCACTGAGTGAAACCCCATGTTAGTTGACAGATGGTTTCACCACACTGTTGTTTCACAGGGTTGGGTACATGGCAAAAGTTTCGGTGTCGGCCTGGCATGGCTTTGAAACACTTGTAACTTAGTGACACAAGGTGTTAGTTGAAGGATGCTTTCCCCACGGTGTTGTTTGCCAGAGTTGAGTACATGGCGGCACTTAGGCCTAGGCCCCGCGTAGGTGTTCACACGCTTCTGGCATAGTGAAACCAGATGTTACTTGAAAGAGAGTTTCCCCACAGTCTTCCCCCCCCACCCCCACCCCACCCCCACCCAAGGAGCCGAGCTCATAGTTCCCAGCATTGGTTTACACGCCCTTCTAACGGAGCGAAACAAGATGTTCATTGGAAGATGTTTACCCCACAGAGTTGAGTCTATGGCATGGTCCACGCATGGTTTTCAAACACTTCTAAATTAGCGAAATCAGCCGGTAGTTGAAAGACGGTTTCCCCACAGTGTTGTTTCACAGAGTGTAGTGTGTGGCACTTAGCTTACTGTAGGCCTCGCACAGGTTTTCAAACAGTTCTCTCTTGGTGATATCTGACGTTAGTTGAAAGGCTGTTTCACCACAGTGCCGTTTCACAGAGTGGAGTGTATGGCACTATCCGCCTAGGACCCGCATGTGAAGTCCAACGTTTCTAACAGTGAAAGCAGATTTGAGGGGAAATGTGGTTTCTCCACCGTGCTGGTTCGTGGTTGCGTATATGGCACTTTCCGGGCAGGCCCTGCATAGGTTTTCAAACTCTTCTGACTGTGTGAAACCAGACGTTAGTTGAAAGAGGTTTCCTCCACAGTACTCTTTCACACTGTCGAGGGTACGTCGCTTTCCACATCATCCCTTCCCCCCGCCCCCCACCCCCAGGTTTTCAAACATTTCTACCTTAGTGATACAAGATGTTAGTTCAAAGTAGATCCTCACAAAGTGCAGGTGGACCTCTGGCATTGGCCCCACAGAGGTTTTGAAACACCTCTAACTTACTTAGTGAAAGCAGATGTTAGTTAAAAGATGATTTCCCCACTGTGTTGTTTCTCAGAGTAGAATATACGGCACTTACCCTGTAGGACCCGCCTAGGTTTTCAAAGCCTTGTCACTTATTGAAACCTCAGGTTACTTGACAGACTGTTTCACCACAGTGTTGTTTTACAGAGTTGGGTGTATGGCCCTTTCAGCATAGGCCCCACAAAGGTTTTCGACACTTCTAACTTAGGGAAGCAAAATGTTAGTTGAAGGATGGTTCCCCACAGTGTTGTTTCACAGAGTTGAGTACACGGCACTTTAGGCACAGGCCCCGCATAGTAGTCAAACACTTCTAACAGACACTACATGTTACTTGAAAAGAGGGTTTCTCCACAGTATTTTTCACAGAGTCGGGTTTATATCACTTTCCGCACAGTCCCCAGCACTGGTCTGCAAACACTTCTAACTTACTGAAACATGATGTTAATCGAAAGATGTTGATCCCAGTGTTGTGTCACAGAGTTGAGTACATGGCGCTTTCTGACTGACTGGGGCGTGCATCGGTTCTCAAACACTTCTGAATTAGGGAAATCAGATGGTGGCTGAAAGGTGGTTTCACCACACTGTGGTTTCACAGTTGACTAGATGGTACTTCCCTCCTAGTTCCCCACGTGGGTTTCCAAGCACTATCCAACTTAGAGAAACAAGACTTTAGTTGACGATGGTCTCCCCAAAGGGTCGTTGGACAGGGTTGAGTATATGGCACCTTCTCCCTGGAACACGCGTAGGTTACTTAGTGAAACAAGATGGTGGTTAAAGAGGTTTCCCCACAAGGCTGTTTCACAGAGTCATATGGCACTATCGGCATAGTCCCCGTGTGGGCTTTCAAACATTTCTAACTTCGAGGCACCAGACGTTAGTTGAAAGATGCTTTCTCTACAGGCTTCTTTCACAGAGGTGAGTATATTGCACTGTGTTCATAGGCCTCGCATGAGTCTTCAAACACTTCAAACTCAGTGAAACGAAGTTTAGGTGAAAGAGCGCCTCCCCCCAACAGTCTTGTTTCAGGGGGTCGAGTATTTATTTGGCACTTTCCGTGTAGGTCATGCTTGGGTTTTCAAACTACGTTAACGTTGTAAAACCAGATGTCAGGTGAAAGGTGCTTTCCCCACAGTGTGCTTTCACAAAGGTGAGCGTATGGTACTTTCCTCATAGGGCGGGCGTAGGTTTGCATACACGTCTCACCTAGCGATGTTAGTGGAAAGATGGTTTCCCCCACAGTGTTGTTCCACCGATTTCAGTACATGGCACTTTCCACATGTCCCTTCCCACATCGATCCCCACAAAGGTTTTCAAGCACTTCTACCTTAGTGATGAAAGATGGTCCTTGAAAGGCCGTTTCCGCCAAGTGCTATAGAAGGCATTTTCGGCACAGGTCCCGCAGACATTTTCAGACACTTCTGACTGAGTGAACCGAGATGTTAGTTGAAAGACGGTTTCCCCACGGTGTTGTTGTTTCACAGAGTCGAGCCCATGGCACTCGCCGTCTAGGCCCCGCATGTGTATTCCAACCCGACTGACTCAGCGAAGGATTGTTTCTCCACCGTGTTGGTTCACAGAGTTAAGTATATGGCTCCTTCCACGTCAGCCATGCAAAGGATTTGAAGCCATTTTCACTTTGTGAAAGAGGATGTTAACTGAAGGATGTTTACCCCACAGTGCTGTCTCATAGAGTTGAGAACACGTGCTTTCCGCCTAAGCTGCGCACAGGTTTTCAAACGCTTCTAACAGTGAAACAAGATGTTAGTTGAAAAATGGCTTTTCCACAGTAATCCCTCACAGTGTCAATGATAAGTCCCTTTCCTAATTGTTGTCCGCGTAGCGTTTCAACCACGTCTAACTCAGTGATGCAAGATACTAGTTGAAAGATGCTTTCCGCAAGGTGCAGTTTGACAGAGTTGAGTATATTGCACTTTGGGCATAGGCCCCACAGAGTTTTGAAAACCTTTTAATTTTAGGGACACGAGATGTCAGTTGAAAGATGGTTCCCCCACAGTGTTGTTGTTGGAAAGATGGTTTGTCCCCATTATTCTCTCACGGCGTCGAGTATATGTCACTGTCCTGATCGTTCCCCACATAGATTTCTCAAGCCTTTCTAAGTTAGTGAACCGAGACGTCAGTGGAAAGACGGTTTGGCGACAGGGTTGTTTCACAGAGTCGAGAATATGGCCTTTGGCCTGTAGGCGCCGCACTTGTCTTCAAAGAGTTGTCGCTTCGTGAAACCTGATGTTAGTGGGAAGTTTTTCACCACAGGGTTGCGTCACAGAGTTGACCATAGGGCACTTTCGCCGCAAGCCCCGCAAGTTTGTCAAGGAGTTCCAACGAAGTGAAGTGGGATGTTAGCGGCAAGGTGGTTTCCCCACAGCGTTGCTTCAACAGAGGTGAGTCAGTGGCCCTGACCGCGTAGGCCCCGCATACTGGACGTGTCCAAACAGTTCTCAGTGAATTCAGATGTTAGTTGAAAGACTGTCTCACCACAGCGTAGATTGCCAGAGTGGCGTATAAGGCACTTTATGTGTCGGCCCCATAAGCGGTTTGAACCACATCTACCATAGTGAAACCTGATGATTTTTGAAGGATAGTTTCAGCACACTGTTTGTCCCATTCAGAGTTGAGTGTACGGCACGTTCGTCATTGGCCCCGCATAGTTTTTCAAACGCTTCTAACTTCTGAAGCAAGATGTTCGTTGAAGGATCGTTTCCACACAGAGTGTCTTTGCCAGAGTTGAGTAAAAGGCACTAGCCCTTAGGCCACCCGTGCATGTTCCAACGAACTTGTGACTTAGTGAAACCAGATTTTGGGTGATGGCTTCCCTTCAGCGTTGTTTCCACAGAGTGAGTAAATGGCACTTACGTTGCAGGCCCCGCGTAGATTTTTTTCAAGCCGTTCTCACTAAGGTGAAATCAGGAGTTAGTTGAAAGAGAGTTTCACCACAGTGTTGTCTCCCAGAGTGGAGTACATGGCGCCAGCCGCCTTGGTCCTGAATGTGTATTCAAGCGTTTCTAACTTCGTGAAAGCAGATTCTAGGGGAAACATGCTTTCCCCACCGTGATGTTTCCAGAGTTGCGTCCATGGCACTTTCCACAGTAGTTCATGCATAGCTTTTCAGAGTCTTCTTTGTGAAACTTGATAGTTAGTTGAAAGCTGTTTCTCCGTGCTGTTTTTTTTCGCAGAGTTGATTACCTGGCCCTGGCCACATAGTCCCCGCCTCGGTTTTAATACGCTTCTATCTAGTGAAACAAGATGTTAGTTGAAAGACGGTTTGTCCACAGTGTTCTCTCAGTGTCGAATGCATGCCACTTTCCACATCGTTCCCCGTATAGGTTTTCAAACACTTCGAACGCAGTGATACGAAATGTTGCTTGAACGACGGTTTCCGCCAAGTGCCGTTTGCCAGAGCTGAGTATATGGCAGTTCCGTCACAGGCTTTGCATAGTTTTTGAAACCCTTCTAACTTGGTGAAACGAGGTGGCAGTTGAAAGATGGCCTCCCCACGGTGCTTTTGCACAAACTTGAGTATGTGGCGCTTACTCTGTAGGCCCCGCCTACGTTTTCAAAGAAGTCTGTCTCACTCGGTGAAACCAGATCTGAGTTGAAAGACGGTTTCACCACAGTGTTCTTTCACAGAGTGGAGTATAGGTCACTTTTGGCCTAGGCCCCGAAAGGGTTTCCAAAGAGGTCTGTCTCACTTAGTGAAATCAGATGAGCGTTGAAAAGGAGTGTTTCAAAACAGTGCTGTTTCACAGAGTGGAGAATATCGCACTATGTGCCTAGGCCCTGCACGTGTAGTCAGACTTTTCTAATTTAGTGAAATCAGTTCTTAGATGACACATTGGTTCCTACTCAAGTGATGTTTCCAGAGTTGAGCATACAGCTCTTTCCTTGTAGGTGATCCATAGGTTGTCAAACTATTTTAACTTGAAGCCAGATGTTAGCTGAGAGATGTTTTGTCCACAGTTTTCGCACATAGTTGAGTATATGGACCTTTCCGCATAGTTCCCGCATAGGTTTTCAAATCCTTCTTAGTGAAACAAGATGGTAGTTGAAAGGTGCTTTTGTCCACAGTATTCTCTCACAGAGTCGTGTATATGTCACTTTCTGCAGCCTTCCCCGCATATGTTTTCAGATACTTCTAACTTAGGGAAAAAAGATGTTAGCTGACAGATTGTTTTTGCAAAGTGCCGGTCGATGCGGCTGAGCATATGGCTCTTTTGGCCTAGGCCCCGAATAGGTTTGCAAACAGTTCTCACCTGGCGAAACCAAGATGAGAGTTTCAAAACACGAGTGCTTGGCGAAGTGCTGGTTGGCACAGTTGAGGCTATGGCACGTCCGGCATTGTTTCTGAAACAATTCTAACTTAGTGAAACGAGATAGTTAGTGGAAAGAGCGTTTCCCCACAGTGTTGTTTCACAGAATCCAGCATACGACGCTCTCTGCCTAGCCCCCGCATTGCTCTTCAAACAACTCTAACTTAGTGAAAGGACATGTCAGTTGAAAGATGGTTTCCCTACAATGTTGTTTCACGGAGTTCAGTATATGACACTCTGCCCAGGCCCCGTATATGGTTACCACCACGCCTAACTTTGTGACAAGAGATCTTCCTTGCAAGACGGTATCCCCACAGTGTTTCACAGAGTAGAGGATATGGCGCTATCCGCATAGTCCCCGCCAGGGATTTCAAACACTTCTACCTTAGGGAAACGAGATGGTCGTTGAAAGATAGGTTCCCCAAAGCGCTACTTGACACCGTTGAGTACATGTAACTTTCCTCATAGGCTGTGCAGGGTTGTCCAACAACTGCCAAGGTAATGAAACAAGATAGTCGTTGAAGGATGGCTTCCCCACAGTGTTTTCGCACGGTCGCGTAGACGGCACTTGCACTTTCCGCTTAGACTCCCGATAGATTTCCAACACTTCTCACTTCGTGAAACACGCTGTAAGCGGAACGATGGTTCGGCAACACTGTTGTTTTACGGCACAGTCCTCATACTTCCCTTGCGTGGGCTTTCAGACGCTTCTATCTTAGTGAAACAAGAGGCTCTTTGAAAGACGGTTTTGTCCACGGTAATGTCTGCCAGTCTCGGCCGTATGCCCTTTTCCTCATCGTTCCCTGCATAGGTTTTTAACAATTCTCACTCAGCGATACAAGATGTTAGTTGAAAGCTGGTCTCCGCAAAGTGCAGTTTGAGAGTTGAGTGTGTGGCACGTTGGGCGTAGGCCGCGCTTATTGTCTCAAACCCTTGTCACAGTGAAAGGGGATGTTAGTTGAAAGATGGTTTCCCCTCAGTGTTGTTTCTCCGCGTTGAGTATACGGCACTTACCCTGTAGTCCCCGCATAGGTTTCAAGCGGTACTCACCTAATTAGCGAAACCAGATGTTAGTTGAAAGATTGTGTCGCCGCGGTGTTGTGTCCAAGAGTGGTTTCAAAGAGCATGACACTTTCGGAATAGGCCCTGCATAGGCTTTCAAACACTTCTAACTTGGTGAAACGAGATGTTAGCGGAAAGATGGTTTGTCCACAGGAGTCTCTCACAGTGTCGTGTATGTGTCCCTTTCCACATCGTTCCGTGCATGGGTTGTCCAACATTTCGAACTCCGTGATGCAACATTGAGTTGAAAGATGGTTTCCGCACAGCGCAGCGTGATAGAACTGGGTGTGTGGCGCTATCGGCATCGGCCCCGCCTAGTCTTTCAGACCCTAGTGACCTAGTGAAAACGAGACGTTTACTTGCAAGATGGTTCCCCCCACCCCCACCACCCCCCAATGTTGCTTCTTAGAGTTGCGTATATGGCACTTGCCGTGTAGCCCCCTCCCCACACGCATCGGTTTCCAAGCAGTTCTCAGTGAACTCAGATGTTAGTTGAAAGGATGTTTTACCACGCTGTTATTTCAGAGCGGAGTGTATGGCACTTTACGTGATGGCCCCGTAAGGGGTTTCAAACACACCGAACCTAGAGAAACCAGATGTTTGTTGCAAGATTCTTTCACCCCAGTGTTGTTTCACAGAGTCGAGTCTATGGCACTGTCCGCTAGGCCCCGCATGTGTAGTCAAAAACACTTTTCACTTAGTGAGACCAGATATTAGGTGAAAGATGTTTTCCCCACAGTGTTGTTTCACAGAGTTGAGTGTGTGGCCCTTTCCCTGTGAGTGATTCATAAGTTTTCAAACTATCTTAACTTACTTTGTGAAACCAGATGTGAGTTGAAAGACGCTGCGTCTCCACGGTGTTGTTGTGTTTTGTTTGTTTGTTTGTTTGTTTCACAAAGTTGACTATATGTCCCTTTCGGCATAGGCCGCGCACAAGTTTTCCAACCCTTCTCCCTTAGCGAAACAAGATGTTAGCTGAAAGACGGGTTTCCCTATAGTGTAGTTCCCAGATTACAGTATATGGTGCTTTCCGCCTAGGTCCCGCCTAGGTTTTCAAACACTTCTACCCTAGTGAAATGACGTGTTAGTTGAAAGATGGTTTCCACACAGTGTTGTTTCACAGAATTGAGTATAAGACACTTACCCTGTAGGGCCCGCATAGGTTTTTCAGACAGTTCTCACTCAGGTGAAACGAGATGTTAGGTGAAAGATAGGTTGGTTCCCCAAAGTGCTGCTTGACCGGGTTGAGTGTATGGCACTTTCCCCACAGGTGCCGCATAGGTCTTCAAGCGCTTCTAACTTAGTGAAACGAAATGTTACTTGAGAAATAGTTTCCCCACAGTGTTTCACGGTGCCGAGTATACGGCACTTTCCGCACAGGTTGCGGGAGAGTTTTCGAGCACGTCTAACTTGGGGACAGCGGGTGGTAGTTTCTTTGAAAGAAGCTTTCCCCACAGTGTTGTTTCACAGAGTGGAGTGTACGGCACTATCCTCCTAGGCAACACATTATTTCCACTAATTCTTAGCGGAGGGAGATGGAAGGAGCCGGATGGCTTCCCCGTAGTGCTCCTGGACAGATTTGAGCATACGGCGCCTTCCGCGTAAGCTCCACATAGGTTTTCAAAGACGTGTCACTTAGTGAAACGTGATGTTCGTGGGCAGACCTTTCCCCCTACGTGCTGTTTGACGGAGGATAATGGCACTTTACTCATGAGCCCCACAGAGGTTTTCGAACACTTCTACACTTGTGAAACGAGACGTTTGTTTCACAACGGTTTCAGCACAGTGATGTGTGACAGAGTTGAGTATCTGGCACTTTCCGTGTAGGCCCCTCATGGGTTTTCCAACACTTCCAACTTAGTTGAACCAGTGGTTTTTGAAAGTTAGTTTCCCTACAATGATGTTTCACAAAGTTAAGTCAACGGCGCGTTCTTTATACTAACAGACCCAGGATTTCTCCACTTGTAACAGTGAAACATGATATGAGTTCAAAGATTCCTACACAGTGTTGTTTCACAGTGTTGCTTCTAGGGCACTTTCCTTGTAGGTGTCGCACGGGTTTTTCAAACACTTCTAACATAGCGAGCCAAGGTGTCAGTTGAAAGATGGTTTCCCCCACAGATCGCAGTATATGGCACTTCCCTCCTAGGCCCCCTTAGGTTTGCAAACACGTCCAACTCAGGGAAACAAGATGTTAGTTGAAAGATGGTTCGTCCACACTATTCTCCCACCGTGTCGAGTATATGTCACTTTCCACATCGTTCCCCACATGGGTATTCAACCATGTCTAACTTGGCGATACGACACGTCAGTTGAAAGATGATGGTTTCCGCATGGTGCCGTTTGAGGGACTATAAGGCACTTTCGGCAAAGGCCCCGCAAGTTTTCCAAACATTTCTAACTTAAGGAAACGAGGCGTTCGTTGAACGTTAGTTGAACGTTTAGTCGAACTGTTAGTTCCCCACAGTGTTGCCTCACAGAGGAGAGCAGATGGCGCCTCCCTTGTAGGCACCCTATAGGTTTTAATCACTTACTGAACCCAGACGTAAGTTGAAAGGTTGTGTCACCACACTGTTGCCTCACGGAGTTGACTGTATGGTAGTATCCCAATAGGCCCCGCATATCGTTCAAACACTTTTAGCGTACCGAAGCCAGATGGTAGTTGAAAGACGGTGTCGGGACACTGTTGTTTCACAGTCTTGAGCTTACGGCGCTTTCGTGGCGGACCCCCATGGGTTTATAGACCCTTCTAACAGCGAAACCAGATGATATCTGAAGATGCCTTCCCCACAGTGTTGTTTCACAGCGTTCAGCATATGGCCCTATCCGCATAGGCCCCCGCATGGGTTTTTCAAACACGAAGTTCGAAGTTTGTGATAACATTTGCGGGGGGAAATGGTGACTGTGACATACACTCCATCCTGTGTGAAAATATTGTGGAGAGACGTTCTCTCAACTAAAGTCTCGTCTCACTAAGTGAGAAGTGTTTGTTTCAAAACCTATGCGGGGAACGATGAGGAAAGTGACAGATACTCGAGGGCGTGAGAGAATACCGGGGGCGAACCAACGTTCAACTAACACCGGGTTTCACTGAGTGGGCACTCTTTCCAAACCTATGCGGGACCTACACGGTAAGGGCTGTATACTTAAATCTGAGAGAAACAATGTGGAGAAAGCGCCTTTCACCTAACATCTGGTGTCACAAAGGCAAAGTGCTTTGAAATCCTTCGCAAGACCTACACGGAAAGTGCCATACCCTCAACTCTGTGAAACGACACTGTGGGGAAACCATCACCCCAAATCTGGTTTCACTAAGTTAGAAAGGTTTGGGTCCAGTGTATGCGGGGCCTAGGAGGATAGTGCCGTTTGCTCAACTCTGGCAAAGGATACTGTGGGGAAACCATCCTTCAACTGACAACTTGTTTCCCAACTTACAAGTGTTTGAAAACCTATGCGGGGCCAATGACGAAAGTGCCATGTACTCAACTCTGTGCAACAACAGCGTGCTGAAACTTCACCAGCACACAGCAGGTTTCACTATGTTTGGTGTGTTTGAAACCCCACAGGGGTCCAACACCTTAAGTGCCGTATACACCACTCTGTCCACCGGCACTGCGGTGAGGCACTCAACCGACATCTGATTTCACTCACTGAAAACTCTTGGAAAGCCTATGCGGAGCCGACATGTTAGTAAGTGCCATTTACTCAACTCTGTGAAGCAACAGTGTGGGGAATCCATCTTGCAACTAACATCTCCTTTCACTTAAAACGGACAAACGCTGCGGGGCTTGTGTCGAAAGCGCCATATATGCACTTCTGTGAAACAGCCCTGTGGTGACAAACTTTCCACCATCAGGTTTCACTAAGTGAGAACTCTGAAAACAAATGCAGCGCCTACAGGGTGTGCGCTCGATACTCAACTCGGTGAAACAACACGATCGCCATACCATCTCTCAACTAACATCTCGTTTCACTCAGTTAGAAATTTTTCACCTAACATCTGATTTCCCCAAGCAAAAAAAAAAAAAAAAAAAAAAAAAAAAAAGGTTTCAACTCTTTTCCACGACCTACCAGGAAGGAGGCAAGCACTTAACTCTGCGAAACGGCACTGTGGGAAAAAACCTTCTTTCACCTGAAATCTGGTTTCACTAAGTTACAAGTGTTTGAATACGCCTGCGGGGCCTAGGCGAATAGTGTCATATACCTAACTGTGAAACAACACTGTGGGGAAACTGTCTTTCCAATAACACCTCGCCTTACTGAGTTAGAAGTGTTCGAAAAAGTGTGAAGACGCTTGCCGAAACCGTCTTAGAACTCAGCTCCGTCCAACTGCACTTTGCGGAAAACATCTTGCTACTGACATCTTTTATCACTAAGGTAGAAGGGTGTGAAAACCTTGGTTGGGGATCGATGTGCAAAGGGACATTTACTCGACACTGTGAGAGAATACTGTGGACAAACGATCTCCCACCTAACATCTTGTTTCACTGAGTTTCGGAAAAACCTGTTTGAAAACCCATGCGGGGTCTATGCGTGAGGGGCCATATATACTCAACTCTGTGAAACAAGACGGTCGAGAAAGCACTTTTCAAGGAACTTCTGGTTTCATTGAGAAAAATTTCCCAACCCTATGAGGGTCCTATGCGTTCGGCAAGTGCCATGTACTGAAAACAGTGGAACAAGGACCTAGAGAGTCCTGGACTTTGTCTGCTTTTCTCCCTTTTCCCATCTTTGAACGGAGTGAGCAGTGAGTGACAGGGCTGTGGCCGCCACGTGGCCCCCATTGTTGCCCCCAGAGAGTGCCAAGGGGCATCGGCGCCCTCTTGGTGTCAAGGGCTCTTTCTGAGCTGACCAGCTCCTGGAGCCTCCTGCTCTTGTGTGAACTTTGTGCTTTTCAGAAGGAAGGCCCCTCCATCAGGCAGAGCAATGAGGCAAGTTTGCTCCCTTCCCCACCTCTTGCTACAAACAGCCCATCACCAAGCTCAGGGATACGAGGGCTATCCTCCTTTGGGATAGCTGACGCTCATGGCTGTCACCGAGCAGGGGACCAGGTGGGTAGCCGACGCCCACCCCTTGGTGCCTGCTGAGTGAGTGCCAGCTCCATGGTTCATAAGGGTGAACAAAGAACGAGTCACAAAGCCTCGTGAATGTGCATGGGAAAGTGAATGGCTGCAGCCAGGACCCAAGTGTGCAACATTTCCAGCGAATGGGAATGTGATCCACGTGGACCGGACACGTTAAACTTCCTTCCCCCCTTGGCCCAGCATGGAGGCCAGCGTGCGCCTAATACCTCTGGCCCATCCTCCACACAAACAGATCTCGGCTGGACCCCTTACCTTGCCCTGACGCTCCGGATGTGGACGTGTAGTCCTGAAACAAATATGCCGGCCCCTTTTACCTCCACCTCTAACATACGACCCACGCACGGGCTGGTCCACACTGGACTTTTGCAAGACCGATCTATTACTGTGCAAGACTGAAACGTATGGGGCCCGAGGCATACCTTGACATATTAAACAGCAGTATCATGAGATTGGATCGGCCTAGGGCAAGGGTTCTTCATTAAGGATGAGAATGGAATAACGTTTAGAACAAACTGACGAGCACGATATATTGGCAAGCTGGCTTGCTCACAAATCAGAAGACCTTTTGTGGGATTTGACTACAGGTGTTGTGCAAAGGGAGTCACTCGGAGCCCTGTGGACAAGAGACCCACATTCCTCCTCAAGAAGTAGAGGGAAACTGTGGCCTTTTGTGTGCTTCTCTGCCCATCGTATCACAAGAGAGGGCCCCAGTGACACCGAGATATGAAGAAGGTGCTTCCATGGGAGGATCGAGTGATGAGAGCAAGGCCTGGTGCAGGAGACGTTCCAAAGACTTTGAGTTCTCTGGTCAAGTCATGGAGCAGGCTGCACAGGCACATCCTGTCTCTTCCTCTGCCTGAGGCTATGTCCCTCCATCAGGATCAGGGGTCAGCGTGCCAGGTGTCCTGTCAGGTACCCGACTCTGAGAGCTCTGCATTGACTCAGGAAAGGCCTGGAAACTCAACTGCCATCCTTGGACCTTGTTTGGTACGGGAGAGCCCCTTGGTCTTGGTGTGTGACGTGAGAACAAGTTAGAAAAACAGCAGTGGGATCAGAATCCCTACGAGGTCAATCGTGGTCCTGCGTTAACAAAGGGCCTTGGTGGAAATCTACAAAATAGATATCGGCCTTCTCTTTCTCTCGTCTCTCTCATGAGGGAGGCGGGATCTGCCCCTAACTGGTGGGTTGGCCTCCCCACAAGCACTGTCCCTGGGCACCTTCCAATACGCTAGGGTTTTGGTTGGCCACACATTTCTGATAGCACATTGAGAGGGGCCCAAGCAAAACCTACATCACCATAACGTGGACACCGGCAGACTCGTTCTTGAAGGAAGTCAGTATGTCTCTCAGACACTGGGTGTAAATAAAACCTTATTTTCCTCTCCAACAGAGAGCCAAGTTGTGTCCATGGAGACACAGAGTGCCTATGTTCTTCATCGGAGCCGACATTTGGAGAATGTTGAGACTGAAATGACTGTCAGTCTCCCGTCAACCTGGTTGTACCAGGAGTAAGAGATGCCTGTCAGCTTAGGCAAAGGGAGCCCTCTGAAAGACGACACACAGGAACCTTGCCATCAAGACGCCTGCAGTCTTTCTTCAGGAGCTAGAGATTGCTAGCTTTGTCTGCCCCTTCCAGGATCTCTGTCGGTTGTTGGAGGCAGCAGAGTTTGAGATGTGGCTATTGGGTGCTGCTGCTGGCTCTTGCTCAGGTGTCCGGAACAAGGACTTTATTCCCTATTCTGGAAGGGGCTCTTCTCACAGTGACCCACACCTGGTTCATACTGCCCATGTGTAAGCTGTCTGCTGCTCAAAATGAAACCCACTCAGTCAAGCCAGTGAGCAAAGCCAGACAGCTCCCCTTCGCCTCCTCCACCAGAGCAGGCCAAGCAGCATCCTGTCGGAGGCCATTGTTCCTTTGGTATAGCAGAGCCGAAAAGCCCTCACTGAGCACAGGGCCAGAGTGGGAGTCTGTGGCTTACCCCAGGGTGCCAGCTGAGCGAGGGACAGTTCTGTGGCCCCTACGTGTGAGCAAAAACGTTATGCCGAAGGACAGCCATGGGAAGAAAATGACTTAGGAGGCGCGCCAAAGCTCGACATTCCATAGGGGAACTGGATCATTCTGGGAAGATGAGGTCTTCGTCATCTTCATTTCTTCTCGGCCCATTGATGGGCACTGCAACCTCTGCTCCAGCATACCTACCAACTTTCTCCACTGGGCATCTTGCAATGACCCAGGCCTCGTGATGTCCGTATACCTCTGAAGCCAGACGAAGGGGTGGTCCTTTGGGAAAACCCATTGCACGCTCGCAGGGACTTCGCCACGCTCTCCACTTGAAGGCAGAGGCTGTTCCTCTGAGAGACTCACTTGGAATGAAGCCCAGGGAGAAACTCTTTTGGAAGTAGAGCAAAGGGGTGCAAAATGATAGTTGGCGTGCTAGAGGTCTTCCATCACAGATGGGGATGGGAGACCGTTGTGAGTGAAGGGGCTAGCACAGTCTTTCAGCAAGTTGACTCTCTCAGGAACTAGAAACAGCTACGGGCTTGGGGAAAGGGACCTCTCTCCGGGCCCCACCCGGAACACTGCCATCATGAGGCCTCCATTATTCCTTCAAGTAGAGAGGGGAAAGGCCTGGCTTTGGAGGTCTTTCCTTGCCATCCTATCGGCAGATAAGGGCAGCAGAGATGTAGCAGGGTGTATGTGGAGCACTGAGGTGTTGTGTTTGCTAGGCGTGTGGTGTCTGGAAAGGGCATGTGTATGTGGACTATCAGCAGTACGTCTCTGGTGTATGTGTGCTGTGTGCATTTCTGTGCATGGTATATGTGAAAGTGTGCGTGGGGGTGGACGGCGTGTGCTGTATAGGTCGTGTGGTGTGTGTGGTGTCTGGACTATGTGACGGATATTTTGTGTATGTGATGTGCTTTGGGTATGTTCCATGTAAATGGCTCATGACGTAGGGTGTGTGTCCAATGCGATTTTGAAAGCAGTGTGTAATCGTGTGGCACGTGGGAGGTTTGAATGCGTGGGTACTTGCAGTGTGTTGTTGTGGTAGGTTTTGTCTCTGTGCGGCGTGTTGGTGTTTACGTGTTTCTTAGGCACTGTGGCAGGTGGAAGTGCGGTGTTTGTGGTGTGTAAGAAGAGGTAGGTGTGCGGAGCGTGTTTGGTGCATAGACCTTGGTGAGTTGGTTAGAGCGTCGGTCATAGTGCGGTGGGTGTGAAACAAGAGAATTCGGTGTGTTAGTTGAGAGGCAGGTTCTCCACATTGTTGTCTCCCAGGATTGAGGGTATGGAACCTTCCTTAGAGTTCCTCGAATAGGGGTCCAACCATGTCTAACGTAGTGAAACAAGATGTTAGGCGAAAGATGGTTTCTTCGTGGTTTATTTTCAAGGCGCTGAGTGTATGGTACAGTCATTATGCATTCAGGCCTAGATTTTCCATCACTTCTCAGCTGGGGAACAAGAGGCTAGTTGAACGATGCTTTCTCCACAGTGTTTTACCACAGAGTTGAGTATATATACGGTACTTTCCCTTTAAGCCCCGTATATATTTTCAAACACGTCCAATGCGTAGAGAAACAAGTTAGTTCAAAGACGTATGCCCCAGGGTGTTTCACACGGTTTCCTACACTCTCGCTGTAGGCCCTGCCTGTGTTTTCAAACAGTTCTCACTGAGTGAAACCCCATGTTAGTTGACAGATGGTTTCACCACACTGTTGTTTCACAGGGTTGGGTACATGGCAAAAGTTTCGGTGTCGGCCTGGCATGGCTTTGAAACACTTGTAACTTAGTGACACAAGGTGTTAGTTGAAGGATGCTTTCCCCACGGTGTTGTTTGCCAGAGTTGAGTACATGGCGGCACTTAGGCCTAGGCCCCGCGTAGGTGTTCACACGCTTCTGGCATAGTGAAACCAGATGTTACTTGAAAGAGAGTTTCCCCACAGTCTTCCCCCCCCACCCCCACCCCACCCCCACCCAAGGAGCCGAGCTCATAGTTCCCAGCATTGGTTTACACGCCCTTCTAACGGAGCGAAACAAGATGTTCATTGGAAGATGTTTACCCCACAGAGTTGAGTCTATGGCATGGTCCACGCATGGTTTTCAAACACTTCTAAATTAGCGAAATCAGCCGGTAGTTGAAAGACGGTTTCCCCACAGTGTTGTTTCACAGAGTGTAGTGTGTGGCACTTAGCTTACTGTAGGCCTCGCACAGGTTTTCAAACAGTTCTCTCTTGGTGATATCTGACGTTAGTTGAAAGGCTGTTTCACCACAGTGCCGTTTCACAGAGTGGAGTGTATGGCACTATCCGCCTAGGACCCGCATGTGAAGTCCAACGTTTCTAACAGTGAAAGCAGATTTGAGGGGAAATGTGGTTTCTCCACCGTGCTGGTTCGTGGTTGCGTATATGGCACTTTCCGGGCAGGCCCTGCATAGGTTTTCAAACTCTTCTGACTGTGTGAAACCAGACGTTAGTTGAAAGAGGTTTCCTCCACAGTACTCTTTCACACTGTCGAGGGTACGTCGCTTTCCACATCATCCCTTCCCCCCGCCCCCCACCCCCAGGTTTTCAAACATTTCTACCTTAGTGATACAAGATGTTAGTTCAAAGTAGATCCTCACAAAGTGCAGGTGGACCTCTGGCATTGGCCCCACAGAGGTTTTGAAACACCTCTAACTTACTTAGTGAAAGCAGATGTTAGTTAAAAGATGATTTCCCCACTGTGTTGTTTCTCAGAGTAGAATATACGGCACTTACCCTGTAGGACCCGCCTAGGTTTTCAAAGCCTTGTCACTTATTGAAACCTCAGGTTACTTGACAGACTGTTTCACCACAGTGTTGTTTTACAGAGTTGGGTGTATGGCCCTTTCAGCATAGGCCCCACAAAGGTTTTCGACACTTCTAACTTAGGGAAGCAAAATGTTAGTTGAAGGATGGTTCCCCACAGTGTTGTTTCACAGAGTTGAGTACACGGCACTTTAGGCACAGGCCCCGCATAGTAGTCAAACACTTCTAACAGACACTACATGTTACTTGAAAAGAGGGTTTCTCCACAGTATTTTTCACAGAGTCGGGTTTATATCACTTTCCGCACAGTCCCCAGCACTGGTCTGCAAACACTTCTAACTTACTGAAACATGATGTTAATCGAAAGATGTTGATCCCAGTGTTGTGTCACAGAGTTGAGTACATGGCGCTTTCTGACTGACTGGGGCGTGCATCGGTTCTCAAACACTTCTGAATTAGGGAAATCAGATGGTGGCTGAAAGGTGGTTTCACCACACTGTGGTTTCACAGTTGACTAGATGGTACTTCCCTCCTAGTTCCCCACGTGGGTTTCCAAGCACTATCCAACTTAGAGAAACAAGACTTTAGTTGACGATGGTCTCCCCAAAGGGTCGTTGGACAGGGTTGAGTATATGGCACCTTCTCCCTGGAACACGCGTAGGTTACTTAGTGAAACAAGATGGTGGTTAAAGAGGTTTCCCCACAAGGCTGTTTCACAGAGTCATATGGCACTATCGGCATAGTCCCCGTGTGGGCTTTCAAACATTTCTAACTTCGAGGCACCAGACGTTAGTTGAAAGATGCTTTCTCTACAGGCTTCTTTCACAGAGGTGAGTATATTGCACTGTGTTCATAGGCCTCGCATGAGTCTTCAAACACTTCAAACTCAGTGAAACGAAGTTTAGGTGAAAGAGCGCCTCCCCCCAACAGTCTTGTTTCAGGGGGTCGAGTATTTATTTGGCACTTTCCGTGTAGGTCATGCTTGGGTTTTCAAACTACGTTAACGTTGTAAAACCAGATGTCAGGTGAAAGGTGCTTTCCCCACAGTGTGCTTTCACAAAGGTGAGCGTATGGTACTTTCCTCATAGGGCGGGCGTAGGTTTGCATACACGTCTCACCTAGCGATGTTAGTGGAAAGATGGTTTCCCCCACAGTGTTGTTCCACCGATTTCAGTACATGGCACTTTCCACATGTCCCTTCCCACATCGATCCCCACAAAGGTTTTCAAGCACTTCTACCTTAGTGATGAAAGATGGTCCTTGAAAGGCCGTTTCCGCCAAGTGCTATAGAAGGCATTTTCGGCACAGGTCCCGCAGACATTTTCAGACACTTCTGACTGAGTGAACCGAGATGTTAGTTGAAAGACGGTTTCCCCACGGTGTTGTTGTTTCACAGAGTCGAGCCCATGGCACTCGCCGTCTAGGCCCCGCATGTGTATTCCAACCCGACTGACTCAGCGAAGGATTGTTTCTCCACCGTGTTGGTTCACAGAGTTAAGTATATGGCTCCTTCCACGTCAGCCATGCAAAGGATTTGAAGCCATTTTCACTTTGTGAAAGAGGATGTTAACTGAAGGATGTTTACCCCACAGTGCTGTCTCATAGAGTTGAGAACACGTGCTTTCCGCCTAAGCTGCGCACAGGTTTTCAAACGCTTCTAACAGTGAAACAAGATGTTAGTTGAAAAATGGCTTTTCCACAGTAATCCCTCACAGTGTCAATGATAAGTCCCTTTCCTAATTGTTGTCCGCGTAGCGTTTCAACCACGTCTAACTCAGTGATGCAAGATACTAGTTGAAAGATGCTTTCCGCAAGGTGCAGTTTGACAGAGTTGAGTATATTGCACTTTGGGCATAGGCCCCACAGAGTTTTGAAAACCTTTTAATTTTAGGGACACGAGATGTCAGTTGAAAGATGGTTCCCCCACAGTGTTGTTGTTGGAAAGATGGTTTGTCCCCATTATTCTCTCACGGCGTCGAGTATATGTCACTGTCCTGATCGTTCCCCACATAGATTTCTCAAGCCTTTCTAAGTTAGTGAACCGAGACGTCAGTGGAAAGACGGTTTGGCGACAGGGTTGTTTCACAGAGTCGAGAATATGGCCTTTGGCCTGTAGGCGCCGCACTTGTCTTCAAAGAGTTGTCGCTTCGTGAAACCTGATGTTAGTGGGAAGTTTTTCACCACAGGGTTGCGTCACAGAGTTGACCATAGGGCACTTTCGCCGCAAGCCCCGCAAGTTTGTCAAGGAGTTCCAACGAAGTGAAGTGGGATGTTAGCGGCAAGGTGGTTTCCCCACAGCGTTGCTTCAACAGAGGTGAGTCAGTGGCCCTGACCGCGTAGGCCCCGCATACTGGACGTGTCCAAACAGTTCTCAGTGAATTCAGATGTTAGTTGAAAGACTGTCTCACCACAGCGTAGATTGCCAGAGTGGCGTATAAGGCACTTTATGTGTCGGCCCCATAAGCGGTTTGAACCACATCTACCATAGTGAAACCTGATGATTTTTGAAGGATAGTTTCAGCACACTGTTTGTCCCATTCAGAGTTGAGTGTACGGCACGTTCGTCATTGGCCCCGCATAGTTTTTCAAACGCTTCTAACTTCTGAAGCAAGATGTTCGTTGAAGGATCGTTTCCACACAGAGTGTCTTTGCCAGAGTTGAGTAAAAGGCACTAGCCCTTAGGCCACCCGTGCATGTTCCAACGAACTTGTGACTTAGTGAAACCAGATTTTGGGTGATGGCTTCCCTTCAGCGTTGTTTCCACAGAGTGAGTAAATGGCACTTACGTTGCAGGCCCCGCGTAGATTTTTTTCAAGCCGTTCTCACTAAGGTGAAATCAGGAGTTAGTTGAAAGAGAGTTTCACCACAGTGTTGTCTCCCAGAGTGGAGTACATGGCGCCAGCCGCCTTGGTCCTGAATGTGTATTCAAGCGTTTCTAACTTCGTGAAAGCAGATTCTAGGGGAAACATGCTTTCCCCACCGTGATGTTTCCAGAGTTGCGTCCATGGCACTTTCCACAGTAGTTCATGCATAGCTTTTCAGAGTCTTCTTTGTGAAACTTGATAGTTAGTTGAAAGCTGTTTCTCCGTGCTGTTTTTTTTCGCAGAGTTGATTACCTGGCCCTGGCCACATAGTCCCCGCCTCGGTTTTAATACGCTTCTATCTAGTGAAACAAGATGTTAGTTGAAAGACGGTTTGTCCACAGTGTTCTCTCAGTGTCGAATGCATGCCACTTTCCACATCGTTCCCCGTATAGGTTTTCAAACACTTCGAACGCAGTGATACGAAATGTTGCTTGAACGACGGTTTCCGCCAAGTGCCGTTTGCCAGAGCTGAGTATATGGCAGTTCCGTCACAGGCTTTGCATAGTTTTTGAAACCCTTCTAACTTGGTGAAACGAGGTGGCAGTTGAAAGATGGCCTCCCCACGGTGCTTTTGCACAAACTTGAGTATGTGGCGCTTACTCTGTAGGCCCCGCCTACGTTTTCAAAGAAGTCTGTCTCACTCGGTGAAACCAGATCTGAGTTGAAAGACGGTTTCACCACAGTGTTCTTTCACAGAGTGGAGTATAGGTCACTTTTGGCCTAGGCCCCGAAAGGGTTTCCAAAGAGGTCTGTCTCACTTAGTGAAATCAGATGAGCGTTGAAAAGGAGTGTTTCAAAACAGTGCTGTTTCACAGAGTGGAGAATATCGCACTATGTGCCTAGGCCCTGCACGTGTAGTCAGACTTTTCTAATTTAGTGAAATCAGTTCTTAGATGACACATTGGTTCCTACTCAAGTGATGTTTCCAGAGTTGAGCATACAGCTCTTTCCTTGTAGGTGATCCATAGGTTGTCAAACTATTTTAACTTGAAGCCAGATGTTAGCTGAGAGATGTTTTGTCCACAGTTTTCGCACATAGTTGAGTATATGGACCTTTCCGCATAGTTCCCGCATAGGTTTTCAAATCCTTCTTAGTGAAACAAGATGGTAGTTGAAAGGTGCTTTTGTCCACAGTATTCTCTCACAGAGTCGTGTATATGTCACTTTCTGCAGCCTTCCCCGCATATGTTTTCAGATACTTCTAACTTAGGGAAAAAAGATGTTAGCTGACAGATTGTTTTTGCAAAGTGCCGGTCGATGCGGCTGAGCATATGGCTCTTTTGGCCTAGGCCCCGAATAGGTTTGCAAACAGTTCTCACCTGGCGAAACCAAGATGAGAGTTTCAAAACACGAGTGCTTGGCGAAGTGCTGGTTGGCACAGTTGAGGCTATGGCACGTCCGGCATTGTTTCTGAAACAATTCTAACTTAGTGAAACGAGATAGTTAGTGGAAAGAGCGTTTCCCCACAGTGTTGTTTCACAGAATCCAGCATACGACGCTCTCTGCCTAGCCCCCGCATTGCTCTTCAAACAACTCTAACTTAGTGAAAGGACATGTCAGTTGAAAGATGGTTTCCCTACAATGTTGTTTCACGGAGTTCAGTATATGACACTCTGCCCAGGCCCCGTATATGGTTACCACCACGCCTAACTTTGTGACAAGAGATCTTCCTTGCAAGACGGTATCCCCACAGTGTTTCACAGAGTAGAGGATATGGCGCTATCCGCATAGTCCCCGCCAGGGATTTCAAACACTTCTACCTTAGGGAAACGAGATGGTCGTTGAAAGATAGGTTCCCCAAAGCGCTACTTGACACCGTTGAGTACATGTAACTTTCCTCATAGGCTGTGCAGGGTTGTCCAACAACTGCCAAGGTAATGAAACAAGATAGTCGTTGAAGGATGGCTTCCCCACAGTGTTTTCGCACGGTCGCGTAGACGGCACTTGCACTTTCCGCTTAGACTCCCGATAGATTTCCAACACTTCTCACTTCGTGAAACACGCTGTAAGCGGAACGATGGTTCGGCAACACTGTTGTTTTACGGCACAGTCCTCATACTTCCCTTGCGTGGGCTTTCAGACGCTTCTATCTTAGTGAAACAAGAGGCTCTTTGAAAGACGGTTTTGTCCACGGTAATGTCTGCCAGTCTCGGCCGTATGCCCTTTTCCTCATCGTTCCCTGCATAGGTTTTTAACAATTCTCACTCAGCGATACAAGATGTTAGTTGAAAGCTGGTCTCCGCAAAGTGCAGTTTGAGAGTTGAGTGTGTGGCACGTTGGGCGTAGGCCGCGCTTATTGTCTCAAACCCTTGTCACAGTGAAAGGGGATGTTAGTTGAAAGATGGTTTCCCCTCAGTGTTGTTTCTCCGCGTTGAGTATACGGCACTTACCCTGTAGTCCCCGCATAGGTTTCAAGCGGTACTCACCTAATTAGCGAAACCAGATGTTAGTTGAAAGATTGTGTCGCCGCGGTGTTGTGTCCAAGAGTGGTTTCAAAGAGCATGACACTTTCGGAATAGGCCCTGCATAGGCTTTCAAACACTTCTAACTTGGTGAAACGAGATGTTAGCGGAAAGATGGTTTGTCCACAGGAGTCTCTCACAGTGTCGTGTATGTGTCCCTTTCCACATCGTTCCGTGCATGGGTTGTCCAACATTTCGAACTCCGTGATGCAACATTGAGTTGAAAGATGGTTTCCGCACAGCGCAGCGTGATAGAACTGGGTGTGTGGCGCTATCGGCATCGGCCCCGCCTAGTCTTTCAGACCCTAGTGACCTAGTGAAAACGAGACGTTTACTTGCAAGATGGTTCCCCCCACCCCCACCACCCCCCAATGTTGCTTCTTAGAGTTGCGTATATGGCACTTGCCGTGTAGCCCCCTCCCCACACGCATCGGTTTCCAAGCAGTTCTCAGTGAACTCAGATGTTAGTTGAAAGGATGTTTTACCACGCTGTTATTTCAGAGCGGAGTGTATGGCACTTTACGTGATGGCCCCGTAAGGGGTTTCAAACACACCGAACCTAGAGAAACCAGATGTTTGTTGCAAGATTCTTTCACCCCAGTGTTGTTTCACAGAGTCGAGTCTATGGCACTGTCCGCTAGGCCCCGCATGTGTAGTCAAAAACACTTTTCACTTAGTGAGACCAGATATTAGGTGAAAGATGTTTTCCCCACAGTGTTGTTTCACAGAGTTGAGTGTGTGGCCCTTTCCCTGTGAGTGATTCATAAGTTTTCAAACTATCTTAACTTACTTTGTGAAACCAGATGTGAGTTGAAAGACGCTGCGTCTCCACGGTGTTGTTGTGTTTTGTTTGTTTGTTTGTTTGTTTCACAAAGTTGACTATATGTCCCTTTCGGCATAGGCCGCGCACAAGTTTTCCAACCCTTCTCCCTTAGCGAAACAAGATGTTAGCTGAAAGACGGGTTTCCCTATAGTGTAGTTCCCAGATTACAGTATATGGTGCTTTCCGCCTAGGTCCCGCCTAGGTTTTCAAACACTTCTACCCTAGTGAAATGACGTGTTAGTTGAAAGATGGTTTCCACACAGTGTTGTTTCACAGAATTGAGTATAAGACACTTACCCTGTAGGGCCCGCATAGGTTTTTCAGACAGTTCTCACTCAGGTGAAACGAGATGTTAGGTGAAAGATAGGTTGGTTCCCCAAAGTGCTGCTTGACCGGGTTGAGTGTATGGCACTTTCCCCACAGGTGCCGCATAGGTCTTCAAGCGCTTCTAACTTAGTGAAACGAAATGTTACTTGAGAAATAGTTTCCCCACAGTGTTTCACGGTGCCGAGTATACGGCACTTTCCGCACAGGTTGCGGGAGAGTTTTCGAGCACGTCTAACTTGGGGACAGCGGGTGGTAGTTTCTTTGAAAGAAGCTTTCCCCACAGTGTTGTTTCACAGAGTGGAGTGTACGGCACTATCCTCCTAGGCAACACATTATTTCCACTAATTCTTAGCGGAGGGAGATGGAAGGAGCCGGATGGCTTCCCCGTAGTGCTCCTGGACAGATTTGAGCATACGGCGCCTTCCGCGTAAGCTCCACATAGGTTTTCAAAGACGTGTCACTTAGTGAAACGTGATGTTCGTGGGCAGACCTTTCCCCCTACGTGCTGTTTGACGGAGGATAATGGCACTTTACTCATGAGCCCCACAGAGGTTTTCGAACACTTCTACACTTGTGAAACGAGACGTTTGTTTCACAACGGTTTCAGCACAGTGATGTGTGACAGAGTTGAGTATCTGGCACTTTCCGTGTAGGCCCCTCATGGGTTTTCCAACACTTCCAACTTAGTTGAACCAGTGGTTTTTGAAAGTTAGTTTCCCTACAATGATGTTTCACAAAGTTAAGTCAACGGCGCGTTCTTTATACTAACAGACCCAGGATTTCTCCACTTGTAACAGTGAAACATGATATGAGTTCAAAGATTCCTACACAGTGTTGTT
Organism: Felis catus; assembly: GCF_018350175.1. Lineage (NCBI taxonomy): Eukaryota > Metazoa > Chordata > Mammalia > Carnivora > Felidae > Felis > Felis catus. The sequence continues at coordinate 50,689,536 of NC_058370.1, forward strand.
TCACAGTGTTGCTTCTAGGGCACTTTCCTTGTAGGTGTCGCACGGGTTTTTCAAACACTTCTAACATAGCGAGCCAAGGTGTCAGTTGAAAGATGGTTTCCCCCACAGATCGCAGTATATGGCACTTCCCTCCTAGGCCCCCTTAGGTTTGCAAACACGTCCAACTCAGGGAAACAAGATGTTAGTTGAAAGATGGTTCGTCCACACTATTCTCCCACCGTGTCGAGTATATGTCACTTTCCACATCGTTCCCCACATGGGTATTCAACCATGTCTAACTTGGCGATACGACACGTCAGTTGAAAGATGATGGTTTCCGCATGGTGCCGTTTGAGGGACTATAAGGCACTTTCGGCAAAGGCCCCGCAAGTTTTCCAAACATTTCTAACTTAAGGAAACGAGGCGTTCGTTGAACGTTAGTTGAACGTTTAGTCGAACTGTTAGTTCCCCACAGTGTTGCCTCACAGAGGAGAGCAGATGGCGCCTCCCTTGTAGGCACCCTATAGGTTTTAATCACTTACTGAACCCAGACGTAAGTTGAAAGGTTGTGTCACCACACTGTTGCCTCACGGAGTTGACTGTATGGTAGTATCCCAATAGGCCCCGCATATCGTTCAAACACTTTTAGCGTACCGAAGCCAGATGGTAGTTGAAAGACGGTGTCGGGACACTGTTGTTTCACAGTCTTGAGCTTACGGCGCTTTCGTGGCGGACCCCCATGGGTTTATAGACCCTTCTAACAGCGAAACCAGATGATATCTGAAGATGCCTTCCCCACAGTGTTGTTTCACAGCGTTCAGCATATGGCCCTATCCGCATAGGCCCCCGCATGGGTTTTTCAAACACGAAGTTCGAAGTTTGTGATAACATTTGCGGGGGGAAATGGTGACTGTGACATACACTCCATCCTGTGTGAAAATATTGTGGAGAGACGTTCTCTCAACTAAAGTCTCGTCTCACTAAGTGAGAAGTGTTTGTTTCAAAACCTATGCGGGGAACGATGAGGAAAGTGACAGATACTCGAGGGCGTGAGAGAATACCGGGGGCGAACCAACGTTCAACTAACACCGGGTTTCACTGAGTGGGCACTCTTTCCAAACCTATGCGGGACCTACACGGTAAGGGCTGTATACTTAAATCTGAGAGAAACAATGTGGAGAAAGCGCCTTTCACCTAACATCTGGTGTCACAAAGGCAAAGTGCTTTGAAATCCTTCGCAAGACCTACACGGAAAGTGCCATACCCTCAACTCTGTGAAACGACACTGTGGGGAAACCATCACCCCAAATCTGGTTTCACTAAGTTAGAAAGGTTTGGGTCCAGTGTATGCGGGGCCTAGGAGGATAGTGCCGTTTGCTCAACTCTGGCAAAGGATACTGTGGGGAAACCATCCTTCAACTGACAACTTGTTTCCCAACTTACAAGTGTTTGAAAACCTATGCGGGGCCAATGACGAAAGTGCCATGTACTCAACTCTGTGCAACAACAGCGTGCTGAAACTTCACCAGCACACAGCAGGTTTCACTATGTTTGGTGTGTTTGAAACCCCACAGGGGTCCAACACCTTAAGTGCCGTATACACCACTCTGTCCACCGGCACTGCGGTGAGGCACTCAACCGACATCTGATTTCACTCACTGAAAACTCTTGGAAAGCCTATGCGGAGCCGACATGTTAGTAAGTGCCATTTACTCAACTCTGTGAAGCAACAGTGTGGGGAATCCATCTTGCAACTAACATCTCCTTTCACTTAAAACGGACAAACGCTGCGGGGCTTGTGTCGAAAGCGCCATATATGCACTTCTGTGAAACAGCCCTGTGGTGACAAACTTTCCACCATCAGGTTTCACTAAGTGAGAACTCTGAAAACAAATGCAGCGCCTACAGGGTGTGCGCTCGATACTCAACTCGGTGAAACAACACGATCGCCATACCATCTCTCAACTAACATCTCGTTTCACTCAGTTAGAAATTTTTCACCTAACATCTGATTTCCCCAAGCAAAAAAAAAAAAAAAAAAAAAAAAAAAAAAAGGTTTCAACTCTTTTCCACGACCTACCAGGAAGGAGGCAAGCACTTAACTCTGCGAAACGGCACTGTGGGAAAAAACCTTCTTTCACCTGAAATCTGGTTTCACTAAGTTACAAGTGTTTGAATACGCCTGCGGGGCCTAGGCGAATAGTGTCATATACCTAACTGTGAAACAACACTGTGGGGAAACTGTCTTTCCAATAACACCTCGCCTTACTGAGTTAGAAGTGTTCGAAAAAGTGTGAAGACGCTTGCCGAAACCGTCTTAGAACTCAGCTCCGTCCAACTGCACTTTGCGGAAAACATCTTGCTACTGACATCTTTTATCACTAAGGTAGAAGGGTGTGAAAACCTTGGTTGGGGATCGATGTGCAAAGGGACATTTACTCGACACTGTGAGAGAATACTGTGGACAAACGATCTCCCACCTAACATCTTGTTTCACTGAGTTTCGGAAAAACCTGTTTGAAAACCCATGCGGGGTCTATGCGTGAGGGGCCATATATACTCAACTCTGTGAAACAAGACGGTCGAGAAAGCACTTTTCAAGGAACTTCTGGTTTCATTGAGAAAAATTTCCCAACCCTATGAGGGTCCTATGCGTTCGGCAAGTGCCATGTACTGAAAACAGTGGAACAAGGACCTAGAGAGTCCTGGACTTTGTCTGCTTTTCTCCCTTTTCCCATCTTTGAACGGAGTGAGCAGTGAGTGACAGGGCTGTGGCCGCCACGTGGCCCCCATTGTTGCCCCCAGAGAGTGCCAAGGGGCATCGGCGCCCTCTTGGTGTCAAGGGCTCTTTCTGAGCTGACCAGCTCCTGGAGCCTCCTGCTCTTGTGTGAACTTTGTGCTTTTCAGAAGGAAGGCCCCTCCATCAGGCAGAGCAATGAGGCAAGTTTGCTCCCTTCCCCACCTCTTGCTACAAACAGCCCATCACCAAGCTCAGGGATACGAGGGCTATCCTCCTTTGGGATAGCTGACGCTCATGGCTGTCACCGAGCAGGGGACCAGGTGGGTAGCCGACGCCCACCCCTTGGTGCCTGCTGAGTGAGTGCCAGCTCCATGGTTCATAAGGGTGAACAAAGAACGAGTCACAAAGCCTCGTGAATGTGCATGGGAAAGTGAATGGCTGCAGCCAGGACCCAAGTGTGCAACATTTCCAGCGAATGGGAATGTGATCCACGTGGACCGGACACGTTAAACTTCCTTCCCCCCTTGGCCCAGCATGGAGGCCAGCGTGCGCCTAATACCTCTGGCCCATCCTCCACACAAACAGATCTCGGCTGGACCCCTTACCTTGCCCTGACGCTCCGGATGTGGACGTGTAGTCCTGAAACAAATATGCCGGCCCCTTTTACCTCCACCTCTAACATACGACCCACGCACGGGCTGGTCCACACTGGACTTTTGCAAGACCGATCTATTACTGTGCAAGACTGAAACGTATGGGGCCCGAGGCATACCTTGACATATTAAACAGCAGTATCATGAGATTGGATCGGCCTAGGGCAAGGGTTCTTCATTAAGGATGAGAATGGAATAACGTTTAGAACAAACTGACGAGCACGATATATTGGCAAGCTGGCTTGCTCACAAATCAGAAGACCTTTTGTGGGATTTGACTACAGGTGTTGTGCAAAGGGAGTCACTCGGAGCCCTGTGGACAAGAGACCCACATTCCTCCTCAAGAAGTAGAGGGAAACTGTGGCCTTTTGTGTGCTTCTCTGCCCATCGTATCACAAGAGAGGGCCCCAGTGACACCGAGATATGAAGAAGGTGCTTCCATGGGAGGATCGAGTGATGAGAGCAAGGCCTGGTGCAGGAGACGTTCCAAAGACTTTGAGTTCTCTGGTCAAGTCATGGAGCAGGCTGCACAGGCACATCCTGTCTCTTCCTCTGCCTGAGGCTATGTCCCTCCATCAGGATCAGGGGTCAGCGTGCCAGGTGTCCTGTCAGGTACCCGACTCTGAGAGCTCTGCATTGACTCAGGAAAGGCCTGGAAACTCAACTGCCATCCTTGGACCTTGTTTGGTACGGGAGAGCCCCTTGGTCTTGGTGTGTGACGTGAGAACAAGTTAGAAAAACAGCAGTGGGATCAGAATCCCTACGAGGTCAATCGTGGTCCTGCGTTAACAAAGGGCCTTGGTGGAAATCTACAAAATAGATATCGGCCTTCTCTTTCTCTCGTCTCTCTCATGAGGGAGGCGGGATCTGCCCCTAACTGGTGGGTTGGCCTCCCCACAAGCACTGTCCCTGGGCACCTTCCAATACGCTAGGGTTTTGGTTGGCCACACATTTCTGATAGCACATTGAGAGGGGCCCAAGCAAAACCTACATCACCATAACGTGGACACCGGCAGACTCGTTCTTGAAGGAAGTCAGTATGTCTCTCAGACACTGGGTGTAAATAAAACCTTATTTTCCTCTCCAACAGAGAGCCAAGTTGTGTCCATGGAGACACAGAGTGCCTATGTTCTTCATCGGAGCCGACATTTGGAGAATGTTGAGACTGAAATGACTGTCAGTCTCCCGTCAACCTGGTTGTACCAGGAGTAAGAGATGCCTGTCAGCTTAGGCAAAGGGAGCCCTCTGAAAGACGACACACAGGAACCTTGCCATCAAGACGCCTGCAGTCTTTCTTCAGGAGCTAGAGATTGCTAGCTTTGTCTGCCCCTTCCAGGATCTCTGTCGGTTGTTGGAGGCAGCAGAGTTTGAGATGTGGCTATTGGGTGCTGCTGCTGGCTCTTGCTCAGGTGTCCGGAACAAGGACTTTATTCCCTATTCTGGAAGGGGCTCTTCTCACAGTGACCCACACCTGGTTCATACTGCCCATGTGTAAGCTGTCTGCTGCTCAAAATGAAACCCACTCAGTCAAGCCAGTGAGCAAAGCCAGACAGCTCCCCTTCGCCTCCTCCACCAGAGCAGGCCAAGCAGCATCCTGTCGGAGGCCATTGTTCCTTTGGTATAGCAGAGCCGAAAAGCCCTCACTGAGCACAGGGCCAGAGTGGGAGTCTGTGGCTTACCCCAGGGTGCCAGCTGAGCGAGGGACAGTTCTGTGGCCCCTACGTGTGAGCAAAAACGTTATGCCGAAGGACAGCCATGGGAAGAAAATGACTTAGGAGGCGCGCCAAAGCTCGACATTCCATAGGGGAACTGGATCATTCTGGGAAGATGAGGTCTTCGTCATCTTCATTTCTTCTCGGCCCATTGATGGGCACTGCAACCTCTGCTCCAGCATACCTACCAACTTTCTCCACTGGGCATCTTGCAATGACCCAGGCCTCGTGATGTCCGTATACCTCTGAAGCCAGACGAAGGGGTGGTCCTTTGGGAAAACCCATTGCACGCTCGCAGGGACTTCGCCACGCTCTCCACTTGAAGGCAGAGGCTGTTCCTCTGAGAGACTCACTTGGAATGAAGCCCAGGGAGAAACTCTTTTGGAAGTAGAGCAAAGGGGTGCAAAATGATAGTTGGCGTGCTAGAGGTCTTCCATCACAGATGGGGATGGGAGACCGTTGTGAGTGAAGGGGCTAGCACAGTCTTTCAGCAAGTTGACTCTCTCAGGAACTAGAAACAGCTACGGGCTTGGGGAAAGGGACCTCTCTCCGGGCCCCACCCGGAACACTGCCATCATGAGGCCTCCATTATTCCTTCAAGTAGAGAGGGGAAAGGCCTGGCTTTGGAGGTCTTTCCTTGCCATCCTATCGGCAGATAAGGGCAGCAGAGATGTAGCAGGGTGTATGTGGAGCACTGAGGTGTTGTGTTTGCTAGGCGTGTGGTGTCTGGAAAGGGCATGTGTATGTGGACTATCAGCAGTACGTCTCTGGTGTATGTGTGCTGTGTGCATTTCTGTGCATGGTATATGTGAAAGTGTGCGTGGGGGTGGACGGCGTGTGCTGTATAGGTCGTGTGGTGTGTGTGGTGTCTGGACTATGTGACGGATATTTTGTGTATGTGATGTGCTTTGGGTATGTTCCATGTAAATGGCTCATGACGTAGGGTGTGTGTCCAATGCGATTTTGAAAGCAGTGTGTAATCGTGTGGCACGTGGGAGGTTTGAATGCGTGGGTACTTGCAGTGTGTTGTTGTGGTAGGTTTTGTCTCTGTGCGGCGTGTTGGTGTTTACGTGTTTCTTAGGCACTGTGGCAGGTGGAAGTGCGGTGTTTGTGGTGTGTAAGAAGAGGTAGGTGTGCGGAGCGTGTTTGGTGCATAGACCTTGGTGAGTTGGTTAGAGCGTCGGTCATAGTGCGGTGGGTGTGAAACAAGAGAATTCGGTGTGTTAGTTGAGAGGCAGGTTCTCCACATTGTTGTCTCCCAGGATTGAGGGTATGGAACCTTCCTTAGAGTTCCTCGAATAGGGGTCCAACCATGTCTAACGTAGTGAAACAAGATGTTAGGCGAAAGATGGTTTCTTCGTGGTTTATTTTCAAGGCGCTGAGTGTATGGTACAGTCATTATGCATTCAGGCCTAGATTTTCCATCACTTCTCAGCTGGGGAACAAGAGGCTAGTTGAACGATGCTTTCTCCACAGTGTTTTACCACAGAGTTGAGTATATATACGGTACTTTCCCTTTAAGCCCCGTATATATTTTCAAACACGTCCAATGCGTAGAGAAACAAGTTAGTTCAAAGACGTATGCCCCAGGGTGTTTCACACGGTTTCCTACACTCTCGCTGTAGGCCCTGCCTGTGTTTTCAAACAGTTCTCACTGAGTGAAACCCCATGTTAGTTGACAGATGGTTTCACCACACTGTTGTTTCACAGGGTTGGGTACATGGCAAAAGTTTCGGTGTCGGCCTGGCATGGCTTTGAAACACTTGTAACTTAGTGACACAAGGTGTTAGTTGAAGGATGCTTTCCCCACGGTGTTGTTTGCCAGAGTTGAGTACATGGCGGCACTTAGGCCTAGGCCCCGCGTAGGTGTTCACACGCTTCTGGCATAGTGAAACCAGATGTTACTTGAAAGAGAGTTTCCCCACAGTCTTCCCCCCCCACCCCCACCCCACCCCCACCCAAGGAGCCGAGCTCATAGTTCCCAGCATTGGTTTACACGCCCTTCTAACGGAGCGAAACAAGATGTTCATTGGAAGATGTTTACCCCACAGAGTTGAGTCTACGGCATGGTCCACGCATGGTTTTCAAACACTTCTAAATTAGCGAAATCAGCCGGTAGTTGAAAGACGGTTTCCCCACAGTGTTGTTTCACAGAGTGTAGTGTGTGGCACTTAGCTTACTGTAGGCCTCGCACAGGTTTTCAAACAGTTCTCTCTTGGTGATATCTGACGTTAGTTGAAAGGCTGTTTCACCACAGTGCCGTTTCACAGAGTGGAGTGTATGGCACTATCCGCCTAGGACCCGCATGTGAAGTCCAACGTTTCTAACAGTGAAAGCAGATTTGAGGGGAAATGTGGTTTCTCCACCGTGCTGGTTCGTGGTTGCGTATATGGCACTTTCCGGGCAGGCCCTGCATAGGTTTTCAAACTCTTCTGACTGTGTGAAACCAGACGTTAGTTGAAAGAGGTTTCCTCCACAGTACTCTTTCACACTGTCGAGGGTACGTCGCTTTCCACATCATCCCTTCCCCCCGCCCCCCACCCCCAGGTTTTCAAACATTTCTACCTTAGTGATACAAGATGTTAGTTCAAAGTAGATCCTCACAAAGTGCAGGTGGACCTCTGGCATTGGCCCCACAGAGGTTTTGAAACACCTCTAACTTACTTAGTGAAAGCAGATGTTAGTTAAAAGATGATTTCCCCACTGTGTTGTTTCTCAGAGTAGAATATACGGCACTTACCCTGTAGGACCCGCCTAGGTTTTCAAAGCCTTGTCACTTATTGAAACCTCAGGTTACTTGACAGACTGTTTCACCACAGTGTTGTTTTACAGAGTTGGGTGTATGGCCCTTTCAGCATAGGCCCCACAAAGGTTTTCGACACTTCTAACTTAGGGAAGCAAAATGTTAGTTGAAGGATGGTTCCCCACAGTGTTGTTTCACAGAGTTGAGTACACGGCACTTTAGGCACAGGCCCCGCATAGTAGTCAAACACTTCTAACAGACACTACATGTTACTTGAAAAGAGGGTTTCTCCACAGTATTTTTCACAGAGTCGGGTTTATATCACTTTCCGCACAGTCCCCAGCACTGGTCTGCAAACACTTCTAACTTACTGAAACATGATGTTAATCGAAAGATGTTGATCCCAGTGTTGTGTCACAGAGTTGAGTACATGGCGCTTTCTGACTGACTGGGGCGTGCATCGGTTCTCAAACACTTCTGAATTAGGGAAATCAGATGGTGGCTGAAAGGTGGTTTCACCACACTGTGGTTTCACAGTTGACTAGATGGTACTTCCCTCCTAGTTCCCCACGTGGGTTTCCAAGCACTATCCAACTTAGAGAAACAAGACTTTAGTTGACGATGGTCTCCCCAAAGGGTCGTTGGACAGGGTTGAGTATATGGCACCTTCTCCCTGGAACACGCGTAGGTTACTTAGTGAAACAAGATGGTGGTTAAAGAGGTTTCCCCACAAGGCTGTTTCACAGAGTCATATGGCACTATCGGCATAGTCCCCGTGTGGGCTTTCAAACATTTCTAACTTCGAGGCACCAGACGTTAGTTGAAAGATGCTTTCTCTACAGGCTTCTTTCACAGAGGTGAGTATATTGCACTGTGTTCATAGGCCTCGCATGAGTCTTCAAACACTTCAAACTCAGTGAAACGAAGTTTAGGTGAAAGAGCGCCTCCCCCCAACAGTCTTGTTTCAGGGGGTCGAGTATTTATTTGGCACTTTCCGTGTAGGTCATGCTTGGGTTTTCAAACTACGTTAACGTTGTAAAACCAGATGTCAGGTGAAAGGTGCTTTCCCCACAGTGTGCTTTCACAAAGGTGAGCGTATGGTACTTTCCTCATAGGGCGGGCGTAGGTTTGCATACACGTCTCACCTAGCGATGTTAGTGGAAAGATGGTTTCCCCCACAGTGTTGTTCCACCGATTTCAGTACATGGCACTTTCCACATGTCCCTTCCCACATCGATCCCCACAAAGGTTTTCAAGCACTTCTACCTTAGTGATGAAAGATGGTCCTTGAAAGGCCGTTTCCGCCAAGTGCTATAGAAGGCATTTTCGGCACAGGTCCCGCAGACATTTTCAGACACTTCTGACTGAGTGAACCGAGATGTTAGTTGAAAGACGGTTTCCCCACGGTGTTGTTGTTTCACAGAGTCGAGCCCATGGCACTCGCCGTCTAGGCCCCGCATGTGTATTCCAACCCGACTGACTCAGCGAAGGATTGTTTCTCCACCGTGTTGGTTCACAGAGTTAAGTATATGGCTCCTTCCACGTCAGCCATGCAAAGGATTTGAAGCCATTTTCACTTTGTGAAAGAGGATGTTAACTGAAGGATGTTTACCCCACAGTGCTGTCTCATAGAGTTGAGAACACGTGCTTTCCGCCTAAGCTGCGCACAGGTTTTCAAACGCTTCTAACAGTGAAACAAGATGTTAGTTGAAAAATGGCTTTTCCACAGTAATCCCTCACAGTGTCAATGATAAGTCCCTTTCCTAATTGTTGTCCGCGTAGCGTTTCAACCACGTCTAACTCAGTGATGCAAGATACTAGTTGAAAGATGCTTTCCGCAAGGTGCAGTTTGACAGAGTTGAGTATATTGCACTTTGGGCATAGGCCCCACAGAGTTTTGAAAACCTTTTAATTTTAGGGACACGAGATGTCAGTTGAAAGATGGTTCCCCCACAGTGTTGTTGTTGGAAAGATGGTTTGTCCCCATTATTCTCTCACGGCGTCGAGTATATGTCACTGTCCTGATCGTTCCCCACATAGATTTCTCAAGCCTTTCTAAGTTAGTGAACCGAGACGTCAGTGGAAAGACGGTTTGGCGACAGGGTTGTTTCACAGAGTCGAGAATATGGCCTTTGGCCTGTAGGCGCCGCACTTGTCTTCAAAGAGTTGTCGCTTCGTGAAACCTGATGTTAGTGGGAAGTTTTTCACCACAGGGTTGCGTCACAGAGTTGACCATAGGGCACTTTCGCCGCAAGCCCCGCAAGTTTGTCAAGGAGTTCCAACGAAGTGAAGTGGGATGTTAGCGGCAAGGTGGTTTCCCCACAGCGTTGCTTCAACAGAGGTGAGTCAGTGGCCCTGACCGCGTAGGCCCCGCATACTGGACGTGTCCAAACAGTTCTCAGTGAATTCAGATGTTAGTTGAAAGACTGTCTCACCACAGCGTAGATTGCCAGAGTGGCGTATAAGGCACTTTATGTGTCGGCCCCATAAGCGGTTTGAACCACATCTACCATAGTGAAACCTGATGATTTTTGAAGGATAGTTTCAGCACACTGTTTGTCCCATTCAGAGTTGAGTGTACGGCACGTTCGTCATTGGCCCCGCATAGTTTTTCAAACGCTTCTAACTTCTGAAGCAAGATGTTCGTTGAAGGATCGTTTCCACACAGAGTGTCTTTGCCAGAGTTGAGTAAAAGGCACTAGCCCTTAGGCCACCCGTGCATGTTCCAACGAACTTGTGACTTAGTGAAACCAGATTTTGGGTGATGGCTTCCCTTCAGCGTTGTTTCCACAGAGTGAGTAAATGGCACTTACGTTGCAGGCCCCGCGTAGATTTTTTTCAAGCCGTTCTCACTAAGGTGAAATCAGGAGTTAGTTGAAAGAGAGTTTCACCACAGTGTTGTCTCCCAGAGTGGAGTACATGGCGCCAGCCGCCTTGGTCCTGAATGTGTATTCAAGCGTTTCTAACTTCGTGAAAGCAGATTCTAGGGGAAACATGCTTTCCCCACCGTGATGTTTCCAGAGTTGCGTCCATGGCACTTTCCACAGTAGTTCATGCATAGCTTTTCAGAGTCTTCTTTGTGAAACTTGATAGTTAGTTGAAAGCTGTTTCTCCGTGCTGTTTTTTTTCGCAGAGTTGATTACCTGGCCCTGGCCACATAGTCCCCGCCTCGGTTTTAATACGCTTCTATCTAGTGAAACAAGATGTTAGTTGAAAGACGGTTTGTCCACAGTGTTCTCTCAGTGTCGAATGCATGCCACTTTCCACATCGTTCCCCGTATAGGTTTTCAAACACTTCGAACGCAGTGATACGAAATGTTGCTTGAACGACGGTTTCCGCCAAGTGCCGTTTGCCAGAGCTGAGTATATGGCAGTTCCGTCACAGGCTTTGCATAGTTTTTGAAACCCTTCTAACTTGGTGAAACGAGGTGGCAGTTGAAAGATGGCCTCCCCACGGTGCTTTTGCACAAACTTGAGTATGTGGCGCTTACTCTGTAGGCCCCGCCTACGTTTTCAAAGAAGTCTGTCTCACTCGGTGAAACCAGATCTGAGTTGAAAGACGGTTTCACCACAGTGTTCTTTCACAGAGTGGAGTATAGGTCACTTTTGGCCTAGGCCCCGAAAGGGTTTCCAAAGAGGTCTGTCTCACTTAGTGAAATCAGATGAGCGTTGAAAAGGAGTGTTTCAAAACAGTGCTGTTTCACAGAGTGGAGAATATCGCACTATGTGCCTAGGCCCTGCACGTGTAGTCAGACTTTTCTAATTTAGTGAAATCAGTTCTTAGATGACACATTGGTTCCTACTCAAGTGATGTTTCCAGAGTTGAGCATACAGCTCTTTCCTTGTAGGTGATCCATAGGTTGTCAAACTATTTTAACTTGAAGCCAGATGTTAGCTGAGAGATGTTTTGTCCACAGTTTTCGCACATAGTTGAGTATATGGACCTTTCCGCATAGTTCCCGCATAGGTTTTCAAATCCTTCTTAGTGAAACAAGATGGTAGTTGAAAGGTGCTTTTGTCCACAGTATTCTCTCACAGAGTCGTGTATATGTCACTTTCTGCAGCCTTCCCCGCATATGTTTTCAGATACTTCTAACTTAGGGAAAAAAGATGTTAGCTGACAGATTGTTTTTGCAAAGTGCCGGTCGATGCGGCTGAGCATATGGCTCTTTTGGCCTAGGCCCCGAATAGGTTTGCAAACAGTTCTCACCTGGCGAAACCAAGATGAGAGTTTCAAAACACGAGTGCTTGGCGAAGTGCTGGTTGGCACAGTTGAGGCTATGGCACGTCCGGCATTGTTTCTGAAACAATTCTAACTTAGTGAAACGAGATAGTTAGTGGAAAGAGCGTTTCCCCACAGTGTTGTTTCACAGAATCCAGCATACGACGCTCTCTGCCTAGCCCCCGCATTGCTCTTCAAACAACTCTAACTTAGTGAAAGGACATGTCAGTTGAAAGATGGTTTCCCTACAATGTTGTTTCACGGAGTTCAGTATATGACACTCTGCCCAGGCCCCGTATATGGTTACCACCACGCCTAACTTTGTGACAAGAGATCTTCCTTGCAAGACGGTATCCCCACAGTGTTTCACAGAGTAGAGGATATGGCGCTATCCGCATAGTCCCCGCCAGGGATTTCAAACACTTCTACCTTAGGGAAACGAGATGGTCGTTGAAAGATAGGTTCCCCAAAGCGCTACTTGACACCGTTGAGTACATGTAACTTTCCTCATAGGCTGTGCAGGGTTGTCCAACAACTGCCAAGGTAATGAAACAAGATAGTCGTTGAAGGATGGCTTCCCCACAGTGTTTTCGCACGGTCGCGTAGACGGCACTTGCACTTTCCGCTTAGACTCCCGATAGATTTCCAACACTTCTCACTTCGTGAAACACGCTGTAAGCGGAACGATGGTTCGGCAACACTGTTGTTTTACGGCACAGTCCTCATACTTCCCTTGCGTGGGCTTTCAGACGCTTCTATCTTAGTGAAACAAGAGGCTCTTTGAAAGACGGTTTTGTCCACGGTAATGTCTGCCAGTCTCGGCCGTATGCCCTTTTCCTCATCGTTCCCTGCATAGGTTTTTAACAATTCTCACTCAGCGATACAAGATGTTAGTTGAAAGCTGGTCTCCGCAAAGTGCAGTTTGAGAGTTGAGTGTGTGGCACGTTGGGCGTAGGCCGCGCTTATTGTCTCAAACCCTTGTCACAGTGAAAGGGGATGTTAGTTGAAAGATGGTTTCCCCTCAGTGTTGTTTCTCCGCGTTGAGTATACGGCACTTACCCTGTAGTCCCCGCATAGGTTTCAAGCGGTACTCACCTAATTAGCGAAACCAGATGTTAGTTGAAAGATTGTGTCGCCGCGGTGTTGTGTCCAAGAGTGGTTTCAAAGAGCATGACACTTTCGGAATAGGCCCTGCATAGGCTTTCAAACACTTCTAACTTGGTGAAACGAGATGTTAGCGGAAAGATGGTTTGTCCACAGGAGTCTCTCACAGTGTCGTGTATGTGTCCCTTTCCACATCGTTCCGTGCATGGGTTGTCCAACATTTCGAACTCCGTGATGCAACATTGAGTTGAAAGATGGTTTCCGCACAGCGCAGCGTGATAGAACTGGGTGTGTGGCGCTATCGGCATCGGCCCCGCCTAGTCTTTCAGACCCTAGTGACCTAGTGAAAACGAGACGTTTACTTGCAAGATGGTTCCCCCCACCCCCACCACCCCCCAATGTTGCTTCTTAGAGTTGCGTATATGGCACTTGCCGTGTAGCCCCCTCCCCACACGCATCGGTTTCCAAGCAGTTCTCAGTGAACTCAGATGTTAGTTGAAAGGATGTTTTACCACGCTGTTATTTCAGAGCGGAGTGTATGGCACTTTACGTGATGGCCCCGTAAGGGGTTTCAAACACACCGAACCTAGAGAAACCAGATGTTTGTTGCAAGATTCTTTCACCCCAGTGTTGTTTCACAGAGTCGAGTCTATGGCACTGTCCGCTAGGCCCCGCATGTGTAGTCAAAAACACTTTTCACTTAGTGAGACCAGATATTAGGTGAAAGATGTTTTCCCCACAGTGTTGTTTCACAGAGTTGAGTGTGTGGCCCTTTCCCTGTGAGTGATTCATAAGTTTTCAAACTATCTTAACTTACTTTGTGAAACCAGATGTGAGTTGAAAGACGCTGCGTCTCCACGGTGTTGTTGTGTTTTGTTTGTTTGTTTGTTTGTTTCACAAAGTTGACTATATGTCCCTTTCGGCATAGGCCGCGCACAAGTTTTCCAACCCTTCTCCCTTAGCGAAACAAGATGTTAGCTGAAAGACGGGTTTCCCTATAGTGTAGTTCCCAGATTACAGTATATGGTGCTTTCCGCCTAGGTCCCGCCTAGGTTTTCAAACACTTCTACCCTAGTGAAATGACGTGTTAGTTGAAAGATGGTTTCCACACAGTGTTGTTTCACAGAATTGAGTATAAGACACTTACCCTGTAGGGCCCGCATAGGTTTTTCAGACAGTTCTCACTCAGGTGAAACGAGATGTTAGGTGAAAGATAGGTTGGTTCCCCAAAGTGCTGCTTGACCGGGTTGAGTGTATGGCACTTTCCCCACAGGTGCCGCATAGGTCTTCAAGCGCTTCTAACTTAGTGAAACGAAATGTTACTTGAGAAATAGTTTCCCCACAGTGTTTCACGGTGCCGAGTATACGGCACTTTCCGCACAGGTTGCGGGAGAGTTTTCGAGCACGTCTAACTTGGGGACAGCGGGTGGTAGTTTCTTTGAAAGAAGCTTTCCCCACAGTGTTGTTTCACAGAGTGGAGTGTACGGCACTATCCTCCTAGGCAACACATTATTTCCACTAATTCTTAGCGGAGGGAGATGGAAGGAGCCGGATGGCTTCCCCGTAGTGCTCCTGGACAGATTTGAGCATACGGCGCCTTCCGCGTAAGCTCCACATAGGTTTTCAAAGACGTGTCACTTAGTGAAACGTGATGTTCGTGGGCAGACCTTTCCCCCTACGTGCTGTTTGACGGAGGATAATGGCACTTTACTCATGAGCCCCACAGAGGTTTTCGAACACTTCTACACTTGTGAAACGAGACGTTTGTTTCACAACGGTTTCAGCACAGTGATGTGTGACAGAGTTGAGTATCTGGCACTTTCCGTGTAGGCCCCTCATGGGTTTTCCAACACTTCCAACTTAGTTGAACCAGTGGTTTTTGAAAGTTAGTTTCCCTACAATGATGTTTCACAAAGTTAAGTCAACGGCGCGTTCTTTATACTAACAGACCCAGGATTTCTCCACTTGTAACAGTGAAACATGATATGAGTTCAAAGATTCCTACACAGTGTTGTTTCACAGTGTTGCTTCTAGGGCACTTTCCTTGTAGGTGTCGCACGGGTTTTTCAAACACTTCTAACATAGCGAGCCAAGGTGTCAGTTGAAAGATGGTTTCCCCCACAGATCGCAGTATATGGCACTTCCCTCCTAGGCCCCCTTAGGTTTGCAAACACGTCCAACTCAGGGAAACAAGATGTTAGTTGAAAGATGGTTCGTCCACACTATTCTCCCACCGTGTCGAGTATATGTCACTTTCCACATCGTTCCCCACATGGGTATTCAACCATGTCTAACTTGGCGATACGACACGTCAGTTGAAAGATGATGGTTTCCGCATGGTGCCGTTTGAGGGACTATAAGGCACTTTCGGCAAAGGCCCCGCAAGTTTTCCAAACATTTCTAACTTAAGGAAACGAGGCGTTCGTTGAACGTTAGTTGAACGTTTAGTCGAACTGTTAGTTCCCCACAGTGTTGCCTCACAGAGGAGAGCAGATGGCGCCTCCCTTGTAGGCACCCTATAGGTTTTAATCACTTACTGAACCCAGACGTAAGTTGAAAGGTTGTGTCACCACACTGTTGCCTCACGGAGTTGACTGTATGGTAGTATCCCAATAGGCCCCGCATATCGTTCAAACACTTTTAGCGTACCGAAGCCAGATGGTAGTTGAAAGACGGTGTCGGGACACTGTTGTTTCACAGTCTTGAGCTTACGGCGCTTTCGTGGCGGACCCCCATGGGTTTATAGACCCTTCTAACAGCGAAACCAGATGATATCTGAAGATGCCTTCCCCACAGTGTTGTTTCACAGCGTTCAGCATATGGCCCTATCCGCATAGGCCCCCGCATGGGTTTTTCAAACACGAAGTTCGAAGTTTGTGATAACATTTGCGGGGGGAAATGGTGACTGTGACATACACTCCATCCTGTGTGAAAATATTGTGGAGAGACGTTCTCTCAACTAAAGTCTCGTCTCACTAAGTGAGAAGTGTTTGTTTCAAAACCTATGCGGGGAACGATGAGGAAAGTGACAGATACTCGAGGGCGTGAGAGAATACCGGGGGCGAACCAACGTTCAACTAACACCGGGTTTCACTGAGTGGGCACTCTTTCCAAACCTATGCGGGACCTACACGGTAAGGGCTGTATACTTAAATCTGAGAGAAACAATGTGGAGAAAGCGCCTTTCACCTAACATCTGGTGTCACAAAGGCAAAGTGCTTTGAAATCCTTCGCAAGACCTACACGGAAAGTGCCATACCCTCAACTCTGTGAAACGACACTGTGGGGAAACCATCACCCCAAATCTGGTTTCACTAAGTTAGAAAGGTTTGGGTCCAGTGTATGCGGGGCCTAGGAGGATAGTGCCGTTTGCTCAACTCTGGCAAAGGATACTGTGGGGAAACCATCCTTCAACTGACAACTTGTTTCCCAACTTACAAGTGTTTGAAAACCTATGCGGGGCCAATGACGAAAGTGCCATGTACTCAACTCTGTGCAACAACAGCGTGCTGAAACTTCACCAGCACACAGCAGGTTTCACTATGTTTGGTGTGTTTGAAACCCCACAGGGGTCCAACACCTTAAGTGCCGTATACACCACTCTGTCCACCGGCACTGCGGTGAGGCACTCAACCGACATCTGATTTCACTCACTGAAAACTCTTGGAAAGCCTATGCGGAGCCGACATGTTAGTAAGTGCCATTTACTCAACTCTGTGAAGCAACAGTGTGGGGAATCCATCTTGCAACTAACATCTCCTTTCACTTAAAACGGACAAACGCTGCGGGGCTTGTGTCGAAAGCGCCATATATGCACTTCTGTGAAACAGCCCTGTGGTGACAAACTTTCCACCATCAGGTTTCACTAAGTGAGAACTCTGAAAACAAATGCAGCGCCTACAGGGTGTGCGCTCGATACTCAACTCGGTGAAACAACACGATCGCCATACCATCTCTCAACTAACATCTCGTTTCACTCAGTTAGAAATTTTTCACCTAACATCTGATTTCCCCAAGCAAAAAAAAAAAAAAAAAAAAAAAAAAAAAAAGGTTTCAACTCTTTTCCACGACCTACCAGGAAGGAGGCAAGCACTTAACTCTGCGAAACGGCACTGTGGGAAAAAACCTTCTTTCACCTGAAATCTGGTTTCACTAAGTTACAAGTGTTTGAATACGCCTGCGGGGCCTAGGCGAATAGTGTCATATACCTAACTGTGAAACAACACTGTGGGGAAACTGTCTTTCCAATAACACCTCGCCTTACTGAGTTAGAAGTGTTCGAAAAAGTGTGAAGACGCTTGCCGAAACCGTCTTAGAACTCAGCTCCGTCCAACTGCACTTTGCGGAAAACATCTTGCTACTGACATCTTTTATCACTAAGGTAGAAGGGTGTGAAAACCTTGGTTGGGGATCGATGTGCAAAGGGACATTTACTCGACACTGTGAGAGAATACTGTGGACAAACGATCTCCCACCTAACATCTTGTTTCACTGAGTTTCGGAAAAACCTGTTTGAAAACCCATGCGGGGTCTATGCGTGAGGGGCCATATATACTCAACTCTGTGAAACAAGACGGTCGAGAAAGCACTTTTCAAGGAACTTCTGGTTTCATTGAGAAAAATTTCCCAACCCTATGAGGGTCCTATGCGTTCGGCAAGTGCCATGTACTGAAAACAGTGGAACAAGGACCTAGAGAGTCCTGGACTTTGTCTGCTTTTCTCCCTTTTCCCATCTTTGAACGGAGTGAGCAGTGAGTGACAGGGCTGTGGCCGCCACGTGGCCCCCATTGTTGCCCCCAGAGAGTGCCAAGGGGCATCGGCGCCCTCTTGGTGTCAAGGGCTCTTTCTGAGCTGACCAGCTCCTGGAGCCTCCTGCTCTTGTGTGAACTTTGTGCTTTTCAGAAGGAAGGCCCCTCCATCAGGCAGAGCAATGAGGCAAGTTTGCTCCCTTCCCCACCTCTTGCTACAAACAGCCCATCACCAAGCTCAGGGATACGAGGGCTATCCTCCTTTGGGATAGCTGACGCTCATGGCTGTCACCGAGCAGGGGACCAGGTGGGTAGCCGACGCCCACCCCTTGGTGCCTGCTGAGTGAGTGCCAGCTCCATGGTTCATAAGGGTGAACAAAGAACGAGTCACAAAGCCTCGTGAATGTGCATGGGAAAGTGAATGGCTGCAGCCAGGACCCAAGTGTGCAACATTTCCAGCGAATGGGAATGTGATCCACGTGGACCGGACACGTTAAACTTCCTTCCCCCCTTGGCCCAGCATGGAGGCCAGCGTGCGCCTAATACCTCTGGCCCATCCTCCACACAAACAGATCTCGGCTGGACCCCTTACCTTGCCCTGACGCTCCGGATGTGGACGTGTAGTCCTGAAACAAATATGCCGGCCCCTTTTACCTCCACCTCTAACATACGACCCACGCACGGGCTGGTCCACACTGGACTTTTGCAAGACCGATCTATTACTGTGCAAGACTGAAACGTATGGGGCCCGAGGCATACCTTGACATATTAAACAGCAGTATCATGAGATTGGATCGGCCTAGGGCAAGGGTTCTTCATTAAGGATGAGAATGGAATAACGTTTAGAACAAACTGACGAGCACGATATATTGGCAAGCTGGCTTGCTCACAAATCAGAAGACCTTTTGTGGGATTTGACTACAGGTGTTGTGCAAAGGGAGTCACTCGGAGCCCTGTGGACAAGAGACCCACATTCCTCCTCAAGAAGTAGAGGGAAACTGTGGCCTTTTGTGTGCTTCTCTGCCCATCGTATCACAAGAGAGGGCCCCAGTGACACCGAGATATGAAGAAGGTGCTTCCATGGGAGGATCGAGTGATGAGAGCAAGGCCTGGTGCAGGAGACGTTCCAAAGACTTTGAGTTCTCTGGTCAAGTCATGGAGCAGGCTGCACAGGCACATCCTGTCTCTTCCTCTGCCTGAGGCTATGTCCCTCCATCAGGATCAGGGGTCCATGTGGCTACCCATTCCCATGATACAGTAGCCTGCTTTGAACTGAGGGCTCACGGACAGAACATATAGGTCTCTTCAGCAATATCCGACTCTGAGAGCCCGGTCTAGTCTCAGGAATGTTCTGGAACCTACACGTGCATCCTTGCAACTCTCTTGTTTACAGGGTCGCCGCCCCATGGTCTTGCTATGTGAAGTGAAGTCAAGAGAGAAAAGCAGAAATGGGATAAGAACGACTACCAGTGGATGTCAAAGTTCTGCATTCAAAAGGCCCCTGGTCAAATCGAAGTAGAGATATCCATCTTCCCTCACCCTGTAAGCACACCTGACGCAGCATCCACTGCCCTACCTTCTGTCTGAGACTAACCACGAGCACAAGCATTCCGCCTGGGAACCTTCATACACCCTAGGTTTGGGGATGATCACATAATTCTGAAACCAAAACGAGAGGGGGGCCCATTGCAATACCTAGAGCATAACCACAAGGACTACTCTGGACACCGAAGCTGAAAGAGGACGACATCATTCAAAGGCACTGGCTCTGATAAACACCACGCAGCACCACTTTTGAAGACAACGGTAAGTGGTGGAGCTTGAGACCCAGACTGCCAGAGTGCTTCCTCACATATGGGATGTGGAGGATTTTGAGAATAAGTACCCAGCACAGTCTCCTACCAGCCTGGCTGTAGCCAGAATAAGCAGTGCTTGTGGGTTAGGCAATGGGAGCCCTCTGAAGGAATACACCTGGGTGCCCTGCATTCTGATTTTAGGAGACAGAGATTTCTGGCTATGTCTGTCCCTCCCACACGTTCTGTCAGTTGATCGAGGCCCCACTTCTGAGCTAGGTATTTAGTTCTGCTGGCTCTTACTCAGGAGTGTGGAACAAGGAAATCATCCCCTGGTCCTGGAAAGGGCTTCCCCTGGGCTGACCCTCACCTTGTCCGTACTGCTCATGGGCAAACCGTCTGCTTCTCACAAGGAACACAACGCAGTCATCCAGGATAGTAAAGCAAGCTGGCTCCTTTTCCCCTTCCATACCAGAGCAGGCCAGTCACCAATCTTCCAGGGAATAAAGGCCATCTTTCCTTTGTTAGTTCAGAGCCTGAGGGCTCTCACTGAGCACAGGAGCAGAGTGGGAGTTTGGTGCATACCGTTTGAGCTCCCTGAGCTTCTGATAGCTCCATAGCTCCTCAGAGAGAAAACAAAAGGTAGGAAATGCAGCAAGGTGAAGGCAATGGGCATTAAGGGGGTCCAAAGTTTGGCATACACAGTAGGAGTTGGGAGCCACTTGGAAAGGAGGTGTCTTACTTCGTTTGCCCTTGGCCCAGAAGAAGGCCAGCTTCCTACCCAAATCTCTCTCGCCCAACCGACAAACGAACACCCTTTGAAGGGACCCTTCCATTGGCCTGGGTCTCCGAGTGACCACATACTTCTGGAACCCAACGAATTGATGAGTAATGAGCCCTGTGGCCAAAATCTTTCCCACCGTCTCCAGCCAGGACTGAATCAGACTCCCAAGTGAAAGGCAGAAGATATGACCGTGAGACAATGACTCTGAACAGATGATGGCAAGAATCTTGCTTCTACAAGAAAGTAAAGATGTGTAAAGGTGGAGAAAGAGGGTCAGAGCTCTTCAGAGTTTGAAAAGGGAATTATGTGGTGAAGGAAGGGTCCAGAAACAAGGATGTCATTGTATCTTGTGAGCAAGAGACCCTTATTCTTCCTTAACAAAGAGAGGGAAAATTTGGCTTTTGTTTTTTTTTCTGCCCATCGTGTCAGTAGATAGGCGCAGCAGGGACTCCAAATTATGAAGGATGTGCTTCCATGCGATGATGAAGAGGTGGGGACGAGGCCTTGGTGCACTGTTTTCAAAGGGATTTTTGTGCTCTGATCAGGTCATTCAGCAAACTGCACATGCACAGACTGTTTATCCAAATGAGGGTATCTCCATCAATTAGGGGTGGGAGTCAGTGTGGCTACCCATTCCCATGATGACTTTAGCTTGCTCAGTACTGAGGGCTCAGTGACAGGAGTGTTAGCTGTCCTCACAGACATCAGAATCTTAGAGCACTGCACTGGGTCAGGAACTGCCTGGAAACTCACCTGCAATCCATGGACACTGGTTGTGTATGGGACAGCCCCAAGGTCTTGTAGTGTGAATCAAGACCAAATTAGAAAAGCAGCAATGGGTTAGTAATGACTCCCAGGACAAAATTCTGCATTCAAATGGATATGGGTCAAACAGTGGAAGGAGATAATCTATATTCCCTACCTTCTTCCCATACAGGAGGCAGATTCCATCCTTAATCTCTGGCTGAGCCTACCACAAGTATTCTGCCTCAGCACTTTCATACACCCTATGTTCTGAAACCAGATTGAGATGGTCCCATTGCAATACCTGTCTCACCATCACAAGGTCTCCACCAGACTCACAAGCCAAAAGAAGAGAATATTACTCTAAGACAATGGCTCTGAATATATTTCATTCAGAAGCTTATTCAAAAACAGGGTGATGTGTGGACATGGAGACACAGATGGTCAGAGTTCTTCACGCATGAGATGTGGGAAATGTTGAGAATGAAGTGCCCAGCACAGTCCCCATCAACCTGGTTGAATCTGGAATAAGAAATGCCTGGGGATTAGGCAAAGGGAACCCTCTGAATGACTACAGCTGGGACCGACTGTTAGCAAGAAGTGTGCATTTTCCTTAGGAGCCAGAGATTTCTAGTTATGTCTGTCCCTCCCGCTTTTTCTATCAGTTGGTAGAGGTATCAGTGCATGACCTGTAGCTATTGGGCTCTGCTGGCTGTTGCTCAGGAGTCTGGAACAAGAACACTGTTCACTATTCCTGGAAGGGACTTTCCCCATGCTGACCACCTCCTGGCCCCTACTGCCCATGAGCAAAATGCTTATCAGAATAAAGGCAAGTCAATCATCCAGGTCAGTGAGGGAGGGTACCTTGCCTTCCCCTTCCATACCACAGCAGCCCAATCACCAAGCACTCGGGATTAAAGGCCTTCTTTCCCTTGTTAGATCAGAGACTGGTATGTCTCAATGAGCCCAGGAGCAGAGTGGGAGTTTGCGGCCTACCAAGCGTTGCCAGCTGAATGAGGGATGGATCCATGACTCCTAAGGGAGAAAAATATAGCCAGAAATACAGCAATGGGAGGGAATGTGTGTAAGGATGGCCAAAGCTAGACTTTTCCATCGGGAATTGGGATCACTAGGTAAGAAGTCTTACTTCATTTCACCTCGACACAGACAGAGGCCATTTCCCTCCCCAAACCTCTGGCCAAGTCTATACAAACATCCTCTGCTGGGCAGCTTCAATTGCCCAGGACCTTTGGGTCGCAACATATTTCTGAAACACAATTAATTAATTAATTAATTAAGTAATACCACGATGACAATATCTCTTCCACAGTCACAAAGATTAGACCTTACTGCCAGGTGGAAGGCAGAGGATATGACTGTGAGACACGGACTTTGAATGGATTCTAGGAGATCTTGTTTGTCCAAAATGTGTAAAGATGTAAGAGGAGATCAAGACCATTCAATGAATGGAAGGGGAATTATGTAGAAACAACATCCCAGCACCATCTCCCAGAAACCTGGCTGTGGGACGAAACCCACAGGTCTTAGCCAAAGAACCCTCTACATTCTCTACCTGGGAGGCCTGTCATCCAAGGCCTGTCTTCTTCCCTAAGAAGGACCTGGAGAGCCCTGGGTCTTTGCCTTTCTTGCTTTTTCCACATAAGGGATGGAGTGAGCATTGTCTGTGTGGTACCTGTGAGGTGCCCCCAACTGTTTCTCTAAAGTATGGAAACAGGCATTGGTGCCATCTTCAGTAAAGGGCTCTTTCTGTGATGACCAGATTCTGGAGACTACTGCTTTTTGTGCACTGTTTCTCAGAACGAAGTCACCTCAATCAGACTGGGAAATGAGGCAAGCTGTCCTCCCTTACTCCACCCCTCACTACAAACAGCCAAGCACCAAGCTCAGGGAGAGTACGTCTCCCATGGAATATCCCCTGGAATATCCCATGCTAATGGCTGTCACTGAGCACAAGACAGAGTGGGATCTTGACACCCATCACTTGGTGCCTCCTGGGTGTAATCCATGACTTCTTAGGGTGAACAAAGACATAGTCAAAAATACAATAAGGGAAAAAATGGCAACAGGGAGGACAAAGGTTCTTCCAGTATTTCTATTCACTCAGAATATGTTTACAGTGGAAACGAGATGTTTAACTTCAATTCCCCAGGGCCCACGCATTATGAGAACAGCTCCAACCTAAAATCTCTGGCCCAGCCTCCACACAAACACTTCTCAGCTGGACCCCTTCCAATGCACTAGGGCTCCGGATGTCCATATAGTCATGAAACCAAAATGTCATGGCCCTTTTGACTCAACCTGTTCTGCAGTCACAAGGGCTGTTCCAGATTGGACATGTGCAAGCTGAAGATACTACCCTGAAATACTGAATTTTTATGTATCCCAAGAGGATCCTGGGATAAAAAAGAAATATGGTGAAAATTGATACACAGAGGGCCAAAGTAATTCATTAAGGATGAAAATTGGGTACTATTTAGAATAAACTGACTAGCATCATATATTAGCAAGCTCACTTGGTGGGGAACCAGAAGAACCTTTTGTCGGCTTTCACAACAGGAGGACTCCAAAGGATGCCACTTGAGAGCAAGAGACCGACATTCTACCTTAAAGGAATAGAGTGAAACTTTGGCTTTTGCAGTGCTTCTGCCCATTGTTTCAGTAACAGGGGCAGCAGTGACTGAGATATGAGGAATGTACTTCCAAGTGACGATCAAGAGATGGAAACGAGGGATTGTGCACGATTTGTTCAAAGGGCTTTTTGTGTGCTGCTCAGGTCATGGAGCATACTACATATGCACAGACTAGTTGTTCTTCAAAATGAAGCTATGTCCTACAATTAGGGGTGTGATTCCATGTGGCTACCCATTCTCTTGATTACTGCAGCCTTCTAAGCACTGAGGGCTCAAGGACAGGAGGTCTAGCTGTCTTCTGGAATAGCAGACTCTGAGAGCCCTCCATTGGCTCAGGAACTTCCTGGAGACTTACCTTCAATCCTTGGACTAGGTTGTGTACCAGACCCCATGGATTTGGAGTGTACCTGAAACCTTGTTAGAAATACAGCAATGGGAAAGGATTACAAGATGAGTGAAAGTTCTGCATTCAAATGGGCACGGGTCCAGTCAAGGAAGGAGATATCTATCTTCCTTTCCTCTTCCGCACACAGGAGGTGGGATCCTACCAAAATTCTGGCTTATCCCACACACAAGCATTCTCCTTGTGTACATTCACACACCCTAAGTTTGGGGATGGCCACAGAGTTCTGAAATCAAATTGAGAAGGGCCCAATGCAATACCTATAGCACCATCACAAGGACACTACCAGACTCCCAAGAAAAAAGATGAGGATGGTACTCTATGACATTGGCGCTGAGCAGATTCCATGAAAATCCATTTTTTTAAAAAAATGGCTCATTGGTGGAAATGGAGACACACACTGACAGAGTTCTTCATCACACATGAGATTTGGAGAGTGTTGAGAATGAAGTAGTCAACACAGTCTGTTTGTCTTTTGTCCTAAGTCCATTTTTCCCCAGACCTCAACTGTGGGCCCCTCTTAGGGTCAGAGCCCAAGGTAGGGTTACGGTTAGGTCCCAGGAGGTGACAAGTTTGGAACTCTAGCAGCACAGTGGTCTCCTTGGACAGCTTCAATTTAGCGTGAAGGTCAGGCTTAGTGTTTGGGTTTAAGAGCTGGCCATGGTGTTGCCCAAGGTTGGGTTTGGCTTCAGAATCCCCCTAGTACGGCTGTATCCCTGCTTTGGACATGGCACAGTGACTTTCCAGGTTCCATGCTGAATAATCCTGCCCCAGATAGGGGCTCCAAATCTGTTCTGTTCTCAGACCTAGGAATTGGGCCTCCACAGGGAAAGGGCGTTGGCTAGGGTGAGGGTTATGTCCCAGGAGATGTCAGCAGCTAAACCAACACCAGCACATTGACATCCCTGGAGGGCTGTGTTGAGGATGCCTGTTAGGGTGCAGAACAGATAATAAGGTTTTGGTGCAGTGGATGCCTGATTGTGTGCTCCCAGTTTAGATTTTGGCTTCAGATCCCATTCTGAGGCCCCATGCAGGCCCTGAAAATATCATGGTTAGGTCCTGGGTCCCTGTTAGGTCCTAGGATGTGACAGGTCTGAACCCAGGCAGCATATGGGCTACCAGAAGGCAGAGTTGAGGGCGCAGTTTTGGATGTGGGTCGGGCTTAGTCTTTGGATTCAAGGGCCGGCCTATAGGGGGGAAGCCAAGCTTAGGTTTGGTCTCAGGATCTTCTTTGTGCAGCTCCATTCCTGCTTTAGAAATAGCATGGCCACTTTCCAAGTTCCATGGTGAAAAATCCTGCATCAGTTATGGGCTGCAAATCCGTTCTGTTCTCGGACCTAAGAATTGGCCCCCCCAAAGGGAACAAGCCTTGGCTAGGGTAAGGGTTAGGTTCCAGGATATTTCAGGATCTGAATGAACAGCATTCCGATGACCTCCCTGGAAGGGTGAGTTGAGAGCGACTTTAAGGATGCAAGACAGGCATAGGGTTTGGTTGCAGTGGACGCCCGATTTTGTATCCCAGGTTTAGATTTGACACTAGGTCTCCTTCTTATCTTCCATTTAGGCCCTGGAAATATTATGGTGAACTCCTGAGTTTCTTGCTAAGCAGTTTGATGCCTTGCATTGATCCTTCATCTTTTTTTTAATCTCAGACCTAGGAGGTGGGCCCTGTTCGAGCCAGAGCCATGGCTAGGGTTAGTTTTGGCAACCAGGAAGTGCCAAGGACAGAACCACCCACAATACAGTGATCTCAGTGGAGGGCTGAATTGAGGGTGCATGGTCGGGTGTGGATCAGGCTGAGTTGGATTCAGAAGCCAGAAGATTGGGTGGGCCAGGGTTAGGTTAGGTCCTACAATCCCCTCCTGCAACTCCATCCCAGCCATGGAAATGTTACGGTGACATTCTGGCTTCTACCCTGAAAGATTCCATATTGGCCATTGGCCCCAAATCCATTCTTTTCTCAGACCTCTATGGTAGGCCCCCTTAGGGCCAAAGGCCTGCCTACGCTTAGGGTTAGGTCCTGGGAAGTGCCAGATGCTAAGACTGCAGCCATGCAGTGATCTCCCCAGAGGGTTGAGTTGAAGACGTGTGGTAGGGTGTGGGCCAGGCCTCACTTTCCCCACACAGGGGAACACATAAGGTGAATATTTCCCCAAAGACACGTGAAAATTTGATCAACATCACTCCTCATCAGGGAAATACATATCCAAACTGCAATGAGATACCACCTCACCTCTGTTAGAAGGACTAAAATTAACAACACAAGAAACAACAGGTGTTGACAAGGATGTGGAGAAAGGGAAACCCTCTGACACTGTTGGTGGGAATGCAAACTGGTACAATGACTCTGGAAAACAGTAAGAAGTTTCATAAACTGTTAAAAATAGGACTACCTTAGTGCACCTGGGTGTCTCAATCAGTTATGCATCTGACTCTTGCTATGCACTCAAGTCAAGATCTCAGGGTCATGGGATTGAGCCCTCTTTGGACCCTGCACTGACATTGTGGATCTTGCCTGAGAGTCTCTCTTCCTCTCTCTCTGCCCCTCCCCCCTTCTTTCTTAAATAAATTAATTACTTTGAACATCGCCCTTTAAAATGAACTATCCTATTATCCAGCAATTGCACTTCTAGATATTTACCCAAAGGATACAAAAATAACAACTTGAAGAGATACGATGTTTTTAGCTGCATGATGAACAATAGCTAAAATGGAACAGATTCAGGTATAGATATAAAGAGTGCACCTTGTAATGTGCATTGGGTATTGTATGGAACGGTGGAATTATCAAATTCTACCCCTGAAATTAATATTACACTGTATGTTAACTAAGTGGAATTTAAATAAAAACTTTAAAAAAAATTCTATATTAGCCATAGAGAAAGGTCCTGTGCTGAAGTGCCTAAAGAATCACTGTGCTTCAAGTGACACTCTTTTTTAAAAAATATAATTTATTGTCAAATTGACTTCCATACAACACCCAGTGCTCATCCCAACAAGTGCTCTCCCCAACGCCCATCATCCATTTTCCCCCTCTCCCCCCCCCCCATCAACCTTCAATTTGTTCTCTGTATTTAAAGGTCTCTTATGGTTTGCCTCCCTCCCTCTCTGTAACTTTTTTCTCCTTCCCCTTCCCCTCCCCCATGGTCTTCTCTCAAGTTTCTCAAGATCCACATATGAATGAAACCATATGGTATCTGTCTTTCCCTGACTGACTTATTTCACCTAGAATAATACCCTCCAGTTCCATCCATGCTGCTGCAAATGGCAATATTTCATTTTTTCTCATTGCCAAGTAGTATTGCATTGTTTATAGCAGCACTTTCAACAATAGCCAAATTATGGAAAGAGCCTAAATGCCCATCAACTGATGAATGGATAAAGAAGATGTGGTTCAAGTGACATTCTTGTCCCTCATAGACATATACAGTAACACTTTCCCTACAACTTCTCTGTGTAAACACTATGCTTTACTGCTGAAAAGTACCCTTTGTTCCAAAAGGGTTTTGAAAGCTTCTTGGGGATATGTAGTCAAAAGTATTCTTAAACCCATGTGTAGAAGTACTAGGAAATGGCCTAGCTTGAGGTGCCTAAAAGTACAGTGTGATAATGCATTCTTCACACAGCATTAAGTGCATATATAGTAGGAACTTTCGTTTAAACCCTCTGTATTTGCACGAGGGAATGTCCATGTTCTTTGTTCCCAGAAAAAAATGCTTTTCTTTTTCTTCTTTTTTAAAATTTTGTTTTAATGTTTATTTCTGAGACAGAGAGAGACAGAGCATGAGCAGGGGAGGGGCAGAGAGAGAGGGAGACACGGAATCAGAAGCAGTCTCCAGGCTCTGCGCTGTCAGCACAGAGCCCGACACGGGGCTCGAACTCACAAACTGTGAGATCATGACCTGAGCCGAAGTTGGTCGCTCAGACGACTGAGCCACCCAGGCACCCCCAAAAATGCTTTTCTTAAAGCATTTGTGAATTAGCTTCTCATAAATATCCAGTAAGAAGTTTGCCTTCATCCATCTGTGTAAGAACTAGGGAAGGCCTATGTACTGAACTACCTGAAATAGCTGTGTTCTAAATGAGGATTTCAAATTCCTTTTAATTACATATAAGTACAAGTGTTCTTAAACTTGTTTTTATGAATGCTACGGAAGGGACTTATATTTAACTGCCTAACTACAATGTGCTTAATACATCTTTAATTTGGTGTTTAATTTGCATCTAGTTGGGTATTTTGTTTAAAGTTTCTTTATTATCAAATGGCTATGCACTTAATTGCCACAAACACCATTGTGGCTAAGGCCATTTGAGTTAGCTTCTTAGATTCATCCAATAAGAAGTGTGCTTCAATCCTCTGAATAATCACTAGGGAATGTACAGGTGCTTTGCCTGAAACAGCCATGCACTCAGTAAAATCTCTAATATGAAAAAAAAAAACATGAAATAACAAGTTTCTTTGTATAAACACCTATACCTAATGGCTTAAAACTACCCTGTTTCAAGACTGGTTAATGACTTTCAATACATGCAAATACAGTCATTGGAACACTCTATAGGAGAAAGAGGAAATGGCCAAGGGTTTAAGTGCTTAAAAGTACAGTGTTCTCTGTAGGGCTTTCACGTAGGATTTCATGTATATGTAGTTGGGCCATTTGTTTAAATACTCCATATTTGTGACAGGCTGATGGCAATGTGTTTAACTTCCTAAAAGTAAAGGCTGTATGTCAAGTGGCTTGCATAGGCCTCTTACACAGAAATGAAGTGCTTAGAGTAAAGCCCTAGAGAATGGATATGGCCTTAACTCCTTGAATCTGCAGTGTACCTAAATTCAGTTAGCATTTTTGGTCAATGTAGGATGAAGTTCTAACACCTGTGTATGCAAACTAAGGAATGGTCTGCTTAACTTTCTAAAACTACTTCGCTGAATGTGTCTTACATGTAGCTTTTCACATACATCTCACTGGAACATTTATTGAAACAGTATATATTAGCAATATAAATGGCCATGCGCTTTACCTCCTAAACACATACTGTGTTTCAAGTGGCTGTCAATTCCCTCTTTAAAGTTTTTTTTTTCATTTTTTATTACTTATTTAATTCCATTTAGTAAAAATAGAGTGTTATATTAGTTTCAAGTGTATAATCAGAGTGATTCAACAATTCCATATATATCACCCAGTGCTTCCATATATATCACCCAGTGCTTATCAATTATCAGTTATCAAAAATCTCCCATCAAACAAGAGTTCAGGACCAGATGACTTCCCAGGGGAATTATACCAAAATTTTAAAGAAGAATTAATACCAATTATTTTGAAACTGTTAAAAAAAATAGAAATGGAAGGTAAACTTACAAACTCATTCTATGAAGCCAGCATTACCTTGATTCCAAAACCAAAGACCCCTCTAAAACAGAGAATTATAGACCAAAATCCCTGATGAACATGTATGCAAAAATTCTCAACAAGATACTAGCAAATTGAATTCAACAATACATTGAAAGAATTATTCACCATAATCGAGTACTATTTATTCCTGGGCTGCAGGTTTGGTTCAATATCCACAAACCAATTAATGTGATACACCACATGAATAAAAGAAAGGACAAGAACCATACGATTGCGTCAACACATGCAGAAAAAAAAAAATTGACAAAATACAGCATACTTTCTTGATAAAAACCCTCAAGAAAGTAGGGATAGAAGGAACTTACATCCACATCACAGAGGCCATATAGGAAAGACCTCAGCTAATATCATCCTTGATGGGGGAAAGCTGAGAGTTTTCCCCCTAAGGTCAGGAACATGACAGGGCTGTCCACTCTCACCACTGTTGTTCAACATAGTACTGGGATCCCTAGCGTCAGCAATCAGACAAAATTCAGAAATAAAAGGCATGCAAACTGGCAAGGTAGAAGTCAAACATTCACTCTTCACAGATGACATGATACTCTATAGGAAAATCCAAACGACTCTACCAAAAACCTGCAAGAACTGAAATGTGAATTCACCAATGTTGCAGGATATAAAATCAAGGTACAGAAATTAGCTCCATTTCTTTACACCAATAATGAAGCAGCAGAAAGAGATATCAAAAAATTAATCCCATTTACAATTTCACCAAAAATCATAACATGCCTAGGAATAAACCTAGACAAAAAGGGAAAATACCTGTACACTGAAAACTATAGAAAGCTTATGAAGGAAATGGAAGAATTATTCCATGGAATAATGGAAATGGAAAAATTATTCCATGTCCATGGGTTGGAAGAACAAATATTGTTAAAATGTAGATACTACCCAAAGCCATCCTCACATTAAATGCAATCCCATCAAAATAACACCAGCATTCTTCACAGAGCTAGAGCAAGCAATCATAACGTTTGCATGGAAACACAAAAGAATCCAAATAGCCAAAGAAATGTTGAAAAAGGAAACCAATTTGACAATAAGTTTCATATTAAGAAAAACTACAACTATAAAACCTCCAAACAAAATAAATAAAAGCCATGACAAATTTTTTAACTCTAGGTTATAAAACCGTTTTTAAAGATATGACAGCAAAATAAATGTCCATAAAAGAATAATAAATTGGACTTTATTAAAATTAAGTCCTTTGAAAAAAACTTTAAAAAAGAATCAACAAAGTTTTTGACTGGGAGACAATTTTAGAAACATAAAGAAAGAGAGAAAGAAAGAAAGAAAGAAAGAAGACCAAAGCTGGAGGCTTCACAATGCCAGACTTTAAGCTGTATTACAAAGCTATAATAATCAACACAGTATGGTACTAGCACAAAAACAGACACATAGATAAAAGGGAATACAAAAGAGAATTTAGAAATGGACCCAAAAATAAAAAGTAAATTAAACTTTGTCAAGCAGGACATTATCCAATGGAAAAAAGATGGTCTCTTTAGCAAGTGATGCTAGGAGAACCGGAGAGCAACATGCAGAAGAATGAAACTGGACCAATTTCTAACACCACACACAAAAATAAATTCAAAATGGATGAGAGACCTAAATGTGAGACAGAAACCTACAAGTAGGTTTCAAGACTGGAAATTCTACAGTAAAAACAGATAGCAACCTCTTTGACCTAGGCTGCCACAACTTGTTACTTTACATGTCTCCAGAGACAAGGGAAATAAAAGCTAAAATGAACTATTGAGATCTCATCAAGACAAAAAGCTGCTGCACAGTGAAGGCAACAATCAACAAAACTAAAAGTCAACCAACGCAATGGGAGAAAATATTTGCACATGACATCAGATAAAGGGTTAGTATCCAAAATCTCTAAAGAATTACCAAACTCAACACTCAAAAAGCAAATAATCCAGTGAAGAAATGGGCAGAAGACATGAATAGACACTTTTCCAAAGAAGACATCCAGAAGGCTACCAGACACATGAGAAGATGCTCAACATCACTCACAGAAAAAAAAAAAAAAACAACAAATCAAAACCACAATGAGATACCACCTCACTCCTGTCAGAATGGCTAAAATTAAGAAATCAGGCCACAACAGATGATGATGAGGATGCAGACAAAGGCGAACCCTTTTGCACTATTGGTGGGAATGCAAACTGGTGCAACCATGCTGGAAAACAGCATGGAGGCTCCTTGAAACATTAACATTAGAACTACTCTCTGACCCAGCAATTGAACTAGGAATTTATCCAAAGAATAAAATAATGCTGATTCAAAAGGCACATGCACCCCGTTGTTTATAGCAGTGCTGTCAACAATAGCCAAATTATGGAAAGAGTCCACATGTTGGATGGATTAAGAAAATGTACTATGGGGCGCCTGGGTGGCGCAGTCGGTTAAGCGTCCGACTTCAGCCAGGTCACGATCTCGCGGTCCGTGAGTTCGAGCCCCGCGTCAGGCTCTGGGCTGATGGCTCAGAGCCTGGAGCCTGTTTCCGATTCTGTGTCTCCCTCTCTCTCTGCCCCTCCCTCGTTCATGCTCTGTCTCTCTCTGTCCCAAAAATAAATAAACGTTGAAAAAAAAAAAAAGAAAGAAAATGTACTATATGTGTGTGTGTGCATGTGTGCGTGTGTGTGTATATACATATATACACAAATATATATACATATATATATACCAATGGAATACTACTCAGCGATCAAAAAGAATGAAGTCTTGTCATTTGCAACAACATGGATGGAGCTACAAGGTATTATGCTAAGCAAAATAAGTCAGTCAGGGAAAGACAGATATATGATATTTTACTCATATGTGGAATTTGAGAAATTAACAGATGAACATAGGGGAAGGGAAGGAAAAAGAAGATAAAAACAGAGAGGGAGGCAAAACATAAGAGACTTGTAAATTCAGAGAACATACTGAGGGCTGCTGGAGGGTGTGTGTGTAAGGGATGGCCTAAATGGATGAGTGGCACTAAGGAAGGCAGCTTCCGGGAAGAGCACTGGGTGATATCAGTGATGAATCACTGGGTTCTACTCCTGAAACCAATACTACTCTGTATTTTAACTAACTTGAATTTAAATAAACACATTACTAATTTGATAATATGATAATATAAGAGGCTTATTTGTATCTTCCTAATGCTGACTGAATATCACTGTTCTTTAAAAACTACACATTTAAAAGATATATCTATTGACTTGGAGAGAGAAAAGTTTTTTACTTTTCTTCATTGAGCAAGGAACCTAAACCAGGTGTCAGAAAACCTTGCTTGTGTTATCCTTCCAGTGATGCCCTCACTGAGCCTTAGTTCATTTACCTGTAAAATTGGGATACTAGAGGTGCTTAATATTTTCCAACAGTGTTTTTTCTTTTCAGAATTAAAAAAATTCCAGAATAGTTAAGATACAGACTTATATTCATTGCATTTATATAATTAAGTGATTCAGCAATCCTATATATTACTCAGGGTTTATCAGGGTAATTGTACTCTTAATCCCCTTACCTATTTCGCCCATCACTCAACCCACCTTCTGCTATAATCATCTATTTGTTCTGTGTAGTTAAGAGTCTGTATTTTGTTTTCTGTCTCTTTTTTGTTATTTTTGCTTTTCCCCCCTTAAATTCCACGTATGAGTCTAAGCATATGGGATTTGTCTTTCATGGTAGCTTATTTCACTTAGCATTACGTTTCTAGAACCACCAATGTTGCAAATGGCAAGATGTCATTCATTTTTAATGCTTATGTATATACTTCTTTATCCATTGTCTATCAATGGACACTTGAGCAATATTTTCCAATAGCGCTTGAAGCTTTGATACTTGATGGTTGTAAATGACCAAGTGTTGCTTAATCCATGAAAGAAATGGTGCAATTTTTTTCAAAGAACTTTTAAGTGCAGTCCTGAATCCACATCACCTGTTTAACATAATTATTGTGATGAGACCCCGTGTTGTATGAAAGTATGTAATCACAATATTGTACACTTGAAACGTATATTAGACTGTATGTTAGCTAATGGGAATTTAAATAAAAACATTAAAACTAACTAACTAATTAACTAACTAACTAACTTTTAAGACAACCTAGAAGAACTGAAAAACCAAGGGGCATAGCTCTCCTTTTAATTATTTCAGAAAAATTATCTTACAAATGTATACTTCATGGGGAGTTACCTTTTATTTGACTACAGGGGTATGATCTGCTTTTTCCATATTACCATACTTATTTTTGCCTTGTACATTTTCGTTAATCTTCAGTGTAGATTTATATTCAGCTTGAGGAGACCAAGTAAGCATAATCTAGTCTTTAATCTCAATGGCACTCATTAATTCTAAGTCACATTTTAGTGCTTTCCTCTAGACGAATTGTGTGAGTATATCACCATATCCTCTCCACTATGACTTGCAGTTTTCTTCTCCACAAGTATACACATCCCTGTGTAAGCATGAAGCAGTTAGTAACTGGCTTCTTATCAATAGAGCACAGAGTGATGAGATATCATGTCTATGTTTAAAAACCATCAAAGCTATTATGTCCCTGTTTCTCTCTCTTCATTGATTTCTTTCTCTCTCTTCCCCTTTCTCTACCTCTCTCTCCCCTCCCCTTTCCCTAACTCTCCCTCCAATTCTCTTTCTTCCTCTCTCTCTCCTTTTCTCTCCCTCTCCTTCTTCGCATGTCCCTCTCCCCTTCCTTCTCCCTCTCCATCTCTCTCTCTCTCTCTCTCTCTCTCTCTCCATGCCAATGTCCCCCCCTCCCTGTTTCCCTCATTTTTCAGTCCCTGGTAATGGGAAAAGGCACTGATGTTAACATTGATTCCATGGACAGGCACATATAGGACAGAAGTGAGAGAAACCACATGCTAACAGGCAGAATGGAAGTCATGCTCTGAGATCAAACTGAATCCTGACAATAGTCACATGAATGAGCTTGAGAGGAAATATTCAGTTGAGCCTCAGTTGAGACCACTGCCCCAACTTCATAGAGACCTAGAAATAGAGGGCCCAGCCTTGTTTTGCCAGGATTACTAGTTTCCAGTTTATGAGCTATTCAATATTCATGGTTTGAAGGTGCTGAGTTCTGTAGACTGTTGCAGGGAGGAATTAATTGTTAAAAGTCTACCAGACCCAAGGATGAGACCCAGCTATCCATCCCCATCTCCTTTCTCGTTTCCCAGGTCCCCTCCAGCCAAACTGACCACCTTCCTCACCTCCTTTGGTCAAATTCACTTCTGTCAGGAGCCTCTCACCCACGGTGACTTGTCCTTGACTCACTGCTCCCAGATGTGTGCAGGGCTGGCTCCCTCTTCCTATTCTGGTTCCAGTAAGAATCTCAAGTGAAGCCTTTCAAACCCTCCTACCCACTGTCTCGCCAGACCTCCCGCACTGCACCCTGCTTTGTTTTTGTCTTAATTGCTATTTTTTTTGTCATGTTTTTGCTTTTGTATCTTTCACCCTTAGACTACGAGTTCTTGACAGGCCGAGAACACTTGTTCAATTACAGCACCACACTTAGGTGAACCAAGGTACTTGGCACTGGGTGGGTGCTCAGGGCATAGTTGCTGAATAAATTGAAAGATTGTCGAGTCCCCCTTTCCTCATTCTGACCAGCTCAGTCTGTGGAGATGGTCACTCATAATAATAGGTGCCTGATGTTTCTGAGGCAGGGGAAAGGTCATAATGACCTCTGTATGATTCTTCCCTCCAGGTGCTCTAACAAATCTGAGCACAAACACATTCAGGAGGCTGCCTTCCCTTTGGTGGCCAGCACTAGCACTTAATCTCCACAGAGGAAACTTTATTTGGGTATCCTCAAGGCAGAGTGTCTCCTGAAGACCAGTGATAAAAGAGAAGGTACTCAGTTTATGGACAAGGAAACTGAGTCCTTTCAAACTATGGTCCCCATTTTACTGTGGCCTAGCGTGGGTGCTCATCCTAGTCCTAAGAGCTGAGAATGGTGGATGATAGGACCTCAGACTCTTCTCCAGAGACTACTATGGAGATGGCCTGTTCCCCTGCGAGACTATGGGAACTTTAAGAATCCCCTTCATGCTATGGAATTTTGTACATGTTGCCAGGAGAATAAATGTCCCTGCTCCATGTCAGATGTGTCTCCAAGTCTTTCCTCCTTTTTCCCTAACACTGACAGGATATAAGCCCTTCCTTAACCACCATTCCATTATCTCCAGCTGTGCAATCTGTTTCTGTGTATGCATGCCTGTGTGTTCAGTTTAATGTGGAGAGGAGAATGATCTAAGTTGGGAGGAGTTAGGAAGGGCTCACCGGGATCCTAAAGGCCCTCTTTCCAAAGCAAACTGGATAGACAGTGTTGAATTTTGGCCTAGAAAGCCATATTCCTCATTTTTCTTCTGGACTCTGCTCACATACTGTGCCCTAAGCCAGTCTCAGCCTATTCCTTGGCGTCAGTTTTGCAAATATACAAAGGGTTGAATGTGGACTGCATAAATGCATGTATAGGGGGATATGTTCTCAGACTCCATCAACACTAGATTGGTCTGAGTAAACTGAGCAGACACAGATGCACAGGCCTTTCTAACATGGGTAAATGACAAAGGACATACAGCAGGAGTGGAAAGGACTCATGCCTGGGACTTGTGTTTAGTTTCTATGTAAAGTAAGAATAAATTTGTGTAATGTTGAAAAATATTATTTTATGCACATTGTTACAGCAGCCAACCTTAAATGATAGAAGTCTGGGGAGAAGTTAAGATGGCAGTGAAGTAGGTGGACCCTGGGCTAGTCTCATCCCTTGAACACAGATCAACATTAAATCTATTTTGAATACCTGGGAAATTGATCTAAAGGTTAAGAGAACAATATGCATAATCTGAGGGAGAGAACATGGCAGGTACAAGGTGTGGAGTGGAGATTTGGGGGAGAGAAAAGCTTCAGTGCCACAGATGGGTGGGAGCCCTTTTCACAGGAGAAGGAAAGAGGGGGAGAGAACAGTGTATTGGGTTCACACAAGAAAAGCACCCCCACCCCCAAACCATTGATCAGGGAATTGTGAAGAACTGAATATTGCAAGTTTTTGCAAACAGTGGAGCTGAAGTTCTGAGTTTTTGGAAGTCTGCATCATTTACTAGAGTAGGCCTGGGTAGGCAGTGGTACTCTTGTGGAGAAGGAGAGGAAGCCTGAGAACTGACAGCATGGCGTGGCAATCTCCTGGGTTGCACTGGGATAGAAAGGTCCCATTCCCTCAGTGCATTTACAGGAGGGTATATTGGCTCTTCAAGGACAAAAGACATGGCCGGCACCTTTGAGAGGGTATTGAATAGCAGGGGACAGAGACACATGCAGAGGGAAAATCAAGTGGTTACAGCTTTTTGCTGTGCCTCAACATAAACTCTAGACACCTTTGCAGCCCAAGGACTGCTTTTCTTGGACAGAAAAGTGCCAGTGCAACACTGCAAAGCTCTCCTCTGGAAAGGGGGAAGCAGGTTTACACCTTGCCCAGTCCTTTCAAATTTGGAATTTTGAATCACAGCCACACACCAGAGATAAACACAGAAGAGCTATGGCACTGGCATGTCCATGGTCTGGGCACAGAAGGGTTAAGGGCAGGGATCTGAGAGAAGCCTGGGACAGAGAAGGGAAGATCGTTTATCTGTGAGGGCTACCTAAACAGTGGCAGGCACCAGGTCCCCTACCCAGGAGAAATAGAGCAGGGTAATGCCATCTTCTCCCACCCACCAGCATGGTAAGCCTTCAGTGAGTAGCACAGCACCTCCAGTTGAGGCTGGAGCTGCTTACACCAAACCCCGCCCCCTGACAGGGTCATCTTTACAAGAGCAGGTATGATCGGCAGCAGGCCTCTCCCCCAGAGGACCAACACAGCAGTACAGGCCCTTCCACGTGGACGAAATCTACTGATCATACACTGCTCCAAAGCCTTGTGGTGACTGGGTGGCTCAGTTGGTTGAGCTCAGTTGGTTCAGCTCAGGTCATGATCTCATGGCTCGTAAGTTTGAGCCCCATGTCGGGCTCTGTGCTGACAACTCAGAGCCTGGAGCCTGATTTGGATTTGGTGTCGCCCATTCTCTCTGCCCCTAACTGCTCATGCTCTATCTCCCTCACTCCCTCAAAACAAAATAAACATTAAAAAACAAACAAAAAACAAAAAATTAATGTTCCAAGGACTCAATTTCAGTGTTTTGGTTCTGGTGGAAATAGGACCAGGCATTTTTTTTTTCTTGAAAAAAAAATTGCAGTTCTTTTGTTTTCTTATTCGTTTTTTTTTTTTTTTTTAATTTCCTATATCTCATTGTTTTTGAAAAGGCTACTTTTCCTTTCTTTCTTTCTTCCTTTTTTTCCTTCTTCTCCTTTTTGGCTTTCTTTTCCTTTGGAATTAGGCTTACAGTTTTTTGTTTGTATGTTTGTTTTTCTATTTTTGTTCCTTTACGTTTTTTTTCTGTTTTTTTTTTCTTTTTGGATGAGGCTTTAATTTGTTTTTAATCGGGCTTATTATCTATTTTAAATTGGGCTTAATGTTTATTTCTGAGCGAGTGAGCGTGAGAGAGATGGGGGGGGGGCAGAGAGAGAGAGAGAGAGAGAGAGAGAGATAGACAACACAGAATCCAAAAGAGTCTCCAGGCTGTGAAATATCAGCACAGGGCTAACCCAGGGCTCAAACCTAAGAACCAGGAGATCATGACCTGAGCTGAAGTTGAACACTTAACTGACTGAGCCACCAAGGAGCTCCAAATCAGGCTTATTTAAAAAGAACAAATCAAAGCACATCTAGTCAAAGTTCCAAACACTTCCCACTGCAAGCAAGGAGGAACTCTGCAGAGGACTGAGCTGGAGGAAAGAGCAGCCAAATCACAACAGCAGAGTGCACACAGCATATACCATAAACACGTCTCGAAGTGCCAGGCCCTTGACAGTGTATAATCCCTTATTAATATAGTGTTTCGCCAAGAATGAAAAACATAGCAAGCTTTCACAACACGACAAAGACTGGAACCTAGACAAAATGACAAGACAGAGGAATTCTCTCCTCAAGATCAAGAAGAAACCACACCCAGGATTTTGCTCAAAACAGATATAAGTAATATATCTGAAGAATAATTTAGAAGAGCTGACATAAGAATGCCTGCTGGACTTGAAAAAAACCATAGAAGACTTCAGAGAAACCTGTGCTGCAGAAATAAAACACCTAAAAAGTAGTCAGGCTGAAATTATACATGCCAAAACTGAGATGCAAAATTGACTCATTGTAATTACAATGAAGATGGAAGAAGCAGAGGATAAAATAGGTGGCATAGAGGATAAAATTTTGGGGGGCTCCTGGGTGGCGCAGTCGGTTAAGCGTCCGACTTCAGCCAGGTCACGATCTCGCGGTCCGTGAGTTCGAGCCCCGTGTCGGGCTCTGGGCTGATGGCTCAGAGCCTGGAGCCTGTTTCCGATTCTGTGTCTCCCTCTCTCTCTGCCCCTCCCCCATTCATGCTTTGTATCTCTCTGTCCCAAAAATAAATAAACGTTGAAAAAAAAATTTAAAAAAAATTTTGGAAAATAATGAAGTTGAGAAGGAGAGGGAAAGAAAACCATTGGGTCACAGATATAGACTAAGAGAAATAAGCAATTCTATAAAGTGTAATAATACCTTTATCATAGGAGTGTCAGAAGAATGGGGAAAAGGGACAGCAAGTTTATTTGAGAAAATTATAGCCGAGGCCTTCCCCAATCTGGGGAAGGGAGCAGCCATTCAAGCCCAAGAGGCACAGTGAACTCCCCTCAATATCAATAAAAGAGGTCCACACAAAAATATATCATAGTGAAACTTGCAAAATACAAAGAAAAAGAGAATTCTGAAGGAAGCTAAAGAAAAAAGGTCCTTAACCTATAAAGGTAGATATATAAGGTTAACAGCAGACCTGTCTATAGAAACTTGGCAGGCCATACGGGTGCAGTATGATATATTTAATGTGCTAAACGGGGAAAATTTGCAGCCAAGAATACTTTATCAAGCAAGGCTGTCATTCAGAATAGAAGGAGAGAGAGAAAGAGTTTCCAAGACAAGTAAAAACTAAAGGAGTTATTGAGCACCAAACCAGCTCTGCAAGAATTGTTAAAGGGGACACTTTGAGTGGGAAAGAGAGGCCAAAGGCAACAAAGACTAGAAAGGAACAGAGACATTCTACAGGAACAGC
Source organism: Felis catus (assembly GCF_018350175.1). Classification (NCBI taxonomy): domain Eukaryota; kingdom Metazoa; phylum Chordata; class Mammalia; order Carnivora; family Felidae; genus Felis; species Felis catus. Next base: position 50,729,413 of record NC_058370.1, read on the forward strand.
AACATTACAGGTAATACAATGACACTGAATTCATATCTATCAATAATTATTTGAATGTAAATGGGCTAAATGCTCCAATCAAAAGACATAGCATATCAGAATGGATAAAAAAAATCAAGAACCATTGAAATGGTGCCTATAAAAGACTCGTTTTCGACCCAAAGACACATTGAGATAGAAGGTGAAGGGGTGGAGGGCCATCTGTCATGCTAATGGACATCAAAGGAAAGCTGGAGTAGCAATACATATATCAGACAAACTAGATTTTAAATGAAAGATTGTAATAAGTGATGAAGAAAGTCCTAATCGCTTCTCGGCCTTTTGGCTAAGATCAAGTGTAGAAAGTCTTATGTCATAATAAAGAAGTCTATCAAAGAAGAAGACCTAACAATGGTTAATATTTATGCCCCCAGCTAGGTACAGCCAATTATATAAACCAATTAATAACAAACTTAAAGAAACATATTGATAATAATACAATAATAGTAAAGGACTTCAACACCCCACTTACATCAAAAGATAGATCATCTTAGCAGAAGATCAACAAAGAAACAATGGCTTTGAACGACACACTAGACCACATGGACTTAACAGATATATTCAGAGCATTTCACCCTAAAGCAGCAAAACACACACTCTTTTTGAATGCACATGGAACATTCTCCAGAGTAGATTATACTAGGTCACAAATCAGCCCTCTTATATTCAGACCACAGTGCTATGAAACCTGAAGTCAACCGAAGGAAAAAAAATGGGAAAGACCACCAATACATGGAGAATAAAGAACATCTGACTAAAGAATACATTGGTCAACCAGGAAATTAAAGAGTAATAAATAAAAGAATCAATTTAAAAAATACATGGAAGCCAATGAAAATGAAAACATGACAGTCCAAAACCTTTACTATGTGGCCAGGCGGTAATAAGAGGGAAGTATATAACAATCCAGGCATTCCTCAAGAAAGAAGGAAAGTCTCATGTACACAACCAAATCTCACACATCAAAGAGTTGGAAAAAGAAGAGCAAATAAAGCTCAATGCCAGCAGAAGAAGGGAAATAATAAAGATTAGAGTAGAAATAAATGATATAAAGTTTAAAAAAGTAGAAAAGATTAATGACACTAGGAGCTTGTTCTTTGAAAGAGTTAACAAAATTGATAAATACCAAGCCAAAGCTATCAAAAAAAAAAGAGAGGGTAAAGGAACCAAATAAATAAAATCTTTAATGAAAAAAGAGAGATCACAACCAACACTGCAGAAATACAAACAATTACAAGAAAATATTATGAACAACTATATGCTAAAAAAGTGGACAATCTGCAAGAAATGGATGAATTTCAAGAACTTGTAAACTACCAAAACTGAAACAGGAAGAAATAGAAAATATGAACAGATACATAACCAGTAAAGAAATTGAATCAGTAGTCTCAAATTTCCCAACACACAAAATTCCAGGGCTGGATGGAATCTGAGCACAATTCTATAAAAAATTTTTTGGCATTTATTTTTTATTATTTTTAATTTTTTAAATATAATTTATTGTGAAACTGGTTTCCATCAGTGCTCATCCCAAAGATAGATGGTATCTTTCTCTGCCTGGCTTATTTCACTTAGCATAATACCCTCCAGTTCCATCCACATTGCTGCAAATGGCTAAGTTTCATTCTTTCTCATTGTCAAGTAGTATTCCATTGTGTATATAATCCACATCTTCTTTATCCATTCATCAGTTGATGGACATGTAGGCTCTTTCCATAGTTTGGCTATTGTTGAAAGTGCTGCTATAAACAGTGGGATACAAATGCCCCTCTGCATCAGTACTCCTGTATCCCTTGGGCAAATTCCTAGCAGTGCTATTGCTGGGTCATAGGGTAGTTCTATTTTTAATTTTTTGAGGAATCTCCACAACGTTTTCCAGAGTAGCTGTACCAGTTTGCATTCCCACCAGCAGTGCAAGAGGGTTCCCATTTCTCCACATCCTCACCAGCATCTATAGTCTCCTGATTTACAAAACATTTAAAGAATTAATACTTCTTCTTTTGAAACTGTTCTAAAAAATTAAAACGGAAGGAAAACTGTTAAACTCATTCTACAAGGCCAGCATAACCTTGTTTCCAAAAGCAGACAAAGATCTCACTAAAAAGGAGAATGACAGACCAATATCTCTGATGGACATGGATGCAAAAATTTTCAACAAAAGCTAGCAAAGCAGATTCAACAGTATGTTAAAAGTAGTATTCAACATGATTCAGTGGTATTTATTCCCGGGCTGTGGGGCTGGTTCAAAATCCACAATCCAACCAATGGGATACATGTCATTAATAAAAGAAAGGATAAGAACCATATGATCCTCTGAATAGACAAAGAATAGGCATCTGACAAAATACAGCATCTTTTTTGTGATAAAAACTCTCAAGAAAGTAAGGATAGAAGGAACATACCTCACCATCATTAAGGCCATGTAGGAAAGAAGCCAGCATCCTGTAGGAAGGATGAGTTAATATCATCCTTAGTGGGTAAAAACAGTTTTCCCCTAAGGTCAGGAACACAACAGTATGCCTATTCTCACCACTGTTGTTCAAAATAGCACATGAAGTTCTAGCCTTAGCATCCAGAAAGCAAAAAGAGGAAAAAAAATCCAAATTCACAAGAAGAAGTCAAGCTTTCATTCTCTGCAGACGACATGATACTGTCGTCTGGAAAAGACTCCACCAAAAAAATTGCTATAATTGATACATGAATTTAGGAAAGTTGCAGGATATAAAATCAATGTACAGAAATCTGTAATATTTCTACACACCAGAAATGAAGCAGCAGAAAGAGAAATCAAGGAATCAATCTCATTTACAATTGCACCAAAAATCATGAGATACCTAGGAATAAACCTAACCAGAGAGGTAAAGATCTGTACTCTGAAAACTATAGAACACTTACAAAAGAAATTGATGAAGACACAAATTAATGGAAAAACATTTTCTGCTCATTGATTCAAAGAAAAAACATTGTTAAAATGTCTATGCTACCCACAGCAATCTACACATTTAATAATACCAGCATTTTTCACAGAGCTCAGATAAAAAATTCTAAAATTGTAGGGAACTAGAAAACACCATGAATAGCCAAAGTAATGTTGAAAAACACAAGGAAAGTGGGAAGCATCACAATTCCAGACTTCAAACTGTATTACATATCTGTGATGACAGTATGGTACTGGCACAAAAACAGATAAATAGATCGAAGGGACAGAATAGAAAACCTACAACCACAAGATGGACCCACAACTATATAGTCAACTAATCTTCAACAAAGCAGGAAAGAATACTTAATGGAAAAAAGTCAGTCTCTTCAACAAATGGTGTTGGGAAAACTGGACAGCAACGTGCAGAAGAATGAAACCTGGACCACTTTCTTAACACCATACACAAAAATAAATTAAAATAGATGAAAGACATAAATATGAGACAAGACACCATCAAAACCCAGAGTAAAATATAGGCTGCAACCTCTTTGACCTCAGCCAGAACAGCTTCTTACTAGACACATCTCCAAAGGCGAGAGAAACATAAACAAATGTGGACTATTGGGACTTCATCAAGATAAGAAGTTTCTGCAGAGTGAAGGAAACAATCAACAAAACTAGAAGGCAACTGATGGAATTGGAGAAGATATTTAAAATGATGTACCAGATAAAGAACTGGTATTCAAAATCCATAAAGAACTTATCAAACTTAACACCCAAAAAACAACTAATCCTGTTAAGAAACGGGGAGAAGTTATGAACAGACATTCCTCCAAGAAAGACATAAAAATGGCTAACAGACACGTGAAAAAATGCTCAACATCACTCATCATCATGGAAATACAAATCAAAACCATGGATAGAGCCCAAAGTCCATTGATGAATGGATAAAGATTTGGTATATACATGCATATATATATATATTTATATTTATATATATTTATAAATATATATATATATTTATATATATCTAAATATGTATATATTTAGATGTATCTAAATATGTATATATTTAGATATATATATAATGGAATATTGGTGATTACAAAGAACGAAGTATTTCCATTTGCAACAACGTGGATGGAACTAGAGTGTATTATGCTAAGTGAATAAGTCAGAGAAAAATAAATATCATATGATTTCACTGATATGGGGAATTTAAGAAACAAAACAGATGAACATAGGAGAAAGGAAGGAAAAATAAGATGAAAACTGAGAAGGAGGCCAACAATAAAGGACTCTTAAATACAGAGAACATACTGAGGGCTCCTGGAGGGAGGTGGGGGGGGTGGCCTAAATGAGTGATGTACATTAAGGAGGGCACTTGTTAGGATGAGCACTGGGTGTTATATGTAAGTGATGAATCACAAAATTCTCCTAAAGCCAATACTACACTATATGGTAACTGACTTGAATTTAAATAAAATGTTTGAAAGAAAATAAAAAAGAAAGAAGTCTGGGTATTCAAGGTATATCATATTTAAATATAATGATACCATAATGATATGTTAATATACCATAATTTTGTTGTTAGATATTTCTCAACTGGTATGATTACAGACCACTTTCTTGCACATAAAAATGCAATTGGATAGAGTGGTCATAAGCATCATGTTCTTCCCTATCTCATTAACTTCTGATAAGACTTGTTAGGTGAGAGAAAACGCAATTCAATTCCCTCCCTGATGAGCTCAGAGGCATACCAGCTGTATTCCACTGCTTGGAAGTAAATGTCCCTGCACTACAATTTCCATATGAGCATGAGCAAAAAAAAAAAAAAATTCTTCATTTCTGCCTTAGTTATCTGTGATTTTAATCAAGGTCACATAGCAGTTTATCAAGGAGGACCTTTTCCTGAAAGAGCTGAAGCCCTCTCTAACCGTCTGAACATCTAGTGGAGAATTTAATGGTTGAAATGGGTGGATCTTTTGTAGGGACTTGAAACTTGATTCTGTCACTGTGGCATGGCATAGTGATGATGTTTTTGAGATGAATTAAAACCCTGATGTCTTTTTTCTTCTCCAAGCCATTAATTACTTCAAGGGCATGTCCCAGGCAGGAGAGTGGGCATGAATGAAGCACAGCAACACCAGTGTCTTCCAGAGGCTGGGGCACTGAGATTTGTAGTAACTTAGCATTTTGGCCAGGAGGGGAGCAAGTCCACCTGCAGGTGAACCCCAAGGGTCTTGTGCTGCCCTCATTAGCCAGCAGGAGGCACACAATTCCACCATTTCTGAGCTGCCCAGAGCTCAGGAGGTCAATAGAAGGGTCAGTGAGAAAGAGCTTCCTTCCCTCAGCACAGTGACTTAGGAGACAACACTCTGGTTTGGGGATGATGTGGGACAGAGTCCCCATGAGAAGAACTCTGTATCCTAGCTCCTGGGGCTGAGGAGAGGCCGTGCCATCAGGGTGTCCAGAAAATTTTCCCTCTGTAGCCAGCACTGAGCCTGTATTATCTGGACCCTTCTTACATCCTTTATTCGCCACTTTCTCAGGTAATACTTGAACAAAAGTTATTTTACAACAGGATCTGTTCTTAAACGGGCTTGGTGGGCAAAGTCATGCTGTCATGTTTGCTGTGGACTAAAACTTAATTTGTGAGAGAAATTCCTGCACAGATTCAGAGTCAGGGAAACAAATGTATAACTATGAAAGAAATATACAGCTGCCAGGAGCACCAGCCCAATATGATGGGACACACAGGATGTGCATGGCCAACATATACAAAATCTTTAGATGAATGGGGAAAAAGAGTTTACAATTATGTACATACTTGCGTTTATGTTAATGCTTAATTTTTCATCTAACGTGAAAGTATGTCAAAATGTAGAAAAGGTAAAGAGGTGTGTAAAACTCCATTATTTTAAGATTCAGTGTTTTCAGTTTTGCAAAATCAGAATTTATTATAATTCTACTTTTCTGCTATAAATTAAGCAAAGGTCTATATACTTAAAATATACTTCTGTGCTTGTTTTCAAATGAGAATACTGTGTTTTTTGATATTTTATCCTAACAGTGACATTGTGAAATGTTTTTAAACACTAGTTCACTGGAAAATCTTTTTCAGGACTGTAATGTGAAAAACATTGTTAAAAATGATAATAAATCCAGGTGACACCAAATTTTGTGTAAGAATGTAATAAGAAAATCTCATGTATCAGTTCTAGAATATTCGATGCAATGGCAATTTTTAAAATACCAGCCATTGCATGCTGCTTAAAACCATTTGAGATGAAACATTTTTAAACTTAAAACTTCAGAATAGTAAAGAGCCCATGAAATGGCTGCTTTTTAAAATTAGATGTATTCACTGCAAACAAATTATATCCTATTAAAAATGTAAAATCTGAAGGCAGTTAGTTTGGTATTAAATTTTTATTCAAAAGCTGAAATTAGGGTATGTATATTATATCTGATATAAGTCATTTTCCCATAAGAGTTGATATTTTTAGCCATAGATTATCCACTGTCCCTTGCTTTAATTTTCCTGTTTCTTTTCTTTTTTTTTTAATTTTTTTTAACGTTTATTTAATTTTGAGACAGAGAGAGACAGAGCATGAACGGGGGAGGGGCAGAGAGAGAGACACACAGAATCGGAAGCAGGCTCCAGGCTCTGAGCCATCAGCCCAGAGCCCGACGCGGGGCTCGAACTCACGGTCTGTGAGATCGTGACCTGAGCTGAAGTCGGACGCTCAACCGACTGAGCCACCCAGGCGCCCCTTTCCTGTTTATTTTCTAAATCAGGAAGTATATTCCTATGATTTGTGGAGGCATTGTTTTTCTCACATGTTTCAAAGTTACTTTTTTACTTTGTAAGCATGGGTTGAGGCTTTTTAATAAACAAGCATCTTTGCATATCATGATGAGTTTTCATTGGAGAGCTTTCTTAACCATTTCCACTTGAGCCTAACATCATACCATTAAAAAAAAAACACAAAAAAATTTAATCTATATATGCTAAGATGCATCTGACTACAGCATAGTGTATTTCATAATTTGACTTTACATTATAAAATATAATCATACATTTTATTTTATATTACCATACACTAATACATTATATATCTGTACATATATATCTGCTAGTTGACATGAATTTGCATTGGGTGGTGGCTGATTGCATTTGATCTTGTCGCCAACTGGATACTCATATGTGTGTCTAAAGTACTTTTTAGAACAGACGTCTACTCATGGAGTTCACAAAGCCTCTTATCTACGGTAGGATATTTAAAGGACATCTTACTTTATTTCACGGGAGCAGAAATTTTGTCTAAGATTATGAGCTGATCAAGGCACAAATTTGGCACTACCATATTCAATGGAGGACTAATGGCTTCTCTCTCCTTGTACAACTGCCATCGATGCTTCTGCATAATTATTGTGAACTTAAGTGTTTTTATGTCAACATTATCTGTATCCCATTTACTAATAGTTATCTAAGCTACAATATATACATTTTTTTCTTTCATTTCATTACAATCAGTAAATCTTTGTGGTGATGGCAGTGTTTTTAACATGAACATTGTCATCTGACATCTTTGTTCATAATGAGCTACTTGTACAGTCAAAAGTTATGAAAAAGTATGATTTTCATATTCTCAAATGTATATCAGCTTTATGCACTTTTCTTTGAATCATTCCACATGTCTCTTGTGTTCTATTAAACTCATAGAAAGAGATCACTTTTTATCTTTCCCAACAGGGGCAAGACCAAGTAAAATGCCACAAAAAAGAACATGACTGGCTTGTTTATGAAAGGATAAATATCATATGGCCTGTTAGAATTGATAAGAAAAGATGATTAATAAATGCAACACTTAGGCACAAAAGAAAGATAATTATATGAGGTGACAGAGGTGTTAGCCAATCTTATTGTGCTAGTCATCTCAAAACATATACATGTATCAAATCATCATGTTGTAAAACTTATATTTCCCAATGATATATGCCAATTATATCTCAGTAAAACTGGGAAGAAAAGGATTTCAGGATTGCAACAGCACAGTATGCAAATAAGCACAAACTTTTCTAAGCAAAAACCATTGTGAGACAACACTAGTGTTACACCCAGGAAGCCGTGAAGCGGGCCCTGGTTCTATCTGCAAATACGTCCCAAACATCTGACCACTTGTCACCATCTCTACTGCTAACAAACAGCCCAATTTCCCCTCTAGGTTACTACGCCAGTCTCTTAAGTAATCTCTTGCTTCTGCCTCTGCCTTTCCAGTTGATTGGTAGCATAGAAATCAGATTAATTCTGATGATAGACCTCCTCTTCTGAAAATCCTCCAATGATTTTCCTTTCACTCCAAGAAAAGTCAAAGTCCTTGCCATGGCTGACAAATCTGTTTACACTCCAAGTGCTGTCTCCTTGCTCACTTAGCTTCACCCACACAGCATTCCAATGGACAATTAACAAGCCACACATGTGGCTTCTTTTTTAGAGAAACGACTCAGATAACGGGCCACTTTCCTCTTAGTCCCCCAAAGGAGGAGGGAACAATCATCAATGACAAGGGCAGCTGTGGAAACAACACCCAGAGTCGGCTTCACAGTCAGGAAGGGACACTATTTCTCCCCCTCATGCTTTCAGGGACTCCACACTTAGAGAAATTTCTCTAGTGACAAACTTTAGAAACAATCCCTGAAAGTACAGTCTTCACATTTCCAATCATTGAAAAATCCATGGTCCTACCAACACATCCCAGTTCTATCTAAAATTCCCTCCAATGTGATATCCTTAAATATAAAAAAGATTAGGGGCGCCTGGGTGCCTCAGTCGGTTAGACATCCGACTTCAGCTCAGGTCGTGATCTCACAGTTTGTGAGTTTGAGCCCCGCGTCGGGCTCTGTGCTGACAACTCAGAGCCTGGAGCCTGCTTCAGATTCTGTGTCTCCGTCTCTCTCTGCGCCTCCCCTGCTCGTGCTCTCTCTCTCTCTCTCTCATTCTCTCTCAAAAATAAATAAATATTTTTAAAAAATTTTTAAATAAAATTAAAAAATTAGCAACAAGGGAAAAGAATGAAGATATAACATGAACCCAAGAATTCAGCAACTTCATAATTCGTTACTGGATTATCAAGGGTTGAAATTTTTTTTTTTTAGTTTAATAATAGGAGAAACAAACTTCTTATCCCAGAAATTAGTTACACTACAGGTCTGTGGTTTGGAATGTTAAATTATCCATTTAAAACAGAAAGTCAATTTATATTTCTCAGAAACAATTATGACTTAATTGCTGTTATCAACCTAATAAATTACTAGGTGATTTCCACAAACTGGTTATACACTCAAATTTCATGTGTGATGAAAGAACAATTGTATCAGTATTCTGCAAATATGAAAAGGAAATTAGCTCATTGGCCACAAGGGAAAGGCACACACCTTGAGTGTAAACTCATCTATCTTTTTCTGTCTTTAAGCAGGCAAATTAAAATGGGAAAGAAACAGTTTGTGTCTCACAGGAATAATGTGTAATATGTTAATTGCTTTTCAAATACCATAGCATGGTTCAAAAAATATTCTTTGTGTCTAATGAGAATGTCATGTACTCTCGTGAACTCTGTATTTTAATGTACATCTACTGGCAACAAGTTCAATTACATAGGTTCTTTTTATAACACAAGAAAACAGATACCTGAAAAGGGTTAACCCAACCCAGAAGATCATGAATTTCCCTTGGAACATAACAATGGCCATGAAGACATGGGACATCTATTGTAGAGAACATGCTATGGCAATAGTCCAGAAAGCTAAGAAGAAATTTTAAGTGGATAAATCATAGCCACTAAGATCAAAACAGTGAGCATACTCATTTCAGTACCCATTCAAAAACATTTATGTCATGTCTGTGTGCTAACTGCGCAGATGAAAATATAAATGAGACCTGGTTTTTAATTTCCTGGTGCTCACATTTGGAAACATGAAACCAGAGACATAGTAACATACTTAATATTAATATGCACCAAGTATAATACTAACATCAAAGTAATAGTGGTTTCATTGTTTAGAGAATTAACTTCAAAAACGAAGCTACTCAAAGACGGATGAATATAAATATATTAGGTTAAAAAGAGAAGGAAGTTCAGACAGAGAAAATACCATGAGCGGCAGCACATAAACGAAATAGCCACTCTACATCTGACAACAAACAATTGTAGCAGAACATGGAATGGAAGGCAAAGAAAAGTAGGATAGGAAATGAGAGAGGTCGTCAGGGGCCTACTGAAATAATTTGATGCCATGCTAAGAACTTTAAAGTTTATCCTGAAGATGGAATTTTGCTGGTAAATAATGCAAAGCACCCTGTTTGCATTTTTGCAAAGGCAGACTGTCAGAGATAATGGAATATAAGGGAAGAAGTTGGGAGGCGGGCAGGACAAGCAGTTAGGAAATTATCTCAATGATCCAGGCAAAATACATGGGCCTGAACTAGCCAGTGGTCATAAAGATGGAGGTGTGAGTCCAAAGCAAGAGTTGTAAAAGGAACTGAATCAGAGGATTTCAAGATAAACTGAGGAGGAGAGTGGAGAAGACTTTCAATTTTCTGGATTGAATGATCACATTAAAAAAAAGATAGTACCTTTAGCTAAAAGAAAAATACAAGAAGAAAATTTAGCATTGATGAGAGATAAACAACAACAACAACAACAACAACTAGATTTATTCTGAGAACTTTTTCAGATGCTTGAAGTCATCCAAATTAACATGTCACATATGCAGCCGGGCATAGGTCTGGAGCTCGGGAGAGGTTGGTACTAGAGAAACACATGTGCGGTACAAGGGATTCCAAGAAAAGAGGCCATTTAGTGGGAACCAGGTGGGGCAAAGGACAGAGCTCTAGGGAAAAGCCTTACTTAGGTGGCAGGAAAGAAGAGAAAACCACGGAGACTGAGGTATAATGGTCAAAGAGGCAAGAAAAAAATGAAGCAAAATGAGGTTATTCATGGAAGTCCAAGGGAACAGGACATTGAAGAAGAAGTCATCTGTGGAAAGAGATGCTTTAGGATGACAAGGGTTAGCTCTAAAGTTAAACCTACCCAAGTGGCTGGTTCCTAAGGCAGATAGGCTTGATGACTTTAAGCTCTCCAAAATCCAAGATTCCAAGATAAAAGATATATTGATTCTAACCTAACCTTTGACCTTGCTAAAGTACATGGCAAGGTCAAAGATCTATTATTCTATTGCTATAATTATTATGTATCATTTTAAATTATCATCAACAACCTTTCACTATATTAGTACCTTTTCTCCTTCCTTAAATGTAAGTTCTGACAGTAATTACAACCCTTTGGCCAAACTGACTGACTCACTTTGCCTCATCTGCGATCCAGCAGGTACTGTCATTCCTTCATCCATATTCTTAATTTCCCAAACATTTCTTGAGAGCTTACTAAGTATGAGGCAGTGTTATGCACCAGAACGGAAACTGCTACCACAAAGTAATTTCTTTAATGGGACACAATTCAAAAGGATATGAATTATTAAAACACATGAAAAACTTGGACATCTGCTGCTTCTTTTAACTGTTCATGAAAAACTCCACGTGGAAAGGCATGGGTTGGAGTTGCTTGAAAGACAGGAAAAGTCTTATTTATTACTTTTCAGCCATCTGCTAAGAAAAGGCAGCTGTGTTAGCTTTGTTGGCTGGATAAGGGCTGTTTACCTAAGCGTGTAGTACTAATTGTTAGTTCCTTTTGGTCTCTTCTTTTAGTCTCTCTCAATTTATCAATATTGCTATGTTCTTTCTGCCACTGAGACTCCTCTTGCTTTTCCCTATCGCCTCTCACCCCTCACCCTTGCCAACATCTCAATGGAAAAATTAATGGCTCAGCTCTCCCCACCACTTATCTGTTCTGCACATGGCACCTGTGTAAGGCCTGTACTACATGAATTTAAACTAACAGTGTGTGTGGTTTTGCCACAGCTATTTATCTGCTAGAATGTTCTGCTCCAGCCTGGCAGAAGTTAAGTGATGAGAAAATTAGCCTTTCCTTCCTGTAATTTACAAGGCTGTGCAAAGCTTAAGTAAGTATGGCACACAGATAGAAAGTTGCATAGGAATTCCAAAGGATCTCTCTACTTTTCCCCAGTCCATTCCTGCACACAGATACCCTCCAGGTACTGATTTTAAATTAATTACTCCTTACATAGGAATATAAAGAGTGGTCACTAAAGGATGACTATTTTATCATACATAAAAATTATGCTCAGATAAAATTAATCTATGTGCAATTCATATTTGCATAATTATAAATGCACAATCATAAATAAAACACAATGGACATCAGAGGACCACAACAAACAAACTGCAGAATTAGTATTATTGGTATCAGTAAAAGAAATAGATGGTAAATCAAAGTTACTTGCCATGATTTGGGAAACTATTTGAAGTGTTTGGGTCTAACACAAGTACACACCAGTTTTATACCTTATTTTTTAGCATAGGTTTCAGCAATAATAAAACTTTAATTCGCGTTTTCAAGTGTGTGGCAATTTGAATGCAGTTCTTTACCTTTGACTATAAATATCTAATATTGTAGAGTCTATTTCAGGAGATTTGTCAATATCTACTGAATTTATAATATATAGTTTGTTAAAGTAGCGAACCTTGAAACTCAGTATCTAACTTTTAACCAAAGAACTGAATGTAGATCATTTTCCCAAAAGAAATCAATGTTAAAAAACTTTTAATGCAAAAATTTAATAAAAACTGTATCTCACTAGCACCTGGGTTAACTAATGTTTTAGTGTTTGCCTCAACCAGTCTACAAAATGTTTTTGTAGATGATGCCATTAATTCTAACAACCAACCTAGGTAACCATTTTACCTATGGAGACACGAAGGCTTAGAGACCTGCTCAAGCACCAGGAAAGGCAGAGAGGTAACCAAGTTAGTCCCATTTGAAACACAAAACTAATGGCTTCCTCTGCTTCCCGACCCACGAACAACAGCTGATCTACCCGTATTGTGTGGGGACACCGGAAAGACTTTTAAATTTTCTTGTCAGACAGAGCAGAAGAGAAACATAGACACTTCTGGTTTTTATTTTTTTTTTCAACGTTTTTTTTTTTAATTTATTTTTGGGACAGAGAGAGACAGAGCATGAACGGGGGAGGGGCAGAGAGCGAGGGAGACACAGAATCGGAAACAGGCTCCAGTCTCCGAGCCATCAGCCCAGAGCCCGACACGGGGCTCGAACTCACGGACCGCGAGATCGTGACCTGGCTGAAGTCGGACGCTTAACCACTGTGCCACCCAGGCGCCCCTCTTCTGGTTTTTTAGAAAGAAGTTAGTAGCAATGTGAGAAAATGGGCTGAAGAAGGTTGGAAGGATGGAAAGAAAACCACTTGCTAGGCCACTGTCGAGATATGACAGGAAGATCTGGCAGAATCCAGTACTCCAAAATATTTATTAACTACTAATCATGGGTGAAAGATGATTAAGGGAGGAGACTGCAATAGAATTTGCTCCTCAAGGATTTCCCAGCCCTGTCTTGCAAGTAAGACTTGTATTTATGACCCTCATAAAATGTGATAAAGGCTAACGAAGGGGGGACAGATGAGGTGCTTTGGAAATTTACTTAGGAAATTTCGGTGTCAAAAGGAACTTTATTTCTCAAATATTAGAGCTTCTGTAAAATACAACAAGAAATTACTCTCAGTGATTTCCTCCCAAATCCTTTCCTCTTGCAAAGGCAGAAGGTCCACCTATGAGGGATGCTAGGTACAGACTTTCTATCTTATGGTAAGTTAACCACATGACCTCCAGTGTCTTTACCAACTCTGAAGTTTTATGGAGCTCCCAAGAACAAAAAAGCCTTTGCGATGAATTAGCTTCAGAAATGAATAGATTCTGCAGGTTTCGCTCCCTTTTACTCCTCAAGAATACTTAGTGCCTTATTAAAATGTCCTAAGTTTTCTTTGTTCACACCATCTAATTGAACATCACTTTTCCCCCCACCTTTTAAATGTTTCTTAAACTTTATAAAATGCTTAAAAACAAGTATGCAATATTATACCATGATCAACCAGGAACAAACTTGACTCAGGCCAGTCAAACTTAGGTAGCTGATTGCTCTAACCTTCTAGTTACAAAGACCCAAGTTAAAAAAAAAGTTTTTAATATTTATTTTTGAGAGACAGAGAGAGAAGACAGAGCACAAGCGGGGGAGGGGCAGAAAGAGATGGAGACATAGAATCCAAAGCAGGCTCCAGGCTCTGAGCCATCAGCACAGAGCCTGACATGGGGCTCGAACCCGCAGACTGTGAGATCATGACCTGAGCTGAAGTTGGCACTTTAACCGACTGAACCACCCAGGCACCCCAACACAGTTTTTTTTATGGATGTTACTGTGTAAAGACCGTATTGGGGAAGATTTACCGTACCCACAGCCCTTCACCAAATAATCCTTTGAACCAGGCAAAACTAGCAAATGAATACGTGTGCTGGTGTCATCCCTTCTCAAAAAATCTGTAATTCCGGGGGCACCTGAGTGGCTCAGTTGGTTAGGCGCCCGACTTCGGCTCAGGTCATGATCTCACAGTCCGTGAGTTCAAGCCCCGCGTCGGGCTCTGTGCTGACAGCTCAGAGCCTGGAGCCTGCTTCAGATTCTGTGTCTCCCCGTCTCTCTACCCCTCTGTGTCTCATGCTCTATGTCTCTCTGTCTCTCAATAATAAATAAATGTTAAATTTTTTTAAAAAATATCTGTAATTTTTACTAGATATAATTAGGGAAAGAGTGTCTGTTATGTGTGTAAGCATATATAATAGAGCTGACTTTACCCATTTGACAATTAAGGAGTCTGTGTGCTGGAGGAGAAAGAGAGAACACACACACACAACACAGTAAATGGGGTAAAACACTAACAACAGGTGAAGCTTGAAGAACATAGAGGTATTATTTTTATATTTGCAGTATATCTGTGAACAGTTTCCAATATTTTCAAGTAAAATATATTTTTTAATTAAGGAATCACTTGTCAAAGTTTGGGAAGAAATATAGGTGAATAAACTCTTTACAGTCATCACAAGCCAAAGAAAAACCATAAACATCTGGTGTGAGTTTATCTATGTTATAATTCATACTCATATATATTCACATAAAACATACATTCAGGTTTATTGGGTATTTTCACTAAAATTTTTTTTTCAAATTTACCTACTGCAGGGAAGTGATTTCTTAGGTGCTAGAGTGTTAGTATTAAATTTTTCCTTAACACTCATTTACTTTGAGAGACAGAGACAAAGCACGAGCAGGGGACGGGTAGAGAGAGAGGGAGACACAGAACCCAAGGCAGGCTCCAGGCTCTGAGCTGTCAGCACAGAGCCCCACATGGGACTCAAACTCGCAAAATGTGAGGTCATGACCTGAGCTGAAGTTGAACACTTAACTGACTGAGCCACCCAGGCACCCCTAGAATGTTAGTATTAAGTCTGCCTCTTCCTTGTGTCACTTTCGGCTTATTTCACTGCTCCAGATTTTAAAAGTGATTCTGGTATGTGAGGCTTGAGAGAGTGTGAAAATAAAACCAGCCTGTATCCACAGACCAAAGGGCTGCCACATTTAGGAGGCTAGTAACAGATCAAGCACGTTACCTTTTTCACCCTAGGAGATCTACCTCAGATATCCACAAATGACATCTTTCTTCACAATTGTCAGCGATCTTTGTTTAAAAAAAATGAAAGAAATTTCTGAGAAAACTTTTCTGGTTGTTGATGCTTCTGTGTTTAAATGCTATGCCAAACAGACTATTTTGAGCAAATGGAGGATTTAAAAATCTTCGCATCATTCATTCAAACCAATATATGCAAATATTCTTCAGAGTAATACTTGTTTTCAGGTAACAAAGATTCTTAACTTATGTGCAAATCTGGTCAGTTTTGCTAGGTTTAGAAAGTATCCTGGGGGGGGGGGGTCACTGCAATTAGTTCAAACTTCCCAACTAGGAATTCATTTGGTCTTTCAAATAATATGCATAAGCATCTCCTGGAAGAAATGAAGCTGTAAGATGTATTTAGAACAAAATAAAAACAAAAGGAGGAAAGATCACAGCTTTTTTCTTATGCAGAACAAATTGTGTACATTATATACAATATATGATTATGAAAGCTTATTTTTAAATTTCTAAACATACATCAAAAACTGAGAAGGAAAAGTAAAAGAAAATGACACCAAGAAGAGGTGCCTAGGCGGCTCAGTTAAGCCTCCAATTCTTGGTATCTGTTCAGGTTGTGATCTCACGGTCTTGAGATCTAGCCCTGCATCGGGCTCCACTCTGCGTACAGAGCCTGCTTGGGATGCTCTCTCTCCCTCTCTCTCTGCTCCTCCCCCGCTCACACTCTCTCTCAAGATAAATAAACTTAAAAACAATAACACCAAGGTCATTACCAGCTTAGTGGCCCTCAGCAATCAGAATAAGCTTAAGAAGTATGATGAAGGCTAAGCATGAAGAAGTACGAAGAGGACAGGAAGACACCTCAGACAGATGTACGTGTGTGTCTCATCCTTTCAGAGAATATACTAAAAGCATGGGCCTGGGAGACAAGCATGTCAGCTGCAGAATTTCTTCAAAGAAAAGCTGTAGGAGAGGCAAACTAGTAAGAGAGGGAGAAGGCAGGACCTGTCTGGAAGCCGCACCTGCATAGCAAGAACATTCTTCTTTTTTTTTTTTTTTTTTTAGTGTTTGTTTAGTTTTGAGAGAGAACAAGTGAGCAAGCAGTGTGAGTGGGGGTCAGAGAAAGGAAACACCGAATCCAAAGCAGGCTCCAAGCTGTCAGCTGTCTGCACAGAGCCTGATGCAGGGCTCAATCCCATGAATCATAAGCCTGAGTCAGGCGCTCAACCAACTGAGCCACCCAGGCTCCCCACAAGCACATTCTTCTACTTAGATTGCATCATTATTGGGGGGGGGGAGCATTTTTAGGGACTTAATAGAAATTTAGAGGACAGCACTTCGTGTACCCTT
This sequence comes from Felis catus, assembly GCF_018350175.1. Taxonomy (NCBI): domain Eukaryota; kingdom Metazoa; phylum Chordata; class Mammalia; order Carnivora; family Felidae; genus Felis; species Felis catus. The sequence continues at coordinate 50,746,400 of NC_058370.1, forward strand.
CTTGGCCAATACCTCTGAAATAGAAAGACATATCCATACTTGGGCTAGAAGGATAATTATTTCTATCACTTTGAACTGAGTGAGTTCTTCGGAAATCACTTTCTACACTCCTAAATTGGGTTATTTTACAAACTGGGTTATATGAACTCAACAATAAAAGGAGATTATTACTAATCTTTGATTCTCTGTATCATCCAGGTATTAGAAATTCCCTCTGATTTACGAGTCTATGTTCTATTCCAGGAATATGGATCCATTCTTCTCCTCATCACAACTGAGGGGTTTAATCCTGGAGGTTTTTAAGAGAATATTGGCAATAGAAAAGCTGAGCATTAAGTGTAGGCATTAATAATGTCTTTTCACAGTGTTTTTTTCCTTATCTTTTGTATTAGGCTTTTTAAAACAAGTGTCGTGTCTTGCTAATTAACTGTGGTAGAAAGTTATCACCTGGGTAGAACATGTTAAAAAATAATTATATATTCCTTTGCGTTGTGGTTCTTGGATGAAGGAAGAACACCAATCTTTGCCATCATTTCATCTTCCATCTTTACCCCTTTCTGTCAGCCACTCTTTTCCTTCTTGGTGTACTAGTAGAATCTTAAGAGACCACCAAACCTGAATAACTCTGATATTTAATAGGAAGATGAAGGGGTCTTTCACCACATCAGAAGCAATGAGAATTACCAAATAAACACAAGGGAGAAACCTACATTCCTAGTGCTAGCACTAGACTTATGACTTCACTCTTTACAATTCATCCTTGGAGAGGGGCACATGAGTGGCTTGGGTCAGTCAAGGTTCAAGCTGTTGAGTTCAGCTCACAGTTGTGAGATCAAGCCCTACCTCAGGCTCTGCTCTGACGGCACGGAACCTGATTGAGATTTGCACTCTCTCTGCTCCTCCTCTCTCACTCTCTCTCACTCTCAAAATAGACAAACATTAAAAAAAATTATCCTTGGAGAAAGGGAACCCTTTTTGGTGGGTTGTAAATTGGTGGGAATGTAAATTGGTACAACCACTATGAAGATAGTATGGAAGCTCCTCAAAAAATTAAACACAAATACTATAGGATCCAACAATTCTACTACTATTTAGCCAAAGAAAACAAACACTAATTTGAAAAGCCGTATGAACCCCTATGTTCACTGTAGCATTATTTACAATAGCCAAGATATGGAAGCAACTGAAATGTCCATCAATAGATGAAGAAGATGTGCTGTGTACATATGCGTGTACACACACACACACACACACACACACACACACAGGGATATTACTTAGCTGTAAAAATAGAATGAGATTCTGTCATTTGCAACAATATGGATGGACATAGAAGGTATTATGCTAAGTGAAATAAGTCAGGCAGAGGAATACAAATACCATATGATTTCAGTTATGTGTGGAACCTAAAAAAAACAAAACAAACCAGAAATGGACTGAAGGGTACTGGTGTTTGCCAGAGGGAGGGGGAGGGGGAATGGACAAAATAGGTGAAGGGGATTGAGAGGTACTAAAGCTCAACTTTAAGTCACAAGCTTGAGGAGGAGTACAGCATACGGAGTATAATCAATGGTATGTAATAGTGTTGTATGGTGACAGATGGTAGCTAGACTTAGTGTAGTCAGTACTGTATGGTATGTAATAGAGTTGTATGGTGACAGATGGTAGCTAGACTTAGTGTAGTCAGTACTGTATAATGTATAGAACTGTTGAATCAATGTTGCACACTTGGAACTAATATAACATTATATGTCAACTATACTGCAATAAAAAATTTTAAGAAATTAATTCTTAGGCCAGGTGGTAATTTAATCTACACTTTGGCCAGACTTTTCTTGGAGGTCTGGATGTGACCAAGGAAGAACACAACTTTTCAGTTAGGAACTGTTCTCTAAGCATTTTCTAGCCAATAGTTTCCACAGTAACTTTGGATGGAAGACATCTGTCTGTGACTTCTGTAAAGACAAGTAGGAGAAAAAGACAACTAGCATTTCTAAGTGCCCACCAAGGATGAGGCACCCAAGAATGTTTATCCCATATAACTATTATCACCATCTTGGTAAGTCAACATTATTACCCCATTTTATAGATGCAGAAACAAAGGCAAGGAGGGAAGAGTTGTATAGTCAGATTTAAACACAAGCTTGTTCTGTTTGTCCTACGCCATGCTGTGCCATTGTCCGCAAGTATGACCACTGTAACGAGGACGACTAGCATGGGCCCCAGTTATGCCCTCAGTGATGTTAGCCACCCGACAAATTTACTACCACACTTGAATCTCTGGGTAACCGTTCCCCTCCGTTCTTAGCTCAATGAATGTGTGCAGTAAGAACAAAACAGCCCCAGAGAACATTTGGATAAATAAACAATGGGACTCAATAGGTTACAGTAAAGTTTCCAGAAAATACTGTCGGAGAAGTTCAGGATGTATATTAAGGAGTTTGGTTAATAAGAAATCAAAATTAGTGTTTTTAGGGGGGAGGAGCAGGTGTGTGTGTGCATGAGCACATGTTTTTACTTCATCGCGGAATCAAACCAAATCCTATAAATGAGTACTGAACATATGCCTACTTGTAACATGGAGAGTGCATAAAAGGGAAAGGTATAATCCTGAAGGGCTAAGACAAGCACTTCTAATGTAAGAAATCACGAAAGAAACTAAGACTAAGGAGGTCAATATTTTAAATAAATCCTATTTTTCACCACTAAATAGTTCACTAGATAAAAGAGCTCATTTGGTTCCCCAATTTTAAAGTATAACTAATTAGATGATAATCAACATGGTATTTGCCATCACACGTTTAGACAATGTAGAATATGATGATCCATTACATCGATAATCAGTTACATTTAGAACTAATCATTTGAAATAAAGGTGAGCTCATATGCACAGAATCTGCCAATATTCTCAAAGGAAAACATTATTGGGGCACCTGGGTGGCTTGGGCAGTTGGGCGTCCAACTTCAGCTCAGGTCATGATCTCATAGCTTATGAGTTCGAGCCCCGCATCGGGCTCTGTGCTGACAGCCCAGAGTCTGAAGCCTGCTTCAGATTCTGTGTCTCCCTCTCTCTCTGCCCCTCCCCGACTCACGCTCTGTCTCTCTCCTTCAAAAATAAATAAACATTAAAAAAAAATTTTTAAAAAAGGAAAACATTATTCGGTGAAAAAAAGATTTTCATTTTCTCTTGTGAAAAGAAATAAAAAGATTGAAAATATGATTTTAATTACAGGCAACACGGAGGGTAATAAGGATTTGAAATTTCAAATACAACTTTCAAATATTTCAAATCATATTGTTTTTTTCTCTCAATGATTTTTGTAGCTCCATATTTACTAAGTGAAATATAGAAGAGAAAACTAAATTGTCTTGGGATATTTCCTTGAAATAGCTTTTAAGAAAATAAAAATTTAAATGATACGATCAGAAAATATTCCTGGTTTACAACACCTTAAATTAAAGCTGTTTGCAGACAAGAAGCCATCAGAGGGGTCAGTATCCCACAGTAAGATTTCTTGGACAAAAAATGAGGATAGTGGATAAACTGGTCCTGGGGAGGCACGTGGTATGACTCAGGAAGCAGAGAATATGTTGTTGGTTGATGTTGGCTGACCTGGTCCCACACACAGCCAGCAGAACGACCCTCAGCTCTACCTCCTGCCTGGAGCTTCTCGTCTTGCAAACTCATCTGCCTCTGTATCCATCTTTACCACTTTCCTAGAGCTAGTTTTCCGAAAAGGATTAATGCAATTCCATTGCATAATTTTAGTGTGCAGAAGGGTGCCTGAAGCCGACTGAAAGTTCTATGAAGGCAGAGTACACCTTCTCCGTATTTACATCGGGAGTCTTGGCCCATATTTAGGTTGTGCTAGGTTTACAGGCATACAGAAATGCACTGGAGTGTTCCTAATGTTCGATTTGGCCACCAGATGTCAGTACATGATAACGAATGCTGTAATACCACATTAAGCCAGAAAAGCTTAAAAGGCCATTTTCAAGAGTTTAATTTGGCAGAGTAGAAAAGAGCAGACAGATTTAGAGGCAGTACATTGTGATAGTATCTGGAGAAAAGATGAGAATCACTGGACCCTACTAACCCCCAGTTATTGATACTATGTCCTCTCAGATGGGAAAATCCATGTCCCGTTTTTTTTAAAGTGTCTCTAAAATTTAGTTTTTAAAAAGTAAAATGTAAGCACATACTAATGAAAGCTCAATTACATATAAATAACTTAAACTAATTAGGAAAATCCTAGATGTAGAGCTTAGATTTAAATTATCCAAAACATAGATCTATGTAGATTACTAGGCATTTAATAATCATACTGTTGTGTATATACGTGAATTAAAGAGCCAGGAAAAAAAAAGCATAAGAAGGTTTTTTTATGCAAAAAATCAAATATCCCACAAACAACTGAAACTTCCCCAGATTTCATAGTTGGAATTTAAAGTGTTTGGTCTTTTTAACTAAAGATTACTGTACAAAACATTAACTTTTGATATATGAAAACGAAAAGTACAATTGTCAAGGCCTGTTCACTCTCCGCCCTCAACATGGTTCAGACCCACCCATTTATCCCATTCCTCCTCCAACAATGGATTTAGGGCACTGGTCACCTTGCTCGCCATAACTACCCTCCTACACTGCAGCTTTGTCCCTTCTGAGTCCATTCTCCACCCTGTAGGCAGAGGTCACTTTAAAAACACAAATTTGACCATGCATTCCCCTGCCTACAGCACCAGCAACTTCCTAATGCCTTCAGGTTGAAGCTCAGCCCTTGGCCTTGCAAGGCCTACAGAGCACTCCGGGATCTGCCTCCAGCTCACTCAGCCAGGTTTCTTCTCATTCCTGGGTTCCAGAACTGAGTATTTTACTGAATAATGCTGCCACATGAAATGGTGTTCTTTCTGAGAAATACTCATTCACACATCAGCATGTTAATTCCTACTCATGCACTGCCTCCTCCAGGAAATCTTCTATGATTTGATCCTCCCTAATTTTACCCACCCCCAACACACACTAGTATGTAGGTGCATACTACATAGGTAAGTGTATAGCACATCATTTATGCATTGCAGTAACTATAGCTGTTTACAGAGTATTACTCCTTTATACCTTGTAGTCCTTCCTTCTTACATCTCACTTGGCATACTGTATACTCTTAATCATCTTAGCTATCCTGTAGCTAAATCTTTTTCCAAGGCCTAGAGATACTATCTCCGCAACCCAAGGTCACACATTCTTAAAATTTTACAGAGCTTGGAGTAGTAGACACACACTGCAATCCGAGTCCTGGGCTCTTCCCAATATCCTGGGCTACTTCCAAAGGCCATTAAATGGGAACCATTTGATAGGAATATGGCAGAGATTATTGAAGAGTACTAATAGGGGTGCCAGACTGGCTCAGTCAGTAGAGCATACGACTCTTGCTATTAGGGTTGCGAGTTCAAGCCCCATGTTGGGAATAGAGCTTACTTTAAAAAAAAAAAAGTACCAATAAAAGCATTAAAGAACAACAGATACAACTCTACAGATGTTAAGCCTTCAAAAATATTGGCATAAACTCAGACAGAAAGTTGCTGAATTTGCCTTCTTTCTCTTTTTAGTACCTGAATTAGGAACCCAAAATTGCTTTCCAGAAGCTAAATGGTCCTACTTACTGGCTTTAATTTTTATGCATTTGGCTTGCTTCTTGCTAACTGCTTTAGGACATAAGCTGTATCTTGAATTTTCTTCATCAGTATGTTTACAGTATTTTGTCAGGGATTTCTCCTCTTTTTTCTGTCCTCATGCTAATGTAATACATAGGAAGCTTACCTTTTCCATAACCTAATGTGAGTGTTCCCACATGTCTGCAGTCAGAATGGCTTTCCAGAGTATCACAGGAGAAGAGGAGACCTAGGGTAAGCCTCTCTGAGAAAGAACTATGTTGATTTCCAGAGCAAAAGGGAGGGTTAGAACTGGGAAGGAGCTCAACAAGATGCTCTGTGAAAATGTACTACTTAAAGGAGGCATTCCTTCTTGCCTCCTTGGAGAGACCATGAGTCAATAAAACCCTTTAAGGATCATTGAGCCAGCCAGAATTCTGGTTCACGGCTCCTTAAGGGATCAGGCTTTCAACAGGAACATCTAAGAATTAATCTCACTATTCAAAAGGTATTAAGAGAGATGTTTAGAGTAGGGTGCCAACTGAAAAACTCTACTTCTTTAGTCTCCTGAAGCATAGGTCTGCATGAGGTCATGCATTTGGGTCTCTTACCTAAGATACCTGTATTAGCACTCCGGCTCTCCACTGGGCCTGTATTCCAACCCTGGGTTCTAAACCCTGGGCTAGGGTTATTATGCTTGGGTGTCCAGAAACCTCCATGTCCCAAAAATGGGCTGGGGTCTTGCTATGAAATGAGTTACCATCTAACTCCTGTTTCTTAACCACGTTTTTTCCAACTAGAGCTCCTAGATTGTCCATATATACCTGAAAAGTGCACATAGTTGGAATCACCTTAGGGCAGTGACCACCATAACATGGAGATGCTCCCCAGAAGACAATTCTCCCATCAGTGCAGTTGGTCTATGTGCCCTACCCTTGTCAGATAAAGAGTTTTGCTATCCTCATTGGCCTGTGATGTAGATGCTCCATGATGTCTTATGCTCACATTCCAACACTTCTATCCACTGAATACCAGCAGTAAGAGAATTACAATTAGATCCACACAATTATACTTAAAAAGAAAGAAGAGGGAGAAAATGGAAGAAATACCAGAGGGAAGAGGGTATGAAAAAATCAGGTAGAAATAGCAAGGACAATGTATGTAGAGTTGGTATGTCATGGTGACATTTCACTCAATGTAGTTGAGGTCAGATTGCCCTACTCTTCAAGTAAAAATAAATCTTGCAAATCAGAAATAATACGAAGAAAAGAAAAAGAATATGGTTAATGCTATTAAAATCCACCCCCCCCATTCCAAATTTAAAGTAGTTGAGAACTAACAAGTAAAATCACATAGACTTGGGGGTCCTTAAAGATTGAAAGAGTTACAGAGGAGGGGCAGTAAAAGTTGGATGACAAGGCTCAAAAAGGTAAGAGCTAGTGGTAGCCAAGACACGGAAACAAGGACTGGAATTGACTTATTTAAGAACTGTTCTTAAAGAACTGTGTAAGGAGAAGAGTGAAGTATGAGAAAAATGGTAAATATAGTAGACTAATGCTTTATTTTCTTCTTAGACTGTAGAAGAGAAATATATTTTTCTATAGGCTGAGGGAATTTCTCCTAGTGGAGAAAGAGAAACTAAATGTCCAAGAAAATAATTACTAATCAAGCAAATACCCAGGGCAGGTGGGGAAAAGTAAGAAAATTCACAAGTAAGAAGGTAATAAAGTTAGAGGAATTTGAGATTGTGTTTACTTACTATCTGATTTAAAACAAACGTTTAAAATGCAAACAGCTACCAATTATAAAGACTGGTCCATGAATGGTGTTAATTTCCATTTTTCTCAAGTGCCTTCATCTACAAAAGAAGCTTCAAAAAACAAGATATACTCTCTTCTCTTTAAAATAGAAATTCTGTGGAATAACTTTTAATTTTCCTCTCTCTCACTCTTTCAAGTTTCTGGCAGTAAAATGGACATTTTAATAGGATTTATTTCTGAGTAGTCACTATATTTTTCAAATTCTTTTTAGTATTCCTTAGTAGTTTCACCCAATAAAATTAACTACCTCAAGCTGCCACATTTTAAACAGAGGCTGATTTTTCCATTGATTAGCAATCATTTTCTCTTTGCTATTTTATCATTAGAAACTCCCTTGACAGTTTCAGTAGTTAAAATCCTGGGGTTTTTTCTTCATTCCTTTGCTTCATAAATCACTACATCAACTATTCATGTAGGCAGAAAAATAGTGCCAGAAAATAAGTCACCATGCATTGAGCCACAATTTTAACTACCTAGATTAAAAAAAAAAAAATCAATCCTACAACTTAACAAATTAACATAAAAATACTAATTTCTACCTTGTTTTTAGTCAGCTATCAAACTTCATGTCACTTCTGCATCCTACCGCCCCTAAAACTGAGTTTTGCATACTGATGACTAATACAAATCATGCTTGAAATTGAACATTAAGGCATGCTAGTCATGCTCACAATAGACTTGTGTATTTCTATAGTTTCTTTCACTTCAGGATCTCAAACATACTGTACTTTTGAAAATCTCCTTCACGTTGGCAAGTCAGTAAACCTAGCATCAGGAAGGGATATTGCCAGAAAACTAATTCACAGGAAGTTTGAGTGAGTTTCCCTCCCAATGTGGTATCAATTTGTTTAATATCTGAGAATAGTTTTTAGGATATAAGACAGATGTCTGATTTCAAAAATCAATTTCAAGTCACTATGTCCGCAGAATAAAAAAAAAAAAAAAAACAAGTATTCATTATGCAACTAAAGAACAGAAATGGAGAATTCTGTTACCAAGAGAAGGAGAACATTAATTTTTAGTGATAATTTCAAATATCCTTAAGGACTGTCTAGATTTGCTGGTGTCAAATGGTGGAAAAATCAACACATCTACAAATGGCTAATTACCTTATATCTGGTCATATTCTGTAGTACTTTATTAGCATTACTATGTTTCAGAAAGTACTGAAACTGCACTTACTAAATTTTTAGGGAACCATACCCAATTGAATTACTGTCTATAAATCACCAATGTAGATGTTTCTCCCTGATGATTTTTGTCAATCTCTGAGAAATGAAGTTTTAAACATTTGTCAATCTCTGAGAAATAAAGTTTTAAACATTAGATAATGCTTTGTTATTTATATAGCTTGTGAACCAGTATACATTCTTAATAAAATATTACTTGATTAATATACTTAGCCAATATATAATTGAGTAGTCTGGTAATATATGAGCATAGAATTGACATAATACACTTATTTTAACTAATAAAAATTACTGAGTATAATAGTTAAAATACAGTGAATTAGTTAATATGTCATGTTCTGTAAGAAACTTACATTTCTGTATCAACCTCCCAAAGCCATATTTGCACAGCGTATCACTACAGTTAACGAAATACTACATGGCAATGAGAAAGAATGAAATATGGCCTTTTGTAGCAATGTGGATGCAACTGGAGAGTGTGATGCTAAGTGAAATAAGTCATACAGAGAAAGACAGATACCGTATGTTTTCACTCTTATGTGGATCCTGAGAAACTTAACAGAAGACCATGGGGGAGGGGAAGAAAAAAAGAAAAAAGAAAAACAAAAGAGAGGTTAGAGAGGGAGGAAGCCAAAACATAAGAGACTCTTAAAAATTGAGAACAAACTGAGGGTTAATGGGGGGTGGGAGGGAGGAGAGGGTGGGTGATGGGTATTGAGGAGGGCATCTGTTGGGATGAGCACTGGGTGCTGTATGGAAACCAATTTGACAATAAATTTCATATTTAAAAATAAATAAACATTAAAAAATAAAATAAAATAAAACACACACACACACACACACACACAAACCAACATTTCAAATGTTTAAATATTTCCAACATACTTTGCTAATAGATTTTCCCCACACAGGCTTAAGTTTTATTTTAGGAGTCCAAAGCCTTTTGTATTGTGAACTTCATTTTTAGTAAAAGCTCCTTTCAGTGAGAAGGTTCTGGATACAAAGAAAATGGGATGGTGGAGTCCTCACGCTTGGGCAGAAGGTGGCAGCAGCTGAAGGGTCTGACTGTCCTTCCAGGGAGTTCTCCGCATTCAGTGCTTCTACTCCTATTACTAGGTCCTGGCAGGGTTTACTGCTTACTTTTTGAAGTTAACATAGGATTATAAAAATATAGTTTTGTCAAAATCTGACTAATCCACCTACTAATTTTAAAAACTATCATTTCATAAGATAATTTTGTATTGGAGATTCTTTGCAATTTTCTCTTCGGTTTAACTTGACTAGGCATTTTTTGGTCTAATGCACACTTTTAAAATTAATGTAGCATTAGAATGTTTTAATATCGAGTACATCACCCGCTCATTTTCATCTCCTTAAAATATGGGCTTATTCATTCTTAGTCCAGAAAAAAAACTTCATCATTACTCTGTCAAGTTGCAAAAGAACTCTTAGAATTTTTATTGGGATTGTCTGAACATTGTAAAAATTAAGAATCAATAGTTTTCCTACCCAGGCTTGTGATATCACTGTGATACCATACCCAAAAGTAGAACTTGCCACTCAGTTTTCTTGTTTTGTTTCTAGTCCTCCACATCTGTATCAGGATGATTTCCAACATTCATAAGGAAATAAGGAATAAAATAAAGCCAACACACTATTTTTCATTTCTATCAACAGGATCATTTTTTTGAAAATAGGATCTGTTTTTCCATTACTCTGTTTTTGCACTTTGCAAATCTGTGGACATATGTTTTAAAACTGATAACCTTACTGAACTCTATTAGCTCTAATGGATTTTCAGTTGTCTCCTCAAACTTTGTGAATTGCATATTAACCCCCAATCCCTGTGGTAAATACTTAAATAATATTTTTTTAATGTTTATTTGTTTTTGAAAGAGAGAGCGAGCGTGAGCACGAGTGGGGAGGGGCAGAGAAAGGGAGACACAGAATCTGAAGCAGTCACCAGGCTCCAAGCTGTCAGCACAGAGCCCAAAGCCAGGCCCAAACCCAGAAACCATGAGATCATGACCTGAGCCGAAGCCGGACACTTAACCAACTGAGCCACCCACTTGCCCCTAAATTTCCAAATATCTTTAAATAAATATAATCTGTCACTTGCATGAAATCAGTTGAATGTGATATGTGAGTTATTAACTTTCTCTCCCAACACTTAACCAACTGAGCCACCCAGGTGATCCTGTGGTACTTTAAATTTATTATATTTCATCTTGACCAAAAAAAAAAGAAAAGAAAAGAAAAGAAAAAAACATAGGAAACAGTATATGGTCTAAGCTATCTCTATTATATTTTGACTGACTGAAAAAACTAAAAGAGGAGACACCCCTGTGAAAACAGCTAGGTCAAGTATCATAAATTATTCCTCATTAGATCTTCCAGCTTTAGGTCTCTAGCAATCACTGCTTTGTTCCCGATTCTCTTCTCTAGCCAGTCATCTCCTGCCAAAAATTCATGTCAACAGATCCAAAAGCAAGCTCCTCATCTTTCTCCACAGCTGTTAAGTAACCTATTTTTCTCTTATGAATTTCTTTAATACTGTGTTTTATCACTTGAAAGGTATTTAATACATTCTACTTCTCCCATCTCCTTACAGGGAAATAGAATCCTTGAAAGCAGATACCAATTATTTTAAATCTTGGTAGTTCTCACAACACACTTAGACTCTCACACTGAACACAGAATGAGCTCAGATGAATTCCAGCATCCCATAGGTGGGTCCATATCCTGATCCAGGAGAAGTGAGGGCTCTCATCCTGGGGTACTGATTACATGAATGCCTCCCATTCACTTTGATGCCATCTTCCTACTGCTTCGCTCATTGGGACACACCCCCAGAAACAGCAGGTGCAGAATGTGGGTCATTCATGGGTCCTGCAGAGGCATTACCCAGAGGGGTCTATTCAAGGAAGATGGCGATCCCATGTGGGATCAGTGGGCAACAACGTTTGTCAATGATTTAAAACGAAGACACTGAGGGTAGCTCTTCACCCAGGCACAACATAGAGGCAATCTATACCTACACCGCTTATGACATTTGTCCCCTTAAAAATAAAGATCATCATCCAAGTGATGAATGGTCCCTAAAGAACCAGTGGGATAAAAAAAAGTTAATGATTTACAGGGCTTCTGCTTGCCTAACATCAGGTCCTCTTCAACATTGTTGTTAGATCCTTTGAATACAAGAAAACTAGGCTCTGCCACTATGTTGGATTCCCATCAACAGAAATAGGATATAATTTACCTTTTATCCTAAGCTTCCACGAGGGGTAAATTCATGTATGCTACTGTGGCCCTTCATCCCCAAATCATTTTTTTCAATGCAAGTGTATACCCCTCTGTGTGCACCACTGGGACACTTACATCAAACTCATTCAGAACTGCAGCCAGCTCACCGATGCCTGTGTGGCCTTTGGCTTCATCGGTGGGCGAGGTAGCTTGAGCAGCATTGGAGATGCCAGCAATGGCTTCCTGGACTTGTTTAAACACATAATCTCGGTTGGCTCTGGTGGCAGCAACATCTGGGTGGCAGAGAAACGCTTGGGAGGCTGTGTACAGCATTGTGGCATTCTTCTTTAGAGCCCCTCGGGCGGCTGCCATCTCATTCCGACAGTGAGGGTCCTTCAGCTCTTGTGTGTGCAAAACATGAAACCTGTCACATCCATGAAGTTTGCCATGGAAACCTTTGTTATTGAACTCTGAGTCAGACTCACAGAACTCCACTGAAGTTTGTAAACCACCTACCGTCCCTTGTCCTCTCTCTAGCTGCCAGGACTTTGTGTATGGTGTTCTTTCTGTATGAAATACTGGAGTACCCCTCTTCTACCCTACCCTTTCACTCAACATGGCCCATCTTCCTGGAACCTATTCCATCCAGCTCTCTAGGCGCTGTCTCCTTCTATCTGCTCCCACAAGCCCCTATCCCCTCCTATCATCAATACTTATACTGTACTGGAGTTACATATTTAAGCATGTGTCCCTCCTGTGTTGTATCTATTGAGAGCAGGAAACCCGATCTTGTTTAGTGGCCCTTTACTTATTAGCAAATGTTTGGCCTATAAAAGGCACTCAAATATTGCTGGGGAAAATGTAAAAACCAAGATACAGACAAGTAGCCTGCATGGATAGGAGTCAGTTAAGCAGCAGAAGAAAACCCAGGCTTCAGTCTTATGATGTTGCTTGCCCCTATAGTCAGTGACAATTACAAACATGGGAAATCAACTCTTCTGATTTTTGCTTAGTGCATATCTGCCACTTCGTTATCAGGTTCAGACTAGGGTTCATTTCATTTTATTTTTTTAAAGCTATCTTTGATGGCAGCTCAATCACTGAGTTCAGGGAATAAAAATAGATCAAAGGGGATGTGTCTTCCTAGTTTTGGCTGTCAAAATAATACTACTGGGGAATCTCTTGATCTTCAGCTTTAAAGAGCATTGTTAAGAAAATGTTCACATCCGGTGCGCCTGGGTGGCGTAGTCGGTTAAGCGTCCGACTTCAGCCAGGTCACGATCTCGCGGTCGGGAGTTCGAGCCCCGCGTCAGGCTCTGGGCTGACGGCTCAGAGCCTGGAGCCTGCTTCCGATTCTGTGTCTCCCTCTCTCTGCCCCTCCCCCGTTCATGCTCTGTCTCTCTCTGTCCCCAAAATAAATAAACGTTGAAAAAAAAATTAAAAAAAAAAAAAAGAAAATGTTCACATCATTTACGGAAATGTTAAAGGCAGCGCTGCTCTCTGAGGCCATGTAGGATTGCCAGCTGAGGATCTCAGAGAAATTTTTCCAGTTTCAAAACATCATTGAAGGTTACTTGAATCACTGGGGTTCAGTTTTTATTTGTTTATTCAGTATGTGTTATATGAATGACCTGGCAACAATTGTATCTTTTCTTTTGTGTGTCAAAACAACTCTGAGACAAGCACAATGTATTGGTTACCTAGGATTGTCAAGGCAGATTGACAAGTAATAATTAACTGAACCATCTATCCTCTTTTGCTTATGCACTAATGAATTTAGCCCGCCAACATGATTTCTAGTTTGAGGGCATTTCTTTTTGATCCTAAACATGAACACCAATAGGTAACCAACACGTGTGTGTACTTTCTGTGCCAGATAATTATCTAGGCATTCAAAGTAAAAGGTTTCTCCCGACTAGTCATGAAGAGCCTTTTAACCTCCCGAACTCTGGTCCAGAAATTGCATGTTATATTACTGGGTACCTACACTTAAAAAAGGAAGAGATGGAAGGGGGATTCTCTCTATAAAAACATTTAAGGAAACATTCCTTAATTACATGAAAAAACCCTGCAAACAATCTAAATGTTAAATTATGAAGAATTAGGGGCACCTGGGTGGCTCAGTCGGTTGAGCGGCCGACTTCGGCTCAGGTCATGATCTCACGCCCCGCGAGTTCGGGCCCCGCGAGTTCGGGCTCTGTGCTGACAGCTCAGAGCCTGGAGGCTGTTTCGAATTCTCTGTCTCCCTCTCTCTGATCCTCCCCCGTTCATGCTCTGTCTCTCACTGTCTCAAAAATAAATAAGCGTTAAAAAAATTTTTTTTAATTATGAAGAATTGGCTAAGTAAATGACTGAAGCATTTATTTATTTGATAGACTCTGGATACTATAGTTTTCAATAAATGACATGAATAATATTTACAAGATAAGTGAAAAGGCAGAACATAATATGCATACTTGTATGCAAAGTATGATTATAAATATGTTAAAATATGAAGATAAATAACTAAAATGCAATATACCAAAATTGTACCACTTTTTTCTTGGGTGGTAGGGTGTTCTATGGTTTTTTCCTTCTTCCAATTCTACCTGTTTTCTAAATTTTCTTGAAAGAGACTGAACTAGCAGTTAATTAAAAATAAGGTATTAATGAAATAAATGATACTTATGGGTATTCTCATAAATCTCATACATGTCCATGAATTTTAATACACATCTATATACACACCAGTACCTGATGTGTCCATCTCCAACCCACAACTCTCTTCTATTTGACATTTTTACATGGAGTGTTCACAGGCATCTCACAAGCCATGTATCTAAATATGAAATATTAATTTCTGTACCCAACTGACCCAGTCTTTCCCATCTCTGTAAATTTACCAACATTTACTCATGTGCTGAAACCAGAACCTTAGAACTGAACTGGTTGCTGTCACTTCCTAACATGTCCAATTTAACATCAGGTCCTCAGAGTTCTATTTTCAAATTAAACTTGGATTCTTTGCAGTTTCCTCCATTTCCACCACTACGAACCAATCAAGACCACCATCTCTCACCTAGTCTACTTCAGCCCCCCCCCCCCCCAACTATAGCTGGTCTCTCCTCTTCCATTCTCTTCTGCACAACATATCTAGAATCCTAAAATACTTATTTGAGACACGGATATCAAACTTTGAACTATTCAAATACTACCCATCCACTTACAATAAAATCCAAAACTTCTGCAAGACTCCCAATGTCCTGGCCCCTACCTTTCTTCCCAACTGCCCGAGTGGTTCACTAAGATCAAGATTCAATGGCTTTTTTCTCAGTTGTTTAAATTAGCTAAGTAGCTTTCTTGGTCTCACATTTGTGTTTCAGAGTAACTTCACTCCTACACATCTTACATTTTGGACTATCACACAAGAGCTCATTTGAGTTTTGCTGATTACAAAACACTTAAATCATCAAGTAATCTCAAATCACATGCATGCTTCTCTCACACAAATACTGTAAGCATGTTAGGGGCAGAAACTAAATCTTGGTCCAGTTTGTAATACCAACGTTCCTTCAACCTGGCACAGAAGAACACTCGACAAATGTTTGTTGAATAAAACTTTCTTGTTGGTCACAGACCATCTTAAATCACTAGGAATTGCCCTATGTGTTGAAGAATTCTAGGAACAGTCAAGAGGATGGGTAAAGGATTTTTAACTGACCCTTTCACATTTGGAGATGTTTTTCCTAGGGGAAAAAAAAACCAAATTCCTTGAGGATAAAGTCCTAATGGTACTTGACAAACAACTAGAATAGACTAAATTGAGAGTGCTAGCTCTAGACAAAAGGAAGACAGAAGACACTATGTCAGTCACCTTCATCAGAGTAACTCACACTTAACCTGTGTTATCCCACACACCCACACATTTATTTTCTTCTCTGCCTTTCCCTGATTTTCTTTGCATAGTCCTCTTGCCTTTCATAAAGGGGTCACTCAACATGCTGCACATTTGGGCTATGCATATGCATGATGGGGTCTATAGGGCTAGGAAACAAAAAATGAGGGCAAAGGGTGGTGCTCAGAAAGCATCTACTGCACTACATGAAACCACTCTCCCCTCCTTTCTTTTTTTTCTTTTCTTTTTTTTTTTTGATTGTGGAGGTTTTCTTGCAGTGGAAAAAAGGTTACAGTGGTTCCCACCAGTCACACAGGAGGCCTGTGACCTACCCTAGGTAGGCAGGGGGCAGAGAGTACCCCAGAGCCCACAATGCTATGAAAACTGGCTCATGTAATAAGCAAACTTTGTTGATCACAGGTTCTGAGGACATTTGCTAATTTGATAACCCGCAGATAAGGCTGATTTGTTTAAGCCTACCAAGCTAGGAGGTTACTGAAACACACATTTTCTCCCCCAGCATTTCCTGAATTGTCCCCACCTGTTGTCTTCTTGCTGCTCCATAGTTGAGTTTCACCATTTCTTTGACAAATTCTTTAAAGCGATGTGCAAGGTCTTGTTCATTTGTAGCATTTTTGACAGCTTCCAAGGCCTCTTCCACCTGAGGTAATAAGGAACATTTATCAATGGATAGAATTTAAATATTAAACATGTTAGAAATGGTCATTTGTAAAAAAAATTATGCCTAGGGATTCACATTTAAATCAAATAGAATACCGCTAATAAGTACTTATAATCAGAATATTTCTTCACAACACAAGGAGATTTTGTACCTAAAAAGATAATGCCTGAACTCTTGAAGCATTAGAACTGTATCAATTGTCGTTTATTGGGTTAGGATTCTGATGAGGAATACAGACTAATAATTTCACATAGACACATACAAGAAAATCGATGGAAGAAAAAAACATGGAATCTGAAAACCAATTCTAGAAATCTTTAGGAGGGAGTGCTTCACCAACGAAAACTGAAGGAATTCCCTGAAGCGTGAGTGCGCTTGAATCTGCAACCACAGTTCTTGGCAACACCTGTGCAGCCAGAGCTGAATGGCCTGTAACTGTGAACTGAGTTCACAACCTGCCGTCCACTGGAAAGAGGAGCTGTTCCCTGTGGAGAATCCAGTGAATCTGAAGCTTCGTTGTCACTGAAGGTGGTGTCAGCTGGGGTAGAATGCAGGTGAGCAGAATGAGAGCAGGCATGCCTCCCTAATGATGTGCCCTGCTTCCAATTCTTGCCAACTGGATCATGCAACTTTTGCAGAGAGATCTTTAAAAAATTTTTTTTTCAACGTTTATTTATTTTTGGGACAGAGAGAGACAGAGCATGAAGAGAGGCAGAGGAAGAGGGAGACACAGAATCGGAAACAGGCTCCAGACTCTGAGCCATCAGCCCAGAGCCTGACGCGGGGCTTGAACTCCCGACCGCGAGATCGTGACCTGGCTGAAGTCGGACGCTTAACCAACTGCGCCACCCAGGCGCCCCTGCAGACAGGTCTTAGACTTGAATTAGGGATTTCACTAAGAACTCCTTTACAGATGATTTGAGGATTTGGTGGGTGCCTGGGTGGCCCTGACTTCGGCTCAGGTCATGATCTCACTGTTAGTGGGTTCAAGCCCTGTGTCGGCTCTATGCTGAGAGCTCAGAGTCTGGAGCCTGCTTCAGATTCTGTGTCTCCCGCTCTGCCCCTCCCCCAGTCACATTAGGTCTCTCTCAAAAATAAAATAAAAAAACATTAAAAAAAATAAAATAAATGACTTGAGGATTTGGGTGGTACTAAAGTCTCTTCTCCAGAATGACTTTAATGTTTTTATTTATTTTTGAAAGAGCACACGCATGTGAGAGAGTGGAGAGAGGGAGACAGAGGATCTGAAGCAGGCTCTGCGCTGACAAGAGAGCCTGATGTGAGTCTCGAACTCATGAACCAGGAGATCATGACCCAGCAGAAGCTGGCGCTTCACCAACTGAGCCACCCAGGTGCCCCCCTCCAGAGTGACTTTACTACCGTGTGAAGATTTCCACAATTGGTAACATTAAACACCTGGGGTCTCAATTTAAATTAAAAGTAAAATTGAGATATGAAGTAACCCATGACATCATCATCAGTCAACTTGCTATTTTGTCAGTGGAAATAACCAAGAACAAAATTCTGAGTAAGGCACAAGACAGGTATGTGTTTGCTAAATCAAAAGTTCTTCTATACAAAAAGGGACCCTAGTAGACAGACCTCTGCTAATGCTGTCTTCTAATAGAAGCAACAGAAAAAGAACAGGCAGCTCAGTCATGTGAAGTGAAGAAAATGCAGGGCCTACTGAAGAATTCTGATTAGCTCTTTGTATTTGAAGCAAGCCAAAGGGAACATACAGGGAGTTCATCGTTTGACAATGCGGAAATACAAAGGACCACTAAAACAGCTAGAAAAAGCCAGAGATTAACACAGTTCTGAGCTACAGAGATCTACCTTTGTTTAAGCCTGACACAATCACAAAGATACCTAATTCAACATCCTTATCAAGTTTCACTGAGTGGAGGAAGAGAATCGTGTATATAAACCAGTGATAATGGAGATCAACCTTTTTCTCTGTAGACATGCCATTCAATTTACTAAATAGGCTAACCCATTTTTATTAAGAGTTGTAGCAAGCCAGGGAAGTTATTTAGAACGCTGGTAATCTAGACTCCACATAAAATTAAGTTTCCATTCACATCTCCTATGGAAATTCTGAATCTTTTCTTGACTGTAAAAAATATAAAATACTTTCACTTCTCAATGTTAGTCTTGTTCAATTCGTATCCAGGCTCCAATAATACTCAAGGAAAAACGGTAACAATCATTGAAAAAAAGGACTGTTGTGTGTAAAGATACTTTCTTTAGGGACTCAAATCAAGTTCCATACCATTTTATGGTATGGAATAGGCCAGATAAAGCATTTTCATAGTTTAATTAGAATCTTATACCTCAAACCTTTAAAACAACAAATCAGTGATGTCTCACTTTCTAATAGATTTGTAATTATCTTAACACGGCTATCAACAGCATCATGGAGAAGACAGCTCTTGACAGTTAATTTGTTCCTGCTGCTTATTTGAGCTGTAAATCTTTCCAGAGGACATAAAAACTGGTTCCAGCGAAGAGCAAAATAATTATCTCAGAAGGAGCTAAATCTTGGATTTGTTTTCTAATACATATATAAAACAGGCTTCTTACTGAATATTAATCAGACCAATTGGGAGTATCTATTTGTTGCTTTATACCTTACATTTTCTTATTGGCTGTATCTGAAGAATCCAGATGCTGGTTTGCATTTATGTTTCTAATTCAGTGAAGTTCTTTTAAAAAGAAACACCAATGATGGGGTCTCTGTGTAAAGGTAGACTTAGCCATACTTAGAGTTTTAATCTACAAGGATCTCCAAAGGTCAAGTAATGCAAAGTTCTCATGTAGAAACATGGGTTCAGAATCAGTCCGAGGTCTGGAAGGAATGGGACCATAGTAGAGAGTGGTGGGAGCAGACAAATTGGGGGGGGGGGGGAGGTGATGCTGAAGGGACAAGAAGGAAAAGGAGGGACAAAAAAGGGGCAGTGACCAGACACTTCTTCTGAGAAGTCAAAATTAATAACCAAGTTGGTCATTTTTTTGTTTTTGTTCTTTTTAAACAGAGCCAATGATATTTTCTTTCTGGGTGTCTGGATTAAAGGACATTACAGGGATATAAGCCAAACAAACACTTTAAAAGGCAGTTCTTATACAGAATACTCAGGACACTTTTTCCAAAAACTTTTTCAGAGCACTTAGATGGCACAATTGGTTAAGCATCCAACTCTTGATGTCAGCTCAGGTCATGATCTCACCGTTCATGAGTTCAAGCCCTGCATCGGGCTCTACGCTGACAGCATTGAACCTGATTGGGATTCTGGCTCTCTGCTCCTACCCAATGCTCTCTCTCAAAAAAAAAAAATAAAATAAACAAAGAACTTAAAAAAAAAAAAGGAAAACCTCCCTAGGCCCCACATTGTTAGAAGATATGAGTCAATATGTGTGAGGAAGGCTTGGTGTGAGGTCAGACCGTTGTGTTTGAACCCCAGCTCTGTCACTTGTTTGCATTATGATCCAGACAAACCACTTAACCTTTCAGACCCTCAGTGTCATTTAATAAAATGAAGGTAATAATGTTTACATATTACACAAAGTTATTGTGAGAATTAGGGAAGAAATGAAGAAGGTTTGTAAATGGAAAAAATGAAGATGGCTAACTAAACTCAATTAGAAAATAAATATAAGTGGGCTAAATACTGTAATTATGATAAAAACTCTCAGATGGAACCTTTGAGAGACTGACAAAGAATCCCAAGCAGGCTCCACACTGTTACCGCAGAACCCAATGTAGAGTTTGAACTCACAAATCTTGAGATCATGCCCTGAGCCGAAATCAATAGTTAGATGTTTAACCAACTGAACCACCCAGATGCCCCAACAGATGGAACGTTTACAAACAGACCCCACAAGAGGCTATCAACAAGAGATAATTTAAACAGTAAGATGAAAAAGATGAAGATAAAGCCTCTCATGCTAATGAATTTTAAATGTATCTGCAATAAATTCTAAATATATAACAGATCAAAGTATATGACAGAAATGGAACAAAGACTTCTTCTCTACTCTTTTCTCAAACTAGGTATTCTGTATATGTAGGAAAGGAAAGAAAGAAATGCAAAATAGCAAACACTTAGAATAACTGGCAAGAATTAAGTAGCTCCTTAAACAGAGACACTGACCTGCCACTCAGCGTCTAGCTAAGTATCGGAGTATCTGTTAAGGAAAGTATCTAATGAAGAGGTTTTCCCAAATAATTTCCAAGAGGCAAGGCGCTTGGAACATCTGCAGACCAGGCACTCGGGAGAGTGGAAGCCTCACAGTGAAGGCCTGCCAGCGAGAACTCTAAGCAGAGCAGAGCTCCTGGGGAGGTGTTAGAAGGGGGAAGCTTGAGAGACACACCTGTCCGGAACTGGGAAGTCTTTTCCAATGAGCTGATAAAGGAAGCCTTTAGAGGCAACAGCTGTAGCTTCCCTTCTTAAGAAGGCCCTCGGAGTCCTGGATATCACAATTAAGTGTTCTCCTGCCACAGCAGGCCCGGCTGTGAACACCAAAGTGAGAACTCTTTGCTCAACCAGGTAAACCTGTCCTTAATATTGGCAGTTTGGGCAGAGTACAGCTGAAAAGACTCAAAGATCTAGAAAACATATTAAAATTTCCTCCCTTGTTAGTGGATTTAGGTATTATTTTCGGAGCTTGTGACTTAAAACTCTTAAAATCTTGGTCTTTTCACAGAGATTGTTCAAAATAGCCTCTATCCCCATTCCTAAAGCAGGTCTGCCTTCCACAGACTACAGCTTTGTCAAATTGTTGGCAACCAGCTCTTTAAATCAGTCTCCCATTTTCCTGATTGGAACTTCATGTATTTACTTCGTTATACGAAAAGTAGTCTGAATTCATGTAGTCATTCAATACTTATTAAGCAGCTCCTAGGAGTCAGGTAGATATATAGGGATGGGGGTACTGAACTGAGTCGATCCTTCGCCCCCCTGGACTGTGTCACCTGGCTCTCCCATCAATATTTACCATCCATACCAGGGCCGCAAATCAGGGCGTAAGGATCCTCAATCCTGTTGGGACAGACTAACCTCATTTCAGGATCCTCCTGTGGATATGGGGTTGATTGGATTTTAAGTGACCTGAACTAAACTATTTAATAAGTCTTATATAATTCTCTTATTAGGATCTAGTTTTACAGCTAAATTAAAAATATTGTCTTGGGGGCACCTGGGTGGCCCAGTCGGTTAAGCATCTGATTCTGGGTTTCAGCTCAAGTCATGATCTCACTGTTCATGGGATAGAGCCCTGTGTCAGGTTCTGCACTGACAGCACAGAGCCTGCTTGGAATGCTCTGCCTCTTTCTCACTCTCTCTCTCTTTCTCTCAAAATAAATAAATAAACATTCAAAAATATATATTATCTTGGAAACAGTAGTTGGCTAAGATTCCAGTAGTTGGCTAAGTAGATGTAAGATTCCACATTCTATTACTTTACTTGTTTAATCATGTACTCTGGTTTGACTGCAATACCACAGCACCATCATATTTTATGTCTCTGCCTAACTCTGGCTTTTTTAAAAAAAACTTTTTAACATTTATTTATTTTTGAGACACAGAAACAGAGTGCAAGTAGGGGAGGGACAGAGAGAGAGGGAGACATAGAATTCAAAGCAGACTCCAGGCTCCCAGCTGTCTGCACAGAGCCCTACACGGGGCTTGAACCCACGAACCATGAGATCATGACCTGAGCCAAAGTTGGACACTTAACCAACTGAGCCACCCAGATGCTCCCTAAAGCTGGCCTTCTTGATTAAATATTTTCTTTCCTTCATAAGCTGCTCCTCCTGATTAAATTTTGTCTTCTTGTTAACAAGTGAAGAAAATGATTTCATCAGAAAGCAAGAATGCTTAAATGCTATTGTCATGTATTCTTAACGTGTCATGTTTTATAAAGCACAATAATACAGCTTATATTCCCAAAGTTATTTTCAGTTGGTGCAAGAAAAATGACACTAGCCAGTGCCACTGAGTACTTATGGGATGTACCAGACACGGTTCTAAATGGCTTGTATATACCTAATTTCGTCCCAGAAAACAGCTCTTTTTAGTTGACAGTTTTCCTATTTTTTACTTTATGCAGGAAATACTGAGGTCAGGGTGGTTACACTAGCTTCCCGTGAGGTCTCACAGCAAGTGAGTTGGGAGCCTGGATTTGAACCAAGGTAGTCTGCTCCAGAGTTCATGCTTTTAACTCTCCAGCTCTACTGTCTCAGTTTCCCAGAAAGGATAGGTTTACGAAGCTGATGGAGTTTGGGTTTGGGTTGTACTGATCAGTTGATGATGAACACTTATTAAGAGCCTTGCCCCATCTGATCAGTCTCCAGGATCTAGTCATTCCACCTCTTTAATATCTTTAAAACCTACCTCCTTTTCACAACATGCACTGCCACTGCCTTCACCTGCCTTTCAGTCACTGGCCTGGATAGTTTCAATGGTCTCTTCATCTGTCTCCTTGCTCGGATGCACCCCTTTTCTAATTCTTTCTCCACATTGCTACCAAAACTATTGATATAAATCCCAAATCTGATTCTAAGGCTTACAAGTACTCAGTGGCTCCCCACAATCCACACAGAGTCCACATGAATCATCATGCTATCTGAGGCACTAAACAACTTGTATTGCCCCATCCAACTTTGTTAGTGCCTCTCCCCACCTTGCCCTGTATGCTCCAGCAAGACAGAATCAATTATATTATTGAGAACACCCCAAGTCCCTTCTCTTGCTCTCATCCCTTGGTTCCTTCCCTTGGTGTGTGAAGCTCTCTGTAGCTGAAGTCTGTTGTCTGACCTGAATCTATCTCCTTTATTATGGCACAAGCACCCCATGAGCACACTAAGGGCAGATTTCCAGCAAGTTCCATTAGCTTGTGTGGCACCTCGGTGACCTCTCTGTCACCCAGTGAGGTAGGAATATCTGGATCTTGGCCCTGGCTCAGAGTGGCTGGGAGGGTCTCCCTGAAGTGCTCCATCCCAGTCTTTGGGGTAGCAGCTGCTCCTTATATCTGCTATTCCTATGTTCCTTAGAGCTCTCTTCCTGCTACCCAAACCCTTATAACTCTAGTCTGCTATTGGAGTTAACAGTTCTTCATATTAAGCTTCCCCCTGCTGAGCTTACTGTGAAGTTTTAATCTCGTCACTGAACAGAATGATAGATCCCCAAGCTCTTCTGATGGGACCAACCTCTTCCCAGTCACCCTCAACCCTTAGGCTACAGTTTAGCTTGGGCTTCTGACTCCCACACACTCAATCTGGTCCAAGAAATTGGTTTCAGGAAAAGCAAATCGCATTCAATTTAATAAGACCCAATCCTGAGACCTCCTTCTCCCAGCCACATCACCCTTTCTCATATTATCCTCAAATGACCAACACTATAATTTGGTTGAACTGATCCCATCTGTGACTTGGGGGATGGTGAGGGAAAGGAGTAAGCACTGACCAAATTAAAAAAATCAACACATCCCATTCCCGCTCTAAATAATTTTTAGAGATAATCACCTAATTCATAAGCCAATAGAATTAACAAGACCATGAAACTTTTATTTGTGCTAAAAACAAAAGGGAAGAGAATTCACTCTTTCCTGCTATCTTTAGTCTAGAAGCATGTAATCTTGAGAATAGTTAGCAGCTATCTTGAGACTATGACAAAAGGGCCTACAGAGAAGAGTGCTCTTAGTGAAGGAAAGGAGATAAGAGCCTGGTTCTTATCACATTTTTGTGCCTTGATCAAGCCTTGCCTGAAGCTAATTACCTCTGGACTTTTTGGTGAGCCAATATACTCCTTTTTTAATATACCAAGTTGAAAATGAACTTTTGGGACCTCATCAAAAAAAAAAAAGCTTCTGCACAGCAAAGGAAACAATTAGCACAACTAAAAGGCAGCCGATGGAATGGGAGAAGATATTTGCAAATGACATATCAGATAAAGGGTTAGTATCCAAAATCTATAAAGAACTTATCAGACTCAACACACACACACACACACACACACACAAGAATCCAGTGAAGAAATGGGAAGAAACCATGAACAGACACTTCTCTAAAGAAGATATCCAGATGGCACACATGTGAAAAAATGATCATCACTCATCAGGCAAACAGAAATCAAAACCACAATGAGATACCACCTCACACCTGTCAATGTAGAATGGCTAACACTAACAACTCAGGCAACAACAGATGTTGGCGAGGATGCGGAGAAAGAGGATCTCTTTTGCACTGCTGGTGGGAATGCAAACTGGTGCAGCCACTCTGGAAAACAGGATGGAGTTTCCTCAAAAAATTAAAAGTAGAACTACCCTACGACCCAGCAATTACACTATTAGGTGTTTATCCAAGGGATACAGGTGTGCTGTTTCGAAGGGGCACATGCACCCCCATGTTTATAGCAGCACTATCAACAATAGACAAAGTATGGAAAAAGTCCAAATGTCCATTGATGGATGAATGGATAAAGAAGAGGTGGTATACATATACAATGGAGTATTACTCTCCAATAAAAAAGAATGAAATCTTGCCATTTGCAACGATGCGGATGGAACTAGAGTATATTATGCTAAGTGAAATTAGAGAAAGATAAATCTCATATGACTGAAGTCATATGAAGAATTTAAGATACAAAACAGATAAACTTAAGGGAAGGGAAGCAAAAATAATATAAAAACAGGGAAGCGGACAAAACATAAGAGACTCAAATATAGAGAACAAACAGAGGGTTGTTGGAGGGGTTGTGGGAAGGGGAATGGGCTAAATGGGTAAGGGGCTTAAGGAATCTACTCCTGAAGTCATTGTTGTACTATATGTTAACTTGGATGTAAACTAAAAAAATAATTAATTAATTAAAAAATAAAATAAAATACCAAGTTGAGTTCGGTTTGTGTTAAAGTGGAAAACATCCTAATTAGTATACCTTCATTGTAGGTGAGATCACAGCCATGTGCACATTTTCCTAATATGCAATGCCTTTTTTTTGAATGTCTTCCCTAGTAGCCTATAAAGTTTTGAAGGCAGGGGCTGAGACTTATTCACCTTTGAAGTTATCTGAGCACAGTGTCTTGTATACACTAGGCATCCAGTAAGTCCTTTTTGAAATGATAACTGAATACATAAATAAATTCCAAACAACCCAGCTGTGTGAAGTTAATGCTGCAATAGCTGTGACAGAAAAGATATGCTAAGAACCTGGGCAGTAATTTCCCTCTTTATAATCAGAAACAAGGCTATTTTATGTCAATTGACTGCTGTTCTTCAAACACAAGAGCCACATTAGAGCTCTAGGACTACACAGCCAACTACTGAGAAATAATCTATACTGAGGACACACAACACTATTTGATGCTTATGTCCCAAAAAGCAGAGGTAATATTAAAGTCACCCTGTCTCATCAATGTCCTGCAAACAGGAGGCAGCTAACTCAAGAGAGTTAAAAATCTTTATTATTTCCCTTCTTCTGCTGGCATTGAGCTTTATTTGCTCTTCTTTTTCCAACTCTTTGATGTGTGAGATTTGGTTGTGTACATGAGACTTTCCTTCTTTCTTGAGGAATGCCTGGATTGTTATATACTTCCCTCTTATTACCGCCTGGCCACATAGTAAAGGTTTTGGACTGTCATGTTTTCATTTTCATTGGCTTCCATGTATTTTTTAAATTGATTCTTTTATTTATTACTGTTAATTTCCTGGTTGACCAATGTATTCTTTAGTCAGATGTTCTTTATTCTCCATGTATTGGTGGTCTTTCCCATTTTTTTTTCCTTCGGTTGACTTCAGGTTTCATAGCACTGTGGTCTGAATATAAGAGGGCTGATTTGTGACAGTATAATCTACTCTGGAGAATGTTCCATGTGCATTCAAAAAGAGTGTGTGTTTTGCTGCTTTAGGGTGAAATGCTCTGAATATATCTGTTAAGTCCATGTGGTCTAGTGTGTCGTTCAAAGCCATTGTTTCTTTGTTGATCTTCTGCTAAGATGATCTATCTTTTGATGTAAGTGGGGTGTTGAAGTCCTTTACTATTATTGTATTATTATCAATGTTTCTTTAAGTTTGTTATTAATTGGTTTATATAATTGGCTGTACCTAGCTGGGGGCATAAATATTAACCATTGTTAGGTCTTCTTCTTTGATAGACTTCTTTATTATGACATAAGACTTTCTACACTTGATCTTAGCCAAAAGGCCGAGAAGCGATTAGGACTTTCTTCATCACTTATTACAATCTTTCATTTAAAATCTAGTTTGTCTGATATATGTATTGCTACTCCAGCTTTCCTTTGATGTCCATTAGCATGACAGATGGCCCTCCACCCCTTCACCTTCTATCTCAATGTGTCTTTGGGTCGAAAACGAGTCTTTTATAGGCACCATTTCAATGGTTCTTGATTTTTTTTATCCATTCTGATATGCTATGTCTTTTGATTGGAGCATTTAGCCCATTTACATTCAAATAATTATTGATAGATATGAATTCAGTGTCATTGTATTACCTGTAATGTTGCTGTTCCTGTAGAATGTCTCTGTTCCTTTCTAGTCTTTGTTGCCTTTGGCCTCTCTTTCCCACTCAAAGTGTCCCCTTTAACAATTCTTGCAGAGCTGGTTTGGTGCTCAATAACTCCTTTAGTTTTTACTTGTCTTGGAAACTCTTTCTCTCTCTCCTTCTATTCTGAATGACAGCCTTGCTTGATAAAGTATTCTTGGCTGCAAATTTTCCCCGTTTAGCACATTAAATATATCATACTGCACCCGTATGGCCTGCCAAGTTTCTATAGACAGGTCTGCTGTTAACCTTATATATCTACCTTTATAGGTTAAGGACCTTTTTTCTTTAGCTTCCTTCAGAATTCTCTTTTTCTTTGTATTTTGCAAGTTTCACTATGATATATTTTTGTGTGGACCTCTTTTATTGATATTGAGGGGAGTTCACTGTGCCTCTTGGGCTTGAATGGCTGCTCCCTTCCCCAGATTGGGGAAGGCCTCGGCTATAATTTTCTCAAATAAACTTGCTGTCCCTTTTCCCCATTCTTCTGACACTCCTATGATAAAGGTATTATTACACTTTATAGAATTGCTTATTTCTCTTAGTCTATATCTGTGACCCAATGGTTTTCTTTCCCTCTCCTTCTCAACTTCATTATTTTCCAAAATTTTTTTTAAATTTTTTTTTCAACGTTTATTTATTTTTGGGACAGAGAGAGACAAAGCATGAATGGGGGAGGGGCAGAGAGAGAGGGAGACACAGAATCGGAAACAGGCTCCAGGCTCTGAGCCATCAGCCCAGAGCCCGACACGGGGCTCGAACTCACGGACCGCGAGATCGTGACCTGGCTGAAGTCGGACGCTTAACCGACTGCGCCACCCAGGAGCCCCCCAAAATTTTATCCTCTATGCCACCTATTTTATCCTCTGCTTCTTCCATCTTCATTGTAATTACAATGAGTCAATTTTGCATCTCAGTTTTGGCATGTATAATTTCAGCCTGACTACTTTTTAGGTGTTTTATTTCTGCAGCACAGGTTTCTCTGAAGTCTTCTATGGTTTTTTTCAAGTCCAGCAGGCATTCTTATGTCAGCTCTTCTAAATTATTCTTCAGATATATTACTTATATCTGTTTTGAGCAAAATCCTGGGTGTGGTTTCTTCTTGATCTTGAGGAGAGAATTCCTCTGTCTTGTCATTTTGTCTAGGTTCCAGTCTTTGTCGTGTTGTGAAAGCTTGCTATGTTTTTCATTCTTGGCGAAACACTATATTAATAAGGGATTATACACTGTCAAGGGCCTGGCACTTCGAGACGTGTTTATGGTATATGCTGTGTGCACTCTGCTGTTGTGATTTGGCTGCTCTTTCCTCCAGCTCAGTCCTCTGCAGAGTTCCTCCTTGCTTGCAGTGGGAAGTGTTTGGAACTTTGACTAGATGTGCTTTGATTTGTTCTTTTTAAATAAGCCTGATTTGGAGCTCCTTGGTGGCTCAGTCAGTTAAGTGTTCAACTTCAGCTCAGGTCATGATCTCCTGGTTCTTAGGTTTGAGCCCTGGGTTAGCCCTGTGCTGATATTTCACAGCCTGGAGACTCTTTTGGATTCTGTGTTGTCTATCTCTCTCTCTCTCTCTCTCTCTCTCTGCCCCTCCCCCCATCTCTCTCACGCTCACTCGCTCAGAAATAAACATTAAGCCCAATTTAAAATAGATAATAAGCCCGATTAAAAACAAATTAAAGCCTCATCCAAAAAGAAAAAAAAAACAGAAAAAAAACGTAAAGGAACAAAAATAGAAAAACAAACATACAAACAAAAAACTGTAAGCCTAATTCCAAAGGAAAAGAAAGCCAAAAAGGAGAAGAAGGAAAAAAAGGAAGAAAGAAAGAAAGGAAAAGTAGCCTTTTCAAAAACAATGAGATATAGGAAATTAAAAAAAAAAAAAAAAACGAATAAGAAAACAAAAGAACTGCAATTTTTTTTTCAAGAAAAAAA
Organism: Felis catus; assembly: GCF_018350175.1. Taxonomy (NCBI): domain Eukaryota; kingdom Metazoa; phylum Chordata; class Mammalia; order Carnivora; family Felidae; genus Felis; species Felis catus. The sequence goes on from NC_058370.1 coordinate 50,775,340, forward strand.
AAATGCCTGGTCCTATTTCCACCAGAACCAAAACACTGAAATTGAGTCCTTGGAACATTAATTTTTTGTTTTTTGTTTGTTTTTTAATGTTTATTTTGTTTTGAGGGAGTGAGGGAGATAGAGCATGAGCAGTTAGGGGCAGAGAGAATGGGCGACACCAAATCCAAATCAGGCTCCAGGCTCTGAGTTGTCAGCACAGAGCCCGACATGGGGCTCAAACTTACGAGCCATGAGATCATGACCTGAGCTGAACCAACTGAGCTCAACCAACTGAGCCACCCAGTCACCACAAGGCTTTGGAGCAGTGTATGATCAGTAGATTTCATCCACGTGGAAGGGCCTGTACTGCTGTGTTGGTCCTCTGGGGGAGAGGCCTGCTGCCGATCATACCTGCTCTTGTAAAGATGACCCTGTCAGGGGGCGGGGTTTGGTGTAAGCAGCTCCAGCCTCAACTGGAGGTGCTGTGCTACTCACTGAAAGCTTACCATGCTGGTGGGTGGGAGAAGATGGCATTACCCTGCTCTATTTCTCCTGGGTAGGGGACCTGGTGCCTGCCACTGTTTAGGTAGCCCTCACAGATAAACGATCTTCCCTTCTCTGTCCCAGGCTTCTCTCAGATCCCTGCCCTTAACCCTTCTGTGCCCAGACCATGGACATGCCAGTGCCATAGCTCTTCTGTGTTTATCTCTGGTGTGTGGCTGTGATTCAAAATTCCAAATTTGAAAGGACTGGGCAAGGTGTAAACCTGCTTCCCCCTTTCCAGAGGAGAGCTTTGCAGTGTTGCACTGGCACTTTTCTGTCCAAGAAAAGCAGTCCTTGGGCTGCAAAGGTGTCTAGAGTTTATGTTGAGGCACAGCAAAAAGCTGTAACCACTTGATTTTCCCTCTGCATGTGTCTCTGTCCCCTGCTATTCAATACCCTCTCAAAGGTGCCGGCCATGTCTTTTGTCCTTGAAGAGCCAATATACCCTCCTGTAAATGCACTGAGGGAATGGGACCTTTCTATCCCAGTGCAACCCAGGAGATTGCCACGCCATGCTGTCAGTTCTCAGGCTTCCTCTCCTTCTCCACAAGAGTACCACTGCCTACCCAGGCCTACTCTAGTAAATGATGCAGACTTCCAAAAACTCAGAACTTCAGCTCCACTGTTTGCAAAAACTTGCAATATTCAGTTCTTCACAATTCCCTGATCAATGGTTTGGGGGTGGGGGTGCTTTTCTTGTGTGAACCCAATACACTGTTCTCTCCCCCTCTTTCCTTCTCCTGTGAAAAGGGCTCCCACCCATCTGTGGCACTGAAGCTTTTCTCTCCCCCAAATCTCCACTCCACACCTTGTACCTGCCATGTTCTCTCCCTCAGATTATGCATATTGTTCTCTTAACCTTTAGATCAATTTCCCAGGTATTCAAAATAGATTTAATGTTGATCTGTGTTCAAGGGATGAGACTAGCCCAGGGTCCACCTACTTCACTGCCATCTTAACTTCTCCCCAGACTTCTATCATTTAAGGTTGGCTGCTGTAACAATGTGCATAAAATAATATTTTTCAACATTACACAAATTTATTCTTACTTTACATAGAAACTAAACACAAGTCCCAGGCATGAGTCCTTTCCACTCCTGCTGTATGTCCTTTGTCATTTACCCATGTTAGAAAGGCCTGTGCATCTGTGTCTGCTCAGTTTACTCAGACCAATCTAGTGTTGATGGAGTCTGAGAACATATCCCCCTATACATGCATTTATGCAGTCCACATTCAACCCTTTGTATATTTGCAAAACTGACGCCAAGGAATAGGCTGAGACTGGCTTAGGGCACAGTATGTGAGCAGAGTCCAGAAGAAAAATGAGGAATATGGCTTTCTAGGCCAAAATTCAACACTGTCTATCCAGTTTGCTTTGGAAAGAGGGCCTTTAGGATCCCGGTGAGCCCTTCCTAACTCCTCCCAACTTAGATCATTCTCCTCTCCACATTAAACTGAACACACAGGCATGCATACACAGAAACAGATTGCACAGCTGGAGATAATGGAATGGTGGTTAAGGAAGGGCTTATATCCTGTCAGTGTTAGGGAAAAAGGAGGAAAGACTTGGAGACACATCTGACATGGAGCAGGGACATTTATTCTCCTGGCAACATGTACAAAATTCCATAGCATGAAGGGGATTCTTAAAGTTCCCATAGTCTCGCAGGGGAACAGGCCATCTCCATAGTAGTCTCTGGAGAAGAGTCTGAGGTCCTATCATCCACCATTCTCAGCTCTTAGGACTAGGATGAGCACCCACGCTAGGCCACAGTAAAATGGGGACCATAGTTTGAAAGGACTCAGTTTCCTTGTCCATAAACTGAGTACCTTCTCTTTTATCACTGGTCTTCAGGAGACACTCTGCCTTGAGGATACCCAAATAAAGTTTCCTCTGTGGAGATTAAGTGCTAGTGCTGGCCACCAAAGGGAAGGCAGCCTCCTGAATGTGTTTGTGCTCAGATTTGTTAGAGCACCTGGAGGGAAGAATCATACAGAGGTCATTATGACCTTTCCCCTGCCTCAGAAACATCAGGCACCTATTATTATGAGTGACCATCTCCACAGACTGAGCTGGTCAGAATGAGGAAAGGGGGACTCGACAATCTTTCAATTTATTCAGCAACTATGCCCTGAGCACCCACCCAGTGCCAAGTACCTTGGTTCACCTAAGTGTGGTGCTGTAATTGAACAAGTGTTCTCGGCCTGTCAAGAACTCGTAGTCTAAGGGTGAAAGATACAAAAGCAAAAACATGACAAAAAAAATAGCAATTAAGACAAAAACAAAGCAGGGTGCAGTGCGGGAGGTCTGGCGAGACAGTGGGTAGGAGGGTTTGAAAGGCTTCACTTGAGATTCTTACTGGAACCAGAATAGGAAGAGGGAGCCAGCCCTGCACACATCTGGGAGCAGTGAGTCAAGGACAAGTCACCGTGGGTGAGAGGCTCCTGACAGAAGTGAATTTGACCAAAGGAGGTGAGGAAGGTGGTCAGTTTGGCTGGAGGGGACCTGGGAAACGAGAAAGGAGATGGGGATGGATAGCTGGGTCTCATCCTTGGGTCTGGTAGACTTTTAACAATTAATTCCTCCCTGCAACAGTCTACAGAACTCAGCACCTTCAAACCATGAATATTGAATAGCTCATAAACTGGAAACTAGTAATCCTGGCAAAACAAGGCTGGGCCCTCTATTTCTAGGTCTCTATGAAGTTGGGGCAGTGGTCTCAACTGAGGCTCAACTGAATATTTCCTCTCAAGCTCATTCATGTGACTATTGTCAGGATTCAGTTTGATCTCAGAGCATGACTTCCATTCTGCCTGTTAGCATGTGGTTTCTCTCACTTCTGTCCTATATGTGCCTGTCCATGGAATCAATGTTAACATCAGTGCCTTTTCCCATTACCAGGGACTGAAAAATGAGGGAAACAGGGAGGGGGGGACATTGGCATGGAGAGAGAGAGAGAGAGAGAGAGAGAGAGATGGAGAGGGAGAAGGAAGGGGAGAGGGACATGCGAAGAAGGAGAGGGAGAGAAAAGGAGAGAGAGAGGAAGAAAGAGAATTGGAGGGAGAGTTAGGGAAAGGGGAGGGGAGAGAGAGGTAGAGAAAGGGGAAGAGAGAGAAAGAAATCAATGAAGAGAGAGAAACAGGGACATAATAGCTTTGATGGTTTTTAAACATAGACATGATATCTCATCACTCTGTGCTCTATTGATAAGAAGCCAGTTACTAACTGCTTCATGCTTACACAGGGATGTGTATACTTGTGGAGAAGAAAACTGCAAGTCATAGTGGAGAGGATATGGTGATATACTCACACAATTCGCCTAGAGGAAAGCACTAAAATGTGACTTAGAATTAATGAGTGCCATTGAGATTAAAGACTAGATTATGCTTACTTGGTCTCCTCAAGCTGAATATAAATCTACACTGAAGATTAACGAAAATGTACAAGGCAAAAATAAGTATGGTAATATGGAAAAAGCAGATCATACCCCTGTAGTCAAATAAAAGGTAACTCCCCATGAAGTATACATTTGTAAGATAATTTTTCTGAAATAATTAAAAGGAGAGCTATGCCCCTTGGTTTTTCAGTTCTTCTAGGTTGTCTTAAAAGTTAGTTAGTTAGTTAATTAGTTAGTTAGTTTTAATGTTTTTATTTAAATTCCCATTAGCTAACATACAGTCTAATATACGTTTCAAGTGTACAATATTGTGATTACATACTTTCATACAACACGGGGTCTCATCACAATAATTATGTTAAACAGGTGATGTGGATTCAGGACTGCACTTAAAAGTTCTTTGAAAAAAATTGCACCATTTCTTTCATGGATTAAGCAACACTTGGTCATTTACAACCATCAAGTATCAAAGCTTCAAGCGCTATTGGAAAATATTGCTCAAGTGTCCATTGATAGACAATGGATAAAGAAGTATATACATAAGCATTAAAAATGAATGACATCTTGCCATTTGCAACATTGGTGGTTCTAGAAACGTAATGCTAAGTGAAATAAGCTACCATGAAAGACAAATCCCATATGCTTAGACTCATACGTGGAATTTAAGGGGGGAAAAGCAAAAATAACAAAAAAGAGACAGAAAACAAAATACAGACTCTTAACTACACAGAACAAATAGATGATTATAGCAGAAGGTGGGTTGAGTGATGGGCGAAATAGGTAAGGGGATTAAGAGTACAATTACCCTGATAAACCCTGAGTAATATATAGGATTGCTGAATCACTTAATTATATAAATGCAATGAATATAAGTCTGTATCTTAACTATTCTGGAATTTTTTTAATTCTGAAAAGAAAAAACACTGTTGGAAAATATTAAGCACCTCTAGTATCCCAATTTTACAGGTAAATGAACTAAGGCTCAGTGAGGGCATCACTGGAAGGATAACACAAGCAAGGTTTTCTGACACCTGGTTTAGGTTCCTTGCTCAATGAAGAAAAGTAAAAAACTTTTCTCTCTCCAAGTCAATAGATATATCTTTTAAATGTGTAGTTTTTAAAGAACAGTGATATTCAGTCAGCATTAGGAAGATACAAATAAGCCTCTTATATTATCATATTATCAAATTAGTAATGTGTTTATTTAAATTCAAGTTAGTTAAAATACAGAGTAGTATTGGTTTCAGGAGTAGAACCCAGTGATTCATCACTGATATCACCCAGTGCTCTTCCCGGAAGCTGCCTTCCTTAGTGCCACTCATCCATTTAGGCCATCCCTTACACACACACCCTCCAGCAGCCCTCAGTATGTTCTCTGAATTTACAAGTCTCTTATGTTTTGCCTCCCTCTCTGTTTTTATCTTCTTTTTCCTTCCCTTCCCCTATGTTCATCTGTTAATTTCTCAAATTCCACATATGAGTAAAATATCATATATCTGTCTTTCCCTGACTGACTTATTTTGCTTAGCATAATACCTTGTAGCTCCATCCATGTTGTTGCAAATGACAAGACTTCATTCTTTTTGATCGCTGAGTAGTATTCCATTGGTATATATATATGTATATATATTTGTGTATATATGTATATACACACACACGCACACATGCACACACACACATATAGTACATTTTCTTTCTTTTTTTTTTTTTCAACGTTTATTTATTTTTGGGACAGAGAGAGACAGAGCATGAACGAGGGAGGGGCAGAGAGAGAGGGAGACACAGAATCGGAAACAGGCTCCAGGCTCTGAGCCATCAGCCCAGAGCCTGACGCGGGGCTCGAACTCACGGACCGCGAGATCGTGACCTGGCTGAAGTCGGACGCTTAACCGACTGCGCCACCCAGGCGCCCCATAGTACATTTTCTTAATCCATCCAACATGTGGACTCTTTCCATAATTTGGCTATTGTTGACAGCACTGCTATAAACAACGGGGTGCATGTGCCTTTTGAATCAGCATTATTTTATTCTTTGGATAAATTCCTAGTTCAATTGCTGGGTCAGAGAGTAGTTCTAATGTTAATGTTTCAAGGAGCCTCCATGCTGTTTTCCAGCATGGTTGCACCAGTTTGCATTCCCACCAATAGTGCAAAAGGGTTCGCCTTTGTCTGCATCCTCATCATCATCTGTTGTGGCCTGATTTCTTAATTTTAGCCATTCTGACAGGAGTGAGGTGGTATCTCATTGTGGTTTTGATTTGTTGTTTTTTTTTTTTTTTTTCTGTGAGTGATGTTGAGCATCTTCTCATGTGTCTGGTAGCCTTCTGGATGTCTTCTTTGGAAAAGTGTCTATTCATGTCTTCTGCCCATTTCTTCACTGGATTATTTGCTTTTTGAGTGTTGAGTTTGGTAATTCTTTAGAGATTTTGGATACTAACCCTTTATCTGATGTCATGTGCAAATATTTTCTCCCATTGCGTTGGTTGACTTTTAGTTTTGTTGATTGTTGCCTTCACTGTGCAGCAGCTTTTTGTCTTGATGAGATCTCAATAGTTCATTTTAGCTTTTATTTCCCTTGTCTCTGGAGACATGTAAAGTAACAAGTTGTGGCAGCCTAGGTCAAAGAGGTTGCTATCTGTTTTTACTGTAGAATTTCCAGTCTTGAAACCTACTTGTAGGTTTCTGTCTCACATTTAGGTCTCTCATCCATTTTGAATTTATTTTTGTGTGTGGTGTTAGAAATTGGTCCAGTTTCATTCTTCTGCATGTTGCTCTCCGGTTCTCCTAGCATCACTTGCTAAAGAGACCATCTTTTTTCCATTGGATAATGTCCTGCTTGACAAAGTTTAATTTACTTTTTATTTTTGGGTCCATTTCTAAATTCTCTTTTGTATTCCCTTTATCTATGTGTCTGTTTTTGTGCTAGTACCATACTGTGTTGATTATTATAGCTTTGTAATACAGCTTAAAGTCTGGCATTGTGAAGCCTCCAGCTTTGGTCTTCTTTCTTTCTTTCTTTCTTTCTCTCTTTCTTTATGTTTCTAAAATTGTCTCCCAGTCAAAAACTTTGTTGATTCTTTTTTAAAGTTTTTTTCAAAGGACTTAATTTTAATAAAGTCCAATTTATTATTCTTTTATGGACATTTATTTTGCTGTCATATCTTTAAAAACGGTTTTATAACCTAGAGTTAAAAAATTTGTCATGGCTTTTATTTATTTTGTTTGGAGGTTTTATAGTTGTAGTTTTTCTTAATATGAAACTTATTGTCAAATTGGTTTCCTTTTTCAACATTTCTTTGGCTATTTGGATTCTTTTGTGTTTCCATGCAAACGTTATGATTGCTTGCTCTAGCTCTGTGAAGAATGCTGGTGTTATTTTGATGGGATTGCATTTAATGTGAGGATGGCTTTGGGTAGTATCTACATTTTAACAATATTTGTTCTTCCAACCCATGGACATGGAATAATTTTTCCATTTCCATTATTCCATGGAATAATTCTTCCATTTCCTTCATAAGCTTTCTATAGTTTTCAGTGTACAGGTATTTTCCCTTTTTGTCTAGGTTTATTCCTAGGCATGTTATGATTTTTGGTGAAATTGTAAATGGGATTAATTTTTTGATATCTCTTTCTGCTGCTTCATTATTGGTGTAAAGAAATGGAGCTAATTTCTGTACCTTGATTTTATATCCTGCAACATTGGTGAATTCACATTTCAGTTCTTGCAGGTTTTTGGTAGAGTCGTTTGGATTTTCCTATAGAGTATCATGTCATCTGTGAAGAGTGAATGTTTGACTTCTACCTTGCCAGTTTGCATGCCTTTTATTTCTGAATTTTGTCTGATTGCTGACGCTAGGGATCCCAGTACTATGTTGAACAACAGTGGTGAGAGTGGACAGCCCTGTCATGTTCCTGACCTTAGGGGGAAAACTCTCAGCTTTCCCCCATCAAGGATGATATTAGCTGAGGTCTTTCCTATATGGCCTCTGTGATGTGGATGTAAGTTCCTTCTATCCCTACTTTCTTGAGGGTTTTTATCAAGAAAGTATGCTGTATTTTGTCAAATTTTTTTTTTCTGCATGTGTTGACGCAATCGTATGGTTCTTGTCCTTTCTTTTATTCATGTGGTGTATCACATTAATTGGTTTGTGGATATTGAACCAAACCTGCAGCCCAGGAATAAATAGTACTCGATTATGGTGAATAATTCTTTCAATGTATTGTTGAATTCAATTTGCTAGTATCTTGTTGAGAATTTTTGCATACATGTTCATCAGGGATTTTGGTCTATAATTCTCTGTTTTAGAGGGGTCTTTGGTTTTGGAATCAAGGTAATGCTGGCTTCATAGAATGAGTTTGTAAGTTTACCTTCCATTTCTATTTTTTTTAACAGTTTCAAAATAATTGGTATTAATTCTTCTTTAAAATTTTGGTATAATTCCCCTGGGAAGTCATCTGGTCCTGAACTCTTGTTTGATGGGAGATTTTTGATAACTGATAATTGATAAGCACTGGGTGATATATATGGAAGCACTGGGTGATATATATGGAATTGTTGAATCACTCTGATTATACACTTGAAACTAATATAACACTCTATTTTTACTAAATGGAATTAAATAAGTAATAAAAAATGAAAAAAAAAACTTTAAAGAGGGAATTGACAGCCACTTGAAACACAGTATGTGTTTAGGAGGTAAAGCGCATGGCCATTTATATTGCTAATATATACTGTTTCAATAAATGTTCCAGTGAGATGTATGTGAAAAGCTACATGTAAGACACATTCAGCGAAGTAGTTTTAGAAAGTTAAGCAGACCATTCCTTAGTTTGCATACACAGGTGTTAGAACTTCATCCTACATTGACCAAAAATGCTAACTGAATTTAGGTACACTGCAGATTCAAGGAGTTAAGGCCATATCCATTCTCTAGGGCTTTACTCTAAGCACTTCATTTCTGTGTAAGAGGCCTATGCAAGCCACTTGACATACAGCCTTTACTTTTAGGAAGTTAAACACATTGCCATCAGCCTGTCACAAATATGGAGTATTTAAACAAATGGCCCAACTACATATACATGAAATCCTACGTGAAAGCCCTACGGAGAACACTGTACTTTTAAGCACTTAAACCCTTGGCCATTTCCTCTTTCTCCTATAGAGTGTTCCAATGACTGTATTTGCATGTATTGAAAGTCATTAACCAGTCTTGAAACAGGGTAGTTTTAAGCCATTAGGTATAGGTGTTTATACAAAGAAACTTGTTATTTCATGTTTTTTTTTTTCATATTAGAGATTTTACTGAGTGCATGGCTGTTTCAGGCAAAGCACCTGTACATTCCCTAGTGATTATTCAGAGGATTGAAGCACACTTCTTATTGGATGAATCTAAGAAGCTAACTCAAATGGCCTTAGCCACAATGGTGTTTGTGGCAATTAAGTGCATAGCCATTTGATAATAAAGAAACTTTAAACAAAATACCCAACTAGATGCAAATTAAACACCAAATTAAAGATGTATTAAGCACATTGTAGTTAGGCAGTTAAATATAAGTCCCTTCCGTAGCATTCATAAAAACAAGTTTAAGAACACTTGTACTTATATGTAATTAAAAGGAATTTGAAATCCTCATTTAGAACACAGCTATTTCAGGTAGTTCAGTACATAGGCCTTCCCTAGTTCTTACACAGATGGATGAAGGCAAACTTCTTACTGGATATTTATGAGAAGCTAATTCACAAATGCTTTAAGAAAAGCATTTTTGGGGGTGCCTGGGTGGCTCAGTCGTCTGAGCGACCAACTTCGGCTCAGGTCATGATCTCACAGTTTGTGAGTTCGAGCCCCGTGTCGGGCTCTGTGCTGACAGCGCAGAGCCTGGAGACTGCTTCTGATTCCGTGTCTCCCTCTCTCTCTGCCCCTCCCCTGCTCATGCTCTGTCTCTCTCTGTCTCAGAAATAAACATTAAAACAAAATTTTAAAAAAGAAGAAAAAGAAAAGCATTTTTTTCTGGGAACAAAGAACATGGACATTCCCTCGTGCAAATACAGAGGGTTTAAACGAAAGTTCCTACTATATATGCACTTAATGCTGTGTGAAGAATGCATTATCACACTGTACTTTTAGGCACCTCAAGCTAGGCCATTTCCTAGTACTTCTACACATGGGTTTAAGAATACTTTTGACTACATATCCCCAAGAAGCTTTCAAAACCCTTTTGGAACAAAGGGTACTTTTCAGCAGTAAAGCATAGTGTTTACACAGAGAAGTTGTAGGGAAAGTGTTACTGTATATGTCTATGAGGGACAAGAATGTCACTTGAACCACATCTTCTTTATCCATTCATCAGTTGATGGGCATTTAGGCTCTTTCCATAATTTGGCTATTGTTGAAAGTGCTGCTATAAACAATGCAATACTACTTGGCAATGAGAAAAAATGAAATATTGCCATTTGCAGCAGCATGGATGGAACTGGAGGGTATTATTCTAGGTGAAATAAGTCAGTCAGGGAAAGACAGATACCATATGGTTTCATTCATATGTGGATCTTGAGAAACTTGAGAGAAGACCATGGGGGAGGGGAAGGGGAAGGAGAAAAAAGTTACAGAGAGGGAGGGAGGCAAACCATAAGAGACCTTTAAATACAGAGAACAAATTGAAGGTTGATGGGGGGGGGGAGAGGGGGAAAATGGATGATGGGCGTTGGGGAGAGCACTTGTTGGGATGAGCACTGGGTGTTGTATGGAAGTCAATTTGACAATAAATTATATTTTTTAAAAAAGAGTGTCACTTGAAGCACAGTGATTCTTTAGGCACTTCAGCACAGGACCTTTCTCTATGGCTAATATAGAATTTTTTTTAAAGTTTTTATTTAAATTCCACTTAGTTAACACACAGTGTAATATTAATTTCAGGGGTAGAATTTGATAATTCCACCGTTCCATACAATACCCAATGCACATTACAAGGTGCACTCTTTATATCTATACCTGAATCTGTTCCATTTTAGCTATTGTTCATCATGCAGCTAAAAACATCGTATCTCTTCAAGTTGTTATTTTTGTATCCTTTGGGTAAATATCTAGAAGTGCAATTGCTGGATAATAGGATAGTTCATTTTAAAGGGCGATGTTCAAAGTAATTAATTTATTTAAGAAAGAAGGGGGGAGGGGCAGAGAGAGAGGAAGAGAGACTCTCAGGCAAGATCCACAATGTCAGTGCAGGGTCCAAAGAGGGCTCAATCCCATGACCCTGAGATCTTGACTTGAGTGCATAGCAAGAGTCAGATGCATAACTGATTGAGACACCCAGGTGCACTAAGGTAGTCCTATTTTTAACAGTTTATGAAACTTCTTACTGTTTTCCAGAGTCATTGTACCAGTTTGCATTCCCACCAACAGTGTCAGAGGGTTTCCCTTTCTCCACATCCTTGTCAACACCTGTTGTTTCTTGTGTTGTTAATTTTAGTCCTTCTAACAGAGGTGAGGTGGTATCTCATTGCAGTTTGGATATGTATTTCCCTGATGAGGAGTGATGTTGATCAAATTTTCACGTGTCTTTGGGGAAATATTCACCTTATGTGTTCCCCTGTGTGGGGAAAGTGAGGCCTGGCCCACACCCTACCACACGTCTTCAACTCAACCCTCTGGGGAGATCACTGCATGGCTGCAGTCTTAGCATCTGGCACTTCCCAGGACCTAACCCTAAGCGTAGGCAGGCCTTTGGCCCTAAGGGGGCCTACCATAGAGGTCTGAGAAAAGAATGGATTTGGGGCCAATGGCCAATATGGAATCTTTCAGGGTAGAAGCCAGAATGTCACCGTAACATTTCCATGGCTGGGATGGAGTTGCAGGAGGGGATTGTAGGACCTAACCTAACCCTGGCCCACCCAATCTTCTGGCTTCTGAATCCAACTCAGCCTGATCCACACCCGACCATGCACCCTCAATTCAGCCCTCCACTGAGATCACTGTATTGTGGGTGGTTCTGTCCTTGGCACTTCCTGGTTGCCAAAACTAACCCTAGCCATGGCTCTGGCTCGAACAGGGCCCACCTCCTAGGTCTGAGATTAAAAAAAAGATGAAGGATCAATGCAAGGCATCAAACTGCTTAGCAAGAAACTCAGGAGTTCACCATAATATTTCCAGGGCCTAAATGGAAGATAAGAAGGAGACCTAGTGTCAAATCTAAACCTGGGATACAAAATCGGGCGTCCACTGCAACCAAACCCTATGCCTGTCTTGCATCCTTAAAGTCGCCCTCAACTCACCCTTCCAGGGAGGTCATCGGAATGCTGTTCATTCAGATCCTGAAATATCCTGGAACCTAACCCTTACCCTAGCCAAGGCTCGTTCCCTTTGGGGGGGCCAATTCTTAGGTCCGAGAACAGAACGGATTTGCAGCCCATAACTGATGCAGGATTTTTCACCATGGAACTTGGAAAGTGGCCATGCTATTTCTAAAGCAGGAATGGAGCTGCACAAAGAAGATCCTGAGACCAAACCTAAGCTTGGCTTCCCCCCTATAGGCCGGCCCTTGAATCCAAAGACTAAGCCCGACCCACATCCAAAACTGCGCCCTCAACTCTGCCTTCTGGTAGCCCATATGCTGCCTGGGTTCAGACCTGTCACATCCTAGGACCTAACAGGGACCCAGGACCTAACCATGATATTTTCAGGGCCTGCATGGGGCCTCAGAATGGGATCTGAAGCCAAAATCTAAACTGGGAGCACACAATCAGGCATCCACTGCACCAAAACCTTATTATCTGTTCTGCACCCTAACAGGCATCCTCAACACAGCCCTCCAGGGATGTCAATGTGCTGGTGTTGGTTTAGCTGCTGACATCTCCTGGGACATAACCCTCACCCTAGCCAACGCCCTTTCCCTGTGGAGGCCCAATTCCTAGGTCTGAGAACAGAACAGATTTGGAGCCCCTATCTGGGGCAGGATTATTCAGCATGGAACCTGGAAAGTCACTGTGCCATGTCCAAAGCAGGGATACAGCCGTACTAGGGGGATTCTGAAGCCAAACCCAACCTTGGGCAACACCATGGCCAGCTCTTAAACCCAAACACTAAGCCTGACCTTCACGCTAAATTGAAGCTGTCCAAGGAGACCACTGTGCTGCTAGAGTTCCAAACTTGTCACCTCCTGGGACCTAACCGTAACCCTACCTTGGGCTCTGACCCTAAGAGGGGCCCACAGTTGAGGTCTGGGGAAAAATGGACTTAGGACAAAAGACAAACAGACTGTGTTGGCTACTTCATTCTCAACACTCTCCAAATCTCATGTGTGATGAAGAACTCTGTCAGTGTGTGTCTCCATTTCCACCAATGAGCCATTTTTTTAAAAAAATGGATTTTCATGGAATCTGCTCAGCGCCAATGTCATAGAGTACCATCCTCATCTTTTTTCTTGGGAGTCTGGTAGTGTCCTTGTGATGGTGCTATAGGTATTGCATTGGGCCCTTCTCAATTTGATTTCAGAACTCTGTGGCCATCCCCAAACTTAGGGTGTGTGAATGTACACAAGGAGAATGCTTGTGTGTGGGATAAGCCAGAATTTTGGTAGGATCCCACCTCCTGTGTGCGGAAGAGGAAAGGAAGATAGATATCTCCTTCCTTGACTGGACCCGTGCCCATTTGAATGCAGAACTTTCACTCATCTTGTAATCCTTTCCCATTGCTGTATTTCTAACAAGGTTTCAGGTACACTCCAAATCCATGGGGTCTGGTACACAACCTAGTCCAAGGATTGAAGGTAAGTCTCCAGGAAGTTCCTGAGCCAATGGAGGGCTCTCAGAGTCTGCTATTCCAGAAGACAGCTAGACCTCCTGTCCTTGAGCCCTCAGTGCTTAGAAGGCTGCAGTAATCAAGAGAATGGGTAGCCACATGGAATCACACCCCTAATTGTAGGACATAGCTTCATTTTGAAGAACAACTAGTCTGTGCATATGTAGTATGCTCCATGACCTGAGCAGCACACAAAAAGCCCTTTGAACAAATCGTGCACAATCCCTCGTTTCCATCTCTTGATCGTCACTTGGAAGTACATTCCTCATATCTCAGTCACTGCTGCCCCTGTTACTGAAACAATGGGCAGAAGCACTGCAAAAGCCAAAGTTTCACTCTATTCCTTTAAGGTAGAATGTCGGTCTCTTGCTCTCAAGTGGCATCCTTTGGAGTCCTCCTGTTGTGAAAGCCGACAAAAGGTTCTTCTGGTTCCCCACCAAGTGAGCTTGCTAATATATGATGCTAGTCAGTTTATTCTAAATAGTACCCAATTTTCATCCTTAATGAATTACTTTGGCCCTCTGTGTATCAATTTTCACCATATTTCTTTTTTATCCCAGGATCCTCTTGGGATACATAAAAATTCAGTATTTCAGGGTAGTATCTTCAGCTTGCACATGTCCAATCTGGAACAGCCCTTGTGACTGCAGAACAGGTTGAGTCAAAAGGGCCATGACATTTTGGTTTCATGACTATATGGACATCCGGAGCCCTAGTGCATTGGAAGGGGTCCAGCTGAGAAGTGTTTGTGTGGAGGCTGGGCCAGAGCCACACATGTGGCTTGTTAACAAGCCACACATGTTCTCTTCCACTATTAAGAGGCCTTGTCTCGAGCTTCCCTGGACTTGTCAATGGGTGGTGTCAGCAGTCAGACTGCATCTCTGACTGTAGTGTGACTCCTGGTGCTGTAGTTGCAGGGACCCCAGTCCATCTGCTGGCGTCAATTGGCAGGGTATACTTTCTCTGCTGCCAGCTCTAAAGATTAAGTGCTGGATTTGTGTGTCCTCTGGTGTGTGTGGTTATCGTCCCTTCTTCTTGGTGGCAGTAGTCACTGTGGAGTGGCTCAGCTCCATGCCAGGGCTGTGTGAAAGGTGTATTGGGAAAGGAGAAACATTAAAGGGATTCCTGATGAGTGGAAGGGATTTGATGGGGCCAGTCTTTAGGAGAATGTGGGTCAGGGTGCTCAGTGCTAACAAGACATGTGGAGAGTGGTTCCAGCTTATTCCTGCCAGTGTTCTAGTACCTAGGCCTAGGAGGGAAAGAGAAATGGTGCTAGCCAGCTCCTTTGTTCTTGGAGAAGTCTCCTTAAGATCTCTTCCCCTCCAGTACATGTTCTGAGATTAGTAAATACATCTTATATACCACAGGGACTTTTCAAACTGCTACTTGTCTGTCTAGGCCAGGTTGTTTGTTAGGCTGGCTTTTTAAGGGTGGTGACACAGTTTCCTGTTGCCCTCTGGTTCTCCAAGAGTGAATCCCACTGATTTTTAAAGTACTTGGAATTAAGCTACATTGATTGTAAAAATTTGAGAAGTTAAGCCCCACTCATTTTGAAAGTCAAATGTTATGGAGACTCATCTTCCCAGTGCAAGTTCTCCATTCCTGGGGGGGAGCTGGTGTGGAGACTCCTTTTGCTTCTTTGTGCTTGTGGTGCTCCCCACTCCTGCCACATATGTAGATATTTTTGCTAATGGTTTGGCTCCCAACCATGTTATTACCCTTACTACCCTTTGTGATGTGGCCTCCTTTCTGTGATTAACTGTAGAAAGCATGTTCCATCAGTCTCCATGTAGTTTTCAGAGTTAGTTTCACAGATGTAGGTGTTACCTCAGTGTGTCCATAGGATGAGATGAAATCAGGATTTTCCTTCTCCACTATCTTCCCAGAAACCCTTGTTACTTTTTACAAATTTACTGCCGCATCCCAAAATCTGTTTAGAGTCCCTTATTGATTGAGGCTCACAAGTTAAGTTTTCTTATTCTGTAAATTCCTCACCAATTTATTGTTTCCCTGCCAAAAAAGTATACAAACTGCCTTGCTTGGCCATTTCCTTGAGTCAAAATTTCTTTATTTTGTATCTGGGTGCACATAACAAACCTTTGAATATTTTATCCTGCTAATCTGTCTCATGTCAGTTTTTTTTTAACGTTTATTTATTTTTGAGACAGAGAGAGACAGAGCATGAACGGGGGAGGGGCAGAGAGAGAGGGAGACACAGAATCGGAAACAGGCTCCAGGCTCCGAGCCATCAGCCCAGAGCCCGACACGGGGCTCGAACTCACCGACCGCGAGATCGTGACCTGGCTGAAGTTGGATGCTTAACCGACTGCGCCACCCAGGCGCCCCTGTCTCATGTCAGTTTAATACTTAGTCCAGCTGGAAGACCTTAATAAATAGAGAAATTTTTCTTCTCTTCAAAGGCCTAAGTCTTCTCACCCTGCCACCAGGGAAGAGTGGTTTTGGCCCTACTATGCCTCAGCAGAGGAGGTTTCGGCACAGCCTTGACACATAAGCAGAGTCAGACAAATGTGGATTTATACAGGACTGGTTGCATAAACCTGTTAACCTCCATACGCAGTCATCTGGAGGATTGATGGAGTCCTCTTGGACTGGCTGGATCCTTTGTCCCATTCTAATGGGCAGCAGTAGACAGTAGGGCTTTAGACAGTACAGCCCTTGGCCTCTGACTATGCTGGCAGGTATCCATAGTCCTCCAGCTCAGACTAACATGGGTACTGTCAAGCCCCATGACCACTTAGCTGACCATACCACTGGGCAATTTAACAGCTACCTGGGAAGCATAGACAGTCCCTTGGGATGTTTCAATTCCCAACATCTGTGATTGAGATGGGTGCTTCTTTTCTCATAGCCTTTTAGCCTGCCAAGAGAAGTCATAACCCTCTAAACATTAAATCTGACCCTGGCCATGGCAATCATACAGAATACTGTGGCCCTCTAATCCTTTGGCCTTCCAGTTGTAATAAACCTTTGACATTTATGCTTGTTAAGAATCAAACATACAGAGTGACTGCATCTTTGGGGTGCCTGGGTAGCTCAGTTGGTTAATCATCTGACTTCAGCTCAGGTCATGATCTCACAGTTTGTGGGTTTGAGCCCTGTGTTGGGCTCTGTGCTGACAACTCAGAGCCTGGAGCCTGCTTCAGATTCTATGTCTCCCTCTCTTTCTCTGCTCCTCCCCTGCTTGTATTGTCTCTTAAAAATAAACATTTAAAAAAAGTCAGTCTTTTAGAGTGACTACATCTCCAAATAGGAAGTTTCTCACTGAGACTTCATGGTCTTGGAGAGCCATAAGCCCAGCCTTAGTGGTCTAAGAAACCCAGATAACTGTGGATTCTATGGTATGGAATAATCCTTGAGCCTCATCCTGTTTCATTGAGTAATATTTTCATCACCACCTTAGCTTTTCATCTCTCTTCTTGTAAAGGAGAAAGAAGAGACTGAAACATGAATTAATTTGTTCTTTAGTAATGGGTGTCCAGAGGCCAGGTGTTTCTCCTGGGCTCCTTTTCCCAGGGAAATAAATGAGATTTCTTTGCCTCCCTGCCTCTAAGATTCGAGAACCTGGTGCCAAAGACAGGAGAAGCCTTGACCACCAAGAGCAAAGTTACTTTTTCAGAAATTAAAAATAGCTTCTTGCCATCATGGCAAGAGTACTGGATGGAGGGCTGCCATGCCACCAAGAGTACTGGATGGAGGGCTGCATCCCCTGACCTGATGTGAACCCCTTCCTTCCTTGGGTTTCAGATTCCACAGCTGTATGGTCAGCCATCAGTGATGTGGAATCTGCTGCTTTCCCAACCTGGCATCTATTCTCATGCCCAATTCCAGCACCTCAGCTTTCCTTTGGGAAATATATCTCATTTGCATCCCATCCCAACAGTTCCAGGGGACAGACCCCACATTCTACCTACCTTTAAGATGAATGTATGATCTAGCCAAGTCTTGCCAACTCCTTCCTTAGGATGCTCTAATGGTTCCAAGGATGAGAATGTGACCCAAGCCAGGCCAAAGAAATATAAAGCCATGACTTTTCATGGAATTTGAGTGAAGGAGAAACCCTTCCCAGTAGAATTGCATTGAGTGGGTTTCAGCCTGGAGTTGTTGGAGGCCCCAGATGCAGTGAGAGATGCTATGCCTAAGAATGGGGCCACCTCAAAAGCACTTAGCAAGATGGAGGGTGGAGAGAATCCAGGTCACATTGTGAGATTGTGAGCCCCTGGACTTGTCAGATCCAAACCCACTCTTAAACTTGCCACTTGGAAGCATTAATTTACTTCCACCATTTCAAAATTATTTAAGAATTTATTTATTTATTTATTTATTTATGACACAGAATCCATAATCCCTGAGACTTTCTGGCATGGTGTCCTCACTGGGTGGGACATAGCTGGGGGAGACAGTAGGTATGGTCAAGTCTTGGTGGAGCTGAGGAACAACACTGTCCGTGTCTATTCCCTGTCCCTGGAGAGGGAAACACCAGCACAATGAGAGGAGAAGCATCAGGGAAAGAGATCCCTGGGCAGCTAGTTAACCTCTTTATATTTTCCTTATTTTAGGAGCTGTTTAGTTAAGGTGTATTTTTACTAGGAAATCACCCAACTCCTTTAGGTTTCCAGTGTGATGCAGTGGGTTTCTCTTACTTGACTTGGAATTTCTCTTCTCTGTTTTTCTTCAGAATTGTCACAGCTAATGAACAAATATTGATACATTATTTTTTAAAGTTTATTTGGAGAGAGAGAGAGAACGAGCATGCACAAGCGTGAGTGGGGGAGAGGCAGAGAAGGAGAGAGAGAATTCTTAGCAGGCTCTGCACTGTCAGCACAGAGCCAGACATGGGGCTGGGACTTCCAAACCATGAGATTATGATCTGAGCTGAAATCAGGAGGAGGACACTTAACTTACTGAATCACCCAGGCACCCTGATACATTATTTTTAACTAAGTCCATATTTTATTCAGGTTTACTTCATTCTACCTTTTCCAACTCCAGTATCCCATGCAGGGCATCATGTTACATTTAGTCATGTCTCTTTAGGCTTTGGCTTTGACAGTTTGTCAGACTTGCCTCCTTTCAATGACCTTGGTAGTTTTCAGGAGGACTGGTCAGATATTTGTAGCAAGTCCTGAGTTGGGCTTTGCTTGGTGTTTTCCTCATTTATATTGGGATTTGGGAATTTGAGGAAGCAGATCATGGAGGTAATGTGCTCTCTCATCACTTTTTATCAAGGGAACATGTTCTGGAGACCCCTTACCACTGCTAGTGTTAACTTTGGTCTCCTGGTTATCATAGTGTTTGTCGGGTTTCCCCACAGTAAAGTTATTTTTTCCCCATGTACATACAGTGTATCTTTAGGATGAAGACATATGAAGACCAACACTTTAGGAGAGGGGAGTTAGCTCCATTTCCTTGATGGGTAGCTGAGTGTTTACATCAATTATTTGGAATTCTTCTGCAGTGGAGAGGGGTATTTAACCCCATTCATAAAAAAATTAATAATTTACTTTTTACCAGTGTAAATATCTGGGTAGTTATTTCAATCTTTTGGTTATAGTCCAACACTCTTGTATTGGGTTGCTCAGTTCTTTCCTGCTTTGACTATTGAAAGCATTATCCATTGACTCTTATTTTCCTTTGACATATTTGCATCTCTGTGGATTTTTTCCCCCTTGGTTCTGCCTTATTTTCTGATACTTCAAGATCATCCTGGCTTTTTATTTACTGTCTCAGTCCTAGTGTCAACAAGTTCTTCAAAGAACCCTGGCTCGTCGTATTAGAGAATGGTATTAAAATCTTACATGTGTGAACTAAATGTGTTTAATAGACTGTGCAAGCAAGTATATGCATGTATTCCAACTATGTATATACACCTAATTGTCAAGATTTCTGTGTGGGCTTTAAGATGGCAGCGTAGGAGGATGCTGGGCTCACCACGTCCTGTTGATCACTTAGATTCCACCCACATCTGCCTAAATAAATAACCCAGAAAACTTCCAGAAGGCTAGCAGAATGGACTCTCTGGAGCCAAGCATAGACGTCTATGGAAGAGGGTAGGAAGGGTGGAGAGGTGGTGTGCACTACATGGATTGGTGGGAAGGAGGTGGGGTGATGGAGGGGCAGCTGGCCCGGCAAGGCAGAGCCCCCATGACTGACTTGCAAAAGCAGAGGGGCAGGACTGCATGAGTTCTGACAGCCAGCAGGACTTATCTGGACTAAGTCAATAGCTCTGCTCGGAGAGTGGGAGGGCAAGTGGACACCGGGAAGGAGAGGTGTTGAGCCCCAGAAGACAGAGGTCAGTTTGGAGGCCGGCAGCATCTCCCTCTCCCATCCCCCAGTCAAAATCCCAAAGGGAACCAGTTTCCATCACCAAAATTGCTTCTACCGCACAAACACCCAATGTTGTGCTTCTGTGGATCCATCCCTCCGATGGGCCTGCCTCCCTCCCAGTGCTACAGGGCCCCTCCTGCAGGGGACCACCATCAGCAAAACGAGCTGAGCCTGCCCCTCCCGCCCCTGTGCACCTTGCAGATCCACCCCAGGTAATACACCAGATCCCATCCAGGCTACACCACAAGCCTGGCAGTGTGCAAGTAGCCCAGACAGGGGCCACACCACGCCACAGTGAGTCCTGTCCTGGGAGAGGGAAAGATAAGGTACACACCAGTCTGACTGTGGCCCCAGCGGTGGGCTAGGGGCAGACATCAGGTCTGACTGCGCCCCACCCACCAACACAAGTTACTCCAGACAGCACAGGGGAAGTACCCTGCAGTTCCGTGGCACTCCAGAGACTATCCAAAATGATGAAATGGAAGAATCCTCCTCAAAAGAAACGCCAGGAAGTAGCGACAGCTAACGAATTGGTCAAAAACGATTTAAGCAATATAATGGAACAAGAATTTAAAATAATGGTCATAAAATTAATAGCAGGGCTTGAAGAAAGAATACAGGACAGCAGAGAATCTATTGCTACAGAGATCAAGAGAATAAGAAACAGTCATGAGGAGTTAAAAAATGCTGTAAATAAGGTGCAAAATAAAATGGAGGTGACCACAGCTCAGATTGAAAAGACAGAGGAGAGAAGAGGTGAATTGGAAGATAAAATGATGAAAAAAGAGGAAGCTGAGAAAAAGAGAGATAAAAAATCCAGGAGTACGAGGGGAGAATTAGAAACCTAAGTGATGCAATCAAAGAGAACACTATCGGTATCATAGGAATTCCACAAGAAGAGAGAGAGAAAGGGGCTGAAGGTGTACTTGAACAAATCATAGCTGAGAGCTTCCCTGATCAGGGGAAGGAAAAAGGCAGTGAAATCCAAGAGAAACAGAGAACTCCCTTCAGAAGTAACTTGAATTGATCTTCTGCATGGCATATCATAGTGAAACTGGCAAAATACAAGGATAAAGAAAAAATTCTGAAAGCAGCTAGGGATAAACAGGCTCTAACTTACAAAGGTAGACACATAAGAATAGTAGCAGACTTTTCTACTGAAACTTGGCAGGCCAGAAAGGAATGGCAGGAAATCTTCAATGTGATGAACAGAAAAAATTATGCAGCCAAGAATCCTTTATCCAGCAAGTCTGTCATTCAGAATACAAGGAGAAATAAAGGTTTTCCCAAACAAACAAAAACTGCAGGAATTCATCACCACTAAACCAGCCCTACAAGAGATCCTAAGGGAGATTCTGTGAGTGAAATGTTACAAGGACCACAAAGTACCAGAGACATCACTACAAGCGTGAAACCTACAGACATCACAATGACTCTAAACCCATATCATTCTATAATAACACTGAATGTAAATGGACTAAATGCGCCAACCAAAAGACATAGGGTATCAGAATAGTTAAAAAAAAAAAAGACCCATCTATTTGCTGTCTACAGGAGACTCATTATAGACCTGAGGACACCTTCAGATTGAAAGTGAGGGAATGGAGAACCATCTATCATGCTACTGGAAGCCAAAAGAAAGCTGGAGGAGCCATACTTATATCAGACAAACTAGACTTTAAATTAAAGGCTGTAACAAGAGATGAAGAAGGATATTTTATAATAAATACAGGGTCTATCCATCAGGAAGAGCTAGCAATTATAAATGTCTATGTGTCGAATATGGGAGCCCACAAATATATAAAACAATCACAAACATAAGCAACCTTATTGATAAGAATGTGGTAATTGCAGGGGACTTTAATACTCCACTTACAACAATGGATAGATCATCTAGACACAGGATCAATAAAGAAACAAGGGCCCTGAATAATACATTGGATCCGATGGACTTGACAGATATATTTAGAACTCTGCATCCCAAAGCAACAGAATATACTTTCTTCTCGAGTGCACATGGAACATTCTCCAAGATAGATCACATACTGGGTCACAAAATAGCCCTTCATAAGTATAAAAGAATTGAGATCATACCATACATACTTTCAGACCACAATGCTATGAAGCTTGAAATCAACCACAGGAAAAATTCTGGAAAACCTCCAAAAGCATGGAGGTTAAGGAACACCCTACTAAAGAATTAATGGGTCAACCATGCAATTAGAGAAGAAATTAAAAAATATATGGAAACAAAAGAAAATGAAAATACAACAATCCAAATGCTTTGGGATGCAGCAAAGGCAGTCCTGAGAGGAAAATACATTGCAATCCAGGCCTATCTCAAGAAACAAGAAAAATCTGGAATACACAGTCTCATAGCATACCTAAAGGAAATATAAGCAGAGCAGCAAAGACACCTCCAACCTAGCAGAAGAAGAGAAATAATAAAGATCAGGGCAGAAATAATACAGAATCCAAAAAACAGTAGAACAGATCAATGAAACCAAGAGTTGGTTTTTTGAAAAAATAAACAAAATTGATGAACCGCTAGCCAGGCTTCTCAAAAAGAAAGGGAGATGACTGAAATAGATAAAATCACAAAAGAAAATGGAATGATTACAACCAGTCCCTCAGAAATACAAGCAATTGTCAGGGAATACTATGAAAAATTATATGCCAACAAACTGGACAACCTGGAAGAAATGGACAAATTCCTAAACACACACGTGTGTCCAAAACTCAAACAGGAAGAGATAGAAATTTTGAACAGACCCAAAACCAGTGAAGAAATTGAATCAGTTATCAAAAATCTCCCAACAAATAAGAGTCAAGGACTAGATGGCTTCCCTGGGGAATTCTACCAAGACATTTAAAACAGAGATAATACCTATCCTTTTCAGGCTGTTCCAAAAAATAGAAAGGGAAGGAAAACTTCCAGACTCATTCTATGAAGCCAGCATTACTTTGATTCCGAAACCAGATAGAGACCCAGCAAAAAAAGAACAGGCCAATATCCTTCATGAATATGGATGCAAGAATTCCCAATAAGATACTAGTAAATCGAGCACAAGAGCATATAAAAAGAATTATTCACCACGACCATATGTGATTCATTCCTGGCTGCAGGGCTAGTTCAACATTCGCAAATCAATCAATGTGATACATCACATTAATACAAGAAAAGATAAGAACCATATGATCCTGTCAATAGATGCAGAAAAAGCATTCGACAAAATTCAGCATCCTTTCTTAATAAAAACCATCGAGAAAGTCGGTATCGAAGAAACATACCTAAACATCTTAAAAGCCACTTATGAAAAGTGAAAGTCTGCAAAAAGTGAAAGTTTGGCTTCATCTTTGCCAAGTTTGATGGCTTTGATTTCCTTTTGTTGTCTGGTTGCTGATGCTAGGGCTTCCAACACTATGTTAAACAACAGTAGTGAGAGTGAATATCCCTGGCATGTTCCTGATCTCAGAAAGAATACTCTCAGTGTTTCCCCATTGAGGATATTAGCTGTGGGCTTTTTATAAATGGTTTTTATGATGTCGAAGTATGTTCCTCCTATCCCGACTTTCTTGAGGGTTTTAATCAAGAAAGGATGCTGTATTTTGTCAAATGCTTTTTCTGCATTATTGACAGGATCATATGGTTCTTATCTTTTCTTGTATTAATGTGATGTATCACATTGATTGATTTGCGAATGTTGAACTAGCCCTGCAGCCCAGGAATGAATCCCACTTGATCATGGTGAATAATTCTTTTTATGTGCTCTTGCGTTCGATTTGCTATTATCTTATTGAGAATTCTTGCATCCATATTCATCAGGGATATTGGCCTGCAGTTCTCTTTTTTTGGTGGGTCTCTGTCTGGTTTGGGAATCAAAGTAATGCTGGCTTCATAGAATGAGTCTGGAAGTTTTCCTTCCCTTTCTATTTTTTGGAACAGCTTGAGAAGGCTAGGTATTATCTCTGCCTTCAAATGTCTGGTAGGATTCCTCAAAGAAGCTGTCTGGTCCTGGACTCTTATTTGTTGGGAGATGTTTGATAACTGATTCAATTTCTTCACTGGTTATGGGTCTGTTCAAGTTTTCTATTTCTGCCCGTTTGAGTTTTGGTAGTGTGTGGGTGTTTAGGAATTTGTCCATTACTTCCAAGTTGTCCACTTCGTTGATATATAATTTTTCATAGTATTCCCTGACAATTGCTTGTATTTCTGAGGGACTGGTTGTAATAATTCCATTTTCATTCATGATTGTATCTATTTGGTTCATCTCTCTTTTCTTTCTGAGAAGCCTGGCTAGAGGTTTATTAATTTTGTTTAATTTTTTTTTCAAAAAACCAACTCTTTCATTGATCTGCTCTACTGTGTTTTTTTTTTTATTGTGTATTGTTTATTTCTGCCCTGATCTTTATTATTTATCTTCTTCTGTTGAGTTTTGTGATGTATTTGATGTTCTGCTTCTATTTCCTTTAGGTGCACTGTTAGATTTTGTATTTTTCTTGTTGGGATTTTTCTTGTTTCTTGAGATAGGCTTGGATTGCAATGTGTTTTCCTCAGGACTACCTTTGCTGCATCCCAAAGCATTTGGATTGTTGTATTTTCATTTTCTTTTGATTCCATATATTTTTAAATTCCTTCTGTAATTACCTGGTTTACCATTCATTCTTTAGTAAGATGTCCTTTCAACTCCATGCTTTTGGAGGTTTTCCAGACTTTTTCCTGTGGTTGAGTTCACCTTTTATAGCATTATTATCTGAAAGTGTGCTTGATATGTTCTCAATTCTTTTGTATTTATTAAGGGATGTTTTGTGACCCAGTATATGATCTATCTTGGAGAATATTCCATGTGCACTCAAGAAGAAAGTGTATTGTGTTGCTTTGGGATGCTGAGATCTAAATATATCTGTCAAGTCCACCTGGTCCAATGTATCATTCAGGGCCATTGTTTCTTGACTGATTCTCTGTCTAGATGATATATACATTACTTTAAGTGGATTACTAAAGTCCTCTGCAATTACCATATTCTTATCAATAAGGTTGCTTATGTTTGTGATTGTTTTATGCATTTGCATGCTACCAAATTCAGTGCATAGACATTTATAATTGTTAGCACTTCCTGATGGATAGAACCTATATTTATTATGAAATATCCTTCTTCATCTGTTTTTACAGCCTTTAATTTAAAGTCTAGTTTGTCTGATATAAGTATGGCTACTCCAGCTATCTTTTGACTTCCAGTAGCATGATAGATAGTTCTCCATCCCTTCAATTTCAATCTGAAGCTGTCCTCAGGTCTAAAATGAGTCTCTTGTAGACAGCATATGGATGGGTCTAGTTTTTCATCTATTCTCATACCCTATAACTTTTGATTCGAGCATTTAGTCCATTTACATCCAGTGTTATTATTGAAAGATATGGATGGGTATTGAGGAGGGCACCTGTTGGGATGACCACTAGGTGCTGTATGGAAACCAATTCGACAATAAATTTCATATTAAAAAAAACAAATCAATGATAATTATTTATTTATTTTTAAAAAAAAATTTTTTTTTCAAGTTTATTTATTTTTGGGACAGAGAGAGACAGAGCATGAACGGGGGAGGGGCAGAGAGAGAGGGAGACACAGAATCGGAAACAGGCTCCAGGCTCCGAGCCATCAGCCCAGAGCCCGACGCGGGGCTCGAACTCACGGGCCGCGAGATCGTGACCTGGCTGAAGTCGGACGCCCAACCGACTGCGCCACCCAGGCACCCCTAAATGATAATTATTTAAAACAAAAGAGAAAGATATGGGTTTAGAATCATTGTGATATCTGTAGGGTTTCGTGCTTGTAGTGATGTCTCTGGTACTTTGTGGTCCTTGCAACATTTCACTCACAGAATCCCCCTTAGGATCTTTTGTAGGGCTGGTTTAGTGGTGATGAATTCCTTCAGTTTTTGTTTGTTTGGGAAAACCTTCATCTCTCCTTCTATTCTGAATGCCAGACTAGGATGAAGGATTGCTGGATAAAGGATTCTTGGCTGCATAATTTTTCTGTTCATCACATTGAAGATTTCCTGCCATTCCTTTCTGGCCTGCCAAGTGTCAGTAGATAGGTCTGCTACTACAGTTATGTGTCTATCTTTGTATGTTAGGACCCATTTATCCCTAGCTGCTTTCAGAATTCTCTCTATCTTTGTATTTTGCCAGTTTCATTATGATATGTCTTGTAGATCGATTCATGTTACGTCTGAAGGGAGGTCTCTGTTCCTCTTGGATTTCACTGCCTGTTTCCTTCCTCTGATCAGGGAAGCTCTTAGCTATGATTTGTTCAAGTACACCTTCAGCCCCTTTCTCTCTCTCTTCTTGTGGAATTCCTATGATACCGATAGTGTTCTCTTTGCATCACTTAGGTTTCTAATTCTCCCCTCATACTCCTGGATTTTTTTTTAATCTCTCTTTTTCTCAGCTTCCTCTTTTTTCATAATTTTGTCTTCTAATTCACCTATTCTCCCCTCTACCCCTTCAATACACGTTGTGGCCACCTCCACTTTATTTTGCACCTCACTTATAGCATTTTAAAATTCATCGTCACTATTTTTTAGTCCCTTGATCTCTGTAGCAATAGATTCTCTGCTGTCCTGTATGCTTTTTTCAAGCCCAGCAATTAATTTTATGAGTATTTTTCTAAATTCATATTCAGTTATATTGCTTAAATTGGTTTTGACAGATTCGTTAGCTGTCGCTACTTCCTGGAGTTTCTTTTGAGGATAATTCTTTCGTTTTGTCATTTTGGCTAGTTTTTGTTGTTGTTGTTGTTCCTTATGCATTTTAAAAGCTTGTGTGTTCTCTGCATCTGTCACCACTGCAATATTAAATGGAAGGTCACACACTGTCCAGGGTCTGGCCCTTCAGGAGGTTTTTTTTTTTTTTTTTGAGATTTTTACTTGCTCTCTGTTGTGATGTTGGTTATTTTATTTCCCTACTCTAGTGATATTTTCACCCTCCACCAGGTGCGCTTTGATTTGTTACATGGAGTAGCCCTGTAAAGGAAAACAGATAGACAAACAGGAGACAAAAACATGCAAGCAAATAACAGAAACAAAGAAAGCTAAAAAACTGAAAACTAAAACAAAAAACCCACAAACACCAACTACAAGTAAAGAACATGGTGGAGGCAGTCCTGATGGGAGAACACAGACAAGGAGAAATGACAGGAGCAGGGATGAAGAAAACATAAACATTGACTAGGCAGAGAAACTAAAAGGCTTAATCTAGAGGGAGAGAAAGGAAAATAAAGAAAGATGCAGGGAAAAAAAAAACAAAATAAAGTTACCTAGACAGAGAAACTATATGGCTTGATTATTCCAGAGAGAGAGGAAGGAATGTAAAGAAGGAGGTGTAGAACATGTATCAAGAGAATGTATTAAATATATCCATTTAGACAAACCATAAACAAGACTAACCAGCCTAGAGGAGGGAAGAGATAATGAGGAGAGATGGGGGAGAATATATCTATATATCCAGAGGTGACCTAGAGTTAATCCAGGCAGTGCTGCAGCACTGGTCTGGGGGAGCTGTCCACAGTGTCTGTCCAGCTCCATTAGATAGTTACCTAGTGTGAAGGGGTGTCATTTGGTGTAGTCTGGACCCACCTCCACTATGGGCCCTGGGACTGATCCCTGAGGCCCCACCTTGGTGGTGGTGGTGGAGGGGGAATGGTGATCCCCCAGTGTCTTCCTCACGGAGTTAGACCCAGTGGACTGTGTCATTCTCTCTGTGCCGTGGGTGCAGACGGGATGGTCCTTCTCACTCTGCCAACTCCCCTGACTCTGTGCTTGGCTAGGATTCAAAGTCCCACTCTGTACACTCTGGCACTGGGGAAGCGCCTCTTAGTGCAGCCCGATATGTGGTCCCGGCTGTCTTTGTCTGTGCTGGCACACTTCAGGGAGGACTGCCTTCTCCTACTGCAGACTGCACTGCCAACCTTGCTGCTGAGACCTGGGGGTGGCAGGTGCAGTCAGCACGCGGGCTTTGTCTTTTCCCGCAGCACTCCAGGGAGGGGGATGCTTTCTCCAACTGTGTACTGCACCTTAGGCCAAGCCACTGAGCCCAGGGGTGGCAGACACAGGCTTTGTACTATCACACAGCCCTCCAGGGAGAGGACCACTTTCTCCCACTGTGGACTGCATGCACCCTGACCTACCACCACACCCAGGGCTGGCTCCCCTCCTCCCCAGGTGCAAGAACAGGGAGCCGGCCCCAGTCTGAAGAAAGCCCTGCAGTTAGAGATAGGATCCCTCTCAGTCTAAGTCTGAGGTCTTTCTCCTGCCCAGATATGGTCCTACACTTCCCAAGCTGCTCTTTCTCTTCCCTTTGTCTCTCCGCAGAAGGGGGTCCCTACCTTCCAGACTCACATGGACTTTTTTAATCTCCCCCAGGTTGCAATCACCCACCTATCTTTTCTCCGGTTTTCCCATTTTCTTCTTGGTAGATTCAGTCTCTTCATACCAGACTCTGGAGTTCAAAGTCCTTTGGCTTCAGCACCTCTTTGTTTGAGAGAGGTGGGAAGTATGAATCCCCCTATTTCTCTGCCATGTTGGCCCAAAGACTCATTTCAGATCAGAGGACATGTGCAGATTGAAAGTGAGAGGATAGAGAACATATATCATGGTAACAGACATCAAAAGAAAGCTGCAGTACCCATACTTATATCAGACAAACTAGATTTTAAGGCAAAGCTTGTAACAAGACATTAATGAAGGCATCATATTATAATTAAGGGGTCTATCCATCACAAAGAACTAACAGTTGTAAATATTTATGCCTCCAAAGTGGAGCACCCAAATATATAATTCATCAATCACAGACATAAGCAAACTTACTGATAATAATACTGTTATTGTGACTTTAGTACTCCAGTTACAACAATGGACAGATCATCTAGGCAGAAAATCAATAAGGAAAAGATGACACGTTGGACAAGATGGACTTAAAAGATATACTCAGAACTTTATATCCTAAAGTAGCAGAACGCACATTCTTCTTGATTGTACGTGGAACATTCTCCAAAATAGATCACATACTGAGTCACAAAACAGCCCTCACCAGGTACAAAACAATTGAGATAATACCATGCATATTTTCAGATCACAACACTATGAAACTTGAAACCAACCACAAGAAAAAATTTGGGAAACCGAAAATACATGGAGGTTAAAGAACATCCTACTAAAGAATGAATGGATCAACCAGGAAATTAAAGAAGATATTTTTAAAAATGTAAGCAAATGAAAACGAAAACAGGACAGTCCAAATCCTTTGGGATGCAGCAAAGGTAGTCCTAAAAGGAAAATACATTGCAATTCAGGCCTATCTCAAGAAGGAAGAAAGGTCCCAAATATACAACCTAACCTTACACATAAAAGAGCTAGAAAAACAGCAGCAAATAGAACCCAACAGCAGCAGATAAGGGGAAATAGGAAAGATTAGAGCAGAAATAAACACTATAGAATAAAAAAGAAAACCAGTAGAACAGATCAATGAAACTAAGGTCTGTTGTTTTTTTTTTAAGAAGAAAAAAAATTGATAAATCCCTAGCCAGGATTCTCAAAAAGAAAAAAGAGAAGACCCCAATAGATAAAATCATGAATGAAAGAGAAGAGATCACAACTAACACCACAAAAATGCAAACAATTATTGGACAATACCATGAAAAATTATATGCCAGCAAACTGACAATTTGGAGGAAATGGAAAAATTCCTAGACACACACATACTACAAAAACCCAAATGGGAACAAAAGAACATTTGAACAGACCCATAACCAATGAAGATGTTGAATCAGTTATCAAAAATCTCCAAACAAATAAGAATCCTGGGCCAAATGGATTCCCAGGGGAATTCCCCCAGGCATTTAAAAAGAGTTAATCCTATTGTTTTCAAACTGTTCCAAAAAATAGAAATGGAATGAAAGCTTCCAAATGCATTCTATAAAGCTAGAATTACCTTGATTCCAAAAACAAAGACCCCACTAAAAAGGGGAATTATAGCCCAATATCCATGATGAACCTGGATGCAAAAATTATCAACAAGATACTAGAAAATTGATTTCAACAGTATATTAAATGAATTATTCACCATGATCAAGTAGGATTCATTCTTGGGCTGCAGGGCTGGTTCAATATTTGCAAATCAATCAACGTGATACACCACACTAATAGAAGGAAGGATAAGTCATATGATCCTGACAATAGATGCAGAAAAAGCACTTGACAAAATATGGCATTCTTCATTGATAAAAATCCGCAAAGTAGGGATAGAAGGAATACACCTCAAGATAGTAAAGGCCATATATGAAAGGCCCACAACTAATATCATCGTCAATGGGGAAAAACTGACAGCTTTCCCCCTGAGATCGGGAACATGACAGAGATGTCCACTCTCATCATTGTTGTTCAACATAGTGTTGGAAGTTCTAGCCTAAGCAATCAGGCAACATAATGAAATAAAAGGCATCCAATTGACAAAGAATAAGTCAAACTTTCGCTCTTCACAGATATGATACTGTACACGGATGACCCAAAATATGCCACACACACACACACACAACCTGTTAGAGCTGGTACATGAATTCAGCAAAGACACAGTGTATGGAATCAATGTACAGAAGTGGGTTGCATTTGTATATACCAATAATGAAACAATAGAAGGGTATATTAAGGAATCAATCCCATTTACAATTTCCAAAAAACCATAAGATATCTAGGAATCAACGTAATGGAAGAGGTAAAAGATCTGTATGCTGAAAAGTATAGAAGGTTTATGTAAGAAGTTGAAGACAGAAGAAATGAAAAAAAAATTCCATGCTCATGGATTGTAAGAACAAATATTGTTAAAATGTCACAACTACCCAAAGCAATTTACACATTCAACACAATCCCTATCAAAATAGCATCAGCAATCCTCACAAGCTAGAAAAATCCTAAAATTTGTGTGGAACCCCAAATGCCCCCTGAATAGCTGAAGTAATGTTAAAAAAGAAAACCAAAGCTGGAGGCATCAAAATCCTGGACTTTAACTTGTATTACAAAGCTGTATTCATAAGACAGTATCATACTGACACAAAACAGGCACATAGATCAATAGAATAGAATAGAGAACCCATAAATGGACCCACAGTATATGGCCAACTAATTTGCAACAAAGCAGGAAAGAGCATCCAATGGAAAAAAGACGGTATCTTTATAAAGTGGTGCTGGGAGAACTGGACATCAAAATGCAGAAGAATGAACCCGAACCACTTCCAATTTACACAAAAATAAATTCAAAGTGCATGTGAGACATTAAACCATCAAAATTGTACAGGAGAAAACAGGCAGCAACCTCTTTGACCTCAGTTGCAGCAACTTCTTACTTGACATGTCTCCAAAGGCAAGAGAAACAAAACAAAAAGTAACTATTGGGACCTCATCAAGCAAGATAGAAAGCTTCTGCACAGCAAAGTAAGTAATCAATAAAACTAAAAGGCAATTGAGGGATGGGAGAAGATATTTTCAAATGACATATAAGATAAACGATTGGTATCCAAACTCTATAAAACACCTACCAAACTCAACACCCCAAAAACAAATAATCCGGTGAAGAAATGGGCAGAAAACATGAATAGACACTTTTCCAAAAGGCATCCAGATGGCAAACAGACACATGAATAGATGCTCAACATCATTCCTCATCAGGGAAATACAAATCAAAACCACAATGAGATACGACCTCACACGTGTCATAATGGCAAAAATTGATAACTCAGGAAACAACAGATTTGGCAAAGATGTGGAGAATGGGGAACCCTATTGCACTGTTGGTGGGAATGAAAACTGGTGCAGTCACTTTGTAAAACAGTATGAAGATTCTTCAAAAAATTAAAAATAGAACTACCCTACAACTCAGCAATTTCACTATTAGGAAGTTATGCAAAGGATACAGGAATGCTGATTTGAAAGGGCACAGGCACCCTGATGTTTATAGCAGAGCCATGAACAATATTCAAATTATGGAAAAAATCCAAATGTCCATGAACTCATCAACTGACGAATGGATTAAGAAGATGTACTAATGTAAAATGGGCGCCTGGGTGGCTCAGTTGGTTAAACTCCCCCTTGGCTCAGATCATGATCTCACGGTTTGTAAGTTGGAGCTCCACATCGGGCTCTGTCCTGACAATTCAGAGCCTGGGGTCTGCTTCATGTTCTGTGTCTCCCTCTCTCTCTGCCCTCCCCCACTCACACTCTGTCTCTCAAAAATAAACATTAAAACAAAAAGTTGTGGGACACACACACACATACAGACACACACAATAGAATTCTACTTGGCAATAAAAAAGAATGAAATATTGTCATTTGCAACAATATAGATGGAAATGGAGGGTATTATGTTAAACAAAATTAGTCAGAGAAAGACAGATATTATATGATTTCACTCATATGTGGAATTTGAGAAACTTAGATGAACATAGGGGAAGGGAAGGAAAAATAAGATAAAAACAGAGAGGTAGGCAAACCATAAGAGACTCTTAAATACAAAGAACAAACCGAGGGTTAAGGGTGACAGTGGGTTTGAAGGTGAGCTAAATCAGTGATGGGCATTAAGGCAGGCACTTTTCAGGATAAGCACTGGGTATCAAATGTAAGAGATGATTCACTGGGTTTTACTCCTGAAACCAAGACTACACTGTATGTTAACTAATGTAAAAAAAAGCTGCATAAGGAAATGCAGGAATGCTAGACATCCTAGCTCTTAGCATAGATGTTTATGGGACCATGTTCAGCAGCTGTGACCAAAAAAGTACATCACACATCTTTTCCCCAAATACAAAACAAGCAGGGGAGGGGATTCAGAGGTCATTGAAAAGGATCCCTGGAGGATTTAAATCTAGGTAAAGTGTTAACATGGAGCGCCTAGAGGAAGAATGATAATGGAAAGTCCTGCCTGCCCTTAGTCAATTTGCAAATTACTTTCTCCTGTCCTTATCCTTTCCACATGTAGGGTTTGACCTCTTTACATGTTTTTTGCTAATGCAACTCCAGAGTTTGAACTAGAAAACTTAAAGTTTCAAATATTTGGTAAAAAAAAAAAACTCCAAAACGAAAAACGACACCTCAATAAAAGAAGCAGGAAACAAACCTTTTCCTTTAAAGTGTAGAAAGCAGCCACTGTCCTGGGGCAGGTAGTAGTCCTGGAAATTGTTACACTTAAGGACATCCAATTTCAATGGTTGCTGCCATTCCTGTGAAAGTAACTTCAACCTCTAAATCTCAGTAATTCTGAGGGGCTGTCTCTTCTTTTTACCCAAATTCATTATACTGAAATTAACCTGTTCTCTGAGTAAGAGGAATTTGGGAGGAGGGCTGGCTCTTCTCCTTCCTCCCACATACAATAGCTGATGACTCCGTAAGATTTCTTAGTTCAAGAAAGACTCTGAGAGTCTGTACACCATTTAAATTGCTGTAGGAAGTAATAGAACCAAACGAAACTCCTGGGCTATAAAAGAAGGCTTTAATATAATAATATTCAAATCTAGCTTTTACTATTTAAGATAAATATTGCCACTCCAAGTAGGTAAATGGATGGGAGGAAGAAGTGTCAAGGAGATGGGGTTCATCACAGCAAGTGTCCAAGCTGCTGAGGAAAGGTTGCACTATCACTGGACAATCACTCAGTCCTGAGCTTGATTGTGGCCAATTCTTCTTGTTCTTGAGTTTCACTGGTCAGCTAGGATTGGGGCTCCAGCTGGCAGGACAGGATGTAGCTAAAGAGAGAATGACACCTGTGAGTCGACCAGGAGCTACAATTCAGGTGTCTCTCCCAGGGTTTTCCCAGTAGTTGGAGTCTGGTGTTCCAGTGATCACAAGGAAACAAGGCTTGAGGCTGCCCAGGGAGCCATGGATGCAGGATCCCTAGAGTGGCCACCAGAAAGAGTCCATGCCTTTGCCCAGCTCCTGATGGGCCTCACCTCTCATCCTCACTGAGTCGCTCCACAGCCTGGAACCAGGCTCTAAACTCCTCCTTCGGTTCTAGAGTGTAGTTATCTGCAGCCACCTGGAGGAGCATGATCTCTTTCATTACTTTGTATTCCTAGGCCAAGAGAAGAACAGGATGCACACAGAGCCTGGGTGGGTTGAGCAGTGGGATAGGGGACCAGTCCTAGGTCTTTGCACATGTGGCAGCCTTCCTTCCCTGAAAATTCATCCAGTCTCAACCTGTTCTCAGAGGTGAGTATAAATAGCCCCTCCTCCTGCAGGAAGTTATCCCTGATGCCACTCCCCTGACTTCACTTACCAGATGGATGGGTCTTACACTTTTTCATTATCAAACTATTCCAGTAAATGTGTGATGGAGGGGATGCAGCCAAGAAATATTCTTCCCAGGGGCATCTCTGGTATCCACTCCCCTACACTTCCCTAATAGGAAGTGCCACAAGTGCTCACCTTAGTTTTTTTCTTATGGTTGATCCCATCTCCCTAGAAAGCAAATAGCCAAAGTCCATCAGAAAGAGCCCCTTGTTATTGCTTGTTCCTTATACCCATCCTTTCTCATGTTGTTCTCGTGTCAGGACACATTAGAAGACTGTCCATACACAGACAACAGGACTGGGATATAAGCCAGGCTCTGGGGTCCAGAGAAAGGACGACATGGGGTAGACAGTCAAGCACCTTATAGCACAACCCTCTCTGATGACAGAAGGGGAGGCTGAAACCTCTGGGGGGAGGGGGCTGTTAGGCTATGTAAGTGCTTGCCGATGTGGAGGTGCCTGATTTTGCTCTCCCCCCATAAGCAGCCTGAGAGGGAGAGGCTGAGGTCAACTCAGACAAACTTCATGCAGCTTTGCATTCAGTCTTGGGCACCAGGACCAGTGTCATAAGTGCAAACTCCCTTCACTCACCACTGAGATGAGAAACTCTAGCTCACAGGGGTAGCTGTGAAGCTCTCATGAGGGGAGGTTTGCCAAGTCCTGAGGTCTCAGGACTCATTACAGGGGTTCTCCACTCCCAAACCTCAGGATTCTGGGCCCTCCTACACAATCTAGAGGTTCACTTACCTTCAGATAGTCCTTCATTGCAGTGTCCAGCATCACCATGTCAGTGAGGAAAGTGCCAAGGAAGGGGACAACACCCTGTGTCATTGGGGTAGGGGTGGGATGAGTCCCTGCTCTCAGGTGCACACAGGGACCCTCCCTTGAAGATGCTTTAGCCTCCTGGTCCACCCCAGGTTCTCACATGGAGCAACCTAGGATCCCTAGCAGCCGCCTCTCAATTCCCCCTTACCCTCACCCTCCAAGGACATCAGACTTCTCCTAATCACCACCAGGGCCTGCTTTTAGAAAATCAAATTGTATGTAGTCCTAGGCCCCTCCCCACCCACAAATCCATTCTGCATCCAGCTGGATAGACCCTCCTCCTAGTCACTTTAAAATAAGAGTTTTGGAGGCTGTGGCAACAAGAGGAGGAGCTGGAGTAGAAAGGTCCACCTGTCTTGATAAGGAGGCCTCCAGCTGTCAGAGAGGAGCCCTTCTCCTCTCACTCTGGAGGCTCTAATCCCCAGGAACACTCACCTTCTTCTGCAGCCTTTTCTGGGCTCTCTGGAGGCTCATCATCAGGGTGGCCCATTTAGATGGCCGCTCCTGCAGGGTCAAGGACAAGTTCATTGAGACCATAATATCCTCAGTCCACTCCCCCCGCCCCCCACCATCTTTGACTTGAGACCCTGGACATCTGACCCAAGTCAGCTGGTACCAATGCTACATTATCCTTAAGCATGCTGTGAGTGATTCTAGCACAATCTCAGCTCCAACATTCACTCCATGTGTGACCTTGAACTTGCAGCCTGGCCTTCCTGAGCTTGGTTTCTCATTGAGAAAAGTGAGAACACCACCTACGCCACATGGTCTTCTGAGGACTCAGTGTCCTATTACTATCATTATTGTTTCCCTCCATCCATCCCAACCCCACTACTGAGCAGAGGGCTGGCCTCTGGGCTCTCAAGCTGTATACAGGTCCCCATCTGGACTAGCTGTTAATATGGAGACACAGGGTGTCTATAGCATCTGGTTGAACAGCACCTTCTTGCTCCATGCCCAATGGAATCTTCACCCCAAACTGTAACCATATTCATACCAAAGCCTTCACCTCCCCAAGGAATGCTTCATGTCATTCCCCTACACAGCAGTCCTTCTTCATCCACTCAAGACCCTGTTCCCTCAGGCCCCACCCTCTCTCTTCCCAAACCTCCTCTTCCCATGATACCTTCAGGAGCAGTTCCCTTCTCTGTGGGTTATCTTCAGTGCACAGCTTTTTAAATTTTTGAAAGCTCTTCCTGAATAGAGGAAAAAATGGCAGAAAAAATTATAGGAATAATGTGTCTTGATTGTAAGTCCCTCTTATTTGAGTACTCCAAAAAGTCAAACTGCCAGTATTAGGGTTTTCTCTGGATTCCTCTGAGAACTAAGGTGTTTATAGGACATGGAGGGAGCTCTCACGTGGGTCATCCAGTGCCACCATTTCCATATTAATTGAGCAACTCCGTTTCAGTCAGTTGTGGTTTCAATTGGGCAGAGAGTTTTGTTGTTGTAAAGTAAGCACTTGATAATATTTAATTTGGGTCAACTCAGTGCGTGATATTTAAGAAAAATTATTTCTATAGCTGGAGTCAGGGTGGACTATTCTCCAGGGTGGGTTATAGACCTGTACACCAGCCCAGGTTCTATTGCCAGGGTTTGCTGCCTCCCAGGAGGGTCCCAGTTACTGAGGGGGAAAAGATGTGCATATGGGAAATCCCTCATCCTCCCTGATCCTTCTATGGAGAGAGGCATACTCACCTGGAAACTTTCTCCCATGTCTTCTTCAGACGGTAAATTGAGGCAGTCTGCAGAGCAGAGAGGATGGCATGCAGTGAAGAGTAGTTCTGCATGATTTGACAGGCCTGGGGAGGGAAGAGAATGAGTGGTCATGTGGGTAGCAGGAGTCCTATTTGCTCTAAAGTATCAGCCTCCCTCAGTTTAAAATTTCCCTCCAAGATGACAGATATCCAGGTGCCTGCAGAAGGGCACATATAAAACCCTAAGAGTAACACTGCTGGGGAGAGAGAAGATTTTAGCTCATTCCAAGGAAGGAGCCAGGTAGGAACTGAGCGTTCCACCATTGGGACATGCAAGTAAAGGTCAGCATGTCCCTGGAGGGAAGAGCCTAGGGACTGTGCAGACCCTAGGGCTTAGACTAGGGACTCCAACCCTGAGAATTGATAAAGGAAATATCAGTTTCCAAGGCTCAGAAGAGTGACTCATCTTGGCCTCCCATAAAATACCTTGGCCACCTTTATCCAGTGCTCCACCACCATGGCCCTGTCCTGGGCTATCATTCTTGGGTTTCCAAGGCAGGTGGTGATGACACAGTTGACCACACTGTTAAATTGGGTGACGGTAGCACAGACTGTGGGTGCCAGGTGCTCATTACCAGGCTTATTCCGCTTGGACCAGATGGAGCCCAGGCACTGATGAGGCCGCACCTTCTTGAACAGCTCCTAGAGAATGGGGTGGGGAGGGGAGGGGTGTTCAGACAGCCATTTCACATTCAGGATTAATGTCCTAGGTAGGAGGTTACCAGGTCAGAGCTTTAGTTCCTGAAGCTGAGAATGTGGCCTGAGCCTGATTGGAATCCCTGGATTTCATTCCATTCTATTTTCACTGAGGGAGTCAAGTACAGGAAGACCTAGGAGTGAATACTGGCAGGGAAGGAAGGAGAGAATTTGGACCCTGGTCATCCTTGCTAACCCCAGCCTCTAGATGACAGTTCAATGTGACTCCTCACAAGGGGGCCTTTTCCACTCCACCTGTTTTTCCCTTTGGTCCTACTCTCCTTTCGATGCACATTCCCCCATGACAGTTACAACCACAGGTTTCTCTGTTTCCCCTTGTAGTTATGTACATGTCAGATGCCTAATAAGTGCACAGGGTGTTAAGCCTCCAAGGAAGATGGGTGGGTGATCCATGGACTTGGCTGCACCCAGTGAGCTGTCTTCCTCCACCTGAAGGACCAGGGCCTACCCATTTTTCTAGCTGTTCTAAGCTCATTTAATCTACACAGTAACTCTGCATCAATTCTTATCAGTGCCTATCTCTACAGTTTGCAGCTGGACAGTGAAAGCTTGATTTAAGGACCTTGGCAGGGTAACATGGTTGATAAGTGGTCGAGCTGAAATTTGGACCCGGACTATAGTAGTCCACATCAGGGAAAGGCAGGTCTGGGTTAGCTGACGGCAAAAATGTAGAAAGTGCCCTGCCCTGTCCTGCCCTGAGAGCCCAGCTTCTTACCGCATCTATGTACGTTAGCTGCTCTGCCACCAGCTTGGGAGGGAAGTCCATGAGGCTGGGCTTCTCCTCATTCAGCTGGTTCTTTGGGGTTACATGCCAGTGGCAGTAAGGCTCTGGCACTGGAGTTGGCTCTGTCTCTATTTTTAGAGCTGGAGTTAAAATTCTAAGTAAAGCTGATGATTGAGCTGATTGCAGTTGTGGACTTGGCACATATGCTGAAGAAGATGTTAACACTTGTTCCAGTTCTGGAACAGCTGATGGAGGTGATGCTGGCTCTGACACTTGAGATGATGGTTGAAACATAACTGGTGCTGTCTCTAGTTCCATAGTAGACTCCTTTTCTGGCTCTGCAACTGGAAGGAGCCCTGGGGCTGGCACTGGATCAGGATAAAGAGAAAGGTTCATCCACATAACTGACTTTCCAGGTGCCTTCCCAAAAATAGGACAGGTACCATTGCTTTCAAAACAATATTCAGCCCATGAACCCCACCCCAGTTAGTCTTCCCAGATTTTAATCCCCTTTACCATCTGACTCTGCCTCAGTGGGCTCCAGAGTTTCCTGATGCACCAGGATAAGGGCGGTGTGGTTCTTCAGGTCCCAGTCATGCAGCTTCATATCCACATAGGCTGTCTTTACTTTGAAACTGGTAAAATTCAGAGACTGCCAGGTATCCTGCAATTTCTGGTCAGGCCATGTACTCAAGATGGGAGAGAGGGTGCTGGGAAGAGTCATGTGTGGAGAAGCATCAGAGGCCTGGCCTTTTATTCCACACTGTACTCCCACAGCATCATTATTTCTCTATGGATCCCAGAGGATGGCCCAGCCCACTTCCAACCCAGCCTTTGCAGTGGAAGGCCTAGTCATCCAGAAAACCTGTGTGAGTCTGGTTTTTTCACTGATACTCTTCTCACCACGGCCTTGGGCATAGTCAACGCCATCCTCAGTACAGACCAGTAATAGGGCTTACGTTTGAGGCCGATTTATGAGCAGTCTTCTCACTACACCTTCTGTTCTTGGCCCTAGTTGCTGTGGTTAGCAGAGGTAGAT
Source organism: Felis catus (assembly GCF_018350175.1). Lineage (NCBI taxonomy): Eukaryota > Metazoa > Chordata > Mammalia > Carnivora > Felidae > Felis > Felis catus. Next base: position 50,814,791 of record NC_058370.1, read on the forward strand.
ATGGAGAGAAGCAGGCAGAGCCAGATGGAACAGTGGAAGGGATGGGTCTCTTAGGCACCAACTGAACCCAGACTGTGCTCTGCTTCCCAGAAGTTTTGGGGCCCCATCCACAGCTCTCTTTGACTCATTTGCTTCTTCACAGGAAGCCCCCAAACATAAGCCCTCCTATGGAAATCAAGAGATCTGTGAGTTCCATGGTTCTGAAAGTCCTCCTCCAGCCACAACCCCTATAGTCTCTTATGCTGCTCTGTGGATGCAGGAGGCCCTCCTTCTGAACCTGAAGACCCACTCATGTTTACTTGGTCTTGTAGTCTGTCATAATGGTCAAATAAGGGACAATCCTTTCATACCCAGAGGACGCCATGAAAATGTCACATATAATGAACCAAAGACATGAGTGGTTATGATGTGTACAGTGATTGCCTACCCTCTGACTAGAATTGACACCAAGGCATTGTGTCTACTTTATTCACTGAATTATCTTAGTGACTAGAAAAGTGCCTGCATTACTAGGCGATTAACATATAATGTTGATTGAATTAACCCAACCAGTACTTTTCAGATAACTGGGTGGGCCATGGGTGCCTCTGCCTGTCCCCCAGCAAGCCCTAGTCTGGCCATATAAAGGAAAAATACCAAGCCCAGCTAGCTAGAATCTCAGAAGTCCTTTGCAAACAGGACAACTTCTGCTTTCCATGTGCTTTTCTAAATTCAGAAGTGCCACAGGCCTGTGAGGGTTGAGGTTGAGAGCTTCTTCACTGGAGAGAGAGAGAGAACTATTAAACCTAAAGATACTCAGCATGTCCAGCAGCCCTTTCTACAGAGCCAGGCACCAGATAAGCCCATGCCATGTTTTCTCCCATAATTTCCTACAGTTAACACTGTGAGGTTCATCCTCTTACCACCCCACTTCCAGAAGAGGAAAGTGAAGCTCATAGAGGTGCAGTAACATTCCCAAGATACACAAGTAGTAAATGGGAGGCTCACCCCTGTGCTGTGTATGAGGCAGGCACTCACCTTTTGAACTGCTGTCTCAGGACTAATTGGGCCATGGGGAACACCTGGTATATGCAGAAAATGGATGTGATGTTTGAGGTGTTTCTATCCTGGAAAGGTGATTGTAGCAGGGACTGTAAACAATTTTCCATTGTGCCTTCCTTGAGCTTCAGCATTGTACAGGCCTCATCCAGGGACAGGGTTGATTCCTTTTAACACCAGGTAGACAAGGAGGGGCATGTAGTCAGCTACAATGCCATGAACTACCAGGAAGATCAGGGTCTGGTTCTCAGACCAGAGACCCCCATCCCTTTGGGAACTTGTGAAAGAGAAGGGACTTGAGTGCCCACACAGAATAAGGTTCTAGGCTTAAAATTGCAATTGGTTTTAGGGGGGAAATGATAAACCATTGGTAACTTCCAGGCATTCTCTTAGCTGAGCAACAATAGCACTTCTTTTAATAGCCTATATTAACAGCGTTATGCCAGTGAGTCATCAGCAAACACCCCTACTGTAGATATGAGAAAACGGAGGGTTAGAATTTCAAATGCTGCTCAAGATCATATAGGTTAGTCCTGAGAATTGTCAAAAGCGTGGGCTGCATTTCCTCTAAGCTAATGAGGCTTGGTCTGTTCCTGATAGGGAGAAAGTTTCTGGGGGAAACCACCTTCTTCAGCAGGCCCCAGGGAGCCAGTCAATTGTAGTCTGGGTTCTGGGCTTACCCTGATCATCTCTGGGTCCCAAGAAAGGACATGAATCTGGACCTGTTCTGACCCTATACCAGCACTTGATGTTGTTGTTGGACTGATGCACCTGCTGCTTGTCAAGGGAGATGGAGTTTAATCCTTAGAGCAGCTCATCAAAGATTTCCTGGGTGAAACTCTTAAAAGACAGAGGCAGGTATCTCAGCCAGGAGGCATCAAAGTCCTTCCACCCAATTTGTGCTTCCATGTTATGGCAGATCTAGCAACCTAAAACATTCTTTTAGGACACTTAAGATTTTCCCTGCATCACTGTTGAAATGAAAACAGAATTGAATCCTGTGAAGTTCCAACAGACTTGAAAGGCTGAAACAGTGGCACACAACCTCCTTTATGGAATATTATGAAGACATATAAGAACACAGCTCATGACTTGGTGGGCCTACAATAATTTAATGTGTTCTGAGAGACAGGACATTACAGAAACATATAGGATGGCTTCATCCCACCCTTAATTTTGTGTTAAATCACCCTGTTTTGTGTGATGATATGTAAGGGCTTGGAGAAGTTCTGCAAGGACAGTGGAGCTGAGTGCTACCCAGGATATCTGGGGCAAGTAGGTAAAATAATAAAACAGCAGTAAAATGCAAAGATACTCATGGCCTCATGAAAAGTAAAAAAAATAAAAAATAAATAAATAAATAAAAATGATTAATTAAAAACATTAAATATGTTCTCTATCAAAATATAAAAAATAAAATACACAATACATGCATTCTCTACCATTCCAACATATGTAAAGAGTGTCCTCCTACCTTACCACATAGCTGGTGGCAGAGGTTTGGATATTCAGATTATTTTGTGGTTGGGCCTGTGGGACGCTCATGTGGAAATATGATGTGAGGGCCTCAGGTTTGGCCCCATATTGATGTGCAGGCCCTGGGTGTGAAAAACCCTCTTCCCATTCTTACCTCAGAGCAACGCTGATTCTTGGTATCCTTCTGCACCTGACACTTATCTAGGGTGCTGCAGTAGTTGAAGCCATGGACCAGCTCCTCAGAGATATCCTGGGTGAAGCTTTGCAAGTACAGTGCCCCATAGTCGGGCCAAGAGACCTTAGGGTCCTCCCTGGACATTGCCACAAGGGGACATCCCCATTAGAAATTGTGTTCTCTACAGTACAGGCTAAGAGGGGAAGTTGTAAAGACACCCAGCAAGGAGGAAACCAGAAGAAACTCTAGGGCTCATAATTAACATATAGGTAGTTGAACTTGGTCCCCAGAAATCATCTTCTCCTGCCTGCCAAGACCTGGGGTATGAACATGAGAGATGTGCTAGGCTTTCAACACCTGACATCTTGCTTCTGCTCATGAAGGGCATAGCCCTCGTCCTCTGTCCCCTCCGCTCCCCCTCTCTCCCTCTCTCTCACACACACATACACACACAATGAGGGGCAAGAGGTGTGGGCCTGCTCTGGGCAGGATCAGAGTTGTGGCATGCTCTGTCCAGTGGGCTGCCCTGAGCTGCCTTGTGTTACCTGTGAGCGCCTCCTGCCAAATGACCAACAGCTTTGGAGATGAGGGCTGAGCTGATGTCTACAGTGACATAAAGGTTTCTCACTCTGGGCTTTCTTAAGCCCACATATCCTGAAAATGGGGATACAGCAACAGAACATTTTGTTCTCTAGAATGACTCTGGGCAAGTGAGCTGGAAAGCAGGCCATCTCTAGAATGTGGGCACCTGGTTACCAGAGTTCTAAGTTCTGTTGAAGCCTATCACCAAGGAAGTGAAGTCACTTTTTCAAGATTCCAGTACCTAGGGCCCTCCTTTAAATGAGACCTATCTAGAACCCCTTATTGGTAGTTGACTGCTTATCTTTCTCCTCCAATGTCATCTCCTTAACTGTAAACAATGAGTCAAAAATGCCATAGCCACAACTCCCTGGAAATGCAAGTAGGGTCCTAATTTTGAGGATACAGAACTGAATTCAGCTTTTTTTCTTTGTTTGTTTTACCAGTTATATGTCCTAACTCAATGTGTCTCTCAAGTATTCCATAGTTTCCTAACGTGCACGTTGGGATCAGGCTAGAATATACTTCCTAGGAGCCTCATCGGGTGTAAATGGATAAGATTTATAATATGTGTGGGCTGTTATCCAGTGTATCTGAGGCCCAAAATTAAGTATGGAAGAATTAAAAAAAGGGGTGGGATGTGGCATGGAGTACTATTCAAAAGAGACATCAGTGTAGTAATGGAACAGTCACTCTTCCGCTTGGCCTTATTTTAATACGGGTTCCATGATGGGGTGGAATGGTAGTAAAACCAATTGTTTCCTGTTGTATTTAGAATGAGACTCAGTTGTCTCATTTCAATCTATGAGGGGGCAGCCTTCACAATGGCTCCCCATGCTGACTTGTGGTATATTGTTTTGTAACTGCTAAGTGGCTAGCGACTGGTTTCTGACCAATAGGATACAGCCAATGTGATGGAAAGTCATGTCTAAGTTTCAATTTCAAATAGTCTTTCACTTCCTAGTTACATCCTCTCATGTACCATTTCTCTCCTCTTTCCCTTTACCTTTTTCTTTATCCCTGAACCAAAAATCAAGTAGTGTTTTGAGCTGCCATTATATAGAGGCCCACATGGCAGAGAACTGAGGCAGTGTCCAGGCTGAAAGACACATAGGAACCCAGGCTCTGAGTCCAGATGGCATCCTGAATCATATGAGTCAACTTGGGAGAAAATCTTCTTCCAATCTAGCCTCAGTTGAGGCCACAGCTGCAGCTTCTGACATACCCTGAGGCTGGGGAACCAAGTTAATATGTGCCTGGTTTCCTCATCCACAAAAAAATTGTGAGGTATTAAATATATGTGTTTTACAGTGCAAGGTATTGGGACAATGCAGTAACAGAAGAGCAACAGATAACTTTCTACCAGGCCTCAGCACTTCTCCCTGCCCCTCCTCCCTCCCCTTTGCTCTCCTCCTAGTTTCCCTCCAGCCACACTGGCTGCCTTTTTCACCTCCTCTGGACAAACTGGCTTCTGTTAGTGAGTGTCTGAAGCAGTGGTAGCTTCTTCCTGACACACTGCACGATGACTTGTTCAAGTCTAGTTCCCTTTTGTCATTCTGTTCTTAGCAATGTCATCCCCAGTGAGGCCTTTCATACCTTCTTACCCAATGACTCTCCAGCCTTCATTCATAGCACACATCATTTGCTCTTTTCTTTCACATGCCTTTGCTTTTGTGCTATTGCCTATCTCTAGACTGTGAGTTTCTGGAAGGCAGGTAGCTCTTGGTATTTTCAGCTCCACACATGGGCCCAACAAGGTACTGGCATCAGGTTAAAAGCTTAGTGCATAGTTAATAAATAAATGACAAGGTCTTAGAGCCCATCTCCCCTTTTAACCACATACACTGAAGAGAGAAATGCTGCTAACAGTTTCAAGTTGTTTCTGGGCAGGAGGACAACCACAATGGCCTGTACATGACTTTTCATGCTCCAGTTCCTCCAGCAGAACACCCTAGGTATCATGGAAGAAGATTCTTGAATTCTGTTCTCCAGCTCTAGCATTATAGCCCCAAGCAGGCATACCACCAAAAAAAGGGATACCTTTATTTGGGTATCCTCAAGGCAGTGGCTTTCCAGAGTCACGTGGGCAAAAGAACAGGACCTTCAGCTTCCAAAGCAAAGGATTTCAGATGCCTCCTTTTACTCTTTTTTCTGTCCACTCCCATGGTGTCCTCTTTACTAATACATCACCCTCACCTCATCCAGAAGAGTGATTCTGCACCCACCATTGTATATCCAATTAGGACCCTGAAGGTTCAGTGCAGACTGGTCTTGTCCATGGACCACAGATGCAGTGTACAGTGTTCTGGCATTTTCCCAGAGAGTATAAACAAAGACAAACAGGTGCATAAAAAGGTGCCTGATGTAGCTAACCATCAGAAAGATGCAAACCAAGGTCACATTGATATATCACATCACATCAATTGGAATAGCTATCATAAAAAAGACAAGAGATAAATGCTAGTGAAGATGTGGAGAAAAGGGGACTTTTGTCCACTATTGGGGGGATAGAAAGTTGGTACACTCACTATGGAAAATAGTATGGAGATTTCTCAAAAAATTAAAAATAGAACATAATCTAGCAATTCCACTTCTGGGAACATATCCATAGCAAACAAAACAATATGTCCAAGAAATCTCTGCATCTCCATGTTCAGAAGGCATTATTTTCAACAGTCAAGACACAGAAAAGTTTTTGAAGTTTGAAGCCAAATGACTTTGAGTCTGGGAGGAAAAGAGACTAAGCTGCTACCAGGGAGACACTGGGACAACCTGAGGGGCCATAGGTGGGTGATTGTGAACTGGGAGAGATGCAATGGGCCACGTTGGCACAGAGGGAAGGGATCCCCTTCTGTGGAGAGACAAAGGGAAGAGAAAGAGAGTCTGGGGAAGCTTAAGGCTGTATGTGGACAAGAGATAAACCTCCGATTGGAATAAACCTCCCATCTCTAACTGTGGGACTTTCTCCAGACTGGAGCTGGCTGCCCTGTTCACACACCTGGGGAGGAGGGGAGCCAACCCCAGGCTTGGTGGCTAGGTCAGGGCACTGTCTGCAGTAGGAGAAAGTGGTCCCCTTCCTGAAGGGCTGCAGGATAAGACAAAATCAGCTGGGACCACATATTGGGTGGCATGGAGAGACACTTCCCCAGTATCAGGGTGCACAGAGAGGGGGGTTTGAATCCTAGCCAAGCACTGGGGCACGGGAGTTGGAGGAGTGAGGCAGACTGCGTCCTCTGCACCCATAGCACAGTGAGAACAGCTTGAACAGAGTGATTTGGGACACCAGGTCTGTGGAGAAGAGACTGCGGGGTGGTCGTCATTTTTCTTCCCACCACCAGCAACGTGGGGCCTCAGGGATCAGTTCACAGAGTCCACAGTGGAAGTGGGGCCCATCTACACCAAACCACACTCCTCTGTGCCAGGTAACTGTATCTACTGGAGTGGGATAGACACTGAGGAACCAGACAGCCCCTTTCTCCAGACCAGCACTGCTGCATTGCCTGGATTAATTCTCAGACAATTCTTGTTATTTATATTCTTCCTTCCTTTTCTCTTTCAAATCTCTTCCCTCCTCTAGTCTGGTTACTCTGTTTGTTGGTTTGTTTAAGCAGACATTTTTAATCCATTCTCTTGATATATGTTCTACACCTACTTCTTTACTTTCCTTTCTCTGTCTGGAATAATCAAGCCCTTTAGTTTCTCTGTCTGGGTAACTTTATCTTTGTTTCTGTTTCCACACCTCCTTCTTTATTCTCAATAAGATACTAGCAAATCGAATTCAATAGCACATAAAAAGAATTATTCACCATGATCAAGTGGGATTCATTCCTGGGATGCAGGGCTGGTTCAATATTCACAAATCAATCAATGTGATACATCACATTAATACAAGAAAAGATAAGAACCATATGATCCTGTCAATAGATGCAGAAAAAGCATTTGACAAAATACAGCATCCTTTCTTGATTAAAACCCTCCAGAAAGTTGGGATAGGAGGAACATACTTCGACATCATAAAAGCCATTTATAAAAAGCCCACGGCTAATATCATCTTCAATGGGGAAATACTGAGAGTATTCCCCCTGAGACCAGGAACACGCCAGGGGTGTTCACTCTCACCACTGTTGTTTAACATAGTGTTGGAAGTCCTAGCATCAGCATTCAGACAACAAAAGGAAATCAAAGGCATCAAAATTGGCAAAGATGAAGCCAAACTTTCACTTTTTGCAGATGACATGATATTATACATGGAAAACCTGATAGGCTCCACCAAAAACTCTGCAAAATTGATATACCAATTCAGCAAAGTCGCAGGATACAAAATTAATGTACAGAAATCAGTTTCATTCTTATACACTAATAATGAAGCAACAGAAAGACAAATAAAGAAACTGATCCCATTCACAACTGCACCAGGAAGCATAAAATACCTAGGAATAAACCTAACCAAAGATGTAAAAGATGTTTTCAGATGTATGCTGAAAACTATAGAAAGCTTATGAAGGAAAGTGAAGAAGACACAAACAGAAAAACATCCCGTGCTCATGAACTGGAAGAATAAATATTGTTAAAATGCCAATACTACCCAAAGCGATCTACACATTCAATGCAATCCCAATCAAAATTGCACCAGCATTCTTCTTGAAGCTAGAACAATCCTAAAATTTGTATGGAACCACCAAAGACTCCAAATAGCCAAAGTAATATTGAAGAAGAAAACCAAAATGGGAGGCATCACAATCCCAGACTTTAGCCTTTACTACAAAGCTGTAATCATCAAGACAGCATGGTATTGGCACAAAAACAGACACATAGACCAATGGAATAGAATGGAGACTCCAGAATTGGACCCACAAAAGTATGGCCAACTAATCTTTGACAAAGCAGGAAAGAATATCCAATGGAAAAAAGACAGTCTCTTTAACAAATGGTGCTGGGAGAACTGGACAGCAACATGCAGAAGGATGAAACTAGACCACTTTCTTACACCATTCACAAAAATAAACTCAAAATAGATAAAGGACCTGAATGTGAGACAGGAAACCATCAAAACCCTAGAGGAGAAAGCAGGAAAAAAAAACCTCTCTGACCTCAGCCGCAACAATTTCTTACTAGGCACATCTCCAGAAGCAAGGGAACTAAAAGCAAAAATGAACTATTGGGACTTCATGAAGATAAAAACTTCTGCATTGCAAAGGAAACAATCAACAAAACTAAAGGGCAAGTGATGGAGTGGGAGAAGATATTTGCAAATGACTTATCGGATGAAGGGCTAGTGTCCAAAATCTATAAAGAACTCACCAGGACGCCTGGGTGGCTCAGTCAGTTATGCAACTGACTTCGGCTCAGGTCATGATCTCACGGTTCGTGGGTTCAAGCCCCGCATCGGGCTCTGTGCTGACAGCTCGGAGCCTGGAGCCTGCTTCAGATTGTGTCTCCCTCTCTCTCGGCCCCTCCCCCACTTGTGCTCTCTCTCTCTCTCAAAAATAAATAAAATGTAAAAAAAAAAAAAGAACTCACCAAACTCCACACCTGAAAAACAGGTGCTTTCCAAAGAAAGCATCCCAATGTCCAATAGACACATGAAATGATGCTCGACATCACTCCTCATCAGGGAAATACAAATAAAAACCACACTGAGATACCACTTCATGCTGGTCAGAGTGGCTAAAATGACCAAATCAGGAGACAATAGATGCTGGTGAGGATGTAGAGAAACGGGAACCCTCTTGCACTGTTGATTGGAATGCCAACTGGTGCAGCTGCCCTGGAAAACAGCGTGGAGGTTCCTCAAAAAATTAAAAATAGACTTACCCTATGACCCAGCGATACCACTGCTAGGAATTTACCCAAGGGATACAGGAGTGCTGGTGCATAGGGGCACATGTACCTCAATGTTTATAGCAGAACTTTCAACAATAACTAAATTATGGGAAGAGCCTAAATGCCCATCAACTGATGAATGGATAAAGAAGATGTGGTTTTTGTATACAGTGGAATACTACTTGACAATGAAAAAGAATGAAATCTGGCCACTTGCAACAACATAGATGGAACTGGAGGGTATTATACTAAGTGAAATAAGTCAGTCAAAGACAGATACCATATAATTTCACTCATATGTGGATATTGAGAAACTTATCAGAAGACCATGGGGGAGGGGAAAGGGGAAAACGTTACAGAGAGGGAGGGAGGAAAACCATAAGAAACTCTTAAATACTGAGAACAAACAGGGTTGATGGTGGGTGGGGGGTAGGGGAAAGTGGGTGATGGCATTGAAGAGAGCACTTCTTGGGATGAGCACTGGGTGTTGTATGGAAACCAATTTGACAATAAATTATATTAAAAATAAAGAAACAAAACAAAGCAGAAAGAAACCCACAAAAAACAGATTTTTAAATACAAAAAAACAACAGAGGGGAGGTTGGTGGGAGGATGGGTGACGTTGATAAAGGGATCAAGAGGTCCAGATTTCCAGTTACAAAATAAATAAATCACAGACATGAAAAGTATAGCACAGGCAAGATAGTCAATAAGATAGTTGTAACGTTGTTTGGTGACAGATGGTGACTGCACTTATCGTGGTGATCACCAAGTATATAATTATACAGACTTGTTGAACCTGAAGCTAATATAACACTGTATGCTCATTATACCACAATGTATAGTGACTATCACACTAAAACAATCTTAGTTTACTCACTGTTATTTTTAATTGATTGAATCTTTTACCGCCCTGTTAATATAGGTTACGTAAATGGATTGATTTTTTTAATGTTTTTTTTTAAATTTATTTTTGAGTGAGAGAACATGAGTGGGATAAGGGCAGAGAGAGTTCAAGGGGGGCGGGTACAGAGGTTCTAAAGTGGGTTCCTCACTGATAGCAACAAGCCCAATGCAGGGCTCTAACTCATGAACCATGAGATCATGACCTGAGCTAAAGTTGTATGCTCAACTGACTGAGCCATCCAGGCACCACTGGATTGATTTTTTAATACACATGATCATGTACTGACTACAGATTCTACAGATTCTCCTATTTTAAGTTTTGTTTAGGTGTTGTTAGTTCTACCAAGTCAACCTCTCTGACTTTTATAATTCCTATCAAAACACATCCAGATACATTTTTAATTCCATCAATGTTTAGTTAATTATAACATTTGACTATTTACCATTTGATTATTCTGTTTTGTGAAGATTATCATAACTAATAATATGCACCAGGTAGGTTCTAAGTATATATTATTGGAAAATAAAAAGTGTCAAAACATTGTATTATTTTGAATTATAGAAACCTAATTTGATTCAGCTCTTTAGGAACACGGTGTCTACCTAACAGGCACTACAACCTTAGAATCATCCCACTCCTTGTATGAAATAGAAAGGATTTGCTTAGAACTACTTACAAGTAACAGTCAGATGGAAGCCATCTAGTGCCTCTGGTCATTCAGGTGGGAACAGAAAGCAGGGATTCCACTCAAATTTCTGCTTTCAAAGCAAGACTTTTGTTATTTCTGTGGCTGGATAAAGAAATAGAAAAGAGAGGCTATGGAAAGTGAACAAAAGCCCAGTTTGTGTGACAATAACATCCTCTTCTCCTCTTCAACTTCTGGTAGTTTCCACCTTTCCATTATCTCTTAATCTATACAGAAAAAGATTTCTTTTCAGGCAGCCATTCAGAAAATTACAAGGCAATGTTCCCAATGTCTACTGAAGCCAGGAGTGACCAGATGAAATTCAGGTCAATTTTTTGTGGTCAGAAGCATGTTGTGGGACTTTGAGGAGGCTGCTCAAACAGAAATGACACAGCTGGGAGGGCCTGCTTTGCTCTCCTTCTACTCTCCTGCCTGATGTCTGAAATGAAGACAGGGTGATTGGTCCAGCCTGAAGCTCCAACTGCCATCCTGGTCCATGGACAGCCCTGATGATAGGGACCACATGCTAAGATGGAGCAAAAAGACAGATAATGTAAGAACTGCCATAGTGGGAATTTCAAGATTAAGTTGCATAACCTTCCTTTAGGATTTTGTTGTTGTTGTTGTTTCCTAATGAAAAAGGAGTATCTCTCTCCTGTGTGACCTTGGACAAGAGAGGTCACTTCTCTGGGACATATTCCCCTGTGCATAGTAGCAGAGATAAGAGTGAAGGCAGATTGGATAATTCTCATATCTGATGCTTTTACATGGCCAACATCTATGTTATTTTCTAATAGAAAGAGAAAGAATGTCATTGGACGAGGAGGGGGCAAGGGCACTGAGACTTACTTCATGACCAAAGGGATGGATATGCTGTCTATGCATGCACAATATGCCTAATTTCTCCTCAGAAGGGCACCTGGCTTTTGTTGTCTACCAGTCTTGAAATGAGGCCTTGTTGACTAGTGGCTTGTCCCCTAATGTGCCCCTGTGATAATAAGCATTCTGTACCTATGCTTACCTGAGCAGCGCCCCACACTGACACCCCATTCAGTACTAATTGAGCATGAAAACTTACCCTGGCTGATCACTTGCTTATGCTGTTCCACATCTTAAATCCTGATGTACAATTGGGAAATTGTGGCCCAGAAAGAAGTAGGTACTGACTCGTCCCACAGGAGGTTATCTGAAGATTAGGCCAAGCTCCAGCTTCCTTGGTCAAGTCTCAACCCTTCCCTGAGGTTTATTTTAGAAATGAGAGACCCTAAGATCCTAGGAACCCTGCCCACTGCCTCCCCATATGGGGTTATTTTCTTCCCTGCATCCTCACATGTACACAGGCACAAGAGCTCATATTGACTTCTCAAGTGAGGACCATGAAGGTACAATCAAGGAAGAGTAGAAACCAGGTAAGTGACATGAGGCAGAGGATAAAGAGCATGAAAGCAGCTCTTCCATGGAACAGGGGTATTCATTCTCCTGGCTTCATACTTGGGAGCTCAAAAATGGGGAGGGGATCCCTACACTTCTAGATTTCTACCTAGTTCAGGGCTGTCCCTGGCCCAGCCTGAAGAAGTCAGGACTGGGGTCTTGTCTTCCACATCTGTGGATACGTGGAGCTAAGATGAGACCATCTTGCCTTGGGTAGACTGGGTATATGATAAAAAGTTCAGTGTCCTCCTATATAAAGTAACTTCCTTCCTGTTGGTGACTGTAAGGATTTCATATGCTCATAAAGTTCCTAATGGCCTTGGATCTCCAGTGATGACTCACTGTGCACTGAGAACCTGAGAAAATGATTTACACTCCCTGGCCATCCTTTAGAACTGTCAGAGGCTTCAGGGATTGTGTGGATAAGAGCTTGGGATAAAGAAGAATATGCCAGAGTACTGTGTGCTCATACCAGTGTCTAAGTACAAGATCAGTGCTTGTTGTACCCTCAGAGTTCTCATCTGGAAGTAAGTTAGGATGTCTCACAAGTAAAGAGGGCATTGTGGGGGTGGATAGGAATCAGAGAGCAAGGGAGGTTCTTGATGTCCCTCTCACAGCCCGGGAAGTTTTCAGGTCCTGCTCCTTTACCCTAGGGGTCTGAAGAGTCTCTGTTATGCAGACACTCAAATAAAGATGCCTGTTTTTGGTTGCGTTTCTGCCTGGGATGCAGTGCTGGTGCTGACCTCCAGGAGGAAGGCAGGCTCATGTCTTTTATGTCCACTGAGTTTTGGGGCAGTTTTTTCCTTTATTGTTTTCTGTGTTTTTTTGTTGTTGTTGTTGTTCAGTTTTGTGGAGATATATAACATACAACATTCTATAAGTTATTAATGCTATGTGATATATTTGAAAGGTACTAAGGTAGTAAATCCTAAAATATAACAAAGGAAAATGTATATATTTATTTTTGGTGGTGGATGTTAACTAAAGTTATTGTGGTAGCCATTACACAATATGTATATGCCAGGTCATTATGTTATACACCTTAAACTTCTAGAGCCCACTGTGCCTTTAGGCAGAGGTCTTTTTGGCTGTCTCTCCCCACCCCTTGCCTCAGAAACAACTTGCATCTCTCTTTATCAGCAGTGTTCACCTCCACTATTTGAGTTTGCTAAAAGTAGAAAGAAGGGCACAAGATCTTCTCATATGTTCATTCAACAACTCTGTGCCAAACCCTCACCCTGTGCCAGGAATCCTAGTGGGCCTGAGGGGCTGAAAGTAACCCAGTTGTCCCTGCTTGCCAGGAGGTCACAGTCTGAAGTGGAGATAGATAAGAGCACAAAAGCAAAGATATGTGAAGGAAAAGAGAAAGTGGTGTAGTGCAAACACTGCAGGGTGCAATGAAGGAGGGTTGGGGAGGGCAGTCTTAAAGTGTCACTAGGAGAATCTTGCTAGAACCAGAATGACAAGAGGGAGCCACCCTGAAGAAGTCTCGGAGCAGTGTGTCAGAGAGAAGCCACAATGGGTGCTGAGACTCACAGCCAGAAGTTGGTTTGACCAAAAGAGTGTAGAAAGTTGGCCAGAGAGGCTGAAAGTTGGCCAGGAGAGAACCTGGCAGGAGAGAGGAGGGAAAGGAAAGCATGGCAGGACCTCATTCTGGGCCTGGTAGGCTGTTATAGTCTCCTTTCTGACTACATTGCCCCAAAACATTGCATTTTAAGACTACATATATTTTAATAACTCACAATTTGTGTGGACCAGTGATCTAGGTATGGCTTAGCTCAGTGTCTCTGCCTCGATGTAGCTCACAGGCTGGCGCTTCAGCCTCAGCTGAGGCTCCACTGGTGGAGGATTTGTTCTCAGTATCACTCAAAGGATATAGGATGCAGTTTGGACAGACAGTCCAAGTTCCTTTCTGTCTGTTGGCCTTGGCACTCTGTTGGTTCCCTCCTATGTGGGCCTCTACACAGAGCAGCTCCAAACATTGGGTTTGATTCCCCAACTTGAGGGAAATGACGGAGAGATAGTAATAAAAACATAGAGATGAAGAGGAAGAACACATGGGAGGGAGTAAGAAGGAAGTGAGATAATTTTTTGTAATTAAAATTTAGAATGACCTCCCATCACTCTGGCTGTATTTTGTTAATCAGAAGCCTATTTCTAAGCACCCCATCTGGAAGCCCATTCTCTTCCCTCCTGAGGAGTGTCAAATCCTTCATAACTCTTTACTGCATGCCATTCTCTCTTCTCTGCAGAGTGGTGTAACTCATGGGTGTAAGTTTTCAGGTGTGGAGGCCTTTCCCCAAGGAAGACCAGTGTTAATTAGGGATCTTCCATATGTCTGCTATTGGCACCTCAGTCAGCTGGGACCTCCTGGGAGACAACAAACTCTTGGAACAGTACCTGGGCTAGTAGGCAGGGTCTCTACATCTCCATGGGTCCTTAGCTCACCACTTCTGCTTCAGAAATCAGTTTCATTAAATGTCACCTTGGGTTAGGCCAACTGGAGATTTTCAAGTCTCCAGTTTTTCCAGATTTTCAAGTGTTTACAGCAACAGAACTCCATTCCCAGTTGGAACACAAACTGGTCAAAACTGAGATTCTCAATAGAAATTCGAATACAGGCCCCAGGTGGCCACCATGACAGCTCCCTCCCCAGGCCCATGGAGACTTCCATTCTCAGAAGAAGCCAGTGAGAAAGAAATAAATTTAAATTCCCCATATTATTATTAAATTTGTCCTTCTTTCTTTGTCTCTCCCAGGGAGAATTGCCAAAAACTTCAGGAGCTGTATATCCAAGACTATTCACTGAGCAGGGAACTGATGATCAAGGTAGACTGGAGGATGGAGATCTGGAGAGAGAGGAGGGCTGAGAGGGAAGGGGGACTGGGCAGGATGTGGTTTGTTCATTTCTCACTTAACATTTCTTTGAAAAATTAGGCTTTCTGGGTTAATAGGAAGATGGATGTTTGGCCTATGGGCAGGTGGGGTCAGTCTGTGGGCAGAAAACACTGGTCATGGAATATAATGGTGGTGGATGGGCTGTTCAGGGTGGGGGGATGCTGAGATGGCAGAATTAGTAAGTGTGTGGCTTCCATGCAACTATATCCTGCTGGCACTTACCTTCCTCTAAACCACTAGGTGGTTGGGGTATCTGGGGTTACCTTTCTTCCTTAAACCAGCCCAATCTGTCCATAGGAAGTCAGGTCCCTGCTCATCCTTCTGTCTTCACCACATCTCCAGTGGAGGGCACCATGCTTGCCCTAGGATTGGGCACTTCAGGGGAATACCATGTGCCAGGTGGACAAACAGTGTACCAGAATACCTGGACTAGGGACAGATGTGAGTGCATTCTGCAACTCCTCACTGTGCCTCTATAACCATCATTTCTCATCTACCACAGTCAGGTTTCTCACCTGAGTGCCTAGTTGGCAAAGACGTATCCTCCAAATGTCTTACGAAAACTGTCTGGAGAACTGATAGGTTCTTTCTTAGTGGACCTTTCCTGAATGGACATCAGAAGCATTATGTAAATGAGGAAGCAAGTGTCCTCTCACCCCCTACCCTGTTAATCAGGGATGGCACCTCTGATTGAGTGAAGAAAAAATTCTGTGCATGGGGATGTTTTGAGGGGCTCCTTATGGAGGTGAAGCCTTTAGCATACCTTGGTTCCAGCCTGGGTGTCAGAGACTCCAGTGGAGCTGGGACAGGGAGGTGCTAAACAAACAGGTTCCTAAGACACCCCATCACCTCAATCAGTGGCTTGGCTTAGGACAGGATGCAAGTCAGTGGTGGGGTTGGGGGTGGGATGAAGGTTGCTGGCTCATGGCCTCTAACTGGGAAAGGCAAGTGGCTTTTCCTCCGTAGGCCCCTGAGCAAATCACTGCCCTTCACTGGGCCTCTGTCTCATCTGGGAAATTGAGGGATGATGATTCTATGGCAAAGGACTCATGGAGTGTAAGGTTCAAGGAAGCAATATGTGGAGATTTCTGCCCTGCTCCAACTGGAGGTGTAAAGACCAGAACACTAATGACAGAAACATGACACTGAGTCCTCAGGGAACTCTGTGATATAGGTGTAGTTCTTCTCAGACCCTCCAGATAAGGAAGCATGTCAGGGAAGCCAATCTGCTGACCCAAAGTTAACAAAGTGAATGTTGGAACTGGGATTGATTGAGACTCAGACCATACTGGAGGACTGAGTAGCACTGGGACCAGGTGACTTGGATCAGATGTCCAGGGTTTAAGGTCGGGGGTGTAGGGGGGAAATGGGGTAATGGTGGCTTCAATGAACTTGTCTTTAACCCTGGAAGGAAAGGCTCTTCACATTTGCTGCCCAGGTGGTAAACCCCCAGACAGCCTGGAGAGGAAGCAGCAGCAGGTGAGTGTGCTTGTAAGGAGGGGCTCCAGGGTCACAGAGTAGGGGGTTCTCCCTACCAGCTGAAGGCCTCCAAATAAACAGAGGAGGTGGCTGGACAATGGAGGACACCCTGGAAATGGGTGAGCCTATGAGCTGATCAAAGAGGACCAGGAATTTGAAGTTTGGGAACCAAGAACCCCTATACTGATCCCTGAGCCCTCAGTACTTGGCAAACCTCCCCTCATGAAAGGCCACCTTTATGAGCTGGAATTTCATGACCATCTTAGGGATGAGGGAGGGAAAGTCCCTGTGAAACACTGGTCCTCGTTCCTCAGGATGCTGAAGCAGCAGAATTGCCTGACTGCAAAGCTGTAGGAGGTTTTGACTGAGCAGGGGTTAGCCTCTCCACTCAGAGGTGCCCATCTGGGGAGAGTGAAGTCAGGCCTCTCCTCCTCTAGATGCCCACAAGTAGTGGAGCAGTCCTCAGTAGTGGAGCATGAGGCCTCATCCTTCCTCTCTGTCATCAGAAAGGGCTGGGCTACTAGGTGCCTGAGCCTGCCCCAGTGTTTTGACTTCTTTTGAGCCCAGAGCTCGGCTTAGGGCCAACTTCTGTTTTCTGTGTGTTTGACCCCTTTATGGGACCTGACCTTAGTGCAATATGATGACCAGTGGGCACAAGGGGGTAGTAATTGTTGGGGGCAAGGATGGAGAGTGTCTTTCTGGTCGACTCTGGCTGTCCATCTCCCAGGGGAATGAGATCAACCTTCAGAAAAGGAACAGATGTGAGCAATTGTACTCACTGTGGGAGTGGGTAAGGGAGTGGAAATAAGAAATGACCTTGGGCAGCACACTCTCTGCCTCCACCCCCTTCCTCTTACATTTACTTGGAGAATTTGAGGACAGAGAAGTGGGAAACCCATCCACTTTGTGGGTGGGGGTAGGGCAATGGCATCAAGGAAAACTTCCTGGAGGAGGGACTCTTTATAATGCATCTGTGAGGACAGGCAAGACCTGCATGTGATTCAAGGCAAGACCTGCATGTGATTCAAGTGTATGCAAAGACCCAAGACTGGTTCCTTGCCCTACTCCTCACCTCCCACAAGTCTCCTGCAGCGTCCCCTGCCCAGGCCCTCTCTGCATCCTGTCCTTCCCTCTGGCATCCCAGGAATACAAAATAATGATGGAGATCTTGTTGCTCCAGGTAGCTGCAAATCCTTACAACTTTGAGCCAGAGGAACAATCCAGGGTCTGGTTCAGGGGTATGAAGTGGCTCAGCACTCCCAAGGCAGAAACAAATGAAGTGCTGTTGGCTTACTGAGCACTCAGAACAGGACATGGAGCACAGAGTGAAGGGGGCTTAAAAAGGGGGATGGTGATCTTATGGCAGCCACCAGGTCCTGAACACAAAGCCCAGTACCAGTAACCAGCCACTCTACTGAGACCAAGTAAGGCCTTTTCCTCAGCAACGGGGTACACCTGGGACATTCAGCGTTCCTTGGGACTCTTACTTCCATTCTGATAAGAAGGACTTTGTGAGCCTTGTTTTGTTTCCCCTGAAGGCCACTAGGAAGGGGCTGACACCCTCTCCCACCACCAGTCCCTCTCACTCAGCCCTCTTCCCCAGTGCCTATTAACCTATTGGGAGGGGGAATATTTTTTTTGTTGTTACAAATAGTAAATAGGTTTGAATATTATATAAAATCCTGTTCCTGTTACAACTTGGGGGTTGCGGTTTGGTTCTTTCATTTCCTGTGCTCTTTTAAATGACAGACAGATTCTCACATTCCTCCCTGAATTAAGAGTCATCAGCTTATTGTATGGGGGAGAATAGAGAATGGCTAGCCCCCCTCCCTGGAAACTGAAGGAGACCCCCAAGCACCCCTTATTCAGAAATTATATTTATTTCAGTATCAGAAAGGAGCATAGACAACTTCTTGGAACTGATGGGATTGAGAGATTCAAGATACTTTCACAGGTATAGCAATGGCCATTGATATTTGACTGTCTTTAACACTTGGCAGGACCATGTCTTAGGCCAGGAGAATTGCTGTCTTTATACCTTTGTGGGGAGAAAGAGGAACACTTTTAGCTTGTCTTGACATTTCTTTTGACCAAATATTAGGAACTTGTACTTTTCTAGTTCAATCTCTGGAAATTCATTAGCTCTAAGGGTAATGTAAAAGAGCTTAAAATGGGAGTGGCTTGGGGCGCCTGGGTGGCGCAGTCGGTTAAGCGTCCGACTTCAGCCAGGTCACGATCTCACGGTCCGTGAGTTCGAGCCCCGCGTCGGGCTCTGGGCTGATGGCTCAGAGCCTGGAGCCTTTTCCGATTCTGTGTCTCCCTCTCTCTCTGCCCCTCCCCCATTCATGCTCTGTCTCTCTCTGTCCCTAAAATAAATAAACGTTGAAAAAAAAAATTAAAAAAAAATTTAAAAAAAATGGGAGTGGCTTAGTGGTTCAGTCAGTTAAGGTTCCCACTTTGGCTCAGGTCATGATTTTATGGTTAGTGAGTTCAAGCCCTGCATTAGGCTCTGCACTGATATCCCAGAGCCTGGAGCCTGCTTTGGATTCTGTGTCTCCCTCTCTCTCTGCCCCTCTTCTGTTTGCTCTATCTCTCTCTCAAAGGTAAATAAGCATTTTTTAAAAATCTTTTTTTAAAATTTTTTATGTTCATTTTTGAGAGAGAGAGAGAGACAGAGTGCAAGTGGGGGAGGGGCGGAGAGAGGGAGACAGAACCCAAAGCAGGCTCCAGGCTCTGAGCTGTCAGCACAGAGCCCGATGCGGGGCTGGAACCCATGAACCATGAGATCATGACCTGAGCCGAAGTCGGACGCTTAACCAATTGAGCCACTAAGGCACCCCTAAAAAATCTTTTTTTTTTTTGACAGCTCAAAATGTGCATATGGAAAGGACAAGCCCAAGAGAAGAATTTACAAATGGAATGAGGGCATGCAGGACTTTCCATCCTCAGGGCTCCTTTAGAGGCTCTGTGATCAACTTGAATCATCCTAGGATCCTTGTTCACAACCTCTGATTTCCTTTTCCTGCTTTCATCTCCAGGGGGAAAAGATTTGTGCAGCTTTTAAGGCTACAGCTATACATCTTCTCTTGAGCATTACTGCTTTTTGTGAACTAGGATTTCCTTTACTTCCATATAAAATTTTTTAGTGCAAAAATTCCCTAGAAGGCCCCCAGCCTCTCAATCAAGTATGTCTCCACCTCCCTGGATAGTCCTGACTAATCAAGTTAGATCTGGTTTGTGAGGATAATAGATCACCATCTTGGCTGGTGAGGACCGCACTCTCATTTGCTGTCCAAGGAGTCTCTGGGGCCATGTGGTTTGGAGTTCCATGGTCTAAGACAGTCACCAGTTACACACTCAGTCATGTCATTAATGGCTTATCCTAAACGGGCAATGAGGCTTGAGCCCACAAAGCTTGGTGCCCTTGGGTATCTGTGTTCTTTTCCATTTTTATGTTTTGGCTATGTCATGGAGTGTCAAACTTTCTTGTTGGTAGCTCTGAGACATGAGGTGAAGTCAGGTGGTGTGGAGGGGTCCAGCAGGAAAATGCCATCAAACTGGTAGTCTGTAGTCATGCATGGGCACAACCTTGCCAATTGTTCTTCATTGTGGATGGTAAACAACACTGCTCTGAGCTCACCCTGAGTACCCAACCCATGATTAGAAGCTAAAGAATTACCAGCTGGCATTTTGAACATCATCCTCTGAGAAACACACTGCAAGAGCAAGTGACAGATAAATTGTTTGGAATTTATGATTTATCCTTTCCTTTGTAATGGCTGCAAGTGTCATCAAGACTCACAGAAGGCTAGATTCTGTGAAGGAGCCTTTTTCAGAATAGCCAGTAACTGAGTATAAATCCTGGTTCTTAGCAGCACAGATCCTTCCTGATATAGCAAAATCATTCACAAAATGACTGATGAAGGAAAGTTAGTAAGCCAGTATGTCTCCTTCAAAGAGGAAGAGAAGTGCCAGATCTCTGGGCTACTAGAAGGCCAGGAGGAAGGCACAGGTGTCTCAAGGCATACTCCTGCAGGACTGTGAGGCTCCTGAGACCTGATCAAGTGTATAGTAACATTTAATAAATCCTTAACTTCTTATATGGCAGAGAAGGAACACTTTATTGCATCTTTGGGCATCCCCTGGGCAAAATTACAGTGAGAGTCACCCAGAAAAGACCCATGTTTGCAGCAAGGGTCACATATCACTCAAACTGTTTTGTTCTGTTTTGGCATTCTTCTACTCCAAAAGTTTCAATTATGTTTTTTTGTTTGCTCATTGTTGAACTTCTCATTTTATTTTTTTCACTTTCTTCCTCATTTTCTTAAGTTGTTAACCTGTGTTCATTTGCAGTTTTGTGAGCTGCTTCTGAATGATTATTCTTCTCCTTTTAAAGAGTACCAGAGCAGTTCAGTTTCATTTTGTGTACTCCACCTTTTGGTCCACCTTAGAGACAACCAACTGATGCAACTAGTCCAACTGATCCAAGGGTCTCTTTGTACCCTCTGGAGATGCATCACTGAGTAGAGAATTTCTGTTCAATAGGTCCAACTCAATACATTCCACCTAATTCAGCTGCATGTTACTTCCACAATCATCCCAAACCCTTAATGTCCATTTCTTCAGAGTTTTTCTAGACTTCTCTTTATGAACTGGAAAAAGAATGCAGTTATTTTGGCGTGTAGCACAATTCTTCATGGGTTACACTGATTATCTCATGGTTTTGGACTTGCTGGTAGTTGAGTCTGCCTCAGGTGAGTTTTGGTATAGAAGCCAACAAGGCTGGTGGGTACTTGTCCGATCAAGATCAGCAGTGTCTTGCAAGGCAGCTATCTCAGGGGAGACCATTACAGGATCCTCAGGAAATCAGAGTTAACCTCCTCAGACAGGGGTTGGAGGGATTCTTCTACTGACAGAACAGACTCTGCACAATTGTGCAGCTGAATATACCAGCTCAATCAAAAGCTGCCCTCATGTCCCCATACTGATTTTCTGATCCCCATCCCATCTAAACCAATGTAATTTCATTCACTGATATGTGATGGGAATTCAATGTGTGTTGTATTTTATTCAGTGGCATAGATGAGACTCTGTGTGAAGTTTTCAAAAAGCTAAGGTCTGGAAATACAGGATTTACTTAAAGAAACATATAGAAACTTCAGCTCAATTATGGGGTAATTGAGCTGGGAATTTGACCCCCCCTGAGTTAATTTGTTTCTTTTTAAATTTAAATTAAGTGCAGTTTGAAGCGAGATATTAATTTCATTACATGTGTTTGTCAAAACTGATCTAAAATATTAAATACATGGTTGCCAAGAACCTTGCCTATTATGAATAATTGATTAGAAATACCTAATAGTTAAATGGTGGAGATATAAGGGCATCCTGGGTTTACCTCACCCCTCAAAAATAGCTGTATTGAGGTCAAATTACTTGGAACACCTAGGAAATAAATCTACAGAGCAGCAGAAGGATCTCTAAAGTTGGAGGGAGACAGCTTGGCTGATACGAGGTGATATATATAAATTGGGGGAGAGAAAACAGCAGAGCTGCAGAGGGGAGGGAACCATTTCTGTGGGGAGACAAAAGGGAGAGAAAGAGAGAGGGGTTGAGAAAGTGGGGATTGAATTAGCACAAGAGGAAAACTCCTCTGGACCATGGACTGGGGAGCAAGAAGCACTGAGTGTCCCAGTTCTTTTTTGCAAACAGCTTTGGAGCTCAAACCCTGAGGTTGTGGAAGCATGCGACTTTCTCTGGAGTGGAGCCATGGTATGCACTCCTGCAAAGGAGGGAACTGGCTGTAGAGTGCATAGCATGTTGTAGCAACCTCTGGAGCACACTGGAATACTTTTGGAAGAGGGTTTACTGCCTCCACAAGGACAAAAGACCCTGCAGGTGACAGCCAAAGGCCTTCATCAGCAGGGTGGAGAGACTCTGCTCTGGAGGAGGGGAGAAGAACCACACCATACTATTCCTTTAAGACTTTGGATTTTGAATCCCAACCATGTGCCAGAGAAAATACGTGAGTTTTTGGTATAAGGCGAGCTGGCTTCCCTCGCTAATCTGAAAGGCCTGCCTGAACAGTAGGGATTGGGATTCCTCAGTCCAAAGACTAGAGATTGGGGTGACACCACTTTCTCCTCAATACCAATATTGTGAGATTTCTGAGAGCAACACAGCAGCCCCCAGTGGAGGCAAAACCCACTTACACCAAACCCTGCCCCTCTTTGCCTAGAAACTGCTTATTTACTGGGGAAAGATTGACACTGGGCCAACACAGCCAACTTCTCCTTCAGACCCACACAGCCACCCCCTCCCCAAGGCATCAACAGAAAACTATTGTTTTTTCCTTTTTATTTCTTTTGTTTTTTTCCTTTTAGAATCAGGCTCATAGTTTCTGATTTGTTTTTTGTCATATCCTTTTATCTCCTTCTCTTTTTTTTTTGATCAGGCTTTTTATTATTTTCTTTTCTATTTTCTTCTGTTATTTTTTTCTTTATTTTTTTTAACCTTTCTTTTTCCTTGGACTCAGCCTTATACTTTTTTGATTCTCTTTTTATGGACTAATGCTCCTTCCCCCTTTTGTCCAGGATCATATCAAGAAGAAAATCAAAACACAATTAGTTAAAGGTCCAACACTTCACCACTGCAAGCAAAGAGGAGCTCTGAAGAGTACTGACCAGTGGAAGGAGCAGCCAAACACAATAGCAAGGTGCACACAGCATACATCAGAAACACTTTCTGGAGTACCAGGCCCAAGACAGTGTATGACCCCTTTTTAATATAATAGGCACAAGACACATAACAAGTTTTTAAAATACACAAAAGTCAGAAACAGCCCAAATGACAAATGGAGGAATTCTCCCAGAAAGAAAGGTCAAGAAGAAATCACAGTCAGTGACTTGGTCAAAACAGATATAAACATATATCGGAACAGGAATTTAGAACAACAGTCATTAAGACTACCAGCTGAGCTCGCAAAAAGCATAGAAGACAACAGAGAAACAATTGCTGCAGAGATCAAAGACCTAAGAACCAGTCAGAATGATTTTTAAAATGCTATAACTGAGATTCAAAATAAACTAGCCACAGTGACAGTGAGACGGAGGAGGAGAAGAGAGAATGGGTGAAATAGAAGATAAAACAATAAAAAATAATTAAGCTGAGAAAGAGGGAAAGGAAGTTACTAGATCATGAGGGAAGATGTAGAGAACTAAGTGATTCAATGAAATGAAACAATATCTGTATCATAAGAATCCCAGAAGAAGAGATAGAAAAGGGGCATTAGGTTTATTTGAAAAAATTATAGCTAAAATCTTCCCTAATCTGGGGAAGGAAACATGCTTCTATGTCCAAAAGGCACAGAGAAACCTCTTCAAAATAAAAACAGTTCAACACCATGACATATCATAGTGAAACTGGAAAAATACAAAGATAGAGAATTCTGACAGCAGCTAGGGACAAACAGTCCTTAAACTCCAAGAGTGGACACATGAGGTTAGTAGCAGACCTGCCCACTGAAACTTGGCAGGCCAGAAAAGAGAGGCAGGAAATATTCAGTCTGTTGCATAGGAAAAATATGTAGCCAAGAATCCTTTATCCAGCAAGGTTGTCATTCAGAATAGGAGAGATAAAGACCTTCCCAAACAAAACCAAGGAATTCATGACCACGACACCAGCCCTACAAGAAATTATAAGGGGGAATCTCTAAGTGGAGGGGGGAAAAACCATCAAAGATTACAAAGGACCAGAGAACATCACCAGAAACATCAAATCTACAAATAACAAAATGGCACTAAATTCATATCTTTCAATAAACACTCTGAATGTAAATGGACTAAATGCTCTAGTCAAAGACATAGGGTATCAGAATGGATGGAAAAAGAAGAAATGGATAAAAAAGAAAGATGAAGTAGTCATATTTATGTCAGACAAACTAGATATTAAAACAAAGACTGTAATAAGAGATGAAGAAGGGCATTATATCATAATTAAGGGGTCTATCCATCAAGAAGTTCTAACAATTGTAAATATTTATACCTCCAATGTGGAGGACAATACATAAATCAATTAATCACAAACATAAAGAAACTCATTGATAATAATACCATAATGGTAGGAGACTTTAATTCCCCATTTATAGCAATGGACAGATCATTTAAGGACAAAATCAACAAGGAAATAATGGCTTTGAATGACACACTGGACCTAATGGATTTCACAGATATATTCAGAACATTTCATCCAGAGCAGCAGAATTCTCATTCTTCTCAAGTGCATATGGAACATTCTCCAGAATACATGACATATTGGATCACAAATCAGCCCTCAATAGGAACAAAAAGATTGAGATCATACCATGCATATTTTCAGAGCAAAACATCATGAAACTTGAAATCAACAAGAACAAAGTTTGGAAAGCCCTCAAATATATGAAGGTTAAAGAACATCCTACTAAAAATGAATGGGTCAACCAGGAAATTAAAAGAAAAATTAAAAAAAAAATACATGGAAGCAAATGAAAATGAAAACATGGCAGTCTAAACCCTTTGAGATACAGCAAAGGCAGTCGTAAGATGAAAGTACAATGCAATTCAGGCCTATCTCAAGAAGCAAGAAAGGTCCCCAGTATACAACCTAACCTTACATCTAAAGGAGCTAGCAAAGGAGCAGCAAATAAATCCCAAAGCCACCAGAAGAAGGGAAATAATAAATATTAGACAGAAATAAATGATAAAGGAACAAACAAGCAAAAAATCACAGTAGAACACATCAGTTAAACTAAAAGCTGTTTTTGGTAAGAATAAACAAAAGTGATAAACCCACAACCAGACTTATCAAAAAGAAGAGAGTACCCAAATAGATAAAATCACAAATGAAAGAGGAGAGATCACAACCAACACTACAGAAATACAAACTATTATAAAAGAATACTATGAAAAATTATATTCCAACAAAGTGGACTATCAGAAGAAATGGATAAATTCCTAGAAAGTCATGCACTACCAAAACTGAAACAGAAAGGAAAAGAAAAATTGGAGAGTGCCAATACCAGCAAATAAGTTTAATCAGTTATCAAAAATCTCCCAACAAATAAGAGTCCTGGACCAGATGGCTTACCAGGGGAATTCTACCAGACATATAAGAAGAGTTAATACTTATTCTCCTCAAACTATTCAAAAAAAAAAAAAAAAAAAAGGAATGAAAGTTTCCAAACTCATTCTATGAGAACAGAATTACCTTGATTCCAATACCAATGAATCCACTAAAAAGGATAATTACAGGCCAATATCCCTGATAAACCTGGATGCAAAATTCTCAACAAGATACTAACAAATCAAATTCGACAGTACATCAAAAGAATTATTCACCATGATCAAGCTGGATTTATTCTTGGGCTTTAGGGCTTGTCAATATTCTCAAATCAATCAATGTGATACACCACATTAATAAATGAGAAGATAAGAGCCATATGTTACTCTCAATAGATGCAGAAAAAGCATTTGACAAAATACAGCATCCTTTCTTGATACAAATTCTCAATAAAGTAGGGATAAAAGGAACATACTTCAACATCAAGGCCATATATGAAAGGCCCACAGCTAATATCATCCTCAAAGGTGAAAAACTGAGAGCTGTCCCCCTCAGGTCAGGAACACAACAGGGATGTCCACTTTCACCAATGTTGTTCAACATAGTACTGGAAGCCCTATCCTCAGCAATAAAACAATAAAAAGAAGTAAAAGGCATATCGGTTGGTAAGGAAGAAGTCAAAATTTTCACTCTTCACAGATGACATGAGTCCCTACCTGGAAAGTCCAAAAGACTTAAAAAAAAAAAACCCTGCTAGAACTGATACATGAATTCAGCAAAGTCACAGGATATAACATCAATGTACAGAAATGGGTTGCATTTCTATACACCAATAATGAAGCAGCAGAAAGAGAAATGAAGGAATTGTTCCCATTTACAATTGCACCAAAACCCAGAAGATACCTAGGAATAAACCTTACAAAAGAGGCAAAACTATCTGTACATTGAAAACTATAGAAAGCTGATGAAAGAAACAGAAGAAGAAACAAAGGAATGGAAAAACACTCCATGCTCATGGATTGGAAGAAAAATATTGCTAAAATGTCTATACTACCCAAAGCAATCTACATATTCAATGCAATCCCTATCAAAATAACACCAGTATTCTTCACAGAATACTGCCGTAAAATTTGTATGGAATGAGAAAATACCCCGAATAGCCAAAGTAATGTTGATAAAGAAAACAAAGTTGGGGCATCACAATTCTAGACTTTAAGCTGTTTACAAAGCTGTAATTATCGGAAGAGGAAGATGGCGGCTTAGGAGGATGCTGGGCTCACCGCACGTCCTGCTGATCACTTAGATTCCACCTACACCTGCCTAAACAACCCAGAAAACCGCCAGAGGATTAGCAGAACGGAGTCGCCAGAGCCAAACGCAGACGAGAGGCCCACGGAAGAGGGTAGGAAGGGCGGCGAGGCGGTGCGCGCTCCACGGACTGGCAGGAGGGAGCTGGGGAGGAGGGGCGGCTCGCCGGCCAAGCAGAACCCCCGAGTCTGGCTTGCAAAAGCAGAGGGGCCTGACGGACTGTGTTCCCACAAGCGTGACTTAGCGTCTGGGAGGTCATAAGTTAACAGCTCTGCTCGGAAAGCAGCACCACAAGCCTGGAAGTGTGCAAGCAGCCCAGACAGGGGCCATACCACTCCACAGTGAGTCCTGCCCCTGGGAGAGGGGAAGATAAGATACACACCAGTCTGACTATGACCCCAGCAGTGGGCTGGGGGCAGACATCGGTCTGACTGCAGCCCCACCCACCAACACGTTGCTCCAGACAGCACAGAGGAAGTGCCCTGCAGTTTGGAGCTACTACAGGGACTACCAAGAATGATGAAACGGAAGAATTCTCCTCAAAAGAAACTCCAGGAAGTAGCAACAAAAACGAATTGATCCAAACTGGTTTAAGCAATATAATGGACCAAGAATTTAGAATAATAGTCATAAAATTAATTGTTGGGCTTGAAAAAAGCATAGAGGACAGCAGAAAATCTATTGCTAAAGAGGTCAAGGGACTAAAAAATAGTTATGAAGAATTAAAAAATGCTATAGATGAGATGCAAAATAAAATGGAGGCAGCCATAGCATGGATTGAAGAGGCAGAGGAGAGAATAGCTGAATTAGAAGATAAAATTGTGGAAAACGAGGAAGCTGAGAAAAAGAGAGATAAAAAAATCCAGGAGTATGAGGTGAGAATTAGAGAACTAAGTGATGCAACCAAACAGAACAGTATCCGTATCATAGGAATTCCAGAAAATGAAGAGAGAGAGAAAGGGACTAAAGGTGTACTTGAACAAATCATAGCTAAGAACTTCCCTGATCTGGGGAAGGAAACAAGCATTGAAATCCAAGAGGCACAGAGAACTCCCTTCAGAGGTAACTTGAATTGATCTTCTGCAAGACATATGATAGTGAAACTGGCAAAATACAAGGATAAAGAGAAAATTCTGAAAGCAGCTAGGGATAAATGGGCCCTAAAATACAAAGATAGACACATAAGGGTAGGAGCAGACCTATCTACTGAAACGTGGCAGGCCAGAAAGGAATGGCAGGAAACCTTCAATGTGATGAACAGAAAAATTACTCAGCCAAGAATCCTTTATCGAGCAAGTCTGTCATTCAGAATAGGAGAGATAAAGGTCTTCCCAAACAAACAAAAACTGAAGGAATTCATCACCACTAAACCAGCCCTACAAGAGATCCTAAGGGGGAATCTGTGAGTGAAATGTTGCAAAGACCACAAAGTACCAGAGACATCACTACAAGCATGAAACCTACAGACATCACAATGACTCTAAACCCATATCTTTCTATAATAACACTGAATGTAAATGGACTAAATGCTTGAATCAAAAGACATATGGTATGAGAATGGATAAAAAACTAGATCGATCTATATGCTGTCTACAAGAGACTCATTTTCGACCTGAGGACACCTTCAGATTGAAAGTGAGGGGATGGAGAACTATCTATCATGCTACTGTAAGTCAAAAGAAAGCTGGAGTAGCCATACTTATATCAGACAAACTAGACTTTAAATTAAAGGCTGTCACAAGATATGAAGAAGGGTATTATATAATAATTACAGGGTCTATCCATCAGGAAGAGCTAACAATTATAAATGTCTATTCACCGAATATGGAAGCCCCCAAATATATAAAACAATTAATCACAAACTAAGCAACCTTATTGATAAGAATGTTGTAATTGCTGGGGACTTTAATACCCCACTTACAACAATGGATAGATCATCTAGACACACGGTCAATAAAGAAACAAGTGCCCTGAATGATACATTGGATCAGATGGACTTGACAGATACATTTAGAACTCTGCATCCCAAAGCAACAGAATATACTTTCTTCTCGAGTGCACATGAAACATTCTCCAAGATAGATCACATACTGGATCATAAAACAACCCTTAACAAGCATAAAAGAATTGAGATCATACCATTCATACTCTCAGACCACAATGCTATGAAACTTGAAATCAACTACAGGAAAGTCTGGAAAACCTCCAAAATCATGGAGGGGTTAAAGAACACCCTACTAAAGAATTAATGGGTCAACCATGCAATTAGAGAAGAAATTAAAAAATATATGGAAAGAAATGAAAATGAAAATACAACAATTCAAAAGCTTTCAGATGCAGGGAAGGCAGTCCTGAAAGAAAAATACATTTCAATCCAAGCCTATCTCAAGAAACAAGAAAAATCCCCAATACAAAATCTAACAGCACACCTAAAAGAACTAGAAGCAGAACAGCAAAGACACCCCAAACCCAGCAGAAGAAGAGACATAATAAAGATCAGAGCAGAAATAAACAATATAGAATCTAAAAAAAAATGTTGAACAGATCAATGAAACCAAGAGTTGGTTTTTGGAAAAAATAAACAAAATTGATAAACCTCTAGCCAGGCTTCTCAAAAAGAAAAGAGAGAGGAGGAGGGAAGATGGTGGCGTAGGAGGACGCTGGGCTCACCGCGCGTCCTGCTGATCACCGAGATTCCACCTACACCTGCCTAAATAACCCAGAAAACCGCCAGAGGATTAGCAGAACGGAGTCGCCGGAGCCAAACGCAGACGAGAGGCCCACGAAGAGGGTAGGAAGGGCGGCGAGGCGGTGCGCGCTCCACGGACTGGCGGGAGGGAGCCGGGGCGGAGGGGCGGCTCGCCGGCCAAGCAGAGCCCCCGAGTCTGGCTTGCAAAAGCGGAGGGGCCTGACGGACTGTGTTCCCACAACAAGCGCGACTTAGCGTCTGGGAGGTCATAAGTTAACAGCTCTGCTCGGAAAGCGGGAAGGCTGGAGGACAAAGGGAGGGAGAGCTGCTGAGCCCCCTGACAACAGAGCTCAGTTTGGTGGGGAACAAAGGCGCTCGCCAGCGCCATCTCCCCCGCCCATCCCCCAGCCAAAATCCCAAAGGGAACCAGTTCCTGCCAGGGAACTTGCTCGCTCTGCGCAAACACCCAACTGTGTGCTTCTGCGGAGCCAAACCTCCGGCAGCGGATCTGACTCCCTCCCACTGCCACAGGGCCCCTCCTGAAGTGGATCACCTAAGGAGAAGCGAGCTAAGCCTGCCCCTCCTGCCCCCGTGCACCTTGCCTACCCACCCCAGCTAATACGCCAGATCCCCAGCATCACAAGCCTGGCAGTGTGCAAGTAGCCCAGACGGGCCACGCCACCCCACAGTGAATCCCACCCCTAGGAGAGGGGAAGAGAAGGCACACACCAGTCTGAATGTGGCCCCAGCGGTGGGCTGGAAGCAGACATCAGGTCTGACTGCGGCTCCGCCCACCAACTCCAGTTATACACCACAGCACAGGGGAAGTGCCCTGCAGGTCCTCACCATGCCAGGGACTATCCAAAATGACCAAGTGGAAGAATTCCCCTCAGAAGAATCTCCAGGAAATAACAACAGCTAATGAGCTGATCAAAAAGGATTTAAATAATATAACAGAAAGTGAATTTAGAATAATAGTCATAAAATTAATCGCTGGGCTTGAAAACAGTATACAGGACAGCAGAGAATCTCTTGCTACAGAGATCAAGGGACTAAGGAACAGTCACGAGGAGCTGAAAAACGCTTTAAACGAAATGCATAACAAAATGGAAACCACCACGGCTCGGCTTGAAGAGGCAGAGGAGAGAATAGGTGAACTAGAAGATAAAGTTATGGAAAAAGAGGAAGCTGAGAAAAAGAGAGATAAAAAAATCCAGGAGTATGAGGGGAAAATTAGAGAACTAAGTGATACACTAAAAAGAAATAATATACGCATAATTGGTATTCCAGAGGAGGAAGAGAGAGGGAAAGGTGCTGAAGGGGTACTTGAAGAAATCATAGCTGAGAACTTCCCTGAACTGGGGAAGGAAAAAGGCATTGAAATCCAAGAGGCACAGAGAACTCCCTTCAGACGTAACTTGAATCGATCTTCTGCACGACATATCATAGTGAAACTGGCAAAATACAAGGATAAAGAGAAAATTCTGAAAGCAGCAAGGGGTAAACGTGCCCTCACATATAAAGGGAGACCTATAAGACTCGTGACTGATCTCTCTTTTGAAACTTGGCAGGCCAGAAAGAATTGGCACGAGATTTTCAGGGTGCTAGACAGAAAAAATATGCAGCCGAGAATCCTTTATCCAGCAAGTCTGTCATTTAGAACAGAAGGAGAGATAAAGGTCTTCCCAAACAAACAAAAACTGAAGGAATTTGTCACCACTAAACCAGCCCTACAAGAGATCCTAAGGGGGACCCTGTGAGACAAAGTCCCAGAGACATCACTATAAGCATAAAACATACAGACATCACAATGACTCTAAACCCGTATCTTTCTATAATAAAACTGAATGTAAATGGATTAAATGCGCCAACCAAAAGACATAGGGTATCAGAATGGATAAAAAAATAAGACCCATCTATTTGCTGTCTACAAGAGACTCATTTTAGACCTGAGGACACCTTTAGATTGAGAGTGAGGGGATGGAGAACTATTTATCATGCGACTGGAAGCCAAAAGAAAGCTGGAGTAGCCATACTTATATCAGACAAACCAGACTTTAAATTAAAGGCTGTCACAAGAGATGAAGAAGGACATTATATAATAGTTACAGGGTCTATCCATCAGGAAGAGCTAACAATTATAAATGTGTATGCGCCGAATACCGGAGCCCCCAAATATATAAAACAATTACTCATAAACATAAGCAACCTTATTGATAAGAATGTGGTAATTGCAGGAGACTTTAACACCCCACTTACACAAATGGATAGATCATCTAGACACACGGTCAATAAAGAAACAAGGACCCTGAATGAGACATTGGATCAGATGGACTTGACAGATATATTTAGAACTCTACATCCCAAAGCAACAGAATATACTTTCTTCTCGAGTGCACATGGAACATTCTCCAAGATAGATCATATACTGGGTCACAAAGCAGCCCTTCATAAGTTTACAAGAATTGAAATTATACCATGCATACTTTCAGACCACAATGCTATGAAGCTTGAAATCAACCACAGAAAAAAGTCTGGAAAACCTCCAAAAGCATGGAGGTTAAAGCACACCCTACTAAAGAATGAGTGGGTCAACCAGGCAATTAGAGAAGAAATTAAAAAATATATGGAAACAAACGAAAATGAAAATACAACAATCCAAACACTTTGGGATGCAGCGAAGGCAGTCCTGAGAGGAAAATACATTGCAATCCAGGCCTATCTCAAGAAACAAGAAAAATCCCAAATACAAAATCTAACAGCACACCTAAAGGAACTAGAAGCAGAACAGCAAAGGCAGCCTAAACCCAGCAGAAGAAGAGAAATAATAAAGATCAGAGCAGAAATAAACAATATAGAATCTAAAAAAACTGTAGAGCAGATCAACGAAACCAAGAGTTGGTTTTTTGAAAAAATAAAATTGATAAACCTCTGCTTCTCAAAAAGAAAAGGGAGATGACCCAAATAGATAAAATCATGAATGAAAATGGAATTATTACAACCAATCCCTCAGAGATACAAACAATTATCAGGGAATACTATGAAAAATTATATGCCAACACATTGGACAACCTGGAAGAAATGGACAAATTCCTGAACACCCACACTCTTCCAAAACTCAATCAGGAGGAAATAGAAAGCTTGAACAGACCCATAACCAGCGAAGAAATTGAATCGGTTATCAAAAATCTCCCAACAAATAAGAGTCCAGGACCAGATGGCTTCCCAGGGGAGTTCTACCAGACGTTTAAAGCAGAGATAATACCTATCCTTCTCAAGCTATTCCAAGAAATAGAAAGGGAAGAAAAACTTCCAGACTCATTCTATGAAGCCAGTATGACTTTGATTCCTAAACCAGACAGAGACCCAGTAAAAAAAGAGAACTACAGGCCAATGTCCCTGATGAATATGGATGCAAAAATTCTCAATAAGATACTAGCAAATCGAATTCAACGGCATGTAAAAAGAATTCTTCACCATGATCAAGTGGGATTCATTCCTGGGATGCAGGGCTGGTTCAACATTCGCAAATCAATCAATGTGATACATCACATTAACAAAAAAAAAGAGAAGAACCATATGATCCTGTCAATCGATGCAGAAAAGGCCTTTGACAAAATCCAGCACCCTTTTTTAATAAAAACCCTTGAGAAAGTCGGGATAGAAGGAACATACTTAAAGATCATAAAAGCCATCTATGAAAAGCCCACAGCTAACATCATCCTCAATGGGGAAAAACTGAGAGCTTTCTCCCTGAGATCAGGAACACGACAGGGATGCCCACTCTCACTGCTGCTGTTTAACATAGTGCTGGAAGTTCTAGCATCAGCAATCAGACAACAAAAGGAAATCAAAGGCATCCAAATTGGCAAAGATGAAGTCAAGCTTTCACTTTTTGCAGATGACATGATATTATACATGGAAAATCCGTTAGACTCCACCAAAAGTCTGCTAGAACTGATACAGGAATTCAGCAAAGTTGCAGGATACAAAATCAATGTACAGAAATCAGTTGCATTCTTATACACTAACAATGAAGCAACAGAAAGACAAATAAAGAAACTGATCCCATTCACAATTGCACCAAGAAGCATAAAATACCTAGGAATAAATCTAACCAAAGATGTAAAGGATCTGTATGCTGAAAACTACAGAATGCTTATGAAGGAAATTGAAGAAGATTTAAAGAAATGGAAAGACATTCCCTGCTCATGGATTGGAAGAATAAATATTGTCAAAATGTCAATACTACCCAAAGCTATCTACACATTCAATGCAATCCCAATCAAAATTGCACCAGCATTCTTCTCGAAACTAGAACAAGCAATCCTAAAATTCATATGGAACCACAAAAGGCCCCGAATAGCCAAAGTAACTTTGAAGAAGAAGACCAAAGCAGGAGGCATCACAATCCCAGACTTTAGCCTCTACTACAAAGCTGTCATCATCAAGACAGCATGGTATTGGCACAAAAACAGACACATAGACCAATGGAATAGAATAGAAACCCCAGAACTAGACCCACAGACGTATGGCCAACTCATCTTTGACAAAGCAGGAAAGAACATCCAATGGAAAAAAGACAGCCTCTTTAACAAATGGTGCTGGGAGAACTGGACAGCAACATGAGAAGGTTGAAACTAGACCACTTTCTCACACCATTCACAAAAATAAACTCAAAATGGATAAAGGACCTGAATGTGAGACAGGAAACCATCAATACCTTAGAGGAGAAAGCAGGAAAAGACCTCTCTGACCTCAGCCGTAGCAATCTCTTACTCGACACATCCCCAAAGGCAAGGGAATTAAAAGCAAAAGTGAATTACTGGGACCTTATGAAGATAAAAAGCTTCTGCACAGCAAAGGAAACAACCAACAAAACTAAAAGGCAACCAACGGAATGGGCAAAGATATTCGCAAATGACATATCGGACAAAGGGCTAGTATCCAAAATCTATAAAGAGCTCACCAAACTCCACACCCGAAAAACAAATAACCCAGTGAAGAAATGGGCAGAAAACATGAATAGACACTTCTCTAAAGAAGACATCCGGATGGCCAACAGGCACATGAAAAGATGTTCAGCGTCGCTCCTTATCAGGGAAATACAAATAAAAACCACACTCAGATATCACCTCACGCCAGTCAGAGTGGCCAAAATGAACAAATCAGGAGACTATAGATGCTGGAGAGGATGTGGAGAAACGGGAACACTCTTGCACTGTTGGTGGGAATGCAAGTTGGTGCAGCCGCTCTGGAAAGCAGTGTGGAGGTTCCTCAGAAAATTAAAAATAGACCTACCCTATGACCCAGCAATAGCACTGCTAGGAATTTACCCAAGGGATACAGGAGTACTGATGCATAGGGGCACTTGTACCCCAATGTTTATAGCAGCACTCTCAACAGCCAAATTATGGAAAGAGCCTAAATGTCCATCAACTGATGAATGGATAAAGAAATTGTGGTTTATATACACAATGGAATATTACGTGGCAATGAGAAAAAATGAAATATGGCCTTTTGTAGCAACGTGGATGGAACTGGAGAGTGTGATGCTAAGTGAAATAAGCCATACAGAGAAAGACAGATACCATATGGTTTCACTCTTATGTGGATCCTGAGAAACTTAACAGGAACCCATGGGGGAGGGGAAGGAAAAAACAAAGAGGTTAGAGTGGGAGAGAGCCAAAGCATAAGAGACTGTTAAAAACTGAGAACAAACTGAGGGTTGATGGGGGGTGGGAGGGAGGAGAGGGTGGGTGATGGGTATTGAGGAGGGCACCTTTTGGGATGAGCACTGGGTGTTGTATGGAAACCAATTTGTCAATAAATTTCATATATTAAAAAAAAAAGCTGTAATTATCAAGACAGTATGCTACTGGCACAAAAACAGACACACAGATCAATGGAACAGAATAGAGAACCCAAAAATGGAACCGCAAACATAAGACCAATTAATCTTTAACAGAACAGGAAAGGGTATAAAATGGAAAAAAAAAACAAAAACCAACAGTCTCCTCAGCAAATGGTACCGGGAAAAATGCACAGTGACATGCAGAAGAATAAAACTGGACAACTTTCTTACATCATACACAAGTATGAATTCAAAATGGATGAAAGATCTAAATTTGAGACAGAAAACATCAAAATCCTAAAATCCTACAGGAGAAAATAGGCAACAACTTCTTTGACTTGGGCTGCAGCAACTTCTTATTAAACATGTCTCAGGAGGCAAGGGAAACAAAAGTAAAAATGGACTATTGGGACCTCATCAAGATAAAAGTCTCCTGCACAGTGAAGGAAACAATCCACAAAGCTAAAAGGCAACTGATGAAATGGGAGAAGATATTTGCAAATGGTAAATCAGATAAAGTGTTACTATCCAAAATCTAAAAAGAACTTATCAAACTCAACACCCAAAAAACAAATAATCCAGTGAAGAAATGGGCAAAAGACATGAATAGACACTTTTCCAAAGAAGACATCCACATGGCTAACAGACACATGAAAAATGCTCAACATCACTCATCATCAGGAAAATGCAAATCAAAACCACAATGAGATACTACCTTATAACTGTCAGAATGGCTAAAATTGACCACGCAGGAAACAATTCAGATGTTGACAAGGATGCAGACAAAGGGGAACCCTCTTATAATGTTGGTGGAAATGCAAACTGGTACAACCACTCTGGAAGATACTATGGAGATTCCTCAAAAAGTTAAAAATAAATCTACCCTTTGACCCAGCAATTGCACTAGTAGGTATTTACTCAAAGGATATAAAAATACAGATTCCAAGGGGCACATACACCTTAATGTTTATAGAAGCACTATCAAAAATAGCCAAATCATGGAAAGATCTCAAATGTCCATCGACTGATGAATGGATAAAGAAGATATATATATATGTATATATATATATATATATATATATATATATATATATATATCCAATGGAATATTACTCAGGTAACCAAAAGAATGAAATCTTGCCTTTTGCAACAATGTGGATGAAATTAGAGGTTATTATGCTAGGCGAAATACGTCAGTCGGGGAAAGACCAGTATCATATGATTTCACTAATATGTGGAATTTAAGAAACAAAACAGATGAACATATGGGAAAGGAAGGAAAAATAAGATAAAAATATAGAGGAAGGCAAACCATAAGAGACTCTTAAATACAGAAAACAAACTGAGGAATGCTAGAGGGGAAGTGTGGGGGTGGGTTAAATGGGTCATGGGCATTAAGGAGGGCACTTGTTGGGATGAGCATTTGGTGTTATACATAAGTGATAAATCACTACATTCTACTCCTGAAACCAATAATCATAATTTAATAAAATCACTGGCAATTAAGTGAAAAAAAATTAGTGAAACTCTGCCTGCCCTGCCTCCAGCCATTCACCCCCAGGTGGCCTCCCATGGAGTCAGCCCCAGAAGAGTAGTTTCACTACCCAGGCCATATCCTGGGCCAGAGGGCACCCTGAAAAGTCTGGGGCTGCGACCTCAGTAGGCTCCACACCCTTCACCCTTGGGAGAGTACCTGCCAGTCCAGGAATTGCTTGTCTGGGCTCCTCTGTGGTGGAGGGCAGTGAAGAAGTGAGTGGCACCTTCGAGGCAGGCAGCCACAAGTCCCAACTCAGGCCCTTGTAGTCAGAGGAAGAGACCAGAACCCTCCCAGCCCTGGGGCAGCAGGAGGTGCAGGGTTAGGGCCCCTCCATGCCTGTTGAAACCCACCTAGCATGCATGTGGCCAAGGTGCTGGGGCAGCTGCCACAGAGGCCTAGGACCCAGAGTGGGGTGGCAAGCAGGCTGAGGACTGGCTGCACAGCCCCAAAGGCTGCTGCAACCAAGGCCAGGAAGCCAGAAATATCTTGGACTAGCTAGGGCCAAGCCTGGTCCCACTTCTGGGCTGCTGCCATGGCTTCCCCTGAACACCAGTCCCGGACCTCCTGGGACCGGGGCCCCTCCAGGCCACCTCGGCCCCTGCGGAGACTCCCTGCGCTGGGCTGCTCTCCTAGGTCCAAGGCCAAGTAGAGTGGATGAAATTTTTTTACAGGAATTGATTGATGGACTTATTTCTAACTTTGTGTATGGATCACTTCCTCACGTTTTCTTTACTTCTGACATTCTGGAAGGATGAAAAGACTTTCCTCAGAGATGGAACAATTGTGGAGAGATTACTTAGAAGGGGTAGGACTGAAGTGGAAGA
Organism: Felis catus; assembly: GCF_018350175.1. Taxonomy (NCBI): domain Eukaryota; kingdom Metazoa; phylum Chordata; class Mammalia; order Carnivora; family Felidae; genus Felis; species Felis catus. The sequence continues at coordinate 50,852,587 of NC_058370.1, forward strand.
GGCACATGCACATCTCCTAACCTGGCTCTTATGATCGAAAAAGACTGGAGTATTTAAACATTTCTGGTAAAAAATAAAATATACATCAATGAATAATTTAACTCAGTGAAATAGAAGTTCCCACATCTCTTATCAGCTGTCTGTGGTTTCCCTTTAAGACCTATGAGTCTATGTTGCCATGTGCCTTGTATTTTTTGAAATCCTAACTTGCCTTGGTTTTGTATTCTTTGGAATTGTTCTTGATTTTTTCATAGAAATTTATCTAGAATGGGAACTCTTTCCTCCCAGTATGCCAAGGGATTTTCTGAGCAGATTTCCTAATTCTATTTTTTTCAACTGTCAGAACTATTTGCCTAATTTTTTGTTGTTTGTGGTTCTTTCTATAATTAATATTTATCTCATTTTCTACTTTTAAAAATTATAGTGTGTGATTAAATGTGGGATACTGATGAGGAGTATACATTTCTAGATAAATATTACATTCATGAAAGTACCAAACCACTCTGACAACAAATAACTATTTGTTTAATGGTTCTATTAGATAAAATGGAAACTGGTCAACGAGGGAAGGGTATCTTTAATGGTTTTAGAAACTATCCCAACCAAATATGTATTGGATTAAAATTTATTCAGAATTTATTTTTGACAAAGCTAAGCCTTTTGTAAGTCGGTGATATGGATGAGTGTAAAGGTTTTCTGTATTTGGGAAACTGAACCTGGACAAATTTATTTTTGGCATATTGCCTTTAGACAATGAACTGTGTTTAGTAGTTAATGACATAAATGGCATTCTAGAGCAGACAACTCAACAGGTAAAAACCTAAATCTCTCTAGAATCAAGTTAACATAACTAACACCTCACTTACTGTTGTCATCAGAATCACCATTTGCAAAAACAGGATGCAAATTAATATAAAGTTTAAAATGTATGTGATTTCATTTCTGTTTTCTTGTCCTCTAGATCAGCATCCTAAAACCTTTTGGAGCAAGGAAGCTTACTTGTGATAATTTTTTCCAGCTTTACTGAGATTCAACTTACAAATAACATTTTTTAAGTTTAAGGTATGTAATATGATGATTTGATATATGTACATACTGTGAAATGATAACCACAGTAAGGTTACTTAACAAATCCACCACATTTGTGTATTTATATTTATATATAAAAACATGTTCTTTATTCATTTATCCATTGATGTACACTTAGTGTTTTCCACAGTATTTTCCATACTGCTTTCCACAGTGTCTACACAAATTTATATTCCCACCAACAATTCACCTGGGTTCCCTTTTCTCCACATCTTCACCATTTGTTATCTCTTGTCTTGCTAATAATAGCCTTTAGTTACATTCCTTTAGAGTATAAAGTATTTTTTTATGTTTGTTTATTTTGAGAGTGAGTACATTCACATTCATGGGCAGAAAGAGAGAGCAGGCATGTCCGCACGCGAGAGAATCCCAAGTAGGCTCCACCCTGTCAGCATAGAATCCTGTGCAGGGCTCAATATCACAAACTGTGAGAGCATGACCTGAGCTGAAATCAAGAGCTGGGCACTCAACCGACTGAGGCACCCAGGTGCTCCTTTTTATCGTAGTTTAAAAAGATACTGTTCCATTTATTATTTTTCCCTGTGGAGACTATTTGGACACACAGAAACAAAACATTTATGATATTCTATGATAAGTAGAACAGTATAATAAGAGCTGGCTGTAAGCCTGGTTTTCTTGCATATTTAACACTGGGGCCTGGGGAAATTACTGAACTTCTCTGTGCATTTCTTTCTTCCCTTAACAAGGAAGCATAAAGATGAGCTCACTGGTTTAAACTTCCTATATCAGAAAGGGGTACTTTCAAGTCTTGTGGGGATGGGCATGAACCATGATTTTTTATCTTTGCTGTACATCAGAGCTGCAGTGCTGAAGCCTCTGACTTTGGCTGTTAAGAAGAACAGTACAGTTCTTGCATGGTTTCTCATGTGCTCCTTCTCCCCAATCAATAGATATCCCCCATTCACATGTGTATAATTTTTTAAAAATACTGTACATTTATGATCACCCCTGTTACCTAGCTCTGTGTTCTCAGATGACTCATTTAAACCAGTACCCTGGTGTGTTTCAATACCTCACACTGCAATTATATATCAACAAAATCTCCCTACTGAAAAAGGAAGACCTAAAACCCTTTGAAAATGTCCTTTATAAGACTTGCATGAGACATGGAACTTTCTAAAGTTTAAATATGTAAAGGTGTTGAATGACATATAGAACTGCCTCTAAAACATGTTCTAGTGTGATTAACTCAGAGTGAAAACTGTTCATGCACATGAATGTCTCCTTACATACTGCTCACTGGCTCACACTTGATTAAGAAAAAGAACATTACAAAGGAGACATTGCACACTTGGTACCTGATAAATTGGATAGACTTCCCATTTTATATACATTCTAACAGAATATTTAGGAAACTTCAGGTTACAGACAGGCAAACTATGTTTTTGTACGAAAAATATAAAAATATTAAAAATAAAAATATCTTAGTGTTCTATAAAAATTTACATCTACAATTTAAATATTTTATTTAATGAATGTTTGCTTCTGCTTTTATACTGTAACTTGGACTTTTCTAAACCATGGTCACACTGAATTAAAGACACTTCTCTAGGCATATTGCTACTTGCCACAGAATTAATTATCTTTAAAGACTTGGTTTGGAAGAATGATTGGAAAATAGTTTTAAAATACTATTCATCCTATATTGAATTTTTATGCATGAAGCCATATAATATACTGCCATAATTACATGTAATTAATTTTTCATATCTCTTATTAGCTTTTTAAAATTTTTTTTCTTTTAAAGTTTGTTTTTCTAAGTTTTTTTTTTAAGATGAAATTTATTGTCACATTGGTTTCCATACAACACCCAGTGCTCATCCCAGCAGGTGCCCTCCTCAATGCCCATCACCTACTTTCCCCTCCCTCCCACCCCCCCATCAACCTTCAGTTTTTAATTTAATATTTTTTTGCATTATTCTATGTCCTTACTTTATTTTTTCTTATTTAAATCCAAGTTAGTTGGGGCACCTGGTGGATCAGGCATCCAACTCATGATCTCACAGTTCATGAGTTTGAGCCCCATGTCAGGCTCTGTGCTGACAGCTCAGAGCCTGGAGCCTGCTTCAGATTATGTGTCTCCCTCTCTCTCTGCCCCTTCCCTGCTCTCTCTCTCAAAAACAAATAAACATTAAAAAAATTAAAATCCAAGTTAGTTAACATATACTGTAGTAACTATTTCAGGAGTAGAATTTAGTGATTCATCACTTACATATAACACCCAGTGCTCATCTCAACAAGGGTCCCCCTTTAATGCTCATGTCTCATTTAGCCCATCCCCCCCACCTACTACCCCACCAGCAACCCTCAGTTTGTTCTTTGTGTTTAAGAATCTCTTATGAAGTGCCTAAATGCCCATCAACTGACAAGTGGATAAAGAAGATGTGGTTTATATATACAATGGAATCATACTTGGCAATGAAAAAGAATGAAATCCTGCCATTTGCAGCAATGCAGATGGAACTGGAGGGTACTATGCTAAATGAAATAAGTCAGAGAAAGATATCATATGTTTTCACTCATATGTGGAATTTGAGAAACTTAACAGAAGACCATGGGGAAAGGGAAGGGGAAAAAAATAGTTAACAGAGAGGGAGGGGGGCAAACCATAAGAGACTCTTAAATACAGAAAACAAACTGAGGGTTGATGGGGAGGGCAGGGTAGAGGGGAAAATGGGTGATGGGCATTGAGAAGGGAACTTGTTGGGATGAGCACTGGGTGTTATATGTAAGTGACGAGTGATGGGAATCTACCCCCAAAACCAAGAGCGCCCTATGTACACTAATGTTAGCCAACTTGACAATAAATTATATTAAAAAAAACCAAACTCTTATGGTTTGTCTACTTCCCTCTTTTTATCTTATTTTTGCTTCCCTTTCCCTATGTTCATTTGTTTTGTTTCTTAAATTCCACATGAGTGAAATCATATATTTGTCTTTCTCTCACTGACTTATTTCACTTAGCATAATACACTCTAGTTCCATCCACATTGTTGCAAATGGCAAGATTTCATTATTTTTGTTCTCCAAGTAGTATTCCATTGTATGGAATGTCCATCAGTTGATGGACATTTGGTATCTTTCCATAATTTGGCTCTTTTCACTACTGCTGCTATAAATATTGGGGTATATATGCTCTTCGGCATCCACATTTTTGTATCCTTTGGATAAATATCTAGCACTGCAATTGCTGGGTTGTAGGGCAGTTCTATTTTTGATTTTTTGAGGATCTTCCATACTTTTTTCCAGAATGGATGCACCAGTTTGCACTCCCACCAGCAGTGCAAAGAGTTCCTCTTTCTCCACATCCTCTCCAACATTGTTGTCACCTGAATTGTTCACTTTAGCCATTCTGACAGGTGTGAGGTGTTATCTCGCTATAGTTTTGATTTGTAATGTCCCGATGACAAATTATGTTGAGCATAATGAGCCTGTTAGCCATGTGGATATTTTCTTTGGAAAAGTGTCTATTCATGTCTTCTTCCCATTTCTTCACTGGATTATTTGTTTTTTGGGTGTTGAGTTTGATAAGTTTTTTTATAGATTTTGAGTACTAACCCTTGATCTGATATGCCATTTGTAAATATCTTCTCCCATTCCATTGGGTGCCTTTTAGTTTTATCAATTGTTTCCTTCGTGCAGAAGTTTTTTATCTTGATGAGGTCCCAATAGTTCATTTTTGCTTTTGTTTTCCTCTCGCCCAGAGACCTGTCAAGTAAGAAGTAGCTGTGATGAGGTCAAAGAGGTTGCTACCTGTTTTTTTTTCTTTAGGATTTTGATGTCTTCCTGTCTTACATTTAGGTCTTTCACCAACTTTGAGTTTATTTTTGTGCATGGTGTAAGAAAGTGGTCCAGTTTCATACTTCTGCATGTCGCTGTCCTGTTTTCCCAACACTATTTGCTGAACAGACTGTCCTTTTCACATTGGATATTCTTTCTTGCTTTGTCAAAGATTAGTTGGTCATACATTTATGGGTCCATTTCTGAGTTCTCTATTCTATTCCATTGATTTGTGTGTCTGTTCTCGTGCCAATATCAAGCTGTCTTGATGATTACAGCTTTGTAATACAGCTTGAAGTCCAGAATTATGATGCCTCCAACTTTGGTTTCTTTTTTAACTTGACCTTGGCTATTTGGGGCCTTTTGCAGTTCATACAAATTTCAGAATTGTTTGCTCTAGCTCTGTGAAGAATGCTTGTGTTATTTTGATAGGGATTGAATTGAATGTGTATATTGCTTTGGGCAATTTGACATTTTAACAATATTTGTTCTTCCAATCCAGGAGCATGAAATATTTTTCATTCTTTTTCTATCTTCTTCAATTGCTTTCAAATCTTCCTAGAGTTTTCAGGGTATAGATTTTTCACCTCTTTGGTTAGGTTTATTCCTAGTATCTTATGGGTTTTGGTGCAATTGTATATGGGATTGATGCTTGATTACTCTTTCTGCTGCTTCATTACTGGTGTATAGAAATGCAAATGATTTCTGTATATTGATTTTATATCCTGTGACTTTGCTGAATTCATGTATCAGTTCTAGTAGTTTTTTGGTGAAGTCTCTTGGGTTTGCTACATAGAGTATGATGTCATCTGTGATGAGTGAAAGTTTGATTTCCTCCTAACCAATTTGGATGTTTTTAAATTTCTTTTTGTTGTCTTATTGATGAGGCTAGGACTTCACACACTATGTTGAACAACAGTACTGAGAGTGGACATCCCTGTTGTGTTCCTGACCTTAGGACCTTAGGGGGAAAGCTCTAAGTTTTTCCCCAAATGAGAATGATATTAGCTGTGGGTTTTTTGTATAGAGCCTTTATCATGTTGAAGTATGTCCTTCTAGCTCTACTTTCTTGAGGGTTTTTATCAAGAAAGGATGCTGTATTTTGTCAAATGCTTTTTCTGCATCTATTGAGAGGATAATGAGCTTCTTTTCTTTTATTTATGTAATGGATCACATTGATTGATTTGTGGATATTGAATTAGCCCTGCACCCCAGGAATAAATCTGATGACACGGGATCATGACCTGAGCCAAAATCAAGAGTCAGATGCTTAAACGACTGAACCACCTAGGCGCCCTAAAAAGAAACATTTTTTTAATGTTTATTTATTTTTGAGAGCTAGAGAGAGAGAGAGAGGGAGAGGGAGAGAGAATGCAAAAGGGGGAGGGGGGGGCAGAGGATCCCAAGCAGACTCCATGCTGACAGCATAGAGCCTGATGTGGGGCTCAAACTCACAAACTGTGAGATCATGACTTGAGCTGAAGTCAGACACTTAACATACTGAGCCATCTGGGCGCTCTGAGAAAAAAAACATATTTAATCGATATCTCTTTCCATTGCATTTAATGAATGAATATACTTAGGGATTTCCCCAGTTTATAAAACTTCTTGTAATTAAAGTATTTGAAATAAAATGATTGATGTAATCTTAATTACTCATGTCTTTCCTTGTTATTATTCTCTTTTGCCAAATTACGAGCTAGAGAAGAAAGTCTGGGAAACAACCAAGGTGTGCCCTCCTTAAGGGGCAAAATGCCCTCAGATCCTCTAAAAAGCAGAAGCAAAAGTTGTTTCACAAAGTTAAACTGCAAGTCCTTGAGACAATTTTTCCCTCAATCTCAGAGGGACAGCCCACTGGGCATAGGTGAGTGACTCACAGGGTTAACCTCGCACCCAAAATGTATTAATTGAACAAGCTCTGAGCACACATGCCCTTCCCTGTTGGATCTGATGTGAAAGTGTCATTCCGTTCTGTCATATCAGCCCTGGTTTACACACTTATTTTCAGCATAAAAGTCGAGCTTACTTTGTTTTTATTTCAACTACTTTTTCAGTGTCATGAATATTTCACACAAAATGGTTTTGATGGTAGAAATTTCTGGTTCATATCAGCTTCACTTATTGGGAATATTCTCAAGTGTGACATAGTATAGCTGCTGTGGCACATGGGCATGGGATTCCTGCTCAGCCTTTCCTATTTCTTAACCCTCTGCAAGCTAACATCTGGCCTGGAGAGAGGCATAGCATTTCCCAACCTTGATCCTTGTAGGGCTGACATCTGAGTAGTTTCAGGGTTTGGGCTGGTTGATGTGGCAGTGTGCAGAGGTAGCAGTAGGTAGAGGAGCACTGGAGAAGAGGGAGGAAAATGACCTGTAGTCCTGATGCAGGAAAGGGTCAAGTTTAGGCATTGAGAGAGACTGGGGAGGGAGTGGATCTAAGGAGAATGGCTTCTTGGTGCCTCCATGCTGGCTTTTCCCTTTTTTGATAGCCCTTGAAGTTACCAGCCCAGGCTCCTTTCTCCCCAGTCAGGCCATTGTGGCTCTATTATTTTCTGCCAAGGTTTTATTTTCCTTTTGTTTTTGCCCAAGATTTGAAGTCCGGAACACACACCATGAACATCCAATAGAAGGACTATGACTCTCTAGCTTACTTTCTGCCCCCACTTCTCGTTAGTATGCAAAAGAAGGAGGGGCGCTTGGGTGGCTCAGTTGGTTAAGCATCTGACTCTTGATTTCCACTCAGGTCATGATCTCACGGTTGTGGGATAAAGCCCCACATTAGGCTTGGCACGGACAGAGAGGAGCCTGCTTGGGATTCTCTCTCCCTCTCTTTCTGTCCCTCCCCCACTTGCATGCGCAGGCATGCACACATGAGCTCTATCCCTCTCTCAAAATAAATAAACATTTATTTAAAAAAAAGAATGTAAGAGAAGGAGAAAAGCAGCCCATGTCATCCAGGAACTGGCTTGGTTCCCTCAGCTCCTGGTGAACATAAATGTCTTCATAGAATATCAGCATCAAGTAAGACCACGGGATGACCTGGATAAAAGCAAAAACAAGTCCACTCTGTAATCAGATCTGCATACAGACAAAGACATCATCCAAGTCACAAAATATTGACTATCTCCCATCTCCAGGCCAATATGACAACTGCTGTTTCTTTATTGCTTACAGCTGTAGTTTTGCTCTGGTATTACCTACCTAAAGATGAAATTAATTAAGGTCCCAATCATAAAAGTATTCCTGACTACTGACACACATCATCCTGAACAAAACACTGCTTCTTTTAACCCATCCCTAAAATCAACTAACAAAAGTGCAAAGTCTATATATAATAAGGCTCTTCTAACACCTTCGTTTTGAGACAGTCCATGGTTCCATGGTGCATTTCTCTCTTGCTGAATGGAGTAATAAATCCAGGTTGTATTTAACTGTTATGTATGTTCTAAGTGGCATTTGGCTGGTATTGACCTGTGTATAAAATATGAATGTTTACATGGATATAAAGACATACATACTACTTTATTCTATAAAGCTGAATCTGTTTTGAGCACATTTTTTAGACACATTTTCAATAAAGAATATATACAAGTTTGAGCTGAAAGACCCAGTGGAGACTGACAAGTGGAATGGGATGGATTTGAGGGTCAATTATTGTGGAGGCAGGGCACACTGTGTATGTGTGTTCATGGGGGTAAAGTTGTGTGGGAGGAGAATAGAATTTGCCCTGATGAAGTAGAGCCTTCGGTGATTGGATCAAAGAGAAGGTGTTTGTGGTTCTGCCTGCCTCTCCACAAAGAGGCTGGTGACCAGTCTGTGGAAGAGACCATCACAAGGTTGGTGGCAGGGGGAGTGGAATGTGGTAACACCATAACCCCTGAGGAATCCAAGTGAAGGGATCAGCAGCAATTCATTATGCTGCTATTGCAATTCTTCTGTAAGTTCCATAATTATTTCAAAAGAAATTTTTTTAACTTTATTTTTTATTTTTTAAAATTTACATCCAAATTAGTTAGCATATAGTGAAGCAATGATTTCAGAAATAAATGCCTTAATGCCACTTACCCATTTAGCCCATCCCCCCTCCCACAACCCCTCCAGCAACCCTCAGTTTGTTCTCCATATTTATGAGTCTCTTCTGTTTTTCCCCCTCCCTGTTTATATATTATTTTTGTTTCCCTTCCCTTATGTTCATCTGTTTTGTCTCTTAAAGTCCTCATATGAGTGAAGTCATATGATTTTTGTCTTTCTCTGACTAATTTCACTTAGCATAATACCCTCCAGTTCCATCCACGTAGTTGCAAATGGCAAGATTTCATTCTTTTTGATTGTCGAGTAATTAATACTCATATATATATATATATATATATATATATATATATATATATATCACATCTTCTTTATCCATTCATCCATCAATGGACATTTGGGCTCTTTCCATACTTTGGCTATTGTTGATAGTGTTGCTATAAACATGGGGGTGCATGTGTCCCTTTGAAACAGCACACCTGTATCCCTTGGATAAATGCCTAGTAGTGCAATTGCTGGGTCATAGGGTAGTTCCATTTTTAGTTTTTTGAGGAACCTTCATACTGTTTTCCAGAGTGGGATTCTTTGTTTTTTGGGTATTGAGTTTGATAACTTCTTTGTAGATTTTGGATACTAACGCTTTATCTGATATGTCATTTGCAAATATCTTCTCCCATTCTGTCAGTTGCCTTTTAGTGTTTTTTATTTTTTTCCTTTGCTGTGCAGAAGCTTTTTATTTTGATGAGGTCCCAGTAGTTCATTTTTCTTTTGTTTCCCTTGCCTCCGAAGACGTGTTCAGTAAGAAGTTCCTGCAGCCAAGATCAAAGAGGTTTTTTCCTGCTTTCTCCTCAAGGATTTTGATGGCTTCCTGTCTTACATTTAAGACTTTCATCCATTTTGAGTTTATTTTTGTGTATGGTGTAAGAAAGTAGTCCCAGTTAATTCTTCTGTATGTTGCTGTCCAGTTTTCCCAGCACCACTTGCTGAAGAAACTGTCCTTATTCCATTGGATATTCTTTCCTGCTTTGTCAAAGATTAGTTGGCCATACATTTGTGGGTCCATTTCTGGGTTCTCTATTCTATTCCATTGGTCTGTTTCTGTGCCAGTACCATACTGTCTTGATGATTACAACTTTGTAGTATAGCTTGAAGTCTGAGATTGTGATGCTTCCTGATTTGGTTTTCTTTTTCAAGATTGCTTTGGCTATTCAGGGTCTTTTCTGGTTCCATACAAATTTTAGGATTATTTGTTCTAGCTCTGTGAAGAATGCTGGTGTTACTTTGATAGGGATTGCATTGAATATGTAGATTGCTTTGGGTGATTTTAACAATATTTGTTCTTCCTATCCAGGAGCATGGAATCTTTTTCCATTTCTTTGTGTCTTCTTCAATTTCTTTCATAAGTTTTCTATACTTGTCAGTGTATAGATTTTTCACCTCTTTGCTTAGATTTATTCATAGGTATTTTATGGTTTTTTTGTGCAACTGTAAATGGGATCGATTCCTTGATTTCTCTTTCTGTCACTTCGTTGTTGGTGTATAGGAATGCAACCGATTTCTGTGCATTGATTTTATATCCTGCAACTTTGCTGAATTCATGAATCGGTTCTAGCAGTTTTTTGGCAGAATATTTTGGGTTTTCCATGTAGAGTATCATGTCATCTGTGAAGAATGAAAGTTTGACCTCCTCCTGGTCTATTTGGATGCCTTTTATTTCTTTGTGTTGTCTGATTGCAGAGGCTAAGACTTCTAATACTATGTTGAATAACAGTGGCAAGAGTGGACATCCCTGTCTTGTTCCTGACCTTAGGGGGAAAGCTCTCAGTTTTTCCCCATTGAGGATGATATTAGTGTTAGGTTGTTCATATATGGCTCTTATGATCTTGAGGTATGATCCTTCTATCCCTACTTTCTTGAGGTTTTTATAAAGAAAGGTTGCTGTATTTTATCAAATGCTTTCTCTGCATCTATAAAGAGGATCATATGGTTCTTGTCCTTTCTTTTATTGCTGTAATGAATCACATTGTTTTGTGGATATTGAACCAGCCCTGCATCCCAGGTATAAATCCCACTTGGTCGTGGTGAATAATTTTTAAATGTATTGTTAGATCATGTTGGCTAATATCTTGTTGAGGATTTTTGCATCCATGTTCATCAGGGAAATTGCTCTATAGTTCTCCTTTTTAGCGGGGTCTCTGGTTTGGGAATCCAGGTAATGCTGGCTTCAGAGAATGAGTTTGGAATCTTTCCTTCCATTTCTATTTTTTGGAACAGTTTCAAGAGAATGGGTGTTAACTCTTCCTTGAACGTTTGGTAGAATTCCCCTGGAAAGCCATCTGGCCCTCACTCTTGTTTTTTGGCAGATTTTTGATTACTAATTCGATTTCCTTACTGGCTGTGGGTCTGTTCAAATTTCCTATTTTTTTCCTGTTTCAGTTTTGGTACTGTATATGTTTCTATGAATTTGTCCATTTCTTCCAGATTGCCCATTTTATTGGCATATAATTGCTCATAATATTCTCTTATTAGTGTTTTTATGTCTGTTGTGTTGTTTGTTATCTCTCCTCTTTCATTCTTGATTTTACTTATTTGGGTCCTTTCCTTTTTTTCTTGATCTAACTGGCTAGTGGTTTATCAATTTTGTTAATTGTTCCAGAGAACCAGCTTCTGGTTTCATTGATGTGTTCTACTGTTTTTTTTTTTTTTTTTTTGGTTTTGATAGCATTAATTTCTGCTCTAATCTTTATTATTTCCTGTCTTCTGCTGGTTTTGGGTTTTCTTTGCTGTTCTTTTTCCAGCTCCTTAAGGTGTAAGGTTAGGTGGTGTATCTGAGATCTTTCTTCCTTCTTTAGGAAGGCCTGGATTGCTATATACTTTCCTCTTATGACCGCCTTTGCTGTGTCCCAGAGGTTTTGGGTTGTGTGCTATCATTTTCATTGACTTCCATATAATTTTTAATTTCCTCTTTAACTGCTTGGTTAGCCCATTCATTCTTTAGTAGAATGTTCTTCAGTCTCCAAGTATTTGTTACCTTTCCAAATTTTTTCTTGTGGTTGATTTCAAGTTTCATAGCATTGTGATCTGAAAATGTGTACAGTATGATCTCAATCTTTTTGTACTTACTTAGGGCTGATTTGTGTCCCAGTATATGGTCTATTCTGGAAAACATTCCATGTGCACTGGAGAAGAATGTATATTCTGCTGCTTTAGGATGAAATGTTCTGAATATATCTGTTAAGTCCATCTGGTCCAATGTTTCATTCAAAGCTATTGTTTCCTTGTTGATTTTTTATTAGATTGTCCATTGCTGTGAGTGGGGTGTCGAAGTCTCCTACTATTATGGTATTACTATTGATGAGTTTCTTTATGTTTGTGATTAATTGTATATATTTGGGTGCTTCCACATTTGGAGCATAAATGTTTACAATTGTTAGGTCTTCTTGGTCTATAGACCCCTTGATTATGATATAATGCCCTTCTCTGCATCTTTTGCTACAGTCTTTATTTTAAAGTATAGTTTGTCTGATATAAGTATGGATACTCTGGTTTTCTTTTGTCAACCATTAGCATGATAGGTGGCTCTCCATCCCCTTATTTTCAATCTGTAGGTGTCTTTAGGTCTAAAGTGGGTGTCTTGTAAACAACATATAGATGGATCTTGTTTTCTTATCCATTCTGTTACCCTATGTCTTTTGATTGGAATATTAAGTCCATTGATGTTTAAAGTGAGTACTGAAAGATATGAATTTATTGTCATTATGATGCTTGTAGAGTTAGTGTTTCTGTTGGTGTTCTCTGGTCCTTTCTAATCTTTTGTTGCTTTTGGTATATATATATATATATATATATATATATATATATATATTTTTTTTTTTTTCATCTTTTCTCCCCTCAGAGAATCCCCCTTAAAATTTCTTGCAGGGCTGGCTTAGTGGTCACAAACTCCTTTAATTTTTGTTTGTCTGGGAGACTTTTTATCTCTCCTATTTTGAATGACAAGCTTGCTTGATAAAGAATTCTTGGCTGCATATTTTTCTGTTTCAGCACACTGAATATATCCTGCCACTCCTTTCTGGCCTGCCAAGTTTCTGTGGATAGGTCTGCTGCAAACCTGATCTGTCTTCCCTTGTAGTTTAGGGACTTTTTTTCCCTTGCTGCTTTCATGATTCTCTCCTTGCTTATTTTGTGAATTTGACTATGATATGCCTTGTGGATGGTCGGTTTTTGTTGAATCTAATGGGGGTCCTCTGTGCTTCCTGGATTTTGATGTCTGTGTCTTTCCCCAGGTTAGGAAAGTTTTCCACTATGATTTGCTCACATAACCCTTCTATCCCTATTTCTCTCTCTTCCTCCTCTGGGACCCCCTATGATTCTGATGTTGTTCCTTTTTAATGAGTCACTGACTTCTCTAATTCTTAAATCGTGCTTTTTTTGCCTTAATCTCCCTCTTTTTCTCAGCTTCATTATTCTCTATAAGTTTGTCCTCTATATCGCTGATTCTCTGTTCTGCTTCGTCCATCCTTGCCACCACTGCATCCATCCATGATTGCAGCTCAGTTATAGCATTTTTAATTTCATTCTGGTTATTTTTTACTTCTTTTATCTCTGCAGAAAGGGATTCTAATCTATTTTCAACTCCAGCTGTTATTCTTATTATCATGATTCTAAATTCTGGGTCAGACATCTTGTTTGTATCTGTGTTGGTTAAATCCCTGGCTGTCATTACTTCGTGCTCTTTCTTTTGAGGTAAATTCCTTATTTTTGTCATTTTGAAGGGAGAAATGGAATTAATGAGGTAGAAAAATTGAAATTAAAAACATTAAAGTTAAAAAAATATTAAAATTAAAAATTAAAAATTAAACACACACACACACAAATCAGATAGATGATGCTAGATCTTAGGTGTGTTTTGGTCTGGGTGTTTAAAGTGGTTTGACAGATCAGAGAAATGAAAAAAAGAAAAAAAAGGGGGGGAGAAAAAAAGAAATTGGTTGAAAGTTTGAAAAATGAATACACTGAAGTAGACTAAAATGAGATGATATGTTAAAATAGAATTTGAAAAATATATACACAAAAGTAGAGAATATAGTAGAAAAAATTAAAGAAAAATATTTTTAATAAAAATTAAAAATAAATATGAATTTTTCATTTTCTGTATTTAATAAAAAAGCAAAGAAACGAAAAAGAGAAAAAATATAAAAAAGAAAAGAAAAGAAAAAAATTGAAGATTGGAAAAAGTGAATACAGTGTAATAGACTGAAATAAAATGATGGGAGTAAGATAGAATTTGAAAAAATTTACATAAAAGAAAAAAATGTAATAAAAATTAAAAATATTTTTAAAAGAAATGGAAAGTAAAATAAACTTTTTCTCTTTCTGCATTCAAGAAAAAGAAATGAAAAAGAGAAAAAAGAAAAAGAAAAAAAAGAAAATTGTTTGAAAATTTGAAAAGGTGAGTACACTGAAGTAGAATAAAATTAAATGATGGAAGTAAAGTAGAATTTGAAAAAATTTATACAAAAGTAAAAAAATAGTAATAAAAATTAAAGACAGATATTTTTAACAAAAATTGAAAATAAAAATGAGTTTTTTCTATTTCTGTATTCAAGAAAAAGAAAAGAATTGTAAAAGAGAGAAAGGAAAAAGAGAAAAAAAAAGAAAGAAAAAAAATTGAATAGATGAACCTGCTAACAGATTGAAGTAGGACTCAAATTGCTTCTCAAATTGCTTTCCCCTACAGGTCAGTACATGTAGCTCTTTATAGTCCATAAATTAAGCCAGCAGTGAGGTTTGTGTTCTTGAAGAGCAAAGTTGGCCCAGTTGGTTGGGGCTCGGTGTAAGAGCTCAGCTCTCCACTAGATGGCGCTGCTAGCCTACTGGGGTGGATTCTTGCGGTGCTTGTAGGTGCACATGCGCATGCGTGGGAGCGGTGAAAATGGCGCTACCCAGCTACCCAGTCTGTTCTCCCAGATCAGCAACCATGCACTAGTCCTCCATCTTTAGCTCTTATCCACTCCCTGCTTTTCCACTCTCCAGGACCAGGCCCGAGGCAGTACCTCTCTCCCAAGTTTTGCCTCAGATGCAGCTGTTTTCCCTGACCCCTTATTTCCGAAGGACTGAGGCTTTGACCCATTCTGCCCCTCTGTGGGAGGGTCTCACAGAGCAATGGCCAAATGAGCAATGGCCGAATGTCGTCTGCACCCAGGAACACCTGCTGGACCCTGCTATTGCTGGTGCCCCAAGACTGCAGCCAGGTGCCAGCCTGCCCCCCAAAAAGATTGCGAGACAGTGTAGCATCAGTGTTTCAGGGATTATGGAAAATCACAACACACATCTGGCACCAGGCTTCACCCTCAACAACCTTGCCCCAGCACCAGCGAATGTGGCTGCCTTCTGGGGTCTGCTGGGACCAGGTGGCTTCAACAGTCTTTACCAAATGTCCTTCCAGCAGTGGAACTGCTTCTCCTCATGTGGCCTGAGAACCTTCTGGACCTCACTCTTCTGTTCCTGGGGATTCACTTTTCCCACCAGAGCACCGCCAGGTATTGAACTGCAGAGTGGCAGCCATTGCACTCCCCTTGTTTACAGTCTTAATGGGATTTAAGCCCTCTCATTTCTCCTTTCTCCTTTCTCCCTTTTTAGTTTAGTCCCTGTGGCTGTTTCCAATTTTCTACTTTATCTCCACCTGCTTTTGGGGAGGGGTGCTTTTCCCATATGCCCCCCCCCCCCAGTCTCTGTCCTCTGTCCACCTGCAAAAGGGGTTCCCTACTTTTCACGGCTTCTTTCTCCCCAAGTTCAGCTCTTCTTGTCATGTACCTGCTAAATTCAGTGGTTCAGGTTGTGCAGATTGTTGTGTTAATCTTCCAACCAGTTTTCTAGGTGTGTAGGATGGTTTAGTATTGGTCTGGTTGTATTTCATGGACGCGAGACACAAAAAAAGCTTTCATTCTGTTTTGCCATCTTGGCTCCTATCCTGTAGGGTTGAATTTCTAAAATTAATACCCACAATCAATCTTATATGAAGCTATTACAAATGCAAGTTGAATTAAAACTCTTGTGGGATGCCTGGGTGGCTCTGTTGGTTCAGTGTTGGATTCTTGGTTTCAGCTCAGATCATGATCTCACAGCTTCATGGTTTCCAGTCCAAAAGAAAATATTTTTTAAATGATCATGTCACTATCATGCCAGTACCTAAGGGACAGCATTAATCTGCATTAAAGACTTTAAACTCTACTCAAATTCACTTCATTCACAGCTGTGAAACTTCTACTTGCCATCTTCAGCATCTGAAAGTTATTAAGAAAGTGATGTGGGAATATTCTAGTGATGCCTGATAAGGCTTTGGTGTTGTGAATTATTTCTGGATACTGTGGAGACAATGGGGTTGTTTAATTCTATTTCTGCTGAGCACTCTGGAGCCTGACTTCTCTCACCCCAGACTGGAAGTGTAGGGAGGGAGGGGAGCATTTACTTACAGAACTCTATCCCTCTGTCCTCCACTGAAGCCACCTGAACCCCACAGTCACTGCTAAGCTCAGTCTCAAAAACTCAGGAGGTCCATCAAGTCCCAGTTCCGATTTTCTGTCCTGGCTGCAGGTCTTATAGTTCGTTTCATCCATGCATGTTCCGTGGGTCATGCAAAGAAATGTGTGGAAAGAGTTTGGGGATCACCTCAGTGGCTCTTTCCTTCACAGAGTTCAATTGGGAGGGGGCGGTTCATGGCATGTAAGGACATGAAAAATTGCCTTGATCATGACTGTGATTTACCAGATGGTGTTCAAGGTGCTTGGGGGCCATCAGATGCTGGGATTTCCTCTAATGTGTCAGGGAGACAGATCCTTTCTGACAAGCTTGGCTGGAGCATCTTTTAGGACTGGTTTTCAGCAAGAGTTTGGAAAGGGATCATGAGATGAACTTCTGCTCTCCCCTGGTTCATCTCAGAGGCTGCCAGGGCAACCATCAAAGGCTGTTCCTTGTAGCTGTGAGGAGGAGTGGCTCTGTGTGGGTTCCCTGGGGCAAAGCACAGCCTGAAGAGCCACCTCAAAGATTCAGACTATGATCCCTAGACACTGTAAGGAAGAACCTGGCCATCCTCATTTAGGCCAAGGCTTTGGGCATCCAAATGAAAGGTAAGCAGGCTGAGATTTCTGGGGAGTGACATGACAGGGCTTGGGGAGTTTGACTGGGGGGAGGGAAGCTAGAGAGAGCTGCTCTGAGTTGTGTGGGATGGTGTGAGAGTAGTCAGGGCTCAGAGCTCACAGGCATCCCAGGAAGGTGACCAAGGCTGAAGGAGCCATCCTAAGTGAAGGAAGACTATGGGAAGGGTGAATGTTCCTATGGAAACAGAGACCTAGGGTTAATTTGGGAAAGGGAAAGCAGGTCACAAAGAAGACTCCAGGGAGCTAAACTGGGTACAGGGACATCTCTGACTCAATGAGAAGGGGCTGGGGTCCCAAGACAAGGCCTGAGGAGGGTGGAGAGGAGGGGCACTGGAAGGTGAAATGAGGGGAAGGCCCAAGCTGCATGAACAGTTACAAAGGCCTGGAAAGACAAGGCAATAAATGGGGGCAAAAGACCTTGTCCCAAGGGAAGGGTAAGGCAGAGGGGCTGTGGTGAATCTCAGCAGGGAGAAGGGACTTAGGGAAGTGGTGGGGAGACCAGCCCAGGCACTCAGAGGAGACCTCAGTCCAATGTTGAGGGAGGCCCAGGGGAGGGTAGAGGGGCAGGACTGTCTATACACTGGTGGGGGAATGGGGGTGTCACAGAAGGCCATGCTGTCTATACAGAGAAAACTCAGCCCAGAGGAGCTGATGCCATGAACATTGAGGTGAAGAGAGCAAGAGACATAGGGAGAGCTAAGGTGGGGTTAGAGAAGAGAGACCCATGAAAACCTAAGGCAAAGCAAAGCCCCAGGTGGGAAGAAAAGGGTTGGTAGTTAGGAGATCAAAAAGGGGTTAGGAAAGATAAACCAAATCAATCACATTGTGGTGATGGCTGGTGCAGGACAAGGAGCTGAGGTGGTGGGGTAAAGTGAAGGGAGTGAAGGGAGTGAAGCCCCCACAGCTGAGGTAGGGAGGTGGGCACAGGTTTGTGTCTGAACAGGTTGGTGAATATCCTGAAGAGTCCTTGAAATTACAATAAAAGTTAAAACAGCAACACACATATCATATCACATTTTTGTGTTGGGATTGTTCTCTCCAAGTAGCTTTCATCTTTCCCCAGCTACAGAATGAAATGACCCAGGAATGGCTGCCCTAGAACCACGCCCTTTCTACTTTATCATTTCTTACTGGCATTAATATATCCAACACATTTAGGTAAATCCCACTGGGAGGTGAGCTTAAGCTCCTCCCAGTAGGGAGCATCTGCCTTATTCCTGGGAAGACCCCTGCAACAGGCACCCAGGACATGCTCCCCACTCGACAACTTTGGAAATAGAGGGAGGTAGTTTTTAATTTAGCCACCAGAGGGCACTCAAAGTTGGTTTTGATCCAGTGACTACAGCTAAAATACAGACAGCATCAGGGAAAATTACTATTTTAGCAAATTAAACTATTAATAAACAGTGTAACATAAAAATATTTAATAAATGAGCTATTAAACATGACAATATAAAAATGAGGTGATGAGGAGTGCTGTACCCAACTGTAAAGGTAGTTCATGGAATATCATAGAGTATTGTTATTCCTAAACATTCATAAAATGCTGAGTACCTATAGAAATTACATTGACAGTGTAAATTCATTAATTCCCATTAAAAATTTATGTAACTAGTCTTATCTCTACTTTGAAGGTGAGAAAACACAGAAAGACACAAAAAGGTCCAGAAGCAAGTCCACACAAACAGTTATCAGTGGAATTAGAACCCATGGGAGTTCTCCCCAGAGTCTGGATCTCTAACCACTAGGCTGGTTCCTTTGTTAACTACTGTTAACTCCCCATGAACCTACCTGATCATAGCCCTTTCTCTTCCCCGAGGTCCCAAGACCTTGAATTGGATATTCCTCTCCTTCACACACAACTTGACATTTGCCCACCCCGGCTGCATGGTAGAATCCCTTGCAGAGATTTAAAAATTAACAATGGCTCAATCAGTCTCATCCAGAGATGTGCTCATTTAATTGGTTTGGGATGGGCCCATGGCTTTGGGATTTCTGCCTGTATGGGAAAAGTACAAGGTAGCCCAGTTGATTCCCAGGGAATATTTTTCCTTGATGTTTAGGTTCTCAGGGGGAGGAGTGATAGTATGGCAAAGGTAAATACATTGCCCAGCTCTGGAAGACAAAGCAGGGAGACCCCCTAAATGAAAACTTTGATATTGCTACAGGAGCACTGCATTGTTATTGATAAGAGGGGCTTGTAAGGTGGCTGACAAGTTAGGGGACTTGGGTAGAGTATTTTAAAGTTTATTTATTTATTTATTTTGAGAGAGAGACAGAAGAGAGTGAGTGGGGGAAGGGCAGAGAGAGAGAGAGAATTCCAAGCAGGCTCAGTGCTGTGATCATGGAGCCTGATGCAAGGCTCAAACCTGACCAACAGTGAGATCGTGACCTGAGCTGAAACCAAGAGTTGGACGCTTAAGCCACCCAGGCACCCCTACTTGGGTAAAGATTTATTTTGTGAGCTGCTGCGGTGTGAAGCCAGCCCACGGCCTTGCCTGAGAAGCCTGGTGGGTAGATAACTCAGGACTGGCCAAGTGTGGTCTCACTCATGGGATGAACTTCTGCCCTCTCCAGGCCCATCTCAGAATCTTCAGGAACAACATCCAAGGAGCTTTCTATACTTTGGGAGGGCATAACTGCTTGTTGCTCTGGATCCAGGTGGCTTCCCAGGGCCAAGGCAAAAGCCAAAGCCCCACCTGCCAAAGTGTCAGGCTGGCACTGTGCCCCATGACCCCACTAGAAACCTAGCAAGTGGAGTTTATGATCCTTGTAATGCCACCCCAGGGCACAGAAAGAGCCAGCTGGTGCTAGTCAGGGGATGGATGTTTAAAGCTGAACTTGATTCTGCTGGACAAAAGGAAGAGTCAGGGAAGAGACTGGATCTCTGCACACATGCCCAGTTGTGGGAAGTCTGGGGAGAGATGCAATGACAGGCTTGGTGATGATGGGGTAGGCCACTTGGGGCCAGTGAGGAGATCCCTAGAGGGAAAGGTTAGGAAGGAGTGGGGAGCTGAGCTGAGGTGACCTGAATGGGGTAGGTGAAATGAGAACAGTTGGACTGACTTGGGAGAAAGAGGCAAGAAATGTGGGAGGAGAAGGGAGTTGATGGTGGGGAGGAGATGATATGGTGAGGGAGAGAAGAGGGGAAGTACACTAGGAAGGTGGTGGCCAGAGAGGGACAGGGAATGAGGCGACAAGTGGCTTAAGGGAAGGAGAGGGTCCAGAAGGCAAACTGAGGGAAGAAGAAAGAACTGAGGAGATACTGGAGAGGATAATTGAAAGGGGAGAAAAGGGAAGCAGGTGTGAGGGAGAAATGGTGAAAAAGGGCATAGGAAGTGAGCTGTGGAAGAAGGAGTGAGTAGGGAGCAGGGGTTAGATATAAGATGGGTAGAGGAAGAGGATGTGTTTAGAAGGATGGCCATCTCAGGACAGGGAAGGGGATGACTGGTGACAGGGTGGAGAGGCGAACTGAGGCAAACGGAAAAAGGAGAATCACATAAAAGAGAGGTAAACACTTTGGAGGAGAGTGAACTGAAAAGAAAGAAAAGAGGTGTTAAGAGGAAGAGAAGCAATAAGGAGGGGCTGGGAGGTAAACTCTGGGCAAGTTAAATGAGGACTGAGTGAAGCCAAGGGTAAGGCAGTGGAGGCGAGCCATGGGGCATGGTGAACAGAAAGGGCTCTGAATGAGAGAAATGGAGAGTAGAACTGAGGGACAATACGGGAAAGGAAGTGAACTCAGGTGAGACAAGTAGAATTGAGGGCAGGAGGAGTAAGATCAGAAGTAAAAAAAACTTTGGAGGAAATGAAAGTCTCAGGATAAGAAGGAAGAATTATTTTGGAAGCAACTCAGTGGGGAGGACATGAGACAAGAAGAGAACTTTTCAGGAAGGGCAGAAGGATACATGCCCAGACACTGTGTAATTCCTTGAAAGAGTGTCTGAGACTACCCCTCAGAACAGAGCCAGGCCAAATCTGCTGTTTTCTCTGGCTCTCCTCATTCCTACTCCTGTTCCATAAATTTAAAAAGTATGCTCTCTTCTCCCTCGGCACAATGACCCCACAACCCCACAGCCACACAGAGGTCATGGTGACCTGGTGTGTGACAAAACTTGAGAGTTGCTCCTTCATACTTCACATTTCTCCAACTTCACATTAAACCTAATTGAGATCTTAATTTTGATGACATTTTGTTCCATTTCATGTGTTACATATGTTATTCATGTCTCCCCTAAACTTTTGGATTACAATGGCCCATGTATGAAAACCCTAGATGGGGAGGTCACTAATTTTGACACTGTGGGGGGAAAAAGCATTTACCAGATGACTCTCTTATATACCCTTTTTACGTTCCTAAGCAAGAATTGGCTATGTTTTTATTTGTAACAACAACACTTACAGAGAAATACCAAATGAGTTTTGCATAGAGTTTGAGAACTATGCATAGAAAAACTAAGAGGAAATCAAGATTTATAACTCTATGTTGAAAAAAAACTTTTATTGTTTTAATTATGACAAATGATTTAAAATTTCATTTTTGTCTCCTCTATGCATTAAAGCTATTGGTCTATTGTAGACAGGTATTCATGCCAAAAAGGTGCCAAGCAGAACTTCTTCTATCTGCCACATTCAAGGCAAGACTTGCCTGGATGCCCAGAAGCCATCTAGAGCTTCCATATGAGAGCTATTGATAGCTGCAAAATGGAACTTGAAATGGCCATGGAAGCAGCTCCGAATCAAGGGTGGACAAACTTAATGGAAGTTAGGCCAAACAGGCCTAAGAGGCCAACAGATCAAAACCACAACAGGTCAAAACCACATTATACACATATAATATGTATACATATTATACACATATAATTGAAATTAATGTCATCCAGAAAACACTGAACTTTGAGGACCACTTAAACATATTTGCCCCATATTTTCATGACAACATATATATAGATGCCTAAGTTACATGTTAACCCATGTTAACCCAACACATCTGGACACAGAGAAGGAGTTTATTTTATCCACTGAGGCTTGCTGTTAATTCTATTTCCCATCAAATGCAGATGTTACTGTAATTGTTGCATTCATCTGTCAAGGTACATTGACTTTAAAGCCATCCATACATTCTTAGTTCTCTAGTCTCCATATTGATTATGTTGTAAGATTTTTCAGAATCACTGTGTGCCCAGAAAAATCTGTGTATGGATTATTTTCTACTCATGGGCAATCCTCCTGGGAGACTATAGACTTTCCTCACTACAATCTTTGGCCCTATAGATGAGTTCCATATGAGGACACTTTCTTCCACACTCCAAATTCTTAAATCTTCTTTAGTATTAGTGTTTACTTTTTTTCTCCCAGCACTTATCCTATGTCTTTGATATTTCTACTCTAAGTGAACAGTATAATTAGTTATAAGCTTATTAAAATTTATGCTGATTTGTTCTAAGTTGAGAGAATGATCAGAAGTGGCTTTTGATGCTATCAATAATAGCCAAATTATGAAAAGAGCCCAAATGTCCATCAATTGATGAACGGATTAAGAAGATCTGTATCTGTATAGATATAGATAGATGATAGATAGATAGATAGATAGATAGATAGATAGATGATAGATAGATATTCATTCATCAGTGAAAAAGAATGAAGTCTTGCCATTTGCAACAATATGGATGGAACTGGAGGGTATTATGCTAAGCAAAATAAGTCAGAGATATACATATATCATATGATTTCACTCATATGTGGAATTTGAGAAACTTAACAGATGAACATAAGGGAAGGGAAGAAAAGATAAAAACAGAGAGGGAGGCAACCATAAGAGACTCTTAAATACAAAGAACAAACTAAGGATTGATGGGAGGGGGTTAAATGGGTTATGGGAATTAAGGAGGGCACTTTTCAGGATGAGCACTGGGTGTCATATGTAAGAGATGAACCACTGGGTTCTACTCCTGAAGCCAACACTACACTGTATGCTTACTTACTTAAGAATAATATTTTTTTTAAGTGGCTTTTGAGACAAAAGCCTGAGCTGCTCTCAGGTAGAACTAATTGCTCTTCAGCCTTCAGGTCACTTGCAAGTAAATCAAGATCTTTTATCATGAACTGTAATTTTTTCTTATTCTTAATTGTTTAAAATATTGCCTGTTTGCAGAAGGCTATCAAATATTTATTTTCTTGCCTAAGATGAAGATAATTCTATGAATAATAAAAGATTCAGAATTTTAAAAATAGATACCAATAATAATTAAGAAGATATTTTGTAAACATCAATGTTTACAAATGTTTACAATGTTTACAATGTTTACAATGTTTAAAGATTTGATGGTGTCATAGATGAAATGCACTTATTATTAAGCAGAAAATTTATAATTTATTTTAATATTTAAATATATAGGTTTACATTAAACCTATATATATATAGGTATATATAAACCTTTATATATATAAAATATATAAAACTTAAAATTCATAGTTATCTCAACCTTAATTTTCACAGTATATGCAATCACAATATTTAGCCACAATATAGATGAAAAGGGCTAACTAATGAAAACCAAACCCTCTCATTTTTTCTCTCCTCTCACCATATATTTTCATGAAAGTTCTGAAAAGTAATGGAATGTTTATAAATTTTTTGATGTTTATTTATTTTTGAGACAGAGACAGAGACAGAGAGAGAGAGAGAGAGAGCACAAGTGGGGGAGGGGCAGAGAGAGGGAGACACAGAAACCGGAGCAGGCTCCAGGGTCTGCACAGAGGCCAATGTGGGGCTCGAATTCATGAACTGTGAGATCATGACCTGAGCCGAAGTCAGATGCTTAACCTACTGAGTCACCCAGTTGCCCCAGTAATGGAACGATGAAAAGAAGGACAAAGACCTCTGATTCATAAGGCCATTATTTTCATATTAGAAGACACAGCTGATTTTTCTAATGCATAGGGAAAAGTGAGGAGACAGAAAAGTATATTCCAAATGAAAGAATAGGGCAAAATTACAGCAACTAAATGAAATTACAACTAAATGAAACAGAGATTAATAATATGCATGATAAAGAATTCAAAGTAAAGATTCTCACTGGACTTGAAAAAAGAGTGGAGAATCTCAGTAAGACCTTCAACAAGAGATAGAAAATATTTAAAAAGAACCAGTCAGAGATGAAGAACTCAATAACTGAAATAAAAAATGCACTGGAGGGAACCTATGACAGATTAAAGGAGGCAGAATGGATTAGCGAGCTGGATAAGAGCAATAGAAAGCAATTAAATTTAATAGCAAAAAGAAAATAGAATTAAAAAATGAGAATAAGTTAAGGGAACTCAGTGACATCATCAACCAGAATATCATTTGAATTATAGGGATTCCAGAAACAGAGAGAAAAGGTGGGCAAAACTTATTTGAAGAAATAATAGCTGAAAACTCCTGTAAACTAAGGAAGGTAACAGACATCCAGATCCAGGAGGCACAGAAAGGCCCCAACAAAATCAACACCAAGACAGATAATAATTAAAATGTCAAAAAGTAGTGATAAAGGGAGAATTTTAAAAGCATCAAGAAAAATAAGTGATTACATATAAGGGAAATACCATAAGGCTATCAGCTGATTTTTCAGCAGAAACTTTGCACAGCAGAAGGTAGTGACACAATATACTCAAAGTGCTGAAAGAAAAAAAAAAACTTACAATCAAGACTACTCTATCCAGTATGGATGTCATTCAGAATACAAGGAAAGATAAAAAATTTTCCAAATAAAAGTTAAAGGAGTTTATTGTCACTAAACCAGCTTGACAAGAAATGTTAAGAGAATATTTGAATGGAAATAAAACACCATAATCAAGAGTAAGAAAATCAGGAAAGGAAAATTGTTTACAGGTACATACAAACATAATAAAAATTTCATATTAATCACTTATAAAAACAGTACAGAGGTTAAAGTGCAAAAACAGTAAAATCAAATATTTCCATAAAAATCAGTAAAGGAACACACAAGATGAAAGGACATAAAGTATAAAAACATACACATAGGAAGGGAGACCTGGGAAGATGGTGGCGTAGGAGGACGCTGGGCTCATCTCATCCTGCTGATCCCTTAGATTCCACCCACATCTGCCTAAATAATCCAGAAAACTGCCAGAAGACAGCAGAATGGACACTCTGGAGCCAAGCATAGACAAGAGGCCCACAGAAGAGGGTAGGAAAGGTGGAGAGGTGGTGCATGCTACATGTACTGGTGGGAGGGAGCCGGGGTGGTAGAGGGGCAGCTCACCCAGCAAGGAAGAGTCAGCAAAGTCTGGCTTGCAAAAGTGGAGGGGCCAGACTCCATGAGTTCTGACAGCCAATGAGATTTAACATCTGGAATATTAAATGTCAACAGCTCTGCTCTCAGAGAGTGGGGAAGGTGAGAGGATGCTGGGAGGGAGAGTTGTTGAGCCCCAGAAGACAGAGCTCAGCTCGGTGGGGGGAACAAATGCGCTGGCAAGTGCCATTTCCCTCTCCCATCCCCCAGACAAAATTCCAAAGGGAACCAGTTCCCTTCACTGAACTTGCTTGCACCACGCAAATGCCCAACACTGTGCTTTTGTGGATCCACCCCTCCAATGGACCTGCCTCCCTCCTGATGCTGCAGGGCCCCTCCTGCAGGGGACCACCATGGCAAAGTGAGCTAAGCCTACCCCTCCTGCCCCTGTGCACCTTGCAGATCCACCCCAATACACCCTTGGCCAGATCCCATCTAAGCAGCACCACAAGCCTGGCAGTGTGCAAGTAGCCCAGACAGAGGTCACACCACTCCACAGTGAGTCCTGACCCTGGAGGAGGGGAAGATAAAGAACACACCAGGCTGACTGTGGCCCCAGAGGTGGGCTGGGGGCAGACATGGGGTCTGACTGCAGCCCTGCCCACCAACACGTTACTCCAGACAGTACAGAGGAAGTGCCCTGCAGTTTGGAGATACTACAGGGGCTACCCAAAATGATGAAATGGAAGAATTCTCCTCAAAATATACTCCAGGAAGTACCAACAGCTAATGAATTGATCAAAAACGACTTAAGCAATAAAACAGAGCAAGAATTTAGAATAATAGTCATAAAATTAATTGCTTGTCTTGAAAAAAGCATAGAGGACAGCAGAGAATCTATCGCTACAGAGATCAAGGGACTAAAAATTAATTATAAGGAGCTAAAAAATGCTATAAATGAGGTGCAAAATAAAACGGTGGTAGCCATAGCACAGATTGAAGAGGCAGAGGAAAGAATAGGTCAATTAAAAGATAAAATTATGGAAAAAGAGGAAGCTGAGAAAAATAGAGATAAAAAATCCAGGAATATGAGGGGAGAATTAGACAACAAAGTGATGTAATCAAACAGAACAATATCAGTATCATAGGAATTCCACAAGAAGAGAGAGAGAAAGGGGCTGAGGTGTACTTGAAGAAATCATAGCTGAAAACTTCCCTGATCTGGGGAAGGAAAAAGGCATTGAAATCCAAGAGGCACAGACAACTCCCTTCAGAAGTAACTTGAATTGACCTTCTGCACAACATATCATAGTGAAACTGGCAAAATACAAGGATAAAGAGAAAATTCTGAAAGCAGCTAGGGATAAACAGGCTCTAACTTACAAAGGTAGACACATAAGAATAGTAACAGACTTATCTACTGAAACTTGGCAGGCCAGAAAGGAATGGCAGGAAATCTTCAATGTGATGAACAGAAAAATTATGCAGCCAAAAATCCTTTATCCAGCAAGTCTGTCATTCAGAATACAAGGAGAGATAAAGGTTTTCCCAAACAAACAAAAACTGCAGGAATTCATCACCACTAAGCCTGCCCTACAAGAGATCCTAAGGGGGATTCTGTGAGTGAAATGTTGCAAGGACCACAAAGTACCAGAGACATCACTACAAGCATGAAACCTACAGACATCACAATGACTCTAAACCTATATCTTTCTATAATAACACTGAATGTAAATGGACTAAGTGCA
Source organism: Felis catus (assembly GCF_018350175.1). Lineage (NCBI taxonomy): Eukaryota > Metazoa > Chordata > Mammalia > Carnivora > Felidae > Felis > Felis catus. Next base: position 50,879,646 of record NC_058370.1, read on the forward strand.
CCAACCAAAAGACATAGGGTATCAGCATAGATAAAAAAAAAAACAAGACCCATCTATTTGCTGTCTACAAGAGACTCATTTTAGACCTGAGGACACTTTCAGATTGAAAGTGAGGGGATGGAGAACCATCTATCATGCTACTGGAAGCCAAAAGAAAGCTGGAGTAGCCATATTTATATCAGACAAACTAGACTTTAAATTAAAGGCTGTCACAAGAGATGAAGAAGGATATTTTATAATAATCACAGGGTCTATCCATCAGGAAGAGCTAACAATTATAAATGTCTATGTGCCGAATATGGGAGCCCCCAAATATATAAAACAATCACAAGCATAAGCAACCTTATTGATAAGAATGTGGTAATTGAAGGGGACTTTAACACTCCACTTACAGCAATGGATAGATCATCTAGACACACAGTCAATAAAGAAACAAGGGCCCTGAATGATACATTGGATCCGATGGACTTGACAGATATATTTAGAACTCTACATCCCAAAGCAACAGAATATACTTTCTTCTCGAGTGCACATGGAACATTCTCCAAGATAGATCACATACTGGGTCACAAAATAGCCCTTCATAAGTATAAAATAATTGGGATCATACCATACATACTTTCAGACCACAATGCTATGAAGCTTGAAATCAACCACAGGAAAAATTCTGGAAACCCTCCAAAAGCATGGAGGTTAAAGAACACACTACTAGAGAATTAATGGGTCAACCATGCAATTAGAGAAGAAATTAAAAAATATATGGAAACAAAAGAAAATGAAAATACAACAATCCAAATGCTTTGGGATGCAGAAAAGGCAGTCCTGAGAGGAAAATACATTGCAATCCAGGCCTATCTCAAGAAACAAGAAAAATCCCAAATACAAAATCTAACAGCACACCTAAAGGAAACAGAAGCAGAACAGCAAAAACACCTCAAACCTAGCAGAAGAAGAGAAATAATAAAATCAGGGCAGAAATAAACAATACAGAATCCAAAAAACAGTAGAACAGATCAATGAAACCAAGAGTTGGTTTTTTGAAAAAATAAAATTGATAAACCTCTAGCCAGGCTTCTCAAAAAGAAAAGGGAAATGACCCAAATAGATAAAATCATGAATGAAAATGGAATTATTACAACCAATCCCTCAGAGATACAAGCAATTATCAGGGAATACTATGAAAAATTATATGCCAACAAACTGGACAACCTGGAAGAAATGGACAAATTCCTAAACACCCACACGCTTCCAAAACTCAATCAGGAGGAAATAGAAAACTTGAACAGACCCATAACCAGCGAAGAAATTGAATCAGTCATCAAAAACCTCCCAACAAATAAGAGTCCAGGACCAGATGGCTTCCCAGGGGAGTTCTACCAGACGTTTAAAGCAGAGATAATACCTATCCTTCTCAAGCTATTCCAAAAAACAGAATGGGAAGGAAAACTTCCAGACTCATTCTATGAAGCCAGCATTACTTTGATTCCTAAATCAGACAGAGACCCAGTAAAAAGAGAGAACTACAGGCCAATATCCCTGATGAATATGGATGCAAAAATTCTCAATAAGACAATAACAAATAGAATTCAACAGCATATAAAAAGAATTCTTCACCATGATCAAGTGGGATTCATTCCTGGGCTGCAGGGCTGGTTCAACATTCACAAATCAATCAATGTGTTACATCACATTAATACAAGAAAAGATAAGAACCATATGATCCTGTCAATAGATGCAGAAAAAGCATTTGACAAAATTCAGCATCCTTTCATAATAAAAACCCTCGAGAAAGTCGGGATAGAAGGAACATACTTAAACATCATAAAAGCCCTTTATGAAAAGCCCACAGCTAATATCATCCTCAATGGGGAAAAACTGAGAGCTTTCTCCCTGAGATCAGACACATGACAGGGATGTCCACTCTCACCGCTGTTGTTGGATGTGCTAGCATCAGCAATCAGACAACAAAAGGAAATCAAAGCCATCAAAATTGGCAAAGATGAATTCAAGCTTTCACTTTTTGCAGATGACAGGATATTATACATGGAAAACCCAATAGACTCCACCAAAAGTCTGCTACAATTTGTACATGAATTCAGCTAAGTCGCAGAACACAAAATCAATTGCATTCTTATACACTAATAATGAAGCAACAGAAAGACAAATAAAGAAACTGATCTCATTCACAATTGCACAAAGAACCATAAAATACCTAGGAATAAATCTAACCAAAGATGTACAAGATCTGTATGCTGAAAACTATAGAAAGCTTATGAAGGAAATTGAAGAAGATATAAAGAAATGGAAAAACATTCCGTGCTCATGGATTGGAAGAACAAATATTGTTAAAATGTCAATACTACCCAAAGCAATCTACACATTCAATGCAATCCCAATCAAAATTGCACCAGCATTCTTCTCGAAGCCAGAACAAGCAATCCTAAAATTCGTATGGAACCACGAATAGCCAAAGTAATTTTGAAGAAGAAGACCAAAGCAGGAGGCATCACAATCCCAGACTTTAGCCTCTACTACAAAGTTGTAATCATCAAGACAGCATGGTATTGGCACAAAAACAAATAGACCAGTGGAATAAAACAACTGACAAACTACAGCACCCATTCATTATTAAAACTCCTAACAAAGTAGGTTTAGAGGGGATATACCTCAACATAATAACAGAAATATTTTTAAAACCCACAGCCAACATCCTACTCAATGATGAAAAACCAAGAGTTTTTCTTCTAAGATCAGGAATAAGACAAGGATGTCCACTCTCACCACTTTTATTCAACATAGTACTAGACATCCTAGCTATAGCAATCAGATCAGGAAAAGAAATAAAGGGCATCTAAATTGGTAAGGAAAAAGTAAAACCGTCACTATTTGTATATAGCATGATACTACATAGATAAAGTCCTAAGGACCCCAGGAAACAAACAAATACCTACTAGAACTGATAAATTCAATAAAGTTGCAGGATATAAAATTAATGTACGGATAAGCTGAATATCTATACACTAATAATGAAGTAGGAGAAGGAGAAATTAAGAAAATAATCCCATTTCCAATTGCAATGAAGATGAAAAAAAAAGACACTTAGGAATAAATTTAACCAAAGAGGTTTAAGACTTGAACTCTGAAAAGTATAAAAACAGTGAAATAAGATGAAGATGACACAAAATATGGAAAGACATTCCATGCTCATGGATTGGAAGAATTAATATTGTTAAAAACTCCATACTACCCAAAGCAATCTACACATTTAATGCAGTCCCTATCAAAAATACCAACAGCATTTTCAATAGAACTAGAACTAACAAACTTAAAATTTATATGGAACCACAAATACCTTGCTTGAATAGCCAAAACACTCTTGAAAAAGAAAAAGCTGGAAGTATCACATTCCAGATTTAAATTTATACTACAAACCTATAGTAATCAAAACTGTATGGTAGGAAACCCAGAAAATCCAACAACTATATGGTCAATAATCTTCAACAAAGGATGCAAGAATATCCAACGGGAAAAAAGACAGTCACTTTAACAAATGTTGCTGGGAAAACTGGATAGCTCCATGCAAAAGAATGAAACCGGACCACTTTTTACCATACACAAAAATAAACTCAAATGGATTAAGGACCTAAATATGAGACCTGAAACCATAAAAATCCTAGAAGACAGCACAGACAAATAATTTCTCTGACATAAGCCATAACATTTTTTTTAGATATGTGTTCTGAGGGAAGGGAAATGATATGTGATCCTTGTAATGCATTGCTGAATTTCATTTCCTAATATTTTGTTAAGGATTTTTGCTAAGTGCACATTAGGAATATTGGCCTTTTCTCTTTTTCTTGTGGAAACCTTGTCTGGTTTGGGTATCAAAGTAATTCTGGTCTCATAAAATGAGTTTGGAAGGGTTCTCTCCTCTTTTATTTTTTTGAAGAGTTTGAGAAGGATTGGTATTAATTCCTTTTTTAATATTTTGTAGAATTCACCTGTGAAGCCATTTGGTCTTGGACTTCTGTTTGGAAGTTTTTGATTACTAATTTAATCTGCTCACTAGTAATCTGTCCAGATTTTTATTTCATCATAATTCATTCTTAGCAGGTTTTATGTTTCTAGAAATGTATTAATTTCCCTTAGGTTGCCCAATTTGTTGGTGTATAATTGTTCATAATAGTTTCCTATAATCTTTTGCATTTCTCTGGTATCATTTTTTTCAATCTGCTCTTTTGTTTTTTATTTGAGTTCTGTCTCTCCCTCTCTCTCTTTCTTCACTTTTTTTTTCCTTTGGTGAGTCTAGATAAAGACTTGTCAATTTTGTTTATTTTCAGAAAGCCAGCTCTTAGTTTCATTGGCTTCTATTGTCCCCTTAGTCTTCTTTCATTTTTTCAGCTCTAATCTTTGTCATTTATTTCCTTGTAATAACTTTGGCTTTTATGTATTCATCTCTTTCTAGTTCCATGAGGGGTAAAATTAGATTATTTATTTGAGATTCTTCTAGTTTCTTGAGGTTTTCATTTATTGCTATGCATGTGTGGTATTTTAAATCAATTTTGTTAACAGAAACGAATACTACATTCAGCCCAAAACTAATTAAAACAAAACCTAAATACATCGTGAGATTTCCTAAATGTGTCCTCACACCTTTCTTTAAGAAATTAAGAAAGCAATGAATGAACAAAATGAGAAGTTTAACAAAGGAATGGAAACCATAAAAAAAAACCCTGAAAATTCTAGAGCTGAAGAATACAATGATGCAAAAGAAAGAATCAATTAACTAGAAGAGAGTACATTAAAATGATCTAGTCACAAAATTGAAACAAAAAATAATGAAAAAAGTGAAGAAAGCCTATGGAACCTATGGCCAACATTCAAAGGAAATTATCTCTGCATTATTAGAATCCTAAGAGGAGAGAAAGAGAAAGGGACAGAAAGTATATTTAAAGCAACAATGGCTGGAAACTTCCTAAACCTGGAGAGAGAAATGGATATCCAGATCCATGAGGCTCAAAAGACCAGAGATGAACCTGAATAGAGCTACACCAAGACACATCATAATTAAATTGTAAAAATTGAAAGACAAATAATTTTGAAAGCATCAGGTGAGAAGAGAAATTACATACAAGGGAATATCCATGAGCCTATCATGTATTTCCCAACAGAAAGTTTTCAGGCCAAGAAAGAATTTATTGATATATTAAAATATTGAAAGAAAAAAACTGTCAACCAAGAATGCTCTATCTGACAAAGCTGTCCTTCAGAAATAAAAGAAAGATAAAGACTTCTCCAAACAACAAAAGCTGAATGAGTTCCTCACTCTAAGACCTGCCTTACAAGAAGAATTAACATCTAGATTACCTAAAATCTTTCAAAAATGTCAACGAAGGGAGAAATCACAAACACATTTTAGGAGGCCAGCATCACCTTGATACCAAAGCCAGATAAGAAGATTACAAGGAAAGAAAACAATATACTGGTATCCCTGATAAATATAGATGAAAATTTTTTTTTAATATTAACAAACTGAACTTAGCAGTACTTTAAAGGATTATACACCATGATCAAATGGGATTTGTCCATGGGAATCAACAATGGTTCAACATGTGCAAACCAATCACTGTAACACATCAGATTATTAGAATGAAAGATAAAAACCACACAAATCTCAATAGGTTCAGAAAAATCATTTGACATGGATTTGACAAATACAACACAATAAAGCCCATATATGGCAAACCATCAGCTAACATCATACTCAATGGTGAAAGATTAAAAACTTTTCATGTTGTATCAGGAACAAGAGAAGGATGCCCACTCTCAACACTCCTATTCAATATAGTATAGAAGTCCTAGCTAAGGCAATCAGGCAAAACAAAGAAATAACATACATCAGAATTGGAAAGGAAGAAATAAAGCTATCTTAATTTGCAGATGACATTATTTTATATATAGAAACCCAATAGAGATTTTATAATAAAAAAACCTGTTAGATCTAATCAATGAATTCAATAAAGTTGCAGAATATAAAATAAATGTACAAATATCAGTAGCATTGCTATACACCAACAACAATCTTAAAAAGATATAAAGAAAATAATACCATTTACATTGGAATAAAAATAAAGTACTTAGAAATAAATTTAATCAAGGAGATGAAAGATCTCTACACTGAAAATTATAAGATACTGATGACAGATATTTAAAAAACCACAAATAAATTGAATAATATTCCATGTTTATGAATTGAAAGAAATAATATCGTTAACATGCCCACATTACAAAAAAAACCCTCTATAGGCTCCTATCAAGATTCTTCTAAGGAAGAATGGGAAACCCTGCTAAGAATGGATTATAGGTACAGTAAAAAAGAACTTGTAATAAAGTAAGTTAGGAGACAGAAAATAGGTAGTTACAGGGAAGGGTGGAGGTATCTAGAAGCCAAAAGGGGTGGTGGATCTACTAGGATGGTTAGTAAGGGAGTGACTATTGGTTCACTTTCCCTTTTCTGTGCCCTCCCCCAGACTCAAGAGCAATTTGTGACTGTTCCACTTTGTGATGTAGGCTTGGATCTCTACACTGAACCATGCATTCTCTGTTCTCAGTTGCTGAGGCAGTAGCATACTTCAGATTATGAAGAATTGATGAGTGGTTTCGTCTGTATTTTGTTGAGTCCTGGGGCTTTGATCCTATCTTTGGTTATTTCGCGCAGGATTAGGATCTTCTGAGATCCAACTCTATTCAGTGCCATCCATATTAAGCAAGGTTTGGAAAAAAACAGACATAAATTTGTTAAGAAAATGCTATTTTCAGCCCACTGAAAGAAATGAACTATTTTATCTTTCTTTCCACTCTTCTAAGTTGATTACTGGACCATAGAGACCCCAGGAGGAGGAACTTGAAGGAAATGTTCTAATGAACATCATAGATCTAGAGGAACAGGCTGAACAAGACAAAAGTTGAAGTGGGAACCAACCAGGGCTTCTGCACAAAGTGCACAGACCACCCTCCTGGGTGTAGTCAGGGTGCCAGGGTAAAACCCCAAACACTATGATTCAGGGTTTATGAACTGGCTTATTAAGTGAACACAGAACACTTGAGAGCAGGCTCTCAGCACTTGCTTATCAGCCACTTCCCCTTCTCAGTTATCTCTGGGCCAAGTATCTCATGTGTACTATGGCTGACCTAAAGAGACTGTGATCAGACACTCTCTGTCGGTTCCAGGAATGCACATACACGTTTCCCTTTTTTTTTAATTTTTAATTTTTTCAATATATGAAGTTTATTGTCAAATTGGTTTCCATACAACACCCAGTGCTTATCCCAAAAGGTGCCCTCCTCAATACCCATCACCCACCCTCCCCTCCCTCCCACTCCCATCAACCCTCAGTTTGTTCTCAGTTTTTAAGTCTCATGCTTTGGCTCTCTTCCACTCTAACCTCTTTTTTTTTTCCTTCCCCTCTCCCATGGGTTTCTGTTAAGTTTCTCAGGATCCACATAAGAGTGAAACCATATGGTATCTGTCTTTCTCTGTATGGCTTATTTCACTTAGCATCACACTCTCCAGTTCCATCCATGTTGCTACAAAGGGCCATATTTCGTTCTTTCTCATTGCCATGTAGTACTCCATTGTGTATATAAACCACAATTTCTTTATCCATTCATCAGTTGATGGACATTGAGGCTCTTTCCATAATTTGGCTATTGTTGAGAGTGCTGCTATGAACATTGGGGTACAAGTGCCCCTATGCATCAGTACTCCTGTATCCCTTGGGTAAATTCCTAGCAGTGCTATTGCTGGGTCATAAGGTAGGTCTATTTTTAATTTTTTGAGGAATCTCCACAACGTTTTCCAGAGTGGCTGCACCAGTTTGCATTCCCACCAACAGTGCAAGAGAGTTCCCGTTTCTCCACATCCTCTCCAGCATCTATAGTCTCCTGATTTGTTCATTTTGGCCACTCTGACTGGCGTGAGATGAAACCTGAGTGTGGTTTTGATTTGTATTTCCCTGATGAGGAGCGATGTTGAGCATCTTTTCATGTGCCTGTTGGCCATCTGGATGTCTTCTTTAGAGAAGTGTCTATTCATGTTTTCTGCCCATTTCTTCACTGGATTACTTGTTTTTCAGATGTGGAGTTTGGTGAGCTCTTTATAGATTTTGGATACTAGCCCTTTGTCCAATATGTCATTTGCAAATATCTTTTCCCATTCCGTTGGTTGCCTTTTAGTTTTGTTGGTTGTTTCCTTTGCTGTGCAGAAGCTTTTTATCTTCATAAGGTCCCAGTAGTTCATTTTTGCTTTTAATTCCCTTGCCTTTGGGGATGTGTCAAGTAAGAAACTGCTGAGGCTGAGGTCAGAGAGGTCTTTTCCTGCTTTCTCCTCTAGGGTTTTGATGGTTTCCGGTCTCACATTCAGGTCCTTTATCCATTTTGACTTTATTTTTGTGAATGGTGTGAGAAAGTGGTCTACTTTCAATCTTCTGCATGTTGCTGTCCAATTCTCCCAGCACCATTTGTTAAAGAGGCTGTCTTTTTTCCATTGGATGTTCTTTCCTCCTTTGTCAAAGATTAGTTGGCCATACATTTGTGGGTCTAGTTCTGGGGTTTCTATTCTATTCCATTGGTCTATGTGTCTGTTTTTGTGCCAATACCATGCTGTCTTGATGATGACAGCTTTGTAGTAGAGGCTAAAGTCTGGGATTGTGATGCCTCCTGCTTTGGTCTTCTTCAAAATTCCTTTGGCTATTCGGGGCCTTTTGTGGTTCCATATGAATTTTAGGATTGCTTGTTCTAGTTTCGAGAAGAATGCTGGTGCAATTTTGATTGGGATTGCATTGAATGTGTAGATAGCTTTGGGTAGTATTGACATTTTGACAATATTTATTCTTCCAATCCATGAGCATGGAATGTTTTTCCATTTCTTTATATCTTCTTCAATTTCCTTCGTAAGCTTTCTATAGTTTTCAGTATACAGATCTTGTACATCTTTGGTTAGATTTATTCCTAGGTATTTTGTGCTTCTTGGTGCAATTGTGAATGGGATCAGTTTCTTTATTTGTCTTTCTGTTGCTTCATTATTAGTGTATAAGAATACAACTGATTTCTGTACATTGATTTTGTATCTTGCAACTTTGCTAAATTCATGTATCAGTTCTAGCAGACTTCTGGTGGAGTCTATCGGATTTTCCATGTATAATATCATGTCATCTGCAAAAAGTGAAAGCTTGAATTCATCTTTGCCAATTTTGATGCCTTTGATTTCCTTTTGTTGTCTGATTGCTGATGCTAGAACTTCCAACACTATGTTAAACAGCGGTGAGAGTGGACATCCCTGTCGTGTTCCTGATCTCAGGGAAAAAGCTCTCAGTTTTTCCCCATTGAGGATAATGTTAGCTGTGGGCTTTTCATAAATGGCTTTTATGATCTTTGAGTATGTTCCTTCTATCCCAACTTTCTCGAGGTTTTTATTATGAAAGGTTGCTGAATTTTGTCAAAGGCCTTTCAGAAAAGGATCACATGGTTCTTATCTTTTCTTTTATTAATGTGATGTATCACGTTGATTGGGTTGCGAATGTTGAACAAGCCCTGCATCCCAGGAATGAATCCCACTTGATCATGGTGAAGAATTCTTTTTATATGCTGTTGAATTCGATTTGCTAGTATCTTATTGAGAATTTTTACATCCATATTCATCAGGGATATTGGCCTGTAGTTCTCTTTTTTTACTGGGTCTCTGTCTGGTTTAGGAATCAAAGTAATGCTGGCTTCATAGAATGAATCTGGAAGTTTTCCTTCCCTTTCTATTTTTTGGAATAGCTTGAGAAGGATAGGTATTACCTCTGCTTTAAACGTCTGGTAGAACTCCCCTGGGAAGCCATCTGGTCCTGGACTCTTATTTGTTGGGAGGTTTTTGATGACTGATTCAATTTCTTCGCTGGTTATGGGTCTGTTCAAGTTTTCTATTTCCTCCTGATTGAGTTTTGGAAGCGTGTGGGTGTTTAGGAATTTGTCCATTTCTTCCAGGTTGTCCAGTTTGTTGGCATATAATTTTTCATAGTATTCCCTGATAATTGCTTGTATCTCTGAGGGATTGGTTGTAATAATTCCATTTTCATTAATGATTTTATCTATTTGGGTCATTTCCCTTTTCTTTTTGAGAAGCCTGGCTAGAGGTTTATCAATTTTATTTTTTCAAAAAACCAACTCTTGGTTTCGTTGATCTGCTCTACAGTTTTTTTAGATTCTGTTTGTTTATTTCTTCTCTGATCTTTATTATTTCTCTTCTTCTGCTGGGTTTAGGCTGCCTTCGCTGTTCTGCTTCTGTTTCCTTTAGGTGTGCTGTTAGATTTTGTATTTGGGATTTTTCTTGTTTCTTGAGATAGGCCTGGATTGCAATGTATTTTCCTCTCAGGACTGCCTTTTCTGCATCCCAAAGCATTTGGATTGTTGTGTTTTCATTTTCATTTGTTCCCATATATTTTTTAATTTCTTCTCTAATTGCCTGGTTGACCCACTCATTCTTTAGTAGTGTGTTCTTTAACCTCCATGCTTTTGGAGGTTTTCCAGACTTTTTTCTGTGGTTGATTTCAAGCTTCATAACATTGTGGTCTGGAAGTATGCATGGTATGATTTCAAGTCTTGTATACTTATGAAAGGCTGCTTTGTGACCCAGTATGTGATCTATCTTGGAGAATGTTTCATGTGCACTCGAGAAGAAAGTATATTCTGTTGCTTTGGGATGCAGAGTTCTAAATATATCTGTCAAGTCCATCTGATCCAGTGTATCATTCAGGGCCCTTGTTTCTTTATTGACTGTGTGTCTAGATGATCTATCCATTGCTGTAAGTGGAGTGTTAAAGTCCCCTGGAATTACCACATTCTTATCAATAAGGTTGCTTATGTTTGTGAGTAATTGTTTTATATATTTGGGGGCTCCTGTGTTCAGCGCATAGACATTTATAATTGTTAGCTCTTCCTGATGGATAGACCCTGTGATTATTATATAATGCCCTTCTTCATCTCTTGTGACAGCCTTTAATTTAAAGTCTAGTTTGTCTGATATAAGTATGGCTACTCCCGCTTTCTTTTGACTTCCAGTCGCATGATAAATAGTTCTCCATCCCCTCACTCTCAATCTGAAGGTGTCCTCAGGTCTAAAATGAGTCTCTTGTAGACAGCAAATAGATGGGTCTTGTTTTTTTATCCATTCTAATACCCTATGTCTTTTGGTTGGTGCATTTAGTCCATTTACATTCAGTGTTATTATAGAAAGATATGGGTTTAGAGTCATTGTGATGTCTGTAGGTTTCATGCTTGCAGTGATGTCTCTGGTACTTTGTGGTCCTTGCAACATTTCACTCACAGAATCCCCCTTAGGATCTCTTGTAGGGCAGGCTTAGTGGTGATGAATTCCTGCAGTTTTTGTTTGTTTGGGAAAACCTTTATCTCTCCTTGTATTCTGAATGACAGACTTGCTGGATAAAGGATTTTTGGCTGCATAATTTTTCTGTTCATCACATTGAAGATTTCCTGCCATTCCTTTCTGGCCTGCCAAGTTTCAGTAGATAAGTCTGTTACTATTCTTATGTGTCTACCTTTGTAAGTTAGAGCCTGTTTATCCCTAGCTGCTTTCAGAATTTTCTCTTTATCCTTGTATTTTGCCAGTTTCACTATGATATGTTGTGCAGAAGGTCAATTCAAGTTACTTCTGAAGGGAGTTGTCTGTGCCTCTTGGATTTCAATGCCTTTTTCCTTCCCCAGATCAGGGAAGTTTTCAGCTATGATTTCTTCAAGTACACCTTCAGCACCTTTCCCTCTCTCTTCCTCCTCTGGAATACCAATTATGCGTATATTATTTCTCTTTAGTGCATCACTTAGTTCTCTAATTTTCCCCTCATACTCCTGGATTTTTTTATCTCTCTTTTTCTCAGCTTTTTCTTTTTCCATAATTTTATCTTCTAGTTCACCTATTCTCTCCTCTGCCTCTTCAATACGAGCTGTAGTTGTCTCCATTTTATTTTGCAGTTCATTGATAGCATTTTTTAGCTCCTCCTGGCTGTTCCTTAGTCCCTTGATTTCTGTAGCAAGAGATTCTCTGCTGTCCTTGATACTGTTTTCAAGCCCAGTGATTAATTTTATGACTATTATTCTAAATTTACTTTCTGTTATATTGTTTAAATCATTTTTGATCAGTTCATAGCTGTTGTTATTTCCTGGACATTTTTCTGAGGGGAATTCTCCCGTTTGGTCATTTTGGGGAGTCCCTGGAGGGGTGAGGAACTGCAGAGTACTTCCCCTGTGCTGTCTTGAATAACTTGTGTTGGTGGGCGGGGCCGCAGTCAGACCCGATGTCTGCCCCAGCCCACCGCTGGGGCCACAGTCAGACTGGTGTGTGCCTTCTCTTCCCCTCTCGTAGGGGTGGGATTCACTGTGGGGTGGCGTGGCCCATCTGGGCTACTTGCACACTGCCATGCTTGTGTTGGGGATCTGGCGTATTAGCTGGGGTGGATTGGCAATGTGCACAGGGGTGGGAGAGGCAGGCTCAGCTCGCTTTTCCTTCAGAGATCTTTGGGAGGGGCCCTGCGGCACCAAGAGGGAGTCAGACCCGCCACCGGAGGGATGGATCCGCAGAAGCACAGCGTTGGGTGTTGTGGGGTGCAAGCAAGTTCCCTGGCAGGAACTGGTTCCCTTTGGGATATTGGCTGGGGGATGGGTGAGGGAGATGGCGCTGGTGTGCGCCTTTGTTCCCCACCAAGCTGAGCTCTGTTGTCCAGGGCTCAACAACTCTCCCTCCTGTTGTCCTCCAGTCCTCCCATTCTCTGAGCAGAGCTGTTAGCTTATAACCTTCCAGATGTCAAGTCCCGCTTGCTGTCGGAACACACTCCGTCCATCCCCTCCACTTTTGCAAGCCAGACTCGGGGGCTCTGCTTGGTTGGCAGGCTGCCCCTTTGCCCCAGCTCCCTTCTGCCAGTCCGTGTAGCCTGCACTGCCTCGTTGCCCTTCCTACCCTCTTCCATGGGCCTCTCGTCTGCGCTTGGCTCCAGAGACTCCGTTCTGCTAGTCTTCTGGCGGTTTTCTGGGTTATTTAGGCAGGTGTAGGTGGAATCTAAGGGATCAGCAGGACACGTGGTGAGCCCAGCGTCCTCCTACGCCACCATCTTCCCAGGATTCTCCCACATTTCTGATTATCTGAAATCTGTGCCCTTCTGAAGCAGAAGACTACTGACAGAGATATTAATTGAAGACCAAAGAAATGTGTTTTTATCTGAGTTTTGCAGATAAGCATAGAGTAAAATATTCCCATCCACTTTAAAAATGAATGTCATGGTAATAATGCCAACCTCAACAAAAGTAACCTAGAAAGATAGTTTATTCATTGATAATGCATGTGTGCTGCTTCTTTAGAATGCAGTGCAGTAATAGGAAGAGAAACAAGGTAGGAGTTTTAAAAGCTAAGGTTTACCTTCCAGACTCCCTAGCTTGTCCCAGATTTAACCTTAATGTTTTCTTTCCAAGAGATTTCAGGTGTACAATTACTGAGGACTAAGGTTCCCAGAGATGATCCACCTCAGAAATGACTAAGAAGACGTTCAGAGGAAGGGACACTTCTCATCCATGTTCTTTCCCTCTTGTGAGTTATACAGTGATGAGGCTGGACAACAAACTTTGCCCACAGACAGTAGTTGCCCTTAAGAGGTGGTATAAAAAGGAATATTGTTTGGTGTTACAGAGAAAATTTTCTGATCTTTACTTGGAGAAGTTGTTATAATTCTAGATTCTTACTTCTTTGAGAGAGCTTCTGGTCTGCAAAACTCACAGGATTACCCAGGACAATGAGCTTGGAAGCATTTTATAAATGACATAGTGAGCTTTCATATTCTTGGCACTGACTCTTTTATTTTGAATATTAATCTCTTGGAGGGAGGGTTTCAAGATCTCAAGGTCTAATTGTGAAAGAGTATATTCTCAATTGCATATTCCAAAGCCTCCTATAGATCCCTTGCCTCTACCTTCACTCAGTGTAACCCCCGTTCCTCTTCTCCCAGCTTGCAGAGCTTGCCTTAAAGGGACTAAGGTGCTGGACTGGCATCCTCTTTGGAAAAGCTGATTACTCTCTTCCTACCTTGCCCCAGGCCCTGGTGCAGCATTTGTTTGACATGAGAGGAAGAACATAAAGGGTGGGAAATGTGCAAGGAAGCCTTGGGGTGAGGAATTGAGAGGTACTATAGAGTCAGGATGTTAAGGAATGTGATCTCTACCAAGCTTTCCAGACCTGCTTGTCCTCATTCTGCTTCTCGGTCCCTTTAGATCCTTCTGAGGATCAAATACAAGTGCAAGCTCTCTTTTGAGGGTAGTTTTCTAGAGCAGTTACAGCAGGATCCATGCTCTCAGCAACTGTCAGTAAAACCCTGGAAGTAAAACATTCTGCCATGCAGGAAGTCAGGGGAAGATGTTGCTCTCTCCCATCACTTTTGGGGTCCAAAGTATCATCACTCCCTCTGGTATTTTTACCTGTAGCCTCCATCCTCTCACTGAACTGTGCTAACCTCTCACATTTCATTTTATCACCTCCACCAATGCCTGCCTCTCTGCCTACAGACTCTTTTACTCTTGAATCCCCCATGAGCCCCCTGTCACCCCCTTTTTCCCTTATGCCCCCAAAGCACACTCAAGTACTGAAACCTCTTCCCCACTCAAACCTCATTGTGTCTTTCCACACTACCTTCTCACCTGACCTCATATATCTCTCTCTAGTCCACCTTTCTCTCTTCAACTACTTATATTTCAAGAGCTGACTGAGGCTATGATGTTCCTTGAGAAACACTCTTAAAAGTTCAGGGAAAAGGGTCAAACACACAAAATGCAGTCCCTAGTCTAAGTAGGCCTTTCCCTGCATCATCACCTATGGGTAAAGAATATTTGAAACAATGTGAGGCCTCGTCTAATTTTGCCCATAGGCTAACAGAGCTCCCTAGGATGGGGAGAACATTCTTATCCTATGAATGAATCACCAAATCAAGAGAGGAGACCAGATAAGAATTTTTGCAAGAGAAGCTCAAAGAAGGGACAAGGAATAGGAAACCTCCCACTTCACAGAGAAAAATCTTCTTGTCTAGGGATGAAATTACCAAAGACCTGGGAACAAGATAATTCAGTTTCTACTATAGTTTCCACCAAAGACTAAATTAAGAAACCAAGTGAGGCTTCGTTTCAGGGACTCAACCTTCAGAATATAGAGATGGAAGAGGAAGACCCACAGCCCAAATCCACAACAGTGTTGGTGTCTGTGCTGAGCCCAGGCCCACTAGAATTCAGCTGCTTCTGTGGGCAAAGGGCACACTGAAACATGAAGAACATATCGCCATCCTTAAGAAGAAACAAGGGCTCACATTTACTCAAGAAAGTAATTCCACCTTGGCAGGAACTCAAGGACCAAGGAGAAGCCAAAAGTAGAAGGTTGGGGCCTGAATGCTCTGGGAATTTGAGGACTGGCCTGAGACAGGATCAGACATTTCAAGAACACTGGGAGATTCCAGAATCATGAAATTGTTTTGAGCGATCCCACTTTCATACTCCCCAGGGAATCTACACCCCCTTCCATGTCTTGCCAGCCTGGGCCATGAAGGCGAAGACCTCACGCTGCTCCAGCCCTTCCCTAGGTTGTGCCTGGGAAGTATTTTCCAATGTTCAGAGTGTCCCCCCTCCACAGCTTCCCTCCCAGAAAACTTTTACTACCTAATCAGAGAACGGACTCATTCTTACAAGGCCACATCTTCTGAACAGGATGGCTTCAGATTCTCATAACCAGAGATATTGACTCTTCCCAAATAATGTATATTTGGTCCCTACAAAAAGGAAAGAGCATTCTCTGTCTCTGCCTCATGGGGATGAGATGGACCTCAGGCTTAGAGAAGAGAATGAGTGGGCTATGGCTCTTACTAAGCACTGACTTTGGTTTCTAGAAGAGGATATGTGTAAGGCAGGGAGGGTGACAGCAGCATTGCTGTTCCACTACCAGCCAGGCTTTCTTCATTTGAATTTGTGATTTAAAAAGTATTACTTCTTAATATGACTGTTATTAAGGAAAAAAACCAAAATGCCACCAGACAAATATGCAAGAACTTGTAAAAGTGAGAAAATCAAAGAAAAGAACAAATGTTATGACCTGGACCATGCAGACCTTCCCATTACCTCTTCATCTAAAGGCATGTAGCTATAAAGTAGCTAGGGCTTAATAGGACCAAAACTCTGCATTCAAAATCTAGGAAGAGTAAGTGGCAAGAGACTTCACATATCTCAAAAGTGGAACTGGAAATTGGGGGTGTTAAGGCCTTGAATTCAAAAGGGTAGAGAGAAATCCATACCCTTCAATATCTTGGTGGGGCACAGTTTCCCCTGCACCCCAGATCCAACTCCCTTCCTGAAATAGGCTGGGAGATAGTCTCTTCTCCTCAATTAATAATTCTAATGCAAATGTACAGCTGACCACTAGCTCCCATCTCTTCCCCCATGTAACGTGTTCTAGAGTAATAGGGAACACAGAACTGCTGGTTCTGTGTGGGTTAGAGGGGACTGGAGCTGTCTTCAAGACTACCACAAGCTTTCTTCACCTCTCTTTGTCAAATGAAAATGTTCATGGGCTAGATATCCAGTTTTTCATTCCATATCAAACCCAGAGAGGATGCACAGGACTTCAAATAAGGTACCAGTACACAGATATGTGTGGTATCACCCTTGGAAGTTTGTATGCCTTAAATTGTGGACCCAAAGCATAGTGAGATTTGAAAAACATGTTTTTCTGCTTTTCATCCCAACAAAAGTTGCCCAAAGGAAAGTTAGGGCAGGTAAAAGACCTCAACAAAGCAGGGAGAGAAAGGAAAAGAGGTTATGTGCAGCAGTGGGCAAAAGATTTCTGCATATCTTCAAATAGCACCTGAATTGTTCTCCAGCCACAAGAAGGGACCTAGATTTGAAGTCAGAGTCATGAAAAGTGACCCATAACTTGGTTCACCTCATCTCACCTGCCACCTACCAGGCAACTCAGCTCTAAAAGTGTTCAGGCACAGGAATATTTTCCTGAGAAATTTCTTTTTTTTTTTTTTTTTAAATTTTTTTTCAATGTTTATTTATTTTTGGGACAGAGAGAGACAGAGCATGAACGGGGGAGGGGCAGAGAGAGAGGGAGACACAGAATCGGAAACAGGCTCCAGGCTCTGAGCCATCAGCCCAGAGCCCGACGCGGGGCTCGAACTCACGGACCGCGAGATCGTGACCTGGCTGAAGTCGGACGCTTAACCGACTGCGCCACCCAGGCGCCCCAGAAATTTCTTTTTTAAATGTTAAAAAAGCTTGGGGCGCCTGGATGACTGAGTTGGTTGTCTGACTCTTGATTTCTGCTGAGGTCATGATCTCACAGTTCATGAGTTTGAGCCTTGCATCAGGCTCTGCACTGGCAGCATGGAACCTGCTTGGGAGTCTCTCTCCCTCCCTCTCTCTCTGCCCATTATCCATTCATGCTCTCTCTGTGTTTCTCTCAAAGTAAATAAAAATTTTAAAAGTAAACGTTATGTATTTATTGGGTATTATGCTAAGCCAAATAAGTTAGAGAAAGGCAAATATCACATGATTTCATGCATATTTGGAACTTAAGAAACACAACAGATAAACATAGGGGAAGGGAAGGAAAAATAAGATAAAAAACACAGAAGGAGGCAAACCGTAAGAGACCCTTAAATACAGAGAACAAACTGAGGGTTACTGGAGAGGAGATGAGTGGAGGGATGGGTTAAATGGGTAATGGGCATTAAGGAGGGCACTTTTGGGGATGAGCACTGGGTATTATATGTAAGAAATGAATCACTGAATTCTACTCCTGAAACCAAGACTACACTGTATGTTAGCTAGGAAAATAAATAAATAAATATAAATAAATAATTTAGAAAAAACTAGGCACTGTACAGGAGACAGAGTGGAATGACCACTTGGTGGTGTGGTGGGGGGGTATGTTTGGAGGCTTTTGTTGAGGAGATGGATGGATAGATGTTGCAAGGATGAAAATCAGGATAGGTGCTTGTTAAGGTTCTGATGTATCTATGATGTTTATCTGTTTTGAAGGCAACTTTGCACTCAACAATGAATTCTCCCTGCTGAAGTCCCTCTTCATGATGTCTCCCCATTGGGCCTGGATTGACAATACCATTTCAGGACAAGTGGATTCCATCAGTGCAGCCGCATAGTGCTGTCAAAAATGACTCAAAGAGTGAGGGAAAGGATGGCAATGGAAAACAGTAGGAAAAGAGAAAAACAGGTGGAGGGGGCAAGTGGCCCAACTGGTAGGAAAGAACGATGACATTTCCTTTATCTTCCCCCTGCCCCCACCTACACATACACAGAACCTGATCCAGATAAAACTAAAATTATGTCCAGCCCTAATTTGGAAGTAAGATGATGAAAAAGGTTAACAAGTAACGAAGAGATTCCTCTCTGTTAAAGATAACCTTAGAAATTCACACACGTGTTCTGTTTAATTATCTTAGTCACAATAGTGTTGAGCTCCCTTTCTTCAGTCATGGAATGGATACAAAGATGGTTATTCATCATTAATTATTCATTATTCAAAGATCACTATTATGACAATAAGCATTGTTTTCTTGATGATAAAGTCAAGCAACATAATCTGATGTTAGAAATGTGTGAAACTGGGAATTTATTATTGCCTGTAGCATTTATTACACCAAAAGACCTAAGATGGTTTCCTAATTGCTGTTGCCACTCAATCCCCAGATTGACAACATCTCCATGCCTTATAACTTCTTCAAAGTCTTTTTACTGGATATTAATCCAGAGGCACTGGTCTACACAGCCAGCTACATACAGGGGTCACATTTTGACCCCTTTCCCTTACCATACAGGTGACAATTGCTAAAAGGGGCTATGCTTTTACTGAAAATGCAGATTCTTTCTCTTTTTAACAGGCAAAAATTGAGAGGATAAACAAATTGATAGTCGTCAGGGGCTTGGGAGAGGAGAGAATAAGGAGTGACTGGTTAATGGTTATGGAGTCTCCTTTGAGGGTGATAAAAATGCTTTGGAAGTGGACAAAGGTGATGATTGCACAATACTGTTAATGTACTAAGTGCCACTGAATTTTATACTTTATGGTGGTTAATGTTATATGAATTTCACCTTAACAACAACAAAAAAATTGAAAAATAAGAAAACACGTTGATTCCATTATTAGGGTCTATTTTTGCCAAGAAATCCCCCCCCCCTTTTTTTTTTTACCTCTGGAGGGATATCCTTGAAGAAAGATATATTCTTCAAATTTCAGGAGACCCCCACAAGATCTCTGGCTTTGTTACACTTGGACAGTAAGAACTCTCTTCCCCTGAGTGTGGGGGGGATTATTAGATACACAATAAACTGAATTCTTCTTTCTGTGCACTTTTAGTCCCAACTACTATGATATTGTATAACATTGGGCCTCCTTCATGTTTAAAAAAACATTCAATTTTTTAAAACGTAGATTTCTCTTAGAAAATTTTCTGCAACCCCTTGATACAACTTTTGCTCCATATCCATAGATTTTACTCATTATTGAGAAATCTGATAGCCAGAAAGCACTGGAAAGTGAAGATAGAGGGGGTTGGTAAGAAGGGAGCCATGGGCATTTCTACACTGAAACACAAGGAAACCATTGTGCTAGAGGAGAGAATAAATGGATCCAGAAAAACAGGATGGGAAGGAGGAAATATGCCAAAATTGTGTCCCTCTTCCTGAAGACACTTAACAAAATTCTGCTCTTTGCTGACCCCTTTTGACAGTCAATCAGCTACTGAGAAAAAAAGTGGAATATTTTCATAGCATTTTACATTAGAAAACACATAATACTCTGAAGTAGATCTACATAGGAACCAAGAGGAAAATAGCTACCAGCTTTTCAGTTCTTACTGACTGGCAGGCACTATGCTGAGTGCTTTGAAATGCCTACATGTACTTAGTGCTACAGCTCTAGAAACATTTCTAAAACATTTTACACCAATCAAGGAGGTTTTGTTACCCAAAATCACACATTCATCCTGACAGGATTGGATTCAATACAGAGTTCCATATTATTAATTATAAGGGTGTTTTTAAAATTTACATTTTAAATGTCATCCTTTTTATTCTTCCTTTCTTTCGCCAGGCTTTCCACCTTGCAGTACTCTTTCTCTTGCTTCCTGGCCTTTTTTATTTGGTAGATGCTATTGATTTTTTAAAGGTTTTAAGATAAATGAAAGAATATTTATTGGGAATGATGTCAGCATCATGATGGAATGAGTTCCTCTTTTCCCTCCCTTTTTAAAAACAACTATCTAGACATTCATAACTAAACAAAAGTGCCTCTGCTCTTTACACCAAAGGATCCAGGTAGTTTCTAGCCTGTTTATCTGAACTAGACAAAATCCTCAATAAAAGCTGCAAATCCAAGGAAGTCAGCAAACTTTTCCCACACCCACTTGCCACACTGGGGCAGAGAAACCCCTGGAGAGTGAAAATCAGGGCAGATATGCATGAGCAAGAGAGAATTTGTAGAAGGCCAGCCTACATAAGAAGAGATTCCAGCACACAGTTGGAGGAGGAGAGACATGTTTGGACACAGAGCAAAGAAAATAACTTACCAAAGCTGCCTCTCTCCACAGGCTGACACTGCAAGGTGTTAAGCTTTTGGTGGCAACAACATTCACCCTCCCGCAAAGGGGGTGGAAAGCAAAGCAATGAGTGAATATCCAGCTACCACAGTTGTATAGGTTGTGGCTGGAGAAACCTATTTCTCTCCTTCAGCACCCAGATTTCTGAAGAGGGGCCTCTGTGAATGGGGAAATGGAAGTCCACAGTGATACAGGCCTACCTCAAGAAACAAGAAATGCCTCAAATAAACAATCTAACTTTACATCTAAAGAAACTAGAAAAAGAACAAAGCCCAGATTTCATAGAAGGAAGGAAATATTAAAGACCAGAGTGGAAATAAATAAAATGAAGATTTAAAATAAACACAATAGAAAATATCAGTAAAACTAAGAGCTGGTTCTTTGAAAAGAGAACATTGATAACTTCTGGCTACAGTCATCAAGTAAAAAAGAAAGAGGGTCCACATTAATGAAATCAGAAATCAAAGAGAAGTTACAACTGATATCACAGAATTACAAAGGATCATAAGGGATTACAACAAACAATTATACACCAAAAATTGAAAACTGAGAAGAAACGGATACATTTCTAGAAACACAAAACCTCCAAAGACTGAATCACAAAAAACCCCAGAAAGTTTTAATAGATCAATTAAGTAATAAAAATTGAAGCAGTAACATAAAAACTCCCAAACAACAAAAGTCCAGGACCAATTATCTTTACAAGTTAATTCTACCAAGTGTTTAAGGGAAAATTAGTAGAATTTGACAAGGAAAGGAGGCTTCCAAATTCATTTTATGAAGCTAGCACTACCTTGATGCCAAAAGTAGACAGACACCACACACACATGCACACACACACACACACACACACACATGCTCACATGCACACACACTACAGACCAATATCCTTTAAAAAATCCTCAACAAAATATTAGAAAGCTGAATTCAACAACACATTAAAAGGATTATACATCAAAATCAAGCAGCATTTCTTTCAGGGATGCAAGAATGGTTTAACATCTGAAAATCAATTAATGTGATGTAACAAAATGAAGGATAAAAATCAGTTGGTCATCTCCATGAAGAAATGTGGGTATAGAAAGAATATATCTAAACATAAAAAGGCCATATATGAGAAAACCCACAGCTGACATCATACTCAATGTTGAAAAGATGAAAGTTTTATTAAGGAACAAGACAGAAATGCCCATTCTTGCCAATTTTATTCAACAAAGTACTGGAAGTCATATCCACCAGCCATTAAGCAGGAAAAAGAAATAAAATGTATTCAAATTTGAAAAGAAGTAAAATTTCATTATTTGCAAATGACATGGTACTATATATTAAAACCCTAAAGACCACCAAAAAATATATTAGAATTAATAAATATACTTGATAAAATTGCAGGATACAAAATTATCTACATAAATTACTTTCATTTCTACATGCCAATACTGAGCTATCAGAAAAAGAAATTAAGAAAAATATACCATTTACAATTGCATCAAAAAGAACAAAGTATCTAAGAATAAACTTAACCAAAGAGGTGAAATACCTGTATTCTGGAAACTGTAAAGTGATGATGAAATAAATTGAAGACGACAAAAAGAAATGGAAAGACATTCCATGCTTCTGGAGTATTAGAACAAATATTGTTAAAATGTCTATACTACCCAAAACAATCTACACATTTAATGCAATCCCTATCAAAAGGCCAATAGCATTTTTCACAGAGCTAGAGCAAACAAGCCTAAAATTTTCATGGAACCACAAAAGACCCCAAATACCCAAAATAATCTTATAAAAGAAAAGCAAAACTGGAGACATCACAATTCCAGACTTCAAGTTATATTACAAAGGTGTAGTAATCAAAACAGTATGGTACTGGCACAAAAATAGATACATTGATCAGTAGAACAGAATAGAAAACCCAGAAATAAACCCACAAATATATGGTCACTTAATCTTCAACAAAGCAGGAAAAAATATCTAATGGGGAAAAATTTCTTCAAATGCTGTTGGAAAAACTGGACAGCTCCATGCAAAAGAATGAAACTGGACTACTTTTTTACACTTTACACAAAAAACAAACTCAAAATGAATTGAAAACCTAAATGTGAGAACTTAAGCCATAAAAATCCTAGTAGAGAGCACAGGAAATAATTTTTCTGACATTGGTCATAGCAACATTTTTATAGATATGTCTCCTGAGGCAAGGGAAATAAAAGCAAAAGTAAACTATTGGGACTACATATAAATAAAAAGCTTCTGCAAAGCAAAGGAAACAATCATCAAACTAGAAAGCAACCTACAGACTGAGAGGAGATATTTGCAAATGACATATCCAATAAAGGTTAGTACCACAATGTACAAAGAACTCATACAACTCAATACCCAACAAACAATCCAGTTTTAAAATGGGCAGAAGACAGGAACAAATATTTTTCCAAAGAAAACATACAAAAGGCCAACAGACACATGAAAAGATGTTCATCACCACTTACTGTCAGGGAAACGCAAATTAAACTGCAATGAGATATCACCTCATACATGTCAGAATGGCTGCAATTAACAACACAAATAACAGGTGTTGGCAAAGATGTTGAGAAAAGGGAACACTTGCGTACTGTTGGTGCGTGATGTAAACTGGTGCAGCCACTGTGGAAAGCAGTATGGAGGTTACTCAAAAAGGTAAAAACAGCACTACTCCATTATCCAGCAATCTCACTATTGAGAATTTACCAAAAGAATATAAAAACACTGGGGCACCTGGGTGGCTCAGTTGTTTAAGCATCTGACTCTCGGTTTTGGCCCAGGTCATGATCTCATGATTTCATGAGTTTGAGTCCCGCATCGGGCTCTGTGCTGAGAGTGTGGAGCCTGCTTGGGATTCTCTCTCCCTCTCACTGTCCCTGTTTTACGCTATCTCTGTCTCTCTCAAAATAAATAAACTTTTCAAAAAAGAATACAAAAACATGAATGCAAAGGAATACATGCACCCCAATGTTTATAGCAGCATTATCTACAATAGCCTAATTATGGAAACAGCCCAAGTGTCCACCAACTGATAAATGGATAAAGATGTTTATCTAAAGATAAACAACTGAGGGGAGGAGTTCAGATGGCTGAGTGGTATGGAGACCCTGAGTTTGTCTCATCCCTGAAATGCAGCTAGATCAGCACCAAACCATTTTGAACACCTAGGAAATTGATCTGAGGATTAATGCAACAATCTGCAGAACTTGAGCCACAGAACTTGGCAGGTACATGGTGCAGAGAGGTGAATTGGGGGAGAGAAAAGCTGTGGAGGGTAGGGAGCCATTTTCATGGAGAAAAGACAGAAAGAGAAAGAGAAATGGGGAGAGTGTGGCACATTGAGATTGTGCAAGAAAAGCACTCCCCCCAAATGTAGCTGGAGAGAGAGAAATCACCATGGTGGAGAAGTAGGGGGACCTGAAGTTTCCTTGTCCCTCAAACACCGCAGTGTTGAGGACAGAGGACTTGGAATTCCAAGAGTCTGGGCTGCAGAGTGACAGAGATGTCTCCAGGGGCCCATAAGGATAACTTGGCAGGCCATAGGTGCGTGGTTGCAAAATGGGAGAGATAAAACGGGCAGCATAGGAATGGAGGGAAGGGATCCCCTTCTGCAGAGAGACAAAAGGAAGAGAAAGGCAATGGAAGTGTAGGATTGTATTTGGACAAGAGAAAAACCATGGACCCCGGGAATCAGAAAAAATGATAAAGATTCAATTTTTTTAATGTTTATTTTTGAGAGAGAGAGAGAGAGAGAGAGACAGAGCATGAGCAGGGGAAGGGAAGAGAGAGATGGAGACACAGAATCTGAAGCAGGGTCCGGGCTCTGAGCTGTCAGCACAGAACCTGATGTGGGGATGAAACCCATGGGTGGTAAGACCATAACCTGAGCCCACGTTGGACGCCCAACCAGCTGAGCCACTCAGGCACCTTTAAGAAAGATACAATTTCTAACTGCAGGCTTTCTCCAGACTGAAGCTGGCTGCTCTGTTCACACATCTGGGGAGGAGGGGAACAAGCTCCAGGCTGGATAACTAGTTCAGAGGCAAAGTCTGCAGTTGGACAAAGAAATTCCCTCCCTTGAGTGCTGTGGGAAGAAAGTATATAGCTGTTCCAAGGACAAAGGACCCTGCCTGTGCCTGCCAGCCAGAGGCCCTTTATCAGTGGGCCTAAGTGGCACATCCCTGGAACCGGAACTGGGGCATGTGGAGCAGGATCCTTTAAGATATGGAGGTTTAAATCCCAGCCTAGCACTAGGGAGGCACGGGAGATGGGGGAGTGAGACAAACAACCTTGTTCACGTCAATGGAGCACTGTGAGGAGCCTGAGGCCCTTTGTTGGTGGGGTGTAGGGGAACTTCCCAAGAACCAGGGCACACAGAGTGGGATCCTTTAAGACATCAGGGTTTGAATCCCAGCCAAGTGCCTGGGAGGCCTGGGAGACTGTGAAATGAAAAAAAAAAAAAAGCCCTCTTGCACCAACACAGCACTGTGAGGACAATCTGAACAGAGTGGTTTGGGACACCTGGTCTGGGAAAGAGAGACTGAGGTGTCACCATTTTTCTCCCCATCACCAACAAGGTGTGACTGCAGGGAGTGGACAAAGGGCCCACAGTGGAGGCAGACACGTCTACATCAAACCATGCCTCTCCAAGCCTGGTAACTGTTTATTTACCATAGCAAGATTGACACTGACCAACCAGATAGCCCCTCCTCTACACCAGTGCTGCCACCTGTTCCAAGGCACTCAGCGGTTCTGCATTTTCTGATTTAGTTCTTAGTCAATTCTTATATATATTCTTATATATATGTATTCTTATATATATTGTTATATGTATATAAATTCTTATATACATATATATGTATATATGTATATATGTATTTTATATATATAATGTGTATATATACATATATATATGTATACATGTATATGTATATATGAGTATATACATATATGTGTATGCATATATGTGTGTATATATATATGTTTTTCTCTTCCTTTTCTTCCTCTTATTTCTTCCCTTCTCTAGTCTGGTTATTCTGGTTATTAGTTTGTTTAAGCAGACATATTTCATCTATTCTCTTTCAACCTGTTCTGTATCTCCTTCTTTATCTTCCTCTCACTCTCTGGATTAAGCCATATAGTTTCTCTGCCTGACCAATTTTCTTTTCTTTTCTTTTTTCCCCACCCCTGTCATTTCTCTCTTTGTATGGGATAAAGCTTCTTCCACCACTGCCACGCCCCTTTTTAAATTTTTTTCCTGGGTTCCTTCAACAAACAAATCAAAGCACCCCTGGTGGAAGGTCCAAAACATCACTACAAGTAGGGAGATAAAGCAACCAGAGCCACAACAACAGAGAGCATGTGGCACACTCCAAAAACACCTCCTGAAGGGTCAGGCTCTGGACAGTGCATGACCCCTTTTTAATATAGTAGTGCTTGCAGGTACAGGACACATAACATGATTTTAAAACACATAAGGGAAAGAAAACTAGCCAAAATGATGAAATGGAAGAATTATCCTCAAAGTAAATTCCAGGAAGAAATGACAACTAAAGGATTGCTCAAAACAGATATAAACAATATATCTGATCAAGAATTTAGAATAATAGTCACAAGATTAATCATTCAGCTTGAAAAAAGCATAGCAGGGGCACCTGGGTGGCTCAGTCGGTTACGTGTCTGACTTCAGCTCAGGTCATTATCTCACAGTCCGTGAGTTCGAGCCCCACATCAGGCTCTGTGCTGACAGCTCAGAGCCTGGATCCTGCTTCAGATTCTGTGTCTTCCTCCTCTCTCTGACCCTCCCCTGTTCGTGTTGTGTCTCTCTCTGTATCAAAAATAAATAAACGTTAAAAAAATTTAAAAAAAAGCATAGAAGACAACAGAGAATCTATTGCTGCAGAGACCAAGGAACTAAAAAGTAGTCATGACAAGAAATATTGTAAATGAAGTGCAAAATAAACTAGATGCAGTGACAGCGAGGAGGGAAGAAGCAGAGGGGAGAACAAGTGAAACAGAAGATAAAATTATGGAAAATGATGAAGCCAAGAAAAAGAGATAAGAAAGTACTAGACCACGAGGGGAGAATTAGAAAAATAAGTGTTTCGATGAAATGTAATAATACCCATATGATAGGAGTTCCAAAAGAAGAGACAGAAGGGGGCAGAAGGTTTACTTGAACAAATTATAGCAGAGATTTTTCCCAAATCTGGGGAAGGAAGCAGACATCCAAATCCAGGAGGCACAGAGAACTCCCTTCAGACATAACAGGAATAGGTCTTCTCCACGATATATCATAGTGAAACTGGCAAAATACAATGATAAAGAGAGAATACTGAAAGCAGCTAGGGAGAAACAGTCCTTAGCCTACAAGGGTAGACACATAAGGGTAGTAATAGACGTGTCCACTGAAGCTTGGCAGGCCAGAAGGGAGGTGGTAGTAAATATTTAATGTGCTGAATAGGAAATATATTCAGTCAAGAATCATTTATCCAGCAAGGCTGTCATTCAGAATAGAAGGAGAGATAAAGAGTTTCCCAGACAAACAAAAACTGAAGGAGTTCATGACCACTAAACCAGCCCTACAAGAGATCCTAAGAGGGACTCTGAGTGGAATGCTGCAAAGACTACAAAGGACCAAAGACATCACTGCAAGCATGAAACCTACAGATAACACAATGACATTAAACCCATATCTTTCAATAATAATGTTGAATGTAAATGGACTAAATGCTCCAATCAAAAGACATAGAGATTAAAATGGATAAAAAAACAAGATCCATTTATATGTTGTCTGCAAGACACCCATTTTAGACCTGAGGAAACCTCAGATTGAAAGTGAGGGAATGGAGAACCATCCACCATGCTACTGGAAGTCAAAAGAAACCTGAGTACCAATACTTATATCAGATGAACTACATTTTAAAATAAGGCTGTAAAAAGAGATGAAGAAGGGCATTACATCATAATTCCGGGGGTCTATACACAAGAAGAGGTAACAATTATAAATGTATATGTACCCAATTTGAAAGCACCCAAATATATAAAACAATTAATCACAAACAGAAGCAATTTACTGATAAGAATACGGTAATTGCAGGTGACTTTAATACTTCATTTACAACACTGGACAGATCATCTATGCAGAAAATCAAACAATGGGCCTGAATGACACACTGCACCAGATGGACTTGACAGATATATTCAGAACTTTTCATCCCAAAGCAGCAAAGTACACATTCATTTTTTTTTTAATTTTTTTTCCACGTTTATTTATTTTTGGGACAGAGAGAGACAGAGCATGAACGGGGGAGGGGCAGAGAGAGAGGGAGACACAGAATCGGAAACAGGCTCCAGGCTCCGAGCCATCAGCCCAGAGCCTGACGCGGGGCTCGAACTCACGGACCGCAAGATCGTGACCTGGCTGAAGTCGGACACTTAACCGACTGCGCCACCCAGGCGCCCCAGTACACATTCTTATAGAAGGAATGCACATGGTACATTCTTCAGGATAGATCACATACTCGGTCACAAAACAACCCTCAATAAATATAAAAGAATTCAGATCATACTATACATATTTTCAGATCACAATGCTATGAAACTTGAACTACAAGAAAAAGTCTGGAAAACCTCCAAATGCATGGATGTCAAAGAACATCCTACTAAAGAATGAATGGGTCAACCAGGCAATTAAAGAAGAAATTTAAAAAAATATATAGAAAAAAATAAAAATGAAAGCATGACATCCCTTTGGGATGCAGCAAAGGCAGTCCTAAGAGGAAAATACATTGCAATCCAGGCCTATCTAAAGAAACAAAAAAAATCCCAAATACAAACTATAACGGCACACTAAAGGAACTAGAAGCAGAACAGCAAAGAAATCCCACCGCCAGCAGAAGAGAAATAATAAAGATCAGAGCAGAAATATACAATATAGAATAAAAAAAAACAGTATAACACATAAACGAATCTAAGAACTGGGTTTTTTTTTGAAAAAATAAATAAAATTGATAAACCCCTAGCCAGGCTTCTCAAAAAGAAAAGAGAGAGGACCCAAATGGATAAAATCACGAATGAAAAAGGATAGATCACAAACAGCACAGAAATAAAAACAATTATCAGAGACTACTATGAAAAATTATATGCCAACAACTGGACAATCTGGAAGAAATGGACAAATTCCTAGACACCCACACACTACCAAAACTCAGATGGGAAGAAATAGAAATTTTGAACAAACCCATAACTAGTGAAGAAATTGAATCAATTATCAAAAATCTCCCAACAAATAAGACTGCCGGGCCAGATGGCTTCTCTGGGGAATTCTACCAAACATTTAAAGCAGACTTAATACCTATCCTTCTCAAGCTGTTCCAAAAAGTAGAAATGGAAGGAAAGCTTCCAGACTCATCCCATGAAGAGAGCATTACCTTGATTGCCAAACCAGAAAGGGACCCCACAAAAGGAGAACTACAGACCAATATCCCTGATGAACATGGATTCAAAAATTCTCAACATGATACTAGCAAATCGAATTCAACAGCACATAAAAAGAATTATTTCACCATGATCAAATAGGATTCAAATGGGATTCCTCAACAGGATACTAGAAAATCGAATTCAACAGCGTATAAAAAGAATTATTCACCATGATCAAATGGGATTTCTGGGCTGCAGGGCTGGTTCAATATTCGCAAATCAATGTGATACATAACATTAATAAAAGAAAAGATAAGAACCATATGATCCCATCAATAGATGCAGAAAAAGCATTTGACAAAATACAGCGTCTTTCTTAATAAAAACCCTCAAGAAAGTCAGGATAGAAGGAACATACCTAAACATCATAAAAGCCATGTATGAAAAGCCCACAGCTAATATCATCCTCAATGGGGAAAAGCTGAGAGCTTTCCCCCTGAGATCAGGAACATGACAGGTATGTCCACTCTCACCACTGTTGTTTAACATAGTGTTGGAGGTCCTAGCCTCAGCAATCAGACAACAAAATGAAATAAAAGGCATCAAAATTGGCAAAGAAGAAGTCAAACTTTCACTTTTCAGAGATGACATGGTACTCTACATGGAAAACTTGAAAGATTCCACCAAAAGACTGATACATGAATTCAGAAAAGTTCCAGGGTACAAAATCAATGTACAGAAATTTGTTGCATTTCCATACACCAATAATGAAGCAACAGAAAGATTAATCAGGAAATTGATCCCATTTACAATTGCACTAAGAATCATAGAAAACCTAGGAATAAACCTATCCAAAGATCTTAAAGATATATATGCTGAAAACTATATAAAACTTATGAAGGAAATTGAAGAAGATACAAAGAAATGGAAAAACATTTCATGCTCATGGATTGGAAGAACAAATATTGTTAAAATGTCAATGCTACCCAAAGCAATCTATAAATGCATTCCCAATCAAAATTGCACTGGCATTCTTCTCAAAGCTAGAACAAACAATTGTAAAATTTGTATGGAACTACAAAAGACCCCAAATAGCCAAAGTAATGTTGAAAAAGAAAATCAAAGCAGGAGGTATCACAATCTCGGACTTTAGCCTCTACTACAGAGCTGTAATTATCAAGACAGTATGGTATTGGCACAGAAACAGACACATGGACCAATGGAATAGAATAGAGACTCCTGAATTGGACCCACAAATCTATGGCCAACTAATCTTTGACAAAGCAGGAAGGAGTATCCAATGAAAAAAGACAGTCTCTTTAACAAATGGTGATGGGAGAACTGGACAGCAACATGCAGAAGAATGGAACTGGACCATTTTCTTACACCATATACAAAAATAAGCTCAAATATATGAAACACCTAAATGTGAGACAGGAAACCACCAAAACCCTAGAGGGAAAAACAGTCTCTTTGACTTCTTTGACCTCAACTGCAGCTATTTCTTGCTTGACATGTCTCCAAAGGCAAGAAAATTGAAAGCAAAAATGAACTATTGGAACCTCATGAAGATAAAAAGCTTCTGCACTGGAAAGGAAACAACAAAACTAAAGGCAACCGACGGAATGGGAAAAGATATTTACAAATGCCATATCGGATAAAGGGTTAGTATCCAAAATCTATAAAGAACTTAAACTCCACACCCAACAAGAAGTGGGCAGGAGACATGCATAGACACTTTTCCAAAGAAGACATCCAGATGGCAAACAGACATGCGAAAAGATGCTCAACATCACTCCTCATCAGGGAAATACAGATAAAAACCACACTGAGATACCACCTCATGCTGGTCAGAGTGGCTAAAATGAACAAATCAGGAGACTATAGATGCTGCAAGGATGTGGTGAAATGGGAACCCTATTGCACTGTTGGTGGAAATGAAAACTGTTGCACTTGCTCTGGAAAACAGTGTGGAGGTTCCTCAAAAAATTAAAAACAGAACTACCCTACAACCCAGGCTTAGCACTACTAGGAATTTATCCAAAAGATACAGGAGTGCTGATACATAGGGGCACTTGTACCCCAATGTTTATAGCAACAATAGTCAAATTATGGAAAGAGCCTAAATGTCCATCAAGAAGTTGTGGTTTATATATACAATGGAATACTAGTTGGCAATGAGAAAGAATGAAATCCTGCCATTTGCAGCAACGTGGATGGGAGTGGAAGGTATTATGCTAGGTGAAATAAGTCAGTAAGAGAAAGACAGATATCATATGTTTTCACTCATATGTGGAACTTGGGAAACTTAACAGAAGACCATGGGGAAAGGGAAGGGGAAAAATAGTTAACCAGAGAGGGAGGGAGGCAAACCATAAGAGACTGTTAAATACAGAGAACAAAATGAGGGTTGATGGGGGGGCAGAGAGGGGAAAATGGGTGATGGGCATTGAGGAGGACGCTTGTTGGGATGAGCACTGGGGGTTGTATATAAGGGATGAACCATGGGAATCTACCCCCAAAACCAAGAGCACTCTGTAGACACCATATGTTAGCCAATTTGCAACAAATTATATTTAAAAAAAAATTTTTGCCTTCTTTTACTTTATTTCTCTGTGTGTGCACACATGTAATTTTTTGTTCCATCATCAACTCTAATAAATTAACGATAAGCCCACAAGATCAGTTATCTAGTCATATTCAAAATGTCCTCCCCAAAACTCTACTTTTTTTTCTTTTTTGATCCACGATTCAATCAGTGTTAATGCATTGCATTTGAATGCAATGTAATGTTTAGTCTTTTTCAGTCTGTAAATAAGCATTCCAATTATTCTCTTGTGACAGTGACTTTGGGAATATGGAGGCCAACTGTGTTAATCTAATGTGAATTATAAGTGATTATTAACATATTTTTTCTTTTTATCTCTTCTCCAGTTTATCAATGTGCTTTTTTTCAGAAATTAAAAATTTGTAAAACTACCTGTTTGTTTTTGCATTTCACTACTGGTGGCATTAGGGAATCAGTTCATAAGTGTTAGGGAGGGGAGTGCTTGGTATTGTCAACAATAGGCAAAGAACTGGGGTTTCACAGTTTCTAATCTATGATGGTGAGCATGGATCATCAGAAATCTCCCACCATAGAAGCCATTCAATGCTTCTGTGATCCTGCAGGAGCCTAGGTAAACAATCTTATGCACTCTCAAGGTCAGTGTGATGAATCAAGGGTTTGTAATAAATTCATTTGACTTTCATGTAACTTTACCACACCAGCAGTAACTGTCTCCTCCAGACTCCAGAAAAGCAGTGAAGAATACATAGGGGGACTATAAAATTTTCCTTATAAGAGGGATACTTTTTAGACTGAGAGTGACATTATCAATAATTGAGCCAAGAGGACAGGTGTTAACTGAGAATGTCCCAGGTAAATGGGGTGTCTGGAAGAATTAGGGAGGTTGAGGCCTTGCTTTGGAGACACAAAGGAGGGGTTTCTCAGAATTGATGCCAAGGAGGTTTTTCTAATCCCCAACCAATGTTCCTTCATGCAAGGATGAACTCAAACTGATGGTGCCCATTACCAGATGTCCAGTCCATGCCCTCTGCCACCCTCATCAGGGCAGTTCTGTATCTATACACTATGGGACACACCAGCTTGGCTCTGCCCCTGCATGGAGCTATGGAGAGCAGTGGCTTGTCTGAGAAGTTCAAACCAAGAAGTTTCTGTTTGTTTTATTTACATCTGAACGGATATTTATTCAACACTTTAGTATGATTGACAGAGAAAAGTATGAAACTAAAAAAATCTTTAAATTTTAGGAGAAAATGACGTTTAAATGAGCAGGGGGGCTATTCAAATTATTTAACAACCAGCACAGCATTGGCATTGACCAATCAGAATGGATGACGGCCTGATGTCCCATCTTACAGAGTTGACCTGTGGGCCAAACGTCCTCCCTTTAGTGGGTGGGTCATGGGGAGAAGAAGAGTGACTGGAAGGATTGAAGCCACAGCAAGATATCTATGACTACTGAATTATGTTAATACTTTACATTCCATTTAGCTGAATGGATATTCACTAGCCTAATGTCAGCCTCACTAAGGGGTGTATCCAGGGTAGTTTTCAAACAGGTCCATAATCTTAGCACTGCTTCTTCTTGAGTTTATTTAGGAAATGTACAGAAAGAAGTGGTACTAGGTCAAATCTAAGTGGAAGCAGACATAAGTCATAGAGGATAGAAGGCAAGAAAACAACCAGTTGGGAAAAAAAGTAAGAAAAAAGAAAAGAATCATTTTAATATATGAATTTAAGTTAAAAAAACCCTTCCAAACACATCATTACAATATCAATTTCCTGCAAAGTGTTACTAGGCCATAGATTTAAAGTTAAAAGTGTGTTTATAGAAATAAATCATAGATTAGTCCAGCAAATATTTATGACCATGGCCACACTCTGCTGGGTAGGAGAGGCACACAGAGTCACAAGAAGACAGGCACAGGCACAGAAAATGGGGATCTCTTCCCTTCTCTCCTCATTGGTGTTTGAGGTGTATTTCCAGCACCCTTCCAGTCCTTCATTCCAATCTGTGAACAACTCCAAATCTGTCTTGAAATTTATTCTTTATTACTCAAGTAGGACCCTCCTTCAGGTAGATGTCCCTCCTTGAACACCTTCCTACTATCTAGGTGAAGTGACCTCATCCTTTTGGGTTCTCTCCACTACAGAACTCGCTACCTGCTTGAATATGCCTGTTGACATATGCCCCCACCATCCCAAACTGCAGATTCTTGGTGACAGGTCTTGACAAAGTGGGTGGGGTAGAAAGCAGGGAGTGGGGGCAACAAATGTGGAACAGACCCAACTTGAATCAAAGTCAGGTCCCAGAGCTGGTCGACTGGTGAGTGACAACTTTGGAGAAGATAGTCTGGAGACATGAGATTGAGGAATTGGCAGTGAGCTGGACTCTGAAGGAAGACAAGGAATAAGAAGGTGAGGTGGAAGCTGGGCAGGGATGAAAGTTTGAAGGCCTAAGAATAGGAATGTTTCTGACCTATCTGGGAGCAGTCAGTAGGTGAGCCAGGTTGGCTGGGATGGGGAGGTATGAGATGTAGGTTGGGGCCGGGCTGCCAAGGGCATTTAACCACCTATTTGGTCTGTTGAAAGTGGCTAAGGAACTAAAACAGAGTCTGCCTATGAAGCCCACAAAACTCCTCATTGTCCTCATCTCCCACACACATCCAAACCATCTACCCACCTGTCTGCCTTCTGAATGCCTCCCCGGGTTCTATCATTTTCTTTCCTCCCTAAGCTGAAGCCAACCTGGCCAGAGTTCTAGAGCATCCCCTTCCTTAGGTTCAACACTGCTTGCTCCACACTACAGCCCCTACAGAAGGTCCACCAAATCCAATCACCTGGCAAACATCCCTCTACCACCCAGAGCTATTTTGGAAAGTTCCTGTGGAGATGGCATATTCCATTGGCAGACTACAAAATGAATACTGTCCCATCATAGTAGGACACTTTCCTTAAAAGCTCATTTCCCAACAGATTACCCTTTAAAAATGACCCCAAATTTGTTTCTATGTCAGACAAGAATTGTTTCTCATAACAGAAACCTATCTGTTGCAGATATTTGTTGGGATTCTTTGGCTGCCTAGCTTTTGAAACCCTTTCTCTATTTGAAGAATCCCCCACTGTGGGAACTGAAAAAAATCAGATACCTAATTTCCCATCTTCTCTTGCCATTAAAGGACATGCAGCTAAGCAGGGCATGGGGGGGGGGTGGGTAGAGGCATTGAGGAGAGTGAAAGGTCAAGGTAGGCCTCAATGGTAGATCAGACTGAAACCAAGTCTTAGAAGAGGAAAGGGGTCAGCCATGTGGGTTTCTGAGGAAGGGCATTCCAGGCAGAAGAAACAGCCAGTGTGAAAGCCCTGAGATAAGGCTGTGCCTTGTGTCTCCAGGGACCAGTAGGATCCAGTCTGCTGGAGTGGAAGCAACACAGAAGCCACATGGACCTTTATGCCTGGTAAGTCTATGGCTCCTCACCTGAGTGTAATGGACATTAATGCTGGATGTGAGCAGGTGGTAGTCTGGCCTAATTTGTCTGCTTTGTAGGTGCAGGAGGGGGCAGCCAGGAGGCCACAGGATAGCCTAGGTGAGACATGACAGCAGCTTCCACCAGCGGGTCAGATAGG
Source organism: Felis catus (assembly GCF_018350175.1). Taxonomy (NCBI): domain Eukaryota; kingdom Metazoa; phylum Chordata; class Mammalia; order Carnivora; family Felidae; genus Felis; species Felis catus. The sequence goes on from NC_058370.1 coordinate 50,914,971, forward strand.
AGCAGCAGTTAGATATTTAAGTATTATCTTGAAGAATATCCTAATAGTCAAGTATGAATAAATCTGAGAAGGAGGAACCCAGAATGATATGAAAGTTTCTTATTGTTGATTTGGTTGCATGAACAGCTGGAGTTATCTTTATCTGACTAGGGGAAGGTGGAACAGTGTTATTTTTTGGCAGTGGGCTGACGTTAAGATTTCTATTTTAGAAGTTTGAATTCAACATGAGCACTAAATAATTATTCCCTAAAACTTTGGTCAGCTGACCTATGGAGGCAATGGCTCTGTTTGTACAGGTGCTAGACCTCCTTGGGGATTGAGACTTTAACTCCTACCCCGAGATGCAAATTTGGAAAGGTCTGCTAGGCTGGACCAGAGTGGCTCTGCCTAAGTTTTAGGGAGAGTCAGCACAATGCCACGGGTCTGTGGAGCACCAGGCTCAGGTCCAGTACAGTCACCCATTATCTCTGTGCTTTAGAGAACAATGGCTGAACACCAGAGTGAAGTCCGAGTCCTATAACTCTGAGTCTAAGCCTAGAACAGCAGGGAACCATGCCCAAGTAGACATGTGCCCACAAGCTTCTAGCAGCCCCAGGAGGCAGCAAGAAAGCTTCCAGCAACAAGGTGATCAGGTGCTGCTCTGTCTTTCCACCATCTTCACTTCATGTATTCTATTTTTTTATCTGTTAATCTGATTGGCAGAAATTATCGTTGTATCATTTTGCATTTTTATGATTCCTAGAGGGGTCTAAGCATCCTATTCAAGTACTAACTTAACACCAAATTATTGCTATTTCTCTTATTGACTTTTTGATGCCTGCCTTATTCTCTTCTCTCTGGAAACAGTTCTTTGTGCTATGTAATGCATTGGTTGCAAACATGGCTGCCCAGAGCTCAGTTGAAGAGTCAGTATAGACTAACTGTGGTTTCTGAGCCCACTTCTAAATGTTTGGGAGAGATGATCTAACTAATCTGATGGATCTAATTTCTGGGACAAGAAACTCTGGTATTCAGGGTCAGTTCATTCAGGCCCACAGCCTGGATAGCTTCTCTGATAAGGAGGGATGTAACAGTGAGAAAATGATGGTAGAAGAAATTAATGCCAGCTCTAGTACATTTTACAGCAGAGATATATCCTCCAGACAATTCCAGTGATGGAAGTTTGCTTTGTTCTCCACAGTGGTCACAAGTTCTTATCCAAAAGTGGCCAGTTATGTGACTTGTACTTAACCAATAGGTAATTAGAAATCTTTATGTTTTTGAGAAGGGGGAGGACATTTGCAAGATGGTGTTTTGGAAATTTTATTCTGACAGTATGTTAGATGCAAGGAGGAAGGAAAAAAGTGAAGGAAGATTGAGCTGGAAAGATGTTCTAACAACAAACCACAAGTTGAAGAGAGATTAACATGTAGAAAACAACAACAACGAAAAACACCATGCAATATTAGGTGGTATATTAGTGGATGTGAACACATCCTGTTAGGTAACAGACATGGTTCAAATTATGGCAGTAGTATTTTATTAGTGTTTACACACTACAGCTCAATATAAAATGCTAACACAAACCTCAACACTTACCTACATTAACTGATGAATCTTAACACTTGGGAGCTCAGCAATTTTGTGTCTGGCCAATGACTATAAACATTTGGGTCTTAAATACCGCTTCTATTATTTGGCTAATATGTAGCTATTTTTCATATGTCTGCTCTCAGGTTGTGATTTTTAAAAAAATCTTCACAGTAATCATCCAAACTACCTGAAAGCCCTCTATTCAGAGTGACAAAGCATTTTCTACAATCCACTCCTAGTCCTGCCCCCAAATATAATCAATGCTTTTTGCTATTTTTGTGACATAATTATTATGCTACTCCATCTGAGGTTAGGGTGTGGGTCAGAATGTAGCGAACATGCTCATATAAGAGCAAAGGCCTTTTGAAAAAACAGGCCATCACCTAACTGGCCACACCTCTGTTGTCACACTACATAACACAGGAAAAGCCAATATGCCTATGACACAGCTGTACCAAAAACTGACTCAGAGTCCAAAGAATGTAGGGTGAGAGAAGGAAAGATCTAGAGAAATAAACTGGTCATGAACCTCAGCCTAGCACTTTCTGAAGCCATCAAGCAATATAAACCCTCCAACGTATTACTGACAGGAACACTTACAAGATGACATAAAGTTGAGTGGTCAGGGAAAGTTAAGGTCAGAGTAAGAAAAGAATGCTCTGAAGTGAATGCTCCTTTAGTGTGTGATAAAGGCTTGTCTTACTGTATGGTTGGCCGTTTGTTATCTTTGTGTGGGATCTGGGAGAGAGGCAGGGTTGTACCCATACAATGTTTGTACAACCAGGTAAGTAGCATGGGACATGCTCTGGCTTACTTCATGATGCCTTTGGCCAGGATGCCAGGTGGATTAATGGAGCCATAAGGTGGATTGAAATCTGGGAATGCAAGCCAGTAATTAAGAATGAGACATTGGACCAAGGGCCCGCCCCAAGCAAACAGATGGGTAGAATTTGTGTTTGCTTTCCCTTCACCTCCTCATTTCAATTTCCTGCTGTAATACCTTCTAACCCTAAGTTTTCAAACCCTCCACCCTTGTCTGCTCCAGAAACTATTTATGAAAGTTGTACTTCTTTCATTACCACCCACCCATTGGTATTTCTCCATGGCCTGTTCTCAGTCATTTGTCATGAGGAAAGTAAGCTAATATATTACCAGGACAGGGCAGCCAGCTTGTGGCATATCCCTTCTTGGAGGCATCACACGATGGAACTTTTGGCTTTGCAGCAAACATGTGGAAGTCGCATTACAGGCAGATGACCCTTCCTAGTATCCTCAGATCAGATGCTTTAGGTGACTGCTTACTTTAACTCCACAGAAAACTGTTCAAAGAAGTGCTGTGAAATAGCACATTAAGCATAATCACTAATGAAACAAAAGAATCAGGTAGATGTTCAGGGACTGATTGGCCTCTGTGATTGAGTATAAGGAAAAAAGCTACCCATTTTTGTTAGCACAAGTTCAGATTTAAAACACTTGTTTTGGAAGCCAAAGGTAAAATCACTGTTACAGAAAATAATTTTATTTTTCTAATTTTCCTTGTATAAGGAAACTGCATCCAATTGCACATGGCAATCCTCATGGGATGAGGCTCATTTTGTTGTATCCTGACTGCAGAAGGTGACTGATTCTCCCAGATTTAGTTATTTCTTCAAAGTAAGCAGCAATGTGGAACCCAGAACCCCTGGTCCTGAGAACCTGTCTCCTGCATGTTGAATTTCACAGTGTTCCCTAAGCCACAAAGATAGATTTAACTTTGTTGTTGCTTTTGAAGTTCCTGTTATTCACAAATTCTCTTTTGTCTTTGCATTTCCTCCTACTTCATCATCTAACTTGTTCTTTTGTCATTTCTTTAAAGGAAAGAAGTCATCAAGTTTTTGCCCTCTAATTATGGTTACTCTCTGTTGTCTCTGATGGGCCTTTCCTTATCTTTATTCTTACCATATCCTTATTAGCCGTAACTACACTTCAGTATGAAAGTTTTATTTTCACAGGATGTACGAACAACAATTAAGCTCCTCAACATCCCTTATAGGTTGCCAAGTACTCACACTTGGTTCCAAGTATTATAATTATTTTTATTTCGACCTTGAATTTATTACAAAATATCCTGGACATTGAATGCTATTCAACTTAAAATGTAACTGAGGCTTTCTTTTTTTTTTTTAATTTTTTTAACGTTTTGTTTATTTTTGAGTCAGAGAGAGACAGAGCATGAACGGGTAGGGTCAGCGAGAGGGAGACACAGAATCTGAAACAGGCTCCAGGCTCTGAGCTTTCAGCACAGAGCCCGACGCGGGGCTCGAACTCACGGACCGTGAGATCATGACCTGAGCGGAAGTCGGCAGCTCAACCGACTGAGCCACCCAGGCGCCCCGAGGCTTTCTTTTTAAAAACAATATAATACTGACAAAAAAAAATTATCCAGAACATCTGCCTCTACCCCACCAAAGATAAACTGCTGTAGGAATTATCGTCTTGTAATAAAACTAGAAAACAAACCAAATAAGTAGAAGATTTTGTTCAAAGATTGAACAATAGACTGTGTGGGAAGAGAATCAAACAAGGTAAGTCCTACAATTGTCTCAGCTTCCTTTCTGGAGGCAATGTCCAGCCTGCAGCACAGGGAAATGGATCCTAAAGAGATCCCAGAGGACTAAATGAATTGGAAGAAAAAGACCATAGTGTGGGAAGACAAAACAGCAGAGTACTAAAAGGGAAGGGCTACAAAGAAAGAGTGCTTCAGAGATGTGTGGGACTTCCTGCCAGTCTGAGAATCAACTAGTGCGTGTATAAAATTAAATTACAGAAGCATGAGAACCACCAGAAAGTAGTGTATCAACACAAAAAAACTCACCCAGGCAGATGGAGAGACTTTATAATATTTCTGGGCCAAGACCCTGGAAGATTCAGAAGAGTCACACCTTAGGAGTGGGGTTAAAGTAACACTACAATAAAGGCTGCCTTATACCCACCTGAAAAAAACTTTAAAACCAACCTATAAAAACTTCTGTAGGAAACTTAACTGCTCACAAAAACAAAGTACAATTCTCTTTAAAGGAATACAATAAAATCCAGGATCCAACAATGTAAAATTTGCAATTGATACAAACAGGTGCAATTGATACAAATGAACTGAGGACTGACACAGATGATGTAATCAGCACACAAGAACTTTAAAATACCTACTATAAAAAAGTATTTTCAATGATCTAAAGAAAAAAATTATGAGAAGAGAAATGAATGATACACTTAAGAGACATAAATGGAACATACAAAACTGAAATCCAATGTCTGAAATGAACACATACACTGTATGAGATTAACAGCAGATTAACTCCTGCAGAAAGAAATTAGTTAGCTTAAAGACATAGCAATGGACCCAGAGGGAAGCACAAGAGAGAAAAAAAATGACTGAAAAGGAGTCAAAAGACCATCAATTACTTATTGGACAATAACAAGTAATCTAACATATCTATAATTGGAGTACCAGAGGAAAGAAGTGGAGGGGGAGAGATTGAAAAATAGTTGAAAAAACAATGGCCAAATTAAAAAAATTCAATATAGTTAATATATTAGTTTCAAGTATACAATATAGTGATTCAATGATTCTATACATGTCCTCAGTGCTCATTATGATAAATGTACCCTTAATCTCCACCACTATTTCACCCATCCTCCCACCCACCTCCCTTCTTGTAACCATCAGTTTGTTCTCTAAATTCAAGAGTCTGGTTTTTGTTTTATCTCCTTTTTTCTCTGTTTTGTTTCATAAATTCCATATATGTGTGAAACATATGATATTTGTCTTACTCTGACTGACTTATTTCAATTAGCTTAATACTTTCTAGCTTCATCAATGTTGTTGCAAAGAGCAAAGTGTCATTCTTTTTTTATGGCTGAGTAATATTTCATTGTGTGTGTGTGTGTGTGTGTACATCTTCTTTATCTATTCATCTTGTTGATGTACACTTGGACTGCTTCGATAATTTGGCTATTGTAAATGATGCTGAAATAAACATGGTGCATATATCCCTTTGAATTAGTGTTTTTGTATTCCTTGGGTAAATAGTAGTGGAATTACTGGATAAGAGGGCAATTCTATTTTTAATTTTTTCAGGAAACTCCATACAGTTTTCCACAGTAGCTGAACCAGTTTGCATTCACACCAACAGTTCACAAGGTTCCTTTTTCTTCACATCCTCACTAACACTTGTTGTTTCTTGTGTATTTTATTTTAGCCATTCTGACAGATGTGAGGTGATTGTGGTTTTGATTTGCATTTCCCTGATGGTTAGCAATGCTGAACATATTTTCATTTGTCTGTTGGCTATCTGTATGTTTTTTTTCAGGAAATACTATTCATGTCTTCTGGCTATTTATTTGTTTGTTTATTTATTTTAATTTATATCCAAGTTAGATAGCATATAGTGCAATAATGATTTCAGGGGTAGAATCCAGTGATTCATCCCCTACATATAACATCCAGTGCTCATCCAAGCAAGTGTCTTCCTTAATCCCCTTTGCCTATTTACTCATCTCCCCACCCAAAACCCCTCCAGTAACCCTAAGTCTGTTCTCTCTGTTTGTTCTCTCAGTCTGTTCTCTATATTTGAGTCTCTTATGTATTGTCCCCTCCCTATTTTTATATTATTTTTGCTTCCCTTCCCTTATGTTCATCTGTTTTGTATCTTAAATTCCACATATGAATGAAGTCATATGATATTTGACTTTCTCTGATTGGCTACTTTTGCTTAGCATAATACACACCAGTTCCCCTCACATTGTTGCAAATGGCAAGATTTCCTCTTTTTTTTAATTGCCGATATTCCATTATATATATATATATGTATATATATGTATATACATACACACAAATATATCTCACATATTCTTCATCCATTCCTCTGAATGGACCTTTGGGCTCTTTCCATACTTTTTTTTGCCCATGTTTTAACTGGATTATGATGATGATGATGACAATGATGATGATTGGTGTAGAGTTATACCAGTTCTTTATATATTTTGGGTACTAACCCTTTATCAGATATGTCATTTTTAATTATCTTCTCCCATTCAGTAGCCTGTCTTTTAGTTTGTTGGTAGTTTTTGTTTGTTGTTCTGTTTCTTGGCCTTTTATGTGTAAGTGTAGGTTTTTTATTTGACATTTTTCTTGCTTATTGAGGTAGGCCTATATTACTATAAACTTCCCTCTTAGAACTGCTTTTGCTGCATCCCAAAGACTTGGACCTTTGTGTGTTCATTTTAATTTGTCTCCGTGTATTTTTTTTAATTTTCCTTTTTTATTTCTTGGTTGTTTAGTAGCATATTGTTTAACCTCCATGTATTCGTGTTCTCTCCATATTTTTTCCTGTGATTGATTTCTAGTTTCATAGCATTGGGGTTGTAAAAGATGCATGGTATGACTTCAATCTTTTTTAATTTCTTGAGACTTGTTTTGTGGTAATGGGTAAAGCTTTTTTCAAATCTGATGGAAGCTGAAAATCCATTTATGCAAGAACTTCAACAAATACCAAAAAGAAAGGAAAAGGAAACTTTACTTCTTGTTTTCATTTTAAAATATCTTTTAATAATGTCACTACTTAAAGCAAAAATAGCAACCCTGGAACACCTGGCTCGCTCAGTTGGTAAAACATGTGACTGTTGATCTTGAGGTCATCAGTTCAAGCCCTATGTTGGGTATAGGGATTACTAAAAGGGGCGTGAGAGAGAGAGAACACTGTTTTGTGGAAGTTATGAGATATAGAGAAGCAAAATGAATGAAAAAAATAGCCAAAAGGACAACAGGGAAAAATGGAAGCATGATGTCATAATGTTCTTATGCTATACATAAATAGATATTATTTAAAGGTGACTGTGATGACTTAAAAATGTATGATGCAAAAAAGAATGTATAGTTAATATGCAAATAGTGTAGAAAAAGTCTCTAACCAAACAGAAGAAGAGTACACAAATATCAAACAAAAATAAAATAAAGAGTACACAAATTATCAATATAAGGAATGATAGGAGGTTTTCACTATAAATCTCATAGACATTAAAATGATAACAAAGGAATATCATAAACAACTTAGGGTAATAAGCTTGACAACTTAGATGGAATGGACATATTCTTTGAAAGACACAAACTACCAAAGGTCATTCAAGAAAAAGATAAGCTGAATAGCTTTACACCTATATTAAATAATGAATGTGCAGATAAAGTCATTGGACAAAGAAAACCTCAGGCACTGATGGCTTTACTGATGGATTCTACCAAACATTTTAAGAGGAAATAATATCAATTTTCTGCCAGTGCAGAAACCAATGATACCAAAACCAAAACCAAAACCAAAACTAAACAAAGATTTTAATAGAAAACTACATACCTATAAGCCTCATGAAAATATCTATTAATATTCAAAAAATATTAGTAAATCAAACCCAACAACGTATATATCATGACCAAATGGGACTGTACCAGAAATGCAAGGTTGGTATAACATTCAAAAATCAATTAATATAATTTACCTTATTAACAAACTAAAAACAATGACAACATAGGTTTAGATATGGAAAAAAAATTGAGAACATTCATTACCCATTCATGAAAAAACTCAGAAAATGAGCAGTTTGTGTGAACTTCCTCGTCCTGATAAAGGACGTGTAGAAGAAAACCCCTAGCGCTAACATCATATTTAATAGTGAAAGAATAAATGCTTTCCTCCTAAGAGGAAAGATGTCTGCTCTCACAACTTCTAATTAACGTTGCTCTAGAGGTCTTAGCCAGTGCTGATAGGCAAAGAAAAGAAACAAAAACTAAAGGTAAACAACAGAAAGGAAGAAATTTGTCTTTGCAGATGGCATAATTGTCCATGTAGAACATTCCAAAGAATCCACAGAAAAGCTACTAAAACTATTGACTTCAGCAAGGTCACAGGATTTGTCATTATAAAAAAAAATAATTGTATTTTTATATACTAGCAATGAACATTTAGAAGTTTAAATTCAGGAAAAATATCTTTAATATTTTATAGACAAATAAAATATGTCTATATGTCAGACAAATACAAAATGCTTACAGATAAATCTAGCCAAAGAAATATATGTCTCATACACAGAAAACTACAAAATACAACTGAGACAAGTTTGGTAAGGTTTGTATGTATGGAGAGGTATACCATGTTCATGAATCACAGGACTCACTATTAAGAACTCAATTCTCCCCTAATTGATCTATAGACTCAATATAATTCCAATAAAATCTCAGCACTTTTTTAAATGAATTCTTTTTTTTTTAATTTTTTTTAACGTTTATTTATTTTTGGGACAGAGAGAGACAGAGCATGAACGGGGGAGGGGCAGAGAGAGAGGGAGACACAGAATCGGAAACAGGCTCCAGGCTCTGAGCCATCAGCCCAGAGCCTGACGCGGGGCTTGAACTCACGGACCGCGAGATCGTGACCTGGCTGAAGTCGGACGCTTAACCGACTGCGCCACCCAGGTGCCCCTTTTTTAAATTAATTCTAAAATTTGTATGAAGATGCAAAGGACCCAAATGACCCAAACAAGTTAAAAAAAAAAAAACAAAGCTAAAGAAATTGTACTACCTGATTTTAAGACTGCAAATAGCTAAGAGTGAAATGGCATAAAAATAAATACATAAATGAAACACAATGAAAAGTCTAAAATGTACCCACACATGTTCAATCGATGTCTGATACAGGACCAAAGGTAATATAATAGGAAAAAGATAGTCTTTAAACAATGATAATGGAAAAATTAGATACCCATAATGAAACAAAATGAACCTCAATCCTTAACACATATAAAAAATTAACTTGAGGGGCGCCTGGGTGGCTCAGTCAGTTAAGTGTCCAACTTTGGCTCAGGTCATGATCTTGTGATTAATGGGTTTGAGCCCCATATCCGTGAGCTGTCAGCACAGAGTTTGGAACCTGTTTCAGATTCTGTGTCTCCCTCTCTCTCTGTCCCTCTCCTGCTCATGCTCTGTCTCTGTCTTTCAAAAATAAATAAACATTAAAAAAATTAAAAAAGTAACTTGAAATAGATTATAGACCTAAATATAAGAGCTACACCTATAAAACCTCTGAAGAAAATTCCAAGAGAAAATCATCATAAATATAAGTTGGGCAAGGATTTTGTAGAAAGGATACAAAAAACAAGAGTCATACTAAAAATATATATAAATTGCACTTCATAAAAATTAAAATGTTAACTGTACACTTTAGAGGAATAAGTCCTATGGTATGTGAATTTTATCTCAACAAAGCTATTACCAAAAATATACAATTTTTTGTTGTTCAGAAGATACTTTAAGAAAATAAACATATAAACAGAAAATATTTGAAAAACATATATCTACTAAAGGATTTGTATCTTGAATATATAAAGAACACTTACAACTCATTAATAAGAAGACACTCCAAAAAAAATTAATAAAATGTTTCAACAGACACTTCACCAAAGAAGGTATGAAAAAAAAAAGAAAATATGGAAGTGGAAAATAAGCATATTAAAAGATACTCATTAGAAAATGCAGATTAAAACCACAATAAAATATCACCTCACCCCCACTAGAATGGTTAAAATTTCAAAGGCAGACAATACCAAGTGTTGGCAAGGATGCTAAGGAACTAAATTTCTCATATATTAAGTGTGAGAATGAAAATGATACAGCCAGTTTGGAAAACACTTAGGCAGTTTCTTACAAAATTAAACATATACTTCCATAATCCCAGCAATTAGATGTTTATGTATTTAGTCATGAGAAATGAAAATATATCCCACCACACACACATATGAAATACTGCTTAGAGAAATGTTTACAGAAGTTTTATTCAAAATACTGAAAACAGGAAACAACCCAAAAGTTCATCAATCAGTGAATAAATAAAGTGAGATACATTCATGCAAGAAAATACTAATTGGCAAGAAAGGAACAAAAAGGATAGATGTAACAGCATGGATTAACCTCATAAGCATTAAGCTAAGTAAAAGAAACTAAAGTCAAATAACTATATGCTTCATGATTCCATTATGGCTGTTGCCATAGGGGTTGTCAATAGTTGCCAGGGACCCTGAGTAGTGGAAGGAATTGACTGGAAAGGGGAAGGAAAGGACTTTTGGGGTTGATGTAAACATTCTATATTTTAATTGTGGTTGTAGTTACACATTGTATGTGTCTGTCAAAATTCATTACACTATACCCTTAAAATGGATGACTTTATTAGATAATAATTATATATCAATACAGCTGATTCAATTTACTGAACTTTCACTATGCTACCACTCTTATCATTTCTGTTTTTGAAAATTATCTTCCAAACACATAAGAATGGCTGAGGGTAACACAACTAGAAATTTTATATACTAGTAGAATATAGGTTGAAGAGACTTATATTTTCTAAAAACCAAGTTAAAAGTAATAAAAGAGAAGTTTGTTATCCAGTTTTGGATAAGATGGAATAGCTCCATTCCTTCCAGGCCCCCCTTTATAAATAAAATCAGTAAGCAAAACAACAACAAAAAAAGCATAGTAAAACTGAACAGTGGGAAGAAGAAGATAGACTATCTAGTGATCTCAGAACTTAAGGAATATTGTGTGGTGAACTCCCTGGATTTCCTTATTGTTTCCCATACATCCTGGTCAAAAAGCCACAGAACCATCTAACCCAGAACTATCAATGGTCACTGAAAAAGGAAAAACAAAACAAAACAAAAAACAAAGCTCTAAGAAAAGTTTTTACCTGTAATCAAAGTCCAAGAAAAAGAGAGACGACAATAGGCAACATTTTTGGCAATATCCAACGCATTCCAACCAAAAGTCCATGTAAAAATTGTCCCCTGCCCACTGAAGTTTTGGCAAGACTATGCAAGAAGCTGGTCTTTCACTCCATCTTTCACTGCCCTATGGAAACAAGTGTTAGTACTCCAATTCTCCTGCAATGTCAATATGGTTGAGCAGGGAGATAATCTTCCATCTTTACCTGGCAGAATCAGGTAGTATGCATATTCCCCTTCCAAAGTAGTGTCAGAAGCGTTGAGCAAAGATATGATAGCTGAAACAAAAATCATTGACCTTCCATACATCTCTTACCTGGTACAAGCAGATGATGCTCCAATTTCCCTACTGGCAGAATCAGTGGGGTCTGGCATCAAGCTGAACCACCACTTCCATCTAGTAGCATATACAGGCTACATTTTTGCTGAAATGGTTTGGTAGGACCCATGGGAAGCTGAAAATACATATCCATCCAGCCCTCATGGTACATCTCAACAGGGGAACTGTTCACTAAAAAGAAGATTAAATAGGATCTAGAGTGTCATAATATAATATCCAAAGCATCCATACACACCAACCCATGCCCATTTTAGCTTCAGCTGTACTGCTAGGATGCTGCCTGCACAGAATGCCCCAGCACCTACTGGCCTATACCCCATCTCAGCTCCAGCCACCCCTACAGGGCACCCTCTGGTCCTGAAACACCTTGGTTTACATCCCCTTTAGCTTTAGCTATTCGGCCAAAGTGCCTTCGTGTGTAGACCTCAGGTCTCCCCAGCTTGCATTCACGTTAGTTTCAACTATTCTGTCAGGGCAATCTCTGCATAGAGAGCTCAGGGACACTCTAGTCCCCACACTGTATCGGATCCAGCTGCCCCACCAAGGCACCCTCTGCATAAGGCACCCCAGGACACCCCAGCTTGCATCAACTTCAGCTTTTGCTATTCTAACAGGGCACACACTAATTGGAAAGCTCCAGAACATCCAGTCCATGTCAGCCACAGCTTCGGCCAGCCAGCAAAAGTCACCAAGCACACACAGTCTATATATAAGACAGCCAAACACAAGACCATTCTTTCAAAGTTAAGAGAAATGGCTGTTCCACCTAATCCATAGAAACAAACACAGGAAGTCAAGAAAATGGGGAGACAGAAGATTATGCTCCAAAAGAAAACCATCTTAGAAAAGAAATGAAACAGGGATAAACAACATGCCTGGTAAAAAATTTAGTTATAATATTAAAGATACTCACTGGGATGGAAAGAAGAGTGAAAGAACTCAAGGAGACTTTCAATAAAGAGATATAATTATAAAAAAGAACCAATTAGAGTTGAGGAATACAATAACTGAAATAAAAAACACTAGAGGAGGAGAAGCCAAGATGGTGGAAGAGCATGGAAGCCTTTTGTGTGTCTCACGTCCATGAAATACAGCCAGATCAACACTAAACCATCCTGCACACCTAGAAAACTGATTGGAGGATTAATACAACAATCTGCACAACCTGAACCACAGAATTCAGCAGGAATTCACACCAAAAGAAAGAGCACGAAGAAACAACAGCCAGGGATTTAATGAACACAGATACAAGCAAGATGTCTGAACCAGAATTTAGAATCATGATAATAAGAATACTAGCTGGAGTCGAAAATAGATTAGAATCCCTTTCTGCAGAGATAAAAGAAGTAAAAATTAGAATGAAATTAAAAATGCTATAACTGAGCTGCAATCACCGATGGATGCAGCGGTAGCAAGGATGGATGAAGCAGAACAGAGAATCAGCGATATAGAGGACAAACTTATAGAGAATAATGAAACAGAAAAAAGAGGGAGATTAAGGCAAAAGAGCACGATTTAAGAATTAGAGAAATCAGTGACTCATTAAAAAGGAACAACATCAGAATCATAGGGGTCCCAGAAGATAAAGAGAGAGAAAAAGGGGTAGAAGGGTTATATGAGCAAATCATAGCAGAATATTTTCCTAACCTGGGGAAAGACACAGTTATCAAAATCCAGGAAGCACAGAGATGCCCCTCAGGTTCAACAAAAAACGACCATCAACAAGGTATATCATAGTCAAATTCACAAAATAGTCAAGGAGATAATTATGAAAGCAGCAAGGGAAAAAAGTCCCTATTCTACAAGGGAAGACTTTTCAGGTTTGCAGCAGGCCTATCCAGAGAAGCTTGGCAGGCCAGAAAGGAGTGGCAGTATATATTCACTGTGTGGATGGAACTGGATAGTGTTATGCTAAGTGAAATAAGTCATACAGAGAAAGACAGATACCATATGTTTTCATTCTTATGTTGGTCCTGAGAAACTTAACAGAAGACCATGGGAGAGGGGAAGGAAAAAAATAAAAAAGTTATAGAGGGAGGGAGCCAAACCACAAGAGACTCTTAAAAACTGAGAACAAACTGAGGGTTGATGGGGGGTGGGAGGGAGGGAAGGATGAGTGATGGGTATGGAGTAGGGCATCTGTTGGGATGAACACCGGGTGTTCATTGCATGGAAACCAATTTGACAATAAATTTCATATTAAAAAAATAAAAAAAAATGAAAATTAAAAAAAATGTAAGGAAAAAAGAAACACACACACTAGAGGGAATCAGTAGCAGATTAGAGGATGCAGAAGAATGTATCAATGATCTAGAATGAAAAGAAACAAGCTGAACTGCTAAAGGAGAGTTTTTAAAAATGAGGACGGGTTAAGGGATCTCTTGGACAACGTCAAGCAAACAAGCATTTAGCATTATAGAGGTCCCACAGAAATAGAAAATGGGTTATAATATAGGAAAGGAAATAGACATCCAGGTCCAAGAAGCACAGAGAGTTCCAAACAAGATTAACCCAAGAAGGCCCACAACATGATACATAATACTTAAAATGTCAAAGTTTAAAGTTAAAGAAAGAATTTTAAAAACAGCAAGAGAGAATCAAAAATTTATCTACAAGGGAAAACCTAAGGCTATCAGCTAATTTTTCAGTAGAAAATTTACAGGCTAGGAGGGAGTGGTGTGATATATTCAAAGTGCTGAAAGGAAGAAACTTACAACCAGGAATATTCTACCCAGCAGGGCTACCATTCAGATTTGAAGGAGAGATAAATAATTTCCTAAACAAAGAAAAGATAACAGAGTTTATCACAACTAAACCAGCCTTACAAATAAAGGTTACAGGGATTTCTTTAAATGGAAAATAAATGGCTACAATTCTACACAAGAAAATTATGAATAAAAATATGTTAAATATGATAGTATCTACATTAAATGTGAAGGAGGGAATAAAAAATCAAAGGAAAGGAAAGGGGAAAAAACCCAAGATTTTTCTGTTGTTTTTTTTAAAGAATGTCTTTAGGGGCGCCTGGGGGGCGCAGTCAGTTAAGCGTCCGACTTCAGCCAGGTCACGATCTCGCGGTCCATGAGTTCGAGCCCCACGTCAGGCTCTGGGCTGATGGCTCAGAGCCTGGAGCCTGTTTCCGATTCTGTGTCTCCCTCTCTCTCTGCCCCTCCCCCGTTCATGCTCTGTCTCTCTCTGTCCCAAAAATAAATAAACGTTGAAAAAAAAAATTTAAAAAGAATGTGTTTGAATTTAAATGACCCCCAAATTAATATAGACTTCAATTTTCTTAGGGTGTTGTATATAAACCTAATGGTAACCACAAATCCAAACCATATGATAGATACACAAAAAGTAAAGAAAGCCAAACATAACACTATAGAAACTCATCAATCACAAAGAAAGTCAGCAAGGGAAGAAAGGAACAGAGAGGAACTACAAAAACAACCATAAAACAAATAACAAAATTCCTTTAAGTATATATATGTTTTATATATTAGTTTAATAATTAGTTTAATATTTAGTTTCAATATAGTTTAAGTGATAATGGCCTAAAAGGTACAAACAAAAGATAAGGTGGTAGAATAGATTAAAAAAAAACAAGACGCATCTATATGCTGCCTACAAAAGACTCACCCGAGCTAATGATCCATATAAAAAGAAAGCAAAGGTATGGAAAAGAAATTTTCTATGCAAATGAAAGCAAAAAAACAAAAACAAAAACAAAAACAAAAAAAACCAAACAAACAAATAACAACAAAACAAAGCCAGGATAGCAATACTTAATATCCAACAAAATCGACTTTAAAGGAAAGACTGTAACAAAAGATAAAGCAGGGTATTACTTGGCTCAATGATAAATGGCTCAATGTAACAAGAGGCTATAACAATGGTCAATATCTACACACCCAACTCTGTAGCATCTAAATACATAAAGCAAATACTAATAGACATAAAACGAGAAATTGATGGTAATATAACAGTAGGGGACTCTAATACTCCACTCAATGTTAATTGACAGATCATCCAGGCAGAAGAGCAACAAGCAAACAGTGTCTCTGAATGATACATTGAACCAGATGGTAAAAACATATACAGAACATTCAATCCAAAACAACAGAACACACATTTTTTGTAAGTGCACATGGAATATTCTCCTGAACAGATCATGTATTAGACTACAAAACAAGTCTAAAATTTAAGAAGACTGAAATCATACCATGCCTTTTTTTCTGATCACAATGCTATGAGTAGAAGTAAATCATAAGAAAAAAAAAACTGGATAAAAACATAAACACATGGAAGCTGAACAACATGATACTAAATAACCAATGGGTCAATTAAGCAATCAAAGACATTTAAAAATACATAAAGACAAATGAAAATGAAAACACAACAGTTCCAAATCTTTGGGACACAGTGAAAGCAGTTCTAAGAGGGAAATATACAGCAATATAAGCCTGCCTCAAGAAACAAGAAAAAGCTCAAATAAACAATTTTACCTTATAGCTAAAAGGACTAGAAAAAAAGAACAAATAAACCCCAAAACCAGTAGAAGGAAAGAAATAATTGAGAACAGAGAAGGAATAAATGACAGAGACCAAAAACACAATAGAAAAAAATCAGTGAAACCAAGAGCTGGTTCTTCAGGAAGATAAACAAAGTTGATAAACCCTTAGCCTATTTAGAAAAAAAAAAAGAGAAAGAAACAAAATAAATCCAATCAGAACTGAGACAGGAGAAGTAACAACTGACACCATGCAAATACAAAGGATTATAAAAAAGTATTATAAATTATATGCCAACAGATTGAGCAACCTAGAAGAAATGGATAAATTCCTAGAAACATACAATCTTCCAAAACTGAATCAAGAAGAAATGGATAATCTGAATAGACTGAATACAAGTAACCAAATTGAATTGGTAATCAAAAAACTACCAAAAAATAAAAGTGTAACACCACATGGATTCACAGGTGAATTCTACCAAATATTTAAAGAAGAGACAATACCTATTCTCTTCAAACCATTCCAAAATATAAAGGAAAGAAAGCTATAAAAACTATTTCATGAGGCCAGCATTTACCTAATACCAAAACCAGACAAAGGCACTAAAAAAAAAGAAAACTATAGACCAATATCTCTGATGAACATAAATGCAAAATTGTCAACAAAATATTACTAAACCTCATACAATGCTTTAAAAAGATCATTTACCACGATCAAGTGGGATGCAAGGATGGTTCAACATTCACAAATCAACCAACATGATACACTACATCTACAAAATGAAGGCTAAAAGTCATATGATCATCTCAATAGATGTAGAAAAAGCATTTGACAATATTCAACATCAGTTCATGATAAAAACTCTGAACAAAGTGTTGTTAGAGGGAACATACCTCAACATAATAAAGGCCAAATATGAAAAATCCACACCAACATACTCAATGGTGAAAACTGAGATCTTTTCCTCTGTGACCAGGAAGAAGACAAAGATGTCTACTCTTGCCAGTTTTATTCAACAGAGTACTGGAAGTTCTAACTGAAGTAATCAGACAAGAAAAATATATGAAGCATCCATATTGGTAAAGAAGAAGTTAAACTGTCACTATTCGCAGGTAACATGATACTATATGCAGAAAAGCCTAAAGACTCCACCAGAAAACTACTAGAACTGATAAATTAATTCAGTAAAGTTTCAGGATACAAAATCAATGTACAGAAATCTGCATTCCTGTACACTAATAATGAAGCAGCATAAAACGAAATTAATAAAACAATCCCATTTATAATTGTACCAAAACCAATAAAATATGTAGAAATAAACTTAACCAAAGAAGTAAAAGACTTGTACGATGAAAACTATAAAACACTGATAAAAGAAATTTAAGACAATGCAAAGAAGTGGAAAGACATTTCATATTCATGGATTAGAAGAAGAAATGTTGTTAAAATGTCTATACTGCCCTGGGGCACCTAGAGGACTCGGTTAAGTGTCCAACTTTGGCTCAGGTCATGATCTTACAGTTTGTGAATTTGAGCACCGCATCAGGCTCTATGCTGGCTGTGTGGAGCCTGGACCCTGTTTAAGATTCTGTGTCTCCCTCTCTTTCTGTCCCTCCCCAACTCATTCTCTCTCTCTCACTCTCTCAAAAATAAATAAAAACTTTAAAAAAATGTCTATACTACCCAAAAATATACATTTAATGGAATTCCTATCAAAATATCAAAAGCATTTTCCAAAGAACTAAGAACAAACAGTCCTAAAATTTTCATGGAATCACAAAAGTTCCTGAATAGCAAGGCAATCTTGAAAAGGAAAAACAAAACTGAATGTATCACAGCTCCAGATTTCAAGATATACTACAAAGCTTTAGTAATCAGAAGAGTATGGTGCTCCACAAAAATAGACACATAGGTCAATGGAACAGAATAGAGAGCCCAGAAATAAAGTCACATTTATATGGTCAATTATTACAAAAGAGTCAAAAATACACAATGGGGAAAAGATAGTCTCTTCAATAGATTGTGCTGGGAAAAGTGGACAGCTACATGTAAAAGGCTGAAACTGGACCAAATTTTATTATCATACAGAAAAATAAACTCAAAATGGATTAAAAACTAAATGTAAGATCTGAAACCATAAAAATCCTGGAAAACAACACAAGAAGTAATTTCTCTGACAGAGGATAGCAAGATTTTTCTAGATATGTCTTTTAAGGCAAGGGAAACAACAGCAAAAATAAGCTATTAAGACTATATAAAAGGGGTGCCTGGGTCTGTCAGTTTTTTAAGCATCTGATTCTTGATTTTGGCTTAGGTCATGATCTCATGGTTCATGGAATCAAGCCCCACATTGAGCTCCACACTGACAGCACAGAGCCTGCTTGGGATTCTCTCCCTCCCTCTTTCTCTGCCGCAACCCCCCCCCCCCACAATGCACTCTGTCGCTCTGTTTCTCTCTCTCTCAGAATAAATAAATAAACATCAACAAAGATACTACCATTGGAGCAAACTGAGTGAGGGGTATATGGAATCTCTCTGTATCATTTCTTAGAACTGTAGGCAAATCTATGATTATCTGAAGACAAAAGAAAAAGAGTTCAGCACAGGGTAAAGGTAGATATTTGACTCTGTAAAAGTGGGCCTTTTAGCTGTACGTATAGCTCAAAGTATATTGGAGAGAAATTGGTAATCAAAGGTTAATATTTTTTACTAATTAAAGCTCTTACAAACCCGTAAGTAAAGCACAGAAATCTAAAAATATGTGTAAAAGATATTATTAAAAAATAAAATGTAAATGTTTAACAAACAATACCGTATATATTTGACTTAACTATCAAATTGACAAAAAATATTTACAAATGACAAAGCTCACTATGGGCACATGTGTGGGGAAAATGGGCCCCTTGGTGAAGGCTTTCTGGAAGGTAGTGGCAATGCTTATCAATGTTTAATGTGTGTGTCCCATTTGACCTAACAATTCCATTATTTGAAATTTTTCCTCTGGAAATATCCAGACAAGTTCACAGGCTTGGATACTCATTAGCACTGCTAATACTACTAGTGAACGGGAAACACCTCACTGCCCATTGGTAAGGGGTAATGAAATACTTCATGGTTGAGCCATTTGGTGAAATAGTATGTAGGTATACAAATGGCTGTGTTGAACTGTATATTTTGACATGACTAGAAAGAAGTTCATAACATATTGTTAAATTTTTTAAAACAAGTTACACAAAAGCATATGGAATGTGATCCTATCTCTGGTTTTCTTTTTCTTTTTTCTTTTTTAAGTCTATTTATTTATTTTGTGGGGGGAGGGGCAGAGAGGGAGTGAGAACCCCAAGCAGGCTTTGCTTTGTCAGGGCAGATTCCCAACATGGGGCTAAATCCCAAGAAATGTGAGATCATGACCTGAGCCAAAATCAAGAGTCAGACACTTAATTGGCTGAGCCACTCAAGCGCCCTTAGATTTCTTTTTATTTTTATTTATTTATTAATTTTTTTTTATTCTTAGAGAGAGAGAGAGAGAGAGCGCCAGCCAAGGAGGGACAGAGAGAGAAGGAGAGAGAGAATCCCAAGCAGACTCCATGCTGGCTGAGCAACCCAGGTGCCCCAGATTTTTTTTTAAGTTTGTGTATATGTGCAGAGAAAAATCTTGAAAAACTGTACAGTTAAATTATAACAATGACCTGAATAAAACTTGCAGTGTCTGCACAGGAAAGCCTTAAAACCCAGTCCTGTCACTAGAGAAGGATATGGCTCCACCTTCATTCCAGTCTTCCAGCTTCTCCAAGACTTTTCTGATATAAGATGACAGAATAAGAGTTGGACAGAATGTGCTCAAACACGCAAAAGGTCTGACTTATCCAAAAATAAATATTATCCCAGTAACTGGGTAATAAGTGATCTTCCTTTCCTTTTATGTTTTCTGAAATGTTTACAATGAACATGAAATACCTTTATTAAAATAAATCAATCAAAACAAAGGAATAAATGATAATATGATATTTGATTAAAGTACTTTAAGGATACTTCCTTTAAAAGACATGAGATCTTGGGGCGCCTGGGTGGGTCAGTCAGTTGGACGTCGGACTTCAGCTCGGGTCATGATTTCACAGTTCATGAGTTTGAGCCCCATGTCAGGCTCTGTGCTGACAGCTCAGAGCCTGGAGCCTGTTTCAGATTCTGGGTCTTCCCCTCTCTCTGCCCTCCCCTGCTCATACTCTGTCTCTGTCTCTCTCAAAAATAAATAAATATTTTAAAAAATAAAATAAAAAAAGACATGAGATCTTCTCTCTTAGCAACTTTCGAATACACAATACAGTATTATTAAGAATAGTCACCATGCTATACACTAGTTGCTAAGAAAGAGCTTAAATGTTCCCATCACAAGAAAAAAAAATTTGTAACTGTGTACGATGACAGATGTTAACTAGACTAGTGGTGACCATTTTGCAAAATATACAAATATTGAATCATTCTGTTGTACATGAAACTAAGATGTTTTATGTCAATTATCCCTCACTGTAAAAATATATATGAGAAACTGCATGTTATTTCTTAGAACCTCACAAGTAATTATTTTTTTGGTTATGAATTATATAACAAAAATCGGTACCATAAATTGGGGTATAGAAATCACTTTCATTAACTTTAGTGTTCTAGTGCAGAGAGAATCCACAGGCACAAGTAGGACATGTAGGGCCAGCTATATTCAGTGAAATGCCTGATGGAAATTAAAGTGAATCTACTGAGAATATATCAAAAATTACTTCTAATTGTAATTCATCTTTTTGTCAATAACACCTTCATGTAAGGGTTTTCAAGTCTTCCACTGCCATAATAAATGAGTCTTATCCAGATGGCCAACAAGCACATGAAAAGATGCTCAACATCACTCCTCATCAGGGAAATACAAATCAAAACCACACTCAGATATCACCTCACGCCAGTCAGAGTGGCCAAAATGAACAAATCAGGAGACTATAGATGCTGGCGAGGATGTGGAGAAACAGGAACCCTCTTGCACTGTTGGTGGGAATGCAAATTGGTGCAGCCACTCTGGAAAACAGTGTAGAGGTTCCTCAAAAAATTAAAAATAGACCTACCTTATGACCCAGCAATAGCACTGCTAGGAATTTACCCAAGAAATACAGGAGTACTGATGCATAAGGGCACTTGTACCCCAATGTTTAAGCAGCACTCTCAACAATAGCCAAATTGTGGATAAAGCCTAAATGTCTATCAACTGAAGAATGGATAAAGAAATTGTGGTGTATATACACAATGGAGTACTATGTGACAATGAGAAAGAATGAAATATGGCCCTTTGTAGCAACATGGATGGAACTGGAGAGTGTTATGCTAAGCGAAATAAGCCATACAGAGAAAGACAGATACCATATTTTTTCACTCTTATATGGATCCTGAGAAACTAACAGAAACCCATGGGGGAGGGGAAGGAAAAACAAAAAAGAGGTTAGAGTGGAAGAGAGCCAAAGCATAAGAGACTGTTAAAAACTGAGAACAAACTGAGGGTTGATGGGGGGTGGGAGGGAGGGGAGGGTGGGTGATGGGTATTGAGGAGGGCACCTTTTGGGATGAGCACTGGGTGTTGTATGGAAACCAATTTGACAATAAACTTCATATATTGAAAAATAAATAAATAAATAAATAAATAATAAAAAAATAAAAAAATAAATGAGTCTTCACACTACTCCTTCAAAGATAAGGAAGGGAAATAGAGAGGAAGGATGGCTAGGCCTAGCTGTCAGAAGTCTATGAGCAGTCCGTCTCTGTCACTGACACATCCAGAGTCCATGGAAGCCTCCAAATTTGGATTACAATTCTTCATTCATAAAATAATGGTAATAATCCTTCACATTCCTTTCTTCATGAACATATTGAAGGAATCTTAGCGATTGAATAAGGGTGTCTTCACAGTATATTTGTCATAGTGCTTTGTCATTAGCAAAAAATGTCGTTACCACTAACTTCAGGGTTATTACTAGCAATTATCTCCATGTCGCTCCTAAAATGAGTGGCCTTTCTCCCCATTTTTGTCCCTGAACCTAATCATAACTCCTTACTTGAAACCTTAATACAAGATGAGCTTTCAAAAATATGTAGTTGACAATTAGAATCTTTGCATTCCTTTGTGCTTCTTAGAGATAGTCCTGATAATTACTCAATTTATGACTGAGGTATTAAAAGTTTTAAGCCCGGGGTGCCTGGGTGGCTCAGTCAGTTGAGCATTTGACTCTTGGTTTAGGTTCAGGTCATGATCACAGGGTTGTGGGATCAGCCCCTCATTGGTCTCCACTCTGAGCATTGGGATTCTCTCTTTCTTTCCCTGTGCCTCTCCCCCACTACCCCCACTCACTCTCTTTCTCTCTCTCTCAAATAAATAAAATGAAAAAAAAATTTAAAGACTTAAGCTTGAAAAACACTTTGAACTTCTTGAAGGAAAATAATTTTGGTTTTGAATTATGATCAAGACACCCACTGAGAAAATGAATGTTTCTTGGCCACAAGTATACTGGAAATGTAGATTAAGGAGGAGGGGGAAACACAGTAGCTAAGAGCAGACAAAGGGGGAAGGAAGGGAAACAGGAGGGTGAAGGGACAGACAAAAGAAATAATAGAATTTGGAGAAAAAGAGGCTGTTTCTTCAAACTGAGTTGACCTCCTTTAAGCAAGTAGATATTATACTACATGCTAATCTTTTGTAGCATGGATCTTCCCTGTACTCTGCAAAGTGTTTTGGTATCTTTTGCCTCTGGTACCTAATTTTTTTTTTTACATTTATTTTTGAGAGGCAGAGAAAGAGTGTGAGCAGGGGAGGGGCAGAGAGGAGGCACAGAATCCAAAGCAGTCTCCAGGCTCTGAGCAACCTGTCAGCACAGAGCCCAACATGGGGCTCGAACCCACGAACCATGAGCTGAAGTCAGATGCTTAACCAACTGAGCCACCCCGGCACCCCTGCCTCTGGTACCTAAAATAAAATTTCGAATATCTTGAAAGAGTTGGCTCACTACATGTAGTGAAGGATGATCCAGAGGGTCATTTTATCTCCAGATTATGGAATAATTCCCTTCTTCCTTTTCTGGGTATCACCACTCACCAGCAGTAGGCCAGGTATCCTAAGAACAGAGGTGGGAGTCTCCATCTGTCTCAAGCTGACATTTAATATGTTTCTGTGTCCTGGGATCCTGCTGTCATCTCCCCTTGGGGACTTGCTGAGTATTCATTTCCTAAACAGAACAATCTCAAATGAGGAAGGAATTTCCTAGATGATATCCTGTCAGAATATTTCCTCTGGCCTCAATCTGTTACTCCTCAACTCTGTTACATCCCATCCATTTTCTTCTGGAAAAAGTGAGCAGCAAAGACAGAACAATGCCTTTGCCTATTCTGAAGGCCAATTCTTGAGTTGACAGCCTGCACCAACCTCTCTAGCAGTTTGTGAATCTATGAAGTCAAGTGGACTTTTCTGACTCATTGGACCTGGGGAGGGAAAGACCAATTTCTAATATCTTGGGAAGCCTCTTCCCAATGACCTATGTAACTTTTGCACTATCTGCACAGAAAAGCCCCACTCCCATCCCAACCCTGTCACCAGAGAAGGATTAGGCTCCACCTTCATCCCCAGTCTTCCAGCTTCTCCAGACATTTTCTGATATAAGACAACAAGAGTCAGACAGGATGTGCTTGAACAGACAAAAATTCTGATCTATCCAAAGACAAGCATTGTTATGATGGAATTCAAAGGGAAAGATCCATGTGAGACCAGATGAGCAGTGCCTTATCCCAACCAGGAGCTGGGGAGAGTCAGGGAACATTCTCTGGAGGAAGTGATGCCTGAGCTGGGTTCTGAAGGTACAGAAGGGAGTGGGATGAACATGTGGTAGGAAGGGAAGAGCATTCTAGGCAGAGGCAGAAAGCGAAGAAAGTGTGGGTACATATTCAGAGAATTGCAAAAATATAGGTCAGCTAACATGTGGTGCATGTGAAGAAGAAGAAAGCAAAGTCGCATCTAGAAGACTTTAGGGACCTAGACTGCTGGCAATGGGAGACATCAAAGAGTTTCTAAGCAAAGGAAGATCTGGTTGCATTCTTTCAAGTTTCTGCTAATTATTGATTTATATTTTATTAATATATATTGGATGAAGCCTTTTCTGTCAACAGGCATTGGTCCACATGAGAAAAACAAACAAAAACAATATACATTAAGAAAAGCCTGATATTTTTTAAAATAAAAACTCCTAAATATTTTACTTTTAAAATTAGCATTTCTATTTAAAAATGACAGAAAATAGTAAAAGAACCGAATAGTCTCCTCAAATTTGGTTTCCCATTAACTTTTCCAACCTTTTCAGGCCATCATACTGTAGAGCCTACCAAAATTAGGGAAACCTTCTTCTTTGAAGGTGAGGCTTTGACTGCAGTGAGACCAAAACAACAGAATACCAC
Source organism: Felis catus (assembly GCF_018350175.1). Lineage (NCBI taxonomy): Eukaryota > Metazoa > Chordata > Mammalia > Carnivora > Felidae > Felis > Felis catus. The sequence goes on from NC_058370.1 coordinate 50,939,664, forward strand.
AGACAGCTCCATGGGTCTTTTATTCCCATGAGCCCTCTGCCTGCCTAAACGGGAACTAAATGATCCCAATGATTCTGACACGCTAGCTGGTGTTACTCACTCAGCAGTTGAGAGGCAGAAGTTGGAGGGGCTTAGCCTGAAGTATACAGCCAAGCCCTGGGAGTGTTCTGAATCTTCTTATAGCCTAACTCTAGGTACCAGTTTTCATTCAATTACAACTTCCTTTCACCTAATTTGGGTTTCTTCCTAATATATCTATGGAGATGTACATGTCAAAAGAGCAAGCAAGCTAGGTTTCTTAAACACAAGACCTGTATACTTCATCCATTCTCCTGCAGCCTATCTTTCTGGAATGGGTATACCAACTTTAGCACACCTGTCTGTTGCTCAGGATGTTCTCAGCTGCAAGTAACAAAAACCTGAACTTAAAGTGATTTAACAATAAGAGAAGGATGGGCACCTAGGTGGTTCAGTTGGTTAAGTGTCAGATTCTTGATTTCAGCTCTGGTCATGATCTCACGGGTTTGTGGGATTGAGTCCCAGGTCAGGCTCCATGCTGACGGTAAGGAGCCTGCTTAGGATTCTCTCTCTCCATCTCTTTCTCTCAAAATAAATAAATAAACTCCAAAAAAATAAGAAAAGGATTAGCTCACATATCAAGGAAGTCCCAGCATGGGCAGCTCTGAGCATGGCATGATTAGGGCTTCCTCTCTATTCCTCCATAAGGCCCTAGCTCAGCCCTTCTTCACATGCTGGCTTTGTCCTCAGGCTGCCTTCCTTCATGGCCACAGCCACCAAGAGCAACAGGTACAACAAGCCACCTTATTTAGAGAGCCTCTCCTCCAACTGTGGAATAAACAGTTCTCCCCCTTAGTCTTATTGGGTCAACTGTGATCACTTGTCTATCTTTTAGACCAATAGTAGTTGCCAGAAGGATGTGATGCTCTGATTGACTTAAGCTTGGCTCCCTGAACCAATCACAAGTAAGAAGATATGACAGCAGCAAGGCAAGTTTATTTACACTGATAAGGACCCACTCCTGGAGTGATAGGTCATGAAGTCATGGGTCAGCTTCCCTTGGGTCACTCAGTCTGCAAAACCTAAGTTCTAATAAGACAGAGAAAGGACACAAGATCCTTGACAGACAACTAAGAGTGTCTACAGTTCCTCACTTTAGAGTAATACTCATTATCTATTAATCCCTTTAGTTCTCAATTCCTGGGGGATACATTTAAGAGTTTTCCCAAGACTTTCCATAGCACCTCATTGATGTCCCTCTCCTCAATAATACTCAAGAATGCCTCATCTGAGGTGAATCTTGTATCTCACTATTATTTCATATATTCTAGTCTTGTCTCTTAACTAAAATATAAACTATCAAAAGACAGAGTTCAGGGCATATAAAAAAATCCCCTGGTAAACACAATGCTTTCCAAAGATGGTATATAACTTATAAGTAAAAAATTCATCCACAAGGTAAAAACCATATAAGGCATAGAGATGCATTTTAGAACAAAATCCCTTCCCTAACATACCTTTAAGAATAAGGTGTTGCAATTCCCTAGCTACATTTATGCTCAGATATCTATATAACGTCCATCTTTGGTTATACCACCCTCCTGCTCAGAATCCTTCAGTTGCTTGCGCACTGCTCAGTCTGCCATAAAGGACTTTCCAGCCACTTCCCTACTTGTGTCCTATGCAGACCAAACAGCACTTACTACCTTTCTCTTTTCTCAGTGCCTTTCCCTGCACAATGCACAGTTTGGAGCACCTTTTTTTTCTGTCACTGCCTCTTGAAATCTTCAAGGCTCAGATGCCTTGAAGTTCAAATGCCACATCTTCCCTGGGGAATATGACTGAGGTATGAGAGTATGTGCTCAAAATCATGCTCTCTAAACATTTATTCTATGTTTATTTTACAGATACAGAGAGAAAATGATTTTATATAAATAAATATGAAAATACCAGTTAGTATTTAATATGAGATGTTTATCACATAAATACAAGATAATATATTTGGAATGGTTTTCATTTTGTAGTTTACTCATAACTGGAAAGTCACAAAGAATAATTTAGACACATGTCTGACATGGATAATCACAAATACTTTTTAATGAGTTTACGTCTTCTGAAACCACACAGATTATAAATAGGATTTCTCATGAACATTTTCTATAACATATTCAACTATATAAACAGCATTACTAAAGTCTCAGCACAAAGTAATTTCATTGCTTTATTGGTGCATTTACTTTGTGATATATTCTGACCATGATTCATTAAATTAAGTGCAATGTGCTACCCTACCAGATCATTGAAATCAGTTTCCACAATATTAACCCAACATGAATTAGCCACATTACTGATATTTCAGTTTCATAAATATAAAAATAAATACATTCATAACTGACTTTCAATAAAAGAATCTTGAAAGAAAGTTCCCAACAGAGCATCTTATTTTAATTCTATTTCAAACTCAGTTAATTGAGTGTCACACACACAAAAAAACCTTTTTCAAAAGCAGGTAAACTTACTAGCTCAACTCCAGTGGCTAACACAGAGTCAATATCTTGTGGCAATAGAAAGAGCCAAAAATTTCCATTGTCCATGCAAGTCTTCTGTCTCTAGTTTTCTTTTCCCAATATGTCACAGTAAAGACATGTTAAATCACTCATGCCTAGGAGATGTCAGCTGACCTAGCTGCTGACATCAGATAGCCTTCAGTGTTGGTGCTGTAGCTTATCATTTTACCATCCAGCTGAATGTTCAGCATGCAAAAAATAACCCAAAAAGGTAGGTATGGCCAAGAAATCTTATATCTATGTTGGGTACTTTCTGTTTGTGGAGAGTAGAGCTGATACACTTCTACAGTTATGAAAGAAGCATGAGAAAACAGGCTAACTGGCATTCTGTTTGCTATGATTCCAGAGTTACTTTCTTTTTTCAAAATGTTTATTTATTCATTTTAAGAGAGAGAGAGATAGAAAGAGCATGAGCAGGGTAGGGGCAAAGAGAATGGGAGAGAGAGAATCCCAAGAAGGCTCCAGCTATCAGTGCAGAGCCTGACATGGGGCTTGATTTCATGAACCATGAGATGATGATATGAGCTGAAATCAAGAGTCAGATACTTAACCAACTGAGCCACCCAGGCGCCCCCACAGCTACTTTCATGTACAGGAAGTTCTCACCCTGGTTCCATCTTCTAGCAGCTTTAGGAGTCCTCTGAACTCTTGACTCTTTACACCTCTCCTACTGATTGTTTCCTGTGGTGTCTTCTGTATGTCCTCTGTGTAAATGTAGAATCCTTGACTCAGGAACCCATGCTGCTCTGAATGTGAGGTCCTTCACTCACTTGCTTAAACCAAAAACCCAGGGGAAGGAACTGGCTCCTCTCTTACCTTACCCACCCATCTAATCTGCTAGCAAATGCTGCCTACCAAAATCCAAATTATCCTGCAGATGTCCCTTGTCTCCATCTCAGTCACCATCCCTCAGTCCATGGCTTCAGTCCTGGATTTCCACCGTGGCCTCCAGAACATCTCACATTTCTGCCCTTCCCCCTACACCCGTCTCTTTTCTGCTTATATGCCAGAGTGATACTTTAGAAAGTTAAATCAATTTTATTAAGGCACAGTTCATATAATCAAATGTACATGTTTTAAATGAATGTGATTGTGCCTATGTATCTCCCCCTTCCTCACTAGGCCATGCTGATCTCCTTTCTGTCCCTGGAAGATACCTGCTTCACCCTCCTTTTATGGCCTGTGTCATGACTGTTGCCCCTGACTACAAGGCTTTTCTCTGATTCCTTCTTGTCATCTCAGCCTTAACACAGAGATGGGCATTCCTCCAGGGTCATCAGGACCCAAGATATCAAAGCATGAAAGATACAAAATAAAAAGACGAGATTAACACACCTCACAATGCCTTACATGAGCTGTGGTCCATCTCTTCGCTTTCCTTGGCCTCCATTCCTACTGTCCTCTCACTGACTCTACCCCAACCACCCCAGTGTACTCCTGCCTTAGGTGCAGAGATCCTACCTGTACAGCTCTCTTGCAGCTGCCAGAAGACATCTGCGCTGTACCTCTTCCATGGTCTTTGCTCAAATGACACATCCCCAATGGGGTCTGTTCTGCCCACCCAGTTTTTCCCAGTTTTTCCACCTCCCACCCAGTTTTTCCACCGCCATTTTGTGCCCCTAACTTCCCTTACCCTGATCTACCTTTTTTTTCTTAGCACTTACCACCTTCTAATATGCCACATGATTTACTTCTTTTTTATGCTTACTGTCTTTCTGCTGTCTTTGACTAAAATGGGAGTGCCCTAAAAGGAAGATCTAATGTATCCCCAACTGCTAGAACAGTGTCTGGCACATAGTTGGCCCTCAAAAAATATGCACTGAATAAATGACAGTAGTTAAAAGATTTTGAAGGAGACATATATGGATCCACTGCTCTGTAGTTTTTAGCAGCTTTTTAGCAGCTTCCTAGAAATCTAAAATTCCAACTCAGTGAAATAAGAAATATCAAAGGGGCAATACAGGGAGAAGACTGACTTGCAGGTCTTAGGTTTTTCTCTCACATGGCCTATAGCCTCTAGCTGAGCTAAAAACAAACAAACAAAAAACAAGGACTTCTCTAATGAAAAGAGAGGCAAGAGATTGCTCAGCTCCTATTTTCTTTGTCCCAATTCTGCTGTCACATTTACTTTTGATTGAGATGTAATTCACATAACACAAAGTTTACCCTTTTTAACATATGCAGTTTACTGGCTTTTAGCCTATTCCCAGAATAGTGCATCCACCACCACTATAACCAATTTTAGAATGTTTTTATTACCCCAAAAGAGTACTCCACCCCCCTTAACCATATCCCCAATATTGTCACCTCCCTATACTCCCCCCAGCCTTAGGCAACCATAAACTTACGTATTTGCCTATTCTGGACAGTTTGTTGTGAAACCACACATGTGGTTTTGTTCATGGCCTTTTTCTGCTACCACAGTTGACCAGCACCTGCTCCAGAATACAAACATCAGTGTATTCAAGGCAGTAAGCTTGCAGATGGTAGACTGGGGTTTGATAGGCAGACTGAAAAATGATCACAAACTTTCTAGGATGCTTAAAGTTGGAGGTAGAAATAGGTATGTATACCCAGGATATCCACAAAGGTTTCAGTTTTACTGTATAGGTTTTCTTTCTGGCTGCATGTCTCTCCCTATCTTCACCATTACTCACCACTAAGGAGCAGGGAAGGAGCCATAGCCGGGGAACCAAGAAGTCACTAGAGGCAGACCTGAGTCCTATTTCTGGAGGGTGGACAGAACTTGCAAATGCTCTTTGAAATCGGTTCTGGACCTGGATTGACCGCTGAGGCTAAGTAGCCTTAGCCAAGAGCTAGGTCATTCTGGGAATTTCTGCTTTCATCCAGCTCAGAACATAGCCTTGAAAAACAGACTGAATGAGTCAGAAACCAACCCTGCAGGTCCTGGGTCCTTCAGGAACTGCTCAGCTGCACTTTATGCTCATCTGACAGCAGTAATTTATCACTAGACTGTGTCTCTGGGTGGATCCCCGCCCCCCCCCCCCCCCCCCCCCCCGCCAAGTCCTTATGTTTAGGCTGAAACCACCATTGTTATGTGGTATCCACTAAAAACCTGTTATTTAAGGGAAATTTCTCCCCCAGTCATCAACAGCTGACTCTGGCTGGTTCTGTTACTTGAGAGTCAGTGTGTTTTTCTTTAAACACATTTGTTAGGCTTCTGGCAGAGCTACTGTAAACACTTCCAGTCATCCCTACATATTTTTAGTCCTGAGTTTTGCAGTACTGGGAGATACCCAAGGTCTTTGCTCTGTCATTTGTAAAAAAAAAAAAAAAAAAAAAAAAAAAAAAAAAAAAAAAAAAAACCTGCCTTGCAGCAGAACAGAGCTGACTGCTCTGGTGTTGATGACTGAACAGTTGTAAAACCTGCAGAACCACATGCCACCAGACCTGGTGAGTTGCCCCACACTGGTATGAGAAACAGAGAACAAAGCCATGACTGAGCTGAAAAGGGATATCACGAGGTCAATGTTCAGAATTCTCTGGTACTGAGTGTGCAAGAAGGAAGAAGGTGAGGCAAAGGAGGAAAACAAAATCAGGGAGGGGTAGGTCTGGTGAAGTCTTTCCCCACTGCCCAAGGTGGTTCTGAGGTGTATATTGCCTTATAGATGATAAGCATTAGAGTGACATGAAGACAAACCTGGATTCAAAGGACTGTCAGTCTCTCTCTCTTGATGTGGGAACTTGAGCACATCACTTAGTCTCAGGTGACTCTGCAGCACTTCTGTGCCTGGTGGCCTCCTTTGTGACATGTGCCAGGAACATGCTAAGAACTTAATAATAAAATTATCATTGGTGCATTTCTCTTTCCCTCCATAGACTAATAATGCCTGGAGAACAGGAACCAGATAGCCTTTGTCTTTGTACCGCTATGTACCTGCCCCCAATATGTACCTGATGCATATTAGGAATTTCATAAATGCTGGTTAAATTGAATGAAGTTTTAGGAGAGGGAAAGAGAGTGCAAATAATAATTTGGGATTCCAGCTATCACTTTTTCTGGGAAAAACATTTTATTGTTGTTCAGACAGACTTGGCAATGGGATGGCTCTTACAAAAGAGCAGTTTTAATGAGTTAAGTGTAGATGATCCAATCCATATGGATCAGATTTCCCTGTAAGTGCTTGTACATGCTTTGAGGAATAGAGCAGAGATAAGGGCAGGAAAGAAAAGTGCTTTTGGCAGGAGGAATTTTAGAGTTTACTGACCCAGAGTGCAGGAAAAGGAAAAGGTGATTTTGCTGAGTCCAAGGACTGGCTGGATTTTGTCATTGCTACTGAGAAGTGGGTATTGAAAATATACTACAATGGGGTGATTTGGTGGCTCATTCGGTTGAGCGTCTGACTTTGGATCAGGTCATGATCTCACGGTTCATGAGTTAGAGCCTACACTGGGCTCTGTGCTGACAGCGCAGTCTGGAGTCTGCTTCAGATTCTGTGCCTCCCTCTCTCTCTGCCCCTCCCCTGCTCACTTGAGAGCATGCGCTCACATGCTCTCAAAAACAAGTAAACATTAAAAAAAAATTTTTAAAGAAAATATGCTACAGCTAGTTGAAAATATCTCCACCAATTGTTTCCTCCTGCCCTTTTCCTAGTCCCATATCTACAGACCCCAAGATGCTAAAACTGCAAGATAAAGAGATGTAGTTTAAATTTAAGTTCTACCCTGTTGTTCTGTCATAAATGGATTTGAAAAGAAATGTTAGGGACAGTGAAGCTGCAAAGGTTCATCTCAAAGGTCTGAAAGGCCTAATGCTTCCCAACCAAGCCACACCTACCTTGCAAGCTTGTCCTCCGCCCTCCACTTCCAAAGCATTCTGTTCTGGGCTTAGCAGCCTGTCTCTAGCTGTTCTGAACTGCCTACCAGATTTGGAAAAGATGGTAACAAGTTCCTCCAAAATGTCAGACAAGAAAGGAGGATGTGGATACAATGTTGAGGAAGAGGAAACTATTTTATGTTCATTCTGAAGGAGAAAGTGGCGATCAAAGAAGCTGACCCCAGGGAACTGCAAGAATCATGTTTCTGAATGAAGGTACAAGAGGTTGTCAGTGAGGAGCCTGCTGGTGCCACAAGAATGAGTGTTCATTCAAGTCTGCCCAGAATAGAATGTGCAGCAATCTGAGGGTGCAGGTGTCCTGCAAGGAACAGGCACAGAGTCCTCATGGCAGCTTGTCCCAGGAACGGGTTGTACGAGTTGCCTGGCCCATGGAGTATCATGGGCTTCAGGAAAAGCTTTCCTGCAGTGCCACGAAAAGTGTTCATACAACTCTACCTCTCTCCTTGGGCTGAACAACTAACACAACACTCCAGCTCCAATACAGGATGGTGGCACAGCTGTGAATTCAGAGCAACTTCCCAGCAGGGCACTGGTAGTGGCTTCATTTTTGTCTGCACACCACCCCCTCCCATCCTAGGCTCCAACATTGTTTTCCTGTTTTCTGGTTTATTCATATCATCTGTAGAACCAAATATTCCCCTGACTTAATTAACTTGGGAAAGCAGTGTCATGAGTGGACACTGTCAGGCTAAAGAAAAAAAAGCACTGTATACAAGCTCTATGATGCATATGGTGAATTTTCTTCTCATAAGGGGAAGGGTTAGCAATTCTGAAACTACTTTATGTGTATAGTAGAGTTGAACAAATTAGGGAATGTATTGTAGATAATGAGAACCAGATTTCTCACTGTTGAAGAAAGAAGTCACAAATGAAGCTACAATGAACTTAACAAGTGCAACTAACATCAGAGGTGTTAATGTGAACTCATGGTGTTGTAAAAAAATAAATACACACACACACAAATACACACACATACAGATAAATAGTTACAGAAGTAAATATAGATTCTGTGTAAAAGTCATTGTACTTACATATATTTCCTAGTTCTGTTGACTGAGAAAGTGTAGAAGTGGTGACACACTAGTAATATTGAGCATACCCAGCTCCCAAATACCATTCTCCAAGAAAAGAAACCAGGGTCCTTGGAGAAGAGATTGATTCCAGGGATTTTTGCTGCCAAAAAATAAGGAAGTGCTCCAAAAGTCAAATGGGGGCATATCAAAAGGGCACAGAGGTTAATTTGAAGGAACTCCTGATGGCCAATGCTGGGACAATGTGAACAACAAAATAAATAATGATAATACTGGATTATAATTCCCAAAGTAAAATATATGAATAAATAACTGAATAAGTAATATAATCAAATGCATTGAGTCTAATTAGTGCTTGGCAAGGCACTCAGTTTCATATGCAAACCAGTATATATAAGTGCATGATAGCTATACAAATAAAATACTTCTGAGTGAAAAGAAATCAAATGTTCCCTACAAAGAAAAGAGGACTGAATTTAAAGGATAAATACATTTTGTAAAATATTTACAAGATTACAAGCAATTCTTTTATTTAAAAAGGCATATTTAAGATATAAGCCCTTTCCTATTCAAAGCAACAAGTCTGGGATTAGAAATGCAAACAACTTTATGTGTATGCATCACGTCTACAGTGGCTTCAAGTAATGAAGCCAATTTAAGTAAGAGTTTAGCTTGATGCCCCAGATTCACCTAAAAACCATTCAGCCTCTTTTTAGCTTCCAGAGGTCACTGGTTCAGGGCTTTGATTTCTTTTAGCAAAAATCCCAGAAGCCTTCTCAAACTCTTCTTGAAGGTTCTCCTCAGCACTGCAAGTGGTCCCCAAGACACTGATACCAGTTACCACTGACTGAACAAAAATGGTAAAACCATTAAAAAAAGGCATTAATGTGTGAAGGCCAAAGGCTAGGAGACAAAGAAATTCAAAAATTTATATAATTAAAACACAAACCCCCTGTAAAAAAATTATTATTTTTTTTGTGAAAACTTTTAGGAACTTTTAAACCCCAAATTTCCCCTCATTATTTAGGTTTTGTTTTTCTCTTCCCCAAACTTGATCTGTTCTTCATTCCCTGCTCCTCCCACCCCTCAGTACCTAGTGACTCCAAAGCCCTCTACCATTCTTCCATTCTCCCACAGTGCTCACTCTGTCACTGTCCCTTCCTCACCCTAGGAACCCTCTCCTCCTCTGCTTTGTCTCCCTGACATAAGCCTTCCCACAAACTGATGGCCATTAAAAAAAAAAACAACCCAGAACTACAGCCATGTAAGAAGCCCAGATTGACAAACCCTCAGCAAACCTTGGTGATGTATGTTGTCACTGATCTCATGGGACTGTTCTGTCCAATGGGCCATGTCCATGACAGTTACCCACAGAAGCAGGGCTGCTCCCTATGCCAGCTTTCTACATATTCACAGTGCCGAGAGGGCACAACACACAGAATGAGGGCTTAGTAAGTATTCTTTGTTTCAAGATTTAAAATCATGGTAGGTTCCTAAGGATACCTATTGCTTGTGGGTATGTAACTGGGATGACCTCTATAAAGGCAATTTGGCAGTGATTGCCAAAATATGAAATATACATATCCTAAGACCCAGAAATTGTACTCTTCAGTAATTATTCTATAGCTATACTGAATAAGTAAAAAATTATGTGTTCATAAGCATATTAATTGTTGTTTGTACTACATGGTCATTAGTGGTGACCTGGTTAAATAAATCATGTGTACTCTACACAATGGAATAGAATGCAGCTATTAGAAAAGAAAGAGACAGACGTATGTGTACTGATATGGAAAATAAATTTACCTATCCTAAAATATGAAATATTAAAAATATGCATAGTTTTTTTTTCTAATAAACTTGAGGGAAGTGAAAGTGTTATTGAACTTTAGCCCACTGCTGGCCTGGAACTATGCTTATTCCTTAAGAGACACAAAAGAATGTGAAATAGTTTCTGTTCCGAGTAAGAATGAATAAGCATTGGCCAACAATAGGAGAAGATACAGTGAAATGTCCAAGTGTGACCACCCAGCCACAGGGCCCTGAGGGATTATGGAGGAGGCCTTGGAGGACAAGAGGAATGTTCTGGTCATGGAGCAGAAGGGACTTGGGAGTTCTCTGGGAAAATGTCAGCAGAATGTCAGCTAGCCATGGAATTCTGCACAAGAAATTATGTGTTTTTTGCTCAATATACCAGCATTTTTGTGAGGATGACCACTGACTGAAGGATTCAAAGGCTAGCACAAGACCTGAGTTGGTCTATGTTCTGGTAGTAATATTCTATGTCAGGTCGTACTGTGCCACTATTAGCTTTGGATGCACTGGTTGTAGTTGTGTGGAGGGAGGGAGTTGCCAGAGGGACATCATGAATTATGGAAGCCTGCAATGTGACTCAGGGTACATGAGTCAAGGTTTGAATGATCCTATTGCTTACTGGACCTTCAAAGTTTTTCATATCCTGGCCACATTCCCCAGCACACCTCAGTCCTGCCTGCCCCTCCCACCTAGCCAAATGTGGTGCTCCACTGGGCACCTAACTTGGTCCCCACTTTCTTCATGAAGCCTTCTTCTCCAGCAGTAGGGGGGTTTTCTAGTATTACATACTTCAACCTTTATTTCTAATATTATTATGCAGTTTAATTTCCTTTTCCTAAATAAGTTGTAAGGTCTCTGAGGGCTGGAATTGAGTATTTTTCTGCTTTGGCATATTCTCCAGCACCTATCTAATTCTCGCTCAATGCTTCTTGAATGATTGAATTATTAAATCCCCTTCCTACTCATCAACATCCAAAAGACAGGGCCAGCTGTCCTCACTGAAGCCATTCAGTGAGGATTTTTAGACATGTGAGTCCTGGGTAACTCTTGAAGGGGTATTTAAAGAGGAGTTGTTTGTTTCTTTTTTTAAATATGAAATTTATTGTCAAATTGGTTTCCATACAACATCCAGTGCTCATCCCAAAAGGTGCCCTCCTCAATACCCATCACCCACTCTCCCCTCCCTCCCACCCCCATCAACCCTCAGTTTGTTCTCAGTTTTTAAAGAAGTTGTTTGCTTCTTATTGAAGCAAGGAAAACAGAGGGGTGGTTTGTTTCTAGTCACAATCCTTAAAGGAAAGTCTTCCAAGGAAAATGGGATATCACAGGTTCTCCTGATGAGGAGTAGCACCCAGAACCTCACAGACAGCTCCACAGGGTAACATCACCAACAACAGTAATTGCTGGTATCAAAGCTGACAGTGAAAATTCTACTCCCATCACACAGGGACCAGGGGTACTCCACCAAGAGCTGTGTTTCCATGACCTTGGTTTTACCTGTCCTTGTGATCCTGTCATGTGTCCCTGTCCCTGCTCTGTGTCTACCATTCAGCCTTCAAGAATCTAAGAGTTAAGGAGCAAAGCCCATCTCCTCCCTGTATGGAGAAACTTCTGCACACACCACACACAATCACAAACCAGCCTAATTGGGGATTAGGATGATGAAGGATCACACCATAGTCAGGACTTCAGTCCCTCTGGTTCTTCTTCCCAGAAAGCCTGTACTTCCACCCAATTCCAAATCACAGTATGAACCCTTCCATTTCCCCATCACTACCACCACCCCCACTACAACACACACACACACACACACACACACACACACACACGAAGCATACACACCAGCTCTTCTGATTGATGGGAAACTTAGATCTCTTTTGTATAAGGAAATTAGGTCATTGTTATTAGGTCTTTTGTATAAGGAAATTAGGTCCTAGAAATGGAGCCCCTTTGTGACTCTAGCAGCTCCCTGTGAGATGCCCACTGTATTTGCATGAGTTGGTCTTGCCCTACCCTGACAACAGCCTGAACAAGAGGCACTGTGTCAACCTACTCTTTTATACCATGTCTACTCAGCTTTGGCTTGGAAAGATTCTGAAGTAGCTTCTGTATAATCTCTTCATATTCATTTCCCTAATGTTAGAGCAGTGGTTCTCAACCTCATCCCAGCTTTAAAAATTCCTTCACTCTAAACCAATTAAATCAGGCTCTCTGTATGTGGAACCCAGAAATCAGTGAGATTGTTTTGTTTTGTTTTGTTTTAAGCTACCCAAGTAGGTGTAATTTATAGCCACTGTAACTGAGAACCATTGCTTTGGAGTAGTTATATCAGTTTAGGATGATTTGGCTACACGAAACAGAAAACCACAAGTCAACAGTTTAAACAGGAAGAAATGTTCTTACCTCCTCTAACAAAAAGTCTAAAGATGGAACAGTTTGAGAAGTTGGTTTGACTCTGTGATGTGATGGCATCGCCAAGAACCCAGGTTCTTCCCATCCCATGTCACATCAGCAATCTAGTCCCCCTGGCTGCTGGCATCACATCCTTACACAGACAGGCCCATAGGCGCAAGGGGCATCCACTGATGGACATATCAGGGCTCTGACACTGTAGGACACGGTGGGGGGGCAGTACTCTGGCTGGGGTGTAGCCAGTGGTGCGTGCCACACCCTAGAAAGTTTCTTCATTACCCTCACATTATCCAAACTCTTTCAGTGATATAATTAGCTTATCTGAAACACATGTATATTTTGATCACTCTTGCCTCAGGAAATTTGATTGGTTATTCTAAGATTAAGAGCAAGACTCACTCAGAGACTGAATCCCAAACTGAGAGCAGATGAAAACATGAAATCAAAGAGCTGCAGATCAGGATCATCTGTGGCTGAAAAAATACTTATGTCCAGACCTCACCTTCAGAGGTTCTGATTTCATTGGCTTAAAATGAGTTTGAGTATTGTTTTGGGCTACATTATGAAATATGTCAAAATCCATATGTTGCAGTCCTACCCCTCAGTACCTCAGAACATAACTGTATTTAGAGATGGGTATTTTAAAGAGGTAATTAGGCTAAAGCAAGGTAATTAGGGTGGACTCTAATCCAGTGTTACTGGTGTCTTTATAGGAGGAGGTTAAGACAGACACATACAAAGGGAAGACCATTCAAAGATCCACGGGGAAGACAGCCATTTACAAGCCAAGGAGAGAGGACTCAAGAGAAACCAAATCTGCTGACACCCTAGTCTTGGACTTCCCACCTCTAGAATTATGAGGAAATAAATTTGTTTTATGTTACCCAGTCTGTGGTGTGTCATTATGGCAGCTATAGTAGACAGATACAGACGTCAATATTTTTTTACTCCTCAAGTGATGCTAATGCGTAGCCAGGTTGAGAATCCACTGCTCTGGACTCTTGTTTGAGAGTCGGGTATTCAAAAATAATGATACCTGGGCCCCATCCAGTGGTTTGGACTTATCTGATTAGGTGTGATAATAGGTCATCAAAATTTCTCAAGTTCCCCAGGTAATTCCACTGTGCAGCCAGGGCTGAGAAACACTAATCTGGACCTTGCTCAGTGTCCAGGTACAGCCACAGTGATATAAGCACCTCAGAAAGGGGAAAGATGGCCTCACATTCCTGAAATTCTTCCCTGGTCTTTGAGACTCAACACAGTTTATCTGGGTGAAGATTAATGTTTTTTTTTTACAATGCAAATCCCCTAGGTGGGTGGGTGGGAAAGAACTAGAAGCAGGAGTTGTTTACAATGTACTTTTTAGCTTGGATTCCTTGGATTCCTTTAATTAGAAATGCTTTCCTGTACCTGTGGGTACTGAGCTAAGATCAGTTACCCTGAAAATTAGGAATTCTGGTTGAGGGAGGAAGAAGAGAGTTCTGAAGTATAAAATAAAAAGTAAAACTCATGTCTCTGTCTCATCCCATTAGCTGTCCCCAGATATAATAATGGTTACTGCTATCAATAATTAATAATGGTTACCAATATTGATAATTTCTTATGTCCTTTCAGAAAAAGTTTTATGTATATACCAGCATATGAATAGTTTTAAACTTTTATGCATATGGGATTATACTACATACATACTCTACTATGCTATTTTTACCATATTATACTCAAGAGAGTATAATATATATATTATATTTTATATATATTATGTATATATATATTTGTGGCTATTGTTCTTAATAGCACAATGCACTTGAATTTCTCCTATTGGCTTTTACATATTCAAGTCTCTCCCATTTAAAAAGTCAATCTCACTTTTCCCTCACCCAGTTCCATTCTTCACCTTATTTCTCTCTGTTTTCATGTGCACAGTTTTCAAGAGGTCTCTACAGAGATGGCATGGTCTATTTTCCTGCCTCTTATTTCTTCTCTGTCCTCTCCAATATGGTGTTTGTTCCTTTTGGCACAGCCATTACCAGAGTCCTCTATACTTTCCTGACACTAAATCCAAAGGGCCTCTTCTAATGTGAGGCTGGCATCTTTTGATCCTGGTGGCCACCCCCATCCTCTTAAACTTTCCTGTCTCTCTCTCTGGGTTCCCCACCTGTCTCCCTGCCCCTCTGTTTCCCTAAGGACACCCTACCCAAACATGGCCATCTTCTCTCCTCTGGCATTGTGACTGGCACATAGAAATTATGGTGACTGTTTATGGATGAATTATTCAACAGCAGATGAAGAAAAGGTGAAATGTATCCTGGGTAGTATATGAGTATATACAGACCTAGTTCATTATTTTTCGTGGTTGCCTAGAAATCAATTTTACAAAGAAACTGCAATCTATGTAGCCATTCCCTCATTGATGGACATTTAGGTCTAGCATTTCTGTCTTTTTTTACTGTTACATCTCATGCAGCAAAAAATATCCCTCTGTGAATATTTTGAGTTATGCTTTATGGTGAATTCTTACAGGAATTTTAGTAAGTTAAATGGTGTGTGTATTTTTAATTTTTACAGATATTATCAAAATGCCCTCCAAAAAGTATGTTCCAATGTGCTCCCTCCCAACAGTGCATGAGAATACCTGTCTTCCCACACATCCCAACACTGCAGGGCATTATCATTTAAGGTGTTTGTCAGTCTGATATATGAAAAATGACCTCACAATTTGCTTTGCGTTTCCTTCATTATGATCCTGATAATAATAGTGTTTTAAGTGCCATTCTAAAAACAAGAACAAAGAGCCTTAAATTATTGCCTGAGAGGGACAGAATGGGGGAGGATGGACTGTTTTCTGTAAAGGCAGTGAGGGCCCCAGGGCTCCAAAGATGCTCTACCATCACATTCTGATGGAACTGAGGAAAGATCATAACCATTGGCAAGATGTCTGAGGTTACCAGAAATAGGGGGCAGTCTCCTGTCTGGGTACCAGGTTCTCTCAGACACACCCCAGTTTCCCCTTCAGCCTCTATCCTAGACTGATGCCTACTTAGAGGTCTTTACTGATGTCCTCAAACACCATTCTGAGGACTCTGCCCAGGAAGCACAGGCTGATGCCTTCTGCTTCCTGGAAAGTGCTGCCTGAATTCTCAGGGCAGTGATAGGAACACAAATGGGTAAAACATATCAATAAAACACAGTGGGAACAACAGGTGGGAGGTGGCCAGCACTGGGCAATAGCCATAGGTCTGAGAAAGATCTGGGGGGAGAGAAGAGCCAGACCAGTAGCTCCTAATATTCCTTGAGGTTGAGGGAATTAAAGGCTTACTTGAACTTCTGATAGAAGTTGTAGAAACAATCCCCCTCTCCTCCCACCATTATGAGCTCTAACAAAGCAGGGACTAGGTCTGTTTCATTCACCATCACATCCTGCAAGTCCTAAGCCAGTACCCAGCACACAGTAGACACAGAGTAAATATTTGATGAATACTTTAATGAACTGGGGAAAGGAAACCAGGGACAATCCACAATGTTTAAGAACCCCTGTATTAGAGAAACTCTTGCCTCTTTCCTGCAGTGGCAACCTGGTTGTGGCTTGCACAATGGCACATAATCACAAGGCCTGGGAGGAATCCTGCTGTTTCAGTTCCTCACCACTGTGGTTTTGGGCAAGTTACCACCATCTGCCTCAGTTTCCAAATCTGTAAAAGAAGGATAAGGATAATATCTATATCAGATATTTATATAAGAGGTAATGTATTAATTTAAAGAGCTTAAAATAGTGCCTGGTCCCTAATAAAGTGTTCCTATCATCATCCTAGCATCCTGACTGCCACCTCTGATCACAGCCAGCCTGTCTAGTTCCATTTACAATCAGCCCAGCAAATGCTGTCTCCCTAAACCTCTGTTGGATGAGTGGCCAGATCTAGCAAATAACAATACAGAGCACCCAGCTAAATCTGATTTTCAGATAAATAACAAAATAATTGCCTAAGTATATCTCATGTATACTTAAACTAAATATTATACTTATACTATTCATTATTTATCTGAGATTCAATTTTAACTGGGTGTCCTGTACATTTATCTAGCAACTTTACTGTTAGACTCAATGTCAGGATCCCATTCTTTTCCTCTTCAGGAATCATAATATTAATATAAATTTTGAATTACTTTCAAAACATCATCTGTTTATAATGTGTTTATTCTTTTCAAAAGAATGTCCCCTAGCACTATAGCACTGTTTCCTAAAGTTGTCTGATTGGAGGAAGAGCCTGGAATCCTGAATCCTGCCCCAAGCAATCAAATCAGAATCTCCAGGATGTGGGCTTGGGAACCTGTATTTTTGGCAAGCACCTCAGGTGATTCTGATGGACAGGCAGGTCTGGGAAATACATGGGAAAGAGGCTACCTCTCTGCTCCAGAGAACAAAGCAGATCATTCCCTCCAGGGGATGTTTTGTCTTCGCTGGTCTTGAGGTGGATGGACAAAGTGTAGGAGAGTTGCTTTGAAGATAATAAGTATTCAGTAAATCTCTGCTGGCTAATAAACATGATGGTCTTGGAAAAAGACACAGTCCCACTATTAAACATACTAAGCAGCTGTGCCACAAGCACACACAAGGAGCACATGATATTGTAACATAGTGGGGCCAGCCAACCCTCTAAGGAGTACTGCTGGGGTCACTGCAAATTACCTCCAGAGACCATCCAGAGCTCTGGGAATTTTGGTGCTCTATGAATTTTCTTTGAATTCTTGGGTTTCTATACTTAGTTTTTCAAAATCATTACAAGTAAAAAGTTCTTGTAATCCACTTTGGCATTTTCCCTTCTTTTTTAGATGTTATGCAACTGTTTGTATCTATCTTTGACATAGATCCTTGATTCCAACCACAGACCTCTTCAAACTCCTGTCTTTCTTTTTTAATGTTAACTTTTACTAAAATCTAATCTAAATTTAGTAATGTGCATAAATGAGAATAAACTAAAGATTCTCACAAAGTACAGATGCATGTACAAGCAGCACAGAATCAAATGTAACTAGAAACCTGAAAATACTCCTGTGTCTCTTCTGCAGTCTTTAGTGCCTCCTCCAAGGGAACTCCCATACTGACTTCTAATATCATACATTGGTTTTTCCTTTCTTGCATTTTGCATCACTGGAAACATACAGTGTGTATTCTTTAGGCTCCTTTCACCTGACATTCTGTTTGTGGGACTCATCCACATGTAGGGTAGTTTGTTCATTCTGTTTGCTATATAGAATCCCACTGTGTGAATATCCCAGTTTGCTTACCCATTCTACTATTGATGGATATTTAGATGGCTTTTACTTTTTGATTATTACTAATTATATTCCTGCACTTGTCTTTTGGTGACCATACTGTAGGGAATCAAAACATGCCACCCCCAAATATACTGCTTTGGCATTTTGATTATTTTGAGCTGAAGGCACTTGAGAAATAGCAGATGCAGGAAAGTTTTCTGAATTCCCTCCTCTACCTAAAAACAAGTCTTCAAATTTCCCATGGGAAAGATGACCTTCCTTTACCAGGAAGAGAAGAATATTCTTACCAGAGACTGGAAGTCAATGCTAAAATAAGCCTGTGCAAACAAACCTACTTAAATGATCTTTCTTTTCCATTCATTCCCCCATAAATTTTCGCCTTCCAGCACTTAAAAAAGAGGGGAAAGAAGGGAGGGAGAAGACTAGTCACTGTCCCACAATTTACCACTGCTAGAAGCTTAATCCTTTTCCTTTGTCTTGTTGTTTCTCCACAGATTTATTGTTCTTCGTTTAAAATTATATACAAGGGAGGCTGGGTGGCTCAGTTGATTGAGCATCTGACTCTTGATTTTGGCTCAGGTCACGATCCCAGGTTGTGAGATTGAGCCCTGCATTGGGTTCCACACTGAGAGTGGAACCTGCTTGGAATTCTCTCTCTCTCTCTCTCTCTCTCTCTCTCTCTCTGCCCCTCTCCTGCACTCTTGTTCTCTCTCTAAAAGCTTAAAAAATAAAAATAAATAAAACAGTATACAATCTCACGGGCCCATCTGCTGTTTGAGGTCTCATTTTTCCTATGAAGGCTCCCATGTGAATATAACAAGACTACATAAAATTTGTATGCTTTTCTCCTATTAATCTGTCTAATGTCAGTTTAATTCTTGGGCACACATAGAACTTAAGAAGGTTGAGAAAAAAGTTTTCCTCCCTTACAGTATCTATGCCTTTAGAAGTGGAATGGCTGGGTCACAGTATATGAGCACATTCAACATTATAATACATAATGTCAACAGGTTTCTCCAAGAGATTGTACCAAGATATACTTCCAACAGCAAGCTTTGAAAATTTCACTTTCTCAAGAAAAAAAGAAAAGAAAATTTCACTTTCTCCAGATCCTTACCAACACCAGATATTGTCTATCTTTTTCATTTTTAGCTACCCAGATATGTATATAGTCCTATTTTTCTTTCAAATACAAGTTTTTATAAAGTAACCATTTAAAACAGAAACATCCATAGTGGAACAGGGAAGGTTTGAAAAAGAGGTGAGATTCATATGCCTGAAAAAGTGAGTATGAAGAAAGGGGGGATGCCTGGTTGCAGAGAACTGACTAAAATCCAGGCAACAAGATATGATAATAATAATGATAATAAATTTCCACACACCTAGCACTGCTCTACATGTCCTATGTGTAGTAATACATTTAATTCTAGGATGACCATAAGGTATAACTACTATTATTACCCTTACTTTACAGATAAGGAAAGCACAGAGAAGTTAAGCAACCTTTCCTTAGGTTGCACTAATTTAAGTGAGCTGCTCACTGGCCTTCTACAAGTCATTCCTGGAGGTCCAGTTTAATCTGGTTTCATTATCTCACAAGTAGTGGGGTGGGTGGAGGAAGGGTCTGTGATTTGCCTGTTGCCCTGGGGTTAGACAACATGCTTCCAGGCTGATCTCTCCAACTGGATGGGAACCTCTCACTGTGGTTCTCAAACATGAATTGTGAGTTATGTAAGCTGTGTAACATTCACATTATTAGGCTTATGCCCTTTCTTACCTCAGATTCTGCTTCAGTCAGTCAGAAATAGGGTTAGAGACCATGAACTTGAGATTTTTTTAGGTTTATTTATTTCGAGAGGAGGGGGAGGAGAAGAGAGAGAGGGAGAGAGAGAATTCCAAGCAGGCTCTGTGCTGTCAGCACAGAGCCCTGACGCAGGGCTTAAACCCACGAACTCTGAGATCATGACCTGAACCAAAATCAAGAATCAGACACTTAACCAACTGAGCCACCCGGAAGCCCCATGAATACACAATTGTAACAAGGCTCCCTAAGTATTTTTATTTAAGCAGGGTTAGTCTGATTGAAATAACGTGGGCTTGTTAGAGTTAGAAATTTCTAAAGAGTTTTGAAACTAAGTAACTGGAAGATTGTTTCCAATCAGCTAAAGGAGGTGACATTTATGATGGGTGCAGTTAGGTTTATACCTTCTCCTTGTAGAGCTGTCAGGTATAATGAGTTTAAGTTTTACTTTGCAAATGCATACATACATACATATGCATATGGGTGTCGTGTCGTGTATATATGTGTGCTTGTTCAACTTCAATAGATATAAATAACACCACATACATACATATATATAGTTGATCCTCGTTATTCACAGATCATGTGTTTGTGAATTCATCCATTCTCTAATACTATTTGTAACCCAAACTAACACTTGTCGTGCTTTTGTGGTCATTGTGGATAAGTGCAGAGTGCAGAAAAATTTGAAATCTGAAAAACCAGAAAAACCTGGCATGCTCCCAGCTAAGGCCAAACAAGTGAGGCTCTGTTGCTTGTTTTCACTTGTCATACTGTAACAAGAGTCTTTTTTGTGATCTATTTAGTGCCAGAATTTTTACATTTTGTGCCTTTTGCAGGTGATTTCACCCTTGAAATGGCCCCCAAGTATCATGCTGAAGTGCTGCCTGGTGTTCCTAAGCACAAGAAGGCTGTGATGTGCTCTAGGGAGAAAACATGCATTTGAGCTTCGTTCAGGTGTGAGTTAGAGTGCTGTTGGCAAGAGTTCAATATTAATGAATCAGTGTCTTTAAACAGAAATGTGCATAAAACAGGGTTATGTATTGATCAGTTGATAAAAGTGCTGTGCTCATGGAACCTACCCTTGTATGATGCTTAGGGGCAATGATTCAGTATTTGCTAATATAGTGTTCACTGTGACTTTACAGAACATAACTACTGGGGAGCACTGTGAGACCATGCCCGAGGCAGCTCACCCACCTGGTTCCCAGCCAGACAGAGCTCTGAGTGTAGGGAGTAACTCTGCCATTGTAGCTTTTATATCAGCCCAGGGCAGACTCATAACAAATGTTTGTTGAATGCTGAGTGACTGAATGATTCTGAGTTGATTCTGAATTGATATATTAATTGTGCCCCTACTGTGCCAAGTACTACCGGGATAGGCAAGTTGCCAGCCCCACAACTGCAAGGCAGTGTGGCCTTCACTGCACCCATAGAGACTTAATGGGAGCCCTCTTTTGCCCTGCATCACTGTCTGGATCCAGATTCCTGCACCCCACCAGCTTCCTTTTGTGAAAGGTAGCATGGGGGCACCTGGGTGGTTAGTAGGTCTGTCAAGTTTCCAACTCTTGATTTCGCCTCAGGTCATGATCTCATGGTTCTTATGATTGAACCCCATATTGGGTTCTGTGCTAACAGTGTGGAGCGTGCCTGGAATTCTCTCTTTCCCTCTCTCCCTCTCCTTCTCTCTCTCTCTCTTTCAATAAATAAATAAACTTTAAAAAAAGGTAGTAGGAAAGCAAGAGAAGGAAAACCAGTCACAAAGCATATACTATGTATTATCTGACACAGAGGGAAATCTGGTCCATTTATGATTATTTGACTCATGAGCAACTATTTAAGTGAAAATGTTTCAAGAAACTCAAGTTCATACAAAGATTGTCTACATTTCAGATGGGCAATAAATCTGAATGTCCTTCTTTCTGAGCTAAGCATGTCAGGGAAGCATCAACTACATCCAGAAGGCATTTCTGTCCTTGGAGACCAGCTGACTTTGGTCCAGGCCATGCCAAGTGAGTGAATTTTATGCCTGAGCTTACAGGAGAGTCTTGGTTGCACTCCAAGCCAGTAGCATTACCAGCCATAGCTAACTGAATTTTTCTTTTCAGGGAACAGAAGACAGGCTGTGGGTTCTTGGAAATCCTCCCAATATTCCTCTGACTCAATTAACCTTCTGATGTAGATTCTTGGGTGTGAATATTTCAGACTTTTCTGCCCTTATGATCCTTGAAAAAATTATGTATTTTTTGCTTACACAAAAGGAAAATTTTTATCTATTCTTAAGTGAGATAGGTCAAGAGACCTATTCTTGCTATAAGAATCATTTGCTTCTGGACATTGTGAGTGACAGGAGAGCAAGGAAATGTTGCTAAGCAACACTGCACATCCCTCCTCAGAGCCCCATCATCACCTAGCAACAGGCTGCCTGGTATGACCCTCATACTCCTGCTATGTAGAAAGACCACAAGCATGGTGCCTGACAGGCTGCTTCCCTCTTCTCCTCAGGTCAGTGACTCACTATTGCAACAGCTGGATTTACCAAGTGTCTATGTGTTTACCAAGTGTTTACCAAGTCCCTTGCTAGGGACTGGGGGTACAGAAATCAAAAGAGGGGGTTGCTGCCTTCAGTGAGTTGTTCAGACTGGTTTCAGTGGGAGTTACAGAAACAGATGATTGTACTACAGTGTAGTGGTTGCTATTTTAGGGGGAAAACTGTTTTATCTAAACAATTGACACCAAAATTCTTCACTGGGAGAGAACTGGCCTTACTGGAAAGATAACTTGATAAATTTCTGAGTTAGGATTTGGCACATGAGGGCATGGATGTTGTCAGAGGAGTTGGGGGAGAGTTCATGAAAAAGAGGGGACAAAATGGGCAGGAACGTAGCACAGCTAGAGAAATCCTAGCTGGAGGACCAGTTTAAAGAGTGATGTTGGGGTGCCTGGGGGCCTCAGTTGGTTGACTGACTTCAGCTTGGGTCATGATCTCTCACTTCATGGATTCAAGCCCCACATCTGGCTCTCTGCTGTCAGTGCAGGGCCCACTTAGGATCCTCTGCCCTCTCTCTCTGCCCCTCCCCCAATCGTATTCTCTCTCTCTCTCTCTCTCTCTCTGTCTCTCTCAAAATAAATAAATTAATTAAAAAAAGAGAGATGTCTATTTTAAGTTATTTGCTTTTTAAAGCACGTCCTGTGACCCATAAACCTTCAATAAACATTCTGCTGCTCATAACAGAATCCAGTTCAATGTTACCATGAATGGAATGATCAAAGAGAAAAGGCCTCAACCCTTATTGAGTTGACATCAGGGCAGGGATACAAAATGAGCCACAACATAGAGAAAAGAACAGTTTGGTCAAGGCTAGAAAATGGCAAGTTGTGACTTTGAGAACACAAATTTAGAGAAATCTTGTACCAGGCACAAACTTCCAGGCTGATGAGCTGGGCAATGGGACCTGAATCAGTCCTATGCAGATCTTAAGGTATAGGGGGACCCGGCCCAGATCAGGCTGTCTGGTATCACCAGTAATAGAAGAAACTTCTGATGGGTGGGGAGAGTCAGGAGAAGGTTGCCCAGACAAGGAGACTCCCTAGAGAACTGAAAAGGAGGAGATGAGGAGGTGCTGAGAAGCAGCAGGAGCAAAGGCAGAATGAGAAAAGGGCCACCTGCAAACCAAGGTATCAAACCTTGGAAATTGGAGAACCTATCATAAAGTGATGGGTCCCCATGTAGTAAGGAGTGGAGCAGAGATTGAACACCTGAGATGATATCTCAGTTTCTGAAATGTCAACTACTTTTTTTTCACTCAAATTTAGATCTCACAGCAAGTATGGTCCTATCCACTTTCAAGAGTGCTATGGTGCCTAGAGATAGGTAGCTAGATGATAGATAGATTAATGATAGGTAGGTAAATAGATGATATAGATAGATATAGATATAGATATAGATATAGATAGATATAAACATAGATATAGATATAGATGATATAGATATAGATAGATGATAGAAACAGACAGCAAAGAAAAATCCACAGCTGTCTCTCTCTGCAGGTACCCAAAGATTGCCCCTCTCCCCCACTGAGATCAGCCGGATTGTGGATGTGCCCATTGCTCAGGGAAGAATGCAACCACTGTGCAAAATGAACACACTGTGCTATTTTGCTTTCCAAATTCAGAGTTTACAAAGTATTTGTGTTTTTAATATCTTGCTTGCTTCCTTTACTGAGGACAAAAATAAATAAATAAAATTCTTCCAATAGAAGATGGTGGCATAAGAGGACGCTGGGCTCACCTGGTCCTGCTGATCGCTTAGATTCCACCCACATCAGCCTAAATAACCCAGAAAACCACTAGAAGAAGACTAGCAGAAGGGACTCTCCAGAGCCAAGCATAGACAAGGGCCCACAGAAGAGGGTAGGAAGGGCAGAGAGGCGGTGTGTGCTACATGGACTGGCAGAAGGGAGCCGGGGGGGTGGAGGGGCAGCCTGCTGGGCAAGGTAGAACCCCCAAAGTCTGGCTTGCAAAAGTGGAGGGGCTGGACTGAGTGAATTCTGACGGCCAGTGGGACTTAACATCTGATATGTTAAAAGTCAACAGCTCTGACACATGAAAAAATGTTCAACATCACTCATCATTAGAGAAATACAAATCAAAACCACAATGAGATACCACCTTACACCTGTCAGAATGGCTAACATTAACAACTCAGGCAACAACAGATGTTGGCAAGGATGTGGAGAAAGAGGATCTCTTTTCTATTGTTGGTGGGAATGCAAACTGGTGCAGCCACTCTGGAAAACAGTATGGAGTTTCCTCAAAAAACTAAAGGTAGAACTACCCTATGACCCAGCAATTGTGCTAGTAGGCATTTATCCAAGGGATACAGGTGTACTATTTCAAAGAGACACATGCACCCCCATATTTATAGCAGCACTATCAACAATAGCCAAAGTATGGAAAGAGCCCAAATGTCCATCAATGGATGAATGGATAAAGAAGATGTGGTATATATATACAATGGAGTATTACTTGGCAATCAAAAAGAATGAAGTGTTGCCGTTTGCAACTATGTGGATGGAACTGAAGGGTATTATACTAAGTGAAATTAGTCAGTCAGAGAAAGACAAAAATCATATGACTTCACTCATATGAGGACTTTAAGAGACAGAACAGATGAACATAAGGGAGGCAAACAGAAGTATAAAAACAGGAAGAGGGACATAAACATAAGAGACTCTTAAAAATGAAGAACAAACAGGGTTATTGGAGGGGTTGTGGGGGGGGATGGGCTAAATGGGTAAGGCACATTAAGGAACCTACTCCTGAAATCATTGTTGCACTATATGCTAACTAATTTGGATGTAAATTTAAAAAAAACAAAAAATAAAACAAGTTAAAAAAAAGTCAACAGATCTGCTCTCGGAGAGTGGGGAGGGCAAGAGGACACCAGGAGGGAGAGTGGTTGAGTCCCAGAAAGACAGAACTCTGCAGGGGAACAAAGGCACTGGCAAGCACCATTTCCCTCTCCCATTCCCCAGCCGAAATTTCAAAGGGAACCAGTTCCCGCCACCTAACTTGCTTGTACCGTGCAAACGCCCAACATTGTGCTTCTGTGGATCCATCCCTCCAATGGCCTGCCTCCCTCCCAGTGCTGCGGGGCCCCTCCCATAGGGGACCACCTACAGCAAAGCAAGCTAAGCCTGCCCCTCCCACCCCTGTGCACCTTGCGGATCCACCCGGCTAATACGCCCTTGGCCAGATCCCATCAAAGCAGCACCACAAGCCTGGAAGTGTGCAAGCAGCCCAGATAGGGGCCATACCACTCCACAGTGAGTCCTGCCCCTGGAAGAGGGGAAGATAAGATACACACCAGTCTGACTATGACCCCAGCAGTGGGCTGGGGGCAGACATCGGTCTGACTGCAGCCCCACCCACCAACACGTTGCTCCAGACAGCACAGAGGAAGTGCCCTGCAGTTTGGAGCTACTACAGGGACTACCAAGAATGATGAAACGGAAGAATTCTCCTCAAAAGAAACTCCAGGAAGTAGCAACAAAAACGAATTGATCCAAACTGGTTTAAGCAATATAATGGACCAAGAATTTAGAATAATAGTCATAAAATTAATTGTTGGGCTTGAAAAAAGCATAGAGGACAGCAGAAAATCTATTGCTAAAGAGGTCAAGGGACTAAAAAATAGTCATGAGGAATTAAAAAAAGCTATAGATGAGATGCAAAATAAAATGGAGGCAGCCATAGCATGGATTGAAGAGGCAGAGGAGAGAATAGCTGAATTAGAAGATAAAATTGTGGAAAACGAGGAAGCTGAGAAAAAGAGAGATAAAAAAATCCAGGAGTATGAGGTGAGAATTAGAGAACTAAGTGATGCAACCAAACAGAACAGTATCCGTATCATAGGAATTCCAGAAAATGAAGAGAGAGAGAAAGGGACTAAAGGTGTACTTGAACAAATCATAGCTAAGAACTTCCCTGATCTGGGGAAGGAAACAGGCATTGAAATCCAAGAGGCACAGAGAACTCCCTTCAGAGGTAACTTGAATTGATCTTCTGCAAGACATATGATAGTGAAACTGGCAAAATACAAGGATAAAGAGAAAATTCTGAAAGCAGCTAGGGATAAATGGGCCCTAAAATACAAAGATAGACACATAAGGGTAGGAGCAGACCTATCTACTGAAACGTGGCAGGCCAGAAAGGAATGGCAGGAAACCTTCAATGTGATGAACAGAAAAATTACTCAGCCAAGAATCCTTTATCGAGCAAGTCTGTCATTCAGAATAGGAGAGATAAAGGTCTTCCCAAACAAACAAAAACTGAAGGAATTCATCACCACTAAACCAGCCCTACAAGAGATCCTAAGGGGGAATCTGTGAGTGAAATGTTGCAAAGACCACAAAGTACCAGAGACATCACTACAAGCATGAAACCTACAGACATCACAATGACTCTAAACCCATATCTTTCTATAATAACACTGAATGTAAATGGACTAAATGCTTGAATCAAAAGACATATGGTATGAGAATGGATAAAAAACTAGATCGATCTATATGCTGTCTACAAGAGACTCATTTTCGACCTGAGGACACCTTCAGATTGAAAGTGAGGGGATGGAGAACTATCTATCATGCTACTGTAAGTCAAAAGAAAGCTGGAGTAGCCATACTTATATCAGACAAACTAGACTTTAAATTAAAGGCTGTCACAAGATATGAAGAAGGGTATTATATAATAATTACAGGGTCTATCCATCAGGAAGAGCTAACAATTATAAATGTCTATTCACCGAATATGGAAGCCCCCAAATATATAAAACAATTAATCACAAACTAAGCAACCTTATTGATAAGAATGTTGTAATTGCTGGGGACTTTAATACCCCACTTACAACAATGGATAGATCATCTAGACAGAGAATCAATAAAGAAACAAGTGCCCTGAATGATACATTGGATCAGATGGACTTGACAGATACATTTAGAACTTGCATCCCAAAGCAACAGAATATACTTTCTTCTCGAGTGCACATGAAACATTCTCCAAGATAGATCGCATACTGGATCATAAAACAACCCTTAACAAGCATAAAAGAATTGAGATCATACCATTCATACTCTCAGACCACAATGCTATGAAACTTGAAATCAACTACAGGAAAGTCTGGAAAACCTCCAAAATCATGGAGGTTAAAGAACACCCTACTAAAGAATTAATGGGTCAACCATGCAATTAGAGAAGAAATTAAAAAATATATGGAAAGAAATGAAAATGAAAATACAACAATTCAAAAGCTTTCAGATGCAGGGAAGGCAGTCCTGAAAGAAAAATACATTTCAATCCAAGCCTATCTCAAGAAACAAGAAAAATCCCCAATACAAAATCTAACAGCACACCTAAAAGAACTAGAAGCAGAACAGCAAAGACACCCCAAACCCAGCAGAAGAAGAGACATAATAAAGATCAGAGCAGAAATAAACAATATAGAATCTAAAAAAAAATGTTGAACAGATCAATGAAACCAAGAGTTGGTTTTTGGAAAAAATAAACAAAATTGATAAACCTCTAGCCAGGCTTCTCAAAAAGAAAAGAGAGAGGAGGAGGGAAGATGGCGGCGTAGGAGGACACTGGGCTCACCGCGCGTCCTGCTGATCACTGAGATTCCACCTACACCTGCCTAAATAACCCAGAAAACCGCCAGAGGATTAGCAGAATAGAGTCGCCGGAGCCAAACGCAGACGAGAGGCCCACGGAAGAGGGTAGGAAGGGCGGCGAGGCGGTGCGCGCTCCACGGACTGGCGGGAGGGAGCCGGGGCAGAGGGGCGGCTCGCTGGCCAAGCAGAGCCCCCGAGTCTGGCTTGCAAAAGCGGAGGGGCCTGATGGACTGTGTTCCCACAACAAGCGCGACTTAGCGTCTGGGAGGTCATAAGTTAACAGCTCTGCGCGGAAAGCGGGAAGGCTGGAGGACAAAGGGAGGGAGAGCTGCTGAGCCCCCTGACAACAGAGCTCAGTTTGGTGGGGAACAAAGGCGCTCGCCAGCGCCATCTCCCCCGCCCATCCCCCAGCCAAAATCCCAAAGAGAACCAGTTCCTTCCAGGGAACTTGCTCACTCCGCGCAAACACCCAACTCTGTGTTTCTGCGGAGCCAAACCTCCGGCAGTGGATCTGACTCCCTCCCGCTGCCACAGGGCCCCTCCTGAAGTGGATCACCTAAGGAGAAGCGAGCTAAGCCTGCCCCTCCTGCCCCCGTGCACCTTGCCTACCCACCCCAGCTAATATGCCAGATCCCCAGCATCACAAGCCTGGCAGTGTGCAAGTAGCCCAGACGGGCCACGCCACCCCACAGTGAATCCCACCCCTAGGAGAGGGGAAGAGAAGGCACACACCAGTCTGAATGTGGCCCCAGCGGTGGGCTGGGAGCAGACATCAGGTCTGACTGTGGCTCCGCCCACCAACTCCAGTTATACACCACAGCACAGGGGAAGTGCCCTGCAGGTCCTCACCACGCCAGGGACTATCCAAAATGACCAAGCGGAAGAATTCCCCTCAGAAGAATCTCCAGGAAATAACAACAGCTAATGAGCTGATCAAAAAGGATTTAAATAATATAACAGAAAGTGAATTTAGAATAATAGTCATAAAATTAATCGCTGGGCTTGAAAACAGTATACAGGACAGCAGAGAATCTCTTGCTACAGAGATCAAGGGACTAAGGAACAGTCACGAGGAGCTGAAAAACGCTTTAAACGAAATGCATAACAAAATGGAAACCACCACGGCTCGGCTTGAAGAGGCAGAGGAGAGAATAGGTGAACTAGAAGATAAAGTTATGGAAAAAGAGGAAGCTGAGAAAAAGAGAGATAAAAAAATCCAGGAGTATGAGGGGAAAATTAGAGAACTAAGTGATACACTAAAAAGAAATAATATACGCATAATTGGTATCCCAGAGGAGGAAGAGAGAGGGAAAGGTGCTGAAGGGGTACTTGAAGAAGTAATAGCTGAGAACTTCCCTGAACTGGGGAAGGAAAAAGGCATTGAAATCCAAGAGGCACAGAGAACTCCCTTCAGACGTAACTTGAATCGATCTTCTGCATGACGTATCATAGTGAAACTGGCAAAATACAAGGATAAAGACAAAATTCTGAGAAGCAAGGAGTAAACGTGCCCTCACATATAAAGGGAGACCTATAAGACTCGTGACTGATCTCTCTTTTGAAACTTGGCAGGCCAGAAAGAATTGGCACGAGATTTTCAGGGTGCTAGACAGAAAAAATATGCAGCCGAGAATCCTTTATCCAGCAAGTCTGTCATTTAGAACAGAAGGAGAGATAAAGGTTTTCCCAAACAAACAAAAACTGAAGGAATTTGTCACCACTAAACCAGCCCTACAAGAGATCCTAAGGGGAACCCTGTGAGACAAAGTCCCAGAGACATCACTACAAGCATAAAACATACAGACATCACAACGACTCTCAACCCGTATCTTTCTATAATAACACTGAATGTAAATGGATTAAATGCACCAACCAAAAGACATAGGGTATCAGAATGGATAAAAAAACAAGACCCATCTATTTGCTGTCTACAAGAGACTCATTTTAGACCTGAGGACACCTTCAGATTGAGAGTGAGGGGATGGAGAACTATTTATCATGCGACTGGAAGCCAAAAGAAAGCTGGAGTAGCCATACTTATATCAGACAAAGCAGACTTTAAATTAAAGGCTGTCACAAGAGATGAAGAAGGACATTATATAATAGTTACAGGGTCTATCCATCAGGAAGAGCTAACAATTATAAATGTCTATGCAGCGAATACCGGAGCCCCCAAATATATAAAACAATTACTCATAAACATAAGCAACCTTATTGATAAGAATGTGGTAATTGCAGGGGACTTTAACACCCCACTTACAGAAATGGATAGATCATCTAGACACACGGTCAATAAAGAAACAAGGGCCCTGAATGAGACATTGGATCAGATGGACTTGACAGATATATTTAGAACTCTACATCCCAAAGCAACAGAATATACTTTCTTCTCGAGTGCACATGGAACATTCTCCAAGATAGATCATATACTGGGTCACAAAACAGCCCTTCATAAGTTTACAAGAATTGAAATTATACCATGCATACTTTCAGACCACAATGCTATGAAGCTTGAAATCAACCACAGAAAAAAGTCTGGAAAACCTCCAAAAGCATGGAGGTTAAAGAACACCCTACTAACGAATGAGTGGGTCAACCAGGCAATTAGAGAAGAAATTAAAAAATATATGGAAACAAGTGAAAATGAAAATACAACAATCCAAACGCTTTGGGACGCAGCGAAGGCAGTCCTGAGAGGAAAATACATTGCAATCCAGGCCTATCTCAAGAAACAAGAAAAATCCCAAATACAAAATCTAACAGCACACCTAAAGGAACTAGAAGCAGAACAGCAAAGGCAGCCTAAACCCAGCAGAAGAAGAGAAATAATAAAGATCAGAGCAGAAATAAACAATATAGAATCTAAAAAAACGGTAGAGCAGATCAACGAAACCAAGAGTTGGTTTTTTGAAAAAATAAAATTGATAAACCTCTAGCCAGGCTTCTCAAAAAGAAAAGGGAGATGACCCAAATAGATAAAATCATGAATGAAAATGGAATTATTACAACCAATCCCTCAGAGATACAAACAATTATCAGGGAATACTATGAAAAATTATATGCCAACAAATTGGACAACCTGGAAGAAATGGACAAATTCCTGAACACCCACACGCTTCCAAAACTCAATCAGGAGGAAATAGAAAGCTTGAACAGACCCATAACCAGTGAAGAAATTGAATCGGTTATCAAAAATCTCCCAACAAATAAGAGTCCAGGACCAGATGGCTTCCCAGGGGAGTTCTACCAGACGTTTAAAGCAGAGATAATACCTATCCTTCTCAAGCTATTCCAAGAAATAGAAAGGGAAGGAAAACTTCCAG
The DNA here is from genome assembly GCF_018350175.1 of Felis catus. Taxonomy (NCBI): domain Eukaryota; kingdom Metazoa; phylum Chordata; class Mammalia; order Carnivora; family Felidae; genus Felis; species Felis catus. The sequence continues at coordinate 50,970,934 of NC_058370.1, forward strand.
ACTCATTCTATGAAGCCAGTATGACTTTGATTCCTAAACCAGACAGAGACCCGGTAAAAAAAGAGAACTACAGGCCAATATCCCTGATGAATATGGATGCAAAAATTCTCAATAAGATACTAGCAAATCGAATTCAATGGCATGTAAAAAGAATTCTTCACCATGATCAAGTGGGATTCATTCCTGGGATGCAGGGCTGGTTCAACATTCGCAAATCAATCAATGTGATACATCACATCAACAAAAAAAAGAGAAGAACCATATGATCCTGTCAATCGATGCAGAAAAGGCCTTTGACAAAATCCAGCACCCATTTTTAATAAAAACCCTTGAGAAAGTCGGGATAGAAGGAACATACTTAAAGATCATAAAAGCCATTTATGAAAAGCCCACAGCTAACATCATCCTCAACGGGGAAAAACTGAGAGCTTTCTCCCTGAGATCAGGAACACGACAGGGATGCCCACTCTCACCGCTGCTGTTTAACATAGTGCTGGAAGTTCTAGCATCAGCAATCAGACAACAAAAGGAAATCAAAGGCATCAAAATTGGCAAAGATGAAGTCAAGCTTTCGCTTTTTGCAGATGACATGATATTATACATGGAAAATCCGATAGACTCCACCAAAAGTCTGCTAGAACTGATACAGGAATTCAGCAAAGTTGCAGGATACAAAATCAATGTACAGAAATCAGTTGCATTCTTATACACTAACAATGAAGCAACAGAAAGACAAATAAAGAAACTGATCCCATTCACAATTGCACCAAGAAGCATAAAATACCTAGGAATAAATCTAACCAAAGATGTAAAGGATCTGTATGCTGAAAACTATAGAAAGCTTATGAAGGAAATTGAAGATTTAAAGAAATGGAAAGACATTCCCTGCTCATGGATTGGAAGAATAAATATTGTCAAAATGTCAATACTATCCAAAGCTATCTACACATTCAATGCAATCCCAATCAAAATTGCACCAGCATTCTTCTCGAAACTAGAACAAGCAATCCTAAAATTCATATGGAACCACAAAAGGCCCCGAATAGCCAAAGTAACTTTGAAGAAGAAGACCAAAGCAGGAGGCATCACAATCCCAGACTTTAGCCTCTACTACAAAGCTGTCATCATCAAGACAGCATGGTATTGGCACAAAAACAGACACATAGACCAATGGAATAGAATAGAAACCCCAGAACTAGACCCACAGACGTATGGCCAACTCATCTTTGACAAAGCAGGAAAGAACATCCAATGGAAAAAAGACAGCCTCTTTAACAAATGGTGCTGGGAGAACTGGGCAGCAACATGCAGAAGGTTGAAACTAGACCACTTTCTCACACCATTGACAAAAAGAAACTCAAAATGGATAAAGGACCTGGATGTGAGACAGGAAACCATCAAAACCTTAGAGGAGAAAGCAGGAAAAGACCTCTCTGACTTCAGCCGTAGCAATCTCTTACTCGACACATCCCCAAAGGCAAGGGAATTAAAAGCAAAAGTGAATTACTGGGACCTTATGAAGATAAAAAGCTTCTGCACAGCAAAGGAAACAACCAACAAAACTAAAAGGCAACCAATGGAATGGGCAAAGATATTCGCAAATGACATATCGGACAAAGGGCTAGTATCCAAAATCTATAAAGAGCTCACCAAACTCCACACCCGAAAAACAAATAACCCAGTGAAGAAATGGGCAGAAAACATGAATAGACACTTCTCTAAAGAAGACATCCGGATGGCCAACAGGCACATGAAAAGATGTTCAGCGTCGCTCCTTATCAGGGAAATACAAATCAAAACCACACTCAGGTATCACCTCACGCCAGTCAGAGTGGCCAAAATGAACAAATCACGAGACTATAGATGCTGGAGAGGATGTGGAGAAATGGGAACCCTCTTGCACTGTTGGTGGGAATGCAAGTTGGTGCAGCCGCTCTGGAAAGCAGTGTGGAGGTTCCTCAGAAAATTAAAAATAGACCTACCCTATGACCCAGCAATAGCACTGCTAGGAATTTATCCAAGGGATACAGGAGTACTGATGCATAGGGCCACTTGTACCCCAATGTTCATAGCAGCACTCTCAACAATAGCCAAATTATGGAAAGAGCCTAAATGTCCATCAACTGATGAATGGATAAAGAAATTGTGGTTTATATACACAATGGAATATTACGTGGCAATGTGAAAAAATGAAATATGGCCTTTTGTAGCAATGTGGATGGAACTGGAGAGTGTGATGCTAAGTGAAATAAGCCATACAGAGAAAGACAGATACCATATGGTTTCACTCTTATGTGGATCCTGAGAAACTTAACAGGAACCCATGGGGGAGGGGAAGTAAAAAAAAAAAAGAGGTTAAAGTGGGAGAGAGCCAAAGCATAAGAGACTGTTAAAAACTGAGAACAAACTGAGGGTTGATGGGGGGTGGGAGGGAGGAGAGGGTGGGTGATGGGTATTGAGGAGGGCACCTTTTGGGATGAGCACTGGGTGTTGTATGGAAACCAATTTGTCATAAATTTCATATATAAAAAAAAATAAAAAACTAAAAACTAAAAAAAAAAAAAAGAAGTTCTAACATCAGCAGTCAGATGAGAAAAGGAAATCAAAAGCATCAAAATTGGCAAAGATGAAGTTAAGCTTTCACTTTTTGCAGATGACATGATATTATACATGGAAACCCGATAGACTCCACCAAAAGTCTACTAGAACTGATACATGAATTCAGCAAAGTCGCAAGATACAAAATCAATGCACAGAAGTCAGTTGCATTCTTATACACCAATAATGAAGCAACAGAAAGACAGATAAACTGATCCCATTCACAATTGCATCAAGAATCATAAAATACGTAGGAATAATCCTGACCAAAGATGTAAAAGATCAGTATGCTGAAAACTATAGAAAGCTTATGAAGGAAATTGAAGGAGATATAAAGAAATGGAAAAACTTCCCATGCTCATGGAAAAAACATTCCATGGATTGGAAGAATAAAATATTGTTAGAATGTCAATACTACCCAAAGCTATCTACACATTCAATGCAATCCCAATCAAAATTGCACCAGCATTCTTCTCGAAGCTAGAACAAGGAATCCTAAAATTTGCATGGAACCACAAAAGGCCTCGAATAGCCAAAGTAATTTTGAAGAAGAAGACCAAAGCAGGAGGCATCACAATCCCAGACTTTAGCCTCTACTACAAAGCTGTCATCATCAAGACAGCATGGTATTGGCACAAAACCAGACACATAGACCAATGGAATAGAAGAGAAACTCCAGAATTGGACCCACAGACGTATGGCCAACTAATCTTTGACAAAGCAGGAAAGAATATCCAATGGAAAAGACAATGTCTTTAACAAATGGTTCTGGGAGAACTGGACAGCAACACACAGAAGAATGAAACTAGACCACTTTCTTACACTATTCACAAAAATAAACTCAAAATGGATAAAGGACCTGTATGTGAGACAGGAAACCATCAAAACCCTGGAGGAGAAAGCTGGGAAAAACCTCTCTGACCTCAGCCGCAGCAATTTCTTACTTGACACATCCCCAAAGGCAAGGGAATTAAAAGCGAAAATGAACTATTAGGACCTCATGAAGATAAAAAGCTTCTGCACAGCAAAGGAAACAATCAACAAAACTAAAAGGCAATCGCAGGAATGGGAAAAGATATTTTCAAATGACATATCAGACAAAGGGCTAGTTTCCAAAATCTATAAAGAACTCACCAAACTCCCCACCTGAAAAACAAATAATCCAGTGAAGAAATGGGCAGAAAACATGAATAGACACTTCTCTAAAGAAGACATCCAGATGGCCAACAGGCACATGAAAAGATGTTCAATGTCACTTCTCATCAGGGAAATACAAATCAAAACCACACTGAGATACCACCTCATGCTGGTCAGAGTGACTAAAATGAACAAATTGGGAGACTATAGATGCTGGCGAGGATATGGAGAAATGGGAACCCTCTTGCACTGTTGGTGGAAATGAAAACTGGTGCAGCCGCTCTGGAAAGCAGTGTGGAGATTCCTCAAAAAATTAAAAATAGATCTACCCTCTGACCCAGCAATAGCACTGCTAGGAATTTACCCAAGGGATACAGGAGTGCTGATGCATAGGGGCACTTGTACCCCAATGTTTATAGCAGAACTCTCAACAATAGCCAAATTATGGAATGAGCCTAAATGTCCATCAGCTGATGAATGGATAAAGAAGTTGTGGTTTATATATACAGTGGAATACTACGTGGCAACGAGAAAGAATGAAATATGGCCTTTTGTAGCAACGTGGATGGAACTGGAGAGTGTTATGCTAAGTGAAATACAGAGGAAGACATACCATATGTTTTCACTCATATGTGGATCCTGAGAAACTTGACAGAATACCATGGGGGAGGGGAAGGGGGAAAAAAAGTTACAGAGAGGGAAGTTGGCAAACCATGAGAGATTCTTAAAAACTGAGAATAAACTGAGGGTTTATGGGGGATGGGAAAGAGGGGAAAGTGGGTGATGGGCATTGAGGAGGACACCTGTTGGGATGAACACTGGGCGTTGTATGGATATCAATTTGACAATAAATTTTGTATCAAAAAAAAATTCTTCCTTTTCTCTCCATGGATAACTTCACAACCCCTCCTTTAGCTGAATTTCCTGAGCCTGTCATATCCTGTCAGCAGTCTGGCTTCAGCTCTGAGGAAGGTAATCTAAGTGCTTAGGGTAAATCTGGTGCTTTCTACTTGACAATGTTGAGTAGGCAGAAAATTTACTTGACAATATTGCACAATGGGCAATGGGTGTGTTCAATATGTCTGCACATGTCTGTTGGTAGGATTCCCTGCTTTAAGAGCAACAATTAAATTGCACTCAGCAAAGTTTAGTCAGTGGAGAGGAAGGGCAGGAGAGAACATGTCCAGTATGGTGGTGGAGGATGGTACAGGGAAAGGCTGTCCTCTAAAGGGCGATAAAGATGTTGAGGAAGAACCTGGCCCCATTTTCACCCATGCCTTCCAGGACCATGTAGGTGGAAGTAGGAAAGCACAGAGTGCAAGGTTCAGGGGGAGTAATGTTGTGCAATTTGGCTCTGATCCCTTCAGCTTGTTTGAAAAGACTTCTCTTGAGCACCTCACACACAAGCAAGACTGTGGTGGATGTTACACTGGTAGAACTCCTTGTATGTAACATTTGTGGGAGGAATAAATGCATGGACAACTTGAATAAATAGATTCAGTCTTCCTCACTGGCCATTGTGATCTCACTAATCCACCCATATGGTTCCCATGGGAACCAAACAGTTCATTTCACAATGTAACATTAACAACCACTCTGTAGTGTCCTGGAAGATCACAGGGTTTGAAAGCCCAGTATGCTGTAAAACCAGCAATCTGCATGGAATTATCTCACTGCAGACGTTCAAACAGGTCCCACCCTAGGGAAAGAGAGGCAGTTAGAGCAAGCAAGGGGGCCGGGGATTAACACTGAGCCACTTAAATTTCCGTGGCTCCTTTCTCCACTCAGGATCTGGCTTCTGCTGACTGATTCAGGAACTTGGGAACTTGGTGTTCTCAGCGCACCAAGGAGGGAGGTGTCAGTGGGAAATTATGCACACTCCCTGGATTTGTAAAGTAGAATGCTGTGGGAGGTATATGGATGACTGTATCCAGAGGCCCACCTCACCACTTTCCACTTTGCCAAGTTTTCCTTTGAGTTTGGAGGTAACAGATGTTCTCCAATATCAGAGGAAATCAGCTCCTGAGAGCCCTTACAAATATTAGTTGAAAATGAAGCCCAGCCAATCAAGAGATGAATCAAAATTAAAAATTAAGGGAGGGAGAAGGCATGGTAAAAAGACTGGTAAAGAAGGATGACCCCCTCCCCCCCCCCACATAAACAGAGTTAAGATTCTTACTATGGTAGAAATAGTGGTTTCAGAGTAAAATGTAAATCTTCACGGTATACAGCTGGCAAACTCAGGAGGGTTGGAGAGAGAAGGGTAGAGGAAATCTACGAGTGTTAATTTCCTTATTCATAACAAGAAGTTAGTAGACACTGTAAAGTTAAACTACATTTTAAAATAACTGCTTTTTAAAAATGCTTTTTATAAACCCTTTCCTTAATTATAGCATGTTTATTTTAGAAACTAGTATTTTTTTTTATTAATTTTTTTTCAACGTTTATTTATTTTTGGGACAGAGAGAGACAGAGCATGAACGGGGGAGGGGCAGAGAGAGAGGGAGACACAGAATCCGAAACAGTCTCCAGGCTCTGAGCCATCAGCCCAGAGCCCGACGCGGGGCTCGAACTCACGGACCGTGAGATCGTGACCTGGCTGAAGTCGGACGCTTAACCGACTGCGCCACCCAGGTGCCCCAGAAACTAGTATTTTTTTTATGGTGAGAAAACAATTACCTGAAATTCAGAAATTCAATTTTACTCAAGCTTTTTTCTGCTAAATTATATTCAGACTAGGATGTATGCACTAAATGTTTATAAAAACTGACACAGTAAAAAGCTGTCAAGATAGTATTAAGAGTGAAGTGGTATTTCACTTTCACACAGGGCTTGAGAAGTTATTTGCAACATAATCTCAACAAACTAATGAGAAAAAGGCAGACAGCCCAGTTTAAAAAAAAAGGGGGGGGCACTGGAATGGGCACTTTATCAACCAAATATGCCAAATGGGTGATTAAATACATGGAAAGTTGCTCAATTTCATTAGTCTTCAGAGAAATGCAAATTAAAACCAATTGAGTATGTAGTAACATTACTCCCAGAACACCTAAAATGAAGAAAAGGCCAAAAACACCTTTGCGATGTCAAATATAGACAAGGTTGGAGATAGCTGGAATTGTCATACCTTGTTTGTAATGGTAAACTGATATAACTACCTTGGAAAACTTTCAGACTTTTCTGATTAAGTTGGATATATGCATACTTCATGAAACAACAGTTCTATTCCTGTGTACTATGTGTGCCAAAATATTGACAGGACTATCTTACTAGCATTATTTATAATAGTCCCAAACTGAAATAAACCAAATGCCCATTGACAAGTGAATGCACACATAAATTTGTAATAATGGAATGAATACAGCAATGAAGATAAACTATAAATATATGTTGATAAAGCACACAAACATAATTTTGGGTCAAAGAAGCCAGACACAAAATAATACCTAATGTGTACATTTTTTTTATTAAAAAAGTTAAAAGGAAAATGCAAAACTAATCTACAGTGTTAGAAGTCAGGATAGGAGTATTTGGGGGAGGGAGAGAACAGTAGTTAGGAAGACTCTTAGCAGGGAGACAGAAGTGGAGCTTTGGGGATGCTGGTGATGTTCTGTTTCTTGACCTAAGTGAAGGTTACACAAATATATTCATTTTGTGATAATTCATTGCACTTATGGTTTTGATTTGTTCTCTTTTCTGTACATATGCTGTAATTCAACACAAGGTTTTCAAAGAAAATTAAAAGTAGGATTTTGGTATCTCACTTTGGTATACTTATTTTTATCTATGTTTAGGTATTCATGAAGAGATGATGTTCACTAAATGATGTAAGATGTTCACTAAATATTCATGATAGTTCTTTCTGGGTTATGGCACTTGGGATGATTTAAAATTTTTTTGTACTATTGTTTGAAACTTTATAATGCATTGATTATTTCTAAGAAATATAATGAAAGCATTTTGCTACAGGCAGAGACATTGTCCAGTGGGAAGGATGGGCAAAAAACAGGATATATCAGAAGAAAAATAAATGTAATGAGGATTGTCCAGCAACAGAAAAATAATGGTCTAGTCTACAAGAGAGCCACCTCCTCATTTTGAAAGTGTCCAAGCAGAAGAAGATGAAGGGTCTTCATCACCAGTATGCCTCCCAGATCTCAGAATTAATGTGTTTGAGTCCATGACTGTGCTTCGGGTTGGCTGCTGCCCAATGACATTTTGGAGGCATCTCAGTGTCACAACAGCATTTTCCCCAAAGCCAACTGAAGGAGGAGTTATTTCTGGAAATGACTCCTCAACACATCTGGTCTCTTTGCTGATGTGGATTCTTGTTAGCTTTAACACAGAAGCTGTTCCACTTAACATGGATGTTCTGTCAGCCTTCTTACCTTTTGCCTCAGGTGTTTTGGGCCTAAATTCATAGCTGAATTCACTTTCGTCTGTGTAGTACTTCTGCAATTTCTACAGACATTCTGAGCCATAATTCCACTTTTTCCTCCTAAAATAGGTGTGAGTTTCAGCATTGCCATTAACTATATGTTAGGTCAGTAGAGTATTTTTTAATACAATTTATTGTCAAGTCATCTAACATATAGTGTATACAGTGTGCTCTTGGTTTTGGGGGTAGATTCCCATGATTCATTACTTACATACAATACCCAATGCTCATCCAACAAGTGCCCTTCTCAATGCCCATCACCCACTTTCCCTTCTCCCCTGCCCACCCGTCAACCCCCAGTTTGTTCTCTGTATTTAAGAGTCTCTTATGGTTGCCTCCCTCTCTGTTTGAAACTATTTTTCCCCTTCCCTTCCCCCATGGTTTTCTGTTAAGTTTCTCAAGTTCCACATATGAGTGAAAACATATGATATCTGTCTTTCTCTGCCTAACTTATTTCACCTAGCATAACACCCTCCAGTTGCATCCGCATTGCTTCAAATGGCATGATTTCATTCTTTCTCATTGCCAAGCAGTATTCCATTGTATATATAAACCACATCCTCTTTATCCATTCATCAATTGATGGACATTTAGGCTCTTTCTATAATTTGGCTATTGTTGAAAATGCTGCTATAAACATTGGGGTACATGTGCCCCTATGAATCAGCACTTCTGTATCCTTTGGATAAATTCCTAGTAGTGCTATTGCTGGGTCATAGGGTAATTCTATTTTTAACTTTTTGAGGAACCTCCATACTGTTTTCCAGAGTGAGTGTGCCAGTTTGCATTCCCACGAAGTGCAAGAGGGTTCCCGTTTCTCCACATCCTTGCCAGCATCTGTTTCCTGAGTTGTTAATTTTAACCACTCTGACTGGTGTGAGGTAATATCTCAGTGTGGTTTTTATTTGTAGTTCCCAGATGATGAGTGATGTTGAACATAGTAGAGCATTTTAAATATGATCTCCTTTTTAGTATTTGACCCACAGTGAGGCACATATTGAGCATCACTCAACACTGGGTATATATTAGAATGAAACTCCATAGGAGGGTTTCTTAAATGTTTTGCTGATTTATCCCCAACACCCAGGACAAGAACTAAGGCACAGTATGTGCTAAATAACTATTTGCTGAATGAATGAATGAATGAATGAATGAAATACTATCCTTGCCTTTAAGGTTCTCCAGCTAGTGGAGGAAGTAGACATGCACTTAAATAAAGATAAGCAAGGTGAGGAATATGTGCAAAGTGCTGATGAGAACCCAGAAGAAGGAAAAAATAGGTCTTTGAGAATTAGGAAGGCTTTTGAGCTGGGATCTAACTAATGAATAAGATTTGGTAGAATGAAAAACAGGTAGAAGCAATTTCAGGTAGAGGGAGGAGCCCAAAGGGAGAACAATACAGGTTCAGGGAAAGGCAAGTGCTCCAGGTATGGGAAGGACAGTGGGAGGAGGTGAGGCAGAGGAGACATTATGAAGGATTTTGAATCATGTTCTAAGAAATTCAGGTGGATTACACAGGTAGCAGATGGGAATGATTGAAAGTGTTTGATCAGAAGAGTAACATGTTAATATCTATATTTTGGAAATGGAATGTAGAAGCTCTGCTTGAAAAGAACTAGACAAGAGGCAGGGAGACCATCAGGAGCTTTTGCATTAGTACAGGGAGAAGGAGAACACACCTGAACAAGGGCAGTGGCTGTGGGAAATGGGAAAAAGCAAAGCTTTGAAAACTGCGTTAGTTCAGCTCCTCTGAAAAGTAGATGGCAACACAGTATTAGACTTATCTGCAAGAGATTTAATGAAAGAAATATGTGTGAAAGCTAAAGGTGGGGAGAGCCTTCAGACCACAGAGAAGGTCCTATCTCAATGGAGAAGAGAAAAGGAAGGGCTGGGGAGGAGAATCTCAGACTTGGCAGAGGTCTAAGAAAGTTTCTGCAGTACTGATGGGGAGGTTTCAAGCCAAAGCTGCCTTCTGAGGAGCCCCACAACTTTCAGGAATGGGCTGTGCATGCTCAGTCACAGAGAGTGGCCTGTGGGGAGTATGGGCTCAGTGCAAACACAGAGATGGCCCCGGAAGGGATCTTTAGCAGCTGGGGCCTTTGGTCGATCATGCTCCCTGAAGCAGGAGACAGGAACATTTCCATGTCCACCACCAAAAACTTACTGGAAGAGGAAGATTTGTAGGCAGGCTTCTGAGCAGGTAATAATACTATTAACAGAGGAAGGAACATAGTAGAAGGAGCAAGTTTCACTGGGGACATTAGTGAGTTTGGACTTGAATAGATTTAGTTTGGGGTTCCTGTGGGGCATCCATGGAATATATCCTGAAAATAGTTGGAAATAAAAGATGAATGTGACAGCAACATAAAGCCATTCACTAAACACTGTATCCCCACTTTCCAGGATCATCACCTGTCTACATTTTCCATCCTTCCTTTAGGTTAGGTGTAGCCATGTAAGTGAGTTCTAGACAGTGGAATATAAGAAAAAGTGTGTGCCACTTACATCCCTAACCCTTAAAGTCTTCTTCTGCTCCCTCTTGTCTTTTCCCTTTGTCATAGTGGCATTGACAGGACAACCATGAAGCTACATGTTGAAAGTATTAGAACCTCCATCAACCTGGGTCCCTTAATGACTACATGGAATGGAGTCATTCTGCCCACCTAGCATGGTCATAGTTTGTTTCCCTGAGCAAGAATATATTTCTATCATGTTTCAGCCATTACCTATTTATTATATATTTATTACAGCAGATAAACCAGCCTTAACTAACCTAATGAGTTCTTGCTAGTGCAATGAAGTTCGGGAAAGAAGACAAATCTAAAGATGTAGTTGTATGAATAGACAAAGGAATCCAAGGAAAGAGTATAAAATGAGAGAAGAGATCTGATACAGACACTGGGCTAACATCTTATCTAAATCCAAGGGCCAAGGTGGACAACAAGGAGCCAAGGAAGGAGAACAAGATGTTAACCCAGACCGTTAGGAGGGCTAGTGCTATTACCACTGTGTTTCAGAATAGAAAAATGCAATTCTGAGAGATTTGGCTGACATCATTTGGTGGCAGAACCAGAATCAGCACTGTGCTGCTCAGACCCTCAATAACCTGTATCAGCTCTCCTGGGACAGCACTGGACAGCCTTGCCAGTGCACCGCTCATCTTCTGGTTCCTCCCACTGCCTCCTGGCTATAGGGACTGCTTTGTCCCTCTCTGTAAGCTCTGTTCTTCTTGCCTATCATCTCCCTAGACTAATCCTGACCTAAAACAAAGCTAAGGTCTTGCTGCTTAATCTGTGCCCCCATCATGTACTCTAGTTTAGCCATCTTGGCATCCACTTGTGCCTGAAACTCAGCCCCACCTTGTGCCCCAATTCTCATAACAAGGACTATGCTCTGGCCCTCAGTCCCAAGAGCCCTGTCCAGCTAATCTTCTGAGAATGTCAGTCCCTAGGTACCAAGAACTGGACCCATGCAGACAGACTCTTCATTCAGGTTTCCTGGCCCGTCTGCTTCCCTTTGCATTAGGGCACCTTCACCTCATCGGGAGCTCCTGCTGATTCCTTTTCTAACCCTCAGCCCTGGGCTTTCACACTTTGTCTGCCAGACAAACCTTTGTGCTCAATACCTGCTGCAGGAGCTGTGTCTCACCCATTATTCCCACTGCCCACCCAGCAGCAAGCTCACAACCACACTAATAGCCATCTAAGGAGAAATCAGAACATTCCCCATCAGAAGACAGGATTCTGATAGTCGCCAACACTAACTTTTGACATGGAGCCCAGGCCACTGGGATGCTGTTATTTGAGCTTATTTGATTTTATTATCTAACTTCCTTCCTGAGAAATCACTGATATCATCTGTCAATCTTTGAAAAGCTTTAATAAAATCCTTTCACTATAAATCAACATTGTTCTAAAATGATCTTACCACTGGATATCATGGTGGTCTGTTTATATGAGGAGAGAATGTTGTAATTGTAATTTATATGTGTTAGAAATGAAATTATTTTATTTGGGAGAAAAAAGTGAGAATTAGCTTATATACCATGAATTCAGATTTGTGCTAATTTCAAAGTTATAAACATGGAGTAAGACTTCCACATCAAGTAACTAATGACAAACTAATTCATGCTTTTGGAGATTTCAGTCAACTTACATTCCCTTCTGAGAACATATTGGTCCTCTCCCTTAATAGTGATACCATTCTTAATTATTAATAAACACACTGATCAAGAATTTGTAACCAATTTAAATATTTATTTCAAGTTGAACTTTGCAGACTTTTATAATTTTCTTTCTATGGGAATATACACAGAAAGAACATGATTGGGAGTGTCTGATTCACAAACAGCTGTTTAGCACATTAAAATACAAGGATGTCTGTGAGTCTCCATAGAGCATGATCATTAACTATTTAGCAGTTAGGTAATGTCTAGGTTTAGACTATTCATGAAAACAGGGTATCCAGGGGTTGCTTCTAATTTACCTGAAATGACCTCACCTTTCAAATCATATCATAGATTTTCTTGGCCCCAATATTGAAATAATTGGTTAAAAGATCATCCCCATCATATAATTAATTTTTACCATCTGCCTTTTTTTCTTCACGGAGATCCTGATTTCTCCTATGAATTTTTCTGTTTCTAAATTCTTTCCATTATCCTAACAGAATCATAGCAGATCATGTTTTATGTTTTTCCATTCCCTTGAGGTCTTACCCTACATTCACTAAAATTTAAGCTGAAGAAGACCCAGAATACTCATATGACATTAATTAATGCCAAAGGGAAAATTAATTTTATAATTTCTAATAATTATCATATGAGATTTATTTCAGAAATGACTGTATATGATAAGCACCTGAACAAATGAAGCTGAGCTTTCTTTGGAATTTTATTTTTAAGAAAAGTAGCTGAAAATTAAAAGAAAGAAAGTCGTTGAAATGGACAGTAGACACTTGTCTCATTCCAGAAACATTTATTCTGTAACTACTATCTTGGTGGCTCTCTGCCATGCCCCATTGGGAATAAAGGGCGGTTGGACATGGCCCCTAACTGCAGGATGCTAATGGCATGGTAGCAGAGATGAAGGAGGTGTATAAAAAAGTAGTATGTGAGGCAGAGTAGAATCAATGTGCTGAGGCACAGAAGGGAGGTGACTCCCCTTAGGGACTTAGGAAGGGCTTGTCCAGGTAATGCTTGAGCTGGACTTTGAAGAATGGGTTCACAAATGGAAATTGGTAGGTTTGGAAAGGCATTTCAAATGGAACTATTATCTTCATTTTACTGTTGAGAAAACTGAGGCTTAAGGAGTTTAAGCCACCCAAGTTCATACTAATAATAAGTGATAGGTCCAAAGACAAGGATGTCCATTCCCATCGCTGTTATTCAACATAGTGTTGGAAGTTCTAGCCTCAGCAATCAGACAACACAAAGAAATAAAAGGCATACAAATCAGCAAGGAGGAAGTCAAACTTTCACTCTTCATAGACAACATGATACTCTATGTGGAAAAGCCAAAAGCATCAGCTAAAAAAAAAAAATGCTAGAACTGGTCCATGATTCAGCAAAGTCACAGAATGTAAATCAATGTACAGAAATCAGTTGCATTTCTATACACCAATAATGAAGCAGCAGAAAGAGAAATCAAGGAAGAAATCCCATTTATAATTGCACCAAAACCCATAAAATACCTAGGAATAAACCTAACAAAAGAGGTGAAAATCTATACATTGAAAAGTATAGAAAACTTATGAAAGAAATTAAAGAAGACACAAAAAATGGAAAAACATTCCATGATCCTGGATTGAAAGGACAAATATTGTTAAAATGCCAATACTATCCAAAGCAATGGACATATTCAATGCAATCCTTATCAAAATAACACCAGCATTCTTCATAGAGTTAGTATAATCAATCTTAAAAGTTGTATGGAACCAGAAAAGACCCTGAATAGCCAAAGCAATCTCGAAAAAGAAAACCAGAGGCACCTGGGTGGCTTACTCAGTGAAGCGTCTGACTTTGGCTCAGGTCGTGATCTCACGGTTTGTGAGTTCGAGTCCTGCATTGGGCTCTGTGCTGACAGCTCAGAGTCTTGAGCCTGCTTCAGACTCTGTGTCTCCCTTTCCCTGCTCCTCCTCCACTCACCCTCTGTCTCTGTCTCTCTCAAAAATAAAAAAAAAAAACATTTAAAGAAAAAGAAAAGAAAAAGAAAACCAAAACTAGAGGTATCACAATTCCAGGCTTCAAGCTATGTTACAAAGCTGTAATCATCAAGATAGTATGCTACTGGCACAAAAACAGACCCATAGATCAATAGAACAGAATAGAGAACCCAGAAATGGATCCACAAATGTATGGCCAACTAGTCTTTGACAAATCAGGAAAGAATATCCAATGGAATAAAGACAGTCTCTTCAGAAAATGGTGTTGAGAAAATTGGACAGAGACATGCAGAAGAGTGAATCTGGACCACTTTCCTACACCATACACAAACATAAACTCAAAATGGATGAAAGACCTAAATGTAAGACAGGAAGCCATCAAAATCCTAGAAGAGAAGGCAGGCAAAAACCTCTTTGACCTCAGCAACAGCAACTTCTTACTTGACATTTCTCTGGAGACAAGGGAGACAAAAACAAAAATGAACTATTGGGACCTCATCAAGTAAAAGCTTCTGCATGGCAAAGGAAACAATCAGCAAAACTAAAAGGCCACCAATGTTATGGGGGAAGATATTTGCAAATGACATATCAGATAAAGGGTTAGTATCCAAAATCTAAAAAGAACTTATCAAACTCAACACCCAAAAAACAAATAATCCAGTGAAGAAATGACAGAAGACATAAATAGACACTTTTCCAAAGAAGACATCCAGATGGCTAATAGACACATGAAAAAATGCTCAACATCACTCATCATCAGGGAAATTCAAATCAAGACCACAATGAGATACTACCTCACACTGATTAGAATGGCTAAAATGAACAACTGAGGCAACAACAGATGTTGGTGAGGACGCGAAGAAAGAGGAATCCTTTTGCACTTCTGGTGGGCATGCAAACTGGTACAGCCACTCTGGGAAACAGTATGGAGATTCCTCAAAAAGTTAAAAATAGAACTACCCTTGACCCAGAAATTGCACTACTTGGTATTTATCCAAAGGATGGATACAGGAGTGCTGTTTTGAAGGGATACATGCACCTCAATGTTTACGGCAGAGCTATTGACAATAGCCAAATGTCCATAGACTGATGAATGGATAAAGAAGATATGGTATGTGTGTGTGTGTGTATTTATATTTATATTTATATTTATAATGGAATACTACTCAATGATCAAAAAGAATGAAATCTTGTAACAACATGACAACATGGATGGAACTAGAGTGTATTATGCTAAGCTTATTAGCCAGTCAGAGAAAGACAAATATCTTATGACTTCACTTATATGTGTAATTTAAGATACAAAACAGATGAATATGAGGGAAGGGAAGCAAAAATATAAAAATAGGCAGGGGACAAACCATAAGAGACCATAAGAGACCCTTTTTTAAATATAATTTATTGTCAAATTGGTTTCCCTACAACACCCAGAGCTCATCCCAACAAGTCCCCTCCTCTCTGCCCATCACCCACTTTCCCCTCTCCCCCACCCCCCAACTACCCTTAGTTTGTTCTCAGTCCTTAAGAGTAAGAGACTCTTAAATGTAGAGGAACAAACTGAGGGTTGCTGGAGGGTTTGGGGTGGGGGGATGGGCTAATTGGGCAAGGGGCATCAAGGAGGACACTTGTTGGGATGAGCAATGGGTATTATATGTAGGTAATGAATCACTGGATTCTACTCCTGAAATAATTATTGCACTATATGCTAACTTGGATGTAAATTAAAATAAATTAATTAGTTAAAAAATTTTATGATGTAACAATTTAGCAGTATACAGATCTGTTGAATAGTAGGATGCTTTATAATTTGGGTTAACAACAGTATTGTTCTTAACAGCATTAAAGGTTCAAAGTAACAAGTAAAAAATATGATTTGTCACTCATAAATAAATAAATAAATAAATAAATAAATAAATAAACAAACAAACAAACAAACAAACAAAGTAGTGGGTCCAGAATTTGAACTCTGAGCTGATTCTGAAAACAATTTTTTCCTGGTACATCCAGGTTTTCGCTCAAATTACTTCATTTAATACAACAGTGTATTAAAGATATTCTTTTTTCCTCAGGCCAGGATCTTTTGGTTTTAAGGAAGAGAGACCATTCAAATAATTCAAGTGAAAGGGAGGGTTTTGTTTTGTTCGATTTGCTTTTGCTCATTTGTTTTAAAATAAAGATACAGGGGCGCCTGAGTGGCTCAGTCTGTTAAGCATCTGAATTCGGCTCAGGTCATGATCTCACGGCTTGTGAGTTCGAGCCCCATGTGGGGCTCTGTGCTGACAGCTCAGAGCCTGGAGCCTGCTTCATGTTTTATGTCTCCCTCTCTCCCTGCCCCTCCCCTGCTGATGCTGTCTCTCTCTGTCTCTCAAAAATAAATAAACATTAAAAAATTAGATTTTAAAATAAAGATATAGGGGCCTCTTGAAGAACCCAAGTGAGGAAATAAACAGAACTTTATGCATGCTGGGATAGGCGCTGACCCCTAATGAAGGTCTGCCCTCACTCTCTCCTTAAAGTCTCCCTAGTCTGTCCCTCCCAGTTTGCTCTGTTTTTCCTCCTATGAAGGAGTTATCTTTGCTTCTTTATCAGTTTATCCATGGCCTTCAAACTTTCCCAAACTTGAGGGGCCTCCAGGTCTTATCCATTTTACTTTTAAAATAAGAGACTTGATTAGAGCAGTTCTTTCTGGGCAGAGCCCTTCATTGACCATCATTTATAAGCTGCTGATTGGATGTCCTCCTAGTTCCAAAGAACTGTGGTTAGAAGCAGCAGAAGTAGAGAAATATGGTTCATGGCCATTTAGCAGAGTGTGGTAGGACAGAGATATATTCCTTGCCCTGGCTGGTTCCTGACTGATCCCAGAAGTAGTCCTAGGAATTTAGAGATTCAAGAATTCTGAGAATGCTTACCTATTTCATCTTGAAAGCAGTTATGAGCTCTACCAATTCTATGATATCACAAGCTTATAATATCATCTGTGCTGACTTGAGGTGAAAGACCATTGGAAAGCAAGACTTTTGGACATAAAGGAGCTACTGCACTTGATAGTTATAGTAATATGATTATGATAGTAATGAAGAAGGGCCTGTTTCTTCATCTGGCACTGAAGAGCTTATGTAGAAGAAAGTTCTAAGCTCAGGGATTCAACCTCTTGGCTCAAGTCAGCACATGGTCAAAGAAATAGAGAACTTCCATGATGATGCTAACAGAACTTCCTATTTTTATATCATAGGCTGAGGACCAGATCAAAATCTGGTTGTACAGACTTCTGAATTACAACACAAGTGCAACTTTCAGCAATGCCAAGTGTCTTATGTTGAGGTTACGTTATGTTAATATGATATGTGGGGCCTTGAAATTGAGGTGAAGACATTTGGATGAGTTTGCAAAATCTGAGAACCTTGCACCCCAAATCTACTGAGACTTTCTTACCAATACAAACACATCCTTACACACCATCTGAGGCCACTCACTTGAGGTAATAGGCTTTCAAGAAAAAGCCTATTCTGAAAATTGGCCATCACTCTGCTCCTTACTTACAAACCCATAGTTATAGTCTGATCCATGAGTCCTCAGTCTAACCCTAGAGATAGTTTATATACCAAAACAACAGCAAGATTTTGTTAAATTTATATCCATAAGAACCTGAGACGGAAAAATACTGGACTGGACTACATGTATTATTATCCAAGATTCTGGACTTCATGCGCTAGTTTGAAGAGCTGGAAGTAGCTCTAACAATTTGGTTGGCTGGTTGACTGTTGGTTGACTGTTGGCCCAACAGAAGTCTATATTTAACAAAGCAGAGAGGCTAGAACTTCCCTAAGATAATGTCAAAGACTTAATAATATGAGAAAGCTGAAAGGAAATTATTTTGTGCAACCCGCTTACCCACCACCAGACTATGTCTCCCAGGAGAAGCCAGAGACTGACCTTTATTAAGGATTTGAAAAATGCTATAGTAAAGACAAGACCAGAGCCTTGGACAGCCCTTTGAGAATGACAGTGGGAGAATTTACAATGAAATGGGATTTTTGGTTCAGTGGGAATGATGGGGTCCTGGAACAATGAGTCCAACAGATAGTGTTCAACCAGTGGACAAGATGGGTGCAATTACTATAATATGCAAAAGGGGTGAAGACAGTTTTAGGTTTGAACTGCTGGGATCACACAGTCACCTTTGAAAAGAAGCATGGGTACCCTACTAAACTATTATTTTACATAAGCAGAAAAATTCTAGGTCAGCAGAAACATGATTTGAGTAATCACAAAAGGAAATTATTTTTCTTTCAATTCCAAGACTTTTGCCAGCTCAAAGGAGTCCCAATTAGTTGATGAAGAGAAGACTGGGTCTCTTTAGGAAGGAAACTTTAGCGCTGTCAGAAATATATAAATCTTCCTCCAAGCCATCCACAAAGGACCCCAGGGTGACTAAGTATCTGGAAAAGAGAAACAATGAAAATTTTGAGGTCTTACTAAGCACTAAACAGATGTTGACATAAATCTCTGAAAAGCCCAAACATCCCTGTGTTCTACCATTCTGTGTTCTACAATCTACCTGTTCTACCATTCTACCATCTACCCTGTGTTCTACCATCTACCACTCAGAGCAAATCTATAGCATATTCTACTGACAACTGTAATTTATGTTTTTGAGAAACAGCTGTTAGTTTCCTATTGAACTCTGGTAGAGCCTGAAAGTTTGACCATGGGACATCAGATTAGTAGGCAGCACAACTTGCCATCATGAACTGGGTGATATCTGACCCATCAAGCCATATGGCTGTGCACGCACAGCAGGAATTCATTATCAAGTGAGAAATGCCTTACTTCCTTTGATATATAAGAGTTCCTTGGTCAGAGTAAGGTGGGTGCTCAGCAATGGCAAATATCCAGATCAACCTTGGTAAGGGATAGTCCATATTGTTGAGCCATCCTCCCTATTGCTATGGTTACTTTGTACATGGACCACTGAGCAAGCTGAGGAGAAACCTAATATTCACATATTAATATCATTATGTCCATCTGACTTTTGAAAGTCTCCTCTGCAGTGGAGGCCATTGGTTATCAGATGAGACATAAATATTATCATGTTCCATCCATTCTGAGAGGTCATACCTTTTCCCTAGATTTCTTTGTCATAAACCTTCCAATCTATTTTAAGTCCCCAATCAACCAGCAAAACCATTAGCCATTGTCTAATGATCCTTACCTCTGGCTACCTCTCCTGCTGAGCAAAGTGCTCAAAGTTCTGACCATCAGGAAAATTTCTCTTCACCACTGTCCTTCAGGGCCATCTTGAAAGGGGCTGAATACAATGGCAGTCTATTTCTTGTTGGTGCCACTATGTTGTGTGAATGCATCTGTAAACCAGATATAAGTTTTTATGTCCCTCTCATATGCTCATAAAGAGCTTCTATGAGGCTTGAATTTGGAGGAAGTGAAGGGGAGCAATGCAGCAGGAAGAGGTATCATGAGACTACCTTCTGGTTCTTCTTGAGCCCAATCTTATACATATGTAGCTATCAAACCAGCAGGGAAACAACATCGGGAGGGGGAAGCTGCCCTTCAGAATGCTTTCAGCTGGGGAGCAATATATGGTGCCATTTTCTCCCATAGCATGAATTCACAAGTCCAAGGATCAAGGGGTAGAAATGTTAAATAACCCTCTCACCATTACCATCCTTGAAAACTTGGTCTGGAGGTTTAGAGTTTTTGTCTGTCACCAGGGAATACTGTCTCAGGTGATGTACAATGTTCCCACTGACTCGCATATTGAGACATGGCAATTTGGGGCCCTCATACCAACAGGCAGATAGGAAAGAGGACTTAATGAGCTGGCTGGGTAATACATTCTGATTTCCAAGGGGATATTAAGTTGGTGCTATATAGTGGGGGACAAGAGAGGACCAGTTCTGGCACCCAGAGGATTTAGTGGGCTCTTCTTAGTACTCCCATGTCCAAAAGTAAAATCTAATAGAAACTACAGCTATCCATTCAAGTCAGGACCCCTGAGGACTCACACGACTCAGAAATAAAGGTTTGTGTCATTTTACCAAAGTAAAGAATGCCAACGAAGTTATGGCAAAGGGAATTTGGAAAGGGTAGTGGGGGAAAAAAGGTGATAATATCAACCTAATGACAGTTACAGAAATGAGAACTGTAGTAGTTTTCAATAATACAATATAATGTAAAATAGAAATAAATGGAAATAAAAATACAAAATATATAAATAAGTTTTTAGATTACACACACACACACACACACACACACACACACACATCCATTTTACCTGTTGCCTATTATTTTAGACAAGGAGAATTGGTGGTACTTACCCAGTATAGTTCATATACCACATGTGAAGCCAAATCTGGATCTGACAGAGAGAACTATGTATACACTTTGAGATGGAGCCAGAGATTGCTGGGACTTTGTGTCTCTCTCTCTGAAGGGAGAGGATATCTTAAAGGAGATCTGATCCTTGTAGTTGACTCAGTAATATTATCGAATGAGAGTTAAATATGTCTAAATATATGAGAATAAATAGAGACACAAAAGGAGTGGTTGTGCCAGTTATTTGCCATCTGCTCTCATAGCTTCCCAGCCCTCAGCCTGCTGTGTTCTCTCAGACTTCATTTCCCAGACTTCCTTGCCAACCTCCAATTAGGATTGGCCAATGGTAGAAACTAGCAAGAGATTGGCAGGAAGGAAAAAGAGAGAAGCAAAGTAATCCCTCCCCATTCTCCCTGGTCTTACAGTGTCTCTAGCTGCGTCTCTTCTGTCCCTCAGCTCTGACTAGGTGGCTTCTCTCCCATAGTCCCAGCTTCAGCTCACACAGGTGGTTCTGGCTTTCGGACTCCATGCTTTACCTCCTTTATTTGTCCTTTCTGCCCTAGGGAGGTAGTAGCTTCCTGAAATTACTAATGTCTGGGATACCTTACCTTCCACTGTGCTCTGTCAGCTTCTTTACACATTGCTCCTCGTTCCCCAGATTAAATTCCTGCTGTTGATCTTTGTGGTTTAGGCTATGTTTCCCAAACCTAATTACTACTTTGTGTGCTGTCACATCACTAGAAAGTACTGTGTTAAGTCTTATGAGTTTCTATCATCTGCTTGACTTTTCTTTCCCACGAAATCCAAATGAGCACATGTGTTTGTGAATCACTTAAAAAATCAAATTCACACACATCAGTGCCTTGCAAAGAACATCCAGAACTGAGCTTACTCTGGGAAGCTTTAGGACCACTGCAGCTCTGCTCAAAGAAAAGGTCACAACTGTTTTGCAACAAACAGCTGCGTCCTAGAATCATCCTTTAATCGTGTCTAGTATGATATGCTGATGAGGGAGAGGCCATGTCCTCCAAGGGGCTAATTATCAGTGTGATGGGTCTTCTAAGTTCATCTCTGCCTAAGTAGTTACTCATTTCCTTTAAACACACAGTAGGGGGAAACTTTCTTAAAGGAAAGTTGTGTTCTAGAAATCACCTCTTAAGAAAATGGAATATAAAAAACTTGGAATTTTAAAATAGAGAAATAAGGAATTAATCAGATGCATTATAAAAATATTGGTTACTTTAGGAAAGCATAAAATTCATAATACCTTTAAACACAAAATCCGTGTAATGCATTTAAAAATATTTTCAGGAACATATCTCATTAAAAAGCTTCAACTTGGGGCGCCTGGGTGGCGCAGTCGGTTAAGCCTCCGACTTCAGCCAGGTCACGATCTCGCGGTCTGTGAGTTCGAGCCCCGCATCAGGCTCTGGGCTGATGGCTCAGAGCCTGGAGCCTGTTTCCGATTCTGTGTCTCCCTCTCTCTCTGCCCCTCCCTCGTTCATGCTCTGTCTCTCTCTGTCCCAAAAATAAATAAAAAATAAAATAAAAAAAAAACGTTGAAAAATAAAAAGTTTCAACTTCAGCTCCCTTCATTTGGCATGCAGGCCTAGACATGGAGACAGTTAAATCATTCTTGCTTTCTAAGTAATGTCTAATTTTCCATTTCTCAGCTTATACAAAACTGGCTATTTGTTTTTCTTTTCCTTGTTTTCAAAGTTTGTCTTATACTTAGTCAGGTTTTTATTTTCTAATTCTCAACAAAAACTGTAACATTTTAATTTTTAGTAAGCATCAAGTCTTACTTTTTTGTTTTATGGTGTGAAGGTAGTAGTTAACAAGCACTGTACTAAGGAGAAATCACAGAAACTCTAAATAGGGTACAGATGAGTCATAGGTCCAAGGTGACCTGGCCTGGTCACTTTACTCTTGGTTTGTGGACCAGCATCTCTGGGCTCTGCTTAGGAACATGATCTCTAACCTCACCCAGACCTACTGAGTCAGAAATTCGAATTTCAACACGGTTCCCAGTTCGTTCACATTCACCTTCAAATTTGGGAAGCACGGTTCTGTGGTATAAAGGTTTTTAGAGAAGCAATAAAAAAGGTAAAGTAGTTGTGGGTAAGCACACACAGACTGTTGAGTCTTGAGTCTGGGTTCCAGCACTGACTATCTTGGGAAGGACATGGCTCTAAAGGAAGAACAGAAAGCAGTTTTGGTCCCTTCAGACCCTAGGGTAGTGACTGGACAAGGAGGGTACATGGCTTATTTTGCATCAGTGTGTCTCTTCTTCTCCCCAAATCCTGCAAGCATAGAGGCCACCTATAGTTCTTCAGAAACCTGAAGTGACCACAGCAGACATCCATTCCCTCCTGCTTCATTCTCAACCAAGCACCACCCTAGACAGGCATCCCTATCTCAGCCTTGTGTAGACCCTGGTCAGCTGAAGGCCTGTGTGTTCCTTCCTTAAAGAATGAGGGACCCTTTCCCAGAGCTCTCCAGCAGCCTCCCCAACATACTGTTAGCCAGGGTAAATTGTTAGCACTTGGGGAACTTGCATGTCAAGGCAACAAGTCTGGCAATGGGCTAAGACTGACCAAGATTTCTACACTGAGGAAAGCTCACATTCCCAAACAGTGGATTACTGGGCATAAGTGGGAAAAAGAAAGGTGCTTACTACAAAAAGTAAGGTGCTCAAGTATCAGTGTGCACAGGGGAGTCATCTGGGCCAGTCAAAAAGGGTGGATATGGCAAACAAAGGAGTGTGAGGGGAGGGGAATGCCCCACCTTCCCCCAGCTGTGTACCCCCCAAGACCCACAACCTCCTGCTTTCTGGGGAGGTAAGAGCCAACACGTGGGGAGGCTGCCACCTCAAAGGTGGACCTGAGTCCAGATGAAGCAATTTTCATGACTCTGTTATAGCGAATGATATTCTCCAAATCCACAGGACCAGAAATCAGCTATTCATCTTTCCTCCAGGCCAGGTTGGGTGTGGGTGTGGGAGGGACATTAGAAATGTTTCTATTTCCTCTTCTCGGTTTTACCCCAATCCTCAATGGCTATGGGCCAGTAGTTTGTTGGAGGCAATCGCAGACATGCAGGTCCAGGAAGGCCAGGCTGTGGAATCCTGTGTGTTCTTCCTTAGCACACTGGCGAAGCACTTTTCACTTTGTGTGATTATCTCTTATTGCACTGATAGAAAGAATGGTAAGCAGAAAAACAGACCCAATCTGATGGAGGTCCCTAAGATGCCTGAAGAGCAGGCCCTCTGATTTAAGCAGCCAGCCTGAACAGAGAGGGCCCAATGGCACAACAGGCCTGGTTTCCTCAGTGGTTGTGATCAGAAGCTGTCCTGTGTTCCCTCCCTTACTAGGGACTCAAGTTAACTATTAAATACATTATATGTCAGCCTCCATAAAGGCTCCTCCCCAAACCAGGACTCACTGACCCAATTTGGGCTGAGATATGTGGGGGCAGTGGGCCCTTGATAAAAATTCCCTTACTCTTGAAAGGAAGCTCCAGGGTGAAACTGAGTCCCTCAGTGATGGGGCCCCACATCTGCAGCCATGGAGGAGATTCAGCTGAGCATAGCAGTCTAAGAATGGCAGAACATAGGGCATAGTGATGGAATGAACCTGAGTCCCTGATGACATCATGAAATGACCATCACATCTTTGGAAGGTCATGTGATAAGAGATAATAAACACTCCTCCTTAGACAACTTGGTTGTGATTTTTTAGAACTTAAAACTGATAATAATAGAGTAGCCCTGCTACTCACAATGAAAAAGCACAGGCTTTGCCCTGTGGCCAGTTTATCAATATTGTCTTGCATCTGTAGGTTCCTTCATTATTTGTCAACGTACATGGTCACAATCACTACTTATCTGCTAAGTTAGGGGGTTAGCTTGAGGGAGAGGAGTACTCATTCCTCTATCTTCTGAAATTGGTTCTGAGATTGAGAGGGTGTTCTGGTTAGGACAAGAGCCACTCTGCAGGAGTGGGACTATGTATATCTCTGAGTTCTCGAGGGGCTTGCCTTTGTAACACACCTATCTGCCCCCAGGAAATGGTGACCCACGAGAGCCTGACCAGTCCAAGCATTTTCAGGTGACATGCAGTTACTGCCAGTGAGAGCAAAGGACATACTTTCCTAGTTGTACCACCACCGACCTCCCCAGGTTATACCTGCAGGAGGGCCTGAGGGTGTGGTCTGACCTAGTGACAGCACCCCAGCCCAGGTGAGCTCAGCCTGGCTTTCCATGTCATCTATGAGCTCTTTGGTCTGACCCAGACACTCGCCAGGTTCTTTTTTTTTTTTAAATAGTTATTTTTTTGAGAGAGAGACAGAGTGCATGCACCAGGAAGGGCAGAGAGGAAAAGAGGATCTGAAGCAGACTCCGTGCTAACAGAAGCAAGCCCAATGCAGGGCTCGAACTCATGAACCCTGAGATCATGACCTGAGTCAAAGTAGGATGCTCAACCAACTGAATCAAACAGGCACTCCTAGGCTCTTATTTCCAACTGGCTGCCTCACCTTTCAACTTAGATAAGCATCTCAAATTTAACCCATCCCAAAATATAAACTTCGGTTTTCCCCTAAAACTTTTTCCTTCCACAGGTTCATCATCTCAATAAAGATACCACATTGTTCAAGTCAGAAACTGGAATCTTTTGTTTTTTTTATATACTCCAAACCAGACAAAAATTAACTGACGATGTTGGAACACAAGCCAGTGGCTCCCTCTGAGGAGGTGGGTGGGGCAGGGACTGGGAGGGGCACAGAAAAGCTCTGGGAGGTGATGAGGTTTTCTGTCTTGGTCTGGGTAGTGGTCACCCAGTGTGTTCACATTGTAATGATTCATTGAGCAGCAGTAACTGACCCCCTACTCTACTGTCAGAAGAGCAGACAGGCCCAAGAATATTGCTTTGCCTCTTTTGAAATATGTTGGTATTAGTATTACCTTATATTTATATGTTACTCTTCTATTTTGTATGTTATTTTTAAAGTTTATTTTAATATTCTTTGAGATTGTTACATGTTAATTTTTCTATGTTTGTCTCAAAAATATTAGAATGTCATGTAAAATTGCTTGGAACCTAATTCTTCAGACTGGACAGAAATCGATGTGATGTGGTGGCTCTTCTTCCAAGCTGCCTGAGTTTGAGCCCTGGTTCTACCACTTAAGTTTTAAATTGTGTCTCAGCTTCCCCATCTATAAAATGGGCATGGTGATGATAAATATAGCATTCAAATGCAGAAGTGCACATTCAGAATGGTGTCTGGCAGGATCAAGTGTCATATAACATTAGCTTTTTCTTTTAAAAAAAATGCTTTATGAAAAGTTTCATTCATATACAAAGGAAGAAGGAATGGCATACTTAACCCCATACACCCAAAACCAGACCAGTGATTATCAACACATGGCTGGTCTTTTTTCATTAAGACCTCTCCATCTACTTCTACAATCTCAGGCAGACAGATATAATACCATTTCACCGAAATATATTTTAGTATATATGTCTAAAAGATAGGAACTCTTTTTGAAAATGTAACTGGGATTCATTCTTGAGTCTTCCCTAGCCTTCTCCATTCATTCCATTAGTAAGTCCTGAGGATGCTAACTCCAAAACAGTTTTCCAGTTTAGGCCTTTCTCTTGGCCTCCACACCAGAGCTCCGTTGTTGCTAGGATGGTTACCTCATGTTCCACCTCTACCTCTTGTCCTCCAACTCACTAGTCCATTCTCCACAACGCAGCCAGCAATATGCTTTTAAAAGATGTAAATTAGACAGTGTCATTCTGTTACTTAAAATCTTCCAGAGGCTTCCCATACATGGAGAATATAGTTCATTGATTCCTGCTAGCCTTCCTTCAGAAACCAGCCCTGGTCACTCTGTTATTTCATCCTCTGTGGTTCTTCCCTAAGACTCTTCTGATGTGTGATTCTGCTTAGTTGTCCATTTAGTACCTTATTGTCTGCCTCCCCCAACAAGACTGTATGCAACTCCAGGGCAGGGATAGAGGTCACTTGTCACTGGTCACAGGGCTTTGCATGGGGGATGGAGTGCAGTAAGGTGACCAAGGAGGGTTTGTAGAATAATACTTATTCTCAAGGTCTCAGTTACACCTGGCCAGCACAGGTGTGACCTCTAAAGCCTTTCAGGAGGGAAAGGCATAAAAGCAAGTCTAGTTTGTCCTTAGGTTCTAATGTTGCAAATCTGGGTGAGCTGTGTATTTCCTTGCTTTCTATGCAAACGACTTCTATATGCCTCCCTCCTCTAGGTGCCAAGGTCTTCTAATCCTCTTCGGGTCTCCCTGTTATATTTTCTTAAGTGTTCTATTCATAAGATATGAGTTTCTAATGACACTGAGATGGAATCATTTCTGTCTCACCATTCACTCATTCAATTCCAAAGAGGGTAGCCTTGAGGCTGGAGGGCTGATTCAAAGCCCATCCCTCCCCTGAACTGCCACTTAAAAGTGTTGTTAGGAGTAAAATGGTAACTCAAGGTAAGTGCTGCTAATAGCACTGGTAGAGAACAAGCACTACTTAAGCATGGGTTGTGAGTATTGTTTCTAAGAAAAATATTTACTCGTGAAGAATGGAAGTCGCTTGTAACCATGCATTTGTAAGTTCTAGGGTGGCTTTAGGTTATGATATAACAATAAGATACAGTTTTACCCAAAGTATGTGTTTGTTTACCTCAGTCAACTAGAGGTAAGCACATGGCATTGTCACCCACTCTACCAGGTCCTGGGGACAGAATGGTGACCAAACAGATGTAGACCCCTGCTCCCAGGAAGTTTACATTCTAGAAGAGAAGACAGACACTAAAACATTCTTACAAATATTTTATTACATAATTTTTGAAGGACTTAGCTGAGTAGGGGTCAGGGAAATACTCTCTGAAGAGGTGGTGTTTAAACTGAAACCTGAAGGTTAGCTGTCAGACTTTCTGCAGTTGCTTGAAATAGCCACTCCTAGAACTGCCCTGTATTACTTTACACCTGCTAATTGGTTTGTTGATATTATCTTCCCTCTTTGACCTTTCTCATACATTGTCTTTATTAATCTATGGGTATTGCCAACGACAGCCGTGCAAAGAGTAACCATGTTACTAGGCCTCTGCTATCCTATTTGACTTGTTAAATGTGCTTCAAGGAGTTTCTTATTCTAAATAATGGAAATCCATCTACACTAGCTCAAGAGTTTAAAAAGGACTGGATTATAAGGACATGCATGTAGATGATCATGAAACCCACTGCAGCCTCATGAAGAAACAGGACCTAGAAGGTTGTTTCCAAGTCCTGCTCCCAGCCCCATGGTCACTTGTCTCCATTTCCATCTGCACATCGCCCATTGTCTGTCTTTGCAGACTGTTTACATGAACATTTATCACCAAACATGAGTTCACTCCTTGGTGAGTTACAGGTAGCAACTACTGCAGGTGGAGCTGTCACGCAAAGTAAACGTAATTTGCAGCAAATAAGGAGATACAGGGAATAACTTCCAAAGCTGTGACTGTCTGAGCAGGGGTTCTTTTTATTTAGGATTTAGGATAAATATTCAGAGAAGGGAGCAGGTAAAGGCAGGCATAAAGTTGCAAAGGCCTACTTAGAAAATAAGCCTACACATGCATGCATATATACGTTAATGAAGCTTTTGCACCTCAGGGGAGCACAGGGTGGAGACTTTAACACTATAATGAGGCAGAGGTAACCAGTTGGCAAGGGGAAGGGGCTATGAGCATGCTCCAGAGAGTGCCTATATAAACTGGATGGGGTCTATGTCCCCTTATCTCTGTAAGGAATGCAAGACCTTTGCTTAACTTTTGAAATAGCACTAGCGGTTTTAGTACTGATTTATTGTCTCTGATATGGTTAGGCTTATTTTCTGGCCTAGTAGAGACTGTTTTTGCACTCCCTTTGTTACCTTAAAATCTTTAACTACTGAGGTTTTTACATTTTTTTGTAATTCTGACACCTAGGAAGTTTCCCAAGAAATGTGCTAGGGCAAAGTAGAGCAGGTACATAGGGCATATAGATCTTGGAAAATAGCTGGGGGCCTAAAAGGACTTTTGTGTCACAAAAAGTAAGTCTCATCTTTCTTTTTCTGAGGGCCCTTCACTCTTTGCATACACAGCTACAACTGTCCCCTGGTCTCCAGGCTAGCATGTCCCCATGAATTGGCCAGCACAGACTGGCTTTTCTGCATCCCAGTTCTCAATTCTCAATCAAGATCTATTGTGCTTGGTGTAGTTTTGGTCATGCTTTCAGATGTGTGCCTGGGAGGGCCACTGTTACGGAACCAGGCTGGAACGCTGGCAGAAAAACCAAGCAGCACTTGGAGATCTCGGTGGATCGGAGATTTATTTAACACCAGCGGGCTCAGAGGAGACCATTTCTCCAAAGATCTGAGCTCCGAATGAAGGGGAGAAGGTTAGTTTATAGTTGTCAGCTTCCATATCTGTGGCAGGTATTTGCGCACATGCGTGGCAAACAGGACAAGAAGAACCTGGAAGAGGGGTCTCTAAGCTAGAGACCAGAGCTTGTTTTAGTCCCATAGGCCATCTTATGGTGTAAAACTTTATTCATTTTCCCAACATTCCCCCCTTTGATGCCTTTTAAAATCTTTTATTAGGCATCGCTTTTTAGCTCTAGGGGTTGGTACCCTTGGAGGGCTAAGGTACGTGCTGCAGTTTAGCAAGCATCAGTGTTTTCAATAAAACGTACCAGGGTATTTAGTATACATGGGTCAATGGTCACAAGTAAAATTACGGAAAGGAGGGGCCCTGCCAGGGGAGCCAGGATGCCCAGTCTGTGAGATCCCATCCTCTCCATTGACTGATATTTTCCTGTTGTCTACTTTGAATTCTTTCCTTGAGTTCCTTAACCTTAGTCCTGATTATTCCTGATTGGATTACAAAATAGCAGCATTCCTCCCCGGAAAGATACAAGTCCCTCCTTCTCCTGAAGTGTGGAGGTCGAGAGCTCACCTATTTTGGAGGGACACCACTGCCAGGGAGTTTATTTGGCTTTATAAGATTGTCAGGGAGTCTGCTATCCATTCCATGTCCAGTTTGTTGATGCAGTCTCTATTAGCCCAACAACAAGAAGCAAGATCAGGGCTATGACACCAGTAAGGGGCAAGGGCTGGCAGAGTTGCATCCAAACCCCTGGGCTCTGTCCACATGTTGATTCCTCAAGCTTCTGCCATGCACAGATCAGCTAGCTACCAGGGTGTGGCTGGAGTAGGACTGGAGATCTCAGGGGCCAGTGTCTTTTTGAGGGTCAGTTTTAAGCAGGTTGACTAGATCTGGATCACTTCACCAGGTTGAGAGTTCATCTGAGTTGGCCTTCTTAGCTCTGGAGTGATGGACCCATGGGGTTATACCTGAAATGGAATCCTCTGTTTGGTAGTATATCTGTAAAGTCCACCTCCAAGCCTTCGAAAGGTGCATGTTTCTGGTAACTGTAAGATCAGGGTTAGGGAAGATATGGTTTGCATATTTAGGTATCCATCCTGTTTTCCAATTGTTTAAATGATCATATGCCCATGGGGTCTTATTATTATCCCCACAGAATAACAAGCACAGAAGATTGTATACACATGAAATACTGTGACAATTTTTCTGAAGTTTTCTGAAGTTGTCTAGTTTAGGCAAGCAACATTTAAAGACAATCATAACTAGAATTTAACATCCATAACGGTGCATTGTTGAAACATAGTTTTTCTCTCTAAAAACTCCCCTTTCCAGAGACAGCCAAATTGACACCAATACATTTGTAGAATAAGTCCAGTCTTAACAAACCTGGCCTAATTATTTACATAAGCTCAGCAAGAATAGTGATTGATCATGAGGATCTTTTAAAGTGTACTTTGCTAGAAACTTTTATAAGGAATCTCCCAGTTGAACATTTAGTAGCCTCTCCAGACCAGAAGCCAAGCCAAATACTTGCCATGAGACAGGCCTACAATACCTGTAGAATTGGGCAAATTCCTCTTCATGAGGTCCTCAAGATATCCTGAGGTTCCTGCACCTGCCAGAAAGTGACCTTCTTTACTCACCAGGTGAGGCTTCTGGGAACTCTGTAAGCAAAGTATCAGGCCAACATTTCCAAGGGGCTTTATGGCTCCATGTTTCATAAAGCCAACCTTAGTTCCTGAAAGCTGTCTGGTCATATCTGAGTCTATGAATGTCATTTTCAAATATGACAGTCCAGTCAAAGCCTTGGTAAAATAACCAGTATTTCCAATGGTGACCTGTTACAAGATGAACAGATTCTTCCTGAACTTATGCAAACAATTGTAACTGCCATGAAAGAAAGAATATTCACTGAGAGTTTTTTAATTTCAGGGGAGTTCTTTAGAGAGAAAAGATAAATGCTTCAGTTTACAAATGAATACTTTATGACATTTCTGTATTTCATAGATATCTTAGGAGCAAGTTTCCTTAATCTAGAAGAGCAAACATTAGAGAACCAGCAATATTTTTGACAAGAATCACAAAACTATAATCTTCCTCAATTCATTTAATCCCATGTTCCTAATTTTTGTTCAGTTTCAATGCAGCTTTTTAGTTCTGGAAATTCTTACCCATTTTAGTATTAATCTTAAAGATGTCAAATACCTGTATTTGTCCCCAAAGTCCTTCTTATAAATCTCCTTGAAAAAGAAACACGTTTTGTGAGAGAATAAGAACAATTATAAATGACAAAATCTCAGAAATAGACATTGTTAAAGATCTGATGAGAGTTCATTATGATGCAAGTGATAAAGAAATTCAGTTATTTCTGTGACACATAACACTTCAAGTAATCAGAATATTAAGTGATGACCTTATACCAAAACATTAAAACTTTAGGAATTGAATATACAGCATTTACCTGTGCAATACAACCTCAGGTTTACTGTTGTATGACAGTGCTTTTCCAAGTAACTTATCATCCCAAATAAAAGGGCCTAATTACAAAAACAGACACATAGACCAATGGGATAGAATAGAAACCCCAGAACTAGACCCACAAACGTATGGCCAACTCATCTTTGACAAAGCAGGAAAGAACATCCAATGGAAAAAAGACAGCCTCTTTAACAAATGGTGCTGGGAGAACTGGGCAGCAACATGCAGAAGGTTGAAACTAGACCACTTTCTCACACCATTGACAAAAATAAACTCAAAATGGATAAAGGACCTGAATGTGAGACAGGAAACCATCAAAACCTTAGAGGAGAAAGCAGGAAAAGACCTCTCTGACCTCAGCCGTAGCAATCTCTTACTCGACACATCCCCAAAGGCAAGGGAATTAAAAGCAAAAGTGAATTACTGGGACCTTATGAAGATAAAAAGCTTCTGCACAGCAAAGGAAACAACCAACAAAACTAAAAGGCAACCAATGGAATGGGCAAAGATATTCGCAAATGACATATCGGACAAAGGGCTAGTATCCAAAATCTATAAAGAGCTCACCAAACTCCACACCCGAAAAACAAATAACCCAGTGAAGAAATGGGCAGAAAACATGAATAGACACTTCTCTAAAGAAGACATCCGGATGGCCAACAGGCACATGAAAAGATGTTCAGCGTCGCTCCTTATCAGGGAAATACAAATCAAAACCACACTCAGGTATCACCTCACGCCAGTCAGAGTGGCCAAAATGAACAAATCACGAGACTATAGATGCTGGAGAGGATGTGGAGAAGCAGGAACCCTCTTGCACTGTTGGTGGGAATGCAAATTGGTGCAGCCGCTCTGGAAAGCAGTGTGGAGGTTCCTCAGAAAATTAAAAATAGACCTACCCTATGACCCAGCAATAGCACTGCTAGGAATTTACCCAAGGGATACAGGAGTACTGATGCATAGGGGCACTTGTACCCCAATGTTCATAGCAGCACTCTCAACCATAGCCAAATTATGGAAAGAGCCTAAATGTCCATCAACTGATGAATGGATAAAGAAATTGTGGTTTATATACACAATGGAATATTACGTGGCAATGAGAAAAAATGAAATATGGCCTTTTGTAGCAACGTGGATGGAACTGGAGAGTGTGATGCTAAGTGAAATAAGCCATACAGAGAAAGACAGATACCATATGGTTTCACTCTTATGTGGATCCTGAGAAACTTAACAGAAGTCCATGGGGGAGGGGAAGGAAAAAAAAAAAAGAGGTTAGAGTGGGAGAGAGCCAAAGCATAAGAGACTGTTAAAAACTGAGAACAAACTGAGGGTTGATGGGGGGTGGGAGGGAGGAGAGGGTGGGTGATGGGTATTGAGGAGGGCACCTTTTGGGATGAGCACTGGGTGTTGTATGGAAACCAATTTGACAATAAATTTCATATTTAAAAAAAAGGGCCTAATTGGTCAAAAAGACTTCATTTACTATTTAAATCCTGGGAAGTTTGTTAAACCTTAGAAAGTTATAAGTATATCCTAAATAGGATTATAGATCATTAAAAATCTTAAAACTTTATTTATTCAACCAAGCTGACAGTAAAAGATCCTAAAGGTGAATGTATAGCATTATATAGTTACCAAAACCTAGGTCCTTTAACATTGAGAAGTTTTAACTAAGTAATCAAAGACCTGATAAAGACGAAACCTAAAACTTTGGTTTTCCCAGAAGACAAACCTTTGTTTGCATTGTCTTATCAAGAGTAGATCAACAGTCCAAGAAAACTTTGTCATTTGAACAGAGAGAAAAGCAGAATTTTAACCTTATACCAGTGTACTTTTAAAATTCCATTCATCTCAATCTTAGCCAATCCTGAGCAAATAACCAGTCTCATTTAGGACAAAATTACTTCCTTCTAAGCTCAACAAAAATGTTTTTCCATTCCTTATATCTTTCTTATATACCTCCTACTTTCCTACATACAGGATTGCTTTCCTTATTTCCATCAGTCTTAAGTACACTTAGCAGAATTTTAACTCTTAGGAAACTTTAGTCTCCAATTGAGGACTTAGTAACCAATTGAGAGGTGTTTACACCAGAATTTTTTTAGATGGTAAATTCATGAACCAATTAAGTACAAAGCATGTTTTCCAATAGGTCCAAATAGCCTTAATTTCTCTGCAATAAGAAGTTAAAAACACAAACCTATGTTCAGTAATCAAAGCTTTAGCAATTCACTCTATTTGGAAAAGACCTAGATGTCCAAGGGGGTGCACTTTACTCCTTGACCTTGAGGATGGGAGGAGGAGCCACTGAGGAGGGTATAGGAACCAGTTATGTAGACCACACACAAGTTGGTGCAGAAACAGCAGGGGGAGCAGAAGGCAGAAGAGGCAAGGTGCCAGTAGAAGGCAGAGAAGGAAAACCTAATTCAAAACCTTAACTCAGACAGAGGAGCAGACACCATGTTTTTTCCACCAAAGTGGAAATATGGAGTCCACATCAGGCCAGAGAAGACTGGGAATTTCCCTGAAACAAATGGAGTTTCAGCAACTGCTTGGGAACATTCCTTAAAGTCCCCATTGTGAGGTAGACTAACCACAGTTGGCTCCAATTATAGCTGTTAACCTGGGAAATGAGGGAGAATTCCTCACATCTATTAGGCAGAGGAACAGGGAAAGAGAGTCAGTGTCCCCTTCAGTCTGATTCTATCTTGGCCAGACCAATAAGGTCCCCTTCTCAGGGTTCCTCCTGATATCAGCTGGGTTTCTGGGACTTTCCCTGGATGGGACATTTATTCTTCCAGTGTCCCTTCTTTTTTCAGTATGCACATTGGTCTTTTGCTAAGGGGGCTTTGGGCATCCCCCCTTTTGGTGGTTGGGGTCTTCCTGTCTTAGCAGTGTCTATTTCTTTTAGTGAAAGAAAGGTGACCTTCTTTTTTAGTCTTCTCCCTGCTTCTCTTTTGGCTACTTCTCTGTTCATGAAAACTTACTGGCGACCTCTATCAGCTGAGTGATATTCATCCTGGCAAAGCCCTCCAACTTCTGGAGTTTTCTTCTGATATCTGGGGCAGCCTGTGCCACAAAAGAGGTATTTACCATTTGTTGACTTTCTGGTGCCTTGGGGTCAAATGGGGTGTATACATGGTATGCATAGTCTTTCATAGTAGTCTCTGGGAGACTCCCCAGGCTGCTGTGTGACTGACGATATTTTAGTCATGTTCATGGGCTTTTTGGCTCCAGCTCAAATTCCCAGAAGGATGGCTTCCTGGTATCATCGGATGTGGGCTTGCCCTTCTTCTGTGGTGAAATCCCATGTTGGGTGTTCTGCAGGTGCAGCAGCTTGAGCCCAGACAGCAGGGTCATTGATCCCTGGAGGTGCGTGATCTAGATACTGTTTGTTTCTCTCATTCTTCTTATTTCCTCTGTATTAAACAGAGTATGGAGTAACTGTTTACAATCTTCCCAACTCGGTCGGTGGGTCTGGAAGAGGGACTCCATCAAGTCGACCATTGCTTGTGGCTTTTCAGAGTATGATGGAGTGTTGTGTTTCCAATTGAGGAGGTCAGCTGTAGAGAAAGGTTGATAATACATCATGGAATGGCTGGGCTGGACTGTTCCATCTTTATTCTGTCTTTCAGGCTCTCTCATCTCCCTTACAGGCATTTGGAGAGCATTAGATCTGGGTCTGAGGCACAGTCTGGCTGCTGGCCCTTGTGGGGGAGGGTTCTCTGGGTCTGAGAGAGGAGGAGAGATGGGCAGCGCCCACTGCCATGGCAACTGTGGCTGTGGTGGCGGCTGCAGTGGTAACTGTGGTGGCGGCCACTGCAGCAGTGACTATGGCAGCAGCGCTGACTGCACAACTGCAGCTGCAGCAGAGAGACAGATGGGGGAGGAGTTTCAAACTCAGGGGGATCAGGGAGAGAGCTTGGTGAGTCATAAGGTGGCAAAAAGACAGGATCTTCCTCCAGGTCTCCTGCAAACACTAGGGAAGCAGTGGGTTGCTTTTTTGGCTCCCTGGGTGAGTCTCCAGATAAAGCGGCTAAAACTTTTGCCTGGCTCTGCTTGCTATGGATGAATCACACCCAAGGTGGAGGATTTCAGGCAATTTCAAGCCAGAAGTCGATGTGTGGAAATTGATCAGGGTGACCTGGGTCTCTGGAGACAACGTGCCAGATGAAGCAGACCATTGGGACATCCAAAGTTCCCTCAGAGGGCCCTCCTACACCAAAAGTGGGCCATTCTAACTCACATAGGGTCCTTAATGTGCCAGGAGTTATCTTAATTCCATAGTCTCCCAAAAACTGCTTCTTTGCTCTGTCCTGACCCCATAATGTTCCCATGAGGCAGAGTCACAAAGACAGACAGAGGGATACGGGTGCCCTCTATCCCCTCTAATGAGGAGACCAGTCAGATGCCTGTCTGGCCATGTCCCAAAGGAACTTAGGTGACACTAAGCTGTAGCAGTCTCAGCTTTGTGACTTACGATCAGAAGCTATTCTGATGCCACCATAGACTGTGTGCCATTCACCACGGAATGGCAGATAGGCCCACTCAGACTCCATGGGCTTTGGGGACCTTAAGGGTGCCCGTCCATGGAGCCACAGAATCAAACTCAGCAGGCAAGCTAGACTGAGTCACACATTCACACTCACATACACACCAGAGGTTATTATATTCCCTCCCACAGAATTCCTACCTGTGAGACTTCTGAGGTCTCTGGGGAGTGATCGAGTTCCCCTTCCACTCTTGCAAGTGGGTCTGACTAGATTGGGCCCCAGCCTTACCAATTCCGACGTTGGGTCCAGGTCCTCACCTACCGAGTCTCCTGAGTCTGGTGGGAATGGCAGAGCTGGGGCTGGCCTGAGGCGACCAAGGGGGAGACTGCTGACATTCAGGCAGGGCGCACCTTCTCCCTTGCAATTCCTCGATCCTTCACCACCTCACCATTTTCCCAAACCAACGGCAACAATGGGCCAGCACAATTGGTTTTCCAGGTCAGGAAACCAAATATGTTATGGAAACAGGCTGGAACACTGGCAGAAAAACCAAGCAGCACTTGGAGATCTTGGTGGATGAGAGATTTATTTAACACCGGCGAGCTCAGAGGAGACTGTTTCTCCAAAAATCTGAGCTCCAGATGAAGAGGGAGAAGGGTAATTTATAGTTGTCAGCTTCCATATCTGTGGCCGGTTTTCACACGCCTGGGAGGCAAACAGGGCAAGAAGAACCTGGAAGAGGGGTCTCTAAGCTAGAGACCAGAGCTTGTTTTAGTCCTGTAGGCCATCTTAGGTGTAAAACTGTATTCATTTTACCTGGAATAAATGACCTGAATGGATCACTGCTGGGGGTGAAGGAACAATTTTTAAATAAGGAGAGGCTAAAAATAAAAAAATAAATTAAAATATAAATAGATAGATAGATAGATAGATAGATAGATAGATAAAGCCATTGGTTGGGCTTATGCCTCCCCAAGCACACACACATATTCATAGATCACTAGGCATGGAAGGCAAGCCCAGGGTCCTGCTGACCAGCCATATTGGAGTCTGAGGCAAAGGGTTGAAAGGTGCATGACTCTTCATAGTTTCATGTATTTTGTAAGGATTTTTTTTTTGCCCCAGAATATTGAAATAGTTAAAAAGTACTGAAAAATTTGAAACATAAGCTTATTAAAACTCCCAGCATTATTTTAAGTTTAAATATTTTACTTAAAATAGAATTATCATTTTACTTTCCAGGCTTTGATGGAAGTAAAATGTTTAATAATGTTTTATCAAAATCGTTAGCCATTTAAAAAACATAAAAACATGAATATGGGGAAGCACATTATTCCCTTTACCTCAAGCTTCAATATTGCTTGGATTCTGTCTTCATTTAAATTTTTAATACTTTGTTCATCATGAATGCTTTGCATTCATGTGATCTTTTAAAATATTAAATCAAACTATTATTTATCTGGATGACTGAGTTTTCTGGCACTGCTTCCCTTGCAGTTTGTGCGCAAGGTGTGTGCCTCACCCTGATACCTGAGTGAAATATGAGGGTCAAGTCACCTGAAAGGAGACCAGAAATATAACCAACCAACAGAAAATAACCTAGGGAGTGTGCACAGTGTGGTCTTCCTCAGAAGAGCAAGGTGACTGAGGAAGGAAAGTCAGAGGTCAAGAAGTAGGAAGTCACCTGGATGGGGTGCCAGACCCATCTCACCATATCCCCTAGAGCCCTATTCAGCTGGTATCAGGTTACAGATTTCCTTTCACTTTAGATCCCTTTAGTTCTCCTTATGTCTTAGTGAAGATTTTATGAATGTTGCAGCCTATCTTGGCTGTGCTAAGAGGAAATAAGAACTTTATTTACACTGAGAGCAGAGAGTTTAAAATGGAAACTGTGCACCTCTGGGAGCTAGCCATAAAAAATAATTATAACACTCATCCTGGCCTTCCTATAGACTCCAGGCACAGAAACACAATGTTCTCCCATCTATCCACACAGACCCTTGGAGGCTTACAGTGTAATCCTCACCTGGAAAGTCTCCTTTCAGATATAAACTTGGGAGGACCTGGGTTTATGTTAATAAGGCATGGGCTCATTTACTAATGGCAGCAACACTTGGCTTTACACAAAGAACAAAAATCTCAGGCTAAAAGGGTGCATTTCAGGCACCTCCCATCAGAGATTTGGCCAGAAGAGGCTGGGTGCCCACTTGCCAATTCAGACTATTTGTTGCTATAAGACAGGTAGCTGAAATTACCTAGTGGATTAGTGAGGATTTGCAATGCCAGTCCCACCCCACTGCCTTCCTCCTGTTTCTAAAGTCCTTTGCCTTGAAAGATTACCCTGCACTCTGTTGGCAATAGAAGCTCAAAAACAATGTGTAAGGAATTAAACTCACTGAGCCCATGAAAGCGTGCATTACCAATAAAATGCCAGTGGAAGAATTTTGCAAGTGGATTGAAGACTAACTTTGCTGCTAGCATTCACTGTAACATTTAGGATCTCACTTGCTTGTGAATTGAGGCATTGTTGTTTGGGACTACATAGTCAGGAAAGCAAACAAAAACTGCTCAGAGTTAGCATTGCATTGCTATTCCTGGGGGTGGGGAAGAGCAGGAACAAACCAATGGGAGAGGGGGGGAAGTCCCTAAAAGTAGACAGTATGAGCCCAGTGGTTTCTGCTGACTTCCTCTTCTGTTTGTTCTAAGTGTCAGGCCCTGGGGCTTGGCAGTGGATGGGGTCCTGTGATCTGGAAATCAAATATTGACAAGCAGCTAAGGAAGCAGGGCAGGAAACAGAGTCCAGGTTTGGATGACAGCTCCATTTCTTTGGAAAGTGGAATGCTGGCTGGCAGCTTTAAATTCCAGCCCAAGGCTGCACTGAGGCAGCATTGCTGTAACTTCCCCAGCAACAGTGTTCTAGATACTCTTGGGGATAAAGAGACACTGGAGCCAATTCACAGCTCAAATGTGGTTACTTCAAAAGTCTGATTTCTATTTTCTCGCTTCACAGAAATTTTGTAGATGATTTCTTAGTACTCATCTTAGACTCTGGAACATTCTAACTGAAACACAGACTACTTTCCTTCAATCACACTCTCTCCCCAAGTGACCTTATTCAATTCTTTGTTCTTAAATACCATCCATTGGTTGATGATTCCTATTGTGTAGCACCAGCTCCATCTCCGCTGAGCCCCAGAGCTGGATATCCAACTATGGACTGACACTTCTAATCGCCACCTCAAACTCAGTATGGCCAAATCTGAACTTCTGAGTTCTGCCTCTCCCAGTTTTCTTCTCAACAAGTTCATAGTCATCCTCCCAGTTGCTCAAAACCAAAAACCTAGAAATCATAATTGGTACCCCTTTCCTAATACTACTAGAAAACAGTTCTCTACTCCCCCAAAATATAACCTAATCATTCAGTTCTTACAATCTCACTAACAGTACCAGAGTACCAGACACCTTCACCTCTCACCTAGATTATCATGAAAGTTTCCTTCTTCCTTCTCTCTCACTTATTCATTTTTACTTAATTATGTTTTAAAGAACTCTTTATTTTGCAAAATTTTAAACATACAAAAAGTAAAGAAAATAATATAATAACCTCCATAAACCTTTTATAATCATCCTTCCCCTCCCTTTTTATGACATTAATTTGGGGGGGGGGGGTCCTGGTCATTTGTCCTGTGGAGTTTTCCACATTCTGGATTGATTAATTTATAACATCCCCATAATGTCACTTAAATTGTTTCACTGTTCCCTGCTATTTCCTGTAAGAAAGGTAGTAACTAGTTATACAGGTTTGATTAAGTTTTGGTTACATTTTTATGGCAAGCACTACCTAAGTGGTGCTGAAAACTTCCTGCATCATATCAGGAGGTATAATGTCTACAGTTCCAGTTTTAGTGCATTTATGATTGACTGTGGGTTCAAGTGTCTGACTTATTTTTATATAGGCTACAGTTGAGAATCCCTTTGGTCAAAATTAATGAAATGGAGCTATAATTTTAAAAATTATGTGGGAATTTTATTTGGTGATCCAAACCTAGAGTCTACATAGTAGGTGGGAGAAATGGAACAACGTGATTAGTTGGGACTGGTTGAAAATAAGGGATAAGGACATGACAGTGAGGCATCCCAAAATCTCAGGCCACCTGTCTCACCACTGGGATCAGATACTGAATGATGTCAACCTGAGATGGGCTCTTGACCTTGACTTGATCTTTTTCTTCCAGACACTCACCTCTACCCTACCAGCCCTCTGTTTTGTCTGGACGCATGGAGCAGGGTGTTTTGCCAGAAAGGGGCCTTTGCTGATATTACATTGATTTTTTTGCTTTCTCCTTTAAAGAGAAAATGCCAGCTACTTCGTAGCATAGTCAGTACTAAAAATACTCAGGCTAAGAGTGGGCCAGTCATCTCTTGAATGTATTAGAAGAATGATGAAACAAGATGTTTTGAGTTCTGAGAGTTTAAGAAAAATTTATCAAAAGAACTTAGTCAGCAAGAAGTTGAGGGGCACGTGGGTGGCTGAGTCATTTCCACATCTGATTCTTGATTTTGACCCAGGTCATGGTCTCATGGTTTGTGGGATCAAGCTCCATGTTGGGCTCCATGCTGACAGTGCAGAGCCTTCTTGGGATTCTCTCCCTCTCTCTCTGTCCCTGTCTGTCCCACTTGTGCCTTCTTTCTCTCTCAAAAATGGATTAAAAAAAAAAAGAAAGAAACTGAGGATGGGAGGAGCTGTTAGCTGCAGGTTTAGGAAGTGGCAGATACTAGAGTAAGTCTTTTCAGCTTTAGTGTCTTCTTAACCATGCACCCCATCTATCCACTGCAGGCTGTGCCCCAAAAGAAGATGGGTCAAAGATATGTTCCCTAATGACCCCTATTATTATGGGGGATATCCTGTGTGTATCAAGAGGAAGGGATAGTGTTTTGGAAGGGAATAGACTAGACTTTCAGTCTGCCACCTCCCAATAGCATATAATTGCTCTAAGATCGAGAGGGTCTATGAATTGCACTTCTTTCTTTTTTAATGTTTATTTATTTTTGAGAAAGAGAGAGAGAGAGCATGAGCAGGGGAGGGGCAAAGACAGAGGGAGACAGAGAGTTCCAAGCAGGCTTCATGCTTTCAGTGCAAAGCCTGATGCAGGGCTCAAACCCACAAACTGTGGAATCATGACCTGGGTTGAAGTCCAATGCTCAACCAACTGAGCTACCCAGGCACCCTTATAAATTGCATTTCAAGCTGTGTAGAATGACATCTAGTTAAATTTAGCATATACTGTCTTGTTGAATTCCCCTAACAAGCTTATGAAATGGTTGCTATTTTTCATCTTTATTTTGCTGATAAGAAAGCTTGGGCTCAGAGAAGTGAATCAAATTGATCTAAGTCTCACAGCTAGTAATATGTTTTATTTTTTTAATTTTTTTAATGTTTATTTATTTTTGAGAGAGAGAGAGATAGAGCATGAGCAGGGGAAGGGCCGAGAGAGTGGGAAACACAGAATCAGAAGCAGGCTCCAGGCTCTGAGCTGTCGGCACAGAGCCTGATGTGGGCCTCAAATCCATGAATGCAAGATCATGACCTGAGCCGAAGTCAGACACTCAATCGACTGAGCTCCCAGGCACCCCTGTTTTATTCTTTTAAATGGATTTTATAGCACTGTCCTCTGAAAGACCTAGAAACAATGATATACCCAATAGCAATGATAAACCCAATAGCACTCTAGATGTCTCAATAGCGTTTCTCACTAAAAATAAACAAACAAATAAACAAACAAACAAAAAACACCTAGGCTTCTTTAGAGAAGTGTCCAATGCCAGGTATGGTGAAGAAAATGTACAAAATGAACTTGGAACATATTGTCATATTAGAAAGCAAAGAAGTAACAGAGTCCTTGAGTTATGTCACAATGAATTATTAGCCAACCTGAGAGCCAACCAAAGGTCAGAAAGACCCTCTCACAGTGGCTATGAAAATTAGAGCATCAAAAAATAATTGGAGAGGGTTGAAACACGTTAAATATGTTAGAGCTCACAGTTCATAAAGTTATCTTTAAAATTCCAACTCACTGGTCACCTTTGGGAGATTCTAGGAAACCATTTTATTATTTGGAAAATTGACAGCTAAATGGGGTAAAGCCCATGCATTTGTCCTTCTTTTCCTATATGAACTATATCTTAATGGAACTGAATAGCTGATGAGAAGTTTCTCCTTACAGAAGTATTCCACCTAATAATTGAAGAAGGAATGATAGAATTAGAAGATCACCATTTGACAACCCTTAATGAAATAGTGAATCTGGGCACCAATCTTCAATACCACTAACTTCACATTTGTACATATAAACAACAGTTATCTTGGGTTTCCTGATAAAAGTACACAACACCACTTATGAAGTGTTCTTGGCAAAATGGAAACTGAATATAATCAAGCCTGTAGATATGAATACCAATTTCCAGGAAATAAGGGATGGAAGAACATGCTAAATGACACCATAAGGATGCAGTTGGCAAGATCTAGTCTATGGGAACTCTGCAGGAAAAATGACCCAGTTTCTTCAACAAATAAATAGAAACTATAAAAAAATGTTGATGGAGTAATTGGAGGAGAAACATATCAATTAAGAGACTTAAGACATATTGACCAATTGAAATACATGAACCTAATTTGGACTCTGTTTTGAAAAAAAATGATTAGTGCACCTGGGTGGCTCAGTGGGTTAAGCATCCGACTTCAATCCAGGTCAGGATCTCACAGTTCATGGGTTTGAATGCCCCCATTGGGCTCTGTGCTGACAGCTTGGAGACTGGAGCCTACTTTGGATTCCGTGTCTCCCTCTCTTCCTTTGCCCCTCCCCTGCTTGTGCTCTCTCTCTCTTTCTATCCCTCTCTGTCAAAAATAAATAAACATTAAAAAAGTTTTTTTTAAGACAAAAGGAAAAAAAACTGTTTAGAAACCTGGGAAAATGGGGGAAATTTGAACACTCCAAATATTTGATGGTGTAAAGGAATTATTGCCAATATTTTAGGTGTGATAATGGTATTGTGATTATGTGATTGTGTGTATGCATGTGGTACACACATTTACCTTTTAGGGACACAAACATTTTTTTAATCTTGAATTTTATTAATAATTTAAAAATCTAAATATTTTGGAGGGGACTGGGAAGGCTTCCTGGACACAACACCCTCCTGCATTAAACATGTCCATATACTTCACTGTGCACACACCCTGAAGATGTGCAACTTGCCAGCACAAAGAGTGTCTTCTATTTTTAAAATTCTTTGAAAACAGCCATTTAGATTTCAAAATTTATATTCCTAAATTACCAGCAGCAGTTTTAAGCATCTCAACAATATGTATGAGCTCCACCATTTCTGATGTCTGGGATTTGCTTCAAAACAATATGAGA
Source organism: Felis catus (assembly GCF_018350175.1). NCBI lineage: Eukaryota > Metazoa > Chordata > Mammalia > Carnivora > Felidae > Felis > Felis catus. The sequence goes on from NC_058370.1 coordinate 51,014,419, forward strand.
CAAGGGAAAGTGGGTAGGAAAATAGATGAAAGAAGATTTGACAAAATGCTGATAACTGTGGAGCCTGATTTGTGAGTTAATTAGGGCTCATATATACTCTTCCATATTTTTGACATGTTCCAAAATGAAAAGTTAGTAACAACAACAAAAGCTAACCATTTCCCTCAAGATAATATCTTGTTTCTTAGGACCCACAGTCTTTCAATAGCAATTCCTATTTCCTACTTTATGTTCTACTTCTTGGAAGTACACCTTGTTCTAGCCAAAGTGAATTATTCATTGTTTCCCAATGTGAGGTGCAGACCCCAGACACTGAGGACATGCATTATATTGTCCTGTTGCTGGGACCAACCCTCCATCATCACTCCAAGTACATGGTTCCTCAGTCTGTCTACTTTAATGCTTCCCATTTTACAATATGTTTTCACCTCTTGGAACATCAGTTAACACATTAGTATGCATATCCCTCCTTTAGCACTGACATTGTTAGTTACCTTTCTGTATGTATGTGACTTTCTTCCCTATCTAGTATAAGTTCCTGAGACCCAAAACCTTGTATTCTACTTATTGGTAGAAGACTTAGCACTATGGTCAATAGTAAGTGATTAAATAAATATGAGTTAGTTAAATGGCTGTAATGACTTAGATGCTAGAGGTAGAACTTTGAAAGGAAAAAGATGGTGATATTTGAAAGCAAAGTTGGGAAAAAAAAGCTAGAAGTGAAGCAATCTGTTCAGAAGAGAAAAAAATTACCTGGTGACAACCTTCTGAATACTTTGATCTCAGTATGGGAAGATTTTGTCTTATGACCTTAGCAGATAATATTAGCAGATTTACTCAAGCTTTAAGTAAAGTGTCATTTTGTTCACACACAAGGGACTTTTATTTCCTGCTGACAGCATAAAACTTCTGTCTGTCCCAAATGTTCAGTTGCCAAAGTACACAATCTGGCTGAAACACCCTGAACCACGCATTAAGTGGACATTACTCAGTTCCTTTTATTAATCCTAATTTCTTTTTAAAATGTATTTCAAATAGCCAAAAGAAAATAAGGAAAGATTATTTGAGAAACAGAGAACCTGTCTCTACCATTTACATGACTGGCTAGGATACTATCCCTTTTTCCCCAATCCATTTTTTTTAATGTAGCAAATATACATAACATAAAATTTACCATTTTAGCCATTTTTAGATCAATTCAGTGATTAAATACATTCTCTTGCTGTACAACTATCACTACCATTCATCTCCAGAACTTTCTCATCTTGCAAAACCAAAACTCTATACCCATTAACTACTAACTCCCCATTCTCTATCCCCCAATCATCTCACAGCCACCATTCTACTTTCTGTCTCTATGAATTTGACTCTAGGTACTTCATATAAGTAGAATTATACAGTATTTGTCTGTGTCTGGCTTATTTTGCTTAGCATAATATCTTCCAGATTAATCCAGGTTGTAGCATGTGTCAGAATTTCCCTCCTTTTTAGGTGGAATAATATTCCATTATATGAATATACCACATCTGTTTACCCATTCATCTATCAATGTCATTTGGGGTGTTTCTACCTTTTAACTATTGTGAATAATCCCACTATAAACGTTGGTATACAAATATCTGTTCAAGTCCTACTTTTCCATTGTTTTGGGTATATGCCCAGCCCAATCCATGTTTGAAAGCCATTATTTGCAGTTATACTTCTTAGGCATCCTGGATATCTCCCTTCTTTCTTCTCTTATTTTTTAAGTAATTCTAGGAGATTTATCCTCAATTTCTAGCCTCTGGTAAGCCTCATATAAAAGCAACAGCCTTTAAGTGCCAGAAGATTGTTGGAGTTGATTTGGAAGCAGCAGCCAGGCGGATATGGATGGACGCTGAGACATCTGATTCAGTCCTTCTGGCTACACCTGGGCCTAATTTAGAATAACAGATGCTTCAATCTCCAGGCTTGAGGATTTGGAATGACTGTTCAGTAAACAGCAGTCGGACAGGGTAAAAACAGAGCCCAGGAATTTGAGCCTCCTATCAAGAAAGGGCTGAGTGTGACTGTGATTCATGGGAGCAGGAAGCTGGCAGCCCAGAGTTAAGGATTGCAGTGACATACTATGGTAATGAAGCATTGGCTGTGGCCCTCAGTGACTAATCAACTCTGCCCTTCCCTGGTTTGAGTTTGCTAGCTTTTAGAAAAGGGATCTTTATTGTTCATGCTTCAGAGCCATGTGAATAAATATTAAATATTAAGAGAGTTGGGCTTTGAAAAAAAGAAATCATAATTCCTAACTGTGTGAATCCTCTACTATGGTTAATATACTCTTTCAGAAAAAAAATAGAAGGCCAAAAAAAAAAAAAAAATGAGAGAGAGAGAGAGAGAGAGAGAGAGAGAGAGAGAGAGAATATCCCCAGTACCTTTCTGAGCGGAAATTTCCATGGGTTCTTTTCTAATCTAGTACTGTTAGAAAACATGAGTGACCTGTAATAACCTTTTGTAAAAGGCATGTCAAAGCCTCTAGATTACAATCAATTTCCTCACATGATTTCTAGAGTCAAATAACTACTTAATTAAAACCTGCAGAATTCCGGAGGGATTCTCTTTACTCCCATCCACTGAGATGGAGAAACATATGCTTCATTTTCTTAGCATAAATTTGGCCTAATGTTTAAATCCATTACTACTCCTCAATTCAGAAAGTAGAGAATAAAAGCACTTGAAAAAAATCTCAGTGAATCTCTGCAAATGAGGAAGTGCTGCAGATCAAACTACTTTGACATATGAAGAAAGCCCTATCTGACAACAAAAAACATTCTAAGCATTAGGGAAACTAACTCCTACTCTCTAAGATTATTGGCTAGAAAAGCCAGGTGACACTTCTTTTAGATTGCTCCATGTTTGCCATAAAGGGATTTGGCCAGTAGCAACATCTGCTGGGTCCAGGCTCTGTTTGGGAGCATGGCCAGAACTCTCCTGAAGGTAGAAAAAATTCTCCAAGCTCTATTTCAAGAAACATCATCTTGGTGTTGGCAGAAGAAGCAGGGAGTCTTATAAGAACATCATCTCAACAATGCAATTTCCTAGGCATTTGAAACTGCTTTTCAACAGTTTTAGTTGTTTTTAATGGTTTTTAACAGTTTAGTGGTTTTCAGGAGAGCCAGTCCTAGTAGCTGAGATCAAGACACCTTGAGTGAGCCATTAAAAGAATCTAAAAGAGAACAATATTGTACTATAATCATTAATCTTAAGAGATTAGAATTTAATGATTCCAACCTCTAAAAAGAAAGGATAATTATGTAATATGATAGAGGTGCTAATTATTGCTACAACGGCAATATTACAATATATAAATGTATCAGGGTGCCTGGGTATCTCATTTGGTTGAGCCTCTGGCTCTTGACTTTGGCTCAGGTCATGATCCCAGGGTCATGGGATTGAGCCCCACATTGGCTCTGCACTGAGTGTGGAGCCTGCTCAGGATTCACTTTCTTTCTCCCTCTTTCCTTCTCACCCACTCACACTCTCTCTTTCTAAAAAATAAACTATAGGGGTGCCTGGGTGGCTCAGTCGGTTAAGCATCCGACTTCGGCTCAGGTCATGATCTCGCAGTCCATGAGTTCGAGCCCCATGTCGGGCTCTGTGCTGACAGCTCAGAGCCTGGAGCCTGTTTCAGATTCTGTGTCTCCCTCTCTCTCTGAACCTCCCCCATTCATGCTCTGTCTCTCTCTGTTTCAAAAATAAATAAACGTTAAGAAAAAATTTTAAAAATAAACTATATATCTATATCTATCTATATCTTTCTATCACCTATCTATAAAATGCATCAAGTTAACATGTACACCTTAAATTTATAAAATGTGTTTATCAAATATATTTAAATTAAAAATAAAAATTATTTTAAAAGAATTTTTAGAAGAATGATGAGAGCCCTGTTGCTGAGGCTCCATTTAAAAAAAATTTTTTTAGCACTGTGCAAACCTACTCTGTATTACTGTGTATTACTATATATTATATGGGGAATCAGAAGTTGATTTTGTATGTATGTATGAAAGCTAAATTGAACTGGATTGATTTTTTTTTTTAATTTTTTTTTTCAACGTTTATTTATTTTTGGGACAGAGAGAGACAGAGCATGAACGGGGGAGGGGCAGAGAGAGAGGGAGACACAGAATCGGAAACAGGCTCCAGGCTCTGAGTCATCAGCCCAGAGCCCAACGCGGGGCTCGAACTCACAGACCGCGAGATCGTGACCTGGCTGAAGTCGGACACTTAACCGACTGCGCCACCCAGGCGCCCCGAACTGGATTGATTTTTAAGCTGGTCAATCGAAAGATGTCACACAGAAGACCAGCAATTAAATCATTATTATCTTTTTGTAGATGGCTCGGTCCCACTCTTGGAAGTCAACTTCAAAACCAGGTTCAGGACAAACAAGAACAGCACACGCTGATCCAAACATGTAATATTCATACCTTGGGGAGAATTTGGAACTTTGGTTTGTTTTTATAGAATATAAAGATGAAAGTTTCAGAAAAAAATTTTTTTCAGAGAGCAAACCTTGTGTTTACCACATCTTTATATGAACTTAATTTGGTTCTAGTGAATGCTACATCTTGCACAATAGTTTGTTCTTTTACCTAATTTTTAATGTAAGTTGAAATAAGAGCACAAAGAATTTCCAAAACAAAGAATTACCTAATTTTTAATGTAAGTTGAAATAAGAGCACAAAGAATTTCCACAAAGAATTAGGACAAATTTCTTTTGTCCTAATTCCCCAAATGTTAACATTTTGCCACATGTGCTTTAACTTTCTCTCTTGCTAATTTTTTTCCTGAACCATTGAAGAGTAAGTTCCAGACATGATGCTCCTTAGCCCAGATAGTGTGTATTTCCTGGAAGGAAAGACATTCTTTTACATAACTATAATGATCAAAATCATGAAATTAGCATCAAAACAATACCATTATAATCTACAGACCTTATTCAGATTTTGTCAATCATCTTAAGAATGTCCTTCACAGCAAAAGAAAGTCTGGATCATGTGGCCTGTGGTTGTCATATTTCTTGAGTCTCCTTTAATCTGGAATAGCTCCTTTGACTCTCTTTGTCTTTTTTGATATTGATGTTTTTGAAGACATGTTAACTATATTTTATAGAAATTCCTCTATTTGGGCTTGTCAGATGTTTCCTAATTATTCCATTCAGGTTACACGCTTTTGGTAGAGATTTCATAGAAGTAATGTGTTCTTTTCAGTGCCTCATATCAGGAGGCATATTATGTTGATGCATAATAATTTTTCATAGAAAAACTATATCTTGGTATGCTCTTCTCAATGGGAAAGAACACAGGACAATTCTAAACCATTATCGAATTCTTAATAACTGTAGTACAATTCTATGTTTATTTATCACTTTCCAGCAGTGAGAAAAGTGTAGATCATCTCTTATTCATATTTACAATTTAGCAGCCAGAAAAGTGCATGACATCTAATTGCACTCAATAATACGTACTGAATGAATTATTTTTGAAGAGGAGAGCACTCACTTCATCTTTACAAATCATCTTTACTCTTGGTTTCTGCTCTGTATCTCCTCAACCTTGGCTTCTTCCTCAATTTAGACAGAGTCAGACAGTAGCCCAGTTTGGATACAGCTCCCTCTTAGACATGATGTATGCCTCCCCTTGGTAGCTCAGAGTGGTAAAAAAAAAAATGCCACTCACTTCAATGTTTGAGAATATTGGATCTCTAAATAAAACATGTTTAAAATATAATATGCCAAGTAATTCTCTCACTTCTGCTAAACACTGGAATTTCACATTCAGAAACTTTTCTTTTTGCAATTTACAGAAAATGTTAGTATCATCAATTTCAGGTTTCCCCATAAATTGGTGTTAACACTCAGCATTTAGGCTCTTGCCATAGCCTATGTGTTAGTGGTTGCTGGCAGATGAAATAAGTAAATATGTCAGCAATGGGATATTTAATTAGAAAAAGAAGATCATAATTGTTTACCAGGCTTTAATTTTTTCATAGATACTCATTTGGGTTTGACTTAATATTATATGCAAATTAGTACTATTGTCAACATTGATCTTTTTTTGTATGCAGATCTAAATTCCTTCCTATGTTAATTCTCTCTTAATTTTTAACACTGCAAGTGATTGTCATTATTGTATTATGCAGTCACTAGACTTTTGATTTGCCCACATATGCACATTAATGTACACATAACCACATATGTCTCAGAACTTCCATCTAGGATAACTTTGGCTTTTTCTGAATATAGTTCTTTAATGAGAAATTATGTTGGCAGCAAAGTCTCTCAATTTTTACTTATCTGAAAATATCTTTATTGTGCCCTCAGTCTTCAAAGACCTCTTAGCTTCATCTTCAATTATAGCTATTATTTTTGCCAGTGCATAGAAGCCATCATACCCATGGCCTTGTGGCTCTTATTGCTATTGAGAGATTGGCCCTCAGCCTAGCTGTCCATTTTTGAGAGATAATGTGCCTTTTCTCTCTGGCTTATTTTAATGTCCTCTCTTTGTACTTGGTGTTCTTCAGTCTAACTATAATATATATTCTGCTTATGATTTGTTGGACTTCCTGATCAATGATTGGTATTTTTCATCAGTTGGGGAAAATTTCACCATTATTTCATTATCTCCTACTAAATGCATGTATGTTGGGTCTCATCCTAGTCTTTATGTGTCTTAACTTCTTTTTTCTATTAAAAAAATCTGTCTGAGTTCCATCTAGATAATTCCTTCAAATGTATCTTCCAGTTGATTTTTTTTCTTCCTCTGAAATGTCTAATCTGGTGTAAGGCTATCCACTAAGTTTTTTTATTTTAAATTTAAATTACTATACATTTTATTTATAAAAGTTTTGTTTAGTTTTTTTCAAATAAGCTTATTGAACTTATAGTCTCTCATTAGCTGCTCACGTTTTTGTACTGAGCGTTCAGAAAGGAATATGAAAAAAATCCATGCCCTGAAAAAGCTCACCACATAGTATGGGTAATAGGTAGAAAAACTAAATTACAACATCATAAGAGAAAGTGCAATAGGGAGCACACAACATGTAAATGTATCAACTTGTCAAAGGTTTCTTGAAGAAAATGACTAGCTACAAATTGCAAGTGAAGTTACCAGTTAATGCATATTTCTCTTGAGCAATAACATTCACATGATACCAACTGTTGCATAAGTTAGATTTTAACAGAATTAAATAGAATCAATTCCATGCTACCAGAGAAAACAAATATCCACTGACTTTTTGAAAATCAACCAATCTGTAACAGTCCTGGAATCTAGCAATCTCTTATTTTGATTCCTACACTCATTTTCTGTGCTCAATATCATCCTTTCAACCCTAGATTAATTCTCTACCTGGGGGACAGATCATCTAGGTTTAATTTTGTTTCAGTTCTATCCAACTGCTGACAAGCACTGGAAGAGGGGGGACTGACTCACTCCTTGCCCTTGGCTGTGGTTTAGCAGTGGCCGCATCCTTCCCAGGATGACGGGACTTGCTGGACAGCCCCTTTCTCCAGCTCTCTCAACAAGTGCTGGTAACATCTCAGGCTTGAAGGTGGTAACAGCTTCCTGGGTGCCTCAGCCCTCCCAGCTGGTTCCTTAATCCTGTCTTTTCTTTTTTAAATTGTTTTGAGAGGGTGCCTGGGTGGCTCAGTTGGTTAAACATCTGACTTTGACTCCAGTCATGATCTCACTATTTGTGAGCTTGAGCCCTGCATTGGGCTCTATGCTGACAGTGTGGAGTCTGCTTTAGACCTCTGTCTCCCTCTCCCTCTCTGCCCCTTCCCAGCTTGCACTCTCTCTCTCTCTCTCTCTATCAAAAATAAATAAACATTAAAAAAAATAAAATTTTTCTAAGAACAAGACACCCCAATAATTAGACAGCAACAGCTAACAGACAAGATGAGTTCCCTCATGTCAAGAGAAAAAAATAAAATTTTAATAGGGCTGAACAGCTATAAGAAACAAAATTAGTCACCACTGCGGCACCTGGGTGACTCAGCTAGTTAAGCTTCAGACCTCGGCTCAGATCATGATCTCACAGTCTGTGAGTTTGAGCCTGGTTTGGGCTCTGTGCTGACAACTAGGAGCCTGGAGACTGCTTTGGATTCTGTGTCTCCCTGTCTCTCTGCCCTTTCCCCGCTTGCGCTCTCTCTCAAAAGTAAATAAACATTAAAAAAAAAAACAGCGCTAAGGTGACAGGCTTGCACAAAATTCATCAAATTTGCAGGAAGACCACTGCAACATATCTTACCATGCTCTTTAGAGACTTCTGCCACATCCTGAAACTGCTACCAGAAATCACAAGCTGTATCCTTCTGGTCCACTCTGCTCCAAAAGTGTGCAGTTTGGCACCTTGACTCTGACCAATTTCAATAAAGGGCACAGAACTTCCAGTTTCCACTGATTTAACTCTGGGCCTAAACTTTCCCTCTTGAAGCATATTTTTGGTTTGTAACAGAGGCTGTGTCTCCCCAGTTTGTAAACTGCATGGCGATAAAGCTTACTCTTCCCTCTGACCAAATCTTTGCATTCCAAGAATTTTTGTTGAGAGTTCCTTCATTCAAATGTCTTTTTAAAAATTCCAGCTGAACATGCCTTTTGTTTCCCATCATCACTCTGCCTAATACAGTTTCCCAAAATCATTTCTCATACAGCATGAGCACAGGAAAAGTGGAGTAACAACATTTATGGTAATGTATAAGATTTTGGAGGCAAAAAAGGAATTCAAAGGGAAAGAAATGTCACATGATAATTGTGCATTTCATCTTGGACATTAAGTATTGAATAGATAATATGGAATTGTTTCCACCAAAACTGATCTGACACCAATTGGGTACACCGTAATTCAATTCCAACACTAATGACCTGAAGTTAGTGCAGACCCCACAGGTTGAGGGTAGAGTCCTCTACAGGCTGCTCTTACTTTAGATGGCAGCCCTAAACCTCGGAGGGTCCCCAGGCCACCTGCACTTCTCACTGGTTGGCTACAATTCAGGGTTTCTCATGACCCCCTTGGGCTTGATACTTCACTAGAACAACAAACAGAACTCAGGAAAATACTATACTTAGGAGTATAGTTTTATTGCAAAAGTTACACATAGGTCAAGATCTGGGAGGGTCCCAAATGCAGAATTTCTGTGCCTTCTCCCTGTGGAATCAGGGTATGTCATTACTGGGACTTCATTACATGGGCATGGCTGATTAAATCACTGGCCACATAACTGAACTCAACTTCCAGTCCCATTTCCCTCCCCAAAGGTATAGCTCAAAGTCCCAACCCTCTAAATGCATGTTGGCTTTTTTGGTGACCAGCCCCTATCCTGAAGCTATCTAGGGACCTATCTTGAGTCAATCATTAGCATAACAAAGAGACAGCTATCATTCAGGAAATTCCAAGACATTTTAGAGTCTCCTTGCCAGGAACCCAAGACAAAGACCGGAAACATTCTTTATTATACACAATGATCATAAGATGGCTTAATGAACTGGTAGCTTTCCCAGAGCACAGGATTTTTGAGCTTCATATTAGTATTGAGAAGGGACAAAGGACAAAAATCAGCATATAACTTAGGTTTAAACGTTATTTGCAACTAGAGTTTCCCAAATTAAGGATTTGGCAAGTTATGACAGATGTTGTCATTAAACTTATGAATTGATATCTACATACTTAGCTCAATTTCCAAAAAGATTTGGGACTATGAATAAGACTTATTTTAAAAATATCCTATTTTAAGAACGTATAATTCACCTCAACCATAGAAAATAGTCTAAGTGAAGGCAATAGTACTGAGACTCTGTAGGCTTAGATTCAAGTCCTAGCTCAGCCACAATGTTACTCTTGCCTTATCTCTGCTGCACTCGATAATAACACCAAGAGCTGGACAAGATGGCATCTGCCATCGTAGGCCTGCCACAAGTCAACTGCCAGTTCACACAATGATGGCATCATGTGTATTTAAGCTTCAAATAACTAACACTCTTACAATATTTTTAGTACATATTTTTCAAGCTTTAAACTTAGAAACTTTCTACCATTAGGTATGGTAATTGAGATTTAAAAATCAATTCTTAATTTAGCAAATATTTATAAAGCTAATTTTTATATTAAGGTAGAGATCTCTCATTTTTCAAGTTTGTGGAATTAAGTCCCCCAAAAATGAAAAATCACTATAATTTATTAAAGAAAAAACTACTTTTAGGCCAAGTAATAGTTGTACTTTGCTAGTGGCTATTCAGTAGTATTTATCCATTTGGTAGTATTTTTTATTTAGCCAGATGCTTACAATTAAATGATTGCCAGCTTACTTGCCAAAAACACGAGTTTTTTTCAAAAAAAAAAGGGGGATAACACCCAGAACTACATAAGTACTTTTGTAAGGTTAACAAAATCTGCCATTTAAGTGTAAATTATTCTTTTTCTCTCTCCCTCTGCTTTGCTTTGCAGCTTGCATACTGTCTCTAAAAAAAATTAAAAAATAAAGGTTAAGTGCCTTAAGTCCTGATTTCAGCTCAGGTCATGATCTCACAGTTGCTGAGATTGAGCCCCACATTGGGCTCAGTGCTAACGGTGCAGAGCCTGCTTGGGATTCTCTCTCTCCCTCTCTCTTTCTGCCCCTCCTCTGCTCACTCGGTCTCTCTCTCTTTCAAAATAAACAAACATTGAAAAACAAATAATAGATAGATAGATAGATAGATAGATAGATAGATAGATAGATAGATAGATAGAGATAGATACTTTTTTAAAAGACTGCCTATGGGGTGCCTGGGTGGCTCAGTCAGTTAAGCATCTGACTTCGGCTCAGGTCATGATCTCACGGTCCATGAGTTCAAGCCTCACTTGGGGCTCTGTGCTGACAGCTCAGACCCTGGAGTCTGCTTTGGATTCTGTGTCTTCCTCTCTCTCTGCCCCTCCCTAGTCACATTCTGTCTCTCTCTCTCTCTCTCTCAAAAATAAATAAACATAAAAAAATAAAATAAAAAGGGTTGCCTGGATGGCTCAGTTGGTTGAACATTTGAGTCTTGATTTTGGCTCAGGTCATAATCCCAGGGTTGAGGGATGGAGCCCCATGTTGGCATTTACACCAAGAGTAGAGCCTTCTTAAGATTCTCTTTCTCTCTCCCTCTGGCCCTCTCCTCTGCTCATGCTCTCTTTCTCTAAAAAATTAAAAAATAAATAAATAAAATTAAATAAACCCATTAAATTAAATGTACTACCTGAGATGAGTTGCCTTGAAAAGGTCATATTATTGGTGAAATGCCTTGAAATGAAATGTGGATAGATTTTAAAATATATAAAACAAGCAGACAGCTTTGGAAGCAGAAAAATGCATCCACCTAAAAAGCATGAGAATATAAATAAGCATATGGAGGAGAGGGGTCTACCCTAGTAAACTGAATGTGGCTGTAATGGGAATAATGGGAAATATATTCTTTAATGGGTCATTATCAGTTGTTCATAACAGAAACCAGGAAAGGGGGATTTACTGCAGTCTCTTAGGTGTCTGGAACATCTTTGTAAGAGTTAGAGAGAGGCTATCAGCTGGGCTTGTAATACCTTCCCAGAATACCACCACAGAAGAGGACTACTGGAGCTGCTACCTCTGTTTCTATCTGGAAGATAGAGAAGCAAGTCACTGTCCCAGATGGACCACATTTAAACATTTGCATGCTGTGCCACCCAGCATATGCCTACCAAAATCCTTTCATTAGGATGTTCATAGTACATTCATAATAGCTTCAAAGTGAAACTATTCAATTGACCATCAACAGAAGACATAAATTGTGTTATAGTCACACAACTATATAGCAATGAGAATAAACAACCAATCTGCAATCAATAATATGGACAAATCTTACTAACACTGTTCAGCAAAAAAAAAAAGTCAGACACAAGGAGTACATACTGTATAGTTCCATTTTTATACAAAGACAGTCAAAATTAATCTATGGAATATTTTATATACTTCCATAAAATACTTTTTTAAGCCACTGCCTCAACTATGGACCTAGGCCCCCAAAGCCCCAGTGCACACCAGCAAATTGGATGCCTTCACACTGCTCTAGACTTTCATGAATCTAAGGACCAAACTAGGCCTCTACTCCCAGGAAGGATCTCCATCCCCAGCTTGTCTGTGGAATGATAGACATAGAAGCTCCTGCATCTCACCTTGACCTTCCTAATCTGCAAGGCAACAATTTGATGGTAACCAGTCTAAATAAAAATTCTCAAATTTGAGGGTCTAAGAGGTATAGCTGCAAGTCTGAAACGTACCAGTTTTCAGAGTGAGGCAAGGACAGAGGGCTGGAATAGAGTTGTGTGACCAGTCTGCAAATAAGTCTCACTTTCCCATCCACTAGCTGATGTCTTTGATATTTTCCTCTTTAGTTTAATTCTGCCTAGTCTGTTAACAGCTTGACACTCTAACTTTCTCAGAGACTATATTTTATCCTTTAAATTATATCGTGAATGAGTTCAGATAAACAACAAAATAAGGAAGAATGGAAAAGTGACAGGAGACCAAAGTCTTTTTTTTTTTATACTTTTTTTCCTCGTGCAATATCTATCTCAAACATATTTTAAAAATGGTAAACAAATATATACCTATCACCAAGCTGTACCATATTTAAACATCTTGCTATGTTTGATTCTGAGTTTCTTTTAAGAAAAAGAACACCATGGATATAGTTATTTATCCACTTCATTCTCCTTCTCATGCAGACATAACAACCATATTGAATTTGGTGTATATCATCCCATGCTTCTTTTTGTACCACAAATGAAACAGAATATTATTTTATTTTCATATCATATAAAGTATATAATACTCTACATTTCAGTCTGCAATTTGCTTTTTTGGTTCACTTGACACTACAATTTTGAATTTTTTTTCCAGTGTTACAGTTTTACTTTATTTTTTTATATGAAATTTATTGACAAATTGGTTTCCATACAACACCCAGTGCTCATCCCAAAAGGTGCCCTCCTCAATACCCATCACCCACCCTCTCCTCCCTCCCACCCCCCATCAACCCTCAGTTTGTTCTCAGTTTTTAACAGTCTCTTATGCTTTGGCTCTCTCCCACTCTAACCTCTTTTTTTTTTTTTTCCTTCCCCTCCCCCATTGGTTCCTGTTAGGTTTCTCAGGGTCCACATAAGAGTGAAACCATATGGTATCTGTCTTTCTCTGTATGGCTTATTTCACTTAGCATCACACTCTCCAGTTCCATCCACGTTGCTACAAAAGGCCATATTTCATTTTTTCTCATTGCCACGTAATATTCCATTGTGTATATAAACCACAATTTCTTTATCCATTCATCAGTTGATGGACATTTAGGCTCTTTCCATAATTTGGCTATGGTTGAGAGTGCTGCTATGAACATTGGGGTACAAGTGGCCCTATGCATCAGTACTCCTGTATCCCTTGGATAAATTCCTAGCAGTGCTATTGCTGGGTCATAGGGTAGGTCTATTTTTAATTTTCTGAGGAACCTCCACACTGCTTTCCAGAGTGGCTGCACCAATTTGCATTCCCACCAACAGTGCAAGAGGGTTCCCGTTTCTCCACATCCTCTCCAGCATCTATAGTCTCGTGATTTGTTCATTTTGGCCACTCTGACTGGCGTGAGGTGATACCTGAGTGTGGTTTTGATTTGTATTTCCCTGATAAGGAGCGACGCTGAACATCTTTTCATGTGCCTGTTGGCCATCCGGATGTCTTCTTTAGAGAAGTGTCTATTCATGTTTTCTGCCCATTTCTTCACTGGGTTATTTGTTTTTCGGGTGTGGAGTTTGGTGAGCTCTTTATAGATTTTGGATACTAGCCCTTTGTCCGATATGTCATTTGCGAATATCTTTGCCCATTCCATTGGTTGCCTTTTAGTTTTGTTGGTTGTTTCCTTTGCTGTGCAGAAGCTTTTTATCTTCATAAGGTCCCAGTAATTCACTTTTGCTTTTAATTCCCTTGCCTTTGGGGATGTGTCGAGTAAGAGATTGCTACGGCTGAGGTCAGAGAGGTCTTTTCCTGCTTTCTCCTCTAAGGTTTTGATGGTTTCCTGTCTCACATCCAGGTCCTTTATCCATTTTGAGTTTCTTTTTGTGAATGGTGTGAGAAAGTGGTCTAGTTTCAACCTTCTGCATGTTGCTGCCCAGTTCTCCCAGCACCATTTGTTAAAGAGGCTGTCTTTTTTCCATTGGATGTTCTTTCCTGCTTTGTCAAAGATGAGTTGGCCATACGTCTGTGGGTCTAGTTCTGGGGTTTCTATTCTATTCCATTGGTCTATGTGTCTGTTTTTGTGCCAATACCATGCTGTCTTGATGATGACAGCTTTGTAGTAGAGGCTAAAGTCTGGGATTGTGATGCCTCCTGCTTTGGTCTTCTTCTTCAAAGTTACTTTGGCTATTCGGGGCCTTTTGTGGTTCCATATGTATTTTAGGATTGCTTGTTCTAGTTTCGAGAAGAATGCTGGTGCAATTTTGATTGGGATTGCATTGAATGTGTAGATAGCTTTGGATAGTATTGACATTTTGACAATATTTATTCTTCCAATCCATGAGCAGGGAATGTCTTTCCATTTCTTTAAATCTTCAATTTCCTTCATAAGCTTTCTATAGTTTTCAGCATACAGATCCTTTACATCTTTGGTTAGATTTATTCCTAGGTATTTTATGCTTCTTGGTGCAATTGTGAATGGGATCAGTTTCTTTATTTGTCTTTCTGTTGCTTCATTGTTAGTGTATAAGAATGCAACTGATTTCTGTACATTGATTTTGTATCCTGCAACTTTGCTGAATTCCTGTATCAGTTCTAGCAGACTTTTGGTGGAGTCTATCGGATTTTCCATGTATAATATCATGTCATCTGCAAAAAGCGAAAGCTTGACTTCATCTTTGCCAATTTTGATGCCTTTGATTTCCTTTTGTTGTCTGATTGCTGATGCTAGAACTTCCAGCACTATGTTAAACAGCAGCGGTGAGAGTGGGCATCCTTGTCGTGTTCCTGATCTCAGGGAGAAAGCTCTCAGTTTTTCCCCGTTGAGGATGATGTTAGCTGTGGGCTTTTCATAAATGGCTTTTATGATGTGTAAGTATGTCCCTTCTATCCCGACTTTCTCAAGGGTTTTATTTAAGAAAGGGTGCTGGATTTTGTCAAAGGCCTTTTCTGCATCGATTGACAGGATCATATGGTTCTCTTTTTTTTTGTTAATGTGATGTATCACGTTGATTGATTTGCGAATGTTGAACCAGCCCTGCATCCCAGGAATGAATCCCACTTGATCATGGTGAAGAATTCTTTTTATATGCCGTTGAATTCGATTTGCTAGTATCTTATTGAGAATTTTTACATCCATATTCATCAGGGATATTGGCCTGTAGTTCTCTTTTTTTACTGGGTCTCTGTCTGGTTTAGGAATCAAAGTCATACTGGCTTCATAGAATGAGTCTGGAAGTTTTCCTTCCCTTTCTATTTCTTGGAATAGCTTGAGAAGGATAGGTATTATCTCTGCTTTAAACGTCTGGTAGAACTCCCCTGGGAAGCCATCTGGTCCTGGACTCTTATTTGTTGGGAGATTTTTGATAACCGATTCAATTTCTTCGCTGGTTATGGGTCTGTTCAAGCTTTCTATTTCCTCCTGATTGAGTTTTGGAAGAGTGTGGGTGTTCAGGAATTTGTCCATTTCTTCCAGGTTGTCCAATTTGTTGGCATATAATTTTTCATAGTATCCCCTGATAATTGTTTGTATCTCTGAGGGATTGGTTGTAATAATTCCATTTTCATTCATGATTTTATCTATTTGGGTCATCTCCTTTTCTTTTTGAGAAGCCTGGCTAGAGGTTTGTCAATTTTGTTTATTTTTTCAAAAAACCAACTCTTGGTTTCATTGATCTGCTCTACCGTTTTTTTAGATTCTATATTGTTTATTTCTGCTCTGATCTTTATTATTTCTCTTCTTCTGCTGGGTTTAGGCTGCCTTTGCTGTTCTGCTTCTAGTTCCTTTAGGTGTGCTGTTAGATTTTGTATTTGGGATTTTTCTTGTTTCTTGAGATAGGCCTGGATTGCAATGTATTTTCCTCTCAGGACTGCCTTCGCTGCGTCCCAAAGCGTTTGGATTGTTGTATTTTCATTTTCACTTGTTTCCATATATTTTTTAATTTCTTCTCTAATTGCCTGGTTGACCTACTCATTCGTTAGTAGGGTGTTCTTTAACCTCCATGCTTTTGGAGGTTTTCCAGACTTTTTTCTGTGGTTGATTTCAAGCTTCATAGCATTGTGGTCTGAAAGTATGCATGGTATAATTTCAATTCTTGTAAACTTATGAAGGGCTGCTTTGTGACCCAGTATATGATCTATCTTGGAGAATGTTCCATGTGCACTCGAGAAGAAAGTATATTCTGTTGCTTTGGGATGCAGAGTTCTAAATATATCTGTCAAGTCCATCTGATCCAATGTCTCATTCAGGGCCCTTGTTTCTTTATTGACTGTGTGTCTAGATGATCTGTCCATTTCTGTAAGTGGGGTGTTAAAGTCCCCTGCAATTACCACGTTCTTATCAATAAGGTTGCTTATGTTTATGAGTAATTGTTTTATATATTTGGGGGCTCCGGTATTCGGCGCATAGACATTTATAATTGTTAGCTCTTCCTGATGGATAGACCCTGTAACTATTATATAATGTCCTTCTTCATCTCTTGTGACAGCCTTTAATTTAAAGTCTGGTTTGTCTGATATAAGTATGGCTACTCCAGCTTTCTTTTGGCTTCCAGTCGCATGATAAATAGTTCTCCATCCCCTCACTCTCAATCTGAAGGTGTCCTCAGGTCTAAAATGAGTCTCTTGTAGACAGCAAATAGATGGGTCTTGTTTTTTTATCCATTCTGATACCCTATGTCTTTTGGTTGGTGCATTTAATCCATTTACATTCAGTGTTATTATAGAAAGATACGGGTTGAGAATCATTGTGATGTCTGTATGTTTTATGCTTGTAGTGATGTCTCTGGGACTTTGTCTCACAGGGTCCCCCTTAGGATCTCTTGTAGGGCTGGTTTAGTGGTGACAAATTCCTTCAGTTTTTGTTTGTTTGGGAAGACCTTTATCTCTCCTTCTATTTTAAATGACAGACTTGCTGGATAAAGGATTCTCGGCTGCATATTTTTTCTGTCTAGCACCCTGAAAATCTCGTGCCAATTCTTTCTGGCCTGCCAAGTTTCAAAAGAGAGATCAGTCACGAGTCTTATAGGTCTCCCTTTATATGTGAGGGCACGTTTACCCCTTGCTGCTTTCAGAATTTTCTCTTTATCCTTGTATTTTGCCAGTTTCACTATGATATGTCGTGCAGAAGATCGATTCAAGTTACGTCTGAAGGGAGTTCTCTGTGCCTCTTGGATTTCAATGCCTTTTTCCTTCCCCAGTTCAGGGAAGTTCTCAGCTATGATTTCTTCAAGTACCCCTTCAGCACCTTTCCCTCTCTCTTCCTCCTCTGGGATACCAATTATGCGTATATTATTTCTTTTTAGTGTATCACTTAGTTCTCTAATTTTCCCCTCATACTCCTGGATTTTTTTATCTCTCTTTTTCTCAGCTTCCTCTTTTTCCATAACTTTATCTTCTAGTTCACCTATTCTCTCCTCTGCCTCTTCAAGCCGAGCTGTGGTGGTTTCCATTTTGTTATGCATTTCGTTTAAAGCGTTTTTCAGCTCCTCGTGACTGTTCCTTAGTCCCTTGATGTCTGTAGCAAGAGATTCTCTGCTGTCCTGTATACTGTTTTCAAGCCCAGCGATTAATTTTATGACTATTATTCTAAATTCACTTTCTGTTATATTATTTAAATCCTTTTTGATCAGCTCATTAGCTGTTGTTATTTCCTGGAGATTCTTCTGAGGGGAATTCTTCAGCTTGGTCATTTTGGATAGTCCCTGGTGTGGTGAGGACCTGCAGGGCACTTCCCCTGTGCTGTGGTGTATAACTGGAGTCGGTGGGCGGGGCCGCAGTCAGACCTGATGTCTGCCCCCAGCCCACTGCTGGGGCCACAGTCAGACTGGTGTGTGCCTTCTCTTCCCCTCTCCTAGGGGTGGGATTCACTGTGGGGTGGTGTGGCCCGTCTGGGCTACTTGCACACTGCCAGGCTTGTGATGCTGGGGATCTAGCGTATTAGCTGGGGTGGGTAGGCAAGGTGCACGGGGGCAGGAGTGGCAGGCTTAGATTGCTTCTCCTTAGGTGATCCACTTCAGGAGGGGCCCTGTGGCAGCGGGAGGGAGTCAGATCTGCTGCCAGAGGTTTGGCTCCGCAGAAGCACAGAGTTGGGTGTTTTCGCGGAGTTAGCAAGTTCCCTGGCAGGAACTGGTTCTCTTTGGGATTTTGGCTGGGGGATGGGCGGGGGAGATGGCGCTGGTGAGCGCCTTTGTTCCCCACCAAACTGAGCTCTGTTGTCAGGGGGCTCAGCAGCTCTCCCTCCCTTTGTCCTCCAGCCTTCCCGCTTTCCGAGCAGAGCTGTTAACTTATGACCTCCCAGACGCTAAGTCGCGCTTGTTGTGGGAACACAGTCCGTCAGGCCCCTCCGCTTTTGCAAGCCAGACTCGGGGGCTCTGCTTGGCCGGCGAGCCGCCCCTCCGCCCCGGCTCCCTCCCGCCAGTCCGTGGAGCGCGTACCGCCTCGCCGCCCTTCCTACCCTCTTCCGTGGGCCTCTCGTCTGCGTTTGGCTCCGGCGACTCTGTTCTGCTAATCCTCTGGCGGTTTTCTGGGTTATTTAGGCAGGTGTAGGTGGAATCTAAGTGGTCAGCAGGACGCGCGGTGAGCCCAGCGTCCTCCTAAGCCGCCATCTTGCCGCTTCCTCTCTACAATTTTGAATATAATCCATGTTGTTATATATGGTTTTACTTCATTTATTTTTAACTACTTTATAATATGTCATTATATGGCAGTACTACCATCTGTAGTATCTGTTCTCCTTGTGTTGGAAATTTGGGTTGTTCCCTTTTTGGTTGTTATTAGAAGCAATGCTACAACAAACATACATGTACCCCTGCTTGAATTCCCTAGAACTTATGCTTGCCAATTCCTGGGATCTTGTTAAAATGCGAATTCTGATTCAGGAAGTCTTGGGTCGGGCCTGAGGTTCTGGATTTCTAATAAGCTCCAAAGTGATACTGAAGCTGTTGGTCCGAAGGCCACCTGCTGAGTAGGGTATGTATTCAGAAGTAGAATTATTGGCTTAATGGATATATGTATCTTCAACTTCATCACATTTTTCCAAATTACTCTCCAGTTCCCTTTGCTCTACATTTTAACTAACACTTGGTATTATAAGAATATAAAGTTGTTTCAATGATTATACAGTTTTTCTCCACACCTGATTGTGGTATGTTATATCAAACAGGTTTTCTCATTTGGAACCAGCTTTTCACTGCTGAAGGGAGGACCTTACTTGAATTTGATAAGTTATTATTAAGGATTTTTAAATCTAAGTTAATAAGTGAAATTGAGCTATAATTTTCTTTTCTTGTAATCTACCAGTCTGATTTTGGTAACAAGATTACATTAAATTCATAGAGCATTTCTTTTTACATTATCTGAAACAATATATGGCAGGAAGTATCTGCTGTTGATACATTTTATTTGTTTTAAGAGATTACAGTGTTTGGGGAAAGATGACTTTTAATTAATAACTAAATTTATTGAATGCTTATTTGTTTTTTTAAAGAATTTTCTATTGCTTTTTAAGACTTCTTCCCCTAAAACATGACCTATTTAATATTATTTCTCAAATTGTTACCATAAAGTTACTACATTGTTTTTGAATAATTTCATACCATCATCTTTAAGTTTAATGTATTTCTAGTTTGATTTGAGTGATTGACCTAGTTTCAATCTTTTTCTAAATGAATTTCTTTAAGGCTATAAACTTGGCTCAAATATCCCATTAGATGCATCATACAAATCTTAATATATCAATAGTACTTTCAATGTAGTTCACTTCTATGCCCAATATGTTGTCATTTCAGATGCAATGTTTTAAAACTCATTAGAATTTTAGGAACATAATTTTAGGTTTCCAAAAAATTATTTATAAAGTGATTATTGTCGAGCTAATTTATTTGCACTGTGGTAAGTGAGTTGGTTTGTGTGATATTGATTCTTTAAAATTGTTGCCGGGCACCTGGCTGGCTCAGCCAGTTAAGTGTCCAATGCTTGATTTTGGCTCAGACCATGATCTCACAGTTCATGGGACTGAGCCCCTCATCCGGCTCCACACTAACAGTGTGGAGTCTGCTTGGGATTTTCTCTCTCTGCCCCTCCCCCACTCATGCTCTCTCTTCCTCTCAAAAATAAGCTTAAAAACAATTTGTTGTAACTTCCTTTTGTGACTTGTAAATGATCAATGCTTGTAAAATTTTCTGTGTCTATAGTACACACAGATACATACTTACAATTTGTTAGGCACAGTGTTCATTTATAAATATATTAAGTAGTTATTCATATATTCTACATCATTTCTAGCATTTGGGATGCATGAACTCTCAGTCTCTGAAAGGCATTTTAAATATTTTGCTCTAATTTATCACTTTCTCTTTGAAATCTGCATACTTTTAACTTTACTCAGGGAAAGCTTTGAGTATATAATCATGATTTTAAAGAAACATCCAAGGTGCCTGGGTAGTTCAGTTGGTTAGGCCATCAACTCTTGATTTCAGCTCAGGTCATGATCTTGAGGTTCATGAGATCAAGCCTGCAACAGGCTCATGCTGACAGTTTGAAGCCTACTTGGGATTCTCTCTCTCCCTCTCTCTCTGTCCCTCACCCTTCTCTCTCTCTCTCTCAAAGTAAATAAGCTTTTAAAAAGGTTTTTTTTTAACATTTATTCATTTTTTGATAGAGACAGAGCATGAGTGGGGGAAGGGCAGAGAGAGAAGGAGACACAGAATCTGAAGCAGGCTTTAGGCTCTGGACTGTCAACACAGAGCCTGATGTGGGGCTTGAACCCACAGACTGTGAGATCATGACCCGAGCCGAAGTTGGAGGCTCAACCAACTGAGCCACCCAGGCGCCCCAATAAAAAAACTTTAATAAATGAGGAAACTACCTGATTCAGTGAGAGAAGAGGAAAAAGGAACCTTGATACTGGACTTCTTTAATTCCACATGTTATGTGTTCAATACTTTACAGATTTGAAGCAATTCCACATGATATATCATTTGAAACTCAAAACAACTATGTGTGATATGTTATATGATATATCATCTCCAATTTATAGATGAAGATTACTGAAACTCAAAATACAGTGCTTGCCTGAGTTTAAATGGCACATAAGTGGCAGATAAATTTTCTAGTGACCAAGAAATACTGATCGATTTATTTTTTTTAATTTTAATTCCAGTTAGCTAATATACAGTATTATGTTAGTTTTGGGTGTACGATATAGTGATTCAATACTTCCATACAACACCCAGTGCTCATCATAAGTGTACTCCTTAATCCCCATCTCCTATTTCACCCATCTCCCCACCCCTCTTCTTTCTAAAGTAAAGTAGGAGTCTGTTTCTTGGTTTGTCTGTCTCTCTTTTCCTCATTTGTTTGGTTTCTTAAATGAATAGTCACTTCCAGGGCACTTGGGTGGCTCAGTCAGTTAAGTGCCTGGCTCCTGATTTCGGCTCAGTGCATGATCTCACATTTCATGAGATCGAGCGCTGCATCAGTTTCTGCACTGCTGGCGCAGAGCCTGCTTGGGTTTCTCTCTCTCTCTCTCTCTCTCTCTCTCTGCCCCTCCCCTGCTCTTTCTCTCTCTCAAAATAAATAAGTAAACTTAAAACACATTGGTTACTAAACATATAAAAAATTATATCTAAATATTTTATAGTATGATAAACAATACTGATTGGGGGTCAGATCAACATGAATTGATAAAAAATATGAATTTTAAGATGTCATAAGTGAAATTAATTTCTACTTATAAAATCAAACTAGGCTGAAAAGTTTCTGCTTCAACATAGTTCCCAGTGTTAATGAATGCTGGGAGTGACCTGCCTCTATGCTGAGGCATGAGAATAAGCATCTGTAATCACAGAATCTTTTGGTTAAAATGATCTCAAAGTTTATCCTGTCCAACTTTCTACTCACTGCAAGAATTCTCTCTTCAATATCCTACACTAATGGTAGTATTAGCCTCAAATGAAAGGCACACATGATGGTGGTTTATAGTCTTCACCTAGCAATCTTTCCCTTAAATACTCCTTTATTCTATTTGTTTGCTTACAAAAATATGACTTCATAATTAGCTAAGAGCTTAATTTCAATGCAGCCTAAATATGAAAAGATTTTCTGTGTATGCCCAAAAGACAGTGAGAGATGTATGGAAGAACACAGGGAGAGAGCTAATCTGAGCAGTCAGCATAAGAATTATAACATATCTAGACTATACTCATTAACTCCCCTCCCCAGAAGGCAAAGAAAAGAAGAGCAGACCTCAAGTAACATTCCCCAGGCAACTTGCAGATAACTTCAGATGGACACCTGAAGTAACCGTCCAAGAGCCTGTAAATTTGAAATATTTGTAAATAATGTTTGTTTATAAAACTGGCAAAGTGGATGAAAGCATATTATCATGGTGAGGTGGGAGGCAGCAAGGGGAGTGGCAGAAGATGAAGACATAAAGTTGAAAGTAGACTCTGGGAGATTGTAAAACCCTTGTAAGTCCAAAGCCAGAGATGGCATGGTCAGATGTTCATTTGCAAATCTCCCTTTGGAAAGGGTGCCTTGGACTGGCAGAGGAGCTGGAACAAGTCCCTGAATGAAACTTCCTGCGATACCCAAACTGTAACAAGTCCTATTGTCATCCCAGAAGCCTTGTAGTTAAGGTGTCCACGGTGAGAGTCTGAATATTAGCTTTTGGGAGGGCACCTGGGTCGCTGTCAGTTGAGCATGGGACTCTTGTTCTCAGCTCAGGTCTTGATCTCAGAGTTGTGAGTTCAAGCCCCACACTGGGCTCCTCACTGAGTGTGAAGCTACTTTTAAAACAATAGCTTTTTTTCACTCCTTCAATATCTGTATTAGGTATAATCCAATAAAAACTGAATAAATTATTTTATTTATTTTTTAATGTTTTTATTTATTTCTGAAACAGAGAGAGACAGAGCATGAGTGGGGGAGGGGTAGAGAGAGAGTGAGACACAGAATCCGAAGCAGACTTCAGGCTCTGAGCTGGTAGCACAAAGCCCGACGCCGGGCTCAAACTCACAAACCATGAGATCATGACCTGAGCCAAAGTCGGTCACTCAACCAACTGAGCCACCCAGGTGCCCCCTGAATAAATTATTTTAAACCAAGGAGAGATTCCAGTCTGAATTAAAGAAAAGTCAAATATCTTAAAGTATAGAAGGAACCATTAAGTTGGAGTTATTCTGGGGAATGTAAATAGGAAAAATGAATACTTTTTGCCCTATCTGCTTCTATCTTGTCATTTGTTGAAATCCGTGAGCACACATCACATTTTTTTATATAAAAATCATTAATAAATTAAACCAAGGCATTTTTTTCAAATTTTCATTTAAATTTAAGGTAGCTAACAAGTAATGTAGTATTGGTTTCAGGAGTAGAATTTAATGATTCATCACTTACGTATAACACCCAGGTCTCATCCCAACCAGGGCCCTCATTAATGCCCATCACCCATGTAGCCCACCCCTACCTACCTCTCTCCATCAACCCTCAGTTAAATTTCTATCATTCAGAGTCTCATGTTTGCTTCCCTCTCTTTCTCTTTTTTCCTTCCGGTATGTTCATCTGTTTTGTTTATTAAATTCCACATATGAGTGGAATCGTATTAAATAATATGATATTTGTCTTTCTCTGACTGACTTATTTCATTTAGCATAAATACACTCTAGCTTCATCCACATTGTTGCAAATGGCAAAATTTTATTCTTTTTGATGACTGAGTAATATTCTATTGTATATATATGTGTATACACACACATCTTCTATATCTACATCTTCTTTAAAAAATTTTTTTAATCTTTACTTATTTTTGAGAGAGAGACAGAGTGTGAGCAGGGGAGGAGCAGAGAGAGAGGAGCAGAGACACAGAATCTGAAGCAGGCTCCAGGCCCTGAGCTGTCAGCACAGAGCCCGACGTGGGGCTTGAACTCATGAACCATGAGATCATGACCTGAGCCAAAGTTGGATGCTCAACTGACTGAGCCACCCAGGCACCCCGTATATCTACATCTTTATCTATTCATTAGTCGGTGGACATTTGAGTGCTTTGCATAGTTTGGCTATTGTTAATGCTGCTATAGACATCAAGATGCATGTACCTCTCTGAATCCATATTTTTGTATCCTTTGGATAAATACTTAGCAGTGCTATTTCTGGGTTGTAGGGTAGTTCTATTTTTAAGTTTTTGAGGACCCTCCATACTGTACCAGTTTGCATTCCCACCAGCAGAGCAAAAGGGTTCCCTTCTCTGCATCCTCGCTAATATCTGTCATTGCCTGAGTTGTTCATTTTAGCCTTCTGACAAGTGTGAAGTGATATATTGTTGTGGTTTTATTTGTATTTCCCTGATGATGAGTGATGTTGAGCATCTTTTCATGTGTCTGTTAGCCATCTGGATATCTTCTTTGGAAAAATGCCTATTCATGTCTTCTGCCCATTTCTTTACTGGATTATTTGTTTTTTGGGTATTGATTTTGATAAGTTCTTTAAAGATTTTGGGTACTAACCCTTTATCAGGTATGTCATTTGTAAATATCTTCTCCCATTCTGTAGGCTTTCTCTTAATATTGTCAAATGTCTCCATGGTTGTGCAGAAGCTTTTTATCTTGATGAAATCCTAATAGTTCATTTTTGCTTTTATTTCCCTTGCCTCCAACAATGTGTCTACTAAGAAGTTGTTCCAGCTGAGGTCAAAGAGGTTGCTGCCTGTGTTCTCTTCTAGAATTTTGATGGTTTCCTGTCTCACATTTAGGTGTTTCATCCATTTTAAATTTATTTTTTTGTATGGTGTATCAAAGTGGTCCAATTTCATTCTTCTGCATGTTGGTGTCCAGTTTTCCTAACACCATTTGTTGAAGAGACTGTTTTTTTTTTCCATTGGATATTCTTTCCTAAAGCAAGACATTTTTATTCATTTGAAGTATATATGTAGTTAATTGGGTATCAAAGTTTTAGGAAGTGACTTTTTTTTTTTTGGTTTCAAGTTTTTATTTAAATTCTAGTCAGAATTTAACTAGAATTTAACTAGGCCACAGCAACTTCTTACTTGACATGTCTCTGGAGGCAAGGAAAATAAAAGCAAAAATGAAGTATTGGGACCTCATCAAGAGAAAAACAACAACAACAACAACAAAACTTCTGCACGGCGAAGGAAACAATCAACAAAACTAAAAGGCAACCGACGGAATGAGAGAAGATATTTGCAAATGACATCACATAAAGGGTTAGTATACAAAATCTTTAAAGAACTTATCAAACTGAATACCCAAAAAACAAATAATCCGGTGAAGAAATGGACAGAAGACATGAAAAGGCATTTTTCCAAGGAAGACATCCTCAACATCACTCATCATCAGGGAAATGTAAATCAAAACCACAATAATATATCACTTCACACCTGTCAGAATGGCTAAAATTAACATCTGAGGAAACAACAGATATTGGCAAGGATGCAGAAAAAGAAGGCTTTTGCACTGTTGGTGGGAATGCAAACTGGTGCAGCCACTCTGGAAAACAGTATGGAGGCTCCTCAGAAACTTAAAAGTAGAACTACCCTATGACCCAGTTATTGCACAACTAGGTATTTATCCAAAGGATACATATGGGAGTGCTGTTTAGAAGGAGAACATGTACCCCAATGTTTATAGCATTGCTATAAACAATAGGCAAATTATGGAAAGAGCCCAAATGTCCATTGATTGATGAATGGATAAAGAAGTTTAGATATACACAATGGAATACTACATGGTGATGAAAAAGAATAAAATCTTGTCATTTGCAACAACGTGGATGGAACTAGAATGTATTATGCTAAGCGAAATAAGTCAGTCAGAGAAAGACAGATATCGTATGGTTTCACTCATATGTGGAATTTGAGAAACACAACAGATGAACATAGGGGAAGGGAAGAAAAAATAAGATAAAAACTGAGAGGGAAGCAAACAATAAGAGACTTAAATACAGAGAATAAACTGAGGGTTGCTGTAGGGGAGGTGGGTGCTGGGCTAAATGGGTGCTGGGCATTAAAGAGGGCACTGGTTGGGATGAGCACTGAGTGTAATGTTTAAGAGATGAATCACTAGGTTCTACTCCTGAAGCCAAGACTACGCTGTATGTTAACTAAGTTAATTTCAATAAAAATGAAAGTTAACATACAGTGTAATAGTTTCAGGAGTGGAATTTATTGATTCATCACTTACATAAAACACCCAGTGCTATCACAAGTACCCTCCTTAATATCCATTACTCATTTAGCCCATCCCCTGCCCACTTACCCCTCTAGTAACTCTCAGTTTGTTCTCTATGGATAGGAGTTTCTTATTGTTTGCCTCCCACTTTCTCTGTCTCTCTCTCTTCTCTTTTTTGAAAAACGATTCATTTTTAAGAGCAGTTTGCAAACCAGGTGCATCCTTAAAGATTCTCTTCTTTAAAACATTCAACTGTCACCCTTTTCAATACAGCAAAGGCAAGTTTCTGCCTATTCCAAAATGGGTTATCAAAGTTCAGATTTATTGGTTAAATTTATGTCAAGGAAAATGGATGATGTATTGTTGGTTTTCTTCCAGGTTGATCATTAATCTTAAGATTGTGTATAAGTGGCCCAAATCCTTTCATTAAAGTTTAGTGCTCAGACAAGGTGGGAGGAGAGACTAGGAAGAGGGGAGGGGAGGCTGACCAAAGAAATATAACCACACCCTATACTTTTAGGAACTCCACCATTCTGAGCTAAGAAAATGTTCTTTCCCAACCCAAATGAATTTTATCCTAGGTGAGACAGAAAAATCTAAACACCTAAAAATCTAGTTTTAATCTTATTCCTGTCTAGTAATATTAGGGTGTTAATGTCAGTATTTGTCTCAATCATCAGTGCGTGGTTGTGATTTTTGTTTGGTCTTTTACACAGGGACTATGAATTTTCTACATCATTTCTACATCACTAGGTGGTAACCTTGTGAACTTATGGCCAGTTGACTATAACTTCTGTTCCCTGAGAAGTAGTATAGTCTGTTGCTTACCACAAACCTACTACCAACTAGCTTTGTGAACTTGGACAAATAGCCAGTTTCTGCCCTTCAGTTCCTCATCAGTGAAATGGGGAGACTGGAACCGAATGGGGAGGGAGATGGGAGAATTAAACAGCTTACATTTTTCTTAAGTTTATTTATTTATTTTGAGAGAGAGATTGAGAGAGAGAGAGAGAGAGAGAGAGAGAGAGAGAGAGGGAGACATGCACAAGCAGGAGAGGGACAGAGAGAGGATGAAAGAGAGAATCCCAAGTAGGCTCCACACTGCCAGTGCGGACCCCCACATGGGGCTCCAACTCACGAACTGTGAGATCATGATCACGACCTAAGCTGAAATCAAAAGTCAGCCACTTAACCGAGTGAGCGAGCCATCCAGTCGCCCCAGCAGCTTACTTTTTATAAAGTGCTTAAAACCTTGCCTGGCATGCACAGTAAGCTTCCTGGAAGTATTAACGGTTTTCATACAGCCAAAGAGAACCCTTAGCTGGGTTTGGAATCTCCTCAGTGCAGACTCAGCATGCAACCATAGGATTGAACTGCTGACCAAAACCAAATCATTGCCTCTTGAATGCATACTTGTTATGGACTCAATGTTTGTGTCCTCCCCAAATTCGTATGTTGAAACCTAATCCTCAATGTGATGGTATTAGGAGGTAAGGCCTTTGGGAGATGATTAGGTCATAAAGATAGATCCCTCATGAATGGAATTAATGCTCTTGTAAAAGAAACCCCAGAGAGCTCCCTTGCTCTTTTGTTATGTGAGGGCACATGGAATAGACTACTGTCTATGACCAGGAAACAAGTTCTCACCAGACATGGAATCTGCCAGTGCCTTGGTCTTGAACTTCCCAGCCTCCATAACTGTGAAAAATAAATGTCTGTTATAAACCACCCAATCTATGGTATTCTGTTATAGCAGCCTGCATGGACTAAAACAAAACTCAAAGATCACATTTATTAATATTGGAAACTTCTGGACAGATCTCAGGAATACTCAATTATATTTATAGAAATTAAATCCAAAGCTTCTGAGAGACCTGTAAGAGTATTCTAACAGGTACTTCCAGGTTCTTTCATTAGAGCACCATTAAATTTGGGTTAAAAAATTATATAGTGCTACTTTGCTGGATAACTTACTTCATTCAAAGTCAGGCCAGTTTTGGCTAAACCCTTGGTCAGAATAGATATGGCCTAGAGCAAGGTTTATCAAGACAGAATCAGGCACAAGGATGCCTTAAATATATTTTAACTTCTCAGGTGCTCATGTAACCTCTGATCAATTATTTCCAAGGGCTATGTTCTACCTCCTAAGACAGGCCACATCATGTTTAAAGTGACTATTAGAAATTTCTCTAAGCTAAACTAAATTTCATCTCTATTCTTTTGCTTTTTGGGGTTTCACAAAGTAGTCATTTGTATACATGATAATACTTAGAATATTTAAAGCCAGTTAAAGTAGATTCTCCTAGGGATTATGTACTTGGATCAACTTGTAAGGTAAAACTTTCTTATAATGAAATTTACTCATGAAAATCTTCTAAGTTGCTCACAAAGTAAAATCCTATTAAAGCCTATTTTACCTCCTGGGTTGGAATACTGTTCTTTTGGCTGGTCTGCAAATGAAGTAGTTGACTAGTATTTAGGAGCCAGATCCTATGAAAAATACTTACTTTTATTCATTTGGCAGAAGGGCATATCTCTGAACTTATCCATATGATGCAACATTATGAAATATTTCTTTAGCGTTTTCTATTTTTAAAAAACCCACTTATCATCTTCAATATACTAGGTATTGTGCAAGAGTTGGAACTTGTCTCATATTCCTCACCAATAAATGTGGAAAAATAGATACCTTTTTAACTGAATGGGGAAGCCTCTCCTGAGATGAAAATGAGATTTAAAGAGAAGATTAAGGAGAAATAAGTATAACATGAGGGGCGCCAGGGTGGCTCAGTCAGTTGGCCGTCTGGCTTTTGCTCGAGTCATGGTCTTGCGGTTCGTGGGCTCGGGCCCCACGTTGGGCTCTGTGCTGACACCTCAGAGCGTGGAGCCTGCTTCAGATTTTGTGTCTCCGTCTTGCTCTGCCCCTCCCCTGCTTGTGCTCTGTCTCTCTCTGTCTCTTAAAGATAAATAAACATAAAAAAAATTTTTTTTAAGTATAACATGAAAGTGATACTCTACAGAGGAAAATAATTGAAAAAGATGCAAACAACTCTACTGCTGAATCTTGAAAAATGAGTTCACAAACTGTCATCTTCCTGCTTAACTTCTAATGTTATTTCACGAAAATCTGGCTAATCACTGAAGGAACAATGCTTTGCAGAGAATTCCCAGAGTATTTATTTTTAGGAATAAATTCTAAGAAACTCCAAATAATTGCCTTCCTTCAGCAAAATTAAAAAAAAAAAAGTTTTTCACCAGGATTAATTACAGAGATCTTCAAGTGGACTATTCAATGAATCCTTTTAAGATGCCTATTTCTAAGGAAAGAAGTCATTCTAGAAACAGAAACTAGACTTCAGTTCTTCAGTGGCACTGAAAAATATTTTATAAGTTGTCATAAAGCAAGAGCAACAACAAAAATCTCCAAAACCAATCATAATGGGATCTTCCCAAGTGAGCCATGGCTGACAATTACATCAAGGTTTCTGATGCATCCCTTTGCCATCAGAACAGAGGTGAATTTCATTAAAATGAAGATCAAAGTATTTCCTTGGTGAGGAAATGGGCTCATTAATGTCCAAAGATTAATGGATATTGAAGACAATTGAAAAAGGTATTCCCGTATCTTTCCTAAGATCTGGTCTGGATAGGAAGGGCTCATAGTTAGCTGGTGTGTGCATGAACTACAGCGTTGTTTTTTTTTAAGGTAGTGGTAAAAGTACTACCTTCTGTCCAAGTGGATTCCTCTATCATTGAAGACAAACTACAATAGTTTTGCCAAAATTAGGCAATTGGAAGTGCAGAAAATATAATGTGGAACAGCACTGAATCTTAAAATCTTACTAACTGCTATTTACTTCGTGACCCTGAACAGTCATCGGCTTTCATTCCCTTTTCAATTTTAAGGGACAGGAAAGGGATCAAATAAATGTGAACTTCAAAAAGCATTGTATGAACTATAAAGGTCTACAAAGATTTAGACAATTCAGAGAAAAAGTCTAGTGTGAACCTTTTATTTTGACAAAACAAATTTTTACAAATTATACACTCTAAACTCCCAAAGAGTCACTCATTTAAAATATAAGAGATGAGGCATCCTGGACCCCAAGATTTCAGGCATGAATAAAATAGTACCAGATTTTCAATTTATATAAGCTAGTTGCATTTTACATACCATAAAAGTGAAGAGAATTGTGACAAGCATTCACTAGTTTCAAATGTACCTATAAGACACGTGGGCAACTTGGATTTTTTAACCACACAGCTTCATATTAACAAATATCTAAGTAATTGACATATATATTTCCATTAATGGCAGACACAACTCCACAAAATCAAATTATATGAATAATTTGCTTTTAATAATCTCAACTTGGAAACTGAAAAATTAGAGGAATGTATAGTTAAGTAGCTGAAAATGTTATACTTATGGCACACAAGCACATCATGACAAGGAATGCTAGAAGTTGTTCCCCTCAGGAATGAATTTGAAAATTTAAAGTATATTTTATTGAAAAGCTAATATCCTTAGTGTGAAAATCAGGTTAAATGAAGTGTTGACTCAATCTCTAAAGATCCAGTAAATTATAGATTTTGTGCAATTAGTTACTAACATACACATTTCAAGATTAATACTGATTTCAATAGAACATTTAGATGGTTCTGAAGTATCTACTTTTTATAGTTGACTTTAACTACACATGTCAATGAAATGTAAGATTCCTCAGTGGGAAGTTATAAAGCTTGTCAGGCACTAGCTACAGGTAATATGTATAGGATTCAGAACAAATGGCTGCTTTTCACCTTCAAAGAGCCCCCTTTTAATTTATACAAAATTAGACTGTTTTTACCCACATGTATGCATAAAAGTGCTTGTCAAACGTACAGTCCATTTCCATAATCCTAAAACAAAACAGGCACACAAATGGATAATAGTTTATATGTTTTATGTGAATATTTTTGATACACCTTTAAACAAATTCAATTGCTATCTAGAGAGGTGTAACAAACTTGGTACAAATCTTTGACTTGGGAAAGTAAAGATCTAAGAACTCTCTAAACTCTGCAATTCAGTGTGATTCATATACTGGTTCACTCACTCTGCAAGCTGTTAACTCACTCCTTAATCTCTAGAGGCTGCAGGTACTTATGTTTCAGCAATTATGAGACCAAAAAGACTAAGGGAGAAGGACTTGTTAGAATTAGTCTCCCACAAAATAGTTTTGAATCTAGTTACAAATTGATTTAATATGCTTGTGAGTTAAATTTTATAATAATTATAAAGACATTTACTCTAACAAATTTGAATGAAATGTAATTAAGGACTACACCCTTAATTTTAATGAAAGGCATTTTCATTTACATACAAAGGAATTCAATAGCCAGCAGCATTTAAATAAAGATACAGTTCCATCTCTTCTCTTGTCCCTTTTATAAAGTGCTATTTTTAACTGGGTAGATTTACTATCCAGCTTTTCAGTAACTTCACTGTATGTCTCTAATAGATTCAAGGAAACACTGAAAAGTTGAAAGTCTTTAGTATTAGAAATATTTGCAAACATTGTACAAAGCACAGACTATGAATGTATTTTATTAATAAAATAAAAAGTGTACCTTATGTGAGAATCATTAAGTTGATTTAATAATTACTTCACAGAAGCATAAGCTGACTAGCATTTATGCCAATTTTTGCTAGTCCTCTAAACCAGAAACAGCTTCTGTAGGCAATTCAACTCTAAGCACCACCAAATAGGGTCATGTCAAATAGAACAAATGATCCCCAGAATAAAAACTCTGACAAATTTAGACTGTTAGACTAGCAAAACAAATTACTGAGAATCAGAACCAGAGGCAACATTTTACTTAAAAGTACCATAGGTCATCAAGTGTTTTCTTCAAATAAAATTTTGTGTAGTTATTAATAATGTACCTTAACACTAAGTGCAGTGGTCTTAGAGACAGTTAAAAGAAAACCAGAGTACAGATTAACTTAAAAGTGAATGCTGCCTATTTCTTTAGTTCAGTAATTAAAGTTGAAATTGCTATTTAAAAAATAGTTGAGCACTACCTAATACAAACAGGATACCATTTTTACTCACATTATTCTCTAAACAGCTTTTTGTATTTCAACCTTGACCTGACCTTCAGTAGTATCTCTACTGTATCTACTCTAAAGCCAAATGTAATTAGTAAAAAACAAAAAACAAAAATCAGGGCAGTATGTAGTTTTGTTCACACTTAAAATTTCATTACAATTTGCATTTCTTGTCACTCTTGGAAGAGTAACCACTTTTAAAAACAGAAACATAAAAGCGCAACATTCCTTACTTTGCATGGCATCCAGTAATGGTAAAATCAAAGGATCCCTTAATCATCAATTCTGTACACCCAATTTAAATACATTTCCAGTCCTCAGAAACAGGGACTCCAGGGCAGAGGGGTGGCATATGGAAAAGAGGCCTAGGGCAAGGTTTGATGAAATCACTTGGAAATTTACTTCACCCAGAATGCTAGGTTATGGTAATTCCTCCCATCCATTCCAACTTCCCAAGTCAGAATGCAGAATTTAACCTCTTATCTGGTCTTACTTTCTTGCCTACTCCTAGTATTCTATTCCTGAAAACAAATAAACCTAGAATTTTCTAAAAGAAATTATTTTTACCCAAATACATTGGACTTCGGTCTCAATTTGAATGAAGATGAGTGGCTTTTAAGAGCCCGGTCCTCCTCTTCCTCCTCTCCTTCCTCCAGTAGCTGCTCTGGGTCTCTGAAAGAGGGTGTAGTGTGGATGATCTGGGTTCGGAAGCGGATTTTGTTGAGTCTGGGTTTTATTCGTCCACTAGAGCTGCCGGAGGCCTTGCGACCTGGATCCTTTGCTTTGCCTCCAGCCCATCCCTCAGTCAAGTGGTGGTGGTGGTGGTGGTGGTGGTGATGGTGATGATCCCCTCCATCCTCTAAGACATGTGAGAGTTTGTAGGTGATGAGGTGTGAAGGGAGCACCTTTGAAAGCCTCCATCGCCCACCCCCGCTGCCCGTGGCACTCTCTCCATCATCCTCATCCAGGGCTCCCACCAGGTTCTTGATCTCCTCAGCGATGCTCTGACTCAGGTATTGAGAGGCCTTTTTCCCACTGTAGTCCCTAATGTCCACGTCTGCGTCGTAAGCCCCCACCAGCAACTTCACCACCTCCACGTGCCCGTGCATGGCAGCTAAGTGCAGGGCAGTGTAACCTCCGCTCGTCCTGGCGTTAATGTTCACTGGCAGCTGGTGTTTGTTAGCGAAATTGACCAGCATGGCAAGGAGCTCCTGTCTGCCATGCTTGGCGGCCCAGTGCAGGCAGGTGAAGCCAGTTATAAAGTCCCTCTTGGCCAGCAGGCCGGGCTCACAGGTGAGCAACCCTTCCAGGCTATCCCACTTGCCGTCAGAGGCTGAGAGCATCCAGGCGTGTTCCAGAGGGTCCAGCGTCACGGAGCCCCCACCGCTGCTCTCCTCCTCTGCCGACGACGAAGCGACGGATGCGCTGTCTGAGTCGCCCCCGCCTTTGCCGCGTCCTCCCCCAGAGGAGGTCCCCGCGCTGCTGCCCCCAGGACAGACGCTCCTCTTCAGCTGCGGTGAGCTGCCCATCACAAGGTCCCTAAGGTTCTGGCGCGTAGATTTTGGGGTGGTGACGCCGCCGCCGGGGGAGCTGCCCGCGTCCGTCTCCTCGCAGCCATGGGGTGGGGGCTCTAGGTCCTCGCTGGGCCCGGGGTCCGGTCCCCGAGGGGAAGGCTGGACCTCGCGCTGAGAGCTTTTCCTCCGGGCCCCGCCGCTCAGCGGCGGCCCGCTCAGGCTGTCGCCAGTCAGGCTTGGCGGCCCAAGCGCGGCAGCCGGTGTCTCCCCATGGCTCTGCTCGCAGTATGGACCCGAGGACGCCTCGGGAGACGCCACCTCTGGGCACAAGCCGCCTTCCTGGGTCTCGACCCGGCCGTCGGGCGTCCTTGGGGCGCCGCTACTGGACTCTGGCTCTACGGTCACCGAGATGCTGGGCAGGTCACGCGAGGGCGCGGCTTCTGACTGGGGGGGTCCCTCGCAGAACCTCTTTTTAAGGTGCACGTACTTAGAGCCGTCAGCAGGGTCGGTGCGCACCGTGGCCACGGCATTGACCAGTTCCTTGAAGAGAGCGCGGGCGCGGGCGCGCTGCTCCGGCTCGCCGCCCAGAGCACCTCTGAAGTGCTGCACCAGCTCGGCGTGCCGGGCCCGGCCCCCGCGCTCCGCGAGGAAACGCAGCACGGCCTCTGGGCTGAGCTCCACGGGCCCCTCCATCCGTGGCCGCCCTGCTCCTCCCGCGGCGGGTGGCTCAACCCGGCCCCATCGCGGCCCGCTTGAAAACACTGGCTTCTGAGGGACGTAGAGTCCAATCGCCTGGCTCCAGTGATTTCTTGCCAGAGCGTCCTCGGCAGGAGACGCCGCCACCGCCTCACTGGGGCCGCGCCCCTGGGGAACACCCCCCCGACAGCCCCGCCCCTACGGCTTCACCCCGCCCCCCCAAGACCGCCCACTTCCGGTCCCCGCGCTGGCCGCTAGCGCGGCTTCAGGCCGGCCGTCGGCGGGCACGCCCCCCCGCCCCATGGCCCGCCCACTTCCGGCCTTAGGCGGGCCGGCAATCACTGCACCCACCCGCCGCCTGCTGGCTGAGTTTTTTTCCGCGTGTCTTTCTCCTAAGGTCCTGAATCTCTTCCAGTCACTCTCCCTCCGCTTAGGTTTGTCGTCTTCTGAGGCGTCGAGGGGATACTCCTGAGAGAGGCTCCCTTCGCGCACGCGCGCAACTATTTGGCGCGGTTAATGTCGCGCGCCCTGCCTGGCGGGGCCTTAGCCCTCTGGCTTTCTGCCCTCGCGTCACTGAGGCTACTAGACTTGGCCCCTCCCCTTTCCCCGGACACCCCTACCCCCCTCTCCCGCGGAGGCTGGCCTCGCCCGTTACACCGCCTCCGGTCCGCGCCCCGCGCGTTCAACTCTTCCCGGCGCCCCTTTGCTCCCTTCGCGGTCGGGACGCTACGCTCGGGGGCCCGGGCTGAAACCCCACTTCGCTGAGACCCCAGCCTCCGCTCAGCTCCCGCTCGGGACTATGACCTCTGAGGTGGCGCGGCATCTGGTGAGTCCCTGTCGACTCCTCACGACCCCTCCGCTGCCAAGCGCTGCCCCCTCCACCCTGGGCCCGAGTCCCCGGGCCGCCGCCCCGCCTTTCCCAGGGTCCCAGCGTAACTTCCTCAGTCCGGAGCTTGGGGCCCCTTAACACAGTCAGGCCCCGTCCAGTCGTGGCCGGGATTGTGAGCCGCGCCGCTCCTCAGCTCCCATTGCCCTCTCGGCCGGTCATCCCCGGGCTCCCGAGGCGGGATGGTCCGACCCTGCTGGGAGAAGGGATTCTCTCTTAGCGCGGGAGGCAGGGAGCGGGGCTGTTCCCGCTGCCAGAAGCGGAGGCACAGGGCGGACTCCCCAGCCTCCCGACCCCACGTTGCTGGAGTGGCTGGGAGTTTTTTGCACGGCTTCTCTGTCTAGTCAAAAGTTAAATCTGAAACAGCGATTGTGGATCCATCATTTTTGTAACGGTTTTGGAGGCACAGATTAATGCAATAGTAATGTAATATTTTACATTTGTATACTCTTCCCTTACTCTTTACGATTTGAGCCTTTTTTGTTTGTTTTTGTTTTTTGCTTTGGCACCCTTGAACCTTAAAATGATGTATGTGACTAATTTGTTCAATGTTTTATACTTTTTTTTATTTTTTATTTTTTTTTATTTTTTTACTTTAGAGGGAGAGAGAGCAGGGGAGAGGAGCAGAGGGAGAGAGAATCTTACCCAGACACCCTGATCAGCTCTGGCCCGAGGCAGAACTGGATCCCAGGACCCTGGAATCATGACCAGAGAGGAAGAGTGGCATGCTCAACCACTGAGCCACCCAGGCACCCACAATATTTTATACTTTTAAAATCACTTATATATTTACCTCACTTGATATAGTAAGCCAGTGGTTCCCAAAGTGTGGTCACAATTATGTTTGTAACAATACCAAGCTGTTATTTGCCTTTTTCACACTCTTGCTGTTATGAGTGTAAAACGAGTTTTCCAGAGGCTACATGATGTGGAATGACCTCACCATTCTGAGGGCTAATGTGTGTACTTGTCCTTTAAAAAAAATTTTGTGCCTGGGTGGCTCAGTCTCTGGGACTCTTGGTTTCATCTTAGGTCATGATCTCATGGTTGCCTGCCCCCCCCCCCCCCCTTCCGTGTTGGGCTCTGCACTGACAGCGTGGACCCTGCTTCGGATTCTTTCTCTTCCCCTCCCCTGCTTGCTGTCTTTGTTTCTCTCTCAAAATAAATAAACTTAAAAAAATAAGAAATTTCTGTTTTAATTAATAACACTGTAAATATTAATGGTTGTAAGCCAGGTAAGCAAAAGCTCTATGTGGGCCTGAGACCAAAAAGTTTGGGAATTACTGGTCTAAGCTCTTAAATTAGATTGTAGAAACAGAATTCAGATTGTAGCCTGAGAGATTAGGTGATGTGTGGAAAGTTACACAGCCAGTTTCTTTGATAGATCCTAGACAAGGATTTTTCTCCCTGATTCAGCCCAGGTCTCTGGACACTTTTGTCACATGTTTAGAGAAATATCAGTTTTTCTGTCTGAACTGCATTACAGTTGCTTTGTGTGCATGTGTGGGTGAGGAAAATATTTTATAAACTCATTCACAGTCATCTTCAGAATTAAACTTGAGCTGAAGAGATCACTTCATTTAATTGGTGTTGGATTGCTTGTCAACTGCTGTACTTATTTTGCAATAGTAAGTGTACTTTTGTTTTCTAATTAAACTTTTTATTTTGAAGTAATTGAAGATTCAGGTGCAGTCTTGCAGTTAAGAGATAATGAGATCCTCTGTACCATTTATCCAGTTTTTTTTTTTAATAATAACATCTTGTAAAACCATAGTACAAGACCACAACCAGGACGTTGCCATTGATACTGTGAAGGTAAATTTCCATCATCACAGCATCCCACAAGTTTCCCTTTTATACCACATCCACTTCATTTCTACCTCACTTCCTCCTTAACCCGTGACAACCACTAATCTGTTTTTTATTTCTATAATTTTCTCATTTCAAGACTGGACTCACATAGTATATAACCTTTTGGAATTGGCTTTTTTTTTCATGGAGCAAAATTCTCTGGAGCTTTCATCCAGGTTGTTGGATGTGTCATTGAGTTGCTCCTTTTAATTGCTGAGTAGTATTCCATGGTATGGATATACCACCTTTGTTTGAAGGACATCTGGTAGTTCCATTGTTGGGCTACTATGAAGGAGGTTTCTATAAACATTCCAGTATAGTAATATATAATGTCACCTAATGAAAACATAAGTCTTCAGTGGATGGAACTGGAGGGTATTATGCTAAGTGAAGTAAGTAAGGCAGAGAAAGACAGATACCATATGTTTTCACTAATGTGGATCCTGAGAAACTTAACAGAAGACCATGAGGGAGGGGAAGGAGAAGGGGAAAAAAAAGTTAGGAGGGAGGGAGGGAGGCAAACCATAAGAGACTCTTAAATATTGGGAACAAGCTGAGGGCTGAGTGGGGAAAGTAGGGGATGGGCATTGAGGAGGGCACCTGTTGGGATGAGCACTGGGTGTTGTATGGAAACCAATTTGACAATAAATTATATTTAGTATATATATAAAAAAAGAAAACATAAGTCTTCAATCCTCTGGGATAAATTGCCAGGAGTGTAGTTGCTGGGTCACATGGCAGTTGCATGTTTAGTTTTAATGAGAAACTGCTAAACTGTTTCCCAGAGTTTCTGTACTGTTTTCCATTCCCACCAGAGATGTTATGAGGGATCAATCCACATCCTCATCAGCATTTAGTGTTCCTATTTTTTATTTAGACATTCTGATAGGTATATATGTATGTATGTATCACAGGTATGTGGTTTTAATTTGCATTTCCCTAGTGGCTAATGATATTAGCATCTTTTCATGGGCTTATTTGTCATCTGCATATTCTCAAGTGAAATGTCTCTTCATTTCTTCAGCCCATTTTTGAGTTGGATTTTGTTTACTGTTGATTTTAGAGTTTTCTTTTTAAATATGTTCTGGATGCTAGTCCTTTCTTGATACATAGTTTGCAAATGTTTTCTCAGTCTGTTGTGTTGTTGTTGTTGTTTCATCCTCTTAGAGTCTTTTGCAGAGCAAAAATTTTCAATTTCGATTAAATCTATTTTATGTTTTTCCTCCTATGGATTATACTTTTGGTGTCAAGTCTAAGAGCTCATTGCCTAACCCTAGAACTCAAATGTTTTCTTATTTTTCTCCTAAAAGTTTTGTGGTTTGTGTTTTACATTTAAGCCCATGACCCATTTTGAGTTAATTTTTGTATAAGGTGTAAGACTTAGATCAAGTGTAATTTTTTGGCCTATGGATGCTCCAATACCGTTTATTGAAAATGTTGTCTATCCTCTATTGAATTGCTTTTGCCCTTTGCCAAAAAACCATTTGAACATACCTGTGTGGATCTATTTCTGGGTTCCCTATTAGCACTAGCACATAGTCTTGATTCTTATAACTATGTAAGTTTTGAAATAGAGTAGACTTATTCCTCTCACTTTATTCTTATTTTTTCAGAAATTATTTTGGCTATTCTAGTTACTGTGCCTTTCATTATAAGTTTTAGAATAGTCTTGTCTATATCTACAGAGAATTTTGGTAGGATTTTGATAGGAATTGTATTAAATCTGTATATCAATTTAGGGAGAATTGAAGTCTCTACTATGTTGAATCTTCCAATTTATAGACATGGTATCTCTTCCAATTTCTTTATATTTTCTTTCATTTCTTTCATCAGCATTATGTAGTTTTCAGCATACAAGTCCTGTATGTTTTACTAGATTTAAACCCATTTCATTTTTTAAGCAATTGTAAATTGTATTGCATTTTTAATTTTATTGTCCACATATTCAGTGTTAACATGTGAAAATACAGTTGATTTTTATATGTTTATCTTCTGTCCTTTGACCTTACTGAATTCATTTATTCTAGGAACTGGGATTCCTCCTAGATTCCTTGGGATTTTCTTCATAGAAAATCTTGTCATTTACACATAGAGACAGTTTTATTTCTTTCTTTCTAGTCTGTTTGCCTCTTGCTGCCTTATTTATGCTGGTTAGGACTTGTAACATTATTTGAATAAGAGTGGTGAGAACAGACATCCTTGCTTTGTTTGTGATGGGGGGAAAACATTCAGTCTTTTATCACAGATGTAGATTTTTTTGTAGATGTTCTATCAAATTCACGAGGGATTTTGGTCTGTAGGTTTTTGTATTGTCTTTATTTAGTTTGGTATCAGGGTAATAATAGTTTCATAAAATTAATTGGGAAGTGTTCCCTCCTTTTTCTGGAAGAGACTGTATGTATAGTATTGGTGTTAATTCTTCCTTAAATGTTTGATAGACTTCTTTAGTGAAACCATATGAGCGTGGAGATTTCTTTTTTATAGTTTGAAAATTACAGATTTAATTTCCTTAGTTGTTATGTGGCTATTAATATTATTTCATATTGGGTGAGTTGTGGTAGCGGGTGGTTTTGTGATCCATTCCTTCTAAGTTGTTATTTTTATGTGTATGAAGTTGTTAATAATATTCCCTTATATAATATTCCCTCATGTCTTTGGGGCCTGTAATAATATTCCCTGTTCCATTATTATTTTTTTTAATTCTAATGTTTTATTTGTGTGAGAGAGAAAGGATGTGGGTGGAGGGGAAGGGCAGAGAGAAGGGGGTGGGGTGGGGACAGGATCTGAAGCTGGCTCTGCACTGTCAGCAGAGAGCCTGGATGCTGGGCCTGAACTCAGAGTGTGAGGTCTTGACCTGAGCCAAGTCAGACACTTAACCACCCGAGCCACCCAGGCATCCCTCCCTGTTC
The DNA here is from genome assembly GCF_018350175.1 of Felis catus. NCBI lineage: Eukaryota > Metazoa > Chordata > Mammalia > Carnivora > Felidae > Felis > Felis catus. Next base: position 51,054,799 of record NC_058370.1, read on the forward strand.
CATTCCTAATAGGGTTATATTGTGTCTTCTGCCTTTCTTGGTTAGTCTTGTTAGAAGTTTGTCAATTTCATTCATCTTTTCAAAGAACCTGCTTTGTTTCATTGATTTTTCTCTGTTGTTTTTCTATTTTATTTATTTATTCATTTATTTTAAAGTTTATTTTGAGAGAGAGAGAGAGAGCAGGAGCAGGGGAGGGCAGAGAGAGAGAGGGAGACAGAGGATCTGAAGCAGGCTCTGTGCCTGATGCAGGGCTTGATATCACAAACCGTTAGATCATAACCTGAGCGGGAAGTCTGATGCTTAACTGAGCCACCCAGGTGCCCTTGTTTTTCTGTTTTAAATATAACTGATTTGTGATCTTTATTTCCTTTCATTTGCTTGTTTTCGGTTTATTTTGCTCTTTTTCTAAGTTTTTACGGCAGACCTCAGATCATTGATTTGAGACTTCCTCATTTCTAATATATGGACTTGATGGTATGAACTTTCCTCACAGCATGGCTTTAGCTGTGTCCCACAAATTTGGGTATGTTTTATTTTCATTTTCATTCTACCTTTATTATTTAAAGAGTTATATTAAATCTCGCTTGATACTCAGGTTTCCAGGTTTTTTTTGTTTTGTTTTTTTAAGAGAAGAGGACATCAAGACTCTGAAAGTTTTGTATTTTGCTGATGGAATCATAGCTGGTGATGATGAGATCTGCTCTTGGCATATTGTTTCTGCCAGTCTCCAGGATGCCCCTTATTAGTAATTGCATAAGTTTTATTTCAAAAGATCTTGACTATATAGTTATATATTGCTGACTGCGATAATAGATCTTGAAATAACATCAACTACCTTTTCCTTTCTCCTGAGAAAAGCACCTATAAATTCTCACTTACCGAAACTTTTAAATGGTATCCATATTTTTTCAGTTCTTATCTGTATTTGTCATTTCCTCTTTCAGCTGCAATGCTTCAGAACTCTTATGTTTCTTTTTTAGTTATCTTTCAGTGAGGATGTTTGTATCTTAGAGGCTTCCCTCATTTTATTTTCCATTTCAAAGTTGTGATTCTTAATTCTTTACTTTCATGTCTTGGAATTAATGACCACCTCAGTGCTTTGATGTATTTTCATTTCATCATCTGGAGAGACTTCTTTCCTACTGATCCATATCCTATAATCATTATGGGATAATGAAAGACCAAGTTCCTTTCTCACCTTCTCTAAAACTTTTCCAGAGAATTCTAATCCTTGACAATCTGTCATACTACTCGTTTGCCACTTAGTCACATGCTACCTTGTAATACTTCCTAACTTATGTTTGTATTGTTACTTAACTTTTTGCATCAATTAAATTGTAATGAGCCTTGCATTTTCCCCCTCTGTTAAATGATCTGTCTTCAGGAAGAGAGCCTGTAATATTCTTTGTATCCTTCATAGCCATGATTTTATATTGTTGAGGACAGATGTTGATTATATTTTATATGGAAAATAAGTTCACCTTGAATCATTTTATTCTTGTTCAATGTTAAATGCTTAAATTATGAATTCTTGTAGGTAGCCAGGAGCTATTTCTTAGTCTACATTTATGCTTTCGTGAAGCTCCACCTTCATCCAGGCTGGACACAGATAGTGTCATACCTTTTAGGTATTTCCAGACTGATTTTGATCCTAACATAGTCCCAGACTATACCTATTTGTACTGGTATGTATGTATGTATTTCAGTGTGTGGAAGAGGAGGAAGAAGAAGGGTGCTTTTAAAATTTTATATTTTACTACAAATAGATTTTCTCTCTTTAGGAATATGTATTAGACCTCATTTTTAACCATATTAAATATAGCTTTCTCTGCTTAAGATTTTAAGTATTCCTAATACAAAATAACTGATTCTAAAAGCTCTTTTACTGGGAACTTTAATTTTTACAATTTCTTGTCATTTATTGGAAGGAAATTTGATTTAGATGATGCTGTATTTTAAAAATTCACTTAACACCTTGTAAGATATATATCTACTACTGGTTTGAAGATCAGGGAAGTAGGAATCACATTTATAGTTTCAATAACATAAATAAAAGATTAAAAAATCTCATTTTAAATACCTTTAAAATAAATATTATGATGTAGTAGACTGGGATATAGCATTTAGATTTTGTTAGTATTACCTTTAGTAAATATGCATGTTATGCTCTAATATTCTTCCCATTTTTGAAAATTTGTCTTTGGCAGTTACACTTATTTGAAATTAACTGCTCTTTTTTGCATTTCTTAGCAAGTATAGAGATTTTTCTTTTTTTTTTAAGTTTTTTTTTTATTTTGAGAAAGTGGGGGCATGCGTGGGTGAGGGGCAGAGATAGAGGGGGAGGATCCCAAGCAGGCTCCACATTGATAGCTCAGAGCCTGATGAGGGGCTTAAACTCAAAAATGCAAGATCATGACCTGAGCCAAAATCAAGAGTCGAACGCTTAATGGAATGAGCCACCCAGGCACCCCAGTCTAGAGATTTTTCATTGAGGATTTAGCTAAAATAATTTAAATATAGTAGAACTCAAAGTTCATTCCAGAACATCTTCTTTTTTTTTTCTTAGGAAGACGTCTTTATTGCTAAATTTAATGGACACATTTTATTAGTTATTTAATATTTCAGAATTTCTTGTTGCTGGTCCCTTCTTTAAAACAATTCCTCCCCCTTCAAGATGTCATAACTGTAGGATTTTCTTTCTGTTTTCTTTTTTTAAAAAATTATTTCCTTATGTTTTAAATTTTATTTATATATATATATATATATATATATATATATATATGAAATTTATTGTCAAATTGGTTTCCATACAACACCCAGTGCTCATCCCAACAGGTGCCCTCCTCAATACCCATCACCCACTTTCCCCTCTTTCCTACCCCCCCCCCCCCATCAACCCTCAGTTTATTCTCAGTTTTTGAGAGTCTCTTATGGTTTGGCTCCCTCCCTTCTAACTTTTTTTTTCCTTCCCCTCCCCCCATGGTCTTCTGTTAAGTTTCTCAGGATCCACATAAGAGTGAAAACATATGGTATCTGTCTTTCTCTGTGCGACTTATTTCACTTAGCATAACACTCTCTAGTTCCATCCACGTTGCTACAAGAGGCCATATTTCATTCTTTCTCATTGCCCAGTATTATTCCATTGCTTCTTTTAAAGGTGAATTTTGTTTGCCAGTCTTTTTTTTTGAGAGAGAGAGAGAGAGAGAGAGAGCGAGCGCGAGAGCGAGAGCGAGAGCGAGCAAGCACGAGCTGGGGAGAGGGGCAGAGGGAGAGAGAGAGAATCTCAGGTGGGCTCCATGTTCAGCTCAGAGCCCCAGTCAGGGCTATATCCCATGATCCTGGGATCACAACCTCAGCCGAAATCAAGAGTTGGATGCTCAACTGACTGAGCCACTCAGGCACCCCTCCCTTGTTTGCCAGTCTTAAAGTTGTTCAGTATTATATTTTGGCAGCCCCCTTTTCCTTCTCTGTTTTGTTCAATTTAAATAATGTTACGTCAGATGTACAGGTTTCCCTTTGGCTCCCTATAAACCATATTATCATAGACAAATGAAGGTGTGTGATTACAGTTTTACCTAGAGAAGTCTTGAGTCCTGGAACAGTGCCAGGTGTCTTAGTACATGATCCCTTTAGACCTTGGTTTGAAGAAACATGGTTACCATATTCTCTCAGTAACCATGAATTGATTGCATTGGGAATTCTAGAATTTTCAGTTTCTTTCAGTCTGTTTTTTCAGACACTAGATCATTTTAAGTTACAGAGTAAATAAATTGTTGGGGCAAATTTTAAAAAGTGAACTGGGTATTGAGGCTAGAAAGGAAGGTAAAGGCAAACAGCATGTGAAAGAAAGATTTTTGAAATGTATCCTAAGGGAGATACAAGCTGAGGAGAAGGACCCTGGGCTTTAGAATTTCACTTCTACTTCTTTCTCTTATAGGGGAAGATGCTTGAAAACTGAAGTGACAGGAAGTGGTAGTTTCTGTGATAGGAACATGGGAGAGCTAAGGCTGTAGAACCTCTATTAGGGGAGAGGGATAAAGATATACCCTCTCAGCCAAGTTCCATTTAAGGCTGTCCCAGGTCTTTTTCCATTTAAGGAATCCTACATAATCTGATACTAAGCCTGAGACAACTGACAGATGTAAAAAAGTAAATATATGGCAGTATTTTAGAGATTGCATAGTCATCATTTAGTTAACAAAAGATAGGTCCCAGAAATGCTTATGACCAGACGTAGAAATTAGATAGGAGACACAGGATTATTTGCTGGAATATCAGACTTGAGTAATGTATTAAATTGAAAAATAAACTAAAATAATGCCATATGTTGAACAAAGTAATATATACATAGGAAGAAGAAGGGGCTACATTGGGAAAGAAAAGATAATTGTGTTTGAGATTTGGATGTGGGGTAAGACCAGGAGGATGATCTGGCCCTGCAGGTCCTTGCCAGGTATAATGGGTGCTCTAACCCCTTCAAGCTAGTTTCAGACAGCCTATTGTCATATGACCCAGGGGTTTACCAAAGAGAAGATGGGAGAACCATGAGACATCTTCTCTGATCTCCTTTTACCTCTCCTCTTAAGAACTAGGTCAAGTTTATCCTACCTTCTGTGTGAGCTATGCTTATAGAGACAGCAAGCAGTCCTGTTATTCTGTTTATCATGATATGTGTAGAAAGGTATTTTGTCAGTCATCTGTATGCTGTTTTTTTCATAGATGAATATAAAATGTGCACAGCCATATTTTTCTTAGTTGAATGTATACCTTTTAGCTGGAATGTTACTTTGCACTGCGGATTAAGCCAGAAATGATTGAATCAGTTTTGAAAATAAAAAGATATCTTTGTGTTTTTTTTTAAATGTTTATTTATTTATTTTGAGAGAGAGTGAGAGCGAGTGGGGGGAGGGGCAGAGAGAGAGGGAGAAAGAATCCCAAGCAGGCTCTGCACTGACAGCGTGGAGCCCGAGGGAGGGCTCACGAACTGTGAGATCATGACCTGAGCCAAAATCAAGACTTGGATGCTTAACCAACTAAGCCACCCAGACGCCTGAACATGAGATGCCTTTTAATTGTATTTACCAATCAAGAGAAAATTCACTTAAAATTTTTTAAGGTTTTTTTTTTTAAAACTAAAGTGAACTTTACCCATTATTTTCAATTTCTTTGTACATACTTTTACTTTTTTTAGTGGTCTAGTAATCTTTAAAGATCTTTGCAAAAGTTAAAGTATTCAAGATACATTTTTATATGGTTTTCTCCTTTGCTGCTTTGAGTAAATCCACTGGGGTAATTGGATAATATCAAATGCTAAAGTGCATTCACTGTGACAAGTACTTTAGTTGTAATATCACATTTATCTTCCCAACCCTAGGAGGTCAGAACTGTTATTTTCATTTTGGAGGGATGAGGCTTAACTTTCTCAAATTTTGCTGAGAAGTCTTGTTTTGTTTATGTTGTCGTTGTACCTCCTTGTCCCAGGCCCTCCTACATGGCTTTGGCAGTTATTTAGTGCTCCAACAGTTTGCGTCTGTTGCCACCATAAGCAATTAATTCTAACAGCCTTCTTAAGCCATACATTTATACTGATGTCATGTTAATTCTTCTCTACTGTGACATGGGCCATTGAGATCATTTCTAGGGGATCTCTGTTTTGGGAGAAGACAGGCTGCTTGTCATATGGTAACAGAGATTCTGTTGTATAGAAAAGAAATCTAATTTGCAGTTTCCACCTAACTCTGAAAGCCAAAAGAACTTCATACTGAATTGTAATTTTAGCAATTGGAGAAAATATTTTAATCTCCTTTTGCATTTGCTTATTTTGGTGTATATTTAATTTTTTATTGCTGCTTACAAATTATCATTTATTGTCTCAATGACCTAGTTTATCCTCACATATTCTAAGTTTTTGTTAGCCTCTGCTTTCTCGTGAATTGATTACTTATGTTTAGTTAGAAAATTTTGTTATATCTTCATAAATTAAGCTTTTTTTATTGAGGTATAATTTATGTGTAGTGAAATTTACCCTTTTTTATTATAAAGTCTTAGGAGTTTTGATGAACACATATAGTTGTGTGTAACTACAACTATAATCAAAGATATAGAACATTTCTATCACCATTTCCATCCCCTATTATTCCTTTGTGCTTCTTTGTAGTCCTCCTCCATCTCTGACAATCACTGATCAGTTTTCTGCTCCTGTTGTTTTGCCTTTACCAGAGTGTCCTACATATGGAATTATTGTAGCCTTGAGCTGGCTTCTTTCACTGAATGCAATACTTTTGAGATTTGTCCATGTTGTTGCATGTTCCTTTTTATTGCTGAGTAGTATTCCATTGTATGGATGTGTCACAGTTGAGTTTGTTCATTCTTTATTTGAGGAATACTTGGGCTGTTTCCAGTTTTTAACAGTTTTGAATAAAATCACTGTGTACATTCACATATAGGCTTTTATGTGAATATAAGTTTTTTATTTCATCTGGGTTGATATCTAGGAGTAAGATTGCTGAGTAGAATGGTAGGTATGTATTTAAGAAGCTGTCAAACTGTTTTCCGAAATGTTTGTACCAATTTGCCTTCCTAACAATAATGACTGAGAGCCTTTGTTGCTCTGCATCTTTGCCAGTATTGTTAGTTTTTTAAAAAGTCATTTTTATAGGTATATGGTCATATCTTGTAATTTATTTGGCTTTATCTAATGAGTGATGATGTTGAGCTACTGTCATTTGCTTATTTGCCATCTCTGTATTCCTGGTGAAGTATCTGTTCAAATATTTTCCCATTTTTAAAATTAAGTTATTGTATAATTATTGAGTTGTACAAGTTTTAAAAAGATATATATTTCTCATATTCCTTTATGATATAAATAATTTACAAATGTTTTATCAATCAAAGTATGTGTCTTGAGTTTTCATTCTCTTAACAGTGTCTTGAAGAGCAGAAACTTTTTTGGTTTATTAGGTTCAATTTATCATTTTTTTCTTTTATGGATCATGCTTTTGGTGTGGTAGCTAAGAAGTTTTTGTCTAACCTAAGGCCACAAGGTTTTATGTATACAATCTGTTTTGAGTTAATTTTTGTATATGTTACCAGGTTCCTTTTTTGTTTTTGTTTTTGTTTTTTGGGGGCAGATATCGGAATCTTAATTATTCTGGCACCATTTTTAAATTTCTTTTTAAATGTTTTTTTTTTTTTTTGAGAGACAGAGACAGAGTGCAAGTGAGGGAGGGGCAGAGAGAGAGCGAGAGAGAGAGAGAGAGAGAGAGAGAGAGAGAGAGAATCCAAAGCAGACTCCAGGCTCTGAGCTGTCAGCGCAGAGCCTGACATGGGGCTTGAATTCATGGACTTCGATATCATGACCTGAATTCAAATCTGATGCTTAACTAACTGAGCCACCCAGGCATCCCTCTGGCACCATTTTTAAAAAACACTATCCTTTCCACATTGAATTGCATTTGGACCTTGTTGGAAATCTACCCTCCCCTCTCCTTTGACTGCTCTGGCTCACATCACTCTCTTTCTTTCATGATATTGACCACACTTTGCTTTCTTGTTTAACTGCCTCCTCTTCACTAAGCTCCTTGAGAGGAGGAGCTTTTGTATGGGACCAAGGATAGAAAGGGTATCCAAGCAGAGGTAATGATAATTGCTGGGGTAGAACTTTGACATGTCTGAAAACATGCCAAAAGGGGTCATCAAGGACAACATGAAGCTGCAGAAATAGATGGTGGTCAAATCCTGTAGGGCCTTAGTGAGGCCATAGTACCAAAGGAGACTATGGTCTAGGACAAAAGGATTGGCATAGAGAGGGAACAGGGCATCATCACACTGTGATACTCCTTTTTGTCAAAGTGTATAAAAGAGGGGCAATAAAAAACTTCATTTATTTATTACCTGTGTCATGTTTCACAGCTCCCTAAAGAGTTCTGCCCAGTGCTTTTCTTGGGTTAAAATGGATTAAGCCTTCCTTACGTATTGGTTATTTTAGTCAGAATATAGTAATATTTTACTAAATTTACATGTGACTAAACTTTTCCCAGAGGAGATTTGCTAGAGCTATGTTTCAAGGATTCCTGTCACTAATGGATACCTCTTGTAGCACAAAACCTGGAGATGGCCTGGTTGACCCTTTACTCCTCATTGCCACTTCCAGATCATTCTCCTCTCCTCCCTAAACATTCTCTCTTGACTTTCAATCAGCTATCCCACTGTATACTCACTATCTCTCTGTTACATTCATCTCTGAAACTTATCTGCCTCCATGCTTGATGGTGTAGGTACTGGCTCCCTGTGATTCTCCAACATTAGATCTGTGGTAATTCTATGGGATTTCAGTATCCACATGGATTATCCTTTCAGTACCCTGCCTTTCAGTTTTTGGCCTCTTCTCCTTCAATGTCTTGTATTCTGTTCCCTGCTTTCACCTGTCCTTCTTGTGGTTAATATCTTGACCTTGTTATTCCCTGTAAATGCAGCCCCTCCAGGCAGTCCACTCAGCCACACCTCCTACCTTTTCTGTTTACTCCCTGTGGTACCGAGTCCCACAATTCTTTGACCTGACCTGTTGTTCCTACTACCTTTTCCCTTCCTTCATGTCTTCCATGCTTTTTCCCCTTTTTGCCCAGTTGTAAGTCCTTCCTCATAACATTTATAGTCATTTCCTTGCGTGTCTCAGTTCCCTTCCTTGCTTCATCATTCTCCACTGGCAAAAGCCACACACAGTGAAATTATACTATCTCCAGACTCTGCTCATGCAGCCTCACAGCTGAATAAGATTGAGGGTAATCATGCTGAATGGTCTCACTCTTAAGTCATGACCACTGGACTCTGGAGGCCTTGGTGCTGCCTGAAAATTGTACCACATTTTCTTCATTTATTTGCCCTCTAATTCTTCTAGATTAAGGATCTTCTAGATTAAGGGTTTTCTTTATAGGGTCAAATAGTATTTTCAGCGTTGTAAGCCAGATGGTCTCTCACAACTATGCAACTCTGTTGTGGCCTGAAAACAACCACACAAAATACGTAAAGGAATGATAGTGGCATACTCTCTCCTCCCCCAAAGGCTTTCTTTACCTGTCTTCCAGGATTCCACATATATCTGGATTTCTTTCACCCTCTTTGGCTGATCTTTCTCAGTCACTTAGACTGGTTGCTCCTTAGTGCCCCAGCCTTTAAATGTTGGAGTTCCCCCAGCGTTCACTTCTGTGATCCCTTCTCTTTTCTAAATACCTTTTACTCCGTGGGTGATTTCATCTCTTCCTGTAGCATTGACTACTTGCCATGTACTGATGACTTCAGAATTTTCACCTGTGATCTAGAGATCCTTCACTCTCAACTTGTCTATCCAGCTACCTACCTAGTACCTCCACTTCAGCATCTAGTAGGCATTTCCAATTTAATATGTTTCAGAGAGAACTCCTGACCTTCCACAGTCCTCATTCTATTGTCTTCCCAGTTCCAGTAAGTGGAAGCTCCCTCCTGCATGTTGCTCAAATAAAAAACTTGGAAACCATTCTCTATACCTCTTTACATCCCACATTGAACATTCAGCAAGTTCTAATTTTTTTTAATGTTTGTTTATTTTTGAGAGAGACTGAGACAGAGCTCACGTCGGGGAGGAGCAGAGAGAGAGAGACACACACAGAATCCAAAGCAGGCTCCAGGCTCTGAGCTGTCAGCACAGATCCCAATGCGGGGCTCGAATTCACAAATGGTGATATCATAACCTGAGCCAAAGTCGAAGTCTTAACCTACTGACCAGCCAGGTGCCTCTCAACAAGTTCTACTTTTGAGGTAGATCCAGAATTTAACCATGTCTTAGCTCTTACATCATTCACATTCTGCCATGATCTCTTTTCTTGAATTAACATAGTAGCTTCTTAACCAGTCTGTTTCTGTGTTGCCATTTTTTTTTTTGAATTTTTAAATTTTATTTAAATCCAAGTTAGTTAACATATAGTGTATTAATTTCAGGAGTAGGATTTAGTGATTTATCACTTGCATATAACACCCAGTCCTCATCCCAACAAGTACTCTCCTTAGTGCCCATCACCCATTTAGCTCATTCCCCCTACCCAACACCCCTCCAGCCAGCCTCAATTTGTTCTCTGAATTTAAGAGTCTCTACGGTTTGCCTCCCTCCTTTTATCTTATTTTTCCTTCCCTTCCCCTATGTTCATCTGTTTTGTTTCTTAAATTCCACATATGAGTGAAATCATATATTTATCTTTCTCTGACTGACTTACTTCACTTAGCATAATACACTCTAGTTCCATTTGCCTTGCCATTCTTTAGTCTACTCTCAACATAGTAGCTGTAGCCAACTATTTAATACAAAGAGAAATCATGTCTCTCTTATGCTAAAAACTCTTCAAAGTCAGTCCTTACATAATTTGGCTCTCATTTCTCTCTGACCCCTCTGTATCTCCCTTCCTCCCCTGCAGCCACCAGCCACATTGGCCTCCTTGATGTTCCTCATACCAACAGCAACATCTGCCTCAGGATCCTTGCAATGGTTTAATTCCTTCTGCCTGGAATGCTCTTCCTCCAGATAGCCCCTTCATCTGCTCTCCTCCCTTAACTCCTTCAGGTCCCCTAACTCCTATGTCTTCAGGACGTACTTACCACCTTTCCAGTTAGGCCTTCCCTAACCTCAGGGCACCTGCCTGGCTCAATCAATCAGTAGAGCATGCAACTCTTGATCTCGGGGTTTTGAGTTTGAGCCAACGTTGGGTATAGAGATTACTTAAAAAAAGTAAAATCTTTAAAAACAAAACCAAAATGATATCTCCTCACTCATGCCACCTCCACATTTCCTGTCCCCCTTTCTTGTCTTATTTTTCTTTATTGTGTTTATTATTCTCTTTTATTAGCAGTGTCTGCTTTATGCCTGTCTTTCCCTAACTGGAATGGAAGCTCCCTGATGGCCAGGACTTTTTTCTGTTTTGCTCAGTTATACTTACCCCATACCTAGGATAGTTCCTGGAACATAGTAGTCATTCAGTACATATCTTTTGAATAAATGCATTTTTATAGATATTTGAAAAATACTTATATTCTATTAGTCTCTGTTAAATTCACATAAATGATAATATTAATGGTTATTAAGAAGAAAAGGTAGTATTCTCTTCCCTCTAAGAATCAGACTCCAGGTGTTTGTCCATATGCATAAATAATCTGTAACCATGGTGTCAATACAGTTTTATATTCTTATTTTGCTACTTAATATCACATCATGTCATTAATCTTAATTTTCCTGTCACTTCCAATTTTTTGTAAAAAAAGTATTTCAACATAGACTTATATGGAACTTCTTCCTTTTTTAAAAAAAGATTTATCTTTTTCTGACTTGTAAAAATAGGATAATACTTTCTAAACTGCAGCCTGTTACTAGTAATATATAGCATTAACTATGTTCAGTCTAAAAATCAAGCCTGACTGGCTTAGTGAGTTAGGCTGAATTTTTAGTGCTCTAAAATGTGGAAGAATTACCAATATGGATGAATTCCAGTCTTAGGGAATCAGTGGCAACTTCAAGAGAAATGGGAATTATCACTGTATTTATTTATTTATTTATTTATTTATTTATTTATTTATTTATTTATTGTTAATGTTTATTTTTGAGAGAGAGAGAGACAGAGAGAGAACATGAGTGGGGGAGGAGCAGAGAGAGAGGGAGTCACAGAATCCGAAGCAGGCTCCAGGCTCTGAGCTGTCAGCATAGAGCCCAACGCAGGGCTTGAACTCAACGAACTGCAAGATCATGACTTGAGCCAAAGTCGGATGCTTAACTGACTGAGCTACCCAGGTGTCCCACCACTGTATTTATTTTTAATAATCATGGAAAAGTTACCCTAGATTAATTATACACTTGACTGAAGACTTCAGTGGTTATGTAGAATCTCCTTGAGGGATCCAGAGCGCTCATGAAAACCTTAAACTCAGTATTTCCAAAATTGCATCAAACCAATGCTGATTTATCTCATTTTCTTTCCTGCCTCACAGTAACATCTACTAAATTACCACCTTTGAAGGTGGGCATGGCTTCACTCTAAGGCAGAGTGGATGTCCAGCCCCCTGTTTCCTTGTCCAGGCTTACCTCTTCTGTCCTCCTTGCACTTAACCTTAAGCCTCCTTAGGCTTAAATGATAATGAGCTTACTGCAGTTTTCCTAGCTTTCCTAGTATACTTGCATGGTTTTGCACACATTGATTCCTCTACTTTCTTTTCCCATTTGCTAGGAATATTCCTATTTCTCCTTCAAGTCTTTGATCAAGGCTTTTCTTGGCAGTACCTTCTCTGACCATGCAGGGTTCAGTATACCCCGAGCTACTGTGGTGTTTATAAGTTGAATGCATGTCTCCCCACAGTACTAAAATTTAAATTGCAAGGATATTGGCTTATTCACCTTTGTTATTCTGTCCTGGAGATGGAAAACCTTTTAGTAAGTATTGTGTATATTTGTGGAATAAATAAAAAGCAGTATATTGATAGTCTTCATACTGACTCCTCAGTATTCTTTTTTCCCAGATATTCCATGTCAATTTTAAGTCTTTTAATTTAATTTAATTTAATTTTATTTTATTTATTTTATTTTATTTTTTTATGTTTATTTATTTTAGATAGAGAGAGACAGAATGCAAGTGGAGGAGGGGCAGAGAGAGAGGGAGACACAGAATCCAAAACAGGCTGTAGGCTTGGGTGGCTGGGCTCAAACCCATGAATCTTGAGATCATGACCTTAGCTGAAGTCAGACTGACTGAACCCCTATTTTTTTACTTTTTAGAGAGAATGCACACAAGCCCAGGAGAGGGACAAAAAGAGAAAGAAAGAGAATCTTAAGCAGGCTCCCCATTCAGCTCAGAGCCCGACGTGGGGCTCAGTCTCAGGTCCCTGGAATCATGATCTGAGCTGAAATCAAGAGTCATACTGTCAACCAACTGAGCCACCCAGGTGTTCCTAAGTCCTTCTAATGAATTTCTTCTGCCTTCCCCCTTCTTCAGCTCCTTTTCCCATTTGCTTGCTTTTCCCATTTACTTTTCAAATTTGACTGGCTTTTTTTTCATGAGTCTACATGGAACATGCTCCCTCTCCCAGGAATTCAAGCTGTCTACTTTTCATTTTAATAGCCTTTGAGATTTAGTTCCAAAAAGCCTTTTCACATCAACTAGATACAATTATGTTATGCCTGTCCTTACTTCCCCTTGTCTGAGCATGCAGTTTCCATGGCTCATTCTTCATTCTCCATATCACATACTTTTTCCTCACTGCTTGCTTATAGTTATACAGTCATAAAATCTGAGTTGAAAGAGACCTTAGAAGTTCATTATTTTTGCTTCTCACTCAGTGAAGGAATTGGCTCTGTGTATCCAGTTGATGACTGGGTCACTGTTTAAATTCCCCCCCCCCCCCCCCCCCCCGGGGCCACTAACTGAATCCTTCCTAGGACAGCCCATTCCACTCTTGCTAGGCAGCTCTAGTCATTCAGTAATTTCTCTTCACTGTGTCAGATTGACCTCTCTAGTCCATTCATGCATCCTAAGTTTTCCCTTGGGAACTCATTTCCCTAAAACAGACTATAGAGATGTTTGAATATACTTTGCTATCCCTTGATAGAGCAATAGGCTAAGGATGTTGGGAAAAATTCGGATTGCCTTGACTCACACAGTGCTAGAAAATAATTTTTAGAAGGCTTAAAAACTTATGTGTAAGACATGAAACCCTTAAAGAACTTGGAAAAAATTCAAATGGATTTTTTTGAACCTCAGGGTATGAAAAGATTTTTTAAGCTTCACATTTAAGGAAGAAACCAGAAAGGAAAACATGGATTGGACTCTGAAAATTGAAAGAGTCAGTGACAAATCAGGAAAAGATATTTGTAATACACATGACAAGCACAGTTATATCTAACAGCTTTTGTTAATAAGAGGAACAAAAAAGGGGATACCCCGATGGGCAAATGGGGGAAAACATGAATTTAAGATTTATGAAAATATTCTGAAAAAAATACTCAAAATACTGGATGTCAAATTAAGATGTCAGTGTTTGCCTGTGAACTTGACAAATACTTAAAAAGTGTTAATATAGTGTATTGATGACTTCATGGTGAAATGAACATACAGATTTTATTTTTTGTTTTTTTTTTTAACATACTAATTTTGGAAATGTGAGCAGGTATATAGCCTTTTTGAGGAGGAGTTTGACAATATGTTCATACCTTTGATCAGGACAATATGTTCATACCTTTGATACTAGGAATTTATCATGAGGAAATTATCAGATGTACAAAATGATTGATGTTTATACAGGTGTGTCCTCTTGGGTCCTTTGGGAAGCAGATGCTGAAGTTAAGAGTGTTAGAAATAGATTGGGAGTGAGAGGCAGGGAGGGGAGGTAATGCCTGTAAGAGATAGGGAGGAAGCAATACTGGAAAGGAAAAGGCTTCAGGCTCTGATGCAGATTTTGACAGCTGTGAAAGGAAAGAAGCGGAAGCAGAACTTGGCAGAGAGAGCCTCAGAGGCTATTCAGGTCTGGCAGTCTGGGCCAACCCAGTGGAGACCTCTCTGACTGCCTGTTAGGGGGGGCTCACCTAGTGCAGAAGGGGCCAGGCCCTGACACGCTCTTTGTGCTCAGTCCTGGGCTAGGGGCTGCCAGGAAGGAGTGGTCTTGGGTGGAATACTGTGCATCCTGAAGGCTCTAAAGCTGGAAGCTATCAGCCAACTGCATTCTTTGTAGCCAAAGGGCTAGTTCTTGCTGGAAGGGAGATGTAAGTACTATACCACAAATGGATGTTTATTGCAGTGTTATTAAAATGACATGATTAGAAATGCTATTTTTTCCTATAATAAACATAAAATACTCCCATTTCTAATTAAGAGTGGGAAGGTAACTTCAAGATAAGATTACATTTATTATTTTAAGCAGCCATGTATTACTGTAAACTTTTGTTAACCTTGATACCCCTAATTTTTTATCACATGAACTACTATCAAGAATTTACATGTCTTGATCTTTTGAGGCTGAATATTAGACTTTGTATTTACCCTCTAACTTTTATATTTACTGGAGATGATGGTAAAATTGAGGTGATATTTTGATGGGATTTAGACTACCCCAAACTGCCTTAAACTGAGACTGCCCTGGAGGAGATCCAGGTGTGCACATAGGAGGCCAATGTGTTGCTTTGCCTTACACTGCCCAGTCTCACTGGTTTCAGTTGAATTCTTTCTTTTTCCCCTGGGGTGTAATTAGCATTCACTTCTAGAATCAGGTAATGTTAGTACTTGTTTTTAGGAAAATTTTAGATCAGCACTCTTAAGTTTATTTTAAAGTTTCCTTAACCTGAAGATTTAATAAAATGATTTTAATCAATGAGTCTTGGAATCTGTCAAAGAACTCTGCCTGTTTGAAAGCCATACAATAGGCCTAGGTAATTATTTTGACCACTCTCTGCTTTTCGTTGTCTCTTACTTTTTTTTTTTTCTTTTTTTTTGGTCCTAAAGAACTCCAAGAAACACACCAGGGGACAGTTTGAAAACTTTGGTTCTTTGATTAATTTCTTTTTAATACGAAATTTATTGTCAAATTGGTTTCTATACAGCACCCAGTGCTCATCCCAAAAGATGCCCTCCTCAATGCCCATCACCCACCCTCCCCTCCCTCCCACCCCTCATCAACCCTCAGATTGTTCTCAGTTTTTAAGAGTCTCTTATGGTTTGGCTCCCTCCCTCTCTAACTTTTTTTTTTTCCTTCCCCTCCCCCATGGTCTTCTGTTAAGTTTCTCAGGATCCACATAAGAGTGAAAACATATGGTATCTGTCTTTCTCTGTATGGCTTATAGCATAACATTCTCCAGTTCCATCCATGTTGCTACAAAAGGCCATATTTCATTCTTTTTCATTGCCACGTAGTATTCCATTGTGTATATGAACCACAATTTCTTTATCCATTCATCAGTTGATGGACATTTAGGCTCATTCCATAATTTGGCTATTGTTGAGAATGCTGCTATAAACATTGGGGTACAGGTGACCCTATGCATCGGCACTCCTGTATCCCTTGGGTAAATTCCTAGCAGTGCTATTGCTGGGTCAGAGGGTAGATCTATTTTTAATTTTTTGAGGAACCTCCACAGTGTTTTCCAGAGCAGCTGCACCAGTTTGCATTTCCACCAACAGTGCAAGAGGGTTCCCGTTTCTCCACATCCTTGCCAGCATCTATAGTCTCCTGATTTGTTCATTTTAGCCAGTCTGACCAGCACGAGGTGGTAATCTCAGTGTGGTTTTGATTTGTATTTCCCTGATGAGGAGTGATGTTGAGCATCTTTTCATGTGCCTGTTGGCCATCTGGATGTCTTCTTTAGAGAAGTGTCTATTCATGTCTTCTGCCCATTTCTTCACTGGATAATTTTTTTTTTCGGGTGTGGAGTTTGGTGAGTTCTTTATAAATTTTGGATACTAGCCCTTTGTCAGATAATGTCATTTGCAAATATCTTTTCCCATTCCTGCGGTTGCCTTTTAGTTTTGTTGATTGTTTCCTTTGCAGTGCAGAAGCTTTTTATCTTCATGAGGTCCTAATAGTTCATTTTTGCTTTTAATTCCCTTGCCTTTGGGGATGTGTCAAGTAAGAAATTGCTGCAGCTGAGGTCAGAGAGGTTTTTTCCTGCTTCTCCTCTAGGGTTTTGGTGGTTTCCTGTCTCACATTCAGGTCCTTTATCCATTTTGAGTTTATTTTTGTGAATGGTGTAAGAAAATGGTCTAGTTTCATTCTTCTGTGTGTTGCTGTCCAGTTCTCCCAGCACTATTTGTTAAAGAGACTGTCTTTTTTCCATTGGATTTTCTTTCCTGCTTTGTCAAAGATTAGCTGGCCATACTTTTGTGGGTCCAATTCTGGAGTCTCTATTCTATTCCTTGGTCTATGTGCCTGTTTTTGTGCCAATACCATGCTATCTTGATGATTACAGCTTTGTAGTAGAGGCTAAAGTCTGGGATTGTGATGCCTCCTGCTTTGGTCTTCTTCAAAATTACTTTGGCTATTCGGGGCCTTTTGTGGTTCCATATGAATTTTAGGATTGCTTGTTCTAGCTTCGAGAAGAATGCTGGTACAATTTTGATTGGGATTGCATTGAATGTGTAGATTGCTTTGGGTAGTATTGACATTTTAACAATATTGTTAACAATATTGTTCTTCCAATCCATGAGCACAGAATGTTTTTCCATTTCTTTATAGCTTCTTCAATTTCTTTCATAAGCTTTCTATAGTTTTCAGCATACAGATCTTTTACATCTTTGGTTAGGTTAATTCCTAGGTATTTTATGGTTCTTGGTGCAATTGTGAATGGGATCAGTTTCTTTATTTGTCTTTCTGTTGCTTCATTATTAGTGTATAAGAATGCAACTAATTTCTGTAC
The DNA here is from genome assembly GCF_018350175.1 of Felis catus. Lineage (NCBI taxonomy): Eukaryota > Metazoa > Chordata > Mammalia > Carnivora > Felidae > Felis > Felis catus. Next base: position 51,072,206 of record NC_058370.1, read on the forward strand.
ATTGATTTTGTATCCTGAGACTTTGATTAATTTTATAAAGATAAAAATTGTGGGAAAATAAAGTTAAAATGAAGCTATTAAAACCAAGTCACATTTCTGTTCCTCTAAGGCTCATTGTTATACCTAGAGAAAGGGGCAGTTTCAAGAATGTTTACAAGTAAGGAAACTTGTTATCTAATGTATTTTGTGAAAGAATCAGCAAATGTTTCCCCATAATTGGCTGATAGGAAAAAGGTCATCTACTATATGTGTCCCTAGGGACCCAGAACAATTGTGTGCCACCTCTGTTGTATTGCCGATACTCCCCAAAGTGAAATTTTGAAGAAGGTAGAGCACCGAAACTTCCTTTGGCTATCTCAATGTTTTGGTACTTTTTTCCCCATGATTCATTATATATTATAACTTAAAAAAAAGTGTGTTAGACTTTGCCAGGAATTAAAGGTACTATATGTTTTTTACTTCTAGGTAGTGTATGTATAGATTTAAATATATATGTGTTTGTGAATGTATGACGTATATATGTATTTAAAACAAAGTGTAGGGGCGCCTGGGTGGCGCAGTCGGTTAAGCGTCCGACTTCAGCCAGGTCACGATCTCGCGGTCCGGGAGTTCGAGCCCTGCGTCAGGCTCTTGGCTGATGGCTCAGAGCCTGGAGCCTGTTTCCGATTCTGTGTCTCCCTCTCTCTGCCCCTCCCCCGTTCATGCTTTGTCTTTCTCTGTCCCCAAAAAAACGTTGGAAAAAAAAATTAAAAAAAAAAAAAACAAAGTGTAAAAGCAAACTGCATAATCAAGTGTAGGTAGTGGTTTCATTAGTCTAACTTGGAATGAGACTGTGATTGCCTGTCATGAGTTTGTGTTTCTCAGAGGTAAGTTCTTAAGGTCAGGGCTGTGTCTTACTCCTCTTGAGACCCCGGTACCCAGCACAGTGATTTACACATAGTAAGTGATCATTGATATTGCAGACTGGAATTTCACTTCCAGTTTGTTGTTTTGTTTAATTTTGTTTTAATTTAGGTTTTGCCACTAGAAGGACTTGGTCAGCTCTTGTCCCCTTCTTATTTTACCTTCAATAATGTCCTGTTAATTTATTAAAACCTTTTTATTCTAAAACTTGTTTTGGAAATTTGACTAGTCAGGTAGTAGCAGTGGAAAATATTAAAAACAACTATTTATAATATTTTTATGTGACTCATTCATACTTCCTGATCAAAACTTTTATCCACAGAGATATTAAGTAGACTTTTTGGCAGGTATTCAGAAACACAGGAAGTGAATAATCAAAAGCAGATCTTTGAAATGAGCTTACATAAATGACAGAAAAATAACCTAGGTTTTATTAGTCAGAATTTAATGATGAACTAGTACAAAACCTATCCTGTTTTTTTAAGCAAATTTTACTTATCAACCGAATTGCTTACTAAGCAAGCATTTAACAAAAATATGCTATTCATTACATTAAAACCCTAAAGCTACTTTCTTACCATATTTTTTTTTACATCAGGAAGTAGCATTCAGCATGGAATGTTCTACACTCTTACTCGATTTATCTAAGGCAAGGCTCTCAACAGGGTCCCCAAACAGTTGTGTTCTGTGGTACTTCTTTGCCTTTACCAACAAGTGAGACTCTTGAGGTGGACTCTTCAAAATTCCTCAGTCAGCTACTCATCTCTTGTCTGTAATGTGTTTCTCATCCTCCTTCATAACCTCATTCATAATTGCAAAAGGAGACAATGAACTTTTTTTTTCCCTTTACCAAACTACTATACTCATGATTTACTTTCTCCAAATACAAAATTTTACCTCACTCCAGTGCTTATGGATTTTTTTCTACCCTAAATGCCACCTTCTCTCTTGGTATATATACCACTTTCCTGACTCATTTCAATATTATTGTCTTCTCTGAAAACTGCTTTGGCCTTTAATGATCTCTTTCTCCACATGTCTGTAACTACCATTGCTCTTTCCCTTAGTTTTTTCTTACTTTTCTGTTCTGGCATAGGAGAGGGACATGAGCCACTGCCTACATGCCACACAATGACTAGAGGTGAGACAGCTGGATGGAGGGAGTAAGGTGAAGTATATATAATTAAAAAACAAAACCTTAGGCCAATTTGATGTGCTTTGTATCATTATGTAATTTTCACTTTTTAAATTGTGAAAATATGGCTATCATCTGTAAGTGTTCATCACAGAGCTTTTGTTGTGTGTTTTTATATAAGGACATCTTCCAACTGACAGGAGTCATTTCATGTTGGAACAATGTGTTCAGTTGTATGTGGAGTGGTTAAGTCACAAGGCCAGCCTTCAAAAGCTTCTGTTACCCAGAATGTACAGAGGTAGATTGTTGTTAGCATTCTGTAAAATCCAGTTATGATATATACCTGTCTATCTGTGAGATTGCATTCACAATCCCAGTGTGTGTGTGTATGGGGGCGGGTGTGTGTATGGGTGTGCATGGTGCCAGAAACACTATTTTCTTGCTATAGTAGTAAGGTTCTTCTCCCTTTCATCATATATTGTCATATACAAAACAGAATACTATACCACAGTATGAATGTAGTAGATCTACATACTAGAAGCAGTTTTCAGGAGAGATTAAGGGAAAAAAAATCACAATGCAGAGCAATAGACCACTACCATTTATATAAACAAAGACACTTGCATATTCACTTATGCTCATACATGTATGGTCTGTCTCTGGAAGTATACATAGGTTTGCTAAAGTACTAGCAAGTCAAGGGTAGGAAGGGAACTTATTTTGCAGTTTTCTTATTGGCACTGTTTGCATTTTTCTTACTATAATCCATATTACTACTTTTTTAAAAATGCCACATTTCCTTAGTATCTTGTGTAGTCAAAAGTAGGATAGCAGTTTTTGAGGTAGTATGGATTTGAAATTCCCACAACTTCTCTTGTACCTTTTTCCCCCCATTCCTCACTGTTGCAAACAGTGAATATGTGTTTGGTTTACAACTTGGGACAGTAGTAGAAGGAATATCTGCTTTGCAGGCAGATCAGACCTGTGTCTACATCATACTGGCTTTTATGATTTGGAGTAATTTATTTAATTTTATAGAAGCCTTGAATATGTATAGCTCAGAAAATAATAAACATAGTTAAATAAAATATACTTAATGAGCTGCATAGTGATAGACATATAATAGGAATTCTACAAATGATAATTATTTCTATTTTAGTTGGATAACTAAAGGACTTAAGTTTTTTTAATTCATTAATGTTTATTTATTTTTGAGAGAGAGAGTGACATAGTGTGAGCAGAGGACGGGCAGAGAGAGAGACACACACACACACACACACACACACACACACACACACAGAATCCAAAGCAGGCTCCAGGCTTTGAGCCATCAGCACAGAGCCCAATGTGGGGCTTGAACCCATGAACAGTGAGATCATGACCTGCGCCGAAGTTGGATGATTGACTGAGCCACCCAGATGCCCCAGGACTTGTTCAGATTTTTAGATCACTGCTTTCTTAAATGTACTAAAATTGGATCATTAACAATTGTATTTACTCTGGCATGCTTCTGTGGCAAATACCTAATTTTGAATATCTCCTTGGCTCTTAGAGTATTTTTTTAGTGAAATAGCTTATTTTCCCTTTTTAATCCTGTAAAGTCTTTTAAGTAAAAGTAATGTGCGTTGTTTTCCTGGATGTAAATGAGAGTTTACTCTTTTATAATATTTTTGCATATGTGGGTAAATGTTTTAATATATGTTATATATTGCATATATTTATCCAGCAAGGAAACCATGGTTTTAAGCATGAGTCAAGTGTGTAGATTACAAGTGACAACTTGATGATAATGAAAATTTTTAAATTCCTTTTTAACATGGATATATTATTTAGATATAGGGTTTTTTAGAGTAATCTCTTTTTTAATATATATATATTTTTCTTTTTTTAGCTCTTTCAGTCTCACATGCCAACAAAAACAACTTGTCCATCCTCACAAGTATCTGATGATGAACAGAAAGTGAGTATATCTTTCAAATAGAGCCATATTGTACTCCACATACCTCTAGGGTTTCAAAATAACTGCTCAGAGACCTGACATTTTGTTTGTACCTTGAATGTAAATTAACTTTTATGTTGATTGAAATTGAAAATCAGTAATAGATTGAATAATTGTTGAATGTTTTCAGTGTCTCTTACCGATGTATGGGACTTGAAACAAATTAAAACTCTTGACTGCTTCCAGAGCATTCAGTAGGAGGACTAGCACTGCTTTTGCTGGGCATGCTTACAGAACTTGGTGGGTATAGAGAACTCCTTTAATGACAGGGTGTAGGAAGTCTCCAGGTGGCCCTGCAGATGCCTTCCTGAGTGTGAGATCAAGCTCTTAATGCTTCCAACATTCTTCTAAGTGTGCCTGAATAAGAGGGATGTGTTTTAGTAATTCATATTAAAATATATATTAAAAAAGAGGGAGTATATTTAACTTGGTGAAAGAGGTGAGTTGATGAGTTTTTAAATAGAAAATGGCAAAAACAAGCACAGGTAATTCAGTAAGATTAAATGATTTCCTTTAGTTCTGTGCCCATTAAGCCTCTTCTTGCTTTTCCCTCTTCCTTCACAAATGCTAAGTTCCCCATGGTTTTGATAAATTATAGTTTGACCACCAAACTACCATCCTTTTTATCTTTTTTCTCTCATTGGTAATAATGGTCTGCTCCATCTTTATTTTATCAACTTGCAAACTTTTAGAATTACTCTTTATCTGCCTTCTAACACATTGCTTTGCTGAAACTGCTGTCAATAGTCACTAGTAATCCTTTAGTGATGAATGCACTAAGTGGATTGCTTAGTCCTCATTTTCTCTGGTCCCTGTTCTTCGTTAAATTATGGTGACCACTGGCACATTTTTGAGAAGCTTCTGTTATTTTCATGACCTAACAGTCTTACAGCTGTAGAACCCGAAGGGATTCTACAGGCCATTTAGTTCAAGTTTTATCTGATAAGCATGTGCTAATCAAGTAAAAACTCTAACAAGTATCTAATCTTGAATACTTTCATTACTGAGAAGCACAGTGTTTCTTCACTTTCTCTTTTTTTTTTAAATTTTTTAATGTTTATTTATTTATTTTAAATATTTTTTAAGGAAGTATGATTGACATATGAAAATTATATATATATTTTAAAGTTTAAAGCTTTTTGTTTTTATTTTTTTATTTTATTATTTCTTTTAACGTGAAATTTATTTTTGAGGAAGAGAGAGAGAGACAGAGTGTGAGCAGGGGAGGGGCACAGAGAGAGGGAGACACAGAATCCGAAGCAGGCTCCCAGCTCTGAGCTGTTAGCACAGAGCCCAATGCAGGGCTGGAACTCAAGAATGGCAAGATCATGACCTAAGCCGAAGTCAGACGCTTAACCTGACTGAGGCACCCAGGTGCCACTTTACTTTCTTTTTCTTAATGATAAAGATAACATACTTATGTGACTAAAAGGGATCTAAAGGGCAGAAATGAGAATATAGTATACTAGTTTTCTATTGCCCCATAACGAATTGCCGTGAATTCAGCTTCTTAAAACAATACATATTTATTAGCTCATAGTTCTGTAGGTTATAAAACTAGGTTGGCATAGCTTGCTCCTCTGCTCAGGGTCTCACTTAAGATGTTGGCTGGCTGGGTTCTTATTTGAAGCTCCCCTTCAGACTCTTCCAGATTGTTGGCAGAATTTAGTTTCTTGCTGGCTGGTTGCTGTCAGCTCCTAGAGAACATTCTTATGTCCTTGCCACATGCTTCTCTGTCATTCATACAACAGGGGAGAACTAATGTCAAATCAGGTTTCAAATCCCTTTCACCTGAAAGATCCCAGTGCATTTTAAGGGCTCACCTGATTAGTTCAGACCCACCAAGGATAATCTCCCTTTCTTAGATTAATGATTTGGGACCTTAATTACATCTGCAAAATCCCTTCATGGCAGCACATAGTTTGCTGTTGGGTTGAAAAAAATAGAAGGTTGTGAGTACACCAGAGGCCATGAATCCTGGGGTCCATCTTGGAATTCTACATACCATATACAGTAACAAGTGAATCTTTCTCACCTCTACCTCCAAGACCACTCCCTCAACCTGCAAATCCATTCCCCAGTAATAACCAGTCTCATGGACATTTTCATCCATATTCATATATATGAGAAAATATGAAAAAATAATACTTTTTTTTCTTAGTCAAACCACAGTAAAAAAAAGTCACTTAGTTTTTGAGACTTAACCATGTTGTGGCATGTATCAGTAGTTTAGTATTCCGTTGTATGGATATACTACGTTTTATTTACCCATTCAACAATTGTTGGATATTTGGGTTGTTTCTAGTTTTTGACTATTTGGACCAAAGCTTCCATGAACATTCATGTGTGTGGATGCATGTTTTTATTTATCTTGGATACCTTCAGTTAGGGATTTTTGGTTATGTATAGTAATGTGTATTTAACTTTATAAGAAAGTACTCAATTGTTATCCAAAGTGGCTGTACTGTTTTGCTTTTGTACCAGCAAATTTATCAGAGTTCCATTTGTTCTTCAGAATCTCTAATACATGACATTATATGCCTGCTAAATTTTAGACATTTTAGTGGTTATTCAGTGGTATCTTACTGTAGTTTTAATTCACATTTGCCTGATAATGTTGCACACTCTTTCATTCACTGATTGGCTGTTTTGTTATCTCTGTTCATGTCTTTTACCCATTAAAAAAATAGATTGTTATTATTGAATCATATGTATTCTGAGTGTATGTGCTTTGTCATATGTATATGTCATATATATAATATTTTCTTCCAGTCTGTGACTTACATATTTCTTGATGATCACAAGTTTTTAATATTGATAAGGTAGAAAAATATAAATAATAAGATTATCCCAATACCACACTTCCTGGTGATTGTAACTTTTTGATTAGATAGTATAAATCCTTTAGCTTTGTTCTTTTCCATAATTGTTTTAGCTATTCTAAATCATCTGCATTTCCGTATAAATTTTAGAATGATCTTGTCAGTTACTATATTGACAGCATGGAGTTGAGTCATTCTTTTATCCAATCTGACAATTTCCTTCTTTTAACTGAAATGTTTATATATTCACTGTCCATTATGGTAGCCACTAGCCACATGTGGCTATTTAAATTTAAATTAGTTAAATAAAATTTAAAAACCAGTTCCTCAGTTGCACTAGTCCCATTTGAAGTGTTCAATATCTGCATGTGGCTGGTGGCTACCTGTTGCATAGATCAGATACAGAACACTTCCACCATCACAGGAAGTTCATTCTATCAGATACCGCTGGTTTAGATCATTTACATTTAATTTAACTATAGATATAGCTAGGTTTAAGTCTGCCAATTTGCTGCTATTTGTTTTCTCTTTGTCCCATTTGTTCTTTCATTTTTCTTCTTTTTCTGCCTTTTTTTTGGATTAGTTTTTTTTATTGCATTTCATCTTTACTATTGACTTCTTACCTATACCTCTTATGTCTTTTTTTTTTAAATAGTAGTTGATGTACGCTTTAATTTATTACACATATCTTCCAACAATATTATAATACTTCATGTATAATACAGAAACCTTACAACCATAACTGTCCATTCCCTCTGTTGTGTTGTCATTATCATACATTCTATTTCTCCCATGATTCCAAATTCTGCAATATATTGTTGTTGCTTTAAATGATAATATTTTCAAGAAATTAAAACAAAAAGTTATTTTACACACATTTACATGTCATTTTTTTCTTTTGTCATTTTATTGATTATTTTCTGTGGTCTTATGCTTTGCATTGTTTTTTTGTGAGAAAGCTGTAGTCATTTTATGTATTATTTGTGTGTAATATGTCTCCCCTCATCTGGTTGTTCATAAAATTTTTCTTTATCCTCTTGTTGAAACATTTTGTTCTGATATGGCTAGTTGTGGGTTCCTCTGGATTTTTCCTGTTTCTGGTTTGCTGAAATTCTTGGATCTCTGAGTTCATGTTTAGAATATTGGAAAAATTTCAGTCACTGTTACTTATATATTTCTTTCCATCCTCCTCCAGTCTCTCCCCATCTTTTCTATATGATACTCCAGTTACAGGTATGTTAGACCATTTGATATCATTCCACAGTTTTTGGAGCTCTATTGCAGTTTTATCTTTTCTATGAGAGACTTTTAGCCTGGAGAAATAAAGGTATTTAGCTTGGATGATAACTATTGAAGAAATCTTTCCTTCCATTGTTTGATCTGCTGTTAATATGGTTCAATAAGTTTTTTATTCAGACGTTGTATTTTTCCTTCCAGGAATTCCATTTGCTGACTTTTGTTGTTGAGAGCTTCTATATCTCTCTTGTAATTCTGTCATGTCAACCATTATATCCATCTCTTTTTCCTGTAGAAAAAGAGTATAGTTTTCTTCTTCAGCATATTTATCATAGTTATTTTAAAGTTCTTATCAGCTGATTCAACATCTGGTTCATTTGTGGATCTCTTTCTGTGCCTTTTTCCCCCTTGACTGTGAATCATATTTTTCTACTTCTTCCTCTAGTAATTTTTTATTATATGGTAGATACTGTGGATAGTACATTGTGGAGGTGTTGGATTTTGTTTTCTTCTTCTGAAGAGTGTTGACCTTTGTTCTAGCAAGCAGTAAATTGCTAGGTTGTTGCATTGTTCATGTTGAACCTTGGTTATAGGCTTTTTTAGGGCAGGTCTATTTCAGCTGTGTATTAGGGAACATTTCTGATTTCTGGGATGTGATCCTTACTCCTAAAATGTAGTCCATATAGTTTTTCAATAGAAAGCCTGAAGTGTTTACTGAGCCCCTTTAACTTACAGACTTAAAATTTATGCTCCCCAGGATGGCATTTCTATATAGCTCCTTCCAATTTCCATCCCCCTCCCCCCTTTAGGCTCTTTGTGCTCCCCTTATACTCAAGTTCAGCAGTCAGCCAGAGTTTTAAGAGGAGTGTATTTCTGGATTTTAGTCCAAAATCTTCTTCTTTTCTGGAATTTTCTTCTTCAATTTTCAGCTGATCTACCTGCTCTTGTTTCCAACTGACTACTCAACCCAGTAAGACTACTACTTCCATCTTGAGGTCTATCTTCTTTGTGTAGCAGTGACTAGGTTGTGCCCTCGGAAAGACCTAGAAAATGTACATCTCACCCTACATGGTCTCCTGTTCCCAAGAGTCTCATTCCCTCTAGTGTCTATTGGCCTTTGGTTGCACTTCCCAGCAACTTGGAAGAATTGATTATAATTGTTAATTAGTAGGAACATTAGTGTGACATAAGTTTGCTGTCCCATTGCTGGGAGCTAAAACTGTATAATTTTGTATTGTACTTTTTTCACGTGACATTTAAATTAAAATTTAAGTTATTAAATATTTATCATAAATGTATTTAATCACTTTAAACATTCCATTTTATGAATGAATATGCCATAGTTTACATGATTATTTTCCTATTTTTTAGAAATCAAATATTTGTGATAAACAATGCTGGACTCTCATTGTATGAAGAAAATAAGAAATGCAGATGTGTTTTGAGGGTCTGGACACAGATTTCTCACAAATTTGCTTAACACATTTATATCTTGGTGAAGGTATAATGATCATAAAATCTTTAGTTTCTTTGATAAATTATATTTATCATTTGAAATGTGTTTATATCCTATCTTAGTAAAAGTTTTTTTTTTTTTAATTATTGCCATTGTCTTTGTTTTCTTTCAGCAAAAAAGAGAAAATATTCGTTCTTTAACTATGTCTGGCCATGTTGGTTTTGAGAGTTTGCCTGATCAGCTGGTCAATAGATCCATTCAGCAAGGCTTCTGTTTTAATATTCTCTGTGTGGGTAAGGGCCAAACTCTTCTTCTATATTATTCCTTTATATTCCTTGTGTTCTCTTCATTCTTGCAAAGAGTATGATGCTCATGTCATTAATTTGATATCATGATCGCAGATTTTTTCGGTTATTTAAATTCTATTAGTTTTTTCTTAGCTTTTCTGCTTTAAATTTTTTTTGTTCTTTAAATATTTCAGTGCTTTCTTCAGAGTTCTGAGTAACTTAGCATACATACTTACTTTTATGTTCTGCTAATGACTCAGTGGACCAGCCTTTACATGTATGTCTTTCACAGACAACTCAGCTTTTGAAATGTTTGAAATATTTGGGATCCCTTGAAACCACTCTGGGAGTTCTATTTTTTTCTCATTTGTCTTAATGCACCTGTGAAGATACACCTTTGTTTCTTTCAGGGGAAACTGGAATTGGAAAATCAACATTGATTGACACACTGTTTAATACTAATTTTGAAGACCATGAATCCTCACATTTTTACCCACATGTTAGACTTAAAGCTCAGACATATGAACTCCATGAAAGTAATGTTCGATTGAAATTGACCATTGTGAATACAGTAGGATTTGGTGACCAAATAAACAAAGAAGAAAGGTATGTGTTTTCTTATTGTAATGAAATAAGTTTTTTCTTATTTTAAGACAGTTGTCTGAGGTGCGTGCATTAAGCATCTGACTTCGGCTCAGGTCATAATCTCACAGTTTGCAAGTTAAAGCCCTGTGTGCTTTAACACAGCTCTGTGCTGACAGCTGAGTGCCTGGAGCTTGCTTTAGATTCTGTGTCTCCCTCTCTCTGTGCCATTCCCCCACTCATGCTCTATCTTTCTCTCTTAAAAATTAGTAAAAACATTAAAAAAAAAGACATTTGTCTTGTGCCATGATTTGGTTTTCTACTATGGAAATTCAAACCCTTCCTCCCAGACTTTAATTTTTTTAATAATTCAGCTATATTTTGTTCTTAACAAATTGACATTTTCTATCCAGTTTAATTTTTTTAGAATAATTTGAATCACATTATTGAAATGTGTATTTCAGCAAAAATTATTTTAATTATTCTTATGCCAATTTGGTATATAATAAGTGATTTGTACTAATTTTCAGGCAGGAAATTATTTTGTTGAGGGTAAAATAACAAGACATACAGTGGCAGATATATAATGGCCCAATCCATGGTGCTTGAATTTTTTGTGTGTGAAATTCTAACCAAATCAGCCAGGTACATTATTAAGCATTGCAGGAAAGGTCTGATATAAATAAATTATTACTTATATTTTATAGGATATCATTATTTCTCCTATGATACTATGAAGAACGATTATAGAATCTATATGAAATTTAAAATATGAAATAGGGAAATAGATTGGAGTAAAGCAATAACTTTTTGTTCTCTTTCCTTTTCGAAATGCATATATTTTCATTATTAGAGGTAATTTTTTAGTTTCCTAAAGTTTGCTTGACAGGAGAAATATTTTGCATAATTGGCTCCCTTTATGTGACTTATGTTAGCCTATCAGCACATTTATGTGGGTTTTCTAGAGGAAGAAGATTAGTGGTAGAGTCAAAGGCCTGTGACATGTTGCTTTAAATCTTCATAATTTTTTTATAATTTTCTATGTAGACATCTTATACAGCTTTATTCAAATTTATTCTTAGATATTTGGCATTTTGATGCTTTCATAGATGATATCTTTTAGAAATACTTTACTTTCTATTTGATGTATAGGAATATAATTGATTTTGCATATAGGGACATTTGTAAATTCTCTGATTAATTCCAACAATTCATCTCTAAATTTGTGTAGATTTTCTATGTATGTAATGTGTAATCTCCAAATGACATTTATATATTTTTTTCCGTTTTTTTTTTGTTCCTTTTAAAATAAATTTTATTGATGTATAATTTATATAGCATAAATAAAATGCACTGATTTTTTTAAGTGTACAATTCAGTTAATTTTTACATATACATGGTTTCATAACCACCACCAGGACTATAATATAGGATATATCTATAGTCTTGGGTTCTTTCCTCAGACATATATGCAGATTAGTGCTTCACCAAAGACTGGAGGGAACTTCTGTCCAGATCATTAGCACTTTTGTTGGTGCAGCTGTCTTCTATTTAGTGTTCTTGCCTACAAATTTTATTTGCCTTGGCCTCCCTGAACTCCTGTTTCTGTCTCCTCAACTTGGTGAGTCCACCAGGCTCTGGCTCTCTTGTGCTGTGCCCTGGAAACTTATATCCAGGGAGTAAGCTGAGGGAATTGTAAAGTTTTTCTCATTTATTTCCCTACTCAATGAACACAGTTTTATACATTGTGTTGTCGCATGTCTTGAGAGCCTTTTTCGTGTATTTTATCCAAGTTTCTAATTGTTTAGGGTGGGAGAGTAAATCCAGTCCCAGTTACTTCATCATGGCTGCAGAGAGTTTTTATTTTTCTTTCTTCCATTTTTAAAACCTGACTGCACTGGGTAGGGTGTACAGTATTATATTGGATAGCCAGTAGTATTAGTGGGTATCTTTGCCTTGTCCTGATGCAAAGAGAAAGCTTGATTTTTACCACGTATTATGCTTGCCTGCTTTTTTAAACATTTTAGTTGTAGTAAGGAAGTTCCATTGTATTACTGGTAAGGGCTTTTTTTTCCTCATGAATAAATATTATCAGATATTTTATTTATTCATTCTGTAGAAAAGAATTTACTTTCTCTTGTTTAATCTGTAGCAAGGTGAATTTTAGTAACTGAGTTTTCATTGGTAAATTAGCCTTGAAATCTTAAATACCATTTTGCATACTTAAGATTATAAATTATTTTACCGATGTTTGTTTTTTTACTTTGGGTCTTATTCATTGTGTTTTTTTTTTTTTTCTCATATGCTTGGTTATTTTTTATTGTAGGTATCATGGTCTTTGAAAAATTATTTGCAGAGATACTTTGAGGTCTAAGATGAAGATGCCTTCCTTTGAACAGATTTAGATTTGCTTATGTTATGCCCCTGTGGCATTAATACTCTGAGGATCCTTAAATCCGTTTCATGGCTAGAGGTTTTCAGCATCAAAGAGGCTGTGAACCTGGGCTGTGGATATATGTGAGGGCAGACCCTGTGTCCTCAAGTTCTCAAAAACTTTTTTTCTTCTTTCCTTTTATTTTCCCTACTTCATTTACTGCCAGGGCAACCTTCCCTGCAACAACTTGGGGGGAGGGGAGGAATTGTAGGTTAACTTCTAGTTCATTCTTAACCCTGAGGGTGTAGGCTCTCAGGATCTCAGCTCAATGTGGGGAGGCAGTCTCTTTAATAGATTGCCACTTTGTGTGGGTCCTGGGCTTTGATTTCTTCTTTCTTGTCCTGTGAGTCCTTCAGAACTAAAGCTCAAGAACTAGATTGACAAGTGACCTCAGGACAAAACTAGCACTGATGCTTTTAGTGCAGGGGTTAGTAAAATTTTTCTGCAAAGTGCCAGATAGTCAATATTCCAGACTTTGTGGGACATATGGTCTCTGTCCAAACTACTCAACTCAGCCACTGTAACACAAAAGCAGCCATAGGTATTACATATACCAGTGAACAGGGCTGTGTTTCAGTGAAACTTATAATATACAAGCATCGTCTGGACTTGGCCCATTTACTACCTCTCCTCTAAGTCCTCTGCTCACCTCTCTCAGGTTCCACTCTCTTCAATTTTGACCTGGTTAATTCCTTACCATTTTATGAGTACTTGGAAGTTTTTAAGGAGGTTATTTTTGTATTTTAAGCCATTGTCTTTTGTTTCACTGGAAGAATGAGTATGCAGTGTATTGGAAATGGAAACCTAAAGCAAATTACTGTGGAAGAACACCTAATGGTAGACTATTTAGCAGAAAATGTTTTGGTTTACATTTTGACAAGCATAATGCAACACAGTCAGGTAGAGGACCATTTATGGCTATTAGGGCATAAAATAGGTCATATTACTCATCTCTTTCAAGTCATTAATAAAAGCTTTGGATTTTTTTATGTTAAATATGTATTTAACAAATTAATTTTTAGTATTTTATTATTTGGGGGAGGAAATCATGTTGAGTCACATTTAGACAAGTTTTCCAAGTGTAGTGTTCCTGATAGTTAATACTGGTGTTTCTAATAGTCTCTCTGATAATGTTCAAAGTATTGTACTAAGTGTTGTGGAGAACATAGAAGATACTGTCTCTGTCCTCACATTGTTTACCATCTGTGTGGGAAGAGCAAGGTATTCTATGAGATTAAAAGAGGTGATGATTCTAAAGGACTAAAAACGTCAGGCAGCTTCATGGAAGAATTCAGTTCTGTGCACATGTATTGAGTATCTCAGCTATATGAAGTACCACTCCATTTGCGCTACAAAGATAATTAATAAGGTGTCCAGGGAATTTGACAGAGGAACTATTTGCTGTTATTTTCACTTGGAAACCCAGATTTACTTAACTAGAATGGTTAAGAGTAGAAAGTTGAGTTGAATAGACAGTGATTTAGCATATCAGAATGAAGTGGAACAGTCACAAACTAATGTGAATGCTGGTGCACATGAAACGTAATATGATTTGCATCTTGAAGGATGCATAGAATGAAATAGCTAGAGGAGAATTTATTTGGGCAAGGACTCAGCATAGAGTATGATGCGCTTTTAGAATTAAAAATAAAATTATGCCTGCATTACTGGTTACGTTCATTTTATATATGCATTTCCTCCTTATTATGTTGCTATTCTTCATGCCTTATGGGTCTTATTTAAGAGGGAAGAAATCATAGAATTTGACTTAAATATCTTTTAAGGTATTAGTACTCATACCTTTTATCAGTCAAATAATGTGTCATGTCCAGTTTGGTTATAGTTAGATGCCTGTACTCATTCAGCAGTCTGGCAAGTGTGGGAATCCTTGTCAGACGTGCAGTGTGCAAATGAAGGTGAGAGTGAGTCTGTATATTCATTCTATTTCTGTAAAGCACAGGGTATACTGATGGTTTTAAAGTACTACCTTTGTATATGCATGTTCTGCACAATTTGTTTTATTACTATAGTTCTCTGTTTAGCATAGATAGTAGCTGTTTATTAATTGGTGAAAATGCACATCTTACACTTGAGAATTACATAAATATCTTATTACGGTAGCATGAATATGCTGTATTAAATATTTAAATGTTAATTTTTTCAGCTACCAACCAGTAGTTGACTACATAGATGCTCAGTTTGAGGCCTATCTCCAAGAAGAGCTAAAGATCAAGCGTTCTCTCTTTAATTACCACGATTCTCGCATCCATGTGTGCCTCTACTTCATCTCACCTACAGGTCACTCTCTGAAGACACTGGATCTCTTAACAATGAAGACCCTTGACAGCAAGGTGGGCTTAGAAAAGGAATCAGCTTATGCTTTAATATTTATGTTGAACTATTAAAATATCTTTATGATATGTATATATATCTTAACTTTTATTCTGTGCATTTTAAAAACATTTGATAAATTTCAATCTTAGGTTATTTTCCAGGGAAATTCAATTTGGAAGATGAACTGCAAAGAAAAATATGTTAACATAAAACTTTAGTCCTTTTTTTAGTGATTACATTGCATGCCAGAATTTGACACTGATTTTACTTAATGATGCTATTGAGAAGAAGTTCATTGACAAAGGTTGAGATCTAATGTTTCATCATGTGTTATAGTAATTATGTTTTAATTTGAACCATACCAAGAAAAGCTAGTTTTGAACATCTGAGCAAAGAAGTGGTATATAAATTCAGGGAGCTATAAAAATAATATCCACAAATTAACTCACTTTGGGGTTTTTTTTTATTCATTTTTTTTAATCTGCGTAGAAGATGGTTGAAGACTACTATCTTATTCTAAAAAAACTCCAGAGTTTTCCCATAACCTTTGATGGTGTGAGAAATGCAGTTTTCATTATCCTGCCTAATGATTTTATGAAATAGGATTCAGGGAAAAGGGCATTCTGTCCAGTACTACTCTCTATGTAGAAATCCGTGTGGAAAGCATAAAGCTGCCAGTGAGGTCATGGTACATAGATTGATTGATTTTTGACTAGTTGCACAGTCCCCTGGATTTAGCAAAAATTTGATGAAGCTTACATGATAGTCTATTCATCTGATTAGATGTTGTAACCATTTACCCAGTATTTTAATAGTTGAGTCTGATTATATGGAAACTCATAAAATCAAGCATGTGCCAGTTTGTCTTAGCTAGACAGAAGCAACATGATGTAATCTGTATAAACATTATAGAATTTGGTGTCAATAGAGGCCGGTTTTAAATACTGGGTCTGTCCCTTAATAGCTTTGTGGTTTTTGGCAAGTTTCTTTAGCCCCCTGAGTCTCAGTTTCCTCACCTCTAAAATAAAAATTTAAGGAGAAAAACACCTACCTCAAGGGACAGATGTGAGGGTTAATTAAACTGATATCTTGTCTTTTATTCCTAAGCTTGACATGGAAAGTTATCTTATGCAAACAGTGTAAAATCTCTTTCCCTCCCAGCGACATACAAATAAATGGATGTGTAGCATTCAGTCTGTGATATACCCTCCCAGTCTAATTAGAGTGATATTCTTGGCTAGGAATGTCTGAGGTACTCCCCCAACTATATTACTCATAGCATGCCCCACAGATATCCTTCCCAGGACCAGTGTCATGGCTGAGCCGGCCCTTATAGCTCTTTTACTATGATTTCAGGATGCACTTCAGCCAGATACCATCAGGGAACTTTGAAGAACAAGATCTATTACTCACAGGTCCTGGAGGGTACACAACATGTAGGAGGGCCACACAATAAAGTTGACAGTGAACCTGGGCTCTGCTTTTATTAGGGTTTAGGGTCGGGTGTCTAGGGTTTTGCGGGCTCACTCCTGGCAAATTTAAAGGATAAGAGCGGAATTAGGGCGCGGGGAGGGAGAAGTGGGCTCACTCAAGTGGTCAGTTACCTGGGTAAGTCACCCAGGTTTTCTAAAAGGGGAGCTTCATGGGTGGGGGTGGCTTTGTGCTTTATTCAGTTTTGCTAGTAGCTGTGTCATACACCTGGCAATATGTTTATTCAACATGGATGTCTTTGAAATGAGTATCTTGGCAATCAAAAGCTTAACGTTAGGCACTTACATTAGAGCATGCTTCTGCTATTTACTGTGGAAGCAATTATAAGTTATTAACTTGGCATAATTTATTGACAATCTGAGTATACAATATTGAAACCAAGAACTTGGATCAAATTTTTATGTACTTTGATTAATTTAGCATGAAAGCTGTTTGCCCATAATTGCTGGAAAGTTTTCATGGGTAGATGAAAAAATCTTTATCTTCTGTGGAGCATATTAAGACTAATAAATCTGAATATACATAGTAAGTCACTGTGAAATTGGAGAAGAGCAAGAAATTTACGAATAGAGTACGAATTATGATTTTTACTTTTCATTCTGAAAATTACATTGATATCTCACTCTCTTGATATGTATGATTAGTTAGCCTGAAGTTTTTCTCTAAAACCAACTAAATAACCAAAAAACAAAAACCCTACAAACCGTTAGATTTGTGGAGACATTAGTCTTTTGTGGGACTAATGTTGTAAAGTTAGTCAGTCTTCACAACCCCAGATTTCTTTCTCTTTGGCCAGTGATAGGGCTTTAATGCTAAGAGTGTTATTCCTTTGAGTCATGAACACTTTCAGTTAATATTCATAAATTTCCTTCCTTCAACATAGGTAGGAGTCTCTAACAACAGGGTTCAGATAGGATGTATTGATTGGGGAGAGGACCTGCTGAAATGAGGGGCAGAAGGAGAAACTCACCTGCTTCATAGTTTTGCCAAGGAATCAATTACTCTTATTATTTAGTGCTTAGATTATTAAGAAATAAAAAATTCTTAGTGAATTAAGCAGATGATCTCAGCTTCCTTGCTTACATTTTGTATGTGATAGAATTATGAGAGACGTTGAAAAAGAAAAGAAAATGTAAAATTTATAACCATAAATTCAGGTGTAAGATTAATCTTATAAGAACTCTGCATTTTAAAAGGAGTTACTATTAAGGCCAGCATCTGTAGGAATGATTGTAGAGGGGAATATGGTGACAATGACAGCCAGAGATTTTCTAGGTTAGGAGTTGGCAAGCTTTTTCTGTGAAGGGCCAAGTAGTAAATAATATTTTAGGCTTTACAGGCCATATGGTCTCTGAGTTAATTGCTCATTTCTGCTATTGTAGCATGAAAGTGGTCATGGATAATATGTAAATGAGTGAGCCTGGCTGTGTTCCAGTAAATCTTTATTTATATCAACAGGCAATGAGCTGGTCTATAGTTTGTTTATCTGATTTAGGTTAAAAGTTTGTCGAGACTGAGTGGTTTTGAATGCAAAAAACATAGAATTAAAAAAATAAATCCTCAATTGTGAGATTTTGTTTTTTCTTTATTGTTGGTAGGTGAACATTATACCAGTGATTGCCAAAGCAGATACAATTTCTAAAGCTGAATTACAGAAGTTTAAGATCAAGCTCATGAGTGAATTGGTTAGCAATGGTGTCCAGATATACCAATTCCCAACAGATGATGAAACTATTGCTAAAATCAATGCTTCAATGAATGTAAGCTCCTAGTTGAATGTTAATTCTGTTTTACATGTGAAAAGAGTAATGTATAAATGACATTCCTACTAACACACTTTCACTTGCGTCTTCTCAAAAGACTTCACACAAGGTGAATTTTCAAATGTTCAGTATAGAAAAATGTTTTATTTTCTAGAGTTGGGAAAAATATAAAGAGAATATATTTTTGAGCATATTTTCTTTCCTCTACTTTTACTTAAATAGAATGATACATTGGTGAGGCTGGGGTTCTCCTTTTGTGGCACTATACTTCCTAATTGCCTTAGGAAGATGCCTTTCTATCCTGTCTTTAAAAACATGTGAAGTCTTTATACTCTCCCTTGGAATGCTTTAGAATCTTAAAACCTTTAACGATATGTTTCTAATCTGGTATTTAAGCTCATTCTCCCTTATGGTGTTACATGTACATATTAAACATTCATATAACTTTTAATTTAATATAACCAAATATGGCTAATTTCTTTGTGTTACTTTCTCCAAGCTACTAAATTTCTTAAATATCTGGTTATATTTTGAAGGGTCATGGGTTTTGGAGTTATATAGACTTAACCATATGTTCTTCTGGGAGTTATTAACCTCCCTGAGACTATTAACTTACCTACAAAATTGGGTTAATACCTATTGTATGTGTTGTTGTGAGGAGACAGTCCTTGTTCACTGCCTAACACATTGACATTCAGTAACCCTGCAGGCTATTTCTCCTTTTCCTTTTCTGATTTTTTCATTCAGATACTTTAAATATATAAAAAGCTGACTATGTAAATGAAGTGATCTCAATACCTATGTGTTATATTGTCTTCCGATCCAATTTTATTTTTTGTGCCCACTTGGAATAATTTTCCAGAAAGGCCCAATTAAGACACTGTCAGTTATTAAATATTAAACAAAACACTTAATACATTTTATATTAGACTTTTCCCCTATAGTATTCCTCAGTTTCAGACAGACCAGTCTATTCACTGTTTCCTAAATCTAACTATTTATGTCTTTGTTCAATATCTTCCCCTTGCCAAAGTTAGTTCTTACTCTCCTTGATCCATCTCTGGTTTAGGTTGTATCTTCTTGCTTACAATAATCCCTCACTCTTCTAAGTTTATGTAGCATTTATTGCATTTACCATTAGTTTTGGACTTAAATATTGTTTCATATTATCATATATCTGTGCACACACTAAATATAAACATATGTTTTAGTTATGTATTTTGTGTGTGTGTGTGAGTATACGTACTTGTGCAATTTCCTAAACATTGTTTTTTAGAACCAAGATAATGTTGAGGGAAATTATACTAATACTAGAATTTTTTTTGTATTCCTATTACATAATACCTTGCATGTGGGGGATGCTCAATAAATAATTTTCTTTATAGGGCCTAAAATTTACTCTTAGAGAACAGTTGGCACATATTCACTGCCAAGTTTTAAAATTGGAGGCATAGCAGGTCATTTGATTTTAATAACTTCATTATTTAGTAAATTTTCTCTAATCTGTTATTTTTATAAAACTTGTTTTAGTTAGGCATTTATCACAGTAATGTGAGATATGATTGATATCATGGTTCCTTTCCAGGGACATTTGCCATTTGCTGTTGTAGGAAGTATGGATGAGCTAAAAGTTGGAAATAAGATGGTCAAAGCTCGCCAATACCCTTGGGGTGTTGTACAAGGTAAATGAGATGAATGATGACTAGGAATATGTATGTCACCTAACAGTCTGAAAGTAGCATTCAGTATATTCTGAGGTATTATTTATTTTGGGTTATGATTTGTTTATCAGGAGTGTGGAATGTGTTTTATTTTAGCCAACTCTGTAGAGGCTGGCAGAGCTTCTCTATTTTCTGCATGATCCCACACACATTTCGTGTCTGGTGTGCCAAGACATTCAGATGGTAGAAAGCACTGGTCAGGTCCTTTGAACAGAATTTGAGGGTAAACACTAGTATTTGAACATGATACATAAACTAATTACTAGGTAATTCTAGGCACAGTAAACCATCTTGTACATTTATATATTTTCACTCATCAAAGTATTACTATTTCTAAAACAAACTAGTCAGGCAATTAAGAAACTTTAGGATTTATCTAGCATTATAATGAATAAGTAATTAGTACTATCTGGTTCATTTATTTGTGGTGCTAATTAATGGGGAATGGATTACCTCTACTAGTACTGATTTCCCAGTGCTGCTTCTTTTTTAAATTGACAAATTTGTAATTAATAAAAATATTGACAAAACTTAACATTTTTAATGTGTAAAAAAATATACAAATAGTAATTGTACTTAAAACTATTCGTTTCAGTAACACATTTATTTGTAGTCTTTGAGCCACTGTAAACAGATGAAGGACCATGTAAGGAGGACTCAGTGTATTTATTCATTAATTCTGTATCATGTCAAACATAGCATCATAAATGTGACATTGTATAAAAAGAATTTGATAATTATAGCATGTATAGGTGGTATCTTGAGTACTTTGAAGTTTTAGTAAAATACTGTTACAGACTCTTTTTAAGCACTTTGTGAAATGTCCTGAGGATGGTTTTGTAAATTGCTAACAAAATATTAGTGAAATAACTGGAGCATATGGTAACATAACGTAATGTATTTGTTTCCTGTTTATCTATTGCCTACTAAATTTAAAGCAATCTCCCAGTCTGTTAATTTACATGCCTGTAATTCAGTGTATATAATTCAAGAGTTTCTTCCTTGGTTATTTATATAAAATAGTTGTAGGTAACTGATCATTTTACTGTTATTTCAAATGTGTTTTTATACATTCATTCATTCAACAAATGCTAACTGTGTGCCAGGAATTAAAAATTGGTGTTGCTGTTTTCTTGTTTTTCGGACTAGTGGAAAATGAAAACCACTGTGACTTTGTAAAGCTCCGAGAAATGCTTATTTGTACAAACATGGAGGATCTGCGAGAACAGACCCATACTAGGCATTATG
The DNA here is from genome assembly GCF_018350175.1 of Felis catus. Lineage (NCBI taxonomy): Eukaryota > Metazoa > Chordata > Mammalia > Carnivora > Felidae > Felis > Felis catus. Next base: position 51,093,617 of record NC_058370.1, read on the forward strand.
AACTTTACAGGCGTTGCAAACTGGAGGAAATGGGCTTTACAGATGTGGGTCCAGAGAATAAGCCGCTCAGGTAAGGGGGGGGGGGATTTCTCTGAGAAGCCAACCAAAGAGGAAGTTAGAACTATACTATGTTATATATCCAGGATGTTGGAGAATGTGGTTTTCAGAAATCAGGCAAACCATGAAGTAGAATCATTTCCTAATGATTAATTATTGTGCTTCTCAGGTTAGTTGAGGCCTTCTTGCTTTTGAAGGGTCTCTAAGACCTCATCTGACTTGAAGTGTTTAAGAAAGAACATGGGGCAAAAGCCCACTATCTCAGCACATGCTGAAATGAATAACTAAAGGAAAGAACTCTCATTATTTGGTTCTATGTTTGTATTTTTCTGAAAAAGATGAAAGTATATTTATCCTTTCTTCTAAAAGAAAGTGGAGAGTGTGATGCTAAGTGAAATAAGCCATACAGAGAAAGATACCATATGGTTTCACTCTTATGTGGATCCTGAGAAACTTAACAGGAACCCATGGGGGAGGGGAAGGAAAAAAAAAAAAAAGAGGTTATAGTGGGAGAGAGCCAAAGCATAAGAGACTGTTAAAAACTGAGAACAAACTGAGGGTTGATGGGGGGTGGGAGGGAGGAGAGGGTGGGTGATGGGTATTGAAGAGGGCACCTTTTGGGATGAGCACTGGGTGTTGTATGGAAACCAATTTGTCAATAAATTTCATATATAAAAAAAAAATTAAAAAAAAAAAGAAGGTATATACACCCCAAATTGACATCATTCTTTGAGAGCAACTAACCACTGATCAGTGATCATGTATGAAAATGGAACATATCCATCTTGTAAATATTGAATCCAGCTTATCACTGCTGGTTCTGCTTGCATTTATATTGTCAAAATGCAAATACGTCAATAATAAGTTCAAGCCTATTAAAAAAAATTAAAAAAATAAAAGAAAGTTAGAATGTGCATCATAGTAAAACAAAAAAAACACTTGGTTTTCCTCCTGATGAAAGTTTGGAATGACTTAAACTTAGGGAACTATCTTGTAAAGGAAAAATAAACATGCTTGCAGGAAGTCAGAGATTAGACTTGTTTCTTAAAATATTTCAGTATAGTTATAAGAATTTTAGAGCCTGATGACCTTCTTGCTCAGTGATTATAGCATTCAATGTTATGGTAAACTTGCTGGGTAATTTTATATGCTGCCACATTCCTCACTTTTTTTTTTCTTATTAAGATATGTAAACATGAAACTCTAATCCTTAACCTACTACATCAAATTTGATTTGATGTAGCATTCCAGAACAGTTTTTGCATGGAGGAAAGCATGAGATCTTTAAGACAAACACTCCTTAAAACTCTGTTATGGGACTAAGGATTCCTTTTCCATTTCATTATTTGCATTTCTGTCATTTCCCTGGCTGTTCCTATTTGCACTAAACACAAAAGGAAGGAGGAGGAGAATGTTAAATCAATGCTGCTATTGCATATGACCTTTGGGAAGATTTAATAGATGAGGTTAAATTTTCAATTTTTTTTCTATCTATGGATTTAATTACTGTTTTAGCTTTAGTAGCATGATAAATTAAGAATTATATGTACTTAACCCCTCTCACCAATTTCAGGCATGCTGTGCTTCTGGTTATGGGTCAGTTCTGATAAAATTATTTTCTCTATTGAAGATCTGGCTTTGCCACTGTTTCCCAGATGAGACTTTACTTCTTATTCTTTAAAGTCTAAGGGTCAATTCAGAGGTCTCATTGGGGCGCCTGGGTGGTTCAGTCACCAAGTTGATGGTCAGTCAATCAAATTTGACTCTTGATTTCAGCTCAGATCATGATCTCAGTGTTGTGAGATCAAGCCTCACATCAGGCTCCTTGCTAAGCATGGAGCCTGCTTAGGATTCTTTCTCTCCCCCTTTCTTTGCCCCTCTCCCACTTGCATACACATTCTCTCTCTCTCTCTCTCTCTCTCTCTCTCTCTCTCTCTCTCAAAGTACATAAATAAACATGAAAAAAATTCAGAGGTCTCAATGTACATTACTAAGACATGGATCCTGAGTGAGAGCAAGTGGGACAGCATTGAAATACTCTGAAAAGAGGGATTCAGGTTGTCTGGTGGGTCAGTCATCAGGCATCTGTGAAAGATTAAGAAAGACAGGTTCAGAATTTCCAGGGATGGGCCAGAGGATCTACATTTAAGTTAAAATTATCATTCAGTCATTTAGTAGATATTTACTCTTTGTCTCCTATCTGCCCCACACAGTGCTAGTCAATGGATATGTATGCACTATGGGATTAAACAGAAACCCTGCCTTACAGAGTTTCTGGGGTAGAGGTGGGAGGAGGGTACTCTGGCCCTGTGTGGAAAATAGAGTCAGGATGACTGCTGTAGTAGTCCTGGTGAGACCAGAGAGGCTTGGATTAGGGTGGTAATGTAGAGGTGGTCAGAAACACATACGACATCTAATTTGAAGGTAAAGTTAATAGGACTCATTGATGTTTCAGATATGGGATGTAGAGGACAGAGGAATCAAGGATAACTCTACTCACTGTGGTTGACCTGAGAAATGGCTGAATGGTGGTGATGTTTACTAATATGAGCAAGGCTGGGGAAAGGGTCAATTTTAGGAGTTATGGTTGATAATTGAGAGGTTTGGGACATGTTAAATTTAAATTGCTTATTAAATATTACAGTGGAGTTTCAGTAGGTTCTTGCATAAATGAATCTAGTGCTTAGAGAGAAGTTAATGCTGAGATAATAATTTGGGAATCAACAGTGATTAACATTATGTAAAATCATAAATATTGTAAAGGTGTTTACTCTTTGCAAGACTCTGGGCTAAGTGCTGGGGATATAATACTGAATAAGATCCTGTAGACATGGCTGTCATGGAGTTTACATTCTTGTAGGGGAGGCCAAAATCAATAACTAATTCCACAATCACAGTTGTGAAATACACACTAAGGGAGAGATGTTATATTGGGGGGTTATCCTGATTTAATGTGGAAAATTAGAGACTTTCTTGAGGCAGTTACTGTTTTGAGCTAATAATTTGGGGAAATAAGAGAAAGACATGAAAAGACTGTGTAAGCAGAGAGAATAACATTTTGAAGGCTGTAGGAAGGTCAGTGTAGCTGGAGAACAGACAAGTTGGGGGGTATAAGATTGAGAGAAGAGGTATATAGGAGTCAAACTGGGGAGGACCTGGTAAGGATTTGGGCTTTGTCCCAAGGGAAAGGCAAAACCATTCAAGGAGTTATATCATATTTGCATTTGAAATATCACTTTTAGCTATAATGCAAAGAAGGTATTAAAGGGGTATGCAAAGCTACTTTGGAGAGACCAGTGGGAGAGTAAAAGCAATGAAAATAGAACTAGATGTGCTTGCAAGATATCTAGAAGATGAAATTGAAAGAACTTAGTGATTGTTTGGGTGTAATGAGGTAAAGAAGCAAGAGATGTCAGAAGATGCTAAAAAAAAGACTTCTGGTTTCCTAGTATTATGGTTTCATTGGCTAGGCAGATGGTTGTTGCTTTCATTGAGATAGTTATCTCTGGAAGAACTGGCTTTTTTTGTGGAGCAGCAGTGATGGCCATGATGGAGATCAAAAGCTTGGTTTGGGACCTGCTGACATGAGTGTCCCCTCAAACATCCAAATAACAATGTTGATAGGCACTTTGGGTACTTCTCTGGAGCTCAGAGGAGAGGGCTGGGCCAAAGGAATAAACTTAAGAGTTATCAGCATTTAGATGTTTAATTGAATGTATGGGTGTGGATGAGATTGCCTGGAGAGAGAAGTATATCTGGAAAGCAAGGTACCTTGGAAACAGACTTGAGTCACTCTAATATTTTTCAGCAAGAGAAGCAGATAGAAGAGATTGAGAAGGCTTGGGCAGGAAAGCCAGCAGTGTCATGTCTTGGAAGCCAAATGTAGAGGGTTTCAGGAAGGAAGAGGTCAGCTGTGTTGAAGCTGAGGATCAAGTTCTTGCTGTAGAAGTATAGCAGTGTAATACAATCCAATTGCTTCCTTTACAGCTCTTTGAAAATGAAAACCACTCCGTCTAAAAGAAAAAGGGCAATAGTTGGAAGACTACATTGGCCAAGACTTACAGATTCAAAGGGAAGGCTTAGAACAGGTAGAAACCAGTTTCATTCTATACTGGAAGTGGAGTGAATGAATTGAAACCATTTCCAGACTTTTAATTCTCTGCTTGACAATTTGTAGCCCAGGAGAGAGTGTCCAAAGGCCTACCTTAGGACGTCTTGCCTCGTCTTGGCCAGAGTGGGCATGAATCTAATTAATTGTCCCATCATACGATATCCCCAGTGGGGAGAGGTAGCTCTCCAAAAGGTAATCAGGTAACAATACCAAAAGGAGGTATAGATAGATGGTGGGCAGTCGGAATCAAAGAGTGCTTAGAACATCTTTTTTTTTTTTTTTTTGAGCATTATCTTCAGTCTGGGAAACATCCGCTCACAAATCAGAAGAATGGAAAATTGGCAAAGGAGGTTCTTCAATTTATGCCAGATTTTAGATTGGATAGGGAACAAGCAACAAGCAAGAAAAGTTGGGGAACTAGATCTCAGTGTAAGGAAGACCTCTGCCTGCATGGGTCCTCTGCCATCCTTAAGAGAGAAGAAATTTCTTACTGGATTTCTTGAGTCAGGCATGGCAGATGTTTTTTCTCTTGGTGTTTTCTCATTCGTGAATGAATTATCTGATAAAGCTTCTATAATTCAGTATAGCCTGATGTCTTAGGAAGGTTTTACAGCTTCAAGAAGTTATATTCTATTTTCTAGGCAATGTTTTCCATTTAATTTGGGGTGTATGTAAAAATAGTCACTGTGATTTGGTTGGCATATGAAATCCATCCCTATTATATCTATCAATAAAAAATAGTTCTATGAACCTGTTAGGATGACCTTTATTCTTCACTGCCATACCGTCAGCTTGTTTTCCACTTACATTTTATTGTGAACAGTTATGCTGAGTCATAGTTAGCATCCTAATCTCCCAACACTGTTCAGGTGCTTATCATGAGGTCCCAGTAAATGGCATTATACTCTCCTCTAGTCTTAATTAACTGATCTTTAGTTATTTAAGCTAGATCAGACATGCTTATAAAGCTCCTTAAATCCCCAAGTTATTTTAGATTAACATAACCACTCTTATTCCCCAAATTAGTCATCTTTAACATTAGAGAATAGAAGGGGCCTATAGATTTGAGGGACCTATAGTTTTGAAAAGAAGATTTTTGTAGTATTTTAGAGTTGCTTAAGTGTTTGGCGTGATTTTTTGTGTTATAAAATTTGTGTCTTTGGAATTCTCAAGAAATAAATAACTTTTGCATTTAGTCTACAGCAGAAATGGAGAAAGTTCAGCAGGTTTATTAGAACTGTATATGAAACACAAAGAAATCCCAAGTGAAGGGACTGCAGTGATTTTCTTGATGAAAATGAATTTCTGAGAATTTTTTTTCTTCTTTGGTTTTCAACAGTGATACTTTAAGTATAGTAATATGTTGCATTGAATATTCACAGCAAGCTACTTTTATATTAGAAAAAGCAAGAATTTTATATTAAAATAGCAAGAAAACCATTTTTTCATTTTTATTTAATGAATAAATCCATGATAGTAAACAGTGGTTGTCTTAGTTTTACAACACTAACTAATAAATCATTCCCTTACAGATTTTCTAAGAGTTTCTTTATGACTTTTTGAAAGATAGTGCAGGTTTCTTTACTTACATTTGGCTTTTGGTTGTCAAAGTTGAAAAACCATATCACATGGTGGAAAATATGCAGGAGTAGTACATTTTTATCTTTAAAAAAACCCAAAAATCTGACCTGGTTCAATTTCCAACTTTCTACTTACCAACTATGTTGCTTTGGGCAGATTACTTTACCTTTCTGAGCTTTAGTTTTCTTATCTGTAAAACAGAGTATTAGTGCTTGATCTTCACAGATGGTATGGAAATTAGATAGATATGGGAATTACCAGAAAATTACCTTGCTGTTAGCAGCTATTCAACAAATGTTAGGTCTTTTCTCTTTACCAGGTAGATTTATTTTCCTCCTAAGCAACTCAAGTGCTTATGTATAAACAGATAATGAGAATTTTGAAAACAGTTTAAAATTCATTTAAATTCCACATATTATTTAAATCAAGTTTGTCATCAAAGACTATCAAATCCAATATGGGGCTGGTGAAATGTAGTGAGGTTTCTGACAATAGTGAAGGTAGCCTGATAGATTTAGAGGCTTCTTTAAAATAAGACCAAAACAGGGAGGAGCCAAGATTACGGAACAGCATGGAAGTCTTTTTGCATCTCACATCCATGAAATACAGCCAGATCAACACTAAACCATCCTGCACGCCTAGAAAACTGATTGGAGGATTAACACAACAGTCTGCACAACCTGAGCCACAGAACTCAGCAGGAATTCACCCCATAAGAAAGAGCAGAAAGAAACAACAGCCAGAGACTTAATCAACACAGATAAAAGCAAGATGTCTGAACCAGAATTTAGAATCACGATAGTAAGAATACTAGCTGGGGTCAAAAATAGATTAGAATCCCTCCCTGAAGAGATAAAAGAAGTAAAAACTAGTCAGGATGAAATTAAAAAAGTGTCATAACTGAGCTGCAATCTCGAATGCCACGGTGGCAAGGATGGATGAGGCAGAACAGCGAATCAATGATATAGGGACAAACTTATGGAGAATGATGAAGCAGAAAAAAAGAGGGAGACTAAGGCAATGAGCATGATTTAAGAATTAGAGAAATCAGTGACTCATTAAAAAGGAAAAAGATCAGAATCATAGGGGTCCCAGAAGATAAAGAGAGAAAAAGGGGTAGAAGGGTTATGTGAGCAAATCATAGCAGAAAACTTTGCTAACCTGGGGAAAGACACAGAAATCAAAACCCAGGAAGCACAAAAGACTCCCATCAGATTCAACAAAAACTGACCATCAACAAGGCATATCATAGTCAAATTCACAAAATACTCAGGAAAGGAGAGGATCATGAAAGCATCAAGGGAAAAAAATCCTTAACCTACAAGGGAAGACAGACCAGGTTTGCAGCAGACCTATCCACAGAAACTTGGCAGGCCAGAAAGGAGTGGCAGAATATATTCAATGTGCTGAATTGGAAAAATATGCAGCTAAAAATTCTTTATCCATCAAGGCTGTCATTCAAAATAGAAGGAAAGATTAAAAGTTTCCCAAACAACAATTAAAGGAATTTGTGATCACTAAACCAGCCCTGAAAGAAATTTTAAGGGGGACTCTCTGAGGGGAGAAAAGACAAAAAAAATACCAGAAGCAACAAAGATTAGAAAGGACCAGAGAACACCACCAGAAACTCCAACTCTACAAGAAACACAATAGCAATAAACTCGTATCTTTCAGTACTCACTCTAAATGTCAATAGACTAAATGTTCCAATCAAAAGACATAGGGTAACAGACTGGATAAGAAAACAAGATCCATCTGTATGCTGTTTACAAGAGACCCACTTTAGACCTAAAGACACCTTCAGATTGAAAGTAAGGGGATGGAGTACCATCTAGCTAATGGTCAACAAAAGAAAGCCGGAGTAGCCATACTTATATCAGACAATCTAGACTTCAAAATAAAGACTGTAACAAGAGATGAAGAAGGGAATTATATCATAATTAAGGGGTCTGTCCACCAAGAAGACCTAACAATTGTAAACATGTATGCTGCAAATGTGGGAGCACCCAAATATAAAAATCAATTAATCACAAACATAAAGAAACTCATTGATAATAATACCATGATAGTAGGGGACTTCAACACTTCACTTACAGCAACGGACAGATCATCTAAATAGAAAATCAACAAGGAAGCAATGACTTTGAATGACATACTAGACCAGATGGACCTAACAGATATATTCAGAACATTTCATCCTAAATCAGCAGAATAGTATATTCTTCTTCAGTGCACATGGAACGTTCTCCAGAATAGATCACATACTGGGACACAAATGAGCCCTCAACAAGTACAAAAAGCAAGATCATTCCATGCATATTTTCAGACCACAATGCTATGAAACTCAAAATCAACCACAAGAAAAAATTTGGAAAGATAGCAAATACTTGGAGACTAAAGAACATCCTACTAAAGAATGAATGGGCTAACCAAGAAGTTAAAGAGGAAATTAAAAAGTACATGGAAGCCAATAAAAATGATAACACCACAGCCCAAAACCTCTGGGATGCAGCAAAGGTGGTCATAAGGGGGAAGTATATAGCAATCCAGGCCTTCCTAAAGAAGGAAGAAAGCTCTCAGATACACAACCTAACCTTAAACCTTAAAGAGCTAGAAAAAGAACAGCAACTAAAGCCCCAAACCAGAAGAAGACAGGAAATAATAAAGATTAAAGCAGAAATCAATGCTATTGAAGCCAAAAAATCAGTAGAACAGATCGATGAAACCAGAAGCTGGTTCTTTGAAAGAATTAACAAAATTGATAAGCCCCTAGCCAGTTTGATCAAAAAGAAAAAGGAAAGGACCCAAATAAATAAAATCAAGAATGAAAGAAGAGAGATCACAACCAACACAGCAGGAATAAAAACAATAAGAGAATATTATGAGCAATTATATGCCAACAAAATGGGCAATCTGGAAGAAATGGACAAATTCCTAGAAACATATAAATTACCAAAACTGAAACAGGAAAAAATAAAAAATTTGAACAGATCCAAACCAGTAAAGAAATTGAATTAGTAATAAAAACATTCCCCCCAAACAAGCGTCTAGGGCCAGATGGCTTTCCAGGGGAATTTTACCAAACATTTAAGGAAGAGTTAACACCTATTCTCTTGAAGCTGTTCCAAAAAATAGAAATGAAAGGAAAACTTCCAAACTCTTTCTATGAAGCCAGCATTACCTTGATTCCAGAACCAGACAGAGACCCCACTAAAAAGAACTATAGACCAATTTCCCTCATGAACATGGGTGCAGAAATCCTCAACAAGATATTAGCCAACTGGATCCACCAATACATTAAAGAAATTTTTCACCACAACCAAGTGGGATTTATACCTGGGATGCAGGGCTGGTTCAATATCCACAAAACAATGTGATTTATCACATCAATAAAAGAAAGAACAAGAACCACATGATCCTCTCAATAGATGCAGAGACAGCATTTGACAAAATACAACATCTTTTCTTGATAAAAACTCTGAAGAAAATAGGGATAGAAGGATTATACCTTGAGATCATAAGAGACATATGTGAAAGACCTAACACTAATATCATCCTCAATGGGGAAAAACGGAGAGCTTTGACCCTAAGGTCAGGAACACAACAGGGGTATCTACTCTCGTCATGGTGATTCAACATAGAATTGGAAGTCTTAGCCTCAGCCATCAGACAACATAAAGAAATAAAAGCATCCAAATCGGCCAGGATGAGGTCAAACTTTCACTCTTCGCAGATGACATGATACTGTATACAGAAAACCCAAAAGATTCCACCAAAAAAACTGCTAGAAGTGATCCATGAATTCAGCAAAGTGGCAGGATATAAAATCAATGCACAGAAATCAGTTGCATTCCTATACACTAACAATGAAGCAACAGAAAGAGAAATCAAGGGATCAGTCCCAATTGCACCAAAAACCATAAAATACCCAGGAAGAAATCTAACCAAAGAGGTAAAAAGTCTATACACTGAAAACTATGGAAAGGTTATGAAAGGAATTGAAGAAGATACCAAAAAATGGAAAAATATTCCATGCTCCTGGATAGGGAGAACAAATACTGTTAAAATGTCAATACTACCCAAAGCAATCTACATATTCAATGCAATACCTATCAAAATAACACCAGCAGTCTTCACAGAGCTGGAACAAACAATCCAAAAATTTGAATGGAACCAGAAAAGACCCCAAATAGCCAAAGTAATCTTGAAGAAGAAAACTAAAGCAGGAGGCATCATAATCGCAGACTTCAAGTTGTATTACAAAGCTGTAATCATCAAGACAGTATGGTATTGGCACAAGAACAGACACTCAGATCAGTGAAACAGAATAGAGAACCCAGAAATGGACCCACAAACATATGGCTAACTAGTCTTTGACAAAGCAGGAAAATATCCAATGGAATAGACAGTCTCTTCAGCAAGTGGTGCTCGGAAAACTGGACAGCAACATGCAGAAAAATGAACCTGGACCACTTTCTTACACCATCCACAAAAATAAACTCAAAATGGAATGAAGAGCTAAATGTTAGACAGGAAGCCATCAAAATCCTCGAGGAGGAAGCAGGCAAAAACCTCTTTGACTTTGGCCACAGCAACTCCTTACTCAGCATGACTCCAGAGGCAAGGGAAACAAAAGCAAAAAAGAACTATTGGGACCTCATCAAAATAAAAAGCTTCTGCACAGCAAAGGAAATAATCAGCAAAACTAAAAGGCAACTGATGGAATGGGGGAAGATATTTGCAAATGACATATCAGATAAAGGGTTAGTATCCAAAATCTATAAACAGCTTATCAAACTGAACACCCCAAAAACAAATAATCCCGTGAAGAAATGGGCAAAAGACGTGAATAGACACTTTTCCAAAGAAGACATCCAGATGGCCAACCAACACATGAAAAAATGCTCAACATCACTCATCATCAGGGAAATACAAATGAAAACCACAATGAGTATATATGTACAGTGGAGTATTACTCCAGAAGTAATGCGGAGTAATGAAATAATAAAGAATAATTCATTAATTATTCCGCAAGTAATGAGTAATGAATGAGTAAAGAATGAAATCTTGCCATTCGCAACTACGTGGATAGAACTAGAGGGTATTATGCTAAGCGAAATTAGAGAAAGACAAATATCATACAACTTCACTCATATGAGGACTTTAAGATACAAAACAGATGAACATAAGAGAAGGGAAGCAAAAATAATATAAAAACAGGGAGGGGGACAAAAACATAAGAGGCTCTTAAAAACGAAGAACAAACAGAGGGTTGCTGGAGGGGTTGTGGGAGGAGGGGATGGGCTAAATGGGTAAGGAGCATTAAGGAACCTACTCCTGAAATCATTGTTGCACTGTATGCTAACTTAGATGTAAATTAAAAAATAAATAAATAAAAATTAAAAAAATGTTTAAAGAACAAAAATAAGATGAGAACAACCACAGAAAAGCAAAAAGCCTGGTAAAAAGTAAAATGTTCTTGAGATCTGGGACATTTATGTGCTTATCTAGGGCAGTTTGTACATTTTGCTTTTATTTTTTTTTTAATTTTTTTTTCAACGTTTATTTATTTTTGGGACAGAGAGAGACAGAGCACGAATGGGGGAGGGGCAGAGAGAGAGGTTGACACAGAATCGGAAACAGGCTCCAGGCTCCGAGCCATCAGCCCAGAGCCTGACGCGGGGCTCGAACTCACGGACCGCGAGATCGTGACCTGGCTGAAGTCGGACGCTTAACCGACTGCGCCACCCAGGCGCCCCGTGTACATTTTGCTTTTAAAGAAAGTGTTTAGGATCTTTTCCTCCTCAGAGCACCTGCTTTGCATACCACACACAATAAGCCATAATAGCTGTTATGCAACATTTCTTACTCTATTTCTTCATGAACTTTTAAAATTCTATACTTGGAAGATTTATTTCTCCAGTTACAACATTTAAGATTGTAAAATGCCTTAATTTATCACATTTTATATCTATTTATATGTAAAGTTTTTTTTGTAAGCAGTAGAAATTTCTCACTGTAACACAGCTGGAAGGTGCATTTGTGTTCCCCGTTAAATCTTTAGGATAGTCTCATAGTGAGCTGAAATGGAAGGGCTTGGCATTTCTGATGTATAAGAAGTACATCTGAAATGCTGTAAGAAAGAAAGAGCAGCTAGGCATAGTGTTCCAGTACAGTTCTTTCTCTGGTTGGTTAAATCTGGCTCTACTTTCTGCCAATTTCTGTCACCAAATGAACATTTATTAAGAGACTGAAATGTCTAGAGAGTTTTGCTGTAGTCACGTTACAAAGATAATGATCTATTAGAAGAGAGAGGCAAATAGGATATAAATGCCAAGGAAAAGGTACAAAGTGCCATGAGAATGCTTCAAAGGCACAGTTAGTTCCAACGGGGGAGACTAGGGGAGGCTTCAGAGAGGAAGTTGCATTTGAATTTGACCCTGAGAAGTAGAAGGTTAGATGGGTAGAATGAGGATTGAGAGGTGGGCAATAACATGGGAAGCACAGGAGACACATAAGCTAAAGCATGAAATTTGTGGTGTGTTTTAGGAACAACGAGTAGGCTGTTATGACTGGAACCTTAGGGCATTAGATTTGTTTGTTAAGAGACAAATCTGGAGAGGCATCTGGGGTGGCTCCATTGGTTAAGCATCCAACTCAATTTCAGCCCAGGTCATGATCTCATAATCCCCTCGTCTGGCTCTGTGCTGACAGCAGGGAACCTGCTTGGGATTCTCTCTCCCTTTCTCTCTCTCTCCCTTCCCCCATCTCTCTTTTTCTGTCTCTGTCTCTCTCTTTCTCTCTCTCTCTCAAAATAAATAAATAAATAAAGTTTTTTTGTTTTAAAAGAGATGAATCTGGAAAGGTAGAATTAGGCCAGCTTGTGAAGTTTCTTGAGTGCTATTTAAAGGAGGTGGGACCTTATTCTGTAGATAACATAACTAGTGCAATGGAAAAAAAGATGAGATTTGTGGGACTTTTTGGAAAATCTTAGGAGTGAAAAGAAAGAAGAAAGTGAAAAAGGAACTAAAAGCCCAGAAATCAGTTATGATATTGCAATAGTGAAAGCAGAAAATGACCAAGATTGAGCTAGGATATCTGTAAAAATCAGAAGATTGGAATGAAATGATGTCAGGGGCACAGACTGAACTCCCAGACTTTGGTGATCAGGTAAGGTAAGGGTAGAGTCAAGGATGACTTCAAGACTTCAAGGTTTTCAGACACAGTGATGCCAATTAACAAAGACTGAAAGAGGAATTCAGTTGGGGTAAAATTAGAATACTTCTTGTAAAGGGCTTATAAAAAGCAGAGATTTCAGAAGTCCAGTACTCTCTGTTAGCTGTGTCACTGGTGGCTTTTTATGTCTCATTGCTATAGGAAATGTCATGTTTTGGGTTGCTGTGTGTAAGAGGGTATTGGAAAGTATGGTATACTTATGAGGATTAATCCAAGATGTTTGACTGTTTGAAAGTTTCCTACGTCACTTTTTAACATGAGAGTACCACAAATAACTTTGTAGTCTTCAAGAGACCTATGAAGCCAAAAGACATGAATTTTATGGTGAACGTCAGAGGAAGGAAGAAGAAATGAAGCAGATGTTTGTGCAGCGAGTAAAGGAGAAAGAAGCCATATTGAAAGAAGCTGAAAGAGAGGCAAGTACACTGGTTTGATGTGATCTGCATTTGTTTTTTAGGTGTCCTGTTTGAGAGATTTATCTCAAGAATTTAGCTGAGATGCTTTTGGAGAGTACTTATTGTTCTTTAAAAAGTAGCTATTTTAACACATAGTCTTTGGATACAGACTTTTAAAAATCTGAAATCAAATAAAAATTTGGCTTTTTTGAGCAAATCGTCTTCCATTAGAAGTGGTTCTCCAAGGGGACTAGGTCACTAAGAGGTGTTTTAAGTATCTTAACTTTGTTATTTATTTATTTATTTATTTATTTATTTATTTATGCATGCTTTAGTTAATATACAGTGCAATTATTGGTTTAGGAGTAGATTTCAGTGATTCATTACTTAAATACAACACCCAGTGCTCATCACAACAAGTCCCCTCCTTAATACCCATCACCCATCTAGCCATCTCCCACCCACTTTCATCAACCCTTAGTTTGTACTCTGTCGTTAGGAGTTTCTTGTGGTTTGTTTCCGTCTCTTTTTCTTCCCCCTCCTTCCCATGTTCATCTGTTTTGTTTCTTAAATTCTACTTATGAGTGAAATCATATGGTATGCTTTTTGACTTTCTCTCATTGACTTATTTCGCTGTTTAGTAGATGCATTCTAGTTCCATCCGCATTGTTGCAAATGACAAGATTTCATTCTTTTTGAGGCTGTGTGTGTGCGTGTGTGTGTGTGTGTGTGTGTGTGTGTGTGTGTATACACATACCACAGCTTCTTTATCCATTCATCAGTCGACGGACATTTGGGCTCTCTCCATAGTTTGGCTGTTGTTGATAGCACTGCTATGAACATGTACCCCTTGAATCAGTATTTTTTTTATCCTTTGGGTAAATACCTAATAGTAAAATTATGGTCAACTAATCTTCAGCAAAGCAGGAAAGAATGTCTAATGGAATAAATACCTTAACTTTGAACCAGAAATGTTTTAGCCGTGGCTTAATAAAACCTTTCTTGAGAGTTCTTGAGAGCTGTTGGGGTTGATGCCATGAAACAGGTAACTATGAAAACAATTAAGTAACTCTTCTGAGTTTGAACTCAGGCTTTCCAGACCAGTCAGGTGGTCAAATCACTTTTGGATAACCTTGGCACACATGTGCACATGCACACACAAACATTGCAGTTATTTCCATAGTTTTGTTTGCTTCTAGTTCTTCAAGCAACACTTTTAGTTTTATTTGAGTTAAACTATTTTCTATAGACCTAACTACAATGGCTACTTTTAAGTAAATGGCCACATTCAAGATGAGAGTCAAAAAGGATGAGTTCAAAAAGGAATTTCTAAGACAAAAATGTTAATACAAGTGAACTTGATAATACAAGATTTTCTGAATTATTTATATTTTTACAAATTTATTTTTTCAAGTATGCTTGTAAGTAGTTTTATAAAATTAATAGTCTGATATATCTTGTTTATAATTTGAATTTGAACTTTGTATTTTGAAAAAGTTCGAACAGGAAAGTGAAAGTAAGAGTACCTACCTATGTCCCTCCCCACACCTAGATTTAGCAATGGGTGTTTTGCCACCTTTATTTTACATACGTATATGTATATATATGTGTGTGTGTGTGTGTGTGTGTGTGTGTGTGTGTGTGTGTGTGTATGCATCTGGGAGAGAGGGGTGTCCATTTTTCCCTGGTCATCTGAAAGCTGGTTGTAGATATTATGACACTTTATCCCTAGGCACTTCAGTGTGCATCTCTGAAGTTAGGCACATTTTCTTCCATAACCATTGTACTAGTATTACACCTAAGAAAATTAATGGGAATGCCATAATCTCACCTGATCTCCTGTACACGTCACATTTCCCCAGTTGTCCAAGATGGTCTTTTATTGTTTTTTTTTTCTTTTATTTGTTTACAGATTTTGTAGTTTTTTATTTTTGAACTGGAATTCAGTTGTAGGTCTCATATCACATTCAGGTATTCTGTTTGTTTAGTCTCTTTTGTCCAAGAATAGTTCCCTAGTTTTGAGTTATTTTTAAGTATAAAAATTGAGGAAAGAGTTGTAATGAGCAGGAAATGAGAATGCTGACTTTTTTTTCATTAGTAGATTCATCTTTAAGATAGGAGTGAAACTATTTAAGAGTTTAATTCTCATACATCATGATTCTTAGTTTTTCCAGTGAGGAGAAAAGATGTAGAAGTGGTTTACAGTTGAGTTGTTTCTTTTTTTTTTTTTTTTTTTTTTTTCAGAGAGACAGAGACAGAGACAGAGAGAGTGAGCATGAGTGGTAGAGGGAGAGAGAGAATCTTAAGGCTCCACATTGACGTGGCGCTCAATCTCATGACCTCTGAGATCATGAGCTGATATCAAGAGTTGGATGCTTAGCTGACTGAGCCACCCAGGCGCCCCTATAGTTGAGTTTTTAATTTTTAAAATCCGATACAAGATTATCTTGTTTAATTGTGTGTTATTTAAAAGGAAATTGAAAATTCAGGGTTGAATTTCAAATCACATGGTTGAAAGAAAAAGAGAAAGACCGTTTGTCAGTAGATCCTTTATAGACTTTTATTTTTAATTTTTTAATGTTTATTTATTTATTTATTATTTTTTTAATACAATTTATTGTCAAATTGGTTTCCATGCAACACCCAGTGTTCATCCCAACAGGTGCCCTCCTCCATCCCCATCACCCACTTTCCCCTCCCCCTGCATCAACCCTCAGTTTGTTCTCAGTATTTAAAAGTGTCTTATGGTTTGCCTCTCTCCCTCTCTGTAACTTTTTTTTTCCCCTTCCCCTCCCCGATGGACTTCTGTTAAGTTTCTCAAGATCCACATGAGTGAAAACATAGGATATCTGTCCTTCTCTGACTTATTTCACTCAGCATAATACCTTCCAGTTCCATCCACATTGCTGCAAATGGCAAGAGTTCATTCTTTCTCATTGCCAAGTAGAATTCCATTGTATATATAAACCACATCTTCTTTATCCATTCATCAGTTGATGGACATTTAGGCTCTTTCCATAATTTGGCTGTTGTTGAAAGTGCTGCTATAAACATTGGGGTATATGTGCCTCTATGCATCAGCACTCCTGTATCCCTTGGGTAAATTCCTAGCAGTGCTATTGCTGGATCATAGGGTGTATCTATTTTTTAATTTTTTTAGGAACCTCTATACTGTTGATTTAGTTTTGAGAGAGAGACAGAGTGTAAGTGGGGGAGGTACAGAGAAAGGGAGACACAGAATTCGAAGCAGGCTCCAGGCTCTGAGCTGTCAGCACAGAACCCAACACGGGGTTTGAACTCATGAGCCATGAGATTATGACCTGAGCTGAAGTTGGATGCTTAACTGACTGAGCCACCCAGGTGCTCCCTAAATTTTTAACTATATAGCATTATAGGCAGTAGATTCTGGGCCTCTCTTATTAATGTTACAAGGTACTTCATGGCTAGTTTTAATACTGTAAAGCCAGTAGCATTAATACTTTAGAGTCAGGGTCATAAAAACAGGAGACCTTCTGTGCTGTTGATAACTTCTCACCAATGCCCTTAAGACAGTACCACCAATATGCTATATCTTTTGTAAACACTGCTTCTGAGTATTTGAAATATGTTTGAATTACATAGTGGAACCATAAGTGAGTGCTTTATGTACATGGAATAGACTGCTGCTGTCAAAAGTTGTGAATTCCACATTATGTAAATAATAGTCATACCTATCTCTGCCTCCCTTTTTAAAACATTTTTCTTTTTGTAGTATTTCTGCAATTTTTAGTCAACTTCATGAATGATCTATGAAGTAGTCTATAACCTTTCAAGATATTTAACTATGCATATAGAGTATGCAGCCTACATTTAAGTAATCAGAGATGTCTTTATACATGTCCTCTAAATCCACTCCTATACACATAATCTAAATCCACTCCTGTATCCTGTCTTTCCAGGCTTTACTCAGCTCCTCTCCCACATTTATAGAAGATACACACATACTCAGTTGTGACTCTATGTATACCATTGATTTGAATGACAACTAGATGAACCCCACTTTTTAAATACACATGCACACACACACACATAAATTTTTGTAAAAGCAGGAACTATGAAATAAGCAAATACTAATGAACTGATGCTTCTCTGAAATGCCATCCTCAGGAATAAAAGCATTTTAGGGAAGAAGAATTTTACTTAATCTGTTTCAATCCTGTTCTGTCTCCTTTTAAATACATCTCCTGTCAGGATTTACTGGCGCACAAGACAACCTCTTCCATATTTGGAACAGTGAATTTTTATTAGGATGGAGTTTAGCTCTTCAGTTTCTTATATGCCATCTTTTCTAGAAACCAAGTCCTACTTTTTTATATGAATGCTACCCAGAACTGAAAATACTAAACGTTATCTAACTAGACCAGGGAATTCAAAAAGTTACCTTTTTTATCTAGATTTTGGATGCTGTGTGTGTGTGTTCTTGGCAGGCAAGACACGCGGCTCATTGATATAGGATCCACTCAAGTCCCTAGATTCTTTTTCTAGATAAACAAACCAAGGAAATATCATGTTATAATGTTATAAACTTTTACAAACTCATTTTAATGGTTGCATTGAGTGTATTTAGCACAAATTTACTTTTTGACTTTATTAGATGTGGGCTATGTTTTCCATTATGCTGTAAACTCAACTATAGTGATTATTTTTATGAATAAAACTTACTCAATTTAGGATTTCTTGATTTAGCTTAGATTTCAAGAAGGTAAATGACTGTGGGAAAATGTAATAGATTTTTAAGGTTCTTGATTTAAATTGACAGTTGACACTTTCCAAGCAGGATTACCAATAGAACTTTTAACAGTTTCACTATATTTGGTATCTTTACTTGGAAAATAACTTGCTTTTGTAATTTGTGCCCCTCACTTTTATTAAGCATGGATTTTAGAGAGTTTTATTTGAAGAGGCTTTGCAGGGAAGTATATAGAACAAGAAAATGAAAACTCTAAGAAAAGGTCAAATGTTTTAAAAACATGGGAATCTACTCCCGAAGCCAAGAACACACTGTATACACTGTATGTTAGCTAACTTGACAATCAATTATGTTTAAAAAAAAATGAAAAAATAAAATTAGAATAAAAAAAACAGGATTTTATATGAGACTGTATTTTTTTTATTATGTTTTTGTTCATGCATCTTTTGCATGGGAACTCATTTATAATTAAAGTTACCAAGGCAGTTCCATATGTACATTTTTCCTTAAAGCATGAACTTTCGAGACATCAGGAAAACTTGTAGATTGCTGTGTAGGTTAGTGTTAGAAATTGTTGCTAAGCCGGAGAACATTCCTGTGCATGTGCTGCCACAGTGTGTTGTTGCTGGGAACTGCACCTTTCTTTCACAGCTACAGGCTAAATTTGAGCACCTTAAAAGAGTTCACCAAGAAGAGAGAATGAAGCTTGAAGAAAAGAGAAGACTCTTGGAAGAAGAAATAATCGCTTTCTCAAAAAAGAAAGCTACTTCAGAGATATACCAGAACCAGTGCTACATGGCATCAGGCAGCAACCTGAAGAAGGACAAAGACCGTAAGAAGTAAGCCATCCCCAACTCCCTGACTCTGGTGGCCCAATTCCTCCATTACTTTCTTTCTCATTGCCCTGTTTGATCTTCATTGAACTTACCAGTTTCCTTATTCCTTGTCAACCTCTTGTGATTAAAATATCAGCTCCTTGAGAGCAGAGACCTGTCCCTTTTCTTCACTGCTGTTTCTGCAGCATCTAGAACAGCACCTGGTACATATTAGGTGCTCAGTAAATATTTGCCAAAGTGAGCAAATGAATGAGTGAAAAAAAAGTATCATAATGTAGAAAGGGTCAGCTACCTGGGGGGAAGAATGGCTGCTCTTATTTTGTCACCTAGCCTGTATTTCTAATAACTGCTGACTTACCTACCGTTGGTTATATATATTTTGAATTTCATGTATATACTTTGTTGGGGAATCATAGAAGTAAAGTAATACTTGATAAAAGACCAAATTCTTAGGTTCTCTTTTTTTATTTTACAAATTCTACTGATAATGATTTTGTGAGAATTTTTATTTTAATAAGGGATCCAGGCTATCGATTTGAACTCCTGTGCTTTGATGTCAGAGCTTGTGAAATCAATGGTGGACGTAAAGATGCAGAGGAAGGTAGAGAGGGCCCCTGTACAATGGGGTGGCCATGAGTAGCATTTGGATGATAATCTCAAGGCTTATAGGTTTGGGGTATGTGTTAAAATCAAAGTTACCAACATTTTAGAAAATAAGGTTTTTTTTCTTTTCTATATTTTATGTCCTTTATTTCTCCTACTTAAAATGCCCTTGTCATTTTGGCTAGTTGACTGTTCTTGAAATTCATCATTAACCTGTTCTGTTGAGAGTGCTTCTCTGTGACTCTTTGCCTTAGTTTATTCCAGCTGCCTCTGTTTTGGCAGCATCCAGCTCTCCTTATGTTCCTCACAGAGCAACATTTCTGATTTAATTTTATCATCATATCTTATTTCAAACCCAGCATTTTCAGAATATTGTGACTTACTTCAAATAATTAGGGAAACCTAACATTGGACCATGGGGACTTTCCAATTTTTAAACTATGGAGAAGTAAATCCACAGGGTTTTGGTGGATTTAGCCGACCTGTGGATTTTATAGTTTGGGGAGAAGAAAGAAGGAAGGAATTCTCATGTGTGATCCTTCCATATAAACTTTACAAGGGCATGGATCTTTGTTTTGTTCATTGATGCATCCATGTCCAGAGCCTATAACAGTGCCTGCTATATAGTGGGCATGCAATTACTTGTCAAAAAAATGTATATGATTTTTAATAGCTATTTTTATTCAATAATTGAATTTCAAAAGATAAGCTATAAATATAGTTTATTACTGCTTTAAGATATGCTTTGAATTGTACAGTTAAGGGACCTTTTACCTTCTTATCCTTTCATCTTAATCCAGTGTTACTAAAATTGGATTCCCCAAATTTATTCCATGTATGAAAGACAGCTTACATTTGCTTTGTAAAAATTGTCACCCTGCTCCACTTAACAACCATTAGTATGTGTTCTTGTTTATAAAGTAAGGGCAAAGCCCATAGTTTTTTGAGAGCTCAGAAGAATTAATATTCAAGAAAATAGAGTTTGATGAGGTATTTTTATTTTTTCTTTTCCAAAGTCCCATAGCTAGATATCCTATAGTATATTAGATGTATATTTGCTCTTTCTGTAAAAGCTTTGTAAAACTAATGATTTTAATAATTTTTATTTCCTATATAGTTTTTTATTGTACCAATCAAAAGGTTTTTTTTCTCTTTCCAGCTCCAATTTTATGTAAAACAAAGGTTCCAGATCATAGAAGGTCATCACAAGCAAAAGTTATTAAAATGTTAAAAGTATGCTCTGATTTTCTTGCTGTTTTTATTTTCTGTATCACTTATTCTATATCTGGCAAATGGCCACAAATGGCACTTAAATGCTTTTAAGTATAAAGTTAATATATAAGCCACAGTGAATGATATCACTTATATATTCACTGTTGTTAGAGGTTTTGAAGTTGCTGGTTTGTGATGAATGTAGATCATTTTTCCTGCTGCCTGGTTATTGTCACTTACATGCATTGTACCATGGAGCGAAGTGTCATTGACATTGAAAATACAGAACTCATTCATTGTATGGCTATCTGATTGCATTTATATTCCAAGAGGAACTCCTTTTTTGTACATACCAAAGGTAAAATTTGGGAAATATGTTTTAAAATGTATTATATACCTGAAGCTCTAATCTCTTAATAGTTTTATAGAAGTTTTTAATTTTTGTACCATTATCCAATTGATAACATGATCCTACGCTTTTGTATGAAATTATGTAACATGATGGCCTTCTATGCTTCACTATACCTTATTGTGGTTGAAGTATTGTTGTGATGGAGCAAGATATGTTTGAAAGTAATAACATCTAGGTATAAATCCCTTTTCTAGTGATGAGTACCTTTGAATCTGGGGTGTTGCCACTCTATTTCATTAGGATATTTTATGTTTAAAACTGTCTTCCAGGGAAAAAAATCATAAGGTTGAATTGTCTTATTAAAAATATTTCTTAAGAAAATATCTGTCAGCATCTGAATATTAAAGATATAAAAATTTAGATAACTCATATATTGAGATATTTGAATTCAGTGCCTTCATAGTATTCTTAGAACAATTGGATGCCTTCTAACTTTTTCTTAACAGTCGTAGATAGGTATATAATCTTTCACTTTTGTACTTGAATATCCTAAATAAAATATCCTCTTGACAAATAAAATATATCTACGTATTTACTAAAATTGGTTTAAAATTACTTTAACTTTTCTTTTTGCAAACTGTCATCTTAAACATTTTGTCAAAATTAGTTCATTTAATCATGTGTTTGAATTATTTTAAGACAGAGATGTATATTACCAGTATTTTTCAGAAAACAAAATGTTTTACTTAGCCTATGTCAGATTCTGAGCAGTGTATATTTTCATGAAATTGTATAAGTTGCAAATAAAACCTTTCATTTCATAGCATAATTTATCAGAACAAACACCTTAAATTCCAGTTTTGCATTTGAAATTCACAAATGTCTCTTACCCTTTTAAAACATTAGTAAAGTAAGTTGTAAGTATCACAGAAAAAGCTCTGAACTTTCTTCTCAGGATCAGTAATGCCCAGGTTCTGGAAGGTGGGAGCAAGAGAGCCTCTGAGTCCATGAGGGCAGGTAGCCTGTTGTACGGAGCCCAGCTGGAAGGTGAGAGCAGGAGAGCCCATGAGTCCCTGAGGGCAGGTAGCCTGTCGTACAGAGCCCATCCACTGCCACAGCACTGAGCGTTAGCTGAGGGGAGTGTCATCCTGGAAGCTCAATTATGTAATGTGAGTGCTGGTCATCTGTAGTTTTATTATATCAAACTATGTATTAAACAGCTATCCTCAACTTTAATAAAGTAAGTTTAAATGCCAGATTGGTTGTTGGCAATGTTAAAAAAAATTATTCAATTTTCTAGTTGAAAAGATTATGGAAACCTGCCTAAGACTCTGAACTTAGCAGATGGGTAATCATTTATTACTACTACTGACTCTGCTGTAAGCAAGACTCACCACGTGTGCTTCAACTGACAATGTGATCTTTAATTTATTTCATTTATTTGAGATTCAAAAGTTTTGAGAACAAATACACTATAATGTTCATGTTCTTCTTACAAACCTGATTTATTCTTCACTATCCAGATGCAGGGTTACAAAGTGAGTTATGATCCAATGAAGCTTGAATTAATAAATTCCCTGGGAACAAAATAAAGCTAGACATGTTTTGGTAATTTGTTTTCCATAAAGCATGTGAAACAATTACCTCATTATCAACCATTAATCTTTACATACTTGTCTGATCTTTAAAGCTTTTTCACATAGACTATGATTTCAGCTTCAGAAAAACACAAAGGGGGAAAAAAACATTACAGGGACTATTATCCCCTTTTTGAAGAAGAACTCAATTTAGGCCCCATTTTCCTATTGGGCTAGGAAATAGGCATACACATGGTTAAGGCTAGCCATGCTCTAATGGAGCAACCAGAACAGTAACAAGACAAGAGA
This sequence comes from Felis catus, assembly GCF_018350175.1. NCBI lineage: Eukaryota > Metazoa > Chordata > Mammalia > Carnivora > Felidae > Felis > Felis catus. The sequence continues at coordinate 51,116,615 of NC_058370.1, forward strand.
GCAAATTTACGCATAGAGTAGTCTCAGAAGGGCTTTTATCTCACCCACAGAACACAAGAAAGTACTCAGGGAAGTGACTGGGTCTTGAAGGATTGGAAGCAGTTTTTTAGATATGTGAATGGAGAACCATAATTCAGGTACAAGGAATAGCATGTTTTTGATAATATCTGTGTACTCTAGAAAATAGCTAACTATGAGTAGAGAGTATAGGGGAGATGTGGAAAAAGAGTGAGGATGAAATTTTAGAATTAGGGGACAGATCAAGAAAGAGTTTATAAACCCAATCCCATAGGCAGTAGGAGCCATGGAAAGATTTGACCTCACATGGTCAGATATTCCTCCAGAGTTAACAGAAAAGATGTATTGGAGGAGCTGGAACTGGCTTGGGCAGGGTGACTGAGTAGAGAGACTGCAGTCCAGGTGAGCAGTTCTTTTTTTTTTTTTTTTTTTCTTTTTAATTAAAGGGTTTTTTTTAATTCAAGACTACAGTGTAGTCTTGGTTTCCGGAGTAGAACCTGAACTCTTAAATATGGCATCCAGTGTTCATCCCAAAAGTGCCCTCCTGAATGCCCAGAGCCCATTTAACACATCCTCCCTCCCACCCAACTCCCCTTCAGCAACCCTCAGTTTGTTCTCTGTATTAAGAATCTCCCGTTTGCCTCCCTGGTTTTCTTATTTTTTCCTTCCCTTCCCCTGTGTTCATCTGTTGAGTTTCTCAAATTCCACATATGAGTGAAATAATGTATGTCTTTCTCTGACTGACTTATTTTTATAGCATAATACTCTCTAGTTCTATCCATGTTGTTGCAAATGCAAGATTTCATTCCTTTTCATCACCAAGTAGTATTCTATACCATATCTTCTTTGTCCATTCGTCAGTTGATGGACATTTGGGCTCTTTCCATAATTTGGCTATTGTTGATAATGCCGCTATAAACATTGGGGTGCATGTGCCCCTTCGAATCAGTATTTTTGTATCCTTTGGGCAAACACCTAGTAGTACAATTGCTGGGTCATAGGGTAATTCTATTTTTAATTTTTTGAGGAACCTCCATACTGAAAACAGGTGAGCAGTTCTTGTGTAATAGAATAAATAAGTAGTGTTTAAAAAATACGGATGCAGAAAGGTATATATGGTAATGGAAGTGGTAACCAAATGGATAAATCTAAATGAATAATGACTGCAAAACAATGATAATGTCTTAAAGAGTTGGAAATATACAGAAAACTAAAACACAAGACTAGAGTGGCATATAAATTGGGGGAGTGGGATAAATCAAGTCATCTAAGGTTCTTCCATTAACTGGGAGGAGAATGAGTCCCAGTCAGCCCAGTAACATGAGACTTCGTAAGAGTGCACGTAAACACAGTAAAGTATGTAACTTTCAAACTGACAGAGGGAACACTAGTCTAATAAATGATAATTCAAAAGAAAGCAAAGAAAATAAAACAGGTATGACAACCAGAAAACATTTAATAATATGGTAGATGTAGACCCAAGTAAATATGTTATCACATTGATTACATGCTATAATTTTTTTAGACAAAGTCTTTAAAAATCAGCTATAATCATTTTATGAGAGGCCTGAAACTTTCTCTGTCTTCATAGACAGAAGATAGGAAAAGGTACATCATGCAGACTCTAACCAAAAGCTAATGTGTAGCTATATTTTCTATATATTAAAAAAAAACTTTAACGCAAAGGTATTGTTGGAGATAGACCTTCAAATACAAGAATATATAACAACAAATTTGTATGTACATTATAGCTTCTGTGAGCATATTTAAAGCAAAAATTGATGAGAATATGTGGAGAAGTATGCAAATCCATACTCTGGGAGATTTCCATACACCTTTTGTATATGATAGACCAAGCGGACCAATATTAGTACAAATATGGGAGCCTTGAAGAAAACATTCAACCACATTGGCCTGGTGAGCAATTAATTATAGAGCAGTATACTCCAAATCACAGAACACACACTGCTTTCAGGCCCACTGGGAACATTTATGAAAACTGACCAGGACATTTGACTACAAAGTGAGCCTGAGTACCTTCTGAAGGAGTTACATGTAGACTGATCATCACATAATTAAGATAGAAATCAGTAGTAACAAAAATTCCCATATATTTGGAAACTAACAAATAAACTTCTAAGTAACCCATGGGTCAGAGAAGAAATCAAAAAGGAAATTTGAAAAATATTTTGAGCTGAATGATAATGAAAACCTATATCAAAACTTGTGAGAAACAGCTAAAGTTATGCTTAGGCTCAAAATTTATAATTCTCCATGCTGTGCTAGCATTAGAAGAGAAAAAAGGCTAAAACTTATAATCCTAAATGCTAGTATTAGGAGGGAAAAAAGGCTGAAAACCAATGTTGTACACATTCATCTCAAGAAGTTAGGAAAAGAATAGTAAATTAAACCCAAAGCAAAATAATAAAGATGAAAACAGGAATTAATGAAATAGAAAAAAAATCCAAATTTCCTATATTTTTAAAAGATATATTAAGATTAAAAAACCAAGGGAAGAATGACCAAGAAGAAAGGAAAGAGGCTTGGAATGGCTAGAGTTGAAAACAACAAACCTGACATTACGAAAATGAAGGTGGGGAGTTGTGGAATGACTAGAACACTGCATTGCTGGTGGGAATGCAAAATGGTTCAGTCATTTTGGAAAGTCGGCCAGCTTCCTGTTCCCTCACCATATGTGTTAGTTTTCTACAGCTGCTATAACAAATTGCCACAAACTTATTGACTTAAAAAACACTGTATTACATTCTTGGAGGCTGGAAGGCTGACATGGGGTTCACAGGGCTAAAATCAAGGTGTGGCCAGGGATCTGTTCCTTCTGGAGGCCCTAGGGGAGAATCCTCTGCCTTTTCCTGCTTCTAGAAGCTGCCCATATTCCTTGGCTCATGATTGCTTCCCCCATCTTCAGAGTCAGCAGTGGTGAGTTGAATCCTCACATGGCCTCAGTCTGACCTTTTTCTCTTCCTCCCTCTTCCACCTTAAGAGACTTTGGTGATTACATGGGGCCCACTAGCAGCAATTCCCCATCTGCTGGCTAGCAACCTTAGTTTCCCTCTGCCATGCAACCTAACATTCAAAGGTTCTGTGGATTCAGATCTCTAGGAGGACATTGTTCTACCTGCCATGCCATAAAACCCAGCAATTCCAGTCCTAAAAAATGTATTCAAGATAGATGAAAATATTTGTCCATACAAAGACCTGTATTTAAATGTTTATAGCAGTTTTTTCCATAATCTGCCAAACTTGTAACAACTCAAATGTCCATCAACTGATAAATGTATAAACAAGTTGTAGTTCATCATACAATGAAAAGGGGCACACTGATACATGTAGATACATGAATAAATCCAGAAGTACTTTGCTAAGTCAAACCAGACACAAACGGCTATATGACTACATTTATGTGACATTTTTGTCAAAGCAAAACCATAGGGACAGAAATCAGCTGTAGTTGCTGGGCCTGCTGAGGGAGGAAGATTGACTTCAAATGCACACAAGGAAATCTCTTAGAGTGATGGAAATATTCCACATACCTCAATAAGCCTGATATTTTTTCTTAAAAAGTTAAAGGCAAAAGCAATGGAAATGAAGAAGATGTCACTACAGATCCTGTTAGGCATTAAAGTGTCATCAATAAATTTGAAAATACAGAAGAAATGATAAATTCATTTTAAAAATAGTTTACTGATAAAAAATTAATAGGAAATTTCATAATAAGAGATAATCCATAATTAAAATCCTCATGAAGTTTAGGCCAAGATAGCTTCACCCTAGAATCCTACCAGACATTTAAAGAGGAAAGCATTCTTTCACTTCTCTCCCTGTGATAAATAGAACAGTGTTTCCCTCTCCCCCCCCCCCCCCCCCTCCACCACCAATGATGTCTGTGCCCTAATGTTCCAAACCTGGGAATATGTAGCCTGAGCTGGCAAAAGAGACAATAGATGTACAACCTTGAGCTGCGGTGATGGTCCTGGATTCTCCAGACTAGGTGGGCCTAGTCTAATCACTCAGTTTTTTAGAGCTGAGGGCCTCTCCTGGCTGTAGTCGGAGAGAGATGTGACCACTGAAACAGGTCAGAGAGAAGTGCCACTCTTGGCTCTGATGACAGAAGAAGGGGTCACAGCCAAGGAGCACAGGGCACCTGCAGAAGCTGGGAAGAGTAAGGAAACGGATTCTCTCCTAGAGCCTTCAGAAGGAACTCAGCTGTGCTTTGATTTTGATTTAATTCTTTGATTTTAGCCCCGTGAGACCCAAGTGAGACTTCTGACCCTTGCTGAAATTCCTGCCTCTCTTAGCTACAAGTAGCTGTTACCCATAAATTAAAAGCAGCAGGCTCCCTAAATCTTAAATTCTGCCAAGTCTAGAAGTGTAAAGCCAAGTGCACAGCTAAACAAACCCACAAGACACCAAGCCACAACACCCACCCATATTGAATCTGTGTAGCTAGAAGTCCGAATAGCGGTTATTCCAAGTAAGGATGGTGACGGGAGGGGGCCTGGGGGAACATTCCAGGGTCCTGGTAAGTTTCTTGATCTTGGTGTTTGTTACATGGGTGCTACTGTTTTGTGAAAATTTGTCAGGCTGTGCATTTATATGTACGCTTTCTGCAGTACTTCAAGTGTTTAGAAAGAAGGGAGGGAGGGAGAGAAAGTAGCACATTCTGAGGCCTGATAAATAGCCCCCCATTTTCCTCACCTGAGTTCTGAAAGAAATTGAAAAGTAAAACTGGCAGCTGGGGGCCAAAATGTCACCTTTATTGCTGACGAAGACTAAGTGTGAGAGCCAGATGAGCTTGTTAAATGAAGCCCAGAATTAGGGAGAATCACCGCCCCGCACCCCACCCCAAGCAGTGCTGATGTGTGCAGGTCTTTTCAGAATTATATCTACTACCAAGTCACCTGACTTCAATCAGGTAAAACACAAAAACAAGAAACTTTTGGTCCTAGACATTTCAGTGCACTGGTTCATATACAGTTGCTTATTCTGGTGCCCTCTGAGCTTTCAGTTGCTTTTAGTAATTTTCAGACTGCTCTAATGTCTGTATGCCTATTTGACTAAGGAAGCAGGTGGGAAGGTGTTACTGACCCTCCTTGTCTCCTGCTGTAACACGCGTCTGCTCCAGGATAAAACAGAAAACAACAACAACGACAACAACAGGCATTTCTAAGTCTTTCCCACAAGACTTGGCTCTGACAGTCTTACACACCAACACAGCTTTGTCAATAGAATGTCTCCAGGAAGAAGTGAGCTGAGGGTAATTTCTTTTGGGCATCTGGAAACTGAAAACCACTTATAATGTCCCTTAGGTTAGACACCTAAAGAAAGAGGGCAGATTATCTCCCCTTGCCAAAGCCAGGTAATATTCTCCAGGGCTTACACTGTATTCCTCACTTACTTCTGTTCATTCCTGGTTTCTTATTGCAGAGTTGTTAATTTCAGTGTTTTAACAGTGTTACCCCACATAGACAAAAATATTAACTTTAAAAAGAAGCATAAAGAACAAAACTCTTCAAGATTCGAACAAGTTTGATGGGATTTCAGGAATATCAGTACATGGGAAATTTTTGAAAGCTCCTCTCAGGATCTCCTTTTTCTCTAATTTGGTCATAGTAAAGGGTGTTTTATGGTAGTGGCTAGAACTTGTGTTTGCATGAATTTAGTGAATTCATAGTTCCTATGACACTGTATCACTCTAATACTTATCAATTTCTATTTGCTAAGAGCTTTTTAAAAAATGTTTTTAAAGCTGTTCTGTAAAAAAAAATGAATGTGACATTGAGTGGAGAATATCACTGGAATGCAGACATGTCACACCCATTTCATCCCATTGGACAGCCTCGGTACATGGTTTGATCAATATTTTCAATATTTCCACATCAAAATTTCTGCTTTAGAAGATAGATGTTTTTTTCTGTTTTTGACTAGCAGATGCAAATAAAACTCAACTGTATTTTCCAAGAGGAAAAATGTGTCTAATATTTCTTTTAAATATACGAAGAATAGCACAATAACAAAAAGGATAGGTCACTGTATTGCCATTCATTTTGTGGACCCCAGTTCACACATTTGCACACACTTCACAGTGTACATTGGTGTATCGAGTTTTCAAATCCTTCCATCTTAGAACCATCCATTTAAACGTGGGCCATTTTTCCCCCTCCACATTCAACAATAACAAAAAATAATAAAATCTTCCTTCAGTGCTAGATTGTTCCTAGTGAGAGTATATACAGTTTGCCATAATTAAAAAAATTTCCATTTCAAATCCAGGGTGTTTATGATTCCCACCAGCAGGTGCTGCTAAATAATCACTGTGAGTTGCATGTGGCGGTGTGTCTTGGTCATGCTCTTAGGATGGCTGTCTTCTTAATGAGCAGCAATAGTTTTGTGCTAATTTCTGAATAAAGGTAGGGGTTACCCAGTGTCAAAGTAGGTAATGACAACTTAAAAGAGGTGAAGATCTAGCAAATCATTTGAGACTGTCCAGAAAATACTTGGGAGGTTTTAAAGAGTGTGCCTAAGTATAATAGGATATTCTCAGAGATGACTGACTTAAGGAAAATTTCCCATCTCTTTTAGAAATCTATCATTTGGGTAAAAGCAAGATGTGTGATTACTTTATACTTCAGTGCCACATATGACCTTAAATAGTGCCTTGTGGAGGTTAGCTAAGTGGCTTAATTGGTTAAGCATCCAACTCTTGATCTCGACTCCGGTCATTATCTCACGGTTCAGTTCATGGGATCAAGCCTACTGTTGAGCTCTGTGCTGCCAGCTTAGGATTCTCTCTCTCTCTGCCCCTCCCCCTCAAAATAAATAAACTTTAAATAAATACATAAATACATAAATAAATAGTGCCTGGTGTGCATAAGCAAAAGCAATGACAGACCAACCATGAAAATAATCTCTAGCTTTAGATAAATTGTTGATCTTGATAGTTTTCTCTGATGACTTAAGATGGACAGATTAGCATCTCTCCTTTTGGATGACAGGACTGTGACCCGTTTGCAAAATGGTTTACTCCAGGCCCACATCCAGATAAGGAAGAAGCCATCCATTCAGATCTTCCTGAGGCTCTACTGTCTATATAGTGCCTTTAGGAGTAACAGTAATGAATGAGCAGAAATCCCTGCTTTTCTTGAGCCTTGGACCTGTGTGTTACTTAATGTAATGAAGTGTGAGACACTATCCAGGTGCATTATGTTGCCATAATTGTTTCATCGATCCTTAGAATGCTCCAAAAGGTAGTTGTTTCTATCATCTCTCTCAAGATGCTGAGACAAAGTCAGGAAGATTAAGCCCTGTTCTCACCTATTTCTCCTCCACTCCTGCACTGGACCTGCTCCCTTAATCACTTGAAAGATGATGTCACCAGTGTTCTGTCCTCAGCTTTCCTTCCCCTTCCCCTCCTCAGTCCCCCTGTGTATGCTCACTTCAGCTACATGTCGGTGGTGCCATATCTGTATTGTGGCCTTCATCTCTCAACCAAGCACCAGACCCATATTTCTAACCATCTGCTGGAAATACTACCTATGTGGCCCACAGGTACCAACTTTTCAGCAGTCCCAAATGGGCCTCCTCGTGTCCACTTCCCACTCCTCCTCCTGGGTACCCTTGTCTGGCTGATGGAACACTATCTGTCCAGTTGCTCAAACCTATCTCCAGAGGCTTCCACATGGGTTCCCTGGTCCTTGGGATTGTTGCCCTTTTTGCCTAACCCTGAGCTACACAGATGTCATGAACAGAACATTCTCCCTATTGCAAGTCTCTATCTCCAGTTCTTGCAACAATCCTTGGAATAAAGTCCTTACTAAGCATGTATTTGTTTATTATTATTATTATTATTATTATTATTTGACAAATCTTACTGGGGTAGGGAGGTGGAGCAGGGGAGAAGAATTTCCCAGGTGGGAGATGGAGGCAGGACATATCAACCATATGTAAGGCAGGGAGATGTGAGAGCAGTCAGTGCTGTGGGTATAAGGATTTAGGGAGAGGCTCAGGATGATTTGGTGCCTTTGGCAGGAGCACAAATGGACACCAGTGCCTTCCCGTTTCTATTCAGACCAAGGGTCCTATATGCACAGGACTGTGGATCTTTTGCCCAACAGCCCCAACTTGCCCCTCATCCCCTCTGCATGCACACACAAATGTTCCTTGTCCAACCCTCAGCTTATTCCTAGGGACCTGGGCTGTCCTGGGAGATTGAACCAAAGACAGAGATTTGCAGAGGTTCTGGGAGCCAGTTGGGCCTGAGGTCTCCTCATCCTGTGGAGAGGGGGTAGCTGACCCCCAGTGCAGGGGTCAAAGTGTACAGTGCTGGGCATTGAGCAGGTGTGCTGGCTGGGGTTGGGGGAGAGACAGAATAGCAGGACCAGCAGGGTCCTGATGTTGACAGGACTCCCTTCTTGGAGCTCCCACAAAATATATTCCTACATCAGAGTGCCTAGATGGTTTATTGTTGGTTTATGTGCTTGAGCTTTTCATTACATCACAAAATCCTTCAGGTCAGGGTCTGTGTCCTTCAGAGTCTGGCACACAGTCCACTCAGCTGTCAGCTGGATGGATGATGTCAATCTGTGGGCATTAAAAATGGTGTTTGTGAGCTCCATACAAGACTTTTTTTAATAGCTGGAGAAAATGTTTCTAACAGATGCTATATCAGCCAGAAGTAGTCAGGAGAGAGAAACTACACAATGAATAGGGAAATTTTAATATGAAGAATTACCAACTGTAATAGAATTAAAGAGAATTTGGATAGTAAGAAGCAGAGAAAATGCCAGAGTCTATAGCAATAGCAGCTACAAGGAGCAGCCACTACTGCTGGGGCTGAGAAGGAGCGCCCTGGGCCCACAGTCCTTGCAGGGCTCACCGCATGGTTTCTGTGGTGCCACCATGGGAAGCCTGCTGGAAATCCACCTTAGAGGGGCCAGGAAGGCTGTTCTCAGGGAGGTGTCTCCATTACACAGCCACCTAAGTGCTGTAGGAGCCTGCTGGAACTTGGAAGGAGAACGCCTTTTCCCAGTGCTCTCAACTGACAAAACTTAATATTGTGCCAGCTGGCAAAGAAAAAATACTTAAAGGGCCCATCTTAATTTTCATGAGTAGGTGATGAAGGGTGAATTTGAAGTTGAGAGAGAGTATATTGAGAGTTGGCACAGTATATATTATTTAAACAATAAGTACACAAGATCTATTAACTGTTGTTGTTTACCTATTTACTTTCAGAAGAACTGACCTAATCCTTGACATCCTTCCTCTATGAGACAAGTTTCTTGTGCTTTGGTCTTCCTCTACCTGTGGCTCCCTGACCTAGCTGGGATGCGCCCCTACTGTATGCAGTTCAGAGGCCATCCTACCTGCTGCTCTTGGGGGAATGCGGCAGCTCCTCAAACCCTGCCTTGCCTTGTCTAGGTAGTGGATCTTCTGTGGTCAACAGACCACACATCATGTCTCTCCCATCGGCCTCCAGAGCCCATTTTAAAATCAACATTCCACACAGCCTTCTACCCATTCTACCCATTCCTTATGGGTATCCATGGCTGTGCAACACAAACTCTTCTTGTCATGCTCAGTGGGGGGCTTGCTGAATGCACAGATCAATTTAGCAAGCATAGATCTGTAGGTAGTATTACTATCTGAAAGGTTCCCAATTGTTGGCATGGCAATCATATAATTCTTCCCTGAGTAACTTTTTATCTCTATAAGCAGCTTGTTTCTGCTGCTCATCAGGCACTGCCTTCCTTTATGAGCCAGTGAGAATTCTACAGTCACCTCTGATATCTTCCTGTTTTTGCTTTGGGTACTAGGGAGCTCAAAGTTCAATGTAGTGCCTCATAGGAGTAATAAGCTTGTCCTTAATTCCTGGTACACTTATCTCCCTGCTTTAACTGTAAGGTTTCCAACAGCTTAAAAAATTAACTTCTATGTTTACATGTGTATGTGTTTTTACTATAAATCTTATTCTATCTCTTTTTGTTTTTGAATTTGGTAGATCATACATTTTAAATAAGCACATGTAAGAAACAGGTCTTCTAATTATTTTTTATTCTTCTTTAAGGAATGTTTTGTAAATCTTAGCCTATAAATTTATCCATTTATTCAGCTTCCAGATATCCATGTGGCTCCTTTGAGCCACATAGCAGGCTGAAGTTTGAGGCATGATGACTCAGCCAGAAGGTAGAGCTCAGAGCTGTGTTGCTTGAGGACTCTGATGGAGGAAGCTCAGTATGCTACTGAAGATTGTAAATGGCATGCCCAGTTTGGACTTGGTGGGGCCTCAAACAGTTTTTCCAGAGGAATTAACATCCATGCTGAAGCCTAAAGGATGCTGGTTTAGCCTTGTTTTGTTTTGATCAGGAATGGATGCTGGGTTTTGTTCAATGCTTTACTTATTGAAATGATCATTTTTTCCCTTTTAACCTAGTTTTTAAATGTATTTTTATTGAGATATAATTGACATAGTGTAAGTTGTTTAAGGTATACAATGTGTTGATCTGATATGTTTATACACTGTGACATAAATCTCACTGTAGTGTTACCTAACACCTTTGTCACATCACATAATTATCATTTCTTTTTTGTGGGAACAATTAAGACTAGTCTTCTAGCAACTTTGAAGTTTATAATATAGTAATGTTCTCAATAATCTCTATGCTGTGCATTAGATCTCCAGGACTTACTCATCTATTAGTTGCATGTTTGCATCTTAAACCAACATCTCCCCAGTTCCCCTAGTCCCTAGCCCCTGGTAACCACCATTCTACTTTCTGTTTTTAGAAGGTCACAGCTTTTTTCAGATTCCACATATAAGTGATATCATACACTATTTGTCTTTCTCTTTCTGACGTATCTCACTTAGCATAATGCCCTCAAGGTCCATTCATGTTGTCACAAATGGCAGGATTTCCTTCTTTCTCATGGCTGAATAATATTCCATTATATATATGCATACACCACATCTTCTTTATCTATTCATCCACTGGCAGACACTTAAGCTATTTCCATATCTTGATTATTGTGAATAATGCTGCAGTGGACATGGGATTGCAGATATCTCTTCAACATTCTCTTTTCATTTCCTTTGAATGTATACCCAGAAATAGAATTGCTGGATCATATGACAGTTCTATTTTTGCTGGATCACATGGTAGATCTCTTTTTAACTATTTGAGGAAGCTCTATAATGTTTTCTGTAATGGCTGAAACCAATTTACATTCCCGATTCTGTACAAGGATTCCCTTATTGCCACACCTTCACCAATATTGTGATCTCTTGTTTTCTTGATAAGCAGCCATTTAACAGGTGTGAGGGGATATCTCATTATGGTTTTGACTTGCATTTCCTTGCTGATTAGTGATATTGACATTTTTTTCATGTACCTGTTGGTTGGCCATTTGATCTTCTTTGGAAAAATATCTATTTCTATTGCCCATCTTTAATTGTATTTTTTGATTTTTTTGTTATTGAGTTGTAGGAGTTCCTTATATACTTTGGATATTATCCATATATGGTTTGCAAATATTTTCTCCTATTCCAGAGGCTGACTTTTCGTTTTGTTGATAGTTTCTTTTGCTGTGTGTAAGTTTTAAAGTTTGATGTGGCCCCACTGGTTGGTTTTTGCTGTTGCTACCTTGCTTTTGGTAGCAAAAATATATATCTTAAAATATAAGTTTGATGTGGCCCCACTGGTTGGTTTTTGCTGTTGCTACCTTGCTTTTGGTAGTAAAAATATATATCTTAAAATATAACAGCCAAAACCAATTTCAAGGAGCTTCTTCCTTATGTTTTCTTCTAGGAGTTTTATTGTTTCAGGTGTTATGTTTAAATCTTTAATCAGTTTTGAGTTAATTTTTTGAGTGGGGAAAGATAGGTGTCCAATTTCATTTTTCGGCATGTGGTTATCCAGTTTTTCAACACCATTTATCAAAAAAGGTATCCTTTCCCCACTGAATGTTCTTGGCTTCTTGTCATATGTTAGTAAATTCAGGGATTTGTTTCTGAGCGCTGTATTCTGTTTCATTGGTCTTTGTGTCTATTTTTGTACCAGTACTTTACTATTTTAATTACTATAGCTTTGTAGTATAGTTTGAAGTCAGGAAGCGTGATGCCTCAGCTGTATTCTTTCGCATGACTGCTTTGGCTACTTAGAGTCTTCTGCGGTTCCACACAAATTTTAGAATTGTTTTTTTCTGTTTCCATGAAAAATGCCATTGGAACTTTGGTAGGGATTTTATTGAATCTATAGATGGCTTTAGATAGTATGGACATTTTAACAATATTCATTATTGCAGTCCATGAACACATGATAAATTTCATTTGTATCTTCACTTTCTTTCATCAAAGTCTTGTAGTTTTCATTGTTTAGATATTTCCCTTTTTCCCCAGTTTTACAGAGATACAATTGACATACAGCACTGTGTAAGTTTAAGGTGAGCAGCATCATGATTTAACCTTCATATATTGTGGAGTGATTACCACAATAAGTTTAGTTAACATCTATCATCTCATAGACACACACACACACACACACACACACACACACACACACACACAGTGCTTTTCTCTCTCCCCCTTGTGGTGGGAACCCTTAGGATTCACTCTTAACTTTCAAAAAACCGTACATCAGTGTTAACTGTATTCATCATGCTATACATTACACGCCCAGTAATTGTTTATCTCATAACTAGAACTTTGTACATTTTGACCCCCTTCATCCAATTCTTTCTCTTTCACTTTCTTGGTTAAATTTATTCCTAAGTATTTTGGTTTTTTGAAACTAGTGCAAATGGGATAGTTTTCTTTTTATCTTTTTCAGTTTCATTTTCAGTGCATAGAAACACAACTAATTTTGTGTAATGATTTTAATCCCTACACTTTTACTGAATTTGTTGATTAGTTCTAACAGTTTCCTTTTTTGGTTGCATATTTAGAATTCTCTACATATGAGATTATATCATTTACAAGTAATGACAATTTTACTTCTTCCTTTCCAGTTTAGTTGTCTTTTATCTCTGCCATGTCTAATTGCTCTGGAGGACTTCCAGCTCTACCTCCAGACTACTCTGAATAGGAGTGGTGAGAGTGGGCACCCTTATCTTGCTCCTGATCTTAGGGAAAAGTTTTCAACACTTCACTGTTGAATATAATGTTACTGTGGGTTTGTCATACATGGCCTTTGCTATGTTGAAGTATGTTTCTGTGTCCAATTTGTTGAGAGTTTTTAATCATGAAAGGATGTTGTATTTTGCTAAATCCTTTATCTGCATCCCATTTAGGTGATCACAGGATTTTTATCTTTCATTCCATTAATGTGGTATTCTACAGTTATTAATTTGCATATGTTGTATCCCAGAGATAAATTGCATTTGGTCATGGCGTGTAATACTTTTAATGTGCTGTTGGATTCAGTTTGCTAACATTTTGTCAAGAATTTTTACATCTAGGGGCCTGGGTGGCTCAGTCGGTTAAGTGGGCGACTTTGGCTCAGGTCATGATCTCATGGTCTGTGAGTTCCAGCCCTGCGTTGGTCTCCGTGCTGACAGCTTGGAGCCCCAGGCTGCTTCAGATTCTGTGTCTTTCTCTCTCTCTGCCCCTCCCCCATTCACGCTCTGTCTCTCTCTCAAAAATAAATAAATGTTAAAAAAATTTTACATCTATATTCATCGGATCTATAATTTTCTTCTCTTGTAGTGTCCTTATCTGGTTTTGGTATCAGGGTAATACTGCCCTTGTAAAATGAATTTGGAAGTTTTCTTTCTTCTTCAATTTTGGGAACAGTTTGAGAAGGATTGGTGTTAATTCTTTTTTTAAATGTTTGTTAGAGTTTACCAGTGAAGCCATCTGGTCCTCGGATTTCCTGTGTTGGAAGGTTTTTGATTACTGATTCAATCTCCTTATTCATTAATGATCTATTCAGATTTTCTGTTTCTTCCTGATACAGTATTGGCAAGCTGTGTTTTTAAGAATTTGTCCGTTTCTTCTCGGCTGAACAGTTTGTTGTTTATGGTAATGTTTTATGATCCTATGTATTTCTGAATGATCAGATGTAATGTCTCTTATATTTCTAATTTTATTTATTTAAGTCTTGTCTCTTCTTAGTCTAGCAAAGGTTTATCAATTTTGTTTATCATATCAAAAAACCTACTATTAGTTCCACTGATTTTTTCTATATTTTTCTAGTCTCTATTTCATTCATTTCCACTCTAACCTTTTTTATTTTCTTTCTTATGCTAACTTTGGGCTTTGTTTGTTCTTCTTTTTCTAGTTCCTTGAGGTAAAGTTAGCTTGTTTGTTTGAATTCTTTCTACTTCCTTACTGTATACATTTATCCCTATGAATATCCCCCTCAGAGCTTCTTTTGTGACATTTCATAGGTTTTGGTATGTTGTGTTTCCATTTTCATTTGTTTTGAGATTTTTTAAATTTCCCTTTTGATTTCTTCTTCAACCCATTGATTTTTCAGGAATGTGTTGTTTAGCTCCCACATATTTGTAGATCTTCCAGATTTCATACTTTTGATTTCTAGTTTCTTACCATTGTGGTCAGAGGGGATACATGGTACCAGACATTTAAAGCAGAGTTAATACCTATCCTTCTCAAGCTGTTACAAAAAAGTAGAAAGGGAAGGAAAACTTCCAGACTCATTCTATGAAGACAACATTACTTTGATACCCAAATGAATCAAGTAGTATTCATTCCTGGGCTGCAGGGCTGGTTCAATATTCACAATCTGTCTGGATCCATTGCTGAAAGTGGAGTATTAGAGTCCCCTACTATTATTATATTGTTGTCTATTTCTCCTGGCAGATCTATAAATATTTGCTTAATATATTTAGGTATTCCAGTGTTGGATGCATAAGATATTTATGATATGGTCTTCTTCATGAATTGACCCCTTTATCTCTACGTAATGACTACTTTGTCTCTTGTTACCATTTTTGTGAAGTCTAGTTTGTCTAATATAAGTATGGCTACCCCTGCTCTCTTTTGGTTTCCACTTGCATGGAATATCTTTTTCTATCCCTTCACATTGAGCCTACTAGTGCACTTAAAGCTGAAATTAGTCTCTTGTAGGCAACATATAGTTGGGTCTTGTTTTTATTTTTTATCCATTTAGCTACCATGTGCCTTTTGATTGGTGAATTCCATCCATTTACATGTAGAGTTATTCTTGCTATGTAAGGGACTGCCTAATGCCATCTTTTTTTTTAACATTTATTCATATTTGAGAGACAGAGAGAGACAGAACACAAGTGGGGTGGGGCAGAGAGAGACACACACACACACAGAATCTGAAGCAGGCTCCAGGCTCTGAACTGTGAGCACAGAGCCTTTTGCAGGGCTTGACCTCAAGAGCTGTGAGATCATGACCTGAGCCGAAGTCGGAAGCCCGCAGGCAACCCCCTAATGTCATCTTAATTGTCTTCGGGTTGTTTTGTGCTCTGTGTTGTTTCTTTCTCTCTGTTTCTGCCTACATTTGTAAATTGGTAATTTTCTGTGGTGATATGCTCTGTTTCCTCCTTTTAAATCTTTTGTACGGCTACTCTAGGTTTTTGCTCTGTGGTGGTAAATCTAATAGATGAAACAATACATTTGAAATTGATAGGAACTTAACTTCAATCATCTACAAAAAACTTTCACATTTCCCATTTCTGATGTTACTATTTCTCTCTTTTTATATTATATATTTGTTAGCAAATTACAGTAGCTGTAATTATTTTTAATACCTTTTTCTTTTGACTATTATACCATAATTAAGTGGTTAACATACCTTCCTATTACAGAATTAGAGTTTTCTAAGTCTGACTATATATTTACCTTTACCCATGTGTTGTATTCTTTCATGTTACTGATCATTGTTTTCTTTCCAGCATTTCCTGCAAGGCAGGTCTACTGGTGATAAACTCCCTCAATTTTTGTTTGTCTGGGAGAGTATTTTTCTTTTCTTCATATCTGAAGGATAACCTTGCTGGATAGAGTATTCTTGGCTGGCAATTATTTTTCAAAACTTTGAATATATCATTCCACTCTTTCTGGCCTATAGGGTTTCTGTTGAGAAATTTTCTGATAGTCTAATGGGGGTTCCTTTGTAGGGTTGCAATTTCTTTCTTTTTTTCCTTCTGACTGCTTTTCAGAACTCTGAAAATCTTTTATTTATGAGAGTTTCATTATAAAGTGTCTTGAAGAATGTCTTTTTGCATTGAGATAACAGGACAATTTGTTAGCTCTTTGAAATTTGATGTCCAAGTCTCCTGCCAGTTTGGGAAGTTCTCAGCTATTACTTATTTAAATAAACTTTATCTCTCCTTCTCCCTCACTTCTCCTTCTGGAACCCATATGGTTCTTTTTTAAAAAATAATCTTATTCATTTTGTACATCTTTATTGAGATATCATTTGCAAACCACAGAATCAACCCAAAGTGTATAATTCAATGACTTTTGGTATATTGATAAAGTCATGCATCCATCACCACAATGCATTTTATAATATTTTCATTATCCCCAAAGAAGCCGCATACAATATCACATAGCCTCACCTAATCTCTTCCATCCCACAGCCCCAGAGAACCACTAATCTATTCTCTGTTACAGATTTGCCAATTCTGGACATTTCGTATAAATGGTATTGAAACTGATCCTTGATCATCATTTCAGTTTTAAGAACAAATCTTGCCAAAACAAAGCTTGCCAGCTTCCTTTTTATAAAATTACTATAATCTCCCTTAAAAATGCCATGCACAAGATATTTGTAAATATCAACAAGTTTATCACATTCCTAGCGAAAAACACATTTCAAATACTTCAGTAAACAAACAAACAAAATTAGTCAACATAAGAAACTCACAAGTTGTGAAATAAAATAACTCAACAACCTATTCCAAATAGGTTAACAGTCATTAAAGTGTCTATAAAATATAGAAAACATCTAAAACAATATTATGAGAAAAATATATGATGAAAGACACATTATTAATCACACATTCTGAATGTAAAATTCCAGTTCATAATAACAACACTGGTAAAAGAGGAGTGACAGAGAAGGAAATAAGAAAAGTTAGATACTTTCTCATCTTAACACAAAGAAGGGTGAAGTCACCATAATTAGAGAAGAAAACTTGGTGGAACCCATATTATTCTTAATATTTGCTCTTGTGGTAGAATGTCATAGATTACATGGGCTTTCTTCACTCCTTTTCATCTTTTTTCTTTTGTTTTTCTCTGACTGGGCTATTTCTTTTTATTTTTTAATATAATTTATTGTCAAATTGGCTTCCATACAGCACCCAGTGCTCATCCCAACAAATGCCCTCCTCAATGCCTATCACCCACTTTCCCCTCTCTCTCACATCCCATCAACCCTCAGTTTGTTCTCTGTATTTAATATTAGTATATGTGCTGCCAAAGTGACCACTGATTATGGTTTGCCTCCCTCCCTCTCTGTTTGTGTAACTTTTTTTTCCCCTTCCCCTCCTCCATGGTCTTCTGTTAAGTTTCTCAAAATCCACATAGGAGTGAAATCATATGGTGTCTGTCTTTCTCTGACTTATTTCACTTAGCATAATACCTTCTAGTTCCATCCACCTTGCTGCAAGTGGCAAGATTTCATTCTTTCTCATTGCCAAGTAGTATTTTATAGTATATATAAACCACATCTTCATTCATTCATTCATCAGTTGATGGACATTAGGCTCTTTCCATAATTTGGCTATTACTGAAAGCATTACTATAAACATTGGAGTACATGTGCCCCTATGTATTAGCACTCCTGTGTCCCTTGGGTAAATTCTTAGTAGTGCTATTTCTGGGTCATAGGATAGTTCTATTTTCTATTTTTTGGAGAACTTTCACACTGTTTTCCAGAGCGGCTGCACCAGTTTGCATTCCCACCAACAGTGCAAGAAGATTCCACATCCTCGCCAGCATCTGTGGTTTCCTGATTTATTCATTTTAGCCACTCTGACCAGTGTGAGGTAGTATCTTGGTGTGGCTTTTATTTGTATTTCCCTGATGATGAGTAACGTTGAGCATCTTTTCATGTGTCTGTTGACCATCTGGATGTCTTCTTTGGAAAAGTTCTGACTGGGCTATTTCAAGGCTCCTGTCCTCTGTCTCACTTATTCTGTCTTTCTTTTGCTACACTTGGCTGCAGGTGCTCACTGTCATATTTTTCATTTCTTTCACTGAATTCTTTAGCTCCTGAATATCTGTTTTTTTCTTTTGTTATGATTTATATCTTTTTGATAAATATCTCATTTTAAATATGTTTCTCCTTCCAAATCTCAATGAACTGTCTCTGTGAATTTTCTTGTAGCTCACTGAGTCTTTTCAAAACATCTATTTTGAATTCTTTATCAGCTAGGTAGCAAACTTCCATGCTTCTGGGCTTGGTTATTGGAAAATTCCTGTCATCTTTTGATGATGACAGGATTCCTTAACTTTTCATGTTCCTTGTAGTTTTGCACTGTTACTTGTGCATTTGAAGTAGCAGTCACCTTAAATACCTGCTAGTTGCCTTCAGATGGGGTGTACTGTTCATTGGTGCTATTATATTGGTGGTTTTTTCCACATTCTAGGTTTTCCAGAAGGTAACCCTATAGCTTAAGTTTGTGTTTTCTCCTTTGCCCACAGATCCTAGTCTGCTTTTCTAATAGCAGTTGATTTATGGGACTGGCTTTTGCTTCTGTACTCAGGAAGGCATACAAGAATCTAGCTGCATAGTGGTGGAAGATGAGGGTTTAGCACTTTGGGCTTTAGGGAGTGCCCACAAAGCTAGTGAGGAGATCCTTGAGTGAGGTACTCCCAGAGTCCTGAGTGCAGGCAGCAGAAACCTCATCCCTGTAATGCCCTTTGGCATTCTTATCTTTCCCAATCTCCTCCCTACCCCCAGTCATGGAGGCCCTATCTAGTATTATGGGTGCTGCTACAGAGAAACAGATTTCCCTAGCTGTGTCCTGCAGAACCAGGGTAACTGGACACCCACTTACTCCTTTTCCCTTGAGGAGAGGTCATCACTGCCAAATCACTCAGCACTATGTAGTGTTGCCTTTAGTTGGTGGTGGGGCAGGGAGGGTGGTTCCTCTTACCATCTCCACTGCAATACATACATATATATATATATATATATATATATATATATATTTAGCCATATATATATATATATTTAGCCATATATATATATATATTTAGCCATATATATATATATATATATATATATATATATATATATATATGTGGCATGTTGGAATCTCCCTCTGGAAGTCAGGACTTCTGCAAATTTTATTCCATCTGTGGGTATCTGCCCAGGTCAGCACTCTTTAGTTTTTTTTCCAACTACAGCAAGAATGGTAGCTCACTGAAGAAAAAATAAACTGCATAGTCCTATACTTATTTAAGAAATTGAATAATAATTCAAAACTTTCTCCTCTGGCTCCTCTGGATCCACAACCTGCACCAAGGCCTGTCTACCTATTATTACCACATGCACAAGTAGGTAAAACTCCCCCAGGATCCCCTGACATATGGTGCTAGTTCTCATAACTCCTTGAAAGGCTTTTCGATTCATGGATGTATGTCTATTAGCTGTTTAAAAAGGGGACAAAAAGGAGGAATGTCTTGTTCTGCTAGTGATGCTAATGTCACTCACACTTTTAGTTTGTTAATATGGTGAATAGCATTGATTTTTTTGAATGTTGAATAAATCTTGTTTTACTGGGATAAACACCATTTAATCACGACATACTATCCTTTTTATATATGATTGGATTTGTTTCGCTAAATTAAAAAAAATTGCACCTGTGTTTATTAAAGATACCTGTCTGCAGTTTTCTTTTCTCCCAATATCTTTGTGTGGTTTTGGTATCATTGTTATGCTAGCCTCATAGAATGAGTTAGGAAATAACCCTGCTTTTCAATTTTCTGGAAAAGTCTATTTAAAATTGGTATTATTCTTTCTTAGATGTTTGATAGAGTTCACCAGTGAATCCCTCTGAACTGATTTTTTTGTGATATGGTTTTTAATTATAGATTCAATTACTTAAATAGATATAGGACTATTCAGTTTATCAATTTCTTCTTGAGTAGAAAGACACAGTAGTTTTGTCTTTCAAGAAATTTGTAAATTTTTCTAAATTATCAAATTTTGGGTCATCGGTTTTTACTCATAATACCTCTTTATTATTCATTTAATGACTATAAAATCTATGATTGTGTCCTTGCTTTCATTTCTGATATTGATAATTTGTGAATTCTCTCTTTTTGCACTCCTCAATCTGCCTTGTTTTTCAAAGAACAGCATTTGGTTTTATTGAAATCCTTTGTTGCTTTTCCACATTTTATTTCACTGATTTCTGCTTTTATTTTCATTCCCTTCTTCCTGATAACTTTCGATATATTGACTCCTGTTTTTCTAGTTTCTTAAGGCAGAAACTTAAATCATTCATTTGAGAACTTTCTTCTTTTCTAAGTGTTTAATGCTATAAATTTCCCTCTAACCAATGCTTCAGTTGCATCTCACAATTTTTCACGTGTTTTTATGTTTTTAAGTTCAAAATATTTTGTAAATCTGTTGAAAACTTTTTTTGAGCCATGAGTGTTTTAGAAGTGTGTTGTTTAATTTTTGAATATTTGGGGATTTTCCAAGTATCTTTCCATTATTGATTGATAGTTTAATTCCATTGTGGTTAGAGAAAATATTTTATATTATTTCAACCCCCTTACATTTACTGAGGTCAAAAATATGGTCCATGTTGGTGAATGTTCTGTGTGCACTTGAAAAGAATATGTATTCTGCTGTTGTTGGGTGGAGTATACATATGTCAGTTAGAGCAACCTGATAGTGTTGTTCAAGTCTTCTGTATCTTTTTTTAAAATATAATTTATTGTCAAATTGGCTTCCATACAACATCCAGTGCTCATCCCAACAAGTGCCCTCCTAAATGCCCATCACCCATTTTCCCTCTCCCCTTCCCCCCACAATCCACCCCAGTTTGTTCTCTGTATTTAAGAGTCTCTTGTGGTTTGCCTCCCTCCCTCTCTGTTTGTAACTGTTTTTTTCCCCTTCCCTCCCCCCATGGTCTTCTGTTAAGTTCCTCAAGGTCCACATATGAGTGAAATCATGATACATGTCCTCTGACTGACTTATCTCACTCAGCATAATACCTTCCAGTTCCATCCACATTGCTGCAAATGGAATGATTTCATTCTTTCTCATTGACAAGTAGTATTTCATTGTATATATGAACCACATTCTTCTGTATCTTTATAGAGTTTGGCTTACTTGTTCTATCAATTGCTGAAAGAACATTTTGAAATTACAGTAGATTTGCCCTTTTACTGACTAGGGGACCTGTAGGTCTCTTTTTTGTTCCATCAGTTTTTTGGTTCATATACTTTGGAACTCAGTCATTAGGTGCATACACACTTAAGATCAATACGTTTTCATGAATTGGCCCCTTTATCATTAAGATATGACCCCATTCATCTCTGATAAAATTATTTATTCTGAACCTGCTTTGTTTTACATTAATGTAGCCACTTCAGCTTTCTTTTCATTCATGTTTTCACAATATATCTTTTTCCCTTTTACTTTTAATGTAGCTATATCTATGTTTTTAAAATCGTGTTTTATTAGATGGCATATAATTGAATCTTACTTTTCAATCCAATCTGATGACCTCTGCATGTTAATATTGGAGTGTTTTAGGCCATTTACAATAATGTAATTGAATTTAAATATACAATCTTGCAATTTTCTTTTTGTTTCATCCATTCATTGTTTCTTTTTTCTCCTTTTCTTCCTGACTCCTTTGGATTAATTTAGTATTTTTTATGTTGCCATTTTCTTTTCTTTTTTTTTTTGGCTTAAGAGGCATATTTCTTTGTTTTAATATCTTGTAATTTCTTTAGAGTTTACAATATACATCTTTAATTATCACTAATTATTAAATTATCATGATATGAAACATAAATATTGTACCAATTCACATATTTTGTTAGCACCTGTCGTAGTACGCTTCCATTTCACAATATACCACTTCACACATTTTCTAAGCATTTTATTACAGTGTGCTTCCATTTTACCCTTCTCAGCCATTGTGTTATTATTTTCATGTATTTTACTTCCATATATGTTATAAAGTCCACAATACATTTGACGTTTTTTTGAACAATTGATTATCTTATAAAATGTTTTTTAACAAGAGAAAAACAGTTTTTTATGTTACATATTTACCATTTCCAAATTTGAATTACCATTGTCTAGATCTGAATTTCCTTCAGGTATTGTTTTCCTTCTGCCAGAAAAACTTCAACATTTCTTGTAATCCAAGAATGCCAGCAATACATTTTTTAAGCATTTGTTTGTCTCAATGTCTTTCTTTTGCTTTTGTTTTTGAAAGATACTTCCTCCAACGTGGAATTCTAGGTTGACATTTTTTTCATTCAGTATTTAAAAGTTGTCGTATTATGGCTTGTATTGTTTTTGATGAGATGTCTCCCTCATTCTTAACTTAGTTCGTCTCTATGTAATGTGCTTTTTTCCTCTAACTGCTTTTAGCTTTTCTCTCTGTCACTGGTTTTCTGGAGTTTGATTATGATTTATGTATGTGTGGTGTGTGAGGGTGGCATGTGTGTTTTCATATTCTTTCTACTTAGGGCTCACTGGGCCTCTTTTATCTGTGCATTTACAGTTTTGTCAAATTGGAAAGTTTTTGTTCATAGGGTCTTCAAAATCTTTTTTGCCCACCTTCCTTATATTTTAGGGTTTCAATTACATGTGTGTTAAGCCAACTGATATTGTCCCACAGTTCACTAATGTTCTCTTAGTATTCTGTCTTATCTCTATGTTCATTTTTGATCATTTCAACTGCTGGGTCTTCAAGTTCATTGATATTTCTCATGAATCATCTAATCTGTTAGGAGATTAAGTATATTTTTCATCCCAGATATTGTATTTTTCATCTCTATATATTAAATTTATGTCTTTTATAAATCTATCATTTCTCTTTCCATCATTTTCATGCTTTCCTTTACCTTTTTAAACTTATGGACTATAGTTATAATAGGAGTTTTTATGTTTTTGTCTACTAAATCTATAAGCTGTGACTTTTCTGTGTCTATTTCTACTGATGACTTTTTCAAAAACATTGAGAATCATATTTTACTACTTTTCTTTGTATGATTGGTGATTCTTTATTGGATGCCAGATATTGTGAAATTTACATTAGTGCTGGAGTGCTGGAGTTTGTTGTATTCCTTCATATAGTCTTGGCTTTGTCCTAGAAGTGGTTAAATTCCTTGGAATCAGTTTAATCTGTATGAGGCTCGTGTTTGCACTTTATCCAAACAGCTTTATTCTGGAACGAATTTGGTCACATTACTGAGACTACACACTTCTGAGTGATCTCATGGCTTCTTGTATGAGGAGGTTTCTTCCTGCTCACTACTGGTGGGAGCACAAGCCACTGGTCCCGAGTCAGTTCTGGGGATTGCTTTGCTTACTCCCTCATGGTGGTTCATTCCCCAGCTTGCATAATTCCTTCACGTGGATTGGTACTCAAGTAAAGACTTGAGGGGTTCCTTTGGAGACCTCAAGAGCTTGCTCACTCTGTACAGCCCCTCCTTTTTGGTACTCTCTCCCACAAATTCTGCTTACTTTGGCCTCTGTCTCTACAACTCAGCTGGCTCTCTTTGTGTTACCTTTCCTTGTACCTAAGCCTAGAAACTCTCTAGGATAGACCTAGGCATTCATTAGGCACACTCTGTGTTATGGGCTGAGTTGTCTCCCCACTTCCCATACATATGTTGAAGTCCTAAACCCCCAGTACCTCAGAATGTGACTGCATTAGGTGTAGGACCTTTAAAGACATAAGTAAGGTTGAATGAAGTCATGAGGGTAGGCCGTAATACAGTATCATTGGTGTCCTGATATGAAGAGGAGGTTAAGATACAGACTCACAGAGGGAGGCCATGTGAGGACCCAAGGAGAGAACGGCCTTATCAAGCCAAAGAGAGAGGCCTTAAAAGAAACTAATGCTGCTCACACTTTGATGTCAGACTTCTATGCTCCAGAACTGTGAGAAAATAAATTTCTGTTGGGTGAGTCCCACCCCCCAGCCTGTGGTACTTTGCTATGGCAGCCTCAGCAAACTAATGCACTTCATCTTGTTCCCTTCTCTCAACAATCACTGTTCTATGTTTGTGTTATAAAGTTCTATATTCTGTTTGATTTTCTAGGTATGTAAGCTGGAAAGTAAATCCAATTCCTGTCTTTCTGTCATGTCCATAAGCAGAAGTCAGAACTAGCTTTAGTCACTCAGTAACATCTGCTCCAGCTTTAGTTGTGATCCAAGAAGAAATGACAATTCATAGAATGTCAGATTAGAAAGAAGACTAGCAGAGACTTTAAAACATAGCTGTAAGAGGAAAAAAGTCTAGACTATTAAAATAAGAAACTCAAAGTTAAAGGGGCTTAAATAGATAAAATTTATTTCTCTCTCACTCAATACCTTGAGCAGGCCATCCATGGCAGCTTGATGGAGTCAGAGATCTCTGCTTCTTGCTTTTCTGCTGCCTGTGGATTTTGATCCTGTCCTCATGGCCACAGATGTCTTTCTACATATCCATGCTCCTGTTCCCGAAAGAGGGAGAGAAACAAGGCATGTGTACAGCTTTCCATATCTACCATGCTCATGGCCAGGCCTTTTTGCAGGGCAGTCTGGGAAAACATTTAGGGAGGCTATCTTGTACTCAGATAAAATTTATATTTCTATGGAAGAAAGGGAGAATGGTAGAAGTCTATGCCATACCAATGAGACTTCTTTTTTTTTTTTTTTTTAACGTTTATTTTTGGGACAGAGAGAGACAGAGCATGAACGGGGGAGGGGCAGAGAGAGAGGGAGACACAGAATCGGAAACAGGCTCCAGGCTCTGAGCCATCAGCCCAGAGCCCGACGCGGGGCTCGAACTCACGGAGTGACCGCGAGATCGTGACCTGGCTGAAGTCGGACGCTCAACCGACTGCGCCACCCAGGCGCCCCGAGACTTCTGTATTTGATAAGAGATGAGAAGAAGCTTTCTAAATGAGATGGAAGAGTGAACTTACCCTCACAAAACCCTGTACACCAGGCAGTATCAACATATCTGGGCATTTCAGGAAGTGACCGGTGATGGTTTATTTGGGATTTTGCATTTGAACTTGACTAGTGGCTGGGAAGAGGCTATACAGAAATGTTCTTTGACAATGGTTTCGTGCCTGATACTAAGAAGAGATGAGGAATAAGCAAACCTGAGAGATCTGGCGCCAAACCAAATCCTGGGGGACTCTGGGAATATAGTGTATACTGAATATAAAATTTGATAGCTGAACTGTTTAACT
Source organism: Felis catus (assembly GCF_018350175.1). Lineage (NCBI taxonomy): Eukaryota > Metazoa > Chordata > Mammalia > Carnivora > Felidae > Felis > Felis catus. The sequence continues at coordinate 51,142,030 of NC_058370.1, forward strand.
TAACTTTGTGATATCAATTCCAGATCATATTTTTAAGTCTAAACGTCCTTACAAGCTCCTCTAGCAGTATGTTAGAACATCACGCCCCAACACAACTGACGGCTTGTCAGTTGTAACCAAAATGTTAGATTACAGAAATGTTATATTTGCCAGGGAGAAATAAAAGGAGTCAAGAGCACACATGGTTCGTGGCTTCTTATCACCAGGATTTGGGGATTTTCTACAGAAGACCTTTACAAGTGTTCTGGATTGTGGGGGACATCTATAAAATGGGGCAATGGGCTCCACCTCTGTTTTAAGAAGAATAAACCCACTTTCATCTGGCTTGTAATGTTAAGCTTCCAGGTGAGATTTCATTTAAACAAAAGTTTCTAAGATTTTTAAAATATAGAGTAGTTCATTTATAATTTGCTTGCTTGATGAAATTTGAAGATTTGTATTAATAGATCATCCCAATACCTGGAAAATGTGTCTATGATTGAAGAGGAACTTACCTCCCTTGCAAATTCTGCCTGTTCATCCTGGGAGTACCTCACAACAATCAGAGGCCATTACAACCCCTGAGCTTTCAGAGCAGTGCTGTGTTACCACTAGCCCTTCTCCAGGCTCTACAGCTGCACATCTTTGGTGGTTCCCCACATGCCCCTACAGCATGCCAGCCACCTTGGTGGATTCTCAGTGGGGCAGATGGCTACTCTAGAGTGCAGTGGGATGGCCCTCTGCATCCACCCATACAGGCAGTTTTGTATTTACTTATGTCATATTATCCTTTTGGAGAAACTTCAGTCACTCTGTAAATGATCTTTGATCAAGTACAATGAGTTGCTGGTTTCTATACACAAGGTTTTATGATTATTCAGGTTGGTGCATTAATTTCTTCTCTTAAGGTAACTGTGACCTTGATTCTGCCATCTGTTATATCTACCTATCCCACTGGACTTTGGGTAATTGATAGATGTGATATTTATTTCTTGATGCCTTCATCTAAATTATGGAATGCTCTACTGGGTAGAGCCCTGTGGTATGCCACTGGAGACTTCCCTTCACATTGACAGTGATATGACTTGGCCCCACAGAAGATTCTGAAGTCTTTGATTAAAATCTAGGCCCTTTGATAAGTTAATTGAAAAAAATATAAATCAGTGATGCTCCAGATAAACAGCTGAGAAGTCATTACCAGACTGATTTACATTTATTAGGGCTGTGATGCATATTTAAGAGTCACATTAAAGGTCTGAGTTCAGGTTAATGTGTTGGATTTGCCATGACTTTAATAACTCAGCAACGGTGTAGGGTGAGCCCCCTCCTTACTTTTATAAGTGCTCAGTCCCACAGCAGCTGAGAACTGAACAGAGAGAAATGGACAAGAGGGAAGCTGGCAGAGTCTGCATTTCTGCAAAGCACGTCTTGAACATTTGAAAGGGCCGACATCAAACACGGAACCAGTCTAGAGAGTAGGATGTTTTCACATCAGAAACCAAGTGTCAGGATTGGAGCTTTGAACATAAAAAGGAGAGGTGAGGGAGAAAAACCTTCTGACAGCATTGATATCCAAGGGACAAACTCTGAGACCAAAGATAGAAGTACTTGTGCCAAATCCTCAAAGATCCCTGTGTGTCCTGCTTGCTCCCTCTATTTGCATGTTCCCTGGATTGGAAGAGGTTCAACTGGGCCTGGGGTGTGGAATGGGAAAGGACATGGAGACACTAGCCTTGGTTGGGGAGGGCTCTAAATTCTTTCTTGCAAAATCTTTCTTCATTTTCTGACAAGTCATGTCATTCCTCCCACATGTCTTGGGCTGGGGTGAACACTGGAGCACAGTGAACCCCATCAACTAGCCAGAGAAACAGACAGTCAGTGTTCAGCTCAGACTCCCAATTAAATTGAAAATTGTTTTGAGGACCTAAGATATTTATATGGTAAAAGTAAACACCATATAAAAAAGTATACCTAGAACTATCTTGTGCCCACCTCTGCTGTCTCAGTCCCATTTTCTTCTATTCCTTCACCATTTTTATTAGATTTGTGTTTATCATCAGTATTATTAGTATTTCTTATGCAAAAACAAGCAAATACAAAGAATATATATGTATATGTATATATACATATACGTATATATATATATACATTTTATATATACACTTCTACTTTAAAATGTACATTTCTACAAAAAGATACACGTTGTTTATTGTTCTACATCTCACTTCCTTCATTTAACAAACCGTGCGGATACATTTGCCAAGGTTTGCTCACATCTTTGTCTGATTTGCAGCCACTTGAGCTCCCTGGCAGGATTGTGCCATGTGTGTTCACCTAGTCCCTGGCTGGTACATCCTTGGCTGCTTTGTGTTGTTTGATGTCACAAGGCTGCAATGAATGCCCTGTTCCATATGTCATTCTTGGTGCATGAGAGTGTCCATGTAGCTCATTCCCCGCCCTGGTGCTTGCTGTCTGCTTGCACACTAGCAGGTAGGAGGGTGCCAGCTCCCTGCAGATTGCTAGTGTAGTGTGTGGGGCATCTGTGGATGTCCACCAGTCTGATGGGCAGTGCTGTCTCACTGTGGTTTTTGAATTTTCATTTCTCTGATTATAAGTGAGGCTGAGCATCTTTTCATATGGTGAAGGCCATTTGTATTTATTTTCTGGAAACTCTCTGTTCATTGCACTTTTCAGACCCAAAGCAGAAACATCAGTCTCGAACGTCAAGGCAAGAGGTGTTTATTTTACTTTTCTTCTTCTTTTTTTTTTTTTTTTTAAAGAAAAGAGTCATTTTTATTGCCAGAAGGCTGAGGACTGGAAGGAGAGAGAACATGAGATTTATTCCATAAACAGTAGAGTGGGGAAGAATGTGTGATGATTTAAGAGAAGTTTCCATGCCCCAAAGGGCAAGAAGTTTCACCAGGTTGGGGGAAGTGGGGACTGGAGGGTGGGGACCACAGCCTGGGAGCTGGTGGGTCCCTGAAAAAAACCTGTCCAATCCTGCTCCTGAGGTAAAGCCCTAGGGGTGTGATGGGTGTGGTGACAAAGTAAAACATCCAGGGTCCATCCCTCCTCCTGCTGCTTACCCATCCGTGAACGGCCCTCCATGACACCTTCAACACCTCCCTGTTTCTGAGCACACACAGTTTTACCCTGTTCCACAAAAACAAAGCAAACACAACCCAGTCCCTGTGGCCCTCTGCAGCTATTGCCCATATTCAACTCTGGCCACTGCAGAATTTCCCCACATGCCATCTACATGCCGTATCCACGTCCCACTCCTCACTGGCCAGGGTCTCTCTTACACCCAGTCCAAAACCAAAACTCCTTGTGGCTGTCTCTTCTCAACCCACACACAGTGGTCACCTCCTCTGTGGGGACCATGGCTCCATTCTGTCTTCTGTCTCCCCAGCCCCACCTGCCCGTCTCCCTGGAAACTTCTCAGCAGCTTTCTCCATGCCTCCAGGGATGCTGCCGGAGTCCAGGTAGGAGCCCTCTGCCTCTGCATTCTTGGCACCAGATTTGGCTGGCCATCTGCCTTTGCCTGGCTGACCCTTCATCCTGACCGTGTTCAAACAAGCCCACTTCCATCCATCCCAAGAGGCAGGCCAGGCCACACAGCCCTCCAGGCCCTTCAGGGACTCCAAGATTCTCTGAGGTCAAACGGGACGTGGCATGAGTTGGAGGAGTGGCGCTCATCAGCCTGCAGTTAACTCCAGGGGCACCGGCTGAACCTGTGAATGAACACAGTGATGGCCACTGCCTCTGTTTCCTGTGACTGCAGTAGTAAATCATCACAAATTTAGTGGTGGTAACATGAATTTATTGTTCTGCAGTTCTTGCAGTCAGAAGTCCAAAATAGGTCTCGCTGGACTAAAATCAAGGTGTCAGCAGGTCTCTGTTCCTTCCAGAAGCTCTAGGGGCAATCTGTTTCCTTGCCTCTTCCAGCTGGTAGAAGTCCCCTTGCATTTGCTGGCTCATGGCCCCTTCCTCCATCTTCAAAACCAGCAATGGCAGATCGAGTCCTTCTTCCATGGCATTTCTCTGACACTCACTCTTCTGCCTCCCTTGTCCACCTTCAAGAGTACTTGTGGTTACACTGGGCCTGCCTAGATAAACCAAGAGGATTTTCCCCTCTGAAGGTCAGCTGGTTAGCAATCTTAAATCCTCTGTCATAGAATATAACATATTCACAGGTTCCTGGGATTAGGACGCTTTGGGAGTGATGGTTCTGCTTCATCTAAAGAATGTTTGGCACTGGCCCCTCCTTGCTACCCTCCCAGTCACCGCTTTTACTTCCTGTTCCTTCTGCCCTGTGCATTGCAGGAGCTTCACCACCAGCCCTCCTGGATCTATTCTCATATTTTGTTATCCATAATCTCTTTTTCTAAACCATATATCCTCCCCTGTCTCCTCCAGGCTGAACCCTGTGACTGGTCAGTCTTGCCAGGCTCTTGGAAATCTGGCTTCAGTTCTGCAGACTGACATAGCCTAAAATGGCAAACTTTCACCCACTCAGCATGTATGTTTTTTGGGGTAATTCTTAGAGTAGTGCTTGCTCTGTGTTTTTATGGGTAATTCCTAGAGTAGTGCTTGCTCCCTCCCAGAGGGAGACAGTACAGCATTTGGGATGGCATATGCATGCTGGATGGAGCAGGGTGAGACTGGAGGGAGGGCAGGACATCTATTTTGCACACCACTGAACAGCTAAAATTTTTGCTGGTGACATGCTGTCAACAAATATGCCCTCACAGAAGCCCTGTTGGGCTCAACCTGTACCTAGCTGCAGCAGACCCAGCTCCAGCCTCAACCTCCCCAGCTGTGCACTCTACAGCTGATGAACTTCCCTGTTCTGTGGTCAGGTTGCCACCTTGGTACATCCTCTAGGATTTCTCCAGAAGAAAGTGTTCAGAGCCTGTCGGTGCTGATGGACTTTCTTGTTCTGCTCCCATGACCTCAGCCTCTGCCTGGATCTCCAGCAACCCAGAGAATTCCTGTTCACCCAGACCCATAACTTACTTCTCACAACTGTCAAATCCTTTTCTTCCATCTCAAGTTTGTCTCTCTCAGCATAGCCTTTCTCACTGACTCATCTTCCCCTCCCTACATTCCAGTTTCTGGAAATTCCTGCCCTTCTTAGAACCCTTATGCCATGTGCATCCTTTAGTTAGCTAGAGTCATCCTTAAAGATGGTGATGCTCAAAGCCCAGAGGGGTCCAAACTCTCTGAGCCCTTCTCATCAAATTGACCATCAGCCCAGACCAACAGACCATCCACTAGTCCACTTGGGACACCTCCCAGTCTTCTCTCCTGCTCTCAGCTTCCACCCCCAATTTTCCCTGGCTTTCTTCCCTCTCCAAGGGTGCCTCAGTCATTTATGTCCACTCAGTTCTCTCTATGGAGCTGGGAATGTGGCTTCAGTCCCAGGTGACTCTGATGACAGCTTGAAGTCCTTAAAAAGGAATTAATTACAAAGCAAACTTAAGATTAGCAACCTGCTAGCCACATCTTTTTATTTTCTTTAAACAAACAAATCTTTTATTTTGAGATCATTTTAGACTTACAAAAAAGCTGCAAAAATAATACAAAAATAATACAGAGAGGTGACCTGTCCCAGTCCACAACGCCAGCAGGAGGGAGCTCTGAGGTCTAAATTCAACAGAAGGAAGCCTGTGCTTTGAATTTGAGGTCTCAGAAGATGGCAGATGAAGCCTTCATGAGGAGTGAAAGAAGGGATATCTAATCTGTAAAAATGTATAATAAATCTTAATTTTGTACTCACTTCCTCCAGTTTCCTGACTCGAGCCTAAAGCTCGATCTTAATTGGCAATGGGGGTTCAGAGGCTGTGTGTGGCAGGTCCTCACTGCTAGATACTCATGGCCCTGTAACCAAGACCTATGCCCTGTGACCAGGGTGTGGACACAGGGAGAAGCATGCGCCTGGCATGGCCTCCTCCCTGCACACTTAGGTGCCCCACATTGTTGTTTTAGAGATTACACCAAGGCATCTGATTGAACTGGGAGAATTAGCAATGGCAACATCTGCTTCAGATGACAAATAGTAAGACCAGTGAGACCCCAGATAACTGAGTCGAGAAGGGAAAGTGGAGGCAGTAACCCAGACATGCAGATGTGGTCCTGAGCACTCAGACATGCATCAAGCAGGCAAGATGGTGGAGGAGGAAAAGCATTCTTAGAAATGGATCCCAATTTTTATAATAAGAGCAATGGTCAGTCATGTGACCTTTCTCCCTGGCATTTTATGACAAATGGGCCCTTAAACAGTCTGTCCTGAGCTACTCTGACAGGTCACCTAGGAACCACCAAGGGACTTTCTATCCTTCTGACTACAGGAGATGATGTGCCCTGAATGCCAAGAACACTGTGCCTCTTTGGGAACCTGGCATGTTGGGGGGCCCATGTCACTGGTCCAGCAACCATTCCACCAGTGTACACCTGTTGCTCTCGCAAGACCTGACTCACATACGCTGCTTCCAGAAGACAATTGAGCATTGAAGACGGTTAGTTTCACATGTTCGTGTAGGGCCGAGATGGGTGGCATGAGGATAAGTGGAGAGAATCAGCTGAGGGGAGCTGAAGACACTCCCTTACTTACCCAGAGAGCTTAGTTAGGTGGTGGTCAGAGAAGATACCTGCCAGAGAACCCCTAGAATTGAGGGCCTTCAAATGTGCACAGGCTGCCTCCCCTCCAAGACCACTGATAGCGTATTTTCTTGCAGCGTGTGACTGTCCTGGCAGGAGAAAATGGGGTCATTGGTGATGTCACTCTGCCTTTTTCTTAAAAGGGCATTTCTCAGGACTGGCCAAAGGTGGCCCCAGACGACCCAGAACTGGGAGTAGAAGGGCTGCAAATTCAGTAAATGACTGAGGCCAACATGTAGATGGAGGTGACCAACTGGTACAGAAAGATTTTGGTATCCCACTTGTGGGTCTCAGGAAAGCCCTGGGGAAAATGTCCAGGCTGGAGGATCCAAATGGCCAGGAGTTGCCATTGACTATTTGTGAAGACACCAGGGATCTGTAGAGCCAGCATAGGAAGGTGGGAGAGACTGAGCAGACAATCCTGATGTAGGTGTGAGGATGCCCCAGGTGGATCTATCCAGTGTGGCCTGGAGGTCCCCCTCCCTCTGGCTGGGACATGGCCTGGGGCTACTGAGATGCTGCACTCAGCATCAGGAGGTGGGCACTTCTATACATCCTGGTCAGAAAAGGCCTTCTGAGAGGTGCTGGGGGTAAGTAGGGACAAGGGAAGCAGGCAGCACAGCAGAGCTCTGAGGTAAAGTGCCAAGGATCACGTCCCAGAGGGAATGTGGATGGGAATGAGGGCGCCCTAGCCCCACAATGTGGCCCTTATATAGCTTGATGGGTCCTGTGGGACCAGTGGGTGCAGAGCCTGTCTTAGCAGGGAACCTGGTCCACAGAGTGGCACCCACTGCCCCAACTTCAAGGACAAGACCACACCAACCAGGCCATGCACAGGTGGTCTCCTCGGGAGATGTGCCATGTAGATGCAAGCTGTTATGTTGACTTCTTTTATTCAGTGCTTACTCCATGGCAGGTACCTTACAATTGTCAGCATATTCACTCTTTAGAATGACCTGTATGGTGGAAACCACAGCTGCCTCTTCCATGTAGCCTCCTGTCCTCCCCAGCACCTATCCTGACCCAGGGGCCTGGAAGCCTTGGGAAGCTGCCTCCCAGCCTCCCTGAGCTGCCTGAGCATGTTCCCAGCAAGTACTGATGGCACCATTGTGGGTAATGCCTCAGGGACCGGGACATGGTTACCATTCAGCTAGAGATTTGTCCTATTTCAGATTTTTCTATTTGTGCCTCACGGCCTTGCTTTTCTACTCTAATTGCAGCAGTTTTTACTGAGCCAGCGCCTGTAAATAGCTGCGGCACACAGCCCTCCCAAGGGCTGCTGTTTTCATCACAGCTGCTGACCTGCATGGAGGAGAGGGGAACAACATAGATCTCCACCCTCCAGGGATGTGGGCTGGCTCCTGCCTTTGCAGTGAGACAAGAGCCGGGGCTGTTCCATGTGACCTGCCCCATCTCCTGGGCTTCTGTACCCCTACACTGTGCATGGGTTCAGCTAGTGAAGCCTCACACCCATCCTAGAAAGTGGTGGGATTTGATCGACTACTTTAGTTGTGGGAGACAGAAGTAGTAGTATCAACTATTTTAGTTTAGCAATGGCTACAAACATGCACGGCTTATCTGCCCTCAAAGCTGCAGTTTGGGCTGGACTCAGCAGGGTAATTATCCTGGTGGCTTCTGGGGTTCCCTGTGCAGGTCTATTCCCCAGTTGTCAGCTGGGCAGTGTGGCCCTAGCAGGGTTTTCACCAGGGGGCAGAAGAGGTGCCAGCAGAAAGAGAAGGTAAACCTTAAGAAGCAAGATTTTTTCAATCTCTGCCTGCATGACATTGGTTGTAGTTTTCTTAGGCAAGCCCCAAGCTGGGTGGGAGGGACTGCACCCTCCTGGGTGGGTCCTGGGGGCTGAGTGACTGGCCGCTACTGTGAGGATGGACAACACTCCTTATAGCACGAAATAAAATAACATTTCTGACTTGCCTGTGGTTGCCTGAAGATTATCCACGTGCAAACTTCCTCGCTAGCTAACCATGCTAGCCTGAGCAGGCATGGCTAGTGGCCACACATATCACTGTTATAGTAGGTGAAGATGCCTTTTACTTTTAAAATTATTAAGGGTTTCTAAATCAGATATGGAGAATAAGGAAAAAGAATCAAGAAGAAAATGAAAACCACAAGTGACCTCCAAGCTGAGGGTATTTTGATGTTTGTCTTCCATTTAGTTTATTCTAAGTGTGTTTTTTTTCTATCAGCCTGTCACAGAGTTTACCTACCTGTTCATCTATTATTATATCTTGAACCTGGCCCCACAGACACAGTGTTTGGCAGCTGCCTGATACTCTTGTATACCACAGATGAGTCAAACAATTTCCTGTGGTTGAGCATTTAAGTTCTTTATCATGTTTTCATTATTATGGATAATGCTTAAGCAAATATTCTTTGACATAGTTTTTTTTGTGCACATCTCTGATTATTTCTTTTGTTAGATTTCCCCACAGGCCAAAAAGTATGAACATCTCAAGATTTTTTTTGTACATTTTGCTGCACTCTAAAGCCACTCCTTAAAAGGTGAAATTTCTGAGTCCCTGGCCAGCCTTTTGGGGAGCTCCTGCCTGTCACAGAGCCATCTTTGTTGGCTCAAGCCACCTGTCTCAGGTGTCTCAGAGACGCTAGCTAGAGTCCTGCATGGTACATGGGAGTCCCTCAAAAGACAGGCCTCCCCCAGTGGTCTCAGACAGCAAGGGCCTGTCCCTTTCAAGACAGGGTCCAGTGAGATGTTCAGGAACTGCATGGCCTGACACTCCAGATGACAAGAGGGTCAGCACTCAGAGCCAGAGAGAGGACCCAGTCCACATGCTTTAGGGGACAGATAACATTTTACATATTGTGTGTCCCCAGAGCTGTGTCCAGAAAACGTGCTCAATAAAACTTTGTAAAAAAATAGAGACTGAGGGAGAAGGAATCAGCAATCATGAAAATGACCCAAGCAACCTGTCAGTGGGAGGGCGAGGGTGTTAAACAAGCAAATGTCTGAGGGGTGTAGATCCATTACAACAGGAAATTTAGTGACAGCTTATTTATATATCCATGTGTATTTGGTCCTTTTAGTACTTATTCTAGTTTGGGCAATCTATAACTCATAAATGGAAGTGGAATTGCTGCAGCTCTGTCTAATACACATCTATTTGAACACACTCTTCTCCATCATTCTCATGAGCCTGACTGTTGTATGTTAGCAACTCAGGTGCAGGTACCACTGATGGCCAAGTTGTTCCCTGAAATGAAGGCAGAGTGTCTTCTGGATTTTTAATCTTGGCAGCATGTTAACATCCCTGGAAGCTTGTAGAAGATGCTGGCACCTGGACTGACTCCAGGCCCACTGGACCATAATTGGTAGAGTGGGGCTGAACACTGGTACTTTTTTCCCAGGGATGCTCATATGCAGCTGGTGCCAAGGATCACAGATACAGACACTTGGAGAAACAAAGATGCCCCCTGAAAACTGACTTTGCTAACTTTTTACTGATCTCAACTGGTAGAAGACTCAATTTATACTAAGCATGTCTCATTTAGCAGGTTTTTTTTTTAAATTTATTCTTGAGAGAGAGAGGTAGAGAAGAAGCAGGGGAGGGGCAGAGAGAGAGGGAGACAGAATCCTAAGCAGGCTCAATGCCGTAGGCATGGAGCCTGATGTGGGGCTTTAACTCACAAACCATGAGATCATGACCTGAGCCAAAACCAAGAGTTAACTGACTAAGCCACCCAGGCACCCAAGCAGTTTATTTTTTAAAATTAAATTTTGAAGAAAATTTCTGTTAAAACGTTGAACATTATGAGTAGAATGCTGCCATCTTGGAGTGATGGATGGCCAGCTGAGCAGAACTGAGTCAGCGGTGCTGGGACCGTAGATCTGGAGCCTGGTTCAACAGGCAGAGCAACAACTATGAACACTGCCCTGTCCCTGCAGAAAAGTCACCCTCAGTTAACACTATAACAGTTCTTAGGTAATGAGTCAATTTAATCAGTATTAAAAGTGCTAACAGCAGGAGCCCCCAAGGAGCTAAGCTAGCAGCCAGGTCCACTAAAGGGAACTACCTGTTACTGTGGATGCAAGCCTCCTTTCTGTTAGAAGGGCTGTTCCAGGTGACCCAGTCTGCAATTTCTTTTGATTGTCAAAAACATCAGGACTCAAATAAAGGGGTGGGAACGCATGGAACAGTAGAATAGAGGAGACTTGAGAGCTAAACTGGTAGTATGCATGCCCTGAAGGCTGACTCAGCACTGTCATTGTCATTAATTCCAGCATGCAGCATATCTAGCTCTGCTCGGACACTTCTAAGCATGAGGAGCGTCCTGACCACCCAGCAGCCATACTCTGGTTGGATCACACTGACAAAGAGGCTTAGAAAATCCTGGACTTTCCCGAGCATGTTCTCAGCCACACTGGGGAGACTGAGCCAATGTAGCAGACTTGTAGGACAGCTAGTGAGCAGGCAAGCATGGTGGACCTAACCATCATCACGCCCAGCACAGTGCTGCACAGCTAGCCCCTTGGGTGGCAGCTTCCTCCATTGTCCCCCTCTCCTCATCTGATGTTCATTCTCCTTGAAGGAGAGGACAGCGTGAAGTTGGGATGCGGGTGTTGAGAGCCCCAGCCTACATTTAATGTGTCATCCTTTTAAAAGAATTTTATTTATTTAATTTTGAGAGTGATATAGAGAGCAAGCAGGGCAGAGGGAGACAGAATCCCAAGCAGGCTCCACACTGTCAGCACAGAGCCTGATACGGGGCCCAAACTCACAAAACAGCTGTAAGATCATGACCTGAGCAGAAATCAAGAGTCCGATGCTTAACCAACTGAGCTACCCAGGTGCCCCATAATGTGTGATCTTTAACATCACAATTTTTCAGCAGGGCTCTTATCCTCCACCCACTTTCCTCACCTTTTTACTCTAAACTCAGTTCCAACTCCTCCCCAGCTTTTAAAACACTTTTTATTTTGAGATAACTGTGGATTCACATACAATTTTGGGGAATAATATAGACAGATTCCATATACCCCTCACCAAACTTCCCCTGGTTGTGGCATCTTGTAACACTGTAGTACCATATCACAGTCAGGAACTTGATATTGGTACAACCTATGATTCAGATTTCATGCTTTTTATTGGCGCTGGTGTGTGTGTGTGTGTATGTGTACACGTGCAGTTAATTCTATGCAACCTTATCTCATGTGTACACTCATGACCATCATCAAGATACAGACCAACCCATCCCCATGAGGATCACCCCTACCATTTATAGCCACTCCACTCTCTCTCCCGCTCCCCCACCTCCTTGCAGCCACCAATCTGTTATGCATCTCTATAATTTTATGATTTTGTAACTGTTATATAAATGGAATCATACATTATATGACCTTTTGAATTTGCCTTTTTTTTTCAATCAGCATAATGCCTTGAGATCCATTCAGGTTGTTGCCTATATCAATCCATAGTTTGCTTTTTACTGTTGACTGATAGTCCATAGAATAGATGTATCACAGTCTGGTTACCACTTACCCATTGAAGGACATTTGGGTCTTTTGCAGTTTGGGGCTATTATGAATGAAGCTTCTATGAACATTAGCGTCAGGTTTTGTGTGTGTGAACATAAGTTTGTATTTTCCCAGGATAAACGCACAAGAATGTGTAACATGTAGGTCATATGGCAGTTGCATGTTTAATGTTTTAAGAAACTACCAACTGTTTATTAGAGCGGTCATACCATTTTCCATTCCCACCAGCAATGTATGAAAGACTCAGTCTTAGTTTCCCCACATCCTCACCAGCATTTGCTGTTGTTACTAGTTTTTCTTTTAGCCAGGTATTTATTAGCTATGTAGTGGTATCTTGTGGTTTTAATTTGCATTTCCCCATGGCTAATGATACTGAACATCTTTTCGTGTTCTTATATGCCATTCATATATCCTCCTTGGTGAAATATCTCTTCATGCCTTTTGACCATTGTCTCTTTTTTTAAATATAATTTATTGTCAAATTGGCTTCCATACAATACCAAGTGCTCATCCCAACAAGTGCTGTCCTCAATGCCTATCACCCACGTGTCCCTCTCCCCCACACCCTATCAACCCTCAATTTCTTCTATGTATTTAAGAGTCTCTTATGGTTTGCCTCTCTCCCTCTCTGTTTGGAACTTTTTCCCCCTTCACCTCCCCCATGATCTTCTGTTACGTTTCTCAAGATCCACATATGAGTGAAATCATATGGTATCTATCTTTCTCTAACTTATTTTACTTAGCATAATACCCTTCAGTTCCATCCACATTGCTGCAAATGGCAAGATTTCATTATTTCTCATTGCCAAGTAGTATTCCATTGTATATATAAGCCACATGTTCTTTATCCATTAATCAGTTGGACATTTAGGCTCTTTCCATAATGTGGCTATTGTTGAAATCATTGCTATAAACATTGGGGTACATGTGCCCCTATGCATCAGAACTCCTGTATCCCTTGGGTAAATTCCTAGTAGTGCTATTGCTGGGTCATAGGGTAGTTCTATTTTTAATTTTTTGAGGAAGCTCCACACTGTTTTCCAGAGTGGCTGCACCAGTTTGCATTCCCACCACCAGTGCAAGAGGGTTCCCTTTTTTCCACATCCTCACCAGCATCTACCAGGCAATTAAAGAAGAAATTTAAAAATATATGGAAACAAATGAAAATGAAAACACAACGGGGCCCGGAGGGAAGATGGCGGCGTAGGAGGACGCTGGGCTCATCGCGCTTCCTGCTGATCACTTAGATTCCACCTACACCTGCCTAAATAACCCAGAAAACCACCAGAGGATTAGCAGAATGGAGTCTCCGGAGCCAAGCTCAGACGAGAGGCCCACGGAAGAGGGTAGGAAGGGTGGCGAGGCGGTGCGTGCTCCACGGACTGGCGGGAGGGAGCCGGGGCAGAGGGGCGGCTCGCCGGCCAAGCAGAGCCCCCGAGTCTGGCTTGCAAAAGCGGAGGGGCCTGACGGACTGTGTTCCAACAGCAAGCGCGACTTAGCGTCTGGGAGGTCATAAGTTAACAGCTCTGCTCGGAAAGCGGGAAGGCTGGAGGACAAAGGGAGGGAGAGCTGCTGAGCCCCCAGACGACAGAGCTCAGTTTGGTGGGGAACAAAGGCGCTCGCCAGCGCCATCTCCCCCGCCCATCCCCCAGCCAAAATCCCAAAGAGAACCAGTTCCTGCCAGGGAACTTGCTCGCTCTGCGCAAACACCCAACTCTGCGCTTCTGCGGAGCCAAACCTCCAGCAGCGGATCTGACTCCCTCCCGCTGCCACAGGGCCCCTCCTGAAGTGGATCACCTAAGGAGAAGCGAGCTAAGCCTGCCCCTCCTGCCCCTGTGCACCTTGCCTACCCACTCCAGCTAATACGCCAGATCCCCAGCATCACAAGCCTGGCAGTGAGCAAGTAGCCCAGACGGGCCACGCCACCTCACAGTGAATCCCGCCCCTAGGAGAGGGGAAGAGAAGGCACACACCAGTCTGAATGTGGCCCCAGCGGTGGGCTGGAAGCAGACATCAGGTCTGACTGCGGCTCCGCCCACCAACTCCAGTTATACACCACAGCACAGGGGAAGTGCCCTGCAGGTCCTCACCACGCCAGGGACTATCCAAAATGACCAAGCGGAAGAATTCCCCTCAGAAGAATCTCCAGGAAATAACAACAGCTAATGAGCTGATCAAAAAGGATTTAAATAATATAACAGAAAGTGAATTTAGAATAATAGTCATAAAATTAATCGCTGGGCTTGAAAACAGTATACAGGACAGCAGAGAATCTCTTGCTACAGAGATCAAGGGACTAAGGAGCAGTCACGAGGAGCTGAAAAACGCTTTAAACGAAATGCATGGCAAAATGGAAACCACCACGGCTCGGCTTGAAGAGGCAGAGGAGAGAATAGATGAACTAGAAGATAAAGTTATGGAAAAAGAGGAAGCTGAGAAAAAGAGAGATAAAAAAATCCAGGAGTATGAGGGGAAAATTAGAGAACTAAGTGATACACTAAAAAGAAATAATATACGCATAATTGGTATCCCAGAGGAGGAAGAGAGAGGGAAAGGTGCTGAAGGGGTACTTGAAGAAGTAATAGCTGAGAACTTCCCTGAACTGGGGAAGGAAAAAGGCATTGAAAACCAAGAGGCACAGAGAACTCCCTTCAGACGTAACTTGAATCGATCTTCTGCACGACATATCATAGTGAAACTGGCAAAATACAAGGATAAAGAGAAAATTCTGAAAGCAGCAAGGGGTAAACGTGCCCTCACATATAAAGGGAGACCTATAAGACTCGTGACTGATCTCTCTTTTGAAACTTGGCAGGCCAGAAAGAATTGGCACGAGATTTTCAGGGTGCTAGACAGAAAAAATATGCAGCCGAGAATCCTTTATCCAGCAAGTCTGTCATTTAAAATAGAAGGAGAGATAAAGGTCTTCCCAAACAAACAAAAACTGAAGGAATTTGTCACCACTAAACCAGCCCTACAAGAGATCCTAAGGGGGACCCTGTGAGACAAAGTCCCAGAGACATCACTACAAGCATAAAACATACAGACATCACAATGACTCTAAACCCGTATCTTTCTATAATAACACTGAATGTAAATGGATTAAATGCGCCAACCAAAAGACATAGGGTATCAGAATGGATAAAAAAACAAGACCCATCTATTGGCTGTCTACAAGAGACGCATTTTAGACCTGAGGACACCTTTAGATTGAGAGTGAGGGGATGGAGAACTATTTATCATGCGACTGGAAGCCAAAAGAAAGCTGGAGTAGCCATACTTATATCAGACAAACCAGACTTTAAATTAAAGGCTGTCACAAGAGATGAAGAAGGACATTATATAATAGTTACAGGGTCTATCCATCAGGAAGAGCTAACAATTATAAATGTCTATGCGCCGAATACCGGAGCCCCCAAATATATAAAACAATTACTCATAAACATAAGCAACCTTATTGATAAGAATGTGGTAATTGCAGGGGACTTTAACACCCCACTTACAGAAATGGATAGATCATCTAGACACACGGTCAATAAAGAAACAAGGGCCCTGACTGAGACATTGGATCAGATGGACTTGACAGATATATTTAGAACTCTACATCCCAAAGCAACAGAATATACTTTCTTCTCGAGTGCACATGGAACATTCTCCAAGATAGATCATATACTGGGTCACAAAGCAGCCCTTCATAAGTTTACAAGAATTGAAATTATACCATGCATACTTTCAGACCACAATGCTATGAAGCTTGAAATCAACCACAGAAAAAAGTCTGGAAAACCTCCAAAAGCATGGAGGTTAAAGAACACCCTACTAACGAATGAGTGGGTCAACCAGGCAATTAGAGAAGAAATTAAAAAATATATGGAAACAAGTGAAAATGAAAATACAACAATCCAAACGCTTTGGGACGCAGCGAAGGCAGTCCTGAGAGGAAAATACATTGCAATCCAGGCCTATCTCAAGAAACAAGAAAAATCCCAAATACAAAATCTAACAGCACACCTAAAGGAACTAGAAGCAGAACAGCAAAGGCAGCCTAAACCCAGCAGAAGAAGAGAAATAATAAAGATCAGAGCAGAAATAATATAGAATCTAAAAAAATGGTAGAGCAGATCAACGAAACCAAGAGTTGGTTTTTTGAAAAAATAAACAAAATTGACAAACCTCTAGCCAGGCTTCTCAAAAAGAAAAGGGAAATGACCCAAATAGATAAAATCATGAATGAAAATGGAATTATTACAACCAATCCCTCAGAGATACAAACAATTATCAGGGAATACTATGAAAAATTATATGCCAACAAATTGGACAACCTGGAAGAAATGGACAAATTCCTGAACACCCACACTCTTCCAAAAGTCAATCAGGAGGAAATAGAAAGCTTGAACAGACCCATAACCAGTGAAGAAATTGAATCGGTTATCAAAAATCTCCCAACAAATAAGAGTCCAGGACCAGATGGCTTCCCAGGGGAGTTCTACCAGACGTTTAAAGCAGAGATAATACCTATCCTTCTCAAGCTATTCCAAGAAATAGAAAGGGAAGGAAAACTTCCAGACTCATTCTATGAAGCCAGTATGACTTTGATTCCTAAACCAGACAGAGACCCAGTAAAAAAAGAGAACTACAGGCCAATATCCCTGATGAATATGGATGCAAAAATTCTCAATAAGATACTAGCAAATCGAATTCAACGGCATATAAAAAGAGTTATTCACCATGATCAAGTGGGATTCATTCCTGGGATGCAGGGCTGGTTCAACATTCGCAAATCAATCAACGTGATACATCACATTAACAAAAAAAAAGAGAAGAACCATATGATCCTGTCAATCGATGCAGAAAAGGCCTTTGACAAAATCCAGCACCCTTTCTTAATAAAAACTTTTGAGAAAGTTGGGATAGAAGGAACATACTCAAAGATCATAAAAGCCATCTATGAAAAGCCCACAGCTAACATCATCCTCAACGGGGAAAAACTGAGAGCTTTCTCCCTGAGATCAGGAACACGACAGGGATGCCCACTCTCACCGCTGCTGTTTAACATAGTGCTGGAAGTTCTAGCATCAGCAATCAGACAACAAAAGGAAATCAAAGGCATCAAAATTGGCAAAGATGAAGTCAAGCTTTCACTTTTTGCAGATGACATGATATTATACATGGAAAATCCGATAGACTCCACCAAAAGTCTGCTAGAACTGATACAGGAATTCAGCAAAGTTGCAGGATACAAATAAATGTACAGAAATCAGTTGCATTCTTATACACTAACAATGAAGCAACAGAAAGACAAATAAAGAAACTGATCCCATTCACAATTGCACCAAGAAGCATAAAATACCTAGGAATAAATCTAACCAGAGATGTAAAGGATCTGTATGCTGAAAACTATAGAAAGCTTATGAAGGAAATTGAAGAAGATTTAAAGAAATGGAAAGACATTCCCTGCTCATGGATTGGAAGAATAAATATTGTCAAAATGTCAATACTACCCAAAGCTATCTACACATTCAATGCAATCCCAATCAAAATTGCACCAGCATTCTTCTCGAAACTAGAACAAGCAATCCTAAAATTCATATGGAACCACAAAAGGCCCCGAATAGCCAAAGGAATTTTGAAGAAGAAGACCAAAGCAGGAGGCATCACAATCTCAGACTTTAGCCTCTACTACAAAGCTGTCATCATCAAGACAGCATGGTATTGGCACAAAAACAGACACATAGACCAATGGAATAGAATAGAAACCCCAGAACTAGACCCACAAACGTATGGCCAACTCATCTTTGACAAAGCAGGAAAGAACATCCAATGGAAAAAAGACAGCCTCTTTAACAAATGGTGCTGGGAGAACTGGGCAGCAACATGCAGAAGGTTGAAACTAGACCACTTTCTCACACCATTCACAAAAATAAACTCAAAATCGATAAAGGACCTGAATGTGAGACAGGAAACCATCAAAACCTTAGAGGAGAAAGCAGGAAAAGACCTCTCTGACCTCAGCCATAGCAATCTCTTACTCGACACATCCCCAAAGGCAAGGGAATTAAAAGCAAAAGTGAATTACTGGGACCTTATGAAGATAAAAAGCTTCTGCACAGCAAAGGAAACAACCAACAAAACTAAAAGGCAACCAACGGAATGGGAAAAGATATTTGCAAATGACATATCGGACAAAGGGCTAGTATCCAAAATCTATAAAGAGCTCACCAAACTCCACACCCGAAAAACAAATAACCCAGTGAAGAAATGGGCAGAAAACATGAATAGACACTTCTCTAAAGAAGACATCCGGATGGCCAACAGGCACATGAAAAGATGTTCAGCGTCGCTCCTTATCAGGGAAATACAAATCAAAACCACACTCAGGTATCACCTCACGCCAGTCAGAGTGGCCAAAATGAACAAATCACGAGACTATAGATGCTGGAGAGGATGTGGAGAAGCAGGAACCCTCTTGCACTGTTGGTGGGAATGCAAATTGGTGCAGCCGCTCTGGAAAGCAGTGTGGAGGTTCCTCAGAAAATTAAAAATAGACCTACCCTATGACCCAGCAATAGCACTGCTAGGAATTTACCCAAGGGATACAGAAGTACTGATGCATAGGGGCACTTGTACCCCAATGTTCATAGCAGCACTCTCAACAATAGCCAAATTATGGAAAGAGCCTAAATGTCCATCAACTGATGAATGGATAAAGAAATTGTGGTTTATATACACAATGGAATATTACGTGGCAATGAGAAAAAATGAAATATGGCCTTTTGTAGCAACGTGGATGGAACTGGAGAGTGTGATGCTAAGTGAAATAAGCCATACAGAGAAAGACAGATACCATATGGTTTCACTCTTATGTGGATCCTGAGAAACTTAACAGGAACCCATGGGGGAGGGGAAGGAAAAAAAAAAGAGGTTAGAGTGGGAGAGAGCCAAAGCATAAGAGACTGTTAAAAACTGAGAACAAACTGAGGGTTGATGGGGGGTGGGAGGGAGGAGAGGGTGGGTGATGGGTATTGAAGAGGGCACCTTTTGGGATGAGCACTGGGTGTTGTAGGGAAACCAATTTGACAATAAATTTCATATAAAAAAAAAAACCTTTGGGATTCAGCAAAGACAGTCCTAAGAGGAAAATACATTGCCATCCAGGCCTATCTCAAGAAACAAGAAAAATCCCAAATACAAAATCTAATAGCACACCTAAAGGAACTAGAAGCAGAATAGCAAAGAAACCCCAAACCCAGCAGAAGAGAAATAAAGATCAGAGCAGAAATAAACAATACAGGATCTAAAACAAAAAACAAAAACAAAAACAAAAAAGAACAGTAAAACAGATCAATGAAACTAAGATTTGGTTTTTTGAAAAAATAAAATTGATAAACCTCTAGCCAGGCTTCTCAAAAAGAAAAGAGAGAGGACCCAAATAGATAAAATCATGAATGAAAATGGCTTTATTACAACCAATCCCTTAGAAATACAAGCAATTATCAGGGAATGGTATGAAAAATTATATGCCAACAAACTGGACAACGTGGAATAAATGAACAAATTCCTAAATGCCAAGAAACTGGACAACCTGGAAGAAATGAACAAATTCTTAAACACCCATGCCCTACCAAAACTCAAGCGAGAAGAAATAGAAAATTTGAACAGACCCATAACTAGTGAAGAAATTGAATCAGTTATCAAAAATTTCCTAACAAATAACAGTCCTAGATCAGATGGCTTCCCTGGGGAATTCTATTAGACATTTAAAGAAGAGTTAATACCTATCCTTTTGACCATTTTCTAATTGAATTTTTTGTTTCTCATTCTTGAGTGTTGAGATTTCTTTATGTATTTGAGATATAACTCCTTCACTGGCTCTCTTCTCCTCCTTAAACAAACAAACAAAAAAACAGGGGTGCCTGGGTGGCTCACTAGATTGAGCATTGGACTTTGGCTTGAGCCCAGAGTCTGGCTCTGTGCTGACAGCTCAGAGCCTGGAGCATGCTTTGGATTCTGAGTCTCCCTCTCTCTGCCCCGCCCCTGTTCACACTCTCTCTCTCAAAAATAAATAAACATAAAACAAATTTTAAACACACACAAAACCACCAACCACCACCACCACCACCACCACCACAACACCAACAAAGTGATTCTTAATGAGCTTCCTTAACTTCACTTTGCTTGAGGCTTTTGTCTGTCTCCACCTTCCCTGCTGCCAGTTGCCCTTTGCAGTGGCTCCCATGTTATGCTCATTTCCTCCACCTGCAGGATCAGACCCTACCTCTTCCCAGCCTCTTCAGCCTGCCCCACCCAGCCCTGTGTCACAATCCATACCAGAGTCAGGATGACACCAGAGTTCCAGCCAGGCTGTGAGCCCATGGTGGTCCCAATGGCTGAGCCAGCCTGTCCCTTACCCCTTTTTTCCCATAGCCTTGCTGAGAGGACTGAAACTGTGGCAGGAGCTCCACCCCCAGTTATGCAGCAAGCTAGCCTTTGCCTCCTTCCCCAGATGTGAGCCCCATTGGGCACTTCCGAAGGGTCCCCGTCTGATTTCTTGGTTCTGCTCAGGGCTGTCTTGTAGGTGCCTGGCTCTCAGGGTCCCTAAAACAAGGATGTGCACTGGGACACTGGAACTGTAGGCCACCTCTGAGGTCTGGAGAACACCTCCTCCCTGATTCCCATGGGTGTCCTCTCCTCTAGAAAACCTTGTTTTCACCTGAATGGGTTTTCTCCCTGTGAGGCTGCCCATCCCCAGGGGGGGGCCCATTGTAGCACCTTTTCATCTGCCTGCCTGGCTGGCCTTCCTAGAGCAGTGCAGGGTTACTGAGCCTACTCTGTGACGGCACTGAGGCAGGGCTGAGAAAGATTAATAAATGTGTCTCTACCCCCAGAAACATTGTGGGACCACGGACCCAGGCATGGATGCACAGGGGGACCATCTGAGTGGGTAAATGAGGCTGGGAACCCTGGGGTGGTGGGGACATCCTGCTGGGGGGACAGGAATCTCTTCCTCATTCCTGGATACCCTGGCAGCCTCCTCAGTTACAAATTCAAAGGAGTCCTGTCCATTCTGGCCTGATCATGTCTCTCCTCAGCTGGAAAGCCTCAGTGGCTTGTGCCTGTGGCACTGGCAGCTCTTGATAAGTGTTCACAGGGAAACTCCATGGATGGTGATATTTGGTGCCATCCACCCTGTGCTGGGCACAGCACACACATTGTTTCTGTCTTCATTCTATAGATGAGAAGAGACAGACTCAGCACTGAGGGAACTGCCCTGGTGAAAGGCATAGGGGCCAGATTTGCACACAGGGCTGCTAAGACACCTGATGGGCTCATTCTCCTTGGCCAGCCTTCTTCACTCAGTGTGTCCAGAGCAGCACACTCCACTCTCTGAGCCCCACATGGCCAGCTTGTCACTCATATTGCTCTTCTTTTTTCTTTATTTATTTTTGACAGAGGGAGAGAGAGAAAGAGAGAGAGACAGAGCACTCGTGGGGGAAGGGTGGAAAGGGAGACAGAATCCGAAGCAGGCTCCAGGCTCTGAGCTGTCAGCACAGAGCCTGCCATGGGGCTTGAACCCACAAAACATGAGATCGTGACCTGAGCCAAAGTCAGATGCTCAACCCAGGTACCCCTCGTGTTGCCCTTCTTATGCCATCTCCACCCTCCCTGAAAGAAGGGACACCATGCCACATGACCTTCACCTCCCACAGTTTCCCACCAGGACTGCAAAGGCCCCCAGGACAGGTGCCAAGTGCCCTGTCATAGATGTCCTTGTAGGTCCATCCATGTAGGCATGGGTCTGGTTTCAGGGTCCGTGGGCCTGCCTCCCCCAGCGGCTCACCCAGGGCAGATCTTGCTGGTGACAGATTGAACTGGGGAAAGACCCCACAGGAAGCTGGAGCAGGAATGTCTTCCCTCATCAGTGTGAGACAATGGGAGATAGGACCATGGGTGCTCTGACACACCCTCTCTTCTTGGAACTGGAGGCAGAGAGAACACCTGCCACATTAGCCAGGTGCAAGTGAGTCATCCACCTCTGGCCTGCCCGATGGCCTGACAGCAGCAGCAGACAGGTCCCACAAACGTTCCCAATGAGGACTGCTGACCCAGGAGGCTGACGCAAGTGCAGGGCTGGAGTCCCTTCCCAGCCCCACTTCTCCATGGGCTGTGGGTTCTCATGCGCCCACAGCTGCAGAAGGCATTGTCTCTGACTTGCTTTCAAATGTGCTTCTCCCGTCTCGTTCAGAAAGATTTTGTCCCTATGAGCAGTCAGAAAGCAGAGAGATGTGTTCCTTGACTAACTGATGTCTAATTTCATAACTAACTATAACTAATATTATAATAATGTGACAACGTTTGACTTGTCTTGGGAAAGAAGACATTTAGAGACTCTTCTGTGAGAAGCAAATGATGCCCTCGAGGGGGAACTGTCCCATCCTGCTCTCTTCTCCCTCCTGTGCCACAGATTGGCTCTGTCCCAGGCTGCTGCCAGCCATCCCCTTTCTCCCCATGGGACAGCCACCAGCCACCACCTGCTGGCCTGAAATGGTACCTTGAGTCTCAAGGCCCCAACTCCAAGCCACCCAACACAGAGAACCTAAATGTAGGGCTCTTCCTAAGCCCAGGGGGTCCTGGAATCCAAATTTCCCATGTCCTCACTCAAGTATTTCAATGTACTTTGAAACCCCAGGCATGTGGAGGAATTCAGCTCCTACACTAGACTACTTCCCTTTCCCCTTCAGGTCAGTGGAAACTGGTTTTCAAAAGGGGCCTCTAGATGAAGGACAGAGGGACGGAGCTTCCCTGAATACTTCATACCATCCAATTTCCCACGCTGGTCTTGCTGGGCTTGGAGACAGGCCCATCCCCTCCTCTCACCTGCAGACTTGGACCATCTATTAGAATTAAGTTGCACAATTAGTGCCCTGGCCTGGGCTACTGAAGCAGACAGCAGCATTAAGAGAGCAACACCCTTGTACCTTCAACAAAAATGTGCAGAACACCTGGTTGCTTTCTGCCTATCAGGGTTCTGGGACAACCGTCAATGAAATAACTCACTGGGTGACATCCATGAAAATGTGATAAATACATTTTTAATACATGTCTATTGTTTTATATTTGGCACTAGCTGTAGGAGAACTTTATATTACTTTTATGTATAGAAAATTCAACAGCTTCCACTTAGCCCAGTTTGGTGGCCAGTTCCTTAGCCCATGCCTTTTCTAACTTGGTGATGTGAGCCACCAATTTGGACCCAGGACGTTGCCTCCCCAGTAATGGCAGATCTCATCATGTGTGTCCTTGTAATCGGTTCTAAGCTTCCACCAGCTTAGCCAGAACTCCTTTGTCTTCTGAGTTAGCCTGTGTGAAGGTGACAGTGGTGTAGGTCTTCCTGTGGACCAGATGCACAGCCTGGCCTTCCCTTTGATAATGCAGTAGGGACCCCTATATTACCACAGAGGGCATGCAGGAAGACAGCCAGCTCAGTGGGATCCACATCATGTGTAATCACTACCTAGGAAGCTGAGCCTTTCTATTTTCCATCAAAGTGGTGACAGTATTAACCCTTGCTTGAAGGACAGGTGTTTTCTTAGTGGGGACATCCTCTTTGCCATCAGCTTTCTTCTCAGCCTGGGCCAACAATCTCTGCTTCTTCCCTTGTTTTTTCTCTGGTCTGTATCTATGGGCCAGCTGAAGCAGTTGAGTAACTGTTTGGAGGTTCAGGGCCTGGATCGTGAGAGGCACTTTTAGACATTTATACAGAATAGCCCTTTGCCGTACAGCCGAATGTAGTGGGCCATGTGACAAGACAGGTCAGGTCCCTTTTAGGCTGGAGGTCCCCCATCGATGCCAAAATTCTTGGGTCTTTTGTCAGACAGGGGGTTAACCAACCACCTTTTTGGCCTCCTGCTTCTTCATGACAACAGGGCCCATGGCCACCTTCTTCCCCTTAGCCTTCTTTTCTTTCAGCATCTTGAATGGCTGGAGGAGAAAGGCATATCTGTTCTTTTTTTAGAAAGGGGTGCAAATATAGCATTTTGGGATCAAAAGTGATCTTGGAGACCAGTGCAATCTCCCCAACCACTGGAGGGCCTCATTTGGTGCTGAGCTGTGGAGGAACTAGGGAGGTGCCTCCTGTCCTGGGCCCTCCCTTGTGCCTGGATTGTTCTTTTAACAGTAGGAATAATGCATGTGTCAGTGATCAAATAAAAGTTTGGGTGAATTGTGGAGTAACATATATGTACTGGAACACAAAACACTCTCTGTGAGAGTCATTTTTAATTTTTTTAATGTTTTATTTTTATTTTTTCATTTTTTATGTTTATTTTTACTTTTTTACTTTTTTAATGTTTATTTTTGAGAGAGAGGGAGAGACAGAGCATGAGCAGGGGAGGGGCAGAGAGAGAGAGGGAGACACAGAATCCGAAGTAGGCTCCAGGCTCTGAGCTGTCAGCACAGAGCCTGACGCGGGACTCATAGGAACCGCGAGATCATGACCTGAGCCAAAGTCGGACATTCAGCAGACTGAGCCACACAGGCACCCCTTTAAGTTTTATTTTTATTTTTGAGAGATAGAGAGAGGGAGAGCACAGGGGAAGGGCAGAGAAAGAGGGAGACAGAGGATCCGAAGCGGACTCTGTGCTGACAGCAGAGAGCCGGGTTTGGGCTCAAACTTGTGAACCGTGAGATCATGAGACTTGAGAGGAAGTTGGATGCTTAACCGAGACACCCAGGCATCCTAAGAATGCATTTTTTAAATGTAAGCAAAGTTCAGAGGCAGATTTAAATTCAGTGTATTTGCTTGACATACAATTTCACTTACTAATGTTAATCATGAGAATGCCCATCAGAAATCATACAGTGATGACTCTTAAAGCAGATGCCTTTCCTCTCAGAGTGGACAAACTACAGATGCATTCTGTAGGTTTGTGGGTCTGAATGCATGGGTTCCGGAGGCCACACAGAGGGTCTGACTCTCAGCTCAGCTGACCATGGATTGTGAGGCATCTGAGAAGGTGCCTGGCCTCCCTGCTCCTCCACTTTCCCATCAGTAAAACAGTACAAGAGTGTTTGTGTGCAGGGAGCTAATAAAATTAAATGAGATCACTGGTAATATGCTCAGTGCTCAGTCATTGACAGCTAAGATCATGTGTAATGCTAAAAAGGGGAGGATAGTAAATGCTCGCCTCCCTCTAGGGTTATATTATTTATCAGGAGAAATAGCTTTGTATGCAGTTCTTGTATCAGGGTTAGAAACAGATATGTACTAGATAGATTGAAACTAGAAAAATAACACAATTGCCATATTTTTTCTTTTTTTTTCAATATATGAAGTTTATTGTCAAATTGGTTTCCATACAACACCCAGTGCTCATCCCAAAAGGTGCCCTCCTCAATACCCATCACCCACCCTCCCCTCCCTCCCACCCCCCATCAACCCTCAGTTTTTAAGAGTCTCTTATGCTTTGGCTCTCTCCCACTCTAACCTCTTTTTTTTTCCTTACCTTCCCCCATGGGTTTCTGTTAAGTTTCTCAGGATCCACATAAGAGTGAACACATATGGTATCTTTCTCTGTATGGCTTATTTCACTTAGCATAACATTCTCCAGTTCCATCCATGTTGCTACGAAGGGCCATATTTCATTCTTTCTCATTGTCACATAGTACTCCATTGTGTATATAAACCACAATTTCTTTATCCATTCATCAGTTGATGGACATTTAGGCTCTTTCCATAATTTGGCTATTGTTGAGAGTGCTGCTATAAACATTGGGGTACAAGTGCCCCTATGCATCAGTACTCCTGTATTTCTTGGGTAAATTCCTAGCAGTGCTATTGCTGGGTCATAGGGTAGGTCTATTTTTAATTTTTTGAGGAACCTCCACACTACCACATTTTTTTCTATCCTGAGGGTTATTTGTTAGGGACTCTGATGAGGCCAATTAGAGACACAAACTGTTGGGTTGAGAACATGGTCATAGACCAGGCACAGCTCAGTGGAGCAGCCCCTTGGCAGCAGGACCTCAGTGTATCAGTCCACTCCATTTTTTTTTTTAAATTTTTTTTCAACATTTTTATTTATTTTTGGGACAGAGAGAGACAGAGCATGAACGGAGGAGGGGCAGAGAGAGAGGGAGACACAGAATCGGAAACAGGCTCCAGGCTCTGAGCCATCAGCCCAGAGCCTGACGTGGGGCTCGAACTCACGGACCGCGAGATCGTGACCTGGCTGAAGTCGGACACTTAACCGACTGCGCCACCCAGGCGCCCCAGTCCACTCCATTTTTAACTGCATTTGCCTCTCTGAAGTTATAGCATGAGACCCAGTGCCAGTGTCCTTTGATCCAGTCTTCCTCAACTTCCCTTAGGAGAAGGGAAGCATTCCCTTAGGAGAAGGAATGCTCAACCAGCATTCACAGATTGTGGAGCTGCAACCATGCAACTGCCCCAAAGAATCTGAGACCTGCCCCATGAGTTCACTCCAGACATGGCACAATTTGTGTGGAGCATTTGTGAATCTGTCCCTGGGGCTGCTGTATGTATGCAGTGAGTGTCAACCTGAGTTGCACATTAGGTCATCTGGGATGCTTCCACCTCAGACCCCTTGTTTTAGAAGCTCAGGCAAGGAACCAGTGTTGGGACCTTGGGAAGCTTCCATGTGATTCCAGTGTATGGCACGGTGCAAAATCAGTGAGTGAGCAGACAGGTCCCAGGTCCCAAGGGTACTGTGGATCACACCTCCCTTACAGCCCACAGGTGGGGCTGGAGAAGGAGTAGAGCCACAGACCTGTCGAAGCCTGCCTCCTCCAAACCCTCTAATGCACTTCAAAAGAGCAAATGGCCAGAACCTCCACATTGTGGGCACCAAACCTGTGGGTTTTCAGTTTCCATTGACCTGTCTGGCCTTCCTTGTTGAGGTAACACTGAAGATGTGAGGAAAAATATTCCAGCAGAGGTCCCTACAAGGCCTCAGATCAACCTATTGATAATCAGTGAGCCTATCAAGCTTTTACTAAGCATGAACTACATTCCAGGCACTGGGTGTTCCCCTGATGAAGAGGGTGGCAGACAGAGAAACAAAAGGGGACACAGATAACTTCTGGGGCAGGGTGGACTGGGTAAGCCTAGGCAGGGGAGGTGGGCTGCAGGGGCACCAGCTTCCAGAGGAAGGGTGGGATCATTGGGGCCTCTGTAGCTCTTTGCATATGAGGGTCAGTCACCCTTTCCAAAGCAAGGCAGAGTGATTCTGGCTGGATCTGGGCCTGAGAGGCCAGGGGTAGGGCTGGCATTCCTGGAAGGTCCTTGCTGGGGAAGTCAGCTCAGTGGTGTCTGCCACCACTATTCACTGAATCATGAATGTCAGGGGCCAGGCTTCCACTCATTAAGTCGAGGCCAAACACTTGGAGGTGGGGGTGGGCATGCTGCCCACACCACCCATAGCAACCAGCATCCATTTTGACTGAAGAGGAGAAATGGTGAACTATTTTTTGCACTGCAAAAAGTTATGGGATAATAATTGGACTGTCTGTTTTGGAAAATGCAACCATTGTTGAGGAGATCTTCATCTGAAGGCAGGAGACAAGGAAATTTGCATTATTTACTGGTGAGCTGTGAGCCAGCTCTTGCGCTGCTGTTAGCTGTGCCTCATACTCCCTGCCCTCTTTCGAAGCTTGGGGGCTCCTGTAGCGGCCAGCCATGGTTTTCACTTGCAGGACAGCTTCGCCTCATTTCTGCTGCCTTGATGTGGTAATGAAAGCCTTATCCCTGAGCTGTCTTGGGGGCGGGCCCTGGGGCGACCAAGCAGTAGATACAAGCTGCAGGCTGCCACCCCCAGATGCAGACATCAGGCATCTTCTCTCCTAAGGAGGGGCCAGGGTCTCTATGCACACAGCGGCCAGAGCCTGTGAGCCTAATTCTTCACATCTGATGAGTTTCTGTTCTAGGCCTGAATTTCTGTTCAGCCCCAACTGGGGGTTCCATGGTCCTTGTTCTGAGAAGAATCAGAAGGGCCTGGGAGGCCTCTCCTGCATGAGGCACTTTGCAAAGATTGTTCCACTTCATCCTTAAACTTAAGAATAGGTCTGCTGTATCTGCCATATCCATGTTTTCTAGATGAACAACCTATGACCTGAGATCTCATTGTCAGTAGGGACTCAGCACTTGAACCTCACTCTAACCTAGGAAACACCTGTGAAGTGAGCTCTGAAGGCCAAACCATGCAGGCTGGGAGCCCCTGCATGATAGGGATGCTGGGAGGCCAAGTGGGATCAGCAGCCTGTGGCCCAGAGTCTGCATCCCAAGATGCTTGTCATCCTCTGCAGGGGAGGAGGAGGTGTCCAGTGGGAAGCAGGGAGGCCACCTGCAGCCTGGCTCAGATGATTGCTTCCACGTCCGTGAGCCTTAGGGGAGGTCTGTAAATCAGAATTTCAGCTAGAGATCTTGGAGCTGAGGGTGTGGAGCATGAACAGGTGGATTAACCAAAGTATACCTTGCCCTGAGTAGGGATGTCTCTGCTGCCAATGGCCACATGGAGGTGCTGGGAATGTGGGCCTCTTGGGGGACTCCAGTCTTCCCAAGTCCCACAGTGAGGATGTGGGCATGAGATCAGCACTGCGGGAGAGGATGGGAAGGCTGTGCCATGCTGCTAGTTGCTCCTGTCATCCCGGGAGTGGTCATCTCCACTTGGGCTTGCTGGCGAGGGCGTGGCAGCTCACCAAGTGCAGGCAGTTAGCAGTGGGCAGTGTGAATCCCCACTCCACACCCACGGAGGAGGCCCCAGCATTGTCCCTGTGCCTGCTGACTGCATCAGCCCCCTTCTCTCAGCCGCTGCCTCCAAATCTTTAATTCTACATTTAAATGGTCTGAGGCATACAGTATGCAGTCACAGTTTGTGCCAAGCTCACAGTCACTGGCTGGTAGATGCTGCCGAGTTTCCATTAAGGCTGCTTCCTAAACTTAGAGAACATCTCCTGCCTCAAGCCACCACACTGAGCCAAATGCCAAGGCTGAGCACAGATCTTAGCCCAGGGGCACAGGCATTCAGTCTTGGAGGCTACAGGTGATTTACAGGGTGCACGTCATCCTTGGACTCACATTCTGCCACCAGGCAGAGCACTGGGTGCGGGAACTGCCCAGAAGTGGTCAGATCTACATCCTGGGTCTCTCTGGGAGAAGGTGTATGTAAGAGGGAGGGGAACTGAGAACTGGGGAGGAAAGGTGGTGCCTTGTCACAAGACTGGAGAGGAGGAGGTCAGCTGAAGAGGTTACAGCAGCATTTCTGCAAGCAGCCGGGTTCAGGCTGCCTAGGGCTCAGGGTGGGAGTAGACCTCCTCCTCCCACAGGCCCATGGCCTGCATTGCAACTTCACACAATGCAGCAAAACTGAAAGAGGACTTCTGGATGCCAATTGGTCCCATGGTGACCAGAAGTGGAAAGTGTGGGGAAGAAAGTGCCAGTCCTGCTGTGACCACGCACAAGTCCACTGTGGGATGCCCATGCTTGTCCACTCTGGCTGGGAGTGCAGATTCTGGGCCTGGATGGGAAGTATGAAGTATGTTCAATGTCCAAGGCCTGTGGGTAGAGGGAGCTGTACATCATGGGGAAAGGCCCACCTTGAAGGACAGGTCCTGTGACCTGCACCTTCCCCCCCAGCTACCTGGCTGGCCTGGATACAGGCTGGTCTCCAGACATAGGCATTTGTCCTGAACGTAATCATTATAGTTCCCTGAGTGTTGGCCTTTCACCAAGGAGGTCAGAGCTGTTTTCAAGTCTTAATTCACTGAAATTGGGGGTGGCAGGGATGGATGGGCGGCTGTGGGCAGCTGACACACCCAGAGCTACCTCTTCTTATTAGCTCTGGTTGGTGCTTTATAACATGACTCTCTGAGTCCAAGGAAGATGCTCTGTACTTACCAGCTCAGAGCTGCATTGAGGCTCTGCATCTGGAACCAAGTTATGAATCATAATAAGATTCTAGGAAGAGCCAGCCCAATACATGGGAATTCCCAGGGAGTTACATAAGCTCAGAATCTAGCCCAGGGAGCTTGATGCAGAGTTTAAGTTTCAAACCAAATCTCAGAGCCCTGAAAGTATTTGATGGAGGAGACAGAAACCGGGCTGGCTGCCTTCCTGAGGGACATGGGGACATGTCTATTTGAAGGCCCTTTTCTTGTTCTTTTTCCAGGTAGAGCTGAGAACTCTGACGGGGGGGACAAAGATATCCTGGGATAAGCAGGCCCACCAGCCCTGAGGCTGCCAGGGCCTCAGATGGGCTGCCAGCATCCAGGCATCCTTGGGCACCCGGGGTGGGGAGGAAGTGACCACAGGATGGGCTGTGAGTACAGGCTTGATCTGCTAATGATGCCTCCTTCCCTATACCTCCAACCACATCCTTTGCAGCTCTGGGCTGGCCCTGGGCAGGGGAGGGGCACAGACTACAACCTCCATGGTTGCCCTGCCTCTCCTCCTACTACATGATCCTCTTTCTGCTAATCTTCATCTAATACAGGAGTGGTGAAAGGAGATAGGGCTGTGTGTGTGTGTGTGTGTGTGTGTGTGTGTGTGTGTTGGGCAGATGTAAACAAAATAAGGCTTCGTTCTGAGATGGGGCAATGGTGTAAGAAAGTTACTGCTTTCTTTTGGGCAGTAACTCAAGGGAAAAAGAGTGGAAGACACGGACAGCCGGCCAGGGGAGGAGGGATGTCTCAAAAGCGTCTCCCAGAAAGGGAGTTTCCATGGGACATCTGTCCAAATGTCCCCTTCCACCTCTAGTTTTCTGTGCATTAAGTGGCCTCTAGGCTCCCTTACTGGGGTGACAGAAAAACTTCTGAACACAGAGGTGCAGCCAATGGGAGGCACAGCCTGGTGGCATCACCAAAGCTGGTTGCCATGGCAATGGCTGCAGTAAGTGGTAGACCTAGAGGATGCAAGGTGAGGCCCAGAGGACTATTTAGCTTTCAAGAAGCGGACAGCCACCCTGGTTGCTGAGGAAAAGAGACAAGGGTGGGACGGGCAGGGGTCTTGTCAATAGGTGGGTCTCAGGGGCATCCATGGGTACATGTCCTCAGAGAGAGGCACACCTTGGGAGCTGGAGAGTCAGAGAGTGTGAGCCTGAAGGATCCCTAGGTGTCCACCTTGCTCACCACTTCCTGCAGGGCTGGCTCCTCAATATCTCTCAATCGACCTCTGCATACTCACACATGGCCCAGCACACCTACTCCTGCCTCACCTCAGCACAGCCCTACAGTCAAGGATTCTCAGAAAACACTTGACATGGAGATAAAGAGACACACAGCAGAGGATAAGGAGACCTGGTAGGGTGATTGTAACAGACCAGGAGAGAGGCTGTGCAGAGGTGATACAAAAAATCCTTAGAGACCAGGCACAGTGCCCTGACCCCACACCATGCTGTGTATGCCTGGTGGGAGTGGCGGCTGTGGGTTAGAAGGCATAAGTGCCAGCGGAACGTGGAGATTGGCTGGACTTTAGGACGAGGAGGAAGGATGTGTGGAGGGCAGCCCCTGGACCCTGCCTTGACCCCACTACCTGAGACTGGGTTGTGCAGGGTGCCTGTGCCATGGAGAGAGGACATGTCCCGCCAGCAGTCAAATCCTGCAGTGAGGTTCAGAAGAGGGGACAAGTGTGAGAGCCCCTTAGTCACAGGAGCCCTTCAGATAGCAAAAGCACACAAGGCCATGATGAATACAACAGGGAGAGAGGAGCTAGGGGAACCCAGGGACCCTTGGCAGAGAGTTTCACAGCCAGAGCCAAAGGGAGAGAGAGTTTCCAGAACAAGGGGGGCACCTGACAGAGCCAAATGAGCAGAGCAGACTGAAGGAAGGCAGGGCAACTCCACCTAGAACCGGTCCGTATGTTGAGACTCACATCACCCCACTTTATTATCATAGGAGATGGGGCTTTCTGGAGGCACAGGGTGGGCACGGGCTCTCACACAGCCAGGAGGTGGGGATGTGCAGAAGGCATCCTCTCTGTTTCTGCAGGGCTTGGCAGCAGTAAGGCCAAAGTGGCCATGGGCACTAGTTCATAAATCAGCCTCAGACTGAGGCTGTGTTGCCTAGAATAGGCCTACTTCTTCTTTTGCCCTTGGCACCTGGAGACCCAAAACCTGACCTATGCCCTCAGAAAGGCCTTCCCTGGAAGCCTCGGGGAACCTCATACCTAGTGTTCTATGGCACAAGTGGTCACAAGACCTCTGCGTGGAAAGCCAAGACCTAAGGGGATGAGGGTTCAACCTCTGCTTCTCTCTCCCGTGTCACCCCTTAGCTGGGCTGACTGACTTGGGATGTTGTCCTGCTTTCTAGACAGAGTACTGACATGCAGATGGACAGCCAGTGTCCATGTGGGCTGTGTGCTCTGAAGAGTGTGCTCTGAAGAGCAGCTGGAGCCCAGTGCTCCCTCAGGGCATCCGATGGAGTGAGAGGGTACAAGTATGAAGTAGGAGCCAACGGGAGTCCTCCAGGCTCTTTGAAGAAAGCAGGGTGGGCTTCTTGGAGGAGGGTGGAGGGCCCACCTCTGCAGACAGCTGCTCACCTCCAGGGCCTCACTCTGGTCTCCAAGGCGATGATGGGATGACTGTGCCTTGCGCTAGCCTGACAGTAGGGCAGAAATGCTGTGAGCAGGGGATTCTTCCAGCATATATGAATCTCTCTGGCCACTCTCCTTATCTGAGGCGAAGGGAAGCAGGCATCCACATACAAAGTGGCAATTAGGATGTTTGGTCAATTCAACAAAAGACAAACAGCCAATGAGGAGTCCTGGCCCCAGCCTCACCCAGAGTCACAATGTGGAGGCAGATGTGGGTCTAGAACTGGGCCCCTGACCCCCAGGCTTCCTCACTTCTGTCTTCTCTCCCCTAAGGGCCCTACTTCCATGTGGGTGCCTTAGCCTTGTGTCAGTCCTGAGCCCCAGCAGAGCGGTGGCTGGCCTGAACTTCTTTAGGCATGGGGAGCGGTTTCTCTCAGGCTGGTTGTAAGGATACCACTCCCAGGCCACTAAGCACCAGCCTGTGGGCCTGAACAGAGGCACACCTGCAGTGGGGAGGAATTTTCAATGCCACCCAAGTGGGGTCCCATGACCCATGGGTCATTTGGGGCTCTGACACCAGAGACCGCAGAGGGACAGCTGAAAGCCCACTGTGACTGTGGGGCACATCATTCTCCAGCCCCGAGTCAGGCTTCAGAAAGCAAAGAGACACATGTGAAGGTCTCCAGTTAATGCTTGTGTGTTGTTACAGTACATGGGAAGTCAGATGGGAAGGCTGCCAACTGCCACTCAGCCAGGTCTCTCTGGGTTTAGAATGTGGTCTTTGGAGCCAGACTGCCCGGGTTTGAACCACAGCAGCACTGCTTTGCCACAGCCTCAACAGAGTTGTTTGCTCTCTGCCTCAGTTTTCCCACCTGTGAAACGGTCATGTAACAGTTCCTGCCACATAAGGCTGACGTGGGGACAAAAATGAGAAAATGTGTCTAAAGCACTCTATGTGGGCCCAGCTGAGCAAGCACTTGTACTTCATATGCACTCACTGTCACCACGGACGAGGACACAGAATTCTAGGACCCAGGTGTCCACACCGCTGCGTCAAACCTTTCTCCACCTTTGTTCTTGTGTGCTTCCCTGACGGCCACCATCTCCGTCTTGCATTCAGTGTCCCCCAGAGGGAAACTTCTTGGTGGTTTGCAAGTATTGAGCACCTGCTTGGCTTGTCTGTGGACAGAACTTTGGCCCCTGCTATTGCCAGAAGGGCCCAGCTCCCGGTCAGACGGGCTGGGGTTGGGTTGGTGAGAGGTGTCACATGGCACACAGCAGTGCGACCACTGTGTATGCTTTGCTAGCTGCTTTGCTCAGAAGGGGCTGTGGGAAGTCAGAGCCTCTGTCCTGGCCAGGAATAGCAATGAAGCCTCGGATCACCATCGGCATCTGAGCCAAAGCATGACCCAGATGAGGCGCAGGTGAGAGGCAGAGGCTGCAGGATGGAGTCTGGCCTCTCATTTCAGCAAACGCCCTCCCCGGTGTTTGAGCCCCTTGGGGCTGCTAACCAGGGGATACTGATGGACTATGATAGCTGGGATGATTAATGTCATGTGTCACCTCGACCGGGTGAAAGGATGCCCAAATAGCTGATAAAATCTTATTTCTGGTTGTGTCTGTGAGGGTGTTTCTGGAAGAGATTAGCATTTGAATCAGTAGATGAGTAAAGTAGATGTACTCTCACCAGTGTGGGTGGGTGTCATCCAATCTGTTGAGATTGAAGAGAACAAAGAGGCAAAGAAAGCGTGAATTCTCTTTCTTCTTGACCTGGACATTTATCTTCTCTTGCCCTCAGACACTGGAGCTCCTGGTTCTCAGGCCTTCAGACTCAGGCTGAATTACACCACAGACTTTCCTGGTTTTCCAACTTGCAGACAGCAGATCACAGGACTTCTCAGCCTCCATAATTGTGTGAGCCAATTCCTGTAATAAACCTCCCCTTATATGTCTATATATACCCTGCTGGCTTTGTTTCTTTGACTAATACATAGGCCCATTAGTTGGGAAGCTTCCCAGGCATCCTCCCTTCTCTCCCCACCATCCCCCACCCCTGCCACCTCCACTAGTTTTCTTCACAGTCTTGTAAAGAAATAACTGCAAATAGAAGAGTTACCTCAGAATGGTCTCCTTCTGGAACATATGGACAGCCTCCTCCCTCCTCGGCCTCCACCATGGCTCGGCTTATTCAAGAGGCCTTTCTGGTTTGCCCGTTTCTTTCTATGTCATTGCCTCCACCCTATGCAAGGACACCACCACACCACCACCTCTTTCCTGGAACTTTGCTGTAGCTTCTTCCCTGCCTTCCCCACATTCATATGATCCACTCACTACCTTGCCCACAGAGGGAGCTTTAAAGCACAGATATGATTGTGCCACACTCCTTACAACTCTTCAAAGGGAGTAATCTTGCCTTTGGCCTAGAAGGCTCACCTCTGCTTGCCTGCCCATTCTCATCTCAGTCCCTCCTCTGCCCCCCACTCCTCTCCTCTCTCCTGCCTCACTCGTCTCTCTCTCCTCCCCTCCCCACAGCTTAGCTAAGCTCTTTCCTGCACCTCTGGGTACTTGTATATGCTGGCCATCCACCTGAACAGTCTTCCCTCTCTCTAAAAGACACCTGCCATGCTGCTCCCCCTGCAACTAGATGCACTTCTCCTTGTGATCCCTCTGTACTTTGTACAGAGCTTATAATTTTTTGTCTATTGCCTAATTGTTTAATTTTGACTATTTCATAACAACATGATCTCCATGAGCATAGGCACTGTTACAGGCTGAGTTGTGTCCCCCCTCCCAAATTCATATGGGAGAGAGAATCCTTAAAGAGGTAATTAAGTTAAAATGAGTTTGTGAGGGTGGGCCATACTCCAGTATGACTGTGTCCTTATAAAAAGAGGAAATTTGGACATACACACACAGAGGAAGACCATGTGAAGGCACAGGGAGAAGGTGGCCATCTACAAGCCAAGGAGAGAGGTCACAGGAGAAACCACCCTGCTGACACCTAAGACCTCCAGCCTCCAGAATGGTGAGGAAATAAATGTGTAAGCCACCCACTCTGCAGTAGTCTGTATGGCAGCCCTAGCAAATTAACACAGGCATCGTGGGTTTGTTCACTGTTTCCATAGTACCAAACAGTATTTTCTGACTGACGCACCAGGGCTCCACCAGGCAGAAATTCCAGGGATGCTTGGCATCTTGCGCAGGATTGTCTTACCTCCATTCTTCTCTGTGATGCTGGTGCCTGGCACAAGGAATCTTAGGAAACAGCCATTGAAAAAATGAGTACAAGTGGGAGGGATGGAGAGTAGGGGCACATATGTAGAGCAAATGTCCTGAAATGGCTGTGACAAAATGGGCCACATCCTCAGATTTCTATTGGCAGAAATGTGCTTACCCCCTTTACAGGCAGTAGGGAGCTCCTTCCTGGCTATCTTGGCATTGCTCATTCTTGCCAAGAATCTGCAGACAGGAAGCAGCTTGAATCTCATCCTTGAGTGTGCTGGATCCCTCTGACATGTGCTAACAATGCCTGTTCTCAGGCACAGGGATTTACATGTTTCTAGTCACTCCCTCAATGCTGGCCTTCCTCTTCAGATTGTAAACTCCATCCTTCATATACCCTTCCTCAGGCTGGAGGTGCAGCCTGGCACCTGTGAATGCTCCATTGACATGCATGTCCCAGTGAATGGATGGATGAAGACTGGAACCAGCAAAGGTACACAGATGGATGAACTTCCTCCATGACACTTCCTTTCTGCATCTGGTTCTACTTTTTAGGGCATTGAAGGATGTGACTTCCTCCAAACTAAGAATTTTAGTCCATACTTATGTCCAACTCTGTTGATATTTCCTATTGTACTTTCTTGAGATCTGGTATTTACATCTCACCTTCAGAAATATGGTGCCCTCTGATGGTCCATTTTCTCAGATTTTGCTGGGCTGTTTCTAGGGCCAGTGTCCTGGGGGTTGGGAGAGATGTAGCCCTGTGGAGTGGGCACCTGCTGGTTTGGGTTGGCCAGTCACAATCTCCTTCAATTTTGCCACCAGCACTATAGGGGTGTCTTCTTGCCTCCATCTTTAATCCATGGGGTTTGGCTGGGTGAGAGTTCAGGGACAGCCTTTATCTCAGGTCCCACCAGTTAGCAAATTCCTGCCCTCTGTTCACAATGGCTGAGTCAGGGAGATAAGCATGGGCCCACAATGAACCTGTGGGGTCAAGCCCAGGATTTTGTCTGGGGCCACTGAGAATAAGAAGCTCTCTTTCTGCAAGAGTGGCTAAGGTATTAGTAATCCCAAACCTGAGGGTGGTGTAGAGAGAGCCTGCTGAGAAGGGAGTAAACATGGAGAACAAGACAGCCAAGAGATACCCAAGAACAGCATATGAGAACCTGGATCCAGTTGTACCTGAAGTAAAATATACCTAAACTAGTTTCTTAATGGATATATGATTGGCATTTTGGGCATGAAATTCTACACATTGTAAGATGTTCACCATCCCCAGTTCCCACCAGCAAAATGAAGGAAGTTTCCCTAGTCATTAAAACAACCAGAACAACCCCCATTACTTTCATTTATCCCAGATGGCTGCCCTTGGCTTTTCAGTTACTTGAGTCAAGAATTTCCCCCTTTTTATTTATTCCAGTGGGTTTTCTGACATTTTCAAATAATGACTGACAGTCTGTCAACATTTTTGGGTGTCAGGGATTTAATCCTCAGCATACCAGTTGATCTTGATGTAGCCTGTCAGAGCACAGGACTAGTTCTGAGGAGCCAATGGCTAGCACAGGCAACCAGCAACATGGACAAATGAAAAATTGCCCAATTCTGGTTCTGGAAAATGGCACTGAGGGATAGACCACAGCATATCAGGGCCAGCCTTGGATGTTGGGGCAACATCTTGACCTGAATCAGGACACCTCTAGCTCACAAGCCCAAGAGGGACTCCCTTGTAGGCAGCCAAACATGGCCTCCTTTGGGAGATTAAGATAACCACTTACAAGGGCAATATCAAGTGAAAATGAGAACTCCCAACATGTTCAAATCAATAAGGATCATTACAAGATCCATAAAGATGGTGACAGGGTCTGTGAGGCCAAGCCAGTGGTGGAAGGCTGGCCTGAAGGAGAAGGGATTCAGGCCTTAGCATTTTTCTGAGCACCACAAGCTTTATGAGGGATTGCTGTGTCCTGCCTCTGCATGTTGGGTCTAAGCAAGAGAGAAGCACTTATCTCAGCATTAGAAGGGACCTCGAGATGCTCTAGTCCTTCCTTGTCTCTAGTATGGGCCTAGGGTGTGTTTTCTTAGGCACAGTTTAGAGTAACCAATAACCATCAATGACTCCCACACCTATAGGACAGAGCACAGACTTCTCCCAGCATTCAAGCCAGAGTCAACCATGGCTCCCCCATGTCCTAGTGTGTGGTCTTACAGCAGGCATCAGGCCTTGTGTTGCCTCTGATTCTCCATCTATAAATAGTACAATAGCAGCACTCACTTGATAGCAGAGTAAGTGTTGGCTGCTACAACCATCATTTTTAGAATTTCTGCTGCATTCAAGAAAGAGTCAGAGTATTGGATGTCAGAAGTCCTGGCTCTGCCACTCATTTAACTCAGAGCTAATAATATAATTTCTTAGAGTCTTAATTTCTTCATTTATGAAATGGGACTAAGGATCATACCTCAATGAGATGTTGTAAATAAAAGATTTTGAGTAGTATGTCAGTCCTTCTGTTTGGAAGGGCCCCAGGCCCTGGCCTCCCCTACCCTCTAAAAAGCACAGTTTAGGGGCACCTGGGTGGCGCAGTCGGTTAAGCGTCCGACTTCAGCCAGGTCACGATCTCGCGGTCCGTGAGTTCGAGCCCCGCGTCGGGCTCTGGGCTGATGGCTCAGAGCCTGGAGCCTGTTTCCGATTCTGTGTCTCCCTCTCTCTCTGCCCCTCCCCCGTTCATGCTCTGTCTCTCTCTGTCCCAAAAATAAATAAATGTTGAAAAAAAAATTTAAAAAGCACAGTTTAGGGAGAGATTCACAGAGAGGTCTCTAAGGGGCTTGGCTTCCTCTCCCATGAATCTTCACACAACTCTGGGCACCTCTACCAGATTAGCCCATCTTGTTACTGGCCAGTTTTCTGCTGAGGGCTGGCTGCTCAGTCCCTATCGCTTGCTCTGCAGCAGCCAGTATGTCTCTTCATGCAGACATTTATTTTTTATTTTTTTATATGAAATTTATTGTCAAATTGGTTTCTATACAACACCCAGTGCTCATCCCAACAGGTGCCCTCCTCAATGCCCATCACCCACTTCCCCTCCTTCCCACCCCCCATCAACCCTCAGTTTATTCTCAGTCTTTAAGAGTCTCTTATGATTTGCCTCCCTCCCTCTCTAACTTTTTCCCCCCTTCCCCTCCCCCATGGTATTCTGCAAGTTTCTCAGGATCCACATATGAGTGAAAACATATGGTATCTGTCTTTCTCTGTATGACTTATTTCACTTTGCATAACACTTTCCAGTTCCATCCATGTTGCTACAAAAGGCCATATTTCATTCTTTCTCATTGCCGAGTAGTATTCCATTGTATATATAAGATATAAAATATATCTTTATTATATACATATATATAATATGTATGGTGGGCATATTATATATATATATATAATATATATATATATATATATATATACCCCACTCATAACCTGTGCTCATTTAATTTTTATAGAAGAGTAAAATGGCTCCTTGCTAAGCTTTCTTCCAGCTCAGGTATATATGTGATAGTCAAAGAATACGGGTGGGTGTCTTGGTTAAGAAGTCAGTGAAAGCCTATTTCAGGAAGTGCCCTGTCATGTTTTAGGCTGGTGGGGCAGCCTTCTACCAGGCATTGGTCCGTCTGGCTGATTTAGGACAGGCCCACTTTTCTAGAGGTCAGTGGTCTCCTGAAGCCACTCCTGCTGGTGGATTCCAGGCACTTTTCTCCTTGTGCTTCAGAGAACAGCTCCCCACAGCCTGGGTACTCTGAGGGCCAGACAGACAAGGGCAGGGCCATGAATATGCTGGGCTTGGAGGCCAATTCTAGGCACTTCTGGAATTGATGGACTTGAATAACCACCAACACAAAATGCTTTCCCACAAGATAGGAAGTTGAGTCATCTGCAGAAAGTCACTCTACCTTCCAGGCAAATGAGCCACTGGAGGGGAGCTAGAGGTCCTGCACACCCACCAGCCTGTGGCTCAATACTTACTGTCTAGCCAGTGGATCTCCGGCATGTGTTGCAGATAGCTGTCTGGACAACCCTGGTCTCCTTAATGGCCCACCACCCTGCATTCTGCACATAGAAGCTCTCTGAGGTGGTGGAGGTGTAAGCCAATGGAATGGCCAGCAGAGGGATGCAGGGTGACACCTTCCCTGTTATGCTCCTATCCACTTGGGCATTTCTGCTCAGACCCTCTCAGCTTCTGCCCCAACCTCACTGCTCCCATCATCCAGACAAAAGACCTCTCCATGTTCATTTTTATTTAAAGACTCAGAAACACAGGTATCATAGTTTGTCATCACTGTCAAATTCATCCAAAATCACACACTGACATTTGTAACAAAAACATTGGTGTGTGTGTGTGTGTGTGTGTGTGTGTGAACTGTGCAAAGTACAAAGAACTTCTCAGCCAGGAAGCTGAGCTTGTTTGGGGTGCCAGAGTCTGGAATTCATAATGAGGCTGCCAGGGAAGTGCCTGCCCACTGTCTCCCCACTCTGCTTCTGTGGCCCTTTGGTGGACCAGTTGTCCTCATCCACTGACCTTGCTCAATGGTGCCTATGAACTCTACTGCATTCCTCAAAGCAAGTCACCTTGGCTGCCAAATGCCACTGATAACCAAGATGTGTAAGTTGCTGGGCCAGGGTAGACAGTGAGGGTTCAGGTAAGGTGTTGGTTTCATCTTAGTAGCCAAAATGAGTTTGTCCATTAGGGCAAGATATCCCAAAGGGTCTAATTCTGCTCTTGCCCTTGTCTGTGGGCCAAATGGTCATGAAGGCTGATGGATTTGGCTGAATATGTTTGAAAACAGCCCAAAGCACCAGGGCTGGTTGTGTACTTCCCTGCTCTCTGGGAGCCCCACCCGAAAGGATGTCCTGGTGATGGCTGGCCTATGGCATCCCTTCCTTCCCAAAGTCATACCAATACCTGACCCAACTCTGACACAAGAAGGTCCAGTTGATGCCTTGCAAAGGCACTGGATACTCGCCCAGCTCTCTGTTGTGAGGGGTGCTGGGCCCTGGTGGGGGGCTGCCTCACCCACAGTCACTAGGCTGTTTATCAATTCCTACCTACCACGAGCATTGTGTGGGTGGTGGCTGAGAGAGGAAAGAAGGTCCAAGTTAGTCTATTCTGTTGCTTGGTAACTGCCTTCGTTAAAAAAAAAAAATAAAAACGCTTTCCTTATTATCTGGGGATGTGAGTTAGTTCTGGTCTCACTGAGGAACACGTGTCTCCCTCAGTGTGTTAATCCATGCACATTTTTGGTGATGGCATGATTTTAAACAAGCACATGATTTTTGTGCATGGCAGACAACTAATTTGGCACCAATGGCAAATGGATACCTTCTGGTTGTCATTAACTCATGTAGGGCTCCCTGGGTTTAAGTTGGATTTCATCTTTCTTTGATTCAGAACAAATTTCTCAAGTCTATTAAATCTATGATTATCTGGAGAGAGGAGAAGAGCTTTTGTCTAGGTGTGATCCCACCGTCATGGTAGCCACCTGGCAGTAACAAATAGCCAAGTCACATCCCCAAATAGGAGCTCTGAAAATAAGTGTTTTTTATTTCAAAGGCATTCCACCAGGCAAGGGAATGTGTTTCTGGATTTTGTTGCATCCTTGAAAACCAGGGAGATCCTATGTTACCAAAGGCTAATTTAGTCAGCCTAATTTAAACTTGAGTCGCTTTATAAAAATAAAGAGAGAGGGAGTTTATGAATTGTGACTCTGAACTGACAAGAATGTATTCTTAAGGTGTGAATCTCTTGAGAACAAGACTGCCTGCATGACAGGACTTCTCCAGTCTGTTTCTATGGCAGGTCTGGGCTGCTGGGCTCATGAAGAGGCCTCAATGGACTCCACCCAGGGCAAGGTCCCAGGATCAAAGGTATTCTTCATCCTGTCTCTTCTCCCAGCTCCCTTGAATTCTTCAAATCTGCAGCAATGCCTCAAATCCCTTGTTCTCCTCATTGTACTTCCAGTCTCTAGACCAATATTTGTACTGCCTGATAGGGACACATTTATTAAAAAAAAAAAAAAAGACAAACCCATCATAGGGTGGGAAATCTGAATTGTGGTTAAAAACTACACATTTCAGTAGTGAGAAATCATACTTTGATAATGCTAATTGTAGTCATTTTCTCTAAAGCAATAAAAGAAAAATTCTGCCTTCCTAGGCTGGGGTTGACCTTCATGTTCTTTTTACTGCCACACAAAAGGCAATTATAGTGACCCTTACTTGAAATGCTTCCAGTTCTTGAATAATAATTACCACTGTCTAGACATAGCATGGGGCTTTGGTAAAGGTTTAAAGAAATTGGCTTTTTCTAAACTCCCTCCAACCACTTAAATGGATTCCCTCTTATCCACAGAATAGTAGCCAACACTGATATTGAGTGCGTGGACTTTTCAGTTTTCCAAAATTCACATGGTACATATAAAAATTCTGCCCACTTGATTATCATCTCAGACATTTTTTCTTTCAAGCTCAACCAAGTCATTATTGGTTTTACAAAAAGGCAGCACCAGATGTATGAAAAATAGGCAATGTATGACCTATTAGAAATATAGAAAGTCTAACAGCTTTACTTTAAAAAGATGTTGTAAGAAAGAAGCAATGCAAAGGGACAGTGGCGGCAAAACGAAACATGTGGCTTATAATACGATGGGCAGGAAACAAAGCCAAGTGCGATCTTGCGCCTCCAACAGGAGCTGCATGCTGGGCTTCCCCAGGGACTCTGGGGACCCAGCAAAGGCCCTGGGCCAGGAACACCCTTGCTGAGTGGCCAGGTGGCAGGTGACTGAGGTATATAGAGAGGTGATGGAGCAATCTGGACCCCCCCCCCCCAAGAAGCCCAGGGCAACCCATAAAGACAATCTTCAAACGCCCTGGGCGCCATGCCCACCGCCCAACCCCCACAGCCCTTCTGCAGCTTTCGGCCTTGCATAGGCAGCAAACAAGAATGCTGCAGCTTAGCAGTAAGTCACAGAGCAAATCAACCCGCATCAGCAGCTTCTCTTTTCAAAGATATTTCTTTACAGTTTACGCAGAGGGAAGCATTTTGTCAGAGAACAACCCCAGGGTGTGCTCTTGGTTGGGGGTTATGGGCTCCCACCCCCATCCAGGGTGGCCATGTCAGGAGCCTTGAAAGGGACCTGGGACCCTCAGGACAGCCTTGACTTCCCTTGTTGTGCCCTGGGGATCCCAGGGAGCCTTCATGCCTGGGGAGTGGGGTGTGGAGAGTGTGTCCTCAGAAGCTCTCTACGAAGCTTCCCGGGAAGAGACCGGTGCGGCCATTCCTCTGCAGGGTCCCCTTGTACCAGCCGTCCTCACGCTTCTTGTGCACAAAGACAATGTCACCTTCCTTCAGCTCGATCTCTGCCTCGCTCTGGGGAGGGTAAGAGACCACCACGCGGTACCTGGTGGGGGGGGAAACAGATACCACATTGGGTGAGTCTGACCCTAGGCTGGAGGATGACACCCCAGGGCCTGCTTGCAAGGTCTCTCTCTTTGTTCTTCCTTTCCTTTTCCCCATCTGGTGTAATTATTATAATTTGGGGTTACTTCCCCCACTTTTAAAAATTTCTACTTTGATTTTAATTTTTACACCACCTTTTCATTTTTTAATTAAAATTAAAAAATAATTTCCCCTCCGTGTCCTTTTGGAGCCCGATCTATGCAGCTGGAACATTTTTGCCTGAGAGACAGTCTCTCCCTCCAGCCCATTTTGGACAGTGGCCTCCTCTGAGGTGGGGCCTGGGACAGCCACTTCAGTCCTGGGGCAGGCACTGGGGTATGGGCGGGACACTTAGTTGTGTCCTCAGTTCTGTCCTGTCCTGGCTGC
Source organism: Felis catus (assembly GCF_018350175.1). Taxonomy (NCBI): domain Eukaryota; kingdom Metazoa; phylum Chordata; class Mammalia; order Carnivora; family Felidae; genus Felis; species Felis catus. Next base: position 51,185,810 of record NC_058370.1, read on the forward strand.
ATGATGCCAGGCTAGTTGTCCTGACCTCCGGAGTGTCAGCTTCTTTGTCTGAGGAATAGGGAGGGTGGGGGACGCCTCTTAAATGGATGTCCCACACGATGTGTGAAAGTGTTCTGGACCTTGTATGGTAAAATGGTCACTCTTTTTAAATGTGCTCCAAAAATCTTACCTTAGCACCTGAACTGGATGAAATCACATCATAAATGAAGCCCAATTTTTTACACATCTCATTTCCGAAAAACCTGGGTGCTTCCCTGCAGCCTCTGAGGCCTCTGTGGAACCTCATTTCAGACCAACATGACATAAAATCCAACTGGAGACATAATTGTTCCCATAGGGGACTCAAAGTGGAGCTGTGGGCCTGAGCTCTAACTTAGCACAGACCCCTGAACACCCCTCATGGCTACGGCAGGTCCAGGGCATGGGTGGGGGCACTGGGTGCTGCCACGCACAGCTCCCTGAATCTGAGACAAATCTGACCCTCTGGCTGGCAGCTGGCTGGGGATCCAGAGCCCCAGGATCAAGCACACATCCCACACCACACACCTGTCCACCGGGCCTCAGAGGAAGGTTAAAAAGAAGTTGTGCTCACTCTGAGGGTCAATGTTCTAAAACACCACCAAAGACAAACCAGCATGTGCCCTGATGCCCATGTTCCTCGCTGCTGCTCAGCCTGTCTGGAATCTTCTGTCCCCACCCTCCAGCCAGCTGTGCCTCCCTGCCCCCTCAGGGAACTCCTCAGGGGCAGGTGTGCTCAACACTAGACTGGGCCTGCACCTCAATGCTGAGGGGGAGGAGGGAGGAGCTGAGAGGGACATGCCCACCCCACTGGGCACGTGAAGTGAAGCTTCTCTGCAATGTCCAAGTCCTAACTGTGGGTGGGTTTTATAGCCGGGAGGATGCAACCACTCTCAATCCCTGAAAACCCCTAGCTGGAAGTCGCTCCAGAGCCTACATCTGGAGAGTTACACCCACATCTGGAGGGTTCCTCTCTGGTCATGGAGGCTGCCCCACTTAGGACCCCTGCTGGACCCTTGCTCCACTCCAGGTTCTCTGCAGTCAGCAACCACACAGTGAAAACATAGGCAGACCACAGCCTTCCTCTGCTCAGAACAGAAGCCAAAGTTGGGGAAAGGCTTCTATGTTCTCTTTGCTCTCTGAGCACATGTGCACTCCTCAATCTCCCCCAGCTCAGGACTCCCTTGCCCGGGCTGCTCTTGCCTGCCACTTCCCTGATGCTCTCTCTGGAGCAATCTCGCCTTCCACAAGCCAGCTGGGCCCTATTCACCATGCTTAGTGCTTAGCACAGGTCTCCCACACTAGCATGCAAGCCCCCAGAGCAGCAATTGTTACCCTGTGCTCCCTGCAGTGTGCCCAGTGCCTAGGACAAGACTTGCACACAGGAGCACTATTCATACATGCAGGAGGGCACCTGGAGGCCGGGGGGTGGTGCTGTCAGTCAGGTGGAGCTGCTGGGGAGCCAGAGTAACCGGGCAGGCGGAGGCGCAAAGGTGTCAGTGGCTGGTGGCAGCTGGCGCAGAGAGGTCCAGTGGTGCCTGTATCTGGGCCTGCAGCTCCATAGCAACCACCCAGCAAACAATGCCTCCCCCCAGCCCACAGTGTACACTTCAGCTCCTGCTGTCAGCCACTGGCCATAGGAGGGGAACGTTGGCCAGACTAATGGCCCAGGAGCAGGATGACCAGCAGGCCTTAAGGGACTGGGTCATCCATCCATGCATAGGAGATGAACCTGGGAGGAACCACATACTGGGTGGTTGGCAATGCTGGGACTCAGAGGTCCAGGGCCTGACCTGGACTAGAAAGGCCACCCCCAGGAGGCACTGTCCTGCTGCTCCCCTCTTCCCTGGCAGTGCCTGGCTGTGGTCCTGGCCCACTGGCTGGGGCAAGAAGGTGGGGTATTCCTTTTCCCTCAGTCTTCCTTGGGCTGTCGGCTGTGAAGGCCTGTCCCCTGGGTCGTGCCTCCCCCATAAGCCACAGCCATACACATGGCCTCTGAAAGAGATCATCCAGGTGTCCCAAGCAGCTGGCTGTCCTGAGGATCCTCAAGGGGCTCTAAATGTGAAGCCTCTGACCTGTACATTCTGCTTTTGGAAAACCAGGACATTATAACCAAAAGAGTTCCTATGTCAGCATTTCTTCAAATGTGGCCGTAGACTTCAGGGCCTCTAGGTCAGAATCCTGGCTCTGTGCCAGACCTACTTGATGAAACTGTGGGAATGGGGCCAGGAGTGTGGATTTTCAGCAAGTTCTGTGGGTGAATGTTTAACTTGCTATTGTTTGAGAATTAAGGTGAAAGCTCTAGGCAAGTCTTCGTTCTTCAACCACCTGCTCAGAGGGGTTGGGGTGCTGGCCCATTGGGGTTAGGACAGGGAAGCCATGGTTTGGGGCATCTGGGATTGGTGCTGTGAAGGCTGAGGAGACAATGCACAGGCAGAGAAGACCCAGGCTCCACTCTGGGGAGCTCACGGTCCCAGTTTATTCCAGGCTGTTCAGACCAGGGGGGAGAGAGAAAGGTGACTCCTGAGTCTGACTTAGCAGGCAAGCAGGGTTCCTACTGCTTAGGGACCAGTGCTGGCCAGGCATGCTGAGTGCTTTGGAAGGGCTGCAGGTTTAGGAGGGTTGGGCCAGTTCTCATAACTCTCTAGGCTCTAGATGCTGGCTTTGGGGGTATAAAGGAGAGAGAAAATACAGTATGCCTCTCGCTTTCCTCTCAGCCCAGAATCTCTGCAAACGGCTGCGTGCTGGCCACTCCCCGATGACAGATGGCCTTGAGGAGGTAGGAATAGTCTGTAAAATAAGTTCCCATATGTCCGGCACTCAGGCCGTGTGTGCAGCTACAGAGACCAGCACCAGCCCTATCTGTGGCTCTCTGCCACCCTCCACCTTTTCTCCAAACACCTGCCTCCTTCTCTTCCCCAAGGATGAGAAGGCAAAGAGTGAGATGATTTCTCAGACTTCAAACACAAGTTTTGGCTTTTGCCTCAACTGCCAGATGTGAAGCAAACAAGCAACTCTGAAAATGTAATTTGCTAGGAAAAAAAAAAAGTAATTTGGTGCTTCTGAGTAATTCAATGATTTAATGAGCCCAGATGGATGATGTGGGCCTAATGTATAAGAGTCGAGCATTTAACGTTCTTGTCCAGATCATTCCAAGACTCTGAGCTATTTTTCCTGCTGCATGAAAGTAATTGATACTCCCTGTTATAGACACAAAGGGCCAAATGAACAGTTAAGGACAGCAGCTACTCCTGTGTTATGACTGTGGCGTCATAAATTATAAGAGACTGCCTTGTGCTGAGCTAAGGTTAGGTCAACCACAACTAATTTTCAGACATAAGATTCAGGAAATCAAAAGGCTCAAAATCAGAATGAATTCTTACCACTGCATATTGCAATTAGCTTTATGTGTGAGGTTTGGCATGTCCTCCTCCTGTGTCATCTGCTCTCCTCCTGACAACAGGGGTCACCGGGAGGCCCTCTGAGTGGCAGGCTTTTCAGAGCATTTGCTTCAGTGCCTACTGAGGGCGAGTGACCCTCGAGATGGTGGATGTGATCATCACAGAGCAGTTTCCCTCTAGGAACTTGGAAATAAGAGTATGCCTAAACCCCAAACACTAAGCTATAATATCAGCACATGTATTAGGTGCTTGTTGCTGTTATAACAAATTTCCACAAACTTAGTGGCATAATTTCTTATCTTACAGTTAAGTCAGACATCCAATGTAGTCACCCAGAGTGCATTCCTTTTGAAGGCTCTGGGAGTAATGCACTCCCCTGCTTTTTGCAGCTCTTAGAAGCTGTCTACATTCCTGGCCAAAGGCCCCTTCCTCCATCTTCAGAGCCAGCAATGGCCAGTTGAGTCCTCACACTGCATCACTTTGACCCTCTCTGCTGCCTTCCTCTTCTCCTTAGAGGGACTCTGTGATCACACTGGGCCCGCCTGGATAATCCAGGATAATCTCTCCATTTTAGAGTCAGCTGGTTAGCAACTTCTATCATGCCTGCAGCCTTCATTCCTCTAGGCCATGTAAGTCCCCCATGTAAGTCACAGTTTGGGGGATCAGGGCACAGACATCTTTGGGAAGCCATTGTTCTGCCTACCATGACACATAATAGATCAAAAAAACTTAAATCCTAACAAAGCCAAACAACTCACAGGCCAGTAAGAGGTGAGGATAAATAGACTGAGTGTGTGAACATATGGGAGAAAAGATTGTGCCAATAAAAAGTAGAGGAAGGGGTGCCAGGCAACATTGGGGGCACCACCATCTTATTATTGTATATGTCATACCATTTCATATAATCATATATGTCATTTAATATGTTATTATTGCTCTTATTATGAATTCATAATTTCCCAGGTATTGATCTATGCATTTTACAAATATTATAACTATCAGATAGGTATTAATATCCCCACTTTGTATATGGGGAACTGGGACTCGAAGAAATGAAGATGCCTATTTGGGTGAAATGGATGATAAGAGGTAAGTGTGCCGATATTTCAGAGCCACTCTGCAACTTCTCCGAGGTTCAAGAGAGCCAGGAGGCAGGCATCCAGAGGATGGGTGCAGGGCGGCTGGCCCAAGAACTCAGCCAGACCTGCCCAGGGTCAGCATATCCCTGCTGGGGAGATGGGACGTTAGACAGTACTACTGGATCCCATAACTATACTGCTGTTATGAGTTCCCCAAGTAACCTCCAGAAATGTGGCTCCCTGCACATTGTCCATAGGGCATAACATGTCCAGATGGTCCAAGGATTAGGTTCCCGAGGAAGGGTTAGTAATCGGCACTCTGGTTTACACATCAGGCCTGTGAGTTTGGCTGTTATAGATTTCCTGAGAGCTGAACCTGCCTCTAGTGAGCTGACGTGCAGGCCTGGCCAACCAGACCTGGGGGAGTTCTCCATGGTTCACTCCTCTGGGCGGCCCAAACTTCCTTCCTCTGGGAACAGTTAGGAGAGACGCTCCCAGTGTCTTCCTGAATCCTCAGGAGGGAAATTGTTACATCCCAGGGAGTTTGTACATAGGAGACACTCAGAACATGCAAGAGGCAGCCTTGTAGCACCCAGAGCCTAGCCACTCCAGGTGAGAGATGCCCCTTCCTCAGTGAGCTAGTGGTGGAAGCCTTGAATCTGAGCCCCACCTGCCCTTTGCTGCTCTCCCCCCTTCAAACCTTAAAGTGGCCTTGCACACGGCAGGCACTCTGCAGATACGTGGCTTGCAAGTGAGTGCCCAGGGCCTCCATAGCAGGGATTCCTGTAACAGCTGCTCCCCTCCAGCTGTGAGCTAAGTTTTATTCACAAGCCTGCAGGGCCCAAGGCCAAGCACTTTCTGGAGCTGTCCCAGCCTGAAGACTAAGCCTTTCCACTGTTACACCCTTGCTCCAACATGCTGGGGCTTCCTAGGACACAAGGCAGCCTAGGGACTGCACGGGGCGAGAGAAGGGGGCATTTGGGGGCTCATTAGGCAGCAGTTTCATTTCAGGCTGTATTTTGAAAACTCTCATCACTAATGAGCTTCACAGAGTGCTGGGGACAAGCAGGGTGCCAAAAGTCTCTGGGTACAATAAGCCCTGATTAGATGGAATATTCACAGAATGAGAGTAATTCTCTGATCTTTTTAGTTAATCATGACTTCCATGGTTTAGTAGAACAGGGTATTTTAAGACCTTTTATTAAGGAGTCTGGAAGTTGAGGGATCTAGGGAGAACAGAAACTTAGGGGAGACATGAGAACAGCTTTGAAATATCTCGGCCTATCTTTCTCAGGAGCCACCAACTTTGTTACCTGGGGCAGAGGGACTGGGAACCACATTAAGAAATCATAGGCATCTGGGGGTTGGTCTTATGGAAGGATGAAGGTTCTGACATGAAAGAGCTGCCCAAAGTTGGAGGAGGCTCCTTGGAGGGAAATGGAGAAAGAAAGAGAACATGTGTGTCTGTGTGTGTGTCTGTGTGTGTGCCTGTGTGTGTGTGTGTGTGTGTGTGTGTGGTGTTTGTGTGAGATGTGAGGTGTCTGTGGTATATGGTGTGTGTGAAGTGTGTGTGTGGTGTGTATGTGTGTGTGGTGTGTGTGTGTATGGTATATGGTGTGTGTGCATGTGTGGTGTGGTATGTGTTTGGTGTGTGAGTATGGTATTTGTGTGAGATGTATGTTAAGTGTGTATGTGGTATGTGTGTGTGTGTGGTGTGTATATGTGTGTGGTGTGGTATGAGGTGTGTGGTGAATGTGTGATATGTGGTATGCGTGGTGTCTGTGTGGTATTTCTGTGAGATGTGTGGTATATGTTGTGCATGTGTGTATGTCTGAGGATGTGCGTGTGTGTGGTATGTGCTATATGTGCACATGTGGTGTGGTGTCGTGTTTGCTGTGTGTGGGGTGTGGTATGGGTGTGGTGGTGGGGGGGTGTGTATGTGTGTATGTGTGATGTGAGGTAAGGTGTGAATCCAGTCTCCTCAGGGCCTGGGGGTTTGCTGTGGGGAACGCACCTCACAGTAATGGATCCTGCTGTGACGGAGTTTGGACAGCAAGTATATCTTGCACCAACAAGGGGGTGGTGATCAATTGCTGAGGATCCAGAGGCAGATGCTGATATCCTGGCAAGGCTGTGATATGGTCCATACTGTTTTAAAGCCAGAGACACCCAGATCCCTTTGTGGGCAAGTTGCACCTTGGGCAGCTGCTGACCATGCTCCTCAAAGTGGTTCAGAGACCAGGCTCTGTGGCTGGAAAGCCTTGAATTCAATCTCTGGCTTGGCTAATTACTTTTAGCTGTGTGATCTCGAGCAAGTTACTTAGCCTTTCAAGAAGATGAGGATACTAAATTCGTAGGGTTGTTACAAGAATCACCTGAGGTAACACACACAAGGCACCTAGAACAATGCCAGCAGATGCTAAGCTGCATACACAGCATGGCCATTCTGGGTGTTTATGGCCCAAGTCCATACTGATTGTTGAGTGTCTGAATCTCCCCCTGCACAGAGCACAGAGCTTTCATTCTAAAAACAGGTGTAAATATGGACTGACATGACAACTGCTTGTCGGAAATACGTAACCAGCTCATGTTGTCCCTCCGCTGCCCGTGGAGACTGTTCTCTCAGTGGCGCTGGATCTCAACACCACAGCATCAACCCAGCCCTGAAGCCCATCATCTGGGTATGCCTTGGCAAAGTGGACTGCAGCTTATTTGTGTGGTCTGAGAGCTAAGAATGCTGTTACAATTTTAAATGGTTGAAAAAGAAATCAAAATAAGAAAAATATTTCATGACACAAGAAAATTAAATGAAATTAAAATTTTGGTGTCCATAAGTAGAGTTTTACTGGAGTGCCCACGCCCATTGCTTCCATATTGTCTATGGCTGCCTTCATGCCGGCACAGCAGAGGTGAGAGTTGTGACAGAGACCTGCAGTGTCTGCAGAATTTACTATCTAGGCCTTGACAGAAAAGGCGTGTCACCCCCCATTTAGACAGAACTTAACTAGCCCTGCATTGGCACTGGGGGTTAGTGGATGCGCAGGACAGTGGTGCCCTTCTCAGGCTTCAGCACTGGGGTCCATGGGGAGGAGCTGGCCATCAGGCAGTGAGTCCGAGGTGAGGGAGGATTCAGACAGAAATGCCAGGACTGTTTCCTGAGGAGACTGCTCGCATGTTTACTATTTAAGCAGCGTTCCAACAAAGAAGGCACATGGAAGGGAAAGTACTTCTGTGCTATCCAGATTGGACACCATCACCTCTCACTGGAGTGCCTTCAGCCCTTATCTGAAGCTCTCTAAGGACTAACTCAAATGGGCCCATCAGCTGAGCAAGATGCCAGCCTCTGACCCCTTATAAAAGTCAAGCACGTGAGGGCCCTCAGTGGACTCAGTTTACTGCTCTGTATAACTCTAGGCTGAACTCTATGAAATTTCTGGTTTTGGTAAAAAAAAAAATGAATGTTGTCACTTTTGTATGGTTTAACCCAACAGACTATATACCTTGAGGCCAATTTGGGGGTAATGTTTTATAATTCTAACATGTCAGAGTGGGTTGAGCCTCAAGAAAAGCTGCCTCTGGGGTGGGGTACACAGGCCATGGGACTCAGTCCAGGGGTCCACTCCAGGTTTCCCACAGGGTTGAGGGGAGACAGTCCTCTCACTAGCATCATTGCTCACTCTCTGGGCTCAGTGCCCCATCAGTTCTGCCAAGTTTCCTGATGAATCCCTTGCAAATCCCAAACTCAGGACCCATATGGATTCAGAACATGAAATAGGCTCCTCTTCATTCCCAAATGCTTTTTATCTTTTTTTTAATGTTTATTTTTTATTTTTAAGGGAGACAGAGAGAGAAAGAGCAAGCGAGCAGGGGAGGGGCAGAGAGAGAGAGGGAGACACTGAACCCGAAGCAGGCTTCAGGCTCAGACATGTCAGCAGAGAGCCCGAGGTGGGGCTCGAACTCATGAACTGCGAGATCATGACCTGAGCTAAAGTCAGATGCTCAACCAACTGAGCCACCCAGGCGCCCCCCGCTAATGCCTTTTATCTGATGCTCACCATTCAAGCTCAGGAACTGAGTAGATGTGGGTAAGAGGGACATTTGGTAAATTTAATCCTCAGAAAATCCCTATTGTCACTGCTCCCCCAAAATGACTCCAATCTCAGAGACCAGCCCATACCAAGGCCCCAGAAGATACGAGCCCACCCTCCCTGCCCTTACCTCTCCCTGGACAAAGGCTTGGGCTCCGGACGGATGGCAGCCATGGAGAGAGGCGCTTGCCTGGAGGGAGATGAGGAGAAGTTCAGATCCAAGGAGCCTGCCTTTCTGTGCAGTGGCTCCATCCCCACTGCACCCTGCATCTCGCTCTCTATGGGGCAGGACCCTGCCCTGCCATGGATGGACAGTGAGGATACTTCGGGTCCCACGGCACCCTGGAGTGAGGTGTCCACTGCCACCAGGGCATCGTGGGTTGGAGAAATGGATGGTGGGGAGCGAGATTTCTTCTTGGTAGACGCCCCAGCAAGAAGCTTCAGCAGCCCACTTTTCTTCTCTTTCTGGAAAGACACACAGAATTGAAATCCAGTGGGTTAATACTCCTAAATGCCCTTGTTGGAGGAGGGAAGTATAATCTTGTTTGGAAACTTTAAACATAATCTTGTTAAGCAGGTTAGAGGAAGAAAACAAAGCTAAGACTGAAAGGTTTTCCAACTCTTGTTTTCTTTCCTTTCCCCAAATCTGGTGCAAGTGCCCAGAACAGACCCAGGAGGCCCTGGGGCAGACCAGAAGGTGCTATTCCCAGGAGAGGGTGCTGTTCCCAGGAGAGAGTGCTGCAGGAATAGGGAGGTGGGGGGGCGGGGGGGCCCTCCCGACAACACACCTCCTCACCATCACAGGACCGTCCCAGACTGGTAAGACTCTAAGGAGCCAGGAGTCAACATCATTTGTCTCTCTTTACCTGGGAGAAGTGTGTAATTATTTTACATCAGGCTGAGATTAGCTTCCTCAACCCACACCGGGTTTATAGAAGCAAAGGTCATGTATCCTAGACACAGCTTCATTGGGAAACTGGGCAACACTGTATTCAAACTTTTCTGGCACAAAATTATTTATACCACACAAGAAACCTGCAGTGTGTGTGTGCGCGCGAGCACATGTGTGCATCACATATATTCCCCAAGAAAGCCATTTGAAGGCAGGGAGGACCCGAGCTGAGGTCTCAGAGCTGAAGCAGCCCCCCATGGGGGCAACTTCTCCTCATGCCCTGAATTCTGTCAATGGGAAACACCCTGATAAAACTGCTTCACTCAGCAGGTGGCTTCCTTATCTTAAGAGAGCTATTACAGGATATGACAACATTCAGGTCGTGGCTCCTTACATACAAAACTAATGAGATAATCAGAAGAATCTGCCCTTATAATCATGAGGCTATCGATATGCTCCCCTACTAGGATGTGTAGACACCTCTCCTGCTCCATAGTTCACTCCCAGTTCTCATGGAGGACTCCCCACCACACACCCCACACCAGTGGCAGGCACGACCAGTATAGGGTCTTCATCAGAGGCCCCATTTAGTACTCTCTTGGCCCTGAAGGAGCTTCTCTCCTTAGTCTCACATCCTGGGAGCTCAAAGCAGACTCTCAATATGTAAATGAGAGCCAGGTTGGGGTGGCAACACAGACCTGGAGAAAGAAAAGATCCAGGCAGTGTCCTTGGGTGGCCTGGACCAGCCACCATGTTTGCTCTGAATTCTGCATATCACTGTCAGTGAAGGAGCACCTCAGCCTCCCTCAGCATGTGCTGATTACACTGAAGCACATAAGGAAACATGATAAACATTGCTATCTAGAGAGTTGTTTGTGAAAGAGAAAGTGTGTACATGCAGAGGTGCTTTTAGAACAACACGCTTGCCTTGGAATCTGACCATTTTTATGGCTTTAATAGAGTTCAGTTTTTTAATGTTCAATGGAAATTAGGTGGCAGGGCACATGGCGTAAAACAATGGCAGCACACGGAAGTCTGAAAGTATAGCCACTGAGTCAGTGATGCCTATCAAAGAGTCTGCTTTGGTCACAGGGCTCAGTAGACCCTGAGGTGGACAGAAGGCAGACATCCTCTTCTCACCTTCCTGTCTGCAGGGTTAGAGGCTACTGGGGGATGATTTCAGCATCACCACACTGATGCTGAAATCTTCTTAAAATTCACATATTAGGGATATGCATATCCTTAAGCTAAGTCAATAACACTTTAGTATGAACAAGTCCATGTTTTTTTTTCCTCTACTGTTAGCACTGATATTGACAGAAAGAAGGGAAGTAGATGTTCTGAAGACTGTACATAGTGAGGAATTTCTGGCATGGGTGATCCCAAGGCTGGTGGGGAGCAGGTTGGTGTGGGGTAATGCAGCAAAGGGCAACCCTCTCTGTTTATGTTTCCTAGCTCTGTCCTGCTTCAACATCCATAAAGGAGTTCTGTGACACACTTAGGAGAGTTTCACTAGTTTGGCCACGAGGGGGCACCACATATCTGGCTCAGAGGGATCCCTGTCTCCCAAGTAGCTGGGGCTCCTGAGGCCACTGCCATTGAGAGGTGCTGGTGGGTGGCAGTGTGTGTCTGGTTCCTCATGATGACAGTCTCCTAACCTGAGACCATGAAGGGGAGGGCACTAGAGGTAGGAGGACACAGTGTAGGCGTGAGGGGTGGTGTCTGATGGTTCACGGCCCTCTGGGGGCTCCGGAAGGATGAGCCTGCCCAGTGAGTCTAGGGAGCCATGTGTACACCCAAACTAAACACCCAGATGCACAGAATGCAGGTCGAATATCACAAAAGCTACATGCTATCAAATTCTCAAATTCCAGTTATTAATCCAATGGGATGGTGAAGCTGGAGACTGTACAACTTCAAGAACTGTATACATACATAAGCATATGCACTTACATAAAATTATGCATGGCATGAAATGGATCTGCAGCCCAGCCAAAGCCCTGAGGGGACAGGAGCCACTGCCTGGCATAGTCTGTAGTCCCTGAAGGGCTGTGGGTTGACCTGCCTTTGCTGCTGCCATCTTGGGCTGGGCCTAGCTCATAGAGATCAATAGGAAAGGGTGCAGGCCAGCCCTGGCATCAGGCCATGTAGTCTTCTGGAACCAGAGTGTGAAGCCTGGACACTCGGCCAGCAAACATGTGTGGAGCAATTTGACAGCGCAGGGACCGCCCCTCTGGGCCATGATGCTGGAGTGTCGGCTGGTCCTGCCAACAATCCATAAGTCAGGGTGCACGTGCCCAGTGGGGGAGCACCTGTGTGCAAGATGTGGCCAGTGTCCCAGTCAAAGGGGCTCCATGTGGGAAAGCGTTTTCAGAGTGACTGTCCCCATGCCCCTGGGACAAGTGTTGGCTGCACCATATCCACCTACCTCACCTATATTCAGAGCTAGTGTCCCTGGCCTCTTCTACATATGAATTAAAGGTGGAAGGAGATAGAATGAGGACGTGCCCAGGGCAGGTAGGGAGCCTCCTGTTAGAAGTTTCAGGGGTAAAGGGCGCCTGGGTGGCTCAGTCAGCTGAGTGTCTGACTTCGGCTCAGGTCATGATCTCATGGTTTGTGGGTTTGAGCCCCACGTCGGGCTCTGTGCTGACAGCTCAGAGCCTGGAGCCTGCTTCGGATTCTGTGTCTCCCTCTCTCTCTGTCCCTCTCGACTAGTGCTCTGTCTCTGTCTCTCAAAAATTAAATAAATGTAAAAAAAAAAAAAAAAGAAGTTTCAGGAGTGAAACCATGGCCCTTCTTGGGACATCCCAGCAGGTTAAAAAGATAAAAGGAACTGACCAGGGCCCAGTTGTCAGCCAGCATGACAGCTCTTGTGGTCCATATGGTGGTGTCCTGCCTCATGAGCAAAGAAAAGGTCTGATCAACAAACACTCTGTTGCAAGACACAGGACAGAAAGCCCTGGAGCCACAGGCTGTGCCACAGTAGGGTGTGTTGTGAGGGGAAGATAAAGCCACTGGTCTGCTTAGCATGTTTGCATGGAAATCCAGCCTTAGCTGTGGTTTGGAAAGAGGTGCATGAATGTGATGGATAATTTTCCTGTCTCAGTTTTCCAGGATTAAGTATGACTGATCACTTTCTTAATTTGACTTTGGCAAATACTTATGTCATGACTGGAATACCCTCTCCTTTGCTGTCCATGATAGAATTCTGCTAATGCCTTCAGGATCCAGTTACTAAACGTTGCTGTGAAATTTGGTGAACTATCATGCACACAGAATTCATGGAATATGGATGTAGATATTCCAAGCCCTTCCCCTGGTGGCTGCCCTATTCTGGGTGATGTATGTTAGAATCAGCTAATGGGCACTTTGAAGGTGGTGGGAAAAGGCTCACCAATCAATATAGGGGCAACACCATTGGACAATAAGAGGTTTTAGAGGATACAATTTTGGGTTAATGTGGGCTAAAAGTTTATCAAAGAACGATGGGTTTGTTGGGGTTTCTCCAGGGACCAGGACTAAATTAGGGACTTTTATGAGCCCAGTGAGATGCAGAGAATGGTATCCCCTTTATATTTTTGGAGCTCATTTTAGGTATGTTTTAGAGGAGTCACTGCTTTCCTACACAACTTTCTGTCAGCATTCTGCTGTCTCCATCTGTGGCCTAAGTTCCCCTCTCCTGAGGAGGGTCACTTTCCATCCCTAGGTTGCTCTGAATGGCCATGGTGCAGCCATTTCAGCCTTGTGGGGGTCCTCCAGTCTGAACTGTGGGAACAAAATGCCTGCCTCCCTCTCATCTTCTGTCTTCTCCCCAAATGAGTGATAAGCTACTTACTGCTTGTCCTCTGTGAGGCCGTTCACAGCTCCCCATGCAGACAACCTGCCCTTGCTGCCTGCCTCCTCTTCCTCTGTCAATGGAACAGGATAGGAGCACAGGGGCAGCCCAGGCTGGTGCATGAATACCTAGCTCTGAGTCCTGATTCCACCGACACCAAGTTGTTAAGATGACAAATGGAAGAGTGCTTTTTAAACTATGAATGCATGTTACAAATACTTGATTGTGTGGCTGTTTTTATGACGTGTTTATATGATGTGCTATTTTTAGGTTTTTGCAAAACACCTACAACCTAGTTAGCTCACAGTACATTTTTGTTAAAGGAATAAAATCCATTTCACTTCCACCTGAGGCAGTTGTGTCACTGTTAACCCTCAGATTGCCTTGAGAGATCTCCACAGGCCAACACAGGGTCTCTTGGCTCTCCAACTTTAGGCACAAAGAACCAACCAGAGAGTTGGATAGAATGTAAATGTTAGCCCCACTCTCAAAGATTCTAATTCAGCAGGTCTGATATGGGGGCAAAAAAAGTGATTCTGATCCAGAACCCAGGAAGGGATCAATTATAAGCCAACGGTCATGTGTCAACCTGTTAATGATTTCAGAAGACTACAGATAGTGCTGTAAAAACCCAGATAAGGGACCAGCTGCATGGGAAGGTGACAAAACAAGGAAATAGGTTCACTGAGCACCTACTAAATTCCCAGTCCAGGGGACTTGCATGGGTTTTAAAGCTGTGTTTTGGAATATTGGTGTGGATTTATGTGCTGATTCTGATCTGAGGGTCTGAGCTGTCCACCAGCTCCCAGGTGGGGTCGGCCTCCCCAGTTGTACTTTGAGTGGCAAGGGCTAGTGAATGAGTAGAGGTTCAGCAAGCAAGGCAGGTCACATCAGGCAGAGGCTCAAGCCAAGGACTGCAGGCACCAGATGAGGCTATTACAGAAGTGCTGGCTCTCAAGATACACAAGTACTTTTGAAAAGCCTCCCTCAGCATATAAACAGAGCACAGTCATGTTAGAGAAGAGCTTATGAGTTACATTAAAAAATGTATGTGTGATGCAGTGCCTGGGTGGCTCAGTCAGTTAAGCATCCAACTTTGGCTCAGGTCATGATCTCATGGTTGGTGAGTTCGAGCCCTGCATTGGGCTCTATGCTGACAGCCAGGAGCCTGGAGCCTGCTTCAGATTCTGTGTCTCCTTCTCTCTCTTTCCCTCCCCTGCTCATGTTCTGTCTCTGTCTCTCTCTCAAAAATAAACATTAAAAAAAATTGTGTGTACACACACACACATATATATATACACACACACACTAAAATAAAGTCATATCTTACTTTAAAAGAACCATTTGGTAACCTAATATTAAAAAAAGAGACATATTTGAAGGTGTTCCTTCATTATAGGAAAACTATAAAACATTTTACATAATAGAATAATAGTTTTTCTGTTATGATAAAAATAGGGGTCTCCCTAGGGGCCTTAATTGTTTTATAGAACATCAATGTAAAAACTTGGCAAAAGGAAAAAGAAATCTAAAGCTTAAATTAAGAACTGCTGGGAGTTAAGAGTCAACCAAAATTATGGAAAATTCTCTGTGAAATTATAAGAAGCCAAGGGCTTTTATAAATTTGATTTATAAATGTGATGTTAAAATTTTCAGAGATACAATTCATTTCATTAGAATGAAGTAAATATGTAAACGTGACCTATTGTGCCACATTTTTTTTTAATCAGGTTGTCTCCTTTGTTAATGTATGCTAAAGAAGGTGGCCACAGTTCCTCTCAAACAGACTTACCTTCTTAACTCTTTTTTGCTTAGGGCAACATTTACAATCACTGGTCGGGCACACACAGAACACTGGACTACATACGGTGGGTAGCACATAGACTCAGAATTGATTGCTTAGCTCTGATAATCTGGAAAAACCTCAGCCTGAAAAATCCCCAAATGTTTGTGCCCGTGGATGAGTATATGCTCTGTTCAAAGTCAAAGGGGCAGTTGAGAACTCTTTACCTTTGAGAACAAAAGATCAAACATAATCACACATTTTCACTCTGCATTTGCATGAACTGAGATCCAGGCAACAATGGTCATAGGTCATGGGTCATGTTCAGATCTTGTGTCAACACTCAGTGATCTGGGAGCATCTGAAGACTCTCTGAGAAAAGCATAGAGATATTCCTCCAGACTGTTAATATCAGTTATTAACAGGGATGATCAGGCATAGGAAGGAGGATCTGGGCTTTTGTGAGACACTTTCATATTTGAGTCATTAAGTCAAATGTGTATTTCTTTTTAGTTTAAGAGGGGGAACATAATAAAGGCAAAAACTGCAACCTATTGCTTTGAACATAATAGTTCACATCTAGTGATGTGATGAACCAGAGAGAATTTTTGTTATTAGCTTATGGAGAAGATTGTCCTATAAGACGGAACAGTAGGGGTGGCCTCGAGGCTTGGGCAGATTGGATATAATGATGGGGGTGGACTGATGGGTGATTTGGTCTGGCTGAGGGATCAGAAGGTGTGAGGCAGATCTCGCCAAAAGGAGGGGTGAGGTGTGCCTGTGAGATGAGAAAGGAAGCGGGACAGCACATTTTGGTGGCTGAGAGGGCCAGCTGAGGGGTCTAAAGTCAGCTTGGCAGACACTGGGAGCTGCACGAAGCAGGGGAGTGAGTGACTCTGGATTGGCAAGGTAAACAGTTTGCGGTCATGGGTAAGGGGACTGAGTGGGGACCGTGGGGCAACAGACAGTGATGGTGACAGTCACAGGGCATTTAAAGGGAAGGTGATGCCAACTCCTACCAGCTGGAGACAGGAGGTGGGGGATATGTGCCCTGCAGCAGTGAACCTGCTCTGTGTGAGCATGTCCCTGGCAAACTCTGGCTCACACAACAGATAAAGAAAGCAAAATGAGTTTAGGAAGATGGTCAAATAATTCTCAGATGCTACATCAACCTATGGGCAGTCAGGAAAATCATGTGGCCTCTGGGAAGGCCAGAGCTCAGAGAAGTGGGGGTGTCAATCCTCACAGCTGTTACAATGACCTGAAGCTGTCTGTACATTTAGGAAGGAGCTGGTGAGACTAAAGCATGGTCAGAGGCCTGATGCGCATGGATTTGTCATGACAAATAGTGCGGGGCCTTCAAGGAGCCTCTAGATAGTCAAACAAGGAACACGGTGCATCCTTATCTTAATATATTGAGATGGGCTCCTAGGTAGCAAGTTATACTCAGAAGTCTTTTGATTAGAATTTTATGTTTGGAAAGTTTCCTATTGGAGATGGGGAAAGGGTAGTTAAAAGCTATGCCCTGTTAAAATTTTGATGGGGAAAAGCACATCTCAGGTTATGCCTGAACACACAGTTACTGTAAGAGCAGAGAAGGGTTTTTAACAATGTAAATATGCAATGTGTCTTCATAAAGGGAAGAGGAATTAAAGATCTATCATAAATAAAGTGGAAGAAGTTAACAAGCTAATTAAAAGAGACATAAAAATTGTGTATTTAGCTATCGGCTATTTTAAACATTAAAACACATCTTCAAAAATGCTGCCCTCACAAAAGACCAAAGATGAAAATTGATTCACGAAAATAACGAAGAAGGGAAACAGCAGATAACAGCATGCCAACCTAATTGTGCTTTCTCCAGCTTTTGTTTTTGATGGGAGGGATGCCTGCTGCAGCATGCTGCTTCTCTTGCCCTTCCTGAGGATTGAAACCATTAAGTGAAGCCTTAGTTCAGTGCTCTGCATGTGGCACTATGCTAGGCACTCTGAAAAGGGAGCTGAATGGACAGAAGAAAAAGCAGGGGTTGGATTTGTGTCCTTCGAAGCAGAGCCACAGGCATTGTGATCACAGCAATTTGTCAGACTCAGAAACAGAAGAAGAATACTCAAGAGCTGGGCCTGGCAAGTGGTTTTAGGTGACCAGCCAAGTTCAATGCAGCAGGAAAGAAAGAGTTCCTGAAGTGGAGGATACTGTCTCCCTGAGGAACTTCAAGCAGATATTCAGCCACATCATGACAGCCTTGGAGACAGATAGAGCTGGGTGTCACTGTCATTTATCAGTTGACTGATCTTGAACAAGTCACTTAACTGCTCATATGCAAAATGGACAACATAATTACATATATAACTAATTACACTGCAAATTCTTTCTCGAGAACTCACTATGAACCAGGCACTGTTCTAAGTCTTGGACATAATTAGCTCTTAGGTTCTTAAAACAGCTCAATAGAAAAACATAGTCTCTGAGATTCTAAACCACAGATGCAGGGTAATCAACCAGAAAGTTGCACAATCTGGATTTGAACCCAGGACTCGATTCCAAATTTTAATGCCAGCTGTAACTGCTTTGCCCTGAGAACTAATCCCAATATGGCACCAATAAGTGGGAGGCACCCTGCAATACACTGTTGAGGTTTTTGTGTGTTTAAGTCACTTCACAGAAGGGCACTGAAGTACACACATAGAGCGATGATTACAGAACTCTAATGAGGGCTGCATCATGATGAAATACAGGGTTGCCAGTTACCCACCACCCTTGTGACACAGGCAACGCTTTGCTCTCCTGGGCTGCTTCTTCAGGATGGGATATTGACAATACCCTCAGCACTGATAGGAGGACTGAATGAGGACAGCAGGTAAAGCACCTAGCAGAGCGCCCTGCACATAGTAGGCTTTCAACAAGGAATGGCTGTTATGAATCTCAGCTATGGTGGTGGTATATGCCAGCACTGTTCATGCATTCATCTGGCCCTCAGCCAGCATTCATTTCCTGGTAGCATGGGCTGAGGTCAGAGGAATGACGACAGCACATCCGGTTATGCACCCACAAAGGAAGATCAAATAGGACTGAAGTGCCAGCTACATGTCTCAGATCCTCCGGAAGCCTCTTGTGCAACGATAGGCTGAGAATACCCTCTCAGTCCCTGAAACAGCGCACCCAGGCTCCAAACATGAAGGAACCCCCTGGTCTCTGGTCTAGGGCAGGAATGCTGCAAGCAACAAAACCACACTAACCATGTTGTTTTTCCTTGTTTTTTTCACACTCAGCTCACTTGGTGCAAAGCACAAGGTACCCTTTCCAGCTCCCAGCAGAGTAAATAAATACAGTGACAATAAGGTGGGGACTAGAGCTATGAACCCACCTCGGTTGGGCCCCTTGTTACCCTGAACCTGACCTGTCCAGGGCACTGACATTCCTCATCTCCCATTGAGAAAGGCCCTCTCTTGGGCTCCTCCACCCTGTATTATGGCTTCTTTTCCTGCCTTTCTGCACAGCTGCTGGATTCTTCCCACCAGCACCACGCCTTCCCCCCCACACCCCCCTACCCTGCCCCTCTCCTCAGGTGCAAACGCTCCTAGACTCGGTTTCTTGCTTCACTCCTTAATGTTCTCTTGCTGGAAGCTTTGACACAGGATTGGCTCTTGAATTCTCTCTTCTGCGGTGAAAGTATCTCTAGTGCCAAAGTCTCAAGTGAGCTCTAGGTCTTTTATCTGCAACTTCATCTAGACATTCTTTTAAGACTGAAATCACATGAATAAAACCATCAAAAGATGCCTGAAGTTCTGAGCTGGAGAACTGGGGAGCCTCCCTCTGCCCAGCCCTGATTAGAGAGAGCCAGAGGTGATCATGTCCCCCATGCCTGTGCCCAGTTGAGTGGCCAAGTGACCCGAGGGGACTGAGGGGCAAAGATGGAGGGAGTGAGTCTGAGAGAGGTGCTGGGAGCTTGTGCTCTCAGCACAGTGTACAAGCTGGTACCCTGGCACTGTGCCATTTGTCCCTGTCCTCCTCTACAGAGGGCAGCAGCCTGAGGGCACCCCAGCTACTCAGGACTGTCATGTCCACACTTGGATGGGGGCTGTTTTTCCAAACTTGCAAATGAAGGCAGCCTGTGCTCATCCTCCCCCAACCTCTTCATTCATCACTCGTTCATGTGGCAGGTCCTGCCCCTTTTCACAGGTCTGACTCTCACTCTCTTATCTCCTTCTCATCAGATTGGCAATGACACCAGCATCCCCACAACTTGTTTTATTGAGCAGGACAGAAAGCCAAGCAAATGAACAAGGAGAGCACTGACCATATGCCTGGTGTTTTGTATACTATTTCAATTTTAATGTACCTTAGTTGGCTCAAGCTTCCATAAAAAATACCAAAGACTGGGTGGTTTAAACAGCAGAAACTTATTTTCTCATAGTCTAGATGCTGGAAGCCCATGATCGGGGTGCCAACATGGGCAGGTTCTTGGTGAGGGTTCTTATCCTGGCTGTGGATGGCACCTTCTTGCTGATTCCTTATGTGGCCTTTCCTCACTGCAGGTGCAATGCCTCTTCTTATAAGGCCACTAATCCCATCATGGGGTCTCACCCTCATGACCTCATCTAATAATTACCTCCCCAAGGTCTCATCTCCAAATGCCACTGCACTGGGGGTTCATCATATGAATTTGGGTGGCAGCGGACACAGGTGTTCAGTTCATAACATTCTGCTCTTACCGCCCCCCCCAAATTCACATCCTTCTCATGTACAAAGTTCATTCATTCCATCCCAATGACCCCAAAGTCTTAATTAATTCAGGCTTCCACTCCAAAGTCTAAAGTCCAAAGTTTTATCTCAATAATCATCAAAATCAGACACAAGTGAGAGTGGAGCTGTGGTTCTTCTCTGACTGGGAGCCTGTGAAGCCAGACACACCATGGGCCTCCAAAGCACAGTGGTGGCACAGCCCTAAAGTAGACATTCCCATTCCAAATGGGAGTAATGGGGAGAAGGGGCAATAGGTCCCAAGCAAGTCCAAAACTTAGTAAGACAAACCCCACTGGATCCTGAAGTTTGAGAATAATCCTGTTTGGTTAGTGCCTCTCTGGTAGACCTACCTCCAAGGCTTCAGTCAGAAGCTACCTGCATGTTGGAACTGAGGTGGTGGCCCCAAAGATCTCTGAATCACCTTAGGGGTTCTTCCTCCCTTTCCTCAAAGAATAGCACATATTTGCAGCCTGAGAGCTCCATGGTCCGGGCTTGTAGGATCTAAGAAGTCCTAGAGCCACCCTTCATTCCATCCTGCTTGCTCTGTCCCCATTTGTTCAAAGTGGCAGTGTCCTTGCTGATAGTCCCATCTCCACTCCTGGCCTCTGTGGAGACTGCTGGTCACTTCCCTGAGTCACAGGCATCATCTCTTCATCAAATTATTGTTCAGCCTCACCCTTGCATTCTCCTCAGAACATGCTCTCTCATGTTTCTGCAATATGGATAGACTAAGAATTTTCCAAATATCCAAGTTCTGGTTCTTTTTTGGTTAACAATTCCTTCTTCAGTTTATTCTTTCCTCTTACATTTTGCTGTAAGCAGTCAGGAACCAGGCCTTCAAAACTTTGCTTAATCTCCTCCACTAACTATTCAACAATATCATGGCTTGAAAGTCCTATCTTCTATAGAACATGAGAACACAGTTCAGCTAAATTCTTTGCCACTTTAAAACAAGAAATGGACTCCTTCCAGTTTCCAATAACATGTTCCTCATTTCCATATGAGACCCAAAATGCACTTCCTTAACATTCATATTTCCATCAGCGTTCTGTTCATGATTATTTACGAACTAAGAAAATAGAAGCTCGTTCTCTCCTGCTTTCCTCTCTTCTTTCTGAACCCTTACCAGAACTGCCTGTAATGTCCATTAAGCAGGTACCTCAAAACTCTCCCAGGCTCAGCCCACTGCCTGGTTCCACTGCTGCACCCACATTTTTAGGTATTTGTAAGAGCACCATCCCACTTCCTGGTACCAAAATCTGTGTGGGTTTGCTCAGGTTGTCCATAACAAAATACCATACACAGGGTGACTTAAGTAACACAAACTTATTTTCTCATAGTCTGAAAGCTGAAGGCCCAAGGTCAGACTACCAGCATGGTGAGGACTCCCTTCCAGGCTTGTAGACAGCGCCTCCTCTCGTGTGCTCATGTGGCTTTTCCACAGGCTCTTTCTCCATGTGGAGAGAGAGATCTCTCTCTCTTCCTCTTCTTCTAGGGCCACTGACCCCATCATGAGGGTCCCACCTTCAAGACCTCATCTAATCCCAATTACCCACCAAGAGCTCCATCTCACACTGAGGGATAGTGCTTTAACTTATGAATTTTAGGGGGACATAAACATTCAATCTAAAACAGTCCTCTACACAGTAGCTGTGTAAGGGTCATAGTCACCTCATTTACAGATGAGGAAATTCAAGTTCAGAGAGATGAAGTGGGTGGGATTAGGCTTTGGATCCAGGTTTCCATGTTGAATCCCAGGCCTTCTCTACCTGTCATACCACCTGCCATTCCCATTGCACTTGGTGAATGAGTAAACGGAGGGAGGGTTTATTGTTCCTTCATTCCTGATATCACCATGGCCTCTGTCCTGGGCCTTCCCATCCCTGATCTGCCCCAGCCACCAGGGCCTGGCTAAAGTTCTGGAGTATTACTCAGTGTCCGATGATAACCAGTCTTTACATACTGCCCCTGAACACACCTCCAGGGATGAACTGGCCTGAACAACCCCACAGGTCCTGCAGCTCCATGAACCAGCCTCCACACAGTGAAACTATCTGAGTAACAGATATTGGGTGCCATCCCTAGATCTAATACAGCAGATCTGGGTGGGTCAGCTGAGTCACATCACAGGGACAGAGCACTGGCATCCCCAGTTCCTCTCCTTGCTATTCTCTTTCTTCTCACCCTACTGCCACCAAAGCCTTCCCCAGGGTCCCAGGCTCAGCTCAGGACAGCACTCCACTGAGGTGCTGAACAAGGAGGATCAGAGCCTGGTGGGCTATGGCGGCCTCACTTTAACCTTTTTCATTGTGGTCCCATGACACTGTCACTCCACACAGTAGGTGAAGCCGGGGTCATGGCACCCTGGGCAGGTGCAGTCCACCAATGGTGGGTGCTGAGTGAAAGAGGGATGTGCATGGCTTGGAAAACATGGAGTAGGTTTGTTGGGTGTGCACTGGGAAATTACGGGTCATAGGGAACTGGGATGCTCATTCTGAAGCTAAGATACCAGACTAAGACTGAACAAAGTAGGGGAAAATAAGCAAGGCAGGATGGCAGCAAAGAGCAGGATGCAGACTACCTGGCTTTACTCCAGCTCCTACTACTTACCAACGATAACACCTTGAACAAGCAACCTAAATTTTCTGTGCCTCAGAAATGGGGTAACAGTAGTACCTACCACAGAGAGTTGTTATAGGGACCAAATGAAACCATATAAGCTAGATGCCTGATACCTGAGAGATGCACATTTGCCTGTGGTCACCATCACCACCACTGTCAATATGGTTACTACATGGATGTTTGGTACCATGCAGATACTGGACACAATACCTTCTTTCTGCAAGAATAAGTCTTGGTATGAATGATCCTTAAGTGTCACTCCATAGCTGCTGTTTACTATGTTGGAAAAGAAAATATCACCTCTCAGCCAAAGGAACAGTGCAGGATCTAGTCTTCTAAAGCAATGGTATTCACAGGTAGCAATGCTGAAGTCACCCTTCCTATAGGTTGTGATGACATGTTTGGCCCAAGCTACAGGGGGTATCAGGTTCTCAAAGCAGTCCATGCCCGTCTTCCTAATATTAAGAAACTGATGATCTATTTCAACTGAAAAATGAGGAGGCAGGGGAGCATGTGTAGGTGCCCAGCACTAACAGGTGGCAGGCTTGGATGGGGCCATAGAGTTTGGTAGGACTCCCAGCACCCCAGGCCACTGCCTCCTCTGCCAGTGACATCACTGGGAGCTGGAAAGCAATACTCTATGGGATGACATATTCAACAGAATTTATTTTTGCACTTAATTAAAAAGTAGTAGGGGAGCATGTGGGTGGCTCAGTCAGTTGAGCATCCAACTTCAGCTCAGGTCATGATCTTGTGGTTCATGACTTCAAGCCCCACATTGGGCTTGCTGCTCTCAGCCTGTTAGTGCATAGCCTTCTTTGGATCTTCTGTCCCTCTCTCTCTACCCCTCCCCTGCTTGTCTTCCATCAAAAACAAACATTAAAAAAAAGTAATGAGCTGGAGGTAGCTACAACAGACACGTAATTTTCTGGCTGAATGCAAGGAAAGAATGAGAGGTCACAGAGCTAGATCTTGGGTGATATAACAGATTGAATTTTGTAAATATGGCCACAACACTGTCTCTCCTCCCACCCACCTTCCTTGCAAAGTGACTTCAATACTCCCCTTGATAAAGTGATAGGAGTCATGTCTCATTCCCATGTGTTGGAGACCTTGTGATAGCCTCCACTGACAGAGCACACTGGAAAGGTCACTTATGATCCAAGACATGAAGATGTCATGCACTCAGTCTCAGAACCCAGCCGCCATGCTGCAAAGAAGCCCAAGCTCTCCCACATACAGAAACCATGGGAAGGCCACAGCTGGTGTTTGAAGAACAGCCTCACAGAGGTTCCATTCAACTGCCAGCATCAACTGCCAAACATTTGAGCAAGCAGGCCTGCAGGTGGCTCTGGTCCCAGCCAGTACACCCTTCACAACCTTCATACACTCAGCTGAGGTCCCAGATGTGGGGGAGTAGAGACAGCCTTATGGGTGTGACGTGCCGAAGGTCCTGACCCACAGAACATGAGACAAGAATATCAAAGTGTTGTTTTACACCATAGAGTTTTGGGGTGATTTGCTATGTAGCAAGAGTAACTGGGGCAGATTTCACTTTGACCTGTCATGAGATTTCCTAGTCCAGACCACGCCTAAACAATAAAAGTGTTGGCACTGCTATCATTGGGTATAAAGATCTCACACATGAACTACACACACACACACACACACACACACACACACACACACACACAGACACACACACACACACACTGCATTTGTGATAAACAAGTATGGGATGAAAAGACTAAAACATATCCCAGCAGACTTCTTTGGAAAATGTTATAGAAATATTGGAAACATGTACAATTGAAGGCTAACCAGGCATCCAAATAATAGATGAGAAGAATTTTGTCAGGAAAGATGCCAAGATCTGAACTTCAATATATTTTTACTGGAAATATCAAGAGCTCTAGATAACCTAATACAGTCAAACCAAATAGCAGGGTCATAAAAACCAACAAGATGGGGTGTTCAGAAGTTCGGATTTCCAAGCATAACTAAGAATTTGGGTAGAAGGGTTTTACCCAGAGGATGCATTGTTTTAGACAGCCCACAGAATTCAATTCATGCAAGTGTGAATATATTAAATAGGTGACTTTACAGAAGCCAAGAAAGAGAGAAGAAATAAAAAATAGATAGAAGGTGAAACTTAACAAGATTGTGAGGGCATAAAAGCATTTAAATTGCTTGCCCAAAATTCTGCCTCCAACCTGGCAGCTCATTTTCCTCTGTAAAGACACTGCTCAGCTTTCTTAGAGCCCTTGGTGGGCCCTTTTGTCACTGTCAGTGGACAGGATGCTTAGGGGACCTTTTCCCCAAGGGACTCTCTAAACCTTATAATCACTCAAGTGGTATTTCATTAGCTGGGTGGGGAGTGTGAGGAGGCAGACATGCAGGGACCTTGCAGCAGGGGAGAGATCTCCTTTGTGCAGGTCTACACTGAAGAGAGGATTCTATGGAGCTATGAGCTAATCACTTCAAATCCCTATCTACTGCTGGGAGATACCTCAAGTAGGGGGTAGCTCTCTCCTACCCACACATATCTGGTTGGGAGAAGGACTCTCTGATCTATTGCACCCCTTTTAGGGACTTCAGGATTCGGTGACATGCAGCTGACTGCATATGGCTTGTTGTTTCTTCTTTGGAGAGCAGAGATGACATGGTCTTTGGAGGTGAAGGCTGTGCCTTTGTAGAGATGTGAGGAGAAATTTTCTCTTCTCTGGGTCAGTTTCTAACAGTCATCATCTGATGTAAGATTTATACAACCAGAGAGTCCTCTGCTCAGGGGGAAGGAAGTGTAAGCTTCAAAAATTTCCAGTGTTCACCAAGGTTATGGCCATTCAGGGTCAATGTCTCCATAATCACCTGTTGAGGCTCATGAAGAGGCCAAGGGCACTTTAAGAGAGCATCCAAAAGACCAGTATCTCTTAGTCCTTGACATAGTAGATCCCAGCTTGACAAGAAAGTTCAAATGTTTTGTATATCACATCTCATTGTAAGACCTGTTTGAAGAGTGTAAGATGGTCTGAGTATGGGTACCTCATCTTGGGGCTGTGGCACAATTAAAGGCTCACATGAACGTGATCTTCACATGCATGTGATATTTGATCTTCACCCAATCCCAAGAGGCACTGTGCCAGCACCGCTGGTGTCCCTTATGAATGTCACACTGTAGGACGTTAGCAGGTCTGGTGTGGGCAAAGCAAAGGAAACAACAGGCTTCTTGACTAGGCTAGGATATTCTTGAGCCTTCACTGTGCTAATAAGTTAAATTTTTAAAAATTTAATTTTATCTTGATAATAACACTTAACACTGTACCCTCTTAACTTAAAATTTTAAGTATCCAGTACAGAACTGTGTACAACATAATATTGATGACCACAGGTACAAGGTTGTACAGGAGATGTCCAGAATGAATTCATCCTGCTTAATGGGAATGTTATCATCAGGCATATGTTTCAGTTAACCATGATGAATAAGTTTTAATAAGCTAAATATTACTGCAGTAATGTTTTTGATAGGCCTAAGACTCTTGAAAATGAAGAAAGGATTCTGAAGATTTGGAAAGATAATGAGTTGCCAGGACAATATCAACATAACCAAGGGGGCAGAGCCAGGCCTGGGCCCCAGTAGTCCAACCCTTGATTTGTGGTTCTAGGCACACTGCTAGTTTATATACCAGTGGTTCTCAACTAGGGAATATTCTGTTCCACAGGAGACATGGGAGAAATTTCTGGTTGTCACAACTGGGGTACATCATGCTACTGGGATCTAGTGGGTAGAAACCAGGGGTGCTGCTCAACACCCACAATGCACATGAAAGTCCCCACAATAAAGAATTGTCTGGCGCAAAGAATGTGAAGGCTGCAAAGCCTTTGTTGATATGGCAGGTGGCAGGCTCTCCCTGAGGGTCTATCCCTGTCCCTTGCTGACAGCCATTGTGGGAGAATGAATGCAGACGCTGGCTGTGGTCTGGCTGTACCCTGGTTGCCACTCAGCATCACACTCCTCTCCGTGCTTTGGCTCTGAGATCCAGGCAGCTGCAGGAACTGAGCTTGGACCAGCTCTTGGGAGGAAGCAGGGCCAGCTGCCATGTTGTGTGGGTTTGCTTTGGGGAGCTAGGAGGTGGAGGGATGATGAGGAGTGTGTTTGGTAGACAGGATGATCCACAAGCACTTGGAGATTCACAGATAACACTGAAAGGTACTATTTCAGCTTCTGTGATCTGGGGAGGGGGTTGCTGCCCTTCTTGGTGCTCAAGTGGGCAGGGTGAAACTGGCTCCTGGAAGGCTGCTAAATTCTCCAGCCAAGAGGGCACACTTATGCTCCCATATTAAAGCATTAGGGATGGCAGACCTCCAGAACCATCAGTATTGCCCCCAGTATGCTGTGATGCAAAGAAGTATCTGTGGCATTTTGGACAGTGGACAGGGCCTGGCCCTGATGCTGCCCAAGGAAGGCCAATAAGAAGCTTCCTTGCCTCCTGGCTTCCATGTGTGGCCCCCTTCCAGCAGGTGGCCCATGGTTCTGAAGACAATATACACACACACACAGGTGTGGCTGTGAGCCTTGGTGCTATTCTGACTGTAACTCCACCCCCAGGCTGATGTGGGCCTCACACATTACTGCCACGTGTTCCCAGAGGGTTGTGCCCTATTCTTGGTCATGCCCATGTTTCCCTTCAACAGGGTGCCACGTCCATAGTGGAAAGGGCCCCCTTCCTCTCCCAGACCTCTGCTGGGACATCAGTAGGCAAACATCTGTGGTCAGAGCATGTTTGTAGCCAAAGAGCACACAGAAGACCAAGGGCTTTCTTTTTTCAACTGATCTGACCCATAACTATCAAAGTCATAACTCAATCTCTTCTTAATCTGAAAGAACAGATACAGAGAGCTGGACCCATACCCACTTCCCCAGGGAGAGGTCACAGGCCTGCACCTGTGTGCATACACGCATGTGTTCTTGTGCAACTGTGCATCCAACCTCCCTGGCACCTGTACCTTCTGAACACCTGCCAGTTCTGAAAAATGCCACCCCAAGCACCTCGTTCTATGTCTCAAGTGTCTTAAGTGCAAGCCATGACCCCAAAACCAAGGTGATGAGGCCAAACAGGCATGGAACATTTCTCCCAGTGCCACAGCCCACTCCATGACCATGGTCTCCTGCACCTTTGAAGGAAAGAGAGTATCTACATGGACTTTCTGACCCTAAGTGGGGGCTGCATTCATGTGTGGGGATGTGTCACTCTAGGAGTAAGGACAACTCTGCTGATGAGAGGGAGCAGCACAAGAGAGCAGGTAGGAGACACAGCAGGAGAGAGACTGCAGGAGGACAAGGCTGCACGGATATCCAGTGGGAGCCTCTTAGACAGGCTCATTCCAGCTCACCCTGGGGCAGGGTCAGCAGTGAGAGGGGGCCATGGTTGGGGGGAGCAGGCAAGGTAGGGGGTACATGGACAGGCCTGGAAGCTGCAGCAGGATGTGGGCATTCCCCTCCCTCCCCCACCATGAGCCCTATTCATGCTTTTAGGCTCCATTTAGAAAACATCTCTCCTCTGAAAGTCTGATGAGCACTTTCAGAAGAGTTTATTGCTCTGCCCTGTCACATGTCTCTTGTTTAAGGCCCTCTTTGGCCTCTATACTCACTGCTTTTAACTCCCCCTACAAAGAACCACAAGGGCACAAAGCTCATCATATTCACCCTGTGTCCAGTGCCGAATGCTGGCGGTGCCCCCAGAGCACCCCATATCTGGAATGTGGAGCCAGCCTGCACTTGATAAGCGGCCACAGGCCCAGTGTGCAGTTGCTCTCATGGCCAAAGGGGAGGCCCAGGCATAGGCAGGGCCAAGTCCTTGGGGGAACCTGGATGCAGAACAGGGACCAGACCAGACCTCTGGGTAGCACTCATACTTCCAGGCAAGCAGTTGTTCTCCTGAGGCAAACTATTGCAGAGTGGAGACGGAGTTCACTGGGTTTAATATAGTTAAATGAGGGAGGGACACAATGCTGAGGCTGCAGTTCTTTACAGATTCTTCTGGACTCAGTACCTGAGAAGCTGCAGCAACGTGTGACCCTGAGCCTTTGACACCTCATCCAATGCCATAATCTCTTCACAGAAGTAGGAAGGGACCTTTAACTCAGTAGAATTTATAGCGTCACATTCCTTTCTTTAAAATTGCTTTAGGAGATCAGGCCAAAAGGCAGATGGGCAGGGACAGGAAACTGGAACAGCCCTGCTTGCTCTAGGACATCTAGGCTATGCTGTGGTTTTGTCCTGTTAGGACAGCTTTGCCTCACATTTGGATTTCCAACAGGCCTCTGGCTCATTTTCTACAGAACCATTACAGAACTATCAAAATTATTAGATTACATAAAATGAATTTGGATGAGATCTCTGTAAAATCTGGCATCCTTCTGAAAGATTTCTGGAATGGAACAAGAAAGATGAAACACTTTATTATTTACTCAGGTATGCCAAGCTCATGTGCTTTCTGAATTGTTTTTAAACAAAACAGAGGGATAGAAATAACTTTGCCCAGCCTGAAAGGCAGCAGCAGGGTGGTCAGTTATGTGTGGAAGTAGCAGCATGCTTCATCAAGGGGATGCAGGGTTTCTAAGGCTCAGTTATGAGTCAAAGCTATTACTGCCATTAGTGCTGACCATTGGCGACAGCATCCTGGCACTGACAGGCAAGCTCTACAGGATGATCTGAATTTCCTTCCTGTATCTGTGTGCTTCTTAAGACAGACTGCTTCCAGGAAATGTGAGATGCACACCCTGTCAGGGACTACCCTCAGAGATGCAGATGAGGAAGGGCTCAGAGGCCTGCTGGCAGGAGTCCTCTCCTGCTACCTCCCTGACACTACCCTGCCACTGCCCCACTGGGAGCAGCCAGGCCCTGGCCAGGCAGAACCTCCCTGAGCAGGGGCCCAAATCTGGGCTCTCTTCCACGTCCAGTCTTCAGTTGGCAAAAGCTACTAACTTCCTCTAAGGAGCCACTGTCATGAGGCCATGTGTGGCTGTTATTATTACACTAAAATGATTAGAAAAGGAAATCTGGGAGAAGCTGGCAGAATGCAGGTGTACTCAGTTCTACAAGTCCATCTGTCCTGGGGGCCCACCGCTCTGCTCTTGCCTGAATTACTGGTCTCATTGTGGAAGAAAATGGCTCACCTCCCAGACCAACTGTCCACACAGGCGTAACTTCCGGAGAGTTGCCAAGCTTCTACTTCACCTGTGGCTGAGGAGTCTTAGCAAAGGAGAATGTGGGAACAGTTTAGTAAGAAGTGCTTCATGCGGAAGGGCAGGATTAAGTTAGTCATGCACTGTGGGTTAGTTTATCTTCTGATTTAACTCTGGGCACTGTTTCCTATTGTGGATGTGGAAGCTGAGGTGGAGTGGGGGGTGGGGAGTCTGTGGAAAAAGAAGACCCATCCCAGCATGTGTCCTGGAACAGGTGACTCAGACAGCAGCACTGCCCCCACAAAGTTCCAAGCATTGGCCTCCAAGCACCACCAGGGTGGATGAGGAAGGTAGTCAAAGACCCTGGCCCTACACGGGCTAATTCTAGGATGGGTGCTGTTACTACCCCACCTCAAGTGTTTTCTTATAATCAGCAAAGAGGAGTGAAATAATATCCTTTACTTGCTCTGAGCTTCTTATTAGAATAAAGACTTCTCTGCAAAGGGTGTCCCTAAGCTACAGCCTATGGAGCAGGGGAGACAGCTCAGAGCCTCCTCTTCCAGCCATTTTGCCTACATGTCTGCCCTCCCGCCCTACAGATGGGGGCTCTGCTCTGGGTTTCCATGGAGCCCCGTACGTGCACTATCAGATCAGTCCACACAGCTCGGTGAGGCTGCCTGTGCAAAGGTATGTCTCCTCTAGACTCCCTTGTTCAGCTCTGGGCCTGGAGCAAAGAGCCAGGGCTCATGGCAGCATAGCTCCACAAGTAGTTTGTTGTCGATGGATGAAAAAATAAATGAATGGCCCGAGGGCAACTGCACTAAAGGTGGGCAGTGTCTCCCCAGATTTGTAATGAGGAAAACAGTGAATTCTGGAGCCACATATTGATAAGGTGTTTTCTAGGGATTTCTTGTGGGGATTCAGCAAAGCTCTGGAAAAAGTGATCTTACAGATGGGATGTGACTAGGTGAGAGTCAATTGAAAACACATTCCTGGGTTCACAGCTCCTATCCTTGGAGCTGGAGAGGGCTTTGCAGGGCTCCCTTTCAAATCCTCCATTCACTGATGAGGAGGTAAGTCATCCCAAAGGAAGCATATTTTGTTTTCTGTGGTAAGGTCCCTGGATTTTTTGATGAAGGGAAGTCATTAGCCTGTCAGACATGGCCCTCCCATGCCAGATGAGACAGGAAGACTCCTAATGTGTGAGAATGTGGATTTGCCTTGACTAACTAGAAGACAGTTCTGAAGACTGCCTATTGCCAGCAAGGGCTCAGCTACAATAACCACCTAATATGGGACTCTCTAACATTAAAATTAACAGCATTAAGTAAGTTCACCTAGCAGAATAATTCATATATCTGCTCACGGGTTCATTCTGATGCTTACACTTCCACAAAATGCTTTCAGAACTCTTGTTGTCTAGGCACAGATACTCCATGGAAACACAAATGAGACTGTCTACAGTCACAGTGGACAAGTGTCTGTCCCCAAATTCACACATAAGCAACTGCTGGAGGCCGTTCAGATGTGCTTCTGAGTAAAGGCACAGGTCACTCCTGATCTGCTCTCTGAGCCCCCCGAGCAAGGGGCATATAAGACAAATTGCCAGTAGTTTTAGAATGCCTTGAAAGTTACATGCATCTGGTAGTTCAGGAGGCCACCCCTAAGGGGGAAGAAAGTGCCAAGATCACAGCCATAGAGGGTTAGGGTCACCAGAGGAAACAGCTTTGAATTCTGTTTCTTTGTTATTTTGTGAGGTAATCTTTTGTGCTCTCTGCTTTCCAGGCAGGTGGTAACATTTTCCTTCCTGGCCCCTTCGGGATTGGGTGGGGCCACGTGTCTAGTTCTGAGCAATGAGTTGTGGGAAAATTTGTGAGCAAATGTGATGCATGTCACTTCTGGGCTGAAACACTTAATTGCTCGCGGGAGACCTTCCAGGCATCTCTTTCCCTCTTTTAGCAGCCAGCAACTGCGGTGGTGGCAGATCCATCAGCCCTAGTCCTGAGACTGGGGGGACCTGGATTAGTGATTCTAGCCAAATGGCAAAGCAGACGAGGTTTGCACGAGAAATGATCTGCTGTTGAGAAAGCTCATGTTTTGGATTTGTTCCATCACATGGTGGATACAAAGACAGACTGTATAATGGTCAGATGAGGAAGGGACGTGGTATATCATATTAGATGCACTGTTTCTGAAACAGATATGAAAATCACGCTCACTCTTCTGGCTCTAAAATGTGTACTTTCACAAAAATACACTAAGTTCTGTTTTTAAATGGAGTGCTGTCTTAACTCTTTTTTAATAACTTGGATAAATTTTGACATATACATACACCTGTGAAACATCACCACAATCAAGGTAACATGTGCTCCCATTACCCCTAAATGTTTGCTCATGCCCCTCTCTAGTCCTTTGTTTGCTTAGCCCCTGGCCCCAGGAAACCGCTGATCTGCTTTCTGTCACTAAAAATTAGTTTGCATTTTTTAAACTTTTATATAAATGAAATGGTCCAATATGTGTTTTTTTCTATCTTGCTTCTTTAATGATCTTGTGATTCATCTATATCACTGTGTGTATCAATAGCTCATTTGTTTTTATTGCTGATTTAATATCCACTGTATGGCTGCACCAAGTTGTTCCCCTATTCAGCAGTTGATTGACATTCAGGTTGATTCCAGTTTAGAGTTGTTAAAAATAAAGCTGCTATGAATGCTCATGTAGTAGTCTTTGTAAAGCCCATGTTTCCATCTCTCTTGAGTAAATACCTAGGGGTAGAATGGCTGGGTACCATTTTATATTTCCACCAGCAGCAGATGAGAGTTCCCTGTCTAATCCTTGAAATACCCTGCCTCTCTCTCCCTCACTTACTGAAAATGAATACTTATGTACACACACACACACACACACACACACACACACACACGAGTTAGTTTCTACCTAAACATAAGTCCTGTAGAAAAAATTCTAGCCTTGTCTTCATTACAAAATAACTTTCTAGTCTCTATGGTCAAGCCACTTACCTTGCTACCTCTCTTCTCTCCATCTTTAACAGTAATGTAATATTTACATCCCATAGCAGAACAAAAAGAGTCTATCCTGTTCCACACTGCCTTCATATTTCTCTGAGACCTTTACCTACTTGCATCACTGCCTACCTCCCCCAGTGGACCCACTGATCTTTCGAAAAGCATACATAAGACTGTAACCCTCTCAAGTTCAAAATCACCAAAGTACTCAGTCCTGAATTTCCATTAGGATCCAGATTCCCCACTGTGGTTCATGAGGTCTCCTTAGATAGCCTACTGATCTCCTGTACCACTGTTACCTCCCATTCACCTGGTTCTGGCCACACTAGTCTTTCTGGCCTTCTTCAAATATGCCACACTCGTCCTCAGGTCCCTGGTTCTTGCAGTCTCCTGGTCTAAACACACTCTTCTCCCTTGCCTGGCTGCCTCCTTTCTTAACGTAGGCTTCTGTCTAAAACACCATACCCCTCCCCTGTTACCCAGCTTATTTCTCGTCATTCTGCTTAAAGGACCTGTAAGGATATTTATTAATTCTTTTCTTACATGTTTATCTTTCCCCCGCCACGACGTCAACTCCAGAAGGGCAATGACCTTGCTTGCCTTGTTCACCACTGGGTCCTGATGCCCAGAAACACACCTGAGACATAGTACTCACGAAACAATTCTGGGATAAATAAATGTCTAGGTTGCGAGGTCCACTGCGTTAGGATCGTTTTGTGATCCGTATTTGTTTAATCTAGATTTTGAACAGTCTTTAGTTAGAAACTTCCGTACACCCCTATCAGTAACTGACAGACCCAGCATGCAGAAAATCAGTAAGGACACAGTTGAATTCAACACCATCATCCATCAACTGGATCTAATGGATATCTATAGACTACTTCATCCAACAACAGCAGAATATACATTCCTTTTAAGCTCACATGGAACATTCACCAAAATAGATCACATTCTGGGCTCTAAAACACACGTGAACAAACTTAAAATAAAAATCATACAATGTCTGCTCTCAGACCACAATGAAATTAAAGTAGAAATTAATAACAGAAAGATAACTGGAAAATCCCCAAATACTTGGAGATTAAGCAACTCACTTCTAAACAAAACACAGGTCAAAGAAATCCCAAGAGAAATTTAAAAATATTTTCATTAAATGAAAATTAAATTATAACTTATCAAAATTTGTGGGATTTAGTGACAGCAGGGCTTAGAGGGAAATTTATAGCATTGATTGCACATATTAGAAAAGAAGATCTAAAATCTAGGTGCACCTAGGTGGCTCAGTCATTTAAACATCTGACTCTTGATTTTGGCTCAGGTCATGATCTCATTGTCAGGAGATCAAACCCTGTGTTGGGCTCCGTGCTGAGCACGGAGCCTACTTAAGGTTCTCTCCCTCCATCTTCCTCTTTCCCTCACCTGCTTGCACACATGCAAGTGTGCTCAGGCTCTCTCAAGAAATAAAAATAAATAAAATAAAAATTGAAAATAAAATCAATGATCTAAGCTTCTACCTTAGGAAACTAGAAAAAGAAGAACAAATTGAATTCAAAGTAAGCAGAAGAAAAGAAATTAAAAAAATATAGAGCAGAAATCAGTGAAATTGAAAATAGGAAATTGATAAGCCCCTGGCTGAGCAAACTAAGAAAAGAAGAGAAGACACAAAATACTAATGTCAGAAATGAAAGAGGGGATATCACTACAGATCCTGTGGACATTACAAAGTAATAAGGAAATATTATGAATCCTTTTATGCTTACAAGCGATGAACCAACTCCTTAAAAGACACAATATGCTAAAACTTACCCAAGAAGAAACAGATAATCTGAATAGGCCTACACCTATTAAAGTGATTGAATCATTCATTGGTAACCTTCCAAAACAGAAAGCACCAGCCCAGATGGGCTCATTGGTGAATTCTGCCAAACATTTAAGGAAGCACTATATCAATTCACTACCATTTCTTCCAGAAGATAGACGCAGAGGGGATATTTCCCAAGGGGATATTTTCACATTCTTCAAGACCAGCATTATCCAAATAACAAAACTAGATTTAAAAATATACAAGAAAACTATAGGCCAATATTTCTGATGATCATTTATGTAAAAATTCTCAACAAAATATTAGTCAATAGAATATAACAAGGTATAAAAAGAATTATATACCATGACCAAGTGGGATTTATCCCAGGTATGCAAGGCTGGCTCAACATTAAAAAATCAGTTAATGCAGGATGCTGGGTGGCTCAGTGGGTTAAGTGTCTGACTTCAGCTCAGGTCATGGTCTTGTGGCTCTGGAGTTTGAGCCCTGCATCAGGCTCTCTGCTGTCAGCACAGAGCCTGCTTCAGATCCTCTGTTCCCCTCTATCTCTGACCCTCCCCCGCTGGTTTGTTCTCTCTCTCTCTCTCTGTCTCAAAATAAATAAATAAACTTAAAAAAATCAATTAATGCAATCCATCACATCAACAGGCTAAAGAAAAAAAATCACATGATCATATCGATAGATGCAGAAAAAAAAACATTTGACAAAATCTAATACCTATCAGGATTAAAACTCTTAGAAAACTAGGAATAGAGGGGAATTTATTCAACCTGAAAAAAGCACATTTACCAAAGTACCTTACCTGTTAGCTGTAAGTACAATGTTAGCATTATATGCTGAGAAACTATAAGCGTTTCTGCTGAGATCAGGAACAAAGTGAGAATGGAAGGGTGTCTTCTCTTACCACTCTTCTTCCACATCAAACTGGAAGTCCAAGCTAATGCAGTAAGATGAGACCAGGAAATGGGAGGTATACAGATTGAGAAGGAAGTAATAAAACTGTATTGTTCACTGATGACATGATTATCTACATAGAAAAATTGAAAGAATTGACAGAAAAACTCCTGGAACTAAGAGGCAGGTTTGCAGGATCCTACGTTAATTCCTTTCCTATATACCAGCACTGAACAACTGAAATTTTAAATTAAAAGCACCATACATTTACAGTAGCACCTCCCAAAATGAAATACCTAGGTATAAATCTAACAAAATATGTACAAGGTCTAT
The DNA here is from genome assembly GCF_018350175.1 of Felis catus. Taxonomy (NCBI): domain Eukaryota; kingdom Metazoa; phylum Chordata; class Mammalia; order Carnivora; family Felidae; genus Felis; species Felis catus. The sequence goes on from NC_058370.1 coordinate 51,221,532, forward strand.
GAGGACAACTACAAAATTCTGATGAATGAAATCAAAGAACTAAATAATTGGAGATATATCCATGTTCACAAATAGGAAAACTCAGTATTGCCAAGATGTCAATTCTTCCCAACTTCACATATAGATTCAACACAGTCCTGACCAATATTCCAGAAAGTTATTTTGTGCATATTGACATATTCTAAAGTTTATATAAAGAAGCAAAAGATCCAGAATATCCAACACAATATTGAAGAAGAAAATTGTTGGAGGACCGATACTACCAATGTCAAGACTTACTGTAAAGCTACAGTAATCAAGATAAATTGTTGGCAAGAGAACAGACAAATATATCAGTGGAACAGAATACAGAGCCCCAAAATAGACCCATATAAATATAGCCCACTGACCTCTGACAAAGTAACAAATGTAGTACAATGGAGAAAACATGGTCTTTTCAACCAATGGTGCTGGAACAACTGGACATCCATGTGCCAGAAAAAAAATAATAATCCAGACAAAGCATTATGCTTCAGAAAAATTAACTCAAAATGGATTACAGACTTACATGTGAAGGACAAAACTACACAACTAGAAGATAACATAAGAGAGAATCAAGATGACCTTCAGTTTGGTGATGACTTTTTTGATACAACACTCAACGCATGATTCACGCAAGAAATAATTGAGAAGTTGAATTTCATTAAAATTAAAAACTTCTGCTCTGCAAAAGACACTGAAGAGAAAGAGAAGACAAGCTGCAAACTGGGAGAAAATATTTGCAAAAGACAAATATGATAAAGGGCTGTTATCTAAAATATACAAAGAACACTTAAAACTCAACAGTAAGAAAACAAGTAACCTGATTAAAAAGTGGGCAAAAGATCTGACCACTTCACCAAAGAAAATATACAGAAGTCAAATAAACATATGAAGATATGTTCAACATCCTAAGTTATCATGGTATTGTAAATTAAAATGATAAGAGGATACCACTACACACCTATTAGAATGGTGAAAATCCAAAACACTGATGACACCAGGTGATGGTGAGAATGTGGAGCAACAGAAACTCTCACTTATGGCTTGGTGGGAATGTAAAATGGTTCAGTCTGCTTTGTTTTTGTTTTCTGTTTTTAAGTTTATTAAGTTTTTAATTTTAATTCCAGTATAGTTAACATAGTGTTATATGAGTTTCAGGTGTAAAAATAGTGATTCAATAATTCTATACATCATTCAGCACATTATTTATAATACCCAAATTATGGAAGCAGCCCAAGTGTCCATTGAAGGATGAATGGATACAGAAGATGTGGTATGTATATATAATGGCACAGCCACTCTGAAAGATAGTTTTGACAGTTTACAAAACTAAACATGTTCTTACCATATGATCCAGCAATCACACCCCTTGGTATTTACCCAAATGAGTTGAAAACTTATGTCCACACAAAACCTGCACATGGTGTTTACAGCAGCTTCATTTGTAATTGCCAAAACTTGGAAGCAATCAAGAATCCCTCAGTAGGTGAATGGATAAAAAACTGTGGTACATCCATACAATGAAATCTTATTCTAAAATGAGCTATCAAGCCATAGTAAGACACAGAGGAACCTTAAATGTGTATTACTAAGTGAAAGAAGCCAGTCTGAAAAATGTCACATAGTATATGATTCCAACTATATAACATTCTGAAAAAAGCAAAACCATGGAGACAGTAGAAGAATCAGCGGTTGCCATGGCTTGGGGGAGGAGGGATGAGTAGGTGGAGCACAGAGGATTTTTAGGGCAGTGAAACTATTCTATATGGTAGATACATGTCTATACATTTGTCTAGACCCAAAGAATGTACAGCACCAAGAGCAAAACTTAGCGTAAACTATGGACTTTGGGTGATTATGATGTGTCCATCTAGATTCAACAGTTGTAACAAAGGGACCATCTGGGGAGGGTATTGATAATTGAGGATGTACATGGGTGTAATGGGAAATATTTGTACCACCTGTTCAATTTTGCTGTGAACCTAAAACAGATGTACAAAATAAAGTCTATTAAAAAAATATTTGGGAGGGTGACTTATAATACCAGAGGGGCTATTTTTAGAAGAGGAAATGGACTGTGAGGTGGCAGAACTACACCCATGGATCAACTCCACAAGATGTGTATTTATGTATGTGAGTGCATATATATGTATGTATGTTTATGTTACTGCATGTACAAGTGTGTGCATGTGCACACATGTGCACATGTGTAACTGCGTGTGCATGTGTGTTAGTGTGTTTGTGTGTGTGCATGTGTACATATCTGTGTGCATGTAGGTGTCCATATATGTGTGTATATTTACATGCATGTGAATGTGTGTATGCATGTGCATATATTGTGTATTTATATCTGCGAAAAGTGTTTGGACTCTGTAGATTGTGACTCAACAAGAAGATGGGGTTTTTAGCAACAGGTCAGTTCAGTCATAGAACAGGTTTCTTCCTTCAATAGTAAGTACCCTGTTCCTAGAGGTGTTTTAGCAGAACCCGAGTGATCCCTCTTAAGTAATTTGCAGATAGGATTGCTGGGTTAGTTAGGGCTGGTGGGTCCTTTTAACTCAGATGACACATAAGCTCCCTTCTAGTGCTAAGTCTGTGAACCTGGGGCACTTCTACACGAGGCTGTCTGTATCTGCTCTTAGTGACCTCTTTCCAGGAACACTTTATACAGGTTTCTTTTCCTGAGAGAAGACTGTGAATGTTCACTTCCTGCCTTATCTATGTTCACCTCCAGCTCTGAGAATCCTGAAAGCCCAGCTCAGGGAATCAGAGAGTGCTGAGGGAGCCCAGGGGCCCCAATCTGGGAACAAGAAGCTGTCTAGGCTGAGAAATGGACAATTTTCTTGCATCTCTCAAGTAACCCTTTGGGCATCCTTGTTAATGATCTTTGTATTTTCCTAATATAAATATTTGAAGCAGTGTCTCTCTAAGGTACTGAGTGGTTTAAACAGCTTGATCGCCGTGGAAACCAATAGTGACACCATCCTTTTCTGTAAGCCCTGGGAAATTTATGGCTTCCTCCCCATTGCTTCCTAAGTATAGATTTGTTACCAAGTTACACAATAATCAGAAATCTGAAGTGATTTATATCTCCCTGCCCCCACAGGATGCATTTTACTTTACTTGTAGCTTCACATAATAAGTTTAAGCCCTAGTTCCCAAATCACTCAGTGATGACTCTGTGTAGAGCTATAAATAAGAAATAGCTGTTATCAACATATTCATTGTGAAATCTTGGAAAATAAAGCACCAGCCTTGGCAACATCTTTCATACTTTTATTTAAATAATACTATCCTTGGACATTTTTAGTAATGGTTCACCTAATCAGTTAATAGTTTTCCACTGCTATTAACAGTTATGGATACTTTTGGGTGTCAACTTGGCTAGACTCTAGTGTAAATAGCTGTTAGGTAAAATGCTAACACAATGTTGCCATGAAAGTATTTGTGAATGGGGTTAACATTTACAATCATTTGACTCTAAATGAAGGAGGTTACCCTCCATAATGTAGATGGGCCTCATCCATTCAGCTGAGGGCTTTTAAGAGAAAAAACTGAGGTTTTCTGGGGAGGAAGAAATTCTGCCTCAAGGCTGAAGCATCAGCTCTTCCCAAACTTACAGTCTGTTGGCCTGTTCAAAAGATTGCAGACATGCCAGTTCCCACAATCACGAGCCAACTCCTTTGGTTCTAATTCTCTGGAGAACCCTGAATGACAGAGATTTTGGTACCAAGAGTGGTGTTAGAGGAATAGAATCTTAAATATGACTTTTCTGAGTTAGTTCTGTGTTTTCTAGAATTGGTTCTTTAATCTGACATATTCAAAGCCCTATGACTCTATTTCAGTGGTAAAGAGGATAGTGACCGACCATCCATGGTATGATGTGCCAACAGAGATACACAAAATATCACCATTGGACACTCCTAACAAATACTTTTAAAAGGCAAGGTTCTGGGTGATAATGTATATGATACCTTAGAAAATTGTTGTCAAACTCATGATTTTAATACGATTGGCCAATTACTCTTAACTGGCCTTGCTCTTAACTGCTCTTAACTGGCTGGACAAATGAGTCTAGGATTTCAAATTCCTAGGTCAAGCGACACATAGATAACCTGACAGTTTCTATGTCTGCCCTGAAAGGAACCCTGATCCCCTGTAGCCCCAGAGCTGAGATTTCTGTAGCCCCAGAGTTTCATCCTGTGAGTGACTGAATTACTGTGCAGATTGAATGCCCAACTTTACAGTATGTCCACTGTTAAAGTGAGGACATTGAATGGAAAGGAATGGGATCCTGAAAATTGGAACAGGAACACATGGTTAGATTCTGATAAAGCTTGGGACACTGAACCCCTAAATTCTTCCAAGTCTTCTCTGCCAGTAGAAGAGCCCTTCCAGTCCTGAGGAGGTTAACCTTCCTTTCACTGAGGAGTCCATTACAGCTTCCCCTGAGGCAGTTGCCTTGCAAGAAGACACTGCTGATCCTCAGAACCCACCTCTACCACCTCTCTTTACTTCTAGACTTATAACGACACTCAAGTCTGAGAAGGCCCCAAAGACTGAGGTGCTAAGTTTGATCGATGAGGAAGTATGCTACACTCTGACAGAACTGCATGAGTTTTACAATTTATACAGAAATAAATCTGAGGAATATGTGTGGGGATTCATATTAAGGGTGTAGGATAATGGTGAAAGAAACATAAAATTAATGCTGAATTTATTCATGTGGGACAACTGAACAGAAGTTCTGGACTTAATATTGTAGCCCATGGCATTAGAAAGGGCTCTAACAGTTTGGTTGGCTGGCTGAAACATGGACCAAAAGATGGCAAACAGTAAATTAGGTTGAAATGCCTCCTGCCTTGATATAATGTAGAGAAAGGTACCTAAAAGTTTAAGGAGACTGGAGTGTTGAGTGGATTTGTCATGTAAGACCTGCTCACCCATCCCAGGATGACACACCTTCCACACCCACTGTGAGGAACATATTTGTGATAAAAGCTTCAGGATTCTCGAAGAACTCTGGCCACTTTTCCACATTGACCAAACCTTACAGTGAGAAGTATGGCACAGAATTAGGAAGCCTGATCAATGGGATGACATGGATCCTGAGTGGGCAGAAGCCATGTGGCAGCACTTAACTGACAAAAACAAGATGGCCATCGTTGCCATGATGGATGGTGGAGTCCAATCATCAGTCAGAATAGTCTGACTTGCACAGACCTGTGGCAAGATCATGGATGGCAGTAGCCCCAGCAGAGGAGGAGCAGGAAAATCTACTAAATCCTGACTTGAGATGTATAAACAGAAGTGTTCTGAAGTTTAACTAGAGTCATGACTTCTCTATCAATTCCCAGACTGAGGGTTTGGAGACCCAGAACTCCTTCAATGAAGGGCAAGTTGGGTCTTCTTGAGGAAGAACCCCACTATGCTGTGACTCTTTCTCCCAGATCTCACCGAAAGGACCTTTTCACCAGGATAATCATGCACTGGGGAAAAGGAGACAATCAGACCTGTTAGGGACTATTAGACACTGGCTCTGAACAGACATTGGCTCCAGGAGACCCCAAGTATCACTGTGGTCCCCCAGTCAGAGTAGGGGCTTATGGAGGTCTGGTGATCGATGGAGTTTTAGCTCAAGTCTGTCTTATAGTGAGTCCAGTGGGTCCTCAAACCTGTCCTGTGGTTATTTCCCCAGTTCTGGAGTGCATAATAGAAATACACATACTCAGCAGCTGGCAGAATCCATCCACATGTTTGTTCCTGACCTGTAGAGTGAGGGCTATTATGGTGGGAAAGGCCAAGTGGAAGCCCCTAGAACTGCCTCCACCCAGGAAAAGAGTAAACCTGGAGCAACACCACATTCCTGGAGACACTGCAGAGATTAATGTCACCATGAAGGACCGGAGGGATGCAGTCCCACTACATCCCCATTCAACTCTCCTATTTGGCCTGTGCTGAAGACAGATGGAGCTTGGAGAATGACATGGATTTTTGTCAAGTTCAATCAGGTATTAACTCTAATTGCAGCTGCTGTACCAGATGTGGTCTCCTTGCCTGAGCATATTAATGCATTGCTGGTACCTGGTATGCAGCTATTGACCATGCCAATGCTTTTTCCTCCATATCTGTTCATAGAGACCACCAGCACTTTTGCTTTCAGTGGGCAAGGCTGGCAATACACCTTCACTGTCCTACCTCTGGGGTACATCAGCTCTCCAGCTCTATGTCATAATTGATCACCTTTCTGTTTCACAAGATATCACATGGATCAATTACATTGGTGATATTATGCTGATTGGAACTATTGAGCACTAGGCTTATTGGATATTAGACATATTGGCAAGATGTTTGCATGTCACATGGTGTGAAATAAATCCAACAAAAATTCAGTGGCCTTCTACTTCAGTGAAACTGCTAGGGGCCCAATAGTGCAGGGCATGTTGAGAAACCCTTCTAAAGTAAAGGATAAGTTGTTGCACCTAGCCCTTCCCACAACCAAGAGTCCCAGTGCTTAGGATGCCTCTTTGGATTTGTTGGCAGCATATTCCCCACTTAGGTGTGCTACTCCAGCCCATTTACTGTGTGATCTGACAAAGCTGCTAGTTTTGAGTGGGGTCCAGAACAAGAGAAGGCTCTACAGCAGGTCCAGACTACTGTGCAAGCTGCTCTGCCACTTGGGCCATGTGATCCAGCAGATCCAATGGTACTTGGAGTGGCAGTGGCAGAGAGGGATGCTGTTCAGAGCATCTGATGGGCTCCTACAGGTGAAATACAGCCCTTAGGATTTTGGAGTGAAGCCTTGCCAAGCTCTTCAAATAACTACTCATCTTGAGAAACAACTCTTGGCCTGTTATTGTGTCTTAGTAGAGACTGAACACTTAACCCTGAGCTGCCAAGTTATCACGTGGCCTGAGCTGCCCATCAGGAATTGGGTGTTACCTGACCCACCAAATTATAAAACTGGGTGTGCACAGCAGCACTCCATCATCAGATGGAGGTGGTATATACATGAACAAGCCCAAGCAGGCCCTTAGGCACGAGTAAGTTACATGAAGTGGCTCCAATACCCATGGTCTGGCTCCTGCTACATGGTCTTCTCTCTCCCAGCCTGCACCTGTGGCCTCACAGGGAGTTCCTATGATCAGTCGACAGAGGAAGAGAAGACTCAGTTCTGTAAGATATGCAGGCTCCATGTAAGCGTGGACAGTTGTGTGCTGTAGCCCCTTTATGGGGCATCCTTGAAGGACAGTGGTGAAGAGAAATCCTTCCAGTGGGCAGAATTTTGAGAAGTGCATCCAATTGCTCATTTTGCTTGGAAGGAGAGATAGCTAGAGGTGTTACTGTGTACTGATTCATAGGCTATAGTTAATGGTTTGGCTGGATGGTGATGACTTAGAAGAAACATGATTAGAAAATTGGTGACAAGGGGATCTGGGAAAGTGGTAAATGGATAGAGCTCTATGAATGGGCAAAAAATGTGAAAAGAATGTGTGTCCTGTGTGAATGTTCACCAAAGGCTGACCTCAGCAGAGGAGGATTTTAATGACCCATTCTCTGGATACCAGTCATCCTCTTTCCCTAGCCAGCCCTGTCAAATGACTATTGTTATAGGGTGGAGGTCATGTATGGGTCCAGTATTGTGGACTTCCGCTCATCAGGGACAACTTGGTTATAGGCACTGCAAATGCCCATTCTGCCAGCAGTAGAGATCAGCACTGAGCTCCTGATATGGAACCATTCTCTGGAGTGAACAGCCAGCTACCTGGTTACGATACTGGTTACAGGGTTACGATACTGGTCTCCTTCCATCATGAGATGGGCAGCATTTTGTCCCTACTGAAACACTTATTCTGAATATGGACTTGCCTTCCCTGCATGCAATTCTGCCCAAACTACTATCTGTGGATTTCAGAATGGCTTATCCGTCATTGTCATATTCCACACAGCGATTGCTTCTGATCAAGGAACTCACTTCACAACAAAGGAAGTGTGGCAACAGGTCCAGACTCATGGAATTCACTGGTCTCACTTTGTTCCTATCTTAAAGAAGTTGGCTTGACAGAATGGCCTTCTGAAGATCCAGTTACAATACCAGCTGGGTGGCAATACCTTGCAGGTTTGGGGGCAAGGTTCTCCAGGAGGCTGTATGTGCTCCAAGTCAGCACCCAATTGATGGTGCTGTTTCTCCTATAGCCGGGAATCAGGAGGGTGGAAATAGGAATGGCACCATACGCTGTTACACCTGGAGGCCCACTAGCAAAAGTTTCTATTTTTGTCCCCATGACTCTATGCTGTGTGGGCCTAGAGGTCTTAGATTCTAAGGTAGGAGTGCTTCCATCACGAGGCACAACAACAATCCTATTGAACTGGAAGTTAAGACTCCCATTTGACCATTTTGGACTCCTCATGACTGAATAAACAGGCAAAGAAAGTAGTTATTTTACTGGCTTCAGTGACTGATCCTTACTGTAACTATTTCAGTCAGATGTAGGGTTTAGTTTAGGGAAAACTGGGCTGTACTGCACAATAGAGGTGTATCTCTTAGTATTACAATGTCCTGTGACTATGGTCAATGGAAAGCTACAACAACCCAGTTCAGTCAGTACTGCTAAGAGCCCAGACCCTTCAGGAATGAATATTTGGGTCACCCTACAGATAAGGAATGACAACTTACTGAGGTGCTTGCTGAAGGCAAAGGGAATATGGGGTGCATCATGGAAGAAGGTAGTTATAAATACCAGATATGACCAGTTACAGAAACAATGACTGTAATAGTCATGAGCATTTTCTCTGTTTTGTTTTGAATATGTTTGTGTGTGTGTGTGTGTGTGTATAATCTTTTTCTTCCCTCTCTTATACCCTTATCATATAAGTTGTACTGACTTCATATTATAGTATTCAAATATTTTTAACTTTATATCACAGTATTTAAGTTACAGGATATCAAGGAGAAAAGTGAACATTGCCTAAGGACTTTACATCCTCTTCTGGGGTAAGGGCTAGTGCATTTTCAGTTGTATACAGGATAGATGTATCATATTAGGCAGAAGCATAACTTCACTGTTGTATTTATTTGGATACTAAGTATGGTTTACAGAGATGGCTACAAGTGCCAAGTTGAGGGAGGGTGAATAGTAATGGTTAGTTCTAAGTGTCAACTTGGTTGGCTACATTGCCCAGTGGTTTAGTCAAGCACTAGTCCATACATTGCTGTGAAAATATGTTGTAGATGTGATCACCAGTTGACTTTAAGTAAAAGAGATTAATTAGACTATGTGCCTGGATATATGGGTGGGCCTCTTGTAATCCACTGAAGGCCTTAAGAGTAATCTGAGGCTTCCTAGGGAAGAAAAATTTATGCCTCAAGACTACAGAATCAACTCTTGCCTGAGTTTTCAGCCTGTGGCATTCCCCACAGGTGGGCTTGCCAGCCTCCACATTCAACATGTGAGCCAATTACTAAAACAAATATTTATAGCTATATTTCATATTGGTTCTATTCCTCTAGGGAATTCTGACTGATACAAACCAATAATTAATATTTTAATAGCAGAAGATATTATTCCCATCTTAATATTAAGCAAACTGAAGTCTAAGGGATTTGTCTAGGGTGATACAAAGTGAAGGAGAGAACTAAGAGTCTGAAGGCAGTTGATGCAAGCCAGTAATCTAGCCATTACTGCTGGTATTACAAAGATCAGAAAGCAGTAACGTTTTCATTAAGTTGACCCATTAGGTCTGCTTGAGATGGACAGAAAGACTGTGAATCTTCTAAAAAGATTAATGAACTTCATTCTCATGCTATATGCAGATGTGTCTTGTAATTTATTAAGATATGGCCTGGAAATAAGCACATAAAACACCAGGTAAACAAAAATCAAGTCTGCCCCAAGAGTCACTTTACCCCAGAGGGAAAAAATGGTATAAAGTTGTCTTATCTGGAAGTGATGGCACAATTCCCTCGCCTCTACCACCACTGTCTGTGTGGGAGCACCAACAAAACCAAATAAAATCACAGCAAACAAAATGATGACACCAGCACTCTGTTCTTTCTCATCATTGCTCTCAGTTATGTGACAAGATGGAAAAGCACTCACAAGTTCTCTAGAATATTAGAGATGCCCCATCAAGCTGACACTGTCTACCTTCTGGGAAGGGCATCCTATTGCGTCTACTCTGTAAGCACTACCTTCTGGTGTGGCTTATGGGGTATGTGTATATGTTTTACTTTTTAACTGATTCCATCAGCTGAGTTTTTCCCTAGGCAGGGAAGACTATGAAAAAAACACCTTGTCTTTATGAGCAATATGAAGATATGTCATGAAGAGGGAGGCGATAATAATGGTAGAATTTTGTACGGTAGAATACAAACTTGCTATGGGAATCAAGTGCGTTCCATGGCTCTCGGCCACTTGCACGCCTACAATCTACATCGCTGACCTTGCTGCCACAGTCATCTCTTTGTGTCTGGGAGGGCTACATCATGTGCCACTAGAGTGTAAAATCCCCCAACAATCTTAATGAGTTATGGTGAACTTTGCCCTCTGGGGAGAATGACAGAACCCCCGTGGCTATTACTGGTAATCACAAATTCTTTTCCATTGCTAGTTTATTACAATTTTAAAAACGAATTTTGGTTTCATGCTTTGCAGTTGACATTGTTTAGGCTAAATGTCAGGTACAAAATTGACACCTAAGAAAACCCTTTATATCTATGTTTCTCAGTGGTCACAGGAAAAATAAACCAGAAAATGGAACCTCCAGTGGCTGAGGAGATGAATAATTACCATTTTACTAATAGATTACACCAATCAATTGAGGTTCATTTTGGAGCAGCCTACATCTCTCCATTTGGCAATGTTAAGTGTCTTTTTTTCTAAAACTGCAAAATCAAATGCCCTTTTCATCTTTTATCAGAAGCGCCAGGGATACAAGTTTTACATCTATATCTATCTCATAATTCTTACGGAATCTGACCATCAATTATACCAAATTCTTATTAATCATTTACAATATTTTTATTCCAAATACTAGGCTGAGCATTTGTGAAATTAACTAATTTACTCCTCCCCAAAAGTCAGGGTGGTAGGTGCTATCATCCTCATTTTACAGATGAGGAAATGGAGGCACAGAAAGGTGAGGGAACTTGCTCAAGGTCACATGATTGATATATAGAAGGGCCCTGATTCACACTTGACAGCTGTGCCCCAGGCACACCCTCTGTGCTCATTAATCAGTCTGTGCATTCTTTCATGCCCACATACCCTGGGGTCCCAATAGGAGAAGCTGTCCAATAGAGGCAGAGGAGAGGAAGTGGCCCTCTCCTGAACACCAAGGGGCTGGCTTTATTCCCACTGATGATGAGGTGCATGGCCTTGTGCAGGCCACCTGGCTACCTGGACTTCCATGTCCACATCTGTGCCCTGCAAGGGTCCCCAGTGCCCCACTAAGAAGACACCTGGAAGTGCACTGGATTGAGTCTCACCTCAGAACAAAAGCTGGGGGTTTCTATGGGAAAGTTGGGGGAATGGCCTGGCCCTGTGGTGCCTTCCTGGGAGACAGCCAACCCCCAAGAAGGCCTCAGGCTTCCTCTGAGCTCTCCAAGACCAGGGTGAGGCCACTGTCCTGTCCCACCTGGGGGCCTGTGCCCTGATGCGCATGAGGAAGAAGTTGTCATCTTGTCAAGTTGCCCTTGTCATCAGGGAAGTGACACTCTAGCAGCATGCCCTCTTCCAAAAATAAGTTTCTTATAAAACTTCAGAGTGTTTTGACAGCTGGGGTTCATGCTTTCAGGATGCGTTCATTTTCAGCCTAAAGATTACTCATAAGCTACATGCCAGCTTTCCTCATCCCACAGAAGGCAGCCAAACCCCAGGGAAAAGAGGAGAAGGTCTGAAGTTGTTGGGGCTCTAGTTGCCCACAGCAGTCAGAAAGGGACTCCCTGCCCAGCCAGAGTGCCAATGCCAGTGCAAGGGTGATCAGAGCTGCCCAGCATGAGAGTCCCTAGAAGGAAGTGCGTTCCCATAGCCCAGAGCCGACCAACTGACCACCAGACTCATCAGTGACTCATTTTTGAGGCAGCCAAGGTCCCCAAAGCCCATGATGATGTGCCACATGGGTCTGTGGGCCCAGCCATGCTTCATGAGTCACCCTCTTCCCCTGTGGCCACACCTGAGACACAGCACTGCTCTGAGGGTCTCTGCATATTGGGGCCTGACCTGTAAGCAAGCCAGGTGCTACTCTTTCCCTATCAGTGGGAGAACCAGGCCTACAGTGCAATTCAGATCTGGTGAGGTCAGCCCCCTACCCCCACCTCTGATAAGTGTCAACTGACGCAGCAGGACACCTCCTCACCACTGGCTTGGTTGCTGGGGCCCATGCAGCTAGTGTGTGACAGCAGGAGAGCCTCTGCCTATCTCAAAATTGAAAACACACTGGCAGCAACTGATATGTTGGTTATGGAGATTACAGCAGCCCCCCTTCCAGTCTGCATTTCAGAAACAGTACAAGTAAAGGCTTGCTTATTGCAGTAAGCCTAATGGAGAGAAAGTGATTCATAAACCAGTGATTCTTCAATTTAGAAAAAACTGCCTGGTTGTTCTAAAGAGCTTCACCCTCAAGATTTCCTTTATATTTCATATTCCTGGGTTTTCATTGAAAATATAACTGTAACCCTATGTAATATATGTCTTATTATCAGCATATATATATATATATATATATATATACACACACATATATATGCTTTTAAATGAGTGGGATATAGATAATAAAGAACAAGTTCAAAGTTCATCTGCAACACACTTCCCATACTGGCTCTGCTACTGGCCAGGCCTAGCTGCCGCTGTTATCGGTCATCCTGTCAGATTTGCTGTTCCTTTCAGACCAGCTCCCCAAAGCCTTAATTAGAAAGGTCATGCTATCCATCTGGATTTGACCAAGTGGTTCACTGTCACATGGGCTCTGGCTGCAGTTGAGTCCAGTGTGGAAAACAAGGCAGAGCCTCACACTCCCCTTTCCTGGGCAGACCCTACAGCCTCCTCCCATAGCTACCCCTGTCCTCTCACTGTGGGACTCCTGGACAAGCCCAAACCACCCGAGGCCTCGGCCTCATGAGACTGGAGAGACCACCACAAGTCAGCACAACAGAGCCTGGCAGAACTGACACAGGGGTCGGGAAACCAGAGTCCTTGGACTGGCTGCACTACTGATGCCATGTAACACCTGGTGAGCCTCTCAACATCCCTGAGCCTCAGCAGCATAATCAAAAAAGAGGAGTTTAATGAAAAGATCTTTAGAGTCTCTTTCTGGTTCTAATATTCTATTACTGTGTGGAACTGAAGCTGTTTCATCCATATGCAGAAAGTTAACTTTCTTCTGACCTATAAAGTAAAGAATTTCATATAGTCATGGGAATGAAAACTCATTGGAAACAGTTTTCCCAATTACTTTTAGTTTACAAATATCCCTTTAGTCTACAAATATCACCAGAGGCTTTCTAGAAGGAAGGTACTCTTCAGGGTCTGTTGATCAGGGCTCTGAGACTTTTTGGAAATGTCAGGACTCAGCACACAACAACCACCATTTTCCCCCAAATATACTGATTCCTACCGTGTGCTATGCATGCTGATCTAGTCTATTCTATTTCATTCTGTGCATTCTATTTGATATAAAAAAAATGTTCATCCAAATCCACTAAATTGGTTTGGTGATTCATGAGTGGGTCACTTTTGAACATGTGGTTTGAAAAATACTGCTGTAGCCAGTGATCACAAAGGTATGCTGACACCAAGGATAGTATTAAATGGACATATGGCACCAGTTAGAGGGGCTGTCACAAAGTGGGATTCAGTTACCTGAGTAGGAAGAAGAAGACTGAGGGGCTCACAACTCAGAGAAGGGAAGGAACACAGCTAACCTCCTTTGATTAAATCTTAAACCCTATCTTCTTGCCTAATACCAGACTCCTCAATATGCTGAGCAGTGCCTAACTGATCTCAAGGCCCTTCCAGAGCTGTCTTGCTATCTCCCACCTGCTCCTGGGCTCCTCACCCTTGGACCACATCCCTCAGATTAGAAGGTCCTTCTACCTGTCAGGCAGAACTCCTCCAGGAAGCTTCCCTGTCCCCAGACCTATCATACTCTTTTGCAGTTGTCTGTTTCCCAGTCTGCATCTTGGTACTAGACTCAGTGTTCCTTCAGGCTGGGGTGGAATCTTCCTTTGCTATAGACCCTCAGGACCCAGCACTCTGGCTGGGCCACACAAATCTTCCTTGTAATACACCAAAGAGAGAGGGGTGAATACACCGAAGAGAGAGGGGTGAGTGAGTGACTTCTAGCCAGGTGGCCAGGGAAAGCTTCATGGCTTCAGGAGGGCCACAATCTTCCACTTACTTCCTCAGTACATCATTGCTGCTAGTCACTGACTGTGCCTCTATGCCTCCAGATAGATGACTTTCCCCCAGAGTCAACCCGTAGGGATAACTGATCCATATCATCTGGTGCCAAGTGTTCATGAGGCCTCAGAAATAGAAAACAGTCATGGATGGACATGATAGGTGATATTTGATGGTTGTTTCAACCACAAAAAGGGATTTTTTTAAATTAAAAGGGGTTAACTTAAATATTATACATCATTCTTAAAATTCTCCCAAGATTTTCTTTCCACTCTGTGATCTGTGGGCACCAAAAGATGACTCCTCAAGTTGTATCCAGTCCCTTCTTCAGAAATACTAGACCCAGGTCTTTGGATGGGAAGACCTCCAATGACACTCCCCAGATGATCGTAACCTTTATGACTTCCATATGCTAGGGTCTTTCTCATGTCTTGGGGTCTTCTCTGTGTCCTAAGGTTTCCCCCATGGCCTGGCTGCCTCTACTGTTTCCAATCTGGGAGAGTAGGAAGGAATCCATCCATCTTGGGGTACCCTGTGATTTCACAGTATACATCCTTCTCAGGTCTTCTTGGAGGGGGGACACTCTTCATGCAGGGCCATCCCTGGTAGATCTGTCCCATGGCAGAACAGATCCCTGGTCAGCCCAAATGGCCCAAGGTGCTTGGAAGAGTTCCTAGTGCTGTCCAGACCTCTGAATGAATCCTTAGATCAGAACTCCCTCATCTCAGGCCTGTCCTCTATCTACCCTTTGACTCAAGTGTCAGGGAGCACTCCAGTCTTTAGCACTGTGGGCTCCAGGGCTGTGGCATAAGGGCACACTGCTGGACTGGGCACCACTGGAGGAAGTGGGAAGCTCTCCAGGAGGATGGAGCTGCTGTTATATGGCAGCCCAGCCACAGTACAGCCCCTGTAGGAAGCCATAATACCAGGAAGATGGTCAGGAAGAGGCTCTGAGAGAGAGGCTGGAGGATGCACACTGTGACAAAAGCCCTGGGCCCAGAGAGGAACTCTGGCTCAGGATCCAGTCTATAGAAAGAGTCCCCACCCTGGCAGCACTTGAGTCTCTCTAGAGGCCTCAACTCAACAGTAGGCCAAGCAGGGCTGATGTGCAAGGCCTGCCTGCAGCAGGGCTGAGAAGCCCAATCCCAGAGGGTAGAACTAGCAAAGGGCCAGCTGCCCAAGGATCTCTGCACAGCAGTCAGCACACACGAGCCAGGTTCGGGGCCTCTTTGTACCCTACATGTGGGGACACCTGGGAATAAATCTCCCATGTTCCTAGGAGAGAATCACCCTGCCCCTATCTCAGGCACCAGGAGCCCCATAAGCCATGGTGTTCTCTCTTGTGCACATGCTTGGAAGGGCCTGGATCGAATTCCAGAACAACTCAGCACTGTGAAAACATGTAGGTGCTATGGTCTCTGTGGACAGCAGGGCTAGGAGCTCCATCTTTTTCAAAGGAAAATTCACTAACAGAAACAACCTGGAGAATACTGCAAATTACTCTTAAAAAATCCTTTCACCATAATTAGACATATGCACATCTGTGATGGGGTTACCCCAGAAACAGACCTGAGGCCAAGTGTTGTGTTTTCAAAGTTGGTGACATCTGCTCAGTTGTGGCCCTGGCGGGGGAGGGGGTGCAGCACGAGGGTGCCAGGCCCTAGCCCCAGCACACTTGACCAGCTTGGAGCACACCAGACAGGTTCAGGTGAACAGCCACTGTCTTGGCTCTTCCACTAGAAACCACAACTGTGGATTTTTGCTCTTTACTATAAAATAGGAGAAATTCAACTGGGAATACAGAAGGGATTTTTTTTCAGACCAGTGTTTTTTTTGTTTTTTTTTTGTGTTTTTTTTTTTGCTTTGAGAGGTGAGAAATGAAAATCACACATGACATGTGGAAGAACAATATATAGTATTTCTCTACCAGGGTTTGATGCTGACGATTGCTGCTGTACCTACGAACATATGCTCACTTAAGCCCACAAAGTCCATTTCACTTCCTACTTGGGAGCACAGCATGAACAGCACCCCCATGCTGTGAGTCGTCTGTGCCCAGCCCTGAGCCTAGCTGGATACAGGCTGGTGTAGGCCAGTGCATTTCTGCTGCCAGAGCTAAGTGGACATATCTGCTGCATTTCTTCTGGGAGTGGGGCTTCCTTCAAAGGTACCTTTCATCAAGAGGGTCCCTCTGGGTGTCTCCTGGACTCACTCTTGTTTGCTGATGGCGAAGAATTGTTAGTAGAGAGTAAACCTTGAGTGAAGATAAAATACCTGATAAATGTCTAACAGGCTGGGAATGTGGAGAGTAGGTCGAGCGCTGGTTTTCCTTAGCAACATGCTTAGGAGGTCAAGACGGCAAACAGTATCTTTCTCAGTGTAGATTCCTACTAGTTTGGCTCTACTGTCATGAGTCAGACTTAAGTTAGCCCTTTGTTTTGCAAACCAGACAGAGAGAATTTTTTGTCAAAGAACCAGAAATGTTTACAGAACTATTATTGTCCTTCCCTTTCCAAGTCCATCCCCTGTTTAAGGCCTGGAGGATAGAGTCTTCCAGGGAGAGTGTTCAAGTAAGAGGGTGGGCTTGTACACCTACTTCTGCCTCCTGATGAGACCCAGCTACCTCTCCTAACCAGGCTGCAAGGTGGAAGGGAGCAGGCCAAGACCTAAGGGATTTGCAAACAGACATGGACGCAAAACACAGAACAACCATTTCTCTTCATGCCTGGGAACTCTGTTGATCTCAAGGGGACTTGAGCTTTGCTGGCTGAAAGCACAGCAGCAGTGGCTGTTACTGAGACCTCTTCCATACTTCTGAGTGTGAGAATAACACTCCTCCGGACCTGATGAGACAGGCGGTAAGGAGGCCTGAGCACTGATCTGGTGGCCCCGAGGAGTCTGGTGTGCACATATCTGAGAGGTATCCGGGCTCCTGCCAAACATAGCAGGTGAGCTGGTGGGCATGCCTTTGGGGCACTCTGGGCATGTGGACTGGACAGTCAACACTGGTTTTGGTACTGTCCCCAAAGGACAGGAAAGGCTGTCCTTGCCTTGAATATACCCTCTAGTGTTGTGGGGCTCACCAAAACCCTGGCAAGCACACTTTAGTCAAAAGACTAGTTTTATATAGAAAGGTTTTAAAAGAACTACACAATGTGGTGAAGCCAGGAGGGAATGAGAATAAATCATTCATACAGCAAGGCCAATGAAGAGAATAGTTTCCAGCTGAAGGTGTGGGTCTGAACTGTCTAATACAGCAATGGGCAGTGCAGTGGCCCATAAGCACTGGAGATGTCTCACTGGATTTCAAAAACTGAATGTGAAAAATGGCAAATACCTCATCAAAAATATTTTAGTATAAATTACATGTTGAAATGATATTATTTTTGGATATTGGCTTTAATAGATCATACCATTAAAATGAATTTTGCCTTTCAATTTTATTGGCCACTAGAAGATTTTAAATTAGATATGTGACTTGATTTATAGTTTCGTCAGGCAGCACTGATTTGAAATCTGGATTCTAATCTTGGTTAATCCAGTGTCTAGCTGGGTAGCAACAGCAAGCTCATTGGACTTGGATTTCTTTTGTGAAATAAGCTCAATATTCTTCACAGTTAAAAGAATAGCTGAGGGACACCTGGGTGGCTCAGTTGATTGGGCGTCTGACTTTGGCCCATGGATACAAGTCCTGAATCAGACTCTGTGCTGACAGCTCAGAGCCTGGAGACTGATTTTCATTCTGTCTCCCTCTCTCTCTGCTTCTCCCTCCTGCCCTCCCCCCACCCCCCCAAAATAAATAAACATTAAAAAATTTTTTTTAAATAGCTGAAAATGCTGTCTACACCAACTATGAGACCAGCATCCCCCTCTTGTTTCTCCATAGAAAACAAGTCTGTCCCATGTGGTTGAACAGGCTGTGGATTGCATAGAGATCATACGTTGAAGGGAGGGGGTGCTGTTCACAGTGCATATAAGTAGATTTGTATATTTAATATAATAATAACCTGGTACTTGGCAATAAATATCTTGTTCTAACAAAATGAATATATTACAGTGATTTTCCAACAGATAGAGCAAAGGCATCTTGAGGAAGTGATATCTTTTCTATAGTTGGGCCTGCGTCAGTCCTACCAGAACCTGAGGCCAGCCTGAATTCCACTCCAAGGACAGCTGCTCTGCTGGTATGACCTCCATCTCTGTCATAGGCCTGATGCATCCGAGGGCAGGAACCTGGCGCCCTAATCCAAGCCTTCATTTTACAAAATGTCATTGGTGTCTGGTGCCAAAGAGCTACAATAACCAGCTGGGCCATGGCCAGGGCTTGCCCATGATGGGCCACTTACCTTCTCATTTTTTTTCTCATCTGGTCTGCATCCTGTGTTGGTGGGGCTGGATGTCGACAGGCCACTGACAGGCCCCCCTCCAGCCTCCCCGTTGAGGTTGGCGGCATTGACATTGGGAGGTGTGACGGCTGACGCTGCAGACGTAAGCGGGATGGCCGGCCGGGGGCACTGGGCCCCGATGACCGTCTGCACCTGGGGCTGGTGGATGTGCTGTGGGGACACCACGGAGTGGGGCCTGAGGCTGGCGGTGGGCAGGCGGGACGGGGAGTTCTGGGTGCGCAGGGGCGACACGGTGGCTGTTGGTCGGTCCTGAGCCTGGGCTGAGGAGTGGGCAGCTGGAGCACGGGATTGGAAAGAGAGTGGGGTTGGAAGGTTAGTTTGCAACTGCAATGCAATCGCAGCAGACTCTTTCCTTGGGCTCGTCTTCCCAGGGCTCACCACCTCTCTCTGTGGTCTCTCCAGACCTGGCCACACTCCACGGGTAGAGAGACTAAGGCTGAGCAATGGGGAAAACACATCCCATCTTCCCAAAGCCCTGCCATGGCACAAAACAGCCTGCCTGCAGGAGGAGTGAGAACATCTTTTCCAAGGTTGCCACAAGCATGGGCATGTTCCCAGTCTCCTATAAAGCCATCTACATGGTTTTCTCTGCTGCGATGAACTAAGACACTCAGAAGGTTTTTTAAAAATGCCCTTGTTAAAATGTTCGTGAAAGTAAAGCATGACAGAATCCTGAAGAAGCCCCAAGATGCCCCAGAACTCTTAGATACCACTGCATATAAGGTGATCATTGCCAAGAGCACAATTCTGATTCATCTCCACCCCAGAACTATAACCCAGTCTTTTGTGCACACTTGGTACTTGACTTGGCTGAGCTACAGCCAAGTGTGTGAGGCAGCTTTAGCTGGTGACAGGCACATCAGAAAGGCAGCTGCAGCCTTGGGGAGAACCATCACTCTGCCCCCTTCAATCTGCCTGAGCTTGTTGCCTTGCCTATACATGGAAGGAACAGTTTATAGATTCACACATGAGGAACCACACAATGACAAATCTGCCCCCTACTGCCAGCAAAAATGCCTCCTAAGGATGTTAGGGGTCTAAAGGCATAACATTTGTAAAACTTTGCCATTTGAAAACATAAAGTCCCTTCTAAACACAACACCAAATTAAAATTAATCCTGCTGTAGCCTGTGCTAGTGATTTTGAAGAACTGTCTCCTTACTAATTACAGAAGAAACCTACAGGAGGACAGAATGAGCCACACCAGAGGAACGGTGACTTGTGGGCTGGGCTGGTGATCCAAAGGGAGACACAGGTTGTGGCAGCCAACACCACTTCTCACCATGGGTCCCATGCAACATCATGCAAGTCAGATTCAGTCATTTTTGCACTGTCGCCCAGAGAACAATTACACATCACACTGTCCTTATTTTCTACCATCAGAATTCGTGGCATTCATGGTTTTAGCAACATGAAAAAACACATGCGATAAAACAATATTCTCAGTGCCCAAATATGCCTTGAATAGATAATCTACTCATAAATCCTAACAGTGCTTCCCTGGCATATGAAGTAACTCAGCTCGACAAATGACAGCCCTCCACATGCAAGCCAGGCCTCTTCCTTCTGACAGCACTGCGTGGGAAAAGTGGGTGAGATCTGATTATGTGATCCCGGGTTCTTCACCGGGAGATCCCAGAGGACTCTCACCGTGTCCTCTGTTTCTAGGAGGTAAAATATATAAAGACTGATTTATGGTTTTAAAAGTATTCAGGGTTTGGGGTGGGTTTAAATCCTCATTCAACATGGCCCCACATTTCAAAAGACCAACTTAGGTAACTATGCAGATCGATGAAGCCACTGGGGTCACTTAATCAGCCTGAGGTAACCCGTGACTTGGACAATGCTCCTGGGGCCATTTGTCTGCCTCTCCCCAGCTGTCTGAACTCTCCTTCACCCCAGCCCCCTGGCCTTGGAATGAGAAGTGGTGGCTTGGCGAGGAAAGAACAATCACTTGGGCCCGAAAGACTGCAGGGGCTGCTCTAGATTCTTCTACCAAGTCCCACACAACTCCCCTCCACCTCTGGCTTGCTTCCACATGCCTGCCACATTGCCCTGCCAAACCCAATGTAAGAGGACAGGGTGTTCCAGAAAGTTCTAAGCCTGTCTGCCAGGCAATCTCTTTGACACCCTTCCCAGTTCTCTCCCTTGTTCCTCTTCTCAGCCACTCCAGCCTCCTGGCTGCTCCCTCCAACACAGGCTCTCTGTCACCTCAGAGACTGCTGTATATACCACTCTCTTCTCCCCCAGAGAGCCACATGGCCCCTTGGTTGCTTCGGGCTGCTTCTGATCACCTCAGACACCGCCTTCCCATGGAAACCTGTCCTTGCGAACCCACCAAAAAGTGCAGGCTGCCACTCTGTGATCCCAGACCCACTTCCCCTGCTTTAATTTCCCTTTCCTCCCATGGCACTATCTGCTCTTAACAGTTTGTATGATGCACTCTTCATTATGTGTTCACTGCCCATTGCCTGTCTCCCCCCACTACAAGGTAAGCTTCACGAAGGTGGGACATTTGCTGTGTAGTTCACTGATATTTTCCAAACAGCTGGATTGGTGCCCAGAATGCAGTAGATGCTTGATAAATTTCTTAAATGAATGAACAAGTTTTTGAGAAAAGAGAACCTCAGCTAAAACATCTCTACAGATTTCACAGAATTGAACCACTGGAGAAGAAAAAAAAAAAAAAAAACTCCATGAGAAAGAGGAGCATGACTCATCACACTGGCTCATAGAAGAAAGTAGGGTTTCATTCATGATCAGTGGGATTTAACCTCAATTTTACCCACCCTGTGTCACCCAACCTCAGACTGACCTAGACTGCTATCTCTCTAGTCATCCTACTAGTTAGCAATGTCAAAGCAACCTGTACAACAGAGGCAAGCAGCTTGAGAAAATGCTATTATTGCACAATCTCTGTTAGTCTTTGCCTCTCCTCTTTAAAGCTTTGGCAGGCTCCAGCAATTCTGGAGTGCCTAAATCCCATTGGGCCTCACTCAGTTCACTGCTATGTCATCCTGTAGGTGATTTAAAAAGAGTAGTTGAATGAATAAATGACCTATCTTACCATCAACATTGTCCATTTCTTATTCTCAAGTTTATCATTTCCAACTTCATGGATGAAATAGAACACTGGCAACTCCCCAAACTTCAGCCCAGCCTCTCTCTCAACTCATCCACATCTATACCCACCTCGCCTTCTAATCTCAAGGATATATGGTCCCAACAGGTCTACCCATTCATGCTCATCTCAGTCCTTTCTCCTGGCTCATCCCCTTCTTGCTTGTATTAAATTTATTAACTTTCCTCCTGTAATTTAATAAGCAAGTTACAGCTCTAATTTCAAAAATAGTCCTTCTACTAGCCAGTACCTCCTTTTCCTGTTTTTCTTTATACCTAGTGTCCTTGCATAGTGTCTGCTTTGGTTCCTACTTTTCACTCATTTCTTTGCATGATCTGTATTTGCTCTCATGGAAGTTTTCATCTCTGCTTTGTGTTCTGGATAAATTCCCATGTATGCCTTCCAGTGTCACTAATTCCATCTTTGACTGTGTCTACACTTGTTCTTTCTTACTTTTACTCATTCTTTTGTATGATTTGTATTTGCTGTCATGGAAGTTTTCGTCTCTGCTCTGTGTTCTAGTGTCACTACTATCCATCTTTGACTGTGTCCAATCTAGAAATTATGTCACCTATAAGGATTTTGTATTTTAAATATATATTTTTTCCCTTTCCAAAATTTCAAGTTTTTTTTTCATATTCATCAGTTTCAGATTCATAGCTATCCATCTAATTTTTCCCCTTCATACACCCTGTTTTTTCTTTGTTTTTTTGGGGGGGGGATGGTTAGATGTTATTCTTTATTTTTCCTTTTAGAGGATCTTAAATATACTGATATCAAAGACTTTTTCAGATTTCTTTCTCATTTCTCTCCTATTTCTTCAGTTTATTGGCTATCTTTTATGTTTTTTTTGGGGGGGGATGGTTAGATGTTATTCTTTATTTTTCCTTTTAGAGGATCTTAAATATACTGGTATCAAAGACTTTTTCAGATTTCTTTCTCATTTCTCTCCCATTTCTTCAGTTTATTGGCTATCTTTTATGCATTAGTGTTCCCCCTGTGCTTTGAGACTTCAGTATGCACACTCGTCTTGTGTATGACATTCTTATTGCTATTTTTTCCTCAGTCTGAAGCTTCTGAATGGTACTCTGGGACCTCCCCCTCAGAACCAGCTGTAACAGGATGGTTTGAACTCTGGTCCTGTAGGAATGGTGCAGATCTTGTCTTCAGGCCAGAGCCAAACTCAGCTCTATGCCCAAGTAGCACTCTCTATTCTCTCCCATACCCCAGAGAGTAGTTCAGTAGTAACCATTCTCGAAGAAGAGACTGTAGCTGTTCAAACAATTGCACCTAGCTCTGATCCCCTGATACTCACTCACCAGGGACTTCCTGTCTATTTTCTCCTGCAGGAGTTGAAAGTTAGCCAACACTGCCTGCTTTTCACTCCAGTTAGCCAATGCTTCAATCCCACTTAATATTGTGTGTTCCATTTTGTTTAGATCCATAAAATTCATTTGTAAAAAATTAAAAAAAACCCATTTCTGTGTTTAAAATAGAGAGAATAGGGGATTTCCACATGAACTCACTCTCCTATACTATCCAGGAGTCCTTCATTCACTTCTCAGTCTACTAAAATATGGTTTCTTACCTTCATTCCATCAAATATTATCTGAACAAGATCAATTATGACTCCACCTGGCAGCAAATTTAATGGACACTTTTCTGTTTTCAGAAAAAAGTATCCAATGATCTAGTGGCTTACTTTTATACCAGTATCACACTAACTTGGTTACTATCGTTTTATAATATGTCTTGAAATCAGTGTGGCCTTCCAACTTTGTTGTTCTTTTCAAGGCTGTTTTGGCTATTCTAGGTCCTTTGTATGCCTGTGTGAATTTGAAAAACAGATTACCAATTTCTACAAAAAAGTTGAGTGAGATCATGATTAGTATTCCATTGAATCTATAGGTCAAATTTTTGAAGAATAATTACTTTGACAAATTAAGTCCTCTCACTCATAAATGAAGTATATTTCTCTGCTTATTTCAGTCTTATTCAATTTCTTTCAGCAATATTTCGTAGTTTTCAGCAGACAGGATGTCCTCTTCTCTTATCAGATGTATCCCTAACTAACTTATATTTTTCATGTTATTAAAATTGCTGTCATTTTTTAAAACATCAATTTGCAATTATTCACTGGTACTATGTAAACATAAAATTGATTTTTGTATATTAATCTTGTTTCCTGGAACCTTGCTGAACTAATTTATTAGCTCTAAAGAAAGCTTTTTGTGTGAGTGTGGGTTCCCCAGGGTTTTCTATATACAAGATCATGTTATCAGCAAATAGACATAATTTTCTCCCTTCTTTCTGATCTACATGCTTTTTATAGTTTTGTCTTGACTAACTGCTCTGACTAGAACATACA
Organism: Felis catus; assembly: GCF_018350175.1. Lineage (NCBI taxonomy): Eukaryota > Metazoa > Chordata > Mammalia > Carnivora > Felidae > Felis > Felis catus. The sequence continues at coordinate 51,245,847 of NC_058370.1, forward strand.
GTACAATATTGAATAGAAATGACAAGAGTGGATATCCTTGTTTAATCTTGATCTCAGAGGGAAAGTTTTTAGTCTCTCGCCATTAAGTCTGAGGTTAGCTATGGTTTTCATGGATGCCCTTTATCAGGTCAAGAAGCTCAGTTCTATTTTCTCATTTTCTGACAGTTTTTAATCAGGAATGAGCATTAGATTTAAAAAAAAAACCCACATCTATTAAACTGACCATGTTATTTTTATTCTTTAGTTTGTTAATACAGTAAATTATATTGATCATTAAATGTTAATAAAAACTTGAATTCCTAGGAGAAACTCTACTTGGTCCTGATACATTATCTATTTGATTGCTTAAATTTTATTTAGTGTTTTTACATCTATATTTATGAGTGATATTGGTCTGTAGTTTTATTTTCTTTTAATGTCTTTGTCTGATTTGGGTATGAGGGTAAAGTTGGCCTTACAGAAAAAGTTAGGAAATGTTCTCCCTTCTTTTCAATTTTCTGGAAGTTTCCATAGAATGAATTGTATTTTTTCCCTTAACCATTAGACATAACTTAACAATGAAGCTACTAAGGCCTGGAGATTTCTTTGTGGAAAGTTTTTAACTAACTCAATTTCTTTAATAAATACAGGCCCATTAAGGTCATTTACTTTTTTAAGTTTGTTAATTTATGTTTTTTAAGAAATTTATCCATTTTGTCTAATTTGTTGAGTTTATTGGCGTAATTTTTTATAAGCCCTTATTATTCCGTAAAATCTGAAGTGATGTGACTTCTATTATTCCTGGTATTGATAATCTGTGTATCCTCTCTTTATTCTTTATCCCTCTGGCTAGATGTTTACCAGTTTTATTACTGATCTTTTCAATGAACCAAATTTTGTTTCATTGACTTTCTCAACTGTTTTTACATTTTCTATTTCATTTATTTCCACACTGATTATTTCTGGTTCTTTTATGGTTTCTTTGCTCTTTTTATTCTAGTTTCTTAAAGTAAAACTGAGGAGATTGATTTGAGATATTTTTTTTTCCTAACATAGGTGTTTAGTGCTACAAATTTTCTCTTAAGTACTGCTTCAGTGGCATTCCACAAATTTTGATATGCTGTGTTTTCATTTTCATTCATTTCAAAATGTTTTCCAATATCACTTTTGATTCCTTCTTTCATCCATGGGTTACTTTTAAGTGTGCCATTTAGTTTCAAATATTTGGGGATATCATTGTGTTATTAATTTCTAATTCATCTGTATTTTGGTCAGGGAATGTATTATGAAACCTGAATTCTTTTAAATTTAGAGATTTAAATATTATGGCCCAGAATGTGGTACATCTTGGTAAATATTCTGTGTGCACTTTAAAAGAATGTGTGTTTGGCTGTTGTTAGTGTAGTACTCCATAAATGTTAATTAAGTCAAGTTGGTTATAGCTTGCTATAGTGTTCTGTATTCTTACCAATATTGTCTACTTGTTCTGTCAATTATCAAGGGAAGTATTGAAATCTCTGACTATAATTGCAGATTTGTCTATTTCTCCTTGCATCTTTATCAGTAATTGCTTATACATTCTGAAGTTCTGTTATTTGGACATAAGCACTTAGTCCTCTTAATGAACTGACCCCTTTATCATTATGGAATTGCCTTTTATTTTAGTAATAATATTCTTTGTTATAAATTCTACCATGATATTAATATAAGCATTTCAGACTTATTTTTAGTAGTATTAGCATGGTACATAGATCTCATTATTCATAGATGCTATATGTGCAAATTCATCTACCAGCTAAAATTGATTTGTAACCCCCAAATCAGTACCTGTGGTGCTTTTGTAGTCATTTGCAGACATGCATATACTAGCAAAAATTTTGAGTCACATTTTCCCTGCTGAAGTGCAACAGGATGAGGCTCTGCCCAGGGACAGAGATGGGAGGGAGCAGGGCAGTGCAGTGCAAGAAGCTCTGGCTCTGGGACTAACTGGACATGTTTGAATCCTGCTTATCACCTGTTAGTGGGGTGGCCTCAGGCAGTTCACCTCTGAACCTGATTTTCTCTTTTGTAAAATAAATAGAATCTACCAGAATGACTTTTTAAAAATATTTAAGATTATAATCTTTGTGAGATATACACACATATATGCATTTCACTTAGGAGCAATGGTTCAGGATTCACTAATAGAGTGTCCATGGAAAATTTATAAAGTATAGCTACTGTGAATAATGAAAATCAACTGTTTTTCTTGATCCTTTTACTTTTTATTGTTTTACTTATTTGTGTTTATGTATTTAAGTATTAAAATATGTTTTCTGTTCACAGCATATGGTTAGGTTTTGTTTTTGTTTTGTTTTTTAAAGAATACTTGACAATCTCTGCATTCTATTTAAAGTTGCTTAGACCATTTACATTTATTTATATGATCAGGTTTAAACCTACACTTTACTAAATGTTTGCCATTTTACCCATGCATCTTTATTTCTTTTCCTCTCTTTTTGTGTCTTCTTTTGAATTAATTGGAAGTTTTTGTGGTTCCATTTTACCTCCTTTGTCAGTTTATTTGCTGCAACTCTGTTTTGATATTTAGTGCTTGCTTACATCTTTAATTTATTATAGTCTTCCTACAAGTGATTCCATAACTCTTCACACATAGTATAAAAACATACTTATCATAGTATAATAGTATATAATAGTTTAGTATAATAGTATATTCCTCCATTCTGGTACCTTTAACATTATACATTTTACTTTTACATGTGTTTTAAATCCTTCACTGCATTGTTTTTATTTTTGTTTAAACAGTCTGTTATAGTTTAAAGGTATTTAAATAATGAGAAAAAACATATATTTATATATACAGTTTCCATTTCTTGTGTCCTTCACTCCCTTCCTACATTCACTCCCTTCACTGTATTTCCATCTGATACCATTTTCCTTCTTCCTCAAGAATTTTGCCTAGCATTTGTCATAGTGTGGGTCTGTTGGTAATGAAATCTTTTAGCTTTACTATGTGTGAATAATTATTTTGCTTTCATTTTGAAAGAAACTTCCCTGGGTATAGAATGCTAACTTGGCAGATATATTTCTTTCAGTACTTCTTTCAGTTACTACACTATTTTCTCACTTAAGTGTTCCCAACAAGAAGTATATAGTCATCCTTATTCTTTCCTACTTTATGTAATGTAGCTTTTTTTCCCCCTTGTTGCTTTTTAAGATTTTATCACAGATTTTGAACAATATGATTATCATTTTCCTTGGTGTAGTTTTCCCCATGTTTCTTGTGCTCAAGGCCCACCAGCTATCTTTGATCTGTGAATTTGCAGTTTAAATCAAATTTAGAATAATTTTATCTTTTATTTCTTCAAATAATCTTTCTATCTCACCCCTTTCTCCTTTACTTTGGAGATTACACATACATAAAGCCACTTGAAGTTGTCACTGCTCTATGATGCTCATTTTTAAAGTTTCTCTTTTATGTTTGTTTTTCATTTTTCATGTTTTTATTGCTATACCTTCAAGTTCATTAATATTTTTTTCAGCAATGTCTAATCTGCCACTAATTTTATTCACTGTATTCTTGATCTCACTGTAGTTTTTATATATAGAAGTTTGACTTGGGTCTTTAAGATATCTTCTAAGCGTCTACTTAATTTTCTGAGCACGTTATAATCTATGAGCACATAATAATAAATGCAATTATAATATCTGTTTTAATCTCTGCTAATTCTAATATCTGGGTCAGTTCTGATTGGTTTATCTTGTCATTGTGGGTCATACTTCCATCTGTGTGCCTAAGAATTTTTTATTGGTATCAGATGTTGTTATTTTTATGTTGAGAGCTGGGTATTTTTGCAGTCTTAAAGATACTCTTGATCTTAGTCCTGCAACACTGTTAAATTAATTGGAAACAGTCTGATCTTTTTGAGTTTGCTTTTAAGACTAGTTGGGTGGAACTAGAGCAGTGCTTAGTCTAGGGACTGGGGCAAGGTCCTTCTGCATAGATGACTCAATACCCCGCAAACTGTTTTTCCATCTGGCTTGTGGAGCAGGCACTATTTCCAGTACTTTGTGAATGCTGGACACTGATAGCACTGATCCTTGCTCTCATAGTTTCCCTGGCTTTGTATAGTTTCTTCACATGCATATGCTGATTACTTCTCAGCAAACTACTCAAGAGGACACACCCTGCATCCTTTGAGGTTTTCTTCCTATGCAGCCCTCTCTCCTCTCTAGGTTTTGACCTTCAAACTCCAACCACCTTCATCATCCAGACTCTCACTCCACATCCTCACTTCAGGAAGCCCTCTGGGCTCCATGTTGTTACCACTCCCTGTGCCACAGTCTGGAACTTCTCTCCAGGCAATAAGCTGGGGCACACCTCATGTCCCATTATCATGGATGATTTTCCAATGTCTGACATCTTGCAAACGGTTGTTCTTATAAATTGTTTCTGGTAGAAGGGCAAATCCTGTCCTCACTACATTAGGTCGGTCATAAGCAGAAGTTTAGCTTTATCCTTTAGATACAAAACTTTGATTCTATCTATTATTTAAAACCCTCTAATGTGCCCCAATGGCCTTAGCATAAAAACTGAAATTCCATGATATGTTCTAAAGGAATCTCCATGATCTTCCTCTGCTTACCTTTCAGCTCTGTCACAGGCACTCATCCTCTTTCTTTGTCCTTCCACACACTTCCACCTCACCTCACCCCCTGCTTCATGCTAAGCTCTACCTAGCTTTAAGATCTAAAATTAAATTTTGCCTCCTCAGAGAAAATGTCACTAACACCCTAGTCTTCTCCTTCCATGCCTTTTGTTTTAGTCACATCAAAACAAATAAAGTTACCCAAAATAGAAACTCCGGTATTTCTCATTGCCATGTCTTTGTCCTTGCTAGAATTCTATTTGTGCTTTGTCTGCTCAGATAGTTCCTATTTGTACTTTAAGAATCAAGGCAGGATCACCACCTCTTGAAAACTTTCCATTCTCTCATTTTCCTCCCCAGTCTGAATTACATATCTCCCCCCATGCTTTCTTAATACCCTCTGGATACCTCCACTACAGTGCTTTTCAAACTCTATGGAAAGAATTTGTTTCCTTGCCCTTCTAACTGGGTGTAAAAATAGGGTCTATAGGTTCTTCTCTGTACTCCCAGAGCCTAGCAGAGTGCCTTGCATGTATCTACCTCTCTTTCATCTTTTTGTTTGTTGGTTGGTTGGTTTTTTGTTTTTGTTTTTGTTTTTGTTTTTGTTTTTTTTTGCTAATGAATAAATGGCTGTACAAGGCTCTTGCCCCTGCTAAACACTGATATGAGGTTGTGTGGACACTGGCACTTTACAGGGAGAGCTCTGCCCTTGGAAAAAAGAGTCACATTAATCAAGCAGAACAAATCATATTGGATGCTATGGCCAATGCAATTAAGCCTTTGTCAAACTGCCTGACTTTGGCTCAAGATGAGAACATTGATGAAACGCCTCTCAACTGCCTGGGTTGGGGTCTGCTGAAATGGGCAATTACTGCAGTGAACAATCCATTACTTGTACTGCCAACAGTGTGCTTTTTCTCTCTAAATGCAGAATGAAGTGGAAAATGCTATGGAAACTCAGTGGCATTTAATTTACTGATATGATGTGGTAGGAGCCATTCTTTAACCTGACTGTAACAGCAATAGTGTGGGGATAAGTATGAGGTTGGAATGCATTGAGGAAACCGTTCTAAACATCCTGTGCCTCACTTTTCCCGTATGTAAAATTAGTCTGATGGAAGAGAATGCTTGTCACACCATGGTGGTTACTATGGTGATCAATGACTGAGATGCAACATTGTACTGCCCCTAGCCATGCCAATTTCTTTCAATTCTGCTTGTTATTCCATAGAGGGAGAAATGACTGGCAGGTCTCATTTTATTCTTTAAATTGGGAAAGTTGCTAGCAAGGCATGGCTTAGAAAGGACATCATACTGGGGCACCTAGGCAACTCAGTTGGTTGGGTGTGTGACTCTTAATTTTGGTTCAGGTCATGATCTCGCAGTTGTGAGTTCGAGCCTGGTGTAGGGCTCTGCGCTGACAGCATGGAGCTTGCTTGGGATTTTCTCTCCCTTGCTCTCTGCCCCTCCCCCTCCACACTCTCTTTCTCCCCTTCTCTCTCTAAAATAAATAAATAAACGTAAAAAAGAAAGACCATCATACTGGCATTTTGTGCAAATAACCCTGGGCTGCCGTGCTAGGATATTCATTCTCAGTGAGGAACAGGGCTCCTCAACCTCTCTATATTGTGGTGCACATAGAAACATGTGTAGTGCACACTGGGGTTAGTGGATGAGATGCTTATAGCCAGAAGGGACATGGCCTGGGACTTTAGCTGCCCCAGGTCCTGCCCGGGTGCTCCAAGGCTCAAGGAGGTCAGAATCTTGGTATACTTTTGACCTGTCTGGCACATCAGTTAGGAAGTTCTGCTGTGGGCTCAGTCAACCACTGCGCCACTACAGTGGCTGTGTCTCTAGCTAGAGGCTACCAATAAACACCATCAGATGAACTTAAACCATTCTATGAGTATACTTGCTTGGGAGGTAATTGTTGGGGGCAAGAGGGCTGGCACCAGATAATATTGCTGCAGAGCTCCTTTAGTATAAAGACAACTAGTTATTCACCATGGGGCAGAGTTGTAAAAACAGAACTTATCTTGGTTAACTTAAGCAAACTCTTAAGCACTTACAGAGTCTCTGGGATGGCAGAGTCAGTCTTGGAGGCTCAATAGCCAAGGCAGTGCCAACCCCACCCACGAGGCTCCCTTGGTGCAGATCTCATTGCTGCTGGAAATAAACACTATCCAGAATGAGGCTGTACACTGGACACCAGATTTCCACCTTATACTTACTGATGACTGGGCTCTGGGCACCATAAATCTACCCTGCACCCACCGATGACTGGCACTGGACACTAGAAGTCTACTCAGCACCCACTGATGACAGGGCACTAGACACCAGATGTCCACCCTCCTGCCCCTGAAAAGCTGGATGTTTTCACCACTATCTTCTCTCTTAAAAAGGATCCACACAGCCCCTCATGTTTGTGGCTTCTGAATGTAAGTCACATGCAAGCATGACTACCCCAGGATTTTGGTCATATGTCTGCCCCTTATCTACAAGGTGAGCTGGACTGGCAGGGCCAGCCTTCTACCATGATGAGGTGGGATTCATACACGAGATAAAAGCCCCATGTAATGATGCTGATCCAAATCAGCCTGTGGGTCACAGTGTGCCAGCATCCACTGCACTTTGCAAAACTACATGTCATTGTCTTCCACCATAAGCCAGTCCCTTCTGGTTTCTTCTAGACCAGGGCATGTCATCGTCATTCTCCCAGTCACTAGTCCAGAAACTTGGTAGCTGGACTTGGTTCCTTCTTCTGCCTGAGCATCAGCCCATTTCCAAGTCATAACCATACTGACTCCTAAATGTCTTGTCATTTGCTTCAATTCTGCATCTCCCTGTGACCTCTCACCTGAGGACAGCAACACCTTTCTAGTGGCTCCCAGCCTCAGGCTGCCCCACACCAGCTCTTCCTCCCTACCATGCCTGGTAATATTTGGTCAAGTTCCATCCCTCTCATGTAAAAGCTCTTGGGGGGTCCCCACTGCCTTCATGAGAAAATTCAATCCCCTGGATCCTTTGGTAATAATTTATATTTACTTTTTGGACCCTCATACATTGAATACTCTATTAACATTCTTATTCTCTAACAGAAGAATAAAAGTAGCTACAGGTACTGAATACACACTAGATATGCCATGCTAGACAATCCTCATTGTCCCTGGAGGTAGGTGCCATTTTACAGAGGAAGAAACTGAGGCAAGCAATCATAATGGCAGCCCAGCATTCAAACACAGATCTCAATCTCAAGCCTTAAATCAGACATGTGTTTACTCTGTCTTCACTGAACTGCTTGCAGCTGGTTGCACAAGATGTGCTCTCTGTCACTTCTGTTCACTTGACTATTCCTTTCTTCCTGCTTCAAATGGCACCCTTCTTTGTTTCCCTACCCAAGTGTTACTTTGCTGCCTCCTCTGAGGATCTTTTCCCAGTCTCCCACCTTGTCATCACCAAGTGTGCATGCTGAACCCTCCATCAGCACCCAAATCCTTCCTAGCACCACTATTCCCTGATGGTCCATGAGAGCTGAGAGCAGGGACAGCATCCTGTTCTGTCAGTGGGCATGCTGAACGAATCAGACTGTCCTGTAAAACACTCAGTAGTGCATATCTCATTCTAGGATTGTAGCATGGTCTTGATAGCTCTTGCTGCCACACACAAGCCCGGACTGGCACCAGTACGGGAACGTGCAGGCCAACTTCCCCAAAGAGTAAGCAGGTTGGTGGGTGGACAGCCACCCTCTTGTTCCGTTAGCCTTCCCACCCTCTTGTTCTATTAGCCATGACTCGGAAGAAAATATGGCCCCTGCTGTGCTAAGTATTATCCCCACTTTACCACTTGAGAAGATGCCTCCTAGAGCACTTTTAATGGGCCATCTCCTGGCTGGCTAGATTCTAAAAAATCATGTATTTTATTGCTCCAAAGAATTTACATATTTCGTCCTTTAAGCCTTACTTTGAGAGGAAGATAGATGGTTTCTGAGAGAGTAAAACTGGGGTGGAGCAGGAATTCTGTGTCATTTAAATGAAAAGTCAGAGTTACACTCTCTCATCCTGGGTTCCTTCACTGCACAGTGAAGGGAAGGTGACTGGGGTGGGCTCCAGTTCCTAATGGCTCAGTGCTAAGCTTCCAAGCAAGAGTGTTTACCTTCTTTCTGCCTATAAGATCCACCTCATAACTTTTTCTTCATCTCACACCATACTAAGATTTTCCTTAAATGATGTCAGCCTGGCTATTGATAAAGTTGGCATGAAGGTGAAGGGTCAGTGACCATCACTGCTTCTAGCTTCAAAGCATTTCAGAAAAAGGGCACTCTGGCTCTGCATGGTAAGAAGCTGCCTAGCTGGAAAGCCCCCGATCAGGTGTCCTGCACGTGGAAGGCCCGTGCAGCTGGCCCAGCCACCTCATAGGGGCCGTCCAAAGGTGCCAGTGCTCATCTTATTAGTTCATGCACTCCTCTTGCTACAATGAAATGTATAAATATTTGTGAACTCTCTAACCCATTTTTTTTTTGCCAGGACAGGGTAATATAAGTCAATACTACATTTCCTAAAGATTAGCAGAAGCTTAGGATTATGATAAGCAAATACGACTTGTCCCATGTTGGACTGCTTAAAACCTAGGTCGTAATGTTCTTTACAAGAACCACTTGTCAAATTTTCCCGCAGAGTGAGGTCTCAGGAGCCTGGCACGTACCTGTGGGGACGGTGCCCCGGGCTTGGCTGGTGGCCGGCTGGGCTGTGTGCCGCAGACAACTGCCCACTGGGGGGGCGACCGCCTGGTGCTGGGCCTGGGGTGTGGTGAGGGGAAGGGCCGGCCTCGTGGCAGTGGCTGGGCTGCTCAGGCTTCCACCACCTGGGTGGATGGTTGTGGCCATCCCTTTGGCCAGTGGAGACCCTCCAACAACATTATTCCGGGGTGTCCCAGCCCCTCCTACCGGAGCCCTGAGGAAATAAAGCAGAATCCAGTCAGGTGAAGTCACAGATGAAACCACACAATATAGGCCATCAATAAAGGCCCACTCATACCTCCTGGCTGTGAGAGGTGAAGCCACATAGCCCAGGGCACAAACACTAAAACAATGCTGAGATAATCCCCTAAGCGATGCCCAGAGCTCAAACTTGGCAGTGGGGGACCCTTTGTAAAACCTTCATGGGGGTTCACTTTCAATATAAATAGTTAAGAAACAGCAAAAGAACCCTAAGAACCAGTGATGATCCCAATCAATCAAATATTTTGTACCAGAACTACTGCCTTGATTCATTTTAGTAAACAGCTGTGTCTGTCCCCAAATACATCCAGAAAGAGTGACTGAGCTGGCCACAGCCAAGGCTTGGACACATCTGGCATGTGGTGGGATGGCAAGGACCCATCTCCCTCTGGACATGGCCACTTTCTTGTTTCTGCTGGCTTCTGGGAAAGAGCACAGACAAACCACATCCTTCTGAGAGATGTCAGGGAACTTGCAGTTTCATACCAGAAATAGATGCCCTTTCACCTCAGTTTCCAGATGAAATGAGTTTCCAGTGTTTAAGAAATACAAGAGAAACACAGCCACTCTGAAAATGGGCTTTAGCCCTTTGACCTCTGAGTACTTGCACCAAACTCACGCACTGGCAGTGAGCGTGAAAGATATGGCAGAATCTGGGAACTCGGAAGCTGCTCTGGGTTCAGTTTCAGGGATCAAATGTCTTCCATTTGTTTAAGATCTGGGTAAACTCCCCTTATGTCCTCTCAGAGTCTCATTCGTGAGGGTCAGAACAGGCACTGCCAGGCCCGTCACCAGGTGGGGGTGCTTCACTCCTTGAGGCTCAGTACCACTGGGCCATGACTTCGGTCAGGGATGGGCTGAGCCACCACTAAGTCAGGGCTTCCGTGAGAAGAAAGGCCTCCTGGAAAAGGACTCAGCTGTCCAGGGACCGACAGCACCTTTCTTTCTTAGCCCCTATAGCTGCCATGAAATTAGCCTCTAGCAAGGAACTCCGTCAGTGAGCCAGTCAAAGCCACAAATTTTTTTTTAAAATTCACATCAGCTACCTGTTGAACTCACTTTTACCCTAGGGTAAAAACTGTAAAAATTGAATAAAGTGGGCTCACAAATTATGGGTCTTTCCAAGAAGGGCCATCAGATGATGTGACAAGCAAGCCTATGTCATGGCCAGCACTGCTCCTCTGGGTGCCCTGGAAAGTATGAATCAGTCTAGTGATCAGTGCAAGGTCTAGGCATTATTTGATTATTTTAATGGCAGTCTTTTCCCCGAGAGAGAAGGAATCCAGGGCTGTGCCCAGGAACGGTTTCCACAACTGAGATTGACAAATGAAATCAACAGTGGACCCCTTATCTTAATGGAAAAATCTCAGACAACTCCAGGTAACCTCTTGAGCAAAATTTTTAATTCCATTATCTGTTTTATAAAAATGATATAACAGGAAATCTGTAAATGACAGGAAAGCACAAGAAGAAAAGTTTGAATTACTCTTAATACCATCACTCAATAACAACTGTTAGCTTTTGAGAATATGTTTTTCCCTTGTGTATATACATAGGTGTGTGAGTTTTATGTATACCAGGTTTATGTGTGTGACACACACACGCGCACACACACACACACACACACACACACACACACACCAGTTGTACAGACAGTGTATTCACAGGCACAGGTACATGTGTGCACACACACACAAGATCTCATTCTCCTGGGGACCTTCCAATTTCACTTTGTGCTGCTGCCCTGAGTCCAGCTCATTCTGCTGGCATCTTCTCCCCTCACAACCAGTGCCTGCTGAAGGAATGACAAGCAAAACCTAATTCGTAAGGTGAAAAGCTGGCCATGTAGAACCCTTGCTCAAGGGGAGTTCTGAGCTCACGGGGCAAAACCTTGTGGGCAGGGGCACCCTTGCTGACTTCTGGACTGTGTTTTTGGCTTGCCCAGACCACAGCATGATTTTCAGGCAGTAACCAGCTGGAGGGGAATGTGGGTAGTGTGTTCCCCCCTCTCCCAGGCAGTGACACCTGCCTCACCTGGAGACGGGCGTCACGTAGTTTCCTGGGAACACCCCAGACACTCCAGTCCTCAGGGATGTCCCCTTGAACCAGCCGTCCTGACACTTCTCTAGGACGCGGTACATCTCGCCCTTTCGCAGCTCCAGCTCGTCGTTCTTCTGGGGCTTGTAAGCATAGAGCGCCAAGTACCTATGGGCAGAAGAGTAGGGCCAAGGATAAATGATGGCTGGGAGGGGTGGTTATAGGCCATCTTGTATCACCTGGGTCACATGTGGGCTCATCTTTGGATGAACCCAAACTGAAAAAGGACTAGCTGATGCCTGCGGGGGCTTGTGCACACCGTGCCCAACCTACTCTTTGTGATAAACCATGGTCAGGGAAGGCGGTGTACTCAGCACTGCTACTGCACACTTAGAGAACCAGGTCCTGAGAGGTACATGCAGGAAGGAGACAGACTTTGCCTCTTGTGCCTAAAACCCAGGTCACCCCACAGCCCTGCAGTGGCTGACCTGGGCAGGCAGGTATGTGATACCACCTTCCAGTCCTACAGCTCAGTGAGCCTCCATGACTCATCCAAGGCTGAGGGATACACCAGAGGATGTGCCAGAACAAGACCACAGGTCTTTGGGTCCCAATTTTTTCTTCTATTCTGCATACTATTTCTAAAGCCTAATGTTCTGAGCAGGAGAAAACTAAGAATGAAGCAGTTAAGTCTTGGGCTGGGTTCCCTCATTTCATCTAACTGGGTCCTGGCTTAACCTGCCTGGTCCATTCAATCAGTCTGAGCTGGAAGATACCTCAAAGGTCCTTTTAGTGAGGAGAGGAATGAAAAGGAGAAGCAGAGGGTGTACAACAGGGCAAGATGGCAGAGAGAGCTGAGTCCAACCAGGAGAGAGCTGAGCTGCCCTGGAAGAACCTGGATAGACAGAAGCAAGCAGAGAAGGCAGTGAGACGGGGGAGGGAGGGAAACAACTGAGGCACAAGGCATGCGAAGGGGTGAGAGGTGAGTCAAAGAGGGAAGTAGAAACTGGAGTCAAACAACTTCTATTAACAGAGTTTCCAAACCAGCTAGTCCAGCCCTTGGGGGGTGAAGGAGCCATCTAAACAGGGCACTGTGGGCGGCCTAGACAAAGGTAGCTTTGATAGGGTGGGGGGACTTTCTCTTTGCTCTTTAATCTATCTTTGAAGCCCCTGGGTCCAGGATGACTTCCATGTGCCACCTGCACTGTTCATCTGCTCAGTGGAGTTTGAAGCTATGGGGGGGGGGGGCAGGGGACACCTGCCCAATTGTGAGCTGGCCCTGCCAGAGAGAGGATAGACTCCAGGTGAGTGTGTAAGGTTCATGTTGGCACAGCAGCCCAAGGACCAGGACCTGCACTTGCCCACACCTGGCTCAGTGAGTGATGTCCATTATCACCCAACCTCCACAGCAGGAGTTGGATACACACCCGATTTAAAAAAGAAAGCAATGTTACCAAGTGTGACAAACACTCCATGAACCATATGAACTGCCTGGTAGTGATGTTTGTGATCTTAGGGGACTGGACCTCAAATAATTGAAATTTAATTGTCTTTAGGGAAGGAGCCGATTATCCTTCCCTCAATATTTGAGGATCCCCATGTCATTTAGTGGAACAAAGACTTTGAATTCACTTCTTAGCACAAAAGGGGAGTTGAAATGAAAAAAAAAAGAAAAATGAAGAAAAATTTTAGATTATGAGCTTCAAGCTATCCTGATTAAGACTTTTAAGTCAGAAAAGTCTTCTTTCAAAATTCCATTTTTATCTTAGAGAAACACAGACATGGGTCCGGTGAAATAATAAAAGCAGGAAAATGAGCAACCTAGAGGTGAACATGGCTAAACACTGCTGGTCCACTGAGCGGGGACACCAGTGCCTTCCCCACTGCTGGAATCACGTCCTCTGGCACAGGACACACTGAGAAACAGTGTCACTGCAGTTAGTTTGCAAACATAGACAGACTTGGATTTTATGCCACATCATGCCCCTTCACAGGGCAGGTCTGGATTCTTAACAGTGGGAAGTCAATATTCCTTTCATGGTTTCATGTATTCTACTCAATAAATGCTCAGTGACACAGACACCCCTTGGATGCTAACAATGGGCAGTACAAAGGATGTCATTTCCAGGGATGCCATCACCCCCAAGGGAATGACACACCCTCCCCTTCAAAACACAGCTCTAAACTCTAAATTGTCCCTCACAAACTCTAATGGTATCTTATTTCTAAGTAGCTCATATCTGTGCCTAAGAACAGTGGTGCAGAGCTCCACCCCCACCACAGGCTTGTGGGCCACTGGCTAAGGAAGGACAGGGCAGAAGCACAGAGAACTGGCATCTTTCAGGTGCCAACCTCTCCCAGGGCCTTGCCTAAGCCCCACATGAACTCTGAGGCTGGGATTACCCCTTATTTCACAGTTGAGGAAACTAAGGTTGAGAATCTGTGTTTCAGCAACAAGTTAGAAGCAGATGGGGCTCTGTGGCCACAGGGACAGGGCAAGGCATTGTGAGAGGCTGTGGAGGAGGCTGGCAGGCCCTGCTGAGGTCGGCCTGAAGGTGAGGCTGAGTTCCGGGGTCAGGGAGCCCGTGTGGTCCCCTGCATCAGGAGGTGCTGCACTGGTTTGCACCAGGGCACTGATGCATTTGCTCTCCTCATCTTTACTTCAAATTTGTGTTGTTGATGAGTAATATCTCCTCTGGTCTCAATACTTCAAGTCTGGCCTCTAGGTGTGCGTTGCTGGGGGAACTGGAATGCAAATAAATCTGACTTCACCTTGAAAAATCTCTGCCCCTCCCACTTATATTTCCTTTGGGTGCCTCAGAGAGAAAACCAGAAGCAGATGGCTCTGTGGGTCATTTTGCTGCATGTGTGTCTGCAGATCTGGCATGTGGCTCGTGCTGGGGAGGGGCGCTGGCCTAGGGTGGGGGAATATGTCATTCAGCATCTGCTTTCTTTAGGAATGACCCAAGAAAAAGCATGAATGGATCACACTTGAACAGAGGATGGCCCAGCCCACTGTCAGCCTGATGCCTGCAGACCTCCTGGTCCCTGCTTTATGCACCAGACAGCCACAGCAGTGCTACCTTGTCACTCCCTCTCCACCCATGTCCCCTCTGCTGCACTCAGCCAGAATTGCATTGCTGACAGTCTCTGAGCAAGCTGGACGGCACCTTCTGTGCTCAGAGCTGCAGGCTGGTACTCATGGAGCCTGCCGGGGCCTCGCATGCCTGGCATGAAATAGGCAGCACCTGCATGGTCCTCTTCCTCATGGTTCCCAGGGCCCCATTCTCCTTATTCCTTCAAAAGGCCTCTTCAGCTCAAAACAAGCTTCCACAGGTGGCTCGGTCATCTCAAAAACACATATAGATCAGACAGGGGCTGCTGCTTGCGGCCCCAATTTCACCTCTGTGGATTCACATACAAAAGCTGGTACTAGCATTAAAATTTTTTAAAAAAGGGGGTGCCTGGGTGGCTTAGTTGGTTAAGTGGCCAACTTTGGCTCAGGTCATGATCTCACAGTCTGTGGGTTCGAGCCCCGTGTTGGGTTCTGTGCTGACACCTCAGAGCCTGGAGCCTGCTTCAGATTCTGTGTTTTTCTCTCTCTCTCCCCCTCCCACCTGTCTCTCTCTCTCAAAAATGAATAAAACATTAAAAAATATTTTTTAAAGCTGGTACTAAAAATAAGGCAATAGTAGGAAATTTGGTTTTTTCTTCCCCACTGTCTTGTAGACTACATGGGGCTTTCAAGCTGTAAGGTGCCCCCTCCACCAGCCTGAAGCAGTCCTGCAAGTGTGAGTCTGGGATAGAGGGTCAGGCCCCATGCCCCCTCCCTGGGTGCCCTTGCATGGATGGTGTACACACAGAAGCGGCTGACTGCTGTGGCCTGGCATCATGCTTTTACAAGCAGCCTATGGGATATTTCCGAGGACACCAATCACTCACCCATATTACTTGCTCATTTCTACAGCAAGATGTTCACTTGTGTTAATTATCTACACAGTTCTTTTCAGCTCTAAGCAAGGAGTGAACTGAAGTATTTTAGTGCCTTCATTAATTTCACACCCTTTCTCCTCTATATGATGGTTTGCTCATGTTTCTTCTAGAATAAGTAAAAGATTCTTTTCAATTATTCCCGTTGAAGTGTTTGCTCCTGTTCTCCTGGATACCAGGGTCACACTAGCTGACATGTGCCCACACATTGATGGTTCCATTCAATGGATGTCTACTGAATGATAGCTAGGTGCAGCCAGGTGGTAGAGAAGCCTGCCCCAGGAGCACCCACTCTGGGGAAGGGGGAGACAACACAGGTGCATGTCAGGGTCTGCACAGGATGTTACGGGGTCTGGGAGGGCACTACCCAGCCTCAGAAAGCCAAGTAAGTCTTCCTGAAGGAGGTGGCAGCTGAGCTGGAGGGGTGAGCTGATGCAGGGCTGTGGACAGAGCTGACTCCCTGGGTGCAGATGTTCAGAGGGAGAGAATGGGGAGCACTTGGGGAACTGTCATGAGGCCATGAAGTGGCCAGCCCCTCACCCAGGCCTTCCAGTGGTCCTGATTTCCCAAGAACCGCAGGCAGCTGGCACTCCATTGGATGAGGTATCGGCTACAGCCCAGAAGGAAGGAGCTGGGAGTGGCTTGGCTGCCAGTCCTGTGTGGGAGCTGGCATCCTTCCCACACTGAGCTCACAGAAAACTGGTCTGCAGAGGCATTTGTGCAGTGACCCACAAAAGGAAGTCCTGGACCAGCAGCAAAAGCATCACCTAGGGACTTGTTAGAGAGGTACATTCTGGGGCCTCACTCCAGAGCTACTAGGGTAAGACCCAGCAATCTGTTTCAATAAGCCCTCCAGCTACTTCTGCTACATTCTGAAGTTAAAGACCCACCTATGTACTGTGTCTGGTGATGTCCAGTCAAGATCTACACTCAAGGGCTATGGTACCATCTCCCAGAGTGGGCCAGGCTGCTGATGGCTCACCATAATGGTCCTCAGTGGGAATTTCCCAGCCATGTGCAGCTGCACTAGAGACTGTGTCTCTCCCAGGGGTCACCTGAAGCCCACATGGGCTCGCTTCATCTTGGGAAAACTAAGGTCTATTCAGGCTCTAGAGTTGCCCTGAGGATCACCAGGCTTCCCTTCCAGCACAGCTCAGCCCCCGCTTCCTCACAGGCATGGCTCCTGAGAGCAGCCATCAATGGGCCTTAGCCTCAGAGTCTGCTTCCAGGAAATCCAATCCAGACAAGGCCGCTGCTGCTTGGGGACCCTACATCCCCCTGGGCTTAAGGCCAGCTCATAGGGGCAGGTCTTTCTGTCCACTGCAGGTGGCCCTGCCGGCACCTTTGCAAATCTCCAACTCTGCCCGCCAAGCCTTCTACTCTGCTCTAGAGAATTCTCTCAAGATGGTTCTTGTGCTTTTCCCACATACGTTGCTCACCATTCGATAGTGCTGCTCACCCTCAGGCAGGGCTGCAGGCAGGGGCACCTTATCCATACCCTGAGGGCAGGTGCTGTGACTATCTGGAATCACTGTCTGAAAGACTGAGCACTGCCATAGAAGGCTGGTTGGTGGGTTCACCCCTTCCAGGCCTTTGCCCCCACTTCAGCAGGGACTTAGGTTACCAGATCCTGGTGTATTAAATTCACACTAATCAAGCCCATCACAGATTGAAGCCCAGAACCACCCTCTGTATTACAGATTTGTGGTGGGGCCTGGTCTGGTCACCAGTTCCTTTACCAACATTACGGAACATGGTGGCTGTGTAGTCATTAGAAGGTAGGCTCAGCGACTTCTCGACACTCAGGACAAATAGGTGGGTCCCAAGGAGAATTATGCCTATGAGATTGCATCCACCACAAACGGATCTGGTGGGGACAGCTTTGACCCCCCCCCCCCACCACCAGGTACAAGGTGCCTCCTGCTGTCTGTTGTCCCTTTGGGTTTCCTTTCTCCAGTCTGCAGGCAACCCCCAGTCCCTCTGCTCCACCCCTTGGTCTTTCTCTGGCCCCCACAACAAGACTCCCAGACCTCACAGGTGGCATGCAGATTGTCACACACTTCAAGAGGCTCTTGGTTTTCTCCCAGGGATGAACTGCACCCATCTGTCTGTGGAAGTTTCATTCCCAGATGGCAAGCTGCACTCAGGACCCTGAGTGAGGCTCTCAGAACCCACTGCCATGCTCTGGGGTAAGGCAGATAGACAGAGGGCCTATTCATGTCTTAGGGCAGAGCAGAGATGGAAGGAGAGGGAGGTCACTCCATGCTCTGCACCACATTAAAAAGCCCTCCACAATATGGAAGATCTGTGCATGGTTGAAACCTCCAGTCTGTATTCACAACTCTTGGGGAGTAATATTCTTGGACGGTATTAATAACCTTTTGGGTCTCAAAGACAGAGCAGCTTTCTTGGCGGCTGATCTGATGTGTAAGAGCTGAGGGCTTTAGGCCAATACCAGAAGCACTCTGTACCCATGATGAGGAAGGTTTTGGTCATCAGAACACGTCCAAAATTATAGGGAGCCTGTGTGCCAGGCATTCATCTGGGGGTACACCTGGGGCTTGTTCTTGAAGAGCTCACTGTGTCCTGCCTCTCATTTAGGCAACCACATTAGGGAATAAGAGTCTCCTGTGGATACCAGTCAACTTCCTCAGGGACAGGGCCCTGCATCTAGTTCTTCAGAAAAAGCAAGGCTATTACTACCCATCCTGTCCTATATGCTTCTTTGCTCCCAGGTTTGAGTGGAAGCCACTGGAGCTTATCTAGGACAGCAGGTCAGAAGAAGAGCATGTCTTCTGTCTAGTGCTGGTGAAAACTTGAATTTCGGCCAAAGACACCTAAATGTAGCTGATTAATCTACATTCCCCTCAGGACACTAGGTACAAAATAGGTACATCTTAATGTCCTTTTGTTTAGTTGGTTGTTAATGATGCAATCAGAGCAGTGGGCAGATAAAGGGAGATGTTCAAGGATTTCCAATGTGCCACCAAGTAAAGACAAACATTTTGATTGGGTGTAAAGAGGTAGCTGAACATGTTCCAGTATATTTACACCTTTAGGAGACCTTTTGGAGCTCAGCAACTTGCTTTTTTCAAAAGGCTTTTTTTTTGGCTTGGAATACCTTTTGTTCTGCAATAATGTAGGTTCTAAGTGTCCCTTTGACCTTCGTCGGATCTGTGGAACGTTCTATTTCACCACATTGTTTGCCAAATTCATATTCTCCACCTCAAAAGATTCATTCGAGTAACTGAGCTCATTGCCAAATAAAAGAGTAGAAGGCAGTCTAATTTTTCAGAACTATTTAAATGGGGAATTTTTTAAACTGCACGTATCTCTTAAGAGCTGTAATTTAACAAGAGCAAATCTTCTAAACAAGATAAGCATCTTGCTTCCTGGCAATGATTCATCTGGTTATATTTGAGGATGATATGCAGCTGTTATGATATAAGCTACCATAACTGTAGGGCAGTTGTGGCTGTTCAAATATTGAGTTACTTCTGAACACGTGGTGACTAGCTACTTCCCCATGCTCACAAGACCACCCGCAGCTCTGGCCCCCTCCACCCTCCAGAGCCCTCCCCCCCCCCAATACACACCTTCTCATGGGCCTCCAGGGTCTTCTCCGTGCTATGGCTGGTCCTTTCCTGATTGGCCTGTGCCATCAAATATTTTGAATATCACCCTGCTTATAAATGTCCTGGAGACACTGACATGAAAGAACCAGCTAGACTTTGTTTTCCATACTCTCTTATCAGCAGTGTTACTGATGCACATAACTAGACTGATTGGCTGGTAACAATTTAGAAAACCTATGGAAACCACATGTTTATATGCTAGCAGAGGTGGGAGGGAGGTGCTGAAGGCACAGGACCCCAAAAACATAAATGGCAGCTCACACGTTGAGGGGCAGCTGGACTTTGGGAGCTGTGCCTTGCTGTTCAGCCGCTGGGGCGGGTCCGGCCGAGGAGGAGGAGTCCTGGAAACACACAAGAGACAGGAGTGAGTTGACAGGAGGCTCCTGCCTCAAGAAAGAGAAAAGCATGATCAGGCTGGAGTCCAGAGTCACCTGTTCTCCCCTCACTGGCCTGACCCTCCAGCCTCTAAAATTCTCAGGTTCCACTTGCCTGGGTTGTTTGTCAATAACTTTTTTTTCAGCTCATTGAAGGGAGCTTAGCAGCCACTGACACTCTTCCAGAAGCAGCTTCCAAGTGCCTTCCGGGAGCGGCTTGGAAAGTCACTCTTCCAGCCTGCATCTGGGTTGGGCAGCATCGCACTGTGTTTAACATGGAAGAAGGCAGTGGAGGGAGGCCTGTTTTTATTCTTAGAACTTGAATTACTTGTTCTTGTGTTTGTCCAAGAAAACCCAGACAAAATGTTTCATGTGACAAAGCATGAGCTTATTTAAAAGCTGCTTTCCCAGGAGAAGATTAACCCCTAAGGAAAACTGATCCTTTGGCAGTGACAGGGGACAGGCATCAGGAGAACAAGCATCTCCCACATCAGACTCCAGGACCTCAAGGCTCCAAGGGTTTATTATGTGGGGATATGGCTGGAGGGGTGGTCCACTTTGAGATGCTTCCTGTTTAGCCTGTGGTGCATGTTAAACCCACCGAGGGAAGGAGTTAAGGGCCAAAAGAGGGATCCGGGCCACAAAATGATCTTGCTGAGGTGATTTCTGCACAGAGAATCCTACAGACCTAGCCATAGGGGCAATACTGTCCCAAGCCCCTCATCACTCACCTTGCCCCTCCTGCCCCAGCCCTCCCCAGGGAAGCATGCTTCTTCCTGGTCAGAGGTATCAGATGCCACAGGGAGTTAAACAACATACCCCCAAAAGAAATGCCCAAGCTGTAGCCCCTGATATCTGTGAAGGTGACCTTGTTTGGAATAAAGGTCTTTGCAAATATAGTATAAGGTAGGGGTCCTGAGATGAAATGACCTTTTATTACAGTGGGCCCTAATTCCAGTGACGAGTGTCCTTATAAGAGACAGAAGAGGAGAAGAGAGACACCCAGAGGGGAAGCAAGGCCATGTGAAGACAAGCTGATAGCAGAGTGATGTAAGGAATCCAGGCAGCTGCCAGAAGCTGGGAGAGATTCTCCTTCAGTCTCCAGAAGCAACCAATCCTTGCAACACCTTAATTTTGACCTTCTGACCTCAGAACTGACAGAGAATAACTTCATGTTGCTTTGAGCCACATGTACCACTTTGTGGTACAGTTACAGCAGTCCCAGGAAACTGACACAGATGGGGATGCCTAGGGGTATCTGGAGGAGGGTGGCATCTATGCCCCTCAAAGTCAAGAGAGCCAGGGCTCTCCTCCCTTCCTTGAGGGTCCCCTCTAGGCTTCCCACCAAGGGACAGGACAGGGATCCTAGAGGAAACTGGATGCAGATGAACAGGGAGCCAGGCAGGCTTGAGAAGAACCCTCAGGAGCTGCTAGTGCCTTGGCAGAGGCAGGCGGGGAAGCAGGACACAGGGGGGCTGCCCACGGCTCTGGCTGGCAATGATGGACATGTCACCACGTGTGGTCCTCGGATGGGTGAAGGTCACTAGAAGCGGAAATTACAAAAATGGAATGAGAGATGCACCTGGAACACATTCCAGGAAGGCAGAACAACCCTACCAGTCAAGTGACCACCACGTCCCTTGCATGCTTGCATGGAGGGGTGAGGGGAGCATTTCTCCTCAACCCCCTGACCAGTTCTGACCTTGCTCAGCTCTGTGTGCTCCCGGCGACCTGTCGCTACCCCTCTAGGCAGTCAGCTTCCCTCCTCTAGCAGGGACCAGGAAAGGTGCCAGAGACCACACCACATCTGCAACCTCTAACAAGGCAGAAAGGCTACTTCTTGTTTGGACAACGGGGTGCCTGGCAGAATGAAAACATGTAGGCAGGAGCAGACCTTTCCTTGTGTCTCCCAGGTAACTCCAGGTCTCAAAGGACTTCCTATTCCTGCAAGAGGGAACTTGGATTTTCAAAGACAGCCCCTCTACAGATTGTGTCCCTGTGGCTGACCCATAGACCGGCGTTTCCAGAGTGATGTATGGGAGCCAGGCTGAACAGAGGGAGACTTCTGCCTGCTCATCACACCTGCCCTCCCTTGGAAGGGAGACAGAGACCATCAAGGCTCAGGATTGTTTCCCTTTGGGATAGTTGTCAGTGGAGTTCACTGCAGCTGGCCAGACCGTCCTCCACAGAGCTTCAGGCAGGAGCCAGAGAGTGCCCTCCATGGGTGTGGCCACCCGGCTCCAGGCACCCTCAGAGTATGGAGGACCCACAGCTCTCCTTGTATGGTCACGGGAGAAAGGTTAGGGCCCTTCACTCACTCACTGTAGCAGGTGTGGGGCAGGAGTGGCACCACATCGGAGGTAGTTGGCAGATGTTGGTATACATGTCCAGCGGGCAGCTCATCAACTGAGCAAGGTCACAACTGGTGAGTCAATGGGGAATGCCCCCCTTGCCCCTCATGCAGGCAGGGCAGTGTGTGACAGGCAGTCAAGTTGTAGAGTTGTTTTGCCCGGGTGGGTCATGTTCTAGGTGCTCACTGACCTCTGCTGATCACCCAACTTGTCAGGACTGGCTCAGGGCACAAACATGCGCTCTGACCCCAGTGTGGGGTTCACTGTGGGGGATAAGCATTGCACATGTCACTATAGATGTGGGGGTCCCAGAAAATGCAGCAACATACTGCAGGGATGTCACCTGGGGGCCAGAGAGGGCTTTATAAGCAGTAGACAGGCCTGTTTGGTGAGGTGGTGAGGGTTGGCAGGTGAGGAAGGAGCACAGAGGCCTGCCCAGCAAAGGCTGAGAGAAGCAAGCTTGGCATGCTTGAAACACTGGACAGAAAGGAAAGGCTGGGATGACAAGGGGGAAGCACCCAAGTGCTATAGAGCCAGGCCATTCATGGCCCCCTGGGCCACTATGTGAATTCTGGTCTTTGCCTTGAGGGCAGAGATGCCCTGGAAGGTGATGGGAGGAGGGTGGTGAGAGCAGACCTGCACTTTACAGGGGGACCACAATGTCTCAGCCATGCAGAATGCTGCCGAAAGGCCAAGTCAGTTGAAGGGCAGGAGGATCCCTTCAACATGGGGATGTAGGCATGCACATTGTGTTTATAGGGCTGGTGGCTGGTGCTGCTGGGTGACCCAGGTGGTTCATGCTCCCTGCCCCCACTTCCCAGGACACACACAAATGATATGGGTGTGTGCAGGATTCACATTCCCTGCAGCCCTCTGCCCTAGGCCCAAGCAGGTTGACCCTTGATCACTCCCTGCTATCCTGTTGTGTCATAAAGCAAATCCTGCTTGGCTGTGGCCCTTGTGACATGGCCGTGCAGTGTGGATGTCCTGAGTGGGGCTGCCCAGCTTACAAATTGGGGAAAGCAACTGGATGGGATAAGGAGCTTGTGGGCCAGAGCACTTCCTACACAGCCCCCCCGTCCTAATTTGGGCTTATGGACAAAGCTCAGTTCTGCAGAGGGAGGTGGGGGGGTGAGGGAGGAAGCCTGGTGACCCAGCAGTTTCCTGTTGGTAATGAATACAAAAACATCTGAACGAGGCAGAATGAAGGCACAGACAAGGATCTCACAGCCATGTTTTTTATAATATGTAAAACCTGAACTATGAAGCAGCTCAAATGTCCCTCCGTAGAGGCTTTGGTGGCAGATGATGGCATGGGCCCCACAGAGCCATATGATGGGAGGATGTGTAGGGTCCATCAAAAGATGCATGTACTGGGGCACCTGGGTGGTTCAATTGGTTAAGCGTTGACTCTTGGTTTCAGCTCAGATTATGATATTGCGGTTTATGATCTGAGCCTGACAATGAGGTCTGTGCTGACAGCATGGAGCCTGCTTGGGATTCTCTCTCTCTCTCTCTCTCTCTCTCTCTCTCTCTCTCTCTCTCTCTCTCACCATCCTCTGCTTGCTGTGCTCTATCTCTCTGTCTCAAAATAAAGATTAATTTTTTTAATGTTTATTATTTTTCAGACAGAGAGATACAGAGAGCAAGTGGGGTAGGGGCAGAGAGAGAGAGAGAGAGAGAAACACAGAATCTGAAGCAGGCTCCAGGCTCTGAGCTGTAAGCACAGAGTCCGATGCAGAGCTCGAACCCACAAACCTGATCATGACCTGAGTCATGCTTAACCGACTGAGCCACCCAGGTGCCCTGAAATAAATAAACATTAAAAACAAGATGCATGTATTTCCTTGAAAAAAGGTCTGGAAATTTATATATCAAATGATAATACTGGTAATTAGGGTATTTGGAATTTGGGGTAATTTTTTTAAAATCTGTAAGTTCAAGTTTTTCATTTTAATATCAATAAGTGGCCATGATTTTCTGATACATTTTCTGATACATATAAAAAGAATAACAGGGCTGGCTTAAGATCACACTCTGGTTGATGGTGATTCCATGCTTTCCTGGATTCCACACATGCCATCTTTGTAGCGATGCCAGGAGCCTTCAGATCCGCAGGGTGACCCTTCAAATTGCCCACCAGGTGACTATTGGCAGCAGCGCGTAGGCAGAGGGCATCTGCTGGGCAGCAGGAGCCACAAGGACACAAGGTAACTGACTTAGAGCCCAAACCCATGACCCTGCTTTCATCAACATGCCTCCTGTCCAAATAAACTCTCCTGAAACAGCTAAACCAGTCTAAACCAGCCCCTCACATGCAAAGCACTGCTGACCCAAAGTGGGGACAGCTCTGAGTCTTGCTGTGCCTGTAAAACAACCTGCCTGGGGTCTCTACTGCCCAGTGTCCTTAAGGCACTCAAGCCAAAATCCAGCAGAAGGCAATAATGTCTGTGGCCAGGAGAGATGGAGAAGATTGACTTCCACCTGCTGGGCAGTGGGAAAGGCTGGCTGGGACTGTGGGCTGGGCCAGAGCTTGTGGCCTTGGGACTCCAGACCCCATCTTTGCTGGCATCTGCCAGCTCCTCTGGACCACACACAGGACACTCCATATGGCAGAGTGTCAAGAGGCCCAGGGAGACTATGGGGCTGCCCAGGCATGTGAAGCTACCTGAGATGCAGGACTGCACCTAAATAAAGCTGGAGGGGAAAGGCCTTCTGACAGCTTTGCTGGAAACCTGGCCTCCAGGTGAAACTTGGTATGTCTGATGCTACAAAGAAAATACATGGGATTGCACAGCAAAACATTACGTGGAGCTGGAATGGAGGTGTAGAGAGAGGTAACCCTTGTGAAAGTGTTTTTTCCCAAAGGTCAAGATGGAGAATAGCCAACACTGATGCTCTGCAGAGTGTGTGTTCCCATCTTGCTCCTCTATGCAGTGCAGCGCAGGGCCCAAGGCAAAGGCCTTTCGGGACATCTGCTGAGTAGTGGCTACACCAGGCAGGGATCTACCCTCAGGAACCTAAAAACCGAAAAGTGTGACTTTCTGATGAAGACGGGGTATTCACCCATCCTGCTCTGAATCAGGCCTTTGTTTTTGTTACTATCAGTAGGAGGTGATGAGAAATGTTGCTGGTGGCAGCAGGTGGACAGGGTGACCCCATTAACAGCCCAGCTGTGCACAACTGAGGACCACATGCCCAGCTGAGGAGAGCATAACCGATGAGATCGTGGTGCCTCTTGAGGAGCCCTGAGGGGTAGCCAGGGAGCTGCTAACCCCTGGGCAGGTATCACAGCATGAAAGGTGCTCTCCTTTAAGTGATTTTGATTAAAAATTCATGAGTACAATGCATCCCACCAGGTTCCGTATCATTAGCATCCTGCCAAGGCCTAGGAGGCACTGTGCTGATGAAGGCACTGCTACACCCTTACTGCATCACTCCCAGAACACACGGAACAAGCAGAGTTTAGTTTGAGGTAGATCTAACGCAACACTAGGGTGTCTTGTGCCCCTTGCCCTCTAGCTCTGACCATGCTGGATGGGGCTTTCTGGGCCTTAGGACTGGGGCCTGTTTCCTCCTGCCGAGAGCCATGTTGCTGATAACTGCTTTGATTTTTCATGGCTTAATTTTAAATGATTCTGGGCCTTAAGGGATTAGTGAAGCCTTGGCAGGAGTGAGAGAAATCAGGCAGGGATAAAAATAAGGAAGGAGAAGCAGCGACAGCCACTTTCAGATAAAAATAATTGGGAATGAGGCCCTCAAACAGATATTCTCCCTGTCTCCGAGGTCAGCAGGTGGACATCTCTGCCCTGACTTCATAGCCCAGCCCAGCCCTGTGTACCATGGAGCTGCACCACTGGTCTGTCACAAAGAAGGTCTTTGACTCTGATAAAGCAGGTTCATATCATACTCTTTTTGGATGACTCTATATCAGACAAAAGCTGGGGTTCATCCCAGGCAGGTGAGCACACATCGATCTGGGGGAGCCAGCCAACAAGAGGATCCTTGGAGCCACTGACCCTACAGAATTTATGACTCCAGAAATCCCTTTGGACCTAATGTTCAAAAATACAGTCCACAAGCTTTTAACAGGAGGCAAGTATATGTGGGGTCAGCTGGCTGGGTCAGAGGTCAGAGGTGATGCCCCATCAAATAAAACTGACCACAGTATTAGCAAACAGGGGGATAGCATGCCAAGGAGCCTAGTAATGCTGCTCCCTGGTGCCACTCATACCCACTGCCCTCCAAGGACATGCATGGGTCAGGAGGCTGCAGCACAGGCAGGCTATGTAATCCTACGATCAAGGCAAACTGCCTTTGATCTTCCAGGCCTCCTTTTCCCACCTATAAAAGACAGAGCCACCAAGACAGCACGGGTGAGTGGTTCATACACCCCTGGAGTGGGCTATCACTTCTTGTGGTGGCCTGTATATCTCTTCATAGTATTCTGGCCTCTGCTGGTGGGAAGCCCAGCGTCAGTTTCTGGCTGCAGTGTGGAGGCCATGGACCCCTGATTCCAAATTGTCAGGTTGTTACCAGACACCAGAGGCCCAGAGGTGCATTTTAATGGGGCCCCTGAGTGGTACTGGAAAACAGGCCATTTTATTTTCCTGCTGGGATTAGTAAGAGGGAAAAAGGGGGTCTGTGGTTGGCAGGCTGTATGGGGGCTCCAAGGCACTTTCCTGGATACACTGGCACAGACTAATACCCTGAGAAAAACATCTCCTTGTTTTAATTTTTAATATGAGTCCAGAAAACACTGTCATCACCCCAAGGAGCAGTGAAATGAGCATGTTTTATTCATCACACACTACCACTCTGTAACACAGAGTGTAAATCATACTCTTAGGAACGTGCTGCCTAAAGAAAACTTTAGAATGAAACATTTTGGCCTGATTCTTCTGCTTGTCTCAAAAAAGAACCATAAACAGCTTGCAGGGCCAGAGGGTCCAGGGATGCCTCCCACACCCTGGCCCAGGGGATTTGGGCTGGGGGGCCCAGCAGGGCTGGGAAGGGCAGGGGCCTGGGCTGGATGTGCTCGTGCTGATAGCTTGAGGTCAAGGGCCAAGGAGCTTGAACAAGATGGTCTGTCCCAGGAGAGAGAACGGGCCATGCTTTGTGCCCACATAACCTTCACTGCTCTCTTGTCGGCACTCAGGAAAGCTGGCTGACTGCCCAGAATGGAGTCCTCAAGGAGGCCTCCATTCAACTCGAATACTGCCCCCTACCCATTCTCCTCCCTGCAGGAACTTGGATTTGCTCACCAGCATCTGACCCTAGCATCTGAGCTACTGACTCCAGGTCTTCATGAACAGGCCCCTCACTTAGTCTCCATGGTCTTCTCAGGGGTTGACAGACTCACCTGCCGCTCAAATCTGGCTATCCCCTTCTTTTGTAAATAAAGTGTTAATGGCATCCAACCACACCACCCATTTGCTGCTTTCACCCACAAGGGCCTAAGTGAGGAGCTGTGACAGAGATCACATTGCCCACAAAGTCTAAAATATTTATTATCTATCTGGCCCTTTACTGAAAAGAGTTTGCCAACCCCTGCTGTAGGTGTCTATAGTGAAAGGATGAACTTCCAGCGTCTGCTCTCATCTTACTGGATCAAAAAGCCACAGCTGTGCCAAAACCTCTTAACAAGGCATCCCCAGAACATTCTTAACCAGAATGGCCAAAAAAGAGGGGTAGGATATTGGAGAACAGTATCCGCAAAGTGGCTCTAGGTTAGGAGATAAAAATCAGCTTGCTTGATGGTCTCAACTGCAGGAAGGTGCCAGGAGCTCCTGTGGACCACCCCGCCCCCCACTTCTTTGTGTGAGCCTGTAAGACCCAAGGCATCTTCATCCGGCTTTGCACAAAACGTATATTAGTCATATCCCAACAACCTATCTGTTCTGCCTTCAAACAGAAGGTGCCTCCAATACAGTGAGAAGCTGCAAGAGGGACAAGCTTTGAGAAACTCTTCTCCTCAACTCTAATTCCGTGTTTCTGTCCATCAACCATGCTTCTGAAAGCCCCCTTCACAGAGGCTCCACACCAGGCACTAAGGGTGCAAAAGGGGCAAACAGACCTGTCTTAGTGAAACTCACAGGCTGTGGTAACATTTTGAGAGCTGGTGGCTCTCCTGGCCCAGTTGTACAAGCTTAAGGGACAAGCGGGAGGGCTGATCAGGGAAGGCTGCAAGAGTTTCCCACTCCTCACTGCATCCAGATGATGACTGGGGAGTGGGGGCAGGGAAAGGGCAGCAGGGTATGCTCTGGCAAGTGGCTGTGGCTGGCTAGGGCAGGGGGTAGGTACCTAGGAGATCAGGGGCAGGTGGCAAAGTTCTGAACCTCCTCATGGCCCTCCTACCAAGAAACAATGTACCTTTGTGCCTGAGCCTTGATGGAAAGTGGAAGACCCAGGAGGATGCCAACCTCAGTGATCCTTGGTGACCATTCTTGCCTCCTTTCCTCGTTTCCTTCCAGAAGCAAAGCCACCCTTCTTCTTCTGATCTGCCATGGCCCTTCCTTTGTGCTCATCTATGGAGCTTCCTACTTTCTACCTTCCATGGCATGGATCTATGTTCTTGTCTCCTGATGGCTGTGTGGGTCCTAGAGGCTGGGGTCTATGAGGAAACCCTTTTTATATCTGCCACAGGCTGCTGTTTTTGTTGCTCTTATTTGTTTGCTTATTTTTGAGAGAGAGAGAGAGAGAGAGAGAGAGAGAGAGAGAGAGAGAATCTTAAGCAGGCTACATTCTCAGTACAGAGCCCAACACAGGGCTCCATCCCACAGCCCTGGCTGAGATCATGACCTCAGCCAAAATCAAGAGGTGGTCACCCAGGTGCCCCCACAGGCTGCTGCTTTAACAAAAGCTCACCAAACTTGAGAGGCTGGATGGAGGGAACCAGTAGCTCACCTGCATTTCTGGGCCAGCACATGCCCACCCAGAGCCCCTGGGTGCTTACCAGGTGCCAAGGTGACACCAGAGACCTTCCCTGATGTGTCCCTCCCTCATCCACCAGCAGATGGTCCAAGGCACAGAAAGAAACTGTGGATATGGAAGCTTCTGTCTTGTCATAGCAGCAAAAGAAACATGGTTGGCACTTGATACCACAGATGAAGAGCCTGGAAGCTGATGAAAACAGCCAGGCCACAGTTCTCTGTCCCTACCTTGAAGGCACAGCTGGTAAGTCAGGGACACACAGCAATTCCCAGATTTGCAAAAGAAAGCACTCCTTGCACAAGGTCCTCAGGATGGGATTTTTTATTTCATCCCATCTTCACTTGGTACTGTTTTTTTTCTTGGCTCCTTCTAAAAGCATGGAGTTAAATCTGTAACTTTCTGAAAATGCTAACAATAAGCATGAGCGCTCTGCCCTGCAGGTGAGTGACAGAGCCTGGGGGCTGCAAGGCCATTAGCACAGAGCCACCATCACTTCCATCAGTGCTGCCCCCTGAGCTTCTTCCCCGTCAGAGCTGTGTCCCGTGGTAGAGATAAGATCCAGCCTGTAAGAGCAGCTTTGCGGAGAACCCCTGGTGCGTGCCCCTCTGATGGCAGGTGGTAGCGGGGGGGGGGGGGGGGGGGGCGGATCTTAAAGATGCCCTGGAAGCTTCCAAGTGGAGTTCTCCTAATTACTTCTCAGATGCAGGAAGACACTCGAGGGGTGTTCCCTTTTGATGTTTTCCCTGAATGTCAAATACATCCCCTTCCATTGATTTCGAAGGGCATTTTCCTAATCTCAAGGGTTTCTGTTTGCTTATGGGAAGTTGATTTGTAAGCCATCGGGCTCTGACACCACACATGGGGTCTGATGAAGGAATCTATTCTTGGCTCAATGGGGTTAGCCTGAGTGTGACGCTGGCCCCTTCACAGAGAGCGCCCAGAACTGGAGAGCCCTTCCCAAACGTGGAGTGCTCCATCCCACAGAACCAGTGTGCACCACACGGACAGTCCAACAACCACCAGCATCAAAACGTGGCCTGCGGGCTTTATAAGTGTCAGCCCCTCCTGTTGTCCAGTTCTGCCTCTTCAAGCCTCCCAGCCCCTGTGGTAAGCAGTTAAACACTCACAAACAGATACACTGCTGGGCTCAGTGGTGTCATGGGGCTGTTCACCTCTCCACCCCACAGGTACCCACTGGACTCCACCTCCCCATCCTCTGCAAGTAGAGCAGGGCCGCTGCGAATTTCCCTCCCCTGCCACAGTGATGAGACACTCTAGACCATAGGTCAGCAAACGTGTTCTGTACTGGGCCAGAAAAAGTCATATAATCTCTGTTACAGCAACACAGCTCCTCTGTGTGGCTTGAAACCAGCTACAGATGATGTGTGATTGAGCAGGGGGCGCCATGTTCTACAGAAAACTTTATTTACCAGTTTTGGCCTGTGGGTGTCTGCTGGTGTCCCGGGAAGAGAAGAGAGCGCCATGGGTCAGCTAGACACGCAGAGTGGGTGGGAAGTAAGCCTCCGAGGGTTTGGGGCTGCTTGTTACCGTAGCATGACCTGGTTCACACTGGCTGATACCGGGCCACTCCAGAGCTATGTGAGCCCTTGGAGGTCCCTCAGGCAGTCTGGTGGTGACTTTACTCACTTACTTGGATTCCTGTTTGGTTTATGAGGGAATAGTTCTAAAATGTGACTAATCACCTCCTAATGTGATCCAATGATCTCTATGAGCAAATAATTGGATTTTAAAAATTGGAGTTGGCCTGAATAGCTTCCTTTCTGTCCTCTCCTCTGATAACCCTCCCTCTCCCAGCAGAAAGGAGACACATGAGTGCTGCTTCATTATTCACGAGGAACTGAGCTGACCCTCTGACCTCTCCAAATGGCAGGGAGAAATAATTCATAAAGGGTGCAAATGTGAGCAGGGCAGGCCATCTGAGGCTCAGCCGACCACGTACCCCTGGGAGTCCCTCAGCTGGTCACCTTGCAGCTGTACCTCTCTGCAGCTGACATGGATCGTGAGCCTTCAGGGAGCTGGTAGCAGTGGTGGGGAGGGGGGCACATGGCATTTCTGGCATTACATTAAGTGTGAAAGATCGCTCAGTATACAGTGCAGCTGGCACAGGCCCTATGCCCACCCAAGGAAAAACCATATGGGTATGAACTCTGCTACAGGCCAGGTACCACGATACAGAAGTGAATGACAACCAGTCCCCACCCTAAAAGACTTGAAGCTAAGGGGAGCAGCCATATACACAAATGAAGGCCACAACTTCCATGATAAATGTATGCAAAAGTCCTGCAGGCACAGAGGAAATGATTGGGGGAAGGTGTCCTGGAGCCACGGGAAGCTATGGAGGGGAAGTGACTGTTTCAGATGGCTACAAAGGGTGAGCAGGAATTTCCCATCCAGGGCTGTGTCTGGGTGTTGTGTTGGGGGCAGGATGAGAGGGGAAGAGGGTGAGCAGGAAGCAGACAGGACGGGCATAGGTATCAGTCTTGGTGGGGGGTGAGCCTGAGCTTGCCAGTGTGTGGTGCACAGGCTGCAGGTCTGGGCAGCCAGCATGGGAGTGGACAGTTAACTGAGCAGGGGAGGCTGGAAAGACAATCTGGGGCTAAGTCTGAATGGCTCTGCAGGCCAAGCTAAGAACTTGGAGTTTATCCTAAGGCAATGCACAGTCTCCAGAAGCATTTGTGGAAAGATCAGCCCAATTACATATGGATTCCAGAGGGAATCCCAGAAGCAGGGAGTTAGGAATCAGTTGATGCCAAGTTGGTGAGGGCTCAGAGAAGCCTGAACCAAGGCAGAGTGGGTGCCATGGAGAGAAGGACCCCAGTGGTGGGGCTGGGACTGCTGGGCTTGCCCGACATCCACGTGCTTCTCCACATGTCCCAGCCTCTTGAAGTTAATCTGGGGCTGAGTGTCCAGTTCTAGTGAATGAACTGAGAGGGGAGGTGATGAGTATTATCTCCAGGCTGAGGCAGTTAAGTGCACAAGGGCTTCCTCTCTAGGCCCCTCTTCCTGCTGGAGGCCATGTGCTGTAGAAGACACAGCTACAAGAGGAAGCAGGCTGGACACCATGAGCATGCCATTCAGGAGGGCCGCCTGACCCACTGCACAAATGCATGATAAATGCTCCCTGGGTTAAACCACACCAGCATCAGGAATTGTTTGTAACAGTGGATGGTCTACTTCATCCTGACTAATGGCATGAGAGAAATACTTCAGAATTGGAGCTGACACCTCCTTGGATGGCAGAGGTGACAGGGAGAGCAGAGTTTGGAGGACACAGGGTCTTAGCTTCAGGAATTTGGAGAAGAGAACAAAGAGAAGGAAATAGGTGTGAGGACAGAAGAGAATAGTTATTCTCTCCTGACATGGATTGATATGGAGTACCTCTCCAGGGGAAGCTGGCAGGTAGCAGGAGGAAAGAATCTATAGTTGAATAAGGTCTGGGGAGGCAGAGTTTAAACAGTTTGGGGGTTAGCTGTTGGCTGGATGAGAACCCCCGGGTATGTGTGTGGGACAGGAAGAAAAGGCCAGGGGAGCACTGATGTTCACATGGGAGTTGGAGGAAGAGGGTCCAAGGGTGAGCAAAGTGCTCAGAATTTCAAGAAGGGTCCCAGAAGCAAAGTGAAGAGAGGCTCAGGAGGGGAGTATTGCCCACAGTGTCCGAAGCTGCTGGATGCCAGCTGGGGATGTGGCACAGGGACATAGGACCTGCTGGTGGTCTTGCAGGCCACAGGCTGGGTGTGGGCAGCAGGGGTGGAGGTAGAGGTCAGACTGCAGAGCTGAGTGCATCCACTGTGAGATGGAAGAAGTGTGTTCCCAGAGGAGGGAAGAATGAGAGGCATTTAGAGGAGATAGCCATGCTCCTTCCCTTAATGGTTTCAACGTACTGATTCTATAGGTCAGTTGGGGAATCTGAAGCCTAGCATCCTTGTTATTTAGGCCATTCTTTTGTTTTGGGTCTGAAGGAAGCATTTATATCAGGTGGCCATCCATCCCTATGCAAGATCCTATGATAATTTTTTGCTAGACATAAGCCTGCATTTCCTGAACTGGAGCTAACCACAGTGGTCTTAGACAATTGAAGGCAGGAAGAAATAAATGCATTACTTGTAATGATAATAACGACAAATAAGAGTCAACAAGGCCGCCAACAGTCACTGAGAGAAGACCAGCAGGAAGGAGAAGGGCCGACCCTCTTCTACCTTACCTGCTGCGGCCATAGCCTGGCTCTGCACCTCCAGGAGGGGGAGGGCCGGGTACAGGCAGTCACCTGGACACTATCCTTCCAGTCCCTGCTTGCTGTGCCTCGTCCCTGTGCCCCAGCTCTCCAGAACTAACCTCTGGGGCCGAGTCTAGAGCCTCAGGATTCCCACATGGTTCACAGAAACCTCACGAGAAGGCTGCTGTCTGACAGCACACTTCACGGTGAGAAAGGTGCACAAATTCCAGAACCTCCCACGTTCCAACCCTCCTATCAAGTTCCAGACTGGGGGAGGATGTGGAATTGGTGCCTTTCAACTTGGGCCAGAGTCAAAACATTCTTCCTGTTCTACTTGAGGACTCCCTCCTCTGACCTGACCTGACCCTACATAACCACTAGGTTTCTCTTTTTCTTCTCATCATGGCCTTTTCTGCCTTTACAGGGTCAGCATCAAAATAACCTCAGCCACAAGTCTCTTTTTGTAAAGGGCCAGAGAGTCCACACTTCAGGCTCTGGGCTATTTGTTCCTCTCCTTTTCCTGTCCATCCTCTTCATTTCCTTTTTGAAAACAATCCTTAAAAACATGCAGATTATTCTTAGCGCCAGAGCCATACAGAAGCAGCCCTACCAGGCACAGTTTGCCAGCCTCGGGCCCAGTACAGCATCCTGCAGAGCTTTAAAGATCTCCAGGGGCAACATGACACCTTTTTTGGCCTTCCCTCCACCAGCATAGGAGTATGCATCCCCTGTCTGTTGCTGTGACAGCACACTGGGCCCTCGTCTTGGCTTTGAGAAGGGAAGAAAGTTCCTCAAACTCCAGGGAAACACTGCCTCTCTGGGTGGGGCATCTGAATGAGGCCCTTGAGCAGACCTGAGCCCACCTGGCCTGGGGGCCTAGTGTGGCTCCCAGGCCCCAGTGACTTACATAGCATCCCTGCACAGTGACTGTTACACAGTATCCCTGTACATAGACCTGGCCAACCCTCCCTCTCTGACTCAGGGGTGGGTCCCGGATTGGAAGGTTTTAAAAGCCTCCTCAGGTGGCATGGCACACACCAAATAGGAATCCAGGCAACCAGGGTCCAT
Organism: Felis catus; assembly: GCF_018350175.1. Lineage (NCBI taxonomy): Eukaryota > Metazoa > Chordata > Mammalia > Carnivora > Felidae > Felis > Felis catus. Next base: position 51,280,093 of record NC_058370.1, read on the forward strand.
AGCTCTGTCCCATAGCAAAGCCTCACAGCCTCCTTTATGTCTTCTCCACTGTCCCCCTCAGGAGCAGGGACCTGGCCTTCCCTGCTGATGGGCCTCTGGTACTGCACACAGGTCCTGCACAGAGACGACCATACCACATTTTCTGTAGAAAGCCTCCAGACACCACCCTCTGCAGCTCAGTGAAGGGAAATATTGTGGGGTGACCAGCTATCCTTCTGTGCCTGGATGGTCCTGGTTTTAGCACTTAAGTCCTGTGTCCTGGGAATCCTGCAGCACCATGTGCAATGGGACGCTGGTCACCCTGTATAGACTTAGGGTCCAGGTCTAGGCATGGCCTGTGACACATCCTGGAGTGTGAGAAAAGGGCTGTTGCTGGTGTCTGAGGTCCTGGTTCTTCTCGCTGCACGCAGTGGGCCAGGAAGCTCTCAAGTCCCCAGACCCAGGCCACACCCCAGACCAGCCACCTCAATGCTGTGGGGCCAGGGCTGTGCTGGGGGCACGTTCAGACCTCTGGGTGACAGTGACTGGAACATATTTCACCAGATTCTGGGAGGGATGCTTGGTTTCTCTGGTGGGTTCACGACACAAGGGACCACACCCTGCCTGGTCTGGTTGTCACTGGGGACAGACCACTGAGCGGCTGACAGTCGGGGGGACATAGGCTCATGGGGATGCTAATCAAGCCCAGACTTCCTAGAAAGGAGGTTTGGCTGCAGGCAGTCTTGGCGTCACCCACCCTTTCATCTACCTGTGGCCTCCCAGCACCTCCAGGGTCCAGCAAAGTACACAGCACAGGGAGAATTTCAGAGCAGAGCAATGGCCAGAATACATGAGGCCGGGAGCCCTGGGAGCCCTATCTGATGTCTTGGGGCTGGTGATCCATTCCACGATTCTCTGAGAAGCAGGGAGAACCACCACAGCCAATAACATGCCCACTGAGAAAAGGCAATCTGGTGCTCTCATTTTACCCTCTCAACACCTGCACCATTGCTCCATTTAATACACGAGAAAACTGAGGCTCTGGGAGAAGAGATGGGACAGCTTTTCTAGGGTCAAGAGGACAGTGTTGAACCTGGCTCTCTCTAGTGGCAGCTCTCTAGGCTCAGAGAGGTTCAGCAACTCTCCTAGGTGCACAGCTAGTGAGCAGGGCCCCTGGTCCTCCCCCTGAAATGTCACCCTAGACTGCATGACACCAGGTCCCAGGCTGAAAGAGAAAGGGGAGGAGAGAGGTGGACAGCCTTTATAGAGCACCAGCCGCTCTCAGCAGGGACTGCCTGGCATTTTCCCTCTTCATCTCCTTGGGCCTGAGGTCAGCCCCATACATTTACAGAAGGGAAAGCTGAGGGGTTACGTGATGTCCATGTCCTAGACTCATGTCCATGCCAGTCCCGATGGGAGCTGGGGTGCAGTGAGGGCTGTCAGAGGAGCACAGCACTGAGATATTACTTATGCCCTCTGGGCCTCAGTTTCCGCACATGTGACTGAAAATAATTCAATCTCACTGGCTCTCCTGATGGTGGCATGTGCCATGAAGCCCAGTCAAGGGAGGTGAGATCAGTACAGAGGAGGAGGTAAGGATGGAACAGGGCTGCCAGGGGGTGTGGAAGTGAGCCCCAGACCACACACACCCCGGACATCACTCCACGGACAGCCATGCACCTTGTACTCTGCTGGGACCCCATAGCTTCAGGCTTAATGGTGCTCACCACATTCCGTCTCAAAAGCAGGGAAACAGCTACCATATTTTAGAGCCATTTCTATAGAAACCACAGCCCCCACACTTCCGTTCCACTTTAAAAAGGAACACAAAAGGGAGAGAAAAGAGTCAGTGATGTTGGCAAGCCCCAACTCAGCTACTGAGGTGCTCCCTTGTCCATGTATCTCACCTCTTCAGAGCATATCACCCACACTGATGTGTGTGTGTGTGTGTGTGTGTGTGTGTGTGTGTGTGTGTGTGTTTGCATTTGGTTCATTTTCCTCCACAGGTTTAGAATCAAGTCAATTATACAAAGAGCAGAGCAGTCATCTCACATTGGGTGGCCCCTTCTCATCTGAGTTACTTCTACACAAGGTAGCATGTCACCTTGGGAGCCTGTCTTGCAGACGCACTCAGCTGGAGCTGCTGACCCAAGGCCACACATGCCAGCCTGCCTGGAAGCAGGGACATAGGTCCAGCCGCCCCTTGTCCATCCAGTTGGCTGCTCTTCCAGGACACACAGGCTTGATGCTACAAACTTTCTATACAACACTGTGCCGTGTTCAACCAGGGTTTAATAATTGCTGTTTGACAACAGCTACTCTTGTTCTCCAGAAGAAAATTCTCTGGGACCCATGACCTAAAGTCATAAAACCTCTGCTCTTGCAGCCCAAGAAGCCCTGGGTGTGCAGGTGAGGGGTGCATACATGTGGGCAGAACTGGCCTGGGTTCTTGATGACCAGCCTTTGTTCTACTCACAGGGGCTAAGAGTTCATCTTGTCAGTAAAGACAGTCTATGCCACAACCTGGATGGCATATTGAGTCTGGAGGGGCCTGAGGGGTCTGGGACCTGACTGGACGCCTGCTGGGGCCAGCACTGCTCTAGGTCCCTGGGCACCAAGGAGTCCAGGTGCTCCTGCTCTGCCATCCTGGAGCCCATCCCCTTATGCCAGCCTGGCACGTGGAGGCCTCTGTTTGTGGATGGAGACATACCCGCAATGATGCTGGATTTCTCCAGGTGCATGATCACAAAGCTCAAGTCTGCTCCCCAAGCACAGAACTCTGGGACTGGGTCCACCTCCTAGAGTGTGCCTGGCATGGTGGGGAGGAGGTGCCATGTGGAGCTGTGGCCATCTGCAGGATCTGCGCCTAGCACACTACAGCAGCCTGAGTGGTCCTCAGGTGGACCAGGGATGGCTGTCCTGGTGTGACCCATGAGGCCAGCAAAGCCATACCGAGCCTGGAAGGCAGCAGGGTAGGTGGCAGAGTGGGGGTTGGTCTCTGGGTGCAGCTGACCGAGGACAGCAGGCTGGTGCCTGCAAGTCACAGTATGTGGTGGCTCACCCTTAACCCATAGCTGCTCAGTGCTACCCCTTATGTGGGATGGGAGTTAAGTTAATTTGGGATGGGAGATAGGTGGAAACTGCTTTGCTTGACCTCTCACCCTTTCCAACGATCTTTATGAAGGTCTAGAGCCTGCCCACGACTTTTACTTCAAGTGTAACTGTTGGAAAATGAGACCCAGGGTCCCAGCCCTCTCTATCAATAAGTGAATTCGGCACCTAAGTCCTTGTGGAACAATGCCAAACACAAATTCTAAAAAATCTGTTCCCTTCCTGCCCTGGGACCTGTCTATAGTAGACTGCAGAGTCCGGGAACTTTCCCTCTGCTCCTGTTAACTGACAAGCTGTGAACAGGAGGGCTGAGAGCAGGTAAGGATAAAGGAAAGGTAGAGAGAACACCAAACCCTGCACTCAGGCATGCAGAGCCCATGTTGTGGGGCAGGAGGAAAGTGCCAGAGAGCTCTGCTGACATCCATTCAGAACCTCCAGGGAACACTGGGGAAGCCTGAGCCTTGGACTTATTGCCCATGAATTACAGGACATAGAGACCAGGATGTATGTAGAGACTAGTATGTAGGGTATGAGACAAGCACTGGCCTGATGGATTGAGAGTAAGTCCCTCCCCTTGCCTTTATCTTACTAGTGTAATGAGACCAGGGACAAATCTAGAAATAGAAGGTATCTGTAAAAGTAAGAAGAATGTAACCAAATAATATAGTTAATTCTGATTCTGAGGTCTGTTGAAAGGGAACAAGGTTAGCAAGTGTTAGAGATGCCAAAAAGATACTAGCACTGAAAATAAACTAAAACCAGACCTACTGCAAGACACAATCAGATGGCACTGAATGCACACTGACAAAGGATAACTTTGAGTAATGCGCCAATGTTAATCAAAGGCCATGTCACGGGCCATTGAGAAGCACCTCACACACCTTCTAGATCATCTTCCAGACACTGAGTACCATTCATATGTTTACCAAAGCTTAGGAGGTCCCTGAGGCCAGGCGGGAAGAAGGAAGCCATGATGACCCCAAAGGGCACTGCTGCCACTGTCTTCCTCATGCTGGTTTGGGGATGGGATACGGAGCATACAGCTGACGATGAAGTCATCAGACCTCAGGGCTAGACACCTGGCACCTCCCTGTCCATGCACCGAGGACGTTACCTGGGCAGGAGCACTGCAGGACAGATGAGCCAGGTCACCAATCCTGGCTGCAGCCCGGGGATCGCTGGAGCTGATCAAGACCGGAGCACTAATTTCCATGGAGTGCCTGTGGCTGGTGGCCTGGGAGGACTTGTGTGTCACACTGAGCGCAGTGAAGGAGTGGCGCTTCTTGGCATTCTTCTTGCTGTCCACACGCCGCTGAAAGGCACTGACTGCCCCAGTGCTGCTTAACGTGGGTCCTGGGGCCACACTGGCTGCCGCGCCAGGGTCAGAGGGCAAGGAGGCATGGCAGCCAGATGCAGCAGCTGGGCACGGCTTGTCCATCTCAATGAGCTGCTTGGCTGAGTCATTGAGCTAGGTGAGAAAGACAGAGGAAGGCTTCATTAAATAGAAGTCACACACTTGGTCCTGCTCTCCATGCTCTCAGCCTGTGTCCCTAGTTCAACCCGACAACATATTCATAATCACATAGATCTTTCCAACAGGGCATTCCTGTGAATGGTGCCAGAAACAAACAGAGGCTGCAGGTTACATCTACAGATTTTATTGAGAAGGTTTCTGGAGCAGCTGTCTTTGTCTGCCCCTATGTAGCCCCAACCCTCTCCCAGGCTGCCCATTTCTGGGGTGTGAGGTGCAGATTTGCAGAGGGCATGGGACAGAGGGAGAAGAAGAAGGAACACAGCCATGCACCCCACACTCCCTACGGCAACAGGTTCCAGCCTGCCTTGCACAGTTCTGGCCAGGCTGGCAGGAAAATGCAAGGTGTATGACCAGAATGCACTTCTTAACTGCTGGTGACTGTGCATGGATGCTCTTTGCAGTACCTCCACCGCAGTACCTCTTTGCAGCCTCCACTCAGGCTGTCAAGACCCAGAGCTGATGTGACTCCCAGTGCATGAGGAGGCAATACTATATTGTTTTCCGCAATTCCGTAAGGTACTGCTCCTTCCCTTATCTCCTGACCTGTTCCATAAAATAGAAGGGGCTTTTACAGGGAAGAGTTTGCCTTTGACAAAGTTGGATCCTGGGTGGTGCTCATCAGGAAAGGTGGGACGGGCTGGAGTCCATGAGCAGCCGGTGGTAACTGGGAGTCAGCACTCCATGCCGGCTAACACAGGGCTGTGCTGTGGCACCGGAGCCCAGAGGGGCCCTGTGCTCATGGTGGCCTGGGGATCTCAGGTCAGTTACCCTCTATGAGCCAAATTGACCCCGGACTCCACACTTGGAGGAAGTTTTTCATTCCAGGTGTACAATGGAGCTCTTCCTTCTTGGTCTGCACTTGGCTCAAACTAAAGTTGTACTAATGGGGGAGCATGCACTGATGGAAAGAATGAAGGATGGGGAGCGGGTTACTGTGTATACAGAGTGGCCAGGAAGAAGGTATGACATGAGAGAATCAGCTTGGGAGCATCTCCACAAGGTGGGTTAAATAAGTATCATTACCTAATGCCTGTAAAATCCCATTCCTTTTTCCTCATCTTTTCATATGTGGCATAAGAAATTGAGCCAATGCCAACTAGCCCTCTGGGGAACCTACGGTCGGGAAGTGCAGAGTAAGTCATAAAGGAACACAAGCCTTTGCTTTTTGCTTGCTCCTTAGCAAACAGAAACAGCTACAGGTGTCATGGGCTTGGGCAGGCCTGACACACAGCTTCTGCTAGCACGATGCAGCTCTGCTGGTGCTGGGGAGCAGCAGCCACAGAGACACCTACACCAGTGGGCATGGGTGCCCTAGTCCAGCTTCTTGACCATGAGGCAGCAGCACACGGCTGGATCCTGGCTGCGGCTGAGAGCAGAGAGGACAGAGCTCCTGCTGGCTTTCCAAGGCCAGCTGGGGCTTCATCCCTGCCTGCTCAGTCCTTTCTCTCCACATATCATATTCCAAATTTCCAGCCTATAGACATTAGCTGTGTGTAATTCCTAGGGGCAAAGGCCCTGAGGACAGTCACTGCCAAGCTCCAGTCTGCTTTCTGAATGTGTTCCAAGCACACCTCTCTGGCCTGACATAGAACGGGTAGAAATAGCCAGGAGCCTGCTGTGTTCTTGCAGGTGGACAGTGATGTCCCCAGCCCATCCATTTCTTCTTAATGGTCTCAAAGGTGAAAAGGTCCCACCACTCTGAAGAAGTTTTCATAAAATTTACTTCAAGATCTGGGCCTTGGCCAGGGTTTTTTCTGTGTGACCACTGAGGCAAGCACAGGCGTGCCTGTCCCTGAGAGATGGGCAAGGAGAGGTCTCCAGTGGCTCATGAGGTGTGGGCAGGGGTTGAGGGAAGGATGCTTTCATGGGCAAGCTATCCCCGGGCAGGCCAGTGCTGACCGGTGGCGTAGTGCCCTGGATGTGCTCCTGCACGTTGCCCTTGTCACTGCAATAAAACTAGAAAAGAGAATTAGAAAAGGAGAAAGGAGGATCAGAAAGAAAAATGTGCAGCGTCAGACCATCCAGAAGGCTGAGTGGGACCCACCACCCCCTGGGATTTGAGATGCCGGCAGCAGGGTGTCCCCACAGTTCTGCCACAATGCAGTGGGGGTAGGCTTCAGATGTCAGCCATGCACAGGAGGTACAGATAACATTCCCACAACAGACAGAATGTCAGGGGTCAGTGGGGCTGAGCTGACCAAAAAGCCTTAGGGTCTTGGAGCCCAGAGTTTCAGGGTGTCCAGGCAGAGCAAGCCACCCCATGCTAGGCCCAGTAGGTCTCACATGAGTGCCATGGGGACAGAGGTCGCCCTAGAGTCGATATCCTAGTTAGGGCCTGGGACAGGACTTGGCTTGGTCAGGACTGTCCACCAAGTCTTTCACTAGGGATGGACTATGACATAGGGTGTCCAAGGGAGGGGCCACAAAGGCAGAGATAAGGAACACTGAAAGAGGAAGGGGTACACCAAAGACAAATCTCCCTTCTCCACATTTTGGTCCAGCTCTGCTGCCCCGAGGGAGGGAGCTCCCAGAGTCTAAATGGCACCCCATGTGCCCCCCTGCCTCATGCACTGGCAGGGCACAGCCTCCCCTGCACCAGGGCCACTTCCCAGGCTGAATGGACTTCAGAGGGAGAGAGTCTCCTGCCTGAGAGGTCAGGGGAGGAGGCAGAACACAGGGCCCTCTTGGAACATGAACACAGCTGCAAAACAGGTGGGGGACAGAGAAGGTTGCAGTGAAGCCAAAGTAAAGAACCTGGAGTGCGCAGAGTTCAGTGCTCATGGTAAGGCGCAATCTGAGGTGCCAGTTTAGGGAAGAGGTGAGTCAGCAGAGGCCACTGGGGCAACCCACAGGGAAGAATAGAACTGAGCAGGGTCTTGGTGGCTGCATAGGGCTCAGATAGGAGTGGGGGCAGGGGAGGGAATGGGAAGAGCACATCCAGGAAATCCACAAAGGTGGGAGGTCCTCAAAGGCAGGGGGAGGCAAACTGGAACCAGCTGTGGATCTGCACGTCCCTGGTGCAGGAGCCACACACATGTCATAGGCTGAGCCTGGAATGTGGGCTGGATCAAGGGGAGGGAGGGCCATGCCAGAAAGACAGGCCATGCCTGTTCCCACCTGCCATGAAGTCTGACTTCAGGCCTGGGTTAGGAAACCCCCAGCCCTGGGATGGCGGAGGAAATCACTAGGCTCTCCCTCAGCACACACTACTAGGGTTTGCAGCTGATAGCATCTTGATGAGTTAAAAAAAAAAAAAAAGCCCCACTGAATTTAAACAGTCAGAGCAGGGGATGCTTCATGTCCACAATGCCGAGTAGATCACACAAGCAGCAGCGGTGGATGTCCAGCTGCCTACAGACAGCCCAGGAACAGGGCCGCAGGCCTGTCAGCATTTCCATTACGAATACCTGCCTTTCAGAGGGAGGTTTTGAAAAACTCACTGTAGGCCCCAAAATGTGTGATCTAAATCCAGGATTATTTCCTTTGAAATGTTTCTTCCAACCAGGCTCAGCTGTTTTTGCTCTATTTTATGACTTTATTCATTTGCTTCCTCAACGGTGTTAGCTCACAGAACAAACCAGTGGCTGCTGCCTTCCATGGCCCTCCATGGCCCTCCATGGGGTTGGCCTCCTGGAGTCCAGCGTTCTGCACCCATGCTGAAGGGCCAAGAGGAACACAGAGAAGCAGGAAGTACCAGAGACAATGACTTTCATTTACCAGCATCAGAGCACAGCCTCAACGCTTTCTGCCGTGTGTCTCCATGTAGCATGTTATTATGCAGACATAACGGCACCAATAATGCCCAAGGCTGGGCTAAAATAACTCTGTTCTTCCCCAGAGCAGCTGATCTGGAGTGTCTCACTTAGCTGCCCCATGATTCTGCTGAGTATTAGAAACTCCAGGATATCCGGGCACTGACAGAGCAGGTGGGTGCATGTCCTAAACACACAGAGCCATGATGTGAGGTGATGTCACAGCCAGCAGCACCACAGGGGCTGGCCCTGGCAGTACCCTGCTCACCAGCAGCCGTATGGCTCATCCCAATGCTGGCCGGTCCTCAAGACGTCTGCCTAGCAGTCTGCTCACAGCCAACCATGCTGCCCTCCTTCTTGATGGCGACTAGGGTGTGGGGGTAGCATGCCTCTCTCACTCATGCCCACCGTGGGCACTGAAAGGGAGGGCCGATAAATGTCCATCAAAGAGGGGTTCTTAGTAAGCTGAAGGAGCAGGGAGGGCTACTTCCAAGTGGTGAGTTCTCCACACATCACCAGCAGCCTTAGGGTCCCTGACATCTCTGCAGTAGGCAAGGGACGTACCAATGAAAGACCCTCCTGATGAAGAGAGACAGTTCAGATTTATCTTCTTTACTGAATCTTTGCTTTTGTGACAAGTGGCTTCTTTTTGGATCCATATATACATAGGATTAACCAGTACTTGGCCACCCTCAACTGGACAGCCTGGCTTACAAGGCTTAGACAGTGCAGTGGCCAGTAGACTGTGCACTGGCAGAGGCCACACTGATTGCTGCAGCTGGGTGACCCGGTCCAGGAGGCGAAGCTCAGTGTTGGGGGGAGCTGCCATCATCTTCCCAATAAGCTCCAATTAGTCATGTCACGAGGTGCTCAGGTGCTAGTGCCACCAATGCCACCAATGCCACCAATGCCATCCCAGTCCACATGGGGCCATTATTGCAGGACACCCTCACCTGCCAGCATCTGCCCGGGACAGCAGCTCCTGCATCAAACCCCTTAGGTGCAGCCATGATTTCCCATTTCCTCAGACTCCCAAGTGGGGGCAGTGTCTGCTGGCCTGCCTGTACCCTCCACACTGCAAGAAATCGATGGCTCTGCCCTCCCCTGAGCAGGTGCTGCGGCCTGCCTTGTCAACCTGTAGGATCCCGTCTGGTTACTGGGGGTCCTAGGGGAGGGCCAAGGAGGGGGTGAACACTGAAGCCAGCCCCCTCGCTCCCCCGCACAATCAGAATGCTATAACACTCTGTGAGTGGCTGTGAAGGGTGGTGTGTGGGGACAATGAGTGCTTCCTGGGATTGTGCCCAAAGATTGCTCCCTGCTCCCTTCCGAGCCCCCCACTCCAAGATGCTCATCTGGAAATGAAAGAGCTCTGCTTCTCCATCTGCATGTGGCTGGTCACCTCATCTATTTCTCCAACCTACAGAGACAGGAATACACAGGCATAGACTGCACTGTTTTCATCCATACCCCCCCCAATTGGTGATTAGCCAATGTACCCAATAATTCCCATTTTGACTGGTTTTGGATGGGAATAGAAGATATCTCCAAATTCCATACAAAATGGAAACAAAGTAGTGGCACCAACACGTGTAAGCCTTGATGGGTCTGCTCACGTATCATGAGGACAGTCACTGGCACCTGGAAAAGAGGGCACCCATGGCAGGCCTGCCCCTTCCTGCTCTGCAGGAGGCCCTCTACAGGAGCCAGCCCAAAATCCAAACGCTTAACCACCACACACATTTCCTCTTCATGGAGTCCAGTCTTGAGGGTGGGACATACCAGTCAGCCGCACCCCCATCACAGACTGTACATCCTCTTGTGGCTTAGGACCCTCTTCCCAGGATGCTTCCTCACCAACTTTGTCAGCTCAGATGTGGTCTTTCTCTATACCACTCTTCCCTCCAGCCACAGAAACACCTGCAAATGTAAGAACTGAAGGGTCTCTTCTTTCCATTGTTCAAAAAATTCCATAGGAAGGCCTCTTAGAGTCAGTGGTAGAATTCTAGCTGCATGTGAATTTGGGGACCAGGTTAAGTAAAAAAGGCTCTCACCGGCAGGCTTACATGAGCCCTGAGGGCCCTTTGGTGAGTCCAAGACTAGCAATGGACTTTGGCACTTGGTCCAGGAAAGTGCCAGAGATGGGGGCCTGGGCACAGCATGGTTACCCAGAAATCACCAGTTCTAATCAAGAGGACTTTATACTGAAGTATACTGTGGGAAGTATTTTTTTTTTTTAAAGAGAGAATAGGATTGGAAAACCAGACATACAAGCTGATATCAGATGTAACATGAAAGGAAGGACAATGGGTGAAGGGTTCCCTGCTCAAGCAAAAGAACAGAGAAAACCCTCCATCCTAACCCAGAGGTAGGAAGTACAGCCTCAACACATTGACAGCATGGAGCGAGGGGCTTGTGATGAAGACCTGAGGGAGGAAAGTGTCTTCCCTCTCTCAGAAATCCAGGAAACCAAAGAGGTGATCATGCTGGAAGGCAGCCATCACAATTTAAAACAAAGGCCACCAATCAATGCATGCACACAACAGATAGCTTCTGAGCACCTGCCTGTCCTGAGCTCCTAGGTGCCGGGATGCTGTAGGGAACAAGAGAGGCTGCTCTGATAAAGCTTATACTTCAGTGTGGGGTGAATAACCGGGGCGGGGGGGGGGTGCTTTTTAAAGATGCGCATTTTGGTTCGATAGATCTGGGATGGCACCCAAGTTTCTGCATGTCTACAAACTCCCAGGAGATATCGCTGTTGCTCTCACCAGACCCTCTTTGACTAGAACACAGACTGCTTTGCAACCTTGGCTTCACAATGAAGCACTCTCCCCACAAAAGAGCCACATGGCCAGAAACAGCAGCTTTTGCTTGGCATTTGCCTTTAATGCACTGCTCCCACCCCTGGTGGGCTCAGTAGACCATAGGTCACCATGCCTGGTAGTTGGCCTATTATTCCTGAGAGCTTCACAAACTCAGGAGTGGATGAAGAATGGCCTTTACGCACCCGAAACTTCTGTTAGGAAAAATCTCAGGAGCCTCCTGCTTCACTGAGGTGGGCAGGCAGAGATGGCCGGCTGCATTTTGATCTGTGCTTATTTGTAAAACACTCCATTCTTTACGAGGCTAAATCATCAGTAGGGGCAGGTGAGAACAGAATGGTTTCTTTTCAGCTCTGGCACACCTCACCCTCCTCCCCAAAGGCTGTGTCTGGAATACAGCTCGGGCCTTTGATGAGAAAGGCTGCCAAAATGAGGGCTCTCGACCATTGACTGAGCAGGTCAAAGCAAGAGGCCTGGTGATGACCACCAGCCAAGCACATCCAAGACCCACCTTCATCTCCACAAGGCTCGTCTCACCCTTGTATCCACCATCCAAGGTCGACACGGCCATTTTACAGATGAGAAAACTAAGGCTCCAAATAAAAGTTTAAGTGTCTTGTTCTGAATCACACAGTTAACAAGCAGCAGGATCACAATTGCTCACACCCTTTCTAACACAGCTCACTGGATCTTCCATCGTTCACTTTTTACTACAGAGTGTGGGGATGCTTTTCTGGTATGGATACATCCTTGGGTTAAAAAATTGTTATAGTTATTGAGGTGTATCTATGCATTTGGCCATTAGAGGAGGTTGGGTTCATTTTAGAGATTCAAATGGTTCTTTAAAAACCAGAACTTTTTGGGAGCATGGAAATTAGGTCGGGCAAATTCTCATACTAGGAGGACCCCAGCTGCAGTCATCAAAGGTGGGAGGATATTTCTGTTCCCTTCCTATTTATTTCAAATGGGCAGTGACTTCACAGGCCTGTTAACAATGCCGAACTTTTTTACCGGGAACATTGAACTCTAGACATCTGTAATACCATGTGCCAACACTCTGGACAGACATTCTCCCATATGCTGAACAATATCTGTTGTGCACCTGCTACAGGAGAGGCTTATTTACCCTGAAGGGGGTCCCCATCCTTAGAATTAAACATAAGAATTAGACATAGAATTAGACATAAGAATTAAACATAGAATTAGAATTAGAATAAGTGCTGTGGTTATGTGCTGGAAGCCATTATCCCTGTGTGTGACCCACACGCATAGGGCAGCTGCCTCTTTTCTATCCTCTTCTCTCATGTTCCCTTCCTAAGATGGCTGAGGTGGACAGGTGAGGCTGTAGTTGCCAAAGTCGGCTGGTGAACTGAAGCCATTATTCAGACAACTGAGGTTTAAAACAAGAAATATGCAGCAACTAAGACAAAGGTGTAGACAATGGCCTCATCTTGCATATAAAAACTGAGCACAGGCAAGGATTTTGAAAGACATGATCCTAAGAATTAATGTGAAAGGTGGGGAATGGTGTTAATTTCAACATCCCATTATCACAGACTGGATAAAAGCCAGGGCACTTCCTGTGAGTGGTGGACTACACCATTCTGCCAGTTCCTGGGAAAGCTTGTAGAGCAGGGGCTGTTTCACATGCCTCCATGGGCTAGCAGCTCAGGGTACGGGCAGCTGGGCTAACTGAGGACTGTTTTGGCAAATCTGCCCCACCCCTTGCCCTCTCGCAGACCATAGTGACATTCACTTTGTAACCCTCTGTGGCTGCTATGCTGCCCTGACAGCACCTTCCTGAGGTCAGAGGGGCCCCTGGTCCTCTACAGACACCTGCAACATGGCGGTAAGCCCAGGCAATAACCTCACTGCCACTACCATGCCCATGTGCACCTCCCAAGTTGCCCCGAGATAGAAAATCAGTGTGTCCCTACTTGGTGAGCGGGTCCCTCCACTGCACAGAAACTACACACCCCACTCCTTCCCCCTCAGCCTCTGCCCCAAGTTGTCATCCTTTCCTTCTTGGGCGCTCACCCCAATTACCACAGGGAATGAGGCTTCCCCTTCTTTGAATTCAGCCTCTTAATAGTGGGTTATGTTTCCTGCCTGTGCCAGCAATTACACTCTTGATTTGGTAGCAAAGCCCCCACAAAAAGGAAGATTCCAAGAAGAGTCTGATAAATTAAAGTAAGAAAACGAAACTTCACTCATTCGTTAAGAATGTGCAAAACTCAGAAAAAAACTCATAAGCAGCTAACAGTTATGAAAGCACCTTAGTAGTGTATGTCCTGTAAGCAAAAGGACCATTTATTGGAAGTTTTGTGATCAGTGTAGGGACTCCGTCATAATTCTTTCTGAAGATAAAACTTAAAAGGAAAAAAAAATGGTTGTTTTCCAACTGAGAAGGGGAACACAAAGGCACCATTTATTCTCTGTTTTCTGCAAGAAGCCCCCACGGGGACGTCTCTCTGCTGGGATGGTGGCAAGACCTCTAACTGTCCCAGCAGGGGCACATATGGCCTCCTGCAGAGATGCTCCAGTTGCAGGAGAGCGCCCTGCCTGGGGTGTGCTTACACATGCCTTTCTGACCATTTTAGACCAGCACCGGAGTAAATAATCTCACAGAAGTCACAGATCTGAGGCAGCTAAGAAAGGAGGAGGAGGGAACTATAAAGAGATGGGGCTGGTCCAGAATTCAGAAGGCAGGTGGCAGCTTCACTAATGGGTCCCAGGGCCAGGCCAGCAGAGTGACCCAGTCAAGGGCCCTGTAACCTTTATCCCCAGCAGTAAAGAATTTCTGGGCACACAGCTCCAGTAAATTACATCTATTTTCTAGTCTACCACTATATTATATACACCATAAAACATACACATAATAGAAACTGAAATTTATAACTCAAAAAATTTAAATAATAAATTTGAAAAAAGTTCTAATATTTCCTTTCCTTACAGAGCTTCATGTGCCCTACTTTGAAGATCTCTCGCTAAGAGTAGTGGTTTTTAAACTATCAATTCAGTGGACCCTGATCAGTGTTTTTTAAAAGATGAATCAGATTAAAAGAGAAAATACCAGAATGCATCACATGCACTAAGGGTAAAAGTAGTTCCAGGACACATTGGTTTAGTTTCAACATACACACCACTGTATACTCCAGGTCAGGATGTAAAATGCATTTCTCATTGTGAGTCACAATCTAAAAACATTGAAAGCCACTGGCATCAAGGGGAACAGAGAACTATCTCCCCATCAAGAAATAAAAGTCCTCCTTCCCCCATCTGCACAGGTTGAAGGTGTGGTGTGGCACCCAGGACTGCCACATGGTGCTCTCTATGGACATCCAGAGAGCCTTTCTGGGGGCACCCCAGGCACCACAGGCTTCCTGCAGAGGACACAGGTTTAGAAACACCGCTTGCCTCTGAATCCATCCAACCCTTTCTAGTCCCCTCTGGCAACACGCATCCTTGAACACACACACCAGCTGTGCATGGGTTTATGGCCACAAGGGAGGCACTGATGGCCCTATCTGACAGAGCTTGGGTGCCTATGCATCCAAAGTGGGGCCCTGCCCTACATGGAACATCTCTGGGACTGGAAATCAACTCCCAAGGGCAAAAAACAGAATCTATGTGGCCAGGAGATCCAGGATACTGCAGCAAGCTCCCAGTGTGGCAAGGGACTGAGAAATGGAAGACGGGCCAGGCCATCACTGAATTATTCTGCTGCAGCCTTTACATTCTGACTGCTACTTCCTCACCACTTTAAATTTTTTTTTAATGTTTATTTATTTTTGAGAGAGAGAGAGAGAGAGAGCACGAGCAGGGGAGGGGCAGAGAGAGAGGGAGACACAGAATCCAAAGCAAGATCTAGGCTCTGAGCTGTAAGCACAGAGCCCGAAGTGGGGCTCAAACCCACATACCATGAGATCATGATCTGAGCCGAAGTCAGCCGCTCAACCGACTGAGCCACCTAGGTGCCCCTCCTCACCAATTTTAAACAGGCTTCAACCATTTACAAAGCCTCCAGATAGCATGTATCTCCTCCCCCACCCTCCCTCTCTTTCTGTCTCTGTCCTTCTCTCTCTCTCTCTCTCTCTCTCTCTCTCTCTCTCTCTCTCTCTCGATCTCAGGGCAATCTCTGTAACAAGACCATCAAGATCTGAGAGCCGATACAGAGTTTTGAGATTTAGAGACTACTTCTTCCTCTTGTAAACATTCATCTCACTTAACAGATGGTTAATGAGCTTTGTGCCAGGCACGCAATAGGTGCTCAACAAACACCTAATCAATGAAAGTATACAGCTAACATGAGCATTTGTATGCAATAACGTCTACTTATTGAGTATGATCTAAATGCTGTGTTCTGCACTTTGACCTATGTCCTTATCAACCCCTCTGGGGAGGTAAAATTCATACCCCACTTTGCACATGCCCACCTAGTGGCTAAGAGAAGAGGGAGTGCTGGAGCTAGCACGCCAAACATTCTTGTGAACCCGGAGCCTGAGCTCCCAGTTACAGCCCACTTGGTTCACATCAGTCACCCACTGGCTGTCATGTGTGAGCTGTACACAGCAACATGTGGCTGGGGAAGCTTTTTCACGGAAAGAACTTTCCTTAGGGATATATTTCACAGTCACAAAAGGGGTATAAGAATATTTGGAATTAATAAATGCAAACTGAATGAAAGATCAATTAGAGAAAGACTGGTATAAGTGAGGAAGGAACTTAATTTCAATGGTTACAGGCAGTGGCCAAAAGTGACATGAGTATTTGAAGGTAGGGGAGAGGCACAGGCAGGAATACAAACACACGTGTGTGTTTTTGTGCTGTGTGCACAGGGCCTCAAGTCAGTGCTCATGTCATAGGGATTTCAGGCCAAATGGGAGTGAGAATTGTGACCTGAAGCCTCTGTAGATTCCTGAACAGGGAACGGATAGCTCTGTGGAGCTGGTACAGAAGTTTTGAGGGAGATCTGGGCAGGGCTGTTGGAGACTCCTGGGTCAGTAGGCAGTGGGGGACATGCCTAGATGGACTGACTGGGGGAGGAGAGACACCCAAGCCACCTGGGTTTGGTGCTACATAAGAAGGGGATCTGATTACTGAGCACACATGTATTAGACGCCTGCTGCATGAGGGGGGTTTTGCTTGGCATCAGTGAAAAAAAACAGATAAAACCCCTGCCTTCACGGAGACCCAGCCAATAAACAAGTAAACACATAGGTATATTTAGTATGTCGGATGGTGAGGAGTATATGGAGAAAGAAATAGGAGAGAAGGCATGGTGGGTGGGGAGGGTGAAGAAAACCTCCGATATAACACCTGAAGGAGGATAGTAATGTTGACACTGAGGGGAAATGTGATGGGCATGGGAACCGCAGGTGCAAAGGCCCTGTGGTGGGAGTGGGGCTGGAGTGTCTGAGGAGGAAGACGGAAGCCAGGATGACTGGAGCAGCCTTATGGGTAGAAATGAGGTCAGAGATGACAAGGATCAGTGGGGCAGTCCTGGCTCTCCTCTGAGTGAAATGGGGGAGGTCTAAAGCAGCAGAGAGACATCTGATATGCATGCAACAGGATCCCCTGACTACTGGGCTGACAGCAGACTATAGGGCCAACGGGCTTTGAAGCTATTGCCACAACATCAGTGGAAAATTCTCACAATTTAATGAAAAAAGTAAGATGGAAATACTGATATAGCATAATCCCAGACTTGTTCACAATATATGTAAATTTATACATAGAAAAGAATAAAGGAAATAAAATAATATGCTAACAACATTTCATTTTTTTCCTACACACATATTTATATTTACTGGTAGGATTATAGGGGATCTTAATTTCCTTGCTTCTATCTTTCTGAATTTCCCTGTTTTGAACAATAGCCTGGTATTATTTTTATAATCACAAAGTGATTAAAAACAAAACAAAAGAGAAGATTAGGCTGGATTATTGATCAACCTATGGTGAGATTTCATGAGTTGTGGCACTATTACATTTTTTCCATTTTGTAAAAAATGGGCAAGGTACCATAAAAGACTTAGGTGCTTTTTAGTTGAGTGAGATGCAATATTTCTTAGGAGCAGGACATTTCAGGGAAGGGCTAGCAAAGGTTCCCTCCTCCTTGATGGCTTGGCTTCCAGCCCTATCTGCGTGGTGTCTTGGTATGGGAACACAGACCTGGCTGTCACACTACACAGCCTTTAGGGAGCTTCTTCTGGCAGTATTCCCGTGGGAGTCTGCCAAGAGGGCATCAACAGGTGGAAAGGAATCAAAATGAAAGGAAAATGGAAACCTAGAGAGGTTAAACAGAGGATGGAGCAGAGGCCAGCAAACCAGCCCCATAGGCCAAGTCCAGCTACTGCTTGCTGCTGTATGTAGTTTGGGGACACAGTCACACCAGCTTACCTGTTGTTTCTGACTGCTTCTGCCTTACAAATTAGAGTTGAGAAAAAAATGTGCCAACGCTGCACTGGGATGGCACACTTGCCTGGCCTCTGCTCCTGTCTCCTCCCCATCTGACTTCTGGGAAGGCAGGTCTGACACAGCATTTAACTTTTTAACAGACATAAAATTTGAAGGATGAAACCCCATCATCCAGTTCTAGCAACCACCACCATTCTGCTGTTCCTGTTTCTTGTGAGGCCTGCCCCCTCTCCTGATTTTCTGGAGTATTTTAAAGCAAATTGCAGAAACCATGTAATTTCATCTGTGACTGCTCAGTGTGCGTCTCTAGCAGATGGAGATATCCAGTGTCACTGGTCCATCTGCAGGGACTAGGTGGAGGTACTCTGTTCTGAAGCTGTAGGCTCTGGGGGTGGGAGCAGCAATTCTAGGCAGGGGTGTTGGCTTTTCAGTCTCCACGCTGGTGGGTGGAGGTCCCAAGGTCTAGCTTGGAGGCCGAGGAACTAGCAGGTTCCCTTACCTCCAGATCTGATCTATGTTCTTACATTGAGATTTAGCTATAATGAAGTTAACCTTTCAACTTCCATCTCTCAGACACTCATCTTTTTCTCAGCTGGATCCAAGAACAGGAGGCGAACACTTACTATGACAGAAAAACCCAATGATAACACAACAAATTCTCCCCAAAATTTATATATTTAAGAACACGTTAACATATGAACTGTGTTACCAATTCAGCAGTGAGAAATGCAAACAAGGGCAGAGTTTCAACTAAGCATTCATCCCCCTTCTGAACACGAAAAGGTTTATAGAAGCGTTAATTGACCCCCTGGGGATTATTCTTCCGTACCTGATGCTGGGCCTGGCTTCTTGATTGGTGAGCATGCACCCAGCTCCCAGCCTGCTCAGGACAGGGCTCCTGCACAGGGAGTAAGCTGGGAAGGCTGGGGTGCCTCCAGTGCAGCGCTGGGATTGGAGCCGCCTGCTCTGCAGGTGACTGACTGGTGCAGTCCCCCAAGGGCCTGTGCTACCCTGCTGCTCCCACATTAAAGTATTGACCTTAGATTCTGTTAACCCTTTTCTGAAAGCTTGAGTGTTCCAGACAACAGATAATCCAGTCCATGGATACCCATTCTCCAAATGACTATCTTCCTTTACTCCGAATGAAAGAGAAGACTATTCCAAATAATTTTTTAAGGCACTGAAGTTGTTTTTCCTTATTCATATGATAGGACTGAAACACAATACACTAACAGTAACACAATTTTGCAATAAGACCTTGTCTGCTTCCTCTTCCTGCTCTCTACACAGGGGGGTCTAACAATAATGTGAAAGGTAATGTTATTTTCTAACTCCTAGGTCTCACTCTGTGCCAGCCAGTGCTGTATGCACTTTACTTATATTACTGACTTAATCCTCACCAGAGCCCAGTGAGGTAGGCAAGTGTATTATGCCCAGTGAAGGCATTATGCTCAGTGTATTATGCCCAGAATACAGTGTATTATGGTGAGTGTATTATACCCAGAATACAGATGAGGAAACTAGAGGCCAAGGAGGGGGAAGTTTGGTAGGTGACAGAGTGGGGCTGAGCCCAGTGGATTGGTGCTGTGACTCTGCTTGATGCCAAGGCAGGAAGGGGCAGCAGGGCAGTGAGCAGGGCAGGGGTGAGGCCCGGTGGGTCTGCATCCTGTGGTGAGGAGTCTGGATTGATTCTAAGAGTTACAGGCTCCACAGGAGGCCTATCAGGAGTAAGGCCACCCAACTTACCTTGGGGATGGTTCTGGTCACTGTGTGAGATGACTCTTAGAGACATCACCTTAGAGTGCAGACTGTCTGGGAGAGGGTGAGAGGTAGCATTCCATGTACTAAGGGGCCCAAGAGCCCATGGGGTCTAACCATTGCAACTTAAAACCTTTTAGTTGAGAAGGTTCTTTCTACATTCATGTTACACTAACAAAGCTTCCTAGATCAAAGCAGGGATGGGCTTGTGAATGACAAGGACATGGTCAGGGAGAGTCAGTGGACTTGGGGATAAAGGTTGTGTGTAATGAGCAGCAGGAGGGTCTAGGGGAGAGATGGACCCAAACTCAGACTCACCTACTCACAGCAAACAGCAACATCCTCAAAGTGGCCTCTGAGACCCTGTAAAATCTGCCTCCCACTGCCTGCTCCACCTCACCCTACTTGGACTGGTCTGTCACTCTGGCCACCGCTACCCCTCAGTCATGAGCCAGCTTAGGCCACCACCTGGAACCTGAACTGCTCACTCAGAGATCGCTTCCTCACTGGGGCCTTCCAAACATGCTAATTAAAATTACAGACCCCTCTACCTCACTTCGCTCCCCTCCTTTGTCAGCTTTATTTTTCTCCATAGAGAATATACTACCCTCTAGAATTTGTTTTTCTCTACTATTTGTCTTCTCCCGCTACAATGTGGGTTTCAAGACGTTTCTCTTCTGCGGTGCTATCAGCTGCATCTCCAGGGCCTGGCACATGGCAGGTGCTCCATGAATACATGAATGAATGAAGGGATGGGTGAATGAGGAAACAAATGGTGGTTTGAAAGGTATAATCCACACAGCGCCATAGTAGTCAAAACATGCCATTTCAGCCAAGGGCTAAGACATGCTCACAGAAACCTAATGCAGAAGGAACAAACAAATCTCCAGCTCTTGACAACCACTCTGGCATTGGCAGGTGTATCTCTATTTTACAGGTGAAGTCGCCCAAACTGAACGTGGCTGCATTCGCTCTCCTTGGAGACACCGGCCAGTGTACTTCTCCCAGCAGGGCAGTGGCACACAGGATAGGCTGTCTTCATCTACGAGGGGCGAGCCCGGAGTACAAGTGTTTATGGAAACTTGGACACCTCTAGGATCTCATTAAGATGGTTTCCCAAAAAGGCCAACATAGCTCTGCAGTGTGCTGAGGGTCTATGGGCAGGGAGGCAGGCAGGAAAATCACTGAAAACAGAGACATCTGGGAAAGTGTGGTCAACAAACCAAGTCTTTGTCCCTGCTTGCAACAGAAGGAGAGTCCTCAGTAGCTTCAAACTGTAATTCTTAATTGCTCTCACTTTGAATATTTGAAAGAAATAAAAGTAACAGAGAATAGCTTTGAGTTTCTCTGAGTAAGTCAAGCAGAAATAAGATGAAGCCAGAATTAGCCACATTTTCTCATTTTGTAATAATCGGTTGAATTGCGGTAGCTATAGAAAGTCTCTCAATATGCACATGCACCGTTTGAGCATTCTACCTGAATCTTAAAAATGTCTAGGCCACCAAAAACTTTATATCCCTTCTTTTCCAAACAGGAAACGATAATAAAAGGTAAGAGGAAAGAGCTGTATAACGACATGTGAGGTATTTTCCAACTGGCATACAGGGTCAATTTTGGTAATAATTCATTGTCAAATTTCTGAACTAATGGTGAGGCAGCAGCTTGGACCAGCCGGGCAGATCTCTCCACTAAAGCTTGGTCAACTCTGGGAGGAAGACGCCGGAGTCCCCCGATGACCCCAGTGACTCCAGATGGATGTGTTTGCTTCCAGCTGTACAACCAGACATGCTGTTCCTTCTGCACTAAACACAGGTCCTGAACCTCAGCCAAGAAATATTCCACTGTCACCTTATTAACACCCAGAGTTAAATCTCTCCACAGCTAAATATGCTTTCACCATCACATCTGAAAAATAGCTACCACCACCATGGCCTGCCCAAGGGGAAGAGGGGGCTTCATAAGCAGGACTCTGCCTGGGTGGGTGGCTCCCCCATTGATGGCCAAGGCCCACCCTTAGGACTAAGTGGAATCTAACAAAACAAAGTTTCCTCCCTAAGTTCTATCTTAGACTTGGGCCCACGCAGACCTGCTGCATAAAGCTCTCTGGGACTGCGACCTGGAGTGTTCAGATGATTCTAATGTTCACTGAAGTTTCTGAGCCACTGGCCCAGGCTACCCCAAATGGAAAGGGAGAAATGAAGAGACAGGAAAGGAATGTGAAAAGCCGAGGAAAGGCAGCGTATTGTAGCATGGTGGAGGAAGGGCAGGCGGGAGTGGACAGTTCAGGACAGCCTGTGGGGAGCAGTGCGAGGCATCTATCTCCCTGAGTAACAGGAAGATGAAGACAGAAGCAGTCTGAGGTCACAAAGGGCTCAGTGGAGGGTGCTCCAGTTTGGTGAAAAGAGAACCCATCCTTCACCTACTCCATACGCTGGATCATGACTGCCCATGGGAGTGACATGTGAGGGGAAAGAAGAAGAGCAGGGGGAGCCAGAGGCAGAAATGGCCATGCAAGTACATGGTGGGCACGTTTTGTTTCCCACTGGACAAACTTGAGGCTAGGACACAGGTGAGAGGCTTGGACACAGCGGGCATGAATGCCAGTTCTTTGCCAATGTCACCTGCATTTTCAGCTGATCCTAGATGGAGACATTTTTAGTCCCTACTTGTCTCTTGAAGATGGAAAATCATGTAAGCCTTTTCTTGCTTTCTTCTTGGCCTGCTAGCAGCTGCACCTCTCAGTCTTGGGCAAGACAGTGAGGCTCCTCCTTATCCCCATAGACCCTCTGGGTGAGACCAGTGAGCGAGGACAGGTGGTTTCCCAGGGACCTCATAAGTCCTACGTTCTGAAAGCATCCCAGCCAAGATCTTTCCAGAATTGGCCTATTTTGTGCCATCAAATGTCAAGACCAAGATGGGAAAAAATTATGCATTATAGGGTTTGCCTTCTTACATTTGTAGTTAGGGATAAAACAACAACAACAAACCCAGAAATTATGGAATGTACAATAGTGTATTACAAAGATGTTAACTTTCCAAGTAATTAAAGCAGGGTGAGTTGGTATCTATGCACTTTTCCATTTTTGTTGGGGGAAAAATCCCAATGATCACACATATATGTGCATGCATCATGCCTTGGGATGCAGATGCTGGCAGGAAAACATGGAGACCCAGATAGTGGCTGGGCCAAATGCACGAAACTAAAGTCTTACTTTCCTATGGAATTGTCTCATTTCTTTATGTGATTCCTCCAGCAGTAAAGTAAGGGAAACTGGTGAAGGCAAGGCACATTGCCTGTTCTCCTGATGGGTCCAGGACTTTGCCTCCCAGACCACTTTGCTCAGATGCAAAGAAAACACAGGATGCCAGGAGCTGTCCTGCCTGGCTCCTGCCCAGTCCCATCTGCTCCCCCCTCCCTCAGCTTGCTCAGCCAGTGCTCTCTTTGGTGACTAGAGTTGCCTGTTAAGTGCATTAAGTTTTCATGAAGGCACTGTCCACATCTGGACACAGAAATGCAGGCAAAACTTGGTAGTCAAGTCAAGACATGGGGGGATCCCCACTGCTGCCAGCTGCCCACTGCTGTGGAAGCTTGTAAGAAATGGGCCAGGCAAAAAGAAAAAATAAAACAAACTTTAAACAAAATGGCACCCCCTCCATTCAATGGCAGAAATCTCTGAGAAGTTTCTTTCCTGTGCCCTTCCTGAGGTCTTTTTTTCTACATTGCTTCTGATGCAGTGAGCTCAGGTATCCTGAGCTTCCCTCAGGGCAAGCAGGGGCACATTAGAAGGGAGGAAATAGAGGGAGAGCACGTGACAGTGTTTGGAACTTGGTCATCACCAATATCCATAGTACATAATTGCCTCAAAGGCTTTCCACCAGTTCCTCATCTCTCTAAAAAGTCCTTGATTACTTATTCTTGGCACTGGAGTTGGGGACAAGCAGCACAGGAGACCACAGCTGACCTGCAGCTTTCCTGTTCTGCCAAAAATACCCCCTGTGGTTCTAACTTTCTCATCCCTATTTACTTTTCCCCAAATTTTACTGAGATACAGTTGACATATAACACTGTACTAGTTTATGGTGTATAGCATAATGACTTGTCACCCTTATTTCAAAATTCCTGAACCATCACAGGTTAACACTCATTTAGCCAAGATGGGATAATATAGACCTGACATGCTGAGAACAGATCTATGAAACATAGCTTTCAGACATGGGGGGGGGGTGGGCATCAGCAGCTCAGGGCAGTAACTGATGAGAGAGGTGAAGCCTGCCACCTGAAGCCTCAGGTTCCCCTGGAATTGAGAAGATGGAGTTTGGGTTCTGGGGAGGCCACAGTAACTGGTATCTGTGGGCTCAAGTCCTAGAAAGGAGAGATCTGCACAGCTCCACCCACAAAGTCTACAGCTGAGTATTGATGAGAACATTCATAGGAAGAAATTACCCAGAGCTGGGGAAAGAACCACCAAAAGGGGAAGACAGAACAATACCTGAGGCTCACACAAAGCTGGGAACAGTTTGCATTCCCACTTTTGAGAATGAAAACCTCTTAAATCATGGGGCATGGATGGAGAAGATTATAGCTTTGGAAGTGGGGATAATTAGCTCTACATTAGAGGTGCCCTAGTCCTTCGGAACAAAGCTTAAAAGCAAGGCTCAAAAGCATCAAACTGTTTGTAAGTGACCTAGTGACATCCCAGAACAAAGCTTAAGAATATCTGTAGGAACAAAAAAACATCTAGCACCGGAAAAGGCAAAATTCACAAAGTTGGTACCCAATTAAAAATATCAGGCATGCAAAGAAGCAGGAAAATGCAATCTATAAATCTAATTTATAAATATTTAGAGAGGAGAAAAATCAGTTAGTAGAAATAGAACCAGAAACAACACAAAACATGGGATTTATAGATGAGCATGTCGGAATATTTACTATGATTATACTTCTAAGCATGGGTGGGTAGAGATACAGAGGACATAAGAAAAACTCCAATTAAACTACTAGAGATGGAAACACAGTGTCTGAGATAAACTCCCCAAGACACTCCAACCGGCCACCCAAATGCCCCGAAGTCAGGGGGGGTAAGCTGCTTCTATCTGTCTGTGCTTCTCACTTGCCAGTTCCCTTCACTGAGCCTGCTTTTCATCTCCTTCCACAGACAGCAGGAATTCCAGCAGCATGCTTCAAACAAAATCTCTCTGCAGGAAAGAATGGGTGAGGTTTGGTAAAATGTGCTGCATACACAAGATGTGCCACCTCTGTGGAAAGTTCTGGGGTCAGGCCCGCCCACCAGCCCCCACAGCAGCAGACCTGGCTCTGAGGGAGGCTCTGAGGGCAGGAGAGCCGTGGGTAAAGAGCTGCAGCCACATGAAGTCACCTCATTGGCTTTGCAGTGAAACATGAAGACACAGCTGCACGTCATTGGTTTTAAAAGTGCACCAGGGTGCAATGTTACTAAAGCCTTATAAGGCTACTAACCTGGTGCTTGGGGCGGGGAGGTTCCTGGGTCCCCTGTGAGTACCTGGCATCAGCATCACTACTTCCAGACCCCACCTGTCTGCACACAGTGAGCTTCTAACAGCCCTGACAGTAACCCGTGGGGAAAGAGAAGCCAAGTCAGGGAGACAAAATCCATCTCTATGTTAGCACCAGGACGTTTCTGCCAACACTGCATACAAGTTAGCAGAGCTGATTTGTAGGCTGTAAAGAATGATAAAGGAAAATAAATAAAAGCAGGTAGATGATACCCTTTATCCAGGAGACCCCTTAGGCTGGGAGCCACTGCCCCCACTCACTGGGCTGCTGAGAATGTGGGGAATGGCCAGCTGAGTCCTCGGCAACTGTCAAGAACCTTCCACCTTCTCCAGAGGCCTCTGTCTCCCTGAAAAGTGCTTAGACACAGATGCCAGTGGCTGTAGAACCATTTGTTTCATTTGTGTGATGTGGAACCGCCCACATGGGGCTCCCACCTATTACCTCATTGGATCCTCCTGACAGGACTTTCTGATGTGGTGCCATCCACATTGTGAGGCAGGGGGGATGTTCAATGCAAAAGCTTCAAACAGAGGGATAAAGCCCATGTAAGCCTCTGCTTCCAAAGCCCTTACCTGGAGCACCAGGCCTTCCAACTCCATGCCCCACATTCCCAGATGGGAGGGAGGGGCAGGTCAAGCGGGTGCAGGAAATGAGAAGCCCCCTTTTCCCTCTCACTGTCCATATTACTTCCTGACATGTTGGCTTTCCCTCTGAGGAGAGGAGGGAGTCCATAGAAGGAGAAGGGGGCCATAGAGACCAGGACTGATGACTAAGAATGAGACCCCCAACCAGAAACACAGCTGCAAATCTGCCCACCCAGGATCCCACATATAGTGCAGGGTCTGTGGAGGGTGCTGAAGGGGAGAAAGAGGTCCTTGAGCCCCTGTCTATGCTGCTTTCCCCAAGAACCTGGGTGTGGGCATTCCCTTAGAAGCCATATACACTCCTCATCTTCACCCCTGAAAACACACTGCCTGCCCCAGTCAAGGAGGCTGGAAAACCAAGACAAATTTGATGAAATCATGAGCAATCTTTTCTTTGCATCAGTAGGTGGCAAATCCAATGGGTAGAAGGGCTGCCCACAACTTCAGAACAGTACAGAGCATGTACAATTAAAAACCTCAGATGGGGTGCCTGGGTGGCTCAGTCGGTTAAGCATCCGACTTCGGCTCAGGTCATGATCTCGCAGTCCATGAGTTCGAGCCCCGCGTCAGGCTCTGTGCTGACAGCTCAGAGCCTGGAGCCTGCTTCAAATTCTGTGTCTCCCTCTTGCTCTGACCCTCCCCCGTTCATGCTGTCTCTCCCTGTCTCAAAAATAAATAAACGTTAAAAAAATTAAAAAAAAAAACAACTCAGAATTATTTTGTTCCCAATGAAAGCTGTCAGTTGTGCCAATGAGTTATTACCAAATGTTTTAATACCATATTTAGAGATGGAGGTTCAAAATAATATTCTCTTTTTGTAAAATCTGAAGTGACAAGGAGACAAGTGTGTTACATGAGCAAGACGAGCTGAGTTCAACATTGTAATCAACTGAAGCTTAGAAGCAAACTGTCTAACAACGTACACTGTAATTATTGTGCTGAAGACAAGGACTCCCAAATGGGAAACAGTTGTCATTAGTAACTACCACTGCAGTTTTTGGTACTTCATTTATTTGGCTAACTCAAGATTTTCATTTCTGCCTCCACCAGTTTTCCAGGATCTAGAAACAGCATCACATCGACAGTTTTCCCTAACATCACATAGGATTCTTTCAACACCAGGACTGGGGCTTATGGGTCCTGACACCAACAGAGGGCTGGGGTCTGGTTCCTCAAAGTCAGAATTCTCTGGGCTCCCGCTGGTCCTGGGATGAGGTTGCCCCCCACCTCACTTTCCAGAGCCTGGCCCCATTCCCCCATCTCTCGCACGGTCCAGAATACAGCTCCCCTGGGATGTGCCTGCAGACGCTCCAGGCCTCCAGTGCCCCAAGGACATGGGGCTCCTTCCCTCAGGTTGGTGAGGACCAGGCACAGTTGTGGGAGGTTATGAAGGATTCACCTGGGAGCAGAAGGGCAGGAAACAGGACAGGGCTGTGCTGTCCTAGAACAGCAGGAGCCAGAGGACAGATCCACCATGTGCCCATGCTTCGGCTCCAGGCTTGAGAAACAGGCTTCCTGCAGAAGCCACTCTGGGGTACATACAGCTAAGTGTGGGGTGTTGAATGACAGAGCTGTCTTTGATGCATTTGGGGTGTCAGAGGTAAATTAAATGGACTTCAGCATGTGCTCAACTTTCGAATTTCATCTTTCAGCCCCTCAGACCTGTTTGGACCTGGGCTTCCTCCCATCATTACCCATAGCCCAGGAACCTTCTCTCTCCTGAGCCATCTCTTCTTTCCAAACTGTCCTCCCAGGTCACCATCCAGCTCCACAGCCAGTGGCCAGCACCTTCAGCCTCCAGCAGTGCCCCAAAGCCCAGCACTCATGTCCCACTAGCACCCCCATATGGCTGGGTCCCCAAACCAGGAGTCCTTTGCCCACCTTTCACATCCTCCCTCAGCTCTTGCATCTCTTCCACACACCCCCACCATCTTCCCTGGCAAAGTCCCACATGGCCTCCGTTCTCAAGTCCTGAACTTTGTCATTCACAACAAATAATGTGCCAAGTGGCTGAGACCAGAACAACTCGGCATAAACTCTGAACATCCGCCCAGGCCTCAGTGTGCCTCAGAACCTTTCCCATTCACTTCCTCCTCCCTCTGAAGGGTGGGTTTCTCTCCTGTCCATCAAGGTGGGCCCTTATCCTCTCCTGTCTCTGTCTCTGTCTCTTCTCTAGGTGCCAATTAGCAATTACCCCCTGCTATCCCTTGGGTTTTATTGTTCCCCTCTCCTACCCTCCCCTGAGGGTGCCCCATCCAATATACCGCTGAGCAGCATTCCTTTGACTCTGATAACTGCTTAAGATGTGCCCCTTTCCTGGTTTTTCACCAGAGACCTCATGTCTCTGCCCACTCGTCCCTCCTGGTTTATCTTTGTTCGACCACACAACTGAATGCCTTCACAGGTTGGTGGGCAAGAGATGCTTCCACAGAGGAGAGATTTTCCTTAGGGACTTTCCTCTGAACATGGCCTGTCATTTCCTGTCATTGCCTTCTTAGTGTTAATGAAACATGCACAGGACAAAACTAAAAATCACCATAAATGGGCAGGCCCTCCTGTTTGGAGGATCTACTTTTTCCCCCACCTCCTGGGTCCCCAGTGGCTTGTGGTCAGGCAGCTGTGTGACTGAGTCCTGGCCACAGCCTGTGGGTGGTGGTCTGATGTCCACTGCCAGGCCCAGCTCATGAAATTCCCACTTTAGCCTCACTCCCACGTGTTAAAGATGGTAGAGCCCCATTGGCTGGGTCTCCCTGGTGCCTATGAGAGCCTGGCTGACCAGAACAGCCAGATGTGACCCTCTACTGCAGTTAAGCCCTAGGATCTCAGGGTTCACCTGTCACAGCAGGTACTGACACCTCAACTAATATGCTCAAATCCCTCCTCTCAGCTTCTTCCCTTCCTGAACCACACCTTGCTTTCAGACACCCCCTCCTCTAGACTCAAACCCCCAAGGATCTATCTGCTCCTTTCACCTATGGAATGTGGGGGTAAAGGATGTTCCCAGGTAAAGGCACAGGAAAGGCACCTGCGAGTGTCAGAGTCAACCTGCACCCTTTCAGGTTGTGGCCAAAGGCAGCCACTGTCCTTCCACGTGAGTCAAATAAATTACCATCAAGAACACAGGAAAGCCCGCTTCAATGGGCTTGCTTACCCATGCCTCCAAGGGACCCTAGGGCCATCTCCTTACCTACAGGTTTACATGTAACAGCACAAAACAAGGAAATGCATTAAAATGTATATGTTAAATAAAGGTTGACATATGACATATAAGAGGGAAGGAAAGACTTCCCTTCCAACCCAAAAGTTCCGTCAGCCTGCAGGAAGACGAAATAGTTCTTCCCTGGCATCTGTGGCCAGCGTCTGGGCCTGGGTGTGCTCAGTGCTCCCTCTACCAGATGTCACCACCTGTCCATAGGACAAACAGCCATCACCTGTGCATCTGCTTAGTTGATACAGCACAGAGCACATGAGACCCAGTTTTCAGGGGTGGGTGGCTCACCCTCCCACTGAAACCTGCAACTGCACCTTATCTGAGTGTCAAGAGATCTGGGGATGCGAAGGGGAAGGAGATGGATGGAATCCTGCCTACCAGGTGCTCTCCAGCTGAGTGCATGTCAACGGTTCCTATACCTGGGTGAGCGAAGAACCTGGTGGGAATAAGGAGGAAGCCCTTACCCCAGCAGGGGCAGAGGCCTCTCACAGAGGGGTGGTGTGGGAGCTAGCCAAGACAGTGTGGGGCTCAGCCTCAGGAGCTATGAGAGTGAAGACTGGAAGTGAGACAAAGTGGTGACCATCCTTCCTCAACTGTGTCCTCAGCCTGGTGGGAGTTGGGCCCACGCAGCCATGGAGTCCAGGGCAAGTGGGACAGGCAATGGCACGCAGCTGTGAGGGGACAAGTGTGTGTGTTCCGCACACCCTGCAGTCCGTTGAAGGAAGTCAGACCCAGAAAAGGCACATAGCTATGAAGGGAAGTGCTGGTCAGCCTGGGACAGCACCAATAAAGGGAGATCTGGGCAACTTCCAAAATCCAGGAACAAGGCAACCACATTCTTCCTGGTGCTTCCAGACAGCCAGCCCCCATGACAAGCCCCCTCTAAACATCACGTGGTTTGTCCTGAAAGTTAAAAACCAGTCCAGTCCTATTTTCCCCCATGCCCTACCTCTCGGTTGTGCCTCCAAATTCCCCAAACAGCCTCTGGCTCTGGATAATCACTGCATGTTTCTGGATCCAGAAAATGGCTCCTGGCTAATTTTCATGCTGATCTCCTGATAAGCTGTCACTCCCACAGTCATACATTTATTAAGCACCCACTGTGTGCACTTTGCTAAGAGCTAGGGATATTAAAAAGGAACAAAAAGAGGTCCCTGACTTAAAGGATCCCAGTCCTTTAAGGATTGCAGGGGACTGAAGAAGTTTAAGAAATGCTGGAAGCCCTGTGCCTTGACATAAACAGGGTCTTAGGGCTCAGGGAATGGCTCCATGGAGTGAGTGCCATTTGAGTTGGGTTTCAAAGGATGAAGAAGAGCTCTATGGGTCCTTGCACAGAGGCCCTGAGCTAGGAAAGGCACCGTCAAAGTTTGGGTGGCTGGAATCTCCGGTGCCTAGAGACAGCCTGGTGCCACCATGCTAGGTGGAAGTTGCAAAGTCCAGTCTCGGCATCTCACGGCAGGTTTGGAGATCACTACCCTGGAGACCACTGAGCCCAGGCTGGGAAGGAAGGAGGAGGGTGGGGGCTGGGGCAGAGGGTAGGGCAGGGTGGATTTGAGAGAAACGCTGTTCAGATATGGTGTGGAGGACAGACTAGTGATGGGGAGGCTGGTGTCAGGCACAGGACCAGACATGCCCCGAACTAGGGGAGGACTCTGCTCTTGGACCCTTCCCAGCCTATACTCATTCCCACAGTGGCCCATCTACATGCCAAAGACACCAAATTAGCATCTCCAACACAGACCTCTGTCTTGAACTTGACCCCTGCATACCTGTTGCCTATCTGATAAGCCACTCAGATGTTTAACAGATACCCCAGGCCCAACCTTCTGTGAACTGGCCTCTTGGTCTCCATGTACCCCAGCCCACTTCACCCTTCACGTCCATGGTGATTTCATTCCTCCAGCTGCTCAGGCCAAAACTGGATGTTTTACACTTCGCAGCCTCACATCGGCACTTCCTGCTGGTTCTACTAGCTACAGCAGCTGATGCTTTTTGCCACCTCTGTGACTACCACCGTGGCCTGTGCTGGCAATAGCTTCACAATCTATTTCCATTCTTGCCACACATGCTCCCATCCCCCTATACTCAATCGATGCTCAACAGTGGTGCCAAAGTGATTCACATAAAACTTATGTCAGATCATCAAGCTCAAAAGTTCTTCACCGGTTTCCTATTTCACGTAAAACAAAAGCCAATTTTATTAAATAGGCCTTCAAGGGCCTATGTGATCTGACCCTCTTCACCTTACCTTATCTCCTACTACTTACCCCCTTGCCCACTGGGTTCCAGCCACTCAGCCTTTCCTGCTGTTCCTCAAGCAGGCCTGGCACATTCCTGCCTCAGGAACTTTGCACTGGCTGTCCCCTCTGTCTAGAATGCTCACCCAACACTCCTCTCTCCCGTTTTATTTTTTTCTCCATTTCAGTTATCATTTTCTGAGGCGTTTATATAATGGACTTGCATATTATCTGCCCCCCACACCAGAAAGTGAGTTCCATAAGAGAGTTTCATAAAGACAGGAATATTTTGTTTGCTGATATGTTGAGTGGCGAGAGCAGTTGTCTGACAAGCACTAATGGTGTGTTATACTTTAAATTATACTATATATTTGTTATACTTGAGAAGGATTTTCAGAGATAGAACTGCTGAGAACTGACTGCAGAGTGGATTGGGAAGTGAGGGAGAAAAGGGGACCAGAGAGAACCCGGGCTTGGTTTGGGAAACTGAGTGGTACCATCCAGTGTGGTGGGTAGCAGAGGGTCTGAGACAGGAGTGGGGTCTGTCTCAGGGGGTCTGAGACAGGTGATGCCAGAGGGACACGAGACCTGAGGGGCTGGAGGTCTTAGCGCCCCATCAGCCAGTTGCAGACCTGAGGCAAATCTCAGGGCAGTGGCGGCCTGGAAAGCCTACCTGGGAGCCACAGGCCCAGGCTGTTCTTGAGGAGCTTCCTGGAACCTTCCCTGGTGACACCACCCACATGGTCTCCAGGGGAAAAGAAGCCACAGACCTGGCTCACCCACAGCCATGCCTGCCACAGCCCATGGAGGGCACACGGTGGCCATACCTGAGAATGGGCTCTCAGAAGAGAGACTGCTGCACACGTGTGAAAATTCCTACCAGGCCTCCATTCCTTTCAACTGGGCCCTGTGAGAATGTCTGCCCATGCACCCAAGACCTCATATCCCCTCAGAGGTATCTCATGCCCATATCCCATGGGCCAGCTTCAGGGTAAACTGTGCTTTACTGCCACTGAAATTCTATTTTGCTTCTATACCCAAAGCATGGAGTTGACTAGCCACAGAGAGGGAACCTAGAAACTCTTGGATCTCCACACCTAGCAAGGAGAGGAGAGAGGGGCTGAGTGACTCATGTCTATGGTAAACCTGGGGCACCAGCCAGGACATCATGGTACCTTGTATTCCCACAGCCATGGTCACAGAAGGTAGGAGAAAACCACCCAGCTCTTTCTTTCTGGGTCTTGGGGTTATCTTATGAGACAGACCCACTGGTGCAACTGCTCTCTCTGAATTAGCAGACCCTTGTGGACCCAGCAGCTCTGCCAGTTATTCTGTGCCCCTACTTGCACTCCCCATTTCTAAGTCTGGCAGAGGCAGCCTGACACACGGCTCACCGCATGCTTCACCCTCTGCCGTCTCAGGCAGATTCTATTTGTGTGCAGATGTACACACATGCCCGCTCAGCTAAGCAAGAGCTTTCAGGTTATTTGATGTTCATAAGAGTTTTCCCTGAATTTTGTTTTTTCAGAAGAGCCCTCAGGCATTTCACAGCCCCAAGCCATGCCTCCTTTGGGAATGTAAAAACTCCCCTCCCCTTCAGTGTATGCCTGCCCACACCAGGGAAGAGTCAAGGCAGGGGTCAGGCAGCTGAGCCCCAGTGCCCCAGTGCATGGTACCATTTAATCAGGCTTAACATTTCTTATCAGCTGAATAGGGAGGATGGCTGTAATACCACTGAAAAGCTATGCAAATATAAGCAGTCAATGGAATCGATGATAGCACCTAGGAATAATTAGTTACACATCTAATCACCCACTGGTCAATGCCATGAGGTGAGAGCTTCCCTTGGAGAACCTGCTACTCATCTCTTCTCCCATGCCAAATCCAAAGGCAGCAAAGAGGCTCCCTCCTCTGTCCAGAACAGCACCCTGGGCAGTGTGTGCTGGCTGTTGGGACAGGCGTTGCACACCCTCTTCCTTCTCTGCCTGTCCTCACGCCACAGACTCAGGCCCATCTTCAGCACAGAATGGCCACCCTTCACCCTCCTCACCGTGGATAGTTAAGGGAAGTTGGAAGGGATTCCCCCCACCTTGCCCCAGAACCTTCCCCACTTGCTGCCAGAGGAGGTGAAGCATCTGTTTCTGTGTGCACATGTAGGGTGGGGCATACGAGCGAGCATGAGGGTGGACCCCCCCCACCTGAGACCATGTCACCTGGGAAGCCAACCACACAACACCAACCATGAAGAGCGGCTAGTAAGTTTAGACATCGTACTCAGCAGAAGTAAAGCGCCATCACATTATCTGGTAATTCTGGAAGTCTTTGTCAGTTAACTGCTGGTGATGCAGGTCTCCCCCTCATTCTGCCTCGACAACTGATTTTCAGAGTGCGAAGGCAGAACCTGACACTTGTGCTCACTGCATGTTCATTCTTTTCAACTGTGTCTGCAGCTTATTATAGATGTTGGGTCTTAGCGCCAGTCCCACGGACAGGCTTTCCTCACAGACAAGCATCACAGGCAGATTACCTAATGTTCCTTCTATGTCTCCACGCAAACCCCCCACTGAGGCAGAACACAGTCCTGTGTCCTGTCTCGGTGTCTCTCCAGACTGAAGCTGATTCCCAGGAATGCACTTCAAGAATAGCCTTCTAGGGGCACCTGGGTGGCTCAGTCAGTTGAGCTTCTGACTTCAGCTCAGGTCACGATCTCACAGTCTGTGAGTTGGAGCCCCGTGTCGGGCTCTGTGCTGACAGCTCAGAGCCTGGAGCCTGCTTTGGATTCTGTGTCTCCCTCTCTCTCTGCTCCTCCCCTGCTCAAGCTCTGTTTCTCTCGGTCTCAAAAATAAATAAAAACATTAAAATTTTTTTTAAATAAAATAAAATAAAATAAAATAAAATAAAATAAAAGAATAGCTTTCTAGCAAGCAACCTCTCCTATCATGCAGCATGGGAATATCTGCACCACTTGTCTTGTTGACCAGGGTGGGGCTGTTGTACCTGCACAGAAATAGGGGCACACCTACCTTCAAAAAGCTCCCACCCCTGCTGAGGAGTGAAAATGAGCACTTGTGAGAAAACTCTCAGAAATATGAGGCCAAATATGGTCAATGCTCAGGAATGACACAGAGATCTTCAGTAAACACATGAATGGACCAATGTGCAATTATTCATTCAACAAACAATAGCAGAGCAACAACACAGATGGCCCTTGCCAACCTACCTAATGCCAGGTCTGGTCTGTGCACTCTGTTATTGTTCTTGAAGCCTTGAAACTATCCCCATGAGGTCCATGTTATTGCCCTCAGATGAGCAAGGAAACAGGCTCAGAAATGTTAAGAAATATGCCAAAATTCACATGTCTAATGCATGGTGTTGAGCCCAGTGGGGTCTACCTCTGAAGCCCATGATGCTCTGAGCTGCCTTGAGTCCCAGTCACGTCCTGCCACTAGGGTTGCCATGGCCCGTGAGAAATAGGCCCTGCTCTACAGGGATGACCTGAGGTCCATACTAAGGGCAAATGCCAAGCATGCCATCTTGGAGCCTATGGAAAAGGAGAATGCAGGATCCCCATTTGGGGTACTCATGCTGCAGGGTGGAACAGCAAAGCCAGACCCAGCCATGCCAGGATGTGAGAAGGGCAGAGTGCCACGTGTGTTCCTACAGTACATTTACCTACAGCAGGCAATGCTGAGCCCCCACCTAGAGGAGGAGGGTCCCCCTGGGCCTGAGGAACTCTCTGAGATTGAACCATTCTGAAAAATGAAAATGATGACAATTATTCTGCCTCCTCAAGGACTTGAGGCACATAAGGAAGGCCACGTCACTGTCATGTTTTGGGGTTTATTCCCCAAGGGCAAGAGCAATGTCAGCTCCTCTCTCTGTCCTGGATAGACACCAGTGAGAGTGCCCTGCCCAGCAGTCATCCTAACAAAGAGGCAGGTGTCTGACATGTGCTGTTGTCCCGGTGTGAAGATGGCTGCTGGACAGTGATTGTTCATGGAACAAAGGGGGAGAAAAGAACATGGAGGCAGGTTCAAGATGCAGGACCAGTGGCGGGGAAAGTAGGAAGAGGAGCTGGAAAGGCATCAAGGAGGTCAAAGTTGGGGAAGGGAAGTCGCACAGGAGTGGTGAGGAGTTGAGGGTGAAGGAGCCAGGTGCAGGCAGTCAGTGCCTGAGACCAGCGGGCCCAGGTCACCAATGGGGATACAGTGGCAGCCAGGCCTCTGGGCACTATGGGGAGTGTGGGTGACAGGGTTATTTCTGCAGTACACCAGAGGTATAGATATTTCCAAAGACAGGACCACCTTCTCAGAAGACAGGCTGCCAGTAGCTCAAGGCCAGGCCAGCTGCACCCGGGTTTTATACCATCCATCCCACTGTGCCTACTTGGCAAGCCCAGGGTGAAGAAACAGTCCTGGTTAAGAGAAGACTGTATAATCTACAGAGCAAAAGTGCTCGTTCACTTATTACAGATCCATCTGGGTCAAGCATGAGGGCAGGAACTGCCCCAATAGGAAGCTCAGGTTCAAACCCTGCAGAAGACTGGAGTTCCAATCACTCAGATCTCAAAGGCCTGCTCAGCCTCCTGGAGAGAAGACAGCCTGAACTCTGCAAGCCCTGGAATCTACCTCCAAGGCTATGATGGGGCCAGAGCCACTCAAGTACTTTAAAAGGGAATTGATATAGAAACAGTGAAACACCATCTCAGGAAATATCCATTTGGGGCATCTTGTCTTCACTGGTTGCTGAGTGAGAAGCCAGGAGTCTGTTCCAGAGCAGTTCAGGGGTGTTGTGGCTGGGGCTCCTTAGGGACATGGTGAGGGGATAGGCTCTGCACAGGCCACAGTGCTGTCCAGAAAGGAGCACGACCCAGAGGAGCAAGTCCCCTGCCCATGGCTACTCCAGGCATGCTCTGCTACTGCTCCTGGGAAGAGCCTAGCACTGGAGCCTCAAGGGACCTCAGGGCATCCTATCTGAGGAAACACACAAAGGAGTAAGACAGCCATGTTCAGAGTAGAGGCAGGACTGTCACTGGAGGTGTGGGGCATGGAGGGCTTCTGAGCCAGAAGGATGCAGGAGCCTACCTATGTCCTCAAGGGAGAAGTATTTGAAAGCGTGTCTCTTGTGGCTGGGCCTCAGGAAGTCTGCCCTTTGAGTAAGTCTTTGGAACTAAGGAGAACACTCAGAGAGCCCCACTGATTGGTTTCCCAGTCCTGAGCCCAAGCTCTCAACCTCCCTGACAATGCCTGAGCCCTTCCAGAGGGTGGAAGCTGCTGGGGCTAACCTGGCCTTCTGCAGGGGGTGCCAGTGTGACCTGCCTTGGGGCTCCTTATGAGGTTTTATCTTAGTTTCTTAAACCGTGCTTTAAAGAAAAATGCACAAATGTTAACTGTGCGTCACTCTACGGCTGCACATAACTGTTAACCTCCTGAGATGAAGATTTCAAACACCTCCACATCCCAGAGGCCTCCTTCTCCCTGCTTCCCATAAGTCTCCCCACAGAGGCCCAGCTGCTCTGCTTTCTGTCACCCTGGAGTAGTTCTACCTGCTTTTGAACTTCCTAAAAGCAAAAATCATATGTACTCTTTTGTGTCTGGCTTCTTTCAAAAGATCTGTCTGTGAGATTCAGCCATGCTTTTAAATGCAGTAGTCTTTTGTTCATTTTCTCTGCTGGATAGTATTCCATCATATGGACATACCATCCTTCATTTATCCATCCCACTGCTGAGGGACATCTGCATTGTTTCCAGTTTGGGGCCATCATAACAAAGTTTCTGTAAGCATTTCTGCATATGTTTTTGAGCATCCTTAGAAGTCTGCCTGGGGAAAAATAGTTCCACTGCTACAGATGTCTGAGAGGCCAAGTTTTTCACTGCTAGACTGCACTATAAGTGTTACTCATGCATCAGGTTCTTTGATCTTAAGCTGCAGGATAAAGAAGAACATCCCCCTGAAAACTGAAGCGAATGCACAAATGGAAGCTTACAAGGTGTTTGGGGAATTTTGACTCTTAGAGTGTACTAGGGAGAGGTGTGGATGTGTGTGTGAGAGTGTGTGTCAAAGTGTGTATGAGTCCATGTATATTTGAGTGTGGGCTCTGTGTGTGTGTGTGTGTGTGTGTGTGTGTGTACGTGTGTGGGCTTACTGTTATTGCATAAGATGGCCTCAGAATCTCCTGGGCAGTCTATTCAAAATTAACGTGAGAGAACCACTAGTCCAGAGCATTTAGGGAAAGGAGAGGAAATGACCAGAGATGAGGCTAGCAAAACATCTAGCCTTTGCAGGCTATGAATCATGAATGCCTTACAATAGCATTTGAACTTTATCCTATATGAAAAAGGAATCAGCAGATGTGTTTAACAAACACCTAGTGGCACCCACACACAGCTCAGTAGGTGTGGCAAAGCTAGATGTGCCACCTACCAGCACATGGAGCCCCACAACAGGCTGAGTGAACTACAGTTTGCTAGTGGGGGGCATTCAGGGGCAGGGCAGTGAAGGGCTAAGTCTAGAGCAACCGGCCTGTGCTCATGTTCCACTTAGCAGCTGGGAGAACTTTCTGTCTCTATTGGCTCATCTGTAAAGTGGGGACATTCCTGGCTTTCATATGCCTAGGGTGTTGAGAAAATTAAATGAGAAAGTACTTAGAAGTGTTTCGCATGCAGCGAGCACGCAGTATGCATTAGCTGAAAGAACTGTATGGATAACTGCAGTGATTAATAGATGAAGGGTATGTTGGCTCATGGGCGTACACACGTGACTTGTACTGACAAACAGCACACTCGCACATGATGGGCAAATACTCCTGCACATACACAAATAGCCCACAGCAAACAGGGGTTTCCAGGGCAAACATTCTAAGATGCTCCCGGCTCAGCCACTGCCCATAACTTATGCACTGGAAACAAAGTGTTCCTTAGTTACGGAAAGGAGACAGGAAATTAACAGGCCCCAAATCATCTCTGCTTTAAGGACTCCCAGTTGGACAAGCTGCCCAGTCACGCGAGTCCTATGAGGACCACAAACGGCCCACCAGAGCCAGCATTCTTCAGCTATGTTTGCAGTGACAGGGGAATGCTGTCTTCTCCTCTGGGGCTGGGGAGACCCTCCTTCCCTGCCCACACAGTAAGACAGTCTGCAGCCAGGCCTGGGACACACAACCTGAGGGACTGAGACAATTCTCATAGCACTGGCACAGAAGTCCAATGCAGTCCCCATCTTCTTCTCTTGGGAAAGGGGTCCTAGGCCAGGAGTCCACCCCCACAACCCCACCTGTCTAGTGAAACAGACAGCAGGGTGGAAGAGGAAGTGTATCTGAGAGCATGACCTTACCTCCACATACAGCAGGGGGAAGATCCCAATCTTGTCTCCCAGCATGCCTTCTGCCCAGTTGTCATCCACTCTTCTGATGACAGTCAGGATCTCATCCTGGGGTCGCCGCACACATGCACGTGGACACGCAACAAAACACACACAACAAAAATGGAGACCAGTCAGTACTGCTGAAGCTCAGAAAAGATCCTAAGCAAGGATGCAAAGAATGGTTTATTATCCATTCTGGGATCTGACATATGAAAACAGTCTGCCCTTACATCTTCACCCAGGACCTCCCTCTTTCTCTCTTATATATTGATTATAGTTGCAAAAATCTGCAAATGGAAGAGCTTGGCAATTTATAATATAGCTAGTATTTTAAAATTCATGTTCCTATTATTTATTTACTGAAATAAAATTATTTTGAATAAAAATAAATTCAGCGAAGTATAAAGCTTTTTAAGTTTCTGGCACCATCCATGAACAAAAAATGACTGAATACAGTTCCGTTTATTTAGAGTCGTGTACAAAAAGCTTTGGATAACCCTCTTAAATTCTTTGGCAATGCAGACAATGCCAAGTATAGATGCACAAAGTGGAAACAGATGGAAAGAGAAAGGAAGAGGCATGAAGCACAGAGGAAGAGGAGCTTTCTGGGAAGACTGGCAGACTAGTAGTTGTGAGGAAGGACATGACCAGGGTGGCTTCACAGGTGCCAGGAGCTACAGGGACAAATGACAGGGGGTGCAGAGAAGAGGGTGAGAGAAAGAAAGCATGGAGCAGTGATGAAGAGCAAAAGGTGGAAGCCATCAGGAAAGAAGACTGGGGAAAAGAGACAACATGGGCAGCGGCTAGCGTCAAGAAGGCCGGACAGGGATGCCACAGGCAAAACTGGCACCTACACCAAGGATCTGTGGTCAGCTTCTGTTCCCTTTCCAATATCCATCCTTCCTTCAATACATAGGATATATAATAGAACACTCCACAGACTGTTGGCCTAACCACCCTCTCCCCCTGCCCCTCCACATCAAACCTCCCTGTCATTTGTCTCTCAACAATCTGCTAGGAGACCAGCTGGACTATCTGGGACTTGTGCTAAGGAGATGATGGCCAGCCTAATGGGGTAACCCCTACTGAATCTGAAGGTACCATCTGCCTTTCCAATGAGTCTTCAATATTTTAATGTGAAGCAATAATACAGGACTTGTAGGCTTCTCTCAGGTCAGAGGGACATTTTAGGCCAGTACACTTCATGGAATTACCAGAAAAGCTGGCTTCCCTATAAGCTAAGGGACCACACAGTTTTGGGATATTCATCTAGGTCAAGGTGGAGTGATCTAATGTGAATGGAATGTGCCTTTCATGGAACACAGATAGGGGAAAAGCAAGGATAAGTGTCTGTCATGGGACACTCCCCCATGGTCTGTTCGAAACCTCTCCTCACCTAGGGTTATAGAGTAGAGTCTAAGAGTGATCATACCCCTCATTTTCTCTCTCCTCATTCCCAAATAACAGCTTTGAAAAATTCCAAATAACAAAATGATCTGTGACTTTAGAATATTTTTTCTCCTAACTTATACAAGCCAGAATAATGCAATAAGGGAATTATATCATTGCACGTGTTTCAGGGTAGTTGGTTCTCAGGCTACAGAATGGTATTAATAAGGGAAGAATGTATGGGATTTCCTGGTAACCATTAGGGACAAAGTGGCCACCTGGCTTGAGGAGAGATGTACAGAGAGTGCCCCTAAAATCCCATGCCTTGCTCACCTTACAAATTCACAACCAAGAGAGTCATGAGCCTGTGATGAACTCAACTCAGATTCAGCCAAAGGGAGGCTCCTAATACTTTGCTGATCATGCAAAGGGAAAGGTAATTGAAGGCTTCATACATGTCAGAGCTTTTGCAACAACAAAATAACACACAAAAAAAGACATTTCATTTTTTAAAATTAAAAAGAAGATAATACCAGGTTAATTTTTGTTTTTTTAAAAAAGAAAATACTGTATTATCCATACTATTACTTAGAACTGGTCTAGAAATTGGAGCCAAAGACATAAAAGAATATAAAACAGAAAACATAAATACTAGAAAGGTATGCAATTCTTTACCTAGAAAAAACAGTATCAACTAAAAATTAGAATAAGTAAATTTGAGAAATACTGCTAATTTTAAAATAAATACATAAAAATCATTGGTTCACTTATCTACCAGGAATAGTAAGTTAGAAAATGTGATTAAAATTGGCTATTTTAAAAAAAGTTTTCTGATACACTACATATGCCAAAATTAATTACATAAATATTAAAAATTTAAATGTTAGAAAAAAGTCTTGAATGCCCAAGAGGAAATATGAATAGATGTGTAATCTTGAGCTGGGGAAGTTCTTTTGAAGTATGATAACAAAAATTTGGCTACAGAAAAATGAAATCCTCTATGATAAAAACAGCAAAAACAAAAACGAAAATAAGCTAGCAAAATACTTGGAGGATATATGACAAAGACTTAATATTAATATTATATAAAGACTTAAATACACAATAGAACAAAAAGACAAATGTCTTAAAAGAAAAATAGGCTAAGAGCAATACATCTCACAAAAAAAGAAAAGCAAATTGCCATTAAACATATTTTAAAAAGTTGGGGCGCCTGGGTGGCTCAGTCGGTTAAGCGGCCAACTTCAGCTCAGGTCACGATCTCCCGGTCCGTGAGTTCAAGCCCCACGTCAGGCTCTGGGCTGATGGCTCAGAGCCTGGAGCCTGCTTCCGATTCTGTGTCTCCCTCTCTCTCTGCCCCTCCCCCGTTCATGCTCTGTCTCTCTCTGTCTCAAAAATAAATAAAACTTTAAAAAAATTTTTTTTAAAAATAAAAAGTTATACCTCACAAATAAAAAAATACAACTGTAAACAACAAGAGCTCTCTCTTTCTTCTTTGTTCTATTTTGCTTATCAAATTAGCAAACAAAGAACATAAAGCCAACTCACAGTGCTGGTCAGCATGCACGGAATAGGCACTTAATTATTTTGGGTGGAGATATACATTTATGGCAGGCAGTTTGGCAATTTCTAAGATCAAAGCCTGCATACCCACTGATCTAACTCTACCCTAGGAAAATCAGAGATGTGCAAAAAGATTTAGCTTTGAGAATGTTCATTATAGTGTTTGTTCAATTAGATAGAAACTAAAGATAAATGTACAGCAAAAGAGGTTTGGTTAAATAAATTATGGTATTGTGCTCCAATACTATTCCCAACTCCAGCACTCTCTAGCCATCCTGTCCTACCTAAGGAGGAAAGGGGAAAATGGAGACACACATACAGAGTTCACAATCTAGAAGTACAGCCTCCTGAAAGGACTGAGACCCTATAATAGGATCATAGGACTATACACTGCTTCCCTTTTCCCCAAACCATACCAAAACATAACTAAAGGCCAATTTATAGCAATTCCTTTTACCTGGTACATCATGTCTGGCTATCAAAAAAAAATTACTACATATGCCAAAGGCAAAACAAAACAAAAATCAAAAATATAGTTTGAAGAGACAGAGTAGGCATCAGAACCAGACTCAGGCATAGAGGGATGCTGGAACTAATTAATACACTAAAGGCTCTAATGGATTAAGCAGACAGAAGGTAAGAACAGAGAACAGATGGGCAATGTAAGTAGAGAGATAGAAAGTCTAAGAAAGAACCAAAAAGTAATGCTAGAGTACAAAGACACCATCATAGAAATGAAAAATAATTTGATAGGCTAATTAGTACTCTGAACATGGCTGAGGAAGGAATCTCTGACCTTAAGGATTTCTATAGAAACCTCCAAAACTGAAAAGCAAAGAGAACAAAGACTGAGGGAAAAAAAAGAACAGGATATTCAAGGGCTGTAAGATAACTACAGAACTACAAAAGGTGTAACATATGTATAATGGGAATATCAGATGAAGAAGAAAGAAAGGAACAGAAGAAATATTTGACACAATAACAACTGAGAATTTCTCTAAATTAATGTCAGACATCAAACCACAGATGCAGGAAGTTCAGACAACACTAAGATAAATGCCGAAAAATAAATAAATAAATAAATAAAAAACTACCTACGCATATCAAACTGCTGAAAATCAAAGATAAAAAAACAGTGAAAGAGACCAGAGGGAGAAAATATCATACTTACAGAGGAGCAAAAATAAGAATCACACCTGACTTCTCAAAAACCATGCCAGCAAGAAGAGAGTGGAGTGAAATATGCCAAGTATGGAGAGGAAAAAAAAAAAACAAAATCCACCAGCCTAGAATTAAGTATACTGAAAAATTATCCTTCAATAATGAGGGAGAAATAAAGACTTTCTCAGACAAACAAAAACTGAGGGAATTTATTGCCAGTGGACCTGCCCTTGTGAGAAGTTCT
The DNA here is from genome assembly GCF_018350175.1 of Felis catus. Taxonomy (NCBI): domain Eukaryota; kingdom Metazoa; phylum Chordata; class Mammalia; order Carnivora; family Felidae; genus Felis; species Felis catus. The sequence continues at coordinate 51,322,810 of NC_058370.1, forward strand.
TTAGAGAAAAGTATGTAGGTCAAAAACTGAAATCTATATAAAGAAAAGAACATGGGTGAAGAAATAACTGAAGGTAAAATAAAACTTTTATTTTTCTTATTCCTAATTTATCTAACTGAATAGTTTGTTCAAAATCAAAATAGCAACACTGTATTTGATTACATATGCTTATGTACATATGTGTGTGTGTGTGTGTGTGTGTATATCATGTATATACTTATGTATAAATGAAAGGAATGACAGAATGATATAAGGGACAGGAGAGAAGAGTTATGATTATTTTGTTATTACAGAGTATTCATACTACCTGTGAAATAGTGTGATATTTTTTGAAAGTTTTTTTATTTTCTTAAAATATTTTTAATGTTTCTTTTAGAGAGAGAGAGAGAGCACGTGAACATGGGGGAGGGGCAGAGAGAGAGGGAGACATAGAGTCTGAAGCAGGTTCCAGGCTCTGAGCTGTCAGCACAGAGCCCAATGCAGGGCTTAAACTCATGAACCATGAGATCATGATCTGAGCTGAAGTCAGACCGACTGAGGCACCCAGGTGCCCCTGAAAGTGAACATGATTAATTGAAAATATATATTGCAAACTCTAGGGCAACTACTAACAATTTTTTTAAGGTATAATTGACATGCTAAGAAAGGAGAGAAAATAGAATCAATTAAATCCACAGAAAGGAAAAAAAATAGAAGACAAAAATAGGAACAAAAATCAAAGGCAACAAATAGAAAACAGAAATAAATATGGTAAAAATTATTTCAAAAATATCAAATAATCACTCTGAAAGTCAATGGTTTAAATTCACAAACTGAAAGATAAAGATTATCACAGTGGATCAAAATGCAAGACCCAACTAGATGTTGTTTACAATAAACCCAGTTTAAATATAAAGATACATGTGAATTAAAGGTAAATGTATGGAGAAAGATATACCATGATAATACTAATCAAAAGAAAGTGGGAATAGCTACATTAATTTTGAACAAAGCATAATTCAGAGCAAGTACTGTTGTTTGGGATAAAGAAGGGGATTACATAATGAGAAAGGAGTCAATTCTCCAAGAAGACATAACAAACCTTAATGTATATGCATTTAACAACAGAAAGTCAAAATATATCAGGCAAGACTAACTTAACTGCAAGGAGAAATAGATAAATCCGCTATTATATTTGGAGACTTCAATGTCCCTCTATCAGAAATGGACATATCCAGCAGGCAGAAAAATCACTAAAGACATAGTTGAAGGCAACAACACCTATCAATCAACTGAATATAATAGACATCTATAAACTACTTCATCTAAGAACAGTAAAAAATACATTCTTCTCAAGCTCACATGGAGCATTCACCAAGATAGATCACATTTGGGGCCATAAAATATACCTTAACAAAGTTAAAAGAATAGAAACCATACAATGTTGGTTCTCAGACCACAGTGGAATTAAACTAGAATCAATAACAGAAAGGTAACTGGAAAATCACAAAATACTTGGGAATTAAACAATACAATACTAAATAACACTTGGTTCAAAGAAAAAGTATCAGGGGAAATTTAAAATTTTTTTTAAATAAATGAAAATAAAAACGCAACTTGTCAAAATTGTGGGCTGAGGGAAATTTATAACATTGAATGCATATATCAGAAAAAAAGAAAGATCTAAAATCAATAATCGAACCTTCCACCTTAGAAAACTAGAACAAGAAAAAGCAAATTCAATCCAAAGCAAGTAAAAGAAAAGAAATTATAGATATTAGAACAGAAATCAATGAAATTAAAAATAGGAAATCAATAAATTAAATCAACAAAACCAAGAGCTGGTTATTTGAAAAGATCAATAAAATTGATAAACCTCTAACCAGGCTAATAAAAAAAGAGAGGAGACACAAACTATTAATATCAATAATGAAAGAGAGGACATTATTATAGATCCTCGACATTAAAGGGATAATAAAGTAATATTATGAACAATTCCATGCCCACAAATTTGATAACCTAAATGAAATGAACTAATTCCTTTAATGACATAATCTGCTAAAATTTATACAAGAAATAGACAATCTGAATAGGCCTGTATCTTTTAAAGAAATTGAATCAATAATTAATAAATTTCCAAAACAGAAAGCACCAGGCCCAGATGAAGTGACTAGTGAATTCTCCCAAAAATTTAAAGAAGAAATTATACCAAATTATCTACTAATCTCTTCCAGAAGTAGAAGCATAAGGGGCTACTTCCTAATTCATTTTATGAAGCTACCGTTACACTAATACTGAAACCAGACAAAGACACCACAGGTAAAGAAAACCACAGATCAATATTTCTCATAAGCGTAGATGCAAAAATCCTCAACAAAATATTAGTAAACTGAATCCAATGAAGTATAAAAAGAATTATGCAGCATGACCATGGGATTTATCCTAGATATGCAACTCTGGTTCAACATTCAAAAATCAATTAATGCAATTCATCACATAAACAAGCTAAAGAAGAAAAATCACATCTTCACATCAATAGATGCAGAAAAAGCATTTGACAAAATCAAACACTGATTCATAATAAGAAAAATAGCTCTCAGCAAGTTAGGAATGGAGTGAAATTTTCCTCAGCTTCTGAAGAACATTTACAAAAAACCTACAGCTGACATCACAGTGGTGAGAAACAAGAAGCTTTCCCACAAAGTTCAGGTATAAGGCAAAATATTTTCCCCCTCACCACGGCCTTTCAATATCATACTGGAAATCCTACCTAATGCAATAAGATATGAAGGGCATACAAATTGGGAAGGAAGAAATAAAGCTGTCTTAGTTCACAGATGATATAATTGTCTAAGTAAAAAATTTGAAAGAATCAACAAAAAAACCCTCTTGGAACTAATAAGCAATTATAGCAAGGTTGCAGGATAGAAGATTAATATACAAAAATTAAACACTTTTCTACATACTAGTAACAAGTGGAATTTGACACTAAAAACACAACACTATTTACATTAGCACCTAAAAAAATGAAATGCTAAGGTATAAATCTAACAAAATACCTACAAGAGCTATATGAGGAAAACTGTAAAACTCTGATGAATAAAATTAAATAACAAAATAGATGTTCCATGTTCATGGATAGGAAGACTCAACACTGTCAAGATGTCAGTTTTTCTCAACTTCTAGATTTAATGCAATTCCATTCAAAATCTCAGCAAGTTATTTTGTGGATATTGACAAGCTAATTCTAAAATTCATATGAAAAAGCAAAAGACCCAAATAGCCAACACAATTTGAAAGAGAAGAACAAAGATTGACACTATACAACTTCAAGACTTACTTAAAGCTATAGTACTGAAGACAGGGTGGTATTGGTAACAGAATAAAAAAGTAGATCAGTGGAACATAATACAGCATCCAGAATTAGACTGACATAAATACAGTCAACAGATCTTTGACAAAGGAACAAGACAACATAATGGAGAAAAGACAGTCTTTTCAACAAATGGTGCTGAAACAATTGGACACTTGCATGTGAAAAATGAATCTAGACACAGACCTTACACACTTCACAAAAATTAACTCAAAATGAACCACAGAATAAACGTAAAACACAAAAATATAAAACGCTTAGAAGATAACATAGGAGAATATCCAAATGACCTTGGGGTTTGGTGATGAGTTTTTGGATACAACATCAAAGACCAGACTCTGGAAGAATTGATAAGCTGGGCATCATTAAAATTAAAAATTTATGTTCTGCAAAATACACTGTGAAGAGAATAAAAAATAAGACATGGACTCATGAAAATATTTCCAAAGTACATATCTGATAAAGGACTATTATTCAAAAAATACAAAGAACTCTTAAAACTCAACAATAAGAAAACAAGGGCACCTGGCTGGCTCAGTTGGTAGAGCATATGACACTTGATCTCAGGGTTGTGAGTTCAAGCCCCACACTGGGTGTGGAGCCTACTCAAAAACATAAGAAAACAAACAATCCAATTTAAAAATGGACCAAAGACCTAACAGACACTTCACCAAAGAAGATATAAGATGGCAAATACAAATATGAAAAAATGCTCCATGTCAAATGTCACTAGGGCAATGCAAATTAAAACAACAACGAGATGTCACTACACACCTATGAGAATGGCCAAAATCCAGAACACTGACAACACCAAATGCTGACAAGGATGTGGATTAACATGAATAGTCATTCACGGCTGATGGGAGAACAAAATCATACAGCCACTTCAGAAGACAGTTTGGTGGTTTCTTACAGAACTAAACATACTCTTACCTTAAAATCCAGCAGTATTTACCCAAAGGAGTTGAAAACTTATGTCCATACAAAAACTTGCATAAGATATTTATAGCAGCTTATTCATAATTGCTAACAGTTGGAAATAGTCAAGTGATGTCCTTCAGTAGGTGAATGGATAAATAAACTGGTACATAAAGACAACAGAGTATTATCCAGTGCTAAAAAGAAGTGAGTTACGTAGCAGTGAAAGGACACAGAAGAAATGTAAGTCCATATTATTATGTGAAAGAAGCCAATCTGAAAAATTTACATATTAAGTGATTCCAACTATGTGACATTGTGGAAAAGGCAAAACTATGGAGACAATAAAAAGATCAATAGTTGCCAAGGATTGGGGAGTAGGGAGGAAAGGGGTGAATAGGTGGAGTACAGAAGATTTTTAGGGTAGTGAAAATACTCTATTTGATACCATAATGATAGATACATGTCATTATAAATTTGTCCAAACCCACAGAATGTACAACCCCAAGAGTTAACCCTAATGTAAACTATGGACTCTGGGTGATTATGATGTATCAGTAGAGGTTCATTAACGGGAACACATGTACCTCTCTGGTGAAAGATGCTGATAGTGGAGAAGGCAGTCCATGTGTGAGGCTAGGGTTGTATGGGAAATCTCTGTATCTTCTGCTCAGTTCAGGAGTAAAACTAAAATTGCTCTACAAATTAAGTCTATTAAAAAAAAAAACAAACTAATAGCACCACAGAGAAATGAACATGAACAAACTATAGCACCCTACAACACTACAGATGGAGTGTACAAATGTAATGTTGAGAGAACACAAAACTGGACTCAAAAATATACTCTGCATGTTTCATTTATTTGACTTTCAAGAACAGACATGACTCATCCATGATGTTAGGGCCATGGGAAGAGGGAAGGACTGGGATGCCAATATCCCACCATCTCTCCACTAGGTAGTGAGTATAAGGATTTTCTTTCCAACCATCAAGCTGCACAATTTTGATTAGTGGACTTACTGTTGCAATATGCTTTATTTAGGTTAAAAGGTTTTTTTTAAGTATAGACAAGTTACAACACACCTTGAGTACTGCATTTGGTCTTAACACATCCCTAAAGGGACTTCACATACTGAGGAAGCCAACCATTATGTGAACACTCTGAAATCAAGTCACAGAAAGCCAGAGAAGAAAGTGGGATCACTGAGCCTGAGACATGAGAAAGCTGGGTGGGGGGCATGGTTACTGTCTTCCAGCTTTGGCATCATTACCACACTGAAAAGCTGGACTCATTTTGAGTCACCTGGGAGGGTAGAATACACACCAAGGGCTCCAAGTTACTGAGAAGCCAACACAGCTCCACATAAGGGAGAGCTATTCCCAAATGAGTGCCCTCTCTCTGGCCAGGGGCTTTGTCATCATTCCAAGTGTTACACAGTGCCAACCTGTTTCTCATGTGGCTACCAATATGCAAGCATCCCCTAAGAGCCAGGCATGAGGAAGAAGCTGACCCTTCCCAAGAAAAGATCGGCACTTGGTGGAGGAGGTCTGCTTATAAAGAGATGGACAGTATCCAATAAAATGTACATACAGTGAAATCCCAGCATAATGCAGTAAGTGGGGTCAAAATCCAACTCTGTCAGTGTGCTACTGTGAGGTTAGTGGAACCTGCATAGCCCCATTTTCCCATCAGATGCCAATTCAATGTAGTCCCAGCTCTGGTTTGGTGGTACCTTGTGGCAGGTCTCTGACCTGGCTCAAATATTGATGTGGCTGGGTGGGGGGCGGGGGGGGGTGCAATTCTTGGTCCTGCAGCTGGCTGGGATTTCATGGCAGTGGAAGGATCCATAACACTCTTATTTAGCTGGCATAAATCTTGTTGGGGATACTGGGCTGGGAGAATAGAGGGTTCAGGGAGCCAGTCACTCTCCGTACACACAAAAAACTAAAACTTTGCCTAGGAGTGCTGAGAAAGGTTTCCCACAGCTCTGCCTCTAAACCAAACTCTCACGATGGAGACAACCTCCAAAGAGTAACATATGAGTGCTGGACAATGAGAAAATTCACTCTAGCATGCCAGAGCTACCAGCACGAGATCGGGTGTGTTTTGGAAACAGAAATAACTTCTCTTGCCACCAATGCAGGACGAGGGTAACAATGACCATTTTTTCATGCGTAGATCACATCAGGTCTCTGATTTACTGTCATATTTCAAAAAGCTGGAGCCAGTGCTTTAGGAAGGACAAGAAAAGGGTGAAATCCCTGCTCTGTGGCCTCTTTGGAATATAGAGAATTACTCCATCCTTAAACACTACAAGGGCTTTTCATAGGACAATGGCAAGACTGATCTACATGGTTTGGACCTGAGTTTTCATTTGCTGTTTTGTAAAGAATGGCATCCCCTGCATGTCACACTCAATGTGGTGGGATGCTGGTGGCCTCAGAACAAAGCCATGCTGAGTGGGATGCACAAGGAACCACTGTGTGCTTGGTCTCCATAGTGCTGTGCTCTATGTCATAGGTCAGAAAACCTTTCTAAGGGCCATATCACCAATATTTCAGGATTTTGAGACTGTACTGTGTCTGTCACACATTCAACCCCTCTGTTTTGGAATGAAAGCAGCCAGAGACAACATGTAAATGAGGGAGTCTGGTTGTGTGGCAATACAACTTTATTTACACAAACGGCAGCAGGTGGGTAGGATTTGACCTGCAAGCACTGGTTTATCAACCCTTGTTCGATGTAGATGAGTAAACGAAATCTATACCATTGATAGTCAGGAGGGGCAGACAAGTTTTGGGCCAATATGGCAGCATCTGAGGATTTTAAGGAGAAAAAGTTGTTCCCACCACATCATTTCACTTTCAGATTCATGACTCAATTTCATTTACATGTTTCGTGTGAGGTGCTTATTACTTGCTGTGGGGCACTGTACTTCCACATGCTGTTTTCACTCTTCTCTCTAAGTTTCCAAGCTTTAAAAATACACCAAATGCCATTTTCATACGACAGTGGCTCTCCTTTGCATTCAGGCGGTCTCGGGGTGGTCCTAAATGATGTCAAGGCTGGGCTATGAACATAACATAATTATTAAAAAAGTATATCACTTTTCTTCCCAAGGCTCAGGGGGTAATACATATGTAAAGGATTCAGGTACCATGGTAGTCATGCCATCTAAAAGGGGCCTTCAAACTGCATTTCTACTTCATTTACCTAATTTGCCCAAAGTCTGCTATCTATAGGCATAGGGGCTCTGTTAAGAACAGAAGCTGTGTAGCAGAGCAGGGAGAGTGGTATGCCTGTGTCCACACAGAAGCCCTCTGGATGCCACTGAAGGTGACTGGCTGAGCACATTGTCCTTCAATACTGTTTCAGAAATACAACTCCATAAATGTCATAGCTTACACATCAGGGGCTCAGCCTGAAATATCATGTCCACTGAAAACCTTAGAGAGTTCCTTCAGCAAGTCTGGATAAACCAACCTCTGAGGACCTAATATTTTCCTCTCCTAAATAACCAGTGTGGCAACAACACATATAAAGCAGCTAGAAACATCCTGAAGGGCCATGAATAGCAAGCAGGTACTTCTGGAGTGCCACTCGAGTGCTTCCACTCTCCTTTCACTCACACTCAAAGTGGTTTCTGAGAAGCAGTGTGAGCCAGACCAGAGGGAGCCCTTCCTTTCATCCTTTCACCGCTGGCTGCCTGCTCAGCCGGCCACGGGCATAGCCACCTCTCACCGCAGCATGACTGGGGACCCTGTCATTGAGTCCTTCCCTGTCAGAACGCAAGCCAGCCATAGATAGGGTGCCAAAATCACTGCTTCTCAGAAAAAATGGAAATTAAAAAGGGAAAAGTTCAAAAACTCCCTCAGCCTTTCGTTGTAGAAATAATACAAAATTGTTCCTCTGGGCAGTTCTAGGTGAGGCTCTTAACAGACTCATTGCTGCCATTAACCCCCTGATGTGCTGTTGAGGACTTAGGGAGCCATGATGTTCCAGAAGTCAGGGGGCCTTCTCCCATTGTCCCGTCTTGCTCACCCCATCTCAATTCCAGAGGCTGCCAGCGGCCTGGAACCACTCACAGAAAGGCAAAGCTCCAGGACAGAGATGCACACTTCGAGGAAGTCTGGCCTGCAGCCACAGGGTGGGCCCAGGTGGAAGTGGAGAGGCCAGAGGTCAGATGTCACACCCTCCTCAGTGCTTGCAGCTCTCCCCATCATGCACCACCCCACACACATGCACACACATCCCGGGCACAGACACTACATGCACACACACGCACACCACACCCACATACATCAGGGGCACACATACCACATGCACACATACACACTCTCTCCAGCAGGGCAGAGGCTCAGGTGCTGTGATGATCCCTCTCCTGGTCTTCCCACTATGGGCTGTGAGCATTTGAAGGTGGGACTCTGTTCCCACACATTGGCCCACCCGGAACACAATCTAGTGTCAATAAACATCTGATGAATGAATGAATGGACCAAGGAGGCTGGACAAAAATAAATTTATACTATCCATAGCAAGTACAGCTTACCTCTTGCTCAGGCCAAGCCAGAGTGCTTGTACTCAGCCTGTCAAATATGTATTCAAAGTCCTATGTGCCCTTCACTGTCCCAAGATGGGGATAGGCAGTTAGTAAATGCAGGATGGCTACCCTCAGGGAGCCTGCACTCCAGCCAGGAGACCATGAGACAGACAACTGTCTGTAGTATATACACACTACCTTGTCAGGAGGAGAAAATGGGGGTGTGGAGTAGTAGTTGAGGGCACTCCATCAGCAGGGGCCACTCTGAGGGATGTGATGACAGGTCGGGAGGGCATTCAGGCCATGGGGAGAGCTACAGAGGCCCTGGGGGAGCCAGCAGGATCAGATGGAGGGACAGGGGCTGGGAGGTCAGCATGGCTGGGAGTGGAGTGAGCCAGAGGCAGACTGGAACTAAGTCTGGGAAGGAGGTGGGCACTGGGTCAGGTAGGATCTTGCAGGCAGTATAGACTCTGATGTTGGCTCTGAGGAGACTAGAAGCCAAGGGGGTTTCTGAGCAGAGGTGGGGTACATACACTCCAGCCACTGAGGGTACAAAAGTTGGGGGTGCCCACAGTGAGCCAGATAGGGCATACTGGTTGGGAGGCTAGTCCTGAGGGAAGAGCTCACATTTTGCAGGGGTCTGAAGATATCTCCTGACAAAGCTTCAGACACACCCCATGTTCCACCTCAAATATATAAGATTCCCTGTCAGTTTCTCTGACCCCTGCCTGGATGTCCAAACAAGGGCTTGGGCAAGGACATCCCTCAGCAGCTCCTAGGCTGCCACTGCCCTCCTAGCCACCTCCTCCATATGCAGGTTTGGTCCCCTTAGTAAAGGGGCCTCCTCTACCCAGGTGGAGCTGACATTCAGAGGTGACTATAGGGCTACTGCTCAACCGGAAGGAGGGAGCCAGGAGCCATGAAGGTAACGGACATTGTTTGGTAACTTCTGAGGAAGGGTGCACGGAGGCTCATCCCATTTAGCTTCCTGAGTCTTTCTAGCCCTGAAAGCTTTTCAGATTGCCCCTCAGGAGAAAGCAGATATGCCAAGGCCCAGGTGCCCAGCAATGGGGACAGCAGTCTTGACCCAGGGCCGAGATTTCACACCCCCTTGAGATTGAGCCACCAAAATATAAGTGTCTAACCCACTAGACAAATTCTCAGCTTTCCAAGTAGTGTGTGTCTTAGGGTGTTTTTTTTTCCTGTGCGCATTCTGGGCTAACATAGAAAGTGATAAGTATCTGACCAAACTTCACCTTTTCCTGAAACGGGAGTAAGCAGAGCACAGAAAGCAAATATTTATCGAATGCCTATTTTGAGCTCAGTTCTCTAATGCCTTTGCTCATTGAATCCTATTATCAACTCCACTGTACAGTTAAAAAAGGAGACTCACAGACTAAGCAAATGTCCCAAAGCTACCATGTAATAATAAAAAAGTGTTATGATTTGTATCCTTGTTTACCTGACTTTACAGCCCAAACTTTCTACACTTAATTTTTATCTAAGCCTATCTCCTGTATCAGAAGAACACAGTTTAGGATTAATGCTGGCTTCATTCTCATAAAAGAGAAGTCCCACACTTTTGGGAAGTGATGATTAAATATTCAGCAGAATAAGATCATACGGAAGGGTCTTGTGGTGACCTCAACAGTGTGGCAGTGTTTTACACAACTCTTTGCCAACTCAGAGCATCCCTGAGGCCCTGGAGGAGGGTGTGAGGTGAGGCATGGAAGGGAACTGTTCCCTTGTCCACTGTCCTGTGGCCTCATGTGGCCACACCCACATGGGGTTTGGTCCAACACAGAGAACCTCAAGTTCCCACTGTAAGCCGGGTGCAAAAGTGACTCTGGGGTCAGCCAGGCACCACCTGAGAAAATCTCACGGCCTCTCAGAATTCCTGAGCATTACAGAGTGAATTCACCAAAGGGCAGCCCCAGGCCCTTTACATCCAGCACAGCTCCCTGGTAGGGTGAGGAAAATGTTCTCATGTAAACTGGAATTTACATAGCATAGTCAGGGCTCCATGCATATTTGCTGAATTTTGCAGTTGACTGAAAATAAGGTAATATGGAGTAAGCTTCCATAAAAAGAAAGGAGTTCAAGGTCCCCTCTTGTCTGCTGCCCTAAGCTTAGCTCTTTACTTAGATCACTTAGCCCTCAGCAGCCCCCTATAGGTATCTGTGTCCTGGCCCTGAAGATGAAGTGGCCCAGCAAGGTTGAGTGTTTTCTTAAGGTCACACGTGGGATCCCTAATTGCACCAAGGGTGCACCAGGTGTGGGATCCCTGCACCCAGCTTGCCTCCCCAGCAAACCCATTCCCTCTCTGTGCACGTGGAAGGCAGCACGCATTAAAGCCTCACGTGAGAGCTTGGAAGAGAGCAGCCAGCAGAGCTTCGCTGGGCACAGTGCACTTCTTTCCTTTAGTCTCTATTTGCACGTGCCCAGCTTTTTGGAGTGAGACTACTAAGAAGTTATCAAATATGCTTTTTATAGCTGATTTACAAAAGGTAATTATTCATTTTCTTCTTAAATGAAACAAGGACTTTGGTTTTAGAATGACTTTAATTAATGCAATTTTAACAGGACTGTTCAAAAGCCAACGCCGAGGGTGAAAATCTTTTGATCCAGCTGCTTCCTGCCTTTTAAAACCCAACCAATCCCATCACAATGATGCTTTTGAAAGGTAAGCTAGCACCATCCATGGATTTTAGAGACCCCACTTTCTTTGCTGACTGCAGAGGGGAACACACACAAACAACAAAGCATTCCACGCAGGCAAAACCAAACTGGTCTGAAGCAGCGACGCCAAGCCCAGAGGACGCCAAGCCCTGAGTTACTTGAGGTGTGATATGAACGGAGGCTGTCAGAAATGGAACCAGCATCCTGGGCATGGGAAAAAATGAGCTGGTCATATGCACATGGAAGGAAAATGTCAGGCAAGCAGCGTGGGTAAGAGGAAATATGAACTGAGTAGAAGAGAGTCATGATTCATCACCCATGTCCTTTGGAGGCTTTGTCTGAAGATGTTTAGAGGTGAGAGCTGCAAATAGAACAGGTACTTGGTAGGCGTGGTTGTGCCCTAATCCAAGTAGGAGGGCAAAAGTGGGGGCTCCTGAAAAGGTTATGTGAACATAGTAGGGGGTGGATGTCACAGAACAATTTTCGTTGGGAGTCACGCCTGGGTATCTTTAACTGTCCACCTTAATCCACAGGATTCAAGGGATAAAAGCTCATGAAAAACACCCTGAGTGCTTCGTACTTGGCTTCCTGTGGGACCAGCATCACATTACGTAGCCAGAGACCCCCAGACCCTCTTGTTCCTAGCACCTTTGCTCCTCAATCTCAACTCAAATATCATCTCCCCAGAAGCCCTCACAGCAGCTACCTCAACAGTGATGCCTGCTCACACCCCAGACACAATCATCATAACTAAGAACAGTGCCAACCACAGAATGAGTCTAAGGAGGCCTGAGTTCTAATTTTCCCCATGAGGACTACACTTTACTATTTCTTTTGAAATACCAAACATTAAGCTCTATCATTGAATATTTTGGAGACTTCACTAAATACCTAGTTGGGCTCCTGGGTTACCAGCATTGCTCTCTGAGGCTGACTTTTGAACACTTATTTCTTGACTTGCTACTGCCTGCCTCTTCCACTACACTTGAGGCTCTAGAGGGCAGCGGGTCTGTCTGTGTCCCCTGCGTATAGCACAGTGCCCTGCAGAGTTGGAGGCTGACACATCTTGTTGATAGGTGGGCAAATGCCTATCCTCTTGTGCAGTGGGCTCTGGTATTCACCCTGGAGTCAAGTGTCCCAGGCAGAGGCTCATTGAACACAGCAAGTTATGATGGTGGTGTGAAGGTAGGCCTTTGCTCACATCAAAGGAGGCTGGGGGCTTTAGGGCTCTGCAGAGGTCAATGCAAATTGACCTCTCCTAGCTCAAATAGCCTCCTCTAATGTTATTCTGTAAGGATGGCTGTGTCTGTCCCTGGAGCAAGCTGAGCTCAGAGAAGCCTAGAGCTGTAACAGAGTCTGTCTCCTTAGCAAAGCCCAACCAGAACCCAAGAGGTTGAGGGGGGTCCCTACTCGTGGTCACTAGTGAGAGTACAGAGCATCACAGGCCTCCAGGGCATTCTCCTCCTTGGGCACGTTGTCCAGAGTCCACTGGGCAGAGAAGTGAGCAAAGCAGGGGCTCTGTCTGCCATTGCACTCCAGACAGCCTGCCACTCTAGGTCTCAGACTGAGATGGATGGAGAGGGAGAGAAGGGGGGAGAGGGGGAAAAAGGTCTGGATACAGCTTCCCAGGAAGCTGCATCAGCCAGATGACAATCAGAATTAACATTAGAACACCTTGATGAAAGAAAGGAAGAAAGAGTTGAATCCGTGAATGAAAAATAGATTATTCACTGTCAGTCTGAACAATGGAACAAGACATAAATAGCAGCCATGCACAGGACATGCCAATTTTGCTCAAAAATGGTGTGCACAGCACTCCAGCAGCCCTCCAGAGAGCTCAGTACCACAGCCAAGTTCTGTACCAAGCAGATGGGGAGAAAGAAAATAACAATGGCCTCTCAGAAGTGGGAAGGACGTGGGCTTTAAAGTCAAAGATTCATAGTTCTAGCTGCTGTTTACAACTGTGTACACACTCACAAGGTTAGGGTGGAGGGAGGGAAGCAGGACAGATGGGAAACAGAACACAGAAAGCAGAAGGAGAGGCCCAGGCCACCATCCTCAGGTGAGTGACATTCAGCCTCATGGAGCTTTGGTTCCAACATCAGCAAGATTGGCTCCAACCACCTTGCAGTTGAGATACAGCATGAGTGTGTTGGGAAAGCTGTAAAGAGCAACTGCTATTACTGACATTGGGTAGAAATAAGTGCTTCAGGAGTTCCTGCCTTGCCCAGCACAGAGAGGAGTATGTGTAAGAGTGAAAACAAGAAAGGAGGCATGCCCACAGATGAGAATGGAGCTTGTCAGTTGTGGTTGGGAAGGGAACATCAAGGTGTAGAGGGCCCCACCTCAGGTCTCTCTATGCTTTACAACCTCAGAGGCCAGGGATGACTAACAACCAGGCCCCTCCGCATCTCACTGGGCTCTGCTAGGACAATCCTGCTGGTAAATGCTATTTAGTTTGTCACCAACCAGAGTCCCTCTCTCCAAGACAATCCTGGCCCTAAGCACACCTGCTCACCTGCCCTCTGGTGCTCCAGAGGATGCAGCTGTGGCATGCTGGTTTCCGGGTCCTACCACCACGTTCCTGTGAGCCAAAAGGGATCTCTGCAGCAGCCTTCCTTGATAAGCCTCCTCTCCCAGGGCCTGCAAGTCCTGGAGAGACTTCATGCCTTTGTACCTGAGTTGTCACTGAGACACCATGACTCAGGTGACAGAGGGTCCTGTGTCTGTTACCCAGAGAGCCCCCTGTCAGCTCTCAGATGGAGCTACCTATCAGGCTGCATGCCATCTCTTTCCACTGAACAAAAACTCAGGAAGTAGGAACAACTGTTCTCCCCACTTACAGAGGCACAGCAGAGAGAGTGTGTCTCGGGAAGGAGCCAGAATTCAAATCAGCAGAAAGGTGGGAATTGAGAAGGGTGGGTGGCAGTGTTCACAGAGACCTCCCTTACCTTGGTGAAGGTCAAACAGTCCTTGTCCTGGTCTCTGTCCTTCATCTCGAAATCATAAAGTGCTTTGCCCTGGGGCGGGGTCTGTGGCAAGGGCCGGATGCACTGGATGTAGCTGGCCGGCAGGAAGCCATGAGCCCCGTGCAGCTCCCCATGGTACCAGTGCTCATCCACCCTGCGCCGCAGGATGATGATGTCGCCCTTGCTGAACTTGAGGTCGCCGGGTTCTTTCCCCTCATAACTGTAGAGAGCTTTCCCATAGGGAAGCTGGGAAAGAGTCTGAAAGCAAAACATAGCATCTGGTTACTCAACGTGGCCTTCCTGCTGCCAGGTTAGATCTGCCTAGGTTAGGAGCTCCCATGCAGTGTGGACACATATAGAATGCTCTAGAGTGGGAAGTACTTCAAAGGAACAGATGCCCTGTATGGGAATACTCAAGCCCATGGTCCTGCCAAGACAAGATGGTCCCTGTAATGGCAGTCCCCCCTCAAATAGTACACATGAGAGGGGGGCCTTCCACAGGAACTAACTCACTCTGCCAAAAAGAACTCTGAAGGAGGAGCTAAATTGTCATGAATTACAGGTGAGGGAACTGAGGCAGAGAGAGAGAGAAGGTAACTGGCTCAAAACCTCACCTCCGTAAGGGTTGCAGAATTCCCACTCAGGTGGCTGGCTCTGGAATATTCTCATCTACTACTCTATGTTGAACTGTCCTCCACTGAGTGCTATTTCTAGCTGCCAGACTTCCAACAATTATTGTCCAATAAGATTTTCCAGACTGCACCTCTGAACCTTCACAACTCAGAATATGTGTCAAGGGGGTTCCCGGGTCAAGGGGACGGACCCACACTGACTGTGGGACTTTCCCACTCACAGCCTTACAACCAATGGCATACACCTGTGATGTCAAGCCCAGAGGGACAGTCTGGCCATGGAAGGTGGAGGCCAACCCTGGGACATTGGTCCCTAATGCACTAGAAGTTCTAACAAGTGGTCCCTGGCTGTCACAAACATCCCTGCCCCGGCCCTATACACACACCAATGACAAATAGCTTTTTGATGCATATGGCAGTCTGGTCCAGAAGTACAATTTCAAGACCATAAAACAGTATCTTCTTAATGTCAAGGGATGTTCTTGTCATCCTGTCAAAGATGAACCAACCATTTCAAAAGTGATCTGCCATCTTTGGCCTTAAATGGTGAGTTACAGGCTCTGAAGCCAAAATGAATTTGTGGCAATCTTCTGCTTCTCTGAAATAAGGAGTCAGTCAAACTACCCTGAAACTTGAACTCGATGTCACCATCCACTTCCTGGGGTCTTCCAACTTAACCGGACTTGTCTCATAAAGACCAGTGACTGCCCTTCTGTGTGGGCAGGCAACACCCATCAACTGAGTAAGCTCTTCCAGAAGCCAAGTCTCTGCCAGAGGAAAACCAAAGGAAAACCCACCACTGTCCCTGTGTCAATACCCAACAATTTCCCTGACAGAAGCTGCATTTTCTTACCAGGGCTGTCTATGCCAAGGATTTCTTTAGTATTCGAATCAATCAATAGAACCACAAAAGCCTGAAGCAGTAGTACATCGAAAAGCTCTTTGTAGGGGACTTAATAGCATGTTGGCAACTCAATCACTCTGCATTTATGTTTCAGCAATGTCAAATGACAGCAGTTAAGAGAGAACCTGCTGGCAAATTGACAAACAGCCACCACTAACCAATTAAACAGTAACACCAGAGGATTTTTCGTTGCAGAACTCAATGAGGGGAAAAAAAAATCAGTTTGCTTCCAATAATACTCATCCTGGCTAGCTTTGTACTCTAAGCACAATAGCCCATAACAGGCCCCGATTTCACAGGGCTGAAGCAAAGGGGTGATTTGCAGCACAAGTACTGTGATGAGACAAGAATGGAAAGGGCTACTGGCTGTGAATCACCAGAAGAACTTCACTGCCACACAAAGGCCAGTCATCCCCTGGCCCAGGGGTCATCAACTGGGGAGAGTTTTGTCCCCCCGGGAACATGTGGCAACATGTAAAGACATTTTTGGTTGTCACAACTGGGAGGTGGGGTGCTATTGGCATCTAATGTGTAGAGGCCAGAGAGGAGGCTAAACGTCCTACAAGCACAGGGCAGCCCCGACAGCAAATAATTACCCCTACCAGAATCCCTGCCGCAACCCGTGAGGTTAAATTTACAAAAAGACAGAGTAGCTTTCTTGTTCTATTTAAACTTAGTCCATCACAACTTTAAAAGTTAAATATTACATTGATTTCCATGACAGGAGTCTGTTCACTATTGAGCACATGGAGAAGCTGAGATACCCACTGAGAGGTAAGAGGTGTTAAGGGGGCAGTAAGGAGAGAACCCACAGTCACACTTGAAAATGGGCCTCAGTTCAGTGCAGAAAAGAAACCTTCACTTTGCCGCAGACTCTGTTTCCTTTCACCACCACCCCCCGCCCCCCCTCCCCGCCGACTAAGAGGGCAGTGCTCAAAAGCAGTATTTGGAGAGCCACACACACTGAGGTTGCTGGTCATTTTTGCTACTCGTGATAATGAAGAAGAGCAAGAACGGCCAGATTCACACTTTTGTTTCTATGGGCTGTACCTCCATCTGTGCACCGCCATGCTGTTTGAACATGCGCAGCTCCCCGTCCTCCCATGCACAGGGGACGCCAGCATCCACACTCTGGCCCACTTAAGACCAGCTCTACCACTCAGTTGAAACAAACACTGCTCATGCATGCTGTGCAATCCTGGCCCCGACCTGCCTGGGGTGCACGGAAGGGCCTGAGAGTAGTGACAAGAACCTGAGGCTGTTCTCACCTAGGTGGCCTGGCTCCAGGCCTGGTGTTTGTGAGTAGTGTGTCTTTTTGGCTGTGTAAGGAATGTACTGCTGATGTCCAGGGGCCCTGGTCTCTCAAGGACTCTCTAAAATCGGCATGTCCCCATCCATCCGGGCACTGTGACCCCAGACCTCCTGGGCCCAATGCCTTTCACGGCCCAGATCTACCTGCCTCTCTCTGTACTTTCAACTTCTCTTCCAAGTTCCAAGGGAACTTAGTTCCAATCTAATTGCTTACTTGACTTCTCAAAATGGACATCCCATGGCTGTCCCTGGAGCCTACACTCCCTGCATTCCTCACTCTGGTCAGGGACTGCTGGCCCACTGCCAGTCCTGTACCCTGCCCCCCCCCCCACCGTGCCCATCTTCTCCCTTTAGGGAGAAGGACTTTAGCACTAGTCCTCAAGTTCTACTGACCCCACTGGAAGGCTCTCAGGGAGGCACCAGGCATGCCTCTACCCCCATGGCTGGGTCCTTCCTCTCTCTCACCTACACCACTGCAAACCTCCAGCAGCAAGTCCCTGGCCTCAGGCAGGCTAGATGCCCAAACAGAGCTGATCCTGTCACCCTGGGGCTCATGAGCTTTCAGGGGCTACCTACTACCCAGAGGAAGGGGCACCAAGCTCCTCGGCATAGTATTCAGGATGCCCCAACACTGGCCTCAACACAGCTTCCAGCCACAGCTCCCGATGCTCTTCCCCACTCCCTGTGCCAGCCACGGGGCCAGCATCCTTGCACACAAACAGCACATGCTTCTGGAACCTCTGGAGCTTCTCTCTCCTTGGATCCAGGCTCTCCCTCCCAAACCCAGAGGCAGCAGGCTGTGCTCTCCAATGTCTGGGAGCCTCTACTCCATCACACCCCTAGCCCCTATTAAACCGAGGCCTCAGGATAGGAAAGTTCCTGGCACATGGCAGGTATCCCATGCATGTCTGTTCATTTAACTAGGCTCAGTTTATTCCTGAGATAGGGACTGGATGAGGACCAGAAGTGGGGAAAGTCAGAAATGACAGACAGATCTGACATGGCACCACTTGTAAACCAGCATGCCTCACAGAGATCCAGGATAAGGGTGCCGATCCCAGCTCTGCGCAGAGGAGCAAAAGAACAGTTGTTCTAGTGGGTGAATCAGGGAAACAGAGGGGCCAGAGGCATCTGAAGCCACAGAAGCAGGGCAGGAGTGGTCTACACACATCCTCACCATGGCTGCAGTGGAGGCCCAGTCAGGACCAACCACCTGATGACCTGAGGTCAGATCACGGGGCTCAGAGCACACAGCACAGCCTGGCTGGCTCAGCCATGCTCCGGTGTGCACCCATGGGTAGGCAAGGAGAGGGAGAGGGGAAAGAGAGAGCCATACAGAAGGGAAGTGGGAGAGAGAGCCCATCTAAGAATCCCCTCTCCAGGCTGCCAAAGATCAGCACCTAAGGGAGCAAAACTGAGACACAGGACACATTTCTGAGGGCAACAATAAAAGTCAGGGATGGTACCAAGAGGAGGTTTATTCAGGGGGACAGAGCAGCAGGAACCTGCTGGTTCTCACTGTTAGGACTCTCAGACCTCCAAGGCGCCTTTCATCTTCAAAGCTCTTTATAAGATTAACTAATTAGTCCATGACAGGGCCTGGAGGCAGCACCCGCGAGGACTCTCCCAGGCCAAGGAAATTGAGTGGGTTTCTGTGTGGCCATTTCCTCTCTGCTCCTTATAACCTTTCAACTGTGTGCTTCCCTTTGGAGGAATCCTATTCAAACGTTGTCACTGAGCCAGCATTCTATGGGCTCAAGACATTAAGGAAAAGAAATAAAAGGAAAATGGAAATGCATCTGGGATGCCTACAGGATAATTAACACCAGCAACCCCTGCAAGGCATTAATAATAATTAAAACTTATAATGTCAATTTCATGGCTCATTACTCAGATGTAGCACACAAATCTTACTGTGGGCTTAATGCTCTACCCTGTGGAGACATGGGTGCTCACACATGCACAGCAGCACCATCTCCATCTTTTATGGAGATCACCGCAGCAGCAGGCTTTGACAAATGTGCCTCCATTACACCACGTTGCTGACTAGGCTCTAAGTCACGCTGGCTTCCCTGGGAGTGGGGCCTGGAGCATAGGAGGAGGGCAGTGTGGCAGGGAGGGCCAGGTCTTTCTCTTCCAGATTCCAGCAAGCTGGGGTGAAGAATGTGGACAAACAACTCATCTGTGTTTTTTAGACTCTAAGGACTAAACCATTCTCTCTTATTCAGAGCTTCCCAGGCAACACTTGTGGTTAGCACAGGTTCTAATTACATGTTACCAGTGGAGGGCCCCCTGGACTATCAGACCCATGAGGACAGATACTGTGCCTGTTTTTGTTCAGATGCTGCATCCCTGACCTCTAGCCTGATATACATCACATGCTCAAAAGACCTACTGAACGAATGAACATATGGACCAATCAAACCAACTCCCTAGGATTGGGCCTGGGCTAAGCCCCTGGCTGGAAGAGCTTCCCCTGCACATTATTTTTCCCAGGATATGAGGTTCAGGGTCCACATAGTCAAAAATCCTATTGCTAGGAGTGGCTGGGCCCAGATAAATGGGGAAAATCCCAATGACTACTCTAAGAGGAGAGCATTACAACTGGAGGAACCAGGCCAAGCAAAGGCATAGAGTTGGACACAGACACAGTTGTTGGACACAGACACAGAGCTGGAGTTGGGCACAGTTGGACACAGACATGGGCCTGGCTCACACAGACATGGCAAAGTTGACAGTCATTGGGGAAATACATCCTGGCATGTTGTAGGGTTGGTGAGTGGGCCATAGGGGAGGCTGCCTGACCATAAATGTGCCAAGCCTCGCAGGGCCTACAAAGGTGGCAAAGAAAGCTAATTACACCCCAATATCCACTTGCTCCTTCTTCTGGACAGTGAAAATACTCCAAGTTTCAACTGGGGTCAAGGTCACCCAGCTAAACACTTCATTTCCCAGCCTCACGTGTATATAGCCATGGCCATGTGTCATAACAGTCATCAGAATGCATGTGAAAGTAACTTGTGCAATTCTGGACCCCATTTCATAATGACATTTGAGAAGAAATCCTAATTCCTGTTTCTCCCTTCCATAGCCTGAATGGCAGAGGGGTGGAGATGAGCCAGCTTTTTCCACTCCAAGGTCCCACTCAGAGCAAAAGGAGGAACCTGCTCCTTGAATGACCATGTAAAACAGATCTCTGTACTGTGACGTGAGGAAAAGGAACTGTACCCTACTTAAGCCACCATATTGGGGGAGCTCGGCCTGTATCCTGACTAATTCAGAGGATCAGAGGTGTGACTTACGATTTCAACAGCTTATAAGCAGTTTTCAAGGCAAAGTGTTTATTCTGTACCACTGTAGAAGTTACCATTCATGTATTTCCTATTAGAACATAGACACTCTCAGGTTTGGAATTACTTGAAAAGCCATGATTTCCTTGGCCTTATCAGGTATTAAATCCTGAAACAGAATGTCCCCACCTTCTAGTTCACAAATTAAATTTGTGATAGAGATGTCACTACATCACACGTCAACCAGGACATTCCGGGTTTTATTTTAAAGCAATTCAAGTTCCTTTTTCCATTTTTATCATCACAAGCTTGGCATTGCGTCCTGTACTTTTGTTCCTTTCACTCTGCTATTCTGATGATTTTTTTCTTTCTGGTATTTGCATACTCGTGCTTCCAAGAATTTATGGAACACTGCAACGTGCTAGACCCTGCAGCAGGTTACGGACAAGTAAGACACATCCCTTTATTCAGAGGGTCACCAAACAGGGCAACCAAAGAGAAATGCACAGTTTGTTCCCAGGTACAGGTGGGGTGAGGACACCCCTCAGCAGTTACCATGTGATGCAGACATAAACTCTCCACTGCCAAGAACAGCCTTGAGCCGCTTCATGTTCAGCACACGTTTCATGTTTCAGCAAGATTAGTGAGGATTAAAAAGAAATTGTATCTCTCTCTCTCTCTCTCTCTTTTTTTTTTGTTTTTTTCTTTTACTTTTCCAAGAATTTGTCAAAGACCCCTTCTCAAGTTTGTGTGTATATTGCATTTTGGCAGTCAATTCGCTAATGTTAGTGGTAATTTGCTAGAAGGTGGTAGGGCTTAACTTCTCATTCTGAGCTATTAGGAGAAGTGAAATTTAAGGAAGGCCACATTCTGCCTGAGTGACACCTGGTGACTTTGGGTGGATGAAATCATTTGTATGCAGAAGGTGTGAAGCCCCTGGGGTTCCTCCAGATGAATGGTGCTACATAAAGCAATGCTGTGCTTATGCCATTAAAGGGATGTGGCTCTTTGAACCTCTTCTCAAATTAGCTGATATAACTTTGTAATAAAACCACCATGGCATAAGAAATAAAACTTTTCCATAACAGCCCACTCCTCTTCAAAGAAGTTACGCTTAAAAAACTTCCGTCACCCTTCTGAGGGTCTGAAGCCACTTCTAAGCTACTTGCGTATGTTACTCTGGAAAAAACGAGAGACACCAGGATCAAATAAAGTGCAGTAGAGAGAAGGTAGGATCCAGATTAAGGTCTTCTGAAAGCAGACTAAGAAACCAGTCACATAAAACGTTGCTCCTAACAATGACATAGCTCAGTTAGGTTTTTTTGTTTTTTTCTATTTGGGGAGATTTATAGCCAACATTAATGAAAATACTGAGAGTGAAGATAATTCTGGGGAAGCTGTATGTACACATGTGTGTGCACACACACTGACATGCTCACAGGCAGGGCCTTGGCTCAGCATTCACACTGAGGAAGGTTTCAGACAGTTAGCTTGCTCCCAAGTGATAGAGAGTCCCATGTGTGATGATCAGATCTCCTAGCATTCTCCTCCCTGTCCTCAGGGAATACACAGCACCAGCAGCTCATTTTTTACTACTCACATGAAGAGGAATAAAGAGTACCCCCAGCATCACCAAAACATGAGTGCCTCTGCTGGCCCCCAGGACAAGATCACCACTGGTGCCCACTGGGCCGGCTCACGTGGGTGCCAGGGAGCTTCCTACCATCTGTCAGCACAGGCTAGGGGAGTCGAGCATGCGTGCCTGCGTGTGTGCCCTTTCTCCCTTCAAGACCCATGCATTCTTTGAAGTCTGAGCAGCTTCTGACCATGCACACCTGCATTTCTGAACACCAGGTTTTTCAAAGTTGGCTGGTTTTACAGAGTTTCCATAGGAATGCTACAATGTGCTGTTGCATTCTAGTCGAACAACGGCTTCACAAAGTTCTGTTTCATCAGCAATCTCTGCTTCACAAAGTTCTGTTTCATCAGCAATCTCTCTATTTCTGTTTTGCAAAGATAAAGACACCCTCCGTGAAGCTCCTCAGGAATGCTTGTGCTGTCCAACCCCAGATTATCTACATTCTGGCAGGGGTGAGGGAGCATTGATTGCTCTTTAACATATGCTTCAGCCCCCCTAACTGTGCCCCTCAGAGGGCCTTGGACACACAGTGACTGAGCTATCCCCACATGGGGTCCTGGACTACCTCCTCACTCTGGAGAGGAGGAAAGAAAGGAGCAGTGGGACATGAAGGTTGGGAATGAAAACCAGAAGGTTCTATGAAAGGGAGAGCAAAGAGACCTGAAGACCAAGGTCCCTGGCCAGAATTCCATGGGTTCTCTGGTCCAGTGTTGTGTGTGCCATCAGGCAGACAGCCACACAAGAAGACTCCCAGGAGCTGCAAAGGAGGCCACCACCAAGAGGTATGGCCGGGAAGGGGACAAGGAATGGCCTCCTTTCACTAAAATCAAAATGCACATGCCCAGAGTCTCCTCGAGTGCAGAAACAGCCTGCCCTCCCACTTGGCTGGGAGAGGCAAAATGTAACTGTGTAAATGGCCTGGCCAGCCAGCTGAAGGGCAGGGAGCAAGGCCCCCTGTGGGAGGAGACAGGCTTACTGTGCCCCCTTGGTTTCCAAATTGCTCTGGCCCAGCACCCAGCATGATCCCTCAGACAACAGTGTACGCCCCAGTCCCCAACCTCCAAAGCTGCCATGCCAGTCTGCTCTCCTTTATTTCCATAACACATTTCCACTCAAGAGCTTGCAAAGGTTCAAAGGCTAACAAAATGAGGTTCTCAACCCCTGTGAGAAGCCTGTTGTACACACATGTACCTACGTTCTGTCCGACATCTCCCAACTCTCCGTGGACCTCCTCCCCTGCCTGCTCGCCGCCCCTGCCACCCGCGAGCCAGGCCCTCTCCTCACCATCTGCCTCTGCGACCTCATGGTGCTCTAGAGGTCCTGCCGCTCTGGGAGCTGTGACAGCCCATTTGTCTGTGCTTCATTCTATGACCTACCCAAAGTGTGAAGAATGCCCTGTAACATCTGGTTCATAAAGGAAATCAAAAGTAATTCTGTTCTGACAATCATGAAAACATGAGATAATTAGATTGCCTGGAGAAGTTTTAACCCTAGGCTTGGCAGTCTTATATCTAGGCTAGGCAGTCTTGTATCTAGTAAGTATTGTAGGTATTTGTTTAGAGACTAGAACACCTAGTTCAGTCTCCTGAGACCCCCTTTCACACTATGTACAGAAAGAGGCATGTTTGGATAGCATGCATGTATGTACGCAAGCACATCCACAGGTATACACACTCAAACTGTTCCTCAAACATAAACCGCCCACTGCATACCTGGGTTTCTTGCTCTGAAGTCAGAGAGGAGAAAGGGAAGGTGAACATCTAATATTAGCATAGATTAGGAGCTGGCACACCATGGCCCTGGGGCCAAATCTATCCTGCCTGCTGCCTTTGTAAATCAAGCTTTATGGGGATGTGGCCACACCCATCCATTTACAACAGCAGAGCTGAGTAGTTCTAACAGTCCCTATGGGTCACAAAGCCAAAAGCATTTGCTATCTGGCCCTTTACAGAAAAAGCCTGCAGCCCCCTGGAATGGAACTTCAAAGCTAGCAATGGCCCAAGGTCAGATGCTTGCATGGTTTCCACTAATTCCAGGGAAAAGGTGTGGGCAGCTGCAAGTCCCCTCTGTGTAGCAGGGAATGAGCTACATTTAAGAGTGGCATTGACATTTCCACGGTCAAAGCAGTGATTTGGGAGTTGGGGACAGCTCTGGCTTGGTGGTGGCCTTGTGCTGTGCCTTTTGACAAAGCGCCCCCATATGCAGGGCCTCATTTTCCCATACACCAGAGATAATCAAATCTGTCCTTCTAAACTTCCTAGTAATGTCAAGAGAATAAAATTGATGGCATGTAACGAATTTTTGGTTTCTTAATGAAGAAGGTGCTATAAAAATGATTATCGTAGACTGTTTGCTGAGGCAAACAAATGTTCCAGGATCCCGGATGCTGGTGCTAGAAAAGGCACCAATAACGACCCCTAAATGTAGACTGGAAGTAGTATCAGATGGAGGTGGTGAGGACAACGCCCTGCCTGGCACCTGTGCACACACTGGGTGAAAGTAAAACGGGCAAACGTCTAGGTGTCCTCCTCAGGTGTGACATCCTCTCTTTCCCTTCTCATGGGTCTCTGGACACTGCTCAGGGTCCCAGGAGTCCCTTCCACCTTGATTCCAAAGGGATGTTCTTCATCCTGACATCCACAGTTCCTGCTACCCCTTCATCATAAGGACTGGCCGCTTTCCCCTGAGCTTTTGGGATGTCGTGTGCTGCTTCCTGAACTCTCCCAGTGTGTCCAGCCAATTCCTCACAGCCACCCTACAGGTTGGTATTATATTGCTGACACTCTACAGATGGGAAACAGGCACAATGGAATTCAGTAATTTGCCCAAAGTCCCAGCTGTGCTAGGAAACAGCACACCAGGGTTGGAACCCCAACAGTCTGACTTCCAAAGCCAAGCATCAACCCACCACTTACGCCACCTTCTAAAAATAATGTGACCATTTATTTAGTGGCTACTCCATGCCAGACACTCCAGGTAACTTGATTATTGCTCACAGGAACCTTGTGAAGTAGGAATTGTTATTGCCATTTTATAACTGAGGAAAACTCAGAAAGGCAAGGATGTTCCTCAGTGTCATGGGACCCACTTCCAGCTCATAACCCCAGCCTGCCTCCTCATGCTCCTAAAGCAGGAGAGGAGACCTCATGGGAGCCAATGATTACCTGGAAGGAAACGTGGAAGGAAAAGGAAAGGGGTGGACTGATTATCCATGAGGCCAGAAGGGTTCATATCTTTACATTTCACCAATTTGGAGAAGCACTCATTTTCCCATTTTCTGGCAAGACCACATCAATAATCCTCACTGATGTCAAAATGTTCCTAGAAGCATTCTGGACAATGGTTACCTACAGGAGCACGTGGCTGAGTCCTGCAGCATGCCCTGGCATGAGGACTATGGTCTGTACCTTGAAAAGTGGTCTCTGTCTGGCAGCTTCCCAGACAGGGAATATAATCCTTCCCAGGGAATGAAGGGGTCACTGCCTGCAACCCTAGCCCCTCCACTCCAGCCACTGTTGGGGCCTGAATCCCAGGATGTCCTGGCCAGTGCTATGTCTGACATATTACACCAAGGTTCCTAAGAGAAAGACACTAACCAAAGTCACCTTTATGGGTCAAAAGGGCTTCACACTGTGTACCAGGATCTCCAACTACCTCAGAAGGTCAGGAGGTCAGGAAGGAAAGCAAAGGCTTCAACATCTGTTGTTTTTCAGAAGGAAAATAGGGGTAGATGGTTCCTTGCAGGTTCTTATTTCAACCAAAACTAACCATCACATCACCTTTAAATATTTTTTTACACATTATTGTTTTAATGCTACCCTCCTCCACAAAAAAAAAAAAAAAAAAAAAAGAAAAAGTAATACAAGCAAGTAAGGGAAAAATAGGTATTTGTAAATATCCATGCAGAAAAATTAGTTTCCCTAAGAATCCAGCTTTATTTAAGGGCAAAGAGTTAGAGTCCTCAACCCTCGAGGGGTTTGAAGGTGGCTGTGCTGCAATGTACTTGACTGTCACACACTGGATGCCCTGTGCCTCAGTGTCCTCATCTGTAAAATGGGTATCATCAAGTACTTCTCTCCAAGGGACCTTGTGAGAATAAATAAGGTAACAGCTATCAGTCCCTCATACCAACACCCAGAACCTGGTTTGTACCACAGTTTCCATTTGTGTTAAATAACTTCCCAATGATAACACTATCAGAAAGGAGCATATCGCCTGTTTGTTCAGATGTCCACATCAGAACATCACATGCCACAGATACAGGAACATTTTGTGAAAACAAAGACCTGAGCAAAACAAACTTGACCATGATACTACATTAGTCAGTTATAAAAAGAAAAGTTGTCCCATTGACAGAAGGATGAGTGCCATGCTCCACGAGGCCCCACACATCCCCTTGGCAGCGTTTAAGGGCAGCACCTCAAGAACCATTCCTGCTTTCCTTCTCCCCATCCTTCACTACCACGTGAGTAGCACATTTTGCCATGTGGGAGGTGGGGGCCACGATGCCAGGCGGCATGGCCCCTGGCCACAGGGAAGTCACAGGGCAGATGGGGGCAGGGCCAGAAGGGAGACAAACACACCAAACTCCCTGTGGGCTCTGAGCCTGGGGTCCTAGGCAGGGCGGGTCTGGTCTTCTTGTGAGCAGAAGGGGGTCACAAGACCACTGGGGGTCCTCTCACTACAGATAGGCCCTGAGGTTCTTAGAAATCTTTACATTGTGCGGCCAACCTCAGAAAAAAAACATCCCATAGACCCTTTTGTAGATTTTCTCTGCCCTCTATAAATGCTTCAGGCACTTAGATATATGATAGAAAAGTATGTAAACTTCAAGCCCTGAATTAACATTTTGAACGTTAACATTTTGAAAAATAGGGTTTGTTATTAGGTTTTAAAAAATTAAGCATGAATCAAAGGATAGCTAATGGTTTGGGCTTAATTCACATATATATTGAATCTGCCTGCTTTATACTAATTCTGCAATTTGTGATCTACACAGGATAGAGGTCTGGGTGTGCGGGGCTCAGACCACAGTGTGTCCTGGGACAGGCAGACGCTGGGGCAGAATTCCTCACTGCAGCCACGTAGGCTGAGCCTTGATGAACGTGGCTGGAGCCAGAGGGGATCCCTTGGTTATTTCCATGTTGACTTACAGAAATAATTAACTACAGATATTTATTTACAAAATGCTGGGCTAACTTTGTAATGGAAATCACCACAAAATTAGATGTCAGAGTCACTTTTATAGACTTCAGGTGAACTTCATAAATCAATGATTAATGCAAATACTCTCACTAAGGAGAAGCAAACAAATGGTCTCCAGAGTCACTGCCATAGTGTGTGTTTAAGCGTGGCGGACCACTGCCAGGGCTGGCATCCTCCCCTCACGCAGGGGCTGGTTCATGCAACAGCAGCTTGCAAACTACAAGGGAGGTGCACAGCCAGCCCTTTGCATTTGTTAGCCGTGTACTTGAGGGAGAAATGTACTGGCGGCAGCTTTGCTCTGAAATGTATGCTGGAGAATCACCCCGTTACTACCTATTCTATCTATGAGAAACTCTTTCTTGAAGCCTTCATGCTTTAGTGTGATTTTGTAAACCCATTTTAAAGTGCAAACAGGGTCTCTAGTCATCCTCTCACCCCACCTAAAAAGACCATCTCTCCAGCATGGAACCTCTTTGCCCACATAAGGGAGGGTCTTTCTCCTGCTGGCCGGCTTCCTGGCCGAGTAGTGATTTCTGGCCTGCCTGAAATGCTCAATATTTTACTAAAATATTAAAAAGCTTACTTGGCCTGCCTGAATTTTCAAAAAATAGGAGGAGGAACACCATCTACGCTAAACATTTTCTGATAGGTAGTGAACAAAACATAACAAGTCCCTGCCCTTATGGAGTTTATGTTCCAGCAAAGGGACAAGCAAGGAAATAGTAAGCAAAATTGAGAGATTAGAAAGTTAAGTGCTAAGGGGCAAACAAATCAGGGAAAGGGACAAGAAAATGTGGGAAGGGGGCAGGTAGAAATCTTAGAGGGGTGTCACTGAGAAGGTAACCCTGGGCAGCCCTGAGTTGGGGGCACGGGGCCTTGGAAGGGTGAGAGGGAGCCAGGGGAGGCCATGCAGCTCCAGGAGTTCCAGGGGGTCCCTGAATGAGATGGGTGCAGTCAGGAGCTTTGCATTTGCAAACTGAGGCACAGGAAGAGGATAAAGAGGGACACAGAAATTTCCTTCTTACAGGGAACATTGTAGGAAGAGATGAGCTGTTTGTTTGGGGCAGGTGAGAGGCTGCACCTAGCCCCTATAGCTCCAGCTTCAAGACAGTCAAGTCCAGCATTCTGGATCAGGCTGAGGGACAGAGTGACGCCAAAGGCTGGCAGAGATGGCATTCTCACTGCCATGAGGCTGTAGAACATCGTGATGAGTCTGCACTGAGAACACACAAGTTTTACTTCTGAAGCAAGTAGTGGTGTAATTATTATTATTCTGTGCAGAAACAAAACCGTAACTTGAATGATAAACAAGTATATGAGCCATCAGTGCTGTGATACAAACCATGTTCCCCAAGCCCCAAATCGGGAAACATGGCCTGGGAGGGCATAAAAAATAACTAAACACAGAACTTCCAAAGAAAATCCAGCCTAAAACACAGAAAAGAGAACAGGGACCAAGAGACTTCTCAATAAAAATGCTGGGCTCGCCAAACATGTAGTCAGTCTGCCTGCTTTCCAAGCACTCTGCCTCCAAAGTGCTACCTAGAAGCAGGTGGCATAGAACATTCTGACTGAGGCAGCAAAGAGAAATGAGTGGGAAAAAGTGGCCTTCTTGTTGCTTCGTCGTTTTGGTCCTGCTGGATTCCCTGCCTCTTTCACTGGAACTGTGGCTGCCTCACGGGCCCTTGCCACCATTGGGAAGGGGTGGGGTGGGTGTTGCACACACATCCCCTACTCATTCTCTGCACCAGCTGCTACCCTTCCTCCAGACAATCAAGTCTTTACCCCTATTTTCCTGGAAAAGTCATCTAAGGGCAAAGTCAGACAGGAAACTATCAGACCCACAGAGCAGCCTTCTTTAACATCAGGAGGCCTCAAGGGGCAGGGGCAGGGGGGACAGACGTATCTGAACAACGAAGTGGTCTTTAAAAGTTCAGTGTACAAATGAAGAGTTGGCTGAGATTTAAATGAGTGGCTGGACTTTTTGAAAATCTTAGAAACATGCTCCTATCTTTAAAATTTAACAAATTTACTACCCTTCAGAAGTTATTCTAAGAGGCTACAATTATTAATTCATTTATTCTACATAACATTAATAGTTGAATATTGTAACTGTCTCCATTTTATAGATGAGGAAACTGAGTCACAAAAAAATTAAGAAACTTGCTCAAGGTCACATAGCCAGGCTTTATCCTCTATGCCAAGAATCAGCAAACTTCTTCTATAAAAAGCCAGATAGTAAATATTTTAGGTTTGCAGGCCAGAGGGTCTCCTGACAAAGCTACTCCATTCTGCCATTGTAGCATGAAAGCGGCCCTAGATTCCATAGATTATACCTCAGTGAATGAGTGTGGTTATGTTCCAATAAAACTTTATTTACAAAAACAGGCAAAGGGTGTCTTTGGTCTTCAGGCTGGGATTTGCTGCTCAAAATACATTTTCTCACTTTGTGTCCAACAAAATGTGATCACTCTCAAATTGTCCTCAAGTCTGTGTTAATGGAGAATCAGGCTCTGTTTTATTTTGTGTTTTTTGAAAGCAAAATAACAACGGATTGACTTTCTTAAAATCTGATGCCCAAACTGATGTATCAAATTGGTCACTTACAGTTTCTTAGACATTTCAATGATACAAGACATGTCCAATGAGGAGAAGCCAGGGATTTTTAAAGGTAAAATTAATCACCCTAACTTGAATTTTCAACTGCAGGCAGGAGAATGCCTGAATTGGACAAACATAGGCAATGCTATCATTTTCCTCAGGGTTACAGGCCTGGCACTGGCTGCCAGCGAGACTAAGCTCTAAACAATGTTCAACTCAGGAAATGAGTGCAGGAGTTTAGAACTGTGGTATTCTAGAAAAAGCTCCAGGGCCAGTGCCCAAGCTCTGCGGCCATTCCCCAATTCCTGGAAGGGTCAAACCTACAGGAAATCAAAGTGGAGGGGACTTTGTCCAGGCCGTGTTTCTGGCACACTCACCCTCCAAAGGGCCCCAGGCCAGGGTGCAGCCTGACCCCACCTGCTGCTGGGATAAAGGACCCAGGCTGCACTTGTTTCTGTAAGCTGTGGTGATATGTACTGCCAAGGCTTTGCTTTCACACTTTATTTCCATTTCATTGGAATAGCTCAAAAGAACCCATCAGTTCCTGATCATTTATTCTGCATAGCAAGAAATACTTCAATACATTTGTAAGGACACAATTAGCATACCGTGTAAATTCAAGAGCATGGTCCTGAGTCCTATCCACCTACACTAGTGCTGGAGCTGCTGCACACAGACCTGAGTCTGTAAGAACTGCTCAGCCCCCACCTCCCATCTGGCAGATGCAAGTACATCCCGCCCACTGTGGGCAGCCCCAGCATCCTCTGCACCACAAGGAGAGTTAAGCGGGGCATCCTGACAGAACTAAAGGCAGAATAGTGTGTCCTGGAGGAGCAGAGTGGAGGGGCCCTTGTGGCCCAGTGTGCAGCCCAGGCAAGAGAAGGCCCTGTCCCTCTGTCCCACCACATGGTCTTGGAAACAGGCAGCAGTGAGAGGCAGTGTCAGGGAACTTCATGTCTCTATGGCCTCACTCAGGCTGCAGCCAGCAGCACACGTCACAGCTGTCAGGGTTCTGCTGCAGGCTGAGGGAAGGGCCGATTCCAAGAAACCAGCCCTGGCTACAGTTCTCACCTTCATTACCTGCTGCGAAAATAGTACCAGGAGCACAGGTGCCCACAGGAAAGAGCTGGGGCAGCGGATGGAAGACAGATGACAGGGCAGAGGCCAGCAGGGGCCAACTTGGCCAGACACTAGCAGCCTGAGGTAGAGCACAAGGCCACAGCTGCTTTCCTCTTAGAAGTGAACAGCCTCTCCTCCTGCAGCTTACAGTCAGCCTTGGCCAGTCTACATGCAAACAGACGTACCAAAGAGACTGGCAAAAATCATGCAGTCTTCTCATCATAGAGGAAGTGGAAAGTCAGAGTCCTGGGCTGCCACTGGGCTCAGCTGGCACCCATGGCTAAGTGTGGATGGCATGCACAGAAAGACCTGCAAGCAGTCCCGGCCCTGTTCTCCAGGCAGGCCAGGTCCTTCAGGGCCAGGTGTCCACAAGGCCCATGGGAGAGCCACGGCCCCTCCCACACAGTCCCAACCAAAGGCTCACGAACCATTATTAATACAATTCATTTGCCTACCCACTATTTCCTGGCCCCCTAATATGTCCAGACACAGTTCTAGGAACTGCTAATATGTTAGAAACAAAACAGACAAAAATCATCTATGCCCTGAGGGAACATACATTTTAGACAGGGAAAGAGATGTATGTAAAATAAATCATTACCTATATGCAGCACATTGAAGTCGGTAGGTATTATGGAGGAAAAACATCCAGAAGAGAATGGGAAGTGTCAGTGGGGCTTGGAGTTTGCAATTTTAAATTCAGTCCAGATTCTGGGGGAAGCGCCCCAGGAGAGGAGGACACAGGCAATGCCTGGGTGATGTTCCTGGCCTAGAAAAATTCCTCTGCTCACACTCAAATCAGTTTCTTCCTGACGCAAAAAGAGGAGAGAGAAGAGGGGCAGAGGGGAGGAGGCAGGGAAAAAGGCTGGGAAGCTGCTAACTGATGACAAATGAGCTCTTTGGATGGCTAATTCCTGAGTCTTGCTCTGGCACACAGCCCTGTGGGGCAGAGGGAAGATCTGTGCATAGCATCAGGGGATGTCAGCTTCATAAACACTAGCACTCCTGATGCTCCAGGAAACAGAGATCCAGGCACAGAGCATGGAGAGAAGGAAGAAACTATCCTCTGGTCATCAGGATACAGAGCATCTTCTTGTGCTCAAGAGAAAAGCTGAGGAGCCCTTTTTGGATTTTGGTCCAAAGTCAACACAGATGCTACAAGGATTCCAAATGCCTGGCTTTTCACACAAGGCTTAGAACCGGCTAATACATGGCATGACCTCTATTCAGCACATATTTACCAGGCACTCCTTTATAACACACGATGCAAGCAACACAGAGACAAGTGACTGAAAGACCCTAAAAAGAAATTCACAGTACCTTCACACAGAGCCTATTTGTTGATGGGAAGCAGGGTGAGATCACAAACACACACACACACACACGCACACACACACACACACACCCCTCTCAGGAGGGGCTGGGGAGTGATGGTGTCTATTTGCCATTCTGAGTACACAATCTGAAATATCTACCTTTATCCATCCATTGTTCCATCCATCCCTCCATCCATCCATCCATCCAGGGACTAGGTGAGATAGTAGAGATATAACAGTTTAAGGACTGACATACTCCCCATTCTCACAAAGTTTGTGAGGAAGATGGAATACTTATGTAGATTAATGATATACATAACATAATGACTTTAAAGAATCTACAAGATAAAAGTCTTGGATACTTCTGAGACATGCCACATAGGAGGCAAAAAAAAAAAAAGAGAGGTAAGTGACAGAGATAGGCATGAGAAGTTTACCATTTTTCTTTAGCTTTGCAACAACACTTGAAATGCAAACCAAAATTGAGGAAAAGGCAACATTCTTCTTTCTGTGGGCCACTAAGTTTGGCAGACTTACCACACACATTCCATTATGACAGAAGCTGGGCACAAAACATTCTTTCCAGCACTTTCCCTCAGAGTACCTCCTCAGCTGCCCCAGAGTGGGAGAAGACAGATAGCCTATACATATATCACATATGCAACTTTTTAATTTTTTTAACCATTTGCTTCATGTAGATGAAATTACATATTTCTTAAGGGCCAGGAATGTTGTCTTCTCATGGCCTCCCTTTATCAATGCCTGGCTCAAACACTAGAGATCCAAGAACCCATTGGAAAATGTTATGGTTTATCTAGACCCAAAGTTAAAAGGCTCTCCAGAGAGACTTTTGGAAACCATTCATTTCATATAACTTTCTTCTTTGTCACACTCTATATAGTGCAAAACTGCCTAAAGATGTCAAACAGGTGGGTTGAAGGTGGGGGCTGGGCCCATGTATGGTAAGAAAAAGTACCTATTGCCTAGTTTGTGTCAGGCTCCTACAATTTATTTCACTTTCCTTTCTGCTGTCTTGCATCTCAGCTCTAAATCAAGCTGAGCACAGTCCTCGTGTAGGCCTTGGAGAGGTGTAAACATCTCTGCTGAAGCTTCCTGTGCTGGGCTTGGCCTGTCAGCTAGGACTAGGCTGAATGGGCCATCCATCTCAGAAACATGCCAGAGGAAGGCTGGGCTGTGGGGGGAGGGGACAGGCACAGGTTCTAGTCATGACCTCAAACCCTTTGTTTTTACTCCCAGGGCAAAGAATCTAATGATTTACATCCATTGGAAGAGTCTTAGTGAAGATCCCTTCCTGCAGATCAACCTTATTCTTTGGGTCCAGAAGTGTTCCTCATGGGGACCTGTTCTCCATGCCAAAGCCCTTTTATCAGGAGTTCACCTTTCAGAAATCTCCAGGATGGTTCTCAGATGGAAAAATTTAGAGACAATCCACAAAGCGTGGTCAGTGACTGGACCTAGAAGTTAGCGGCACAGAGGGGACTGAGCAGGGTGAAATGCCAACAAATTGTGGGCAGGCAGCATTATGAGAAAAGCTAGAAAAACAGTGAAAGGAACACGTTTTCAGGGGGAAAGGGAGGTAAAGGAAGAGGACAAGTCTGGCCACAAGAAATGTGGTTGCTTGTACTGTCTCTGTGGACATGTGACCAAACCCCCAGGGAGACAACAGAGACCAGTAAGGATGTGGGAGGAAGGAGGGGCACATTCTTATCATGACCACTCCATTAACATCCTGGAGCAGGCTCAGGTCACCATCCCTGGGTCAGAGGGTAGAGACAGGAACAGTGAGCTCACATGTTTGATGTTCCCACATTCCAACTCTGGATGGCATTTAGTGCTCATGTCAACGACTGTCACCTCCCTGCCACCAGAGTGGTCATGCGTTTCTCTGGTTCACACACACACAGATTTGGGGATGAGAATTATGCTGCCAGATCAGAGGACAATGTACAACCAATAACCTAAATAGACAATAGTCATACACCAAAATCTATTTCTGGACTTCCATTTCTATCAATACCACCATCTAAGCATCCTGGATAACCCTCCAAACTGAAAAACTAAAATGCTAGATTAAAAAGAACAAAGACCATCTTTAAAATGAATTGCTGATCAAAAAGAATGAAATCTTGCCATTTGCAACTATGTGGATGGAACTAGAGGGTATTATGCCAAGCAAAATTAGTCAAAGACAAATATCATATGACTTCACTAATATGAAGACTTTAAGATACAAAACAGATAAACATAAGGTAAGGGGAGCAAAAATAATATAAAAACAGGGAAGGGGCAAAACATAAGAGACTCTTACATATGGAGAACAGAGGGTTACTGGAGGGGTTGTGCAAGGGGGGATGGGCTAAATGGGTAAGGGGAATTAAGGAATCTACTCCTGAAATCATTGTTGCACTATATGTTAACTAACTTGGATGCAAATTTAAAAAATAAAAAATAAATTTAAAAAATGCATTGCTGAAATTGGAGGTTCACCTCCTAGGAACTGTTCTTGGAAAAAACAAACAAGTAAAGAAACAAATCAAATCAAATCAGTTTACAGGAAACACAGGGGATACAGGAACATGATACATAATAGCACAAGGATGTAACCAGCAAAGTCAAGACCATGGAAGTTCCACAGGACAGACAACTAGGTTTCTTCAATATCAGTGGCATGAAGAGGCAGTGGGAACTGTTGGGGGAAAAGGACCAGAAGAGAATATCCAGTGCACATGTGGATTTTGTTAGGATGTCCTTGGAACCACAGTAGAGGGGACGGCCATCTTGCCAGCGCAACCCAATGAAAAGCCCCTAGCGGCGAACCAGAACGAATTGAAGGTCAACCAATCACCAGCGACAGCACGACCTGACGTGAAAAAGGCCCACCTGGACCTAAATGCGGAACCGCTGCAGCTTAAAAACCCTACCCCACCACACCCAGGCGTGACTTCCATGACTCCTCTCTCTCTCTCTCCCCTTGAGTCACGGAACCTCGCCCAAGAGCTTAGTTCCCAATAAAGCCTTTGACTGATAAAATTTTAGTTCTTGACTCTTACCTTTACCCTAGCCTACGCCTGACCCTAACAGATTTATTTCAGAAAAACAGTGAAGCCATTTTAGAGACTATCTGGGAAATTTGCACATGGACGATTTTAAGGAATTATTGTTAATTCTGAAAAGATATGATGATGGGGGTGGGAGGGGGAGGGGAAAGTGGGTGATGGGCATTGAGGAGGGCACCTTTTGGGATGAGCACTGGATGTTGTATGGAAACCAATCTGACAATAAATTTCATTAAAAAAAGATACTATGATGATATTGTAGTTACGTGTTTTTTAAGACTTCAGGGCACCTGGGTAGCTCAGTCAGTTAACCATCAACCTCTTAACTTCAGCTCAGGTCATGATCTCACGGTTGGTGAGATTGAGTCCTGTTCTGGGTTCAGTGCAGAGCCTACTTGGGATTCTCTCTCTCCTCTCTCTCTACCCCTCCCCCGTTCTCTCTCTCTCTCCCAAAAATAAATAAATAAATAAACACTAAAATAAAAGACTTCATCTGCTGGAGAAACATACTGATGTATTTACAGGTGAAGTGATATAATGCTTGAAATTAGCTTTGAAAGATTGCACACACATACAACACACAAACTGGAGGGAGATATGAAACAAGATGAGCAAACGCTGATAAACTATGGATGCTGGATATATGGGGTCGTTCTACTAGACCCTCCACTATTGTGTATGTTTGAAAGTATCTACAATAACAAGAGAAAGAAATACATGGCTGAGCTGACACAAAGAAGGATTATGCAAAGGTCAAGAGTGAACCCCGGAACCCCGGGAAGAGAGCACCAAAGCCGTTTTACTGCGAGGTTTCTGCTGAACTGTTTTGATGCTGGAGAGCGGTAGGCTGTGAAGTCTTGGCTCCACTCACAGCGGGATGTCTACTCAGAGCTACCTAAGAAAGTTTGGCTAATAGGCGCCCCCCTTAGTAGAAGCAAGAATGAAAAACACGCCAGCTGCACTGAAAGCTCTGATCTCCTAAAAACAAGATTTGCCAGCTGACTCCATCAATGTATAAAAAAAACATAACACGTCATGTCTAATCTGGGTATTCCAGGCATATAAGATTGGTTTAAAATTAGAAAAATTACTCATTTGTCACACTGAAGATTGAAAGGCAAAAACCATTCCATCTCAAAAGTTTTTTAAAAAAAATCATTTAACAAAATTCAAATTTGACTTTTCATTTAAAAATAACCTCTGAATAAACTGAATCAGAGAAAAACGTCCTTAACCTGATAAAGAATATCAACAAAACCACCACAACAAACCCCAAGCTGAGTGGGGAAATCTTGAATACGGTACCTCAAAGATCAGGAACAAGGCAAGTATGCTGTTTACATCACTCCTATTCAACACTGCACTGGGGATGCCATCAGACAAAAGAGAAAGGGGGAAAGATTGGAAAGGAAGAAATGAAACTACAATCATTTGTAGATGGTATGATCGATCATCTATGTAAAACCCAAAATTACTACCCAGAAATGATTAGAATTAATAAGATTTGCAAGGTTTTTGGATACCACCACCAAAATATAAAAGTCAACTGTTTTTCTTTTTTCTCTTTTTTACGTTTTCTTATTTATTTTGAGAGACAGACAGAGGGGGTGGGTAGGGGCAGAGAGAGAGTAAGAGAGGAGAATACCAAGCGGGCTGTCAGCGCAGAGCCCAATGAGGGGCTCAAACTCATGAACTGTGAGATCATGACCTGAGCCGAAACCAAGAGACAGACACTTAAATGACTGAGCCACGCAGGT
This sequence comes from Felis catus, assembly GCF_018350175.1. Classification (NCBI taxonomy): domain Eukaryota; kingdom Metazoa; phylum Chordata; class Mammalia; order Carnivora; family Felidae; genus Felis; species Felis catus. Next base: position 51,360,120 of record NC_058370.1, read on the forward strand.
GCCCCATCAACTTTTTCTATACATAATCAACAAGCAGTTAGAGCACAGAATTTCTAAAAATACTTTATATTTTTCTTGCTGTTATAAATTGTACTAGTAATAAATTTAACAAAAAATGTGCATTCCCTTCATGGAGAGTATTATGAAATTTTACTGAAAGACATTAAAGATAAACAAATTGAGAGTAGTACTATGTTTTTGAGTAGAAAGTTTCAGAAAAGCTGCAATTTTGTCTCTAATGTATAGTTCAAATGTATTTCTAATGTAAATCTCAACAATTTTGACGTACTTGGCAAGATTCAAAATATATAGAGACAGCAAAGCCCCTTGTCCGACTAGATATCAAGGCTTTAAATAAGTTATAGTAATTATGAACATATAATGGAATCAGGAATAGACAAATGGATGGAAGGAATGGCCCCGGTCCAGAAAAAGCACCACACAAAGATGACCTGATTTATGAGCACGGGTACTACAGATCATGCAGAGGAAGCCTAAGCTATTTAATAAATGGTGTTGGCAAAACTGGATTACCTATGTAGGGGAAAAAATGGTCCTCTACCTCATGCCATATAAAAAATTATTTCTAGACGAATTAAAGTCTTCAATATGAAAAGCAAGTCTGTGAAACTTTTAGAAGTTAATGTTAAGCCTCCAGGGTAGGAAAAGATGTTTTTAAATAAGACCCAAAACATTCACCATAAAAGAAAATGTGCTCACGGGTGCCTGGGTGGCTCAGTCGGTCAAGCGTCCAACTTCGGCTCAGGCGTGATCTCACAGTTCATGGGTTCGAGCCCCACATCAGGCTCTGTGCTGACAGATCAGAGCCTGAAGCCTGCTTTGGATGCTGTGTCTCCCTCTTTCTCTGGCCCTCCTGTTCTCATGCTCTCTCTCAAAAATAAATAAACATTAACATTTTTTTTAATTTAAAAAGAAAATGTGTTCAGTTCAACAACATCAAAATTTTAGAAAACATCTATTCATCAAAGGACACTAAAAAGAAAGGAAACAGCCAATCCACAAACTGGAAGAAGATATTTACAACACATTCCAAAGCAAGGTATTTGCACTGAGAACAGATAAATAACTCAGCAGCCACACTGTGGTTAAGAGCAAACTCATGCCAGGTTCAGTTCCTGCCCTGCTCTTACCAGCTGGGGCCTGAGTAAGACACTGCATCTGCCCTGCAGACTCCTTACTTGCGAGGCAGATGTCACGGTAGTAACACCTATTCCACTGGGAAGGATAAAAACAGATTATATATCCAAAACTACTTAGAACAGTGGCAACAGGGTAAACACTAGATAAATATAACCTACCTTCAAGGAAAAGAGAAGTAACTCCAACAGGCATTATATAAAAACAAACACAAATGGCCCATAAACATATGAAAACATAACAGCACTGGTAATCAGAGATTTGTAAATTACATGTCATTTGACATCCACTAGACTGGCAAAAATGAAAAAGTCTAACAGCAAGTGTTGGCAAGGGGTAGAAAGGAGTGTCTGCCACCAATCCAAGTGGGAGTGAAGAAGTGCTCTCTTGCCTGGCTACCAGTTCCAAAGAAACCAGCCCTGTGTTCTCTAGAGAAAGGATGCACTTCTATGTATGCATCAAAAAACCAGAAGCAACAAAAATGCCCAACAACTGTAAAGTGGGCAATGTGTGATACACTCAAATCATGGAGCACTATCCTGTAGAAAGATGAGTGAACGAGATCTGCAGGTGTCGACATAGCTGATTCTTTGCTGGGTGGAAGAAGCAAGTCACAGAAGAACACGCAATGATTCTAAGAATATCACATTCAGCACCAGGCAAAGCTACTTAAAACTAAAGAAACTATTCAGAAACACATACACACATATTCTTAAACACTTCTGCCACCATAAGAAAAGCAAAGGTGACAGTAAAAGAACAGGAAAAGCCACCTGAAGAGCCCCCAAGTCTCAATGTTTATCAACTGGGTGGGAGACACACTGATGCATGTTATATTATCACTCCTTAAACTGTGTCCACCTTCACAGACTTCCATGCATATATTTCACAATAAAAATATTGTTAAAATGAAGTATAAAGACTATTCATTTCTAGTCTAAGTGCCACACACACTTCAACCTTCCATGAGCTTCTCATCAGGAGTGATTTGCAATGAAAGCCTACAAGGTTCATGTTCAAATCAGTGTTCAAATCCTGAATGTTACTTCAGGAACAGAAGTAACAAGGAGGGAGGGCAGTGGGAACCAGAAGCCTATACACTGCTCTGGGCCAGCAGCATGCGACACACTCAGAGGGGGTCACTGGAGGAACAGGTGGAAATATCTGGCCTGCAAACCAGATTAGTGGGGACACGGGATAAAGGCTGTTTATAAATATTCTAATTAAAGTGTCATCATATAAAAGATTGGGACAAACTACATTGTAGAGAGTGGCCTGCAGGATAGAGCCCAGACCACCTAGGTGGATGTTACAGGCAGACTAGGAATCCTTATTGAAAACAAACTTCTAGTAGCCAGAGTGGAGAATACAATGGGCTGCCTCTGGAAGGAGTGAGTTCTAGGATCCAATCCAATATGGAAGAGACAATTGGGGATTTATAAAGGGGACTGGGCCACTGGGGGCTGGGGGCAGAGGAGACTAAGAAAGTAAACAGAGTAGGAGATCCCTGAGATCCCTTTCAGGCTCTGTGCAAACTGACCCACCCTCACTCCTGTGATACCAGCTTCAGGGATGGAGTAGGGTGCTGAACTCAGGAAAATTAAAGACTAGTGTGTTGTTTCCGAACACTGCAGAGGAAATATGGCCAAGAACCCCCACACTGACCTCCAGAGCCTGGTAAGAGTCATCACATCCCTCTTTCTAGCCTTTAGAAAAAACAAAACACAAAACCCACAAACACATTCTTAAAACATTTCTTAATGCAAGCCAAAGGCCTGTCCCAGAATAGCCATTTCCTTGCCAAGGTTGTGGGACTACATTTTTCTGAATGAGTCATTACTGTTTAGGAATGGAAGAGGAGAGAGTTTGGGGAACTGACATCTCACTGTTGCTTCCAGGAGATGGTGTGCCAACATGCACGCATGTACAGACACTGCATTAGTTCAAACACACTGCATACTAAGGGAAGAAGAGGGCTGTTCCTCAGAATTAGAAGCAGATTTGCATCAGGCTCTGTTCCCATCTGTACATTCATCCTCTCCTAGTATCACTGGTGCACACACAGCATTGTAATTTTCACCTACGTTGCTACCAGAAGGCATCAACAGCTTCTCCGCAAGGAATTCCAGGCTAAAAAACCAACTTTGCTTCCCTAAAAGACCATCTCCAAAGGACTAATTAGCACTTTACAAATATTAGTCGATGATCAAATATTATTAGACGATCAACATGGCTTTCCTTCCAAAGGTAAGTGGTGACTGCAACCTCCATTATTATTTTAAAATCTAAAAGATTAATCAAAACCAGTTCACACCCTCAAAGATGGCTATAACCATAAAGGCAGGCAACAGGAAATGTCGTCAAGGATGTGGAAAAACCAGAACTCTCATACTTTTCTGGTGGTGAAACGGTATAGCCACTCTGAACAAGGCTGGCGATGCCTCGAATCATTAAACAGAGCTACCAGATGACCCAGTAATTCTACTCCTAGATCTGTGAAAACCTGTCCCCATCAACTTGCACATGAATATTCACAGCAAAACCACCCACAACAGTCAAAAAGTAAGAAAACCCAAATGCCTGTCCACTGGTGAATGGATAAACAAATGTGGTATAACCACATGATGCATTATTATTATTCGACTATAAACAAATGAAGTGAGCTATGTCACAACCAGGATGGACTTTAAAAATACTATGTTAAGTGAAAGAAATCAGACCACATATCATCTAATCTCATTTATATGAAATGTACAGAATACACAACTTCACAGAGACAGAAAACAGATTAGTGGTTTCCAGGAGCTGAGGGGACAGGGAACAGGAAGCGTCTGCTGCTGGGCATGGGGTTTCCTTTTGAAGTGACAAAAATGTTCTGGAATCAGCAGTGGTAGTTATACTAAAGACTACTTAAAAACATTAAGATACAAACTTAAAAAAAAAAAAAACCAAAAGGTTAGCACTCTGAGATATTTGGGGACCTAAGAGAACAACAATCACTACCTTGTATAAAACAGGTTAACAGTTTGGAGCAACGTCTTCATGTCCACTATCTCTTTCAAATTTTACCACCACTTGTAGGAGGGTGGGAGCCCAGCCCAGACATCATGGTTCTTGTCACTTCCTCTGGTTCCTGCTAGAAGCACGTAAGAACACCCACAGGTAAACCACATGGGCATACAGGGTTCACTAGCCCCTGGTGCAGAAGCACATGAAGTCAGGTCACACTGGAGACCACTACATTGGGGGCTTCAATTTTTTGCCCACCCACCACAACTTATGATATTCTTCCTGGAGAGAGAGGCGGGGCTACAAATTATTAGCAGGGAATACACATGGATAGTTTATTTTTTTTTTAAATCTCACTGAACATCCTTTAGGGTGACAATCCTGATGGCCCCCTGGCTCTTCTTCCCACTTCAGAAGCACACACTTCCCCATTCCTCCCCTGGCATTGAGCATGGAAGCTAAGGCCTCTCTCCGGAGTGCATTCTGTGAGCTCAAGCACGGCCAGCAGAAGCAGCAAGATCTCTGCAAGTTCCCTCCTGTCTGTGCTGTAACATTTTAATGAAACAACCCCGGGGGTAAGATGATAAAGACACTGACATGGTACAAGAAAATCCCTCTGCAACACAGCTTAACAGCCGTGCCCACATCCCACACTTAGCTTTTTTATGATGTCTGCCTACTCTCATTAAATTCCAATCTAGCCAGGGAAAAGTCACCTCTTGGCCTCATCTTAACATTACAAGAGTTGTGCATGGAACTTTAATTGATGGCAATAAAGCTGTCTGCCCATATCCTAATGTGGTGAGATACATAGACACCAAAAGCCCGATTTCCAAGCTGGAGAAGGGTCCTCATTTGAATTCTTATCTGTTGAAAAGCCAAAGAATGAGCTGACAGTCTACCCCTTAATGAATTAGAAATCACTTATGTGGGTACCCTTTGTGCTCAGTTAATACATCCTTTTTAAAAGGTTATTTCTGCACTGGATTCGTCCTTTCACATTCGACTGGAGGCTACTGCAGATTTATTCATTCAGCAAATTTATTCTTGCAGTAGCTCTCAAAAATCAGCACACACTATTATACAGCACAGGCTCCATTTGTGAAATTATTTATAGCCTTATTTAGAAAGCTAAGCTTCCTTAAGACTGACAATTTTATTGGCTGACTTAAGCGCAACTCCAAGGCAAGGAGCGCTTGCACTTCTTTGCTCAGGATCCTGGGCTCTTGCCATACCTTTCAAGGCCAAGGTTGCCCTTGGGAGCCACTTCACAGGTTTGGCTTTGCCTATGCCTGGTCTGGCTGCCATCAGACTAGGTAGGTTTACGGAGGAGGATGTGGATTTAGGACTTCAACAGTTAACGCAAAATACACAAAGTTCTGCTACAAAGGGAGAAAGGGTTGCTATTATTTGGGAATTCCAGGCTGTTAGAATCCATGCCAGGTATTCTGTCTACCTATCTGTCCTTCTCTCCCTCACCCTTTACCTTCTCTTCCTTCTCCTCACATTCTCTCCCTCTGCCCTTCACTCACTTCCCTTCTTTCCTTTCCCTGCCTTCCAGTTGTCAAGGTGATAAAAACAAAGAAACAAACAAACAAACAACAACAACAAAAAGACCATGAGCCATCCATTCCTTGAAATGTGGTATTTGCTTCAATACTGAATTATCAGGACTGATCATCTTCAGAGCTGAGACCTGCCAGAAAATGGCAGAAGTCCTTCACAGAAGTCCTGAAGTCCTGACCACACCAGGGCATTAGGTAAACTATGGTAATCCACTGGACTTTGACCAGAACTTTGAGATTCTCATGGCCAATCTTTGATGTCCACATGTGACCGACCCCTTACTCACACATTTCTTCCAGCATTCATGATGGTAGTTGGAAGTAGACCCTCTCCCCTCTAGAAATCTGTCTTTCCTTGAGTTGCATGGCAGGGGGCCAAGGTTGACATCTGTTACACATTTATTCATATTTACCATATCTGTGCTGCCACAAGAGGGTTTTATCTAGACAAGACTTCTAAATTGGCTTGGCAACGTTTAATCCTCTATTGATTAGTCTTATGTCCTATAATCCATCCAGTCATTGAAGAGTGTTTGTCAAATTTCTATTTTAATAAAAACTCCAATAACAACATTTCCCTTCCTTTGTTAAATGGAAACAAAGCATAATCTAATTTTTAAAATACTGTAAGCAGATAATCAAAATTTGACAACTATATGCCCTGACTCAACTTATTTCCACTTCAAATGTTTCTAATCCATGCTGGCTTTGGCAATGAATGATGTTCTGGAGACAGGAAGAGGCAATTTGAATGCCACATTTGCTCTACCAATTTACTAAATTAAGTGGCAAGATAGTGAAGGCGTGGCTTTTCGATGAGAACAATCTAATTACACATGAATCCAAGGATATAAGGTTGGAGTTCCATTAGTTTTTAAATATTTATTTATTTATTTTTGAGAGAGAGAGAGAGAGAGAGAGAGAGAGCATAAGAAGGAGAGGGGCAGAGAGAGAGGGAGACAAAGGATCTGAAGTGGGCTCTGTGCTGACAGCAGTGAGCCCAATGCAGAGCTCGAACTCACGACGTGAGATCATGACCTGAGTCAAAGACACTTAACCAACTGAGCCATCCAGGCACCCCTGGAGTTCCATTTTTGACTGCATGCCTCAAAGAATGCAGAGAACAGCAGAAAAACATTTGAGAGATATGTTCATGCACCTCAGCATCTTGTGTGTTCACATGTCTTTCTTTCATGAATACAATTTCTTATTATTAATACTTGGTCATATTCATTAAATTGCTATAACTTCTCGTTAATAGCTGCCATTCTTGGGAAACAATCATAGATGCATTACATACATCCTAATCCTCATTTTTTATACCCCAGCAAAGCAGGTAATATTATCCTCATTTTACAGATCAAAGGTTCAGCAATATTGAGAAAACTGTATACGGTCAAAGAGGACAGGGATTTAAATCCAAGTCTGGCACTAAACTCCATGGTCATTGGTCATCCCACTGGATCATTCTGCCCCTCTACACATGCTCAGCAGAGTACCGTGCCTAGAGAGCTTGATTTTCCTCCAGAAATAAATTAATTTGCATGGCACTGCTTACTCACCTGTAGCATCTGCCTCTATGTTGACATTTTATAGGAGTGGAATACCAATAATCGCATATGAACAATACTTTTGTATATTGTGCATCAAAGAGCTAGAATCAATAACTGATTCTGGTGATATAGTAAGCAGAGAGTTTAGATATTCTGATTAGGTTGGGACAGGACTAAAGTGCTCCCAGAAAACAAATGCGGATCTGATAGGTAGAATAACCTCCTTTTTATAGCATGTAAACTGGCCTTGGATTCAAAAATGCAGGGGAAGCTGTGACTCATTGCTGAGAATGTGAGTAACATGGTCCTGCAGCTGGAGCTGTTCTACCAGCAGGAAAGATAGCCTTGTGCTCCCTGTGGTTATACCTGACATCTCACATGCTGCCTCTCCAGTCCAGGAGGACACTAGCAGCTATGCAGAAAACAGGAAGGAAATCTCTCCTCTGGGTTGTCACGTGGCCCCTCCCCATAGGACCAGCCCTCCAGAGATAGCCACACACGCAGGGGCCAGCACGATGGACAATGGTGAGGAAAACTGGGCAAAGAGAACAGTCACCTTCATTCCACAAACATACTCTGCAGGCTTATGGTTGCATGCATTCCAGTCCTCACCAAAATCCCATATAAGAGAGGCAATGGCACAGTGCTGGCAGTGTCTATGAAGACACGACCACAGGGAAAGCTTGAAGGGAGGGTGACACAGGCAAACAACAGCCTGAGAAATCAAAGATGCCTTCACAGAGCAGGGGATATGTGAAGTTTTGAAAGATGAGTAGAGATCTGCCAGGTAGAGGGGAAGGGGGAACATGGAAGAAAGAGCTTGGCCATCAAGCACAAATAGGGAATGAGAGGCAGAGATGCAAAGATGACTTAAGGGGTAGTCCTCAGGTCTGAAGGAATTATGTCATAAAGTGCGACCAGGTAATGCAAAACAACTCATTTGAAAACAATCCCAAGGCTATTTTATTTAATTGTGCAGGGTGGAGAGGCCATGTTTAGCAATCAGAGTACCTATGAACTCCAAGCTAGCAGCCAGAGCACACTGCTTTTCCCCTCCTTCCAGCTTGCTGGGAGTGGGAGGTGCTAGCCACCTGAAATTCCAGTTAGCACAAACATCCTTTCCCCATCCCAGAGGCTTGGTTCCACTGAAAATTTATATGGGCAGAGCCCCACTGAAAATTCAAAATGGAAGGTGCTCAGAGTACCTGGGTGGCTCAGCTGGTTAAGTGTCCAACTCTTGATTTTGGCTCAGGTCACAATCTCACAGTTCGTGAGTTTGAGCCCCACATCTGGCTCCATGCTGACAGCACAGAGCCTGCTTAGGACTCTCTCTCTCCCTCTCTCTGCCTGTCTCCCATTCATGACTTTCTCTCTCTCTCTCTCTCTCTCTCTCTCTCTCTCTCTCTCTCTCTCTTTCTCTCTCCCTCTCTCACCCTCTCTCAAAATAAAAATAAAACACTTAAAATGGAAGCTGCTCAAGTTGGGACCTGTCATTGCCCTCTTTAACCCTTAATATACATCAGAGGAGATTTCTACATCCTAAATGCAAGGAAAATGGGACCAATGTGATTACTAGCTCTTGCTCTCCCAAGGGGACAGAAATGCCTCCTTTGCCTGGCTGGAAAAAGCTTGAAGGTGGACGAGGGGAGGAAGGATCTGGCTGGAATGTCTGGGACAGAGGAACAGGCCAGGCCCAGAAGCAAGCCAGCCACATCATTTGGCTCTGGCCAGTCTTCCCCAAGTCGACACATTTTAAAAAGAGGGGAGGGGGATAAAGCTAATGTTTAAAACCAACAGGCACAATAAGAGAAGATCAGGGTGGAGAGGAACTTTCTGCCCTAGAACAAGCCCATGGGGTTGCTTTTTTGCCATGTGGGCTCCTTCCATTTGGGCGTGGGAAACATGTATTTTTCTAACCAATAAGTTGCAGGAGAGGAAAAGCAAAGTGCTTGTAAATGCAAGCTCTAGGCCCTGGACATTTAAAGGGGAGCACTGGGTGTTCTGTGGGTCTCTGCTGGGCCTGCAGGCAGACACAGTGAGGACCATTTGTCTCTTTCCACCCACTGCCTTCACTGGCTCAGGAGAAGGGGAAATAAATGTAGAATTTGTATCAGGATGCCATAGGGACCAATTCTTTCTCAATTCCAAATAACGCAACAAGCTTAACCCTTGGGCCTTGCAAAAGTGTACTGCTGTCACTATTTAAAATCTATAGGATGACAGCCAAGAGTGAGGTACAGGAGAAGGAACCAAGACACACCCTCAGGCAGGGTGGGGAGCTCCTGATCTGCATTCAACCAGGAGTGGTCACTGTGCCTGCTGGACTAGGCAGGGCAGACACCACAGACCTGGCACCGCTCATAGAACAGAGACACAACTCACTCTCCCAGCTTTCATCCAAGCCAGATGAATGCTTTTGATCTGTTCTGGAACAGAGACTTTAAATAAGGATGTCCTCAGAGAAGTTCTGAAGCAAAATTTCACTGCATATTTAATCCATTTGGATGTCAGTTGGGTTTGATTCCAGAATCCTCCCTCTTTCTTCTCAGGCCACTCTGCCTTTGAGAGAGGGGTGGTCTCAGGCCAGGCTAATGGGGGCTCACCTATTATACTCTGTCTTGAGGTGGGATGGTAGCATGCACAAGCACCAGCACCTGAGCATCCCCTGGCAGCTGTCCAGGGCAGCACCAGTTTCTGACCAGAGCAGATTCAGTTCCCACTTCCTGGGGACCCCAATCTCCCCAACCAAGCTAAAGAAACAAATGCTGCTCCCTGAATGCTGTCATGCATATAACTCCCACTAGAGTCTGGCAATAGGCACCTTGTCTTTGAACCAATACACCCCACAAGAGCAAGATCCGGTTGTCTGACATCTTTATGCCACCAATTCCAAAACACAGAGCTCAAAAGTGCTGCGATTCAATCACTGACAAATGAGTATTTTGAGAGCAATCCTGACTTCCTCCCCCCTTAACACAATTCTCTCTTAATCAACTGGCACTCAGTGGTACTCCTTCTTCGTAGATGGCATGTGCAATAAACTGGCAAAGAGCAAACATTCAGGAGGGATTTTCAGTGTCTGGGAGGTATGAAGCCAGTCACGCTAGGAGGAACAGCCGAATGGAAATACTCCCAAACATCTGGGGCTGCGCTTCAAATTTCAAAGTGATTCTTCTGCTTGCACAACTTTACAATCTTGGCATTTGCCAAATGCTTATGTTTTGCTTAATCTGAAATTAGGCAAGGATTTCAGCTCTCACTCTCGGTATCACTTGAATGGTTTTTCCGTGTAAAGGGAGCTTTATTGTATACCGAAATTCAGCCTGCTCATGGTTTAGTAAGACAGAAGGCAACTAAGGGTCATTAGCAGCCTCATTCTTCTCCACTTTGCAGTATCTGACTTCCCGTCAAACGCAGGTCTGCCCCTTGCCTGTGCCTTTGGTCAGTAAAGGCAGAAAAGCTGCCCAAGACCCCTCAGTTCTCAAGCTGAATGAGACACTGCTGGCCACACTCATCTTTCCTTTTGACCCGGACTCCATCTAGTTGCCTCCCTGAGGAATCTAAACCCCAGACAGATGAGGTCCTTAAGTCCTAGCACGTACTGCCCAGTTAGTGCCAGGATACCAGGAAGGCAGGCATAAGCAGAGTGCGTGCTTCAAAAGGTTTCTTCTCAAAAGGCAGGCATCCCTCTTATTTTAATACTGTGGTATAAAAATAAGAACTAATACTATGCAACTAAAGTCATTCAAACATGGGTCAGTTCTCTTTTCTCAGGGACAAGAGCTGACAGAAGCCAAAGAGGACTTTCTAACTGTCCTATACTTTAGAAATAGCATCAGAACATGGGGAGAAAAGCCTGGCAGAAACTGGACCAAAACTGAGTCCTTATTGTGACCTGGGCCAGCCACTTGCCAAACCACACCATGCCATGTTCTGACCCAGTTAGCTGGGGAAGTCGGGGGGAGTGGGGCTGGGGTGCCCTCCCTAGGACTAAATCAGACAGCTTCCTCACTGAGGTTCAACAGGTGAAGAGGGAGAGATGAGGACCCTCCTCCCTTTGCCCCTTCTCCCCTGGAATTAACTCTCCAGGACTGGGAACAGAGTCAGGGTCAATGGTGCTGACCCTGGGCAAGACCTGATACAAAACCACTGTCAGCTGGTGAACAAGAACTGCCACTCCATGAGTTCACCTCGCCAGAAAGCACATCCAAGTGCCCCTGTGGTCTCATGAGACCAATACTATAGAAATAGAGGATTAAAACTTACGGCCCCCCAAAACTTGAACACTGATGTATATAGTAGCTTTATTCATAACTGCCCAAATTTGGAAGCACCTTTGGTAGATGAATGGATAAACATGCCGACAACGGAAAATTATCCAGCGTTAAAAAGAAACAGAGCCACAAAAGTATACGAAGAAACCATAAATGCATATTGCTAAGTGAAAAAAGCCAATCTGAAAAGGCTATATACAGTATGACGATACAGTATGATACAGTATCATACTACAGGACACTTGGAAAAAGTGAAAATAGAGAACAGTAAAAAGATCAGTGGTTTCCAGGGGCTTGAGGGATCAATAGGAGGATTTTTAGAGCAGTGGAAGTATTCTATATGATACTACAATGATGGAAACAGGTCATCATACATTTGTCCAAACCCATAACATGTACAACACCAAGAACCCTAATGTAAATCCTGGATGTTGGGTGACAGTGATGTGTCAATGCAGGTTCACTGATTGTAAGAAATGTACCTTCCTGGTGGGAGATGTTGATAGTGGGGGAGGGTCATGTGGGGTGGGGGTGCAGGTAATGGGAAATCTTTGTACCTTCCTTTCGATTTTGTTGTGAACCTAAAACTGCCCTGTAAAACAAAGTCGATTTTTTAAAAAAGCAAAAGGTGTGGAGTCTCTAAGGTAGGCGACAAGTTCTCAGCATGCCAAGGACTGTTGCTAAAGACCACCTGTGTAGCAATGGTCACAGTGACATCGACACCCATTGGTTGCTCACCTGCTACAGGCAGGGGACCAGCATCTGAAGAACCACCAAGCACTGACCTCTCCACCAGATGGAGGCACAGAACCAGCCATTATCACATGGGAATTTCCCCAGTGCCAGCCTCAGTTCTGAATCCAGAAAAATGTGAGCTTCACCCTTTCCTCCCCATCCTCTTCATGTCCACTACACCCTCAGAGAGAAGCCCCACAGTGATGATCACTGCTTAGCTGTGAAGAACTGCTGTGAGGGATGAAGACCAAGAAGCAAGACACTGATGGACCCTTAGCCAAGCCCTCAAGTTCAACAAAACCAGCTCTGGACACCTCCTAAAGTTCCATCTTGTCCTTTCTCCTTTGAAGTCTTCATTTTTTTCTGCTTTAGAACTGCATGCTGGAAAATTATTTTTTAATCGCATCAAATCCCTAGGTATTAAAAATCTTTGCAATGTAGGCAAAAAATCTGATATATTTGCATAAAATCTCATACAGACCAAAAAAACCCCCCAAAACCTTCAAATACATCTCAAACGGTTTCCCATTCTCTAGTGTGACATGGGAGCAGAGATATACCTGCTTTGGTACTGGCTGATGCTCTGGTGGCTGGTGGCTTGGTACTTAGATCAAGTCCTGACATGAAAAAGTGAACAGCCTTCCAGGATGAGTGTGTCTGCACCAACAGAGGCTCCTCTGTGCCAATGCAGCCCAAAGCTCTTAGCTCTCTACCTCCCCAAAGGCCACAAGAGCCACATACAATGAAATGGAAGAGCACACAGATGAGCTCTGGATGGGAGAACAGCAACTAAGACAGGAGGAGCCCCTGCAGACCATGACCTGGCAAGCGTGTTCTCGTGGGTAACAGTTTCTGACATCTGTGAGACACGTACTCACTGTCCCCTCTGCTCACAGGAAAAACTGACCACTGTTTTGCATGTTTTCATCCCCAGATACTTTCTTGCTGCCTCGTAGCATAAGTGAGTGTCTTCTATAGGTAGAAACTATCATTTTCCTCAAACTGCCCTACTGTGATAGAGGGTTATTTTGCTTTGCTTTTAATCACAAGGAGAATTTTAAGAGTCAAGGGACAAAGAATTGACCTTGCTGAGTCAATTGTTTGATGAGTATTACTCAGTTAACAGCCCAAATTTGGGGCTGGACCCAGGGCCCTTCTGCCTTATTATGGAGAGACAGACAGCCCTGTGGGACTTTGGGGTTCACACTTAGCAAAGGGAATCCTAAAGAATAAATCATAACACAAAACCTTTTGCCAATAACACTCAGTCCAGTAAAGTCTGTGGCCTTTGTCTTCATTATTCTACAGCAGTGCTGCCTCAATGGACCTGTCTGCATCAGTAAGTACCCTCTGTGTTTGCACTGTCCAATATGGCAGCCATCGCCAAGTGTGATTGGGGGCTACCTTACTGGACAGCACACCTCTGGAATGGGTGCTGGCAGTTCTAAAACTAAAGGCTTAACTGGAAATAACAGTCACACAGGGTGATGCTGTAACTTTCTCACAGTCACCAGTGGTGTTTTAGCTTTGTTCTATGTCCTACCAACACCAACAGGTCTGTGATGGGCCTGTCTAATATACTGGTAGTCCTATTCACGGACTGATTCTCCTATTCATGGGCAAAAATTTGATGCCAGTACAGTTATACCCCACATTAAACAAAACCAAGCTGGCAAAAGAATTTACAGAGTAAGAATCTGGCTGGTGAAGACGATTATTCACTTTTTAAGAAATTCATCAAATGATTCATTAAGGAGTATTTGCCTTACGCATGTAAAGAAGGAGTAATTTACAAATTTATACACAGCCTTTAAAGACCAAGCAAAGTGACAGACACATGCAAATGAAGGTGGAGACATTATTCATGAGGTGGCAGGAATAATAACAGTGAATAAGTTAGCAGTTATATTCACAGGCTAGAGAAATTCCTCCCTGTAGGGAGGTAAAGGCAGAGGTCAGGCCTTGAGGGCTGACCCACTTTCCCAGTAGGGCCCTGTCCTCTAACCTCCTTCATTGCTCACCTGGCTACACCAAAGCATTATCATTGTCATTTTTAAAAGATCCATGGGATCTATCTCTTCAAAAGATCCATTCTTTGGAATCCTGAGCCACTAGGATAATTGAGGATTCATCAATTTATCTAGTTCAGGAAAAATAAATTCTTCTAAACTGTATTCCAAATACTGCTCCCTTAAATAGGCTGCCTTCCACATATATGACCCAGTGTCACTTTTGAGCCCCTGTCCTTAGTTTCCTGTTATATAGCCCAGTGTCACCTATGCCTCCTCCCACCACCTCACAGCCACATTCAGTAAATGCTCAGGCCTGCTGCCTTCTGTCACTGTGGTATTCCCAAAGCCACACTGGCCCAGGTGCTCAGGAGCCCCCTGCTCCCCACAGCCTCTTCCCTCTCCTGCTGTGCCACTGCTCAGGTGGTTCTGGAACTCTTTCTGGTCACCTTCTGCCCTGCTCCAAAACCACACTGTCTCTCTCACACACTACAAAACAAAGTCCAATTACCTCAGTTTACATATGATGCCCCAGAGCACCTTTCTAAATGTCTTCTCCCCCATCATTCTTCAGACCCCTTTGCTCTAGCTAAGCCTACATCAAATGCTCCCAGAATGCCAAGCCCCTTTCCTCTGCTCACCTGCCACTTCTTCTGGGGTGGTGGACTCTCCATCTCTACAAATAAACTCCAATCAGCTTTCAGGCCTTAAGGCAAACACCAACACCCAGAGAAAGGTGTCTATTCTGTGAGCGGGGAGAATCAATTTCTGTCCACTAGCCTCCCAGAATATTTCCTTCCCACCTTTCCTGAGGATGCTAAACTTAAGAGGCAGCTGGAGCTAGCTGTAGTGAGCCCTTCTGCCAGCTGGAGCCCCAGGGCTTCAACACACAGCTAAGTACATAGCCTTTCTGGGCTTCTGTTTTCTCTTTGGCAAAGGATGATAATAATGACACTTATGTCATCAGGCTATTGTGAGGGCTACCAGATACACTAAGCATCAAGGGTGGAGAGCAGTGTGGCATGTGGTAAGCACTCAGGTGTGACCTTTGGTTTCGTCTTGTATCAGTGTCTCCAATGAACACATCTTAAAATCTGACACTTCAGCTGTAGTTCTCATCCCTTGGCTGTGCACCATGATCAACTGTATTAACAACAAATGCAGCAGGAAATAGATGCCAGGCTCTGCCCTTGAGATGTGTATTTAGTTAATTTGGGATAAGGCCTGGGCATCGTCAAGAGAAAGAGAGATCCTGATACCACACCAGGGGTGAGGATGTTGGCACAAACAAGTTCCCTAACCCTTCTTCAGATCCCTCTGTTCTTCAGAGCCCAGTCCTTGCACACAGAGGAGGCTGATGAACACAGGACACATATCCCCTACTGGGGTATGTGCTTGAGTTGGGATCCTTGCCTTTTGCCTCTTAATGCTATAAACATGCCCACCCATAGCACCTGGTCTCTATTCTTCTTCCACTTTACTAAAAAAAAAAAAGCCAAGAGCTATTGTGGAAAACAATGGGGCAGTTCCTCTATAAGAGAGGATTACCATATGACACAGTGATTCCACTCTTTGGTATATACCTCAAAGAATTCAAAACAGGTATTCAAGCCAATACTCATATAGGAATGTTCAGTGAAGCTCTATTCACAATGGCCAAAAGGCGGGAGTAGCCCAAATGTCCATCAGTGGATGAATGGATAAACAAAATGTGTATATGTACAATGGAATATTAGCCTTAAAAAGGAATGAAATTCTAATGCATGCTACAACATGGATGAATCTTGAAGATATTATGCAAAGTGAAAGAAGCCAGACACCAAAGGACAAATACTGCATGACTCTGCTTATTTCAGGTAATCAGAGTGGTGGAATTCATAGAGACAGAAAGCAAATGAGAGGTTGCCAGAGGCTGGAGGGGGGAGGACTGGGGATGGACAAGTTAATGGGAAGAGAGCTCCTTTGGCTTCTGAAAGACTCTGAAACTAGACAGAGGTGATGTATGCACAGTACTGCAAATGTGCTACATGCCATTGAAATGTATGCCTTAAAATGGGTGAAATGGTGAATTTTATATTATGTGTATTTTACCCTAATAAAAAAAATCATAAAAATCCAAGATCTGAACTTGTCAGAATTATTACAGAGGTACAAGCAACTTTGAATGAGCACCCTGTCCACAAGAAAAGGGAACAAGACTTAGAACCTGAGCTGTGCTATATTTTCATCCCTTAGGCTTTTTATGTTTCATTTCTTTGTAAGGTATTTTGATATTGAACTAACCAAATTGCCAGTTCTGGATAGGTGATATATTTCCAAACCAAAAACACAAAAAGAAACCAAGAAACACTTACCCCAGTGTTCCCCTGGTTGACAGTTCCCTTCTGGAGCAGGCACTTATGATGCCCAGGTCAGCTCAACAAATAGCACTAACAGCGCTGGACTCTTCTGGCCTGGACTCACAATTGCAAGGTGGTGATTTGGATAACCTTGTGACTTATAGAAAATACCAACTCTAAAGTCTATGTGACTGTGTCCCATCCACTAGAAGATCATGTAACTGTGGGTAGGGAGGAATGAGGAAACTCAATTAAATTTAAAAAATAATAATAAGTAACAGGACAGGTCACTTTCTAAGGAAAGTTCACTGGTTGTGCCATATGATTAGACGTGATGTGACTCATTCATCACTTGGAATCAGTGCTATTTTCAAAGTGAAGCCAAAGAAAAACACAACCACCACCAGGGTACATCAATCAGAAAGGTATTTCCATACACTTGATCCCTAATAATCAAGTACTAAATCATCCTTCAACCATCCATTGCATTTAGGATAAAAATGCATCTGTTCCAAATGATAGCACAGAGCACACAAGAGAGCTGAGCAGAGGAGCGACATCCTGCTTGCCCTCAAAATTATACCTTTCCTAACTTCACCTGGCAGAATGCTCCTGAAATGATTTTAGCAGAATATCTCCAATGTCATACATTACAACATGGATCTAAGAGTTAAATCAATTTGGCTACCTAAAAGCTCAATTTGTGAAAATGTACTTATGTATATTCAATTTCCAAATACACATCTCCCAGCGATGGAAACCAAATGTGAACATTATTTGATGAATGGAATGACAGACACAAATATTTTTCTATTTCTAGCCACTATGAGAGAGAGAAAGAACTGTTGATTACACAGAGAATCAAGAAATGCACATTAAAAGTCCTCCGTTTATAAACTAAAAATGTATTGCAATAACCATGGGTGCCTTTAGCTATGTTACCTAAGCCATACATACCAAGCAGCAAACAACTGAGCAAAAAACTCCTCTGTGACAAAATCACAAAGCTATTGGGGGGTGTGGCATGTATGCCACACACACACACACACACACACACACACACACACACACACACACACAAGCCAAGCTTCAGTGCTCTCACTATCTATTCAAAACACATACCAACTGTGGCAATCCAGGTGGAAAGACTATTAACCAATCTATCAAACAGCCCTGTGGTTTTTAAGTTCCTTCCTGAACCATCCCCTAAAGGAGTCCCCAAACAACAAGAAACATGATCCTGCCATTTCAACTTGGATTTGTCTTACATAATGTCCTAGGTCATGGAGTACACTTGGAGTCAACTGACTGATAACTGTGAAGTCATCCTGGGTACTTAAATCACAGTGGGCCATGGTCAATGCATGTAGCTTCCTGCTTGGAGAATACCACCAGCTACAGTACCAGGTCAGAGAACACACCCATGGAGCAGGTCAAGCATGCACGGACAGAGGCCTCCTCCCTCCCCAGGGAATGGGAAGCAGAGGCATCTAATGGCACTGCAAACCACAGTGCATCATTGCAGCAGGTTCTTCCTGTCACAAAGGTCCTGGCCCTGGTTAGGGAGACAGGGCCTGGAGCCTTACCTGGAGAAATGCACCTCCGTGCACAGTAACACCTGCTTATCTCATGATGCATCATGTCATCAGGGTGCTACAAAGGGGGTCTGAGTGGCAAGCATAGTCCCTTCATCTTGCCACCTTTAGTATGAAGGCCTCTCATGACAGAGAGGGGAACCCAGTGAAAAACAGTTTCCTGCCAGCCTCTCTAAAAGCATTTTTCCTGAAACCACCTTAATTTGGCTCTGCCCTCATGCCCTCTGCTGTGTGCGCAACCTGTCCTCAAAGCCCAGCAACGGAGGAGTCAAAGGGCTCTGCCAAGTGCTGTTGGAGCACAGGTTTCTCAAGGCAGGACAGACGGTCCTGTGAGGGACTGGATGGCACAAGAGCCTGAGCAGTATCTCAAGGCTGCTACAAGCCCCTGTGCAGGGACACCCTCCCTGTGTCCCTTGGCCCAGCCTCTATCCTTACACTCCTCAGGGACTGAGCTTTGCTGATTCTGCATCTCTTCTGAGAGATGGTCCACTCCTTCCTTTCATGGATCCTGCCAAGTACAGCTTTCTCTGTAAGCAATATATAGATGATGTGATATCTGCTTCCTGTTGATGTTAGATGAGTCAGCCAGAGCGTGAGGGCAGATAACACCCCTAACACATCCCACTGTGGCTGAGAGGAGCCCATCAGAGTCGCTCCTGAAGTCGCAATGAACTCTGAAATGCCTGGATCAGTGAGAGCCCAATAAATACTGCACCCATGAATAAGGCAGCTGGGGAAGGAGCCCAAAGGGGCTGCACTCAGTGAAGCACCAGGCACGAGAGGGACTTCTGTGTGGGTTTCCTTCCATTCTGTCTGCCACTTGTCTCCCTTATGGCTCCGGGCACCCTGGCCTCTGAGACCACTTCCAGCAAGTGGCTTCTCAGGGGCACTGCCTGGACGCACATGTCCCTCCTTCAGGCTGTGGCTGCAAGCTGCTGCGCAGAAAGGAATGGAGAGTGACAGCCTGCTCTGGAATTGATGAGACCCTGTGTACAAACTGGGTGAGAGTCAGGAAGGCCTGCCAAGGCATTCTGCTCTCATCCATCTTCAGTCAACTGTAATAGCAGGAGGAGCTGAGGAGTACCACGAAGAGTATATTCGGACAATCTGAAGGACATTCTCGGGGGACCAACATCTGTTCTACTGTAGCTGCCACCAGCCTACTTCTAGCCATCAGTACCCATGGACCCCTGCAGCAGCTTCCTTAGTGGCCTCCCAGCTCTGCGCCATACAGAAATGACACGCAGGGAATCCCACACAACAGTACCGTCTCAACACCAGATGCAACACATCTGCTGGAAAATACCCCCAGGATATCATCACAGGGACACAGAAAGGAGGACCAGCGTCTGGAGCATGGCCTACTGCATCCCTTGCCTTAAACCAAAAGCAACTGAGGGAATGCCAACACACACTTCCCTGTGAGAAGGCAAAGGCCGGTGGACAAAGGAGTGGGCTCCCAGCATGAAGCACCTGTGCAGGTGTTTTCTGGTCGGCATGGCCTGTCGGTTCCGGGTCTAGGAAGTGCCACAGCAAAGAAGTTGGACTTAACTCGTCATGGCTCTGGCCACCCTGCCCAGTGGTAGGGTGGGTACAGAGCTGGAGGAGGCTGGTATTCCTGGACAGTCCCGCCCAGGCCTCTTGGACCCAGGAGCACTTGTCACTGAGTGTTGTGCTCACCTAGCTAGTTCCAGGGGGATGTGTGGAAGGTTGGCTCCTAAGGAAACACAGCTCTGTTTCAGCACCATCCTTGATGCAATTTTTTCTTTCCTTTGCCTTTTAACAGCTCATTTGACTGCTTTTAGTTATAACAATGCAAGGTGCTTTGTTTTTCTTTTAGGGGGTTGCTTATTTTTTGATACGAAGCATGATGCCTTTAAGAAACATCCTGTGCAGTTCTTGTTTTCTTGGCTCCTGCTGCCAGAGCTCAGCACACTCACTCATATGGGCAGTGGGAGTCTGCCTACGAGACCACTGGAACCTTTGCCCACACTCATGCCCCCACTCCTGGTACAGACCACCCTCTCTCTGCTCTCGCCTTCCCTGCTCTTCATTTCAGCCCAGACCCCACCTCTGCTTCAGGACCCTCCCCATGGCCTTGCTGACACAGCTGGCCACAGCTCTGTGCTTTCTCTAGGGCCCTTCTTGGGCCACAGGCCCCAGAAGCCCCATTTGCCCTTCCTTCCTAGAGGTTGGCTGTGCTCCCTGACACCCAGGTACCTTCTTCTCTTCCTTTCAATTTTATTGAGATATAATTGACACCCAGAACTATGCAAGTTTAAGATATATAGCATAGTGGCTGGGCTGACACATACTGAGAAATGATTGCCATGATAAATTTGGTTAATGCCCACCACCTCATAGAGATACAAAAAGAAAAAAATGCTTTTTTTTCCTTACAATGAGAACTCAGGGATTTATTCTCTTAACAATTTTTCTGTGTATCACACAGCAGTGTGGACACTGTCCTCATACTGTACAGTACATCTCTAGGACTAATTTATCTCATAACTGGAAGTTTGTACCTTTTGACCACCTTCATCCACCGCCCCCTACCCCACCTCAGGTGACTACAAATCTGATCTCATTTTCTATGAGTTTGGTTTGTTTTTGTTTTTAGATTCCACATGTAAGTGAGATCATACAGTATTTGTCTTTCTCTGACTTATCTCACTTAGCAAAATGCCCTCAAGGTCCATCCATGTTATTGCCTATGGCAGGATTTCCTTCTTTATGGGTGAATAGTATTCCTCCCCCCTCTCTCTCTGTGTGTGTGTGTGTGTGTGTGTGTGTGTGTGTGCGCATGACATCTTCTTTATCCATTTATCCATTGATGGACACAGGTTGGTTCCATATCTGCTATTGTAAACAATGCTGCAATGAACATGGAGGTGCATATATCTTTCAAGTTAGTGTTTTCATTTCCTCCGGAAAAATATGCAGAAGCAGAAATGCTAGATCGCATGGTGGCTCAATTTTTAATTTTTTGAGGAACCTCCATACTGTTTCCCATAGTGGTTGCACCAATTTACATTACTAGCAACAGTGCACACATGTTCCCTTTTCTCCACATTCTCACCAACACTTACTTCTTATCTTTTTGATCCTAGCTATTCTGACATTTGTAACGTGATATCTCATTGTGGTTTTTATATTCCTCTGATGGGTGAGTGATATTGAGCACATTTTCACATACCTATTGGTCATCTGTGTGTCTCCTTTGGAAAAGTGTCTATTCAGGTACTTTTCCCATTTTAAGGGATTATTAATGTTTTGATATAGAGTCTGATGAGTTCTCTATATATTTTGGATATTAACTCATTATCAGATATATGATTTGCAAATACTTTCTCCTACTGCATAAGTTGTCTTTTCACTTTGTTAAGGTTTTGTTGTGCTTTTTAGTTTGATATGGGCCCACTTGTTTATGTTTGATTTTGCTGCTTAGGCTTTAGGTCTCACATCCAAAAAATCATACCAAGACCCATTCAAGGAGTTCTTTTCCTATGTTTTCTTCTAGGAGTTTTATGGTGTCAGATCTTACATTTAAGTCTTTAATCCATTTGGAGTTAATGTTTGTGAGTAATAAAAGAACGGACCGAGTTTAGTTTAATATGTGAATAAACATTTTCCCAGCACCATCTATAAGGGGACTGTTTTTTGTCCACTGAGTATTCAAGCCTCCTTTGTCAAATATCAGTTGACTGGATGTGCATGAGTGTGTTTCAGCCAGGTGCCGTATTCTAAACCTCTACACTGGACAGAGCCACATGATGGAATACAGCCTGTTGTAAGTAACTTTCCCTGATGATTCCACCTTAATTTTTATCTTGACATTTCAGGGCAGGAAACCTTGTGTTTTATAGGTTACAAAAGGAAATATATATTTCTGTGGTTCTTAAATTATGAAAACGTTTGTTGGCTTATGAACATTGTCCCGCCTCTATGAGGAGATGAGGAGGAAAGTGCAGGTGCGGGGAAGGCAGTGTCCCTTGTGACAGGCAGTAGACAGAAAAGGCACTGCCCCCTCTCGTGAGATTCTACAATGAACCTTGGGAAATAGGCTTCCACTTTAATAGAAATCACTGAGTTTAAGAGCAAGAAGCAGTCAAAGGTTAAAACCAGCTGAAGAACAGATATATTAAAGCATCACAACTCTGGGAACTAATCCAGGAGAAGATCGGCATGACCCCAATGGTGGATTCCTTCCAAAGAGATCAGAATTATCAAAACAATAAAAAGTATCTTAGGTGCAATTTCACTGCATGGACCCAGATAACATTCAGGTGGAGAATCACGCAAGGCCTGGGAAGTCCTCAAGTAACCAGACATGTTGATAAATTAATTAATGAACACATTAAGTGTTCCTTTTTATAAGTTGAAGGACTGAAACCAGCCAGGCAGCTTTCGGTTCTGACCCATCACTTCACTAACTTCACTCTGTGCCTTCTCAAGCTGTCTCTAAACTTCCCACTGTCGTTCTCCTAAGACTGTTGTCCAGCGGCTGCTCTTCCCAGGGGGTCTGCACCACTCACAGCCACCACAGGGGATGGGAGCAGGTGCGTGGACCACTGCTAACATTTGCTCTCAGGCCGCACCTGCCACCATCCTCCCCAGTTCAGCTGCCCACTCACCCACTCGCTGGCAGCAGGGTGCTCCTCAATGCTTTCCAAGGTGGCTCTACCTGCCACTGTCACCAAGCATGGGGCTGATCAGGGGTGACAAAATGCCTCCCTTGGAGAGGGCAAGCTGCTTAAAAAGAAACATGGAAATTTAGGCTAGAGTTCGGCCCTTCACATGGGCTGGGTTGGCGTTACCTGTTCTGTTAATCCCGGTATCCTCTGGGCTCTGGCTCAGGAAGCAGAGCCCTCCCACGAGGGACAGGTTTTCCTTGGCTGCTACTGATTCAAAGCACTCAAATACAACTCAATACTAGTTTTCTGGTTTGCTTACCCACACTGAGCTGATTCAAGGGCTCGTGTCTGCTCTCCTTACATAATCCTGCCTCCATGTTGGGGGATCGTGGTGGCCGCAGACTGCTACTGAGCACGGCCGCCATTACTGTGAAGCAGATTTTAGGTCTGTTCTACATCCATTACCTTCTGCTCTGAAAATAAGCTCCTCCAATGGCTGATGACAAGCGGCCAGGGCTGACCACACACAGAGAGGCCAGCTGATCCAGGAGGGTCTGTACACTGGTTGACCAGACCGTCAACTCTACATGGCCAGATTCAAAGAGATGGGCTGCACCACGCCTTTCACCAACCAGGGCAGCACTGGACAGAGACCTTGTGAAGTGACAGAAATGTGCCACATCTGTGCTGTCCATGATGGTGGTCACTAGCTCTTAAGCACTTGAGAAGTGGCTAGTGTGACTGAGAAACTGAATTTTACCTGATATTAATTACTCTAAATTCAAATCTGAATAGCCCTAAACTGTGTTGGGCAGTGCAGCTCTAAAGAATGTCAACTCATGAAACAGAAGGCTGTTCTGGTTAGCAGGGGTGGTGAGAACTTCAGTTAACTTGTCTCTGGAAGCCTCTCTTGGTGCCTCTTACACCCCATGGCTAGGAGAAAGGAGACTGGGGACACCACAGAGAGGGGACAGGAGGCCCCTGGCTGACAACGTGGGCAGTCTCAGAGCCAGGCCTCTTGAGCCTGAGCATTTGGCTCGGCTCACCTCCCTGACAGCTCGCTGGATCTGTCCCCCTTCACTCATGCCACATGAGCTGGGCTCTCTTCCTTGAAGCTCATGAAGGGAACATAAAGCACCTCAGGATCACCAAACCAAGCCTACTGGGCTACCACATCCTAGGCCTGAAAATATTCTCACTTAAAAAAAAGTTTCATTTTTTAGTGTTCAGCACTCTATGAGTCTACACAGAGATCATCTTAACTAAAAATGTAGTTTGAGCTGGAGGAGGAAAGCCTTGCCCTAAAATAGAACAGTGCTCACCCTCGATCAAACCGAATGTGAAGCTCCACTTAATCCTGCCGGAGACAGGCGCTTCCTCCACATGGTGCTCCACGTGTTCGCTCAGCCGCGCACCTGGAGGGGAGGCGCTTCACCAAAGACCCAGGAACCATCCTGTCAGAACTGGCAAGCCTATCCCAAATCTCCTCAGAAAAATTAAGGTAACTTTTTAAAAAAAAAATTTTTTTTTCAACGTTTATTTATTTTTGGGACAGAGAGAGACAGAGCATGAACGGGGGAGGGGCAGAGAGAGAGGGAGACACAGAATCGGAAACAGGCTCCAGGCTCTGAGCCATCAGCCCAGAGCCCGACGCGGGACTCGAACTCACGGACTGCGAGATCGTGACCTGGCTGAAGTCGGACGCTTAACCGACTGCGCCACCCAGGCGCCCCTTTTTTTTTTTTTTTAATTTTTTTTTTCAACGTTTATTTATTTTTGGGACAGAAAGAGACAGAGCATGATTAAGGTAACTTTTTAAAGCTTAAGGAAATCAGATAATTCAGTAGCAAATTTAATATCAAGATAATTAGAATTTTCCCTCCCCCCCCCCCCAGATTGCCCCCATTTCACTAATTTCAGCCTCTGAGGGGAAGGTGAAATCTGGTGAGTGAAGAAAAGGAATCTAAGAGTCCTGTGTGATGATTCATCTCTGGGATGAATCTTGCAGGCCAGGCTGTGAGGGAACTAGCTGTGGCTGCCTCCTCGCACCCGGCATCTTCAATGCAATGAGCACAAAGGCCTGAAGTCCCATAAGGGGAGACTATTTGGGCCCTCTGCCACCCCAGCATGGCTGCACACGCCCCAGCTCCCACACTGTGACATGTGTGGCCCTCTGTCCTTCCCAGCCTCACAGTTCACCTGTCTTCTCTCTGCCATGTGGGCCCTGGTGTTGCCATCTACTGCTGTCCTCAACCCCAGGGGGGACCATAGGGCTGAGCAGCAAGGTCACAAACCACCCCTCGACAGGGAGCATGAGTGACAGACACAAGTTTGCTCCTTCAAGCCACTTGAGATTTCAGTTGTGTAACTGTAGCCCAACCCGTCCCATCCTGACTGACACATCACAGATAGATTTGCATTGGTCATAAAAGTTGCAAAAAAACCCCCAGAATTCAGATATGCCAAACCAACATATATAGCAACCTAAAGCATCATAGCCCCAAACTGCAAGTGTCCCCATGTGGGTTCCTGGGTACCATGGACAGCTTTGGGGACCCACGTTCAGGTGAGCAATTGAAGAAAATACTAATAAACTCACTACTGCCTCTCTGCTCTTGATAGGTGGGGAGGGGAGAAGATAGTCATTAGAACCTTCAGACACTAAAACCTCTGGGAAGAAAACACAGAATGGGCCATCTGTGTGGATTCCTGACAGGACTTGGAGGCACTAAGGACAACCTACTCAGGGTCAGAGTGAGGGACAGGCTGAGCGCTGGAAGGAGCAACACATTTCAGCCTCTAGAGAGTTAGCAGTGATTTGGAGGCATACCCTCGAGAACAAATCTGTTTGGTCCAAACTTGTCAAGCCTTCTGGAGAGGCAAGACAGGGCCAGAATGAGGACAGGGAGATGATGTTTGTGGGGCCACCTCTCCTAGGAGGATGGGCTGTGATGTGAAAGGACAGCTTTACAAAGACACTTAAATCACTATCCTCCTCATAAACAATCCAGCTCAGTTAAACACTAGATAGTACTTCTGTGCAGAGAAGCGGCGTGGCCTGTGCTTGGCCCAAGTTGGGGGACACTTGGGCCACGGGAGCACCTGGGGATGGTGGACATGCAGATGGTAGACTCGCTGTGGAGGCAGCTCGTCTAGTTGCTCTGGGCACGCCTTCATCCAGATGTGTCCTCACACTATCACTCTGCAGAGCTGTCCTCTCCTGAAGTGAACCGTCCCTGCACACTCGAGATGAGACAAAGGAGCCAGCAGCCCCTGTGGACAAGGGAGACACTGAGTGTGTGCTCGCTCACATGCTTGCATGCACACACACCCTACACATATAAATACACCTACAATATACACTCTAAACACACACCACACACATACAGACACACAAACTCTACACATCACACACATGCACAGACACCGCACATGCACAGACACACTGCATACACTGCACACACATATGCACAAGACAAGTGTGTATAGAGATGCAAATGTTCCGTGATTCCCAAAGACCTGGTCTGTGCAGAGGACCAGGACAATCCCCCTCTTGATTGCCTCCTGTCTTTAGACAAACTTACGGTCTGACACATAAGCTGGCATTCTCACAAGTACGGAGGTAGCAATTATTATTTATTGAGAATTGACCACACTGGGCACTGCATACGCAACCTTGCATAATTCTGCCACCTCTGAAGTATTTGTTCTCCCCTGTACAGAGGAGGAAGCTGAACCTGACACAGGGTTGGGAAGATGCCAGCATCCCTAAAGTGGCAGGTGGCTGAGCCAGCAGTGGACCGGGTCTGACCCTCGTAATCGACCACCACCCAGGACCCCCGATGGGCTGTGAGACCAGGGCACTCACTCTGCCTCTTTGGGGTTGTTCCAGCTTAGCAGGAGCCCGAGAGGGTCAGGGGAACTGTGGGCTGGTGGGCCGTGCTCTCACGTCTGACAAAAGAGCTGTGGAAGCCTGCATTCTCCTTGTAGACCAGAGTCATTCAGCTTTAAGACAGAAGGCACAGGAGGAAGAGGCAGATGAATAAAGAAAGAATGACTTCCTACTGGACCGTTACCCATCATGCCCTGGCCATCCACTGTGGAGAGGGATGCCTGGCATCCCTGGACCATTGCATCTCAGTCTTTTCCTCACTCAAGGACCAATGTGGTGCAAAACCCACGTTAACACCTCTGGAGTATACCTCATGGTCCCTATTGTCCCCCGTCCCTGGTGTGCATGGACTTGGGCACCTGTGCCCACCATCAAAATCTTCATCCCTCCCACATTCTTGCCCCGTGGAATAGCTATCATCAGACATGGTGCAAGCTTTCATTCACTTACTCATTTGCTCACCAACTATGCACTATAGGCCACAGTACTTTCCGGTTTCCAAATTACAGAAGAAAGGACAAAATGAATGAACAGAACAAATCCTTCCTGCTTTAAGCTTTATCATTTTATTCCTCTCTTAGTTGGCTCTGCACATCCTACTTGTCATTCAGCAGTTCTGAATTTTCATTTCAGGCTTTTTAATTGAATGTTCAGCCTGGCTGTACATGCTGAGTTTTGTAAGCATTTTAATCAATAAATAAATTAGCCTGCACCACGGCCACATCCTCCATCTGGTGCTGACAACAGAGCAGAGAGTGAGCAAAGAAAAGCCTTGGTTGTGGATTCTCTCTCTCTCTCTCTCTTTTTATCCCTCTATTTAGAATATTCTAGACAGAACTAGCTTTGAGAGTCATCAAGTATAGGGCAAAAGAGAGGCCTTATAATTTAAGGTTTCCTGTGAGCTCCCATGAGAGAAATTAGGGAATGAAAAACAATTTCACCCCCTAGTGATTCTTGGAGGTTCCCCTGGGGAGCAATTTTCCCATCCTGGGGGAAAAAGGTCAAAGGCCTAGGGGTAACTCATGGGGACGTCCCCTTGCTTCAAAAGGCCCCAGAAGCCAGGGCCAGCAGACTTTCCTCAGGGTGGTCTTCCAGTCAATCACTCAGGTATGTGTTGAGGACTTGATGTGCCAAGTACCATTCCTGAATATGAGGTTACAGCAGCAACCAAAGTGGGAAAATATCCCTGTTCTCCAGGGCCTCAAATTTGAGTGCAAAAAGACAGGCAGTAACAAAATATACAAATAAAATACAGAGAAGGCTAAATGTTAAGAAGTCCTCTAGGGAACAAATAATAAAGGGAGGGGAACAGGAAGTACTTGGGGAAGGCAAGACTGCAGTTTTAAGTAGAGTCATCAGTCAGGGAAGGCTTCACTGAGAGGGTGACATGGCAGTGGGAACAGCCTGTGCAAATATCCTGAGGTTGGAGCCTGTCTGGTGAGTGACAGGAGGGGAGAAAGTGATAGCAGAGGAACTGGTAGTGGGGTGAGTGGTCAGGGCCTTAGAGGCCATCATGGGCTCTCAGTTGTGCCCAGTGATGGGAGGCACTGGGGAGTTTTGAGTCTGGGACTAGCAGAGTCTGACTTCTATTTTAACAGGATCACTCTGGCTACTGTGTGGGAAGAGATGTAGGGGCAAGGGAAGGAGTAAGAGAGACTCAGGGGGTGGTCCTGTCATCAGCGAAGAGGAGACAGAGGCCTGCATGAGACGAGGTAGGAGGGAACAGCTGCTTTGTGTGGAGAGTGAACGGGTACACAGAAGCAGAGTAAGGGGCAGACCGGGCCAAAGATGTCCCCGCGGGCACCAGCAATAGCTTGCTTCATGGGAGACAGCTGCAGCATGTGATGGAGCTCCTGCAAGAAGCATGTGACTAACTTCCCTGCTCTACCACCTGGGGATTGTCCTCTGCCAGGCCAGGCAAAGTGCAGGGATCATCATCCTGTAGGAAAGGGGCCCACAGATCCCCCACCTACCCTGTCCTCCACCATGGGAGATCCTCCTTGTGGGACCCACAGGCCATGGGGTCTGGGGCAGCCACCACTGCTGGCCATGCAGAAACCCAACCGAATGCAAGACCCCCCCCCCCGAGACAAACAGTTCCCCTCCCACCTCCTTCTAACCCCCATTTATCCCCTGCTCCTTAGAAAAATGGCTAAGACTGTGTGTGCGTGCCCCGCCTTCTATCTTTGCTCCTCTCCTTCTATTTGATGACTTCTTTACACTGACTTCTACCATCTCATACCTCCTGTCCTTCCCCTGATGCTGCCCATGACACCCTACCCATCTCTGGTTCCTTCCCCTACAGACAGATCTAACAGGACAGTCCCTCTCTATCCAGCAGAGGATGCTCCTGATGGACACATTCTCACACAACACCACACACTAGTGTGGCTGTTGGTCAGCTCAGGGTTACACCTGGATGCCAGAGGGGGGACAAGGGACGGTTCAACATGCCTCCTTGTTCAGGTGCCCATGGAGGTTCTGATCAGCCAGGTGGCAGAATCTCACCTCTTTCCCATCTCCTCTTTCCTGGGCTTCCTCTCAACTGCTTTAGCAAAAGGCATCCTCAAAGAACACAAGTAGAGATTAGTCTTTTCTGTTATTTACAGCATTTGTAGCAAAGATATCAATGAAAGACTAATAAATCAATAGCAACTTCTTCCCAGGGAATCAGCTCCTTAGACCCATTTCCTGACCACCCACCCCATGCAGGTTCCTTCCATGTTTATCATTCTTCCTTGCTCACTTTTTCCAAGGCACTTAGCACAATTTGTAGATGTGCATTCAGGTATTTACATCCTGGTTGTGTGTCCCACCTGAACCTGGAGCTCCCTGAGAGCAGAATCCAATCGGAGTCACTTACCACCATGTACTCAGGGCTGCCCCTAGTTCCTGGCATACAGTAGGGGCTCAGTAAGTGAGTTACATAAACGAGTGAGGAAATGGACAGATAGCTAGATCTTTGGAGTGAGCCCCCACATCTAGCTCATCTGTACTATACCTAAATATTGTGTGTGTTCAACAAACATTAGCTAAAATATCAACTGAGAAACTGCTGTGTCCACTACCAAACATACCCTCCTCCCCTCCCCATTCTCTCCTTACTAAGTCCTCTTTCTAACTCATTGAGCACCTCTTCTGAGCACACCTACACACTGGGCTCTGTGCCAGGGGTTTGCTGAGGCCCCAGCTGAGCCAGCACCTCCTCCAGGTGGGCTTCCTTCAGAGCAGTCCTCCCCTTGGGTCAGTCGTGATGCCTATGTCAGTGGGTGTGGTCCTGCTCCTCCAGCAGCCTGTCTTCTTTCCAGACAAGTCCCCAGACCACATGTAGATGCTCAAACATCCAATAATCAGGTAAAGGAAGGCAAGGAAAGAGGAAAATTTCTGAGAAGCTCTCCAATAACTGGAGCAGAATGTCCTAGCCAGAAACTTTACCTAACACACAGACTCCTCCTCTGAAATGACAGAAGAGACTTCTGGCCAGAGCAACCTTATCTCATGGAGGGTCCTGGGAAACAATCACAGAGCACAAACAGTTTCCTGCTCATGGGTCAGAAGGAAGGCTCCATGATCACTTTTCAAGCAGTGGACAGGCCATGATGAGAAGGGACACAACACGACCAGCTGCTAGGCCAAGCCGCAGCCCCTAGATGCTAGATGCCTCATGCAGGAATGCTCCTAAAGGGCACAAATGAGGGTGTGGACCATTGGTAAAAAATCAGGGCTTTATAAGGCAAGGAAATGTGGGCAAGGAGTGAATGTGGACCATCCTTCTTGTTCTCCTGCCTCCTGGTCTGAAAATAAACCGCAAACATTCTGCCTCAATGTCGGCAATGGAGTATTTTCTTCATATTGATTCCATGCAGGTGATTTCAAGAAATCCTGATGGCCAAGCAGGGATGCTAGGACAAGACACTTATTCTTTGGCATAACTTACTGCCATGTTGACAGGACACTGTCCCAAGGATGGCTCAATGAGTCTGAAAACCTGGATTTAACTTGACAAAGGGGCTCCCAGGCTGGCATGATCTTTATGACCTTTGTCTCCTAGTGGTCAGTGGGCTCGTCAAGGATGCACTTGACCTGGGGGGGAGTTGACTCCACCTAGGCAGTGGAGGGGGGGGTGGCTGTAAGCGTGACTGAAGAGGTGGCCCCCCTTCTGTTACTGGCCAGCCCTCCTGCTCTCTGGTGGTCTGGACTGTCAGTGACTGGCAACACACTGAATACCCAGATCAGTCATCAGTCAAGAAAAGGTAGACCAGGGCCACAGCTCCTTCCCCAGATTTTGGTGGCCTCTGGCTACACATGAGTGGATACTTCATGTCCTACAAGGACATGGAACAAGGAGACTGAAGACAGTGGTTGGTATGTGGACCTGCATATTTGCGTTGCAGTGCTGGGTACTTTTCAAAGGAGGATTTTCCTCACCCTTCCCTATCTCTGCTGTGCCACCCTGAGGCAGTGCAATTGTGGGTGTGTCTCACGGTGTGCAGCCATCCAGGAGGCCTGAAGAACACTGCCTCATGCTTTTGCCACAAAGCAGGAGCCTCCCAGACATGCTGAGGTGTGGGTCTTCTTTCTCCCCACCCTTCTTTGCTTGTGCCTCAGCTAAAGTCTGGGCTTCCTGCCTGTTACTATGGGTCAGACACATTCCCTGTAAACACCCTGTGGCCATCAAGTAAGCCAGGCAGGGGTGTCTGCCTTCTGTATACTGTCTCAACAAGACAGGTATGAAGATAGAAAATTAGCAAAAGAGAAAAGAAAAAAAATGGATTTGCAAGAAAAAATGTCCAAAATAGAAGTTAGGAATTACTACTTAAAACAAAAGGATATTATTATTTCAAGTAGAGAAAAAAAATGGAACAAACTCAAATGTCTAATAGGTCAATGGTCACATCAATTATGAGAAATTTTGTAATGATTTATTTCACGGTTATTAAATATACCATTAAAAAAAACGTTTTAATGAAGTGAAGATATTCTAGCTAAATACAGCACTAAGTGAAAAGACAAGGATACAAAGCTTTGTGTTTAACATGATCCCAATCATGTTTGGAAAACACACACATATGCAGAACACCAAAATATTAACAAGGGTTTTCTCTGGATTACAGAAAGGGCAAGTTCCATATCCTTTTTTAACCGTTATTTTTATACACTTACACATCCCACATTTCCTGTCGTGAGCATAAATGTTTTTAGTTAGAAGGAAACATTTAAAAATGCACACTATTTTCAGACCAAAGAGACATCAAATATGACTCAGCTTTTGGCAGCTCCTGACAGAGCTGAGATGCAACGGTCACCTGAAACTGGTAACTTTGCCAAGCTGAGTTTCCCACTCTGAAGTCTGTGAATGAACCCTGGGAGCAGCTTGGAAGCGTGTGGGCCCTGTGCCCCACTGGAACAGGATTCAGCCTTCCCAAATCCCTCCAGTTTCTCCCCATCACACAGGGGCTGCCTCAACTCAGAAAACCACAGGGAGAGCAGCATCCTCCAAGAGCATCACCAGGACAGAAAGGGCTCTGTGGCATCTCACAAGCACTCCCCTGAGGCATGTGGCCCAAGAGCCACCTGGACCTGGGTCCCAAGCCCCACACTAGCATCCCTGTCACCTGACCCTGTGTGGCAGGGAGGCAGTCCCCCAGAAGTCAAGAATACAAAACATCATCCCCACTTGAATTTTGGGTAGACAGGCCTCATTCAACCAAAAGCAATAGAGGCAGCTGCATGCAGAACATTAAAACTCAAAACAACTTCCCTCCCCCTCAAGCATAATGCAAAAAAATAGAAATTTCCCTGCTTTTTCTTCCTCCTGACAGCCTTCTGTTGTTGCTTTTCTGGCATTTCTCCACATTATCTTGACAGCATTTTCAAGGGAGTTATGTTAAGTGGTACCCTACCTCGTGCCCCAGGCTCATGAGAAAAGTATCTCAACTTAAGTTCTGTTTGACCCACTCAGTGTCCAGTTCTGGACACTTCCCAGGTCAAGGGAATGAGGGTCCTGTCGCTACTAATGAGCACATGAAAATGTATGACTCTGAGCTGCTCCAGGCAGCTAGGTCATCACTCACTGTGCACCTACTATGCATGCAGCACTTGGCCAGGCACCCTCAGGAAACAGCGACAAAGCAGACAGCCACGCACACATGGCCCCCACTCTCAGCAAAGTCTCCATCTGGCCAAAGAGGCAGAAAATAAATACATAAAAAATAAAGCTGACATTTAAACCCTAAGCCAGTATGAAAAAATATGTTTCAAGCAGTTCTTAAAGGCTATCAACAGCACTATGTTGTGAAGGATTCTGAAGCCCAACCCTGAGACCAGGAAGGTGTGTGAGCAACCGCAGTGCCTCTGTGAAGACAGCCAGGGCAGAGACAGATTGGGCCAGGTATGTACCCTGCTCCCAAAGACCAGGCATGGAACAGGGAGAAAAGGAGTCAGAGGCTTTAAGTAGGAGTTAGGGCATTGGCTGATCTAGAAAAATGATAGGCTTTGGGAAAGTGAAGATATTTTAGTCAGAGAAGATATGCCCAGGCATGGTATATGCAAAAGATCAAGGGAAATGGACTGAGTACCACAGAATAAGGACATGAGAGCTAGGATGGGTAACAGAGGGTTCTGGGTAATGGAATCTAGAGTGTATGTGTGCGTGTGTATGGTGAGTGTGTACGTGAGTGTGTGTATGTGCATGTGTGTATGTGCGTGTATATGTGCATGTGTGTGAGGGAGGTGTGGGGGGAGCCTGAGTATTTTCTGGTACATACATGCCTGAATACACTAATTTCTTCTCCCACTCAATTAATGTAATAAATATTTATTGTGTGCCCAGATGCAATGCATTGGATTACTGGAAACAGAAGTTCTCCCTTCTGCCTTCCATGTTTCTCTTCATTACCAAAGAGAAAAAATAACATGATGAGTTCTGAAAATCTGAAGAAGATGAAGAAAGGATTTGGTTCATGCAGGACCACACAATTTTTGCCATCTACATTCCTGGCAGTCAAAATGTGGTCCATGGGTTGGGAGCATTGGTATCACCAGAGAGTTTCTTTGGTTAATGGTGACTCCCAGGCATCCCCCTGGGCCTAGAGAATTAGAATCTGCATTTTAACAAGATCCCTCCATGGTCAGTCAGCACATTAAATATCAGAAGCAATGATCCAGGTCAAAGAGCCCCAAAGGTTTAGAATCCAAATATTATAAACAAAGATGCAAGAAATCCCAGCAATCACCTAGTTCAACCCCACAATGTGCTAGACGAGGAACTGTGCTAATCTTAAAAAGGTAACAGGTTTTCCAATTTTCCCACTTTTTTAAGATTTCACTGTCACCAGTACGGGGCTAAAAAAAACCCCAAATCATCAACAACAGGTGTTTTTTCACGACCACATATCCTCCCTCAGCATTGATTCCCAAAAGTCAAGCGCCTGCAACTCTTCATCTTCCATGTTGTAATATGAAGACACCACATCTCTGCCAGCCAGAGAGGGAGAGTCACAGAGGGGATGAAAATTAACACAGCCTCTCACATGCCTCAAAATCAAAAACAAAGACATCTAAGCTCAAGGTAAAACATCCCCATGCTGCATCGTGATGACCATTATTCCTGACCTTTTTACACAGATCTCCAGTACACCTAATGTTTAGCCTAAGGCACTTGTAAGAGAGGTGCCTCCTGGACACATTTTTGCCAAACTGAGATATACATCAAGAAAATCTAAACTCCTAAACACACAACATTTCTCCATAGAATAGTACATGCAACACTTAGTCAAGTAACTATCTGGAATGGTTGTTTGTAAGACTCCTTTATGTACAACAAAGGATTTGAAATCCTACTCCAGTTGGGAGCAAATAATGAGAAGAATCATCTCCAGCCAGTTGGTGATAATGTGGCATTCATTACAACACTGTGCGCACAAAGAGCGTGCATTCCAAGTCATATGACAACAGAGAAAGGGCTCTTTTTTGCTGGAGAACAGAGGAAGGATGGAAGAAGAGATAGTTAATAATTTTCATTTGACAGCTTGGAAAATCCCAGTGCAGCTTTATAATGCCAGCTCCTCAGTTATAATTTAACACCCATTCCAAGAACAGTTGACAAACGAATGTTAGTGAGCAACACAATGCCATTTTCATTTGCCAGCCAGAATGATTTTTTTATGTCCTTGATAAGCCCACAAATAAATTTGTCAATTTATTCATAGCTGTGATTTGGAGTCAAGATGCATTCTCTTATGCTCTACAGACACTGGTACCGCTTTCTTTACGGTACCTCCATCTGTTTTTCCACCACATGGGCATAAAGATTTCCAGAAGCTACTAAATAAGAAAGTGATTTCAGTCATCCTGTAGTAGCTCTCTAGCCATCTGCCATCTCACCCCATGTGTTCCCCCATCGTGACAAACACTTTTGCCCCTATTCCACAGTCAAGGATCAGGGCCAGCAATCTCCTGGACTCTGGCAGGATCCCATCATACAAGAAGAAAAAAATGGTAGCAAAGGGTAAAAAGAAGTCAGCCTCCTTTGATGACCATGCCCTGCCTTGCAAAAATCCCAGTGTGCTGCCAGAAAACATCTAACAACCTTCAAGAGAAAAGGAGTGGGTGACTTTAGGCTTATACAACAAAAATTCTGTTCCGGGAGGTCACCCGGGGTGCCAAATAATGCAGGGAGGAAAAATTTCTTTAATGACATCTCTGTAGGCTCACATCCTTTCTGCCTTCATCCAATTTTATGAGCTGGCATATTCACATTAAAATGCCTCCTTTGTGAACTGGTCTTTAGACAAGAATACCTCCGAGTGTTCACGTGCCCTAATACATTAAGGACCACGGCAACCTCCTGGGCGCCGCAGCTCCCATAACTCTAATTGAAGGAACGCAAAAGCAATTACAGCTAATAACAGTCATCCTGATTTTTAACTTCCTTTCTGATAAGGTACAGGGATTTGGATTGCTTTGCCTTTTCTGAATGGTTGCAAGTGCCATGTGCCTAGGTTCTGCAAGTTCTTCCTGGAGACAGAAGCTCAAAGAATTTTCCTGGCAGCCTCCTCCTTTGGCCAACAAGGTAGCTTAGGGACACGAGGCTGATGAAATTGTATTAAGACTCATGACATTACAAAGGGATGACTCGACCAGCTGGCGGCAATCGGTCAAAGTGCCACAGGGTTGCCAGTGCCAAGTGCTGAACCCTTCATTCAGTTTGGTAGTTTCACCAGTCAGGTCCTGGGAGAAGAGATGACATGCTCAACTGAGTAACCAAGTGAGTTTATATTAGGAAAACTTCCAGGGGTGTGGGTAGGGGTTAGGACATTACATCTGAGATAGTGCAGCCCCCTAGCACTAGCAACACTGGCATGACTTTAGCAACATGGACCCAAGCAAGAAGGGGAGAGTGAAGTCTGCAGCGCCCCGACTGAAGAGCTCCATGCAGAAGGCCTCTGGACAGGAGCAGAGGCCTCTGTGGAAGGAGGCAGCAGGGGGTAAACATCCTGGGCCATGGTTCTTCCTCTTGCACATTCCTCCTATTGGACAAATCCAACCATCTGCCTGGGATGTGGTCCAGACAGCTCAGCCTCCTGAGCACACATGGGTGCAAGGGGGAGGGTGGCTCTGCAGGGCCAAGTGGAAGCCACCTGAGAATGGTACCCAAGACTGGTGCTCTCAGAAACTCGTAGACAGCCATTAGATGCCTGGGTACCCCAATTAAAAAGATTTTTGTGTTCTTCAGAAGCTTACAAATAAAGTGCCCATTTATATATAGCTATGGTTGGGAGTCAAGATGGTCTGCAGACACTGGTACTGCTTTTCTACCAGGGTATCAGGCATTGGGGGATGGCTATGATACCCAGCAGGCTTGGGAACAACCACAGCCTCCACAGGGGAGATCAAGTGGCTACTCGTGGGACCGCAGAAGGAACCAGTCCCTTGGAGAAATTTTTACAATGCAAATTATGGATGCAAAGTTCTATGTCATGTGATCTCTAACAACCTGAGAGCCCTCCCATGAGGCGAGTGTCTCTGTCAAGACCTGAGGGTCACAGGTAAGTAAGTGAAACCCTGAGAGAGTAAACATGGATGTAGGCCAGGAGGCCTGAGGTTTGGGGAAGCAGGCAGCATGTATTTCATAGTGCTCCCAGTAGAAGGAGGCGACACAACTGGGATCTGGGCAGGATCAGAGAACTACTCATTCATCCCCTCAAACGCAGACCCACATCACTGGTGAAAGCCCTGGATGACAGATGGGCTTAGGGATTAAAAAATGTATAGGTTTTGGAAAGGTAGCATCACACCCTCCCCTATGTTACATAAATTCTCCCTGTAGGTCCTTCTCTGCAACATATTTCTACAGGGAAACATAGATATCACTAATTTATATGGACTCATGACAGCACACATCAGGGTTTGCAGTCAAATGAGTTTGTACCAAGCATAGAAGTAGGTTTTCAGTTTTTGGTGCTTTGGGATTTTAGCATTATAGAGAAGGACTTGTATGTAGAGGCTCCTTGCTTATTCTAATCACAAAGTCTCTTGGTTAAAGGGACTACAGAGAGCCAGCCCTCATGCTCAGTGCCCATACCGGTGGCCAGTCAAGTGGCTGAGTATTATGGGAAGCCTAGGCTCCGCTTGGCCCACGAACCCAAGCCGTGGTTCTAGGCTGGCACTCAGAGGCTGCCTGACTGCCTGACTTAGAGCAAACCACTGACCCTCTGTAGATTTTAGTTATTCCATCTGTACCATGAGATGATAAGAATATATCACCTTCTGCAGGATCGCTGAGAGATGGCAGGAGATGGTGCTAAAAGACCCAACTCCTTCGCCTTCTCCGGCCATTAGTCTCACAGATATCCCTAGTTGCAAGGAGAGCTATGGGTCAAGGTAGGGTGCCATCCCCAATTCCTTCCAGGTAGATCAAAAACATCCTGGAGGTGCCTCGGTGGCTCAGTCAGTTAAGCATCCAACTCTCAGTTTTGGCTCAGGTCATGATCTCACAATTTGTGAGTTTGAGTCCCACATCAGGTCCACAGTGCAGAGCCTGATTGGGATTCTCTTTCTCTCTCTCTCTCCGTCCCTCCCACACTCCCTCTCTCTCAAAAATAAATAAACTTTAAAAAATCCCCCAATCAGATGGTTTAGTTCTCACAACTAAGTCTGTTTCACTCACATTTCCTCATTCAGAGTGACCAGGAAATATGTCCAGTCCTTTTGCCCATCCCTTACTCTAAGAACGCAAAGTGATGGCAGCAAGTGCTGCAAATTGCAAAGGCTGATGTGACCTTCCAGATCATATCAGGCCACCTATTCTGAAATACCAACATACCAGAGCCAGAAAAAAAAAACTGAGCTAAAACTGAAATAAAATCCTGGGATAAAGTTACTTTGAAAATCCACAGATACAGGCACCAGGCCTTCAGGGTTCCAAGCATCACATAATTTTCCTTTCTGCCACTGAATGACACTTGCTAGATGTCCACCTCCCAATGTCAGAAACGTTATTTTATTCGTAAGCATGAGGTCAAGTTTACAAACACCTTACTTGACTATCATGGTATATCTTAGCCAAACTATCCTGCAGGCCACAGAACCTCAGAACCCAGAGCACAAAAATGAAAAACTGGGCAAATAAGACCACAAGCCATGTGAGTGAAAAGAGAAACAGGAATGCAGTGGGGAAAAGCCCATAAAGGTGCATGGGTGAGAAAGCAGGGCTCATGCTCCATGCCATGCAGAGGTGTGGTCCCCATGAGCACACGTGAAGCCACTGGGGCCCAGACGAGGAGGGAGGAAACTGCCTCTAGTACTCAGACTCACACTGCTGGATTGAAGAGGACCGGCTTCCTTACACTGGCCCACAGGACCCTGACAGAGGCAACAACACACTTTCACAAACCAGAAATGGAGCCTCGTCTAGCAGAACTCTCAGACTGGACTGAGGAAGGCACACATCAGGCTCCAGGCTTGGCAGGGACACGCTCCAGGGCATGACCAGAATGAGGCTTAGCACCAGCTTGCTGTGCTCCTTCCAGCAGGCACTCACATATCCTGCATGGGTGGGCGCCCCACATGCACTGTTAACATGCCACTTCCAAGCACACTAACAAAAGGGCACCATGCAGACAGCAAACATACAGGAGAATCAATGGTTCATGCCTTAAGTCTAATTAAGACAAAACATTTTGTACTATTGCTTTGGAAAAGCATGCTATTGATTCACAGGCCGGCTTAATCCGGCTTTTAACACTTGATATTTTAGCAGCCCTTCCAGAGTTCCCAGGCAGCTCAGCTTTGCACTAAACGACACTCCCAGCACATGACCAAGATGGCATGTTCCTCAAACCAGAATGCCAGGGCCAGGCATCAATGAATGGCTTTCCCTTTAAAGCAGCTTTCCATGGGCAGCTCCTCCTCGCACACGGCACCCCTTTTCCCCAGGAGCTCTTTCATGGTTGGGGGTGGATGATGAACTGTTTCTGTGTCTCACTTTTACTCTGGGCAACGATAAGATAGGTGTGGCTTGGCTGTGGAGTGACAGCCCCTGGTGTGCAGCCACAGGCAGCATGTCCTGAAGAGGCAGTGGTTTCCTACACTGAGTGCATTTTTGATACTGTGAGCCAAAATGTCCTCATTGCTCTCCCAAAACCTGTCATCAGGAAGGAAGAACGTGAGCCCTGTGTGGATTTTTAAAATTCAGTATATTCAGGAACATTATCCCACATGGGGCAACAGATCATTTTCTCACACACGCGCACACACACACACACACACACACACACGCACACATTCCACAGAGACATGCTTTCTAACCACTCAGTAGAACTGCTCTCAGACATCAGCATGTAAGCGAGTCTGCTCAGCCTGGCCTGGGGGATAGAGTCTCAAAAAGTCACCAAAGCCTCAACAGGACCATTTGGCTCAAACAATTGGACATGGCCCCCAGTCCCCCCAAATCTTGCAGATGCCACTCCACACCCTTCTTCCGGCCAAAACCACCATTACTACTCCTTGGGGAACTTAAACACAAGGTTTTCTGCAGCAAAAATGTCTCATGAGGCTTCCCCAAAATTGGGTGGCATGAAGACCAGATTGCCAGGGAGCAATAGGAGGAAGGTTGGGCTCTATCTCCTGGGCCACATCTCCATCCACACTCCTTAGCAGCTGCCTTCAAGAATGAAGTCCTAGCCAGCAGACAGGAGCCCATCCCGCCAACCACCAAATTTCACTCATTTCATCTCCTACAACTTATTTCATACATTTGGTCACTACCAGTCCCTGAAATGCTCTAAGAATAAAAATGCCCTTCAGTGACA
The DNA here is from genome assembly GCF_018350175.1 of Felis catus. Classification (NCBI taxonomy): domain Eukaryota; kingdom Metazoa; phylum Chordata; class Mammalia; order Carnivora; family Felidae; genus Felis; species Felis catus. The sequence goes on from NC_058370.1 coordinate 51,400,196, forward strand.
CTCATTTTCATCAAGAGAATGAAGGTGCTTAAAAAAACCAACCTCACACAAACGATGTATTTCTGGAGAAGAAATTCAGAAGGGCACACCACAGAAGAGAACACAGGAGGCCCTGCAGCCCCTTTTCCCCAGGGCAGCCCCCCTCCACAAGACCTGTGGGCTCAGGACCCGACAGATCATGTTCTTCCAAGGTCCTTCATTATGACTAGAAATGGGAAGGCCGATTAGGAGTATCTGTGCCAATTTTCAAAGGGAGTTGTTACGTGAAATAACATCACAAATGCCACCCCCAGGTCTTCCTGTGTTGGCTGGAACAGCATGTGCACACAGCTGTCAGGGCAGAGAGGGGTCAGAAACACAGACACCAACATTGACATGGAATCTGAGGGTCACTGTCTATGTGCTGTAACTGCAAATACACATAAAAGAACCCTCTGCCCAAGACCCCTGACTGCTTAGCACCCAGCCTTAGTTTGGGGCCAAGAAAAACCAAGTTCAAATCACAAGTCCACCATTTAACAGCTGGACAACTATTTACAACTATTAACAACAATTCAGGACAGCTATTTAACACTCTAATTCTCAAATGCTTACCCTACAAAGGAGGGCAAATGTCCCCTCCTTCCAGGGTCGCTGCAAGCATTGAGAGGCACACTGTGGGACACCTCCCTTGCAACTGCCCTGCAACAGCCCCAACCGTGAGAAAAAAGCCAACACTCACCCGTCACCACCCTTCACCGCATACCCTATCTCATCCCCAGGAGGAAACCAGGCCTCACCGCTGTCTCCCAGAGGCCGCTGCTGGTAACAGGAGTACCCAGGCTCACTGGTATTTCTGAAGTGCAGCTCCTGCTCCCTGGGGGCTCAGTGCTGAGTAGAAGAGATGCACAGCCTCCCCTTCCACCCTGAGGGGAGGCCTGTATGTAGGATGCTGGCAACTGGCCACAGGGCTGGAGGAGGGGTGCCACCCTCCTCAGTGGCAGGGTCCAGCAAGGCTCCCCAAACAGTTGAGCTGGAACAGAGTGCCTTCCGATGGAGGGAAGGCTGAGGGCCCAAGCTCCCAAGTGGGAAGACCACTGTGTTGGGAATGGGAAGGCAGGGAGCAGAGCTAGGCCACAGTCCCTAGGTGTCTTCACAGAATGCACCAGCCACTTTGGGAAATCTTTTCAATAATCTTTCAGAATTTATCATCCAACTGCCTTCAGCCCTGCCACCTGTGAACCAGCCCTGGGCCAAACCTTGACATACGCTCTGTCTGTGAACACAGTTCTGTGTAATCTTCCCCCCCAACCCCTGCACAGAGTTATTCTTACCCCTTCTCTCAGAGGAGGATCCTGGGCTCAGTGAGATCACAGAACCCCCCAACAGCATCACCACTGACCACCAGGTCTCCACCACGCCTTCCCTGTGGCCCCTAATGAACCTGCCTGAGTCCCACTGGGACCTCCCATTCGGTGGCCCCTTCCAATGGGTCTGCCTCCAGCCTGCCCTCACCTCACAGTGCACTGACCCTAGAATACATGGAAATGCATGGCTGCGTCTTGATGCAGTTCTGCATCTTTCTCCTTTGGCCTTTCTGGCTACTAAATCATGAAACAAAAATGCAAAGCTAAAAAGTAAAAGAAAATAATCATCTGAATCCACTGCAGAGTAATTAATCCAAACATATGAGTGCACAGACATCTCCATGGTAAAGACAGGTGCTGGAGTGAGTTAAAGAGCTCCTGCACTATCTACTCAGCTGACAGTCCCCAGGCCCACATGGCAAGCCTACACCTTCCCAGCCCTCCCACTCAAGGTTCTGGTTCTAAAGTCCAGGGCAGCCCTGCTGCAGCGAACCCAGTGCCTTCCTGATGCGGTCACGCACTGGGAACCGTGGAACAGACTGGGAAGGCAGCTCACACACCCACTGGCATACACCCATGATTTGGCATCTCAGCAAAACCCGAGTCCACTGCTTCCCCCAGGTGGATTCTTCTGGTTAAGAAAGAGCAGACAACTTGTGCTATCAGTATGGCTAAATAATGTAATGTGATCTACACACCTACACAAAGTATCTCTCTCCCTTCATTAATATGTAAAGGAAAGATGAAGATTTAACCCTGATGAACACACGTGGCAATAAGATAAAATAAAAATAGCTGCTATCTGTCACCAATCAGAAATTGTTCTCTTGGGAAGGTAACAAAGAAAGAAAAACTGTACAAACAAGCAAGCAGACAAAAGCTTCTTCCCTCCCTGGGATGTAACACTATTGGAGATAGGCACCAGCCAGGACCTGGCGAGTCGGGTTCTCCTGGCATTCCCTCTGACACCCGCCAAGAAGCAGCATCTGGAACCCGAGCATTTCATCACCTCCAAGGCCACAGTGGCTTCTCCCAGGGCTCCTGCTCCCCACACTCACAATGCCAGCCACAGCCTTTCAGCTCCAGCCACATGGCCATCTCTAGGTTCTGCCCCCCCACCCCCGGAGGCAGGAAATGTCTACTTTACCCTACCTCCCAGGACGTTCTGTGTGCCTCCCTCCTCCACATCCCCACATGGCACTGTGCTCCACTACCAAATAGTGGGGGTGCTCCAGGATGGGTGGCGTGCTCCCCCACAGCCTCCCACGATCTGTGTACTTCCTCTACCCCAGTCCCAACCCTGTGAACTGTGTATCCCCTGCCATGGTCTTTGTACCACCCCCCCCAAGTCCCAACCCTGTGATCTGTGTACCTCCTGCCATGGTCTGCATATTCCCCTCAACCCCAGCACCCAACCCTATGTTCTCTGTGTGCCCCCCCCCCCGCCATGGTCTGTGTACTCCATAACCCCCAGGCCCAAACCTGTGGTCTCTGTGTCCCTGCCATGTTCTGTGTAATCCCCTTAACCCTAGTCCCCAATCCTGGGGTCAGGATGATTGGTATGCTCATCTGCACAGAATCACCTTGCAAGTTTGCTTTTTGAATCTGCAGCCATTCCATCATCATGGAAACCAGAGACAGAGTCTTTTGATTTAGCTCTATCCTGAATCCAAGAACTATGGAAAATTTGGCAGCTGCTCACTCAAAACACATTATGTTCAGATTAAATGTAGTACTTTTCAATGAGAAGACCTACAGCTTGATTAAAAAGGTTCCCATCCTTAATTCCCAGCAGTAAGACACCCATCATCATTCCTTCATACAAGTCCTGCTCCACCAGACAGCTGAGAAATGCATTTCCAGACTCAAATTCAAAAGAACTGCCCTGATGCACCTGGTGTTCATGTGCTTGACAGGGAGACCACAAGGAAGTCCATTCTGGGAATGCTACATCTGCGGAGCAGGGTAAAGCCATTCTCTCTCCTCACTTTTTTCATCCAAGCAATGGAATTCATGATAGAGAATGAAGTGGAGCAGGGAAGGGGCAGGAGGCATCTGAAATCACTCCCACCTAAACAAAACTCCAACAGAGGATTAGTGACAGCCCAGGACTGTATCAAGGTGGGAGTCCAGTTCTGACCACATGAGTGACAGCTGTACCCTTTCCTCTTACTCAATGATCTCCATCTCTGTCTCTCTGTCTCTCTCTGTATCTCTCCAGTGTAGCTCAGTAGTTAGGAGCATTAGGCTTTGCAGTTGCACAGAACACCTTTGTCCCTCCACTTCTGTGGGGTGCACCTCTCCACTCCTTGACATTGGGCTTTGGACTCAGGGCTCCACTGACTTGCTTTGGTTAAGGGGACACTGCACAGGTCTGTATTTGAAACTGCATCACCATTTCTACCTAGATGGCCCCATGTAAGTTCCTAATGTCCAGCACTTCAATTTCCCCATTTGCAATGAATAGAAGTTATCTATTTCCAAAGGCTTATTACACACAGTACAAGATAATTTATAATGGACATAGTACAGCTGGACACACAGTTGGTGCTCAATAAATGGAGAGAGAGAAGGGATTCTTGTACAAACAAAATCTGCAATACTCTCAAACCACAAATTCACAGCCCATTTGGGGAAAATCCCACTTCAAGTTATCCAGACACATACATCATGCAGGAACTCACCTTTGTTTTTTGTTTTTGTTTGATGTTTGTTTATTTTTGAAGGAGAGACAGAGTGTGAGCTGAAGTCAGAGGCTTAACCAACTGAGCCACCCAGGAGCCTAGGGACTCACCTTTTAATGCTAAATAGCAGGAAAGTTGTTCATACTTCCCTATTGTCTCAAAGTAATCTTTTGAGATTATTTGGCTGGTCTATTGGTGTGAAGTTTTTGAGCTTGAAAACTCTTTACATAAGGTTTTAGAGGATTGGGAAATTGGATACCTGCATTTCATTCCTACTGGGGCTAGCACTGGATCACAGTCAACCCCCGAATTGGTCAACAAGGACTCAGAAAGGGACTCTGCTTTTCCTTTCCCACTGCTGACTGTCCACTAGGCTGATGACTCTGCCTTACCACGAGTGTATGGCCATGGGGCACGGGCCAGTGGCAGGCAGGAACACTGCTCTCTACAGCCTTCCAGACACACTGCCACCAACCTTCTGTGGGACCTCAAGCAAGTCCTCCCCATGCCTGGGCCTCAGTTTTTCCTTGCATGTAAAATGAGATGGTTAACTGGGAGACCTCTGGGCTCCCTTTCTGTGCTAACATGCGAGGATTTTATGCTGAATTCTCAAGGACCAGTTACTTCGTGTTTCCTATGTCTTTTCTTCCCTCCACCAGCACAGATCATTAAAGTTAATTGTGGATGTCAGCTTTTTATGATTCTGACTGAGCACTGTGGCAAGAAAGAAGGAGTCTCCAAAAAGCACAGAAAAAGAACTATCTTGTATTCTGGGATAGAAAGAATAAGAAGCGGGGAGTCTGTTTAGCATTGTCAAGTACAAAATCTCTACCACTCCTACTCCAAAGAAGCACAGCCCAAGAAAAGCTGTGACCTCGGGAAACTGGATATAACTTCATTCAGGTTTCATTCAGCTTGCTGGTTCATTTGTTTGTTCGTTTTCTTTGCTTCTGTTTTTGATTATATTGTTTTCTTTTTCTCTTTTCTTTCTCTTTCTTTGGTACAGAAAGAGCAAATTTTCAAAAAAAAATTTATTCTATTTTATTTTCTTTATTTTATATTTTTTAATTTTTAACTTAACTTTTTTTCCTTTCCCTTTTTTGTCTTTTCTTTCAAGCCTCTCTCAATAAGCATACCAAAACACACCTAGAATCTTGCTTATTTTATTTGATTTTGCTTTGTTTTTTTATTTTTTAATTTTTATTTTTAATTTTATTTTTTTTTCTTCCTCCAAAATGACAAGCTAGAGGAATTCACCCCAAAAGAAAGAACAGGAAGTAATGATGGCCTGGCATTTAATCAACATAGATATAAGATGTCTGAACTAGAATTTAAAACCATGATTATAAGAATACTAGCTAGATGAAAACCTGTGACCTTGAGACTAGTTGTTTTTGGTGCCCTCTTACCTTTCACCCACCAGCTTCCCAGTGGCCCCCAGGGGCTCACACCCCAATTCCCACTACAGAGCAGGCTGTGCCACTCTCTCACACTATTAAGAGACCCCTAACCCTCCTCCTCAAAAGCAATTCCCCCATCCTCTCTCACTGGCCCTGGCTCTAAAGCTGCTGAAAATCAATCTGAGGAACCAAAGAACTGGCAAACAGGAATGTCTGTAATGTTTGGTGTCACTGCTCCTGAGTTTCAAAGGAAACATAAGAGGATAGGAGCTGTAGAAGTAGGAAATTCGAATAACAGAATTCCCCAAAAAAGTGTGGTGAGGACATTTCTGGGAAAAGGTGAGGGGGTGGGGAAGGAATGCATCTTATTTCCTTGAAGTCCCCCCCAAATAGGCGACTCTGTGTACTCCTCACTCCAGCCCTGGACACACAGACCATCAGTGAGGAGCAGTGATTTCTCCCCTGCCCAGAGCCTCAGGGCTCTCGCCAATATCAGAGTGAGGTGGAAAAAGACCCCCAAAGGCAGTGAGGCCAGAGACAGAGGTGTCCCACTGGGCAATGCGGCCTCCACAAGATCAGCAGCCTCACATCTTCATTACCCCTTTCTCAGCCACTAAAATCCTTGCATGGTTGTCTGCTTTGAAAAAGCAACAGAGATGGTATAAAGGATTAGAGGGAAATCACGTCCCTTCAGAAGTGAACAAATCTCTCAGCGAGCTAATTAGCACAGAATATCTAATCCTCTTCCCAAAATGCATGCATGGAATCTGGACCACAGTTCTCAGTCTCCTGCTCAATAGCACATGGATGACCTTCTGGGTGATAAAAGTATCTGCCACAAACTTAATGGCCATGCAGTCCTCAAGACCCCCTTTGTTTCTTTCATGCTTCACACCATGCAGATAAATCACTTCAAAGTCAAGCACGTGCCCACTGACTTTGGGATGAGGACATGTGCAAGCCGAGATGTTCAGTCTTCCCTTTATTGCTGAAAAGTACATGTTCATTCAGTGCCTGGATGGATTATTACACAGCAAACATTCTTTGCTCCCTCCACTTCTGTAGGGATGCACTTCCCAACCCCTTGGGTTTGGGCTTAGCCACATGGCTTGCTTTGGCTAAGGAGATACTAATGGACAAGATATAGGCAAAGACTTGAAATGGGTTTAAGCTAAGCATAGGTGGGCTTGCTTTCTTGAAGTCTTGCCTTCTGTCATGAGAATGTGGCTCAAGTGGCTGCAGGTCAAGAGAGGCGAAAGTCAAATGCAACAGAAACTAGACCCAACTACAGGCTGAAGTCAAGGCAAACATATGTCAACCAACATTCACAATGAATTAATGGTAAATGCTCACTGTTATATGCCAGGGACTCTTGGGGTAGATGTTATGCAGCATTATTGGGGCACTGGCTGATAGATTGTACCATATTCCTATATCACATGGTCAGCCTTCACCACTGTCAAATCGATGTGTCTTATTGTCAGTCATGGGCCTTTGTTCACTGGCACATTTACTTTAGTTGAGCAGAAAGTAATGAACATCAAGATAGAAGAAGAAATGCCATATTCTCTCAGAAGTATCATCACCACTACAAATTGAAGAGCCCCAGCTCGAAGCTTCTTGGGCCACACCTGTTATGGGTACTAATCTATTATTTACATGTGCCAGCCAGTAAGGTATCTACTGTGGACCCACAAAACATCTTCCACAAATGAATACAGATAAAATAGTCCAGGAAAATTACTGAAGTGGCTTTAAGCAAAAGAAATACACTCATCATTCATTTTTATGAGAAAAAAAGGCTAAGCTACTTGGCCACTGTTTCTCCATTTTTAAGATGTGAGACCATTAGGCAGAAGAATGCAGTTTCCCAAGTATTCATTTCCCCAAACCTAAGCATCCATCCACAGCTATGCTTGGGGTCAGTGATCCTGCTGCCACACAATAGATCTGAGGTTTCTCATGAATGAGAGGTGTCCCAAATGGGAGAGATGGAGTCCCAACCCCAGGATTGACTATTTAATTCAAAGTTAATTCTGAGCTGTCCTGCAGAGCAGTACAGGCAATAAATATTGACAGTAAATATAGTAAGTCTCAGGGAGGCACTTTCAAGTGAATCAACTGCCAGTACTTGGTATTCCGTGGACTGTTCAGAGGTGCAGGTAGCTGCTAAATGCCCTAACAGAAGTAGGGCTCTTCACAGAAGATAATAAATCTTATGAAATTACACAGTCATAGTAATTGAGAGCATGAAGCTTATTTCCATAACTGAGTCATGGGTCACATAAAAAAAATCTTAAATAAAATGACACTAGGGAAAAGAATCCATTCAAAATCCAATTAAGCCATTATCAGCAAACCTCAGTAATTCCAATCCCAGAGTCACATTTAGGTTATAGCACAGATGCCAGTGAAAAATTTAAAAATCCAAAATGGCAGCACCAACATGACTAAACTTCTGGGAATCCATTTCTAACAAAATAATGAAGACATACTGAAGGCCTAACCCCCCTATTCAAGTCCTATATGTTCTACAGAGCTGAGGGGCAGCCTGTGCAGAGCTGACTCCACATTTATTCCCAGAACCCAGAATGGTGCTTGGCACTTAATAGTTGCTCAGTGAGAGCCTGCTAAATTATGTCCATTTATTTGACATTCCTTTCAAGAAGAAGAGTGTTCTGAAGCTAAGTACTCCCCATCTTAAACTCCCCCCCAAACATGAAGGTTAGCCAAATGTTTCATACTTCATGTCTTCTGTCCTCATTTTCTTCTCCTGTCAATTTAGATTATTTTATCTTGCTTAACTGTTTTATTTTTTATAAGGCATCTTACATCTTTTCAGGAACAAGGTAGTATATATACAAATAAATCAAAACTGACTTCTCCAGATGCAAACAACAGAGGAAGTTGATACATCAGCAATACTAGAATAAAGGTGATTTTTTTTTTCAGGTGTTCTCTACCTGACTTAGACAATATGCTTAGGCCTGTCCAACTGAGCAAAGAACTCATAACATAATGATAGTAGTTGCATCACTGTTTCACGAAGTAGTAATCGTTTCATTGTATACACATAACACTACAAGTTTTCTTCAGTTGTGGCATCCATTTCACAGATAGAGAAGATAAAGTACTGAGTGACTGGAAGAAGCCCTTCTTCCATGTAGCATTGACAGGGCCAAGGCTTCAAGCTCTCCATGGGTACTGGAGGGCATTTATATTCTTTAGATAGGCCTGAACTCTGATAAAGTCTTACTCAGGCCACTGCCACTGGGCTTGCCTCCCAAACAGCTGCTGTGTTTATTGAGGGAAATATATCTGCCATCAATTCCATTCATGTCCCAAAGATGTAATCCCATATCAAACCTAATCATGACACTTTTCTAGCTAGAGCAAATTATTTTTTATTCTTGTAAGTTATGAGAGCTTTACCATCTCCAAGAATACTCATATTTGCACGTTTGGTGATGTGGAAATATGTTTGTGCTCACTCTGCCTTTAGTTGAATACCTGCTCCTGCAGAGCCAGACGTCAACTGTGGAGAACAATGGGCTTCCTCACTCTTACCCTTGGTAGGTTCAGCCAAAGGATGCCCTCAACCATCTCCAGGTCAGAATCACTCTAGTCTGAGGAGAGCAGACACCATGTGAATGAATGGTTGTTGAGTTACTTTCTGACAACCGACCATGAAACCCTCCCTAGAATGAAAACACAGGGCCCTGCCATCGGATGAAATGGGAGTATGTTTTGTCTTCCCACACCCGGCTGTAACTGGCGTGTGCAATAAATCCATTCCATAAATGAAGCCAAAGAATGTCAGATTGTAATGAATTTTCCTCTCCATAAACCTAGAGTGGACTTAAAAACCCAACCGACCTTGAAGGGAAAAGCCTAGATCCTATTACCAGTTCCCCCTGAACTCTTCAGACCTCTCCAACTGGTGCCTCGCTCCATAAACTATCATTAGCAAGGGAAGCAGGTAGGTGGCTCTGCTGGAGAGGAAGGGAGGCCAGCAAGAAATGGCATGTAGAATGAGGTTCTTTAAAAACAAATGCCTCAGCTAAACTTGGAAGTGACAACTATCCCACAAGGCAGGAGAGGAAAAAGATGGGTGTCAGGGGATGCAGGTACAATTTGAGTGGTTATCAATTGATTTACTTCTTTATTATTAAGATTTCTAGACACCTCCATCATTTGCAACAACCTACAGCCCCCAAATAAAGAGCACCCAAAATCTGTGAGAAAATCTGCTGCCCTATAGCTTATGGAGCCTGGAAAGTCTGAGAGGGCAGGGGCTGTTGACTTTCTCAGGAGCTCAGCCCCTTGAAGCCACTGGCCCAGAGTAGAGACCCTGCAACCCTCCTTAGATCACATTAACAAGCACTCAGGTAGACATCAGGGGCCAGGCATGGTTCTAAGCAACTTGCCAATATTATCATAAACACATAAAGTGAAATCTGGCCATCTGATTTCCCCTGGGATGCCCCAAGTCTCTCCTTCTTCTCAGGATCAGAAAAGAGGGCAGGGTGAATATGTATCTCATTTGGCAGCCCCTGGGGCCTCCCCATATTGCATTAAAGTATGTTAAACATATTCATGTTGATTATCCAAAGCTTCATGAAAGGTTAAACTCGGGCTCCTTGTTATTGCTGGCACAAGGCAGTCGAGCACAGAAAGCTTTTTTTTTTTTTTTTAAATAATGGATGTTGTTCTGAGTGGATGCTCAGACAGGATAATTTTATATTATTTGTAAAGGCTGAAGTCATATACAGAAGGTATTACGGTAATCTATAAATATTATCATGTAAGTGGTACTAAAGCTAGCTTTTTTTACTGATATGAAATTCATGTAACATAAAATTAACCATTTTTAAGTAAACAATTCAATGGCATTTAGCACAGTCCCAATGTTGTACAACCACCACCCCAGCTAGTTTCAAAACATTTTCATCATACCAAAATAAAACCCCATATTCATTAAGCAATTATTCTTTGTCCCCCCATCCTGCCCCATTCCCTGGCAACCACTGATCTGCTTTCTATTTCCATGGATCTATCTATTTTGGATATTTCACATAAAGTTGACCCTTGAACAACATGGGAGTTAGGGGAACTGATCCCCCACAACTTTTGACTCCCCAAAACTTAACCACTAATAGCCTACTATTGACCAGAAGCCTTACTGATAACAAACCATCAATTAACACGTATTTTGTATGTTATATGTATATATACTATATTCTTACAATAAAGTAAGCTAGAGAAAAGAAAATGATTATTTTTTAAAAATCATAAGAAGGAAAAAGTACACTTACAATACTGTGCTGTATTTATTTGAAAAAGATTTGAAGTGCCTGGGTGGCTCAGTTGGTTAAGCATCTAACTCTTGATTTCAGCTCAGGCCGTGATCTCATGGTTTGTGGGATCAACCCCCACGTCAGGCTCTGTACTGACAGCGCAGAGCCTGCCTGGGATTCTCTCTCCCTCTCTCTCTGCCCCTCCCCCACTTGTTCGCTCATGCATGCTCTCTCTCTCTCAAAATAAATAAACTTTCTTTTAATATTAAAAAAATGACCCACAGATATGTGGGCATGCACACAGTTCAAACTTGTGTTGTTCAAGGGTCAACTGTGCCAAATGGAATCATACAATGGGTAACATTTTGTGACTGGCTTTTTTCAAACATAATGTTTCAAGGTTCATATAAGTTGTAGCATGTATCAAGTACTTCACTTCTTTTCGTGGCTGAATAACATTCCATTGGATGTGCATTGGCTGAATAACATTCCATTGGATGTGCATTCCACAATTTGCTTATCCTTTCACTCATTGATGGACACTCTGGAGCCACTGTGATTAATGCTACTATATACATGAGTGGTCAAGCATGTGTTTGAGCACCTGTTTTCAATTATTTGAGGCATATATCTAGAACTAGCTTTCGATGCACAAAATACCCAATGTTATAATGTGTTCAGGACCAATAAGCTTGAAATCTCAAGTCATCAATGTTTGTTCCCAGGGATGGTGAATGTTCAGCTTTCCAATTAACTGAGTTCCTAGAAGGTTTCTAGAGCTACAAGATCACATTTGCTCCAGTACTTACTACAAGCAACGTGGCTCAACAAAACAACAAAGATAATAGTAATAGCAATAACGATAATAATGATAATTCTAATAACACACAGAAGGTAATAGCTCCTGATACTTACTGCTGAAGTCAAGTGCTATATATTCAGTACTGTACCTGTCATACTACTACCATTACTGTTGTGTATGGAACAAGTCATGTGGCCTAAACCCAGCCCTACCACCCCGACCACTCCAAAGCCCAGACTCTTAACTGTAGGCCACTTTTTCCATTTCACATCAAGCAACCCAACCAGAAGCAAGCAGTATCTATGTTGAGTACTTTCTGGATTTCAGTCACAGCCTACATTCCCCTGCCATCACAGGAAGGGAAATCTATGGCTTGGGGTATAACATCCTACTCTACAGTGTACTGGACCTTAGAAACACCCCCACCACCACAGAATTACATGTGTTTAACATCTGTCAGCATTATGAAACCATGAGCTCCAGATGAGCAGGGACCTGCCCCTGCCCCACTACCAAACCCCCAATACCTACACGATGCCTGGAACTCTGCATGCATTCACTGAGCATGTGCTGAAGGAGTGGAGCTGCATTAAGCTATTCCCCTATTGGCATATCCTGCGTATTCTTTACTCATTATATCCAACCTCATATACCTCTGAGAAGCAGACATGGGTCAATACATCCCCTTTATGACCTTGCTTCATCTCATCCAGGCTTCAGGACTTCTCTAGGGACACACTCCCCCTAGGCAGGTCCAGGAAAAACTCTGCCTCAGGGCCCTGTGCCCACCAGACCTTGCTGCTTACAGCAACACATGAACCTGGCCGTCCCCAGCCTGACAGGTGGTAAAACAAGCATGTAATAATCCTTAGAACAGGCCTATGACCTTGCGAATTAATGAGCAGTGCCTTCAATTCTCATACAGGTCATTTAAAAATCAGACCTAAGTCACGCCCCAGACAGTCATCCCAAACTAATTTTTCTTCAACCCTAAATACTCAGTAAACAACTTTGTTGGACACTGTATTATTCTCTATCCTATTGGTAAAACTAAAACCAATTTTTAAGTGGCCATTTTTTCCCTCTTTTGATTTCTTCTAGTAGTTTAATAGGGAACAAATGAACCCTCTGAGATTCCCTCACTGTGGAGGTTAGCATGTCCTGATTCGGGGGGACATTAAAGAACATTTGCTAGTGGAAGAAAGTGAGCCACAAAACCTGCGAACACCAAACCTGATGTCACACCATGTGCCACAGGATTTATTTTTATTGAGATGCATTCATTTGGGCTCCTGATCCCCTCACTTACCCACCTTCCCCAGCCAGTTTTATAACCACATGAGATCTTTGATACCCCACAAGAAGGTGGGAGCATGAACATCTGCCCCTTCCCAGACCACAAACAGCCAGGGCTGCACTGTCTCCATGACTACTACAGACTGATGGTCAAGGAGATTATCAGTGACTATATTTAGGTCTAAAAGCAGGTGTTTTTTACTCACTTGAGACAGGATTTTCAAAGGTACAAAAGCTACTTTCAGCCCAGACGCTCTCACTAAGAGAATGCAAACAAGCCTCCAGTGCTGGTGGTGAACAGGCAGGCAGAAGGTCTCCTCACTGGCCCCCACCCCATGGAACATGGACACCACAAAACCCATCAAGAGAGCTGACTGCGTGAGTGGGACCCTGCCATGAGTCTGGGCATAATCTGCTTCTGCGACATTCCTTCCAGCTCAATTATTCAGAAGCTCTTGTTTTTCAGAGGTGGCATTCCTCACAGGATGTGGAACCATCAGCTCCCAGAAGCAGGTTTTGATGCAGCAATTGCTAGAGATTTGGCCTAGAAAAGCAGGCAGCTGTCTAATAGGAAAAAGACGATCAGACAATCAGTGGGGAAAGGCTCAGGGAGGTCTGAACCTCAGCTAAGTCTCACCCCTCAGACGATCGCCACTTCCACTAACCCAGAAAGCTGGTCAGAGACAGATGGGGCTGCCCTGGCTAGTGGGTGGCATGGGGCATGGGTCAGGACAGCACCACAAGGTCACTCAGCCAGTCAGCACTCACCTATGCACCTGAAGGTTCCATGATCTGAACTGGATCAATTAGCACCCTGAAACAACAGGTAAGAAAGAGAATCCCAGGCTGAGAACACTTGTGGAGAGCCATTAGAATTTCACTTCCTCCTATGGACTAGCCCAGCCATTTCCAATAATCAAGTCACAGGATAAACATATTCTGTTCAGAAACATTTTATCTTAGGTGTCAATAATGATAGCACAGAAGTCTATGATGTCACACAGGCTTTGCTGTGCAAACAGGCAGTGAGTAGCAGTGGGGGAGAACTTGGGGTGAGAGCCTCAATGCAACCCCATAGCTAAACATCAAGCTACACTGGTGACTGAATCACACCCCCTCCAGGGAGTCCTGGCCAAGATGTGATTTTGACTACCAGTTTATAGTCAATTTCAAGGGTGTCCAAAGAGGTCTTTTCTCTGCTACTTTCGTGCTGGCTGGTAGCAAAATCTTCCACTGATTTCAGGGAAACAAGCAATATGGTCTGAATCAATTTTTTTTAAAAACTTTTTTAATGTTTATTTATTTTTGAAGGAGAGACAGAGCATGAGCATGGAGGGGCAGAGAGAGAGGGAGACACAGAATCCAAAGCAGGCTCCAGGCCCTGAGCTCTCAGCACAGAGCCTGATGTGAGGCTTAAACTCATGAGTCATGAGATCATGACCTGAGCCGAAGTTAGATGCTTAAGTGACTGAGCCACCCAGGCGTCCCTGAATCAATTTTTTTAAAGCTCATATCCAAAAAACCAACCACTAAATATTTTACTGTGTTTTTGAGCTTTTTATTTTATGTTTTCTTTGCACATCTATCCAGCTTTCCCATGAGAGGGGTTAAGTTTCTCTGAGGAAAGTATCGAAAACACAGAGAAGTCTACAAATATCACACAAGCAAGGCAGGAGGATCCCAGGGGCTGAGCAAGTCTTCTCTGGAGCAGCTCTTTCTTGGCTTCCTGTCACTTTTCCATTTCAAATCAACACACCTTGTTTTGTTGATTAGCAAACACTCCAGGAAGACAGGTGCCTGCTGTTTCTCAGCTCAGGCTCTCCTGCTTCTCCATGATCACTGGCTGGAAATTTCAGGTGGGAAGCAGTGAAGGGAAGATGGCCAGTCTGAGAGGAAATCATACTCAGGACGGTGGCAGGCATATAGTAAACATCCAATAAATGGTGACAAAAAAATTGAATAAAAATTAAAAAGAAATTGTGATCCAGGTATAAGATGAAATAAGCCACAGAAAGCCCAGCCTGCATCTTCTCCCCCTGCTCACTAGACAGGCACCAGATAGGGTTCATTGCGGATTACTTTGTCACACAGTCCTAACAAAGTTCTGTGGTTTGGTTTTCCCTGGGCAGGTATGCCGTGCCTGGCCCAGCATCCCCAGCGAGGGAGAGATAAAAGCTGTGCCTGGCCCAGCATCCCCAGCGAGGGAGAGATAAAAGCTAGTAACAGCAGGAGTTAAGTCAGTGAATCAGGGCTGATCCCCCAAGGAAGTTCCAGACACCATCCAGGGAGGCCTGGAGGCAGGCTAAGATGCTGACAGCTGCTTAGCACCCATTCTGCATCCCTGTGGAGCCCACACTTCCATGGTGTCCTGTGATTATTACGACCAGCTCTGACTTGCCGTCCTGGGCTTTGGTTGCCAATCACAGGCAGCCTCTGCTCATGAAAGTCACGAGGCTCTGAGTTCCAGGGGAGGCAGCAGAAGCAAGAGGAAAGTTTCCCTCTTGTGGCAACCAGAGGCTTTCTGGGCAGCCCTACAACCCCTGACCACCCCACAGAGTTGCCTGTCCCTCCACATGCAGCTTCCTGCTTTCTGAAGGATCACCCTTCCCATGCCCAGGAGATCCCAAGGCAACCAGAGACTCACCCTCAGGAGGACACATGTCAGGTGTTACAGCGTAACTTATACCCCCTCCACATCTTCCTTCTGACTAGCTACATGCTGTCCCAATTCGCCATCTGAAATCCAAACCACATACACCTTGGCAGGGAGGTGATGGCAGGGGTAGAAGAGGAGGCTTGGCCCCTCTTCCCCCTGGCAAGGAACTGAACACACTGGGGGGAAATGTCTGCTATGCTCACAGCATTTACTTCATTCAGTGTTGGGCAGATCTGATCTTTGAGGCACTTCAATTTGTAACCTATTAAGTATTTCATCACGTTCTCTTCTCTAGTGCTTCATTAATTTTCTGTACTGCCAAGAATTCTCTCTCTATGCAGCTGGCTTATGAGTCCCAGTTACATTTTGCTTTTTTGCCATGAGACAGTGGGACTTAACCAGATTTCTTGAGTCTTGGTCCCAATTCTTAAAATGTGCAAGTATTTTGGCAACTATATTTCTCTGGTGCTTAGAATCAGAAGCAAGGGGGAGCTGGCTTTTCCAAGGGTTAACATGAGGAAATTGTAGAGCATAGCCACCCAAAAAGAAACCCCAGAATGACGTGCTCAATACAGCTGTGAAGATATATCAACATTTTGTTGGAGGACTTCCCTCTATTCCACCAAGGGAGTGGCAAGGTTATCCAATTTGCTGCCATCATTCTTGATTTGTGATAGTCATTCTATATCACTTCCAAAAAATTATGAATGAGAACTCAGAAACCCAATTCCATCCCCAGTAGCCTCTCCCAAGACCCAAGTTAAAGAGAATCCATTGTTTGACCCCTCTGGCCTGCCTCTGAGGCACACACTTCCAACAGCCTCATTTCAAAACCCCAAATATGGCTTCTATGCCATGTGTTTATATAAGATAACAGCATCATGGAGTAAGGAAAAAAAGCTGTTGCCTGGAGATGGAGTGCTTGATAATTATCATCACCAACATCACAGCATGTTTAATGGCTTAAGAAGTCCTCATTGGACATTTGTCCAAAAAAAAAAATCCCAGAGGAAAAAAACCAACCCCATTTTACTACTGCATCAAAAAGAATAAAATATCTGGGAATAAAATTAACCAAAGAGGTAAAACTTCTGTATATTGAAAACTGTAAGACATTGATGAAAGAAACTGAAGAGGACACAAATAAATGGAAAGACACGTTGTGCTCATGGATTAGAAGAATTAATGTTACTGATTTATCCAAAGCAATCTACAGATTCAATGCAATCCATGTCAAAATTCCAATGGCATTTCCACAGATATAGAACAATTATAAATTTATGAAACCATAAAAGTCCTTGAATAGCCAAAGCAATTTTGAAAAGAGAAAGCTAGAGGCATCACATTTCCTGAGTTCAAACGATATTACAAAGCTATAGTAACCAAGACAGTATGGGATTGGCATAAAAACAGACATATACATCAGTGGAACAGAACAGTGAGCCCAGAAATAAATCCACCAATATAAGGTCAATTAATTTACAACAAAGGGGGCAAGAATATGCAATGGGGAAAGGACAGTCTCTTCAATAAATGGTGCTGCGAAAACTGGACAGTCACATGCAGGAGAATGAAACTGGACCACTTTCTTACACCATACACAGAAATAAATTCAGATTAAAGACCTAAATGTGAGACATGAAACCATAAAACTCCTAGAAGAAAGTATGGGGTAAAGCTCCTTGACATCAGTCTTGGCAGTGAGTTTTTGGATTTGACACCAAAGGCAAGGGCAACAAAAGCAAAAATAACTGAGTAAAAAATAATAAATAAAAGAAGGAAAAGAAAGAGAAGATCATTTCAACAATCAGGACTCAGGAATCTCGATTCCATATAAAAATTGTTTAGGGAAGATGAATCATCCCAGCCTGTTACTCTTCCTCTTTCTTTTTTAACATCATAAAAATCAGCAAGAGTGAATATTGAAGGAAGTCTTTCCTGGAGGGCCAACACTTGAGCTTCCCCCCACTTGCTGTTCCCTCCCCATCGTCCTTTGCACTATCCAGCTCCCCCACAGCGGTAGCCAGCACTGAAAGCCAGAGGAAGCAGGGTTCTGCTGACAGGGAGCGAAGACACTCAAAAAAGGAAAGCACAAAAGTCAGATTTTTCATCTTTCTCTTAGAAACACTGATTTTGTCTTTATAAAGAGGAGCCTCGCAGCAAAAGGTATTCTCCTGGTGGGGGCAGTGGGTGTCTCTTTTTTGGTCATCTGTTTCTTCCCTCTACGTACCCAGGACTTTTACAAGCTACACAGTTTTTAACTTTTGGGTTTGTCTGGGTTTTCTTCAAGCTGGTCATGTTTGTGTTTGGCTCCTGCCCTCTTCCTTAATGGGTGACCCCCTCCCATAAATCTAACAGGAAGCCCTGTCTGCTTCCTTGACATGTATTTCCTATTTGGAGGTAGGGAGATTCCTTTAAAAAATAACAAATCCCAGTGCATACAGGGAACATCACCCATAGGAAGGGACTCAGCTCAACCACCTTCCTGACAGATCACCTTCCTGACTTCCTGTCGACTAGTGAGTGGCCCCCATCAGACTTGGGAAGAATTCAGGATGATTTCATTAATAATACATTCCACTATTAATTGATGCTGTTGCTAAGAGAGTAGATCTTAAAAGTTATCACAAGGGAAAAACATTGTAATCAGGTGAGGTGATGAATATTAACTACACTCATTGGGATAATCATTTCACAATAATACATACACCAAATCATTATGTTGTACATCTTAAACATACACAATGCTATATATCCAGTATATCTCAATAAAACTGGAAAAAATATTGATCAATGCTTTTATCCATGTCTGCCCATAGACAGTATGATTTTATTATTTTTAAGTTTCTTTTTTTTTTTTTGATAGAGAGAGAGAAAGACAGAGAGAGAGAGAGAATGGGCAGGGGAAGGGTAGAGAGAAAGGGGGACAGAGGATCCAAAGCAGGCTCTGTGCTGACAGCAGAGAGCCCAACGTAGGGCTCTAACTCACGCACTGTGAGATCATGACCTGAGCTGAAATCAGATGTTTAACCAAGTGACCCACCCAGGCACCCCTGATTTTATTCTTAAGTCTTATAAATATTTTGTAGTTTTGCAAATTAAAAATTGATGTTTACACACATTTGTAGACAAATTGGATCACTCACAGTAACCTTTACCGCTCAGCGGATATAAATCACCCGTCCTTAGCAGTGTGGCTACCTGCAGCATTGGTCTTTAGCTCTGAATATTTGGAGGATGATTAAATAATGTGGGATAAATCTCACAGTGGCTCTCATACATGTGCTCACACATTCACTATTCTTTCTTGTTTTTTTTTAATTGAATAAATCACAATTTAGTTGTCCATTCTACTTTTAATGTACATATTGGTATGTTGTTAATAAAGCAAGCTTCAGGCCACATCGCCACTCAGTAACCAAGGGAAGGAAATGCCTGAAACAAAACCCTCCTAAATCTATTTCTACATTGGCTCCTCAGCTACCTTTTTGAGTGTGAAGGACGCAGAGGCTGTGCCTGCCCTACCTGGAGCAGTGCCATTCATGCAGCCTCAATGTTGGGCACACAGGCACCCTACCCGTCCCCAGTAGTTTAGGGGCCTCACTCGATTTGGGAAAGTGACCAGAGCTGAAGACAGAGAGGAAGGACAGATTAAAGATGCATCCAAGGAAGCATTTCCAAATGTAGGTGTCACTTGTCATGTCCTGTAGTCAGGAACAAGTCTCTTCAAGTCAGAGGATTCTCTAGCTTCAAGCTGCACCTTGGTCTCATGCACTAGAAGGATCTCCTATGACACATGCACACACAGGCTGATGCATGCGCACACACACAAAAGCATGCTTCTGCACTCTGGGACCTGGCAGGTCACTTTTACTTTTTTCAATACTCACAAATATTTTAAACTGAACACATGTGGAACTGGGAGAGATCTGTGGCCCAGCTCCATGGTTTCCACCCTGTCACCCACCTGCTGATATTCCTCACGACCCTCCAGATACCACAGACTAATGCTTATATGCATCAATCTACTGTATTAAATAATTTTTCATTTTTATTGATGAAAAACCTACAGCTGCTCATCATAACTTCTGACTATAACCAGATAACATGTGGCTAAAAATTCAACCCGAAGCGAAGGAACCTTCTGTGTCAGGGTCAGCCGCCTCACTGCAGCAAATGCAGACTTCCCTGGCCCCCATGTACATCATAAAGGAGAGTAGGCACCCTCACCGCCTTTAATGGGACCTGGGCTTTCAGGGACCCTGGGCCAGGCCACTGGCCTCAAATAACTTCTCATTTCACAGAGGAAGCACCCAAGTCCCTGCACTGGGACATCTCTGCCATTACAAGGTACAGGGTATGGGGCTCAACGTGAGTATCTGGCTGATACTTAGAATTATAATGTTTGCTTCCACCATCTCACTTTTAGAGATTTTATTTATGTGAAGAGAAAGAGTGATTAGGGAAAGTCCACTTTTCTCCAATTTTGCTGTATTTTGTTGGCTTTTCAAGTGATTGCTTTTGGGCAGCTGGTAAGCACTTCTGTTAGCTGCCATAGGTCCTTGCCTCCATTTCTTTCTGCCTGGAGACTTTAAATCCTAACACATAGCCCCTCTCCACCCCTTCTTTCCACCAACAATACTCAGAGCTTTCTTAACTCATACTTTTCAAAAACAAGAAAACATAAGCAACCCCATTTCAAAAAGCCACAGGAGCCACAGTCCAAGCAGCCAAGCCCCTCTCCAAGGAACAGGCCTTCTTGCCAAACTGCATGGCACCTGAAGTGCAAAACATGACACTATCCACGGTGCAACCACCCCCCCTTAAATAAACCCTAGATTTCTTGCATGAATGATTTTTCCAGGAAGGGAGTGTGAGATATTTAGAAACATACTGCCAAATGGTAAGTGGAGAAACTATGCATTAGATCTAGAAAGCCCAAAGAGGGTAAGGTTGGGTTGCTCCAGCCCAGGCTGTATGGCTCTCAGCAAGCTCCTCAACTTCCCTGTGCCTCAGTTTCTCATCCACAGAGTGGGGTAATAATGCTGACCTGGGGAGGCTGGGAAGGGCACTGGACATGTCAGGCACAGAAAGCACATAGGAGGCACCCGGCACCCGCAGGCTCATTGTGCATGCCTGCATCATCTCCTTTATAAAATTCACCACCAACAAGACTCCTGACTTCCCACTGGCAGCCTGAGCACCCTGGGTTCTAAATTCTACATTGAGAGCTTATAACTAAGTGTAGCATTGGCCTTGAGACTTCATTCATTAAACAAATTCACCCATCGTTTATCTACTGAGCCTCAACTAAGTGTGGAGCCTGAGGGAGAGGCACCAGGCTTCCTAGTCTCAGCCTCTGGGAGCCTGAGCTGTAATTTCTCCCCAGGCTGACTAAAGCCCCAAGTGAAGTATGAATGACTAGTGTGAGTGACTAGCAGAAAGGTTCAGTCTCAGGTTAAGTGAGCACCCACCAAACAAGGGAGTCTGGGAATGTCCCAGTGCTTTTGCCTACACCCATCAGTTCCGAGGCAGGCAGCAAGCAGCTCGTCTCAATGTCTGAGATGATGTCTGGGTGGGCACTCGGGGGCTCACCAAGCCCATCTCCACTGGGAAGAGGGAAGGCAGTGGAAGGGCTGGGATGGAAGTGGGGCTGGCTGAGGTCATGAGAGGGCAAGGGCTGTGGGGGATGCTGTTTGCACTCCAGGCCCTGCAAGCAGAGGCTCCATGGACTGGCCATAACCTCTGCCCAGGAGGCCCACCCTTCTCCCGTTTCAAACCACCCCCTCCCATGTCCACTGCCTACTATCTCAGGACAGGGCCTCACCCAACAGTGACCACTGACACTGAAGAAATGGCGAAAAGAGGCACAACTCTAACAATGAAAGCCTGGCGATTCTGATGATAACTCAGGCACCTGAGATGCAGGGAGCAGAATTCAGCAAGGGTGTTTTGTCAAGTGCCACAGCATGTGCCAAGGGAGTTGGTGCCAGGGTGCTGAACAGAGTGGGGTGTGTGTGCACATGTGTGTGCAATGGATTGTGTGTGGTATGTGAATATGTGTGGTGTGGTGTGTGTGTGTGTGTGCACATGTGTGTGATAGTTTGTGATGTGCGAACATGTGTGGTGTGAATGTGCACATGTGTGCGATGAACTGTGTGTGTGAATATGTGTGGTGTGTGGTGTGTGTGTATACACACGTGTGTGATTGTGTGTTGTGTGTGACTATGTGTGATGTGTATTTGTATTGGTGTATATGTGTGTGTGTGGTGTATGTGGTGTGTGTGCACACATGTGTGTGATAGTCTGTGTGTGATGTGTGAATACATGTGGTGTGTGGTGTGTATTTGTGTGTAGTGTGTATGGTGTGTATACATGTGTGTGGTGTGTGTATATATGTGTATATGTGTGTGTGGTGTGTATACATATGTGTGGTATATGTGTGTGATATGCGGTATGTTTTTGTGTGTGTGTGGTGTATATATGTGTGTGTGTATGGTGCATGTGTGGTGTGTATATGTGTGTGGTGTGGGGGTGTGTGTGTGGTATGTGGTGTGTATATACGTTTATGTGTGTGTGGTACGGGTATATGTGATGCGGAGTGTGTGTGTGTGTGTGTGTGTGTGTGTGTGTGTGTGTGTGATGATGTGATGTGTGTGTCTGCCCATGCCTGATGATTTCTGTGATGTCCAAGAGGACAGAAGAAAGGCACAGGTGGAACTGTGACATGTGGGTCCCCTAGTGTAGGCAATGACATTTGTCCTCTTGGCCACTCAAGAGATGGTGCAGCTATGGAAAGCCTGCATGCATCCACCAGCAAGCTGCTGGGGGTAACTTCCAGATCTACAAGAAGATTCCTATCTATGCTAAAAGACTGGGGAAACAAAACCTAGGATTAATCTATTTCAAGCTAGTTTTTCCTGACAAGAACTGCCCAAAACTCCACTCATAACTCAAAGTAGGTGACAGTTGGAAAGCCAGGGCATGTGGCAGCCACCATGGAACACTGTAAAACCCCATGCTTGCTGGTGCCATCTCTAAGTGACCCAGGGACACTGCATTGAGGACAAGGCCACAAGGCCACTTTGGACACTGGCACCAGATGTCTTGTCAGAAGGGGTAGAGGTGAGGTCCATTCTGCCGGACCAGGTGGGCGCTGGTCTGGGCACTCAGCAGTCTCTGCAGAGGGTTTCCAAATGCAGTGGTGGGGGCCCTGCTGTCTTAGGGAAGAGGACCAAAGGCTCCCTGCAGGACAGTCACACCCATTCCTAGAAAAAGCACAGGCTCTGAATCAGGGACTGTGATCTGACACTTCTGAGCAGGGATGCCACCTCCCTGGGCATCAGCATCCTGGCAATGGAGGTCAGTGACCATGCCACTTCACAGATAAGAACACCTAGGACAAGGCCGGACACGAAGCAGTAAGCCCACAAACACCACTCAGTCATCAGCATCACCTTCCTGTTTCTCCCCCAAGATGGGCCCTGACCTCTAAAAACAGGCTGAGTGAAATCAGGGTTCTGGGTGGGGTTTGTTTTTGTCCTAAGTTGGTGGGCTTGGGTATACATACATGTAAGTTTCGGGATCTGGGCTGGATGACCACACCACACACTGGAGCACAGCATGTCTCCCAAATGTCAACAAGGAGGGAAGAATGAGCTCTCAGGATACCAGTGAAGTCTAGGGATCACCGAAGGTCTCCTCCTGCACTGCAGCTCTACCTGCTAGCTCTTAGCACATAGCAAACAGGCCAAGTGAGCAAGCCCACACAGGAGAAATCTGCAAAGTGATGAGCCTGGAGGGTAAGGGGAGAAGGTCTGACAACCCAGTCCAGACAACATCCGGTGCTACAGGTAAGAGGCAAGGGTTTGCCACATGCTACAAACACATGCAGACCATGTCCATGCCTCTGAATGTCATGCTGGGTTGAGGAAGACAGTGAATATTTAATCTGAACAGCCCTGGGTGCTAGAGTTCTACTTACTGCCAGAGTGACCACAGAGGCAATCTACCTGCAGCCATGACGAGTGGGAGGACAATGAACTTCTCTTTTCTGGAGAATCTTCTCCCTGCTTCAGTGGGGAGCTGACCTGAGTTATCTCAGAAAGCAGAAATATCCAGTCCACTCACCAGGATAGGGCCAAGGTATGTCTCAATTGGGCCAAAAGCACATTTTCTAGTATGTCAAAGCCATTTCTAGCTAACAAGCTCTAGTTCTTTCTCTTGGCTCCTGGAATCTTGGTGGGCTTTTTACATGAGGCATTCTGATAGCAAATAAACTCTTAAAAAATATACCTATTCATGTATAAAAATTGAGTCTCTAACAAAATCATCTGGGTCTACTGATACTGACTGCTTACTCCATGCTATGGGCACCAGATCACTGGAAAGCCTAGTGGGACACATAGGGATAATGTCGAGGGAGACAGGGAGCACTCACAGACTCAGGGGACAGCTGTGTTGAGGCAGATGGAGGAGCACTAACAGACTCAGAGGATGCATGTCACAGACCATGTGAGGCTCCTAAATCCTCCTGACCAGGTCCTGACATGGCACAGCTGACAGCCCCTTCTAGCACAATCTCCTCCCTGGGAAGCTTTCCAGGGAGAATGAACTAAGTCTATCAACCCACTTTGTTCAGGCAGTGAAAACCTTGAGCAAAGTCTACTTAGCTCCTCATATAAAAAAAATAGAGAGAGAATGAATCTTTCCATGCTTCAGCACTTTAACCCACAAGAGGCTTTTTTTTAAGTCTCCATATTCCAGCCATTTAATTACTCTTTACAAATCTCTGCAGTGATGAGACATGAATCAGCCTCAGATCCCAGGCTGCAAGGGAAGGACCTAGATAGGTTCACCCGTCTACAGAGAGTGGGGAGCCATAAGAAGCCACTGGGGCATCAAAGCAGGGTGTGATGACTGACCTCCGAGCTTCTGCAATCAGGCTTGGCTGACCCATGTGCTGTGAGGAGCTCCTGGTCCTCATTATAATGCCTATCTGGTGCTTCTGAATAATGGTCATCTGAGACACTGATCCCTCACATTTACAAAACCCATTAGGCAAGCAGTTTCCCTGTAAGTTTTCAAGCCTCAGATATCTAAATGCAGAATCTTAATGATGATGGTCTTCTTTAAATAAGACTTTGTTTAAAAAATACAACTGTAACCTCAGCAGGAAAGACCTTAGCACTGTGGCCTTTCCTCACCGAGGTCCAGAGGCTCCTTAGGCTTGTGCATTCTTGTTAGCCTGTCAGGGAGGATCCCTGGCTCACTTCCTCCTGCTCTTGCTGTGCTCTGCCCTGCTGGGGGACCTGGTTCTTATAGCCCTGTGGCCTTTTCTCCTGATCGAATAGAATAAAATGCTGCATACTCATTGAAGGATTTTTAATACACGTCACGTGTCAGAATGTCTCTTGTGTCAGTACAGCCCGGAGAATATAACAAAGAAAGTGCAAACCCAGTGGCCCTTTGAGGCCTCAGTTTCTCCACTGTAAGTAAAGGGTTAGAGGATCTGGTCTTCAGGGTGCTCCCAGCTCCCAGACACTGTATGAGTCCATAAGCAAGGCCTGGGAATGCCTGCCATTTAACTGATTCTCAATGACCCACACTACTTAAACAAGACTAGTAACTACTAAATGCACAAAATAACATGCACTTTTATAAAAAGGGGATTTCTTATCCTCCGCAGGCAGGGCTGTGATAGAATCACAGTAGTATTTGGGAGATCTCAACATGTAAAGGGCAACAGTTTCTTTGCCCTCAAGGCAACTAAAATCTAGGGAAGAAATGGGAGGGGAATACTTGAGAACTTTGAACAGTCTTGGAGTAAACAAGGTTTTTAAATAGATGTTACAAGGACATATATTTTCACTGGCAAGTGAACTTCCCAGTTAGTTAGTGTCACAGGTACTCAGGAAGAAATAGTTACAAATTAGTGTGTTGTCCAGACAGAGTTTACAGATGGAATTATTAGAGCTTGGAGTTCTGTTTTATTTCTTATCCCATAATGCTCTAAGGGAAATACACCTTAGTTCTGTCCAGAGTCCCTGTACCACCACACACTGAATCCAGCACTTGGGCAGAGTGCTATCTTGCTGGGCTCCTTCCCCCTTCTGTAGGATGGGTATCATCCATCCGCCTCCCATGGAGATGTCTAAAGATGCAACAGAGTGATGCTATAGAACTGTTCCGAAACGTGGGGTAACTGTGTGAGGAGGACAGTCACTAGTTCTCACCCTAGACAGGAAGCTCTCAACTCCTGGTCCTACATGAGGGTAGACAGATGGACCATGACCAGTGGCCTCACCCAGGACTTCACTTACTTCACCCAGCATTTAACTTACTGCAGTCTTTGCTCTGCTCAGGAAGCTCAAAGAGAAACACACTGTGCATCTGTCACAGACAGAGAAAACCAGAGGCCCCCGGCCACTCTCTGGGTGTTCCTTGAAAGCCAGGTGGGCTACCTCACAAGACATCTGTGCAGGGTCACTATGGGGTGGGGCACAAGCCCACAGGCCCCTTCCTGAATCCAAGCCCAGCCATACACTAATAGGTGTCATTCATTGCCCAGGCCTGCTCTTGCACCTCTCCTATGCCTGCCACACTGAAGCTGGCCTGAGCTCCAGGTGGAGGACTGACTCCATCCAGTGATACATGTTTTTCCTGTTATAGCATCACCCACCCACAGTGGACTGCCCCCTTCCTCACAGCGGTTTCCAGCAGTATAAGTCTGTGTGATGTAGCGTGGATTTCAGTCAATGGGCGTAAAGCCAAACAACACAGACATGACTTCCTCAGGCTGAATGGACAGAAACCCTCCATCTGTGGGGGATGCACACACATCCACACAGCCAGTCTGAGTGACCTGCATCTCTAAACAAAATAGGGAAGGAAGGAAGCACGAGGATTTTGTCATGCGTGATGAGCAAAGGTATGTTACAAAGGGGCTTCCTGCCCACTCAGCAGGGTCCTAACTTGACTTGCTCAGCCGGGGTGGGGGTTCACCAGCGCATACACTGTCAAAGGCCAGATAAGACTTCTCGCAATCCCACTCACTTCTACCTGAATATCCCTCTCCTTTTGTAAGCATCTGCTGGTGTTGTCCTGCTTTCCAGCTGCTTGCTGTGGCTAGGAGGCAGCAGGGATTATAGGTACGTGCCTTGGCCAAATGAAGACCCTTCCTGATGCATTTTACTGTGCTCTGCTTCCACTACAATGAAAACAAACGAAATGCCATCTTCACAACTGATGAGCACTCCTGCTGCCTGCTGTTCAGCAAAATGCTAGCATGCAGGCTTCCCTGAGCCCAGAAAGGGGACAATCACTTCTTTTCACCTCTTCATCAGTGCTTTGTTCTACACGGCAGGAAGAACCATCAGCAAGGGGTTCTGTCCCTCTATCTACAGCACTCCAAATGAAAGACTGCTCCCTGGGCTTGACTCCCAGATCTGTGTAACAGAGCAGAGAATGTCTGAAGGCCTGCATGGTGCAGTGCCCCACACTGTACAAGGCTACTGGGCACGTGTAAGCCATCCCAGGCCAAGTCCTATGCTGTTGCCCTCCTCCCTGTTCCCTACCCTATGGATGGCTGCGAGCAGCTTCTCCCATGTGCTTCCTTTGTCCCTAAATGACCCATCAGTTCTCCTATGGGTCAGAACGTTACGTGCAAGATGTCCTTGTACCCACTTCACAGATGAAAATACCAAGCTCTAAATGTTAAAAAAAAATTTTTTAAGGGGAGGGCACCTGGATGGCTCAGTCTGTCAAGCATCAGACTTCGGCTTAGGTCATGATTTCATGGTTTGTGAGTTTGAGCCCGGTTCGGGCTCTGTGCTGACAGCTCAGAGCCTGGACCCTGCTTCAGATTCTGTGTCTCCCTCTCTCTCTACCCCTCCCCACTCACACTCTGTCTCCCTCTCTCTCTCAAAAATAAATAAACATTAAAAAAAAAAAACACAAAAAAAACCACGGAGCTCAACTGCAAGAGCACGGAGCTGAGGCTAAGCCCAGATACGCAGGTTCAGAGGCTGGCACTCTTCCACCCACAGTCCCTACCAGGCCCCTGAGCCAATGAAAGCTGGCACCATCTGCTCTGCCTGGGTTGCTCTCTGTTCCCAGAGGGCATGGACCTGGAACCAGTGCCTCCTGGGGGCACCTGGGCCCAGGGCTCTGCCCTCAGAGGCAGAGCAATAATGACCCACACAAGGCTCCATGGGGCAGTGTGAAGAATAAAGGAACTTGCCTGAAAGTGCCTTCTGAACTTCATAGCATCAGACACATGTGAGTGGTGACAGCAGGATACCCGCTCCTTCCCTCCCAGGAGCCCACAGAAGCTCTTCTGGTTCTGACTCCCCCAGACAACACAGGGGAGTTTATCTTTCCAGCTTCCTAGAGAAGCACAAGGCTCTGTGCTGCCCACTCTCTCCTCAGAGCCTGTGGGAGGAGGATCAGAGCTGCCTGCGGCACTGGCCCTTCGGGTGGGTGTGCCTATTCCTGCACCCTTCCACTGTCACAGCCTGGCTGCGGCTGCCTCAGAGTTCTGTCTCATGACCTGCCATCCCGGGCTGTGTGGGATGGCTTACCCACCAGCTGCCCTGCCCATTACTAGATCCCACCTGGTCCCACAGCATACTGACCCTTCACCTGGGCCCCTCAATGGGGCCCACTCAGCCCCCTGACCAAGGTCACATACCCTCTCATTCTCCACACCTGGCATTCCAGCCAAGGGTCAGCAGAGACTGTGCACCAGCCCTGGAGTTCAGGCGACAGTTTGCATGGTTTTTCCACCAGGGACAAGGCTAAGTGACAGGGTTGTCAAGCCTAGTTAGTGCACTGCAAGTTTATAAATAACCACCAGGGAAGCCGCAGGAATGCATTTACTACCAAGATGTGCTGACAATTTAGAAAATGAAAAGACCCTAAAGAACCCCTCTGCTTTAGGCTGAGGTCAACATTGCAAGCATCTCTCTACCAAAAAAACATTCAGGGTACCACTTGCGAAGGATCTCTCTGGCTGGGGTAGGTGGGGGAGAGAATATAAGCAGAGAAAGCTCTCAAGGCATCCAAGAACACAGGTGCCTCAGCCTGGGTCCCTGCTCCTCTTGGTATATCACAAACAGGGCTCAGACAGTGCCCACTGCCCTCCGTCCCTCAGCCTGATGATGCCCAAATACTAGAAGCACACAGAGCCAGGCATGTAGCCCTAACACAGGCATCAAGGGGGGCCCCATTTTGATACATAGCCCCTTCGACAGGCACCTATTTGAACCCTCCATGTAACAAAAGTGAAATGAACAAAATCAAAGAAAAAAATTCTTCTGTAGGCAGAAAGAGCAAGTATAGAAATCCTTCTATTTTAATTTAGCTCATATTCTCCTCCCTGCCACCAACTTCTCCCACATAAAGCGCCTCTGAAACATGGTAACTCCAGGGCATTGTGAGAAAAAGTGCTCTGTGAACACTCTCTTAGGATATCGTAGCTTGGCCAATGTATCACTGTGTCATACTGCACAGGGGAATCATAACAGAGAACCCACAGGAACCCCAGCCTGCCCTCTTTGTGGGTTTTTAAGACTCCCCGCAACACAAACACAGCTCTGAGTGGTGGTCCCAGAGGGTGTCAGAGCCAGGCCTCTGTCTGCAGGCTCTGAACCAGCCACAACATTATCTCAGGGCCCAAGAGCCTCCTCTGTCAGACCCCAGAGGCTATAGAAGCCCAAACACACTATTTGAGAATTGAGCCTTATGAATCCCCTGACCCAGCTTTTGTGATTTAGCTTGAACTGCATGGGTATGTCGCGGCTATCATTTACGATCTGGCAGCAGGTGTGTATCAAAAATCTCATGATGAAGTCACATGAAAACCAGATCCCCTGCTAGCCCAAAGCTGTCTCCCCCTTCTGAAAGCTGCCTTTACCCGAAGGTGGATGCAGAGCCATCCTCCCCTGGCCACCCAGGTAGAGAGGGCATGGTGAGCATGGGATGGACAGAATCAGGGAAAGCAGTGTCCTCAAAGACAGTCTCTCTGCAATTTGTTCTTAAAGGCAAAACCCCAACCACAGGATATGGTGGTTGAATAGCACAGCCAATTAGCTCTATGAGAGCAGCTCCCCACAGGCAGTCAGAGCTCAGAAGATGCCTTCACCAACCCCCAGCCCAGTCCAGGCCACCAAGCCTGGTCATGTGCCTATTCTGACCTGGGAGTACCCATACTAAGAGCAGCAAACAGCAGACAGCTTGCTGGTTTAAATCACTGTGCACAGTCTTGCATTTGGACAAACCAGGACCTTCTGACAGTCACAGCTCAGCCACCACAGCTTAGCCAGAGTACGGCTCCCAGAGGCAGGAGGCAACCAGCTGCATCAGAACAGGATCACATGTGGTGGTCTGCTCCACATCCCAACACAGGAAACTAGCCTACAGGAATCGCCATGACTGCAGAGACAGCTAGTCACCTGTGCTGGACAGGACTACCAGTGAGGACTGGAGTGGTGACACCATGCCTGTGTCCCTCAGCAGCACACGGTTCTCGCCAGCTCATAGAGTCAGCCTGGCCTTGACAGCAGTGAGCTGAGGGCAGGAGGAAGGTTCCCCAATACCCCAGAAGGAATAGAAAGCCTTCAGGCTCTCAGTTTCCAGAGACCCTCACTGAAACCTTGGTTCACTAGATTTAGCACTCCTCTTGACTTGTCAGCTTCTTGCTCTTGAAAATTTGAGCACAATCTCCTCTGGTTGTCATACTGACCTGCCCAAATAATATCCCTTCAGTAAACATTCATTTCACCCCCTGCAAAGGATGCCTGGAAGTCTTGGCACTATGTATTTGTTTCTAGGGGTCATTAAGGTAAATTTATCCTTATATAAGTATAGGTTGACAGCTAAAGTCTTACTAGCCAGCAGCTCCTTGGTGTTTCTAACAGTTGAGCCAAATCAGCACCAGGCTCTTTCCCTTTCCCTCAATCTGAAAGTCTTTATAAGAAGCCCGTTTCCAAAGGGCAAGCAGATTCCTGGGGTCCAGGGACAGCAAGGCTGCTTGAGCCACAAAAGAGAAAGTACTCACATGTATGTGTGTGTGCACAAGCATGGTGCCAACCAAAGGGGGAAAAGTCTCCCAAAATGGTTGGCACAAAAGCCAAGGTGATGGGCTTCACGTTGGGCCTGGGGGCAGCCCTGACCCTGGTTTCAGGATGCAGCATGCCGTTGTTTATGGGGACTCATCTGGGAAAAGGGGTTTCCAATACAATCTCCACCTGAACTGCGTCTCTGTCTCCTTTACATAAAACATATTCTTAGTCTGGGTTTCTGCACTTGGGTTACTTGTTTTTTTGGGAAACTGAGATAGGGGAAGCTCTAGCTGTGTAATTCAGGAAATGGATAACATGCCAGAAACTTTGCACAGAGTACACACCATGCATGGAGAACGAGAGAGAACTTTCTTTAGGAAGCTAGTGGCAGGCAGAACCATCCTGGCCCCAGACAACTCAAGGAAGAAAGTAACACTAGCTTTGCTCCCCTCAGGCCACCCCTCCCCGACTGCCCCCGGCAAACCACCTCCGGCCCAGACATAGGCTGGTCCTGCCCCCTCCCTGCGGGCACTGCACAGACACAGGGCAGCTGCCCTTACAGGGAGGCCTCGAGGCTGCTTCCTTTCTTTCTTCTTGTGAAGCCCACAGAGTTGAAAAGCAGACAGTTGATTTATTATTTCCTTGTCACATGATGGACTGAATGACTTGATTTAGCCTCTCCAAAAAGGATTTATCTTTGTGCCCACGTGGCACACACACAAAAAAACAACTCCTGGCCCAATGGGCATTTTCCCAGGATGTGAACAGAGACTTTGGAGTGGACAAGAGGGATTCTGGTGATGTTGAGGCTGCCACTAAGTGGATGGGCACATTCCGAGAGGACTCAGGTGCAGTGGAGGTCAAGCCGGGCAGTGTGAAGGGAAGAGGTAGTTTAAAACCTTCCCACCAAGAAGAGCTGCTGGTTCCCTGCAAGGCTCCATCCATCTCCCTTCATGAATACGCATAAAAATACAGTCAGTGGATGGCAGCTGGTCTCTGGGGCAATGGGACACAAGAGATGCCACTGTCTGTCTTCCGGCACCTAAGGTACCTTGAAATAAAATCCTCCTTTGCTGTTTTCTCTAGTGGTTCACTCATCAACAGCTTGAAGTTTTCCCTTTCACTGAATAAAGTTTAACTCCATCCAGAGAAAATGAGAAAAAGAAAAAACTATTTAGGAGATAAAATTTAGGCCGTCAAGACTAAGAAGAAAGTAACAATAAAAACCAAGGCACAATCCTCTAAACAAATTCTCTAGAAGCTCTCAAAGTCCCAACACACCCAGATCCAAGGGGTCCCTGGGCTACCCACACCCAGGGACCTGGCAGCGCCTGCACCGTAAAGTATCTGCGCTTCAGATACTTTCCTGTTTCGCTAAGGGAGCCCTTTCCTCCACATTTAAATAAATCATGAGCCTGAATCACTTACGTTCCTTCCAGCGATGACAGTGCAACGTCTGCATCCCTAATGAGATTAAAATCCCATTAAATTGGCACGTCAGAATGCCTTCGGAGCTCACCTCAGGACTCCTGCAGCAGCAGCAGCGGCCGCCTGGATTCCTGGAATTATGCTGAGCCAGCACTGGTGGGGCAATGGGCTCCACGGAACTGGCAGTGTCTTCACAGTGTAGTGTCAACCTACTTTTTCTCTCATTCTCAGCTCAGGGAACATGCATTGAGGACGCGGGTGCTCTGCAAAGGCACTGAGGCCACAGCAGCACGGGCCACACCCTCAGTCTCTCCAGAGCAGCGTTTATAGGCTTGTGAGAAAGCCGGGTGTGAAACAATATGCACTCACATTTGTGATCAGGAGAGAGAGGGTGGACAGAGAGTATGTGTGTTTGTGCACAAGCACACACAGCAAAGGGTAAAGGGTATATACCATTGGTTGCAGCAAGAAAATAAAGATGTTCTCTCCCTTCCTACCACTATGCCTCGATTCACTGGCCTGGAGCAGGGATAATTAAAGAGACAAGAAGAAAAACCAATTTAGTTGGCTTATTTCTCTGAAAACCTCTGCTATTAAAAGCACAAGCAACAGGCAGCTTGCTCCATGTTATTATGTTCATTAAATCAGTAAGGCACACCCCAACTGGGATTCTGGACCCAGCCACAGACAGTACTTACTGAAAGCTACTATGAGGGCCTTCTACACTTCTGACCATTCCTTTGCTTAAAACAACTCAGAAAGTTCTCTCCAACAGTTCCTAAAAGTTGCCCAAATTCTTAGGTACATTTCATTTGACATCTCGTATTTATAGAGGTTATGGCATGTCTGATAAGAACTGTCGAGTTTATTTTGATAGGTATTTGCTAATTTTGTATCTTCTGTGGCTGATGATTTCTAGTTAGTTGACTAGAAATTGTAAATGTGTTCACAGCTTCACAGATATTTATATTGAGTACTAACATGAAAACAACCCGGAGATTCATTGCTAATGGCAAACTTGACAAAAATGAATATGCCCAATGCCCTCTGTTCTTAGAACAGCTTTACCCAAGTTTCATTCAATAAATGAGAAGCTGTCTACTGGGATCCTGGTACGGTGACCTCACTGAGAAACACCAAAATGGAATGAACACACCATTCTGTGGCCTCAACTTGCTGCCTACATTTGATAAGGTAAGAGAAACCCCACACACGAAGAAAGAACTACATGTGTGCACACACACATAATGGCACAGGCACACCGGCCTCTCCTTTAGCCTTGTGAGGACTGTGAGCTTGCACAACTCCTCATAAAGAACCCCCCTCTCCTGCTTAGGTCACAACTCTGACTCAGGGTCAAAAGTGCCATCTAAGCTCTGATGTAAATGATACTTACAGAGCCCCACACGGATGTTCAATATCCTTCCGGAGCACTTTTCTGGATTTTGAGACCAGAATGGGGTATGTGGTGAGTGCTGCCTGGCTGGGCCTGACCACAAGAATTATGACACAGAGAAAAAATACTGCCCTGGAGAGGCAGTGCCTCCCAAATCCCAGAGGAGACCCAATCCATTCGCTGAAGCTGAATGTCCCTGAACCCCTGCCATGTACCTGGCAAATTCCTGGAAATCTAAGCTTCCATCATAGAAGATGCTCCATCTCACAGGAGAAGCAGCACATAAATAGACAATCACACACTGGGGGGCGGGGGGGGGGGTGCTGCTGAGACAGGGAGAAGCAAATCCCAGAAGAAAAGAGACAAAGACAATGATTATTGACCTGGCCTTCTTCTCATGGGGTCAAGGAATAGGTCATGACTTCTCTACCTGTGCCCTTACCTATTAACCAGAGTTTAAGGTGCAGTCTTGCTAAAGCCTCATTCTAGATGGAAATGGGCACTGTCATTCATGGTGTCCAGAGATTGTTAACGCGGCTACACTGAGACACACATTTTGCTACCATCACAGCAAGTTTATTGCTGTGGTGACAGTGAGACCCATAACAGCATCTGCTGGGCTCAAGCCATGGAGGGGAAGCAACAAGACTTTTTAATATTAGAAACAAGGACTAACAATTCTAGATCAGTGCACAATCAGTGCACTTCTTACAATTTGACTTCTAGGGTCCTAACATAAAGAAACTAGATCCCAAAGATTAGTGATGGGGAATTTTTGAAGTATGTCCATATTCAAGTGGAGATCAAAGAAGCCAAACTGAAGAGCTCTGGACTGACAGTGAACTATGGATTGAACAAAAAAAGTTCCTTTTAAAAGGGCCGTATTGAAGATTATCATTCTGACTTTGAGGAACTATGGTGATTGGCTATAGAAGGAATCACACAAAAAATTCCTTAAATAAAAATGTATTGGCTTAAAAAAAAAAGATTCAGTCTTGCTAAACACAGGTGTGCATTAGACCAATGTCAAAGGCAAAGCTGAACAAGGCTGTGGCATTTACATACAACATGTCATGCACAGTTGTGAGTGCTTTACCCTATTCATTCATTTAACCCACCCACTGGCCTACTGAGGAAGGAACCACCCACACTGTACAGATGAGGAAAGTAAGGCACAGAGAGGGCGAGTAACTTCCCCTGGATTGTGCAGGTAGAACACCGCAGCACTGGCCCCTGGCTCTGTGCTCTATACCATTATGCTGCTATGTGTTAAAACTAGAAAACAGATCAACTGTCTCAGGTCAGAGATATGAGGTACTACAGTGAGGGTAGGGAAGGCTATAAAATGTAAGCAGAAGAAAAATTTTATTTCCTTCGTCTGTTCTGTAAAGTACCTTTGTTGGGAGGGTCAGGGAGGCAGTCATGCTGGCTTCCATTTGCCCAGGAGCATTCTTATGCAAGGCATCCCTTTCTCAAGACAAATCTAGGATAACTGGAATGTGAACAGTTGCCCCCCCCACTCCAAGTTGTGCAGTGCACAAGCTGCACAACATCATAGGGCAGATCTAGGAACTGTTAAGACAGAAATTAAACAATATAATCGTTTTAGAATGAAGAAAATGCATCATAAGAAAAAATGCTCATATATGTATTCCCTAGTCTCTACTCCCTGAATATTTCCTTAAATTATGTATTATATATCTTTATATGTCAACCTATATAGCAACATTTTCCTCTAAATAAAAGAGAAATAATGATCTCCATTTGACCTGGTGGTTTTATAACCACCTGTTCTATGTCCTATTTTCCAAACAGTCCTTTCCAAAATGACACATATACAACTAAGTTTTATCAAAACTCTAAGCACAGCCCCAAGTGCAATCTAAACCAAGAGACTACTAAATTAAGTGAGAAAAATCAGAATATGCTGCTTTAAAATCGTGGCTGTAACATGAAAACCATGAACGTAGGCAATGCGACTATGCTGCCTATGTGACAAAATGAGCAGCATTAGGAACTGTCAGCGTTGGGCAACAAGGAAAGCCCTCACCAGCCCGTTTTGGAGCAACACACACCCTCCAGAGGCCAACTCCACACAGCCAGTCCCGGGGCCCTGCTTTCTGAATATTTCCACCTCCAGCAGGAACGATTTGTGTTAGGGGGCAAAAAAAATAATCAAAGAAGGAAATTAAGCAAGTTAAGCACATTTAAAGGCTAGAGATGTGGGCATGAATCCAAACCAATGAATTTTACTTTCTGAAATTTGTGAAGAAGAGGGTGACCAACTAGCCTCCAACTTGCCTGGTATGTTCCCAGGGTTTAGCACCCATGTCCCAGGAAACTCCTCAGGTCCAGGCAAACTGGGACAGTGAGGCATCTCTAAAAAAGATACAACTGAAGCCTTTCAAGAAGACAAAGCACTTGTGGGGATGAGGAAATCATTTCATTCGTAAACATCAAATTCAATAAATTTGGAGAGTTTGCACTTATCTACTCCTCTGAAAAAATAAACTCTGGTTCTGTTGGACCCTGTAAAAGTTCTAGATTAAGCCCAAACAGTCTTTTTTGTTATAATGGTGAAATATTTATCTTGTGTTTGGGGTATCTTTCGTTTGGGGAGTATTTTTGCTTTAAATAAGCAAAACATGGGGAAGAGAACTCAAAGTCTAGAATATTTTTTAAGTTTATTTATTTTTGAGAGAGAGATCAAGCGAGCAAGGGAGGGGCAGAGAAAGAGAAAGAGAATCCTGAGCAGGCTCTCCACTGATAGCCCCGAAATGGGGCTCAAGCCATGAGATCATGTGATCATGACCTAAGCCAAAATCAAGAGTCAGACACTTGACCGACTGAGCCACCCAGGAGCCCCTCAAAGTCTAAAATTTTAATATCCATCCTTTTATACATCAATGTATTTTTTCAAAATATTTAGAAACTTTGTACTTTTCTGAGTAAAATATCAAATTGTCTTAAAAGATAATTTTAGGAAGAAAACCAAGTTATGTAGAGTACAATATGTATATTACTAAATACACAAGGTTAATTTAGAGAATCTAAAAAGAGAATTTCAAAAAGAGTTGCACTTATTTAAGTTTATTACAAGTAACTGATTTGAGTTTTTGTCCTACCTAACCAATACTAATTTCCCCCCGGGTCTTTAATATTCCTAAAAATCCTAAATCTCCATGTAGGCAGCTTTTTAAAATAGCTGATTACTAAGTTATAACAGATACAGAAGTTAAATTACTAAGTTTTAGGAGTTTGATTCTAGTTCCTCCTTTGAGATAAATAACCTTTCTGTATTTACCTTACACTGTAATGTTTTCCAAATTTAGCCCAGAAAACATGCCATTATTATTATTTTGTTGATCTTGTTTATTAAAGGAATTTCTATTGATCCAAAATTAGTACAGATAACTATCAAAGAATTAGTATCCAGACTATATGAAGAACTCCTACCAGTAATATAAAAGACCAACATCCTAAAGAAATACAGGAAGTAGGTACTATGGTGGGTTGTGTAATAATGTCCTCCAACAGGATTCATGTCTCCCTGGATCCAGGCCCTTGGAAAATTCTCTTCCAAACTGAACTTAGCCTTGGTGGCTTGCTTTGGCCAATGAGACAGCAA
Source organism: Felis catus (assembly GCF_018350175.1). NCBI lineage: Eukaryota > Metazoa > Chordata > Mammalia > Carnivora > Felidae > Felis > Felis catus. Next base: position 51,437,191 of record NC_058370.1, read on the forward strand.
CACTATAATGCAATCAGATGTTTAAAAAGTGCACAATGGCATCTGCCCTCTCTTGCAGTTTATTAGAACCTATCATTCACCACATGAAAAGCCCAACTCAGCCTTCTGCAGGATAAGAAACCACATGGAGAGTCCCCAGACATTCCCGCTATGCTGGTAATCTCAACCAACACACGGGATTGTTGGCTAAATGAAATGGATGTTATTCTAAGCTTCTACATTCTGGGGGTGTTTGTCATGCAGTAAACGCTAACTAATATGGGAAGACATATACAAAAGATGTTCACTCTCACTGATCATCAGGAAAATGCACACACTGAAATACTGTTTCATACCCACTAGGCTGGCAAAAATTAATAACCTGAGAATACCAAGTGTTGTTGAAAATATGGAACACCAGTAACTGTCACCTCTGGCTTCTGGGAACATAGATTGGCACAATTTTCTTGACAAAAAATTATTTGGTATTATCTATCATTGATAAAAATGCATGGACTCTATAGCCTAGCAATTCTGCTACTAGGGATATTTCTACAGAAATCCTTGCATGTGTGCATTAGGAGGTAAATATAAGTATGTTTATGTCAGTACTGGCCATAATGGCACCCAACAACTCAAATGCCATCAATGGTAGAATGGGTGCATGAATTGTATTCTCCATACAATGGAATTGTATGTAGCAGTGAATAGGAAAAATCTATGGCAACATATATCTAAACCACAGTGCTTAAAAGAAGTCACAAAATAGGTACCGTATGAATCCATATGTACAAAATTAACCAATAGGTAAAATTAAACTATACCTAGTTGAGGGATAGATGCAAACACACATTGTCATTAACACCATTTAGGACAGTGGTTACCTCTGGGGCAGAAGGGGCGAAATGAGACCTCTGGGTTGTAGGATACTCCACTTGGTTCTGGTTGCTGAGTACATGAGTGTTCATTTTAGTAGCATCTGAGAAGTTGTGCACATGTTTTTTTCATTTATCATAAAATATCTTTATTTTGCCTTCATTTTTGACACATATGATATATGACATATAGACATAAACCATCCATCAGGTGATTTGGTGGTTTCTGATACAGTCACAGATATGCATCACCATCACCACAGGCAATTCTAGAACATTTTTCATCATCTCAAAAAGAATCCCTATACTCTGTAACTTCCCAACCCTCATCCCAAGCCCTAAGAAACCAGTAGTTTACTTTCTGTCCCTAATCTAGATACTTCATACAAACAGGATAATATAATATAGTCTTCTGCAACTGGTTTCTTTTCACTTAGCATAATGTTTAGATGTTCTTTTGTTCCATGCTATATTTCACAATTAAAAACATTTTCAATACCTACAAGGAATAATGAAAAGCTCAGTTTGCTAATATGAAAAATAAGAGCACACCAAGAAGGGCAGCTTGGAGGAAACACTGTCTAAACAGCCAGTCTGTCAGAATGGATGAGCCAGCACACTCGTGCACAAGTTTACAAAGGGAAGAGGTTGCCGGGCACACCTGGACCAGGACAGGCAACCCTGAAGCATGACTATCCTGCACCTGTCTAATCGGGAAGAGGCTGGTTCTGCACAGAACCATTCCTAACACTGACACCCCCAGAAGTGTCCCTGTGGGAAGGGACAGGGCGGTGACATGGTGGGTGGTAAGCTACAGAGGTCATCTGGGAGCTCAGTCTGCCCTGCAAGGTCACTGGTGTTACCTAGCAAGTACACTTATTTGGAGACTAATGGAGGGTACGGGGAGGGGGCTGTGGAGCTTCTGTGGGAGAGAGCTTCTGAAGCTCTCCAAAGCCATCCTTAGCACACCATTGGCTACTGGAATTGAAAGCAACAACCTCCACACTTAAACCTGGGTGCACCGGTTTGTGGGTGTGACCTCATTCTGATCTCTGTCTCACTGCTCACTCAGCCCCTGCAAACCCAAATTTAAGTCTATGTCTCTGGAAAATATCCATACACTCATATTTGAGACCCCCATCACTAAATATGAGAAAATGAAAAATTAAAGCAGTACTACTGTTGAATGCAGTTGTGATTCCAGGTAATGTGTCACATTATCTTAAACAGTGGGAAGTCTAACTAGAAAGAAGTTAACCAACTCCCTGTAATGCAGGTCCTCCTCTCCCACTGAGCACCCTTCCTCACTCACAGTCTTGTGGCAGTGTTCCCCTGGAGCCAGAAGTCAGGGAGGGTTGGGACATCCACCTGACACCAATGTCCTCTCCCTCAAGCACTTGTCACACACATTCATCACATGGAACAGGCCTCCCAGCACTGCTCATCACCACAATGCAAAGTTGAAGACCAGAGCCCACGGTGAATGTTCACAGCTCACCCCAGAACACCCCAGAGGCGATTCCAGGTTTATATATCACCTCCACTCTCACATCCTCACTGCCTCCCTGGTCATCTATGTGAAAGCATCCAGCTTTAAGACAAGTCAAAGTAATGCCACCTGTCACGTTATGCTGTACAATGTCAGGTGAGACCCTTGCAGGCTGATGGGGAAGGAAGAGAGGAGGGCACCATGGATGTGGGACATCTATACATACCAGCCACCCAACTAGCCATGTTATTCTTTGGTCTACTCCCCCTCACAACCACCCTGCAAAGTAGGCACCATCTCACTTTACAGATGAGGAAACAGAAGCTCAAAGAAGTAAAGTAGCTGGCTCGGTGTTATCCCAGCCAGAGGTAGAAAATGGATTTGAACCTAGGTGTCCTGATTTCAAAACTGCTTCAACACACTTTTGGTGAAGAAGCCACTTTGTGAATCAGCAACTTACATTATAGGAAGATATTTTTTGTTCCTTCAAAAGATTTCCTGAGCCCAGTAAGTAATGCCCAGTATTATGTTAGGTGTTCTAGATTCCAAGTCCAAGACTCTTCAACCTCAGGGAGTTTACAAACTCCATAAAAGATGTTAAGGGTCCCTTGAGGCAATTTCAGCTGGAAAATCTGAAGGCCAAGGAAATACAGCAAAAACAATGATTTATGATGAATTTCCTGAGTTGTAATTATTAGGATATTTATTGCAGCCAACTTCTTAAGAAAATCTTAATGATTCTGGTCTCAGTTCAAGGGATAAAAAGCAAACATGAAAAAAGAAAAAACATGAAGATAATTTATAGATACTCTTAAATTTGTCTTCTTCAAAGCCCAATTCCCTATAATAACAAGTCAGGTTAGAAGTGCGGCTTGTCCAAAGAAAATAAAAATTAATTTACTTTTAATTTCCAGTTGACACTTGGAAAGGAAAATGACCGATTCACATAGGAAGGACTGTGTACAAGTTACCTAGTCAGACTCTCAGGGTCTGCACATCCAGACTTAAATAACCACAAGGCAACAAAAATTACATCTGAGCACCCAAAGGGGAGTCAAGTGATGGTGGAGGCCAATGCTGGCCATCTGTTGAAGACAGAAAAAAGTAACTACAGGCATGGGCCTCACTCTGACCATGGCTCTGCTCCCATCTTTAAATCTAAAAGCCTCAGAGTAGCAACCAGCTGACCCTCAGAGAGACAGGGTCTGTGGTGCTATAGGAGCATGGAGACCATGAAGTACAAAGTACACCATGAAGTACACAGGCGTGCCTGGGCAATGGGAGCTTTCTGCAAGAGGCACCAGAGACCCTCCTTCTGCTCTGCTGACAGCTGGGCAGAGGAGTCCCCTGGCAGTGGGTCCCTCAGAAGAAGGCTGCCCAGAACAACATGACTGAACATTTCCAGGGGATGCCGTATAACATCAAGAAGAGCAAGAATTCTTCTCACCTCCTTAGTGACACCAGGCACCAAGGGCAAGCCCAAGTCCAACTGCTTCAACTGTCACACCATATGGAATGAGACCCCACTGGTGACAGGCCACAGTGTGAAAGGTGTGTGAGACCTCACCTGGCTTTGGCAAAGAGGGTTGTTCTCAGCACCAGCATCAACCCCCCTCCCTCAGGATGCCAGTAACAGGGAGGGACTTGTCCAGGGCCACAGGCTGATTCAAGGGCCCGGACATCAGGGCTTTTTGCACGTCTTTGACTTCAGGTTCTTGAGGCTGTGATTTCTAGGGCTACAGATAATACCATTCCCAGATTTCCTCCCTGAATCTGCCTAACAGAAATTCTGATAAGATCTTCTCTTATACCTGGCATTTTGGGGTTTCCCTCATTCTGCCAGTTTATTCCCAGAGGAATTAGTAGGTAGAACAGCTCCCATCTTAAAAATATAGTTACAGCTTAGGGCCCTATAAATTTAATCTGCAATCTCACATTTGGCATTTGTTTTGGGGTATTTCCAACACATCAGGAACACAGAATTGCATTCATAGATAGAAACTAGTATCAATGGCTTTGCCTAAAGACTTAATATCACATTTATTTTCTTAGTACTACCAGAGGTTTATATATTATGACAAATCAGCTGTATGCCACTTTGCTGGGCTGTTCCTAAATGCAAAATGTGCACATTTTCCTGAGAAAGCTTTTGCGTAATCCTCTGTTGTGATTCATGTGTGCTTCCTAAATGTTTTATGCCCCCCTTTACATTTTATCTCTAGCTCAGATTAGAATCTATCGTTTTGCAGTCCATAAATAGTATATCCTTCAAACAGTACAAGGAAAACAGAAAAATAGCTAAAAAGGATTCACCAAATTTTCAGTTAAAGGAAACTATTGTTTCCATTAGAATTAAAGGCAGCCTAGGACCAACAGAATAGAAAATAACCACTCTACAATTATCCATTGCAGTGTTTAATGATCATTGCTGGAAATGGAAGCTTTTGCATATGAACAAATGAGGTGGACAAGGGACAAACAGAAATACCAACCACCCATGGCTGTTATGCTGTGTAGGTACTTGGTACCAATTTGACTGCAGTTCCAATCCTTTACTCACTTGCTCACTCATCCATCGCTCACTCACTCAATCACCCAGTCACTCACTCACCCATTCACTCATCCACTCACTCACTCAGTCACTCACTCACCCATTCACACACTCATCCATCCACTCACTCACTTGGTCACTTATGTATTCAATCACTCATGATTTACTCACTCATCCATTCACTCATTCACTCACTCATTTATTCACAGATCCATTCACTCATCCATTCAACATTTCTCAAATGTCTCATAGGTTCATTGAACTGTGACAAGGCTAAGTTTCATAGGCAAGATGCAGATGGAAAATAAACAGTCATTGCCCCCAGGTGATCTATAGCTAATAAGGAGCCAGGCACACATGGCTAAAACACAATGAACAACAACAACAAAAAGTCACATGAAAAGTTACAAACAAGGTGCTATAGGAATACAGAAGGGCAATTAATTCTAACCAGTTCACTGTTGGAATCTGAGGTCTGTTTAATGGAAGAGATGGCATTTAAATTAGCTCCTTACAATTATGATTTTTGTCTGAAAAGTGGGGCAACAGGAAGGATGTAGCAAGCTCATCACACATTCTAGCTCCTCAATTCAGTTCCTGTGGGCTTCCACCTTCTCCTTTCCGCTGGGACCATCCTTAGGAAACTGCAACATGCAGTGACCACTCTTTGTGTCTTCATCTCATTCTTTCACGTGTGACCACTCTTCCCTTCCCAGCCACATTCCTCTCCTGACTGGGGTGAGTGTACCTCCTCCTGGCTTTTCTCTTGATCCAGTGGCTGTTTCCTGAATGCCCTCCCACATCAACATGTTGAAGTGTAAAAGACTCTGCCTGTATTTGTACCATTCTCTCTAATGACTCTCTAGCCCGTAGCTTTAAATACTGTCTCTGTGAAAGATGATAAGTTATAGCACAAAGAGGTGTGAGGCTGAGAGTGAGAAAAGGGGTCCTTTAACAATGATGATGGAACAATAGGTGTAGATCAGGAGTGTCCTAAGAAAACAGGAACACGTTATCGCTCTTTCTAAATGCCATTGATTGACTCCAACAATCTGTCTTTAGCTTGTATAACCCACTGACTACTTGACATCTCTCCTTTGATGCCTAACAGGTACCTTCAATTTCACAGGTTCCAATTAGAAATCTTTATACTCCCTTTGGATATTTAGCAGTCTTTGCAGCTTTGGTAAATAATATTAATACTCATCCAGTTGCTGAAGCCAAAACTCTAGGAATTATCCTTGATTCACCTCTCCCTCGTGCCAAATATCCAATGCATCAAGACCTGTTGATCATTCTTCCAAACAAACCCTATGTCTGTTCTTTTATTTTCATCTCTACTACCACAACCTAGTCTAAATCATTATCATTTCTTGCCTGTGATACTGTAATCACCTATACCTGGTCATCTGCCTCCCAACTTGGCTTCCTCAATCTTTTCCCTTAGCAGCAGCCAGCAAGATCTTTCTAAAGCAAACCAGATCGCACATTGTTGTGATTAAAGCCTTTCCATGACTTCCCAGTGCACTGAGAACATGATCCAAACTCCTTCCCTGGACTGTACAACCATTCAGACTGCTGTGTGGTTTCTGAAAATGCCAAGGTCATCCCTACCTTAGCATCCTGGCACCAGGTGTCCCCACTCCACAATCTTTGATCTTTGCCTAGCTGGCTCCTTGTCATCACTCAGATTTTCAGACATTGGCTGAGACTGAATCCCTTCAAGGATGTTCCCCAGCACCAAACATGAAAGTCATCATTTTGTCATTCTCCACTCTCCTTTCCTATAGTATTAACTATTTGCATGTCATCTGTCCCACATTTAGTTTTTTTCTTTTTTTTCCCCCTACAATTCAAATATAATTAGCAATGTTATATTAGTTTAAGGCATACAATATAGTGATTCCACAATTCTGTGTATCACTCAGTACTCACCAAGATAAGTGTACCCTTAATCCCCTTCACCTATTTAACCCATTCCCCCCACCTCTCCTCTGGTAACCATCAGTTTGTTCTCTATAGTTAAGAGTCTGTTTTTGGTTTGTGTCTTTTTTGGTTTATTCCTTTGTTTCTTAAATTTCACATGTGAGTGAAATCATATGGTATTTGCCTTTGACTGACTTATTTCACTTAGCATTATACCCTCTAGATCCATCCATGTTGTTGCAAATAGCAAGATTTCCTTATTTTTCATGACTAAATAGTATCCCTGTGTGTGTGTGTGTATGTGTGTGTGTGTGTACTTACATATCACATCTTCTTTATCCATTCATCCATATATGGATACTTGAGTTGCTTCCATATCTTGGCTATTGTAAATAATGTTGCAATATACATGGGAGTGTATATATCCTTTCAAACTAGTGTTTGCACTTTCTTTGGATAGAATTACTTCTAATTCTATTCCAATTTTTTAGGAAAACTTCACGCTATTTTCCACAGTGGCTTCACCAATTTTCATTCCTACCACAAGGGCTTCTTTTTCTACAAATCCTTAACAACAGTTATTATTTCTTGTGTTTTTTTTTTATTTTAACCATTCTGATAGGTGTAAAGTGATATCTCACTGAGGTTTTAATTTGCATTTCCCTGATGATTAGTGATGTTGAGCATCTTTTCATGTGTCTGTTAACCATCTGTATGTCTTCTTTAGAAAAATGTCGATTCAGGTCCTCTGTCAATTTTTTTTAATTGGATTATTTTGGGGGGGGTGTTGGTGTTCAGTTTTGTAAGTTCTTTATACATTTTGGATATTAACCCTTTAACAGATATATCATTTGAAAATATCTTATCCCATTCAGTAGGTTGCCTTTTTGTTTTGTTGATGATTTCCTTCACCATGAAGAATCCTAAAATTTGTAAGATCCTGAACAGCCAATGCAATCTTGAGAAAGAAGAACAAAGCTGAAAGTATCAGAGTCCCAGATTTCAAGATACACTACAAAGCTATAGTACTCAAAACAGTATGGTACTGGCACAAAAATACACCCTGAGCTGAATGAAACAGAATAGAGAGCCCAGAAATAAACCCATGCTTTTGTGGTCAATTAATCTATGACAAAGGAGGAAAGACTATACAATTGGGTGAAAAGATAGTCTCTTCAACAGATGATGCTGGTAAAATAGGACAGCTACATGCAAAAAAATGAAACTACACCACTTTCTTACACCACACACAAAAATAAACTCAAAATGGATAAAAGACCTCAGTGTGAGACCCAAAGCCATAAAAATCCTAGAAGACTGTGCAGGCAATAATCTCTCTGATATCAGCTGTAGACATATTTTCCTAGAAAAAAGGAAAAATTAAACTACTGGGCTAAACCAAAATAAAAAGCTTCACCACATCTGGGTTATTTTTTTATTAATGTTTCATGTTTGTCAACCTCCCCCACTGGAAGATAAACCTTGTGAGAATAGGGACATTTTCTTTGTGATGCATGGAGTAACAACAGCATCCAGCAGACCCTTTGTACTTGCTGGTAAGTGGGTGAATGGAAAGGGACAGAGCACAAGAGAGCTCAGAGGTTCCAAGTGTACCACAAGAGCCATGAGGAGCCATGATGGGCACATGATTCTGGCTCTACCCACACCCTGCCAGCTTTTGAGGGTGGCCTTGGGCCTCTGGGCTGGCAGTCCCTAACTACCACTGGTGCCCATGCATCCCCAAGAAGCTTCCATCAGCCCTCACTAGACACCTGTAGGAGGTGATAACCTTCTTCCAAATACTCTTCCTGAAATACAATGTCTTACCTCTTCTCTCATGGTTATAGCTTGGCTCTGACTGGGTAACTAGGCCATCGTCACACAGGTATACAAACAGTCCACATTTTCCTTGTAATAAATCATGACTCTCTGAAGCCAGTTTCTATAGCAGGACCATATACTGAGAATCACAGAACCATGTCATAAAAGTCTGACCCAGCCTCACACAGGGACAGGATTCCCTTTCGCTGTAATTCCTGATTTCCTAATGCTGTCCTGTAAAATTTTCTGATGCCTGTTCCCTCTCTGAGACCAGACAATGTGAAGCAGAGACAAAGCCACTACTGACCTCTATGAGCCGCAGAGTCAGAGCCACAATAAGCACACTGCATCCCTGTCTGAGGGCAACAATGATGGAAGAAGATGAGCCCCCAGGTTTGGTCTCAATGACTGAGCAACAGAGCAGGGAATAAGGGCTTGAGAAACATGTCCTGACTGCATGCCCAAGCTGGCCACTGATGTGGATTATACCAGTTTCTTCTTCATTATAAGGGAGGCACAACCCCAGCGGGTGAAGTCAAAACAGGAGGTTGATTTGGGTTGATCAAATTCTCAGCTAGACCAGCACCAAGACAGGGTGGCCGGTGCAAAAACAGACTTCCTCACTTGGAGTTATTTTCACTCACTGCTGTTTTCCCAGTGCCTGGTACTGGGGATCTGTAGGTCTAGTGGTGTTGCTGATATCCAAGAGTCAGGACCCCAGAAACTTATACGCACCATGCACGTGATTCCCCAAAGTACAGCAAGACACCAGATAGAAGAGGAGTTCCCAGCCTTGCTTCCAGCAGACTCACTGGGGAACTTAAAGACCCCTCAAATCCAGCTTCCACCAAACCAAAGACACCAAAATCACTGGGATGGAACTCAGGCCTGGGATTTCTGAAGCTCTCTCAGGTAAATTCAATGTTCTGCCAAGGTTGAGAAGTCTGGGAGAAAGGGATATACAAGACAGGAAAGCAACACAGAGGAAACAGGAACTGATTCTGCCTAGAACAGATTATGACCAGGGGGAATGGAAGGAAAGAGAATTGATGTTAAAAGGAAAGAGACTAATGAACACTGGTGTTCAGACCCAAGCAGAATATAAAAACACCTGACAAGACTAGAGATACACACACATACAGATAAAAGAAAGCTGGAAGATACCAAAGCCTAAGGTGAGTATCAGAGGATGGGGCAGAGTACTGATAAATACTACAGACAGAGAGTGTGGTCACATGGGCCACAGATGTGACGAAACAAGATGGGTAAAAACCTGAGCTCTGAGGTATACCTGTGAGGTGAGGAAGGAGAGGGAGGAAAAACATTTTTTAAATCTGAGTTTCTGATTTAAAAAATTGTTATGCAAACTCATTGTAAGAATTTTCAAAAGATAAAAAGGAAAAAAAAAGACAATCCTTCTGCATAGCAGAGGAAATCATCAACAAAATGAAGAGGCAAGTTAATGGGAGAAAATATTTGCAAATCATGTATCTGATAAGGAGTTAATATCTAAAATATATAAGGAACTCATGCAACTCAATAACAACTATGTGTGTGTGTGTGTGTGTGTGTGTGTGTGTGTGTGTGTGTATACACACACACAATTAAAAAATGGTCAGAGGATGTGACTAGACATTTTTTCAAAGAAGAAATACAAATGGCCAACAGGTCCAACGAAAAGCCCTCAACATCACTCATCATCAGGAAAATGCAAATCTAAACCATAATGAGATACCACCTCACACCTGTTAGAATAGAAGTATCAAAAAGAAAAGAGACAACAAGTTCTAGCAAGGATATGGAGAAAGGGGAACTCTCTCATACTGTTGGTGGGAATCAAAACAGTGCAGCCACTGTGGAAAACAGTATGGAGATTCCTTTAAAAAATAAAAATAGAACTACCTACAATCCAGGAATTCCATTTCTGGGTATATATTCAAAGGAAATGAAATAACTATGTCAAAGAGATATCTGCACTCCATATTTACTGCAGCATTATTCACAATAGCCAAGATATGGAATCAACCTAAATGTCTATAAACAGATAAGTGGATAAAGATGATAATGTGTACATACAATGCAATACTATTCAACCATGAGAAAGAAGGAAATTCTGTTGTTTTTCACAACACAGATGAATCTTGTGGACACTTTGCCAAGTGAAATAAGCCAGACAGAGGGGATGCACCTGGCTGGCTCAACTGGTAGCATGCAACTGGTAGCATGCAACGCTTGATCTCCGGGTTGTAAGTTCAAGCCCCATGTTGGGTGTAGAGAGTACTTATGGAAAGAGCCTAAATGTCCATCAACTGATGAATGGATAAAGAAGATGTGGTTTATATATACAATGGAATACTACTTGGCAATGAGAAAGAATGAAATGTGGCCATTTGTAGCAGCATGGATGGAACTGGAGAGTATTATGCTAAGTGAAATAAGTCAGTCAGAGAAGGACAGATACCATATGTTTTTACTCTTATGTGGATCCTGAGAAACTTAACAGAAGACCAAGGGGGAGAGAAAGGGGGAGGGGAAAGCTACAGAGAAGGAAGGAGGCAAACCATAGGAGACTCTTAAATACTGAGGACAAACTGAGGGTTGATGGGGGGTGGGGGAGAGGGGAAAGTGGGTGATGGGCATCGAGGAGGGCACCTGTTGGGATGAGCACACTGGGTGTTGTATGGAAACCAATTTGACAATAAATTTATATATATATATATGTATATATATATATACACACATATATATATAAATTTTATTTTATATAAAAATTTTATATAATTTTTAAATTTTAAATATAAAAATAAAAATTTATATTTTATATAAAATAAAAATAAAGGAAAATCTTTAAAAACTATGTTAAAAAAAAAAGCCTGACAGAGAAAGACAAATACAGCATATCATTTATATGTGGAATCTTAAAAGTCAAATTCATAGAAACAGAGCAGAAAAGTGGTTGCCGGGGCTGGGGAAGTGGAGGAAACAGGCAGAGGTCAGTTAAAAGATACAACCTTTCAGCTATATGGTGAATAATGTCTCCAGATTTAATACATAATAACATGGTGACTACAGTTGATTGCACCGTATTGTATAACTGCAATTTGCTAAGGGAACAGAAGCTAAACGTTCTCAGAAAAGAAATGATAGGGGCGCCTGGGTGGCGCAGTCGGCTAAGCATCCGACTTCAGCCAGGTCACGATCTCACGGTCCGTGAGTTCGAGCCCCGCGTCGGGCTCTGGGCTGATGGTTCAGAGCCTGGAGCCTGGTTCCGATTCTGTGTCTCCCTCTCTCTCTGCCCCTCCCCCGTTCATGCTCTGTCTCTCTCTGTCCCAAAAATAAATAAATGTTGAAAAAAAAATTTAAAAAAAAAAAAAAAAAGAAAAGAAAAGAAATGATAAATAATGTGAAGTGATGGATGTGTTAATTAACTAGATAGGGGAATCCTTTTCATAGAAAAAAAATTTTAGATAAAGAAATAAATTTATCAAAAAAGATACTCCTTCCAGTCTTTTTTCCCCATACATACACATGGCACTGAAAAAAGGGGGGAGGATCACACCACATAAAAAATTTTGTATCTTTTTTCTACTTTAAATGTTCCAATATCCTTCCATTCTTTATAATGGCTTTGTCATTGTGACAAAGTTCTTCACGAATGTATAAATGAAACACTGTTGTCACTGTTTTGTTTGCTTTGTGGTTAGATTCACAGGCTGGAATTTCCAGATCAAAGATAATCTGTGCCTTTTCTAGATTTAGACAAACTGCTTTTCAGAGTTTGCTTTCCAACGTGAGAAAGTGCAAGCTTGTCCCATTCTTTTCATCATTGCATATTAACTAATTTTATCAATCTGGTAGTCAATGAGGCCTCTCATTCCTAGATTTTATCTCTAAGGTCCCTTATTTTAAATATGTATTTTAGTAATTCTTCTGATGCTAGAGGTGAGATGGCGTCCCCAATTCAGCAGGTGCCCTTAGGAGTCCAGAAAGCTCTGTGGTCTTGCAACGTGAGAAAAAAGCCTCTAGGGTTTCGGGGAAGTGAAGGACAGCAGGAGAAAAGATGAACAAGTTTGGAGGTGAAGAGACGAAAGGCAAAAGCGCTCCCATCTGCAGGCCTCCTGGGTTTGTAGGATAATCCGTCATGCCAGCAGCAGGGGAGACTGGAGATATGGAAGGTTTGAAACCACGGCAGTGAAGGACCTATTTATCAATAAGCTAAAGTACTGAATGTAGTCTACCCCAGGGAGCTCTCCATGGATAAAACAGAACGAGGCCAGTGAGTGCAACCCTGATTTTGCTTGCAATGAAACTGAGGCATGCAGGTGTGAAGCGGCAAACCCAGTGCTCTTCCCCAGGAAGTGACCACGTCAGTGGAAAATCCACAGGTGCAGCCCTTCCACCATGTAATACAACAGCCCTGACTCGAATAAGCAAATTAAGAACAGGAATCTGGGCCAGAGGCTGGCAGCCCCTGAGGGACCAAGTGATTTATCCACCTTATTAGCCAGCAAGCCTTCGGAGAACAACCTGGTATCCCGCTTGCGAACAGCACTGCTAACCAGAGAACATTTCCGAAGTAAGTAATCACGGCCAGGCTCCCAGTGACCGAAAACCTCCTCACACCCTTCAGCACACACTTTTCTAAGCCTCAAAGGAAAACTATCAGAAATTCTGGAAGACGCTGTGAGAGGCCATCGCTTAGTTATGGACCTCTGGTGACGACAGGCAGGAAGGAAATTCTCCACCACAGATTCACAACCATCAGAACAGAGCTGCTGGTTCCCTCCACAGGCACTTCTGTGCAAGCTGGAGCCCTGGGCACAGCATCCTCTCCCCCTAAAATCTACTGTTCAGCTATTAATACTCCTGAATGTCATCACCCTTCGTTTGCCCCTACTTCCCCTCTTTTTCTGGGTGATCAAACCAGAGCCCCACAACCAGCCTCATGTTTGCAAACAAGGTGTCTGCACTTACCCTGCCAGATTTTGAAGTCAAATTAAAGTCTAAACTCAAAATCTCTTCAGAAAAGCAGGGTTCCTTTGTTCTGACAAATTCTTAACCGTTATTAATGGGGGGGGGGGAAGGCCCAGCTTTTTCAGTAGCAACATGTATCCTTACTCAGTTTAGTTTTGTGTGAGGAGAAAGAAACGACTACCTGGAAATGACCCATTGAAAACAACAAAATAAAAGCAGTCCCTTTAGCACCAGAAATGTGTAAACACTTCCCTTACAGAGGCTTCCAGGAAAACAAATACGCAAAAAAAACAAAGCCAGCACTCTGTCATCCACTCACCCTTTTACTGACCCCCAACCGCATGCAAAGCACCCTGCTCAGTGCCACATGCTGGAGAACAGCCTGGGTGTGAACCTCAAAGCACCCACAAGACTCAGAGTTCTGGGATGCTTGGAGAGGCAGGTGGTCCAGATCCTCATATATGCAAAACCATCCTACACTGAGCCCACACGAACACGCATGGAACTTGTTTACTCTGACTGCATTTCTCACTATTCTAGCTACCAGTAGCTTTTTATTCTCCACAAATGCGAAGAACAGGAAGCAGAAGAGTCACTGAAGGGGTACCCTCTCCAAGACTGCCCAATGCTTTTTGTTCTCAGAGCTGGCTGACCACCATCCAGCTCCAAGTCACCCTGGGGCTGCTGCCTTTGGGGCAGAGCCACCCTCACCAGACTGTTCTGGGCAATCAGAACGGAACCTCATCTATGGTAAGAGCAATGCCAGAAGGCTACTCAAGCAACTGTTGAGTGAGCCCATCCATAAGAAATCTCTGTTCTCTTTAGCCACATTCTGGGTTTAGATGCTCTGAAATAAAGGCATCAATGAAGCAAAAAATAACTCTTGTAGAAAAATCCCCCTCTCCATGTTTTCTATTTTGCAAAATAAGGGTGTCACAAAAAAATTGCCGACATGCTTCACAATAAGGGGAGCGTTCTGCTTTCTTGTGGGTAGCAAGGTCACTCCACATAGAAAAAAGTCAGGAAAACTGGCCTTCATTCCCTTACTGTATCTTTGGGCCCCCACCCTCAGATTATCTGTTGTGAGTGGGAGATTGATCCAGAACACGGCTGCCAGCCATCAGGGAGCTCACTTCTTCCTATCTTCCTTCCCTCCTCCTTCCCTCCTACCACGCACTGACGGACACATGTCCTCCTGGGAGACGTGCAGCCTGGGGTGACCCCCTCCAAGGGACCTCCTCTTCACTCACCCTTGTCCTCCCACGCATTGTTATATAATGAGGGCTGCCTCAAAAGGGAAAAGCGACAATTGTACAAAGTACTTTTCTATGACCATCATGCAAAATGACAAATTTCCAGCCACTGGGTAGAGAAACCCACATGCTAACTGCTTTTAAGTCAGAAATTCTCAGACCAATACTCTGCATGACGACAGATTTTGACACTACATTGCACAGCTGTCACTCAAAAGCTTAAAGATTAAGTTTTACTTTCATCATTATCAGAAAATACATAACAGTAAGAAAATGGTAAAATAAAGACCATAAGAAGTTTGTGTTAAAGCACCACCATGTATCTGTTAATGCCTTTGTTGGTAGTCTTCCAGCCTTCTCTCTGTGCATAGGTTTTTAAAATCTTTTAATATCTTAATATCAGTGTATATACCATTTGATATCCTGTTTCTTTTTAAGAACCAACACTTTTCTGTTGAATTAGTCTTAATAAAAATCAGTTTAAATTAGATGAGTAACACTAAACTAATTGCATACACAATCATTTATTTAGCAGTCCCCATACTGTTAATAAATAATATTGAGGTTGCTCTCCCTTTTCTGAAACTTCGTGTAAAACGTGTTTGGTTTTTATGTTTCTTTGTTTTGAGGATTATTTTCTTACAGTGGATCCCCGAGTGTAATCACTGGGTCAAAGACAGGGATGTCTGAAAGGCTTTCAATCCATCAGGCTGAGCTCCAAAAGGATTAGGTGACTGACCTTTCACCTCAGCCATACCAAGACTTGAATTTTTTTACATTCTTTGCTAATTTGACAGTTGAGAAATGGCATTTTATTGTTTTTTTAAGTATGTACCTCCTTACTTAGATCTTTCATTACTTAGAGCAAACATTTTTCCTTAAGTTTTCAGATTACCAAGATCAAATCTTTTCTAGCATTAATTACTGGCATTTCCTCTATTATGAATTATCTATGTAAATTCTTTGCTGTTTTATATGACAAGGCTTTGGTTGTTTTAAACAACTGCTTTTAACAAATTCCTCTTATATTAAAAATATTAACTCATTGAAATATACTGTAAATATTTTTCCCCCATATGTATTTTGTTCTTCTGTTTAACCAGGTTTTTTTTAATGTGTTTTTAATATTGTATGCAGTCAATGTGACAACACTATTTTCCTTTGTTGACTTGTCTCTGGTACCAGGTGTTGATTCTTCCCATCTTTCTATGGCCTGGGTTTATTTAACCCATGAATTAGAGGGGTTGTTCAACACTATTCCATTTCTCCTCTTGCCAAGACATGCATTTTGACTGAATTTCCCCAGGAAGTCGGCTATGGTTAAAATGTATTTGGGGGCTGCTTCTCCCCATCCGCTGGCTAGGTTCTGGCTTTACCACCTGAGCCCATAAGCACAGGTCATCCACAAGTTTTACAACCTGTCATAGTAACTGGTTTTGACCTTGTGTCCTAGTCCCTGAACTATATGGGCTGTGTCCCCAGGCTCCTGAATCTGGCCCACGTCATATTTTAGCTGTTTGGAGACTGGTCTCCAAACAGGACCCAGTGCCATGGGTGTCAGAAAGTAAAAATAAAGTAAGACAGGGAAGCATCAGTCAGGATTTCCTTTTCTTAACCCTGACCTTCAGGTTGCTTTAAATTTCCATTTGTATAGCTTCTTCTAGTGGTAGCACTGAATAGCCCTCTCCCTGCTTCTAAACAAAACAGACCCCTCGTGCCTCGTCATCTTCAACCAAGTGTATGCAAAGCACTAGAAATAATGAAATTTATCATTTATGTACTAATATTCATTGACTCATGAAGATTTTCTTTTCTGCTTCCTAATAAGCATGGCTCACAATCATGTGTCTGTGGTATATTTCAGGGAGGAGAGAGTGGGAGTAATGAACAATTTACACCAACAGTTGGAAAGCGGTGTTTTTCACTGGTGGTGCTTCCTGGTAACATCAGACAGCATTCCCAGAAGGCTTCGCTGGGAGAATTCATAGGTGCTGCCAAAAGTAGTACCTTCTGGGGCACTACCCCCCATCCCTGACTGCAGAAAACATCCAGGTACCTTTGGCCCAGGAGAGTTTGGTCATTAATATAAGGTCCAAAGTAACATTGTCATCAGGAGCAGTTTTAAATTCCAGAGGTTTCTTTTTGGCAGAGTGATTAACAGCTTGAAAAAAAAATGTCTCCCAGAAACAAATCATTAATCTTGGAGAAGTTTAAGGCTCAAGTAGGCTTAATGCATTTTATAGTAGGTCAAAGTGAAACCCCACTGCCTCCCAAAGTGAGGGCAGTGAACATAGGAGACTCTCCTCTGTGCAATTTAGTTTTGCAGGGTTAAAGTTTAATGAGGTTGCATAGGTGCAGGGACAGGGTGGGGGGACCCTCAGGTACAGGATGAATATGAAGATTGAACAAGAATGGAGGGTGATGCATAGTAACAAATCATATAAGTGCTATCACCAAGCTCACACTTCCCCCAGGGACACCTGGACTATAAAGATCTTAAATCTTTACAGTAGTAGACAAGTACACCCTCCCTCTCTCCCTCTACTGATCCCCCAAAACAGCAAAAGCAAAATAAACAACAGCCTTCCAGGCTCAGTGCCCATAGTGTCTCTCACATTGAGCTGTGGGCCCTCCTACCAGTCACTTCCAGCCTGTTTCCTCATGTCCAGGTGACCAAATGGCCCAGAGTGCCCACAGCCACCTGTCACCTTAGTATGAATCCTTATTTGTATGGTATGTACCAATCTACTCTTTATCAATCAGATAAAGAGTCAGAAGAGATTAGGGACTCTCAGACTGGAGTCTTTGGAGGCCCTTGGAGATTACTGGGGTGGATGAGAGAAGGGGGGAGTAGAGGGTGAAGAAAGGCTCCAGTCAGGGTCCTTGCTTGCTGCCCCACCCAAAACTGCCATCTCCCAGAACCACTCATAGTTTTTCTATGGTACATGTTGACTTGCCTTGTAAGCTTTCCCTTGAAGGAAAGTTTCTCTTGCTACAACGTGTTTGGAAACCACAGTCTACATAGTCCCCAAGAGAGCTCCCAACTCCCAAAAAGTGGCATTCTGCAGTCTGGTTTTAAAGCTCTGCTTCCTGAGGAAGGAGAAAATGGTGGCCAAAGGTGCCAGACACAAGCCCCAACAGCCCAAGAAACCATGGGATCAGGTGACAACAGGCACCACTGAAGGAAGGGCACTCGTCTAATGCCCCCAATACCTAAATACATTAGATAGAACAAAATCATTTTGCCTTGAGCCCTTTAGAATTTGAGGTGGTGTACAACACTATTCCATTTCTTGTTTTGGCAAAGGTCAAGTGCACATGGCATGTGTCACTTCAGGAGCCAGAATTCTTCTGCCATTTTCCCCTCTCATTAGCCTGTGCCACTGAGTGCAACAAATAAGAAGCAGAGCCCCTCACCTTCTGAGACACATAGCAAGAATGACAAACTTGTATTGTTTTTTTTTTAATTTTTTTTCAACATTTATTTATTTTTGGGACAGAGAGAGACAGAGCATGAACGGGGGAGGGGCAGAGAGAGAGGGAGACACAGAATCGGAAACAGGCTCCAGGCTCTGAGCCATCAGCCCAGAGCCCGACGCGGGGCTCGAACTCACGGACCGTGAGATCGTGACCTGGCTGAAGTCGGACGCTTAACTGACTGCGCCACCCAGGCGCCCCCAAACTTGTATTGTTTTAAACAGCTGAGCATAAGGGCTGTTTGTTACTAGAGCACATCCTGACCAATACAGAGATAGTTCACATAAAATAGAAGCAACTCATTGAAAAGAATCTATGTACTCTAGCACAGTGTTTCCTAAAATTGGTTCCAAAGAGCATTAGCTCCATAAGACATTTGTCATAAAATAAATTTAGCAAAACTACGTACTTCGCCCTACTTCGCCTCCCTCCTGAAGGGTCCTAAGTTTTAGATACTAAATGTACTGCAATAAAGAAGTAGTTTCAGTTTAATCTAAAGTTTTCCTACATGAATCTGCCCAGGGAATGTGAATTTCATGGCATTCCTACCAATAGCTTGAAAATCACAACTGTGGTCACTTCAGAAAAGCTTATAGATGAATACCAAGACTCAAGCTTATTCTCAGTAACTGGATGGTAACCAATTCAGAGATTTCAGCAGGCTGGTTACAATATTATTAATTCCATGGTATAGCTACTTTGGAAAACAATCTGGCAGTTTCTTATACAAATAACATATAGTCACTCTACGATCCAACATTTGTTCTCCTAAATGTTTGACTAAATGAAACGGAAACTTACAGTCACATGAAATCCTTTATGGGAATGTTTACAGTGACTTTATTAATAATTGCCAAAAAAAACTGGAAAGAAGACAAATGCCTTTAGTGTTGAGTAGACACACTACTGTAGTACATCCACATACAGGAATCTCAGCAGTAAAAAGGAAAAAAACTCCCAACAGACACAACAGCATGGACAAATCACAAATACGGCATGCTAAGTGAGAGAAGCCAGACTCAAAGAGTACATACCACCTGATCCCATTTATATGACATTCTGGAATATGCAAAACTACAGGAATAAAAACCCAGTCCATGATTGCCAGGGGCTGGAGGTAGAGTGAAGTAGGACAGCAAAGAGGCAGGATGGAATTGTTCAGAGTTCTGTATCTTGATTATGGTGGTAGTCCACTGCAATTACTTATCAAAACACAGCTCTGTCAACCAAAAAGTGTGAATCACAGACCTCCTGATTTCCATCACCTTTATTCCAATTTACTCATTTTTGCTTAGCCAGGATGATCCCAAATTTCTCTAAAATATATGGTTAATCACCTCATTCCAAGAAAAGGTATAGACAGGATAGAAAGAAAGGACTGCAACCCACAGTTGGCATCATTTTATGCATGATACTAAAGGCTCATATCTATCGAGTGTTAAGATGCTTGATGTTTCACGTTGCCTCTGTCAATCCTCACAAGTGTCCGTGAGATAGGTATAATTATCACCTAATTACAGACAGGTAAACTAGGGTTCAGAGAAATTAAGCAACTCACTCAGGTTACACAGGTAGTAAGTGGTAAACTAGTAACTTGAACTCGTATCCATACTTCCAGCTATTCGATATTATCTTCCAAGGGTAAAAAACATGATACTTCTAGGATGGCTACAAACCACAGGACAGATAATACTATGTGTTTGCAAGGATGTAGAAAAATTGGAACTCTCATACATTGCTGGGAGTAGGGGGTAGGATGTAAAATGATGCAGTCACTCTGAAAAACAGTGTGGCAGCCCCTCAAATGGCTAAACAGAGTTACCACATGGGCCAGCAATTTGACCCCTAGGGTTACACCCAAGAAATATGAAAACATAACTGCACACAGAAACTTATACATGAATATTCATAACAGAGTTAATCATAATAGTCAAAAAGTGAAAACAACTCAAATAGCTAAATGTCCAATGAATGGATGGATGAAATGTGAAACATTAATAGGGTAGAATAAGATTGGGCAATAAAAGGAATGAGTGTTCCAAAGTTCATTGTGGTGGTGGACACATAACTCTGAATATCCTGAAAGCCATTGGAGCATATACTGTAAGTGGGTGAAGAAGATGGTATGTGAATCATATCTCTATAAGGCTGTTCTTTAAAATTCATATACCTACCCCAGTTATAGTAAATGCTACATTTCCAAAACTGAATAAGAGAGGAACACGGAATAGAAGATCCAACAGAACAATAAATCCCAAATGCTCTGTAGCTGCCTTTAGAATGCATGGCAAAATTTAAATTAGAAGCAGACTAAAATTACTAATTATATTTTTACTCAGGCTAATGTTAAAATTAGCATGTAGTCCTGAGCCACATGTCAATGGAGAGTAGGGGGAAGCAGCCTAGTTAACTAGCAGGTGGAAAGAAGAAGCCCATCATAGAATAAACACAGAAGAAACCCCCAGTGGAAAAATCTATAAACAGATAATGATATTCACCCCTCAGTAGATGTTTCTGGAAACAGAATCCAAGCACTATCCATTAGAACATGGGTGAGACTTGGTCTGCACGAGAAGAGAACAGTTTCCTGCCTGACAAGACACAAATCTAAGGATGTCAATGCTAACGCAGCTGATAACTGCATTAACCTTCTCCTATGGGAGTTATTTTTTATTGTAACACACTTGTCAAAATGTCATCACATTAGCCTGCCTGTCCCACATCCGCCCACCGATCCCTCTCAGCCGTGGAAGAAAGAGCAGTAATTAGAGCAGGAAACAGCCCCTGGATGAATAATTGCTCCAGCCCGACAGTCCACCCGAGACTTCTACAAAGACGCTCTGAAGAGGCCACTCCTGGAGGGCAGGCAGGCGGTCATGCACACACAGGTGAGGCAAGCACCCAAGGCCTCTTCACGGTCATGGGTGGTGAGCAGTAATTGCATCCCAGAAACCAACTCTCCTGCTCCATCTGAACGCTGGCACTCAGGAACCGTGAGGATTAATTACACATAAGTAAGTGCGCTCCCGTTCAGGCGGTCAGCCTAACTCCTACCACAGATGAGTTTGACCTTTCCTGCCCTCCAGCATGTGCCCTCCCTCGGCCGAGATGGGAGAAGTCCCTGAGAGGGATGCTGAGTGGCCAGTGAATTCCCAGGAGAGTTAGAAATGAATGGATTTTTTTGTCTTCCTTAAAAATCAATATGCTTAATGGATAAACAAAATGTGTGGTATACACATATAGTGGAACATTATTCAGCCTCAACAGGGAACAACATTCTGACACATGCTACACGTGGATGACCCTTGCAGTCATTATGCTGAGTGAAATAAGCCAGTCACCAAAAGACCAATGTTGTATTATTTCACTTACATGAAATACCTAGATGTATTAGCCATGTCTGATTTTCTGTATTCTGATGTTCAGGGCCTTGATGACCCTGGAAAGACTGCCCCTCCCAGGGTCAGCTGATTTCTAGATAGAAGAAGATGCCCATGGATGTGCCTTCCAAACACAAACCAGCCAATCCAATGTCTGCATACCACCACCTCCTTTATCAGGCTCTCACACTCCAGGTTGCCATCCACCTGTGCTGATCACTCCAGGGCCAGGTCCCAGACAGCAAGGGACAGCCCCTGTGCCCCAGAGTCCCCTGAAATCACTCAGCTACCCAATCCTCCACCCGCTTACTCTGCCTCACCCCTTTCTTCCCGGGAATCCACAACAAAGTCTCTTTCTCCCAGTTTCCCTGTTCCCTCTGCCTCCTGACCGATCCTGGTGCTTCTGTGTGACCCCACATGGCATGGTGTGCCCCCCTTCTGAGAACTATCTACCTTTATAAAGGCAGTCATGTCCTGATCCACTGGCCTGACTGTACCTGAATAGTAATAAAGACTATATTAAAACACTTAGAACAGTCAAATTCATAGAGATGGAAAGTAGAATGATGGTTCCTGGAGCTAGGAGAGGGGGGATGGGGAGCTAGTGTTTAATGGGGAACGAGTTTCAGGTGAGGATGATGAGAACATTCTGGAGATGGGTGGTAGTGATGGCTACAACATGAATGTACTTAATACCACTGACTATACACTTAGAATACTATATATGTATACTGTACCACAATAAAATAAATAAATGGATAAACAAAAGGAATATGGTATGTACCCTTGATACAATTTGATGAAAAGGACACTTCACCACTGTGATTTTCCTCTCCCAAACCCACAACCCCAGTCTGATCATGAGAAAAACATCAAACAAACCCCAATTAAGGGACATTCTTCAGTACCCCTGACAAATGCTCCTCAAAACTGTCAAGATCATCAAAACCAGTGAGAGTCTGAGAAACTATCACAGCCTGGGGGAGCCTAAGGAGATGTGGAGATTAAACGTGCTTTAATACGGTGTCCCAGATGGCACCCTAGAACAGAAAAAGGACATTAGGGAAAAGATAAAGAAATCTGAATAAAGAATGGGTGTTAGTTAATAGTAACGTATCAACTGTACCATATTAATGTAAAGTATGAATAAGAGGGGACACGGGATGCAAGGTACATAACTATATTCATAACTATTCTAAAAGAAAGGATTTTTTAAGGAGAGAAGGGGTGGCATATGAAAATGGGACACACATCCCCACACATCCTTAGACTAACAGAGATGCTGCCTACAACACAATTTATTGCACCTGCTCATTAATGAGACAATAAAAGCCCTTAGGGAATAAACACGCAGAGTATAACACCTGCCACCAAGCACATTCCAGGGACTGTGAAGGCCGCTGATTGAATTTCTGACAGTATTATAAGCGAGTGGCACAATGTTTGCCAAACATTGCAAATACATAATGTGAAAAAAATTAACCATTAAAGACTGTCTGTATATATCAGGAAAGAGCCAAAGTATCACACTAGACACACACAGCAGTGTCCGGGTACTGCTTTCCTACAAAGAAAGGAAAGTGCTGAGCTGCTCCCACTTCTTACCACCCACGACGAATGCAACCTCCATGTATGTCCCTCCGAGCCAGGACAGCACCAAGGTATGATCAGTGTCTACTGAGCTGGGGCCTGGCAGGAAACTGGGGGCATCAGGAGTGACGGTGTCATCCATGGGAGCTTATAGGTAACTATGACCACAGACACTCAGACCAAAGGAAGAGTTCTCTGGAATTCAGAGAGAGGCACTAGGAGGGTGACCTACCCAGAAGGACAATCAGTCTGGACCTTGAAGAGCTGGGTACAATTCTGCTATGGGCAGAGGGGCCGATGATGTGAAAGGCAAGGAGGGCAGCCAGGGACAAGAGGAGGGCTGCCAGAGCACACCAAGCAGCCCAGGGTGCAACCACGCTGGCTCAAGGGGAAGCCTCCATATAGAGACACTCCCAAACAGTCAGTGGTTTCCCAAGGAAACAGGTATGGAGGAATGTCAGAAACCCAGTCAGACCCAGGAAATCCCACATTAAACAGTGTCTGATTTCTCCTACTACTTCCATCCTCAGCACTTCCATTTAATTTGGTTTTTACTTGACTTATGCCTCTTTTAAAGCCCTTAGTATGGTAAGTTCCTGGTGTGGACATACATGGTCTGTATGTCCCCCACCTGCCTGGCATTCACTCCCCTCTTTCCGGCAACAGTCACTGATTTTCTCTTGCACACCCACTCCTCCCCCACCTCTCTGACCACAAGGCCTGGGTGGAATCCCCTCAATTTCCAGAGGAAGCACAGGACCTAAACCTGAGCCAACTGCTGCCATAGTCACCAGCCCTCACAACCAACAAAGTGAATCTCACGTGTTCTGCAGATGCCGCCAGAAAAGATTCCAGAAAGGCTTCCAGAAAGAAGACAAAGACCCTACACCATCCTGCTCCCATGAAAATGACCCTGGAGCTACCCCATCATCACAAGGAGTTCCAGGAGAGGCCCAGTGCTGAAAAGAAATGAAGTCTAATGCATCACCTGGGCCATAAATCCAGCCCCAACAGACGCCGCCTACTTTCAGGACATTCAGTCCCTAAGCCACTACATCGCTTGCTTTCTTTCACCGTTTGGGTGGGTTCAAGGTAGGTTTTCTGTCTCTTCCAAGTGTAATAGGGATCGTGGTTCACTTCTATAACCAACTATTTCTTACCAGGCCCTCAGTTCCTTGATGCATCAAGCATGTTGTACACCTCTGAAGACGCCCAAAGAGCCACAGAATGCCCTCCATATGGTGAATCCTGCAAGTGCTGGGACTGCACTGAGCTGTGGCAAGGTGGGGGGAAGAGACATGAGAAGGAGCAGTGGTTCCAGAAGAAATGAGGAAAAGCTAAGAGAGACCATGACACAAAGTCATCCTAAAAAACAGAAAAGAACTGAACCATCAAAGGGCTTAGGAGAGGCCATTGCTCCAATCAGAACTACAAAGAACCAGGGAGACAGAAAACAGCTTCTATGTAGGAAAAGATGCTTCCTTCATGTCCTCCCAGAAATAAGAAGGTAGTTTGTTCAGAGTCAAAGACAATAAGACTACAGTTAGTTAGGCAGAAGAATTGGTTACGTCTGTTTTTCATGACGAAGTAATAACTCTAATATTAAAATCACATTTTGGTGATTCATTGTGGCTAGCTCCAACAGATTAGAATAGGGTCTCTTGAAAAATAAACTTGAAGATTACTTATAAATATTAAAGCTAAGTTAACGACAAATGCAGGGACCTGTTCCTGTCCCTCTCTGCAACATTTATAGGAAAGAAAGAGGTAAACATCTCGTTTTCTGAATTCAAGCATAAAGGTAATTTTGGCTGCTGCACTGGCTGGTGATGCAGAGGGGCTAAGAGCATCCCACATGGGATACCATCCTCTGGCCCCGGCTTTGAGGAAAAAACTCCACAGTGAGCATCTGCATTGACCTTGCTGGGCAGGTGGCTCGCAAGGCCCCTTCAGAGTGAGCCATTTGTGTAAGAACTGCCAGGAAATTGGTTAAAATTTCCTGTCTCTGAAACAGATCTGGGTGGAAGCCAGAAACCTATACTTTGAAATCACCCTCTGTCTTTCCAGGCCTGCCCACCCAGCTGAAGGTGCAGTGGGTTGAGGAGTACCCAGCTTGGCCACCAACAGTTTAGTAAACCTTTCATTATTACTATTCAAATAGAGCTCTTTCAATATCCATAGCCAAGAATGAGAAAGGACAGAATCCACAACTAGAAGAAGCTTTATGACCTCACTTCATGCCTGAGGAAATTGAGGCCACTGAAGTCACATGACTATCTTGGCATCACCCAGCTCAGTCAGGTGCTGGAGTAGGTGGCACAGAGGGAGAAGCCCCAAGCCAGGAATAAGAAAGCCCTAGCTCAGGGGTACCTGGGTGGCTCAGTCGGTTGAGCATCCAACTTCAGCTCAGGTCGTGATCTCACAGTTCATGGTTCAAACCCTATGTCGGGCTCTGTGCTGACAGCTCAGAGCCTGGAGCCTGCTTCGGATTCTGTGTGTGTGTCTCTCTCTGTTCCTTCCCCGCTCATGCTCTCTCTCTCTCCTTCAAAAATAAATAAAAGCATTAAAAAAAATTTTTTTATAAAAATAAAGCCCTAGCTCAGCCCCCGCCTTCTTGGAGATCTCATCTTTCCTTTGGATCCACAATAATCCTTTTAAGATCAGATTAAACACATTAAAAAGTTAGAGGAGAAAGATGTGACTCTCCCCTATTGGAGTAGCCATTACTCATATGTGGCTGTTTCAATTTCAGTGTTAATTGACTAAAAATAAATAGAATTAAAGTCTAATCCCTAAATCTCACTAGCCACATGTCACCAGCTCAACAGCCCTGAGTGGCTAGCAGCTTCTTTACTAGACAGAGCAGATACAGGACATTTCTATACTGACAATATGCACAAGCTTCCAAGAGGTGCTCTCAGTTCCCTTTTACATCTGAAGAAAATGTTAAAAGAAGTGAACTCAGCATGCAAATGAAAATCTGCATGCATCTTGACAAATCTTATTTAGCCAATATATGACATATAGATTTAGTATTACTAAAAATAATACCAAAAAGTGTGGTTTGCTAAGTAAAAATCTAATTTTAATATATATGATTAGCTATTCAAGCAAAGCTTACTGTTGCTAGCCATGCTCCCTCGATATGCCCACACACACTTTACTGGATCTGCCAAAGATGACCCAGAAATGAGAGACTGGGCCTCAGTTTCTCTTTGTGTAAAATGAGAGGTGTGGCCCTGTGCCAGCTCTAACTTTCTATCCCTTTGTGTGCCTAGCTGACACATTTCCCTTTTTGCACAAACACACACTAAGCACTTTATGCACCAGGAGAGACAACTGCACAATGCACACAACCACACAGAAAGGTGTCACACTGGATGGGCAGAGCTGTGGGAAGGAGGATGTGGAGAGGATTCAGAGGGCCTGTCTGACAGGCTCTGAGTGACTAACGCCTCCACACAGGCTCTTGCCCCTTGGAAGACTCTTGAGTGGAGTGAACAGCTGAGCACATGGCCATGTACCTCCAGGCTGTTGAGAGGAAAGACCCCTGACAGCTCATGTCCAGCTGCTGAGCTAGAAGCTGATCTGGGAAGGCCACCCCTCCCAAAGGGGACTGCCTGAAATAATTTGGGAACCAAAGCAGTTCCCAACTTAGGCAAAGCCAGCCTTCAGCAGCCCCCACAATGCTCTGATACCTGGTGAGTCTGGGAAACAAACCTACAAGGGCAGCTTACCAAGGGGGTGGAGGATGAACTGGGCCATTTGAGGGCTCTGAAGTCATAGCAATAACCAGCTACTTGTTTTTTGTTTTTTTGTTTTTTTGTTTTGTTTTGTTTTTTTACCAGCCACTTGTTCTAAAGGAATGGGTGACCGCACAGGGGATGGCAGAAGGGATGAAGCATTCATGACCCTTCTCAGCAACAGTCTGGTTTTAGCTAAGAAGGGAATAGCCATATCACCTGACCTCACTCCAGCCACTTCCTTCCAACCTGTTGTAGACAGAGAAGCACCAGGGCTGGTGGTACCAGCCTCTGCTGAGCAACAGAATCAGGACATCTGATGACCAGAGGGGTGGACAATGTTCAAGGACCCACCTGTCTTAAAGTGGATTATGGGCCATAATGGAGAAAACTGAATTAACTAAGCTCAATTAACACTGGATTGTCCAATATAGACTCCCAAAACCTCACATCCAGAGCAATTACACATAAAGCAATTACACATATTGACATGAAGTTTCACCTCACAATTTTTTTCTCTTCAAAATTAACAGTCTTTCTTTTCTATATAACATGCTTGTATAAACTTGCCTAGTGATCCTTCTCAGGAACAGGTGTACCACTCAGATTATGTCCTTTCTACTTAAGAAAAAATGCAATAGAATATATATAACATAAAATTTACCATTTTAACTGTTCAGTTCAGTGGCATTAAGTACATCTTCACCATTGTGTAACAATCAACACTGTTTCTAGAATTCTCTCATCCTTCCACACGGAAGCTCTGTCCTCATCAACACTAACTTCCCATTCCCCCTCCTCCGCACCCCTGGGAACATCTATTCTACTTTTTCCATAAATCTGACTACTCTATGTACCTCATATAAGTGGAAGAATATAACACTTGTCCTTTGGTGCCTGGCTTATTTCACTTCGCATAATGTCCCATAATTTTCATCCAGGTTGTAACCTGTGTCAGAATTTCCTCCTTTTGAAGGTTGAGTAATATTCCATTGCTGGACACCTGGGTTGCTTCCACATTTTAGCTACTGTGAATAATGCTGCTGTGAACATGGGTGTACAAATATCTTTTCAAGACCCTGCTTTCCATTCTTCCTGGCATATACCCAGAAGTGGGATTGCTGGATCCTATGGTAACTCTGGGTTTAATTTTTTTAAGGAAACTTCCTGCTGTTTTACACAGCATGAGTACATTTTCCATTCCCACCACAACATACAATTGTTCCAATCTCTCCACATCCTCGCCAATGATTGTCGTTTTCTGTTTTTTGTTTTGTTTTGTTTTGTTTTTTTTATAGTAGCCATCCTAATGGATATGAGGTGGCTTCTCTCTGTGGTTTGGTCTGAATTTCTGTAAGGATTAGTGATGTTGAGCACCTTCGCATGTGCTTACCAGCCATCTGTATGTCTTGTTTGGAGAGCTGCCTGCTTAAATCCTTTGCCCATTTTTGAATTGGGTTGATTTTTGTTGTTGTTCTTGTGGTCACATGAGTTCTTTACATATTCTGGATATTAATCTCTTATCAAATAGAAGATCTGTCACTATTTCTCCCATTGTGTGGTCTGTCTTCTCAGTTTCTGAATAGTCTCCTTTGATGCACAAAATTTTTAACTTTGACAAAGTCCAACTTCCCTATTTTTTCTTTTTCTTTTTTTTAATACAATTTATTGTCAAATTGGCTAACATACAGTGTGTACAGTGTGCTCTTGGTTTTAGAGGTAGATTTCCATGATTCATCACTTACATATAACACACAGTGCTCACCCCAACAAATGCCCTCCTCAATGCCCATCACCCATTTTCCCCTCTCACCCACATCAATCCTCAGTTTGTTCTCTGTATTTAAGAGTCTTTTATGGTTTGCTTCCCTCCCTCTCTGTTTGTAACTTTTTTTCCCCTTTCCTTCCCCCATGGTCTTCTGTTAAGTTTCTCAAGTTCCACATATGAGTGAAATCATATGGTATCTGTCCTTCTCTGACTGCTTTCACTTAGCATAATACTCTTCAGTTCCATCCATGTTGCTGCAAATGGCAGGATTTCATTCTTTCTCGTTGCCAAGTAGTATTCCATTGTACATGTAAATGACACCTTCTTTATCCATTCATCAGTTGATGGACATTTGGGCTCTTTACATAATTTGGCTATTGTTGAAAGCACTGCTATAAACATTGGGGTACACGTGCCCCTATGAATTAGCACTCTGTGAGTGGAATGTTGCAAAGACTACAAAAGACAAGAGACATCACCACAAGCATGATACATACAGATAACACAATGACACTAAATCCATATCTTTCAATAATAATGCTGAATGTAAATGGGCTAAATGCTCCAGTCAAAAGACACAAGATATCAGAATGGATAAAAATATAAGACCCATCTATAACAGACCCATTTTAGACCTGAGGACACCTTCAGATTGAAAGTGAGGGGATGGAGAATCATTTATCATGTTACTGGAACTCAAAAAAAAGCTGGAGTAGCCATACTGAAATCAGACAAACTAGATTTTAAACTAAAGGCTGTAATAAGAGATGAAGAAAGGCATTGTATCATAATTATGGGATCTATCCATCAAGAAGAGCTAACAACTATGTTTGTGCACCCAATTTGTAAGCATCCAAATATATAAAACAATTAATCACAAATATAAGCAATCTTATTGATAAGAATTCAGTAACTGCAGGTGACTTTAATTAGTGGAGTATTAAACTCCACTTACAGTAATGGACAGATCATCTAGACAGAAAATCAATAAAGAAACAATGGCTCTGAATGATTCACTGGACCAGATGGATTTGACAGATATATTCAGAACTTTTCATCCAAAAGCAGCAGATACACATTCTTCTCCAGTGCACATGGTACATCCTCCAAGACAGATCACATACTGGGTCAAAAAATAGCCTTCAATAAATATAAAAGAATGAGATCATGCCACACACATTTTCAGATTACAATGCTATGAAACTTGAAATCAACCACAGGAAAAAGTTTGGAAAACCTCCAAATGCATGCAGGTTAAAGAACATCCTACTATAAGAATGAATGGGTCAACTATTCAATTAAATAAGAAATTAAAAAATATATGTAAACAAATGAAAATGAAAACATGACAGTCCAAACCCTTTGGGATGCAGCAAAGGCATCCTAAGAGGAAAATACATTGCCATCCAGGCCTATCTCAAGAAACAAGAAAAATCCCAAATACAAAATCTAACAGCATACCTAAAGGAACTAGAATCAGAACAGCAAAGAGACCACAAGGCCAGCAGAAGAAATGAAATAATAAAGAAAATCAGAGCAGAAATAAACAATGTTTTTTCTTTTATTGTGCAGGCAAGAAGACTTTCAGCTGTGTTTTCTTCTAAGGGTTTTATAAAACATTTATGTTTAGATTTTGCTCTTACGTTTAGGTCATGAACCCATTTTGAGTTAAATTTTGTATATGGTATTAGGTAAGGGTCCAGATTCTTTCTTTTGCATGTGGACATCCAGTTTCCCCCACCACATTTGTTGAAAAGATGGTCCTTTCCTCATTGAATGGTCTTCATACCCAGCCAGAAATCTGTTAACCATATATGTGAGGGTTTATTCCTAATTTCTCTGCTCCATTCCCTTGGTCTATGTCTACCCTGATGCCAGTACCACAGTGTTTTGATTATTCTAACTTTGTAGTACATTTTTAAATCAGGAAGTCTGTCCACCAACTTTGTTCTTCTTTTCAAGATTGTTTTGGCTATTTGGGATTGCTAGATATTCCATGTGAATTTTAGAATTTTTTTTTTCTATTTCTGTAGAAAACAGCATTGGGATAATGATAGAGACTGCACTAAAATCATAGATTGCTTTGGGGAGTATTGTGATCATAACAGAATTAAGTCTTCCAATCCATGAACACAGGATTTCTTTCCATCCATCTATGTCAGAAATGTTTTGTAGTTTTCAGTGTAGAAGTCTTTTTCCTCCTTGGTTAAATTTATTCCTGAGTATTTTATTCCTTTGGATTGTATTGTATATGGAATTGTTTTTTTATTCTCTTTTCATACTGTTCTTTGCAAGCATATAGAAATACAACTGAATTTTGAGTGTTGGTTTTACATCCTGCAACTCTGCTGAATTTATTTATTGGCTCTAAAACCATTTTTGAGAATTCTTTATAGTTTACTACATAAGATCATGCCACTTGCAAACAGAAATAATTTTCCTTCTTCCTTTCCAGCTTGGGTGCCTCTTATTTCTTTTTCTTGCCTAATTTCTCTGGCTAGAACTTCCACTACTATGTTGAATAGAAATGGCTGTCCTTTCTACTTTTGGAATATTAAAATGTTCATTATTTTATTAAATAACAGAAAAAAATTTTTAATGTTTTCCTTGGTAAAATGAAGATGTGGAAACTATGTAGTCACAGAAAATGTTTTTGGAAATGATGCTGAGCCCAAAACAAATACTGATCAAAAACGAAAGTCTGGCAAGAATTCTGCTGAATACCTTCAAGGTAGCTCCCTTGCAAGCCCTGATTCTCCAGGCATTGGTGCCCCCTACACCCCCTGATGCAGGTGAGGCATGGGACAAGAAAGACTGAGACTTCCCAAGGCCAATAAAGTTGGCCACCAGTTGAGGGTGAGTTGAAAAGCATTCAAATCAAGGTCAGTTAAGTGGGGACTTGAACACCAAATAGCACTCCAACAAAGAAAGAAGGGTCAGTTCCCATAAATGACATAATCCCAGAAAAGCAAGGAAAAGAAACACAACAGTCCATAAGCTTAGATGCTAGCAGAGAAGGCAGAGCTCCCACCTGATTCTGGAACAATAAACAAGGTGGAAGCACATGAGTGCTCTGAAGAGGCTGGCACACGGCCTCCTCCTCACCCAGAAGAATGGACATAGTGACCGGTTATTCTCCCTCACCTGCCCCTTTGTCACTTGGGTACCCATGGATCACAAAGAACTCTGGGAGCCTTGTGCCTTGCTCTCTCCATCCTCACCCCTCTCATGTATGCCACATATTGAAAAAAAAATGAGATCAGGAACAGACAGCAGTGGCAAGCAAGAAAGGCTTGGAGGGCAAAAAGGTGGCAACAGGAAGAGGAAAGTGCTGAGTACAGGAGGAGCCATGAGGAATCCAACCACTAAGGCCAAGATAGAAGCCCTGTGATCCACAGGGAGAGAGACTCTAGAATAGAAAGATCACTGAACCAGAAGCCTGGCTCCCAGCCAAGCAGCTTCCTGATCTCTGCCTTCTCATATCCACAGGGGCCAACATCCAGCCCATCCAGTCCACCCACAGCGTGTTCTGAGGATA
Source organism: Felis catus (assembly GCF_018350175.1). Taxonomy (NCBI): domain Eukaryota; kingdom Metazoa; phylum Chordata; class Mammalia; order Carnivora; family Felidae; genus Felis; species Felis catus. The sequence goes on from NC_058370.1 coordinate 51,469,555, forward strand.
AATAAGGCAATACACATGCAACAGCTTGAGAACTCTGATGCACTCTACAACACAGTGTTGCTCCTGAACAGCCATGGACCCTACCCAGTACCATCTCCTTAGATGTTCTACACTCTTTCTCCTCAAGTACCCAGGTGAGGCTGGAAGAAATCCTGCCTACTGTGGTTCAGTGAGAGAAGCCCTGGCCTGGAATCAGAGGCCTGGGTGGCATTGGGGGGGCGGGGGGCCAGGGCGTCTTTTTCCAACTCTGTATGGATTCAGCTGGTGACCCTGGGGAGAGCCCTTGCTGCCTTGCTGCTCAGTCCCACCATCTGTAAAGGAGAGAGAAGTCTAGATCTGTGGTCCCCATCTAGGGGAAGGGACAAAACACATGGTAATGTCAATACAAGTGGAAGGGGAGTGACAGGCACAAAGGAAAAAAGGTGCTTCACACCAGTGGCTTTCAGAGGGTGCTCCCTAGGTCAGCAGCACCAGTGTCCCCCTGGGAACTTGTTAGAAATGCAGGTTCTAAGAAGGCCCTTCCCACACCTAGACCTGATGCATTAGAAACTCAGGGGTGGTTCTATTTTTAATTTTTTAAGGAACTTCCATACTATTTTCCAGTAATTGCACTACTAAGAATTTATCCAAAGAATTCAAAAATGCTGATTTGAAGGTTCACATGTACCCCAATGTCTATAGCAGCACTATCAATATTAGCCAAATTATGCAAAGAGCCCAAATGTCCATCAACTGATGAATGGATAAAGAAGATGTGGTATATACATATATACAGTGGAATACACATATATACAGTGGAATACTACTTGGCTATTAAAAAGAATGAAATCTTGCCATTTGCAACAACGTGTATGGAACTGGAAGGTATTATGCTAAATAAAATAAGTCAGTCAGAGAAAGACAGATGCCATATGTGGTGATGTGATTCCACATCACTCATATGTGGAATCTGAGAAACTCAACAGATGAACATAAGAAAGGGAAGGAAAAATAATGTTTATAGCAGCACTATCAACAATAGCCAAATTATGGAAAGAGCCCAAATATCCATCAACTGATGAACAGATAAGGAAGATGTGGTATATATCTACAATGGAATACTACTCAGTGATGAAAAAGAATGAAGTCTTGCCATTTGCAACAACGTGGATGGAACTGGAGGGTATTATGCTAAGTGAAATAAATCAGTCAGAGAGAGGAAGATATATGTTTTCACTCATATGTGGAATTTGAGAAACTTAACAGAAGACCATGGGGGAAGGGAAGGGAAAAAAATAGTAACAGAGAGGGAGGCAAACCATAAGAGATCTTAAATACAGAGAACAAACTGAGGATTGATGGGGGGCAGGGAAAATGGGTGATGGGCATTGAGGAGGGCATTTGTTGGGATGAGCACTGGGTGTTGTATGTAAACGATGAATCACGGGAATCTACTCCTAAAGTGAAGAGTACACTGAATATACTGTATGTTAGCTAACTTGACAATAAATTATATATATTTTAAAAAATCCTACAGAAAAGGGTTTAATGAACCCCCATGTATATTTATCTCCTAGACTAAACAAGTTTAAAAATTTTTTCATGAAGTAAAAACAAAACAAAACAAACAAAAAACAGAGAGGGATGCAAACCATAAGAGACTCTTAAATACAGAGAACAAACTGAGAGTTGCTGCAGGGGAGGTGGATGGGTGGATGGGCTAGATGGATGACGGGCATTAAGGAGGGCAATTTTGGGATGAGCACTGGGTGTCATATGTAAGAGATGAATCACTGGGTTCTACTCCTGAAGCCAAGATACACTGTTTGCTGACTAACTTGAATATAAATAACAACAAAAAAGAAGCAGCAGCAGCTCAGGGATAGGAAATAGCAATCTGCACTTTCACAAGCCCCAGGTGATCCTGATGCATTTATAAGATTGAGAAGTGGTACTCCAAACTCTCCTTCTCTCTCTCTCTCTCTCTCTCTCTCTTTCTCTGTCTCTCTCTCTCTCTCTCTCTCTCTCTCTCTCTCTCTCTCTCACACACACACACACACACACACACACACACACGCACACACACGTTCTGGTTCTGGTTCTGACTTGCAAGTATAAAAACAAGCTTCATGACCTCAGGTTAAGGGTTCTGGTTCTGGGGTCAAATCTCTGCTCTGTGCTTCAAACTGTGACTTCCTGGATAGGGTGCTTAACATTTCTGAACCCCAACTTTCTCAACTATGAAATAGGGACAATCCATCCCCTACATCTTAGGATTGTTATGAAGGAGAAGCCATGCCCATGAAGGATGTAGAACAAAGTCTTCAGAACCACTTGCCATCCTATAACTCCTCTGTGTCCATCTCCTCCACGTAACTGGGAATCACACATCTCTGTGGCCAACGCCATGGGCTCACGTAGGATTAAAATAGAAATGTCCCTTCTGCCCCGAGCACAGGCGCATGTCCTCCTATCATGGGAGATGGTACATCTCAGCCTGATGGACATGCAATTCCTTGGGAGTGTCACCTCCCCCCGCCCCTGCTTCTCTTTGGCCACTAAGCTCTAAACTCGGGGAATTCAGAAAATGTGTTGAATGTTAACTTCTCTGGGTTCATGGGGCTCTCTTAGCCCTGTTCTCTCTTTTGATCTATTCTCCATCTTTATTTTTCTAATTGTATTAATAATGGGTTGTTGTTGTTGTTGCTTAATGAATCACTTCAAATTTAATTGTAGCCAGGCAGAGGAGCATCAAATAAACAGCAAATGAATGTAGTAAAGCCCTAGTGAGCAGCTCTTTTTTTTTTTTTCTTCACTCAGAGAAAAGATGCCAAAGCAAGGCTCCACAACAGGGTAGGAAAACACCACCACCCTCCACTGCATGGTACAAGTCTGCACCCAAACTGCAGGTTGGTGTTGTTGCTTTTTGACTAAGAGAGGGGAGGTGATAAGGGTCTCTGTCTTGCCCAGAAGATGAAAAGGTCTATTGTTTGATTTTGTGGTCAGAGGCGCCAGGAACACACACCTTTCATCTGCTCCCCTGTTTCTGCCTAGTAAGCAGCACCATGTAGGCTCATACAGCATAAAGGAAGTGGAAATTGAAACCCAGTTTTGTTAAGCATAACATTTTCACTCAGAGGCTATTTCTAGAACATTCCATCCAGCAACCCAGAAGCTCATATTTCAAATCAAACGAAGGACAACTTCTGGTGAAGTAGAAGAAATCCACACCTTCCTTTCAGCCACAAAAACAAGGCCAGGAAAGCCAAGAAGTTCCAAATATTGAAACATCCTTTCTTATGCCATGTCATATAAATCAGCCCTGATTAAAACTAGGTTTGGTCACACATCTTAGAAAAAATCATGGGGCGCCTGGGTGGTGCAGTCGGTTAAGTGTCCGACTTCAGCCAGGTCACGATCTCGCGGTCCGTGAGTTCAAGCCCCGCGTCAGGCTCTGGGCTAATGGCTTGGAGCCTGGAGCCTGTTTCCGATTCTGTGTCTCCCTCTCTCTCTGCCCCTCCCCCGTTCATGCTCTATCTCTCTCTGTCCCAAAAATAAATACAAACGTTGAAAAAAAAATTAAAAAAAAAAAAAAGAAAAACTCTTGTGAGGCCAGGCAGGAGTTTCTTTTTTTTATTTATTTATTATTTTTTTATAGGGCAGAAAGGGGATTAAAATAGTTTTCTGTCTCAACTCCGTTTCTAAAACCCTCTAGCCTGACTCCTGTGGCCACCTTCACCATGGCCTACCCTGAGTGTGTACCTCATTCTCTGCAAAGTCTGCAGGCCCAGGGGAAGGCAGGGGACAGGAGCAATAGCAGAAGCCCTGGAGGAGAAGGGCCGAGCATGCGTTCCTGGTTGACCTGTCTCGGGAGGCCTCCAGGAGTCAGGCAGCTCCTCTTGTGAGGGGCCAGGAAGAGATGCCCTGGTGGGATGCAGATGGGGCAGCCTGAGGGCAAGTTCAACTCCCCCACTGTGACCAAAGGACAGCACAGAGTTCCTTCTGGAGTAATCTGGCCAGCTCAGTGCTGCCTGTGTGCTGGGCTTGGTCCATCCAAGCACCGCTCCTCCCTGAAGGCCTCCCTGATGCTGCCATTTCCAGTAAGAACTGCATTCCATGTTTCCTTTTCAATTGTATTTTCCTCTCCTTATATGAAGCTTCAAAGATAGAAATTAGGCAAGCCATAAATAAATGAGCCAGGGAAGGAAGTTCTCACACAATCACATCTGTGCAACAGCCTGGCCTGTCTGATAGCACACCAGTGAGAAAGTCAGAACAGGCCACAGAGACAGCAAGCACAAAGGCCAAATGTGCCCTCGCCAACCCTCTGTCCACATTAATCATGCACATGACAGTTTGCAAAGGGCTCAGTGTGCCCTGTGGAACCGTGCCTCACTGTAGTTTGACAAAGGCTGGATGAGGCAAAGGAACTCTGGCTGGCCAAGAACCCATAAATGTGGCCAAGAACCCACAGACGTGGCCAGGCCACGTCCAAGCCTATGCAAGGAAAACAGAGGTGGGACACTGACATTTCTCCTCATTTAGGACTGGAAGAACAGGGGAAGAAAATGTGTGTTGGGATGAAGGGTGGGTCTGGAGTGGTGGGGAAAGGGGCAGGAGCCTGGGAAGTCTGCCTTTCGACAGCTGATTACCAGCCTATGATACTTAAGATTTATTCTTGCAGCTCAGCCAGCTGTTTTTAAGCTCTGTCAGAGGTCTTTAGCTTACAGATAAAACTTTTAGAGACTTTTGGTGGGTTGGGTCATGGTGAGAGGCACCAAAATAGCCCTGGAATGGCTTTGAAGGGATAGTTGGGGTCCTGGCTCCACTAGAAGGCAGCCCAAATCAAGGGGCATTTGCAGCCTGTTTGCTGAAGGTGCACCTGTCAGGGTTTCCAAAGAATGACCAAGGCATCATGCCCTAATTCCTCACAACACATGATCTCTGTCCATGGGAGACCAGGGCATGGGGGTCCAATGAAAGGATGAATGTTTTTAGTGATAACAGTACACATTTGCCCCAGTCAAGAAGGGGGTTTCCCAAGGCTCCCTTGCAGTCTCTTGGGACATAGAGAAGACTCAGGAGATGTCTTGAACTGCAAATTCAAAGGTACTGGCAAGGAAAAGGCATAGTTCTCATCTAAATTGCTATACAAGCACATCCCTGGAACTCCCTGACCAGCTGAAAGCCACTGCTGGCTTTCTTCCAAACACAAGTCTTTTCTCTTAAAACCATGGGTTGCACTTCTTGCCCATGGCCATCAGCAATGACATAAATGGCCCTGCTAGGGCACATCTTTGTCACCCTCAGATGCAGGGTCCAATCCATGACCCAGATGTGCAGATAGTGCAATGTAGGCTCAGGGCTTTACAAGACTGTGACACTCAGGCCCTCCACAGCTCGTGCTAACAAGTGGCCCCAGTCTGCCCCACCACCATACCCGGGCTGACATTAACTAAACACAGTAGTGAGGGGCACCTGGGTGGCTCAGTCAGTTAAGAGTCCGACTCTTGATTTCCACTCAGCTCATTATCTCATGGTTCGTGGGATCGAGCCCCACATAGGGCCCTGCTCTAACAGGGTGGAGCCTGTTTGAGATTCTCTCTCTTCCTCTCTCTCTGTCCCTCCCCTGCTCTCTCTTTCTCTCTCAAAATAAATAAATAAACATTTTAAAAAATCAGTAGGGAGAATAATCTGTGTTTATTACTATGTCATAGTCATTTGGTGTTAAGGAATAGCCCTTCTTTCCCAGAGGCTGTGGAACATCCGGTTCCCTTGCTGGTAACTCCTGTGTTAGTCCTTCTCATGCCCATTCTGGTGGACTGATCATGTCTATCAAACATGCCTGGTACAGTGAATCAAAGGCAAAAACCTGCCCTGAGGCTGGGCACCCTAAAGATGGCTAGCCAGGAGGACTTCCTCCTATCCTAAGACCGGGAGTGAACCTATTTCTCAATCCTGGCCCTGAACCCTGAGCTGAAGAAGGAAAACAGCCAAACACAGTTAGGTCAGGCCAAGGAACATCTCACAAGCACCAGGCCTGGAGGATGGGCAGTAACCCCAGAGGAGCAAATTAAGAGCTGTCAGCTGGTGATGTTCACATGGGAGCTTGAGCTGTCACCTCCCTCGTGTATGCTAACTGCAGCCACAACCCTGTACCTATGGATAAGGACACGTAAGTTCTCTGAGGGCATTTTATGCTAAAAATAATAACAAAGCATACTCAAAAGCTTCCATGAAAGACAAAACTGTATTAAAAGAGTTATTGCTCTAAGAATGCAGTCTATGAAAATATTTTTACAAGAGCAAGACTGGGCAGACAAATGGATAAACAAAATATGATCTATCCATACAATGGAATATTATCCAGCCTTAAAAAGGGAGGAAATTCTGACATGTGCTACAACATGGGGGAACCTTGAGGACATTATACTGAGATAAGCCAGACCCAAAAGGGCAAACACTGTGATTCCACTTGTGTGAGGTCCTAGAGTCATGAGATTCATAGAGACTTCTGCAGTAGGATGGTGGGCACCAGGGGTTGCAGGAGCAGGGAGGGGACTTGGTGTGTAATGGGCACAGAGTTTCAGTTTTGCAAGATGAAAAAGTCCTGAAGGACGGCAGTGATGGTTGCACAATGACATGGATGTACTTAACGCCACTGAGCTCACAATTAAGAATGCTTAAAATGGTATAATCTATGTGTATTTTATTAAAAATATGTATTGCCATGCCAATTTAAGTCAAGTTCTAGAAGGTGATCAGATAAGCATGTGACTCTGCAGTCTGACCCGCCTTTGCCACCATGAGGACATCAGACTTGAGTGGGGTGGGGAGATGCGGGATGAGGGAAGGTCCCCAGGGATGTGCATGGGTGGCTCCCTGCAGCCCTACAGTCATACAAATAGCTCCAGTGTGAGAACCCTGGGCACTCACCTTCAGGCTTTGGGGTTCCTTTCCCAAGAGGGAAAGAGCACAGGGTTCTGCAGCTCCCCAACCAGACGTCAGGATGTCCTCCAGTGATTTATTCCCTGGGATTCAGGTTCCTCCTCTGCAAAGTGGATCTGATCACTTTAACACAGAAGGCTGCTTTGAGTATTGAATTCAATAAGACAATGAGGCCTGTGAACACTGTGCCCTGGTGTTTCTCAGGCTGGGAACTAGGTTTCCTAAAATCCCCTTTCCTATGTTTCAGAGCTAGAGTTGGCCAAGGAGGAATTTGCTCAGGACCTGGAAGGGGGCAGTGAGGCAGCAGGGGCTACGCTTTTTGGATCACATGCGATCCCAGGCAGGTGCTGCAGGGCCAGGTGGCTCCCATCTTGCTCTCCCCTCCATGCTGCAGCCAGGTCTGGGCTCTCCCTTGAAGGCTGACATGCTCACCGCTCAGATTAACTACCTAGTTTCATCTTCTAACCCTCTCCTCCTCAGTGACTGTGTATGATCATGTGTATGGTCATGAAACACAAGTCAGGGAAGTTAAGGAGTCTGGGAACTCAGCACTCAGCCACCAACTCAAATGCCCACATGACCTCCCGTGGCCCTGTCAAGGCAGGAGCCAAGCACACATCTGCAGCTTTGAGTGGACCCCATAAGGCATGTTCCTCAGGATTCCTAACATCCCACCTCCCATATCAGAAAAAGGAAATGGGACAAACTAGAACAACCTGTGCACAAATTCTAGCTCACCACTTCACCCTTAGACACGACTGTGTGCGATGTCTCCTGTGAGGTCAAAGCGGTAAGGACATGGCACAGGGTAAGACTCCAGAAGCGGCATCCCAAAAACCAGTATCACAGGCAAGAACAAATCTCCACTGCTGGGACCCTGGCGTCAGTGACCAAGAATCTCATCCAAGAAGCTTCTCACCAGAGGCAGGGAGCAAGTGCCTGAGACAGGTGGCTCTCCACAGAGCACACGCTCCCAGGCGGCTCTCCACAGAGCACACGCTATCAGGAAACACGCAGTTTAAATGGGCTCATTTTCCTCCTGCTGCTCTTCTGAAGGTTTAAAGTGGTTTGTGAAGAGGTCGGCTAAACTGCATATTTTACAGATCATGTAGCTTCATTGATCTTCGTCAAAATATTTCTTCTTGATAGAGCAACTCCCTTTCCCTGTGTTAAAATGACTGTTGTGATTTTAACCAAGAAAACAGTTGTGTAATGAAGACTCATTCTCCCTTCTTCTCCCAGGACCCAAAGCTGCCTTCTCCCCCTCCCATCCCCTCCATGCCTGGCATTAGGAAGGGGCTGAACTACAGACTTGTTATCACAAAAGTGACAAATGCTTGGGAAGACAGAGAGACAGAGAGACAGAGACACATGAAATGCTTTAGCACCGTAAATTGTGACACAGATGGAACTTCATAATCTCAGCTGAAACTTGAATGCTGCTCATTTTTTAAAGGCCAGAATTACTAGATTTAGAAGTATAAAAGTTGTTTCCCAGATTATTTGATATCTCACTCTGCCACTAAGGAGACGTGTGACTGGAGTGACTCAGTCCCTGCTGGAACAGGCAACCCTGCCTGGTCCGCAGCTCTACCTGAGGGCACTTCTGCCCCCACACCATATCTCTGTGGCTCCCCCACTAGGCCTTCCACTTCCCAAGCCTCCCTGCTCACCTCTCCGCCCTCCACAGCCTCAGCCCCCTGATACCCACAGACGTTGTTGCCTTGGCAGATGAGGAAGTAAGATGAGGGGGGCAGTGGCTGGCTCAAGGTCATGCACTTGAGTAGCCAGACCCCAGCTTTCTGATGGTGGAGTTCACAGAAGGGCTGACGGTGTCAGCTAGAAGGTCAGGCTGATACATTCTTCCAGAGGAAGTCAATAGTCTGATGTGTTTGAAAAGGGTTCCTATCTTGTCACTTCATGTCAACAGAATGCCTAATCCTGTCTTACTGCTCATTCCTGTAGCACCTGGCAGCCTGGACCTTACTCCTATCTCTCAATGTCTCTGCTCCTTGGTGTTCAGAGCCTTGACCTCTCCAGGCTCTTGCCTCACCCTTGTGGCCCCTGGGCTCCTCCTCCATTCAGCCATCATGGTGGGTGCTCCCAGAAGGAGTACACGAGTCCGTCTGCCTAGTTCCTCCATCATGTACCTTAGGTGCCCCATCCCCTCCTGTGGTTTTAACTATATACCATGTGTTGAGAGCTCTATTTCCAGTCTATGTCTTAGCCTGCTTTGTCCAACCACCTGCTGATGTTAGATGTAGCACAGGTACAAGCCTGTACATCTAAGACAGATCATAGAAAACATGATCTTTCTCCTCTCTCCAAACTTGATCACCTGCCTATTGTCCCTATTTCATTTACTCAAACCAAAAACATGGAGCTCATTTCAGACTCTCCCCCTCCCCTGGTCCCCACATTCAATTCAACCATCAAACCTTGCCTCAGAGACTGACCTCAAACCCCCTCAAGGGGTTACTCAAGCAGACTTTTCTGTGTTCTGTTACTATCACCTGACTGGCTTACTAAAATAACTTCCTAACTGGATGCATGGTCCCTAACCATGCCTCCCTGCCATCTACCACACTGTATCCACAGTGATCATGTCCTGTTGCTCTTTAAAACCATACCATGGTTTTCCACTCAAGGAAAAGGATAAAGTCAGACTTCATGTGGTACATGAAGCTCCCACTGACCTGATCCTGACTGCCTATCTATACTCACAGTCTGCAGTCTTGACATCACTCTAAGGGGCCTGCTGTAGCCAACATAGCTGGCACCTACCTGACACCCATACCTCCCCACCAAACCCCATCTTTCTTGCTTTAAGAGCCTGTGCCGGAGACAGAGGCTGAAAATGCCCAGAACTCACTTTCCCAGACTCCCTTGCAGATCTTATGGCCACATTCCCACCAGTGAGATGCAAGGGGATGATTTTCTTCCCTTATAAATGGAGAACACCTCAAGGAGCTCTGGCCCTTCCATACTATCATTGGACTCTGTCATTGAAGGACATGATGCCTGAACTGTATCAGCCATCTTCCACTATGAGAGACACACTGTGTGTGGTAAGTAGGGCAGACAGGTAGGAAAAGCCTGCATCCTTGATGACCTCTTTGGACCCAGGGCTAACCCTGGGACCACTCACTCCAAGAGTTATTGACAAATGAGATTATGGGTTTCCCTATGATTTAAACCACCTTCAGTTGGGTTCCTGTTACTTGTAGCCAGGAGCATCCAAATGATGCATCTACCTGACTACGTCATTAGATTTTTCTGAACTTTCCCCCCAGACTGCATCCTCTACCTACTCAGAAGGTCATTCCTACCTGCTTAACTCTCAGAGCAGGGCCTCCTCCAGGGATCCTGGGAAGATGTCTGTCATATCATTTGTCACATCATATTCCAACCACCTCTCTTTCCCACCAGACAGAAGCTCCCTTGTGTCTGGTCCTCCCTTATTCTTTCAGTGCCCATCCTGGGACAGTGGTTGTGCCACACAAACTCAACAGCTTCCATCTCATTTCTCCAACTAGACAGTAAAGCAACATCAGGCCTTCCTTGGTGCTATAATTAAGCCCCACAATCTGCCACAGTGAATAGAATGGATTTGTTTTTAGACTTTTATACTGTTTTTCCTTGTCAGGGACCTAAATGAAATGCTGTACAATTTGGGATTGATAATTAGCTATGACCAATCAGAGCAGTTTCCTCACTTAGGGCACTGGTATTAAGATTTAACTGTAAGCCAATTGACCTTCCTTAGCCTTTTCTGGGGAGCCTGTTTCATGGGATTGGACAGACAGGAATAAAAGAAAGGAGGGAGAGAATTCCAAATGACACACCAGTGGCTGGGACCCTGACAAGTCATCTAGAAGCCAAACAAAACCATACCCCACCCAGGACCATGATTCTGAGCCATCATCAGGCAAACCATACCCACCAACCCGTTCATCAAACGCAGAAATGCCCTTGAAGCTTGAACAGCTTCCTGGAATTCTGGAGCTAGCCCAGCTGTGCCAAAACAAGTGCTCACTGAATTGCTTATTGAATCCAATAGAATCTGCATTCAGGTTTCTAAGAAGAGGTGATAGAAGGGTGGGTAACTGGGAAGGAATATCATTTTCTCTGCATCTTTAATGTTCTCCATGGCCATGGTGCGCTAAGCTCACCTCTCCCAATCCACAATGGCCCCTTTGCTCTCCTGATGCCTGATTTCCTGATAAACCCCATGCACAGGCTGGTTCCTCCCCTCCCTCTACATGTTCCCCTCTGTGTTTTACTTCAACAAGGCCCATACTATTTCCTCTCCATATTTCTACCCTCTTCAGGGCTTCGCTCTGCCTTCACTGCTGTTTGTAACACCTCTAGATTTAGCATCATCTGTGAATTTCATTAAATTGCTGTTTACTGATACTTCCAGCATCATTAATAAAGATGTTAAACAAAACCCAGGCTTGTAACCAACGCCTGCTGCAATGGTGGGACACCCTCTTCCCACTTTCCATCCTGCCATTTAGCATGGCTGCCTCCTTGCTTTTTATCTCTGCCAGTGAGCCACCCCCAACCAGCTTTCAGACCGAGTGGCAGGGCTCAACTCTCCTTTAATTGAGCTTAATTCTGCAAGTAATGTTTTCTCCAGAGGCCCCACAGATATGCATAAATGGGTGTGTTAACCAAAGTAGATGCATTCTTTACAGAAGACCAGAGCCAGGCAAAATTGACCCAAGGGCCATCAGCAATACCCACATTCTGAGAGGGGACAGACCTGAACAGAGGCCTCATGCACACCCGCACATGTAGCCGAGGGAGCCTGGAAGGGTACCCTGGTAGGTAAGGACATCAGTAACTCCACCACATGAAAATAGGGTTTTTCTCTTTTCAATTAAAAAGAAACCTTCTTACCTGAATTTGTAAATTTTTTTTTTAATTTAAAATACTATGTTTTATAGTGACTTATGTTTTAAAAGCAGGGACAGTAAAAAGCTCTGTAGCATTTCTCCCTACCTGACCAAGAGAACCTAAGCAGGAAACCCAACTTCCTCCCCTTGACTGCCCCCATGGAGGAAGTTCACCAGACACCACCTCCCCAGTTTGTACAGCCCACCCAGGTACCTCCCTGAGTTGGGACAGGCTGGGTCCATAATCTCCTGCCCATGCCTGCAGGTGTTGGGAAAACTCTAACTGCCCTGCCCAGATCATTTGCTCCAGGCTCAGATGCCATTCCAATTGTTCAGTTCATGTCACTCCAGACAACCCTGTCCTCCAGGGATTTGGGCTCCAGTACCTACCATGCCACTCATCAGCTGGGCAACTTTGAAAATAGAATATGGCCTCTCTGGGCTCAAATTCCGCACACAAGAATGAAGAGCTGAGAAGACCAGTAGTTCCCCACTTTGGACTTTAACGGACCAGTTACATTAAAAATCTTGAAATATTACTTCTAGGTTTATACTCAAAAACATAAAAGCAGAAACTCAAACATATACTTGTACACCCATGTTCACAGCAGCATAATTCACAGAAGTAAAAGGTGGAAACATCCCAAATGCCCATCGATGGATGAACAGACATGTAAAATGTGGTCTATACATACAATGGAATATCATTCAGCCTTTGAAAGGAAGGATATTCTGACACATGCTACAACATATGGTATGATTCCACTTATGTGAGCACTCAAATCCATAGAGACAAAGTAGAACAGAGGTTACCAGGGGGCTAGGTGAAGGAGAGAATGAGGAACAACTGTTAACTGGGTACAGGGTTTTTGTCTGGGATGATGAAAAAATTCTGGAAATGGATCACGGTAGTGGTTGCACAATACCATCAATGTTAATGCCACTGAATTACCCACTTAAATATGGCTAACATGGTAAATTTTGTGTTATGCATATTTTGCCACAATAAAAATAACAAATGAACTCATAAAAGAAAGACCATTTTAACATGCAAAAGGCTAGTGGACAGAAAGCTCTAAAGGAAGGAAAATCTGTCCTAGTAAAGCAGGCACCTTTACTCAGATAATGTGACACAGAGGCTGTACATAGACATGCACACCTCACACTGTTCTCATTCCCCCCTCATCCCCAGGGCCAAGGCCAGAGCCACTGGCAGTGGCTCAGGTAAGCCAATTGTACCCATCTCTCCTCAACTCAGTGATGTCATGTTGGTGGCTTGGAATCAGTCGTTATAGAAGTATTTATGACCCCAAATTGGCATATTCTATCAGGGCTTTTTTCCAGAGAAATGACCATTAATCATTTTCCAGCACACCCCTGCAGCCAAGAGTAGTTGGTCATGGTTGCCAAAGTCACCTGCGCATGACCTGGCCTGAGGGAGCTTCAGAATCTGATGACCTTTTGGTTTTCTTATAGCCCAGAAATACCTTATGACTCTGCAGGATATCAGACCATCAGGCCAAAGCTACACAAGTACAATGGCAGCCAGGCCACAGTGCAGAGGGAACAAGACAGAACTGCTGTGTCTTCTTCATGTCCCTTTGCATAAATTGCTCACTGAAGGCCCAACATGGATCATCTTTAGAATGAGCAGATGGTTAAATAAACACAGAACCAACCCCAGACCAGCACACTGAGAACACTGGCTGTGCCCACAAAAAGACCTTGTCCAACGTGGAGCATTTGGGAATAGATGGGCAAAGTTTGTGGGTTTGGTGTGGGGCACCCACAACAAATGTCAGATCCATCTACTCTGGGTGCATCCCTATCATTGCTGGATCTCTATGGGAGCCTCTCTGCCAAACGCATTTCTGTCAGGTGAACTAGATCCCTAAGACCTTCTCCACCCACACTGGCCCTCTTTAAGGATCTTCTCCAGCAGATCAGTAAAACAAAAGTTACTGGGAAGAGATAATTACCCTGAATTTCCCTATTGCTGGAGTTGGTTGCGCATTTCACCCTTGAGACATCAGTCAAACGTGTGTATGACCTAGGCAAGTATCCCTGTACCTCATTTCCTGTGACAGGTCTATTCAACATTGGCATATTCCCAGAAAAACAGTATAGAGGCTAGAAAAATAACTAAGTGTCCTGGTTATCCATTGCTGCATAAGAAATGAGCCCAAAACTCAGTGTTGTAAAACAACAGTCAGTTTTGCCTACAAACATGAAACTTGAACAGGGTTTGTCAGGAATAGTGCATGCCTGCTCCACATGAGAACAGCCTTACAGATCAGTTAGAGCCAGAGAATCTGCCTGTGGGAAGCCCACTTGAGGGGCAGGCACGTGGTGCTGGCTGTTGGAACTTAGCTAGGACCATCAGCGGGGGGCCTTGGCTCCTCCCTACATGGGCCTTTCTCCAGGGCTGCTTGGGCTTCCTCACAGGATGGCCGAGTTCCAAGGGTGAGTGTTCCAAGGGACAAAGTGCAAGCTGCTGGTCTCTGAAGGCTAGACCCAGAAATTGGCACAGAGTCACTTCTACTATAATCTATGGGCCAAGCTGCCACACAGAGTCTAGGTTCAAGTGGAGGGAATATGTCCTCACTTCTGGATGGCCAGAGTGCCCACAAATGTGTATCCATCTTGAACCCACCACCTCTAGATGTGAGCCAAAACCTCAGCTCTGTGAGAGGAGTCACTTAGGAACCACAGGATAGTCACATCATGTCTTAGCAGAGCTTACACTTAGGGTGCAAGTTCCATGAAGGCTGATTAAGTGGCCAGCTCAGGGCCTGGCACTGGCATTTGGTAAGTGTTTGCTGTACTGTTAAATTTAACAAGTCCCGTGCTTTGTCTTTCCAATAACATCAGAATTCTAAAACCGGGGGTAGGGGTGGGAGGGAGAAGGAGAGGAGATTACCAACTGCATATGAGCCAAAGAAAGAATTCCCAATTAGAGCAAAACTAATCTGAAATGCAGGGGGAAATGAGGATAGAGGGAAACAACCATGTGTCAGTTTGTTAAACTGGCCCCCAACAATATGAGATATGGGTTAATAAAAAAGCAAACAGAAAGAAAATGGTGCCATTTAAATGGATCAAGATCAGTTATTAACCAGACTAAAGTTGATTTCAGCTACTTGAAAAATTACATGCTCAGTGTAGTCCCAGGTAAGTCTTACTATGTAAGTGTTTTACCTGCAAGCGAGATAGCTTTCTAAATTCTATAGGTGGCCCGTTACATCATGCAGCAGCTGCACCCCTGCAAACAACTTTAGGGCTCCACTGCATCTTTATTGTTCACAACTTCAATATCCTAATAAAAGACAAACAGCATTTTTTCCTTACAGAAACACTGTTTTACTGTAAAATTGCATGACACACATCTTTCCAAAGTTAGATGGCTCTGCTGCATAACATTATTACATATATAATTACCTACATCACAAATATTTTCAAAATTGAAACTGCTAAGCTTTCTTGCTGTCTTTTTCTTATGCTGTCTCCATAGCAACCTGCCTCCCCTCCCCCAGAGACAAAGAGAACACAGAAGACATCTTTAAATTGGCATAAATTAGAGACAAATTCTTTATTTAATCAGATACACAGCTTACTCTAATGATTACCATACACCAGAATCATCCAGAAATAATAATTGTAGCTCATAAAACGAACCTCTGTAAACAGACCTCTGTGTTTACACTCGATGACAGCATAATTATAAAACACGGCACCCAGTCTTCTCTCACCATTGCACCCTTGTCCCCCCGTTTACCATGTGCTGTAACCCCCCACAGCCACAGCACCCCTCCTTCTTAGAGAAGCACATGCAGCCCCGCAGCCTTTCTCCCAGTGCTGCAGGACAGGCCCTGCCTCGGGTGCTTGAGTGCTCCTGGACGACTCTCCCCTCCCACGAAGGCAGAGCCTAGCCACGCACAGGTGTGCCAAGGTTGATTTCAGCTATGAAACAGACTTACTAACCCAAACCCAAGCTGGGCAGAAAGGTGTCAAGAATGCTCTCAATTAACTTTGGTACTGGTACAGGGACAGACCTGCAAGAGTTAAGGGATCCTTGGTCTCCCCTGCCATAAACCCTGTCATTGGTGACATGTTGGGGACCAACCCTGGACACAGAGTGTCATCTCCAGGCAGGGAGAGCCCGCTGCCCTCCCATTCATGTACTTCAGCTCATGAAATTCCCAGAGAGTGACCGCAGAGCCCCAAGAGAAACCTCAGAGTCCAGGTGACAGTTCCCTTGGCAGTCCCAGCTCCTGGCCAGCCTTCAAACACTTTTTTAAAATAAATATGATCAGCTCAGTATTGCATGAAGCTGAGAGAAACACATCTACTTTTTTCTTTTAAGTAAACAAATAATGCATAACCTTCCGTTGGTTTCTATGGAAAAAAAGGAAGGAGAAAGAGAACACTTCAGCTCGAGGGTCTGACAGTGTCAGACACACACATACATAGAGCTTTCACCTGCCCCAGGAAACTCTGCTGAGGGAGCAATGTGGAAACAGGCGGCCTCACTAGCAGCAAGCAAGGCAACCTGCCCCGAAACACCAGCTGTGAAGAGAGCGCATTCTGTGGAAGGGTCGGCCACCAGCCAACTGCTCCAAGAAACTCACGGCAGACACGCGGCCGCTCTCGCCCACGTCTGAGAAACGTGCCCTTCTCCACCCCCGAAAGTTATTTTTGTTGTGAGTCACATAAGTTGCTCTACTTTAAAAGTTAGGTTTTGCAAATCATTTCATTGGAACACAATAAAGCCTTACTTTGGCCCCATTTCCAATTTGGAGAAAATACAGGCAATTAAGAAACAAGTTAACGACCAGAACACAAATCCAGAATGTGGGACATTTCACAAAATAACTACTGGCCTGGTGTCTTCAAAAGGTCAATGTCTTGGAAAACAAAGTTGGGGAGACTGTTCTAGACAGTGGTTCTCAAACAAGGGCAATCTACCTGTTGGCAGACACTGGGCAATGTCTGGAGATGGTTCTGGCTGTCACAACAGAGGTAGGTGGGGTAAACAGCATCTCACAGACAGAAGGGGAGAGTTACCTGCCCCACATCCAGCTACCACTTCACATCAGGAAACCTTAGATGATGGAAGGCCCCTGGAGCACCCAAAACACAATCACCAGAGAATTCCCCTATCAATCTCTCTTTTAAAGGGCTTCAGGACCCTCCCTCCACTAGACCTGAAAGCAGGTGATGCTCCAGTCTCACGGGGCTGTGACGGGATGGGACACTCGGAGCAGCCTTGCGGATGCTCAGACCAGGACAGGGGCTTGCAATCCGTGGAAGGGTTCAGGGTGACCCTGTGTGGTCCAGCATAAGGGAGGAGGGGGGCTGTGTTCTTCCCTTTGCTCTGCCTACCAGATGTGAACGTCTCCCTTTATTCTATCCCATGAGAGCGGGCAAGAGGAGGTGGTGGCCACATTCTCTGACTGACCATAAGCTGACGGGCCAAGGTGGCCTCGCAGGGAATGTCTGCATGCCTGTTGTGAGCCTCGCAGTAACAAACCTAGCCAAGCCTCAAGGCAGATCTAAATGTGGTCCACAGTCATTGCTTGTGTCCCCCATTTTCTTTGGATGTATAGCCAACGACTTTCATTTAAACAGCTGCCTCTCAACCAATGTTCCTTTCTGACTCCGTGTACCCTGGTATTGATGTCAAACGTGTTAGACAAATCAGTGGGATGTTGCTAGCTTAGCAGCACAGGACAGAATTCTCCTAGGAGGGCATTACTTTCCCAAATAAGGAACATGAAAACATCTGCTGAGCATTTATGGCAGTTTTCCAAGGCACCAGCATCTCCACCTCTGTTTACACCTATCCCCACCGTGGCTGTGCCCTCTGAGTGGTGTGTGAGCCTGCCTAGCAGTGTTCAGCTGCTCAGAGGTTCTGCAGGGTGAGCCGAGGAGTAAGGTGAATGGGTCCACTCACTCATAAGATCCACATGGAGAGGGGCTTGGGCTGCTACTCTGCCAGTCCCACCTACCTCCCAGGTCTGTCTGTCCTCAGTGCCATCCCTCACTCCCCTCTACCATCTGTCTCCAACAGCAGAGGCAACAGAGCTGGCAGGGCTGCATCAGCCACATGGCCCCAAACAAGTCACAGGGGTTCCCAGACTATGAGGGTCCACAGGCTCCCCATGGCAAACAGAAAACCCTACGGCGTGTCAACATGTGGAGAGAGGCACAGACAGGGAAATGGCTTTTCTCCTCCTCTTTGCTCTGGGCCCTAATGGACCTGCTTATGCAGCAGATATATGGGGATGAGAAGGGATTGGGATGGTGGTGTGACCAACAGGCCAGGCTGTCAGGGAGGTGCTTCCCACTTTCCAGGGTAACCACCCCAGTCCCTTTAAAGAGAGAGGCTTTGGGGCGCCTGGGTGGCTTGGTCGGTTAAGCGTCCGACATCGGCTCAGGTCATGATCTCACGGTCCGTGAGTTCAAGTCCCGCGTCGGCCTCTGTGCTGACAGCTCAGAGCCAGGAGCCTGTTTCAGATTCTGTGTCTCCCTCTCTCTCTGCTCCTCCCCTGTTCATGCTCTGTCTCTCTCTGTCTCAAAAATAAATAACGTTAAAAAAAATAAAAAAAAAAAAAAGAGAGAGGCTTCTTCTCGGCCTTGGCACTGGTGACATTTCTCTGTGGTGGGATCTGTCGTGTGCACTGGAGGACGCTGAGCTGCAGCCCCCTTAGCTATCTCCAGACATTGCCCACTGTCCTGGCAGGGCACATACTGAGAGCCTGCCCCATCCCCACCATGAGGCAGCCCATCCTGCCCCCTCTTCCCTGCACACCCCTAGCTCACTGAGTTTTATTTTTAGGTTATTTGTCACATGGACGTTTAAAGTAATCCCTGTATTGCACTGTTGAGAATTTGTTCTTTAGGGACATAAATTTTACTGCCATGTGCACTTACTGCAGCTATAATCTCACAGGGTTTAGATCGTGGGTTTATTTTTTCATTTACAACACATGCAGTCAATGTCATTTACAGTCCCTGAGGCTACTGATGTGACTGTCCCTGGCATCCAGAAGGGACCTCCAAGTGTGCTGGTCTGCACTCCCGAGCACCTCCTGGGAGGAGAGGTGCCCCCTACCATGGCCTAACTGCCAGGAAAACTAACAGGAGGTGTCACTAAACCCATCAGTGGGGCAGCCACACTAGAGGCCTGTCCCTTGCTCACCACAGGCCCAATTCCATGATCAACTTCCTCTACCTTTTAGATCCCCAATAACTGAGGCTGCCACCAGGAGCTGCCTACATCACCTGTGAGACCCAGTGCAAAATACAAGGGCAGGTGCTCTGTGCACACAGGAGGCAAAGCCTTTTCCTTTCTTCTGCGATCACTCTCCTACTGGTCACAGTGTTTTTTATATGCGTTTTCATGCTGACTCCTCAGGCAGGAGATCCAGGCAGGGCCAGTGCAGAGCCTTGAGGATGCCCAGCAATCTTTGGACTCTAGGTGGGGGCCCTGTCCCATGGTGACACCACCAGGGAGTGACTGTCCTGAGGAAGCCAGACCACACAGGAGCCTAGGCACCAAGTCCCAACATGCTCACTGTCCCATCACACCTCACAAAACACAGACTTAAAGATAATATTGTTAAGAATATGAACACAGTGACCACAAAATATTATGCCCCAAGCTCAGGGTCCCCTTGAGAGCCTGTCACTGCTTCTCCATGCAATCTGCTGCTCATGCACCAACCACAGGTAACCTGCTTCAGGAGTATCTATGAGTATGTAGGCTTCTGAGTCCCACGTCACTTTCACAAACAGGATCTCCTTTGCTCCCAGAAGGAAGAGAGCTTCATCGTCTCCCATTTATTGATGAAAAAATTCAGGGTCCATGAAATTGCACCATCTGCCTGAGGACAAAAAGCTTGCAGGTGGTAAAGACAAGACTGGCCAGCCCCTTCCAAACCCCCTTCACTCTACACCCGTCCAGGACTCCCTCGGGTCAGGCAGAACAGCAGTGGCCCCTAGGATTCTACAATGGATGGGTGGGAGGTGCACCAGACCACTGCACAGGTTCAAACCCTATCTCTACCTTGGGCATGTTCTTTACTATGCCTCGTGCTCTCACCCACAAAAAAGGAAAACAGTTACACCCACCCACAGAGCTATGGCCAAGGCTAAAAGAATTGATACAAATCCAGGCCCGCATGTGGAAGCCCTGGGGGGTGAATGGAAGCTGTTATACTACTCAGCAGGTAACCCCAGCGTCTCCACACCTGTGCCCAGGATGTCAGTCTGGGTTCACTTGAGCCTCTGTGCAGGAACATCCCCTCCCCTCCAAGACTGCAGCCCCACGAGTCAGGAATCAGACTGAAAATGGCAGCATGGTCCACCACACCTGGCCCTGGTTTCCTGGCTTCCTTGGCCTCAGTGGACCTGGGACCAGGGCAAACCTTGCACACACCAGGAGCTACTGAAGTCATTGTGCCCAGACCTGAGCTGTGCAGTTTGGAGGACAGCCTGTGATCACAAAATAGCAGTACCCCTGCAGCCGCGAGGCCAGGTCCCATTGTCCAAATCCAGTGTCACTGCCTGAGCCACCCTACAGGCAGACAAGCCAGCACCTTCTCTGCACATGTTCAAGCAGCTAGTCCTAGATACTTTCCAAACAGACTAGAGGGGAATGTCTGCTTCCCTTTCCCCACAAAGGTGGCCCCTGGGGAGAAGCAGGGTGCAGGAGCCATGCTCAGGGCCAAAGACTGAACGCCAGGGATAAAATGACAGTGAATGTCAGGGACAGGACCCGGGCCACATTGAAACTGCCAGGTTAAGGGAGGAGGATATCCTAGTTGAGCCAGCCCCAGCAAGCCAGGGAGACAAGGGGCACAGACAGGGTGAGATGGTACCCAAGCTGAGGGACAGTCTCTACCATCACCCCCTCTCAGAGGTACCCTGTGATGGTCTCAGTGACTGACCATCCCAAATGCCACTTGACACAGCTCCTAGGGATTCCAGAAGGCCAACTCTGCCTTGACTGACCAGCTGTGTGACCATGAGTGACCTTGAGTTAGACTGTACCCCTCTTGACCTCTGCTCCTCATCCCACAAAAGAGGCTTTGAACAAAATGGCCTGAAGATGCCACCCTTAGGATAACATAGATTCCCACTACTGAGTAACACACACACACCTATGGATCAGCAAATGAAACCTGTCTGTGTAAGTTTCTAGGGTAAGTTTCCAGAAGTCCCACAAGATGGACAGGTCACCCAGCCCTTTTCACTGTGAGACAGCATGAGGTAACAAGGCCAGTCAACACCCAGAGGGGGAAGAAGAATTAGAGAAACCTTCCAAATACTTGGACTTACTCCATTCCAGAATCCAGTGATGACAAAAGGCAGGTATTTTAAATTGGAAGAGTAATTGTAAAAGGCCAATAGCCCACAGGAGGCCCAAAAGCTATTTTTAAACACCTTATCAGAAGTCCAGGTCAAATAAGCACCAAAAAACCCACAAAAATAGTAAGTCTTCAGAAAAATAAAATGCAAAGGCTGAGCTATCTGGCACATAGTCAGAGGCTGCCTGCGGGGAAAGAGGCATCTTTCCAGAAAACGACCTAAAAATAGCTCCAATGAGAGAAATCTCACCACGTATGCCAACGTTAGGTGCAAATGGGAACTTAATTAAACAGGTCTCCGAAGAATGTGGGTTTCCCAAATAAAACAGACAGCTCTTTAAATGCCCAGGCCAGGAAGGGGTGGGGATGCCCAGTGGCTGGGCACTGGGAGCCAACAGCAAACACTGTAGTCTTGCAGGACTAGGGTCATCCTTGGGGACAGGGGACACTGCCCAGTTCCTGTGTCCCCTCTTCCTCACTGACACCCCTCCTGCCTTGCTCCCTCAGCATGGCGGTGGGGGAGGAGAATACCTACAGCCTGGCACACACCCCCACTTACAGACACTCTCCTCACCTCTCTGCCTCCTGAGCACTGGAGGGAGTGGGCAGATGAAGACATCTGTTATTTACCTATTCCTGTCTCCAGTGAGCTTCCCCCACTTCAGAGAGAACCAAATGTGTCTTCTTGTTAACCATCTGCCAGCTGCAAATACACTTGTAAAATGCTTTCCTTCAAAATATTAGGGTTCCTTTCAAAAATCACCTTTTTCCTTTTCACCTCTCCAGCTTCTGAAGAGCTGCCTGTCTGCCAATCTGCAGGTGGGGATTCCTGAGGTGGGCCACATCTTGCCCCCTGCCGTCTCATTCCACGGGCTCCTCTTCTTTCTCACTCTCTTGGACTTTTACTCCTTTTCTTTTCCAACCAGCATTTTTAAAAAATGGATGTTTAAGCAAGAAATTCTCTGTTTAGCATCAAGAGCTCTGTGAGCTCCTGTTCTCATTGTCCTGACTTCCATAGTCTGGGCACTCAATACTGGGAAGTAATTCCTGCATACCAGGCAGTCCTTAGTGTGGAGAGGAGAAAGTACATCACCTGTCCTAATGATACCTAAATTCCAGTATTTACCTAGTCTTTTTTTTAAGTTTATTTATTTATTTTTGAGAGAGAGAGAGAGAGAAACAGAAAGAGCAAGTGGGAGAGGGGAAGAGAGAGAGGGAAAGAATCCCAAGCAGGCTCCACACTGTCAGCGCAAAGCCAGATGTGCGGCTTAAACTCACAAACCGTGAGATCATGACCTTAGCCCAAAACCAAGAGTTGGACACTTAACTGACTGAGCCAACCAGGCGCCCCTCCAGTATTTACCAAGCACACACTGTTTCCATGTGTGAAAGATACACAGCACGTGCCTGTGTGTGCAGGCATTGCCTCATCCAGCACAGCCTACTCCTGAGTGAATGCTTTACACCCTTAAATTGGGGCCCTTCACTAGGTGCTGGATCAAATGGCTGTCCTCTTCCTCGGACTCCCACAGACCCAGGCATATCAGTGGGCCTTTCCATTATACGTAGCTGTGACACACCTGCCATCAGCCAGCTGACAGCTCAGCCAAGAACTATGGCTGGCAGGGAAGTGAGGTGGCACCAGAATGGACCACTGGGAAACAAGAGTGCCTGCCCCTCACAAACCAGGAGGGGATGTCAGGGTGTACAGCCAGCAGGTGGAGGGCTCATGGAAGACCTATCACGGAGTTGCAGTTCACAACTACCATATCGGCCAGCGGTCCCAAGAGTCAGGGAAGGTGGGTAGGGGTGCATGCAAGGGAGATCATAGCTTTTGAAAATCCTCCTGGAGGTGAGACATGCAGGAATGAGCATCTCCTGTTTTATACATCCACCTGTGATTTGCAGCTGAATGATGCCAAGTTCCCAAACGTGCTTTGTGATAACAGCACTTGAGTCACACTTTAGGGATTCCACAGACCATTAGCAAGAGTGTGGAGAAGTCTGAGGGCAGTTCATCAACAGCAGCTGTCCATGAATCGAGTGTCCTGTGGAATTTTTATTAGAATATCCTGACATGCAGATCTGGCATATTGTGTACATACACAGGCAGAACAACCTGTTCTAAAGCTCTTGGTGTTTACTTTTAGGAATCAGTCATTCATCTGATGCACCAGAAGAACATGGTCTTTGGACTCTACACTGCCATCATTGTTCACTGGCCAGGAAACCTTGGGAAAGTCTTGTGATCTGCCAAACCCTGAGTCTGACCCAGGTTTAGTGAGGAAGCTGTGTAGGAAACGTTCTTTCCAAGGGACTCAGAATTACGCCAATATTTTCCCTTTGTCAGCTAGTTTCATATGAGAAAAAGAATGATTTGGTTCTCAAAATGTAGAGTGTATGTTCACTTTTCTATACAATCATTAAAAATAAATGTAGAGAGGGGCGCCTGGGTGGCGCAGTCGGTTAAGCATCCGACTTCAGCCAGGTCACGATCTCGCGGTCCGTGAGTTCGAGCCCCGCGTCAGGCTCTGGGCTGATGGCTCAGAGCCTGGAGCCTGTTTCGGATTCTGTGTCTCCCTCTCTCTCTGCCCCTCCCCCGTTCATGCTGTGTCTCTCTCTGTCCCAAAAAAAATAAATAAACGTTGAAAAAAATTTAAAAAAATAATAATAAATGTAGAGATAGAAACAACCCAAATTCCATCAACTGATGAATGGATAAACAAAATGTGGTGTGTCCAGGCAATGGAATATTATACTTAAAAAGGGATCAAGTAGTGATTCCTGCTACAATGGATGAGCCTCACAAACATTACAATGAGTGAAAGAAGCCAGTCAAAAAAGGCCATTCACTTGAAAGCCCAGAAGAAGGAAATGTCACTCAGGGCTGGGGGTGGGCAATGGGGGTGTGGGGTGGAGTGGCAATACAGGGCAACGCAGAGCAATACAGGGCATCTTCTTGAGGTGATAAACATGTTTTATATCGATGGTGTTGATGGTTGCACATACCTGTATCCATATTAAAACCACTGAATTGTACACTTTGAATGTGTGAGTTTCACAGCTGTCCCGCTTTCCTTTTGGTGTCAAGAAAAGATTTTTCCATCCACTTTTCTAAGAACACTCCCTCCACTTCTCCCTTCAAGTGTCACTGTCACTGTCCTTCCTCCTACCCTGTCCATGGCACACGGGGACCTCCTCCCCTTGCATCTGCAACCTCACCCTACTTTCTCCCCACTCATTTACATATTATCTATGGCTGCTTTCCTGCTACCACCACAAAGCTTAGACTATATGTGGCCTGCAAAGCTTAAAATATTTACTATCTGGTCTTTTATAGAAAAGACTTGCTGACTCCTGTATCAAATCAATTATTACAATTAACTGGAGATATCTCCCCCACAAAAAAAGTTTGCTTCCAATAGGCAAAATATCACAATACTCTATATTTTTCATTATGTATAGCATAGTACTTTGTGTACCATTAAGCATTTAATCAAATGTTTTCCGAATTGAAACTCTAAGAAATGATTAATTTGAGCCTCGGTCTTGCATGTTACACCTGTTGGTTAGCCCATTCCATGGGTGCCAGGTCATTTGACTAAAAACGGAAGGGAGACACCAGACACGTAGTGAATAGTTTTGTTTTGTTTTGTTTTGTTTTTAACAATTTGCGGGTGATTTTAAGTGCACACAGGCTGTGGGAATAAAATGAGAGGAAAAATTCACACTAAGTCACCACAACATAATTAGGCGCGATGGGAGTTTGGTAATTTACTCATCCCCATTAGCAATCTGTTCTCTCAGGTGTTACACAACTCCACAGGAAAAAGAATCAACATTTTGGAAGTTTACAACCCATCAGCCACAACCTATAAAAATAAGATGCCATTCTGATTGTAATAGAGGGAAAGAAGATTTTCATCACGGTTTTTGTTAAAGCTCACATACACAGAATTATCCCACCTGATTATAGGAAAGTTGGACGCAACAACACTTACAATGTCTAGAAGCACTTGGAAGTCTCCTCTCCTGTTTAGTTCTGTGAACTTCCTTTATCATAAGCAATGGATAAATTTGTGAAGGAAACATTCTGGTGTCATTTCACACAGCCACAGTTTGCTACCAACTTCACAGAGGCATCCATTATGCAGTTACGTGCAGAGAGAACGAACAGTCTCCAGCCTGACGCCAACTACTGAATGCACGAAGACCGTGGTCTTTTGTCACTGTCATCTTGACAACTCTGACAACCTTTGCAAAGCAGGTATCACTTTAGGGGAATTCATAAAAGAACCGCTAGAAGGTCCAGATCAGTAGCTCACGGTGATGCAAACATAAAAGCAATTTTTACTGGGCTTTTAATTTCAACTTTGATTCTTTAATAAGATATCAAATTGATATATTTCCAAGGTATATGCTTGTGATAAGCCAGGAAGTCATTTTGTAGGGGTGTATAAAAAATGGAGAATAGTGACATAAATAATATAAGGCTTTTTTTATTTTGTTAAATAAAATTCTTTCGGGGGAAAGTTATAATCTGACCAAGATGGTCATTTTTCTCTAGGAGGTACGACACAGAAAGTCAAAAGGGTTGAACACATAAACTGCCTATGGGGTGATAAGGTATCAGCTTGAGCCTGATGATTAAAAGCACAGTTACCACCATGGCACTCCACAACCAGGTAACTCCAGACAGATCACTCCTGGCTGGCCTCACACCACGTCACTTGAGGCTTCTATATTGCCATGGGGTATCGGAAGCAGCATTTTCCATCCCAGAAGAAACACAACACTGTCAGTGAGGCCACAGAGTCCACCAGGAGCTTCTGCCAGCAGGGACATGGAAGCTCTGTGAGCCCAAGAAGCTGTCAGTCGGGCCATTCAGGCCTCTGAGTCACTGCCCGCACGTGCCCTCATGTCCAGTCTTGGGGAAAGCTGGAGGCTGCGGGTATAGAGCTGCTCCTTCCTTTGGAAGAAGCTTCTATTTTTCAGACTGGAAAGAGCACTTAAAATAAATATATTTTCAGATTCTTTTATTAAATAAAACAGTGCTAGAATAAATATCAGCTGCCATACAGTGCCCCAGAAAAGCAAATAGTTCTTCTCTTTCAATTATACTTAAAGCAGCAGCCTAGAAAGTAGAAACCACTTTTATTCTATTCATGGATATCAATAAATAATTAAATTGTAATATTTTGCTTTTGCAGTAGTGTGTCTCAGGATGTCCCAAGAGTCATGTGGACAATGGCACCATATGATGTTGATGGAGAAAAACTCAAGCGGCCCCACACACTTCATGCTTAATCGTGCCCTTGGAAGTTCAGGACAAGAAGGACTTCCTACTCACCACACAAACTTGTCTGACTCTCCCTTCCAGAGGCAGCCATGGTGACAGGAGCAGCCATGGTGACAGGGGCTGCTGTCTCTCTGGACCTGGTCTTTCACCTACATAATGAGCCAAATCCAGGGAGAGCACAGGCCCTGAGCAAAGTGTCATATGCTGTCCAGCCCCGATGTGTAGACAGTGTGACCTTCATGTCTTAGCCATGCTCCAGATCAGATGGTTTTTCTTTTCTGTTTCCAGATCTTATAGAAAGAAGAGCAGAGAGATCACCTGCCACAGGTTAGGACCCTGTGATGCTGGCAGCAGGGAAGCCTTGCTGGGTCCAGGGAGCAGGTCTGGTTCTCAGAAGTCCCCTCCACTGTTGTAAATCACATACTGTTTTCCCATTCATCAGAGCTCTAAGGGAACATGTGACTGCAAGCAGAGACCCCTCATTGCCCTCCTGGGGAAGGTGAAATGAGTGGAGGGAATCCCCCCATGTTGCACACCCACTGCAAAGGGCACATGTGTACACATATATTTACATGTATTTAGCCTCAAGCACCATCTTGAGTTTTTTTCTAGACAATGTCCATTTTCAAAAGTCTAGAGCAAAACGATTTGCTAATTCAGACTAAATAGAAGCAACTCAATGAGTTAAATCAGAACGATGAGATTTTTTAATTGACAAGACCTGGAATTTCAAGTAGATTTTTAAAATTTAACCTCTAAGATAAAAGGTAAACTGATGCCTTTGGGAATAATTTGCCATAATGACAAAGAAGTGGCACACATTGAAGGGACTGAGGTCTTGTCTGTCTTCTTCATTTTGCAGCTCTGAAGCCCAGCACAGAGTGTGGCCATGGTGTTTAGTAAATTGTGCTCACCAACCTTACAGCCTGGGCCAGTGCTCACAGACAGCAGGGGCCCAGGGCCAGGGCGCACTCTGCCTGTGGGAGCCACACTGACTTGCCATGTCCATAAACAGGGGAGGCAGGTCAGCGGCCTCAAGTCTCCCATCCAGCTCCAATATTCTTTTATGTTATAAAATAAGTAGACCCACAGAATCACACATTTACTAAAAATAAAACTAAACTCTGGCCCAATAGCTGGCATGGCAAGATAGATGCTAAATTAGTAGGCTGAATATAATGCAAGTAATATTGGACAGGGCCCTTTCTCTCCCACACCCTCCCAAATCCTTACAAACGTGCAGTAGGAAAGTGTTCGCTTCAAAGTCATAGGTAGGTTCCTTTATTAGGGGAAGAGCTAATAAGATAGGTCTCCTACAGTGACATCATAGGATTCTCTATCCCAAAGTAAAACTCCATTCAAAATTAACTTTTTATTCATTTGGTGGCAAGGAGATATTTGTTTTAGCAGTTGTTGGAAATGTTAAACACAAATGAGCTCTAAATCAGTCTGAGTGAATGACCCTATGTACTCTTCATATACAATTTGAACTTGCACAGAGCAGTCTAGCAAATTCATTTGGTGGCAAAGAGCATACACTCTAATGCCTCACTCTCTGGGTTCAAATCCTGGCTCTACCTCTTAGTGTTGTGTGACCTCACCTAAGTTACTCAACCTTTCTGTGCCACAGAGTCCTCATCGGTACAGTGGAGGTGTACCTCCCTCTAGGGTTATTGTGAGGATCATGTGAATTATCCCATGCAAACACTAAGAAGGCAGTACACACTCCAGTTACCACCATCTTGGTCCCAGCAAGGCAAAAATGTCTCAGTAATGACATTTTCAAACAATAGGAAAATTACTGAAAGGCACATGCCAAGCATGCAGAGACACTGTCTGCCCTCACTCTGGGAATGTAAAACACAGGCGATGACACCGGGTTACGTGTACAAAACAGCCATCCAGTGACTAAGGGGATAGAAACCACACTAAGAATGGCATGAAATGTGCTCATAACAGCCAAGGCTAGGCCACCGCTGGCTGACCAAAGGGGAATGGAGCCAGCCCTAACAGAACCAGGGGAAACAATGACTAACAGCAGAACAACAGACCATGTCTACACTGATGAGTTACTTGCCCGCTTCTAGGGACACAAGAATGTCTTTAAGGAGGTGACACTGTCTCCCCATTTCTTCTAATGCTGTACAGGTTAATTCTAACACTATTAATGTACCAATTTAATCAAATATCACAATATAAAATCCTGGATGAGTTTTGTCTAAAAGGTATCAAGTTCCCACTTCCTGTCCAGAACGCTTCTTTTTCACCTCGCTGTGTGCCTAGTGAACTAAGTGAACCAGGACTGTCCTCCACTATCCTGGGCAGGGCCTGGCTCAGGGTTCTTTGCAGTCCCTGGGGGTGGGAAAACCAACTCCTGCCCAGAGACACTGAGGACTCCGCCCCCCCCCCCCCCCACCACTCTGTGAGAGTCACCAAACATCTCCTGGTGACATCTGTACTTCTCAACATGTTCTGTTACTCAAGTAAATGTGATGTCCTCCATTTATTTTGTTACATTAATTTGCCTCTTCAGATTAAGTATTTAAAACAAGACTTTTTATTTAAGTTCCCTGAAGAAAACAAACACAGCTGTCTTCACTCTTCTTTGAAGCTCTAACAATCCAATTTTCTATTGTTTAAAAAAAATCCACACACACTGAACTCATCTTACGTGGGATTTTATTCACATCAATTCAGAAAGAACCATTTACCTGCAGCATGTCCCTGTCAAATCATTCTGGTCAATACACAGAAAAATAATCACCCTTCAAGTCCCAATGGGAGAACTTTCAGCAATCAGAAAAAAACATCTCTGATGAAATTCACAGTGTCTACCAATGCACATATTCTACTCTGGTCACATTTTATTATCTTGATGGCAAAATTCAGACTCAAACAGAGGAAATGGAAGAACACAAACAACGATAAGGGGGTTCCATATTTTAACCACAGACTGGTGCAGCTGCAATATAGGTATAACATACTACTCAGAGGAACCCACAATTTTTTTCATGTTTTCTTCATGGAAATAAGTGGAAAATGTAAACATTTTTTTACACTCTGTTGGTTGAGGAAGTCACTTACTCTTAATGACAAATACCAACTTCTGTGCAGTGTTCTGGACAACGACTCAACAGTCTCATTGGGCTTGGCAGATGCTTTCTTATCATGGCACAACTCCTAAACTCAGCAAACCCAACCAGCAAGCACTGCTGGGGCCAAAACCCACATATTCAGTGGGTTTTCTCTCAGAAGGAGGTGTACCTCCAGGCAACAAGGATGGGGATCCAGCCTAGTGTGGGATGTGGGTTTAGAGGCTTGCTCGCTCTCTCTAAGGAAGCTTGTGAAGGTACAGGAGCACCCCAGGATGGGGCGGAGGCGAACAAAAAACCTGGGGAGGAGGGAGCCTGAGGCTGAGCCATGGTTTAGAGCCCACTCCCTCCCACCTTGGCCCAGACCAGACATGACTGGAGCCCTGGGCTGGGGCCAGCACTTCCCCTAGGGGACCACTGCCGGGGGCACAGGTGCACCAGCTACGTCTGCCTTCATCCCTTGAAAAACTGCCATTCTGTGTTTCATCCTGCGAGGAAACTACAGGCATTTCTGCAAAAAATGTCTATTTTTAACAACAGGGATATGAATTTGCTTGTTGGAGAAGGTGGAGCTGGGGTGGGGGGACAGAGTTTAAAAATGGTTAGACCAATCCAAGAGTCTCTCAGAACTCCCAAAGGAGAGAGAAGACATTCAAAACACCCTAGAGGGAGATCTGGATCTACCCAAGCACCATAGCCAGGTGCCAGCCAAGGCAGGCCTGCTCAGCAGCGCGCCGAAGCATGAGAGAGAAGGTGCTCTCAAAGCCTGGGACATCACCGTGCAGGCTCAAATACACACACCACACTCAGGGAGAGACTGTGGCACCCAGGCCAGCACCCAGCACTCAACACACATTGTGCCATTTAACCTCACTAAAGACTGCTACATATCCATTCTATAGCTGAGAAAAACTGAGCTTTCTAAATACTGAGGCACTCACCTACAGTCAGGAGCTGAGATTCCAGAGCCCACTGTCCCAGAGACAATGTGGCCCTCTGGGACAGCAGTGACTTAGTATGGGCCCTTGGTTCCACTCCTTATTATCTATAAGGCCTTGGACAAGTAATTTAACTTCTCTGGGTCTTACCTCCTTATCTGTAAAGTAGATAAATTATTCCTGACCTGACAGACCTCTTGTAAGGATCAAAGACTCCATGTAGAAAAGTACTGGGAGGCTGCATAAGTTTTGTTTTTGTTTCAAGGGGTGAACTGTGCATTTTCACAAAGAAAATGAGTGAGCAGACAGGCAGGAAAGGAAGACATTAATTTCTAGATTCTTCTATTAAAAAAAAAAAGGTAAGACTAAATTGGGAAGAGCTAGTGTAGGACTCAAATGTTCTTATGCTGGTTTACACACAAAAGGCACAGCCTTCAAAAGGCCCTTGAAATCTCTCCAGGCTTCAATTTCCTATCTTTAATGTGTGGGTGTTGAACTGTACCACATGTGCCTAGATACAGGGCAAAGCTGTGTTTCCAGAATCACTGGGGCAGCAAGTGAGGAACCAGCCCCTCCTGGACTTCCTATGCAGACTCACACATTGGAAAGCACTCTACCAATTAACTTTGTTAGCAAAACCAAAGAAATATTTGGAGGAAACACACAAGCCTGAGACTAACTCAGTCAACAGGAGTCTCAGGATGTGCTTTTTGTGAATCACACTATAAGGGACAAAGTTAACACAGAGTCAGTAATTAATGTGAAAGGAATGGCCCACATTCCAAGTGCTATCTGATATTATCAACAATCATTTAAAGATCACTTTAAAAAGAAAAATAGAAGCTAACAGTTCCAGTGTTGGGTGAATCAGTCATCGTGGCTCAGAATAAAAAGGATTAGAGAGTATGTTCCAAATTGAGTGGACAATACAGAAAGGTTGTATGTATGAGGTACAAGGAGTTCAAGTGTGGTATGCAGGGTGTGAGGTTCATGGGGTGTCTCTGCTCACCATGTCAGTGCCCTACCCTCTCCCCAACCAACCAGTCCTTGCATCTGTGCTCAGCTCTCCCTGAAGTGAGGACATTCACCTGGGTTTTCTTGCTGCTAATGTCTCTGCCCTTCTCCCACCCTACCCTGCACCTCCATTTTGAAAAGCTGGGAAGAGGACAGACATATACTAGCTGCCTACTATGGGCCAGATGCTGGGCGAGTGCTTTCGGGTGACTCATCTCACTGAAGGCCCACGACAGCTCTGTAGGATAGTAACTTGTTCAAACCCACACAGGAAGTAAGTGATAGAACAGGTATTCAAACCCAGGTCTCCCCAAACCCAAATATTCCCCTCAGCGAAATCTAGAGCTATACTGTCCAACACAGCCATCAGCCTTAGCTATTGCACACATGAAATGTGACTGTTTGAATTGAGATATGAAGGGTAAAATATAAAATAGATTGAAGATTTAATTCAAAAGAGGAATGTAAAATGTCACATTACTAATTTTTATGTTGATTACAAGCTGAAATAACAGTCTGGATATATTGGGTTAAGTACAGTATATTATTAAAGTTAATTTCACCTGTTTCTTTTCACTTTTTTCTTTAATGGTACTAGCAAATTTAAAATTATGTCTATAACTCACATTTGTGGCTTACATAGAATTTCTTTTGGGAAACACTGATCTAGAACACTAGAATGAAAAGTCTCAAGCCTCTGGAAAGTACCATCCTGGTATAAGAGCCACAACACAAGGAATAGCCAGGAGTCTGATACCAGATGAGATTAGAAGTTCTTGACAAATGATAGAATCGGAGCTTCAGCTCTCTATATTGTACTGTCACTTTGTTTTGTTTTGTTTTTTAAATTTCCCAGAAGCTTTGTGTGGATGCAGTTTTATAAATAAATTAAATAAAATCATTTGAAAAAATCAAAGAAAATGTGTCCCACAAGTCAGTCCTGTTTAAGGATGACGTGCTCTGAAACCAGAACATCTGGTTTAAGGGCATCTGCCATAATAAAGCCACCAGCGGCAAAAATTCATGGGAAATTTTTCAATTATTTTCTGAAACATGAGAATGAAAAAATATTTTTTTTTAACGTTTATTTATTTTTGGGACAGAGAGAGACAGAGCATGAACGGGGGAGGGGCAGAGAGAGAGGGAGACACAGAATCGGAAACAGGTTCCAGGCTCCGAGCCATCAGCCCAGAGCCTGACGCGGGGCTCGAACTCACGGACCGCGAGATCGTGACCTGGCTGAAGTCGGACGCTTAACCGACTGCGCCACCCAGGCGCCCCGAAAAAATATTTTTAAAGTGATATAATTACATGTGTTTTTAGTATGTATAATTAAATAAGCTAAATATTAGAAGTGTATATTTAAGCATTCCATTTATACTCCCAGAAATTAAAATGTCCAAGTTGGCCTGATATTCTTTTTAACTCTCACATAGAAAAAACAGGACATCATTTCAATTGAAACTCACTTTATATTTAGATAAGCACGGTAGTTGACAAAAGAATCTATCAGCAGCCTAGACTCAGGACATTAGAATTTAACTGAAACCATCATTTATCCATTCATTGAACCCCTTACTCACTGGTCCATCCAACAAACATATGTGTGCAACTTCCACATGCCTTCCATGTCCCAAGCACAACAGGGAGAGAGACACCTGGCTATGGGAGATGAAGACTGTAGACAGCTTTGTGAAACTTCTTCAGGCTCCAACAGGTATAGCATTATTTTTAAACACTATTCTGTTTAAAGCATATACATGTTTATCACATAAAGAATTTTTTTACTAATCCAAAATCAGGATCTTTTTCCCCATGAGCAGGGAGTGAATATCACTGAACTAGTTAATGGTTCCCATCACTGCCAAGCACGGAGGCCTGGGGAGGCCCACTCAAGTCCCTTACAGATGTGGCAGTACAGCTGCACTAAGATCGGAAAGGAAAACAGAGAATATACCAGCAATGTAAGCTTAACACCTACCCAGACATCAAAGAAAGGGGTGCAGATCATGGAGCAATGGTCTTCAGAAAGTGGCATGGAGGAAGCATGCCCAGAGATGCAAAGAAGTCAACAACAAAAACAAAAGCAGGGAGGGGTAGAATCCTCTGGCTGGAGGAGGAAGAGGTGTGGGGAGCATATGAACCAAGGGGTGGGAGGCCCGAGTGCCTAGTGAGGAGTTTGGACTTGATGTGTTCCGCAACAGGCATCTACTATGGGTTCTTAAGGCAGAGAAGAAGTAAAAGCAGGTTTGATGACAAGGAATCTGGTAAAAAGTATGTAGTACAAGACAGACTGGAGGAGAATGGGGCTGCAGGTTTCTAGGTTTCTCATGCTGATGGTGGTGATATATGTATATATGTGTGTGTTTAGCAATGGACTCCTTTCTTTGCACAAAATTTTACATAGCTAAACGCAGCACAGCATTTGGGATTGGAAGCTGAACAGAAAAAGCGCATGAGCAGAAAACTGGTGAAATCTGAATACAGTCTGTAATTTAGTTAATAGTAATGCACCCATGTTAATTTCTTAGTTTTGACAAATGTGCCATTGTAATGTAAGATGTTAACATTAGGGGAGACTGGGTGATGGGTAATTGGGAATTCTCTGTACTGTTTTTTCAATTTTTCTATAAATCTAAAATTATTCCAAAATAACAAGTTTTATTTGAAAAAATTTGACACGGAAGTCCAGAATTAAAAACATATGATCTGGAAGAGCCTGCCCACTCCACTCCTCCCTCTCACTTCTTCTGCCTGCCTACGTCTACAGAGGGTCCTTCACTGAGTAGCCCAAACCATTAGGGGGTGCCTTGCCAAAAAGGTACAAATACAGGGATAAGTGGGCTTAGAACTTTGTCAACCTCAGAAACCCAGTCAGAGTAAACCTACCGCAGGCCCTAAATGTTCTCCACATGTACCCTGCATTCCCTTCCCTGTGAGTCGGCTCTGAACTCAGCCCCAGAGGCCCACATGACTGCCCTGTCAGCTGACTGGACAGGGAAGTCACCTGATCCTAGAGGAGCCAGTTTTTTGGCTGGATAATGGCCTACATGAGCCTGGAGCCCATTGTGAAATTATTCCAGGGCCAATATAATGGTCTCTTTTGGGAATGGGAATCACGAAACAGAACAAGGATAGCCACAGACACCATCTGCCAAGTCAAGAAAGGCAGCATGAGCTAGAGGAAGAGAGAAACAAAGACTGTGAGCAGGAAGGGGAGGAAACAGAACAGAGATGTGAAGTGGTCAGTGGTGGAACAGGAAGAGAGGAAAGATGGCAGGTGGGGCACAGCCCAGCCATATGACTGGCACAACAGAGAACCTCACATCCAGTGGGTCAGTTGCCCCCTCAGCCGGTTCTCCTGTGGTTCCACCCCTTCTGAGGCCTGGTACTCAGCTGTGCAATAAGCTTACAATAAGGGGAACCTTACAATAAGCTCCCACCACTTGAGGCCTTTGAGTCTGTTTTCTTGCAACCAAAGGAGTCTTAAAAAAAAAAAATGCCTTTGGGCCAAAACAATCCAGCCTCTGGCTTTAATGCCCTACTTCTTAATTTTCAGTGATTTTTTTTTGTTCCCTTATTTTCCTCCTACAAGGAACACTTTGAGGGTAGGAGACAGTGCGGTTCAGGCAAGAAGGCCCTAGGCTGGCAGCGAAGAGCTCCTGGGACTCCCCCAGCTCCAGAAGCATGACCCCAGGAAAGTCATGGCCTCTAGGATTCTGCTTCTTCATCTATTGCAGGTAGAGTTTTTTGTCTGTTTTTTCAAGTTTATTCATTTATTTTTAGAGAGAACCATGAGATCGTGACATGAGCAGAAATCAAGAGTCGATCGCTTAACCAACTGAGCTACCCAGGCACCCCAACTACAAGAAGGTATTAATCTTGGTCTCAGCCACTCTAAAAGGCTCCTGACCACTATCCTTGACATCATCCTCTTACACCTTGACCATTGCTTCTAGAATCAGAGAATGAAAAGGGCTGCTTGATGGAATAGGAAGTAGAATCTCATTTTGATTGTCTAGATTTCTACAGAGCTATGAGATATCTGTTTTCTTGGTCAGAAACACTGTACATCCTACCCACTTTCAGGTGTCAAGGCAACTGAGATTCTTCTGAGGCTCAGTCAAAGAATGTGAATCCCATTTTACTTACAGACTCTCACTCTGGTTAAGCACACACATACACACACAATAATATTATAATCTAAAAGAAAAAACACATTTCTTTCCTTCAAAATCTCCATACACACACAAAAATTAAACTTTAATATTTTACACTTAAAAGAAAGTCCATAACCACTTTCTCAGGAGGTTTCCATGAAGTCACTACTTAATTCATTTATTAATTCAGTGAAAACGTACATATTCATTTCACTCTAACACAATTATTTTGCTCATTAAACATTTTGTGCTGCCAGAGACACCTATGAAATCTAATAAGCAGTTTCCCGAACTACACAACATGCCAATTAAAAATGTTAATTATATCTAAATGAACAGCAGAAGAAATTTAACAAAGTGAATTCCAGGGAGGGAAAAGAGAAGAATATGATGTTAGCCAAGAGCCAGGCAGTTAGCTCTGCTTTTCTCTTCTACCATGGACTCTTTTGATTTTATAAAATGCCATATTTGAGCTCAATAATCTTGGGCCAAAATGTTAACATAATACATAGCAATGTTGGGACTAATCTCTGAGTAATATACTTAGAGAATGTAAACTATCCAAATATAACGTGTCTAGAGCATCTGCTACAGATGATGTAGGGCTCACGCTGAGCCACAGTGCACTGTTACAGCACAGAGGCAAATCAGAGAGGACCCACCCTTATTTCTCCAGCATGTCCAGTATACATCAGGCCTACCAGAGGCACTATGTATTCATTTGGGCCCTTCAAAATTAAATAGAGAACATATGTAAAAGAGCTTTAAAAATTAAAGCAACAAGGAAGATAAAAAAAAGTTCCTACTATGTTCTTGGAGAAGTTTCAGAACATGACTTTGCAATTTATGACTTTGAAGGTATTTTGCTTGGTAGAATGGTGTCTCCTATCTTTTTCTCACCCAAAGTAAGAACTATTAGACTTGCACAAGTACTAGACTTGTAGTATAACAGGACAGATTGGGATTACATATAGGAAGTGAACGTGTCTTTGGTTTTAGGATGTGCTTGTTTCCTTTGCTTATACCTTAACATAGAAACATACTTGAACGATTAGGAGAAAAGATTTAGGTCATTAGGCCTTCCAGCTTTCTGATTAGTTAGATGCTTTGGGAGACAGACAAATCAAATGAGACTCCTGCTCCCTGGAAACTTCCAATTTAGGATGCTTTGGGAGACAGACAAACCAAATGAGACTCCTGCTCCCTGGAAACTTCCAATTTAGTACTGAAATCCCACCTCAAGGGGGGAAGATGGATTAAACAAACAAGCTTACTTGCTCTTGACCTACAAGTCATCAGGCAGTCAGCCAAAACAAATCAAACAAATTGCTTTGTCTAATAAATAGGCTTTGATATTCCTTACATCTAAAATCTGCCAGAGGATCAAGTGGAAGGAAGCTCCTATAATTTGCCTCTGGAGTATTCCTACTTTAAGTTATCTGAAGAATTTTTAGATTCCTTTACAAAAGCAGAATCTCAGAGTCGTCTAGACATCCAACCATCTCCCTCCCACCCACCACACACACCATGTCATCCTGCCAGATCACTCCCTCCAAATTCCTCCAGATCACTGACTCAAACCTTGTGGGGATCATGCACCCCCATGGGAACCTGATGGCCATGCTCTTCAGGAAAAGAAAAGCCCTGCAGTCCATCATAACATTGGCTTTACACATGGCACCAAAGGGTCATTCATATCCCCTTCCAAGCCCATTCACAGGCCCTCACGGGAGCCACAGGTCCCAAGTTAAGAAATCCCTGCCCCTGAGCACTGGGTGTTGTATGGAAACCAATTTGACAATAAATTTCATATATTAAAAATAAAATAAAATAAAGTCGACCAAAAAAAAAAAAAAAAAAAAGAAATCCCTGCCCCAAACTATTTCATGTGTTTACGTGAGAAAATAGTGTCTCCTAGTCTGACCCCAGGGCTGGGTGTATCTTTCAAGAAAGACCTGTCTTTTAAAGTAATCTCACCATCACTGACAAATAGGTCACTAGGTGGGTGACCTTTTCTAGTAAACAGAGCTCGTCCTCTCAGATCTTGGAACAGTTAAAAGTCACTGCCCCTAGGTCATAGGGCAAGTGGGGGACAAAACTAGGAGAAGCCTGATCACCCGACCCCAGTGGAGGGCTCTCTCTACAACACTGTGGTCAGGTCCTCATTCATCTCTTTTCCCACTGCCACCACCTTAGTGGAGGCCAGCATGTCTCATGGAGAATACAAAGTCTCTTAAGTGACCTCCGCCAGCCTTACCCCCGACAAATCCATCCACACCCTCCAGCCACAGAGATCTGTCTCCTCTAAATACACATCATCTCTGCTGAAAGCCAGTCAACAACTTCTGCCTACACAGCAGCCCCCCTCCTTGCTTCTATGCCCTTGATGCCTTTTAATCCAGAAAATGTGAACAACTATTGGTCCCCTAAAAACATAACATGCAAAAAAACCACAGAAAACAAAAAACAAACATAACAGAAAACAAAAAACAAACATTTGCAGATGGTGTTCTTTCTACTTGGAGTATCTCTTTCATTGCCATTCATCTGTCTTCTTTCAAAACACCTCCATCCAGCCCTCTCTGAAATGACCTTTCAATTAATTGGCCTCCTTCTCTGCACTTTTATATATTTTATGAACCTCTATAATTACCACTTAACTCAAGCATTACAAAATAATTACTGCACAGTCTGTTCTTCTCCCACTAGGTTGTATATTGGTTATTACCCTTTGAATTCTCAGTATTTATCACTGTGCCAAGCAAAGAGCAGGCACAGAGGAAATGCAGGTAAACTAAGTGAATTTTTCCAAAAGCAAAAGGAAATAGGCCCCAAGTAAAGACAGAGGGTGTCTCATGGACATACATACAGAGTATCATGTGGACTGTGTGGATCTTTTCTCCTTGCTCTTTGATTTGCTTCAATGTAAGTGATCCATACAAATAAAGTATTACCCATAAAGTGTTCAAAGAACTCCCAGAAAAAAATAAATCAGCACTTATCCAATATTAATTAAAATGCAAAACTAAAATACATGTTAAAAAAAAACGCATCTACTGGCATGACAGCTTGAAGTTAGTAAAAAATGAATTATTCCCTACTTCAGGATATCTTTCTATTAATCCCATAGGTCACACTGTTCAAAATTACTTACTTTAGTCATGCCCTCATACTGATTCTGGAGATCCTCAGGTTTCTCCTCAGATCTCATTTTAAACCAAAGCAATAACATACGATTTTGGATTTGCTGCTTATTGGGCATAGCCAGAGAACTAGCTTTGTTAAGGGAAGCTATGAGCTCACCCTTGTTTGCTGTCAGTAGACACTTGTTGAGTAAATGAACAAGCAGATGTGTAATCCACCTGCCAATCCACAATCCTTCCTGATTAGCAGACAACTGCCAGAAAGTCTGTATTTACTTTCAGGGTGCCTGACTTCACCAGCATTTACTTTTCAGTAAGCTAACCCCTTTTATTTCTGTGACGAAGGATGAAATACAGATCCCTCAGAGATTGCATCAAGATAAAGCTATGCAAAGATTAGAGCACTGAAAGGAGTTAGGAGGAATGATAAAATGGAAGCACCAGGGGAAGCAATAGGGAAGTTCTGACCTCCCACTGGCTCTGGAGCTGATGATTCAGATTTCCAGTCTGGATACTGAGTAGGTCCCTGGCTTCAACAGGATCAAATACAACCAGAACTACATGCAGACACGAATGCATTTCTCAGCAGCATCTCAAAATACTTTTAAGTATGGGTTTTCATTGCCAGACTCAATGCGAGGCTGCTCATGGAAGGCTAAAGACAACCGCACAATAGATTATTTTTCAAAGAAATAGAGAGCACCTCCCAAATATATTATTTTTTAGGCAACTGGAAAGAATCTCCCCCAATAGATGGCATCACTGTTGAACAAGTCCAAAAGATAATCCAAAATATATAGAAAGAAGAACTTGCCAGCGCTCTTGCCAGTCCTGAAACATGCCCTCTAAGCCCTCAGCTCATGTCTCCACAATACAGCAGTCCCCAACCCTGCCTCGGAAGGTGCCATTGAAATCCCCCATCTCAATTCTTGAACCCCATCTTGCAATCATTTTATCTTCCAAATAAACTGCATTTATTAACCATTCATCTACCAGTTTCTTACCAAACCTATACAATTCCCAAACCAAGGCTTCTGCCCTCTGGATATGAATAGAGTGGCCACAACTGAGGGAATTTCAGACGCCATGTGACAGAGTAGAAAGACTGCAGTTCTGAGTTGTAGGGCTCACTGGCCCTTCACCAGCACTTCTGAGCTTCAGCACTGCTCCGTCCCCACCCACACCCCAGCTACAAAGTAGAGGTATTAGCTACCAACTGCAGTGAGATGAAATGAAAAATATCCAACACCCTGACTGCCACAAAGGAAGCATATCCAAAAAAATTGTTCCTTTTCTACTTCTGCCAAGACAATACAACTTGATCTTTCCCTCTGTGTGTGCTGGCCTGTCCCAGATAACTGTCCAATGTCCACTCAGTCTTGGGAACACTAACATGGTTTGGGGAACTTGCCGGCATCCAGCACCTTTTGGCTGGGAGGCTATGCTGTGTGCTTGGCCTTCCTATGCTGGGGGCACCTGGGGCCACTGCACATGTGGGAACAGTCGTGAGGACACTGAAGGAGCAGCCTACCAGACTGCACTGCTTGGCCGGCTACCGAGATTTCATCTGAATTCAGCCCAAACAGTATTTTCCACTGCAGATTCCAGTCTCCAGTACTTAGTGCCCACGGCCTGAACTTGACATCTGCTTTAAAGGGCATAAGAGTTGGCACACACCAGACTCCACATTCCTAATGAGAACATTCCAGATGAAGTAACATAGCAAAAGAGCTGCGTTTTAACATCCACTCCCAAGGACAACAGTAGCTTTCCAGCCTCATCTCATGCCTTTGGTGGAGGGGAGACCAAACTGAGATCATCCCAAATGGCACAGATAAGCTAGCACTAGTCTCTGTTCTCTCCTGGACAGTTATACCCCAAAAGTAGACTTCTCTTCCTTGCATTTATGGTCCTTGTCACAGGTCTCCTGTTAACATTCACCATCTTGTGAGTTTTAACAGGCATCAACACACTGACCTGAAAGGTCGGGATAGTAAACACTTGCCCCTTCACAGGACACACAGTCTTTGTTGCAACCACTCACCACTGCTGTTGCAGCCCCAAAGCAGCCATAGACAATGTGTAAACAAGGAGGCATGGCTGTGTTCCAGTAATAATAACCTTTATTTCCAGAAACAGGAAGCTGGCCAATAGGTCGTAGTTTGCCAAGCCCTGGTCTTAAATATTTTCTGTGAGTATGTCCTTAAGTGCAAAGGAAATAAGGAACGATGGCTTCTGTCCAAATTATCCCAAACCAGAATAACCCACCTCTATCTGAAATAGTAACATAGCAAACACCCGGGTCAAGGATAGCGTGGTTGGTTGTTGAAAGGGCCCAAGAGCTAGAATCCAAAGTAGAGAACCCAGGTGTGGGCTCTGCTCCCTCCCATCTGAATTATGCGTTTGAATTTGGCAATCTTTAAGATTCTTTCCAACTCTACAATTCTGTAATTTTAACACCTATGACTCAGTCTATATTCAATGTACATGAAGAAAATTAGTCTAAAACTCTAAAAGAATATAAATTCTTTAATCTGAGTAAAAAAATTATATAAGCTCACTATGAAAACTTAAATTTAAAAAAAGGATAAAGAAGAAAGTTAAATTCCCCTTAAGCCCCACCACCCAGAGATGACTGGCATTGGCATTTTGGTGAGTCTTGTCCCTGTCTGCATAAAGAGACACACAAGGTTACAATATGGCAAGCACAGTAGCCATAAATAACAATTACATCTACAGCCAATTACTTTGAAGCAATTACTTTGAACTTGCATATTCTTTTTGGAAAAGAAATACTGGCCTCACCTAAACAATCCTCTTCTGTAATATACACCATGAGGTTAAGTGCTGAGATCAAACTAAGGAGGCCACTTCAGCAATCCACGATCTGAGAGTGGTCAGCACCCCTCCCCAGACCCTCACCTGGGCAGATGTGTCGTGTGTTACCACTTCAAGTCATAGGAAGGAAAAGGAAGAGCCCAGCACAGGGGACGGCCACACCAGTTGCGGACAACTGCCACCGTGTCCACACTCCCCAGCAAGGAGTGCAGCTGACTAACATCAACACAGGTGGTAAGGCAGAGACATGGAACAATCAAATTATTTAGAATAACATCTCCAGGAAGGAAGGGAGAGAGGGAGGGAGAGAGGGAGGGGACAAGCTACACAATTAAAGGATATTTTTCATTCACCAGAGAGGATAATGTTTGATACTGAAATAAATATTTTTTTAATATTTTTAAGTTCTAAGCACAGCCACAGAAAAGGGGAGACCA
Source organism: Felis catus (assembly GCF_018350175.1). Lineage (NCBI taxonomy): Eukaryota > Metazoa > Chordata > Mammalia > Carnivora > Felidae > Felis > Felis catus. The sequence continues at coordinate 51,511,675 of NC_058370.1, forward strand.
CCACAGACAGGGAGAAAGGGAAGTTAAGGTAAAGTACATAAAGAACAGAGGGGTCTGAAGCATTGTGTTGCTTATTTAAACCCAGGAGAAGTCTGAGAGGTGTTTTTCAGGAATGTGCATGCCCAGCGCTGAAGATGGTAGTCTGAGCGGTCTTTCCTGCAGATGAGATGTTCAGTGACTCAATACATCAGCAGCTGTGCTCAAGAAACTTGGATGTCTGTGAGGCTTGCCACTTGGCGCTAATTTCCAGCTTACTCATCAGCACATTCCAGATGGCTTTGATGGAGAGAAACGCTCTCCATCCTGCTTTGCCTCTGGGTCATTTCATTGGAAATGCCGTGCATATCAAGTTTTCTTCTTGCTCCAAAGCAAGCAACTAAACAGGCCATCAGGAAGCCCACAGTCCTGGACATTGCCTTTGACTGGAAAACAGGGGCAACTCAGCTCAAAATCACACTGGAAAGAAACAGCTTTACCACAACCAAAGGAAGGATTTATGATTCAGTTCTCTGCACGTTCATGTATTTTATGGGAACACAAAATGAGGTTTTCACAAATGAATCCTTATAAAACATGAACAGAATGCCTTCATTTCATGAAAGAGATGCCAGCTCAGAGCAAGCAATCCACTCTTTTCCTCCCAGTTTGGGAGTGTGTTTAGGTCTCATGTGCCTGGAGGGCCATGTGAAGGGCAGGGGCCCGAGCTGGGTGGGCATTCTGAGGGTGGAGCTCTGGAAGGCATCACCAGGACCAAACTCCAGAGACCCAGGCAAAACAAGCCTGGAAAGCCCTGGATGTCATTCCCCAACCAGAAATGTCTCCAATGCGGTTCTGCACAGATAAGAGACAGCAAGAAGGAAATGACACCATCTGTTCTGTGTTCTGATGCCCTTCACTGTCCCACCACAGGTGTGAGTGGCCTCATGGTGCCTGGGATCCCAAGTGCTAAGCACCTTTATAAGACAGGCAGATAGACACAGAAGGAAGGGAAGGGAAGGGAAGGGAAGGGAAGGGAAGGGAAGGGAAGGGAAAGGAGGAGAGGGAAGGGAAAGGAGGGGAGGGGAGGGAAGGGAAGGAGAAAGGGAAGGGAGGAAGAGAGGGAGGAAGGGAGAGAGGGAGGGAGAGAGGGAGGGAGAGAGGGAGGAAGGGAGAGAGGGAGGGAGGGAGGGCGGGAGGGAGGGAGGAATGAAGGAAGGAAGGAAGGAAGGAAGGAAGGAAGGAAGGAAGGAAGGAAGGAAGGAAGGAGCAAAAGCATGGAGCATGGGGAAATCATCTTTGGTAGGGAAGAGTATTTTAAGCCAACATCCACCTCATTTTCTCTGCACATGCACAGTAACTAACAGCAAAGTGCATCGTTTTGTTTGAAGATGACAAAAACTCTGAATTCTTAACAGACTGTAGACAAGACACAGATATGGCAAAGAGATAAAAGGACATTCAACCAGACAAATATGCAACCAAAAAAATCTGATGTACTGTTTAAAGTCCGTAAATTACTCAAGAAAAGATAAGTCAAACAGCAGGTATGCTACATGAAAGTAGGACTTCAGTGAACCAAGGCAGGATACAGACTCCCTCCCTCCCACGCTTGGACACACTTCAGTTGAAAAACCTCCCTCCAACCAGGCTTAGTGCTCTTGGGGAGCACATCCTGTATAGCTGGGCACTTCTGAGCCCAGAGCCAAGTGGGGCTTACAGCAGGCAGGGGGCACTGTCCAATGACACAGTGTGCATCCCCTTACTCCTCTCTGAACTGCAGAAAGTGACCCCAGCTAGCCCCATGAGAGAAAGAACATGCAGTCTTTCTTCCCATTTGGAAATCGCCCTGAGCAACTGAATTCCAGCATCCTGAGGGCAGCCTACTTTCCCCTCAGGGCTTGGCACATAATTAGTGCTCAACAAATACTGGTTTAGAGAACAAAGAACTCTCTCAGATTTGGAATCCTCAGAAAATACCACACCACTCATCTACAGAAAAGGAAGTAAGAGCCAACCATGGTAACGTGGGGATAAAATTACACTTGTTAGTGGCAAGCCCCATCCTGGATTCCAGGTATTCTGAATTGAGTCCCATCTGCCTTACCATGCTGCCACTCCTGGACCACACTCTAGAACACCTTATATCCTAAGCAGACTTTCAAAGACATGTCAACTGTAGTTTCTGGTAAAGTGTTTTGTCCAAAATGCCATGATTATCAAAGTAATAATAGCTATGGGCTATACAAAAATAAAGACTTAAGTTCACTATCGTCAGGTAATCAGGATGTGACATTTATTTCATTATCAGTTAATGCAATACAGTCTCTGAGTTAAAGAAATTCACATATTTCTGCTACTTAAATAAAGTCACAGAAACAATGAAATTCCCTCTATATTCAGACATGTTACCTGAGTCTGTTATCCCTACAGAGAGCTACCCTACTTGCAAAGGGATGGTCAGTTTGTTCAGCACAAAGTAATTTTATGCATCAGTCTGGACTCCTTCAAGGAAGCAGGAAAGAAAATGGACCAATGAACAAGTTAGCACAGAGCAGGCAAGAAATGCTTATGTCCTCCTTCCCTGTGACTAATGCTCTCCTCCTCAGGAAGCTGGGTCGTGTTGATCTTCACCTTCGTCACTATCATGACCATCATCATCCTCATAACATAGAGTAAGAGAGCAGCATTTCATGAATTTCTGAAGACTCAGAAATTAATTTCAAACCACCAGGGGAAGGCTCTACAAACTTAACAAAATAATATACCTACCTCCCAGCAAGTACAAATGCATCCCAAATGGTGTTAAATTCTGGGAGACAGACAAGCATTGTCCCATAGTTGATTTTTTAAAGTTTTTATTTAAATTACAGTTAGTTAACATACAGTGTAGTATTAGTTTCAGGTGTACAATACAGTGACTCAACACTTCCATACATCACCCCATGCTCATCACAACTGTCCTCCTTAACATCCATCACCTATTTAACCCATCCCCATACACACCTCCCCTCTGGTAACCATCAGTGTGCTCTCTATAGTTAAGAGTCCATTCCTTGGTTTGCCACTCTTTTTTTTTTCTGCCTTTGCTTCTTGAATTCCACATATGAGTGAGATCATATTGTATTTATCTTTCTCTGACTAACTTATTTCACTTAGCATATTCTCTACCTCCATCCATGTCATTGCAAATGGCAAGATTTCATTCTTTTTAATGGCTGAGCAATATTTTATACACACACACACACACACACACACACACACACACACACACACACACACGTATCTTCTTCTCCATTCATTGGTCAATAGACATTTGGGCTGTTTCCATATTTTGGCTACTGTAGATAATGCTTCTATAAACATTGGGGTGCATGTATCCCTTTGAATTAGTGTTTTTGTATTCTTTGGGCAAATACCTAGTATTACAATGGACTGTAGGGTAGTTATAACTTTTTGTAGGAACTCCACCATTTTCCACAGTGTCTACACCAGTTTGCATTTCCACCAACTGTGCAAGATGGTTCCCCTTTCCCACATCCTCGCCAACACCTGTTGTTTTTCCTGTGTTGTACATTTTAGCCATCCTGACAAGTGTGAGGTGGTGTCTCATTGTGGTTTTGATCTGTATTTCCCTGATGATGAGTGATATTGAGCATCTTTTCATGTGTATGTTGGCCATCTGGATGTCTTTTTTGGAAAAAAATGTCTATTCATGCCCACAGCTGATTTTTAATCACAAAGGAAGTTACAACTCAGTATCATTAGATAGTGTATTTGCAGAGATCCTAGTAATATTGCTCCATGGAAAAGGCTGCCTCCTTTAATGAATCCTCAGCTACCAGGTATCAAAGAAGCAGCCCTTGTGACTCTAAGAGAGTCCCTTTACGCAAACCTATGAGCTGCCTTTCTCCTAGGCACTCAAAACCTGCTTTTCCTTTGAGGAAGAGAGGAAGCCGGGGGTCAGGAAGGAGCCAGGCAGCTACAGCAAAGGGCCACAAGCATGCTTGCAAAGACCATTCTCAATGAGGTCTTAACACTGGGAAGACAGAGCTGTCCCTACCAGGCCTACTTTCTATCAGGAAGCAGGCCACCAGTAGGGTTTACAGCCCTAATGGCCTCTCACCAAGTCCATCCCAGGAGGCATCACAGCAGGCTGAAAGGAAAGGGACTCACTGCTCCTCTCCTGGATGACAGAAACCAGCAAAAAAAGCAAAAAGGCACCCACTGAATGGGAGGAGATATTTGCAAATCATATATCTATATGGGGTTAATATTCAAAACATATAAAAATCTCATTCAACTCAATAGCAAAACAAAAATCCAATTAAAAAATGGGCAGAGGACCTGAATAGATATTTTTCCAAAGAAGACATACAGATGGCCAACAGACACGAAAAGATGCTCAACACTGTTCATCATTAGGGAAATGCAAATCAAACCACAATGAGATATCACTTTATACCTGTCAGAATGGTTAGTATCAAAAAGACAAGAAATAATGGGTGTTGGTGAGGATGTGGAGAAAAGGGAACGCATGTGCACTGTTGGTGGGAATGCAAACTGGTGCAGTCACTCTGGAAAACAGTATGGAGGTTCCACAAAAAGTTAAAAATATATCTACCAGCAACTATAGTTCTGGGCATATCCCCAAGGGAGATGAAGTCACTACCCCCAAAGAGCTATCTGCACCCCCATGTTCATCACAGCATTTACAATAACCAAGACATGGAAACAACCTACGTGTCCATCAATGGATGGTACATATACACACAGACGTGTGCACACACACACACACACACACACACACACACAATGGAATATTACTCACACATACAAAAGAAGGAAACCCTACCACTGATGACAATATGGATGGAGCTAGAGGGCATTAAGTGACTGATGATATAAGTTAGAGAGAGAAAGACATATACCATATGATTTTACTAACTCTAAGGAAAAAAAACAAGCTCACAGATACAGAGAACAGATTGGTGGCTCCCAGAGGCAGGTGCTGGGGTTGGGGGTAGGAGAAATGGAAGAAGGGGGTCAAGGAGAAGAGAAGGGAACTGCTTGAACCCCCTGGTTTCGATTCAGCCACAGTTCATGTCTGGAGAGCACAGACAGACACCCATCCTTGCTGGAGGGTAAGAACTAAGTATATCTTCATAAGGATCTATAATCAACTGTTACCTATAAGGATTTAATGTGAAAATCATGCCAAAGCCCACCTATGTAGTCAGGACCTACTTGCATGGCTTCCACAGGCTTCTTAATAAATTATAAACTTAACCTAGAAGTCTGGAAATAATTTTTGCCTCTTTATTCTAACAGTATGAACAGGGAAAACCTAAAGATAAAGTGGGTTTCTCAAGGGCAGAGGCATGCCCAGCCCCAGGAGTGACACCTCAAGGCCAAACAGGAGTTTCAGTGGACAGCCGTCTCTCATCACCCCCAAGTGATCCTTGCTTTGCCCATTCTTCCCACCTTTCTCATTAGGTACATGAGAAACCGTGAGGTCTGCTTCTGTTTCCAAATGCATAGTGTCTTCCCCCATTAAAGCATCACTGCTTGAAGGGAAAGGCTCCCTCTAATGACTCACCCTGAATGTGGAGTTGAGAATTTAATGACCCAGATGAGCACAGTTTTGCAAGATCACAACCACTTGTGCCCAGCTCAGGCAGGCAGTCTGGGCAACAGCATGGTCCAGAGATTCTCATAAGCCTATCCAGATACACCTGCACCACACCAGGGCCCTACCTGGCCCACCCCCTGTGTCAGGGTGTCAGGCCCGCTCAGCTCACAGTGGACAGCTACAAGCTACAAGAAGTCAGGAGAAGGTGACAGTCAAGCATAAGGATTTAATTCAGGTGGTCCCCCTCTGAAAAGGGACCCCTCCCTCTCCTGTCCATCTGCAAAGCCCTCAAATCAACTAGTATTATCAAGCTTACAGTTACGTCACTCTTCATAGCTGGCTCCAAATAAGGCAGGACAACCGTGGACTGGCTCTTCCCAGCACTGTGCTCTGAGATCAACCGCCAAAAGGCCAGAATCAAAGTGAGAATAGGAATGTCATCTCCCGACAGCCAGACCCTCCAGCAGATGGTGAAAACGTGTAGTTTTGATCCCTCCAGAAAAGCTCTGAATTTGTAACCCGGTGATGAAATGTTTGCAAATCAGAGCATTCATCGCTGTTTGGACTCCCAGAAAGCAGAAGTTTTAAGCCTAACAAGAAGGTACTTTAAGCATAACCAAAGGCCTACCTTATTTGGGTTTGTAAGATGATTTCATTTTAGGAAATCAAAGTCTCACAGAGTCCCTACACAGAACAGACTTCTCTCCAAAGTCACATTTTAGAGGGATCACCTTGTACAATGTGTTCATCCATTTAATGAATGATAGATGCAAGAAATATAAAAATGAACAAAGCCACAGCCCCTTGCCTCATGACACTTATGCTCAACTGGGAAATTTGGACACAAAATGATACAGATGTGCAGTGACAGTCCAACGGGAAGTCCAGAGTATGACAAAAGGAAAAACATGAACAAGATGGAGAGCTCTTGTACCCACTATCACCTGTAATCAACAGCCATCAAGTTTCTACAATATTCTTTTCATTTTTTAAAAGATTTTATTTGTAAGTAATCTCTACACCCAACATGAGGCTCAAACTTACAACCCCAAGACAAAGAAGCGCATGCTTTACCAACTGAGTCAGCCAGGTGCCCCAAGTTTCCACAATATTCTTTAATCAAATATAGGCCAAGATTATAGAGAGCTACTAATTCAACTCCTATTATAGGCTACCAGTGCTGAGAAGCCACCGTGTATTAATGTCTGTACCACATCTCCTGCCCCTGTGGTTTCTCTTAAATTTCTAAATAAATGGGCAGCCATGTTTTGGACTAAAATGCCACTTCTCTCCTTTTTACAAGGCCACACTGTTCTAGAAAAAGTGGAAGAATAAAATCCCATATGGCAGGGACCATATCATAAAGGAATACTCAGTACTACTCCTATACCAATTCTGCTAATAATTCACCTCTGGGTTGCCACACCTCCATAGGAAGGTGGCATTGCACTTCTGACACTGCTCAACTATCCAGCTTGCTGGGGGCCATATCCAGGAATGGGTATTTTATAAGAAGGCAGAGCATATGTTATGTTGAATGTAAAAACAGTGATGTTATTTTTATTTAAGTAGTAAGCCTTACACATACGTTATAGCCTCCAAAATAATCTTTTGAAAATCACATATGGGGGACAGAGTTTTATAATTAATTGTAGTTTCATACTTACAATTTTAATATGTTAAAAGTGAAAGCTAGAGTCATATCATACCAGAACCCATAACAATTGCCAATAAGATGAACGGGGAGAAAAGACATTCCATATTGTTTTCAGGAAGAATTTATGGGTCATTTTTTCTTTATCTCATGCTCCCTAAATTCTCTGTACTCAGAATATTTCCCCTTCATTTCCTCCACTGGAATTCCCTCAAAGTAACTGAATGATTTTTTTTTCCTGAATAATCTTTTCTTATTGACTCTACTACAACTTAGCAAGGGGGCAGTGTCTCTGTGTACAAAGGTGTAACACCACAAACAAAATCAACAGATATAGGAAAGGGTGTATATCTTCAAACAGTAGAACTCAGGACAAAGACAACCACGTAAAGGTGTTCACGTGGCTTCTTTGTGGCTGGCCCAAGCTTACCCACACAGCCTGCAAGGGTATTTATCTATAGAATGAGCAGGAAACTGGCAGAAATGGGAAAATGAATAACCCAATAGTGGGGGGAAAAAAGAGGGAAGGAAGACAGAGCTAAAGTCAGATACCTGAAACATAAAATTAGCCATTGGGCATTTCTCAAACAGGGCACAGGTGTCCAGCCAAGGGGACACGTGAAAACATGAATGTCTACACGAAGCCACAAATACACTGAACTGTGCTTAAGCAAACATATTTAGCTCACTCATGCCAAGTGAGCACTCCTGTGTGCCCAAAAAGGGAAGAATCTAAGGGGGCAGTCCCAGCAGGAAAAAAATCCCCAGCCTGTGGTATCTCTGGGGCAAGAGAGACTGCCATATGGGCTCCAGGTGTGATGTGTCTATGCCAGGGGGGACAGTCTGAAGAAGGGCTGCTGTGAGGTTGGTCAGCAACTTCTCTGTCAAGATCCAGAAACCAAATATTCCAGGCTCCATGGGCCCCATGCCCCTGTCACTATTCCTCCACTCGCTGCTCGCTGTAGCGGGAAAGCAGCCTCAGACAGTGAACAAGGGGGCATGGTGGTGTCCAATTCCCATGGGCTGGGATCTGCCTCCACACCCTGCTTTAAAGCATGCTCCTTCCACCTGAGTCTTGCTTTTCTTCCAACAGTGGCAATGTGGTGCACTGAGCCCACCATCCTCTTTCCTGCCAATGATCCCTATTTGAGTCAGGAAGGAGCAGGGAGGGTATGTGGAAATGCGGGGCTGTAGACAGGTAGTCCCACTAGCAGTTCCTCTGCCCTCCAAAATGAAAGTAAAGATCTGTTTCTCGACCCTCATGGTAAAGATCTGTTTTTAGAATTAGCACTGTCTTACTCCACTTTTGTGGTTGATGGTTTTACTTGAATTTGGCAGGCTGTGGACCTATTGCTGGGTATCTTTATCTAAAGGGGAGGGGAACCCCAGGAAAAACCAACCCAGTAGGCAAACACAAAATTCAGTCAAGGCTTATTGCCAACAGGAATGGAAAGTGATCCCCTGGAGGACACTGGCCACCTTCCTTTATATTCCACTGAAGAGGTTTTGAAAAGAAAAACAATTACAACCTCTCCAATGGTTATTTACAACCTCCCGAATGGTTATTTTCATTCGCAAGGCCCAGTTGTGGTGTAGTGACTGACCATCGTCTGTCAACCCCTCTGAAATCTTAAAGTAACCTGCAGCATCTAGAATAGGGAGAAGAAGGTAGAAACCTAGGTCCTGGCATAGCAGGGTGCTGTAGCCAGCTTTTACCAGCTCAAGGGCTAACAGTTAAATTTTGGAGGTTTCACAAGCCAGTGAACATCACGTTGGTAATTTGAAACTGACCACGGTGGGAGCATTGATACCTTAAAAACTGGCAAATGCTACATGTCAGTGAACTTTCCTTCTTGCTCCCAGAGGCCCAGTTTTTAAACCTTTACCAGCACACCACTGTCGGGGAGAGTCCTAGAAAAGGAAGCTGGGGACGTAGAAGCAGGAATACTTAATAGCACATTGGGAACCAGACAGGTTTGGCCACAGAGTCTGCAGAAACAAATCAGAAGCAGGGGTAGGGGCATAGGAGTCATCCCAGACCAAGAATTTCTAGGGGTTTTAACATGACTGGGAGAAGAGAGAGCCCCTCAACCACCCAAAGCCAGTGACGCTCACCTTGAGGCAAATATATAGACACAGACATCACATAGCAAAGCAAACAAAAGGCCCAGGGAAGGAAAGACACTGAGAAGTAACATGTCCAGATCACGAAATTGAAATCAGTCCCAGCCCATCCATCAAACTCTAAGTGCATTCTCTCATTCATACTTGGTCCAACCACAAAGAGTTGGTAATAGACCAGAGAGATCATGGAAAACACATTGTGTAGGAGGAAGAGGAACAATTACTGAGCCATTTCCTGCTCACAGGGAGCTACCAGCTGTGCATCCAACAGCACCATGATATCAGTTACTAACTATGGAGCAGCAAGACTTCCAAGCCTCAAACACCTGTTCTCTGGACATCTAGGAAGAGCCTCATCTGCCCTCTCATGACCCTAAACAGTCCACCTGCAACTTCTGTTCTCCCAACACTGTAATCACCTGTTTCATTAGAGAAGAAACCAAACATGGTACCCTACAGCTGACACACTACACCCCAGAATTAACTGTGTCTGAGCAACAGCCGTACTCTCATTCCTGCTTCCAGGGTGAGCTGGGCTCTCAGGCTGCATGAGCCCCCTCGGTGGGGCTGTGTGCCACCCGGCTGCCAAGGTCGCTACTACAATCTCCTCCACTTCAGCCTCCTATTTGATGGGATGAGCCCTGGTCTATCACTATAAATACCCTGGGCTTTTTTCCCTTGAAATCTAGGAAGCCTGTTACTTTAAGAGAAGCTGTAAACCTCTAAGCCAGGTGACAACCTCAGCCATCTTAAAAGCTGGCAGCTAAGAGGCTCTCACAACTAAGCAAAGGTAAGGAAGAGGCTGCTGTTTCTAGTGTCATCTGTGGTCTCTGGCCCTGTGACAAGGAATGAACTGTTCATCTCATGTCAAAGGCTAGAGGAGCCATCACTGGGGAGTGCAAGAGCAGCCCTGGCTTTGTGGGCACCTGTAAGCTGTCAGAGCAACTTCCTGCACCATACCTCATAGGGATTTTAACAGCAATGCTGAGATGTTCTGTGTTCACAGAAGGTGAGCTTGTCTTCAGTGAGAAGCCGATGAAGATCATCCCAAGGCACAAACGTCAGTGAGCTCCAGGGCACAGGCCCTCCATTATCTCTGGAGTCCACTGTTCAGCCAAAGACATCTGTGACAGAAAACAAGAGATGTCCTTCTGCAGCCGCTATCTCTGCCAGCCAGCAGAATCCTGAACCAGCACAGTCCCTCCGTACCTTGGGGATACACCCAGAGAGACAACTGGGCAGGGGCAGTAATTCTGTGACACCTTGTCCACATGAGGCACTGCTGGTGTGCAGTGCACTGGACCCCCTCCTCAAACCACCCCAGGAAGCTTCATGCTCGCACTGGACAGAAAGGAATCTGAGGCTCAGCACAGTGGCCTCTCACTCCTAGGTCACACAGATGAGCCTGAAGCCAGTCTCGGCCCGGCACTCCTCCCTTGCTAACTCCTGCTAACCCTTGGAAGAGCAGCCAAGACTCACGCATACCAAACACCGTGGGCTCATGCCTGGCTCAGAAGCAAGAATCTCTGTGCCTTTCAATCACCCCACGTGACTGAACTGCTACATTATGGCTCAAAGAACCAGTCTCACTGGGTTGACTGTGATTTTATGCAAAGAAAGCGAAGAGCGCAACAGGAAGACTCAAAGAGCTTCTCTTCTAAGGAAAATCCATCACTTTGGGCTCACAGCACCTGCCCTCTTGCTCTCCCCAAGTTCCAAGCCAAGTCTGAACCTGGGATTCATTTCTCCCTTCAGCCTTGGGGCGAGGTTGAGGCTCTTGTCACCACCTTACACTGGACAGCTGCCACCATGGGCCCTCTGCAGCCCTGTCCACCTCCTGGGGGCCCCTGTAATATCTCCTGCAGCCACACCTCAGCAGCCCCTCCCAGCCTACAGGTCAAGTCCACACTCCTGGGCCAGCCCCTGAGGTCCATCCAGACCTGGATTCTAGAGCCAGGCAGACGACAGGGAGAGTGTCTCTGAGTCAAGGACAGGGAGTCTGAACCCCAGCTCCACCACTCTGAGTTCATTTTCATTGGAAAATCAGGGCTCACAAGTATACTTAGCTCACAGAGTTACTGTGAGAATTAAATGGGATGAAACTGGTGAATCTGACCACCACTGGATGGTGTGAGGAGAAGTGGCTGAGGCTGGGACCCAGGCCGCCCCCACACGCATAGCTGAAGAACAGGGGAGCGATGGGCAACTTCCCCCATTATTGCTTTACATGTAACAAAAGGAGCTGCAAGCAGTAGCTGTAGGAGCCTACTTCACTGAGACCATCCGTGTGACCCAGGGAGGCCCCCTCATCACCTCGATTCCTGACCCAGTGCTGCAGGGCAACTTCATGGGCTTCACTCTTGGGTCACAATCACATTTCAGCCCCTCACCAGCTATGGGACCTTCGACAAATCACATTACCTGTTGTGAATTCTGCTGCCAGTCAGTAAAATGGGGGCCCTGCCTCATGATTTTATGGATGACACACAGACTTGTAGTCTGTAGAATAAAATGAGTCAGAGTGAAATATGTAAATATCCATAACCATTAATATAATTTCCTCTGGTCATATTACAACCCAGGAAATCCATTTTAAGAGATCTCATCCCAACTGGCAAGAAGGTCCAAGAATGCCACATTCAGTCAGCACGAGGCTGCCTGTATTTACCAAAGAGACTCCTGGAGTCCTTCCCAGGGTCAGAGATACCAATCTTTCCATGTAAGGGAAGCAAGCCGAAGTAATATGCAACTTCTGTGCGATCTGAGGGAGAAATCAACCTTTATTCACCTTTCTTTGGTAGTCCTTAAATAAATGACAGGACATGAACCAAAAAGAAAGCAGAAGTGCCTCCTTCAACCATTACCAAGAAATCAGAAGCTTCTCCTCTGCTCCCTCAGTTCAGCGTAGGGCTAGTTTTAAACTCATAATCAGGTAAGCTCCAACAACCTTTTGCATTATTTTTTTAAACTCAAAATTCATTCTTTAATGTCCATACTTAGTGATTCTCCATGGAATCACTCAAAGGTCCTGAAATAAATGCTTTAGGTGGGCACTTGCTCCCGCTGAAAACCCTTATCCAGGATGAGAAGTATCAACAACCCAGGCCTGGGGACACTACAACAACCAGGAAAACATGACACGGATACCTGATCTTGGTAAGAGCGTATGTGAGCCCCCATCTATGACTCATGGGGTTAATTCCATGCCCAGTGCCAAGCTCACTGAGTTAACAAGCTTGGTTCTGATCTGCTAAGGTGGGTAATTAGAGAGTATAGAAATTGGGAGGATGGCTAGCTGCCAGCAGTTTTTAAAGTGACAGCAAAGGTGGAGAGAGGACCTTGCTTTCAACAATATGGCCCATTTGTACACGAGTGAAACAGGCCCACAGGGTGGGTCGGGAGCCCCCTCCCCTGAGGTGGCCCTGAATCACAGGACAGCTCAGTAATGACATGCAGAATGACCCCAAGTCACCAAGCAAACCTAAACTAATCCAATATACTTGGGACAGTAAACACAGCAATTTTAGAAAGATGTCCAACAAAATAGCCCAAACAAAGCCCTGACCTGGGAGAGTAAGTATGTACTCAATTTTATATTATTTATACACATCAATACATGTAATATTATACATATTGGCAGGGCCTACTTCTTCTAAAGTACTGCTGGAAGCCATATGAAAGTTCAATGTTACAACTCAGGATTGAATTACAGGCCAGATCCTCTGCTTGAAATAAATCATAAATAACTAAATATTTTTCATCAAAGCAAAGATACAACTTCAAAATTCCAACATCATTAAAACAGTAACCACTGTCTCATACCACAAGTACCATAAAATAGGCATAAATACAAAATACACATTGAATAGGATACTACCTAACATTAGCACAGCAATTTGCAATTTATAAAACACCTTACACAGCACGTTTGACAGTCACCCTGACCTCCAGAGGGCAGGAGCTCCAGTGTGCCATACAGCAGCAATGAAACATTCTCTGTCCTATTTCATGAATCCAACAGAAAAAAAATGGCTGGAGTCATTCCAGGCTGAAGTCATTAAAGGTGACAACTGAAATGGAAAATGTAAAACCATCTTCAGGGATGAGAGCAAGAACTCCGATAGCTCAATTTGGGGAACGGCCTCCAAAAACACCTCCTCTGAGACTCCCAAGCAACAACCCAAACCCACCTGGGCCCATGCTGACCCTGTCCAAACACTAGGCAGCTCAACCACAAGCCAAAACTATCCATCTGGAATCTAGGAAAGCTAAGAGAAGGAGACAGTGTACCCCTGGAGCCTGCTACCTCTAATTGAGATGTCCTGCCATGACCTAGGGCCAATTCTAATGTTGAGAGAAAGCTCTGGTTTCCCACCAATGAAGAATTCAAGCTGCCTGAGGAAGCCTTCACAAAGGCTCTTCGAGACCTTTGAGAAGGGCTGATGGTCCCATCCCAGGAACCATGCTCAGGACCACCTCTACTTCAACTACTAGAGGTCAAAGGCACCATGAGTGAAATGCTTTACACCTCATCTATACCATCTGCCCCAAGTAATCCCCAAAGCCACCTGCAGCAGGACAACACACAATCCTCCCAAGATCAGGAAAGGTTGGGGCACTCCCTCCCCTGGTCCCAGCATTTCCTGAACTCAGGCTCATCTGGTCACCCAGATAAGCACAGCAATAATTAAAAGCTCCATGTGAGACCCACACCACCCTCACGACCCACACCAGCAAGCTCTCTCAAGCCAGACCATCAGTCACGCCCCATGCAGGGAAGACATTCTGAAATCAAATGGAGACAAGACTGACACTCTAGAAGCAGCATTAAACCTATGAGATCAAAGTGTGAGAACCACAGCATATTGTAATATCTGTACTTTGATGTGTCAACATGGAAGGCTTGGGTCTGCTGGTCTGTACCCTGAATCCTCGGAATCACGGATAGGGCCCCTTCACCTGAACCACAGTCATATCATGAAGCTCCTTATAATTTGAACAAGGAGCCAGAATTTCACTTTGTATAGGGCCCCATCAATGATGTAGTGGTACAGACTACGAAGGTCCCAGAGTGCCAGAGATGGTTGGGTGGATCTGTAAGATGGGTCTGCAGGAAATCCCAGCTCAGTCAACAGAGAAACACGTGGCAAGAGTACATCCTCTGCCACACCAAGTCACAACTTAGTCCCAATGCACCAGAAGCAAAGTCACATGGATTAACTTTCACTAGGACATGCCCATCCTTCACAGTGGCTTCCACACACAGAGAGATAGCACCTAATGGCCCAGTCTGCAGGAGGCAGGCAGGTCAAGTCCTGGCACTCTGGGCCTGGTGTAGTGTCCATCTACTCCTGACCTTACGATTCCCCCTCAGGGAATCATAGCAAATTTTCTGCCTCTTTAATAACCCCCCTTATCTCCTTCTCAACAGAGCCGATCTGTCCAACAAAACACAAATTAAAAAATCACTGAGAAGATAGAGAAAAAACATACAATTCAGCTTTCAGTAATGCTTTCTCAGTTACTGCATAAGCACCCACAATACCTTTGAGGATGGATTTAATTTCTCTTATCAAAAGGAATGTGCCCCTCAACCTCACCCACAGGCAAAGTTGAGGGCTAATGCTATCATGCACACATTTTGACCGAGGTTAGTTCTAGTGAAATATTTGCCTCAACACTGTGTTTTGCTCTGCTGGGAACAGGCTTCACAACAAAAGCTTCACAGTTACTGTCTATGGACCAGGTCCATTTCTTCCTATCGGAATCTGCTTCCCAGAGGGGCTCAGACTCAGCTGCAATCATCACATCAGTGGCTTTAGGTTTCAGGGCTACCGTTACCAGGGAAGATTTCATTCCAGAAATGGAAGCTTTAAACACGGCACCGGGACTCTACTGGAGGGAAGGGGAAGGTGTGCTAAGATTTACTCTTCTTATTTGAAGGACAAGGTGTTTCAACTATGGGCAACAAAACTCTGACAGGCTGCTCCATGGGGGAGAGTGAGCAGCACACCCCACCAGCCTAGTGAGGACACTAGGGGACACCCCAGGTTCCCACCCATGCCCACTCCAGATGGAATCCGTTAACTGAATTTCCAATGCAATGCTAACTCTTTATTAAGTAATGCCATTTAAAGAGAATGATAACCCCCACAGCCTTAAACAGAAATATGATAATACACAATATAAATTTAAAAATGCAAAAATCCAATTTCCATGTAGTGAACTCTGAAACATTCCACAGTTTCCATTATTCTAGCTTTCATTCTAAATGCTATAATGCCACTGTTGGCACATCAGGTCCCCAGAACAAGGCTATTATACACTTGTTCCTCACTTGAAATATGAGCCCAGAATTATTTACTCAATGCACTGTGCATGTCAGCTAACAAAAGCACTGCATGAAGGATCTGACAAATGCACAGGGAAAGTGCAGGTCACCCCCACACACATTCCCCAAAACCATAAAGATATAACAGGTTGATGGAGAAGGGAAAAATATCCACCTCCTCGTATGCTACTGCCTGTCACCCCAGAAAATGGACAGGCTGGCAGGTGACAGCTTTGTAATCACTTAATCCTAAAACCCTGAGCACTCTTTCTATGAAGGAATGTAAATCAAGATACTGAACTCCACTCCCCCCAAAAGGGGCCGGAAGAAAAACAAAATTAGACTCCATGTCCATCAAGCCCACTGAAAAGAGACTGCTGATGAGGAGACATGTCAGAGAAGTAATAACTTCCCGTTGGGAAATTTAAATAATCAGCTGGGTCTGAAAAATGTGCACATTCTGGGTTTCAGAGCAATTTCTCAGTGTGCCTTTTATAAGCTCTCCAGGCTGTTATTACATTAGCTTCAACCCAAAAATTCCTGCAGTAGTTTGCAGATTCTATCACTACAACAATTCAAGTATCAGAAGAAACTTCAGATTGTTGCCTATAAACCCTCTGAAAGTACATTACATGGGTACAAATCGGTTAGAGTCAGAAAAAAGCATGTCGGCATCAGAACCTCTATTATGGTACCTGGAGTGTTCAAAGCTGTTCAAGCCCAGCTGTCCGACACAGTGCCACCAGCCACGTGTGGCTACTGAGCACTTGAAAGGGGGTGGGTCAGAATTAAGATGTGCTGTAAGTGTGAAATAAACACCAGGCTTCAAACAAAGCTTTGAAAAAAGAATGTGAAATATCTCATTAATCATATGTATAGCGGTTAACGCTTGCATGCCAATCTTTTGGACATAGTGGATTAAATAAGATACAGTTTTAAAACTAATTTCATCTGCTTCTTACCTTTTGTAATGTGACTGCTAGAAATTTTCAAATTACACATGTGGCTCACATTTTTTTCTATGGACAGCACTGTTTTGGAGTATGAAATTAAGAATTCAAGCCATCAAAAGACTTTATTTGAACACATGTTAATCCATTAGCTTTCTGTAAATGTTTTTGAGACATGTAAGCGCAGATGTCCAGGAGAAAAAAATTCTGTATTCAGTCTGTCTCCATGGCCACAAATGTGGAGCCCCACAAACATCTGGGACTGATTCTAACACTCAATCCAGAGAGGAGGAGACTCAGATGGTAGAGAGAAGCTACCTTTGCAAGAAAATTGAACAAAAAGACAGTATCCACACCTCACTGTAGGTCACTATGTACACATTTTCCATAATGTTCATTTCACTGTGTGAATCAAGAACAATTCAAACATAGCAAGAACGCAAGGACTCCACCTCCCCAAATACAAGGCAGGTATATCCCTTTGAAAGCCTCTTCCTGCACTGAGCCCTAAAAGCATGGCTGACCTTCACCAGCATTTCAGCAACAGAAAAGATAGAATCTTCCTGTTCCCATCCCCTCCCCCATTATTCCTCTTTTTATACATGCTCTTTGTATTCAGCTATGAAATTCTCCCACTGACTTGCATCTTTACATATTTGTATGCATTTTTGTACAATACGGTAAAATATAGCACAAAATATTTTAATTTCCCCACAGTCCAGGTAGCTGGTAAGGAAAAAATAATATGAACTTGGAGGCAATCAGAACTGATTCTAATCCCAGCTCACACCTTGGTTTCCTGCTCTGTGAAATGAGGCTTACGGCACCAATCCAACAAGAATGCACATCCCAGAGCAAAAGCCAGAGTCTGCCTGGGTTCAGACTCCAGCCCCCACCCACCAGCAGTGTGACCAGGTGTTCAACTTCTCTGGGCCTCACTTTCCCCATCTACAAAATGCAGGTAATCAGAGTACCTAGTTCACTTAGTGAATTAACGAGTTGAATTCATTGCTTCTGCACAAAATTAGTTTTCTAAAGAATTACTTTTTAAGTGAATTAATGAGCAGAAGAATGCTAGGCTCATAAGTAAAATGGCTCTAATTGCCATCATGTCAAGACCAAAATCCCCAGCATGGGCTTCCACATTCACCTCCAACCTTATCTCAAGCTGATCCCATGACCCCACTGTGCCCCCAACCACTTCCTTTCAGTTCCCCATTTGCTCCAACCACCTTAGGACTCTAGGCCACATGCCTGCTGTTCCCTCTGCTGGAACACTCTTCCTCCCTCTTCACCTGGCCTGGTCCAACTGCTCATCTTTACAGCACAGATCTGGCAGGATTCTCCAGTTCTTTGCTCTTACACTCTTTTACACTTCTCTGTAGGTTGGGAATGGCCTTCCAGGAAACTTTTCCAGGCCTTCTGTGGTTTAGACCAGTACTGATCAACCCTGACATCAGCATCATCT
This sequence comes from Felis catus, assembly GCF_018350175.1. Lineage (NCBI taxonomy): Eukaryota > Metazoa > Chordata > Mammalia > Carnivora > Felidae > Felis > Felis catus. The sequence goes on from NC_058370.1 coordinate 51,529,810, forward strand.
GGGGACCTTTGACAAGCCAAACTGATGCAGGCTGTGCCCATACCAATCATATCAGGACGTCTGGGCTGGGCCCATACTTCAGTGTTTGGGCAAGTTCCCCAAGGGATTTCAACACGTAGCCCAAATCAAGAACTACTGGATCGACAAAGGAACACAGCTGCAGTATTTTTTAAAGGATTGTTTCAATATTCCAATGGGATTTTACAAAACCATCTATCAACTGCAAAGAGAACTTATGATTTTGTTAAATCTAAGTTAATCCAATTAGAGTACAGGAATACCTGCATTACCAAACATCTCCACTGTATCTGAGATTTTTCAATTAGCATTTTAGTCAGTCCCTGGAAAGCACTCCCATAACACCAACCAATTGGAAGATCAGGGGGTCAGAAACTTTATCTTGCTGTCTGTGATGTCACCAGCATGTGGAACTGTGCCCAACATACACAGGTGCCACATGGAACCTGTGACATGCTGTACAGTCCTCCACCCACCAGACTGCAGAGGACAGGAACACAGGCCAAGGAGCACACCTGGCACAGAGATAGGCACTGAGTGGCTTAGCAGCACTTGCTCATTTGAACAAATGAGCTCACCTGTGGCTTCTCTTCTCCCTGTGCCCCAACACGCTGGTTGTCCTCTCACTGTGGGAGAGGCCCCCGCCTTCATTTGAAGACATTCATTTGTGGTTTATGAAATACTGCGGTAACCTTTGAGATGCAAAGCGGTTTAGAAGTGCAAATGACTTTCAATATGAATATTAATAGTAGCGTTATTAATAACTGAAGTTGTCTGCCAGACACTTGACTCTTGATTAAAGGAAGTGGGAGCCAAAGCCAAGCCAGAAACATCTCAGCTCAGAGCCAAAGGATCTGTGCTAAGAGCATAGATCCCTGCAGGACCCAAGGATATTCAAAAAGTCTGACTAGAGGAGTTTACATAAAGTAAGGTGGGTGCTGCTACTCCCATGTCAGGTCACACTTTCCCGTGTCTTCTGTTCACTGCAGTGTGAGCTCCACAGGTAGAGCTTGGCTGGGCTTGCTGCTCTCCCCAGAGCCTGTGAGGCCCAGTGTCTGGCCTGTGCATGATGCCCCAGCAAAGTTTTTGGATTAAGAAAAGAACAAATGAGTAAATGAGAGAAAGGAGAGAAGGAGGAAGCTCAAACCCAAAGCTTACATGGGCTCTGCCTATACCACTAAGAACAAAAACCAGAACTTTTTCTTTTGCTAAGATCACCAATCAGAACTATTCCACAAGCTATTAATTCACTTTTTTTTAACACTATGGTCACTGTAACTACAAGTATTTGAGATACCAGCTGTCCTGACAAACAAGCAGCCTGTCTATAACCAAGTCTTAGTAACTTCATGATTCGAATACATCCACATTATGCTCTTAAGTCATGAATGTACTTTTCAGCATTAGAAAATTATCCCTTTCACATCTTTAAATATTGTGGTTTCTGCCTGACTAATGCCATCTTTAATTATACATCATCGAGTATTTTACTGTGATCTAATGGGGTCTATTACTCATCAGAATGGCCCCAGTCAGCAATCATATTCCCCAGAGCCAACTATTCAACCCTTCTTTCATTTTTCAAACGTACCAGCCTGCATGTGCACAAATTTATACACAGATTGAGCCATAGCATCTTATCAATTTGTCCAAAAGACAAAACTATCCCAGAAGGAACTCACACTATATTGGCTTCCTAGTGAGTTCTGGCACAGTAACACTATGACCACTGATGGTGCTCTGACCTCACCCTGGGCACAGCCACACCTCCCTGTCCACCCCAGGCACACTCTACACAGGGGCACAAACAGAAGAGAAATGGGTACTCTTCAAGGTAAGCATTGTGCCTAAGTCCTACAGCAAGCAGGTGGTAGACACAGGATCCCACCCTCAGTGGCCACACACAACAGGAGGCCAGGAGAAGATACACACAACAAGACCTGGCTAGGCCACACAGCATGTTGGGGCTCTTTCCTCACCTTGACTCCCACAGTCACCAACGACAATCCATCCAAATGACCTTTTCATTATACAATATATTTTGAGGGGCCAAGTGATCTTAAGCAAACCTAAAGATCAGAAGTCAGCTAGTCCCAAACTTTCATTCAAAGGGATGAATTGCCAATCAAATTAATAATTTTAAATGCATAATTTAAAAAAAAGTATAAATGTGTATGCACCGTTTTTATTTTTTTAATATGAAATTTATTGTCAAATTGGTTTCCATACAACACCCAGTGCTCATCCCAAAAGGTGCCCTCCTCAATACCCATCACCCACCCTCCTGTCCCTCCCACCCCCCCATCTACCCTCAGTTTGTTCTCAGTTTTTAAGAGTCTCTTATGCTTTGGCTCTCTCCCTCTCTAACCTTTTTTTTTCTTCCCCTCCCCCATGGACTTATGTTAAGTTTCTCAGGATCCACATAAGAGTGAAAACATACGTTTTCTCTGTATAACTTTCTCTGTATGACTTATTTCATTTAGCATAACACTCTCCAGTTCCATCCACGTTGCTACAAAAGGCCATATTTCATTCTTTCTCATTGCCACGTAGTATTCCATTGTGTATATAAACCACAATTTCTTTATCCATTTGTCAGTTGATGGACATTTAGGCTCTGTATGTACAGTTTTTATATGTTAACGTTTACACATGTACATATACATGTATTCATGTATGTTGACATGTATTAGTTATCGAGTAAAAAATGAACAGGTCTGGCTCAAGTTTCAGACATTTTACCTAAACAGCTGGTGATTAACTTCTGTATACTTACAAGAGAGACTCAAATTACTAAACCAAGTGCCCTAACACCCAGAAGCAAAAAAAAAAAAAAAAAATAGAACTAGAAAGGTCACTTGATAGACAATTAACAAATAAATCATTTTGAAAGACCTGGAATCAATGATAAGCCATGAGACCTTGATGTGTCCCTTTTGAATAATTGAGGAGGCATCTTTTCATAGACCATTTATAACACTATGTTTAGAATCCCATTTAGTGCTCTGAGATAATTCATTCAAGTGTTGGCTTCTTATCAGACTTGTTGACCAAGCAGCAGATGGAAACAATAAATACACACAGATCTAGTGTGTGTGTACTGTGCCAACAGCACATGGAAGTGGCCATTCAGGAACTGCCTTCACTTGGCCCTAGTGACAGTGAGGCTGCTTGTCAATGCACAGATCCAATATTGGCCTGAGAGGTGTTCGGGTCATGCTGATGTACTCTCAGAGTGCGCAGCACAGTCTCCCCACGTTTATTCCCTTCTAACAAACTCCCAGTAGCCACTGGCAGTTGTGATTCCAAGAAACAGGTATTCTTGCCATTGCTCCCAGGCACCTCTAGGAAGGTGCCAGCCAACATCTCTCTCCTTAGAAGAAAAAGAAAACTCATTCTGTGACTCACTCCAGGGTTATGGGGGCTGGGGGCAGGGGAGAAGGAATAGAGACAGAGAGGGGAAGAGCTTGTCTGAATAGCTGTGAGGGAGGGAAGAGTTTTTGCTGAGGAGAAAGCCCCAGAGGCCATTGAATTGGAGGTGAGGCCCCAGGGAAGGCACCAAGAGGAGAGGAGATAAAGCATTAACCACTAGCAGGGCTTACTAACAGGCCATTGAGACTGGAGGGGAAGGTGGGGAGCAGGCAGGGCAGAGGGCTCTCTGGAACACGGAGGATGGCGGAGGGATCAGGGAAGCTCTGACAGGGAGGATGGTGGCATCAAGGACTGTAAACACAGAAGGCTGCTCTGCATGATGGGGCTGGCAGTGAGGTTTCATGAAGCCTCTCAGTGCCCATTATCCTCAATAAACCCTCGGGTCAATGCCTTTCGGGAGATTCTCCACAGAGCATCCAGCAGGACCGTGGGAAGTGAATTAATTCTGTGGCAGCAGAGGCCCTGAGCCATAGAAGGCTTGAGAGAAGACACAGCCCCCCAAGACCTCCTGAGAGACAGGGAGGGAAATGCTGGGTCTCCTACTCACTTATAAAGGCTACCAGCCAACGTGTGACCCTCAAAAGGCCACAGTGAAGCTCCTATGGAGACATGCATGGCTTGTCCAGGGCTCAGACAGACATCAGAGGCTAAGCACACAGCAGGACCCATCTTCTGCCCTGCAGCCACCAACTCCTCTGCATGAGCATGGCCTCTGGATCCCCCTTCCCAGGGGCTGGTGGCTATGGGAGCATCCAGGTGGTGGTGGTGGTGGGAATGTGAGAAATGGCAGCTAACAAGAACATTACTTTACCTTGAACACCCTAAAATGTCTGACACTGGTGGATAATCCAGAACTAGACAAAAGGGATATCTAAAATTTTGGAAAGAAAGGATTGCAGAAAAGATACATAAATGTAGACTCTGCAGCGTCCCCCAACCCATGTCCCCCATGTCCTTCCTTAGGGTCCCAGCCCAATTTTGTTGGGGATTCACCCATTCTATCACTTTTTATTATGAAAACTCAAAGCTCAAGAATACTAATAGTAATAGCCCACATTTATTAAATTCCTACCATACCGCTAGTCCTTGTCTTCAAATGTTTCAGGTATGAACTCATTCAGCTTACAGTCCTTCGAGGTGCTAGATGCTTTTCTTGGTCCCCACCATACAGATGAGGACCCTGCAGCACATGGGTCACATCACATGCCCAATGGCTGGTTCACCAGCATGCTGCTAAGATATGTGGGGAGGAGAACGAGTCCAGACACCTTGGTCTCAAGGCTCCAGGCCTGCCCATGGCCCTGTGCAGCCCTCCACAGCTCCTCTATTCTTTCATGGCTTTTCTTTCAGAAGCATTGCCATCTAGTACCACACAAGAACCAACGACCCAACACCAAGACCACTACTGAAGTCCCACTCCTACACAGGGGGTTCAGACTCAATGCAAGATGTGGTCCTGACCCTGATCAAGTTATGATGAACCCTGATGAACATCTGCATGGGTGAAAAAACTCAAGACCTAAAAAATAACCAGAGAATAAATTCTAGAAGAGCTCTGGACATGCAATGAGAACACAGAAAAACGTGGCTTGGAGAAGTGCAAAGGGTCCCTCAGTAACGTGTGGTCAGCACCAGGGAGATGAAGAGGAGTAGCATAGGACAGCCCCCAGAACATCATGGTAGGGAGAGGACACATAAGGAAGCATACACGGACAATGTGATGACAGGCTTCTCCATAGTGTCCAAAGGACAAGGATGGAGGAAGGGGTGTCAGTCCTTCAGGGATAGACTACCTTCAATCAATGACAAAGAAGGTGCTGGGTCTTGTGTAAGCACAGAGAAAATGGGAGGAGAGACCTGGCTGTGCACAGATGAGAGAGCAGGCATGGGCTACAGGGCCATGGAGCTGTGGGTCAGGCAGAAACAAGACCACAGGACCTAGAACCTGGCCCCAAGGAAGAGTCAAGGGAGCTGTGACGACAAAACAGCATGTAGGGATAGTTGTTTCAGCCACGGGCACAAGCAGACTGGCAAGAGCAGCAGCAGGGAGTATGGCCACGAGGGAGCTGGCCCAGTGTAAGAGGAGCTGGGTTTGGTGCCCTCTGAGAAGCAGAAATGAAGTTAACTGTGCCTTCTGAGAAAGTAATGACAAAACTTGGTGACCCAGACAGAGCTGATTAAGGCAAATCAAAAAGGATCCCAACCCCTATAAGACAACAATATTAGGTCAGGCCCTCTGGGCTCAGCATCCATCATGAGCTTACTCAGACAGTCCTGCCATGAACCCAGAATGTGACCTGTGAGTCTGAGACTGAGAACCAGAGTGCAGAGAGCTGTCTGCCCTGAGGTGAGCCCTGCAGCTCCAGGAATAAGGATGGTAGGAGAGCCTGTTTTGACCATTTCCTTTACCCTGCATATCTCTTGGTTCTGAATCCTGTGTCACTTTCTCCTATGGTCACACTTTGCCAAATTTGGGTACCAGTGTGGTGCCTGAGTGGTTCAAATGGGCATGGAGAGGACTCTGTGCCAGGTAGGTGCCACACGCAGCAGACGGGCATAAAGATGGCCCAGCTTGGACCCCCAGCTCAGCAAGCATGAGGATCCCAGGGACGCATGGCACTCTTAACCCTCCCTGCCCCATTTATATTTCAGCCCAAAATAAACCCAAAAGACTAAGCTGCTCACACTTGCTATTTGAGTTGAAAAACAATTTTAAACAATCTTTCCAAAAGTTGGCTTCCAAGCATCAAATGCTGTCTCTGTCTCCCATATTCACCTCACCCAACCTTCTCCATCTTATAAATCTGCTGCCTGGGCCCCAGAGACTCAAAGAAAACTAGGGGTGGAAAAGGTAAACGTCAAGATGCTCCAGGAAAACAAAGTCTGCTTATTCTGTGACTTGAGGCAGTTTTTATCCAAACTACAGTCATCCATGCCTCATTGTCACAATATTTACTTAATGAGGTTCTTTAAGTTGACTCACTTTTGATTTAAATTTGTTTCCAAATAAGACTCCTTCTAGCTGCCAATTTTTTTTAGTGGACACCTTGACCTCATAGAAAGAATCACTAAAATAAACATCGACATCACCACCAAGCACTGCCTGGGACATCCTACAGCCATCATGGTGTGCCCCCCCCCACCCGTGTCCCCACCGAGAACACGACCACTCCTGTGGCACTTTCTCCTGCTCTGCCATACCAGGCCATTCTCCACCAGCCAGGATGCCACCTCTGAGTCCTCGACACTCCATTGTAACACCTCCTTGCTGCATCTGACAACATGACAATTGTCACCTTGAAAACAGACACACTTGAAAATTCCTCAACCTGACAGAAGATTTCCCACTTACATCTATAAAGTGAAAGCATTCCCAAATGACAGCCACCTTTCCCTCACAGTTGCTGACAAGCCACGGCACGTCCTTCACTCAGCAACGATCCACGATTACTTCTCAGGTAAGGCCAAACACCAACTATTGGAAAATAAACTGTAGCCAGACCACACTCCAGAATGAAGGCCACACTCCATGTGGTGTAATGAGGACAAAGACAGCTCTCATACACAAAAGGAAGGGGGGCTTCTGAAAATAGGACAAGCCCACAACAAAAGTCACATCTAAACCCTCCTTCAGGGGACACCACTGTCAGTCAGGTGAGGGGAAAGATTGCCCACTCATCTTCAGAGAAGCCCTTTGTACGGCAGCCCTCTCCTGCTGTGGTAAGCCAGTACACTCCACTCTGCTCAATGGCATCCAGCCCCCCACAGCTGTGTCTGATGAGCTGCAGAACCCATGGAGCAAGCTGGGGTGGGCCAGGGCTGTAAAGGTCACAGGAAACCCATTTGATTCTAAGCCTGAGGCGAAAACTCCATGGTTTTATATGAAAATCAGAGGAAGCATATTCTAGAATAACATTCATGTAAGTTTTTAAGAAGATAACACAAGACCTCAGATAAACACCTGTTGTTGGAAAGCACACAGCAGGAAGGGTGTGGAAGGGAAGGGGGCAGCTAGCAAAGAAATAGGGATACACAGGTTACCGAGTCTGAAGGTACAAGAGTCCACCCAGAGGGGACTTGGAACAGGCTGGCAATTCAGCACAGTGGGCTGGAATATACCACCTAGCAAGCAGCAGCTTTCCCATGAGGCAGCAGTGGGGTGGGGACCCTATAGGAGGCCAGAGCAAGACACCAGAGGTGCCCTTAGGGAACACATATGAGAAACCCCAGGAACTCAAGAAAGACCTGGTAGGGCCCAGGAGGCAGAGGTGACAAGGCAGAGAAAGTTCCCCATGTGGCTTTTCCAGGTAAAAGCAGGGAAGGTATGTGCGTGCTACTTTGGGAGTCTCAAAGAGAGAAGCTTCCAGCCCGCTACATGAGGCCACCTCTCAGGGTGGCATGACCTCGTTGGGTGTGCCCCACAGAGCATGGCCAGGAACATTCCCCACTGTGGACACCAAAACGTGTCTGTTCATCCAGAAGCAAAACTGCTGCCAACAGAACACCATGTGATGGTGAAGCAATCAAAAAGAAGGTGTCCTCGTTCCCAGGCACCAACCCTACACAGAACAGGACACCCTTGTCCTCAGCATGAGCACACCTGAGAGCCATAGTGGCCTGGAGGCACAGAAGAAGAGGAGCTCCTACCTTGCTGAGCTGCAACAACTGCTCTGGATGTCTCCTCTCGGCCTGCATGGCCCCTGTGAACTCTCCTCTCTCTCTCTCCAGGTCTGACCTCCCACGGATGCTTTCAGGAGTCCCATTCCCCAGAGCTGAGCAAATGAGCATTTTGCTGTCTCTGGAGAGATGCTGACTTAGAAGCCTACCCTCCTCCCAAGATGCACGGACATCCCCAAATGTTCCTGGGACCAGCACCCTAAATCCACAGCAGGCTTCTGTATGCACCTGTAAAGAACCTGTCAGGATGCACACTGGTGATCTCTGCAGCCCGAGGATCAGATCCACATCTGGTCCCAAGCATTCAGGAAGGAAGGCAAGTGCCAAAGGCTGAAAGGCATTCATGTCCCACCTTTGAGCCATTTCAGTGTTGAGGAGAACCTGTTAATCACTAACAAAGCCAGAGGAAGAGGAACAGAGACACCATGACTAACTGTTGCCTCTGGGAAGCCAGATGATCCAAACTTTAAAGGGCCAACAAAGCAGTAATTGTCAGGAAAACACGCAGCCCACAGAAAGGAACAGTGAAGAAAGAACACTGAAAACAGCTTGAGGAAATAAAAATGGAATCAGAAAATATATGGAAGAGACAAAAGATAGGGTGTGCAGAGGTTTGGGCTTCAGTAGGTTGGATTGCTGATGGACAGCTTTTCACCCGGATGAAGTTATCTGAGACCTGGATCACCATCTCGCATAGAGCAATCCCTTCCATATGGACATGTAAGCTGCCCACACCAACCCAGAAGCCACCCGATTCCCCAGTTTCCTCTGGGCAGGGAGCATTTGAAGTCCCCTTGGCCCCCAGGACCACCCACAGAGGGCCTGGCTGTCAGGGCTATTTTAGGGGTTGTTCAGTTTGTAAAAAACCTCAGATAGACAGCTCAGAGTTATATAAGAAAAGGTTTCTAAGCCCATGAGATTGTTACAACAAATAAGGCATTAGGTGGGAAACTGGTACACCAGGGGCCAGACTATAGGCACTGGGTGGTTAAATCTGATTCACTGATTAGCTTGGAGACACAGAGAAAATGCTACAATTAATATCAACCACACTTCACGGACAGGCTATTAACTCCATGTACAGTGCATATGCCTTTTGCTGGAACAATAAACAAAATTCTATGTCCCACAACATTTAAATTAAAACAGAAATTTTTTAATTTGCAAGAAATTGCTGAAATGTGTGGAAAATGGAAGAACGTCAGTATGGAAAAGGACCTTGAACAGAACAGTGATTCACAAGGAACAAATTGAAATAGGCAGCAGTGGCTGATGCCGGGACAGAGCATCATGCATCACGCACATTGGCTCCGGGCCCTTAGAGAGGACACTGTACTGGAAGGGCAGCAGTGGGGAGGCCTGGCCTGGCTTTAAATGGAAAGCCTTCCTCTGGCCTGTACTCTTTACCTCTGCCTTGTCATCTGAGTTTTAACATTGTATGGGTCACTACCTCTGGTCAATGAAGTACTCTGTTTCTTCGGAGCCACCGTATTTGAAACAAACAGCTTCCATCAACCCATGAATGCACATCACATACATCCAACACAGATGGTGCTGCCCCTGCTGCCTAGCCCCTCATCAGCTCCAGGGTCACGTGTCCAGGAAGGGGCCCGCTGTCTCTGGTGAAGGGCTCCGTACAAAACTGAAGAGTTTCAATCCACTGTCAAACAGTCTACTGATATCTGAAGTTGTGTCCCCCCTGGTAAGGTCCGACCACAGGGGTACAAGTCCTCCTCAGAATCCAAGCTCTGTCACCTCATTCGAGATGTTAACTCCAGGAAAACTGCTTCACAGAGCATATGTCAAAGCTTAATTTGTCAGATGGCAACTCCAGATAAATTTCCAAATCTATAAGAACCATAAAATACAAAATGCAGCCACAGAAGGCACAAGGCCACTGCTTCTCAGCAAAAGAAGAGCTGTCTCTTCTTTGGAAGCATCTACCTTTCATTCTGCACATCTGTAGACTACAAACTTGGTCCATACAATCACTGCTAGTGACAAAATTAACCCACAGGCATCATGAAGTTAGTAAATAAAGAGAGTCTCACTAGTTATCTGTTTTAAGGTGATGTGACTTAGCAAAGGCTGTGTGCCTGTGCCATTCTTGATGCCCTGCACACTTCATCTCGCACAAACACACCTGGCTTTAGCTACCTTTTGCCACTCTTGGGAAGGGGAAAATAGGTGTGGTTTTTCAGTTATGCAGAATTCAAAGTACAATTATAAAGAGTTAAGGAATTCAATGGTTTATCCATAAACAGTAAATATTTCTTAGAAACTTCTCAACCATTAGGGATAGGGTGATGCTGCAGTCTTGGGGGTTTATCCATCTAAGAAGGCACAGTAGCTGTTGGTGCCAAGATTCCTGTGCTGTTTTGAAAATGAGCTTGGTGTTCCATTTGCCGGTGAGATGAAAGCAAATTCTGTGCAACTTTCTGACCATCGATACAGTTTTTTACCCCAAGTATTACTGTAGTGCCTGGTACATAGTAGGTGCTCAAAAAAGTGTTCAGTAATGGGGGAGAGAATGCACATTCTCCTATTTCTTGAACTACTGTGACAGCCTTGCCACGAACCCCCAGTGCTGCTGGAGGCCTCCTTCCATCTGAGCACTGTTGAGAATAAGCTCTGGGCTCCAGAACAGTTACATCTGCTCCTGGTGCCAGTGTGTTCTTAAAATCTCTCACCACTTCTATTGACCTGAATTCCTGTAGCAAATCCTAATTCATTTAAACTCATATAAATTCACATGAGCATTATGCACACATTCCATTAAGCAGAAATGCAAATATCATAATATCTTCCTGTTTGCAGATAACCATCATATCCGTTAACAACGTAAACATGTGTGCCAGAGGAGCGAAACAACCCACCAAAGCAACTCCTCTCAGATGCTCTTTCAGGTCTCCCAAAGGGCAACTGCATCTCTAAATACCCATAAGCCATCAAGGGCCCAAAAAGGCAGCCATCTGTGAGCAGAATCCAAATTGTGCTACTACTTTATATGCTTTTTTATTCTAAGTTCCACTCAGTGGGAAAAGGGAGCCCCACACGGCAGCGTGCTAGCACAATGTTTAAACCATTCACCATTGCCAACACCTTCAGCCTGACACCTTATTCTTTTAAGGTTAATTAGAATTCCAATAGGATACCCATCGAGCATGCATTTCTAATTCATCAAATACGAAGATCTTCTGAGCAAGGCAAATCTGATAAAAACTGACCTTGGCCTCTGAAGACTGGTGCTATAGAGAGCATTTCCCCCTAACTAAATCTTGCCGATGTTTTCTTTCAAAAAGGTACCTCTAAAAAGAGCATGTTAACTGCAAAAAATCGAGATTAAATACAGATTGACCTGAAATACACACTTGAAACAAGTGCATAATTGAGACCCGATTTCGTCATGCTCCGGCAAACAAGCAGGCTCTCAACAGCCGGAACGAAGGAACAATTGGATATAATTCTGCTCAGCTCAACCGCACCGAGCAGCCTAATTCCAGGCAGTTGTAGACAAGCTATTGTGTCCTACAGATTAAGGAGGTGTGCTCGGTTTTCAGGAGAGCCTGCCAACCAGCTATATCTGCAACTGGGTGGGATTATTCTCCCCTGCCACCTTTCCTAAAACAGATTATAGTTTGGGTTTTTTCTTCTTTTCACTTTCATGAAGCTTGTAAGGATCAGGAACACTACCTGTGATAACAAAGATAAAACTTAGAAGCAATTTAAAAGGTGAAACAAACAGATTCAAGCACTTGGCTTAGACGCCCACCAATGCTCAACAATCTAGTCACGGTGACAGGCCAACTTTGAATCTGAAGGCATAGCATCATATCAGACACACACACACACACACACACACACACACACACTTAGGATACCATATAAAAAGAATCTATTAGCAGGAAGTGGGCCTTGTGAAGTGTGCCTCATTGGTGATACATAATTTTAAGGTTTTTGTATCAGTAGCAGGCACTGAAATGACAGCCAATTATGTGTGCTAGGCACTGCAGGCACATCATCTTATTTATCTGATAAAGCAGACAGGATCCTCTCACTAATAAGAAGGCTCAGAAAAGCTAAACCTTTGCCCAGAGGCACATGGTGAGAAAGTGAGGAACGCAGGATAAATCCACCTGTGCCAGGGCTCCCCACCCCTGTGCTCTACCCCTGTCCTTCTTCCTCACAGGACTCCATGAAGCCCAGGGATCTGCCCTGTCTGCAGCCACATGCACAGGGAATGCAGTGGGCCTCAGTTCCAGGAGGAGAAGCTGATCCTGTGTGCCATGCTCCTGGCTGAGCTGTGGCTGGCCCAGGCACCAGCCTGGGATGCAACGCTGGAAGTGTGTGAGAGTGGTCTAGAGCAAACATAAGGGGAAGAAACCCTCCTTTATGTTATTAAGTCTTGTTGTGAGGATATGATGCCTGAGGCCACTGCAACTATCTTGAGACCCAGTTTGCAGAGAGGGGAAAGTGCTGGGATGGGACCAACATGGCAGCAGAGCAGAAGGATGGATGATTCTGCATCCCTAAGGAGAGAACGGAGCCACCCAGATGGCCATTACAAACCACTCAGATTCCAGATTTACTGTTTATGTCATTTACATAGGGCTGTTTGTGATGTTCTGATATGATGTTCTTTCCTCAGGACCACACACCACTCTGCACAGTTCCTGTTAACTGCCCATAAGACCCAGAGCCTGGGTTTATAAGATGACAGCCTCAAACTGGAAGAGCATTTGCAGCCAGGCAGCAGATGGATCTAAGAAGTGAGTGCTACTTAAGTTTGAGACCATGGTCTCTAATTAACTGGGTCTGTTACACAGCCAGAGGACTCCTCTAACCATGAAGCGGTTAGCCCGTCAGTCCAAAGCTCACCTTTCTAGTATGCTCCCATTCACTGTGTGTCTCTGAGCAAGGAAATCTTGGCACTTCTGCTTCCCCATCTCTGTAACTGGCTACCTCGCTGAGCTCTAGCACAGAACAGGTGAGATGCACTTCAATCGTCTGACTCAACCCCAGGAATGCACAGACACTCAGTGAACGCCTGGCACACAGCAGGTACTCAATGAATGGTAACTTTAGAATATTCACTAACTGGCCACAAACTGAAACACAACACTGCTGTAAGTCTCAAGGGTGTTGTTTCCACACCCAGCGGCCTGCTGAAAACAGGCCCGAAAAGGACTTCACTGTGACTCATCTGTCATGTCTCCAAAGGCTGGTGTCTGCACTTGTCACCACGGGGACCACAAGTCAACCACTTTTCTGCTGTCCTGTGAGCTGTCTGGCTTTTTTGTGAGGGCCTCCAGGCACTGGGACTTTTCCTCTGGAATCCTTATTACTTCCAAGACCAAACAACAAAAGCCCAATGATACAGCCGAGCAGAACAGAAAGGAATGGAGCCTGAGAACATATCCTGAATCCAACACTTCCTGGCTCTCTGACTTGGCCATTTTGCCCATATATCAATCCCTCTTGGTTAATTATGCCACCCATCACACCTCACAGGATCATGGAGAACTTTCTATAAATGACATATGCCAAAGTGCCCAGCACATGGTAGGCACTCAGTAATTGTTCAAATAGAAAATCTCAAGCATAAGCTGCCCAAATGCTAACGACTAAAGAACACGCTGACTTGCTTCCAGATACCACAGACACTCTCTGAATTGGCCTCCAGAGAGCTGACCAGCTGGACTGGTCAACTCCCCTTCTCCTCCATAGGACGGCCAAAGACACCCAACTCCTTGGAAGGCTCAGCTTGGCCCCCTGCTGGTCCAGGCCCTCACTCTTGCCCAGGGAGGTTTGTGCTTACCTGGAATTCATGGTCTTGAGTCCTAACCATGTTTATGCAAGCATACTGATAACAAAATGTTATACAAACAAAAGACGTTTTGCACAAAGGAAGTCACTGCTTGGAAAAACACAGTGACTCAGAAACACTCACCAAAGACGGACCACTTTAAAATCGTCAAATTGGGCATAAACAAAACCATACAACATTAAGTGGGAATTACTTAAAATCTAGAAGGTGCTCCACTCAGAATTCTTAGAAAGTCTCTTTGTTCTCCATTTGAAAATAACAAAAAGTAAACTGTGGCTATGGTTTAAGTCATCTCAGAACTCAAAGACAAGTCCTTAGCCCTGCATCCAAAAAAATGATGAACACATATATATGTTTTTAAAATAAAATGTTTAATAGATATCACTTGTATGATTCTCCAGTTTATTAGGGTTTTCCCACTACAGGGTCTCAGTCACACTGGCTGAGAGATACAGAATTCCAATTTAAACATATCCCGAAGTACTTCAAGATATACAATACAGACAAATCAGCTCCTAACGCCTATGTTTTATATCATCAAAAGCATTACCCAAATTTTCTACAGTTCTCTAATTTGTGAAAATGCTCTTCCTCTTCACCTTCATAGAGTTGTGGATCAATACTGATCCAGTGCCCTCAGGACCCTCCTGAGAGCAGAGGGCAGACTGGTTTCTAATCCCTTCATATCAGCTCTGTAAAAAGAGCCCATTCTCAGGGCACCTGGGTGGCTCAGTCGGTTAAGCAACTGACTCTTGATTTCTGTTCAAGTCATGATCTCATAGCCATGAGATCAAGCCCCACAGTAGAGCCCTACAACAAGCCCCCATCAGGTTCCACCCACTGGGCATGGAGCATGCTTAAGATCCTCTCTCTCTCCCTCTCCTCTCCCTTTCCCTTCCCCCCATCAAAAAAAAAAAGAGACAGAAGGGGAAGCCCATCTGGTCTGGTTCACCTGGAATGGTGATTGGCACAGTATAGGTCCACAGTAAATTCTGTGTGTGCCCAAATATAAGGCAAGGGGGTCCCCCCAAAAAGAAATCACTCAAAAAATTGGAATTGTCTCACATTTGGGTTCTTATGAAAGCATATTAAAAAGTACTCTTTAAATTACTCAATTTGGAACTGCAAAACCCTTTTAGGAAAACACATTTCCCTGAAACACCTGAATGAATGCTAACTGGGGGTATTACAGGGGTCACCTCACACAACCGTAAATACAAAGCAGAAACAAGTTAGGCCAAGAAACTTAGCACACATTGAGCAATTGCAGTAGTTGGACACTTCTGTTAAAACAGGACTTCTCAAAAGATCACTTTAAGAAGCAACACATAACAAGTATTTGCCAACAGGCAAATAAAGAAACCGTGAGTCCTAACCTTAGGCAGCGGGTACTTGTAACCTGGTATAAAATGTCCAGGGGTAGCATAACTACCTGATTCCTAAATGGCTCAGGTGTAAGCAGAGCGAGGAGGTTCTGCTAACCAGGCTAGAGGACTCCAAGTGACCCTACTGATAACCAAAACCCGGACAAAAAAGATGCAGGTGAAGAATGTGGAAAATTGTTTCATGAACTCCAAGGAGAACCAAACAAGAATCAATCCGGTTTATACGTGATGTATTCTCAACGTCTAACTGTATGTAAATACACAATTTAAGCAGACATTTGTTTATCTGCATATCTACAATGTTTACATATCCCAGTTGGCCCAAAAGGTTTGAGGAGCTTCTCACTAGGAAACTTGGAGACTGTCTTTTATTTACAGTCAGCCTGCTACTAAGGCATATATGGTCTTTGCTGAATAATAACCTAAGTGTCCATCTCTTAAGCAACATCCAGCATTTAGCTTTGCTATGAGGAGTCAAAGTAATTCCAATAGACAGTAAAGTACCAAAAGCCTACTTGCAAGTAATTTTTAGCTGAAGTCTTTGCCTGCCAAATGTATAGGGTTGTTTAAAGTGAAACACTATATGCAGGACTTCTGGCTGCCCAAGAAGACTCCCGTTGACTTAAACATCAGTGGGTAAAAAGCCAGAAGATACTATGATCTCCACCTCCATTCTCTGAAAATGATAAAATATAAGACTGGATTTCATTCAGACTCTTCCTGAAACCCAAACTTAGTCCTTATGACGTGGGCCTGTGAAGAAAGGGGTGAGGATTACACTCAGTTAACGCAACAAAAACAAAGATGCGGTGTTCTAAAGCTTCCTGAAGCTCAGAAAGCCATCATCAGTCTGATTACTACATATTCCTATAAATAAAGCCCACCAAAACCCCCAAAACCCAGCCAACAAAAAATTAACTCCCTGTTACTGTCATTGCTGAAAGTTATAAGCTCAACCTCTTTGACAATTTTTTTAATGCTACAAATGTCACAGAGTTCCAGGAGCTGCCTCTGGCCTTTCAAATGTCAGAAGTTACCTCCTAACCTCCTGATCAAACACAGTTCACATAAAAATGAGTTGGGAAGACATCTGTAAATATCGGCCCATCAAAAAATGTCCCAGTGTTTAACTAGAAACATCATTCCAAAAATCATTTAGTTCTCTTAGCAGGAGGAGGGTAACCTGCCCATTCTGCAAATAGACCTTTCAATATAATACCTTAGATGAAAACAGCAAGGACAGGAAGGAAAAGTTTGAAAATGTGGAACAAGCACACTCATAACTATATTTAATCACAATTAAAACCAAAGAAAAACTACTTAACTACTGTCCAGCAGTGATCCCAGGTATAAACATTCCTTGACTATTCTTGAATGCCCATTCTTCCTGATCCATAGGAGAAACACAGTTTGGCAAAGTATGGCATTTACCTCTAAAGCTCAACATCCAAGGGCTTAAATTCCTAACCTCAAAGATGTTGTAGTACTAATTCAGATGGTTAGAATTCTCCTAGTTTCCTGGTGTCATACATATTGGAAGAATTATTTCAATGACTTATGAGCCACCAGCTTCTTAAATGGTCAAAAGTAGAGAAATAAGGTTGTGTTTTCTAAAATGAATGATAATTGCAATAGATCAACAATGTGGTTTTTTACCTTTAAATGGTATTTTTCTATATTTAAAGAAAATACAAAACATGAATATCTTGCTTCTCACTTAAACCAGCATCCCATAGCTATCCTCCTGCCTCCATAAAAATAATAGTAGCAGAGCGTGTGAAATGACACCTTCTAAGTAGCTTCTGAAACCAAATCACTGAAGCCCCAAGATAAAATCTTTCACTAAAATAGAAACAGTGAAAAATGCTGTACAATGTAGTCGGAAAAAAAATAAAACCTCAAATAATGTCCCACCTGGGAGTGCAACTGTGCCTAAGAGCCCAAGAGAGGACCAGGGTTTCCCGACAGACCAAGTCCAAGAAGGGCTGGGCCAAACATGTCTTCCATTTCCAGGTTAACTTCCCTCCCATTACCTGAAGTTTGTAACTGATGTTCCTCCAACCCCAGTCAGACAATTCTCTCTGTCCAATCCCCCTTGCCAGATAGGCATGCATGGCCAGAACACAGGAACCACTAAGCATTAACTTTAGGGGCCCACAGAGGGTGTGCAGAGGGCCAGCCTGGGGGTCCAGGGTAAGAAGACTGTTTCTGGGGAGATGGGAGGGCCCAGCAAAGTTAAAGGGGGCGAGGGGGACAGGCCCTGCCAGCAGAGGGACTGGAGGGACTAGAGGTTAGCAGGGGACAGGAAGGTGTGCCCACCCTGGGGGAGGATGAGGTGTCACCACTTATGAACAGGTGGCAAGGTTCCCTAGGACAGCATGCTGTCACAGAGCAAGTGCAGGTGGTGCAAAAAGGGATTCCAAAGAGAGAGGATGGATGGACCATTGGTGCGGACAAGTGGTCCAGAGGGGTGGGAGAACGATGGGGGGGGGGGGGTGTCTAAGAGTTGGCAAGTAGGACTTGAAGGGTTACACTCACAGAGTCCCTGGAGGGAAACAAGGTAGAGAAAGAAGAGCAAGGCGAAGGCCACTGTGCAGCCACCTCTGGTGTCCCCTGCCCTTCATCACTGCCCTCTATTCTCACGCGGGCCCCTCCCCCCACACACACACACTGTGGCGCCACACCACGAAGCAGATACCCACCTTTGCCACGGGCGCACTCCTGCCGGTCGCTAGCTCACGCAGGCTGGCGGTGGCGCTGCCCGCCGCGGCAGAGAGAAACACCGGGGAGCCCGGGGCGCTGCCCGCCGCGCTGCCCCCTCCACCCGCGAGCGCGGAGGCCGCCCCTGACCCGGGGCCGGGGCGCGCGGGCGGGCTTCCGCCGGGGCTGGCACCTGCGCGGGGCCGCTGGCGAATGCCGTCCAGCAGGCGCACCAGCAGGATGTTGGCGGGCAGCTCGTCCACGCCGCAGCCGACCAGGATGCGGCACTCAGGGCAGCGCAGCTCGTGGCGCGAGCACACGATGCTCTCCAGACAGCGGCGGCAGAAGGTGTGCTGACACGGCAGCACCTTGGCCGTGGTGTCCAGCCGTTCCAGGCACACCGAGCACTCCAGCAGGTCCAGCAGCGACGACTCGTCCATGTCCTCGCCCGCCGCCGCGGCCGTGGCCGCCGCCCGCCGCCGCCGCCGCTCACCCGGCCTGTCGTCGTCGCCCTCGCTCTGCGCAGCAGCGGCGGCCGCCTTGGACGCGCACAGCCAGGACGCTCCGAGCAGCATGGGGGAGGCGCCGGCGGCGGCCGCGCGCAGCTGCCTAGGTCCCGGGGCCGGAGCGGGGCCCGCCGCAGGCAGCGGGCATCAGGATCGCGCCTGGGCGGCCGCCGAGGAACGGGGCTCCGCCAAGACTTCCTTCACCCCGACTGGCGGCCCGAGGCTCCGGCCGCGGCGATGCAAAGTAGCGCACCGACTGGCCTGCGCGGCAAAGACCGGAGTTCTGGGCCCCGGGAGTCAACTCCCCTCCAGCCGAGCCCACCCAGTCCTTCGGAACGCGGCGCCCGCGGCTGCGAGCTACACCTGTCCCGCCGCTTGCCCACACCGCCCCGCGCGGGGGGTCCAGGGACACCGCCAGGCACGACACTCAGCGGGCACTGCAATCGGAGTGACCGCCCGCTGCCCGGAGCCCGGCGGCAGGAAGTGCGGGGAGCGGCCGGTCGGGTCCCCGGGGAGGCCTGGGCGCAGCGTGCGCGCTCCCCCGCACAGCTGGTGAGCCGCACCGCCCCCGCGGCGCCTCCATGCGCCCTGGGCCTGCCCGCGAATCCCTGCCCCCAGCGGGTTCCGCCGGACCTTCCTCGTCCCCGGCCGCGAGCACGTGCGCAGGGAGCGCGCAGAGGCCACGGTCAGTGAGGGGCGCAGGAGTGGAGACGCTGCGTCCGCCGGACCTCCCTTAGACTAGGGCGCACGCCAACAACTAGTCCTGTCCCTTAGGGCACGTCTAGGGCTCCCAGGAACTCCGAGCGCGCCCTCCTGCGCAGGCTCGGCCCCGTCCCCTCCGGGAGCTCCGAGTCTTCCTTCTGGCTCTCCGCGAACCTCAGAGAGGGAGGTTTCCTCCCGACGCTGCGCGAAGGAAAGTTTGGGCGGTGTTATCCCGACTGCCTTCCTCGCCAGCGCCAGCAAGCAGCTTAGGAACAGAGCCAACACCCAGGCATCCTCTTTGACGACTCCCCGGAGCGCTCCCGGTCCGGTCCCCTTTCCAGGCGGCGCAGAAGTGACAAGCCCGGAGCTGCGGGTGTGGGTGCGGGGACGCCCCGCCAAGCAGCAGAGGAAGGCGCTCGGGTTGGCTGAGGCGCCCCGGGGCGGCTCAGACTCCTCCCGGAGGCAGCCCGCCCTCCCTGGAGTCGCTAGTCCGAGGCTGGCGCCGCTGCCCGCCGGACCCACACCCTCGCGCAGGGCACCCGGCTCCGCGCCGCGCCGCGCCCACTGCGGCGCAGTCTCGCGAACCCCGCTCCAATTTCTCCTCGGGAGACGCAGAGGAAGGGGAATTCGCGCTCTCCCTCCCGACGCCCCGGCTTCTGGGAGCGTCAGAGCAACGGAAGTACGTACGGAGGACCGGGAGCAGCAGGGAAGTTTGGCGGTGGGCTGGGGTCGACCGGGAAGATTCCCTGCAGTGCGCTGCCCCCTCGTGGCCGCTTTGGGTTCCCAGCGCGCTGTGTCCCCCATCTCTCCCAGGGCCAGCACAAACCATGGATCCTGAGCTGGAAGCTCTCACATAGCCAGATAGTTCTTGCCGAAGCTAACATCAGAATAGGCGCTGAGGGCTCGCCCATCAGTCAGGCTAACCTGTGGTTTGTGAAATTAAGTGTACCTTTTTTGACTTTTTAGGGAGAATGTAATATTTGTTGAGGCTTAAATGCCAAGAACGAGTCTATGCATTATTTTATTTAATCCTCTAAAGGGCCCTGTGAGATAATTATTTTAATTTCGTTTTACATGCGAGGGAGATAAGGTTTATAGTTATGAAACCATTGACGCTGAATTTTGTTAATTTTTGTGTTTCCAGAACTTAATACCTACTAAGATCACATTCCATTGGAATATAAATTCTTGATCAACTACATATTTTTCCATTATAATAGCCCCAGTGCCTGGAGCATTTCTTGGTACACAGTGGGTGCTCAATAAATATTTGTAGAATTAATAAAATAAAGGTCTCAGAATCATCACCTAGTGGTGTTTTAAACACCACACATCTTAACATCTCCGTTCCGGGTATCCTGAGCTCATACCAGGTCGCCAGTTCCTAGAAACTTTGCGACCTGCTTTGTAGATGTCTCTCAGTGGTGTGGATTTCAGTATGTATTATTCACATGAGCACTGGCAACTTTGTGAGGTGGACAGCATCTCTGAGCACCTGGCTAACAGGAACCTGGGAGCAGACTGCCCAGGAGGCCAGAGGGCAGGTCACAGTGCACAGAATGGCCTTCATGTTTTGACCCTCCCTCAGGAACAACAAAGGGGAATTTTCAAGAGGACCCAGAATGCTTGGTTCAAAAGCAGGGGTCGGGGCGCCTGGGTGGCTCAGTCGGTTAAGCGTCCGACTTCAGGCAGGTCACGATCTCGCGGTCCGTGAGTTCGAGCCCCACATCGGGCTCTGGGCTGATGGCTCAGAGCCTGGAGCCTGCTTCCGATTCTGTGTCTCCCTCTCTCTCTGCCCCTCCCCCGTTCATGCTCTGTCTCTCTCTGTCTCAAAAATAAATAAACGTTAAAAAAAATTAAAAAAAAAAAAGCAGGTGGCATGGACACAGGACACAAGGGGGAACAAGACGGGGAGCCCTCAGACACTAGAAGGGTTTGCAGAGAGCAGGAGCCACCTGTACTCAAATGCCCCAGGTGCATTTGGTAGCAAACAATAGAAATGAAGCCAGGTTTAAATGAGCAGGGTAGACTGAGAATTAGGAGCACCTCACAGGACCCCAGGCTAAGAGCTAGGCCAGCTTACTGCAGAAGTCCCACAGTGTGTCTTGCTCTTCACACTTCTCTATATGATGACATGCTCCTTCCCTCTCTTGTACCAGCTGCCTCCACTTCCCAACCCACAGGATAGGAGACACTGTCAAAGGTCCAGAAGCATTTCATCCAATGGCTTTAGCCACTCACCAAAGATACTCATCTGATGCTGTCAGGGGCTGGAAGTTTTAAAACCCTACCATCTAGCTTGGCCCAAGTGGTCACTTTCTGGAACAATGTGTGCTGGCCACAGGAGCAGGATCATCTAAAACCTGGCAGCACCCTCAGGAGTCACACAGAAGGAGAGGTGAGAATTTCCAGAACAAGTGGCATGCCAGACAGACCACAGACACATGTGCCAGGGGCCCAGAGCCACCCCTCTGTCCTCAGCTTCCCTCTCTATGGAGACCACACAAGAGCAAGCACAGGGCCACTGAGCCCCACCTTTCTCAGACCTCCTCTATTTCCACTCTACCTCTTCAGCTTCTGCCTTAACCAACTCCCACAGCAAACAGGTTGCAATCCCAAATGTACTTAGAGGCTGCACAGGGCATGGAAATTCATGAAGCGGCATGAAGTGGATGAAACGATAGAGCATGGTGGGGTCTGCACCTTGCAAAGTGCATAGCTGCTCCTCGGCTCCAGCCAATCACACATTGCCTCGAGGAAACAAGGGCCTAGTATTGCCAGATATTTCTACTTTTCAAGAGAAGTTGGAAGGCCTGCTTTTTATGGGACATCTCCTGATGTTCAACTGTTGGCAACAAAATAAGTTCTCAAAAAAACACTATATTAGCCAAACAAAATGAATGCATGGCCAAATTGGCCCATAGGCCACCAGTTTGCAGTTTGTGATTGAAGTAGCCAAGTAAAATGTACTACAGTGTAAAGGAATTTAAGGGTGTGAACTAAATAGTTGAAGTATTACAAATACAGTGTTATATTACTCAGTTAAATGTGCACATGTTCAATAAGGCAATTATATAAGTAAATGATTGAGAAGACCTGGCTTAACAGCCACTCACAGGAAAAGATCTTGGGAATTGAGTCGACCACAAGCATAATATGAGCCAACATGAGTCATCAGTGTAGTATGACCGCCTAGAAAAGTAATGAAATCTTATGATGTATTAATGGAAGTTAAAGGATGGAATATGGAAAGAAATAATCCCATCGTGCCTTGGGCTTGTCAGACCTCATTTGCAGAATTACTTTCAATTCTGGGAACCAAATATTAATGGCAGGTGGTAATTGGATCTAGAGGCCTCACCCATAAATTTAGGATGAAGGAAGAGAAGGTGTCTGTCCAAAGAAGAGAAAGCTCAGAGGAAACAGGATGGGTCACTGTATGTCAGGTTTCTGGCTGCCCAAGATCTGAACTCCTTCTTAGATTTGGGCGATTATCCACTTGGTGAAAGTCAGATATTTGTTTTTTCAGCCAGGGTGTAGGGATGTGGCTCAGGCTTTGCTGGTTGAGAGCTAACCGCCCCACCTCCCCCGCCCCCCCGCCCAACGCCCCATGCCCTGAGAGGTAGAAGGAAGGTGGCTGATGCGGCATCATGGAGTTCCAGCTGCAAGGGCAGGTGGGGGCAGATGGCAGGGGCAGGGCCAACCATGTTGTATGTTGAGGACAGAGTCAATTGTTGTCACCAGACCCATGCCAGGCATGATTGGCATGGAAAGCCTGGGCTGTGGCCTCCACTACTTTGCCAGTCTTCCTGGTGATCCTATGGATGTCCCAATTTTCCTTAATTAGTTCCTTTTTTTTATTATTAAATCAGCCAGAATCCATTTCTGTTGTTTATAACAAGGTATTGTAACAAATATGAATTATTTATTATCAATCAGAAACCAGTGAAGGCCCTCAATATGCAACAATTGTTACCATGCTGAAGAGCTTGGCCTTCATGCTGGAAAGGTATCAAAGTGAGCCATCTGGAGCGCTGCTCATTCATTCAATAAATAGTTTCTGTATGTGTTGTACATTAGGTGCTGTGTGAAAGCAGAGCCTGCGGACCAGTACAGGCAATGTGATGCAGTGAGGAGAGACTGTCTCTGGGCTCCTTCAGGCAAGTGACATCACTGCTGTGAACCTCAGTTACTTCTCCTATAAACTAAAAGCCAAAGCATCTCACCTCTTGGGGAACCTGGGTGGCTCAGTCAGTTAAGTGTCTGACTCTGGATTTCAGCTCAGCTCATGATCCCAAGGTTCATGAGTTTGATCCCTGTGGGATTCATTCATTCTCTCTCTCTCTCTCTCTCTCTCTCTCTCTCTCTCTGCCATTATCTCTCAGAATAAATGAGTAAACATTAAAAAAAATTCTAGGGGCGCCTGGGTGGCGCAGTCGGTTAAGCGTCCGACTTCAGCCAGGTCACGATCTCACGGTCCGTGAGTTCGAGCCCCGCGTCGGGCTCTGGGCTGATGGCTCAGAGCCTGGAGCCTGTTTCTGATTCTGTGTCTCCCTCTCTCTCTGCCCCTCCCCCGTTCATGCTCTGTCTCTCTCTGTCCCAAAAATAAATAAACGTTGAAAAAAAAAAAAAAAAAAATTCTAATCTCACCTCTTTAGAGGCTCTTGAAATCTCCACAATTGAATAAAATGTTAGAAGGAATATTTGTTTTGCCTTGTTATTAGGAAGAAAACTAAAGTGAATTAGAGTTACAGGGAGGCAGGTTTCAGCTAAACATAGAGAAAGACTTTCTAATAAGGTTGAGCTGTCCAACAACAGCATCAGCAGTCTTAGGAAGTAGGATCCCAAAAAGAAAGAATTCAGCCACAAATTATGTCTGTAAAGAATCTCATTAAAGCACCTCTGTTCAGCCCAGCACTACTTCCTTTGGGGGGCCCCCCATCCCTGGTCCACATGACCCTCATAGGTGGCTGCTCACTGCACCTGCACCCATGTCCCCAGCAGGCCCGGGGGCTAAGGCTGGTCAATCAGAATCATTCGCCCCTAGAGATGATTAGTCCAGGGTGGTCACATCACTCAGCAGGTCCTGAGATTTGGCATACATATAGATAATGATAGCTCTTGCTAGAGCAGGGATGGGAGTTCATAAAGGAAGCTGTGCCTAAAGCATCCATGTGCCATTATAATCTTGTGTTTGCTTAAGTCAGTTTGGGCTGGGTTTCTGTCACATGCAACCAAGTGAATTTCAACCAAACTACACCATCCTGTGGCTCTCCTGACCCCACCATTAACCTAAGTGCCCAAGTTTAAGACAGAAGCCAACCTTGGAGGCCTCCCCTAACCCAGTCTCTTATATGTACCTAGTCATGAATTTTTTTTCAGCTTCCTAACATCATAATGGATATGTATGCCCCCAAGTGCCTCCTATATCCCTGTTACTATCTCTAACTGTACCATGGCACTTCTGTCCACAGCCTCTCCTCTTTCCATCCACTGTGGAGTCTTCACTGTGGAACCAGCTTTGCTTCCTGATGCAAGAATGCTGCCTCCCCCTACCCCCCACTGGTTTTCCATAGGCTGTGACTCTTCATCTTCCAAGCTCTTTCCCAAACCCATATTTCCTTGCTCATGGGTATAACTTGTGCTGCATCGCTCTGCACCTGTAGAAACCCATCCATCTCACAGACCATTTCCTCCAGGAAGTCCTTCCTAATTGCCTCTCCTGTGAATCTGCTTGGCCCTTTTTTCCTGAATCTTTCATATTCTTCCCTACTTTTATACTTATTTTATAGCAATCTTGTAGCCCTACCAGCCCACAAACTCCTCAAGGGAAAATACTATGTTTTGCTGGTCATTAAGACCTGTCAAAAAATGTCCTGAGCAGTGTAGGCATTTAATATATACCTGCAGAGTTGGACTGAACTGAGTTTGAAAGGGCTGAACCAGTTGACCTCTAAATTCCCTCTCACTCCAAGACCGTATGAGATCATAACAAATGCTTTTCAGCATCTGAGATCTGGAACTTCTATTGTGCTTTCTTTTTATAAAAAGAAATGAATCCCTCAAAATTAATTTCATATAGTATGTGCTGTGTGGGTGAGCATGAAGTCATAACAGCAAGGCTCCTAATAGCTGTGGAACTCATGGCTTCTAGTACTTATAATGTCTGCATCTGTAATGCATGGAGAGAAGGCAAGCAGGAGCCACACCCAAACACACCGTCTGCAGGCCTGGGACCCTCCCAACAAACACCTTAGTTTTGACATCAGTTCTCCCTTCTCTGCAAAGCACATAGACTTCTCTCCATTCAAAATCTGCCCCTCCAAATCATTATCTATTGTTCTGATTTCCAGAGCAAGCCCTCTGGTATAATTAGCCCTGAGTCTATTATCCATCTATGCGAGCACCCATTCAGTTGGTAGAGCACTGTCCTACGCCCCAGAGAATCAGCAGGCTGATCATAATCCATCTTCAGGATATGAAGTCTATTTTTGAAGTCAGGCCCCCTACTGAAACATTTTATCATGAAGGACAATGGAAGAGTCAGCCAGGAGCGTTCCAGGGAGGAGGTGTTTCAGTCTCATGGATAGACTCAACTTGCCTGGGATGAAGGAGAGGAGACAACCCTCAAGGGAGAGAGAAGATCATCTATAAGGTCAAAGGTGGAGTGTGAGGAATCAAGAGGAAACCTCACTGGCAGAACAGGGAGCGATGGGTTTGGAGAGTATGTAGTCAAAGACACAGCATGAAAGCACTAGAAAGTCAAAGATTGGTTGGATCCTGAGGGCCCTGAAGAGCCATCAAGTGTCTCTCCCAGGGCATTGCAATGTTTAGAAAGTTGTGCAGCCCTGAAATGCAGTCATCTGGGGCAAGGAGAAATCTGAACCAGGGAGACACAAGATAGGAGCTCATTGGTTAACAGATGACGTAAGGTGCACCTCAACGTGAATGAACTAAATGCCTTTGAATACCTAAAATGGTTAAAATGGTAAGTTTTATGTTTAGCATAATTCACCATAATTTTAAAAATAGAGATAAAAAATAAAATAGCATGGAAGTAGGGGCCCAGGTGCTAAGGACCTTTGGCCCTACAGGAGGATGTGCAACAAACAGATGGAAATACAATAGCTAAACAAGTATGGTCACAGAATGAGAACCAGCTGTTGGCACAGCCCCACACTGACATTGAATCCATGTACTGCCTCCCTTTTACAGGCAAGGAAATTGAGGCAGAGAGAGGATAAGTAACTTGCCCAGGGTCCCACAGCTACCCAGTAGAAGAGTCAGGATTCGCATTCAAAGAGCAGAACTCCAGAATCTCTTTTATATCCACCCAACCCCTGGAGCTCATGAATAAGGCAAGAGCTGAAAATGCACACTTGAAATCAGCAGCTTCTAGGCAGCAGGAAGACCCGGGGGAGGGAGTGCTTTCATCCGTGGAGAAGAGGCGAGGAAAGCTTTCAGAGGGCAGAGCCCTGGGGAGCACTGCACTGCAGGGGAGGTGAGGAAAAGCAACAGAGAGGAACACAGACACTGAGTGGCCATGAGAGTCGGAAAAGAACTGGAAATGGCAGCGAGAGCAAGCGGTCACCCCACTAGTCAGCAAAGGAAAAAAGGCAGGTGTGAAGGTATTACTAACTGGAAACCAAGACTGAAACCTGCGATGTCAACCTGCAAGCTTCAGGAGAGCCACACACATCCACAACTGTCTCTAGTGCCTCCTCCATGCAGCCTGCTATGTCTCCCAGCTAGTGCTGTTGAGCCAAGATTGTGGGCTGCAGAGTCAAACAGGCATAAGGTCAAGCCTCTTTCTATCGCGACCAGTTCCCTGTCTGTGCAAGTTACCGAGGCTGCCCAAGCCTGCGTATTCAAAGTGAGATGAGTTCAACCTGCTGTATCATTTTGACAGGGGCTTCAGTAAGACAATGTTCATGGAGTGGAGGCTGTCAAGGCTCTGATCACATGTTCTCAACCCTCACTGCCCCAGTCCATTACTAAACTGGGGGTCTCTGCCCTTGGGAGATTTCTGTGACCACATGGAGTCTTCTCTGCTCAAGTGCATGTGACCAGCTCTAAATGCCAGGGTGACCCTCAGCAATGGCAGAGGACAGTTCTCTTGCCCCTTGGGAAGGACAGCCCTACACTGCCTCCCCCAAATCCCCCATGAGTTTAGCTTCGAGTGCCCACAGTGCAACCCTGTTGACTGACCTCCCCCTCTGTGTGTCACGCCCCTGCAGATCTTGTCCAGGACCCTCTCCTAAACATACCTCTTGCCTCCCATCCTTCCGTTGGGATCTGCTTCTGGGGAAAAACCCAAACCAAAGCAGTATACAATATACCGAGCAAAAGGTGGGCACTCAACAAACGTAAACCCTCTTCACCAAAAGCATGTTCCCCTCCATTTCCCTTCAAAAGTATATATTTAATCTTCATTTTGATTTTATCCCTCTCTCATGCCACACAGATGCTTTGTCTGCCTTTCCTGAATCGAAGCTCCTTGAGGATCTGGATTTAAGCTTGTATCCTCCCCCACAAGCAAGCACAGTAGGTACTCAGTAAACACTTGTTGAATACATACATAAAAATAAATGCCTCCTCTCACTGGGTAGATGCAGGAGGAAGAAGATCAAGAGGAATCATGGAGACCCTCCCCTGAAAAAGTGAGCCTGGAGGGGCCAATTTAAGGGGCCAGATAACAAGTTTTATTTTAGACACATTAGTTTGAGGTGCTGGCAGGCCAGGGAGGTGCAGATGTCTGGAAGTTAGGGATGTGATTCAGAGCTCCGGAGGGAGATAGAGTTGGGGATGTGAGTCTGGGAGTCATTTTCCTGGAGGTGATGGATGAAGCTTCAATGAAAAGAGCAAGCACGGTTTCTTCCTTGGAACCTGCAGGGAAGAGTTTTTCCCACTTCCTACATGGAGGACAAGGGAGGAACCTGCACCAGGGGGTCTCATCTATCACTCTCAGTTGCTCCTAACACTTTCCATCTGCAGATTCCAAAATGCTTCACAGATGTGATTTAGTGCTACACAAATGTTGCCCTTCCCATTACAGAGAGGGTGACAGGAACATTCTCAAGCTTGCAAAATACATGCCATGCATTTACTTCACTAGAGCAACCGTCCCAGGTCACTACGGTGTAAATGTCATTAGTCCATGTACAGGATATGTTATTGCTCCACAGAAGCTCACTTTTGTTTCTTAATGTTGAGATACCTGGATGCCTGCTTTGCCAGAATTTGAACTACTTTTTAGCCTGCATAAACTGCCCCATGTGAGTTGGCACTTTCTTGACTGTAGGTGAGGCAGCAAGGCACCTTCTGTACTGGGAAGAAATACTTGCAGGCTCCGACTGGTTATAGACAGGTGAGACAGGTATCTGCTGTATGTGGAAAGTCAGTAGGACTGTTTCTGCGACTTGACAAAAGCTATCCTCCCCACCCCACTTCCCCTGCCCCCCCCCCCCGCCATATCTCTAGGTATATAAAGCTGAGAGGTTGTCAGCCAGTTTCCATAGTCTCCTCAGCCCTTCATCAAGATACTGTTTTGACTGAATAGTGCTTTGGAAGGAGAAGCCACCCAGAGTGTAAGCAATCCCCCATCAAAAGAAGTGAAGGTGGTCTGATGACCTAGGTCTTGATGGTCATGGGTCAGCTAACCCAGCTGAGCTGGCTGAGGCTGGAAGATCCTCCCTACCAGCATCTTGGAGGGACAATGGGCGCATGTGTGAGGGTAACTCAAGAGGTGCCACCTGGGGAGGTGGCCCAAGGAGAGGGACTGGCTGCTGGAATGTCTCATGGTCATCCAGTTACAATTGCCCCTGTTCTGAAAGTGAGTGAGCCCAGACCCCAGACCTGGTGGATCATGCCAAGTGAGCATACACTGGGTTCCCCCTCTTCTCTCCCAAATGAGCAGAGGCAAGGCAACAGCATCCTGAAGGATGCCTGAAGCCAGCAGGGCCACCATGGGGAGCAGAGGCAGCGGGTGCTGGAGGCCTCAGGCAGGCACTTACAGCCTCCGGTTCTCCCACTGCATGTTTAGGAAACAGCCAGCCCCCTTTAGGCTGGTAATTCTTGGACAATGCAGAGGGAGGTCCTGAGACAAATTTTAATCTGCTCAGGTGGAGACTGAAGTGATTACCTGGAACATTAACATTTGAACACGAATTTGTTCAAACTGATGAAATAGATCATTCAATTAAATAAATATCTAAGGCAACAAACATTTTACTCTGATGAGGTATCGCCTTGTTACTGACTGTAGTTTCCATAGTACTGTGACAAAAATATTTCAAATTCTTTTTGGGAATTAAAAATAATCCTGCAGTTGTCTGTTTTCTTTCACAGTCTTCAAAAGAATTATAATAAATTCTCTTCTCCAATTTGGAGACATAACACACTTTATTTTAGTTTGGCTCAAGAACTTGGAAAGTACTTAAACTTATATGCATGGTACAGTTATTAAGCTAAAGCACTGCATTGGTAATATGTTCAATACAATAAAGAAAATCCCATATTTAAATTACAGCATAAGCAAAATGAGTAAAAATTGAATATAAAAAAAGCTTCCAGAATAATCATAGCATAATTGACATTGAATAATATTTAATATCTAAATTCATGTCTTGGCAGAAGTACATCCTAAATCATCCAAGGAGAAGTTGTCAATTATAAATAATACTGATGTGTTTTCTAGAAAAATGTGAATCTCTTTATGAAAGATACAGAGCTAAAGTAGAATAATCAATCTCATGAGAAAGAGTAATGGAATCTTTTCACAGATAAAATGATATTTGGCTTCTTCTCAGGAAAGGTTAGAATTCTATTGTGAATTTGCCAAGAGTTGTTTTTATTCTGAGCTGTGGTGAAATACATAGACCTTTCTAGAATAAAATGCATATTGAAAATTTACATGTGCCTCAATGGATGTCACTTCCAGAGACTCCAGGGCTGGCAAACCCTTCTTGGCATTTCCTCAGAGCCACCATCAAAAGAAAGATCTCAGACATTCCTTGAAAAGCCAGGTCATAGCCTCAGGTGTGCCTAGGATGATGCCTTCTAGGAAAAGCTTTGTAAAGGCAGCAAAGGTCACTCAGTTACAGAATCATAGAATCAAATTCAGAATGTCCCCTCATCCAGCCTTTATGCCTCATACCAACACCCCTGCAGCATGGTGGCCACTCACCTCTGCATGGTCATTGCCAATGACAGACAATATGCCAGCCTCAGTCCACAACCTGGAAAGTCCTCTCACGTACCTGGACTGCATTCACCAATAACTTTTACCTACTTTCCCTGATCTAAGAAACTTGAAATGAATGTGGTCCCTGACCACGTAACTCTAAAAATATTTGAAATTATGGCTTTTTTTTTCTTCTAATAAATCATCTAGCAGACCTGGTGTGAGCTCTGTTGGTGTGCTCACTCTTACCCAGAACAGAAGCAATGTTTGTAGGCCTTATCATAGGATGTCATAGTGAAATGTTCCAGTTATCCGTTGCCATGTAAAAAGCCACTCTGAAATTCAGAGGCTTAAAACAACGGCACCATTTATTCTGTTCACACATCTGTTGTTTGAGCAGGGCTCCACAGGAATAGTGTGTGTCTCCTCCATTCAGTTTGAAGGAGGGGACTAGAGCCAGAAGGCTCACATTCCTGGCTGTCAGTGCTGGTTGACTTTTGTGGGGGCTGTCAACCAGATACCTACATGCAGCCTCTCCATGTGGCCTGGGTCCCAAGGTGAGCATCCCCATAGAGCGAGGAGGTGGAAGCCTTGTCACCTCAGAAGTCATACAGATTGCTTCTGCACCCCATTCATGCAGACAGTCATAAGCAGTAGTCACAACAGTTAGCACAGGTTAAAGAGCTGGCAAAATACACTGCACCTCTTGATGGGAGAGTAACAAGATTTTAGAAGAACATATAAGACTTAAAATATTGCTATAGCCCTTTTACTGGGAAAATATCATCTCTCAAATACAATGGGTTTTCAACCTCATTCTAGAGATGGTTTATTCTGAAATCCTGAAGAAGACGAGAGAGACCCAGGGTAAATGCAGCGGGGGACAGAGTTCATATTTGAGGCTGTACATTTTACTGTTCTGGACTCTGGTTACTACCCTTTGGCACCGATCATAACTTGCTCTCATCCCATGCTGATATTCAACTGCTCAGAGGTGTAATGGGTATGCAGCACCACCCAGTGCTTTAGTGTTCCCACAGCACAGCTGTATTTCAACTGTTCATACAGATAAACCTTTGTAAATACAGATCTACATGTAAGTAATGGGACTTGTATCATTTTGTGTGGCTGAGCCGAGGCCAGTATGTGGAAGGTAGAGGGAAGGGGATGTTGATGTGTGATAAAGGATGGTAATCTATTCATTCAGAAATAGAGTGGACTGTGTTCTAAAGCAGGAAGTTTCTCAGCACAAAAATATTCAAGCAGTAACTGAATCATCATCTGTGCATTAGTTAGGGTAATGCCAGTTGCTGTTATAAACAAATCCCAAATGTTCCATGTCTTAACACAATACAAGCTTGTTTCTGACTCATGTCCAATGTGACCATCCCAGCTGGTAGGGGTGATGATGTGGGTGGTGATGCAGGACCCCACACCTTCCATCGTGCTGCTCTGCCCACTGCAGTGTTCGACCCCTCTGCCTCCAGCCTGAGGACTGTGCCTGACTGACACACAGCACCTCCACCTCCATCCCTAGGTGTGAGCTAGTCACCTGATCTCACCTGGTGCAAGAAGGTATGCATAGCTGCCTCCCAAGACAATTCCACACCATGGAAGAAGAAACCTGAGGTTTTAGTGACCAGCCAACTGGCTCTGACACAGATTGCAAATGGAACTCTTGCACTGGCCAAGAGATTGAGCCCATTAACCATCAAGGTCCCTATGACTCTAAGAGTCTATAATTCTCACAATAGTATATTTAAGTTTTAAGCATTGCCAATACAGGAGTGGAGAGGATATCTCTATCAGTTCCAGGTGTTATTTTGATGAATGATGATATTGATCAACCCTGTGGCTCTGGGGTAGGACTTGGACAGGAGCCCCCCCCCCCATCCCCTGGCCGTCTCTCCGTGCTATAGGTAAGTGATCCCAAGATTAAGGATACAGATATCTTGGAACTCTGCCCAGTTCCAACCATGGTAAATGCCACTCGCCAGTGTTAATGGTTCAGAGTCAATCAGACCTTATTGTAATTTCCAGCATCCTAACTCCATTGTCCCTGGAGCATTCCCACCCACTCACAGTTGTTGCTACTTGCCAGGAAGGCAAGCAATAAATCCTACTTACCAAGTATCCCAGGAGGATAGATACCAGGTGTTATTGGGCAAGTAGGATTTCATTTATAATCCACTTTATGCCTGTTGTACAAAAATGCCTGCATGTATTAGATTCCAACATCCCTATTGTACCTTCTAGACTTTGTTGCAAACAAGACTTGGAGAAACAGGAAGGCAGTTGAAGGGACCCTCCTGGGCTCTTTAGTCTCTGAGAGGAAAGATACTGTGTTGCTTAGCAGAAGTGGCTGGCTTCTATTTTCAGGGTCTATTCTGAACGTTTGTCATAGAGCCAAAGGGAAGGAGGACTGTGGGATTCATGTGCCCAGTTTTCCATATATGGGGTAGCAGAATTTAAGATCAAAGGTTCTTTTTATAATGATACGAACATAAGGACCATAGAAAAATATAAGAATCATTCCCAAGACTATTATCTTCAGGAAAAGAAAATTGATTCAATGTCTTTTTAAGTTCACCTAATTGCATCAGGATTAGTAGAGCTGAGCCTCTAATCTATTGATACAAGTTAAATATAATTTGCACTCACATTTATGAAGTCTTATTTTGGCTGCAAAGTAAGATGGGATACTAAGCATTCATGTCACGTAAATAGAAAACATATTTTTATTAATCAGCAATGAGTTGCATTTGAAGGAAGCAATTTAATTAAACTTGCAATACAATAAATAACTGGTCATTAGAAACCTATTAGTGCTCTTGGATTTCCTGTGTCTGTTTGCCTTTAAGTAATTGCTTGCCTATACTTACCTATGTTATCTATAATTAAATATAAAAGCCATTTTAAAACACCATTAAGGTCCTGAATTAAATTCACGTTAGCAGCAAAATTCAGAGTCAGAGCACCCATAGAGCTTCTGGGGCTCTGTGCCTGTATTACCCACAAGGGGTTACCCCACACGAGTGGCCCACGCTAAGGAAGATTGCTGGCAAAGAAAAGAGTCAGAGCAGTTCTCCACGCTTTTCACGGATAAAATGACAAACCTCCCCAGAAAGCTGTTCTCATTTTTCCAGAGCTCTCTTTCTGTTCATTCATTCATTCATTCCTTTGTTCATTCATTCCGTACACCTGCTGAGGACAGTCAGGCACCTGTTAAGGACACACCACCGATGACCCAGGACTCCTCCCTTCTAGTACCGGACACTGACTGCCCAGAACAAATCAGGCACTAAATAAACGTTTATTAAATACATTAAACAAGTGACAAAGTGATGCAAGTTTGAAAAGTAACAGTACACAGTAAGAATTGAGGGGCACTTATCCCAACAATATCCTAAACTGCCCAATTATGTCCCAATAAGAGGAGGCTGAAATTGCTAAAGCATGGCCCTCCGCAGCCCTTTCCTTCTTCCTGGCTGCTGGAGCTCAGCTCTGACCCTGAGGGCCCTCACTGAGGATCTTCCAGGCCAGGTCTTTGGGGTCTGTGATCCAGAGAGGAAATGGAGGTGGCAGGAGACAGGACAGGGGTGGGTGGGCAAGGACTCAGAGAGGGGCTCTGAGGAGTTGTGAAGGAGCTGTGGTGTACCAGTAGAGTGATCATACCCCTGGTTTGCCGGAGACACTCTCAGCCTATGTGTTTTCTTTCGGTGACTTTGCCCTGTGTTGACTTAGCTAAGCAGGAGCTCTGTTTCCCAGAATGTTTTTTCCTGGATGTTTCTCAGTTAAGGTCCGCACCAGACAGAGGTGTGCAAGGTTTGGAAGGCAGAGGCGAAGAAGCTGCTCTCTTCCTGATGCTGTGATGGTCAGTGGAAGGCCGGGTGCCACTGTGCCCTCACCTCGGTCGAGGAGCTGGCTGTGTCATTGGGGCAGCAGGCCGGCCCCTGCAGCCCCAGCCTGGAACATGGGCAGTGCTGTGCAGATGGGCACAGCTTCTCTTGCAGGCCAATCTTGTGGCTGAGGTTGGAGGTGGTGAGAGACAGGGGTGCAGTTCGTCCTTGCTCTCTCTCTCACGTGACTTTCGGCTTTCCTCCCGATTGCCTGTGTGACAAACCTCTGGCCAGCACCAGATGCTGCACCGTCAGCAGTCTCCCTTGTGGGTTCCCACAGTTACATAGGTGTGGCTCCTGCGGGGAACCACTCGTTCTCTATTACTCACTGTGGCTCTGCTTCTGCAACCGAACCCTGACCAGAACACGGGTGCCAGGGCTACTATTATAGCAGTGCACCTCCTGGAGTAGGTGATAACTATGTGTTCACCTAAATATAAATTGTTGGGAAAGGGGGGATTTCTATTTTCTTAATTAAGTTTTTATTTAAGTTCTAATACAGTTAACATATAGTGTTATGCTAGTTTCAGGTGTTCAACACTTCTACGCATCACCCAGTGCTCATCACAAGGGCACTCCCTAATCCCCGTCATCTGTTTCACCCATTCCCCCCCCCCCCCCGTAACTTCTGGCAACCATCAGTTTGTTCTCTGCAGTTAAAAGTCTGTTTCTTGATTGGTCTTTTTTCCTTTGCTCATTTTTTTTCTTAAATTCCATATAGGAATGAAATCATATGGTATTTGTGTTTCTCTGACTTACTTATTTCACTTAGCATAATGCTCTCTAGCTCCATCCGTGTCGTTTCAAGATGGCAAGATTCCATTCTTTTTTACAGCTGAATACGTAGATATATAGATAGATAGATAGATAGATAGATTTCACACCTTCTTTATCCAATTCATCTATCGATGGACACTTGGGCTGCTTCCATTGTTTGGCCATTATAAATAATGCTATGATAAACATTGGGGTGCATGTATCCCTTTGAATTAGTGTTTTTGTATTTGGGGGGTAAATACCTACCAGCACAATTACTGGATTATAGGGTGGTTCTATTTTTAATTTTTTGAGGAATCTCCACACTCTTTTCCAGAGTGGCTGCACCAGTTTGCGTTCCCACCAACAACGGAGAAAAGGGGGATTTTTAAACAATTGCTGCGGTTGGTGCAGATTAAATATCCCTGTCACAGATTTAAAGGTACAAGAAATTATGTTGAAATTTCTTTTTGTTACTGAGGCTGAGTTTCTCTGATCCACTCTTGTAAAGCCATGGCTTTACAAGTATAACCATGCAGAGGTAGGAACCATGAAGTAATGTTTGAATAAAGATAAAGGGAGACGTAGAATTGACCTCCAGCAGAAGACAACGTCGGGGCAGAGACACTGCACCACTTCCAGTGATCCTGGAAGTGAGACTGGAGGCTGGGCACCCACCACTGCTGGGCGCACCCAGATACCCCCAACGGTGCCTGGCTTCCTCCATTTTCTTCTTGTTCACTTTGTCCACCTGCCTCAGTTACAGACTGATGGTCTGGACCTGCGCTTGTCCCTGAGAGTACCACTCTAGCCTGCCATCCTCACTTTGTCCTATTCCCTCGGTAGTCACTCAGGTCTTTTTACACTCTAAAAGTCTCTGGCAGCTACAGAAAATGGAGAAGGCCCACAGAACACCTATAAACAGGAATAGTGGGGAAAGAAACTAAGGGATTAGCATTCTTTTTTCAGAAAAAGTGACTAATGTTGGAGGCTGAGTTGACCAACAAGAGAAGATGCTTCCCAAATAGGTAGTTTTGCATTTCCAGGTGAGCCACTGTGTTTGAGGACAATTTGGGAGGTTTGCTTAGACATGTTATGACCCAGCATGCTATCTTGTACAAGATATGATCTTATACCAAGGCACAGCACATAACCTCGAACCAAACCAATTGGCTCCTTTACATTCGTAGCTAGTGGTTCGTAGGTCCTTCATCTGTGAAATGGGGTAATTACTTCCTTCACGTACTTGTTGCAAAGACTAAAGTTAATGTATGCAAAGCACTTAGAACAGTGTCTGGCTGATGGTAAGCTTTCCATACATGTAACCATTATGTTTACTATTATGTTTGACTGTTATCATTTGTAGGGTCACACAGAGGCTAGGCTTGCCTCCAACCTCTCTCCTTCAGCAGGGAACAGACAGCTGAGAGGTGTGCCAGCAGGCCAGACAGCCCCGCACAGAGTGGCACAGTGCCCCCACAAGGCTGGTGCTCAATAAATGTTAGCCCCCTCTCCTTAGCCATGCAATGAGCTGCGGTATTCTTTTTCAAACTTGTTTCCTGCACCACAGATGACGCCTCTCCTGAGGATTTCATGACACTCTGTGCAGCTTATCCTCCTCTGTCAGTGCCCCACCCCCAATTCCTTTTTTTTAGACAAAACAGCTCATTAAATAATTTACCGGAATACTTTGTTCTCTTGCAAGTATTTAGTTGTTTGCATCATTCTGTGTTACTTACCATGTCTTCCAAAATGCAAGGTTCTTACCCAGCTAAGAGAGGAAGAATTCACCTGACAGGCCAAGGGGCCCTCTCTCCAGAGAGATTCTGCCAGGTGCATTTTGACAGGTGATGGGGTTTTGAGAAAATAGCTCTAGATCTTGAAGATGATTATTCCTAACTATGGTAGAGTTATGTCAAGGAAGAACAATTTTTAAGTGTTGTTCCCTCCTCATTAAGTTATCTAAGTATTTGGAGATTAAAAGCTAAGGAGAACTTGACAGATTTTCTTTTTTAGATACATTCTGAGATGCTTTTATTTCAGCTTGATTTTTTTCTTATTTTTTTTTTTCTTTCTGTAAGGGACATTCTTTTAGAAATACACTCTGTTACACATTGTGCCATTCTTGAAATTTTTTTTCCTACTACTCTCTACATACTTTAGATTTTTGTTATAATCCTTAGAAATGAGTCTAGAAGCTGAAGGTTGTCAGGCATCCAGCTGGAGGCTGGGGGATGGCCGACTAGGTGGTTCAGACACACAGTCTGAAAGCACCTGGTTAGTCATCTTTTGGATACAAAACTGGGCTCAGTTGATTCTAAGACAGTCTAGAGCGATAAACTGTGTTCTTAAATTTGCCAAAATTCCATCATCAGGCATCACCCTGCTCCTCCTTCTCTAGAGAAACATGTCCTTAGGACTTGCCTGAACTCCTGATTCATCTGTCCCTTCTCCTGTCATCTTGACCCTGTTTTTACAACAAAGGTCTCCTTTCTTCTCTTTTTTTCACACTTCTGCTTCTGTATTTTCTTGCTTATCATTTTAACGTTGTATCACACAGTAACTACATAAATGGTGTCGATGAATTACCCACATGTTATTGCCAGATCGTCAGTGCAATGGTCAAGAAAGCATTCTTGAGACGGTTGGTGCAACTTAGTAAGTTTATTTAAGTAGCATGACCTGTGGGCAGAAAGGGCTGCACTTTTCCTATTGTATGCTTAGTGCTCAAGGGAGAGGGGATGTGCAGGGAATATTTGATCATAAATGTCTTCTTGGAATTTCTTCTCATAAAACTACTTTCCCACGATTTCTCTGGTGCTTATCATTCAGTTTGATATTAACCACGATTGGTGAGATATACAGGTAGTCATGAGACCTTTAAGAATATAGTAACCAGCACATATTGGATCCTTGTGTAAATATGAAAGCTATATGTCAGCCTTGCAGGCTAATAGCAGAATATTTTTCTGCTTCTATCCCTCATCAATATGGGGTTCTTTTAAATCTTTATCAAAGGTAAAACAGGTACAAGTAGTGAATAGCAAAGGCGGCAGCAGCCCCACCCTCCCCCACACCCCCACACTCTGCTTGCAGGGCTCCTCCTGTGCTTCTGACAGGATTCTCCACCATTCTAGCCCACATCCCTATTCTCTTTCCTGACTGTGATCTGAAATAATAGCCAGGATTTGGCCCCTTTGCTTCACTCCACACCCACCTTCTCCTTTGCTGGAGCATTCCTCATTTTGTTTTAGTTCTTCTACTGGTTAGCTGGATGGCATTACACGATTGATTAAATCCCAGCTTGCATTCCCAACAGTGCTGACAATGTGGCCCAGCTCTAGCTTTTGTAAGCTGACGACTGTACAGCCTTACCTTTTTACTGTTGTCTTTGAACTGCGAGTTTCTAGTTCAGCTTCCTCCCCTTCTCTCCCGCCTCCACCCCTGGAATTCCTTATTGTCTCCCCCTTTCCTGCATTATTTGCCTTTATTTTTTTCAAGCACTGTATCACAAAATGCTTCCCATGTAATTTAACATAGCAACTAAACCTAATTAATTTAACATCATCAACAACGCGTAGTTGTCCTTTTAACAAAGAGAAACTCAAATTCTAATTTTTCTATCAGCTGACTTTTGATATTAAAATTCATTTGACTTAATTAAATTCATTCTATCTTAGCCAGTTTGACTACATATTAAAATTTTTTTCCAAAGATTCTTTTTCCATAAACACTCTACAACTTTCTTTTTTGCATTCAGATTTTTTCCTGTTTTTCCTCTTTCGCATTCTAAAATAACCAATGTTACTTTAGGACAGAATTACATTCTTTCCCTTCAACCAAAACATATCTCCATTCCTCATACTTTCTCCTACTTTCCTTGCATATGGAGATGGGTCACTTATTTTTAGTAGCTTCAATTAAGTTTATTAAAATTCGTAACCCTTAAAAACTTTAATTTCTGGTGAAAATTGAGAAATAAACAATTATGGACTGTCTCTTCTCTTAGCTTTCGGTAGATTGGAAGATTTATAAATGCTCCGTATAATCTGGAAATGCAAGCTTTCTTGTAGTGAATTTGTCGGTGTGACACAGGACGTGTTTACTAATAGACCCAAATATCTTTAGTTCCTCTGCAAAAGGAAGCCCGAAATAGATAAACCTATGGTCAGCAATTAATATTTCAATATTTTATATTATCTGCAAATGATCTAGATATTTAATGACTATCCATCATTTAATTTGACTTAGTAAAACTTTAAGGTTTCAGGTTATCAAAAAGACTTCAGAAAACGTTTTAAAAAGTTTGCCTAAAAGTTTTTATCCCACTTATATCTGTTTAGTTCACCTGTTTTCAACAATTATCTTTAAATTACTTATGAAAAATCTATTATACCAAGTTATTTTCTTGTTGAAAAATTTTGTAACATAGATCATATGAACTTACTTGACTAATAAACCCAGGAAGAATAAAAGTTGCATGCCAAAATTATATTCATTCTTGATAACATATATGCTTTAATTCAACCAACACATTTAAATTAGCTTTAATACCAAGTATTTTCCCAGATAATGT
This sequence comes from Felis catus, assembly GCF_018350175.1. Lineage (NCBI taxonomy): Eukaryota > Metazoa > Chordata > Mammalia > Carnivora > Felidae > Felis > Felis catus. The sequence goes on from NC_058370.1 coordinate 51,569,470, forward strand.
GAATCTGAAAGGCATTGGGTTAGTTCCTATTATATTTCTGAAAGTCTTAGGAAACTTAATTTATATAAATGCTTAATTTTCTTTAAGCCAATTAAATAGGACTCTTTAGCAAATCAATTTCAGCAATACCATCCAGAGGTAGAAAATATCACACATCTACACCAAATACATGTATTTTACAGTATACACATGCGCACACACACACACACACACACACACACACACACCTTATAGCTTCAATTCTATAATTTTAGCCATGAGATGGACATGATAATGCAAAACTCACTAGATTACAAGAGAGCAGTTCACCTATTCAGATGGCTAAAGCTTTTTCTTCTAATATTTATGGAGAAGATACTTAAGATTTTTCAGTCACCTAAGTTTCAAATAATCTTTCCCCCCTTTTATTTTCCTTCTGATAAGAATTACCTCCCTGAAGGTATTTCAGAGAAATAGCTTGGATAAGAATTCCTGGAGAAACCCAGGTAGAACATTTACATCTCAAAGGCACAGGGAAAGAATACAAGTTCCCACCAGAAAGACTCTAGTTTCCTAAGGCCAGAATTTTTACAAACCATATAAGCTTTTTGAGATTAATAGATGAAATTTGGGGGATGGGTAAAGAGGATGGTTGGACTTTTTATTGTTTCTGGAACTGCATTTCTGGTTTTGCAACAATTTTTAAGATAAGGACAGTTGCTTTTCATTCTTCAAAGATTTGGGTTGCAATCTAAATGGTTGATCCATCCATCCAACTACATTATCTTCAATGTTCTTTTCTATAACAGGGAGATTTTCTTTTTTTTTTAATTTTTTTTTAAATGTTTATTTATTTTTGGGACAGAGAGAGACAGAGCATGAATGGGGGAGGGGCAGAGAGAGAGGGAGACACAGAATCGGAAGCAGGCTCCAGGCTCTGAGCCATCAGCCCAGAGCCTGACGCGGGGCTCGAACTCACGGACCGCAAGATTGTGACCTGAGCTGAAGTCGGACGCTTAACCGACTGAGCCACCCAGGCGCCCCCACAGGGAGATTTTCTATTGAAGTGGAAATCAAAAGATGTCTATGTTCTGGATTTAGAGCTGCTTGTTTTCAGAATGCTTTAGTAAATCCTTTTACAAAGGCCTTAGAAGGTTTTCTTTCCCTCTGGGCACATCGTTCATTTTAGCTTGTGAGAGAAGACCTCAAAAAGAAGTTCTTATTAGGTTTTGAATATTAGCTTCCAATCTGGCCAACTTCTGGTCACAGAAGTACTTAAAAATAAGAACCTTAAATATCTTGCCAGGTTTCAGCCAGGACAAATAATAAATATTCCTGGTAGTATTAAACAACCCACTGGCTTCAAGAAGTATCCCCAAAGAGGGTTCAAAAGATATTTTGATTTCTTCTCTCAACCCGGTATTACAGACAGAGATCCAGGAAAGCTGACTCTGGTTAGAATTCTCACCTTAGCTGGCTGCTGCCAGTTTTCCCAGGATCCCATCTGCAGGTTCTGTTGTCTACCATAATTTGGCAAAGATTTAAATTACTTTGAATTTTTGGATTCCCTTGGCTATTTAAGGGAATAATGTAGCAGTTTACCAGAAAACCCTCAGTCTCATCAACTCTGGGAGACATCCACATGGAAGCCCACCTGGAGAGTAGATATGGGGGCATCTGTAAAGCCAATACCTTAGCAGGTGTTGTTAATAGTTTTGTCCCAAAGTCCTTTCAAAGTGGTCTGCTATGATCATGTGTTCAGTCAGAACAGTGACTTCCCATCCTATGGCCTTTAGTTTGACCTTTGACCAAGGAGTAAAAGACAACTGAAAAAGATTGTTTATATAGCCTTGGATGGTCTTATTTTAAAAGTTCAATGTTTAATAGTCTCTTCAGAATGGAAAGGCAATTCAGACAGAGGTTTACTAGAATGAGTATTATAAAGGACAGAGTGGAGCAGTAGGAGTCCCATCAGCCTTATAGTCTTTTATTTTAAGTACTACTTATAGCTCTAATTTTTTATTATCCTTTTATAACAAATATTTCCATGAAGCTATTTTGGAATCTTGAAGTCTTTTGGAGGCCTTTGTATACCAATTGAAGTAGGTATGTCATTCAATTTGTTTGATTTGGGAACCCTTGCTTTTAAGTATACTTTTTAAGTGATCTTATCAAATTAGAACATATTCCATAAAGGCCATTGTAACTCCAGCTTGTTTTTAGTATGATTTCACCATTTTGTAGATATCTACAACTGCTGGGGCACAGTTCTTATACATAAAATAAGCAGGTATGCCAGAAGGTGGCATACTTGAGTCTCCCATATTTAAGGAGCTCATTTCTTCTAGCTAAGATTTTGGGTCCCTAGGAGCCAAATTAATACCTAAAATGGATGTGTCACTGGGTGGGCATTGTATGAGGTGTTTTACAGTGTACCTTATTGCACAGAAATTTTCTTAAGGTTAGCAGGTGACTTGGTGTCAATCTAACCTGTTCTGTGACCAACTTATCCCAACACAGTAGTCTTTGAGTTAGGTGGTGAGTGCTGCAACAGATTTTTTAAAAATAGGCTCCACACCCAGTGTGGCTCAGACTCATGACCCTGAGATCAAAACCTGAGCTGAGATCAAGAGTTTGACTCTCAACCAACTGATCCACCCAGGCATCAACTGCTCCAGCAGCTTTTAACTGCTTGACCATGCACACCAATTTTGTGGCTTTTGCCTTCCAAGATGCACATTAACAATAGCCTTTACCTCATGTGCTTGTTAATACACCAGCAGTAACCAAGGAGATGTTACCACAGACTGGCCATTAGAAGGCCTTGTGTGCACCACCAGCAGTTCTTGAATCTGGGGAAGGATTCCAAACAAATGGCAAATTTCAGACTAAACCACAGGCATTCTGCTACTAACATGGAGCTGGGGACAGAACCAAGGACTTGGGTTCACAAATGTGGAGTTATGGTCTGAACTACCAGCAGTTCCCTACGCAGAACTGACTATAAAGCCAATTAGATCAGGAGCTTGATGCAAAGACAGAGGAGCTCAAAATTGAGAGGAAGTTACCCACATCCCTCAGAAATAGTGAGAAAGAGAATGAACTCAAAAGAGTTTGCAGGTACCATGCCTCTGTTTCTTGTTGTCCCTGAAGCTGTTGAAAGTCTTTGTTCCTGCTGCTGCCACCAGTCTGTTAAAAAACAAAGTTCAACTGAGGAAATTTGAAGATCTAGTTGGCCTTATTCAAAGATTCTTGAATCAGGGAGCATCCCACCTAGCAGAAAAGGTGTCCAAAGAACTGTGAAAAATGAAAGGCTTTTATAAGCATAAGGAAGCAGGACAATAAAGTTTCTAGTAAAAACTTGATTGTTTCAAACAAGGTCACCTTCCTATGAGGGATGGGATGGGTCTACAGGGTGGATTATCTCTATCGTGCTGACCAAGTAATTCCAGATTGACCAGTTAAAGGGTAGGTTCCTGGGAGAGGCTGAAACTGCAGCTAAGTTAGGTGTTAATTCTTGGTCTGCTGACATGGGACTTAGTACAGTGACTCCACCTGGGACCTCTTGTCTTTTTTCAATAGATACAGAAAGCTGGGAAGGGCATAGTTCCCACCTTTACAACAACAAAAACATAGGACAATCTAGAACTTCTCAATTTTTATTGAACCCCTTAAATATTTGAGGTTGCAAGGCAGCCAATGAACCTAAAATCTCAAAAAAGATATTTCCAAGGAGAGACAAACACTTGTTTACCTGGGGAAGATGCCACCCGACACTAGTGAGAAGAATTAGATTAAGATTCTTAATGCATCACTAAAGGCTGAACCGGGGCTGTTCAGTGCCACAGATTTAGGTGACACTGGATCTACTTAAAGGCTCTTCTCAATTTACCTCACAGTGTAGTAGCACAATGACCATGAGTGTTCTGAGGAAGGGATACTTGTAATGCTGACCATGGGTGACAAGACAGCAGCCACTGAGAGAAAGGCACAAAATCTGCCCAGATCCCTTTCCCCATCCCTTTACAGAACAAAAGCTTTGACTTCCAGGGATAGAGTTTGCTGCCCTTCTTGTACTGGTGAAACCCCATTGCAGCTGGGACAAGGGAACAGAAAAAGCCCCCAGCCCTGGTGGGTGGCAGGAATATGTTCTGGGCCCAGAACTACAACTGGGGTGGGCAGGACCACTGAAAAGACCACACCACTGAGACCCAGCAACACACTGCATGCCCGAGATAGAGTCTGAATCAAAATAGCAGAGACTTTCATCCTCCACGAGGCCAACAGGTATTGAGAGACAAGTAACAGCTCATGCAAGAACAGGCTGAGAGTGTGGGGAGATAATTTCTCTGAGGCTCAGTCCAAATGGAAGACCTAAAGCTAAAGGAGAAGACATTGATTTTTTAAAAACCCTTTGGCAAACCAGGCTCATCCTAAACACAGAATCACACTAAAGGAATTTTAAGTCTGTGGTGCACTAAAAGCAGCCACAGCAACAAGAAATCTCAAACCAAAATCAACTCCTGATTAGACTGACACACCCCCACATGAAAGGCTCAGTGCAAGGAAGGGTTTGTTTATATCAGGCATAAAATCTATGCACCTGTGTCTCTACTGGCTCATACAAATGTCAGGCTTTCAACAAAATATAAGGCATACAAAAATCAAGATAAAAGATGCATATTTCCAAGAGACAAAGAAGTTGATGTATATGACACAGATTTTGGAAGTATCAAACAAATAATTATAATAATTATGATCACTATGGTAAAAGAGCCAGTGGAAAAGTTGGAATATGCAATATTGGTGGCTAATTTCAGCAGAGATGAAAACTATCAGAATCAAATAGAAATGATAGAAATGAAAATCACCGTGACAGAGATGAAGAATACCTTCAGCAGGTTCATCACTAGACTCAACACAGCTGAGAAAGAATCCGTACAGAAGAGGACTATGGAGCAATATCAAATGGTCTAATATATATATATATATATATATATATATATATATATATATATATATAATAGGTTTCCAGAAGAAGAAGAGAGAGAATGGAGCAGGTAAAATTATTTTTTTTCAATATACGAAATTTATTGTCAAATTGGTTTCCATACAACACCCAGTGCTCATCCCAAAAAGTGCCCTCCTCAATACCCATCACACGCCCTCCCCTCCCTCCCACCCCCCATCAACCCTCAGTTTGTTCTCAGTTTTTAAGAGTCTCTTATGCTTTGGCTCTCTCCCACTCTAACCTCTTTTTTTTTTCCTTCCCCTCCTCCATGGGTTTCTGTTAAGTTTCTCAAGATCCACATAAGAGTGAAAACATATGGTATCTGTCTTTCACTGTATGGCTTATTTCACTTAGCATCACACTCTCCAGTTCCATCCACGTTGCTACAAAGGGCCATATTTCGTTCTTTCTCATTGCCATGTAGTACTCCATTGTGTATATAAACCACTATTTCTTTTTTTTTTAATTTTTTTTCAACGTTTTTTATCTTTTTTTGGGACAGAGCGAGACAGAGCATGAACGGGGGAGGGGCAGAGAGAGAAGGAGACACAGAATCGGAAACAGGCTCCAGGCTCCGAGCCATCAGCCCAGAGCCTGACGCGGGGCTCGAACTCATGGACCACGAGATCGTGACCTGGCTGAAGTCGGACGCTTAACCGACTGCGCCACCCAGGCGCCCCAATAAACCACTATTTCTTTATCCATTCATCAGTTGATGGACATTTAGGCTCTTTCCATAATTTGGCTACTGTTGAGAGTGCTGCTATAAACATTGGGGTACAAGTGCCCCTATGCATCAGTACTCCTGTATCCCTTGGGTAAATTCCTAGCAGTGCTACTGCTGGGTCATAGGGTAGGTCTATTTTTAATTTTCTGAGGAACCTCCACACTGCTTTCCAGAGTGGCTGCACCAATTTGCATTCCCACCAACAGTGCAAGAGGGTTCCTGTTTCTCCACATCCTCGCCAGCATCTATAGTCTCCTGACTTGTTCATTTTGGCCACTCTGACTGGCGTGAGATGATATCTGAGTGTGGTTTTGATTTGTATTTCCCTGATAAGGAGCGAGGTTGAGCATCTTTTCATGTGCCTGTTGGCCATCTGGATGTCTTCTTTAGAGAAGTGTCTATTCATGTTTTCTGCCCATTTCTTCACTGGGTTATTTGTTTTTCGGGTGTGGAGTTTGGTGAGCTCTTTATAGATTTTGGATACTAGCCCTTTGTCCGATGTGTCATTTGCAAATATCTTTTCCCATTCCGTTGGTTGCCTTTTAGTTTTGTTGGTTGTTTCCTTTGCTGTGCAGAAGCTTTTTATCTTCATAAGGTCCCAGTAATTCATTTTTGCTTTTAATTCCCTTGCCTTTGGGGATGTGTCGAGTAAGAGATTGCTACGGCTGAGGTCAGAGAGGTCTTTTCCTGCTTTCTCCTCTAGGGTTTTGATGGTTTCCTGTCTCATATTCAGGTCCTTTATCCATTTTGAGTTTATTTTTGTGAATGGTGTGAGAAAGTGGTCTAGTTTCAACCTTCTGCATGTTGCCGTCCAGTTCTCCCAGCACCATTTGTTAAAGAGACTGTCTTTTTTTCCACTGGATGTTCTTTACTGCTTTGTCAAAGATTAGTTGGCCATATGTTTGTGGGTCTAGTTCTGGGGTTTCTGTTCTATTCCATTGGTCTATGTGTCTGTTTTTGTGCCAATACCATGCTGTCTTGATGATTACAGCTTTGTAGTAGAGGCTAAAGTCTGGGATTGTGATGCCTCCTGCTTTGGTCTTCTTCAAAATTCCTTTGGCTATTCAGGGCCTTTTGTGGTTCCATATGAATTTTAGAATTGCTTGTTCTAGTTTCGAGAAGAATGCTGGTGCAATTTTGATTGGGATTGCATTGAATGTGTAGATAGCTTTGGGTAATATTGACATTTTGACAATATTTATTCTTCCAATCCATGAGCAGGGAATGTCTTTCCATTTCTTTATATCTTCTTCAATATCCTTCATAAGCTTTCTATAGTTTTCAGCATACAGATCTTTTACATATTTGGTTAGATTGATTCCTAGGTATTTTTCGCTTCTTGGTGCAATTGTGAATGGGATCAGTTTCTTTATTTCTCTTTCTGTTGCTTCACTGTTAGTGTATAAGAATGCAACTGATTTCTGTACATTGATTTTGTATCCTGCAACTTTCCTGAATTCATGTATCAGTTCTAGCAGACTTCTGGTGGAGTCTATCGGATTTTCCATGTATAATATCATGTCATCTGCAAAAAGCGAAAGCTTGACTTCATCTTTGCCAATTTTGATGCCTTTGATTTCCTTTTGTTTTCTGATCGCTGATGCTAGCACTTCCAACACTATGTTAAACAACAGCAGTGAGAGTGAGCATCCCTGTCGTGTTCCTGATCTCAGGGAAAAAGCTCTGAGTTTTTCCCCATTGAGGATGATGTTAGCTGTGGCCTTTTCATAAATGGCTTTTATGATGTTTAAGTATGTTTCTTCTATCCCGACTTTCTCAAGGGTTTTTATTAAGAAAGGGTGCTGGATTTTGTCAAAGGCCTTTTCTGCATCGATTGACAGGATCATATGGTTCTTATCTTTTCTTTTATTAATGTGATGCATCACGTTGATTGATTTGCAAATTTTGAACCAGCCCTGCATCCCAGGAATGAATCCCACTTGATCATGGTGAATAATTCTTTTTATATGCTGTTGAATTCGATTTGCTAGTATCTTATTGAGAATTTTTGCATCCATATTCATCAGGGATATTGGCCTGTAGTTCTCTTTTTTTACTGGGTCTCTGTCTGGTTTAGGAATCAAAGTCATACTGGCTTCATAGAATGAGTCTGGAAGTTTTCCTTCCCTTTCTATTTCTTGGAATAGCTTGAGAAGGATAGGTATTATCTCTGCTTTAAACGTCTGGTAGAACTCCCCTGGGAAGCCATCTGGTCCTGGACTCTTATTTGTTGGGAGATTTTTGATAACCGATTCAATTTCTTTGCTGGTTATGGGTCTGTTCAAGCTCTCTATTTCCTCCTGATTGAGTTTTGGAAGAGTGTGGGTGTTCAGGAATTTGTCCATTTCTTCCAGGTTGTCCAATTTGTTGGCATATAATTTTTCATAGTATTCCCTGATAATTGTTTGTATTTCTGAGGGATTGGTTGTAATAATTCCATTTTCATTCATGATTTTATCTATTTCAGTCATCTCCCTTTTCTTTTTGAGAAGCCTGGCTAGAGGTTTGTCAATTTTGTTTATTTTTTCAAAAAAATCAACTCTTGGTTTTGTTGATCTGCTCTACCGTTTTTTTAGATTCTATATTGTTTATTTCTGCTCTGATCTTTATTATTTCTCTTCTTCTGCTGGGTTTAGGCTGCCTTTGCTGTTCTGCTTCTAGTTCCTTTAGGTGTGCTGTTAGATTTTGTATTTGGGATTTTTCTTGTTTCTTGAGATAGGCCTGGATTGCGATGTATTTTCCTCTCAGGACTGCCTTTGCTGCATCCCAAAGTGTTTGGATTGTTGTATTTTCATTTTCGTTTGTTTCCATATATTTTTACATTCTTCTCTAATTGCCTGGTTGACCCACTCATTCTTTAGTAGGGTGTTCTTTAACCTCCATGCTTTTGGACGTTTTCCAGACTTTTTCCTGTGGCTGATTTCAAGCTTCATAGCATGGTGGTCTGAAAGTATGCATGGTATAATTTCAATTCTTGTATACTTATGAAGGGCTGTTTTGCGACCCAGTATATGATCTATCTTGGAGAAGGTCCCATGTGCACTCGAGAAGAAAGTATATTCTGTTGCTTTGGGATGCAGAGTTCTAAATATATCTGTCAAGTCCATCTGATCCAATGTTTCATTCAGGGCCCTTGTTTCTTTATTGACCATGTGTCTAGATGATCTATCCATTTCTGTAAGTGGAGTGTTAAAGTCCCCTGCAATTACCACATTCTTATCAATAAGGTTGCTTATGTTTGTAATTGTTTTATATATTTGGGGGCTCCGGTATTCGGTGCATACATATTTATAATTGTTAGCTCTTCCTGGTGGATAGACCCTGTAATTATTATATAATGCCCTTCTTCATCTCTTGTTACAGCCTTTAATTTAAAGTCTAGTTTGTCTGATATAAGTATGGCTACTCCAGCTTTCTTTTGGCTTCCAGTAGCATGATAAATAGTTCTCCATCCCCTCACTCTCAATCTAAAGGTGTCCTCAGGTCTAAAATGAGTCTCTTGTAGACAGCCAATAGATGGGTCTTGTTTTTTTATCCATTCTGATACCCTATGTCTTTTGGTTTGCGCATTTAATCCATTTACATTCGGTGTTATTATAGAAAGATACGGGTTTAGAGTCACTGTGATGCCTGTACGATTTATGCTTGTAGTGATGTCTCTGGGACTTTGTCTCACAGGATCCCCCTTAGGATCTCTTGTAGGGCTGGTTTAGTGGTGACAAATTCCTTCAGTTTTTGTTTGTTTGGGAAGACCTTTATCTCTCCTTCTATTCTAAATGACAGATTTGCTGCATAAAGGATTCTCGGCTGCATATTTTTTTCTGTTCAGCACATTGAAGATCTCGTGCCAATCCTTTCTGGCCTGCCAAGTTTCAAAAGAGAGATCAGTCACGAGTCTTATAGGTCTCCCTTTATATGATAAGGCACGTTTATCCCTTGCTGCTTTCAGAATTTTCTCTTTATCCTTGTATTTTGCCAGTTTCACTATGGTATGTCGTGCAGAAGATCAATTCAAGTTCCGTCTGAAGGGAGTTCTCTGTGCCTCTTGGATTTCAATGTCTTTTTCCTTTCCCAGATCCAGGAAGTTCTCAGCTATTATTTCTTCAAGTACCCCTTCAGCACCTTTCCCTCTCTCTTCCTCTTCTGGGATACCAATTATGCATATATTATTTCTTTTCAGTGTATCACTTAGTTCTCTAATTTTCCCCTCATACTCCTGGATTTTTTTATCTCTCTTTTTCTCAGCTTCCTCTTTTTCCATAACTTTATCTTCTAGTTCACCTATTCTCTCCTCTGCCTCTTCAATCCGAGCCGTCGTTGTTTCCATTTTGTTTTGCATTTCGTTTAAAGCATTTTTCAGCTCCTCCTGTCTGTTCCTTAGTCCCTTGATCTCTGTAGCAAGAGTTTCCCTGCTGTCCTCTATACTGTTTTCAAGCCCAGCGGTTAATTTTATGACTATTATTCTAAATTCACTTTCTGTTATATCATTTAAATCCTTTTTGATCAGTTCATTAGCTGTTGTTATTTCCTGGAGATTCTTCTGAGGGGAATTCTTCCGTTTGGTCATTTTGGATAGTCCCTGGAGTGGTGCGGACCTGCAGGGCACTTCCCCTGTGCTGTGGTGTGTAACTGGAGTTGGTGGGTGGAACCGCAGTCAGACCTGATGTCTGCCCCCAGCCCACCGCTGGGGCCACAGTCAGACTGGTGTGTGCCTTCTCTTCCCCTCTCCTAGGGGCAGGATTCACTGTGGGGTGGTGTGGCCCGTCTGGGCTACTTGCACACTGCCAGGCTTGTGGTGCTGGGGATCTGGCGTATTAGGTGGGGTGGGTAGGCAAGGTGCATGGGGGCAGGAGGGGCAGGCTTAGCTCGCTTCTCCTTAGGTGATCCACTTCAGGAGGGGCCGTGTGGCAGGGGGAGGGAGTCAGACCCGCTGCCGGAGTGGTGGCTCCGCAGAAGCACAGCGTTGGGTGTTTGGGCAGAGCAAGCAAGTTCCCTGGCAGGAACTGGTTCCCTTTGGGATTTTGGCTGAGGGATGGGCGAGGGAGATGGCGCTGGCGAGTGCCTTTGTTCCCCGCCATACAGCTCTGTTGTCCCGGGGCTCAGCAACTCTCTCTCCCTTTGTCCTCCAGCTTTCCCGCTTTCCAAGCAGAGCTGTTAATTTATGACTGCCCAGATGCTAAGTCGTGCTTGCTGTCAGAACACACTCCATCCGGCCCCTCTGCTTTTGCCAGCCAGACTCGGGGGCTCTGCTTGGCCAGTGGGCTGCCCCTCCCCCCGGCTCCCTCCCGCCAGTCCATGCAGCGTGCTCCGCCTCTCTACCCTTCCTACCCTCTTCCGTGGGCCTCTCATCTGCGCTTGGCTCCGGAGACTCCATTCTGCTAGTCTTCTGGTGGTTTTCTGGGTTAGTTAGGCAGTTGTAGGTGGAATCTAAGTGATCAGCAGGATGCGCGGTGAGCCCAGAGTCCTCCTACGCCGCCATCTTCCTGAACCTCGGTAAAATTATTTTTTAATAAAAGGCTGAGAATCTTCCTAAATAAATGACAGACACCAAATCACAAATTTAACAAGCTTTACCAAGTAAGATAAGTACCAACACACACATACACACACATGTGCACCCACACACCCCTAGGTATATCATATTCAAACCATTAAAAATCAAAGGCAAGGAGACTACCTTGAAGGTAGCCAGAGGGAAAATGTCATATTATATACAGAAGAATGAAGATTACAAGGGACTTCTTATCAGGAAACTATACAAACCAAAAGATAACAAGGTGACATCTTTTAAAGTTTTGTGTATAAGTCACAGGTTGACACTACACACAAAATAAATTTAAGATGGATTATAATTCTAAATATGAAATGCAAACAATAAATTTTCTGAAAGGATATCATCTTAACCTTGGAGTGAGCAAAGATTTCTTAAACATTATACAAACATTTTAACCACAAAAGATAAAAATGATAAAACGCATTTAAATTAGGAGCTTCCATTCAGTGTCAGGACTAGAGTCAGTTAAGGGAGGCATACACCTTGTGAACAAAGTATAATGGAGGGGGAAAACACTCAGTCATCCAGATGATTAATATATATTAATGCAATACATATTTTTAAAGTTTATTTTGAGAGAGAGAGAGAGAGCAGGGAAAGGGCAGAGAGAGAGGGAGAGAGGGAGAATGTCTAGCAGGCTCTGCACTGTCAGCACAGAGTCCAATGCAGGGCTTGAACTCACAAACCATGAGATCATGACCTGAGCCAAAATCAAGAGTCAGATGCTTAACTGACTGAGCCACTCACATGCCCCAAATGCAATATTTATTTTTAAAACTCAGAATTAATGCAAAGAGTCTGTGATAGACAAATCATCAAAATTTTTAGATAAAAACAGGATCTGAGTGGATTTCTGATTTCCAGTTACACATGGAAGGAGTTTGGAAGTTGCCACCCCATCCTAAAAATAAATAAAATCCCGAACATATTGAACAATCAACAAATCTTGCATGAAGAAGAGAATTGAGGACACAGGGGAAAATGCTGCCCCCAAATTGGAGAGACAGGTGAATACAGGGAGTCACATATTCCTGGAGCAGAGACTCGAGCAGAAACTATCATGGGAACCAGTGCCAGGTAGGAAAACCAGAACTGTAATTGATTAATTACCAGAGGCTCAGTGTGGACAAGTCTGAGTTAAAAACTCCAGGGATATCCAGTCACGGAAAGGCCCCACAATATTGTGAAACTTACCACCAGGAGTTTGACCAGGTTCTCACAGAAAATATCGGGGCGCCTGGGTGGCGCAGTCGGTTAAGCGTCCGACTTCAGCCAGGTCACGATCTCGCGCTCCGTGAGTTCGAGCCCCGCGTCAGGCTCTGGGCTGATGGCTCAGAGCCTGGAGCCTGTTTCTGATTCTGTGTCTCCCTCTCTCTCTGCCCCTCCCCCGTTCATGTTCTGTCTCTCTCTGTCCCAAAAATAAATAAACGTTGAGAAAGTATCAAAGTAATATCCCTTTGCGCCTCAGGCAGGAAGAGGGAAAATTGGAGCATTTTGAAAGAACCCAGAGCATTCTATTCTTCTTGACAAGTCCTACCCTCAAGAGAAAGTTGTTAACTGGAGCTTAACCTCCTGGGATATTATCAGAGTGTAATGATCCAGGGGAAGGGAAATACCCAAATCCAGCCCACTCTAGCCATCTCCCACCTAAAGAGAGAGAGGGAAAAAAAAAAACCTGAGAAACACTTGTGAAGTTCACAGTCTAGAAGCACAGGCTCCCTTAAAGACTAGGATTTAATCATAGGACTATAGAAAACTACTACCACTACCACCCCCCCACACACACACAGTTTACCACCACATTACTAAAGACCTCTTTATAGAAGTTCCTTTTACCTGATACATAATATCTAGCTATCAAGAACAAATTACAAAGAATACTAAAAGGCAAGATACACAATTTGAAAAGACAAAGTAAGCATCAGAATAAGATATAGTGGGGACATTGAAATTATCAAACTGGGAATTTAAAATAACTATGATTAGTATGCTAAGGCCCTAATGAATAAAGTGGACTGCATGCAAGAACAGATGAGTAGTAGAAGCAGAGTAATGAAAATCCTGAGAAATAACCAAAAATAAATGTTAGAGATTTAAAAAAACATTATAACAGAAATGAAGAATGCCTTTGACAGGCTCATTAGTAGACTTAACATGGCTGAGGAAATAATTTCTGATCTTAAATATATATCAATAGAAACCTCCCAACCATGAAAAACAAAGAGAACACTTAAAAAAAAAAAGAATATCCAAGGGATGAAATGTGTAACATACATGTAATAAGAATACCAGAAAGGAACAGAAGTAGTGATTGAAATAATAGCTGATAATTTCCCCAAGTTAATGTCAGACACCAAACCACAGATCCAGGAATCTCAGAGAACATCAGGTAAGATAATACCAGAAAAACTACATCTAGGCATATAATTTTCAAACCACAGAAAATCAAAGATAAAGAAAAAATCCAGAAGAAAGACAGATGAGGAAAAAACAATCAAAATCTCACCTGTAGAGAAACAAAGATAAGAATTATATCCAACTTCTCCCCAGAAACCATGCAAGCAAGAAGAGAGTGGAATAGAGTAATTAAGCCATTGCAAGGAAGAAAAACCACCAGCCTAGAATCTGTACCATGAGAAAACATTCTTCAAAAGTAAAAGAGAAATAGACTTTCTCAGACAGACAAAAATTAATGGAGCTTTTCGTCAGTGGACGTGCCTTGCAGTAAGTGTCAAGAGTTTTTTAGAGAGAAGGAAAATAATATATCAGAAACTTGGATATATGTAAGAAAGGAAGAACACTGAAGAAGGAGTAAATGAGGTAAAATAAAAGCTTGCTATTTTTCTTATTCTTAATCTAACAGATAACAATTTATTCAAAATAATAACAGTGTATCCAACTATGTATGCTTATGTATATATCATACATGTATATATATATAATATATATAGTATATATTATCTGTATATGCTGATGTATGCTTGTATGTAAGTGAAATGAATGACAGCAATGATAGAAAGGATGGGAGGGAAGAATTAAGATTATTTTGTCATTATAAGGTACCTGTAAAGCAGTGTTGTGTTATTTGAAAGAAGCCTTGGATTAGTTGTAAATGTGTGCTGCAAACTCTAGGGCAACCACTAAAAAAGGTAAAAAGAAAAGAAAGAAATATATAACAGATATGTTAAGGAGAGAAAATAGAATCATCTAAAATGCTTGATTAAAACCACAAAAGGCACAAAAAGAGTGGAAGATGAAAATAGGAACAAAGAACATGGGTAATAAATAGAAAACAGTAACAAGTACAGTAGAGATTAATCGAACTATATCAATAATCACTTTGAATGCCAGTGGTCTAAATGTATCATCAGACAGAGATTGTCAGAGCATATCAAAAAAGAAGACCCAACTAAATGTTGTCTATAAGAAACCCACTTTTAGTATAAAGACACATAGAAATTAAAAGTAAATAAATAGAGAAAAATACACCATGCTAACACTAATCAAAAAGCAGTAGTAGCTATACTAATTTCAGACACACCATATAACAATAGAGATCAATCATCCAAAAAGACATAATAATCCTTAATGTGTATGTACCTAATAACAGCATCAAAATACACAAGACAAAGTGATAGAACTGCAGGGAGAAAAAGATGAATCTACTGTTAGAGTTAAAGACTTCAGCATCCCTCTATCAAAAATGGACAGATACAGCACACAGAAAATCAGTAAGGACATACTTGAATTTAACAATATTATCAATCAATGGAATATGATGGACATCTAAAGACTACTTCATCTAAAAACGGCAATATACACATTCTTCTCAAGTTCATATGGAACACTTGCCATGACAGATCACATTCTGTGTCACGAAACACACCTTGACAAATTTAACAGAATAGAAATCATACATTATCTGTTTTCATACCACAATGAGATCAACTAGAAATCAGTAATAGAGAGAGAGGAGTCAACATGACAGAGAAGTAGGGGGACTCGAAGTTCCCTCATCCCTCAAACACAGCAGGATTGAAGACAGAAGACTGGGAATTCCAGGAATCCAGGCTACAGAGTGATAGAAACATCTCTAGGAGTACACGGGGACAACTCAGCCGTCCATAGGTGCATGATTGCGAATTGGGAGAGATAAAATGGGTAGCATAGGTATGGAGGGGAGGGATCCCCTTTTGTGGAGAGACAAAAGGAATAGAAAGAGAGGATGTGGAAGTGTATGGTTGGATTCAGACTAGAGAAAACTTCTCTGGACCACGGACCGAAGAACAGAAAAAAAAGAGGAAAAAACAATTTCTAACTTGATCCAGGGTTGTGGGCCTTCTCCAGACTGGGGACTGCTACTCTGTGCACCAGGGGAGGAGGGGAGCCAGCCCTGGGCTTGGTAGCGAGCTCAGAGGTGCAGAGAGAATAGTCCCCTCCCTTGAGTGCTGCAGGAAGAAGGTATATAGCCGTTCCAAGGACAAAAGACCCTGCAGGTGCACACCAGCCTGAGGCCTTTTGTTGGCTGGCTGGGCAGAGTGGCACTTCCCCAGAACTGGGGTGGATGGAACGCCAACCTTTAAGACATTGGCGTTTGAATCCCAGCTGAGCTTCTGGGAGATTCAGGCGATTGTGGAGCAGGACAACCTGGCCTGTTCGCACCCCCGTGGCACTTGAGGATGGCCTGAACAGAGTGGTCTGGGACACCTGGTCAGGGGAGGAGAGACTGGGGTATTGCTGTTTTTCTCCCCATCACCAACAATGTGGGGCTTCAGGATGCGGATAATGGGCCCACAGTGGAGGCGGGACATGCCTACACCAAAGCACAACCCTCCATACCTGGTTACTGCATATTTACTGGAGCAAGATTGACACTGACTGAACTTATTTTACATATTTTAATATATGTTTTATATATTTTTATTATATTAATATATTATATATTATATTAATATATATATAATTTTTTCTCTCTTTTCTTCCTCTTATTTCTTCCCTTCTCTATTCTGGTTGTTGGTTTGTTTAAGCAGACATTTTAATTTATTCTTTTAACACCTTTTCTGTATCTCCTTCTTTATTTTCATCTCTCTCTCTCTCTCTGGGTTAAGCTGTGTACTTTCTCTGATTCTCTGTCGGGTCAACTTTTTTTTTTTTTTCTTTTCTTTTTACTCACCCCGTAATTTCTCTCTTTGTATGGGATATGGCTTCTTCCACTACCACCACCCTTTTTAAATTTTTTTCCAGGTTTACTTCAACAAAAAAATCAAAGCACACCTGGTGGAAGGTCCAAACTACCACTTTGAGTAAGGAGATAAAGTAACCAGAGTCACAACAGAGAGCATGCAGCACACTCCAAAAACACCTCCTGAAGGGCTAGGCCCTGGACAGCGTTTGACCCCTTTTTAATATAATGCTCTCGGGTGCAGGTCACATAACAAGCTGTTAAAACACATTAAAGACAGGGGCGCCTGGGTGGCGCAGTCGGTTAAGCGTCCGACTTCAGCCAGGTCACGATCTCGCGGTCCGGGAGTTCAAGCCCCGCGTCAGGCTCTGGGCTGATGGCTCAGAGCCTGGAGCCTGTTTCCAATTCTGTGTCTCCCTCTCTCTCTCTGCCCCTCCCCCATTCATGCTCTGTCTCTCTCTGTCCCAAAAATAAATAAACGTTGAAAAAAAATTAAAAAAAAAACACATTAAAGACAGAAAACTAGACAAAATTATGAAATGGAAGGATTCTCCTCAAAAGAAATTCCAGGAATAAATGACAGCTATAAAATTGCTCAAAATCAGATGTAAACAATATATCTGATCAAGAACTTAGAATAATAGTCATAAGATTAAGACCTAGGCTTGAAAAAAAGCATAGAAGACAGCAAAGAATATTGCTGCAGAGATCAAGGAAGTAATAGTCACAATGAATTAAGAAATGTTGTAAATGAGGTGCAAAATAAACTAGATACAGTGAGAGTGAGAATTGAAGAGGCAGAGAGGATAATAAGTGAAATAGAAGACAAAATTATGGAAAATGATGAAGCTGAGTACAAGAGAGATAAGAAAATGTTAGATCACAAGGGGAGAATTAGAGAACTGATTCAATGAATGAATTATTATGTATCATAGGAGTGATAATATCTATATCATAGGAGTTCCAGAAGAAGAGAGAAAGGGGCAGAAGGTTTACTTCAACAAAAAATATAGCTGAGAACTTTCACAATCTGGGGAAGGAAGCAGACATCCAAATCCAGGAGGTACAGAGAACTCCCTTCAGATTCAACATGAATAGGTCATCACCACAGCATAGTATAGTGAAACTGGCAAAATACAAAATTAAAGAGAGAATTCTTAAAGCAGCTAGGGAAAAATGGGCCTTAACCTACAAGGGTAGACACATAAGGGTAGTAGCAGGCCTGTCCACTGACACTTAGCAGGCCAGAAGGGAGTGGAAGGAAATATTCAATGTGCTGAATAGGAAAAATATGCAGCCAAGAATCCTTTATCCAGCAAGGCTGTCATTCAGTATAGAGGGAGAGATAAAGGCTTTCCCAGAGAAACAAAAACTGAAGGAGTTCATGACCACTAAACCATCCCTGAAAGAGATCCTAAGGGGGAGTCTGTGAGTGGAATACTGCAAAGACTACAAAGGACCAGAAACACCATCACAAGCATGAAATCTACAGATAACACAGTAGCATTAAATCCATATCTTTCAGGGGTACCTGGGTGGCTCAATTGGTTAAACATCCAACTTTGGATCATGTCATGATCTCATGGTTTGTGGGTTTGAGGTCTGCATCGGGCTCTATGCTGACAGCTCAGAGCCTGGAGGCTGCTTCAGATTCTGTATCTCTCTCTCTCTCTGCCCCTCCCTTGCTCATGCTCTCTCTCTCTCTCTCTCTCTCTCTCTCTCTCTCTCAAAAATAAACAAACCTTAAAAAATTTTAAATTCATACCTTTCAATAATAACTCTGAATTAGGACTAAATGCCCCAATAAAAAGATATAGGGTATCAGAATGGATTAAAAACCAGGATCCATCTATATGCTATCCACAAGAGACTAATTTCAG
The DNA here is from genome assembly GCF_018350175.1 of Felis catus. Taxonomy (NCBI): domain Eukaryota; kingdom Metazoa; phylum Chordata; class Mammalia; order Carnivora; family Felidae; genus Felis; species Felis catus. Next base: position 51,587,803 of record NC_058370.1, read on the forward strand.
ACCTGAGAACCTTAAGATTGAAAGGGGTTGGAGATCCATCAATCATTCTACTGGAAGTCAAAAGAAAGCTGGAGTAGCTATACTTACATCAGACAAACTAGATTTTAAACTAAAGGCTGTAGCAAGAGAAAATGAAGGGCATTACATCATAATTACAGAGTCTATCCATCAAGAAGAGCTAACAATTGTAAATATTTATGCCCCCCAACTTGAAACACCCAAATATATAAATCAATTAATCATAAACATAAGCAATCTTATTGATAAGGATATGGTAATTGCAGGGGACATTTTTTAAATTTTTTAAATGTTTATTTTTTAGAGAGAGAGAGAGACAGAGACAGAGTGCAAGTGGGAGAGGGGCAGAGAGAGGAGACACAGAATCTGAAGCAGGCTCCAGGCTCTGAGCTGTCAGCGCAGAGCCCAACACAGGGCTTGAACCCATGAACTGTGAGATCATGACCTGAGCTGAAGTCCAGTGCTTAACTAACTGAGCCACCCAGGCACCCCTGCAGGGCACTTTAATACTCCACTTAAAACAATGGACAGATCATCTAGACAGAAAATCAATAAAGAAACAGTGGCCCTGAATGATACATTGGACCAGATGGACTTGACAGATATATTCAGAACTTCTCAACCAAAAGCATCAGTATACACATTCTTCTCAAGTGCACATGGAACATTCTCCAAGTTAGATCACATACTGGGTCACAAAACAGCCCTCAATAAATATAAAAGAATTGAGATCATACCATACATATTTTTAGATGACAATGCTATCAAACTTAAAATCAACCACAAGAAAAAATTTGGAAATCCTCCAAATGCATGGAGGTTAAAGAACATCCTACTAAAGAATGAATGGATAAATTAAAAAAATTTATGGAAGCAAATGAAAATGAAAACATGACAGTCCAAACACTTTGGGATGCAGCAAAGGCAGTCCTAAGAGGAAAATACATTGCAATCCAGTCCTATCTCAAGAAACAAGAAAAATCCCAAATACAAAATCTAACAGCACACCTAAAGGAATTAGAAGCAGAACAGCAAAGAAACCCCAAGGCCAGCAAAAGAAGAGAAATAATAAAGACTAGAGCAGAAATAAACTATATAGAATTAAAAAAACGCAGCAGAACACATCAATCTAAGAGCTATTTTTTGAAAAAATAAACAAAATTGATAAAACTCTAGCCAGACTTCTCAAAAAGAAAAGAGAGAGGACCCAAATAGATAAAATCATGAATGAAATTGGACTTATCACAACGAATCCCTCAGAAATACAACTATTGGGGCACCTGGGTGGCTCAGTCGGTTGAGTGTCCGACTTTGGCTCAGGTCATGATCTCACAGTCCATGAGATCGAGCCCATGTTGGGACTCTGTGTTGACAGCTCAGAGCCCAGAGCCCACTTTGGATTCTGTGTCTCCCTCTCCCTCTCTCTCTGCACCTCTCCTGCTCGCACTATGTCTGCCTCTTCTCTCTCAAAAATAAACATTAAAATTTTTTTAAAAGAAATACAAACAACTATCAGAGAATAGTATGAAAAATTGTATGCCAACAAACTGGACAACCTGGAAGAAATAGACAAATTCCTAGACACCCACACACTACCAAAACAAATGGGAAGAAATAGAAGATTTGAACGACACATAACCAGCAAAGAAATTGAATCAGTTACCAAAAATCTCCCAACAAATAAGAGTCCTGAGACAGATGGCTTCCCAGGAGAATTCTACCAGACATTTAAATCAGAGTTAATACCTATCCTACTCAAGTTGTTCCAAAAGATAGAAATGGAAGGAAAGCTTCCAGACTCAAGACAACATTACCTTGATTCCCAAACCAGTCAGAGATCCCAGTAAAAAGGAGAATTGTAGGCCAATATCTCTGATGAACACGGATGCAAAAATTCTCAACAAGATAGAGCAAATTGAATTCAACAGTATATTAAAAGAATTTTTCACCATGATCAAGTGGCATCCATTCCTGGGCTGCAGGGCTGGTTCAATATTCTCAAATCAATCAATATGATACATCACATTAATAGAAGAAAGGATAAGAACCATATGATCCTGTCAATAGATGCAGAAAAAGAATTTGACAAAATGCATCATCCTTTCTTAATAAAAACCCTCAAGACAGGATAGAAAAAACACACCTTAACATCATAAGAGCCATGTATGAAAAGCCCACAGCTAATATCATCCTCAATGGGGAAAAACTGAGAGCGTTCCTCCTGAGATCAGTGACACTACAGAGATACCCACTCTCACCACTGTCATTTTAACATAATGTTGGAAGTTCTAGCCTCAGCAATCAGACAACAAAATAAAAAGGCATCCAAATTGGTAAAGAAGTAAAACTTTCACTTTTCACAGATGACATGATACTCTATATGGAAAACCTGAAAGATTACACCAAAATCCTGCTAGAACTGATCCATGAATTCAGAAATGTTGCAGGATATATAATCAATGTACAGAAATCATTTGCATTTCTATGTACCATTAATGAAGCAACAGAAAGAGAAATCAAAAAATTAATTCCATTTATAATTGCACCAAGAACCACAAAATACCTATGAATAAACCTAACTAAAGAGGTAAAAGATCTGTATGCTGAAAACTATAGTTTCCTTGAAAACAAGGAAATTGAAGAAGACACAAAGAAATGGAAAACATTCCATGCTCATGGATTGGAAGAACAAATATTGTTAAAATGTCAATACTACCCAAAGCAATCTACACATTCAATGCAATCCCAATAAAAATTACACCAGAGCTAGAACAAACAATCCTAAAATTTATAGGAACCACAAAAGACCCTGAAAAGCCAAAGTAATGTTAAAAAGAACATCAAAGCAGGAGGCATCACAATCCCAGACATTAGCCTCTACTACAAACCTGTAATAATCATGACAATGTGGTATTGACACAAAAACAGACACATAGACCAATGGAATAGAATAGAGAACCCAGAAATGGACCCACAAATGTATGGCCAACTAACCTCTGAAAAAGCAGGAAAGAGTATCCAATGGAAAAAAGGCAGTCTTTTTAGCAAATGGTGCTGGGAGAACTAGACAGTGACATGAAGAAGAATGAAACTGGACCACCTTCTCACACCATACATGAAAATAAATAAACTCAAAATGGATGAAAGACCTAAATGTGAGACAGGAAACCATCAAAACCCTAGAAGAGAAAATAGGCAACAACCTCTTTGACCTCACCACAGCCACTTCGTACTCAACATGTCTCTGAAGGAAAGGGAAATAAAAGCAAAAATGAACTATTGGAACCTCACCAAGATAAAAAGCTTCTTCACTGCAAAAGAAACAATCAACAAAACTAAAAAGCAACCAATGGAATGGGAGAAGACGTTTGCAAATGAGATACCAGATAAAGTGGTAGTATCCAAAATCTATAAAGAATTTGCCAAACTCAACACCCAAAAAAAAAATAATCTGGTGAAGAAATGGGCAGAGGACATGAATAGATACTTTTCCAAAGAAGACATCCAGATGGCTAACAGACACATGAAAAGATGCTCAACATCACTCATCATCAGGGGAATACACATCCAAATTACATTGAGATATCACCTCACACTGGTCAGAGTGACTAAAATTAACAACTCAGGCAACAACAGATGTGGGCAAGGATGTGGAGAAATGGGAACCCTCTTGCACTGTTGGTGGGAATGCAAACTGGTGCAGCCATTCTGTAAAACAGTGTGGAGTTTCCTCAAAAAATTAAAAACAGAATTACCCTATGACCCAGCAATAGCATTACTAGGAATTTATCCAAAGGATAAAGAAGTGCTGATCCATAGGGGCATATGTACCCCAATGTTTATAGCAGTGCTATCAACAGTAGCCAAATTATGGAAAGAGCCCAAATGTCCATCAACTGATGAATGGATAAAGAAGATGTAGTTTATATATACAATGGAATACAACTTGGCAATGAGAAAGAATGAAATCTTGCCATTTGCAACAACATGGATGGAACTGGAGGGTATTATGCTAAGTGAAATAAGTCAGTCAGAGAAAGACAGGTATCATATGTTTTCATTCGTGTGGAATTTCAGAAACTTAACAGAAGATCATGGGGGAAGGGAAAAGGAAAAAATAGTTTCAAACAGAGAGGGAGGCAAACAATAAGAGACTCTTAAATACAGAGAACAAGCTGAGGGTTGATGGGGGAGGGTAGGGGAGTGGAGAAAATGGGTGATGGGCATTGAGGAAGGCACTTGTTGGGATGAGCACCAGGTGTTGTATGTAAGCAATGAATCATATGATTCTACTCTCAAAGCCTAGAACACCCTGTATACACTGCACGTTAGCTAACTTGACAATAAATTATATTTAAAAAATAAAATAAAAAATAAAAAACCTTTCAAAAATATGAATAAATAAATAAACTTAAAAAAAAGAAATCAATAACAGGAAGATAGCTGCAAAATCCCCAAATGCATAGATTAAACTACTCCACTTCAAGACTTACTATAGAGCTACAGTAAGTAATAGTGTGGTATTGGTGAAAGAATAGACAAATAGATCAATGAAATGGAAGAGACAGCCCAGAAATAGACCCATATGAATATAGTCAACTGATCTTTGACAGAGGAGAAAAGTCAATTCAATGGAAAAGAAAGATATGAACAGCCCCAACAAGTGTGCAGAGTGGCAAGTGAAGAATGCATTTCCCAGAACAGTGGAGTGGTGACAAGACCTGACACTTAAATCTTTGCTGCTCACAGGTGTTTTCTCCAACAGCATCACTGACATCGCCTGGCAGGCATCTGATGAAATCAAGGGTCTCCATCCTGGGAAATGCAGGAACAGAATCTGCACTTTACCTAGGTCACAGCAGAACCACTCAGTGTTCACAGAAGGCTGAGAAGCCAGAGACTGGCTTCAGCTGATCCTGACTCAGTGGGTCCCAGGGTCCATCACCTTCCAACATGGGGCCTCTGGCAAGTTTCCAACCTGGGCTTTGTCTATAAAATAGAATGACATCCTGCCTCCCAGAGGTGTTTGGAGAATTAAATGAGATCACATATTTAAAACAACTTTGCACAGCATCTTCCTGCATCTGAGAGTTCAGGAACCCTGTCAACAGTAGGAATGAACAACTGTGTTTAAAATTAAAATTTAAAACAGATACTTGCACATCCATGTTTGTAGCAGCATTATTCACAATAACCAAAGAATGGATGCACTCAAGTGTCCATTGACAGATGAATGGATAAACAAAATGTGATATATGCATACAATGGAATATTATTCAGCCTTAAAAAGAGAGGAAATTCTGATATGTGCTACAGCATGGGTGAACCTCGAGGACATGTACTAAGTGAAATAAGCCAGACACAAAAGGACAAACACTGTGTGATTCCACTTATACTTGGTAGTAGGGTTCGTCAAATTCAGATACTGGCTGCCAGGGGCTGGGTAGAGAAAGGAATGGAGAATTAGTGTTTGATGGGTATAGAGTTTCAGTTCAGGATGATGAGAAGGTCTGGGAGATGGATGGTGGTGATGGTTCCACCACAATGTGAATGTACTTAATGCCACTGAACTTTACACAAGAATGGGTTAAAAATAGTAAATTTTGTTATGTGTGCTTTACCACAATAAAAAAAAAAATGATGATCTGATCACTGACATGCCTACACTGTGGAGTGCAAAGCCAGGAGCAGAGCTGTTCAGCCCCAGGACCAGAACAGCTCTTCTCAGCTGAACTGGGGCTGCCTGAGGCAGCAAGGTCCTTCCTGGCAGTGAATGTCCTCTTTCTCCCGCCCACAGTCATGCCTGAGTTCACTGTGGTTCAGATGCTCCCACTGGACCATCTCAGCTGATGGAGATGCTACCACAGTTCTGAGGACAGTCAGAGACAGAGCTTCTGTCTAGTGGGAAACACTTGGAAAATCCCTGAATCCACCTTTTCCCCTTTTAAAATTGAGGACATTTTTTGGCCTTGAGCTATGTGGATTCTCTTATTCTTTTGAATGTCTTTACCCACCTGGCATGAGGCAGATGTGTGTGTTGTTTAACAAGACCCCAGGTGGTTGTTACATGCTCCCCAAGTGAAAACAACTACTTTATTATTGCCCAGAGGTGGCTGGCTCTGGTTCACGTATTGTCACTGGCAAATTTCTCCCAGAATGCTGGACTCTAACTTGCCTAGATCTGTAAAGGTAAATTTGCTCTGCAACTATCTTCTCTTCTACTTTAGGCTTCAATTTCCTCTCTAACAGTGACCCTTCTGTCTTTCATCATTTGGATATCAAGCCCCTGGATAAAGAAAGCTAACAAAACATGGGCAGGGTCCTGTTGTGTTCATACTGCTGTCTTCTGATGAGGAGCAGTGGGTCTTAGACATTCCTCCTCATCCTAAGAATGAGGGGAGCCTTGTATTTTCCTGAACAGTTATACAAGCCTCTGTTCATTCTAACCTTGAATCCCCCTGGCATGATTCTGATAAAATCTGGGTCACTCCACCGCCCCTCACCTCTGCAGGAAGCAGAAATGATAAGCCACACTCTTTTTAGACTCCCCCAGGGACAGCAATGTCACAGACAACCTCAGCCTGGTCTCAGGCCAACTCCTCTTGTAGAAAGCTCTAGGAATTTGAGGCACTAGGAGCTCTGCTCTGTCTGGTTTTTTATATCAATAACATCCCTTGCCTAAAGCAACAACATCTGTCTTGTGTTTCTCTGAAAGATTCACAGCTGCTATCAGGAAACTCAGTGAGTGCCACTGGCTTTGCAGGTGCCATTTTTCATTTTAAAGTATATCTTAGTTCTTCAGTCACCACATTTTTGCCACCCTCTGACCAATGTGAAGGCTTTCCTCAATGCTTTTAAGGTATCAACATCCCAGATGAGTTTGGTTGATATCAACCTGAAGTTAATTAGAACTCTAAAGAAATAAGGGCACACTGGCACCTAGCTAGTTCATAGTGTCCTCCATCAGAGAAAGAAGGAGAGTCTTTATGGGGTGACAGAAAAAGCCACAGGTTGGAACTTACTGGGGAGCAAAGCTGTACCAGGAACTTTACTACTAAAGGTCCACAAAGATCCACTTTGCAATCAGTCTGCAGTAGTTCTAGGCCACCTGGAGGGGAAGGAAGTGTGGCACAAAGCGTTAAGATCAGTGGAAAAAAAAGGTAAAACATGACATCACTGCAAACCACTAATCTTGCCAGTACTTTTGCTGTGAGGCTGAATTATCTACTGGACAAGGGTGGGGTTTTGGTTTGGGGTTTGGTTTTGGGGAGTGCGCAATAGTAGGCAGGAAAGAAAGAACACTGAGGAAATTGAAAATATTTTGGGAAAACTGCTGAGGAAGGGAGGCAGTGAGGCTGGTGAAAAGGAACGCCATGGTGAGCAGTGCTGATAGGAGAGTACAATGATTCAGCCACGATGGAAAACAGTAGGGCACTTCCTCAAAATATGCAACATAAATTACCAAATGATCCAGCAAATCCACTCCTGGGTATATACCCAAAATAACTGACGGCAGGATCTTGAAAATGTAATTATATACCCATGTTTGTACCAGCATTGTTCACAAGAGCCAAAAGATGGAAGCAACTCCTGTGTCCACTGATGGATGAATGGATAAACAAAACGTGATACACAAACACAATGGAATATTATTCAGCCTTGACAAGGGAGGAAGTCCCGACACATGCTACAACGTGGATGAAACTTGAGGACATGTACTAAGTGAAATAAGCCAGACACAAAAGGAAAAACACTGTATGATTCCACTTATAACGAAGTCCCTAGAGTTGTCACATTTCTAGAGACAGTAGAATGGTGGTTGTCAGGGACTGGGGATGAAAGTTAGTGGATGATGAGTACAGTTTCTGGTCGGATGATGAAAATAAGTTCTGGAGATGTGGTGGTGAAGATTGCATAGCAATATGAACTATATTCTTAAAAATGGTGAAAATGAGAAATTGTACATTATGTTTGTTTTATCAAAAGAAAACATTAATTTTATAAAGGACAGCCATGGAGCACTGGCAGCTGACTAAGGTTGGGAGTCATCAGCTCAGTTCAGATCTGATATCTGAAAAGAAATCTGAAGGCCTGTGCCCCTTGACAGGTGCAGCAGTCCTCCCCCAACTCACTCGTCTGTGCCTCCAGCTGTGTTCTATCCTCTGGGTGACACTCCAGTGGCTGAGTGGCCTGCAGTCCCAGTGCCTTTCAGTTTTCCTTGTCTTTGCTTTGTTCATGCTCTCCTCTCTGCCTGGAATTTCTGCCTGCTATGCAGACAATTCCCAGTCCTTTGCAATCCCCTTCTCGAGGAAGCCTCCCCCTTTAGCCCACTTGGGCCCAATCTGTATCTTGGCTGTGTCTACACCTGAAGGTTTGGGGTGTGTGTGTGTGTGTGTATTTGTCTCCCCTTGCATGAATTCAGGGGCAGGGCCTTATCCATCTTTGTACGCCTGGCACAAAGCACAGTAATAGTTCCACTGATACTTAGTGAGTGAACAATGAAATTACAAATGAGTAAAAATTCTCATTTCCAAATGAGTAAATTTAGACCCTTATGCACATCTATTTCTATTTCTTTCTCTTCCTACCCTCCTCCATGTGGGATGTATGATATGAGAGGCAAATCTGTTCCTTCTTCCCTATGACATTGTCGCTAAATCCTTCATTCCTCACTAATGCCTGTTGTGTGATTGGATCATCTGATCTCTGTGTTATATGGTTATACTAGAAACTCACTCTTCTCTGGGTATTTAGGAAGGTCATTCACCCCTGTTTACCCAAGACAGTCCAGTTTTAGCTTGTTGCTCCATGCTTATTGTTAATAGCACCACCTTTAACTCTCAAAAGGGTCCTAGTTTAGGTAATAAATTACATGGACACCCTACCACCATGTTGTCTAGCTTCATGCCATTGTGCCTCACTTCTTGATGAAGACTTCCCACCTCATTCACCCCTTAATTACCTCTGTAGTAAAGACAATATCCTCAAGGCTCAATTCACAGGTCATCATATCAGTCATGATTTTTAGTCCAAACAGAAGAATCCACTCTGTCCAGAGTCAAAGTAGAAAAATAATTCATTAAAGGGTTTCACACTGCTTTCAAATCTCCAGTAGGGCCAGACATACAGACCCTGAAGTTGGACAGCCAAGGATAATATCAACCATACCTGCTTCCTCCATCAGCAAAAATAATAAATAAATAATAAATAAATAAATATAAATAAATAATAAAAAATCACCGCAGCCAACACCTCTCAACACCTCTAAGACTTGCGGTTTCATTACAGGAGCTCTTCCTGGTCAACTCCAGAGAACTGATACCTCAGCCACCAGACTTGCAGAACAACAGTCAGAATGGGAATGCTTATGTAGATCTTATCATGTGCCAAGCATGGTTGTAAGTGCTTTCCGTGTATCCATGTAGTAGCTGATAACTCCTATGAGGTAGTGCTATTATTCCCATTCCATGACTGGAGAAACTGAGACATGGAGAGGTAAGGTAACTCTGACCCCACACTTCCTCCCTCTGGAAGATAGATGTCCCTGCCTGCAGCCCCCTCCTCATGTGGCTCACTTCTGAATCCGAGTTCAAGTCTCAATCTATATCTCATGGTCAGAACCTAGTCAGTCACTTCCCAGTACCTGCAGGAAGGTCTGCAGTTGCAAGACTTCAGGAAGATGGGACTCAGAATGAAGTGAGAGCACTCAAAGATGTTGGCAAAGGATGATTGTCAAATACTATCGTCACTTCTGTGATTCGTTCTTCAGCATCCCCAGCCTTGGTCGACACTGACCTTATACCAAAACAAGCTGACCCTCTACCTCAGACCCTGCACTTTGGAGTAACTTTCTCAAAATTTTCTGAGTCCCCTCTGGTGGCTGGGACCAGCTGTTCCATCTGGATATGTCACCCTGAGCCTAAGCCAAGACCCTTTGGGTGCTCTGCCTACCCTATGTGTGTGATTGACCAGATGCCCTGAGTATCCAGAACTGAGTGTCCAGTGCCAGGATGCATTCAGGGGAGTCTGGCCAGAGTGTGTTCCCTCTGGCCATCACAGTATGGGGATTGTGTGAGAATGGTACTGACCACCACCACTACAATGGTAGTGATGCACTGGTTTAGGGTGACACACTCACTTGGGGCATAAGATGAAGAATCTTCAAACACACTAACTATCCAATAAAAAAAATACATAAGTACCTCTTCCTACTCATTATTCTAAATCTTCATTCTTAAAACACCCCAAAATTTATAATACATTTTTAAATCAAGTTGCTCTTATAAACAAAGGCCCCACAACAAATACTTGCTCAAAGTCCCATGTACCCCAGAGGCAACCTCACCCTCAGTATTACCATAGCACTTTGCATTTGCTTCTGCTACAGCACATCTGGCAGCATTTGACACGTTTGAACACATTTCTCTTTGAGGCATTTTCTGTGGTCACCTTCCATGTTAACCCTCTATCTATCCTTCAAATGCTGGAGTGTTCCTCTGCTTGCTTCTGGGTCCTTTTTTTCTAAGTATCTCCCTCAGTTATTTTGTCCCCTTTTGTGGCTTTGAATACTAAATTACATGTTGAGCCCTACATCTTTATTTCTGGCCCTGAACCCTCCCCCAAAATCAAGACTTTTACCCAACTATCAACCTGATATCTCCACTTAGGTGTCTAACGGGCATTTACATGTCACACATTGAAGACAGAATCATTGCTTGCACACACATATACCTTGAACCCACTGCCCTTCTAGCTGTCCATATGTCTGCACCAGTTGAAGAAGCCAGAAACCCAGAGGACATCCTTGATCTCCCCTTTCCATTACAGTTTTTTATTATACCATCAATGAAAACTGCTCTCCACTTTCAATGCATGTCTCCAACCCACACTGCCTTCTCCCAACTACCACCATGGCCCAAGCCTGTCCCTCTCTTGCTGCTCTAATGTGACAGTCCCCACTAATCTCCCTGCCTCCTTCTCCATCTCCATAAACCATCCTATCAAAAGCCAGAGAGCTCTTTTCATAAGGAAAGTCAGATCATCTCATTCCTCTACTTAACATAACCGCATAATAGCCCCATTTCCCCTAAACAGCATAAAATTGACCTTGGCATGGCCTTCAATGCTTTTTTCTTCAGCCACTTCCTTCCTTTTCTCCCCTCATTCACTTTGCTCTGGGACCTCTGCCTACTTCCTACTGACTTTTTCCTATTTCAGAGCCTTTGAAATACAGTCCTCTCTCCCTGAGCACCCCTTGGCCAGCATGTTGCAGGCTGGCTCCCTTTCTTACCCAAGCCCCACTTCCAGCAAACATCACCTTTCCTGATTGTTCTTTTCCCTTCAGAACACTTATTACATTCTGGAGTTATGCTGTTTATTCATTTATTATCAATTATTTAGCTGTTTCTGGATTGTAAGCTTCATGAGGGCAGGGTACTTGTCTGTCTTGTTTTCCACAAGATTTCTGGGACTTAGAACACTGCCCAGTGCAAGAAAGAATTCAATAGGAAGAGTGACATCACGAAGATGGAGACAGATGTCTTTTCTGACTTTGCTCCCCTCAGAAGAATAACTAACAACTATTCATGGACAAAACACCACTGAAAGAACTTTAGTACACGAAGGTGATGCTGAAGCACCCCCTGCACCACAGAGACCAAGACAAACCACATTATAAGGGTAAGAGAGGCAGCTAGACACTGATAATGTTGCCCTTCCCCTAGGCCAGGGCAGCTCCATGCAGAGGGGTTTCCCCTGAACCTACAATGCCTGCAGTGTAGACATCCAGGTTCCCCAGTGTTATAGGTTGCTATTTCAGAGCCCCACTCTCACGTCACCCTATGAGGAATGCAGACGAATCTGTGGGAATCTTATTGTGATGGAGAAAGGGGAGGGGCATGCAACAACCAGGACCCAGACCTTGGCAGCCCAAAGTCCTACCTGCAACACCTAAGGAGTAGTCCAACAAACAGTTTTGCTCATCAGCAGAGCCAAGACGTTGGCTCAGTCTGGCCAGGGAACCCAGCGGGGTATAAGACTGCTTCTTCAGGTCCTCAGTTGAAAATTCTTGCTGGCTCCAGAACTGCTTTGACCCCCTACATTGTACCCAGGCAGAGGAGCTGAGTCATAGCCTAGCTCACTGTTGAGTGTAGCTCCCAGCCCTACCCAACCACAAAGCCTGGCTAGAACACCTGGAAATCTGTTTGGTCTAGTGACACTTGAGCAAAGAGTCCATCAGGCAGAGCTGATTATCTACAGAGCAAATACAGTGACCCATTTCGCCAGGCAATTTGGGGTGTAGGTCAGCCTGAATCACAGACTTGCTGGTGCCAATTCACTTTCTCCTCTCAGACAGGGAAACAAATTCATAGCCTTACCTATTACTGAACATAGACTTTAGCCTACCCAACTGGGGACTGTAACCAGAACACACAGGGAGCTGCATAGCACATCTGACAGCCCTGTTTACAGTGGCACTTAAACAGCGAGTGCAGCCTATGCCTTTTCCTACCCACAGAGTAAAACTGGTGGCCCCATCTGCCCAGGGAATTCAGTGAACAGTCTTTCCTCCTTTGGGTCCCTAAAATAACAAGCCATGCAGTCCCTAAGGTCTATTCTGCTGCCCCCCAGGACAGAGTAGCTAATTCATAGCCCCACATACTGCTGACTGTAGTACCCAGTCCTGAAAATCTAGTAAACCTGAGCAGAGTTCCCCAGCAACTGTGGAGCCCATCCTACAGCCTTGCTGGTGAGGGGAACCAGCAGTCTTACTCAAGTGTTCTCAGGCAGCACCACGTTCCCTACCTGCAACCTCAGAGGTTGGGCACTGGTCTTGCCTAAAAAAGAGACTCTGATGGTAGACCCTACTTTCCCAAGGATGTTACCAGCTGGCAGATCCAAAAACCCAAAGTGAGCTGACTGGTGAAGAACTGTCTTTGCCAAAGTGAACCTATAAAATCTGGAAGAGGAGACCACTTACTCAAATGCACAGATACCAATGTAAGGAATCAAGGATCACAAAAACTCAGGCAAACATGGCAGCATCAAAGGAAACTAACACGGCTCTAATAACTGACCATCAAGAAATAGAGATGTATGGGGCGCCTGGGTGGCGCAGTCAGTTAAGTGTCCGACTTCAGCCAGGTCACGATCTCGCGGTCCGTGAGTTCGAGCCCCGCGTCGGGCTCTGGGCTGATGGCTCAGAGCCTGGAGCCTGTTTCCGATTCTGTGTCTCCCTCTCTCTCTGCCCCTCCCCCATTCATGCTCTGTCTCTCTCTGTCCCAAAAATAAATAAACGTTGAAAAAAAATTAAAAAAAAAAAGAAATAGAGATGTATGAATTGTCAAATAATTAGGAATAATCCTTTTAAATAAGTTTAGTGAACTACAAAAAAGACATAAAACTAAACAAAATTAGATAAACAAAAAAGTAGACACCATCAAAACAAACAGAAATCCTAGAGCAGAAAAATACAATGGGGGAACTGAAGAATTCAATACAGAGCTTCAAAAGCAGAGGCAATCATGCAGAAGAAAGAATCAATGACCTAGGACTAGAAGTCCTACCTGTAGCAATCAGGCAAGAAAAAGAAATAAAAGGCATCAGAATGGGAAATGAACACGTAAAATTGTTTTTATTTGCAGATGACATGATCTCATATGTTGAAATCCTAAAGACTCCACAAAAAACCTGTTAGATCAAAGCAATAAATTCAGTAAAGTTACAGGATAAAAAATTAACATACAAAAATCAATAGTTTTTCTATACATTAACAACACATTATCAGAACAAGAAATAAAGAAAACAGTACCATTTATAATAACATCAAAAATAATAAAATACTTAGGAATAAATTTAATCAAAGAGGTAATATATATCCACACTGGAAATTGAAAGACACTGATGAAAGAAATCAAAGAAGACAGAGATAAATTGAAAGATATCCTGTGTTCATGCATTGGAAGAATTAATACTGATAAAATTTTCATACTACCCAAAGCCATCTATAGAGTAAAATCCATATCAAGGTTCCAATGGCACTCATTATAGAAGTAAAGATAGATAGATAGATAGATAGATAGATAGATAATTTTTTAAATATCCTAAAATTTATATGGCATCACAAAGATTCCAAGTAGCCAGAGAAATCCCAAGGAAAAAGAACAAAGCAGGAGGCATCACACTTCCTGATTTCAATCTGTGCTACAAAGCTATAATAATCAAAACAGTATGGTACTAGCATAATAAAAAGACACATAGACCAATAAAACAGAATAAGAGCCCAGAAATAAACCCATGAATATACAGTCAACTAATGTACAACAAGAGAGCCAAGAATACTAAATGTAGAAAATAGTCTCTTCAAGAAATAGTGCTGGAAAATTGGATATTCACATGCAAAGGTATTTTATACCACTCACAAAAAATAAATGTGAAATGGATTAAACACTTAAATTTAAGGCCAGAAGCCATAAAACCCCTTGAAGAAAACATAAGAAAAATGCTCCTTCACATGGGTCTTGGCAAAGATTTTTTGGATATGACATCTAGGGCACAAGCAACAAAATCAAGTGGGACTACATCAAACTAAAAAGCTTCTGCAAAAAAAGTGAGAAGGAGCCAAGATGACGTAACATCATGGAAGGTTTTTTTGCATCTCTAATCCCTGAAATGCAGCCAGATCAACACTAAACCATCCTGAACACGTAGAAAACTTATTTGAGGTTTAACACAACAATCTGCACAACCTGAACCACAGAACTTGGCAGGTATGTGGAGCAGAGAAATGAACTGGGGGAGAGAGAAGCCACGGAGGGCAGGGAGCTGTTTTTGCTCCCAGAGAGAGGATGGAGGTGGGGGGAGAGTATGGGGAATGCAACCCCTCCCCAAAAGCAGCTGGAGAGAACAAGTCAGAGTGGAAAAAGCTGCAAGAGACTGAGCATGTAGAAAGGAGAAAGGAGAGGGTTTAAATTCCATTAAGACTCTATAAACAGGGGCAGCACAGAGTCTGAAAATCTGGAGTGCAATACCTAGTGACTAGTGAGAAGGATGAATCCCCGGGAGCAGGGAGCGAGGTCTGAGGGATCCTCAGGCCACATGGGGAGAGGTGGTTCGCCTGCTAGAAGGACATTGAATAGAGGCTATTGTGTGGCCTCCCCACAGACAAAGGTCCCAGCAGACCCTGGGGAATGGCCACATTCACTGGTATTGGAATGAGAATGTTAAGGGTGAAGCCTGGCACCAGATGTGTGCTGTGATTTGCCATAATTCCTGAAATGCTGCTGCTACACAATCACGTGAACTTTTTCTGGGGTGGGATGGGGCCTGGCCACAGTCTCTGAACATCAGCAGTGGCACAGTCTTGTGAACATGCCTGGGGGTAGGCCAGCACCTAGCCATTAGTCAGCGAGACCCTCCCCCAGAGGGATATAACAGGTCAAAGCCACAGTCCCTCAGAACTGAAGAGTTGGGAAATATAGCCCCATCTGAGATAAAACTCAGGGGGGAGGTGGTGCCTGGAAGCCTGATGGCTTGGTCATGGACACTGTAGAAGCAGGGAGTGGACAGAAGCTGGAGACAAAGGGGTATTGATTGCTGGTCAGGGAGAGCACAGAATTCTTATTCTAGAGACTGGGTAGCTGAGTGATGCTATTTTCATCCCCTCCGGTCCATGCACATACACACCAACATGTGCCTTAGCAATCCACCCTGGTAAGCTAACCAGTGGCATCTAGTGAAGAATGGAGCTGTTACACTAAGCCCCACCCAGCTAGGCCAACTGTACTCTTGAGGAACCCACAAGTCTCCCTGCCTGCTTAGTTTACAGACTATAAAGTGCTTCATAGTTTGACTTCTAGGGGAAACTGGATATAATTTCAATTGTATTTGATTCTGTCCACTGGTCCATCTATTCAATTTTTTCTTTTCCTTTCTTATTCTTGAATACAGAAAGAGAAAAACTTTATTTTTATTTTCCATTTTTATTAACTTTCCATTTTATTTCCTTCACTCCAAAAGGAAAAAAAAAAAAAACAGGAAGAAATGACAGTCAGGGACTTAATCAACACAGATACAAGCCAGACGTCTGAACCAGATTTTAAAATCACGACAATAAGAATACTGGCTGGGGGTTGAAAATAGATTAGAATCTCTTTCTGCAGAGATAAAAGATGTAAAAGCTAGTCAGGATGAATTCAAAAATGCTATAACTGAGCTGCAATCTCGAATGGTGCAATGGCGGTAAGGATGGATGAAGCAGAGCAGCGAATCAGTGATATAGAGGGCAAATTTATGGAGGACAATGAAGCAGAAAAAAAGAGGGTGACTAAGGCAAAAGAATATTATATAAGAATTAAAGAACTCAGTGACTCATTAAAAAGGAATAGCATCAGAATCATAGAGGTCCCAGAAGATGAAGAGAGAGAAAAAGGGGTAGAAGGGTTATGTGAGCAAATCATAGCAGAAAACTTTCCTAACCTGGGGGAAGACACAGACATCAAAATCCAGGAAGCACATAGGACTCCCATTAGATTCAACAAAAACCGACCATCAACAAGGCATATCATAGTAAAATTCACAAAATACTCAGGCAAGGAAAGAATCATGAATTCAGCAAGGGAAAAAAATCCTTAACCTACAAGGGAAGACAGATCAGGGTCACAGCAGACCTATCCACAGAAACTTGGCAGGCCAGAAAGGAGTGGCAGGATATATTCAATGTGCTGAATTGAAAAAATATGCAGCCAAGAATTCTTTATCCAGCAAAGCTGTCATTCAAAATAGAAGGAGAAATTAAAAGTTTCCCAGACAAACAAAAATTAAAGGAGTTCATGACCTCTAAACCAGTCTAGCAAGAAATTTTAAGGGGGACTCTCTGAGGGGAGAAAAGAAAGAAAGAAAGAAAGAAAGAAAGAAAGAAAGAAAGAAAGAAGAAAGAAAGAAAGAAAGAAAGAAGAAAAAGACCAAAAGCAACAAAGACTAAAAGGACCAGAGAACACCACCAGAAGCTCCAACTCTACAGGCAACATAATGGCAATAAATTCATATCTTTCAGTACTCACTCTAAACATCAATGGACCAAATGCTCCAATCAAAAGACAGAGGGTAACAGAATGGATAAGAAAACAAGATACATCTATAAACTGTTTACAAGAGACCCATTTTAGACCTAAAGACACCTTAAGATTGAAAATAAGATGTTGGAGAACCATCTATCATGCTAATGGTCACCCCCCCCCCAAAAAAAGCCAGAGTAGCCATATTTACATCAGACAATTTATATTTTAAAATAAAGACTGTAACAAGAGATGAAGAAGGGCACTGTATCATAATTAAGGGGTCTATCCACCAAGAAGATCTAACAATTGTAAACATTTATGCATCAAATGTGGAAACACCCAAATATGTAAATCAATTAACCACAAACATAAAGAAACTCATTGATAATAATACCATAATAGTAGGGGACATCAACACCCCACTTACAACAATGGACAGATCATCTAAACAAAAAAATCAGGGAAACAATGGCTTTGAATGACATACTGGACCAGATGGACTTAACAGATATATTCAGAACATTTCATACTAAAGCAGAATACACATTCTTCTCCAGTGCACATAGAACATTCTCCAGAATAGATCACATACTAGGACACAAATCAGCCCTCAACAAGTACAAAAAGATCAAGATCATACCATGCATATTTTCAGACCACAATGCTATGAAACTCAAAATCAACCACAAGAAAACAAAATGTGGAAAGATAACAAATATTTGGAGACTAAAGAACATCCTACTAAAGAATGATTGGGCTAACCAAGAAGTTAAAGAGGAAATTGAAAAGTACATGGAAGTCAATGAAAATGATAATACCACAGCCTAAAACTTCTGGGACACAACAAAGGCAGTCATAAGAGTGAAGTATATAGCAATCCAGGCCTTCCTAAAGAAGGAAGGTCTCACATGCACAACCTAACTTTACACCATAAAGAGCTGGAAAAAAAAACAGCAAATAAGACCCAAAACCAGCAGAAGACAGGAAATAATAAAGATTAGAGCAGAAATCAATGCTATTAAAACCAAAAGAACAGTAGAACAAATTAATGAAACCAGGAGCTGTTTCTTTGAAAGAATTAACAAAACTGATAAACCCCTAGCCAGTTTGATCAAAAAGAAGAAGGAAAGGACCCAAATACATAAAACCAAGACTGAAAGAGGAGAGATCACAACCAACCCAGCACAAATACAAACAATAATAAGAGAATATTATCAGCAATTATATACCAATAAAATGGGCAATCTGGAAGAAACGGACAAATTCCTAGAAACATATAAACTACCAAACTGAAACAGGAAGAAATAGAAAATTTGAACAGACCCATATCCACTAAAGAATTAGAATTAGTAATCAAAAATCTCCCCAAAAAAACCCACAAGAGTTCAGGGCCAGATGGCTTTCCAAGAGAATTCTGCCAAACATTTAAAGGAGAGTTAACACCTATTCTTTTGAAGCTGTTCCAAAAAATAGAAATGGAAAGAAAGCTTCCAAACTCATTCTATGAAGCCAGCATTACCTTGGTTCCAAAACCAAAGACCCCACTAAAAGGGGGAACTACAGACCAATTAGCCTGAGGAACATGGATGCAAAAATCAACAACAGGAGACTAGCCAACCAGATCCAACAATACATTAAAAGAATTATTAACCACACCCAAGTGGGATTTACACCTGGAATTCAGGGCTGGTTCAATATCCACAAAACAATCAATGTGATACATCACATCAATAAAAGAATGGACAAGAACCACATGATCCTCTCGATAGATGCAGAGAAAGCATTTGACAAAATACAGCATCCTTTCTTGATGAAAATCTTCAAGAGTAGGAATAGAAGGATCATACCTCAAGATCATAAAAGTCCTATATGAAAGATCCACTGCTAATATCATCCTCAATGGGGAAAAAACTGAGAGCTTTCCCTTTGAGGTCAGGAACACAACAGGGATGTCCACTCTCACCACTGTTATTCAACATAGTATTGAAAGTCTTGGCCTCCACATTTAGACAACACAAAAGAATAAAAGCCATTCAAATCATCAAGGAGGAAGTCAAACTTTCACTCTTCACAGATGACGTGATACTCTATGTGGAAATCCCAAAAGATTCCACAAAAAAAACCTGCTAAAACATCAATTCAGCAGAGTCACAAGATATAGAATCAATGCACAGAAATCAGTCACATTCCTATACACCAATAATGAAAAAACAGAAAGAGAAATCAAGGAATCAATCCATTTATAATTGCTACCTAGGAATAAATTTAACCAAAGAAGTGAAAAATCTATACACTGAAAGCTATAGAAAGCTTATGAAAGAAATTGAAGAAGACACAACAAAATGGAAAAATATTCCATGCTCCTGGATTGGAAGAACAAATATTGTTAAAATGTTGATATATCCAAAGCAATCTACATATTCAATCCAATACCTATCAAAATACCAGCAACATTCTTCACAGAGCTAGAACAAACAATGATAAAATTTTATGGAATCATTAAAAAAAACCCAAATAACCAAAGCAATCTTGAAAAAGAAAACCAAAGCTGGAGGCATCACAATCCCAGACCTCAAGCTGCATTACAAAGCTGTAATCATAAAGACAGTATGCTACTGGCACAAAAACAGACAGATCAATGGAACAGAATAGAGAACCCAGAAATGGACCCACAAACATTTGGCCAACTAATCTTTGACAAAGCAAGAAAGAATATCCAATGGAATAAAGACAGTCTCTTCAGCAAATGGTGCTGGAAAACTGGAAAGCAACATGCAGAAGAATGAACCTGGGCCACTTTCTTACACCATCCACAAAAATAAACTCAAAATGGATGAAGCACCTAAACATAAGACACGAAGCCATGAAAATCCTCGAGGAGAAAGCAGGCAAAAACCTCTTTGACTTTGGCCACAGCAATTTCTTACTCAACACATCTCCAAAGGCAAGGGAAACAAAAAGAAAAATGAACTATTGGGACCTCATCCAAATAAAAAGCTTCTGCACAGTGAAGGAAATAATCAGCAAACTAAAAGGCAATCGATGGAATGGGAGAAGATATTTGCAAACGACATATCAGATAAAGGCTTAGTATCCAAAATCTATGAAGAACTTATCAAACTCAACACCCAAAATACAAATAATCCAGTGAAGAAATGGTCAAAAGACATGCATAAACATTTCTCCAAAGAAGACATGCAGATGGCCAACCAACACATGAAAAAATGCTCAACATCACTCATCATCAGGGAAATACAAATCAAAACCACAATGAGATACCACCTCACACCTGTCAGAATGGCTAACATGAACAACTTAGGCAACAACAGATGTTGGCAAGGATGTGAAGAAAGAGGATCTCTTTTGCACTGCTGGTGCGAATGCAAACTGGTGCAGCCACTCTGGAAAACAGGATGGAGGTTCCTCAAGAAATTAAAAATAGAACTACCCTATGACTTAGCAATTGCACTCCTAGGTATTTATCCAAGGGATACAGGTATGCTGTTTGAAGGGGCACATGCACCACAATGTTTATAGCAGCACTATCAACAATTGCCAAAGTACAGAAAGAGCCCAAATGTCCATCAGTGTATGAATAGATAAAGAAGATATGGTATATATATACAATGGAGTATTTCTCGGCAATCAAAAAGAATGAAATCATGCCATTTGCAATTACATGGATGGAACTAGAGGGTATTATGCTAAACGAAATTAGTCAGTCAGAAAAAGACAAATATTATATGACTTCACTCAGATGAGGAATTTAAGATACAAAACAGATGAACATAAGGGAAGGGAAGCAAAAATAATATAAAAACAGGGGGAGACAAAACATATGAGACTCAAATATAGAGAACAAACAGGGTTGCTGGAGGGGTTGTGGGAGTGGGGATGGGCTAAATGGGTAAGAGGCGTTAAGGAATTTGCAACAAGAGATATCACCTCACACCTGTCAGAATGGCTAAAATCCACAGCACAAGAAATAGGTGTTGGCGAGGGTGTAGAGAAAGGGAAACCTTCTTGAACTGGTGGGAATGCAAACTTGTGCAGCCACTCTGGAAAACCATATGGTGGTTACTCAAAAAAGTTAAAAATAGGACTACCATATGATCCAACAATTCCACTTCTGAGACCATAACCGAAGGAAACAAAAATACTATGTTGAAGAGATATCTGCATCCACATATTCATTGCAGCATTATTTACAATAGCCAAGACATGGAAATAACCTAAGTGTCCATGAATGGATAGAAAAAATGCGGTACACATATAAAACAGAATATTAATCAACTATAAAAAAGAAGGAAATCCTGCCATTTGTGATAACATGGATGGACCTTGAGGGCATTATGCTAAGTGAAATACTTCAAAGAGAGAAAGACAAACACTGTCTGATCTCACTTCCATGTAGAATCTTAAAAACAAATTCATGGAAGAAGAGATCAGACTTGTGGTTACCAGAGGTCGGTGGGGGTTGGGGGGACAGGGTTTGCATGAAGGTGGTCTATATATAAGCTATAAGATAAATAAGTACTAGAAATGTAATGTGTAGCATGGGGACTATAATACTGCTGTATGGTATTTATGAAAGTTTAAATATTTCTCATCATAAGAAAAAATTGTTTCCCTTTTTTTTAGATCTATATGAGATGATGGGTGTTAACTAAACTTACTGTGGGATCATTCTATAATATATGTAAATAAAATCATTACGTTGTACACCTTATACAGGGCTCTGTGAAAATTATATCTCAATAAAACTGGAAAAAAAGAATTCAATAAACAATTGTTGGATAAATAAGTGAACTAGTGGCTCACAGGAAGAATAATGACTCCTTGAAGGAGCCAAAAAAAAAAAAGGAAAAAAGAGGAAGAAATAAAGATGTGAATTATGTTACTAGGTAAATAATATTTACATTCATTTTATATCAAATTTTCTAATGGCTCTTTCAGGTTTAATCCCCACTGAAGCAGAGAGGTGAAACTCTGATCTGCACTCTGGAACGCAGCACGTTGTCTCTGGCCAGGCAATGCTGCTCGCTCTTTGATGTCTTGGGGCTTTAACCAAAGGCCCTTGGATGATCTGTCACGAGTGGCCATTCATTGTCAGCAGGGCAGAAGGCGTTCCCTAGGGCTTGCTCCTAACAGCTTCATGAAGGATGAAGGAAGCTGTAAGCTGGCTATTTCTTGTCTCCAAGACATGTTTGCCAACATTATTGCATGCTGGCATCTATGGCCCTGTGCCTTTTGATGTTTCATTCATAAGAAGAATGTGATCATATTGCAAGAACACATGTGTCCAAATCAAACATCTGGGGTCCCTGCACTCAAAGGCAGCCTTGACAACAACTAGAACTCCAGGCCCTTGATTTACAGTCCCCTCCTTTTATTTTATAATCTCCATTTTATTGGGTCTTTCTTTAATTATTTTCCCTTGGTGTATGTCTGAGAAACATTACTCAAGACAGAAAATTTATTAGTACTATTTTGAGCATATTGTCTGAATTTTAAAAGCAAAAGCTGCTCAGTAAAATATATGTGATATGTGTGTTTTAAAGGGCTGTCTCTTCTTTTTCTTCTTGCAAGATACCTAAAGAAGGAGTGCCATATGGGCAAAATAGAAACTCTCAAATTATGAAAAATGGGTTCTGAATAATAGGCTCCTCGCAACCAATATAAGATTGTCGGCCATGATAAAATCAATTGGTTTTTTTTTCCATTTTGCAGTAGGCACCACCTAACAGCAATCATTTAAAGGTCATTTAGTGTTTATAAGCATCTTGACATATTATCCTATTTACTCATCCCATCAGTTTGCCAGATAAAAAGAAAAACAAATTTTATTCCAATCTAATGGATGAGGAAATGATATCTCAGCAGGACTAAGTAACTTGCCCAGAGACACATAGCTCATAATGGCTGAGATGGGGCTCAGGCAGGGTTCTTTGAGTCTAGTCCAGCACCCTTTTCACCATGTCACACTGCCCAGGAGAAGTGCAGAGACTTTTCTGAAAACCTTAGGCATGGAACTATAAAACCATAAGAAGTGATAATAATCAAAACTAATATTTACCAAGTGCTGAGTATCTGCCTGTCTCTGACCACAAAACACATGTTGAGCATCTCTTATATCAACCCTGTTCTGGGTGCTAGAGATGTAACAGCTACCAAAATGGGGGAAAGAAACCCTTGCTCTTGTAGAGCTTGTGTTCTAGATCAGGATTTCTCAGCACAGGTGTGGCTGACACCTTGAGTAGATGTTTCTTTTGGGGGAAACACACAGGGCAACTCCTGTGCATCCCTGCTTCTACCTGACAGGTGCCAGTAACACCCTACTCCCAGTTATGACAACCCGAAATACCTCCAGACTTTGACAGATGTCCTGTGGTTGAGAACTGCTCTTCTGGAAGGAAAAGCGCATCAGTCAAAAAATGAGTAAGTGAAAGACATGGTATATTAGAGGTTAATATATACTGCGGATAATACTACATTACAGATAAAAATGAACCAGGTAAGGTGACACCTAATGAGTGGGTGGCATGGGTGGCAGTGGTCAAGTGAGGCCTTACTTGGAAGATGACACTGGAGCAAGGCTTGCAGGGGGAGAGTATTAGCAGGCAGGTGTCTGGGGACACAGTGTTCCAGGCAGAGGCCTGAAAGCAGCAAGTTGGGCAGGTGTGGCTGGAGGGGCATGGGGGCCCTCTGCCTCCACTGCAGGTGACATGGACAGCACTGCAGAGCATGGGCAAAGCAAGGACAGGCTCAGAAAACACCATGGGGACAAGGGTGGAAGCAGGGAGACGGCTGGGAGAGGCAACAGTTCACAGCAGAGCAGTAGGGAAGGAGGTGGGGAGAAGGCCGCTTCTGGATACATTTTGGAGCTGGAGCCAACAGGATTTGCTGACAGATTAGATATGGGTCATAGGGGAAAGTGGAGAATCAAGGAGGTTTCCAAGAATTTTTACCTGAACCACTGAAGGATCGCAGGGCTGGGTCTGGAGAGGAGTTCAGTTTGATTCCAAGGTGAGCAAGTGGTGTCTGTTACATGTTCGCAGTGTTTTGCACACATGTATGTGTGTATATATATATATATATATATATATATATATAAACTCACTTCTCAACACCCCTGGAGATGGATACTGTTCCATTCCCTCTTGACAATGAAAGCAGTGGTGTGGTGCTTTGTCCAGGGCACCTGCAGCTGGAAACTGGTGCCTGGCAGGCAGTCTCAATGACCAACCACACAGTCTCCATGCCACTGCCACCTCCCCTGAGGACCACTCCCAACAAAAAAGCCACTGAGAGGCAACACAGTGACTGATCTCTGGAAGCATTACTATCCATCATGTGTTTTAGGATGAGTAACTGCTTTAATTCTTCAAGCCTGAATAGATGGAGGGGCAAGAGTGGTTGACTCCCCCTAACCCTGATGCAGTAGCTTCTCCCAGGAAAGCATAGCCAGGGCCCAACCCAGTCCCAGCACCTGCATCCTCCTCATTGTGCATCCTTTGCTGAACTAGTCCACTGCGCTGGCTTCTCTGTGATCTCTGCATCCTTTCTATGCTTTTCTTTTTCTTTCTATGGTTTTCTTTTTCTTTCTGTATCCATTTTTATTTTTCCTCTCTGCTATATGTTGTTTTTCTTCAGAGACAGTTCCAAGGCTATGCTGGGATGAAATATCAGTTTTCCTAGTCTGCATCTGGAGCCCTTTGGAGAAGCTGGGACATCAGTATGTTGAAAGGAAATTATATCACTGGAACAACCCCATGTATAACTCTTCAGTTGCTCAGAACACCCTAGTCACCCCTCAGATTCAGAAAAGTCTGACCCACTGAGGGGACCTTGATGACTTTTGGGTGCTCTTTCTCCCCTCATCACCTAGTGACCCTCCTCCCATTCAGGCTCAGCTCTAGTATCACCTCCTGGTGCAAATCAGGCAGTCTTGGCCACAGGCTCCCATCCCTATGCTTCTCCACACCAGCCTGGGCATCTACCACATGGTGTCATGGTCTTATCCCCAGAGGCTGAACAGCAAGAGGGGTAGGAGAAATGGGACACATGGGACCTGGGTCTGGAAAGGTCATTGCACCAGTGTAAACAGTCTTCCCCTGAGGAATCAGAGCTGATCCCTTCAGGCAGCAGGAAACAAGTACATGTTTTCATATCAGATATCTGTTCTAGGGAGCCAGCTCCCATGACATTGGGGAAGGGGTGAGTGGGTGGGAGTGAGGAGAACAGTTAGAAACTGATCTGGAGGTCCATATGGGAGCTGGTGAGGATCAGCCAGATCCAGTGAGGGTGGGCAGCAGGGCTTGAACTGGGCAGGCCTTTACAAGGAAGCATCAAGCAAAAACTGGTGATAGAAGACTAGAGTAGACAAGACCACCTTAGGATGGAGAGTACCCTGGACCACTTCTCCCCTGCCACCTCAGTGTTCAGGAGTGTCCCTAGGCAGCATTCGTGCAGACATGAGGCAGCCTATCCAAACCCCTTCTGAGATGCAGAGGCCGCCACAAGGGCAGGCACTCCCCTTCCTGTACAGGGTCTCTGGATCTCTGCCACTTCCCACTCAAGTCCACACTTTCTCTTTGGAACTGCACAGGGTTGGACCATCTGGATTTTTAAACAGCCTCTATATCTCCACTAGATCTCCACTCTTCCAGGCCGAGTAGCACCAGTTTCTAACCCTTTACCAGCTACTCACCTCCCATTAGTCCCTGGCACCTAGGGCTGAATGTGATACAGCAGCTCTGGGCTAGCTGGGGAGGAACTCAGGGCTGACATCTATGATCTAAATGGGACACTGCAAGTGTGGGAGACACTGCAGCAAAAACCTAAGAGCAGACAGCCCCAAAGGCCCATCCCTCCACAGACACACACACACACACACACACACACACACACACACACACAAAACTGACAAAACTGGCAGAATCAACTCTATTAGAACTCTGGAAAAGAGTCCAAGAAAAGTGAAAGTAAGTGAATGCCAAATCAAGAAAAGGCTGACTTAGAATATTATAGAAATCTGTCAAATGCAAGCTGACCACAAGCTGAGGGACCAGAGACCTCTGAGATCATGCACAACAAGGAGTACAGTCCTTAACCAAAATGGCTCCTCTCACTGGCTTTGCTGGGAGCTGGGCTAGTGTTTGTGTGTGGTCCACTCTGCTCCTTGCAAATGGCCTAGTGGTAGACCAGGACTCCCAAGCCTGTGCATCCCAGTTCATGTATTGAATCTAATGGCTAGATATTATATTACACCCATTACATTCCCTTTTATTTATTAAGCCACAAGGCTCCTGTCTTTCAAAATCTTTTCAAGTTTTCATTTTATTATCCAGCTCATAGGCTATCTTGTCCATATTTGTGTTTTCTGTAATTTCCAAAGCATTTTGCTTATGTCTTCCTTAAAATTATAGATTAAAAATTATCAAGCAGGACTGGGTCAATAACGAGCCCCAGGAACATCATGCAAGGCCTCTGTTCCATTAACCCTGGTTCCGTGGGTACATTTATCCATCAACTACAACCCACCCAAGGTCTAACACCCTAGAAGGTTGTAATCAGAAAGTAAAATTAGTTTATTTTTGCTTGACTTAACTGTTTAAAAATCTACTCCAGAATTTTGCTTAAAATTGACTTGAGAGGTTTTTTAGTTTCTTTAATTTCTCTTTCTCCCCTCTTAGAAAACTGAGCCAGTCCTCCAGGCCCTCTCTTCTAGGAAGTCTGTGGGTTTGCCGAAAGTCCAGTCTGCAGGCAGAAGCTCCTCAGCACCAAAGGAGCTGTAGCATGAGAGCAGAAGCTCTCCCCCCATGGTGATTAAATCATAGAGAAGTGAGAGACTCTGTCTGGCTGGAGAAATGAGCAATGCAGGTCCTTCTCCTGGATGGGAAAAGGAGGAGACTAAGGAGGGGGGGATGCTCATCCCTCCTCCCCTATGTGTCCCGGTCATACCCGTCCCACAAGACCCTGCTCACTCAACACCCCTCACTCACTTCTCCAGCCAGAAGGGATCTTTCACTTGTTAAGGAACTTTCATAATATGTTCTCTGTATTTCTATTAGAGCACAGTGAACTCTCTACCTTGTGTTGAAAGCTCAGGTCATATTCAAAGGAAGACTGCATTGAGAGACTGGGCTCGAGTCCAAACTCTGCCACTTACCAGCTTTTAGTCTCTGTAAACTTCAGCCTCTTCATGTCTAAAATGGGAATACCATTTGTACCTGTTGTATAGAATTACCATAGGATTAAATGAGATAACACTTTTTAGCAAGTGCTTGACACTTAGAATTCACATTGTCTTTCCTCTTATAAACTTGGTGTGGAACTCCCAGAAACTACCCAACCACCTCGAATAGATATGATGGCTGGGGCTGGGGCATCATTTTGTAACCATGCAGCAACAAGCATGAGGAGAAGACCAAAAGAATTATGGTCAATAGTTATCACTGAACCCCTGAATCAAAGTCACAGCTTAATGTGAGAAAAACATTATTTGTTAAAAGATTCTAAACCAGTTTTTCTGCTACTTGCAGTCACTCTTTTAACCAGCCTGCCCTAACTCAAGCCACTAACTAGATATGATTTGTCTTAAGTCCACTTAAGAAAGTCAGAAGTTTGTAGTGCATATGTGGGGAATATGTGTCATGTGTGTGTGTGTGTGTGTGTGTGTGTGTGTGTGTACTCAGGTGCCTGCAGGAACATTCAAGCCGTTTGTTCACAAGCCAATTCCGTGCCTCATTACTGGGTAAGATCACTCAAGAGTCTTCTGCTTTGCATATGGAGGTAGCAAGCAGCAGGTGTTTCTGGCAGGGCAGTTGTGTGATGGGGGTCTTCCATGTGCTCCTTTCCTAAGCTGAAAGGAAGCTCCTTGCTGGCTGAAGGAGAGGCCACAGCAAAGGCCAGTGGGTGCAGGTGTAGGCTCCACAGTGTCAAGATGCCCTGGGCACACCTGAAGAAGGAAAGGAAAACCCAGGTACGGGGCAGTTGGTGAGGGAGAGAACCAGGAAATACTCAAAGATTCAACATGTAATTTGAAGCAGGATCAAAAGCCTGGGGAGTGGGTGGCTCCTGCTCACCTTCCCCAGCCCCTAGGGATATACAAGCACAGTTGGAAAACCTCCAGGTCTCACTCAGAACTTGGGGAACCAACAAACACAGTGGAGGGGAGGGATATGACAGTGTGGTCCCAGGAGAAGGGCACAGCTGGCTCTCAGGCTGGCATGGAGGTTGGTGGGAGCTGCAGACTCTGGCAGATGGACTAGGTGGGAAAGTGGCTGCCAGTATAGATGGGTAGGGTGACCGGAGAAAGTGGCTCCCTTCCTGTCGTCCTCCTGTCCTGAGATGGCAGGACCCAGCACTCCGACCCATCTGCCTGCCCTCCCTCTCCCAGTACAGGCTGGCACAGGGGCATTGTGGGTGGGGGGCTGTGGGGAGGAGGGAGCTGGCAGGGGCTCTTGTCTGCACAGGTGGTCACCCTGAGGCAGACAAATGCAAGAGGCTGCCAACACCCTTCCCCCACACCATCCCAGCACCCAGGATCTGAAAGCTTCTAGATTTTTCCCCCAGGGATGTGAGAGCAGTCTTGCAGTTGTTTAGGTACACAAGAGAGGGCAGTGTAAATGAGGGTTTGCTTCCCAGGAAGGTGGTGTGAAGCTGGACAACCCCCAGGTCCAGCGCCTCACCTTCTCCCAGCTTTTGTTAACTCATCTGCAAGCGGGTCAGATACCTCCAGCTGAATAGAGGTTGTGGGGCAGCAGTGGGAGGGCCTCATGGAACTTTCCAGAGTGCGGGAAACCTTTTGTTTTGATGTGGGTGGTTTTACTTAAGTACATACATATGTAAAAGTTCATCCAGCTATACATGTAAGATTATACGCTTCACTACATGTTCAAATAAGGCACTGCCTTAGAAATTAGTGGGACAGGCTGCCTCTGGTATGGTCTAACCTAAGTGGCCCAGGGCAATGTCCTCCAAAGACATTTACTCCACCCCATTCCCTCTCTCATTGGTGCTGAAAATTCTGTTACAAATGATTGCCTTGGGCTTAAAGCTCTGCCTTTGGGGCGCCTGGGTGGCGCAGTCGGTTGAGCGTCCGACTTCAGCCAGGTCACGATCTCGCGGTCCGTGAGTTCGAGCCCCGCGTCAGGCTCTGGGCTGATGGCTCAGAGCCTGGAGCCTGTTTCCGATTCTGTGTCTCCCTCTCTCTCTGCCCCTCCCCCGTTCATGCTCTGTCTCTCTCTGTCCCAAAAATAAATAAACGTTGAAAAAAAATTTAAAAAAAAAAAGCTCTGCCTTTAATCAGTACAGCAGAAAGAGCTACCTGTTTCCTTACCTCATCTGCACCTCACAGGGGAAATAGGGCTGGAGAGAGAGAACTGAATGTACACTTTTTCCACATCTTATCTTTGCCCAAAGCAGACTGTGTGTGAAGAGCTTTGCTCCTCCCTCTGGGAAAGAGAAAGGAACAGAAGAAGCAAGCCCCCTGCCTGGCCCCCAACAGGCCAGGACCTCAGGGAATTGAAGGCAGGGGGACCAGGTCAAGGGGATGACAATAGGGGTTCTGGTGCCCTAACAAGGGAGGGGAGGCAGGCTCAGGGACAGCCACATGGCCAGCTGGCCCCTGCTGTTGGGTGTATATATACTTCCAGTATGAGCTGCCCCCCATTTGATTCAACCAAGAGGAAACCAGCCCAAGAGCTCACCAAATCTCAACCTGTGGGCACCTAGGGTAAGTCAGCCACCCATATTTTGAGAATGTGGATTAACTACTTTTTAATATGTCAAATTATCTCCCCCCCAACATAATAAGAGTTGTATCCTTAGTGGAAAATTCATAATATCCAACATAACTATGAATTGAGCAATATTTTAAAATTATTTTGCATTTACCAGTCATAGCAATACCTACTTGTGTTGGAAAAATCATTCTACATAAGTGTGCAAGGCAAATGGCTTCAGTCTACAGCTACCCCCAGTGCTTCCCTGCTCTCACTGTCCAGCGGGGGGGGGGGGGGGGGGGGCACAGGCTCCACATAAATCCACCAAAGCAGCAAATGCACACCTGACCAGGATAAGAAAGACCACTGGAAGAGAGGGAAAACCAGCAATGACAAATGATGTAAAGCAAACTTCCCTGTGTGGAACAAGCCACTCGGCTTTCCCTTGGCATATATTTTTACAAACATACCCAGAATTTTCCAGATATGTTGTTTTAAGGGAAGATTCAGCCTAGGCTCAAGGAACCCTTTTGTGCACAAGTACACACACCCCAACAGACATTGCACCCCTCTCAGGGTCCCCAGAGCCTTGACCTTTACATCCTCTAGGCTCAATGTTCCTATAGGGCATCTGCCTCACCTGGAACCCAGAGGGGAAATACCAGGCACCCAGGGAAGCCCAACTCAAGTTATGCCTCGCTCCTAGTAAAGCAGTGGTGCTGGGCAGACCCCAGGGGGGATGACCGTGGTCAGGGAAGCTGGGCTGGAGTCCTGTGACTTGGGGCCGGGGCCCCAACTCGGCAGGCCTCAGTTTCCTCCTCTATGACATGAGGCCATAGAACTGGTGGTCTCTAAGATCACAACTGTGGTTCCCTGCTTTTACTATTTCAAAGCAGATAAGAAGAATCTCACCAATATCCCTAGAATGCCAAGGAAATTAAGGAAGCACTGAAGAAATGAGCTCAAAGTTCAGATGGAATGTGTGTTAGCAACTTTCCCTTAATGCAGGCTTGCAGGCAACAGCTGGGAAGGCTGCTGAGCCCTCAGCTCTGGCGAGAGAGCAATGAGCCCTGGGCAAGGCCCCAGAATGTCTTTGAGGACTTGAAGATGTTGACAAGTACTGTCCACATCACAGCCAAAAAGAGAGCCTACCCTCAAGATACATCTATATGTAAAAGAAGCCTCTTCATTTTGTGTGTATGTATATATATAAATATACATGTGTAAAAGAAGGAGAAAATAGGTTTCTTTATACCAAGTTCTTTGTACAAATGGAGAAAGTTTGAAAATCTGCCTACTGGAAGGATGCCCTCTAGCCTAAAAAAATCTATCAGTATTGACTTCCTTGGGGTGCCAGAACTATGAATAGTTCTTTTCTACCTCTTGGCTCCTTCCAAATTTTGTACAATGAGCATGTGAATTAACTAGGGGTGCAAATGTTACATTTCCACTTGAACTTGTAATCTCAGAGAAATTCATAAAGCATAAGAAAGTAGTTAAAGGCCCAAAAGAAAAACCATCCCCAGTGACACATGAGGGAAAATGAGGCCCAGAGAGGCAGATGGGTCCTCTTGGGACTGGCATCTCATCCTTGGTCTCTGCACATTTGCTCATTGAAGCAAGCCCAGGGAGAGCAGTTTGCACTCAGGGAAACAGCCCGACCCCACTACTTCCTGGCACGAAGACTAACTCACTGAATCTTTATAATTTAGAAAATGGAGCCTAGTTTAGTCACAAGGTTCTCAAGTGCAAGTAAGGGTGAGAGCAAAACAGGCTTGTCCAAGTACAGGCTGGGCTGTGGAGATGCCCAGCTGTGTCCATCTAGTTCTCTCCTGCAGGAGTTCCTCATTTAGTAAAGTGAGGAAACCATGGTACATGGAAGCTGGGTCAACATTCAGTTAAGATTTTTGCTTATGCCAAAGGCATTTATTCACCATGCAATCAATTCAAGGTGGAGCTAGACACATGTCTCCAGGAGACCCTGCCAAGGCGACAGGTGTATTCAGTTACTGACAGCTCAGTTTCATATATTTCTACATTTTCAGCTTCTAGATAAATGTATCAAGTTCTCCATTTTTAATCAGCTGTGACTGCAAAATATTTTAGGAATTTGGTCAGTGTGCCTCAAGAAGACATGTTATAAAGATGTCTAACTCCAGGTTGGAAATGGAATTCTCATTAGATGAGGCAGAGCTGGTCTGAAAAGGCAGCACCTGGGAGCCCGTGGTACTAGGGTCAGTTCTGACATCAGGCTTGTGGGACAGCAGAATGCCACCCTGTCATCCCTTGACTCTCTGGGGTGCTGGGGCTCTTGTCCCCCTCCCCTTCCCTACATTCCAGGCTTGAAGCCATAAATGCATTTCCCAAGGGCCCTCGGTGCAGTGCAGGCTCTACCAACAAGACACACTGCCATCAAGTGTAGGTTGCTCCAGGAACAGAGGCTCTCATCCTGTGGCATGGTAGCCGATGAGCAAGTTCAGCAGAGAAGGTGTTTGTGGTGCTGGATCTCACTTCCTAGCACCAGAGGACACATGGTTGCAGCCGTGGTTGGCAGGGGCCTGCAGCGTCCTGATCCCTGGAGAACAACCCTACTGTCTGATTTTAACCCTAATAGTTGGGTCAGTAGGCATGTAGCTTTCCGGTCTCTAGGACATCTGGCAAATTTTCAGGCCCCTAATTCCTTGGAACAGTAGAGTGTCTTCTGTTTCCTGAACTACATCTTGATTGAAACCTGCTCAAAGTTCTGAGCTGTGGATGAGGGTGTCTTAACTCCCTTCCCACCCTTTGGAACAAGGAAGCCCATGGCTCCTTTGTCTGCAGTGTGCATCTCCTATTTCCCCCTCTCTACCTGCCACTGTGTGCCTCATGCCTCTGACTACTTGCATGCCTCTGTGTTCTGCTTGTCTCCCTTCTCCATCCTCCCAGCTATGAAGGCAGCTTTCTGCTCCCAGCCATCTGTGTTCACTGTGCTGGCAGCAGAAGCAAAAGTGACCCTGAATGAGACCAGACTTTCTCTGGGTCCTGCTTCAGACTATTCCCCTTGGCTTCCTGAGACATCACCCCTTTCACCTCCTGGAGCACTGCCTTAGGGAAGGACCCTGCTTCTCTTTCCCTCCCCTCCCCCACCCCAATCAGTTCCACCCTTCTGACTCTGCGAAAGCCCTAAGTATTTATCATAATTACCCAGGCTATAAAAAGGATCCGCAGCACATCCTGATAGGATGCTCCCGTTCTGACAGGTCAGTGAGCACCAGCATCCTGGCACAACCCGGAGCCAGAATTGCCCGTGTTTAATGAACCGCATCACAGAAATGGTGAGGTGAGAGCAGAATAATGGAGGCCCTGGGAGAGCAGGGCAAGGAAGACCGGCTTGGGACAGAATCGGTAAATAAGCACTACATTTATGCAAATATCTCAGGCCAGCTGCATAATCTCCTCTGTGCTTTTCAGGGGTCTATAAATATCTTAGGAAAATGAGACAAAAACATGAGCTTCCCTATGTCACTTTCCTAAAGGCTGTGGGGCACTGTTCCCAGGGTAAATTCACTGCCCTGGGGAGGGGCCCTGAGAGGGAGGACAGTAAGGGCCCAGAGGGCTCATGGGGCTCTTTGTTGATGAGTACTCCCCACCCCTGATGCTCCCACCTGCCAGGCAGCACTGTGGGCAAAAACAGGCCTCACTACCTCTGCCACCAGCACATAGTCAAGCCATGGCTTCCCGGCCACCACCCAGTGACCCTCTAACCACTGGGGCTCCAAAGTGTCTCCAGTTTAAGCCTGGGTAGAAAATTCTCTTCCTTGCACAGCACAGCCCCTCTACACTGCAGAGGCCTCTCCTTGCATACAAGCATTTGATATACATAGTGAGTAACTGCTGACATAGATCACCATCTTCTTCCTTGAAAAGCTGTTGAGGACCTAGTTGGAGGAAGGCTAGAGAACAGGCATACAGCCGGACAGCCCCGGGTGTGAGGGCACGCAGAGGATGCAGTAACCTCTCAAGGCCAGCATGGAGAGATGCAGGTGTCTGTTCTCAAGTCCCATTTGGGGCTTAGAAGGAATTCATCAGTGAGAACCGAGCAACTAATAGGAGACTTTGAAGAGACCTCAACTTCCCTCATGGTGGACTGGCCACTGATGACCAAGGCCCACCACTGAAGGGGGCTCTTCCACAAAGTCTAGAAGCGATATGCCTTGTAGGGGTCTGAAGGTGGCTTTGCCTTCAGCTCTGCCATCTGCTCACGGCTCTCTGGTACATTATCATTACTGGGTGGCGATTCTCCTACCACAAATGTCAGAGTCAAGGTCGATATTGCCATCCATCACTAAGAACCATTAGAAACAATTTGAAGTATCACACTGTCATTTATATCACTGAAAATACAGAAACGCAATTTCTCCTTACATAATTCATACAGTGCCATAGATCAATTTAATAAACATGCTGACCAGTTTCTTGAAAAATAAATGGCTCTAGTTTCAAGTATTAAAGTGGTAGATTTATGGGGGACACTGATGGTGGATTTAAGAGGACTAATTAGGTCATATCATACATAATCATGGTCTCTGAAACGAACACTGTAGGAACAGAAATTGACATCTGCAAATGTATTTCCTGAAACTATGGGAACCCTAGGTATTCAAAAATTCATTTCAGAAGATAACTGGGTAATAGCAAAGACACATGAGGATATGCTTGATTTTTAATCAAAGATGAGAAATAGATTAAGCCCAAGAGACTGAATGACAGGAACACAGCAATTTTCTCTTTTCTTCTCCTCAGGCTCTTCCCTCCTACAAGTGACTTTTAAGGATACTATTGAGCTCTATTAACCATCTATAACCTGACTGTAAGTCTTCCCTTTGGTTGGACTCCAGAGGGCCACACAATATGCTTCTTGGGAATATTCATTTATTTTATCCAAAGGATATTTAATGAGCACCTATTGTGTGCCAGGCATCGTGCCTGGCATAGTAGAGGGTTGCAGGACACCTGTGTTGAACAAGACACTCGCCTTCATGGGACTTAGAGACCAAAAGAACAAATTATTCTGAGAACCAATTATCTTTAAACACTGCACCTAAGAATGAAGCATCCTAAACCCTCCCAACTTATACAAAACAACGCAGATGACTTAACCTGGCTGAAGAGTCAGTGCAGAGGTTGGTCAACAAATGTTATCACCCAGAAGAATGCTTTAAGCTCTGCCTATAGGGTAGGAAGAAGAAATATGAAGAATAGAAGCCAAGGCCCCACTTTCAAAGAGTCTACCATTGAGCAACTTGAGAGCAAAACCATAGGAAATAAATAATCACAACAGATGGTACTAGAGCAGTCACAAGGATTACTGCAAAGGCACGAAGAATACTAGGAGGACTCTTAAGAAAATTAAAAGGCAATATATGAACTTGAATAACTGTCCTTATTTCAATAATAATAAAATAAGCAACCCAATCCTTAAAAATGGGAAAAAGGTTTGAATAGACACTTCACAAAAGAACATATATGAATGGCTAATAAGCCCATGAAAAGATTCTGAGTCTCATTAGCCACTGTGGAAATGCAAATTAAAACCACCATGAGATACCATTTCACACTCACTGACAGGGTCAATACTGAAAAGACTGACCGTACCAAGTGTCATAGGTTTCTAGGGAAAATGCAAAATGGGAAAAGTGCTCTGAAAAAGAGTTCAGCAGTATTATATTCAATTAAATATATATCCATTCTATGAACAAGCAATTCTCCTATTTATCCAATAGAAAAGAAAACATCTGTCCACTTAAAACCTGATAAAAAAGAATTTTCATGCATAGCAGCTTTACTCATAATAGCAAGAAGCTGGAAATCACTCAGAGGTCCACCAACAGGTGAACAGACAATCACATGAGGGTATGTATATTCAGCAGAGGACTACTTAGCAATGAAAAGAAATACTGACACACGACTGTGTATTCCATGTGTATGACATTCTAGCTTCTTGTGATAGAAGCTGGAGCAATGGGTGCCTACAGGGGTTGTGGAGGGCCTAGGAAGGGAGAGGAGGGAACACACTGGGTGATGGAAGCGTTCCATGTCTTGACTGGAGTGGAAGTTACACAGGTGTGTGTATTTATCCAAACTCATCCAGCCAAACTCTTAAGATCTGTGTGTTTTATTTTATGTAAATTATACTCAGTTGAAAAAGGAAGATGTTAAGGATGACAGGGAGTGGGCAAGTCTGCATAGAAGCCCGGTATCCCCTGGGGAGAGGAGGGAGGAGCAACTTCTTCCTTTTGAAGTTTCAACTTGAGTAGACATTTCTAATAGACTGTCTCCGTTAAGAGCAATGGCAGGAGAAGAGGCAAAGGGCCTCCAGAAAGGAGGGAAGGGGATGTCTGCCCTGGTGATCCTGGCATGACCCCAAACTCAGAGAGGAGGAGAAGCTGATTTGGGGCAGGGCACAAAAGTTTGACCTCTGGGTACAGAGTAAAATGAGGGTCCGCCAGGCTGGATGTGCTGAGATCCCTGCTGGGGCTCTGCTGGGGGTACTTGGAACCATGAGAAAAATCAAGGGTGACTGGGAAGAAGAAGGGGTTCCCAAATGTCCATCTTAGGTTGGCTCTGAAATAGAATGATGGTTGACTCCATGACAGAAGTAAAGAATTGTTTTGTGCAATCTAGGAGTTAATCAGATAGTCTTCTTGTAGTATAACCCTTGACCAATACACCCCTGCTTTCCAAATGGATTCTTGTATACCACAGTTATGTATTATTTATTTAAATATGACTGAAATGGATTTAGCATCTATTAC
Organism: Felis catus; assembly: GCF_018350175.1. Taxonomy (NCBI): domain Eukaryota; kingdom Metazoa; phylum Chordata; class Mammalia; order Carnivora; family Felidae; genus Felis; species Felis catus. The sequence continues at coordinate 51,624,400 of NC_058370.1, forward strand.
GTGCCAGGCTCTGTGCTGGGCACTGAGATCCTGCAGTGAGCATAATAGATGAATCCTTGCACTAATGATGGGAGATAAATGAAGTAGCTAAAGTCTCAGGTGGAGATAAGGGACAAGGAAGAAAATGAAGCAAGGTGTAAGAAGGGAACTATGGATTACAGTGTATAAAGTGGGTCAAGGAAAGCTTCCTGTAAGATGGCATGGAGCAGTCATCCCAGGGAGCAAACATGTCAGGCTGGGGTGAGTGTGTACATGCTGTTTGAAGTGACAGAAGTGGAATGGAGCAGGATGGGTAAAGTGCAGCACAGGTGGCCAGGTGAAGGGCCATGGGACTGATGCTGAGTGTGGTGGGGATGCCATGCATTCTGACCCAAGGAGTGAATAGAGCTGATCCTGTAAGGTATGATCTGCCTGCTGTTTCAACAGCAAACCGTAGGAAGGTAGGATGCTTCTCACTTTGGGGAATTTTCACTTCCTGACTGCCTGTCAGCAGCAAGTCCTTCCCCCAAGAGCAGCAGACCCACGAGGGCATGGCTATTCTCCCTGTCCCTTTCTGCAAGCACTGACCTGAGTCAGCGACCACAGCTGGGTGCTCAGCATGAACAAGCATACAAGTGTTGGGACCTGCCCCCACAGCCCAGAATTTCCATCACTTCTTCTAAAGCAGACAGTAGTTTCTGAGCAGCAATTTCTGGTCCAGTCCATGAGTGGGAGCCCACACCTTGAGGTTGTACTTCATGAGGCAGAGGAGCAACTAGGACCCTAGCCCAGGGCAACTCTTGGCACAGTGGAAACTACCAGACTGCCCAGGGGTGTCCCCAGCGCTGACGCCAGTGTGCCTTATGGGATCACCTGGGGTGTGCCCAGGGACAGTCAGGGCCTACAGCAGGGGAGTAAGCACAGACTTAACCACCAGCATGCTCTGGTTGAGAAAACTCTAATGAGCTTATTCCCGTTAGCTTTCTGCTACTTAGAATGAGCATTAAATGAAATATTTCACAAAGAACCTAGAGAAAACCTGGGGGAAACTGGTACTCTAGGGCCATCAGCAGACAGCACAATGGATGAACAAAGGTGCATCTTTGTTACCTTTGTTACCTAGTCCCAGTTTCCTGGGGCCAGGTGACCAACCAGACACCCAGCCCAGCTGAGGAGGCCTCTCCTCCCTGCCCCACCCCATTTCCTGTTGGTACAGTTACAGATAAGCACCTGTAAGAAGCTGCACTCAGTTTTGTTGCCTGTGGGCACAGAAACTACAAGGAAGCTAAAACAAGCACATCAAAATGCCTTTTAAAAAGTTGGGGAATGTATGTGTTTTACCATTTTTGTCCCAGAAACACTTAGAATTAAGAATTGGTTTGTTTGCTGCTTTAGAAAATCAAACTATATGAAGTCAAAGCTTACCTCAAAAAAGGAAACGTGATTTCCCAAAATTATAAATACATGAATATGTTGAACCCTTGCTTAAGGCACTGATATAAACTGTGAATTAAACTTAAGTTTGCAGGACTGACATTTCTTAGGAAACTGGAGAATTCCTGGAGCATTAGAAAACCAATGTTAGCCATTACTATTAAAATTTGTGATTACTTTTGGTGATTAAGTGTCAAGACTGAAACAAACAAGAAAAGAATAAACACTCATTTAATTCAATTATTTACGTATTCAGTTGCCATTTATCAAGCACCTACTATTTGACAAGTGCCCCAAAGCTTCTGGAAAGATTAAGGACTTGCACAATCTGTTAGAAAGTGGCTTGGACTGGAAATGAACTCTAGCCTTCAACCAGCAATGGAATCCTGAGCCTGGAGGACCCCCTCCTTGGGATGCTAAAATGTTAAATAATAACCAGGCTAGGGCAGTAACTGAGCCTCACATTAACCAATTTGGTCCAGTGAGAACCATTCACAAAGCATTTCACCCTGAAGTTTGTTTGTATCTTCTTGAGCTGTCCTGAAACAATCCAGAAATTTTAGTTTCAAAAAAATAATAATAATTTAGAAAATCACATAGTTTTCTTGAGCAACAATAATGAAACCAAAGGATGTTGGTGACTTCACTGTTTTTTTTTTAATTTGAAAAAAACACATTCTTTCATACAACTTACCCCTCTCTCTGTCTCTTATGTTATGCTTTCTTAAGGGTGATATACCAGATATTGGTTTGACCCAAGGAAAAATTTTAAAACAAACCTACTGCATACTTTTTTTGGCACACTATGTAGCTCTCTAGTATAGCTTGAATACCGGAATGAGTTCTGATGCATCTTAAACAGGCACAGGGATGTGGAGAAATTCTCCTCTGGGACAAAAACTGTTTTTATTGGATAAATATTTTGACCAACCATTTGGGACCTTGATGGGGAAGAGGGCAGATATTTGATAGGGAAATAGAAGGCATTGCAGAGCCCAAGTCTTTGTGAACAAACAAGAGCCATTATCATTTTGGAATTAATGTGGAAACTGTTCTCTTACCAAAACCCAGGATGAGACTTCTTGTAAGGGCAGACAAGAAAGATGCAAAACAACTGTTTTGCAAATTTGGCAAAAGCAGTAGCCAGCTTTTGCCAAATTGTACAGTTTCAGAGCAGACAGAACTAAGACACAAACCAAATAAGTAAAGAGATACCACCCCCAGCAGGCCTTTTGCAGAGAGAGGGTAGGCAGAGTTAATCTTCTTAGAGCCTATGCTGTTGAAAACAGATAGTTACAGAAATTTGTTAAGATGTTCTATTTTAAGTCCTCCTATTGAGCAACTGGAGATAGAGAAACTGAAAGTTATCTCTGCAATTGGTGTGGAAAGTCCTGATATAACAAAGCAAGAATCCCACAGCAGATGGCATGGAATAAAAGCAGAGTGAGGTACACAGGAGACAGACGACAGGAAAACCAGGGCAGAGAAAATGTGATTTACTCATACCTGGCTAAATTAATTGTATGCTGTCTAGTAAGAAGGGATGGGGAGTTAATTCCAAAACTAAACTATATCTGATTTGTAGAAATTATACGTTTATACAAACTATATACATCCTAAGTGTGCTGTAAACTGTATATTGTCTCCTTTACAGTGTAGATTCAATTCTTTATAGCTAATATTTTTGTCTTTCAAAAAAATTTAAGAACTTCAAACATTTTCTAGTATTCTAAAAAGACATATTGAGTGCAAAAGACTCATTGAACTCAAATGGTAATTATAATCAAGCATTAGGTGCCTAGAGAGGGACTATCAGATATACAGCCCCTTAAAAACCTTAAAATCCTTGGGAATGCAAGCTGGTGCAGCCACTCTGGAAAACAGGATGGAGGTTCCTCAAAAAACTAAAAATAGAACTACCCTAGACTCAGCAATTGCACTACTAAGCATTTATCCACAGGACACAGGCGTGCTGTTTTGAAGGGACACATGCACCCCCATGTTTATAGCAGCACTGTCAGCAATAGCCAAAGTATGGAAAAGGCCCAAATGTCCATCGAAGGATGAATGGATAAAGAAGATGTGGTATATATATACAATGGAGTATTACTCGGCAATCAAAAAGAATGAAATCTTGCCATTTGTAACTACACAGATGGAACTGGAGGGTATTATGCTAAGTGAAATTAGTCAAAGACAAAAATCATATGATTTTTTTTGAGAAAGACAAAAATCATATGATTTCACTCATATGAGGACTTTAGTAGACAAAACAGATGAACATAAGGGAAGGGAAACAAAAATAATATAAAAACAGGGAGGGGGACAAAACAAAAGAGACTCATAAATATGGAGAACAAACTGAGGGTTATGGGAGGGGTTGTGGGAGGGGGAATGGGCTAAATGGGTAAGGGGCATTAAGGAATCTACTCCTGAAATCGTTGTTTCACTATATACTAACTAATTTGGATGTAAATTTTAAAAACTAAAAAATAAAATTAAAAAACAACTTAAAATCTCAGGTTTTAAGCAATGGGTGTACAGCCCATAATAGTGTTGTCAAAGAAAAATATAATGTGAGCCATGTATGTGCATTAACAAGATAAAAAGTAAAACAAACAAAAAAAATGTAAAATTTAAAAGATAAAAAAGGTGTGCCTGGTTGGCTCAGTCGGTTGAGCATCCAACTTGACTCAGGTCATGATCTCACGGTCTGTGAGTTTGAGCCCCATGACAGGCTCTGTGCTGACAGCTCAGGGCCTGGGGCATGCTTCGTATTCTGTGTCTCCCTCTCTCTGTGCCCCACCCCTGCTTGCGCTCTCTCTGTCTCTCAAAAATGAACAAACGTTAAAAAAATATATAAAAGATAAAAAGAAATAGGTAAAATTAATTTTAATATGTTTTATTTAATTCAATATATCCAAAATATTATTTCAACATGTAATCAATTGTAAAAACAATTGAGATATGTTACAATTTTTTAATATTCTGAAATCCAGTCCATATCTTGTACTTACAGTACATCTCAGTTTAGACTAGCCATATTGCAAGGTCCCAAGAACCACCATGGCTAGTAGCTGTAGATCAGACCACCCAGGTGCATAGCATGCTCACACACACACACACACACACACGTTGAATAGAGAACAGAGGAGAAAAAACACTATGATCAAAGTGTGTTGGGGGCGTCTGGGTGGCTTGGTCTGTTAAGCTTCCGACTTCGGCTCCAGTCATGATATCACGGTCCGTGAGTTCGAGCCCCGCATCGGGCTCTGTGCTGACAGCTCAGAGCCTGGAACCTGTTTCAGATTCTGTGTCTCCCTCTCTCTCTGCCCCTCCCCTGTTTATGCTCTGTCTCTCTCTGTCTCAAAAATAAATAAACGTTAAAAAAATTTTTTTTAAATGTTTTAAAAAAGTGTGTTGGTCGGCACTGATGCTGTTGGTTTTATTGTTTAAAATGAAGCATAGCTCCAAAGAGGGAAAAGCTAAATTTCTTATGATGTTTTTCTGGCAACAGTTTTGCACTGGCATGATCCATAGATTTTATTTAAAGCTCTTTAAATTCCCACGTTCCATAAAATCTTAACCAAAAAGGAAAGCAATTTGTCAAAAGTGAGGGACTAACTTGAGTGCCTGCATAATAAGTGTCCCATGTCCCTTGATAGAAATAAATATGGAAAGCAGTTTATTCCGATCATAGGTCTTATTAAATCAAAAAGGAAGAGTTTCTTAGCTACATCTCTATTCTCAGATACCAAGAGAAGTACCCACCTAAAATAAAACTGGCCTGCAGGTGTATTAACAACCCCCAGAGGGATTCTTTAGATGCAGCGAGGAGGTCGTCTCTTGGAGAGGTTTCTCTGAACAGGACAAGCAAAGAAAAGCTCGCTGTGAATGATCTATGGACCCAAAGGAGAAAATTGGCAGTATAAGAAAAACATACACTAAAAATACACCTAAGCACACCTCCCAGAAGCATGCTCAACAAAACAGTGCTAGGGAGAAAATGGTGAGTGAGGAACAACAGGAGGGAGAAAAAGGAGGCTAGTCTCCAACCGCAAAGAAAGATGGCATCTGTGCTTGGCTTGCTGTCAATTCTGGGAGTGTCCGTGGCCTGCACAGGCTCCTGGGTTCCAGCCACTCCAGCATGAGCTCAGGGAGGAAAGACATTCCTGCTCCCCATGTAGTTAAAAACACCTTTGTTTGAAATCCTTGCCTTCTGGGTACTTTAGGAAAAGCTTTTCTTTCTTTTCCATCTTATTCCCAAAGAGCACATTTAATACTGTAAACGTAATGAGTCTCTAAAGAGGAGATAAAGGGAAAACTGTGAACGATCCAAAAATGAAAACCATCATACCAATTTGGTAATGCCATCTCTTTTAAACCAAAGGAACAAAAAGTTCAGTTTTTTCTGTTCATTCACTCTCTTTGGCAGTGTTTTCAGGGTCCAGATACAAGAACATATTACGCATAAGATAGGCCTCTTGCTCCTGCTTCCCACAAGGAAAGTTAAGGTATGGGATGATTTAGCAGGAGGCTGTCGGGGACTATAGAGATGTCTACAGAATACAGAACAGCATCCTCCAAAGAGTCACACTCCAAAAAGTATTGGTTTCACTTTCTATAGTAATTAAAAGAAAAATGGAAGAGGAATATAAATGGTCTCAAAAGAGCAGACACTGGAGGCTTCGTGTGAATTTCCTGCAATTCAATTACCATGATGGAGACTCTGTGCAGGCCTTTTGTTGTTGTGCCCAAGGAAGGTCAGTGGGCTGCATTTCAGGGTCTCAGCTGCTGTTTTATGACAAATATAATGTACATGAAGACTTGGGGGCCCATGTGTCTGCAGCTGCTGTGAGCTAATTTTCCAGGATAGCGTCAAATAATTGCCAACGATGATTAAATTTAGTGTCCCCATGATATTATAAGTTATGTCTTTTGGGAAAGAGTCTGAGCCTAATATTTAATACCAGAGATATGATTAAGCACTGAAAAGTAAATAAATAAATCATGCCTAGCAAGGAAGAGCAAAATTATTCAGATACAGCTATTATATTTGCAGACAAAATTAATGGCTCAAATACTTAGAAAAATTAGATTACACAGAATTTGTAAATATTCTTTATCAATTTTTTTTTCCATGTGACTTCCCCAATATTCAGAGATCTGAAAATTTCTCTTGCACGTCAGTGAGTTTTGAATGCTGGTGAGGATAATGCTGTGTCCTCAGAAATAATGACAGGAGAGGTGGGCAAACTTATGGTACAACTCATATGTCCACTACCAGGACTAAATTCTGGGTGGACAGGGTGGACAATGGCCAGCACCATGTGCTGGGAAGCTCCCTTCAGCTGTGGTGGAGAATCTGTTTGCAGCCCTGCCCTGAGCTAGCTGTGTGATTTGGGATGAAGATTTTATTTGTTCCTGTTGTTCATTCTTTGAGTCCGCTATGCCTCAGATTCTTTGTAATCTGGAGACAATCGTGCCCATCCCACAAAGTTACTGGGACAGATCTCCCCTTGTGGGAACTTAATGGTAGAGTACACCTCATTCCTTTTTTTTTAATGTTTATTTATTTTTGAGAGAGAGATACGAGTTCGAGCAGGGGAGGGGCAGAGAGAAGGGGAAACAATATCTGAAGCAGGCTCCAGACTTTGAGCTGTTAGAACAGAGCCCAAAGTGGGGCTCGAACTCACAAACCATGAGATCATGGCCTGAGCCAAAGTCAGACAACCAACTGAGCCACCCACATGCCTTTTACCTCACTACGTCATCAGGAGTTCCCCACTAAAATGGAAAAGTCAGTAAATAAAAAGGCCCCTGTAGTCCCCGGAAGGTCACGGAAGAGTTGTGCATTAACTAGTTCCTGATTGTTGGCCCTAAGCATGAATTCATTCTTTAGAACAACCAGTCCCTGGCACAGAAGTGGGGTGCCAGGTCTCTGGCCAAGCACAGGTGGGGACAATGGGGCAGGCAGGGGTGCTGCCTCAAGAATGGCTGGTCTGGGCAGAGCCACAGGAAGGGTGTGAGAATGCTTCAGGCAGAGAGCAGGGATCATGTGGCCTGGGGAGGACCAGGGACATCTGGAGGGGAGATGGGGCACTAAGGTGTCAGAGAGGCAGTCCCATTGGCCCCAAGCAAGGGGCTGCACACAGGTGTCAAAGACAGGCTTTCTTCACCCCAGGCGCTGCCTTACTCCTTCTTCCCTCTTACCTGCAGTCCACTGGTGGTGTCACTACTGCTCCCAGACCCACCCCCCAACCCCATCCCCATAACAGCCCAGATGGAACTCTGGAGCCATGGCCCAGAGAGACTACCACTTGCTCAGCAAGGAAGGAGTGAAAGAGATGCTGCTTGTCTCTCTCTCATCTAAGTGGACATAGACTTACAATTTGCACTGTTTTTCTTTGCTTTGGAAAATAAATAGCTGTACATGTTCATAGAATTTTCACCCATTCAAACACAAATAAAAATAGTAAAAAAAATAAAAAATAAAAATCACCTATTATTTCACTGCCAAAACCTAACACCATTTTGGATTTTCTTTCCTATAACTGTGCTCATCCTATCAGTGGGGATGGAGGTGAAGGTATCCCAGGAGGAGACACTTAAAAATTCCCATTTGACATAGTACACTTGCTTCGGTAGAAAGCGGTGTCTTTCAGGTTCCCTCAAACTCTCTGGAAGTAGTTGTGTCTTCTGTGTTTCCAGGTTTCTTCCTCCTCCTCTGTTTCCAGGCCAAGAGAGTTGAAAGCTAAAAGTCACCATAAACACACCCATGGCAGAGCGTGTGGCCAGCAGAAGTCTTCCAGAATGTCAAATGTTGGGAAGGGGAAGGCCCAGACCAGATCAACCCAGGCTTCCAGTTCTCCCTCACACTGCCAGACTTCTACCAGTCCCCATTCTCCAACACCTCCTTTCCAAAGGACCGTGCTTGTACCCCATCCCCGAGAGGGAGCACCCCACTCACGTGGACCATGGCCTACAGGCCTTCAAGGGGCAGGCACTGTTTCTTCCAGAACAGGCTCCACCAGGGCTTGCAGGAAGATTCTCTGTTCAGCCCCCAAACTTTGATTCAGGCACGTGACTCCCCTGGGGTCACAACCCTCTCGGCTAATGGGAAAAGGTTGTAGAAAAACAATGAAGCATAAACTGGTTTAATGTTTTCAAAATATCATTCCCATTGGAAATGAAACCGGGTGTGTGGTAACCTTTCTTTATTTTAACAATATACTTCAAACATCATCAAGAGACGGCTCTACACCTACCTCCTCTTGGCCCTTCTGCTCCATCCCTGACTACCCTCCTATCTCTTCTTCACCCCTTAAACTCTCCAGATATTTATCACTACACTCCTTCTTGTTTATCCGGGCTTCCTCAGGTATCCCTGAGATTTAGAACAAGACTATCAATCAGAGGCTCACACAAGGGGACTCCCTAACTCCCCCACACTCACACCTTCAAGCATGTTAGCTGGTAACAGAGCAGGGAAATTTTTGGAATAAAAACTGGAGATAGAACTATCCCCACGGTTTACTCATGGTTTACTGGTTTACTGTATCTAATACAGTAAATCCCTTTCGTTTGAAAACGATGGTAGTGTCACTTACTTGTACAAAAGAAAGCACCCTTTTATACGACTGAAATATTCAGGGATGATTTTCATTGAAAAAGTAGCAGCTTGCTTTGCAGATGTAGACCGGGCCTTAATTGTACTAATAACTCCCAAACGTGAGTTGAATAGACATGGAGTCTGATATACTTCTGTTCTCCAGCCCCTGTCTTCTCTGCTTTCCCATCCCCACCCCCCAACTGGCCCAAATACTTAAAAGCAGGACTTAGAATGGAAAAGATCTGGGGCAACTAACTCACTGGTTGAACGTCTAGGTCTTGATTTGGGCTCAGGTCATGATCTCAGGGTTGTGGGCTCCTGTATAGGGCCCCACATCAGCCCAACACTCAGGGTGGAGCCTTCTTGGGATTCTCTCTCTCTCTCTCTCTCTCTCTCTCTCTCTCTCTCCCCCCCCCCCCCCGCACTCACTCTTGCACGCACTCTCTCTCTCTCTCTCAAAAAAAAAAAGAACTATATGAAACCTCATATGTTATATTCTTCCACTTTATAGTTTAGTGGTGGTGTGAAATTTTATCTTAACAAAATGAATCAGATAAAGACAGTCCCATAATACAGTTTTTAATTGAAATTGGTGATTTATCTCATTAATTTTATTTTTAAAAATTTTATTCTAATTAAACAATAATGAGAGGTAACATCATGGGTTTTCTCTTTAATAATTTATTTGGAGATAAAATAATTTTATTTTTTAATACTATGTTTCAAATGATACAAAGGTTCTTAAGGCACAATTCGAATTTTTATTCCTAGAGCTAAAAACCACTTTTGATTTCTCCTTCTTGATTATTCCTCTCACTGATTAGACGGTAAGCTGTGTGAGGATTCTACTCCAAAAATGCCCTCACATACTCTTTACTCGAGGCTTGCCTCTTGGTGCCGTGGCCCTACCCTGGCTGGACTTCACCACCATTCAACCCTGTGACTGTGATGGTTACCTAACCAGTGGCCCAGCTGCCCCCATCTTTCTAATGACCTCTCTAGAACATTCCAGGGGTTAAGACCAGGTAAATATTCACTATAGGATGAAATCCAACTTCTTTAGCATAGTGTCTTGGTCTCCTGATAGTCTTCCAACTGTATCAAGAATTCATCAAATTCATATTCCAGTTTCTGTTTTCTAATGCCAAGCTTAAGGTAATATTTAAATAACTGTGCTTGTGGATGCTTATAAAATACTTTCATGTCATAAAATCATTATCTTTACAGACATGCTGTAATGCAAACATAGGATTTTACTGTAATTCAAAGGTAATCTACAGTAAAGTTTACTCTTGTATTAACTATTGTTTAAAAATTTTGAAAGTTGGCAAAGCAAGTTAACAATGTAAATAAAACTTCAAGAAATAATCACTTAAATGAATAAATGCCATAAAGTAATTCAGAAACCAAAATTTACATACAAATGACTCACTAATTATAAATCATTCTTGGCTGTTCATTAATTCAGGAAGCCTCCCACACTATCCCTGTCTGGTTAGGCTACCCATTTCCAGGCCTCCTACAGATCCTGTGGGCCAACTTACCTTTGTAGTGGCAGTTCGTAGTTAGGGTCATTTTTAGTCTTCATACAGATTAGAAAAAAGTGACCCTTCTGGGTGGAGAAACCTGCATGGGTGAGTTTGGCCAGATGAGCATGGTCTAAATTCCAGTTTCCACTCACTTCCTTGGCCAAGAGCCCTTGTGGATTTAACATTAGACACAACTGAATGTAGTGGCCTTGCTCCTATCACTGGGTCTGGCTGAGTACAGGTACTTAATAAATATTGGTTGAATTATAATAAAATTATTTTCCTTGATTTTCTTTACTCAGTAACATGCATTTAGTATGTAGACCAAAAAATTTGGGACAGTTATTTTGAACTGATTCCTGATTCTGTATGTATCTTAAGCACTTGTATACATATAAATAACCATGTTTCAAATATATGTGTAATTACCATATACAAATAATAAAACAAATAAACAAAATTCATTTTTAAAGTTTACTAAACATAGTAGAATGTGATCATTTGGTATAGTCATACATTCTAAAAGTAATGTAAATTTATTGACTATAAAAGTTGTCATTAGGATTTCTATTTTTGGTAGACTAGGATCAATCTTTCCTCTTGGAACTCTTATAAAAGCTAAATAATCTTTTTTAAAAATCTGTTTGTGGACATCAAAAACTAACAACATAAGCAAGAACTGTAAGGTAAGATCCAAGAAAATGCTGACATCCATACCAGCAAGCCTAGCCCCTGAAACTAGTCCAGCCTCTTGCCCTAGTGTTGTTGGCTAAAATGGAGACTGGTGAGAGACTGGTGGTGGTGTTTGTGACAGCCCCCCACGTTCAGGGAGACAAACACGGGAGCCCAGGACTTTCCAAGCATTGGGATCTGGCAAGCCCCTAGAGTTTTGACATGAGGCCCAGCTATAATAAGACTGGAAGCAATCCAGCTTTCACACAGACCACACTACCACTTCATGTCCCCTGGGTGGCTCAGAAACAACTCAGTGCTTGCAGTTGGATCAGGAAAATCTTAGATTGTTAGTGTCCCAGGAGCTTGACAAAAGAAAGAAAAATAAAGCTCTTGGGAAGAAGATAAGGTCAAGGCTGAAATTGTTTCTACCAAAAAACAAACAAACAAAAAAAGTTCAAATACAATGTTCATCATAAAATCTAAAATAACCAGACACAGGAGGGGATATGACGTCAAAAACAAGAGACAATAGCGGCTCCTCGGTGGCTCAGTTGGTTAAGCCTCAGATTCTTGGTTTTGACTCAGGTTTCGATCTCACAGTTCGTGAGATGGAGCCCCACAGTGGGCTCTGTGCTGACATCATGGAGCTTGCTTGAAATTCTCTCTCTCCTTCTCTCTCTCTTTGCCCCTCCCTCATTCTCTCTCTCTCTCAAAATAACTAAATAAACGTTAAAAAAAATAAGAGATAATAGAAGCATAGAGACTCTATGTATTGAAATATGAAAATAAAACATTAAAATAAACATGAGATAGGGACCCTAGAACTTAAAGTAACTGAAGTCAACATAAATAACTTAAATATAAATAAAAAATTAATGATTGAGTTCAACACAAGAAGTGACACCACTGAGAAAAGAATTGGTTAACTGAAGACAGATGAAAAGAAATTATCCATAAAGAAGCATGGATATAAAGAAAAGGGTAGAAAACAAAAACTGTCAAAACAGAAAGGATCATAAAGGATATGGAAGATACAGGATCCAGAAGAACAGGAGAGAAAGAATAAACAGAAACAATACTGGAAGAGATAATACCTGAGAATATGTTAAAACTGATGGAAGGTGTCAATGCTACATATTCAAGAAGCCCAAATATGACATACATACAAATACAAAATAATAATACAACTGCAGAAAACAAAGTCAAAGAGAAAAATTTTAAAACAGCCAGAGACACAAGATAGGTTGTGTTCAATTACTTACAATCAGAAGACTTCTCAACAGAAACTATGAAGTCCAAAATATAACAAAATGATATCTTTTTTTTAATATGAAATTTATTGTCAAATTGGTTTCCATACAACATCCAGTGTTCATCCCAACAGGTGCCCTCCTCAATGCCCATCACCCACTTTCCCCTCCCTCCCACCCCCATTAACCTTTAGTTTATTCTCAGTCTTTAAGAGTCTCTTATAGTTTTCCTCCCTCCCTCTCTAACCTTTTTTCCACTTGCCCTCCCCCATGGTCTTCTGTTAAGTTTCTCAGGATCCACATAAGAGTGAAAGCATATGGCATGTGTCTTTCTCTGTATGACTTATTTCACTTAGCATAACACTGTCCAGTTCCATCCACGTTGCTACAAAAGGCCATATTTCATTCTTTCTCATTGCCAAGTAGTATTCCATTGTATATATAAACCACAACTTCTTTAGCCATTCATCAGTTGATAGACATTTAGGCTCTTTCCATAATTTGGCTATTGTTGAGAGTGCTGCTATAAACATTGGGGTACAAGTGCCCTTATGCATCAGCACTTATATCTTGAGTGTACTGGGGCAAAGTAACCATCTTCCCAGAGCTCTATTCTCAGAAACTAGACAAAGAAAGATCTTGTTTAATGAAGATAGTTTTCAGCTAATTTTATAACTAGACACGGACATTACAAGAAAGTAAAAGAGCTAATTTCTCTCATGAACATAGATGTAGAAACCTGAAATCATATAGAATCAAACTATATATAAAAACTATATATATAACATAATATTTATACATATTTATATATACATAACATATATACATATACATATATACATATATTTATACATAACATAATAACTATATATAAAACATAATATTTATTCCATATGCATTTATTCCAGCAATATAGGATTCGTTTAACATTAGAATAACCGTTGTAATTCAAAACATCAACAGATTAAAAGAGAACAAATAGAAAACTCAATATGCAGAAAATGTATTTGATAAAAGTCAACCTCCATAAACGATATATTAAGAAAAACTCTTAAGCTAGAAACAGAGCATTTCATTCAAATAAAGGGTAACTACACGAAGGTGTACACTGAACATCATACCTAAGAGTGAGATGTGGGAAGTTTTTCTTTTGAAGTAGGGATTAAGACAAGAATGTCCTCTATCAGTGTTTCTTCTCAACACTGTTCTGGAGGTCTTAGCCAGATAGATCAGTAAAGCCAAAAGAAAAAAGGAAGGAGGGAGGGAAAAAGAGAGGAAGGAGGGAGACTACCATTATCTATGGATGATATCACTGTATAATTTTAAAATGCAAAAGAAGTATAAATAAGCTATTAGGATCAAGAACTGAGGTTAGCAAGATTGCTGGTTATATACAAATCAGTACTTTAAAAATTTGGGGCGCCTGGGTGGCACAGTCGGTTAAGCGTCCAACTTCAGCCAGGTCACGATCTCGCGGTCCGTGAGTTCGAGCCCCGAGTCGGGCTCTGGGCTGATGGCTCGAGCCTGGAGCCCGTTTCCGATTCTGTGTCTCCCTCTCTCTCTGCCCCTCCCCCGTTCATGCTCTGTCTCCCCCTCTCTCTCTGCCCCTCCCCCGTTCATGCTCTGTCTCTCTCTGTCCCAAAAATAAATAAACGTTGAAAAAAAATTTAAAAAAAAATGAAAAAATCAATTGCATTTCTATATACAGGTAAATAATCAAATAATGAAATTTGAGATACAAGGTATGAGATATAACAGCAAGAGTCCTGAGATATTTAATAGCATCAAAAAATGGGAAAAGAGCAAGAAATGCCCAACACCTCCAGACAGAAAATTAAAAGTCATTAATAAATAAATTAAAGATCTAAGTAAATGGAAAAAGATACCATGTCTATCACCCATTTTCCATGGGTGGAAAATTCAATATTATAAAGATATAAGTTCTCCTCCAGTTGATATAGATTCACTGCAAACCTTACAAAAATTCCAACAGGTTTTGTGTATGTGTACTTTTTCAAGCTGATTCTAAAATTTATATAAATATGCAAATCATTGAGAAGAGTGAAGACACTCTTTCAAAAAGAAAAATGAACAAGGTCAGAGAGTTTACTTTGTTGGATATCAAGACTTATTATAAAGCTGAAGATAATTAAGAGATAAGAATAGAAAGATAAAACCAATGAAACAGAATGGAGACCCCAGAAACACATCATGCATATACGGACAGTTGATTTATGACAAAGATGTAGAAAAAGGGGGCAAAGAATGGTCTTTCAAATAAATTGTTCTGGAAATGGGGAAAAAATAAAACCTGTCCCCTACTTCATACGCCAGATTGATTCCAGTTGTATTACAGACCTAACTATGAAATAACAAGTAGTAAAGTCTTTACAAAATAATATGGAAAAGTACTTCATGTTTTGGGGTTAGGGAAAATTGGATTGAGGAAACAAAAGTACTAACTTAAGAAAAAGATTGACACACTGGACTACATTGAAATTATGAATTTCTACTTATTAAGTGATGCCTTAGGATAGTAAATATACAAATTATAGAAGACATTTGTAATATATACTACTGCATATGGCTCATACTCAGGATATATTTATAAATGCCTACAAATTATTAAGAAAAAGATAAATATACCAATAGACAAAATAGGAAAAAGACTTAAATAGGCATTTAACAAAAAAGGAAATAAAAATAATCAATAAACCTATGAAAAGGTGCTCAATATGTTAGGGTTCTCCAGAGAAACAGAACTAATAGGCAATCTATTTATCTATCTATTTATCTATCTATCTATCTATCATCTATTGAGAGAGACAGAGAGAAAGAAAGTCTGAAATCTGCAAGGAAGGCCGGAAGCTTGGACTTCCCAAAAAGAGTTAATGTTGCAGCCTTGAGTCTGAAAGCAGTCTGGAGGCAGAATTCCCTCTTTACAGAAAACCTCAGTTTTTGCTTTTCGTACCTTCAACTAATTGGATGAGGCCCAGCCACATCATGCAGGATGATCTGATTCACTACAGGTCTATTCATTTAAATGTTAGTGACATCTAAAAAACATGTTCACGGCAACACCTAGACTGAGAGTCAGGTTTGACCAAACAACTGGGTACCATAGCCTTGCCTGTTTAACACATGAAACTAACCATCATATTCAACCTCCTTAACAATAGAAAAATGCAAATTGAAACTACAATAAGATACCACCACACATGTACCAGAATGGCTAAAATTAAAAAGACAAACCCTACCAAATGTTAGAATGTGGAGAAATGGAGACTTTCACGTGCTGCTCTTGATGTGAAAGTACAACCACTTTAGAAAACTCTTACAGGTAGTCTTAACCTATAACCACTCCTCAGTATTTACCCAAAGAAGTACATACACATACTCATGAGAAGACACACACAAAATTGTTCACACCAACATTACTCAAAGCAGGCAAGAATTGCAAGCAACCAATTGTCCATAAAGAGAAGAATGAATAAATTATGGTCTGCTATTCCACAGACTTTTATACAAGTGAAAGTGGAAGAACTACACATGCAACATCTTAGGTGGATCTTATAAATCTACTGTGTGGAGTGAACGAAACACAATATGATATAATATATCTTATATGATTCCAATCACATGAAGTTGTAAAAATCTCTAATATTTAAGTATGCACAAGTAGATGGGAAAAGAATAAAGACAAGGGTGTGGTTACTACAGAAGTTAGCCGATATTAATGTAAATGGAGGGGTTCTAAAACTATATTTTGAAAAATATTATATAAATGGAATCATACAGTATGTAGCATTTTGGGGTTACCTATTTACACTCAGAATAATTGCCTGGAGATACATCCAAATTGATGTGTGTGTCAACAGTTCACTTCTTTTTGTTCCTGAACAGTATTTTATGATACAGATTGTGCTAAACCATTTGCCCATTGAAGGGTATCTCTGTTTGCAATTTTGACTACTACAAGTAAAGCTTTTATGAATACTCATATACAGGTTTTTGTGTGAATGTGAATCTTCATTTGTCTGGGATAAATGCCCCAGAGTGCAATTGCTGGGTCATGTGGGAATTGCCTGTTTACTTTCATATGAAAGTCCTAACCGATTTTCCAGAGTAGCTGTATCATTTCCTATTCCAACCAGCAATATGTGGATGATCCAGTTTCCCTACACCCACATCAGCAATTAGTGTCATCCCATTTGTCTTTAGCCATGTAGAGGTATCTCATTGTGGTTCAATTTGCATGTACCTAAAGGCTACAAATGTTGAACACCTTTTCGTGGGCTTATTTGCAATCTGTATTTCCTCTTCCTTGAAATGGTTGCTTATGTTTTTTGCTTATTTTCTAATTGGATTGTTTGTTGACTCTTAAGTTTTAAGATTTCTTTGTTCTAGATCCTAGTCCTTTGTCAGAAGTGTTATCTGTAAATATTTCACTCAGTTTGTAGTTTGCCTTTTGATCCTCTCCGCAAGGTCTTTCACAGAGCACAAGTTTTTAATTTTGATTAGTCCAATTCATAAATATTTCCTTTACATCTAAGTCTGTGATCCATTTTGAGCTACTTTTTATGTAAAGTATGAGGTTTAGGTCAAGGTTTATTTTTGCCTATGGAAGTCCAGTTTCCCCAAAACCATTAGTTGAAAAGGCAACCCTTCCTCCATTATACTGCTTTTGTACCTTTGACAAAAATCAGCTGAGCATATGTGTGTGGGTCTATCTTCTGGGTTGTCTGTTCTGTTGCGTTGATCTATGTGTCTGTCATGCTGCCAGTACCACACTCTTGACTTCTGTAACTAGATAGTAAGATAAACTGACTTCTCTCACATTATTCTTCTTTTTCAAAATTGTTTTAGCTATTCTATTCCCTGTGCCTTTCCATATAAATTTTGGGATAAATTTCTCTATGTCTACAAAACTATTTGCTGGGATTCTAATTAAAATTGCATTCAACTTACTGATCAATTGGAGAATTGGCATCTTTATTATATCGAGCAGTGTAACACATGAACATGGTGTACCTCCATTTATTAGGTATTCTTGGTTTCTTTCATTGACATTCCATAATTTCAGCATGTACATTCTGTGCATATTTGTTCGATTTGTGCCTAAGCCTGACATTTTCTTTGGAACTATTGTAAATAGTATTGAGTTTTTAATTTTGGTTTTTAAATATTCATTATTAGTATACAGAGATGCCATTGGTTTTTGCATGTGGCTCTTGTATCCTAGTACCTTGCTGACCTCACTTCTTCGTTCTAGGAATATTTTTTTATAAATTCCTTGGGACTTTTTATGTAAACAACCATGTCATTGGCAAATCAGAGCAGTTTTATCTCTTCCTTTGCAAGTGTCATGTGTTTTATTTCTTTTTTGTGCCTTATTTCAAGGCTAGATTTTTCAGTACTATGCTGAATTAAGTGTGGTGACAGCAGACACCCTTGTATTTGTCCCAGTCCTGGGAGGGGGGGGAAGTGTTCAGTCTTTCAACATTAAGTATAATGTTATCTGTAGGTTTTTTGAAGCTCCCTCTATTCCTGGTTTGCTGAGAGCTTTTGTCGTGAATTAGTGTAGGATTGTATCAGATTTTTTTATGCATCAGTTGATATAATCATACACTTTTAATTTAGTATGTCAATGTGAAAATTACATTGATTGACTTTTGAATATTGAACTAGCCTTGCATACCTGGAATAAATCCCACTTTGTCTTGTTGCAGTATTCTTTTCTATTATTCTATTTTGTGGATTTTTTTTTGTTTATTCTTTTGTACTATCTTTCTCTGGTTTTGATATCAGGGTAATACTAGTCTCATAAAGTAAGTTGAGGAATGTTCTCTCTTTGATTTTCTGAGATGGATTGTGTAAAATTGGTGTTAATTCTCCTTAAAATATTTTCATCTGGAGATTTCCTTTTTAAGAGATTTTTACTTACAATTTCAATTTATTTAATGGTTATAGAACTATTCAGTTGTCTATTTCATACTGTTTGAGTTTAGTCATTTGGTTTTCTAGGAATTGACCCACTTCTTCTAAGCTGGTGACAAATTCTTTATGGTTTCCTTCATCTGAGAATCACTGATTTCCCCTTCATTCCTGAAGGATATTTTTTGCTGAACACAAGCTTTATGGTTAACGATTCTTTTCTTTCAATACCTGAAAAATGTGTGCCTCTTTTACTTATGGCCTCCATGGTTTTAAATGAGAGATCTACTGTCATTTGAAGAAATGTTCTCTTAAGTAAGGCATAGTTTTTCTGATTCTTTCATTATATTTTTCTTCATTTTTAGTTTTCATACATGTAATTTTGTATTTTTAAATACTATCCTTCATAAATTTCTGTGTCCTTGAAATCTGGAAAAAGATCATTTTTTTATGAATCAAATTTTTCTTCGATTTTTCCTCTCAAATTTTTATTTAAATTCAAGTTAGTTAACATATAGTGTAATATTTGATACTAGCTTTTAATCAGATGTCATTTGCAAATATCTTCTCCCATTCCATAGGTTTCCTTTTAGTTTTGTTGATTATTTACTTCACTGTGCAGAAGCTTTTTATCTTGATGAAATCCTAATAGTTTTGCTTTTGTTTCCCTTGCTTCCAGTGACGTGTCTAGTAAGAAGTTATTCCAGCTGAGGTCAAAGAGGTGGCTGTCTGTGTTCTCTCCTGGGATTTTGATGGTTTCTTGTCTCACATTTAGATCTTTCATCCATTTGAATTTATTTTTGTGTATGGTCATACATGTAATTTTGATGTTAAGGAGTTTATGATTTCTTTCTGTTTATCCTGTTTGGATTTTCTCTGCCAGAGGATGGAGGGTCAGCTCCCAGCTCCCAGCTCAGGTGTCCACACCACTGGAGTGTGGAGTAGAAGTACCTCAGCCAACTTCTGTTGGTAGAACAGGGGCAGGTGGGACTGGACCTTCCCTGTTCAGTTCACTAGTGCTTTGTTGGAGTATGTGAATATTGCCAAAAAGATTTCCTTTTGTTTTCAGGCCACCCTTTTCCCTGTCCTTTGACCAGGGAAACATGCTTTTCTTAGAGCCTTTTTGTCTGTGCCTGTCAGTGATTTCTGGTTGGAGGCTTCTGCAGTGCCCTGTCTATGATATGTGGGAGTGATCAAGAAACCTGAGAAAGTCAGTATCATGTAATTCTTTACATCCTGAGATCTCTAGGCTTTCTGCCTTCTTCTTTCCACCTTTCAGAGTCTTTCTTTGCTTGTTTGTTTTGTTATATCCAGGGCTTTGGGGGTGTATGAAGAAGAGCTTGTGAGGAATGGGACCAGTCCATTTGGGAAGAACCAGAAGTCAACACTCATATTTTAATGCACTTTCCTTTATACTAGTTAGTTATATTTCACTGTTACAAGTGGTGAAAAGGTGAGAAAGAATATGACTATCATACCTAAAAAGGCTGAGGCCCCCTGATGTTACAAATTATTCCGTGTTCTCACACATAACAAAACTGCAATTCTTACGAGTAACAGACATGTGCCAACCCAAGCCAGCTCCTCTGGAGAGTCTGATTTAGGGAAGTTATTTGGCAAAGAAACTCCACAAAGACTTAGGCTGACAGCCTTTAACAAGTTTCAGACTCACCTAACTGTATTCTCACCCCATCGTCTGCCTTCTTTAAATGTTCCTCTTTACTTTTCTGTCATTTTCTCCATGCCTTTTCGTTTGTATACCCTCTTCTCATGGTTAGGCTTCTGAGCAATCATTAACCATTACTGTTTATTGGCTGTTAACAATGTGATCTGTACAGAGCAGAGGTTTCACCTAAGCCCCTGCTCGTTTTGAGAATGATTCCTCAGTTGCTTAAGATGGGCCAAAAGGGGTGCCTGGGTGGCTCAGTCAGTTGAGTGTCCGACTTCAGCTCAGGTCATGACCTCACAGTTCATGAGTTTGAGCCCCATGACAGGCTCTGTGCTGACAGCTCAGAGCCTGGAGCCTGCTTCAGATTCTGTGTCTCCCTCTCTCTCTGTCCCTCCCCTGCTCGCTCTCTCTCTCTCTCTCTCTCTCTCTCAAAAGTAAGTAAACATTAAAAGAATTAAAAAAAAAAAGATGGCCCAAGAATGAGCCCAAGTAACCACAGTGGTCAGTTCCTCCCAGAAGGCCCTGACATGTCAAACAAGCTACTTACAATGTATTTGGGAGGACAGTGTGGCAGGGTTGAGGGCCATCTGGCCTGACTCTGGCTCAGTGAAATACACGAAGCTGGGCAGGGGAGAAATGTTGAGAATGTGCTTACCAAGCTCAAGCAAGCATACTTCCTTTTGCTCTGCTGGAACCTCACCCTGTCTGCTGGCTTGTTGCTTTCTTCACCCTTCTTCCTCCAGACCCTCTTTTCATGAGCCTCCTGCTTGGCCCCCCCCAGTGTTCCAGGTCCCCCTTCCCTGTGTCCTTGTTCCCTGGACTCCAATCTCTTTCTCCTTTGCAGTTCACCCCCTCTAGAGACAGAGAACAGGAAACAACTCCCATGGGACATGGCTCTAGGCCTCCACCTGCATCTGCCTTCTAGGGTAGACCTGAACCAGAGGTGGCAGGGCCATAGTGCCTGATCCCCCACAGTGGTTCTGTTTTGCAAGGAGAGCCTTGGAAATGGAATAATCAAAATCTCAGCTCACAGAAGTGAGCTAGGCTGCATTAAAAATTAAAATGGATAGGTCTCATCCACAGTGTATGGCATCTACATGATTCCATCCTAGGGAAGTCACTCCTAGAGAAGGAAGCGCCTGGTTGATGAATGACTAAATGTGAGAGGTCATGGTTGAATTCATTGAACAGAAAAAAATAGAGGCCTGATGGCCAACCTAAAGAAGGTGTGTTTCCCACAGCCCATGTCACATGCTCAGCTTCTAAGAGCTCAGAGAGGATTTATATCTCACCCTTCCACGACATAGGTCAAATATGAACCCTCTTTTTGGATCAAGGGAAAAGTAACTCCTGGCCACATATGGTGCAGCTTTGGCTCCAAATTTCATGTGTAGAGCTCCCCCTGAAGCCCACAGAATTAGCAGTTTCCATCATGGAATTAGGTAGATTGCTAATTAGCACATGCACCTGCAACCAGAGGGAAATTAATTTTCCATTCTGACCTGTGATTTCTAATCAATGTTACCTTTAATCAAATGCTTGATGATCACAATTTGAGTTTCATTTAAACCACCTGCCTGAGACAGAGGTAGGAGGTGGCCCAAGGATGGCAGCCCAGAAGACAGCTCCTGTCGGCTGGGCTTTTGGTCTCAGCCAGAAAAAATGGCATCACAGGGAGGAAGGACAGAGAAATAAAAGAATGCATTATATGGGATAAAAGTCATGGGATCTACAGAAGAGCCCCACATCCATGTGGTTGATTTCACTGCAAGTAAGTTTTACATGACAGGGGGCTGCAGACAGCAGGCACAATGTTGGCTTGAAGACATGGTGCTTGGAGGAGCTACGGATGGGCTCTTGAGTTCTAATCCTATCCTTCTGTCTTATTTTACCTTTCTACAAAAGGGGGTCATGGGCAGAAAAAGAGCTACACAGAAGCTCACTTTGGAAAATCTCTTGAAATGGGATCAGCAAGATTGATGTGCAAGCAATTAATAACTTTAAAAGTAAAAGCAATCTCAGGAGATCTTTGACTTTTTAACAAAATGAGGGAAATGTGGCCAGCATTCAAAACAGAATAGTGGTAATTATATGTAGAAAGAAGTCCCTAATGAACCTGAAAACAAAGCTTTAAAGAAAGAGAAAGAACATCAGCTCCAAATACTGTTTATGTAACCTCAGGGGGGTTGAACAACCAAGAACTTACAGTGCCTGAAACACGGTGAGCAAATGAGATGGAGGGCAGCTGAGCGTTAAGAAATAGAGTTTTTGGCACAAGGTCAAAGAGAGTGAACGGATGTGGTAGGGCTGAGGAAGAGGGAGGGAACTGGGGGTGAGCACAGCTTTCATGTTTGAAAGAAAGCAAAAATAAAAGCTTGGTTGCTGAAGAAAACCCATAGAGGGAGGAGGGTTCTGTTAACTGGGGGCGTGAAGGGCGGCTTTGCCCCATGTTTCCGGACGTCTTCCCCAAGGGCCTGGAGCCCAGGCACCACGCCAACAGCACTGAGGCAATGCTCCTTTTCAGCCACCTGGTATCACTCAGCTGAGCCGGCTGTGAGCTGTGGTGGAAACTACCAGAAAAGCATGGCAGTCTGGAACTATGCATCCCTCCTCTATGTTTACTGAGTGCTGGACCAGGCCAGATCTTGGAGCCAGTCAAGTGAACACAGAGGAGGCCTGCCCCATGCACTCAGAGCCAAGCCAACTGAGGCAGAAGTACTGGGACCCACAACAGTCAATTACTGTGGTTGAATAATCACAATAATTATTTAGATGTGAACATCCTCACAAAGGGCTTCCACACACTTTAGCTCTCTGGTCACCAGTGACCCCGTGAGACAAATGACACAGATCCTACTAATGACAGCATATGTCTAACATATTAGTGCACATACTAGTTATTAGTATGCATACTGTTTTTTAAACCATTTTACAAAGGAGAAAATCAAGTCTTGGGAAAGTTTCAAAATTGTCGAGGGGAAGAATGTGGATAACACCTTGGGTATACAAACCAAATGGCCCAGGAATCTGAGCATACTGGAACCTCAGGATGGTCCTACATGCTCATGGAAAATCCTTATGTGAGCCTTATCCTTTCCCTGCTTCATTGCCTGTCTAGCCATCCCTCTCCTCCTCAGGGACCCCTCTCCTTCAGCAGATGTGCCTATTTCACTCACTCACTCATTCATTCAGCTAATATTTATTGCTTACCTACCATGCACTAGGCATTGTGTTAGGTGCTATTACCACATACCTCTTAACTTAAAAATAACTTTTCCAATGACATAAAAAGACCTGCTTTATTTATGTGAAATCCACTTAAGATAGAAATTTAAGGAATTTTAAGTAGTGTACTATAATTTTGTTAAAGAGGGGATAGAGCTGCCTGGGGGAAAATGTTGAAGCAAAAGAACTAAAATACAGGGCCCTCTGAGGAAGGAGCACTGAACCAATCTGTTGTGGACATGTGGTTTGAGATTAAGGCTGGACACACAGGCTGCAGATCAGTCTGAGAAGCCCTTGAATCCAGGCCGATTTGGAACTATTTGCACAGGCAGGACATTCCAGGGCAGCAAATGAAAGGCAGAGGCAGAATAATTCTCTTTAAAGAAAGATGTCTAGGGGTACCTGGGTGGCTCAGTCAGTTAAGCCTCCAATTCCTTTTTTTTTATTGTTTTTAAGTTTATATATTTATTTATTTTGAGAGAGAAAGTACTAGAAGGGCAGGGGAGCGGCAGAGAAAGAGAAAGAGAGAGAATCCCAAGCAGGCTCCACACTGCCAGCACAGAACTTGATGCAGTGCTTGAACCCAAAAACTGTGAGATCATGACCTGAGCCAAAGCCAGAAACCCAACCCACTGAACCACCTAAGTGCCCCTCTAGTTCTTGATCTCAGCTCAGATCATGATCTCACTGTTTGGTTCGAGTTGGCGCCCCATGTCAGGTTCTGCACAAATGGCCTGGAGCCTGCTTGGGATTCTGTCTCTCCCTCTCTCTCTGCCCCTCCCCTTCTCTTCTCTCTCTCTCTCAATAAAACTTTTAAGAAAACAAAGAAAGATGTCTAGGGGATAGGAAATCTAAGACACCTGCGCACACTCAAGCACTCAACCAAGGCTTCCTGAGTGAGCAAATGAATGAATGAATCAATGAGTACAGAGACGGCAACCAGCATCCTTGTCAAGAGGGTTGTCAGTGTCTCTTTGGCAGGAACAGTCTGCCTGTGAGCAAAAGAAAAGGCTGCCCATGAAGGCTATGATGTCACTGCATCAGGCTAGGATGCCCCCACATTCATCAGTCATGTGATGGTCACAGCAGACCTGCACACACGGCTGGAGATAGGCCTACAGAGGGAAGGAGAGACGTGATGGGAACACGGTTGTCATGGGGCTCTCGGTGAAGAAAGGAGGGGAGACACATGCAGGGGAGAGCATGCCTGAGGCAGTCTGCTTCCCACCCCACACCTCAGATCACCCTTGCTCTGCTTATGGGGTTGGTGCCATGAAGTTAGACCCACAAGGATAGACCTGCTACAGAATTTCCTCTTTAAACTGTCTGGAGTGGCCAGTTTTTCTCTTGCAAAAGGAGGGTCACGCACTGAGCTGCTTTCTTCATAGGAGTGTCTGAGGTCCCCCTCAGTGACATTTCAGGGAAGAAGCTACATCTGTGGGAGGTAGCACCACCATTATTCACATTCACGCACACGTTTTCCCACCTGTAATAAAAGTCACCCACCACTTCCTCATTCTGACAAAGTTTCACCCACTTAAAAACTCTCCCCCATTGTCCCTCTCTGGATGCCTCCTGAACTTTATGAAGCAAGAGTCACAGAAGGCAACCAGGAGGCACAGAGAGAGCTGGTAGGGGCCCCAGAACGCACAACCACATGGGGACAGAGGCAGGGAAGGACTTCATGGGACTAAGTATTAACATGAAGGGCTGAAGGGTCCTTTGTACACCTAAAACTAATACAATGTTATATGTAAATTATGTCTCTGTGAAAAGAGGGGGTCCAGATGTCCTATTACCAATAATAACTATATGACCTTAAACCTTCCTTTTGGAATAAATAAAACAATCGCACTAAAGCAGTATTACCCAAATGATTTCACATCTTTACTCCATTTACCCTCACACACACTGGGAGTCACACATAGTTCTCAAGGACCCTGAGACCCCTCTGGGTGACAGAAGCAAAGGTTGGACAGAAATGACCTCTAACATCTATCTTGATGCTTTAGGCTCAGGGCCAAAGATTCTGTATATTTGTGTAGAGAAAAGTGGGCAGAATTGCACTTTTCTATTTTAGCTATTCATTTGAAAGCATTGTCAACTGCCAATGCTGATACCCTTCAATGCTTGTGGTATAAAAAGTTTAGAGAGCTTTTTATCCTGGACAGTTGGGGTCAAGGTGCTTGGGCTACGGAAGAAGACAATGGAGAAGGGGCTCAGAAGCATTGAAAGGTTGACTCACTGAACCCCATGCCTTTACTCCAGCATGCCAGTCACAACTAAGTCACTGGCATGGAAACATGCCATCCATCCACTGGGAGAGCAGGGGCAGGTGAGGAACACTTTTTGGTACAGTGCTGGAAGGGCCAGCATCCTTTTAACAGGGCTAAATTGACATACATTTTATTATGGCTCAGGGTTGACTTCACACTTTCTGTTAGCCACGAGGCTCAGGCATCAATGATAACTTATCAATATTCAGCAATGCATTTTTAAATGTTACCAGGAAGTCCTTGAGCTCAGACAGTTGGCTCTTCCTTGCATCTGCAGGACATATATTTTAATCTAGAGAACAGAAGTCGGTGTTCCCTTGCAGGAGTGCTCCATGAGTGGCAGCTCTAGAAGAGATGGAGCAGGTGGGGTCAGGCAAGGAAGTGTCATCTGGGGGGAGAAAGAAGGCGAATGGCAGGGAGGTGACCATGCGTGGTGGGAGAGCCAGCCTCACCTAACCTACCCATCTCCAGAGGCCACGGGGCCCTAGCAAACCTGGGCCTTATTCCTGGCCTTACTCTTGCTTTGGATTCCCTGGTGGAGTAACAAACAACATTTGCACAGCACCATTTCATTCAAGATGCTCATCCACATTGATCTCCCAGTAACCCCGTGAGGTTTACCACCATTGACAGGAAGGCAACCGAGGCTAGGAAGGAGGAGGTGGGGCAGGCTTACATCCCCAACCTCTTAGTTTAAGGCTCCCTGAGCTTCCTCAGTTTCACACTGCCTTCAAAGGAGGAAAATTACTCTTGTCTTAAAAATTCAACCTTTCCTTGGGGCTTCAACAGCTCCCCCTTGAAGACCCTGCCAAGAAACAGGATGTCCAGGCTCTGGGTGGGGTCCAGGAGTGCCCTTCAGTGCCCCAAAAGGGAGCACGTCCAGCAGTGTGAGTAACACACAGGGAACAGTTAAGAAACTATGCAGAAGCAGGTGTTAAATAAAAATATTGCAACTACAGAAGGCACGCATGAAGATAACAATGGATATAAAAACAGAAATACATGTGCTTTGATATGACTAGTTCTGATTTTTTTCTTGACATTAAATTGTTTTTAATGATTTTTTTAAGTAATTGGCAGCTCTGAACTAGGAGCTATCATGAAATAGGAATGAGAGGGGCCATTCTGACCTTCCTCCCAGCCTAAAGGGCTCTGAGTTTTAAGGATATATTTCTCCCACTTAACTGCACGATTTATCCAGTCATTCATGGCCCCTCAGAGCTGGGAGATCATGATGGCTAGCCAGTCTTCTTTCCCCTTGCCTCAAAGGGAAGAGGGCACCAAGGGGACAGTCAATACCTCAGACATGCAAAAATTAGCCATTGAGAAAAATATGCTTTCTTCCACGTACTGAATCCTTCTCAACTGTTTCCCCAGCCTGGGAAAGGCCTTGTACAGACTTACCTCCCTCTCTTCTGCTCAGCTCTGGACTGGCATGCACTTGGAGTATCCCCACCAAAGCAGGAATGTGGCCTGGGGCTGGAACATGACAATCAGGGTCTTCGGGGGGTGGAGGGGGTTCACTGACAATTATGCCTAGACAGGAGGCATCCACTGGGACTGTCCCAGATAGACTGTGAGAAGCTAGAAACCTTGGAATTAACCATGTGGCCACCGAATCTCAGCATAAAGCTCTAACTGGGTGACTTTCACATTTTTTTATAATGTTACCAAAGCATAATATAGAAATGCTATAGACTAAATGTTTGTGTCCTTCCAAAGTTCACATGTGGAAACCTAATCCCCAGGGTGATGGTGTTTGGAGATAGGATGTTTGAGAGGTATGTAGGTGATGAATGTGGCATCCTCATGATGGGACTAGGACCCCTATAAGAAGAGACATGGAAGAGCTTGCTTCCTCTCTCTGCCACAGAGGACATAAGGAGAAGAAGGCCATCTGGAAAAGGCTCTCACCAGAAATAAATCAGCCAGCACCTTGATCTTAGACCTCCAGCCCCCAGAACTGGAGAAATCAATTTTTGTTGCTTAAGCCACCCAGTCAATGGTGTTTTGTTGCAGCAAAAATTTTGTTATAGCAAAATTCCCTGGCACCATCTATTCTAGAATCTACCTGCAAATTTTTGAAGTTTCTGAGAGTAGCTATGAAAAAATTCAAAGAGATTAAGGACTATTAGCCAATGTCACCAGCTTCTTATAGCCTTAAACTGACAAACATTATTTGTAAGATACAGTTTATAAATTGCCCCAATTTTATCTTCTTGAATAAGTGTGTAGAGAAATTTTTATGATAACATTTATCTTATCTTCTTGAAACCACAAACTGTTTTACCCAGAAGTAAAAGCAGTGGTCACAAAACATAGGCACACTATCTTGAAAGAGAGATGAGAATCACTAGGTAGAAACAGAATTCTAACAGTGGTACCCTCAGACATCAGCAAAATAGTGGCAGGAATGTCTGGCAGCAAAAAGCTATTTTTTTAAAAAAATTTTTTTGAATGTTTATTTTATTTTTGAGACAGGGAGAGACAGCATGAACAGGGGAGGGTCAGAGAGAGAGGGAGACACAGAATCTGAAACAGGCTCCAGGCTCTGAGCTGTCAGCACAGAGCAGCAAAAAGCTATTTTAAATCTCATTTCAGGGACTTTATTTTTTCTTTTATTATTTTGTACATAACAATTTTCTGCAATGAACATGTTTTACTGTTGTAATTAGAAGAGAAATTTTTTAAAAACACTGTCTAGTTGTCCTGTTTTCTAGATTTCTTTGGTCACTGAGGTTTGAGGTCGCTCATTGTAAGGGACAGCAGTTCTATAAACTCTGTCAATCCTCGGGACATTGCTGCTAACTTAGAATAGTGCAGTAATTGGTGATTATGATATAATGATATTCCTGACTCATCATGAGAAGATGAATTACAGTATGTATTTTCTGCTTAGAAAAGCACAGAAGTATTTGTATACAGCATAAAGGTGGTCATGAAAAACAGTGACT
Source organism: Felis catus (assembly GCF_018350175.1). Classification (NCBI taxonomy): domain Eukaryota; kingdom Metazoa; phylum Chordata; class Mammalia; order Carnivora; family Felidae; genus Felis; species Felis catus. The sequence goes on from NC_058370.1 coordinate 51,652,937, forward strand.
TTTTAAAGATTTTACAATACAAAGATTTGAACCATTAATGATCTGGAAAATGCTTCTTGGTGAGCACTCACTCCACAGAGACACCTGGCCAACAGGTGATGCTGTGCATAGGTGAACATCATGGACACAATCTGTCTGATGCCCGAGAGCAGTCATTGCTTTTCCCCAGAGAATGCTCACAGACAAGGTGGTGCACCAGCACATGCCTCTGTTTTAAACCATTTATTTTTTCCTGACAAAAAGTCAGTCTGTAAAGGTCAGGGTGGGCAGGAACAGAACTTGCTGAGTATTCGGGTGTTTCATTTGGGAAAAGGAAAGAGGCAGAACTGAAAGTCCACTCTGATCGTAGTGTTGATGATTCCCAGAGGCAACCTTCAGCTATCAGCATCACCCCAGGGAGCTGCGGCTGGACTTCTTGTCCTCTTCCCCACTTCCTGCGGCAAGGCTGAAGGACAGAAGGGTGAAAGTGGAGGGGCACAGTGTGACCGGAGCCTGGCAGTGTCAGCAGAAGCACTGACTGGACCACTGGCCTCCTGATGTGGAGCACAGTGCCAATCAGTGGCAGATGCAGCAGGCAAGCTGGGGCCCACAGCTCGGTGCCACTGTTTCCAGAAAGCTTTTGAAACGTGCAAGCCTCTGTGCAGGCCAAACAGACGCTTGTGTAAGAGCCACATGCCTTGGTCGATCCTAAGGCAAACTCCTGCTTGGCCCCAGGGTCCATTTCAACATCCAGAGCACTTCTTAATCTCCAGAGAGGTGAAAGTCATGTCCTTACAAAGCCTCTTCTCATTAGGAAGGAGAGATCATCTTTAAAGTGACATCATTTGATTTCCAAACACCTACTTGGCTGCTTCTGCAGACCCTTTTTACTTTTTTTCTTGGCCCCTTTTTACTGAACCTTGGGGTGCCACCCTGCTGCTCAACTGTGCAGTAAAGGCTCCCAGTCCTTGGAGGGTCTGCACACAAGCACAATGCCTGGGTCATTGCTGGCAAATGATTAGCTACCAGAGAGGTCAACCGTCCTCACCTCTGCTTCCTCGTCTTCCACCCCTAACACACTCTTGCTGCATCCCCTTCCATCCATCTTCTCCTCAACATCCTCAGACCCATAAATCTCTGTCTGGTGCCTGGATGCATTTGCTAGCCAGAGCCCTTCTTTGCCATCATTTCTCACACAAAGACACTCAGGACTGTGTGTCGTTTATTACTCGACTAGCACTAACCAAATTGCCCCCATCCATAAATAGATCACGTGCATCTCCCTTATTCTGTCTTCTTCAGGACTCTGTGTCTCTGCCATAGATCCCTCTCCACCACTTCCCGGAATTGTCCCTTTTTCTGGAAAAGGGATTTGAAAAGATTTGGAATGGTTCCTGCTTTCAGAGGCAAGAAGCATGACCCATTTGGCTTTAAGGCCCCCTCTGAGACTGGGAGCCAGGCTGAGGGTGATGCTCCCTGTGTCTTCTCCCACCTTGACAATCGGGGTCTTCTGGGCTCTCACTGAACATTTCTGCCACCACATCCTCCCAAGAAGCAATCTATCCTCTCAATGCCCAGATTTCCACTTTGTGAATTTCTTCTTGTGGACTGCATAGTTTTTTTGGTATGCCTTAACTGTTAAAACTAAAAACACTCTCTGTTGTGGGTATTACTCATAAAGAAAGCCTGTCCAGGTCCAGGGATGTCGTTCAGTTGTGATATACTTTCTCTGCACCTGTAGCAGAGCTCACTGAATAACTGTGTCATTCACACTGGAATCTACAGCTCTGAGGGCTTTTCTTCTTTGCTTTCACTAAAAATAGCCCTAATCTCTGGAACCCTCCTCTGACCTCCTCGACTGAAGGCTGTCCAAATGTGAAGCTGTTACCAGGAAGTCTAACCCTGACCTCCTTCATTTGATCTCTGCCTGTTTCATAAACTGGGGGAAAGGTTATTACAGGCTTCTTGTGGTGGCTTGTCTTCTCCGATGTTCCCTTGAATGGCCAATCTGAACAGTGTGCTAGCAGCATCTCTGCTGTTTACTCTGTTGTGTTCACTGCCTACAGCTTCCTTTGTTGTTTTGCAAATGGTCCTTCATATGCTTCCATATCTTTCTAGCACATCATGCCTCCCTTCAGAAGCCCCTTCCCAGTATTCACAATGAAGAAGTCATGAAAGAAAATGAAAAAAATTACAAGTAGTGTCAAAACATGTCCCAAATGGTTCCCTGTTCAAACATCGTTGCTCCAATTGAACACACAGCCCCCAAATGACCCACTTTTGTTTCTTTACCACCTGTTTTTCCCTGCACTCTGTAAATACTCGCTTAGAGCAGGTGATCCTCAGAGCTCTGTCACTGGAGATAAAGACAGGGTCCATGCTGATTTAGGTGATTTCAGAACTATATTGATTATAAAGAACCAAACTCAGGAACCAAACTCAGGAACAAAACATAGAACCCCAGGCTTTTATTATCATGTGGCTGAATAAGCCAGATTCAGTCAGTTTATTCACCAGTTAAGAGGGAGATGGATGGATAGATAAATGAGTAGAGAGATTGATTCTTTTAAATCGGTATGAACCTAGGGGTGCCTGGGTGGCTCAGTCGGTTAGGCAACTGACTTTGGCTCAGGTCATGATCTCACGGTTTGTGAGTTCAAGCCCCGCTTTGGGCTCTGTGCTGACAGCTCAGAGCCTGGAGCCTGCTTCCAATTCTGTGTCTCTTTCTCTCTGCACTTCTCCTGCTCGTCCTCTGTTTTTCTCTGTCTCTCAAAAAATAAATAAATGTTAAAAAAAATTAGATAGGTATGAACCTAAGTAGAAATTGCATACTGGAAAAAATCAGTGAACCTAAAATCAAACCAGCACATCAAACTGCTGAACCAAAGTAAGAGCTATTGACTTGAGTCTGACCACAGAAAAGACTCTTCCAAGATAACCTGGATGCTATGTCCTTTCCCTGAGAGGAAGGATCTGACCTAGAATATATGTGTCTGTGACAACAATCACATGTTCTAAGTGCATTTTAAACTAAATTCCCTTTTACCTCTGCTCCATTGATATTGAAAGCATGCTATGTGTCGACACCATTCCAGTGCTAGGGTCCCAATCAATGGTGAGTGGGCAAAACCCTGCTATCCTTAGAGATAGTGATAGAGTTTATTGGGGGAAAAACTTAAGTAAGCAAATTCGTAACTCCATTTGTGGCAAGTGGTGTACATGCTTATAACAGGGGAGCTTGACTGGAGGGTCTGGAATAGTTCCTGTATCAAGTATGGGATCCAATATCAAGTACTCCTCCATGAAGTAACATCATAGCTGAGCCAGTTCCTAAAGGATAAGTTACAGTTAATAACTGTAAAGGCTGAAGAGTGGAGAGGTATGGTGCAGACAGAGGGGAAAGGATGTGCTGTGGTGGGTGGGAGGGGGGTGCAGGGTGTAGCTGGAATGGAGGGGGGGTGGCATGTATAGTAATGGTGCGTGGTGAGCGACCAGATCTAGATGGGCTTCCGAGGCAGAGAGGAAAATTGGCTCCCAGAGCAACAGGGAGTCTTTGGAAGGACTTCTTCAGGAGGGTGGGTGGGGAGAAGGGTGACATGAGTCTGTATTGGAAGAAGACCACTCTGGCTCAGGATGGGTATGGATTAATGGCCACAGTGCATGCAGGAGGCCAGTTAGCAGGTGGCAGGCTGTTCTGAGGGGCTAAGGCCTCCAGGAAGTAATTTTGCAGTTTTGCTCCTGATTCCTTCTATCCTCCTTTGAGAATCTCAATTCCTGGATCTGTTTGCTGGTGAAAGGTACTTTCTACCTTTGGAGAGAAGCTAATTGATACAATAATAAGGATAATTCTTTATCCTTGTAATAGCAGTCTTCATGTTAAGTCTCTGCATGGCAATATTTCACTTTAAGTTACAAACTGACAAGATGACCATCTTGATACAATCTAAATTACAATCTGCCATTTCTGACCTTTCATTGATTCTAATCCTGAAGCAGTCGTCTGATTTTAAGAAAACCATTACTAGTGCAAATGCTCCTTTCTAAACAACAAGCATCATTACCTTTATTTAATTAACGAAGCATCTGTGAGATGTGGAAGTCAGGGATGTATCTTCTTGCCATTTTAACTAAAATTCTCCTCACCTCAGTACCACTTCCCCCACCTCCAGCAAACTTCAGCGTGATTATCCTAAAGGCAAAGACAGCACACACATGATAATGGGAATGCCATGCTCAGTCCTAGAGAGACTAGATGTCTAGTCCCGGTGAGAAGGGTGTCTCACCCACTTCCAGATGGAGCAGACTCTGCCCCTGAGAACAGACCGTCGCCCTCTGGGTTTGTTTGCCACACCTCATGGATGGCTAACTGCACTACATATCTGACGGTCACATTTCCATTACCAAAATAGCCACTGGCCTCATCGGTCAGTTTTGCTCAATAAAATAATCACCATAGAAAAGGAATGGGAAAAACAAGCAACTAGGAAAGTAGCTTCAACCAAACTGGGTGAGGTAACATTTCAAAGGCCTTCCTTCATTTCTTTTTTTTTTTTTTTAATTTTTTTTCCCAACGTTTATTTATTTTTGGGACAGAGAGAGACAGAGCATGAACGGGGGAGGGGCAGAGAGAGAGGGAGACACAGAATCGGAAACAGGCTCCAGGCTCGAGCCATCAGCCCAGAGCCTGACGCGGGGCTTGAACTCCCGGACCGCGAGATCGTGACCTGGCTGAAGTCGGACGCTTAACCGACTGCGCCACCCAGGCGCCCCAGGCCTTCCTTCATTTCATACAAGAGTCTCTCTAAATCTGCCCAAGAGCTCCTGAGAAAAGAAGCAGGAGGTCGAAGAACCAGGCCAGCCAGCAGCAAGACAAGATACCACTGCCCCTGCTGTCCTGGGATTTGCAGGGTCTGTTGCTTCTAGGGAAAGCATGCTGGCTCTCATTCTCTCTCTCTCTCTCTCTCTCTCTCTCTCTTTCTCTTTTTCTCCCCACCTCAGAAGCTGACAGCAGGGATAGAGCATACTGAGATGTCAAGCCAGTGATTCCATGGAGCCTCAGGATTATACCAAAGAGGTTAAATCACTCAGCTGCCTCCACAGCATTAGAAAAATAGTGACAGACTCTGGGCATGGATGAATAGACAGCACTTCTAGAATCTGAATTCTCACTGGTCCTTCAGAGTAAGAGACTTTGGCAACCAGAGAAAGGCAGGGGCTTTGCCTAGGTGTGAATAAAAAGCAGTGCCCTTTCTATGCTGATTAAAGAAAAGAGAGAGAGAGACACAGAGAGAGAGAGACAGAGGAAGAATATAGTCAATATAGATACATGTTGATGAAAAAGAAAAGTTAGACTCTCTTTTAAAAAAAAGTTAGTGGGGCACCTGGGTGGCTTAGTTGCTTGCATGTCCAACTTCAGCTCGAGTCACAATTTGACAGTTCATGGGTTCAAGCCCCACGTCGAGCTCTGTGCTGACAGCTGGGAGCCTGGAGCCTGTTTCTGATTCTGTGTCTACTTCTCTCTCTGCCCTTCCGCTGCTCTCTCGCTCTCTCTCTCTTTCAAAAATAATAAACATAAAAAAAACTTATACTCTCACTCAGCAGGATCGGAACAGCCAGATCTTCATGCACCAAGCTTTGCAGTGAAATCCGGAGAACAGTTTCTCCTCTGAAGTCTACCTCTAAACCACCTTTCACACTTCAGCTTCCATGCCATTCATTATGTGTCATTTCTACAGTAGTTAACTAACTTTGAGTTAACTAATAGTTAACTTCCCCATTGTATGTGCCAGTGATCACCACAATTACACTGAATAAAAAGGCACCCCAAAACTCATTGGCTTAACATCATCACTTATTCTCACTTATGTATATTCAGATTGTCTGGGAGTCAACCAACCAGGAGTCAAGTGACCAGCTGGCCTTGGCTCTGAGCAGTGAGCTGGGCCCAGCTCTGTCCCACATGTCCATATGTGTTCCCCACAACTCCCTGAGTTCTCTTACTGTCCTTATTTGTCAAAGAGAGGATGGAGAACAGACCCTGAGGAACTTACCCAGGTCCATACCACACACATTGTTGGAGCTGGGGTTCAGAGCCCTGGTCTGGCTCTGCATCCTGCATCCTTCACCCCCATGCTGCACTGAACACTCTACAGAAGGTGTCTGAGAATGTGAGTGTGCAGGGAGAGGGACTCAAATACACTGGGTGCTGGAGAACTCTGTCAGAAATGATGCTGCTTGAAATAAGTTAGTCAGAGAAAGACAGATATATGATTTCACTCATGGAATTTAAGAAACAAAAAAATGAACATGGGGAAAGGAAGCAAAAGTAAGATAAAAAGAGAGGGAGGCAAATCATAAGAGACTCTCAAATATAGAGAACAAACTGAGGTTTGCTGGTGGGGTATAGTGTGGGGGGATGGTCTAAATGGGTGATGGGCATTAAGGAGGGCACTTGTTGGGATGAACACTGGGTGTTGTAAGTGATGGATCACTATTTCTGTTCCTGAAGTCACTATCACACTATATGTTAACTAACTTAGATTTAAATTAAAAAAGAAAAGTTGGGGGGGGTCACCTGGGTGGTTCAGTCGGTTAAGTGCCCGACTTTGGCTCAGGTCATGATCTCACAGTTTGTGAGTTTGAGCTCCGCGTCAGTCTCTGTGTTGACAGCTCAGAGCCTGGAGCCTGCTTCAGATTATGTGTCTCCCTCTCTTTCTGCCCCTCCCCCACTCATGTTCTTCTCTCTCTCAAAAATACATAAACATTTTAAAAATTAAAAAAAAATGCTGCTTCTAACTTGGTTCAGAGTCCTGGGAAATTATACAAAATACAAAGTTCACCTCTTTCTTGCACAAGTTTACCAAGGAGTCACAAACTCTTTCTAAAATAGAAACTGACTGAGGGACACGTTTCTATTTCATAAAACCATCCCAGTATTTGTTAAACAATGAATATTTTCTCTCTTATTTAATGATACAGACCATAGATGCTGGGAAAAGAGACCCAAACTCTAAGGGAAAAAGAGTCCAAACCACAGGGAGGCCATGCCTGGGGCACACAGGCTCAGAACACATTAACATCAGGTTTTTGAAGTGAGTTATTACCACATGGCCTTCAACATAGCATGAGTGTGTCTCCTTGTTTCCATTCAGGACCCTTGTTTCTATCTCTCAGTCTACATTTTGTGATGCAGCCACGTTGAAAAGAAAGGCTATATTTTCATGGGCAGAAGACATTTATCGTCTGTCAGAGGAAAATTATTCCAACAGCTTATTAAAAAAATAATTTATTTAAATTATTGTAGGTCTTGCTGGCCCATAAACAATGCATATCAAATTTTGTCCTTAAGACATGTGAATTCTGGCTGGCTTGTCGTATTGTCTAGTAAGCTCAGAATTGGAATAGCTCCATTGCTGTTCAAGAGTGGAGAACAAAATTACTGTAACTGACTTTCGAACATCAAACCTTACCTAGAAACAAGCCAGAAATGAGAGTAGGCAAAAGCCATTAAGAATGATTAGGAAGAGATTACCCTGCACTTTGCAATATAAACATGTTTGAATAGACATCTGTGTATGTCAAAGAATTGCTTTACCACCAACTTGCCAGAAGCACACACTATGTTTTTCTAATCATGTGTTTGTGCATTGTTAAATCATCTGTGACCCAAGCGTCCTGATACCTCCCATTAACTTCTCATGGTGGTCAGGTGTGCCTCTAAAGTGAACCACCCATTTTACAAGTAAGAAAAGTGCTTTCTTCAGGGCAACAAATCATTACACTGACAGTGATGCATAGAACCTCTTAAGCTATTATAATTACCTCTTTGACAAGATTCCATTAAAGTTTTCTAAAAGGAAGCAACAAAACCCCAAGCCACTTGCTCCTTCAGAAAAAGTCAGTTATAAAGTTAAAAGTTAATCACCAAGAAAACCTATGGCTCCCGTAGTGACAGTTTATGTATGAAAAAAATGCTAAACTGAAAAGTATATCACATCAAAGAAAGAAAGAAGAAAGAAAGAAAGAAAGAAAGAAAGAAAGAAAGAAAGAAAAAGAAAGAAAAGTGCTTTTTGTACTGATGATAAAAAGAAAGATATTTTTGTAAAAATCTGCTATAAATTTGATCTCACTTTTCAAGTATGAATTAGATGACTGATAGGACATGTCTGCAGAGATGAATCCCCTGGTTGATACTGAGCCGGGAAGAAAATGGATATCCTTATTGAGCTGCTTGCCCAAGGAAGGAGCTAGAAACTAATGGCATTAGAAGTAGAGAAAGTGTGTGAATCAGCCAGTGGACAAGAAAGTATCAGAGATACTTGGTTGGAGTATCGCAAACTGGGCCAAAAAAGTGTCAGGCAGGTACTAGCAAATTAATTCCTTTCATCCTTGCTGTAAGCAAAGAGCTACTAGAAACTTCTTCAATGATCACTGGCAGTTTAGAGAACAATCACCCGCCCCACCCTGGTATACAAAATTCCTCTTTTATAAAAAAAATTTTTAATCCTTATTTATTTGGGGGAGATAGAGAGACAGAGTGGGGGAGGAGCAAAGAGAGAGGGAGACATAGAACCTGAAGCAGGCTCCAGGCCCTGAGCTGTCAACAAGGAGCCCAACGTGAGGCTCGAACCCATAAAGCATGGAATCATGACCTGGGCTAAAGTTGGACGCTCAACTGACTGAGTCACCCAGATGCCTCCCAAATTTCTCTCTTTTGAGTGAATTAAAAAAAAATTTTTATAAAGAGAAGGACAGGGTTGCTTCTGTGTGTATTCAAGCAGAAAAGAATCAGATCACTGTATTAATGCCAGATCAGCACAGATGCCTCTTAGAACTAAGTCAGTACCTTGATGGGTCATGTTTGTGAATTACCTGGGAATGAAGACCCCTTGAATTCCAGGAAAAGGTGGTATCTATTAAAAATATTGACTTGAATACATACTTTTGCTCCCTCCCAGACCTCACCAAAATGGACAGAAAAAGGGATTTCCAAAAAGGCACAAGCCCTTCAGGACAGAGAGAATGAGAGGTTTGACAACCGTAAGACATGAGGGAGCTGCAGAGAGGGTAGGTTCACAGGAAGCTTCCCGGCACACCCCAAAACCGCATCCTTGGCGGCAAGAAAAGCCGGGTGCTGCTCACTCTACTCTGCATGACTCCCACATGATTGGAAGGTGGCAGCTCTGGTGACAGGGAAACCAGGGCAAAGGAGGGGCCAAACACAGGAGTTTGGAGTGTGATGTCCCATTCTGTGCAGTGTTGGAGAGAATAGTGAAGAAACTGAGTCCTCACCTTCTCCTTCATTCCTACTGCTCTGCAAGCCAAGGCAGGGCCAGGAGGTGAGGGGCAAGTGGAGGGAGGTAACAGAACAGCCCAGCTTTGTTCTGTGGAGGTTCCTATACCACAGGACACCAGGCACTGTGGAGAGAGCGTCTGTAAGGAGACAGGACGGTATGAATATTGACACACCAGGCAGCTCTTGTGCACTGGCAGTCAAGCTCATACCCTCCAGGAAAGAGCAAAATGCTTTTCGGACATAGAAAAATCTTAAGGATTCTGACAAGTCAACATCCTGTAAAATGCTGTGTCACCCTAAGGTAAAGTCTTATGTTGACAAATCTCTGAGCTTCTGATCAGATTTTTAATCTCCCATTCTTAAATATGAGCAGAATACAAAGATAACCAAGTAAAGCCTCAAATGTGAAATATACAGACAAAACCAGAAAAATCAAAATCACAAGAAAGTAACTTGAAAAGACACCAGTATTAATATCCGCCGAAGGATAAGAGAAGGCATAGCATTTAAGAGAAAAGAATAGAATCATTCACAAGCATGTACACACAATTTGTAAGGAACAATTAGACAACAAAGAGAGTTTTTGGAAATTAAGAAACGATAGCAGAGGGGCGCCTGGGTGGCGCAGTCGGTTAAGCGTCTGACTTCAGCAAGGTCACGATCTCACGGTCCATAGGTTCGAGCCCCGCGTCAGGCTCTGGGCTGATGGCTTGGAGCCTGTTTCCGATTCTGTGTCTCCCTGTCTCTCTGCTCCTCCCCCGTTCATGCTCTGTCTCTCTCTGTCCCAAAAATAAATAAATAAATAAAAAGTTGAAAAAAAAAAGAAACGATAGCAGAAATTAAAAACTCAATACATGCATTTGGAAGTAAAACTGAGGAAATTTGCCAAAAGGTAGAAGAGGAAAATGGGCAAAAATCAACCAACCAAACAAACAAAAGAGGAGAGGAAAAGGGGAAAAAATGGAAGCCTCAGTTCCTGAACACTCCAATATCCATGTGGTAGGAATTCCATAAAGAGAGAACAGAGAAAATGAAGGTAAGGAACTTGGTAATAAAATTAGAGCTCACTGAATGCCCAACACGCTGGATGAAACCTGAACTACATATCATCACAAAATTTCAGTTTGGGGAACAAAGATCCTGTAAGCTTCAGGAGAGGAAAACAAACAAAAAGAAAGATTATATACAAAGCCCAGAAATTAGCTGACTTTGAACTTCTCAACTTCAACACTGAATGCTAGAATGCTTAAACAACACAATTTCTAACACAAAGTTAAGAGTCAGAGGAGAATGGAGACATTGTCAGACACTGAATATCTGAAAACATTCACTGCCTTTGAATTCCTGGTGTGCTCTAAGTGCTTCTGATGACGTGATCAACAGAAACAAGAATATTAACCAATAAAGGGGATATTATGGCTTCTGGTAAACAAGATGTCTAAATCAAAAGGAAAAACAGCAAAAGAACTACCTGGATGATGAAGGCGATCCTAGGATGAAACAGCACACCAAGTATAGAGCATGACCAACCTAGACTGGAACAGGTTGGATTCCTTCAAGTTATCTGGCCTGCACGGGAGGAGGCCAAACTTTCACCCTTTGCACATGACACGATACTCTGTATGGAAAACCTAAAAGATTCCACCAAAAAACTTCTAGAACTGATTCATGAATTCAGCAAAGTTGCATGATATAAAATCAATGCACAGAAATCTGTTGCATTCCTATACACCAACAATGAAGCAACAGAAAGAGAAATCAAGGAATCAATCCCATTTACAATTGCACCAAAAACCATAAAATACCTAGGAATAAACATAACCAAAGAGATGAAAAATCTATACACTGAAAAGTATAGAAAGCTTATGAAAGAAATTGAAGAAGACACACAAAAAAAATGGAAAAATATTCCATGCTTCTGAATAAGAAAAACAAATATTGTTAAAATGTCAATACTACCCAAAACAATCTACATATTCAATGCAATACCTATCAAAATAACACCAGCATTCTTCACAGAGCTAGAACAAACAACCCTAAAATTTGTATGGAACCACAAAAGACCCTGAATAGCCAAAATAATCTTGAAAAAGAAAAACCAAAGCAGGAGGCATCACAATCCCACACTTCAAGCTGTATTACAAAGCTGTAATCACCAGTTATATAGTACCAGCACAAAAACAGATACTCAGATCAATGGAACAGAATAGAGAACCCAGAAATGGACCACAAATACATGGCCAACTAATCTTTGACAAAGCAAGAAAGACTATCCAAATGGAATAAAGACAGCCTCTTCAGCAAGTGGTGCTGGGAAAACTGGATAGCGACATGCAGAAAAATGAACCTGGACCACTTTCTTACACCATACATAAAAATAAACTCAAAATGGATGAAAGACCTAAATGTAAGACAGCAAGCCGTCAAAATCCTAGAGGAGAAAGCAGGCTAAAACCTCTTTGATCTTGGATGCAGCAACTTCTTACTCAACCCATCTCCAGAGGCAAGGGAAACAACTGCAAAAATGAACTACTGGGACCTCATCAAAATAAAAACCTTCTGCACAGCGAAGGAAACAATCAGCAAAACTAAAAGACAACCGATGGAATGGGAGAAGTTATTTGCAAATGACATATCAGATAAAGGGTTAGTATCCAAAGCCTATAAACAACTTATCAAACTGAACACCCCAAAAACAAATAATCCCGTGAAAAAAAATGGGCAAAAGACATGAATAGACACTTCTCCAAAGAAGACATCCAAATGGCCAACTGACACATGAAAAAATGCTCAACATCACTCATCAGGGAAATACAAATCAAAACCACAATGAGATACCACCTCACACCTGTCAGAATGGCTAACATGAACAACTCAGGCAATAACAGCTGTTGGAGAGGATGCGGAAAAAGAGGATCTCTTTTGCACTGCTGGTGCAAATGCAAACTGGTGCAGCCACTCTGGAAAACAGGATGGAGGTTCCTCAAAAAATTAAAAATAGACCTACCCTACGACCCAGCAATTGCACTACTAGATATTTATCAAAGGGATACAGGTATGCTGTTTTGAAGAGGCACATGCACCCCGATGTTTATAGCAGCACTATCAACCATAGCCAAAGTATGGAAAGAGCCCAAATGTCCATCGATGGATGAATGGATAAAGAAGATGTGGTGTATATATATACAATGGAGTATTACTCGGCAATCAAAAAGAATGAAATCTTGCCACTTGCAACTACATGGATGGAACTAGAGGGTATTATGCTAAGCGAAATTAGTCAGAGAAAGACAAATCTCATATGACTACATTCATATGAGGATTTTTTAACATTTTTAAAAATTTTATTTCTGAGACAGAGAGAGGCAGAGCATGAGTGGGGGAGGGGGAGAGACAGAAGGAAACACAGAATCTGAAGCAGACTCCAGGCTTTGAGCTGTCAGCATAGAGCCCGATGCGGGGCTGGAACTCACAAACCATGAGATCATGACCTGAGCTGAAGTCAGTCGCTCAACTGACTGAGCCATCCAGCGCCCCTCATATGAGGATTTTAAGACACAGAACAGATGAAGATAAGGGAAGGGAAGCAAAAATAATATAAAAACAGGGAGGGCAACAAAACATAAGAGACCCTTAAATGTGGAGAACAGAGGGTTATTGGAGGGGTTGTGGGAGTGGGGATGGATTAAATGGGTAAGGGGCATTAAGGAATTTACTCCTGAAATCATTGTTGCACTATATGCTAACTAATTTGGATGTAAAAATGTTCAACATCATTCCTCATCAGGGAAATACAAATCAAAACCACACTGAGATACCACCTCACGCTGGTCAGAGTGGCTAAAATGAACAAATCAGGAGACTATAGGTGCTGGAGAAGATGTGGAGAGACGGGCACCCTCTTGCACTGTTGGTGGGAATGCAAACTGGTGCAGCCACTCTGGAAAACAGTGTGGAGGTTCCCAAAAAATTAAAAATAGATCTACTTGTGACCTAGCAATAGCACTGCTAGGAATTTACCCCAGGGATACAGGAGTGCTGATGCAGAGGGGCACTTGTACCCCAATGTTTATAGCAGCTCTTTCAACAATTGCCAAATTATGGAAAGAGCCTAAATGTCCATCAACTGATGAATGGATAAATAAGATGTGGTATATATATATATATATATATATATATATATATATACACAGTGTAGTATTCTACTTGGCAATGAGAAATAATGAAATCTGGCCATTTGTAGCAACGTGGATGGAACTGGAAGGTATTACGCTAAGTGAAATAAGTCAGGCAGAGAAAGACAGATACCATATGTTTTCACTCATATGTGGATCCTGAGAAACTTAACAGAAGACCATGGGGGAAGGGATGGGGGAGGAAAGTTACAGAGAGGGAGGGAGACAAACTATAAGAGACGCTTAAATACTGAGAACAAACTGAGGGCTGATGAGGGTTGGGAGGTAGGGGAAAGTGAGTGATGGGCATTGAGGAGGGCACCTGTTAGGATGAGCACTGAGTGTTGTATGGAAACCAACTTGACAATAAATTATATAAATGAATGAATGAATGATTGAATGAAAGAAATCTGGCCTGCATTTGAACTGGGTCAACTTCACCGAGTTGGAACTCTGCTGTGAGCCAGCAGATGAGTGACAGTGTGTATGTGAGCAGTGGCAATTGGTGGCCTGCCCACCTTCCTAACATTCAAGTTAGGGCCTCTGCCCACTTTTTTATCCTCCAAATCTCATGCAAAATGTCACTTTAGCCATAGCTAATCTAGAATCACCTAGATGCTGGCTCACATGTGGCAACCAGGCCCATGCAACCCCACCTGCTGCTGGGTCTCCTCTTTTGGCTTCTCTGAATCCTAGACAAATTTTAGCTCCAGGGAAAGAAAAAGATGTGCCAGAAGAGAAAAGTAACCATAGTATTCTTTGTGGCTTAGTGGTAAACAGCATTTACATGCACATAATAATGTAATATAAATGCTGAATGCTAACCTCACCAGAGTTATAAGAAAGAAGAATTGAGGGATACTGCAGGGATGGGCAGTATGTATGTGTGTGGTAGGGCTGAGCTGGGGGGTATGGTGGTGAAAGATAGCTAAATGTTCAGGTGCGGAGAAAGCTATTAGTACCTAAAACTGAAGACACAAGGTGTATTCATATAAGCACCTTATTGGAAAATATGGTAGTAAACTGTAAAAAAAAAAAATCAGCTAAAAGAAAGTGATCGCCTCAAAGGATCAAAAGGCAGAGCACAAGGAATTGCTGCCTTCATAAGAAGACTTAAAGAACCAGTTTGCTCTGTAAACTATGTAAATGCACACATTAAAAAAAAATGTTTCAAATGGGAGTATCCATTTGCAATGTCCAGGCTTACAAGAATTGTTAAATACATTATGGTATATCCAGGTGACAGAACATTCAGTAGTCATTGAAACTATGTTTTCAAGAAATATATATAATGGCAATGGAAATGCTCAAATTTAGTTTAAAGAGGGCAATACGTATAAAGTTACATGTACCATGTGATCCCACTTATGAAATCAAATGATGTAGACTGAAAAAGTTGAAATAATTAATATGAAAATGTTAACTACAGCAATCTTGGGTGGTTAGCTTATAAACTTTTTAGGTTATTCTATATCGTCCAAATTATCTTTAACAAGCCCAGACTGCTCTTATAAGTGAAAGGAAAAAATAAGTTAAATTATTTTTAAGTTCTCATATAACAGAAATTCCACACAGAAATTAATTAGACTGTCTTTTTACCTCCCTATGGAAATTATAAAGTATTAGATATAAAAGAGAGGCATTGTACATGGAATTTTTCTCTTATTCACTTCTTAGCAGTTGCCAACCTCTTTATGGCACCACATTCTGACAGGGATGTGGATGAGGTCCCCAGGGTGCTGTCCCAGCTTCTAGTGACTGGCACGGGTTACTGGAAGGAGCCAAAGTACTGCTTCTGTTAAAACATGTTTTGTTAAAATACTGAATTTAAAACAAATTCAAAACAAAACAAATTTAAAACAAAAGCAGTTCAGTGTTTGGTGGGTACAATTTGGAAGTTAATTATAGTCCAGTCTCCATCTATGTTATTCTCTACCTGCACTTCATTCATTCAGTCCACAAACATGAATTGTGCATCTACTTTGTGCTTACAGACTCAGGGGATGGTTGACCAAAAAAGCCGGTTAAAGTGGGGAATCCATTTTAAAAAATATATAAACATAACCATTTTAACTTACACTACAAAAAGAGGAGATTTATTTGCCAATCTTTTGAATTCAGGCCAAGGCCTTTTCCTGAGTCTCGGTGGTCCTTTCTACAAAAGCCACATATGTAATGCATCAAATTTGATTTCCAGTTTGGGTTTCTTCAAAGCAGTTAGAGCTGAAAGACACCCTGAAGCAATCAGAGTGCAGAGTCCTCTATATTTTTATAATCCCCCCCCGACCTCTTTTCCCCAAAGTCATCTCACAAACACCATATTTGACAATCATTTTTGAATCAATTCAACTTCAAGTTATCCAAAGTAGTTAAATTAATTTTTATTTTTAAAAAATATTTTTTTTCAGAGTGTCTGGAGGCTCAGTTGGTTAAACATCCCACCTATGTTTTTGGCTCAGGTCATGATCTCATGGTTCTTGGCTGGAGCCCCATGTCCAGCTCTGCCCGAACACTGCAGAGCCTGCTTGGGATTCTCTCTCTCCCTCTCTCTGCCTCTCTCTCTCACCCTTTCTCTCAATATAAATAAACCTTTTTTAAAAATTTAAATTTTTAAATTAAAAATTTTTTATTTAAAATTTTTTTTGAGGATTAAGAGTATACTTATCATGATGAGCACTGAGTAATATATATAACTGTTAAATCACTATATTGTATATTGTACACCTGAAGCTAACATACCACTGTCTGTTAAGTATACCAGAATTTTAAAAATAATTTTAAAAATTCACTCATATTTCCATTTTACTCAACAGTTTATGTGACATCAATTAAATTGAAAGGTTTGAAGAATTCATGTAGCATGCATAACTTCCCTAAAAAGGTTTAGGAACAAATCCAACTAACACTTGATAAGCACACAAACTCCTGAGAGGAGTGCAAGTGCCTGGGGCATCCTAGACAGCAGCTGCAGCACGGGTGGTCAGTCTCCTGCACCCCTTTCAGTTAGTTTTGTAGAAAAGTGGGACACACTGTTCCAGCCAGTGGAGTGGAGGTCGGCTAAGGAGCTTCTGTTTTCACTTATTGCCGATAGCCACCAAGCTTTGTCTTCTGGACTTTGTTCTAAATGTAGACAGGACTTGCGACCCCGCATCCAAATGAGGTCATCCTTCAGGCGGCCAAGACACCCATGCATGCATTTTAACCAACCAACTTACACTGTGTTTGGACTTTTAATTAACAAAAAGAAAAAAAAGAAAAAAAAAAACTTCTGAGTACATCATCGCCTGCCATACTCCAAGCGTGCCCGCTTCTGCATAGGTGCGCATTCTGCACAAGTGCCCTCAGTCGGACCACGTGACAGACTGCTGGCCATTGGCAGTGAAAGCAACTCTAGACACTTCCGGCCTGCTGTGGGAACCTCCCAGGACCTGCTCACGTGACTTCTGTATGCCCCCCACCCCCTTCTCAGCTCTGCCAGATGCATGGGCGGTTGACCGTGCCTTAACTCCTGGCAGTGTGACCGGTTGTTAGAATGAGCCTGCGTCCAAGAGTGTGTCGTCCTAGAGTCCTCAGTCTGTTGGACGGTGACCAGAGTCACTTGGTGAAGCTTGGGGTCATTACAGCTGTGTTGGATGTAAAATACAGTAATAATGGTGGGAAGAGCATGGAGGAGTCAGCAAAGGCATGGGGCAGGTGATGTGGTGCTCGGGCTGGCCGTTGCCATATGGAACCTGATTTCTGGGAGGTGCAATGAACACTGGTGTAAGAGGTGCTTGTGAACACTGTGGTTTAATTTTGAGGACATGAGTACCTACAAAATGATCTTTTATGCCATAAGTCAGTATGTGTTCAGGGCTAAAAAGGGGGAAAGAAAGCATTCCAGGCTGTGACTGTCCAAGATAGTTCCAGAGAGGTGGCAAAATACAAAGTGCTTTCTGCAGGCTGGGTAGGGAAAGATGGCATACCAGGCAGGAGCATGGGGAAATCAAAGGACAGTAGGTGGCAGTGTCCCTGAGAGTTTGGAGGGCAGTTTGGGGAGTACTGAAAAACTGATTTCTAGAGGTCTAGGCTGTGGAAAGTCTACATGTAAAGCTAAGGAATTTGGACTTGACCCTCTGCAACACAGAAACACATCATAGAAAACTTATGACTTGGGGATTGAAATTCTCAGTTTAGGGAGGTTAGTCCAGTGCTAGTATATAAACGGGGTTACTGAGGAAGCCTGGAGGAAGAAGATTGATTCATGGATTATTAATCCTACAGTGATTCAGGAACCACATTATTCAAGGGCAAGGCCTGTGTTAATTCTGCTTTTTGTCCCAATGGAGCCTGGCACAGTGCATTTCATTCAGGCTCTAGGTACCTGATAAATATTTCCTGAGTGGGTTGGGAATAGAAGGTCTTGAATGGAGCTGAAGCTGGGGACCTGGAAAACAAGGGGCAAAAAATTATATTAAACCTATCACATGGGAGTCTGTGGAAGAGAGAAAGGAGAAAATAACCACCAGTCTCCAAAAATGTGTCAGTGAGAATCTGTGATGTTTGTAAACTGGGCTTGCAGCCTTATTGCGAAAGTGATTTTATGTTCTTTTACAAAAATATGCAGACATCAACATTCCTCAGAATAAGCAAGATATGGAAAGCTTATCTCCTATTTGCTTTTTGTCCTCATCTGCTCCACTTGCTTCATGACTTTGTGTCAACTAGCTGAAACTAGAATGTTGCTGCTCACAGAACCTAGGAGACCTTGCAGCTCTGGAGGGCAATAAGAGATGACCATTCCGGCTCTGACAAAGCAAGAGCCAGCCAAACAGCCCCGCTGCTGTTTCCTTTTATGTTGTTGTGACCATGCCCTGAGAACTATCTTCCAGTATCCCTTGCAAGCATATTTTTATTCCTACATATGGAATAGAGCTATGTGAGTCTACTGTTACTAAAAATGAGAGCACTAAAGGAGGTGACCACACCATCTGTCATTTACTCATTAATATTTTTGGCAATTTATTGGTAAATTGCTACCATGTGCCAGGTGCTATGCTAAGCTCAAGAGGACTTGTTCTTTGCCCTTATAGAGCTGACAGCTGGTGATGAAGACAGGCAAGTGAACACACTTCCTGGCATCATGGAGTATGAGCTTCATGAGTGAAAATGGGTGAGGGCATTCAAAGAAGAGGAGCCAGTGTCGGGGCACAGCATGACACCGATTTCTGCAAACTGTATGTTGGTATGACTGGAATGAAGGATTTTTATTTATCCCACCAAAAACTCCAAGTCCAAGCGTTGGGCCCTGTATTTATAACATGATCAGTACCAGTCCTTGAGCTTTGGGGGTCCCTGCCCACTGGAGGGTGACAAGGAGGAGGGTGGCAAGGCCCCGTGGGAGGTTAGAGGGATGGCTGGGCCAGGTTGTGAAGGACTTTGTGCATGAAGGCTTCATAACTAAAGCAGTGGCTTGGAATGTGAGGCCAAGGGCAGGCAGGAGCCCCTGAAAGTCTTCAATGTAGAGGTCCAAGGGACAGGGGACATGAGTCAGAGAGAGAGGGAGACAACGTGGGGCCCTTTGCTTTAACCCCCAAGAGCCCAGCAGTGAGCAGCTGACTGAAGGCACCATTCCAGAAGAAAGCAGTTATGGGCTAGGAGGCCCAGGTTCTCATCTAGCAGCCTCCTAGGTGAGTTTACATCTTGGGAGCATCCCCTGGAGACAGGAACAGAAGAAGTTGAGGGCCATGGAGACGTGTGATGCAGTCTTCAGACACAAGTAACAGGAAGTGACAGCAGTTAACTCCCTGCTCTTGGAGGGAGCACTACTGTTCTGGTTGTGTTAAAACCTTCTTCAGAAAATCATAAAAAGACAATCCCCTGGAAATGATAGGGTGAAGAATTTAGGGCTGGTTCGGTGGGTATCCTTTCCAAAAGGGAGCCCAGGGGACATGAGGGCTCCTTGAGGCTGGGGCCACAGGTGGCATGTCCACAGCTGCTGCAGGGCCTGGTGCACTCACCTTCACTGGTTCTGTGGGAGGGTCCCCTGTCCCTCCTTTTCTGGCCTGTCCCTCCTGCACATCCCTTCACCATCAGCCTGGTGGAAGCGAGGCCTTTATGGGACAGGCAAGAGGCTAGACCAGCACCGCCCCCACCCCAACTCCACCCCCAAGCATCCTGTTTCCAGCCTCCTGAGAGGCAGGCCTGGGCTTGCCTCTTCTGTGTCAAGCTTTCCTGCCCCTCCTGTGACCCCCAGCTCAGTCTCAAACAAGCCCTCTTCTCAGCCTTAGTACTGAGCATACAGTGGGCTAGAAAGAGCATTTTCAGCCCAAGGACTGGTTCTTTCTGGGATTGTCCTCGGGTGCCAAAGAAGTCAGTGTTGGTGAGACTGGTTCCTGGGCTGGCTGTTATCACTTAGATGCTCAGGGAACGGCCAGCTCTTCCGTGGGTTTCCCATGCAGACCACTCATGTAGCAGCGAGACTGCTCAACACCTTTGCTGGTAGGGAGAAATTCATCAGAACTAGACAGAAAACCAACACTGAACGTTCTCCTGACGCACACGTTCTTCCTCCATTGGCAAAGGTGGTTGTCCTCAGAGACCCACAGCGGATAGAGCACAGCCCCTTCTGCTGAAGGCATTCAGAGCTCTGATTCCCAGGTCTGCTTGTCTGGGGTCAAGTACTGATTCTGCTCCTTTACTAGCTGAGTGACTTGGGGCAGGTTATTCCCTGTCCCTGGGCCTCAGTTTTCTCACCTGTGAAATGGGGTGATAGGCATGACTTTCTCAAGGCTATTATGAGGATTATTCAGTCACGCAAAGCATTTAGTGCCTGGCATATGAGAAACACTCAGTAATACTGGACACAGTATTGTTACTACCACCACCACCATCATCATCATCATCATCATCATCATCCCACCTCTCCTTTAAGGCTAACTCCTATGCCCCTTCTCCCTGAAACCATCCCCAGTTTCCAAATGGGAGAAACCTGTCCTTCCTTGTACTTTCATAGGACTTGATTTGTATCTCTCCTTTGGTTCTTGAGCTTTTTACATCAAATGTATGATTTGCTTGCTTGCCTCCCTATTTCACACACTATTTGCTGCCCTGACCCTGACAACCCCTGACAGGCACAGGACAGACATTCTGGATTCAGTTTATTGCCCTGCTGACACCTTGCTAAACTTCTGCATGATTGCTTCCTGCTTCCAGAACTTGTTCCTGTTCCCAGTTTTGGTAAAGGAAGCACAGAGATTTGTCTAAAACCTACAGGTTGCCATTGGGTGCAGATGGTTACTTACTAGGACACGTGTAAGGCAGCAGCCCAGACAAAAGAGCATAGGATGGGACAGAAATCCACAGGGGCAGGTTAGAAACATTGCTCTGAGGGAACATACACCTCTTACAGCCCTAAACTCAAGCTCTTGACCTCTTCCATTGATGGAAGGTCCCAGATCCGAAGTGTCTTCATTTCTCTCCATGACGCCCCTACCACATTTTTGTGAAAGTAAAATGGGAAATTTTGTGATTTAAAAAAAGTATTCAATCTTTACCTTCTAGAAGGCCTAAAACCTTTAATCACAGAGATTTCACAAGTTTTTACAAAACCTAAGAACTGAAAAGTGCACATTACACAGTTTATTGCCTTTCACCACCAGACTGACCAGGAATCTCCATGTGCCACCACCATATCAAAGACTAGCAAGCTTTCTGTACTAAAAGATTAAAAAGTCACATTTAGTGGCCTAATGTCAAAATAAAGCAAGTGCTTGTTATCTGATCAAGAGCAGGGTCTCCCTGCTCAGTTACCTGTGTGGAAAGTTGTCTTGGATAATCCACCTAAAATAGAGTGGTTTCTCTAGTTCTGAGCTGCAGGTGGCTGCTGAATCTATAAGTTATCTTAGTTATAGCCGAAGGTAATTTTATAGAATAAATTGGGTGGTTTGAAAATATGTTAGATTTCTAATTATTAGGAATAGTAGCTAATGTCACTTGACACTTATACCAAGTTCCAGGCTAAGCCCATGCATACATTATCTCATTTAACACCCATTAAAACCTTACGAAGTAGACACTATTATTTATCCCCATTCCACAGATGAGGAAACCAAGGTTTAGGGAGGCTAATCAACTTAGAAGCTGTGCTTGGAGAAGGGCAGCTCTGTCTAGCACCAAGGCCTCTCCAAACACTACATTTTTATGCTAATAAAAACCTTAAATTCTTTAGTCATTTGGGCAGTACGAACATAAAGTGGGTGAGCTTATTTGCAAAAGTCATCTTGGAAAAACAGAATGGTTTGAGACCTTAAACCTTTGGTTGCTAGTAGAGTCTGAGGTTCAAAGCAGGCCTGGGGAACCATGAAGCTGGGGCAGAACCAGGGTCTGGTTGTGGAGGGCACAGGCTTGGCTCTCAGGCTTCAGTATGGAGGGCACTACCTGGGTGCCTGGGGGCCTAATCCAGTCCAGAGATTGTGTGTGTGTGTTTGAACCACACAGATTAGTAGCCAGTATTTAAAAATGAGAAGATTTCACATTTTTTTTTTAAGTCCAGAGGTGCCTGGATGGCTCAGTTGGTTGAGCATCCAACTCTATTTCTGCTCAGGTCATAATATCATGGTCGTGAGTTCAAGCCCTGTGTTGGGGTCTATGTTGGGCATGGAGCCTGCTTAAGATTCTCTCTCTCTCTCTCTCTCTCTTCCTCCCCCTCTGCCCCTCTGCCCCACTCATGTGTGTGTTTTCTCTCTCTCTAAAAAAAAAAAAAAGATTCTTTCTCTCCCTTCCACTGCTCCTCCCCAGCTCATGCACACATGTATTCACTCTTGCTCTCTCTCTCTAAAAAAAAAATAAAGTCCAAATTTTTTAATTTCTTTTTTTAATCGAAATATTTAGAATCCTATTCTTTCAGGTATACATTATAGCAATTTGATATTTTTATACATTACAGAATGATCCCCATGATAAGTCTAGTACCATTTGCCATTGTACAAAGTTATTATAATATTATTGACTGTGTTGTACATTTCATCCCTGTGTCTTACTTATGTTATAACTGAAATTTGGATGTCTTAATTCCATTCACCTACTTTACCCAACCTCCCAACCCCTCCCTTGTCTGTTTCTGTTGTGTTCGGTTTTTTGAGCTTCTCTTGGAACTGTGTGGACCTGCATTTTGACAACAGTTGGCAGAGGTTCATGAGCAGGTACTCTCCCCATTCGTTTACTAAGGACAGTAGCCTGAGGCTCAGGATTTGAGTTTTAGATAAATTGTGTGGAGGCTGGATTGAGGAGACAAAGTCAGCAGCAGGAAAAACAGAAGGATGTAATAATCCTGATGGGACATATTGAGAACCTGAACTAGGGCAAAAGCACTTGCATTGGAATGGAGGGGTAGATTTAAAAAATATCTAGGAGGTGAAACTGGCAAGGTTTGGCGGCTAAGAAAGGAAAACGCTAAGAATGATCCCATGAGCTCTCTAAGGAGAGGGTTAGGGAGGGTTAGGAGTGGTCCCCGGCTGAGCTAGGGAATAAGGTGGAGGAGCAGGTTTCGGGAAGGATGAGGAGTTTGTGTTGGATATATGTGGTTCCCAGTGTTTGTGAGACTTCCTGGTGAGATATTTTACACTCAATTGGCTACAAGAATTGAAGGTTGAGATCTGGACTAAAACTATAAGTGGAGGAGTCATCAGCCTGCACGTAGCTGTTGAAACAAGGACACTGGAAAGGCCCAGACAGGGACTGGGGCTTTGAGACACAGCCATCTGAGGGGCAAGGGAGGATGAATTGCCCACAAAAGACCAAGAATCACCCATTAGAGGCAGACGTAGACAACCCAAGGGGTTACAGAATGCAAAGGAGTTGGGTTTCACATGGAAAGAAGCAATCGATGGTCTCAGTTGCAATGCAGTAAAAAGCTCCAGGAGAATAAAGACTAAAAGGCATCTGTTGGCTTTGGCAATTAGGAGGTCCCTGGTGACCTAGGCAAGAGCAATTTCAGAATGTACGGAGAGCACCAAGTTCTGGCTAAGAATATGTACAACCCCTTCATTGTGAAATTTCGTTCAACCCTGTGAAAGGCAACAGTCATTGCTCAGGTGTGCACACTAAGACCTGCTGAGGGTGAGTGGCTCAGGTCACATGAACATACAGCAAAGAGCAGTCTCTCAAAACAGGATCTTCAGACTCCAGGGCCAGAGACTCCAGCCAGCCACCCTGCCTCTTGGCATGAGTGTTAGACAAACAGCCTTGTTGAACATTCAGTATGTTCTCTGGGTGTTTCTAAACCATTGGCAACCATAATCTTTTATATTCATATGAGGCTACCTTATGTTTCAGACCAGCTGCTTGGAAGCAGATCTGGAGGAAGAGACAGAAGTTGGATTCGTTTTGATGAAACAGAATAGTGTAAGAAGGTGTCTTGCAACAGAGACTGGTTATACACCCACAGATCCCATTTTCTGTCCCTGGAAACACAAGAACACTACATTTCCCAGCCTCAGTTACAGGCAGTTTGTGCACATGTGATGGGGTTTTAGTCTGTAGAAGTGATATTCTCCACAGTCAGGCCTCACTCTGGAAACATGCTAACATTCTCGTCCACAGTTTCCCTCCCTGTCTGTCCTGGTGGGGCCACAGGATAGAAGGAGCTTGGATTTCTGAGTCACTTCCTACAGGAAAACCACGTGACCCACATCAGAATGTGACATGAGCAAGATATAAGCTATCATTGCAGTATGCCACCAAGATTTCCAATCAACATTGCTGGGCCTCCAGGCTGTTCCTGGCAGGGAGGATGACTAACGGAGGACCATGCTTGTAGGCAGGAGGGGACGAAAGCAAATGAAGATGGTTAACAGTAATGAAAGTTAATGCATGCTCCAAAAACTCTTCCTGAAAATATAAAAATATTTTGGCAGCCTTCTGGTATGGTCTGATTAGCCTGTGTGAAGGAACTCTGAGTAGGAGAAGCACGTCCCTAGAGTCAATCTGAATAACATACTGTTTGTTTCTTGTATTTTAGACAGTAGATCTCAATGTAAGTGGAAGTTTTCATCATCTGTTCCCACCCAGTGAATTGCCTTGATCACCTCTGGAGTGTGTATCCCCACTTCAGAGACCCTGGGCACATAAAGTTAACGGACCTCTTAATGAGGCCAGTGTCTTAAAGTCTGCTCACCCATCTAGAATCTTTCTTATACTTTGAGCTGTCCCAAGGAGCATGGACAGACTCAGTCAGAAGCTGCAGCTGGGTACCTCTGGTGTCTCCCTGGGCTGTAGTCTCCGGCCTACTGAGGACCACTGAGGACAGTTAAGTGGCTGGGGGTGCTCACTCTGCACTGCCTGCTCGCAAACAGAATCTTTTCAGTTAACCAACATTCAGTTCCTTGGAGAGTCATTTTGTACCCTGAGTGAGACCTTAGTACAATGCATATGAAAGCTGTAATTATCATAAAACAGACTTTCTTAGGGGCACCTGGGTGGCTCAGTTGGTTAAGCTTCTGACTCTTGGTTTCTGTTCAGGTCATGATCTCATGGTTCATGGGATCAAGCTTCATGTTGGACTTGCACTGACAACCAGGAGCCTGCTTGGGATTCTCTCTGTCCCTCTCTCTCTGCCCCTCCCCCAGTGCACTCACATGTTCTTTCTCAGTTTATGAGAGCTAATGTGTTCCTGGAGGGACATTTGATTCTACAGAGGAGTTAGTACACTGTGCTCATCACCTACCATAGATATGAGCTCACTGTCCTCAAAAGCTGTGGTTGGCAAAAGAATAAACAAACAAACAAACAAACAAACAAACATTAAAAAAAAATACTTTCTTAGACCTAGGTTATCTAGAAAAAAAGGAGTTACATGTCCTGATTTTTCATAATGAGAGAGAGAAACCATCCAAATTATTTAGGCTTCTAGTAAGAAAGGCCTGAGCACAGTGGCTAAAAGACACAAGGGTTACTCCCTCCCATCAATGAGGTAGGTAATTCAAGACTGACCTGACAGCTAGCTCTACAGAGGGCCATAGCTCCTTCTGTCCTCTTGCTCTGCCACTATTATGCCAGTTGGCACATCACACTGGGTGGCAGTGAGGAGTCAGCTGAAGCGAGCAGAACAGCTCTCCTCCCAGAGGGCCAGCCCCTTAAGCAGCCTTTTTGGAAGTCATGCACCTCTGCAATGGCTCTGTGGCTGGTCTTGAAGCTTGGGGCTACATCTAGCTGCAAGGGAAGCTGGGGACTACAGCCACTTAGCCAGGCATGTTGCCCTGAGCAGAACCAGCAACTTATTAGTGAGATGGAAGGAGGCAGCAGGGGGCAGGGAGCAGATCTGCCAGCCAGGTTGAATTCCCATTAAAACACATTTTTCCCCATTCTGATTTTCTTTTGCCAACCACAGCTTTTGAGGACAGTGAGCTCATATCTATGGTAGGTGATAAGCACAGACATACTAACTACTCTATAGAATCAAATGTCCCCCAGGAACACATTAGACCTCATAAACAACTGATTATATTCTTCTACCTTACAGATAACCTGCAAAATGTTCTCATAAATATAATAAAGTTCTATTAATAAATTTTATTAAATATAACCCAATGAACAGATAATTTTACATGTTTATGTATGGACTCATATTCCCCTGCTGTGAGTATCCACTGATAATAGAATGATAGTCTCATAAGCCACTAACCCCAAATCCATGAATTATGGTAGAAATATGAACTTGTCTATTGGAAGAATGAATGTGTTGATTTTTCAATGAAGACATCAATATTCCATATTTCCAAACTCAGTTCCAACCCCCTTTAATTTTTCTGATACAATGCAAATAGGTTTTATAATACTCTTGTGGTTTTCTTTATTAGAAAAATGTACTGATCTGTACTGTTGAGCTAAATGACAATATTATAGGTCATAAAAAAGACTTAGTATTTTGAACCTTTGCACTATTCAAGCTTCCAAAGTGATTCTTGGTGAAGATCAATTTCAATTATACTTTTATTGCTTATGTAATAGAGGCAGGTGGGGTCCTCCCCAGGAGCAGGAACAGGGAACCCTGGGGGCCCTGGGAGTTCTTGACTTTGCCCTCCACCCAACCCCTGACGCGGAGCTTTCCCCTCCACCCAGGTATGCCCTACATCCATGGCAGAGGGTTTATGATGATACTTGCTCTATGTGACCAGAGTCATTCCTGACAGCTGAGTGTTCCAAATCCAGGTGACCTTTTTCATAAACAGTGTCCAGGGTAGGAATCTTGGGCAAATAAGTAGTAAAAGAAAGCTTTTATTTCTTTATAATTTTTTTTAAGTAGGCTTCATGCCCAGCACAGAGCCCAGTGCAGGGCTTGAACTTACAACCCGGATATCAAGACCTGAGCTGAGATCAAGGGTCCAGACGCTTAACCAACAGAGACACCCAGGCGCCCCTAGACTCTTCTTTCTTTAATTAGTAGCACGGTGTTGAGTATGGCAAAGTTAGTTAAATAACTAAAAGCAGAATCTCATTTTCTAAAGAGATAAAATCAGTGGGAAGCCTGGCCTGTTTACTCTGCCTCTGACCTGGAGTCTTCCCTTCTTATTTTGTGCCGTGAGAGGACAGATCACACAGGCTTGCTAACGGCTCATTTATCCCTTCATCCCCAGGACTAGTTTACAGAAGACCCAGAACCCAGCATGTGCACTTGCCCTGCCTCCCCAGACTCAGTCTCTCTCCCTGCTCACTTTACTGGTGTCAAAACAACAACGACAAAATTCAGCCAAGTAAATCTGAAGATCTAACTAGCTTTAAGTGATTCATGAAAGGCAGCATCCCATCATCTAACAAGTAGAGATACTCCCAGGAGTTGTACAAAATGGCAGGTTGTGTAGGAAGGAGGATGTTGTACAAAATGGCAGGTTTTCATAGGAAGGAGGATGGGGCAAGGTGGTATCAACAAAAGAAAACAAAGGACTGTTCTGGGCAAGGTCACTT
Source organism: Felis catus (assembly GCF_018350175.1). Lineage (NCBI taxonomy): Eukaryota > Metazoa > Chordata > Mammalia > Carnivora > Felidae > Felis > Felis catus. The sequence goes on from NC_058370.1 coordinate 51,680,327, forward strand.
TCCCTGACAGGGAAGAGCACAGGGTCTTATCATGAAAATGACTTCCTCTTCCTTTAGGGGGTGGAGAAGGCCCCTGTGACAGATTATCTCACTGGTGCTGACCAGAAAATTCCTGACTGACCCGATAAGACTACACCTTTGGGGGAGGTTGAAACAGCAATTAGGTTAGGTGTTGCACCTCTGTTGGGTGACAAGGCCTAGCATAAGAGACTCCATTCTGGGCATGTGGATTTCTTTTTGATGCTAGGGATAGAGGCCTGTTCTCTCCTAAACTAAGATTGCATTATCTTTAAATCATGATATACTTGGAATGAAATCCAAATCCTTTTACTGGGCTGTGGTCTCTGCTGCCCTACCTGAGTCCAGCTTAGCCTACTCAGACCAGCTCCCTTCTCTTTGCCACATGGCTTCTCTCAGTTTCCTCAATATGCCTGGATCTTTTCCAGTCAAGGCCTTTGCACAAGCTCTTCTTTCTACCCAAATACCTTCCTTCCCTTACTCTGCAAGACTTCCTCCTTCCTCTTAGAACAACCACTCCTGACTCCTGTATCAGCCAAAGCACTACCCTCATACATGCTTGCTCTCCCCCCTCGACTGCTGGCTTGCCTCTTTTGTAGCACTTCACTCCATTCTGATATTTTGAACATCAGTTTGCAAACCAGGGCCCTCCACAGGATTTGCACTTTCAGGAAGACATCACAAGAGTTTAAATCACAAGTACTTATATTCCTGTTTCTTCTGCCTATGGAGCTGTAATAAGCATGGGCAGCAAGCAGCCTGAGACAGTGCCTTAAAAACTAGCTAGCCCATGCTCTCAGGAGGGCAGGACTGGTGCATTGAACCCTAGCAGAGTTGGAGTTGTGCATTTTCTAAGGAAAGGGGAGGTACTGGGCCAAGAGGGGCCTGAGGACCCTGCTGTCCTCATCATCGCAAGGGCAGGTGCAGGTTTCTCCAAGAAAAGAATTCCAATTCTGCTCCAGTTCTAAGACAGGTCCAAAGCTGCAAATCCCAAGCCAGAGACAGAACTGTGGTCAGTTGATTCTAAAAACCTTTGTGTTACTGAGCACCCACCATGGGCATACAAAATTTCATGAAATACTCATAAGCATGCTGTGATTTGAGAAAAATAGTTTCCTGGAAGGAACTTAGAGGTAAATTCCGTAGGTAACCAGAAGTTTACTTTCTGTGGCCAGTTTTATAGGTAAAGGCAGTTCAGGGTCAGAGGTAAGCTGCCGGAAATCAGTACAGTTCTCCAGACAGTAATTAGATAGCAGGAAACTGTCACTAGCAGACATTAATAACCCCTACCCACACAGCCCAAGCATCCTGCACCCCCTTGCCTGCTTGTCACCTCCAGAAAGTATATTTTATGGTTATTTCATAACCAGGTTATCCTCTGCCTCTGTGGCACCTTCTTGAGGACATAGAATTTGACTGTCTTTCTCATTGTGGTATCCCAGCACTCATTTAGGGCCTGGCTCCTAGTGGTGTGCCATATGCACTTGCCAAATGAATAAATGATGGCTGAACACATGCTACCTGTAGATGAATGCTATTTTGACAGAATGAGTGGGTATCAAGAGTCCTCTTGAAGCTCTCCCAATGATCATCACCTAGTGACAACCAGAAGAGGGCTCAGTTTTGCTCACAGGTTAATTATCTGATCTTTGAGATCATTCCCACCAATCCATGCATGTTTTCTGAATCTCTGCAATCATCTGTAAAGCCAGAGCTCCCTGGTGCTGAGAGCTGGCACCCCTGAAGCAAGCTGTGGCCATCCACTGGGTTCCTGGCTGCATCGGTGATGGCTCAGTGAAAGGGGAGGGCAGGCAGGTCAGGGTTTCATTATGTGTATCAAGCATGTGCTCTAAATTACCGTCCATTCTCCACAGCCCCAAAAGATCCCATTTACCCAGCTGTGGTCTGCAGTCTTGATTCATGTTCTTATTTAGAGAAATACTACTGATAACCTTTTGCGATTTCTCCCTCAGTCTTTTAGAAAAGTGCAAAACAGAAAAGACATACCTTCAAAGCTCTGGGACCTCACATGATGAAGATAAGCAATAATCTCTCTTGTTTCCTTCTTTCTCTTAATCAGCTGAATTAATTTGTATACTTATTTTCATTTGGGTATGATGACTATGAGCATTTCAAGTGTAACCATCTACAACCTTTCTTTTCTTTTTTTAATTTTTTTTTCAACTTTTTTTTTTTTTGGGGGGGGACAGAGAGAGACAGAGCATGAACGGGGGAGGGGCAGAGAGAGAGGGAGACACAGAATCGGAAACAGGCTCCAGGCTCTGAGCCATCAGCCCAGAGCCCGACACGGGGCTTGAACTCATGGACCGTGAGATCGTGACCTGGCTGAAGTCGGACGCTTAACCGACTGCGCCACCCAGGCGCCCCACTACGACCTTTCTTAATGGCATAATGTTTTGGATTTTTCAGAAGAGGAAAAAAGAACTTTTTTGTACTTCTGCTATAGCATCCATATTCAGTGCCTGTTCAGATTTTTTCTCCTTTTTTCCCGTCTTCTGGCAATATCAGTGTCCTCTCTCTTTAATAAATTTAAAGTTGCCATTTAATTTCCAATAGAAAACGGTTACACCTAAAATAATCTCCATCCTCAAACACACTTATCAAAATGAACATGCTAAAAAGTCAATAGAAGATATCAGCCCAGAATACTTACTTCCTTTTCATTTTGTTGGTTCCTACTTAATAATTTTTAGTAATTTCAATTTATCACAAACCCTCACTTTGAGTTCAACATGGGCATATATAAATGATTGAACCTGAACATTCAGGTTGGAATTCTTACTTGGGAACCTATGTAATCTGGATTAACCATTGACATTGGTCAAGTAATGGTTCTACCCAACCTCCCTGAAGGCAGAATGAGTCTTAATTCATGATTCCAGCCCCCGCTGCAAGTCCCAAACATTTTGGTCTCTGTGTCTCTCTTAAGTTCTTTACTTTCTCGTGTGTGAATTAAATTGCATGTATCCAGGGTAGAGATGGAAATGGAGACAAGATGGAAAGGCAGAATATAGAAATCGAGCCTCGAGAAGTTGTTCTGTTCTTCTGTATGTTAGTGGCTTTGGGGGAACAGAAGGTCAGGAAAAATTCTTAAATGTTGGGGATTTTCCCAATCAATTAACTTGTGAGAAAGAATGGACAGACACTGAAAGGCAGTGTCCTTTCAAAATGTTTGTGTTTCAAATGTCTTCCTGATGATCTGCTTGTAGCTGGGGCGGAGGGGTACAAGAGCACCTGGCTTTGGGGTCCTAAGCAGACCAAGCTCTGCCACTCACTCCTGACAAAATCCAAAGGCAGAGGCAGGAGTGGTAGTGACATAAGAAATGAATTTATTTCAGTGAGGCCAACACTGGGAAGTAGGCTAACTTCTCAAGACTGTCTCCAAAGTGCTGAAAATACATCCAGGTTTATGTAAGGAAAATGTGGGACAGGGGTTGATGGGTACATGCAGGTGGGCGGTAAAGGTCAGGTCCTTCATTGTCCTGGGGTCAGTCAGGAGGGTCTTGCTAGCTTAGGACAGTCCTTCTAGCTTGAGGGAGTAGTTTTGGTCCCCATCAGGGGGTGCTTTGCCCACAGGGTCTTTTGCCTGAATTAAGAGATCCACTGGAAAGGAGAATTTTATCAGTTAGAAAGTACAGAGAGTACTTTCAAAATGGAGGTAGTTGAAGTTGTCTTTCATACTTGTATATAAGAAGGATATATGGAGTTACATGGGGTATATATGGCTATCTAGCGTTTAATGGGTACATATGGCTCTCTAGGGTTTAATGGAGTATATATATGGCTATCTGAACTTTAATATGGTATATATGGCTATCTGGAATTTAATGGGGATATATGTGGCTCTGGAGTTTAATGGGGCAAATGTGGATGTCTAGAGTTTAATGGGTATATGTGGCTATCTGGAGTTTAACTGGGAATATGTAGCTATTTGGAGTTTAATGGGGTATCTGTGGCTGTCTGGATTTTAATGGGGTAAATGTGGCTGTCTGGAGTTTAATGGGGAATATATAGCTATCTGGCATTTAATGAGGTATATATGGCTATGGGGAGTTTAATGGAGTATTTTTGCCTGCCATTTAATGGGGTGTATACGGCAGTTTGGAGTCTTATGGAGTATATATGCCTATCTAGAATTTAATGAGGTATGTGTGGCCATTTGGAGTATAATGGGGTATATATGGCTCTTTGGAGTTTAATGGAGTAAATGTGGCTATCTGGAGTTTAATAGGGTATATGTGGCTGTCTGGAATTTAATGGAGTATATGTATATATCTGGAGTTTAAGGGGGAAGATGTGGCTGTTTGGAGTTTAAGGGGGGGTATATATAGCTATCTGGGGTTTAAAGGGATATATATGGCTGCCTGGGGTTACTTGGGGAATATGGTGGTGGGGTGTCCAGGGACAGGAGAGAAAGAATGGATCTGAGGACTTAAAGTCTGCTGTAGGTGTGGGGGGAGGGGAGAGGAGGACAGGAATGTGTACAAACATGTGAACATATCTCAAATGGATGCAGTAGCACCCATGCCTGTGGCCATCTCAGTGGGGGGTCCTTGAGTGAAGATGTCTTGATTAATGGAATTTTAATGTTAATTTAGTTTTTTGGCACTCCAGTGTCCAAAGGCTTTAGTTGTTCTGAAGGAAGCAAGTGTCCCTCTCTAAAAAAAAAAGAAATCAATGATTTTACAAATTCCAACTTCTGTCTTTCAGGACAGGAAGTCAAGAGCCAGGTGTGTGTGTCCAGTCAGGCTGCAGAGGGGGCTAACCTGCAGAGTGAGGCACCAGCATCTCAGTGCTGGGAGAGGCCTCTAGATGGTGCAGGTGAGTCTGCAGTGAGGGAAAGCCCCTCCACAAGGACTAAGTTCCCACACTCGCAGACAGGACGAGCAGTCAAGGAGTTCCCGGGCAGTCCTTTGCAATAGAAGGAAAGTGGGGCTGGCAGCACAGAGGTGTGTTGCCCCAGGCAGCTCTGCCGGCCTCCAGCGTCGCTGGCCACCTGCCTCTCAGAACACTGCCAGACGGCCACCTGTGAAACCTGGTGGCCTCAGGCGGGACCGTGCCTGCCTTTCTCCACAGACCATCTTCTGCTTGGATTAGAAACTGACCCGCCAGCAGGGTCCAGGTAAGCCTTGGTTCTTCTCTCTGGGTTTTCTAAACTCTTCGGCTGTTTGAGACTGAGGTGTCATCGGCTGAGAAACGGCCTGAGTGCATTTTTGAAATGCACGTCATTTTTGGGTTGCGTTTGAACAAGCTTTACCAATTACTGTGCGTCTGCACTACCAGATCTAAGACCTGAGATTGTTCCTTTGTTTTCAGAAAAACATTAGAAACCCCATTTTGCTCTTGGTGCACATTTGGTTCGTAAGCCAAACTCTGTGTGTGTTTTGCTGGCTTTAAGATTTTGGCTGCTAAGACCACGGGTGTCTCCAGAGAGCATGAAAAGTTTCTGAGATTTGCCCTTGAGCCGGGCTCATGGGGAACACACAGCAGCTGGGATTTAGCTGGGCTCGGTACCTGCATCCCCGCCCCAAGTTACCTATGGTGCCCTAAGAGACCTTCCAGGTGTGATTTTGAATCAAGTATGAGACCCGATGTCTCAGATGTCTCTGTTTTCGGGTGCGCAGTGGGGAAAGTACATATTTCTGATGATTAAGGCATTCATTTCCTGCCAAGAGGCTCTTCTCAGTGCTCTGACAGATCAGAGTAGTTTGGGTTCCTGCACAAGAGCCAGCTCTGATTCTCCAGCATCCTGTAGCAACTGCTCCTGTCCTGGGGAGGTGGGGGGGAGGGAGGGGTGGGGCTTCACAGGTTACGGTAGAGCAAAAGGGGGCAGCTGACTGGGAGGGCAGCATTTGGGGGTCCAAGAGGGACAGTTAAAACAGTAAGGTGCCAGAGTGTAGAGACAGAGTGACAGAGCAGAAGCCCGTCAGTAGGGACATTTGAGAGTTGGTGGGACACAGGATACAACATGGCTAGAGTGAAGGGCAGAGAGGGGAGGTTGGCCCCACTTTTCTGCTGTCGGGCTCACCACTGCTCTGTAGCTCTGAGGTTACATGTCTGAGACACTCTCTAAGAACAAAACATCAGCTAATTCAAAGTATTAAGGTAAAAAGTTATAATGGACTAAGGAGAAAGGAATCAATTCAAATAGCTAACATAGAGAATATTCTTGCCTGACTTGATGCTGTAAGATTTCAAAGGGGTAGCCATTTAAAACAGTGAGAGTTACCTTTTGACAAAGTCCACCAAAAAGAGAGTTACTCATCAAAGTTGGAAGACTAGCATTTGTCCATGTGTACCCTTCCCCACTGAAGGAGAAAACTGGGGGCCCTGCTCTGTGCTGGGTCAGCTGGGGCTTCTACGGCACTTTCTCCCCATCCTTCAGTGAGGCAGGCTGTATGTAGGAATATTAATTTGTGACAGCACAGTGGGAGGGTAATCCTGGAAGCACATGTCTTTGGGAGGAAAAGTAAAAAAATTTCCCTGAAAAGTTTTATTTTCACTCTCTGGCATTACCTGATTCTAAAAGTAAAGAAGGTTTTAATATTGTTCAAGATACATATTTGCAAAGCTCAGAAATGTCAGGGGCTCACCCTTCTTTCTTAAGCATCAGCCTGTCCCCGTACCCAGCACAGTGCCTGCCACAGGCAAGAGTCTTACCCCCTGGTCTTACCCCCTATTTCACATGGTACAAGTCAAATTGACTCTTAACTATGAAGCACCTTCTCATCAAAGTTCCTTAGGTCCCAAAAGACCAAAGATAGAATCTAGATCACCTGAGTCTCCTTTTCTAGGTCCAGGTGAGTAAGTTTTGTGTTTTCCAAAAAATGAAATTGTTCTCAAGGAAATGCCCAGGAACCCAGCTGCCAAGACTCAGGTAGATCTGAAATTCTAACACAGGAGCTGTAAACAGGATGGCATTTGAAAAGCCAGCCCCTCCCATCACCTTCCTTCCCTCCCTCTACCCATCTCACAATCCCTGGCCTCCTCAGTGTCTTGCCTGCAAGCCTCTCGGCAGCTTTCCTCTGGGCCCTTGTTTTCTTAATTATCCCAGAGAACACCTGCCTGCTCTTCACTTTGATGCTGTTTGAGGCTCTGCCTAGGTGATTCTACCCTCCAATAGTATCATTAATTAACTTACATTAAGCTCACTTAGCACATTAGGTCAATTAGGAAACAGAAGCCCCAACCCTGCCTCAGAGAATGCTGCATATCACAGCCTATCACAGTGTATCATGCAGTCTGCCTTGAATTCATGTACTGGGGCAGGACTCTTATTCAATCTCTGATTATTATTTTCTGAAAGAATAAAGAAGGGAAAATAAAATGATGTCCCATCATTTAACTTCTGCCCTAAATTTCCAGACCATTTTACAAATCATTTTTCGTACAAGTCTTCCCTATTTTCAGAATAAGGAGGTGGAACCTTAGAAAGGTTAAGTGACCTGCTCAGCCCCATATAACCTCTAATGATCGTGATGCCAATAGTAACCCAGGGCATCATGCTGTGTAACTTATAATTAGGAGGACAGGGACTAGACCTCTGTTCCCTGCCTCTGCGGCTGATACGCTTGCCTCTGTAAGGACATGTGGAGAAGGTTCTGGGACAACCACCTGGTAAACCTGAGAGTAGTGGGAGCAAACTTCTGCCCTTTGTAGATCCCAGCCCTCACACCACACTGTTTGCTGGCATCTGTCATCATCAGAGACAGGGCAAAGGAGAAAGCAATCTACATTCCATTGCTGTGAGCCATCTCTGTGAAGGCTTGGAGATAGAGGAAATATTGGTGTAAGAAATACAAAGCTGCTGTTTGTATATAGTACAAATGTAGCCAAATATCAGTGGTCTCAGGTACTCCAATCCAGGAATAAATGGCTTTGGGGTTCAGGCATCCCAGTGAATTTGGGCCTGTCAGTACAAACAAATGAGACTGGACTAGTTTTTCACCATTGCCCTGAGGTCATCACAGAGCAGTGCCCAAGGTGGTGACCCTGAACAATGAAAGCCAAGGAAAAAGCTTTGCCCAAGGACTTAGCATTAGGGTGGGCCATTCATTTGCTAGCAAATAAGGGAACCTACAATCTGAGGTGACTTCAATTCTTCCAGCATAGTGGATACTCTGTGAAAGTGCAGTTGACCCTTGAACAGTACAGGTTTGAACTGCATGGGTCCACTTACGTGTGGATTTTATATATATATATATATATATATATATATATATATATATATACAGTACAGTACTGTAAATGTGTTTTCTTTAGGATTTTCATTTATTTATTTATTTATTTATTTATTTATTTATTTATTTATTTATGAGGGAGAGAGAGAAAGAAGGCATGAGCAGGGGAGGGCAGAGAATAGGGAGACACAGAATTTAAAGCAGGCTTCAGACTCTGAACTGTCAGCACAGAGCCCAATGCGAGGCTCAAACTCACCAACAGTAAGATCATGACCTAAGCCAAAGTTGGACGCTAAACTGACCGAGCCACCCAGGTGCTCCAGAATTTTCTTAATAACATTTTATTTTCTCTAGCTTATTTTTTTGTAAGAATACACTCTATAATATATATAACATACAAAATATATGTTATTCAACTGTGTTTCTTATCAGTAAAGCTTCCAGTCAACAGTAGGCTTTTAGTAGTTAAATTTGGGGGGAGTCAAAAGTTATATGTGGATTTTTGACTGCTCAGGGGTTGGTGTACCAACCCCCACATTGTTCAAGGGTTAGCTGTATGTCCAATGAATGAATGAATGAATGAGATCCTTCCAAGAAAGGCCACTAGTTGTTCTAATCACACAGTGGGGAGCAAGGGGTTTCCCAACATCACAGTACCCTAAATCAACAAGCAAACAAATTCCAATTAACAAAGCTACCCTCTGGGTGCAGAGACATGTGTGATTTCTTAAAGGGTAGGTGCCCACAAGTGTTAAACACAGTTTAGCTACAAGGTGGAACAGACACATGCTGGCAAAGCTGGAGACCCTGCCTCCTCTACCCAGCTTCCCACCCCCCAGAAATGCCCAGAGGTCTGTACACACTGTTACCCATGTAACTAACCAGGAGGCCTTTGTTTTCCACTTCTAACAAGTCAGATCACTGTGGAAAGTAGATGAGTGGTAATAAGCCTTGTGTAGGGAAATGCATGTGTGTTGATAGCCACAGCTGTGCCACCCACCAAGCTTATATCATCCCCAGTCACTTCCCAACCCTGTAAATCAAACTCTGCACATGGCAGGAAGGTGCCTTGGTTTCTGAGTTCCAATGGAATCAGCAAGCAGAGGAGTAACAGCCACAGTCATGTTGTCATTACTAGTAGTGACGAGGCCCAGGGTGCATGGAAGCCAAGCTTAGCTGTGGTATTTCTAGATCCCTTAAGATTGATACTGTTAAATGATACCACTAAGTGGCTGTACACAAGCTACTAAGAGGTGAACCCAAATACTGAAATAGGATATTAGTCTCCTGAAAATAATAGGGAGATAATTCTGCCGACAACACTCTAATCCTGACAAAAGGTGCTTTCTTAGGAGATGAAGAAAGACATGTAGGTCTAGACAATAGATGAGAATGGGGGGGGGGGGCAGTGTCATACTTTTGACAACTGTCAGATGAGTACCAAATCTTTTCTCTTAAAATTTCCTTTTTTGCCATATTTCCAATTCCATATTTCTTAAACGTCAGGCACAGAAAGAGATGAAGGTAGGATTTCATGTTGATTTTAATATACAATACCATGGGTGAGGACAGGAGATTCCCTGTTTCATGGAGCTTACATGCTAGTGCAAAGAGGGAAGCTATAGTACATTAACATGGATGTAGTTTCAGGTAAATCCAATGCCATGAAGAAATAAATAATCAGGGCAAGCCGAGAGAAAGCACTGGGGGAAAAGGGCCCCCTGAGATGTTATCTGAGTAAAACCCTAAGTGAAGTGAGGGAGGAAACCAAGCAGAGGCCCTGGGGTGGGACAAACCCAAGACATGCCATCACCAGCAGGAAAGCAATGTGGCTACAGCAGAGGGAAAGGTGGGAAAAACAGGAGATGAGAGAAGAGAGCCAGGAGTCAGAGCATGCCAGGCTACAGACTGTGGTAAGAAGTCTGGGTTTTCATGGCAGAAGATGGGAAGGCAACGAAAACCATACATGAACTCAGTGCTGAGGTTCAGCTATGATTATTCATGCGCTGTGCCATTCTGGGACCATCAGTGCCCGTAGCATGCCAGTTGGTATGTTGTGAAACCCACCTCCACCTGTCGTGAGTCAGGTCTTCAGGTGTGCTCTTTCTGAAAGGGCCAGTCTGGCTGACGAGCAAGCAGAAGGGGCAGTCAGCAGGAGAAACTTGGCAGGGTGGTAGGATGACCCCTTTCTTAAATTTTTTTTTTGTTTATTTATTTTTGAGAGAGAGAGGGCATAAGCAGGGGAGGGCCAGAGTTAGAGGGAGACATAGAATCTGAAGCAGGCTCTAGGCTCCGAGCTGTCAGCACAGAGGTTTAAACCCACAGACTATGAGACCATGACCTGAGCCAAAGTTGGACACCTAACCGACTGAGCTACCCAGGCACCCCAGGATGATCCCTTTCAACCCAACATCTGTTCCCATTGCAATTAACAAACAACAGGCCCCTCCTGAGAAAATTTTTGAAGATTCCAACTTGAAACGCATGCTTACATTTTTTTAAATTTTTAATGTTTATTTATTTTTGAGAGAGAGAGACAGAGTGTGAGCAAAGAAGGGGCAGAGAGAGAGGGGGACACAGAATCTGAAGCAGGCTCCAGGCTCTGAGCTGTCAGCACAGAGCCCGATGTAGGGCTTGAACCCACAAACCACAAGATCATGACCTGAGCTGAAGTCAGATGCTCAACCAACTGAGCCACCCAGGTGCCCGCATGCTTACATTTTTTAAAGTCTCAAACTAGAAAGAAAACACTGAACATTCTTATAGAGTCCAACATTGCCTCCTACCTCTTTGCACCCTACCTGATCCTCCCACAGCCAACTCTGAGCCCCAAGCCAGCTCCACTCACCCCATTTGTCACTTGGAGGTATGCAGGCCAAGAAGCTCTGATAGCACAGCCCAGCGCACTGACATTCAGTTAGGAAGCCTCTTCTGGGCATGCTGTTGGGGAACTAATTGAGAGATCAATTTCATACCCAGTTTGGCATGCCAGAGCTATTCTTGTCCATTGCACATGGTCCTAGGAGCTGGGGAGAACGCTGGATGCTCAGCCCTGTGCAGCAGGTGGCTCACCAACACCTGGCAAGTTTGATTTCTTTCCAAGTAATAAGATGGATTAGGGTGGAAGGTCAGCCCAAAGGAAGAGACCCTATCGCAGGGAAGCCCAGGGCAGTGAGAGCACATGGATGGGTCATGAGGGAGGAAGTGGGGGTGGACTCAGGGTCTTGGCATCTGGCCAGGCTCCTGATACTATACACAGAGGCCCGAGACCACAAAGGATGGTCAGATGGGATGCACACATCTGTTGCTTTGGCTGATTTTGTTTACCTGGCAAATATGGTTTTACGGTTTAATATTTTGATTGAGGCTTTGTGCGCTTGCATAACAAACATTACTTCTGGCCCAGAAAAACCATAATCCTTACATATACTGAAATGCACTGCACTTTCTTAAAAGCACCTCAGAGGGCTTTCAAGGTTCATTTTCTTTAAGATTTAGTCCTTAATAATGGCTAGAAATGGCTGTTCCTAAACCTTCCTGTCCATAATGAAGAAAATCCATCAGAATGGACACTTTGGGGATGTGGCTGTTTAGATGCTCCACAGTCTGCAGAAAGCCAGCATCTGGGAAGAGTGCAAGCCAAAGAAGGTGCCAGGCAGCTGGGCAGGGTGGCATTTGTAAATGGCACAAGGCAACTGTGCATTGGTAGACTTCTGCTTGATGGTTTTCTGCTTGATGGATTCCTTCCTGGGCAATAAAGTCTTCAGTATCATTTAAATTAGAAGATTTTAAGGGAATTTCAGCAGAACCCCTTTTGGAGTTTAGCTCATTCTTGCAGAGATGGGGAGAGAGAGACCCATCCTTGAGATATGTGAACACGCAGCAGACATCTGATCTATCCGGGTGGCCTCTGGCAGGAACCAGCCCTGTTCCTACAACCACTGTGATGTGAGCTAGTGTCTTGGTCTCCCAACAGCACTCATTTAAGCAATTTTACTCCTCATTTTATGGACAGAAGAAACCAAGGCAGGGACATTCCAGTGACTCGGGACACTCGGTTTTGAGTCAAGTCTGAGAACCAAGAGACCAAACTTCCACCACCATCGCTGCCAGTTGGTTTCCAGCATGAGGTTTCCACATGAAATTCATTATCCAAACAGACCACACACAGCTCTCTGACTTCTGCAACTGGCGTGTGTGAGGGAAGCAGCGCTTGAGAATATTACCCTGATGATTATCACAGTTGCTGCTTTTGAAGGCAAATATTTATTTTGTGAGGATTGCAAAACTAAGAATAGTAGAATGTGGAGCTCCTCCTTATGTTTACAGAATAAACAGAATTGAGACACTGATAAATGCAATGTCCCTTGTTCACTGAAGAACCAGCTGTTTGCCTCCTGCATCAATTAAATAAAAGCAGGGGCCTCTGGAGGTGCAGGTCTCCATCGGGCTGAGCATCCTTCTGCCCACCCCGCTGGGTTCTAGTCAGGAGGACTTGGGCTCCCTGTGTGTAAAGTGGATGGTGGGTTTGGGGAGCATCTTTCCTGTTTGCCTTGGTGGCCTGAACAATACTTCCCCAGGGCCTCCCTGGAGGTTTTCCTTCTTAAATTAGAAAGGCCACAGCATTTGCCATAATCTAACAGGCTACAAACTTTGCTTGGGGTTTTTTAAGAAGATCTGAAGGAAATAGAAGACCTGGCTCCTGTTCTTAGAGCCCATTGTATTAAAGGAAGAAGGAGGACAGATAGCCACATATTCACACACAAATAGACCAATTCATATAAGAAATGGAAATACACAGTGCTTCCCACATTGCATTGCACTGAAATCATGTGTTCAGGGGCTGTCTCCAGAGTTGCACTGAATGGTGCTCTCTGAGGCCAGGAGAATATCTCCATAGGGAGCCCACCTATGGTCTCTAGCACCTAGCACGTGCCTGGCACATAGTAGGCCCTCAGTAAATGTTTACATAAACCATCCTTTATGGAACACTTACTACCTTCACATTTGCATTTTATTTAACCTGTGTAACAATGCTAAGAAGTAGAAATTATCATCACAGTGTCACAGAGGTGAGGTGACTTGCCCAAGAGCTCCCTCCTGGTAAGTGACATTTCAGCCCAGGTTCACAAACCTCAACTTGGTGCCTTTTCTATGGACTCCTTCAAAGATCATATCTGGGTTGGGCTGTTGCAAATTATATTGAAATGTAACTTTATATCATAACTTTCAGACGTAGAACATGATTTCTACCTAGGCAGATGTCTAAAATCCTAGATATTTTGAGTTGCCCAGATCCCTTTGCAGATAGCCCTGCCGGTTGGGCCCAGAGTCTGTGCACATGTTGTTTGAGGCAGCAGGATGCTGGGGCTGGAGAAGAAAACAGAATCTCTCTTTCCATCCCTTAAGACCAAGAGCAAACCAGGAAGCCTCTGTCCTCACAATGGCAGTGTCAGAACTGTAGGAGACCTGAGACAAGCCAGATCACTTTAACTTCAGAGGCCTTTCTTCTGTGATGTTGGACTGAACCTGTCCTATTGGGGTCATACTGAAGTGGACACACCATGGGAGGTGGGCACAGCCACAGGAGGTGACCTGGCTTGAGGAAAGATGCTGAGGCCAGGGGCCATGTGGAAGTGTGGGCCAGAGCACAGCTTCTTGCGTCCAGTGGTTGTGGGTCCAAGTCCTGGCTCCTCCGTGTGCTGGTGATGGGATTGTGGACATTTGTTGTTGGGTAATGTGTGTCAGTTACCTGAGAAAGGATAACAGTACTCGGCTCATGGGATCATTGTGCAGAAAGAAGTGAATCGAGGCAGGCAGAGCTTTTAGAACAAGAAGGGGCACCTGTAAGTCTTGTCAATGCTCTGCATGTACTCATGGGCCAAATTTCATGTGGCAGCTAGATCTCTGCTTATCAGTCATTCACAGTGGTTTGATGAAGGCCAAGTCCATCTGAGGTGTGATAGGAACAACCTATGAATTTGGCCAGTATCCAGAATACTCCTGGGGCCCTGCAGTTAAGGAGCAGCTATTCAGAGGACAGGGCAGGGTCTGTGAGCTCCATGGGGTGTGGTGTCTGGTTGGCCACTGCTATCAGTGACACCTTGACCACACTTGGGCCACAATGGCCTTCCTGCTGCTCCTCACATAAGCCACAACATGCTGCGCCTGCTCTTCTTTCTCCCCAGAATGTTCTTACCCAGAATCTCTGTTTCATTCATCCCCTTCAGGTCTCTGCTAACAAGTCACCTGATCACAGAAACCCTCCCTGGCTCAACTCAGACTAAAAGAGTGCTCCCACCCCAAAACTCCTGTTTTTAGCATCAGTCACTAGATGACTCACTATACACATAATGTAACCTAGGGATCATCATACATGAGCCCAGAAGTTGGTAGGCAATCAAGGTTAGAATCTCATTTAGAAGCATGTATCACTGCTGAGACCAGATGCAGGCATGCCTGCCCAACCTGGGAATGGGAATTTCCTTCTGCTCTTTGCAGCCTCACAAGGTAGGTTTCACTCTCCCCTCCCCTGCTGTGGTTTCAGGATGTGACTCTCAGGAGACTTCCTGGGAGTTTCTCATTGCAGCTCAGTGTGGAATCAGTGAAGCAAATAGGGGAGACGATGAACTGAGCAGAGGTTAAATAACAGCTAAGAGGTGTGTCCGTAGTTGAGTTTCCAGTGAGGAACCCAGAAAGCAGGGAGTGCCCCATGCTCCAGGCCACACCCACCCATGCAGCCTTGCAGCACTGGCACTACTCAGCACAGGTGTGTGCATTATCATGCACGTGCACTGCAGGCTGGGGGGCAGAGGGGGGGATGCAAGTTATCACACTTTGTCACAGGTGTTGGGGCTGCAGTCCCTTCCCCACCTGCCCCTGCCCCACAGACCCACGGGCCACCCTGCCTCCCCAAATTCTGCCATCAGAGACCAGTCAGGAGCCCATCAGGAAACACGGTGCATGCCAGATGATCAAGATGAAAAAGGGGCCAGTCATTCTAGAACTGAGAGCAGGGCAAAGAGGACCACAGGTCTGCCTTCCCAGACTTACCTGTCTTTTCACCTGTTGACTGCTATTGCCTGAAATCTGCAAGCCCTCCCCTGGGTCTTCAGTTCTTGACATAATTCATCGAACCCTGGGTGGAGCCACAGTGTCCGGGTCTCAGCAGCTTTGCCATCTGACATCTCCCCACTTCCTGGGGCTTCTTTCCCATCCTTCCCTTTGCACATTCTTCATTTGTCCTGGTTTGGATAAACAGCTCCACTGAATCATGCAGTCCCTGCCTCAGAATTCCCAGGTGGGGCGAGGCTTCACTATCACTGCCCCCCAGCCCCTGGCGCCCTCCTCAGCTGCTCTGGGGTGCCTGTGGAACGTGTGTGTGTGTGTGTGTGTGTGTGTGTGTGTGTGTGTGTGTCTTTGAGAGAAGAGAGTGAAATGCAACAACCATGAGAGCTCGGGATGAGGCCTAGACCAGGCTAGGGGTGGAAGAGTGAGGGGCAGAAGTTGCCTGGTGTGGGCACCAGCAAAGGAGCTGGTCAGAGGGGCCGAGTTTCACCAGATGGAGGCAGCAAACCTGGGACGGTGATACCTTTATTTCCTGCACATCTGGGGTCTAAGCTGCATATTCTCCCTTAACTAATGGCAAGAGGTCCATTCCTTATGTGTGTTAGATACTTGGAAGGCGTGGTGAAGAAAGGCAGAGGGAGGTCCTCAGCTTCACTGGGTGGTTTAGCATCTATGAGTTTTAAGTGAATCTCATTTTCTACAACACTGAACATCTTTGGAGCTGGCACTTCTCTGCTTACTGAATAGACACCTGAGCCCTCACTGGAAATGGACCATCTGCTCCTTATGCACCCCTGCCCCCTGCCCCCTGCTGAAAACTCTTGAGAGTTAATGGTTTCATTTTAGAAAACTTTCAAATTGTATTCATTTGAGTTTACATTAGCTGCTTCCTTCGTTCTGTGTGGATTATTCTCCTGTTGGGTTTCATTTAACCAAATTTGCAGTTGTGCTAATACATTCATTGATGCCCTCCTGCTTTCAGAATGGATTTTTCTAAGTATTTTCTCTGGCTTTACTGATAGACTGTATCCATACTGAAACTTTCCATATAGGGCAGTTTGGCATTTGCTTCAAAACCTGTTTCCTCTGACCATACTTCACTACATCTCAGATGCTAACAAGTTAGTTTTAATATTTTAATGGTTAAAACTTATGATTTATAAAAAGCACTGTAAAAACAAAGTAACACACAAAAAAAGGCTTCTCTCAGTGCCATCAGCCTCAGCAACTATTAGGAGGATCTATGCTTTCCATAAACATGAAGATCCCCTGGAGTCCTACTTTTTATTTTATTTTTTTTTAATTTTTTTTTCAACGTTTTTATTTATTTTTGGGACAGAGAGAGACAGAGCATGAACGGGGGAGGGGCAGAGAGAGAGGGAGACACAGAACCGGAAACAGGCTCCAGGCTCTGAGCCATCAGCCCAGAGCCTGACGCGGGGCTCGAACTCACGGACCGTGAGATCGTGACCTGGCTGAAGTCGGACGCTTAACCGACTGCGCCACCCAGGCGCCCCTGGAGTCCTACTTTTTAGAAATACATGGTGACATTCTGAGTCTTTAAAAAAAATCTTTTAAACATGCTGATTAGCAAAGATACCCAGAACCTGCCAATTTCAATATTTTTTGTGAGCTTTTTTTAAATGAGTTTCTTGTATTTAATTAGACTTAAAGAGAGACCTGGCCACCTAACAAGATTATGGTTGTTGGGAGCCAGAGAGGTACAACCGGGCATTCTCGGCCTGGATAGTATATTTTATCCCTTAAAGCACTACTCCCATACCCTTTCTGTATCCTTTTGTACTTCAAAGACTAGTTATGGGTTCCTAAAAGATATTTCCCAGTGAAGGCAGCACCCTAGCAGGCCTTACCCAGAGGCACAACCCATGCAGGGCCAGCCCTTGTGCTTCCCTGTGTAGATGCCCTCCATGAGAAGAAAAATGACTGCAGCCCACCCAGTTCTGTTGGATGAGGTTGGTTGGGGGTCTTCTATTAGAAATAGGCTCCTTGAAGGGTCTCATTTTATCCATAGATGCCACAAATCCTGTCTACGTATAAGAATAAACACATACTATTAAACCCTAATCTATCATAGTGTATGATGTCTTGCATTTAATAAAAGTTAGAAAGTGATTATTTGCATGAATGAGAGATTAAGCAAGAAAAGAAGAAACAAATGATGGTTTTTCCCTCTAAGCAGGAGCTGTGCTAAGGCCCAGAAAACCTATACTGGCCTTTCACAGACTCTGAAGCCTGTTGCCACTGTCAGTTGTGAAGTCTTGTATTAATTAGAGTTTTGCAGGCTTTTTCAGCAATGGAAACAAGAAAGACTCTTTCAATGAGAAGGTAAATGTGAGTCTTGAAGTTGAGGAAGCAGGTATTGGAAGAGGGAACTGTCAGATGTGACAAGTCCTTCATAATATCTGGAATCATTTTTCAACTCAGAGAATATTCAGAAAGGGCAAGATCTTCAAAGAGCCAATGGCAAGAGGCCACAGACCTCTGTGGAAGCACTGATGAAGGCAGCGAAGGCAGCGAAGGCAGTGAAGGCAGAGCTCTTGGCCAGGAGTACAGGACATTTCAGTTCACTTGGGTGTTCCCCTTTCTGGAAACATGTAGGGGCCAGCCACTGGTGGGCTACCAGCATCATCAGGGCACTGTTGCTGACTTGCTGCAACTGCACAGTTATCTTCCTAACAGTGAGCTGTTTCTTTCCTGTGCTGGGAAGTAACCGTTGTCCTGGGGCACCCGCAGACATCTCTTCACCTTGCCCCATACCCAGATGCAGATTTCTAATGCCATTCTCAAATGGTACCAGAATTCCTTGGAAAGGGGGTTCATTAGTGGGTTGGGTCAGGAAAATACAAAACAAGCCTGGTGCATCCTCTAGCGCCAGGAAGTAAGAAAGTGCTAAAAAAGAAAAAAATGAGGGTATGTCAAAGGGACAGAGGAATCAACTGAAGGAGCTCCCAGTCACCAGAGCTGGAGTAACCTGAGTGATGAATAAAATAGTAGTGGATTATAATCCAAAATGTAAAAGAAATATCCATGCATCCTAAAATAAATGTCCATATAATGGATGGATGGAAGGAAGGAAGGAAGGAAGGAAGGAAGGAAGGAAGGAAGGAAGGAAGAAAGAAAGAAAGGAAGAGACAAGAGACAAATCTTCCATACAGAAGAATTTGAAATAGCTTGTGTGGACACTCCCCTCTCAAGGAGGTAGAGAACAACTCCCCACCCCCTTAGAGTGGAGCTCATAGTCAGCAGTCACCCAGAGTCCAAACAGGACACTAAAAATGGAGAAAAGTAACTTTAGAATGGAAAGGCCTGTCAGGCTCCAGGTCAGTATCAACCGTGACACATTATATTGGCACTATGTACACCTGACATGATGTAATGAAAAGGACACTTTACTGCTGTGATCTTCCTCCCCAAAACCCATAACCCCAATCTGACCATAAGAAAAACATGGAACGAGCCCCAATTAAGGTACATTCTACAGAACACCTGACCAACACTCCTCAAAACTGTCAAGGTCATCAAAACAGTGAAAGTCTGAGAAACTATCACAGCCTGGGGGAGCCTAAGGTGATGTGGAGATTAAATGTACTGTAATGTGGTGTCCTGAATGGCATCCTGGGACAGAGAAAGGACATTAGGGAAAAATTAATGTGTGGATGTTGGTTACTTATCATGTGCTATTATGGGCTCATCAGTTGTGATAAATGTATCAGACTAATGTAAGGCCCATCCCTGGGTTCAGACCCCCTTCCCCCACCCCAGCACCTCAGACTTTGGGAAGGTTACAGCTCTTGGGGTGCTGGCCCATCCCTTGTCCCCTGAAGACAGCCTAACTTCTGTAGGCAGTGTCCTTGCACTGAGGGGTGGACTCTGAGGAAAAGCAGATTCAGGGATGGGCTCTGGTTCTCCAGGCCAACTGTGAAGGTGGTCCTCATGTGGGAGGCTGCAAAATGACTGGGTTTCTGCCTCCAAGAACTTCTGGATCTCCACCAGAATTCTGCAAGCTGCATGTGTTCAGTGCATGCCTGGTGGGGCAGCGCACATGGTGGAAAGACCTAGAATTCCACCTTTGCCACTTAACATTAAGTTCCTTCTCCCCTCCGAGTCTGTTTCATTGTCAGTGAAATGGGAGTAATGTCTACTTTTCATGGTTTAAGGATTGAAATAATGCTTGCAAAGAGGATACCTCTTTATCTAACCTATAATCCACCATCAATATGTGACACCTTTCATTTTTATCATTCCTATTTGGAAAATGAACATACAAGAAGGTCTATGTCTCCTAGAGATAGAATGTTAAGCCTTTTGTGAACAAAGCTGAGGCTTACAGCTCCATACTTAGTTGATGATGGATAAGAACTTTGTGCTGAAAATATCCTGGGGGCCTGATCTTGAACCCCAGGAAAAGTCATTAAGTTAGTTTCATAAAACCAGAGACCAGCAGAGTGTCCATGAGAGCCCAGTGTTAAAGGGCCTTTGAGAATTCTGAGATGTTTTTCTTATGAGGATATGGAAAGCCAAGCTTGTGGCTGCAAGCCAAACAGTTTGCAGTGTTTGGAGTCCATCATGAACGAGCCATGTTATGAATGCAGCCCTGGGCTCCCCAACTGGCTCTTTGGAGAATGCATTCTTCATTTTGTTTCCTCAGAGGCAGCCAGTACCTTGGCAGGTGGAGGGGGAAAGGCATGTGGTTCTAGGAGCCACTGCTTGCAGGCTAGGACTATTCTAGTACAAAGCAGAGTCAGGGGCTCTACTCACTGCCAGGGTTCAGGGCAAGACACCCTTGGGCACTAGAAGGCTCTGGGGATCCCTCGAGGTTGAGCTGCTGTGGGGACAGGGCTACCAGCTGCTGTTCTTACCCTACCACCTGACTCCTCTGGCCACTGCTGGGAGGAACAATCCCATTTCCCTTGGCCTGTTTTCATGCAGGGCAGGGAGGTGGCATTGTGAATACTTGGTGAAGCATTCTCATAGGAAATACTAAATTGCAGTGTTCTGGGCATGCCTACCTTAGAAAGCTCATGAAGGCACAGGGAAGAATCTTGCTAGCCAAGGAGAGGTCAGGGAGTATGGATGGAAGAAGAGGCACAGACACAGCCTTGCGTCCACCACCTTTTCTCACACCCTTTCTGAGTCTCAGAATCTAGTTTCTGGGCCACCGGCCATTGTCTGGTCATTAACAAATCAGCTGGGTGTTGTTTGTTTGCTTTTCAAATTAGCCAGACAAGTTGCCACTCCAGTGCAATCACAGCCATGGCTACAAGACAGACACAGTAGGAGAAAACTCCATCCACCCTATGCAGACACTGCCTCTGCCAACTCTTGGCATGCAGGGCAGACATCCTGTTTCTGAACCAAGGTTGTAGCTGTGTTTTCCAAAGCTGCCTCAGCCTGACCCAGCCCTGCCCCCAGCCCTCCTGCAGCCTGGCAGGGCTGGAAAGGGCAGTGGCTGGGATGTTCGCATGGAAGCCAGCCAGAAGGGCACGGCAGATGCCTGAGGGGCTTCCAGAAAGGAGTGGGGACCACAGCATGACTGTGTCTGTGCCATGACCACATTGTGCCATGCCCTGCCTCCCTCTGTGTTTAGATTTCATTGTCATTGTCTGCTTTAAACCCTAAGCTCCTAAAAAACTGGGGTCAGCATTTCTATTTAAGTTCTATGGAACAGAACCTGATGCCACATGGATGTTTCGCCAGGTGTGTGGCTGAAATAGCAAAGGACTCAAAGGTGAAGTAAAACAAATGACCCCAAAACTTAGCAACTTAAGACAATAGACCTTTGCCATCTCACACCATTTTGAGGGTCAGGGTCAGGGAGTGGCTCAGCTGGGTGGTTCTGGCTCAGAGTCTCATGAGGTTGCAGTCAGCTGGGGCTGTACCACCCGAGGGCTTGATGGAGGTGGAGGAGCCATCTCTAAGGAAGCTCATCTGCATGGCTGCTGGCAGGAGGCCTCAGTTGCTCACCATGTGAGCCTCTCTGCAGGCTGCTGGAGTGTTCCCATGACATGGCAGCTGAGCGATCCAAGACAGAGCAAGCAGGAAGCTACAGTGCCTTTTATGACCCAGTCTCTGAGGCAGCACACAATCTCTCCTGCTTTTTCTTCTGGTTGGAAGTGAGTCACTAAGACCAACCCATACTCACAGGGAGGGAAATTAGGCTCCACCTTCGAAAGGCAGTGTCAGAGTTTGTGTACGTGTACTAAACCAGACACCTGATTTCTAATCCTAGCTTGTCTCTGGCTACTATGTGACCTTGGGCAAATCACTTCAAATCTGTAGGCCTCTGTTTCTTCTGTAAAATCAGAGAGCTGACTAGATGTCTCAGAACCTCTCCTAAGCCCTCATGCCCTATCATTCATTCATTCTATGTATTCATTAACTAAACATTTATTCAGTTCTTACTTTGTGTCTAGCTCTCTTCTTGATTCCTGTCTTCATGCTGGAATACCTGGGGAGCTTCTAAAAAATG
The DNA here is from genome assembly GCF_018350175.1 of Felis catus. Taxonomy (NCBI): domain Eukaryota; kingdom Metazoa; phylum Chordata; class Mammalia; order Carnivora; family Felidae; genus Felis; species Felis catus. The sequence continues at coordinate 51,702,104 of NC_058370.1, forward strand.
CTGGTGCCTGGAACCCACCCAAGAAATTCAGCTTTAATTGATCTGGGGTGGAGCCCAGGAGCTCCACGGTCTTAAAATACCCACCCCAACGTGATACCATTGTGCAGGAAGGATTGAGGACTATTGTTTTAGAGTCATAACCTTGAACTTTGATGGGTACACGAATCACCTGAGGATCTGGTTAAAATGCAGATTTTGATGCTGTGGGTCTGGAGTGAGGCTTCAAATTCTGTATCCCTAACAAACTCCCAGGTAATACAATGCATTCTGAGGACTACACTTTGAGTGGCAAGTTTCTCGTTGCTGGGACAAAGGTGCAGAAGTACAAGGATAATTCCCACCCCCAAAGAGCAAAGAATCTAGTTGGAGAGGAAGACATAGCATGAAAATGTAAACAGCACCCTAAGACCTAAGTGCCCAGTATGTGGCCCAGATGTGACATACCAAGGATCAAGCTTGATGTGGTGAAGGGTATCCTAGGAGTATCCCACTCCTGCCTGGACTGTCACTCACTGCTGAGACATCATTCCCTCCTGTCTCTCCATCAGCAACATGGAAGGTGGGCAGGAAGTCCAGGCCCTACTGTGATCTCTGGAAGTCTTTTACAAGTTAGTGTGTTTAACTGAACAGTAGTTCAGTCCACAGGGAAAGAAAAAAATTAGCAAATCTATTATTTGTATTTGTTCGGTCTTGTAGAATATTCCCAAGAGGAGTTTATTGTTTAGCGAGCCTGCTTTTTTTGATGCCACTAACAAATTAAAGTGTGTTTTCTGAACTTGAAATTCTAGGCTTATGGAAATTCTAGTAAAATTTCTTTTAATGAAACCTGCAAGTAACCATTGTTCTAGTTTTTCTTCTTTCTCTCATGGTTTTTCTGTTTGTTTTGCTGGGTCCTCTTCCTGTCTCCGGAATAAGGAGAAACTGGAAGGTTCACAGAACCTCAGTTGTTAGCAGAAGCCCTGCTCCTCCTGGGTTACTCTCTTCCCTTAGAACCAGTCCTGACTCCTGGGCTCACTGCTGTGGGTGGGCTGACCACACTCACTCAACCTCCCAGAGCTGACCTGGCTCCTAAGGGCCTGTCCAGGCGTGTCCATGTGGTGCCTGCTCCTGGCTCCTCACATCCTAAGGAATTACTTCTTAGATTCTTTTTTTTTTTCAACTGAAGTATAGTCGACATGCAATGTTACATTAGTTTCAGGTGTGCAACATATGGCTGGACAATTCTATACGTTCTGTAGTGTTCACCACAGTAAGTATAGCCACCATCTGTCACCATACAACCTTATTACAATATTATTGACTACATTCACCCTGTGGGACTTTTCACCTCTATGACTTATTTATTTTATAACTGGAAGTTTGCACCAGTACTTCTCAGATTCTAATTTTACCACCTGGGGTCCTGTGAAAATGAGATTCAGATTCAGTGGGTGGGGGTGGGGACTGAGTTTGAAGCTCTGACTAGCTCCCGTGATACTCACCATGCTGGTGCTAAGTTGGGGCAGCAAGGTGCTATGGGGTGAGCTCCCATCAGCTGACCACCCAAGGTTCACCACAATCTGGTTCACCCCACCCATCTGCTGACCATCCAAGGTTCACCCACCCATCCCATGGAGAAGCACAGGGCTCTGTGCATCGCCCAAAAGCCCAGGCTCAACTTTAACTCGAGCCTTCGCTCCACTGTCCCCTCCCTGAGCAGATCTCCTGTTTTGCTCCCCCTGTGTTTAAATCTGTATCATCTTTGTGACCCGCATCAAACTCTAGCTTCCCCTTGAAGCTTCCCTGGCTGTCGTTTCTTTCACCCCCTTTGGATCTGTCATGACTTTGTTCTCGTCTGTTCTTTAGCTCTTAATCACACTGTGCCGGGCATTGTTATTTCAGTTTTTTACATGCTTCTGACAGTCTTTCCAACTAGATGGTAAGGCCCCAGGGACAGTGGCTTACTCATCTTTCACTTCTTTTGTATTTCTATCAGCACTGAAATGGTGCTGTGCATTTATTAGGCACTTAATAAATTTCTTTAAATGACTCAAGGTAAAATTCCTTCACTTAGTCAAAAATTAATCTGAGAAATGGAATAAAGAACTCACCCCACTTTATAGTCCTCATGGAATTGTATGAGGAATTGTCTATGGGCATCCTCACTAGATCCTCAGGATGTGACCTGCCTGTCCTCAGAGGCCCAGCAGGGTTCCTGGCCCCATAAACCTTTGACAGATGTATGGTTCATGAGTTTGCTGACTGTTCTCTTCTCACTGGAGCTGCAAGCCAATCTGTCTTCAGCCGTCACATCCATGAGTCATTCAAATCAATAGCAGTGAAAACAAGACCAAAGGGAAAATGGGTAATTTCCAAATAGGTCCTGGAGACAGAATATAATTGCGTATCTTAAAAAACAAAGGTGGGCTGGGGATTGGGACCAGGGCAGAGGGAAGAACAGAAGTAAAAGAAGGCAGATGTCAAAACAAGTTGGGTCCCATGCATTCTCTTCGGCACATCAAACCAGAGGGCGCCTTTTCCTGTGGGACCATTTCTTAAAGAGTGCCAGGTAACTGAGATGAAGAGGAGCCATAAAAGCAGGTAGACATTTCTCTTTGGGCCTTGTGCAATCTCACTGTCAAGGAGCTAAAACCATGACTCTTCTACAGCATAAGCTGAGCATGTGTCAGAGATTTATCTTACTCATTAGTGACAGAGCCCACAAGGTAGCAAAGCTGCTTCCAGAAGCATCTGAGGAGGAACTGGATATTTACAGGCACTTTTTTAAAAAAGAATGTTAGGATAACAAAACTGCTTGAGACCCTACAGAACGATGAAATTATAATCTTTGCGGTCATCTGTTCTATGAAGCCAAAATCTACAAGCTAACATGTAACCTTGCAGTGACTGGGCCTCTAAACAGTAGGTAGCAGAGCCCCACCCAAGTACCCTCACCTAGAGAGTTAAGTCATCTTGGGCAGTCCTGGGTCATGGTGGGCCATGCTGCCCTTCCAGTTTGCCTTATTTGCAAGTGTTGGTTCTTTGAATCAAAGTCAAGCTTTAGCCCAGGGTGACCCAGAGAGGTAAAGGGGACAAGCCCTCTCTGCACAGCAGTGTGGAAGAAGGGGCCTCTCTTCTCCTCTGCAGCTAGGAAGAAAAGAAATCCCCACAGCTAAAACCAGGGGACTATGAACAGTCAGGCCAGAATGTCCCTGGTGGTGCTGCTCTCTGAAAGCCTCCCCCCAAATTCCGGCCTGGGGGCTGGGCAGTGCCCAGGGGGCTGGTGACAGGAAGACTCTTACTGCATGTTCTGCTTCAGCTCCCAAGGAGCCAGAGGGGTTTTATGTGCTCCTCATTCTTCCCTTGCAGCTCAGAAAAACCTGCCCATTACTAACATGAAAACCCTGGTTTTCAAAGTTAACAACCATAAGAAGTTTTACACCATTAGCAAATAAATATCGCTCTTTCATCTTAACCTCATGTTTTTTTTACTTTCTGTATCTATATTTACAATGTACATAGTATCTCACTATAATAGGTATAATAGGATGTCATAATAATATGATGCTTACTCAGTCATTTTTACCATTAGGGATGTGCAGTCAAAAAAAGTTTGGAAACCTGCGTAGGAATCCATTCCTCCTCAGGTATTCCAGTGTATCTGAATCACCTGGAATCTAACTGAGATGCATATTTTAATTCTTATAGGTCCATGAGAGCGGAGATTCCGTACTTCACACAATCTCCCAGGTGATACTGATGTAGCTGGTCTACGGACCACACTTTGAGGAGACGACAGGTTCTGGCTCCTAATCTGTACAAAGCTGCTGACCCAGCAGCCCATCTGAAGGTGGTGTGCACCCAAATGCCAGGGTGGAGTGAAGTGCTCGCCAGTCCACCTGCGTTCAAGAGATGGGAGCAGTGGTGGCATTGGTTAACATTCCCTATCTATCACTTGCTCGTTATTATGACTGTAGATAAGTTATTTAGCCTCACTGAGCCCCACTTTCCTCATCTGTAAAGTGAGATCAATAACAGCACCTCCCTCATGTTGTTCTGTGAAAATCAAATGAAATGGTCTGTGTGCAGCACTCGGCACAGTGCCCGGGATAACCAGGATGGGGGCTTCTGGGATGTAGAATTCTGGGTTTTTTCTTTTTTTTTTTTTTTTTTTGAGAGAGAGAGAGAGAGAGAGAGAGAGAGAGAGAGAGAGAGACAGCATGCACATATGCAAGGGAGGGGCAGAGAATAAGGGCGAGAATCCCAAGCAGACTCCAATACTCAGCATGGAATCTGATGCAGAGCTTGATCTCAAACCATGAGATCATGACCTGAGCCAAAATTAAGAGTTGGATGCCTAACCAACTGAGCCACCCAGGTGCCCCTGGGATGCAGGGTTCTGTTTTAAACCCAGAACCATGCTGGGTAGACAGGATGGTTGATCATAGTCAGTGCTCAGGAACATGTCTGTACACTGTCTCCATCATCCAGGATCCATGATTCCATTCTTAGGTGTCTGTCCATGTGTGTGACTGAGCACTGACTCTTCTCTAAGCTGTGGCTGCTGGGGCGGGGGTGCTTCATCACCCAGAGCTGTCTCTGACACATCGTAGACTTGCTAATCTCCAAGGTTTTCCTCCTTTTGTCTCTGAAGTCACTGCTCTCAGTAATATTGTTACACAAAGAGAAATTTATCTTGGTGGGCTCTTTCTTTCCTTTTTAAAAAATCCACATATGAAGCCCTCAAACAGAAATCCATTGTCTAGTTTTACCCAATAGATGGTATTATCTGAAGCTCGAGGGAAAGGGGGAAAGAAAGTGGTTCATAAAGTAAAAGTGAACCAATTAAAGGATCAAATTCACCTCAAATGTTTCTACAAAGACACACTTTTCCATGCATGGACAGCACCCAGTTCTTTTCAAGTTTTATAGCCATTTGGGCGGAAAAATCAGGAAGTCACTTGTTGCACACAGGATTGTTATCAGCCTCTTTGATAATAAAAAAGGATGAAAAGTAAGTAAGAAACCTGTAAACACTAACTTTAAAGACCTAAGAGCAGCAGGCCTCACCTTTCCTCTGCTCTGTTTCTTACCTGCAAACTCCGCACCATATTTTCTGCAGCAGTCACTGCAGCCTCGGGGAGAGCATGAAGTATTAAAGTAAAAGAAAATTCTAGACTTTGATATTCTTCATTTTTTTTCTGGTTTTCTGTGTGAAATATGAATCCACCACCGATTATCCCAAGGACTTGATCGCAAAAATACAAGATTGACTGGTGTCGGTGGGGGAAACCCTGGGGAAAGGGGTCCCACACTCTGTCCCCTGCCTTTCCACCCACTTTGTCTGTGAGTACCATGTCTATGGAGTTGGTCCTTCCTCATGGCCCTCTTCCCAAGGAGGCTGGTCCTCCCTCTGCTACCCTCCAGGGCCGGCTCCTGGACTTGGAGCATGGACCCATCACAGGTAGTTTGGAAGAAGGGCAGCCTGAACCCCTGCACCCACCCACTGAGAGCCAGCACTGCTGAGGCTCATTCTCTCAGCGGCACTGTAACAAACACAGTAGCCCGGTGCTCCTGAAACCACACGGGTTCCCTTACTATTAGATGAACTAGAGACGTGGAACTCCATGATAACTGCTGTCCAGATGAAAGACAGCTTCTTCCTCCCAGGCTCTCAGTGCTGCCTCGAGGAAGGGGCCCAATGTATGGCTGAGGTCGCAGGCCCCATGCTCCAGCCCTACGTGACCGCACGGTGGCCCAGAGGGACGTCACACAGTGGGGCTTGCTGTGTCCTGTGAGGAATGCTGTCCCAAGGGGCTCAGCCTGTGGTGGGCCTCCAGGACCACTGCACTCCTGAAAGGTTTGGAGTGACTTAATGCCATTCCTAGATCCTTCACTGCAGTCCACACGTTCAGCGTAAAGACGACCCAATAAAAAATATTAATAATAGAAGTAACAAAAACTGAATTTGAGCAGCTTAATGAAATGCTGCCTCAGATACATTGTTGAATACTTGGAATTTAATACATGAAATGGAATTAGGGGCAAAAAAAGACCAAGAGGAGAGAATTACATCAAAGTTAGTCTGATCAAAACACCTTGATGTGCTAATGGCACCAAGTGCATTAGACCCAAGGATATGGTGATGTCAGATGCTTTAATTGTGCATGCTAAAAGCCCAGTTGGAAAGTGGGAGGTGTCACTCACAGATAAGGGAACTGAGCCTGAATTTTATAACCTAATTTAATTAGCACTGATCTGAGGTTGCTGGTACCTGGTTTTTCCAGTTTTCAGGAAATATATCTTGGCCTGGGGTGATGGGGTACTGAGGGAGGGAGAGTTCAGGGAGGGGTTGGGGGGGTGGGCTGTTAGACTTGAAAGGCCTTAATATTGAATTTCATCTGTGATGTGATAAAACCTCAGGCCTCCCTCTCTTCACCTGCCAATATGCACAGAGAGCCACACCTCTCCTACATCAAACATTAAATTACCATAAACCCAAGGAAGGGCGAAGGAGACTGTCAGCTGTGGCAGTCACTGGAAGGAAAATGAAAGAAGTACACAGACACCCAAAGGTAAGAGGAAAATACCCAAATCCCTCTAAAGCCCGTGGAGCTCAGGAGGAGAAAATCCTTATGAGGTGAAAGCCTTCTGAGGATCTTCCTGTGTTTGCAATTTATTTCTCTCACCAGAAGACCTGTGTCTGGGGACAGATATGTATCTGAGACACTTAATGATCATTAAAAAGAAAGATTTAACCATGATACCTCTCCATACACACAAACACACACGTTTTCTGATTTGTGGAACAGTACTGAAGTGGGGAATATGAAATATAGAGTACGTTTTTAGGAAGTTAGTGTAAAGCAGGTTGTGTTATTGAAGATGAAGGGCCTATGTTATAAAAATATATATATAGTATTAAGCTGAACTTCATAGGATTTAATTAGAGTGAATAAATGATTCCTTATTTCAACATGCTTGTAAGTATGTTTTTGTTGTGCTACATGGTTTGAATAATTTCTCCCAAACACGTATCTGCCGCTCTCCAGAGTCTCAGGATGAAGGACTAGGTCTCCTGGTGGAGGCCTACCAATGGGCTGGTGCCACCAGGGACTGAGCCGAGAACTCAGCCTAAGAGAAGCAACATGAATCTCTTATTTTGTGAGCTTCTATGTGGATTTATCTTCAACGTTTTTTCTTTTTGGAGTTGGTTTCCTATTTGCGATTCCATTTTGCTCACGGAAACCTGGTTCTTTACATAGGAGTCTCTAAGTTGTTAAAATCTTATCCTGATTTCAGTTGTGGTTACCAGGTAGGGGTTTTTTCCCCAAAAGTGCCTGTCTTTCTCTTAGAATATGAATGTCTATTTCCCATATTTTGGGTTTCATATTCAGTGTGGGGGAAGAATGAACAGTTGCATGAATTGATTTTTTAAATCGTAGTAAAAATGTCAGTGGGTTTGCTTTTGAGCACTGTGTAACACAAAGAGGGGGATGATTTGGCCTAGAAGCCTGTTCAGCAAGCCCCAGCACAGATTTGCCAGTGGGACCTCAGGAAAATCCTGTATCTTTCTGAGCTGCAGCTTCCTCAGAGGTAAGGCTCACCCTGTCTCATAGGGAGACCAGGGAGCCCATCCGGAAAAGTCTAGATATCATAATTAGAACATTTGCGAGGTGGGAGGGATCTGAAAGACCCTCTCCTGTCCTACCCAGTGGTGTAGCCACTAGCCACATGTGGCTTTACATTTAATCAATTAAAGCTAATTACTATTAAAAATTCAATTCCAAAGTCACACTAGCCACATTTCAAGCACTCAGCTGCCACATGTAGACAATGGCCACCATACTGGGCAACTCCAGGTTCAGCTGCCCCATCTTATGGCCAAGGAGGAGGACTTCCTTGAGACTTCACTGAGAAGTGAGTGCAGGACTGGCCAGTGCTGGATCTGGGACTGGACTCTGGTTCACTGTTAGTCCAGAGGGTGTAGACATCCCTCCACCAAGCTCCCACTGCCCTTCCTCTGCCTACACCTTTTCAGGGGAAGGGTAGAACTTAAAGAAAGAAGGGGCCCCTCATTTGTAGGTTGCAGGTCAGGGACAGGCACTCCTATGAGACCCTCAGCCTGGGTGGTGCCCTAAATTCGTCACAATGTCCTGAAGAGCTCCCGGATTCATTCTTCTGCTGAAATGGCAACACACTCTTACAGATGATAGAGTTTTACAAAAACAGTCTCTAAAAAGTCCTCTTGTAACTGATCTGCGTCCTGACTTCATGAATGTCAATAGCCGATGTGAGGATGGGATCACACTATAATGTTGCAACATGAAACCCATCAGGTAAAGAGGACACCAGATCTCTCTGCATTATTTCTCATGACTGCATGTGAAGCTACAGTTATCTCAAAACAAAAAGGTTAATTTCTTAAAATGTCCCCTTCCAGCTCTTACAATTCACATCTTTTTAAATTCAAGAATGTTTGCATTCTTAAATACCCTAGAAACAGATTGTGGATGGCCTTTAAACACAAAGTGAATTTTCTCCTCCCAGCTCCTAAGAACCTCAGTTTTACTAAATTTGGAGTTCATGATGATGTTTTACTTACAGCAGCCATTTTGCATTGCCACAGAATTTCAAATAAGAATACATAGCATAAATCTTCACAATGCAGTTTTCCAAGACCAAAGCATCTCTACTGTGGGGCTTAGGCACACAACACAAGTGATCTAAGTTAGGGAATGCACAAGGACGTGGGACCTGCACGTGACGGTGATCGGTCTTGACTGGCATGCTGAGACACAGGATTTTGTCCAGTTCAGTGCACTGTTGCTGCCAGAATGACTGGCAGGAAGTAGGATATGGTGACCACAGTCAGCAAACCCTAGCCTGGCATCTCTGCTGCCTTCCGTCCTCCTAGAAAACATGAGGATTATTTGTGGACTTTTAACGCAACCATGGAAGAGTGAGGATCTTTGAACTTATGCTCGGGCTCTTGGACAGATGGTGGTATGTGTGTGGTATGTGTGGCCTGACAAGTGTGTGTGCAATTGTGCTGGGCAGCAGAGAATAGCACAGTGGCCACTGGCAAGAGCATGGGCCTTGGGTGGGAAGCCTTGGTTGGACTTCCTTTTTCATCGCTTACTTAAACAATTCACCTAACCTCCTCAATCCTCAGTTTCTTCATCTGTGAGACAGGCACACCAAATCCCACCTATTTCATAAGGTTATCATGAGATATAATAACTTGGGTTTATATACATGAAGCACTGGAGGGGGTGAGAGTGACCCTCTATAGTGGGTGGTGCAGCAAATTTACAGAACCACAAGGAAAGGCCAGGGTTGAGGGCTCCTTGAAAGCGTCCCACACGCTGGCCCCAGACAGAGTTCATATTCCCACTTAGATCACATCTTTCTTTGTAGATTTCCCTTCTGTGCTTTACAGGCAAAGTCCAACAGGGGGAAAAAATCTCTAGGATTTTATCCAAACTGTTATATTTTGGGAGAGGGTGTTGGGAGAAATAGCTCATGACTCATCCTACAGCTGCCTTTCCTCTCCTTAGTTTCCCTGAACACAGCTGGGATTTTCTGTACAAATATAAGCTCGGAAAAATGAGAGCTGGCCTGGCCACACGTGGCACGGACACAATGCCTCTGCCCTTTCCCAGCCTGGCCACCACTGATGAGGCAGTGGGCCCAGCACATTCAGGCTGCAGAGCTAGGCCCAGGACCCCTTGCATAAGAATGAGTTCATTTTGACCCCAGGGCTTCAGAAAAGAAAATAGTTGTAACACCCACCAGTGAATGCTCATTTGATATAACTATCTGTCCTTTTCAGAATCTCCATAAACAAAAAGGCAGTGCCACCTCTCATGTATAAATCTGATGTTTGTTCCTCAAGAACTTGGCTTGTCCCTCCTGGGTCCCCTCTGCTCCAGCATCCCTATTGCACAGGTCCACCACAGAAGGGGTTCTTGGGAGGATTCTGGATGAGGGCCTGGCACCAGTACCACTCCCCCACCGGGCGAGTCCCAGAGCAGCTGAGCCTGTGTGAAGACAATAGCTGCAGCACATCCACTGGGAGAGGCCAGCCCTTGACAGGGGCAGCTGGCCTCCAGCAATGCTGCACTCCAATCCTGACTCCCCATTTGCCACACAGGAGCCCCCATCTGAATGACCACAGCCAGTCAAGCCCAGGGCCGCTGGCTCCTGCAGGCAGAGGTGTGACCTTGGGCTCTAGCCATGCAGCTCCTTCCATGAGGCCTTCCCTCCTGCTCATCTAGAAGGGAGAGAGCTAGACAGCGCTCCCCTGCTTCGGTCTGATTCCTTGTTCTATCGCTGCAAATCGTGCTCATTTTCTTTCTTCCCTCTGCAACTCCAAAATCTAGTCAGAGACCACCAGAAGTCCTTGGTGGTGGCCATTCTGCAGAATCTGCCCCACACCTGCTTGGAGAGGCACTGAAGGAGGGGGGTAAGCTGGCTGAGCTCTCCTGCATCTGTGGACCTTGGACCCAACAATTCTATGCCTAGGAATTTATCCCTAAGGAAAGGATTAGAATTCCTCATGCTGTGTGAGTTATGTATATTGTAACATTGATTGTAACAGTGAAAAAGCTTGGGGGAATGGATTAATACTCATGGGACATCCATGTAGTGAAATACTATGCAGCCATGCCTCTGGAGAATATCTCATGACAAAGGGAAATGTTCATTAAATCATTAAGCAAAAAGGATACAAAATTCTATGTGCTAAATTGTATATATATAAGACAGAAGGAAATATATCAAAATCTCCATATTTCTGTATGGTAGGACAAGTGCTTTCTAGGTTTCTTCTTTATAGTTTGATGTATTTGAAAACTTCCTGTGACTAGTATGTATTGTTATTATAGTCAGAAAACTATGAAACATTGTCAGTGAGGCCAAGTGATAAATGAGGTCATGGCCCATTGTTCTATTTGCTGGGAGGGCGATGGCGACAGAGGTGCGCAGCTGACCTGCTTCCTCACGCTTCTTACAAAAGTTCTAAGAGATACTCATGCTTGATGATCTGACTCTGAGAGTCTGATATCGAGTATTTTGAGGAGCATAACAGTGATACATAAAGGCACTCACTTCACCTTGTGAGCTTAACCTATTCTCCACTAAAAATTCTAAGGTACCGATCACCTGTTCTTTGTTCAGTCTCCCAGGAAAGTGTCAAGTCAGGTCCCAAGTACACAGAATTTTGGGGAATCATCAATTGCAGTGACTCCCACCAGTGGAGAATGAGCCCAGACAGACTGGTGGTTGCTACGGTACTCAGGCAGAGCCAGAACTGGAACCCACCCTCCTGACTCCCAGTCTGCTTGGCACTGCGTCACATCAGTAAGTCCCTCCCATGAGCTGAATTCCATCCTGGTTGCTAGTCAAGGGCACCCCTCTTCTCTCCCTGGAGGGCAGCATTTCCTCTTACTGCCAATTTCCTCCCCTTAGTGCATCGTGAAATTGATACAGTGGGTCAAGACCAGTATTTATTTTTTAATGACCAGAATACATAGTATAGCATTGTTATCACATAATGGAAAATATCATGTAGAAAGGGTGTTTGATAAATATTTTATTCCAGTTATATGTGTATGTGCCTATGTGTACAGTGTTCAAGAGACTCAAGTACATGGAGACAGACCATTGCAAAAGTTGGTCTTGGAGGACACATCTTCCTCATTTTCATACAGTGTCAAGCTGTGGAATAACATGCAGACATAGTCTGAGGAAAGCCTCAGCCTTGGTCACTTCTGTGAGGCCATTTCCCCACCTGTGACTGCCCCACTGGTCCGGCAGCTGTTTGCCAGGCACACAAAGCTGAGTGCTCAGGGTGCGCCCATGAGGTGCCCGCCTAGCTGGATGCCCCAGAGTATGTGAGGCCCCAGCTCCCCCTCAGCCCAGTGACAATGGCAGGAACCAGGGCCTTTGGGAAACCTTACATGTGAGTCATGTCACCACACGTTTGAACATCACAGAGAATCAAGCATTGAGAGATTCAGTATTCAGGTCATGATAAACCAGGACGACCCCAGAATGGACCAGAGCATGGGGAACTCCAGGAGACAGCCTTCTCTTGCCTAGGAACATGATACTTTAGCATCTGCATGCCAAGGTTGGCTAGCTCCCTCTCTCCACGCCCCACCTTCCTGGCGCTTTCTCAACACCAGCTAAACGGCAGTTTGGTTTCCATTTTTAAGACTCACCTCCAGGCGTCTGGCTCACTACATCCTCTGTCTCACAGACACCAGGAAACTCGAGTTTCCTTTCCATCTGCTTGCTCACTAGGAAAGCTAATTGCCAACTTCAGGTCCGATTCTCCTCTACCCACCAGGCTATGTGAGTCCCCTGATCCCAGGCCATGGGCTTCCATGGAGCACATCAGCCCTCTCCCCACACTTAGCCTCAAAATGACTTCATTGGCTTCACGGAAGCCTTTGCTTCATCTGACTTACCTCCACTCCCACCCCCCATACACACACTCCATTAGGCACGATTCCAACATATTCTCGGAGTCAGGAGTTCCAGGGAAGCCACAGAGAGGTAGATTTGACACAAATGATTCTCTGGCTCTTGCCCCTTTTCTAAGCATGATCTTGAGAGCATAGTGTCCCATTCTCCGTGAGGTGGGTGCCAATTCCAACTGCATCAGCCTCCCGCTGGGGAGCCACTTCATATGGACTGGCCAGAGAAGGGTGGTATTTCATTAGGGGGCTGTAGTTTCCAGGTTCTTTCACAACTATTCTGTCATCTTGTCCCAAACCTGATGTCTTTTCTCAGCTAGCCATGCGCCTGGAGAGCCCACTCCCCGCACTGGTCTTTCTGATGGGCCTTAAGGTCACAGCATCCCAATCAAAGCCCCTCTCTTGGGCTTTTAGGTCTCCTGAAGCACCCAATACTTCAGGCAATGTCACCTGCAGAGGCTAAAGAACTACAGTTTAGCCTCTGACTCCAGGGTGAGGGCAAGAGGAAGAAGTACCCAACTGTTGAATTTGTGGTTTCTAAGTGAGGGTCCTGAAGCATTGGAGCAGCTGTGAGCTGCCCTCCAGCTGCCCTTCCCGCCCTCTGTGTGCTCTGCACTCTGTGTCTGAGTCTTTCTGAACACTTTGCTCTGTGCTCTGCCCCTTGCTTCTTATCCTCTGCCCCCTGCCCCCACCCTCTGTCCCCTGCCTTCACCTCAGCTCTCTATCCCTGCCCTTGTCCCCACCCTCTTCTCCCTGCCCCCACCCTCTGCCCTCTGTCCCTGGCCCTTGTCCCCATCCTCTGCCCCCTGACCCCAGCCTCTGCCTTCTCTGTCCCCAGCCCTTGTCTCCACTGTCTGCCCTCTGTTCTCTGCCCTTGTCCCCACCCTCTACCCTCTGCTCCCTGCTCTAAGTAAGCCCTTCCCTGCAGGCCTTCAACCTCAGCCCACTGGGTGCATTTGCCTGTTTTTATTTTTTTTAACCTGCTAAAGGAAGGAATATTTCATGGTTATTAATGAAAGTGATAGCAATCCCTTGTGTATTTATCTTAGATTATGTGGTCGTTATAAGATGAAGTACCTCAAGCAGTCAGTCTGCGGTTGATTTGAAAACAGACGAGTCTCAACAATGAGCTTAAGGAAAGGTGTCAGGTATAAATCTTGTCTTCAAACAGTCAGGGTGCATTCCAGACTTCAGAGACACTTCTTTGTATAAAGGTGCTTTTTTCCCTCCCGCCTTTCTTTTCCTTGGGCCTGGAGGAGGATGAAAGTGCAGGGGTGTGTGCGTTCGTTCGTTTAGTCTGATAATGAGGGCGAGGCTCACGGGCATGGTAATTTGGCAGCTTTGGCACTTCCTGTAGCAGTTTTAATTTTTTTTTTTTTATCCAAAGGCTGCTTAAAGACAAACATTTTTTGTTAAACTGCTGGTAGTTCATTTTCTGCAGGAACCGTGCAATTAATCTTGTTTATATTAAAGAGACAGGTTGCCTTTGTCAGCTTTCCTGAGCTATAATTAATGAAGATCAAAAACGTTACAAAGACATAATATTTAGCTTAATGCAGATGAGGCTGGGCAACAGCTGCATCAATTAGAAGAGCAAAAGGGAAAACAAATATCCTTTCCTTTGGAACACCTCAGATGCATTAAAAAATGAGGATCATGAGGTGTCTTCCCTCCACCAGCCTTCCCCTGCAGGCCCGGTGAAAGATGAGGTTTGGACATCAAATGGTGTGTAATGCCCTGTCAATTATGCTTGAAATGCAGTCAGGGGCACCACACATCTCTCCTCACTTTGCTGAAATGTATCCAGGTGTGTGGCTCTGGTCTGAGGACCTCCTCACAGGGTAGGCCTCGAGGAACCCGGGATGGCAGGTAGAGGCTGGCAGGACCATCTGGCCCCCTGGGGACACGAAACACAGCCAGGCCACTTCACATAGAGCCTCTGTGTGAAGGACCGTTATGAGGGAAATCCAAATAGAACTGATGAATGGTACTGCAACGGCAACATCAGCTGCCCTGCCCATGACTTCCTGACCTGGTGACTAAGACCTGTGGTCTCCAAGTGAGAGCATAAAAGGGATTGCCTCCGTCTCTAAACAAAAGAATGTGGGCATTCATCTGCCTCCAGAAGCCAGTTGAAAGCAACTGCCTTGGAGCCCACGAGGATATTTCATGGAGATCTGGAGTGGCTGGAACCAGCTGTCAGTGGCAACCACGCCACTCAGCACTCAGGAAACAGGACTGGGGAGATTGTAGAACCTAACCTAGTGCAGAGGCAGTCAGTTAGAGTCATCACCTTTTCTGCTGGGCTTTACAAACCTGAGATCCTAATAGCAAAAGTCCAGGGCAAGGAAGAAGATGCAAAGCAAATCATAAATCAAAGATTTTCAGCAAATTCTGGCGATGCTGGATGGTAGCTGAGCAGGTGGAAGGAGCTGCCCATAATCAGGTATCTACAGAGGGAATGTTAGTCAGCCAGGTAATACCCGTCCAGCCAGAAAAGCCCCCATGGGACCCCTTGCATTACGCCCTGTGCAGTGTCTACTGGAAGGGACTAACAGATGTCAGAACCTTTGTATCTGAAGGACTTAGTATACAGATGGTGGACAGTAGGCAGAAGACATGAAGTGCTTTGAGTGGCATGAAGAACACCCAGTATTCAAAACAAAACTGTATTCTTACCCGAAACTAAACCAAAAGTCATTTCTGGGTTTTACAGGATGCCTGTACAGGCAACATTCTCACACATCATGCCCTTCAACTTTATAATTGCACTTTTTGGAGTTTATAATTAGAATATCATCAAACAGGCATAAAGATGCTATTGCAAAGTATTTATAATAGTAAAAATTGGGAAATGACCTGAAGGTCAGATATTAGGGGATTTGTTGACTTAATTATGGTCCATCCATACAATGGAATAGTTTGGACCCATTAAAAAGAATGTAGTTTATAATAGTTAAAGCTGTAGGGAAGGAAAAGGCAAAGGAGGAACGTATATACTGCTATCCTAATTTCATTTTTAAAGACATCTATTGCAAATAAAAGACTGAAAGAAAATGCATCAAGTGGATGGCTTATGATTTCTATTTCTCCTATTTTTCTTTTCTTTTCCAATTTTTCCATTGCAAAAAATTTCCAAAACTGGAAAATAGCTTGTATTTGTTAACACTTAATATGCACCAACAACTGTTAGCACTTCATATATATCATCTCACTTAATCTTTGCATTCTGAGATAGGATATATTAATGTCATAATTTTACTAATGAGAAAACTTAAGCACAGAAATAATTAAATTATTTGCCTCAAGTCATCAGCTAGTGAATGATCATGCCAGAATTTGAACCCCAGAAATCTGACTTCAGGGTCCTATATGTCTAATCATCACCTTCTAATGTTATTACTCAAATCAGTTTGTGAGTGCCTCCCTAAGAAAAGGTACCAATTACTCACAACCTTGTATGAATTTCTGTATAAAATTATTTTCTTAGTGACAGATTGCTGAATCAAAATCACTGAGGGAATGGGTAAACAGGTAAAAACAGAATTCAGGGGCTTGGCAAAACCCTATACAAGACACAGGTCTGAGTGACAAAAGCACTGACTAAAATGGAAAGACAAAGCATATGGTTCCCACTTTTGCCAAGAGGAGTTGGTAGGAAGTCTTTTTCCAAGCATAGATTCTGGGCTGATGGCCACATGGATGGGGTAGGGGCCATACTAACCCAAAGTTAGCAGGGTCTCCAAACCTGGAAGAGAGAGGGCAGGTTGGCTTCAGAACATCTGTGAAATTCCATTAAGTAATAAACCATTCAAATGATAAACAGAAATTTCAGCCCATATATCATATGTCTTGATCCATAATCATCTGCCCAGCACACTACCCATCCTTCTGCTGGTTCTGGAGTGGGATTCTTGTTCTGAAGAGAAAATGGTCCAGGACACAGAATTCATGCTATAGAAATGCTTCCTGTGCTCTCTGGGCTGTCGTAACTGAAGGATCTTATAAGGAGGTAGTGCAGGAGTTGTGGATGACAAGTGTTACTTTTTTTCATCAACTTACCTGAGTGACAATAGTAAGAAGTCTTGGAGGATACAGCCTTTTACAGAGAGGGGCTCCTTTAATTCTGTTTTTCTGACCCTAGAATTTTTATCATGCTTTTCAAGAGGGAGCTGAGAAGTACAAGGATCTTGGCAATCTTTTGTGTCCCATTAATAGTTTATAGAAAAGCATTATTTCAGAGAATATCCATGTTCTTTGTCCCTTGTACCAACCATTCTGGTTCACCTTCAGTTGATTCTTGGGCAAACATTTGATGGTAAAAGAGCAAAGAAAAGACTCAGAACCGTTTTCTTCTGTCCAGCTTGCCCCCTTCCACCCGTTTTCTAGATGCTTCTTTTTTGTTTCCATTGCCACCACCCTACTTTAGGTCCTTATTTTCATATGCCCACCTCCAGTGTCTCATCACTCACAGCTGTCCTGCAAAGACACCATCAAACTAATTTTCCTAAAATATCATCTTACTTTGTCCTGGCCCACCAAAAACAACTTCAAAACTGGACAAATATAAGAGGCAACTTCAACTGTTTTCAGGCATTGGGCAACCAACAACACAAGACCATGATCCTTAAGAGAAGAGAAATACATTCATCACCCAGCTTTCTGCTGGGAGGCACTTTCTAGACCAGAGTGAGGCCAAGCAGAGAGGCTATATCACTGAGATTGAAAGGCAGATACTGGAATTTGGGGCTGAAAAATTATCTGGAATTTGTAGGACAAAACACCAAGTAGGAAAGAGCTACACTGAAAGGATCCCCATTTACTTGCATGAGGGTTCTGCATGGATCCTTGGCCAAGATTCAGCACAACTCAGCAGAGAGTAGCTCCTGCACAGCTATGAGCTGAACAGACCTCAGAAGTCTCACAGAGCTGGGGAAGTTTGGATTACTGGCCCAATCAGGGTGGAGAAGCCTCACTGAGAACTTCAGGCTATCAACTGATACCCCTAAAAGTCTATGCCTTCAGTATAAGGATCATGCCTTAGGACTAAAGACAAAAAGTTAAATAGACCTGCCTTAATAAAGAATGAAGCCAAGCCTGACGGTTTCAAGAGAATGTGCCAGTAATTTAACACATCATTATAATGTCCAGCATACAATAATACCACTACCAGACATAAGAAAAAGGAAAATTTGACCAATAATTCAGGAAAAATTTAGTCAATAGAAACAGACCCAAAGACAACACAGATGTTAGAATTAAAGACTTTAGGACATTTAATATAAAACATGTTCAGTGATTTAAAGAAAAAGTTGGACACAATGAGTGAACAGATGGCTATTCTCAGCAGAGAAAGAGAAATTATTTTTTTAAAAGGAAACTCTATACCTGAAAAGTACAATATCTGAAATGAAATACTCACCAGAGAGCTTAACACCATTTTGGAGACTAGAAAAAAGAGGCAGTGAATTGAATTCAGATCAATTGAAATAATCAAATCTGAAGAAGAGAGATTTAAAAAAACACACATCATGTTTTTCTGTTGTTCAGAAAACCCTTGTCTAGTTAATGAAAACCAAATCCTAATATTTAAGGCCCTTTGCAATCAGTCTCCAAACTACTTTCCAGCCTGATCTCCCAATACCCTTCATGCAAACACACCTTTTCAACCAAAACAATAAACAAACCACCCCAGCACCACCTATTACCTCCCCACCCTAGCCCTTCTATGCATCATGCCCACACTTAAAATTCTTTTTCCTGCCTCACATTCTTAAGACAATATCAAATGTCACTCTATCCATGAAATTTTCCTCAATGTGCCCAACTAGCAATGTAATTTCTCCCTTTTGATCTCCTCCCAAAAAGCAAACAAAAAAGCAAAGCAAACAACAAGAACAAACCCATGTTTGTGCTTTCTTATGGAAATATTCTTGGTCCTGCTTTCAAGATCATTTGCCTACTATTTAAGCCCTTTTATTAGGCTGTAAGAGCCTCAAGGGCCAGTCTGTGTCTTACTCATTTTTGTATTCCTTTTGGTATCCCAGCAGCCTCTGGGAGGATGATGTTTGTTGAATTAATCAGGATATAATAAGGTAGTCCATAACACAGGCATTTGTTTTTGTAATAGTGTTGGCAAAAGCTTTCACTGAATATCATAGTTCTAAGAGAATCTCATGGACTGATAGAGAAGAAAGAACATTTAGAAGTATCTACTATAATATGCTCACTTTATAGTTAAAGAAATTGAAGCCTCTGGAAAGGAAAGCACCACCCTGGTCCAGTGCTCTTTCCTCTAAACCATGTTATCTCTATCTATGTGCCAATATCTATGAACACAATTACCTGTAGGATTTTGAAGGAAAGAATTTCAAGCACACATTTAAATTCTGATAAGACTAACCTCTCCCATCAAGATGTGCTTTATATTGAATTCCTCTCAGTTCTGAAGTTCACTACCTGTTAGCATAATAATCACATAAGACATCCTGGCCTTTCTGCTTGAGTCTTTTTCTGACCCTAGATACAAGGCTACCCAGATAACAGAAATAACTGATGGTTCAGCTATTTGTGATTATCTGCTAAGTTTAGGGTTTCTCAAGTACCAGGACTATGGTATGGCCACTGGAATTAGGGTTCAGAAGCCAATACATATGCTCAAGATGGATGTCAAGATGATTCTGAACACACAAGTCCTGTGGGTGACTGGGGAATGGGAAAGAGGGGCCTCGCCTGTGATAAGAGTCCATTAAGGAAGAGCACCAAGCTACATAGAATCCCTTCAGGATGCTGAGAAACCCCCAGTGTAGGTGGTTATCAGACTGGGAGCAAGCACAAGAAATGGCAGTATACTAGAGCCTGTGGTGTGCCCCCCGCCTGAGACTGGGATGATGCATGGTAGATGGCTCACAGCTGAGTCCCCTAACCTGGCAGTGGCCCTTGAGGGAAGAAGGCTGCCTCATCAAGGTCACCCCCACCTTCCAGGGGGCATCACACATCCAGTGCTTGGCTGATGTGGAGGTGGAAAGGCCTGGTCCCATTGCTCCAACTCAGGACAACTCTGTAGGTCCTACCCACCTCTTTGAGGTCTTTCTTGGGACTGAATTGCAACCCAACTTCTCACACCCACAAATGTTGATCCCCAAAGCTCTCCCTGACAAATGTTTTCTAATTTAGTCTCCAGTTCAAGGAGTTTCTTGGGGAACATGACTTGAGAAGGGAGCGAGGGCAGGAAGAAGTTCCAAAAGAACAGAGGTGAGGCCAAATGGCAGTGTGGCACTTCAGAAGCACCACTCAGAGCCCTGCTGATATGCTGTAGGGAGTTACACACTATCCTATCTTCAGTCACGTTACACTGAAACATGAAGGAATAAAGTCACTTACACCTCCCTAATTAATCTGGCCCTGGCTGGGCTCACCTGCTCTTAATGGCTTCAGCCCTTATGAAAGAAATACAGATCTCAGAGGTCTATTGTCTGCTTTGCCTTGTAGGGTTGGGTATTTCACTATGCCTGTAGCATTCAGTTCCCCAGCTGGAAAGCTCTGTCCTGTGATCAGAATTACACCATCAGTGCTGCCTCCCCACACCAGGGAAAGCTCAGTGAATACAACATCTGGTCATTGACTTGTCCATTTTGCTACACCCAGTCTCCACAGCTACAGAGGGATGCATTCCACCTACTCCCAGACACACTAGCTTCTTCAAAAACCTAAGGAAATGAGGGCTTTAGCCTCAGTGAGCCAATAGAATCTTTAATTTGGAAGGGACATATTATTCTGAGGTCATTTTCCAGTCACATCTGCTTCTAAGGTGGCATGAAGACCTAGCCCATGATAAATCATAAGCTACATACATCATTATTTCAAGTGAGTCACTCTTTGGTGTTTGAGAAGAAATGAGAACATCCGTTTTCCATATGGCATACGGGTCTGGAGGGGGGTGGGGAAGGCCATCCCCCAAGTGGGCTCTCTGGCTGGTGTGATTGTTTCCTGAAGCCCCAGATGAGTCTTCGACCCTCAGATTATTCTTATTTGATGGGGCAAGAGTGGGAATCTCATCACAGTTGTTAGGGAAAAACATGTTCTCATGATAAAGTTAATCACAAGTTGTGTACTGGTTTCTGAGGATCTATGACAGCAGAAAGATGATATTTACTTAGAGTAAATGGATGCACCAGGCAGTCATTCTGAAGTGATGGGCCCCAGGCCCTAGCCTAACACAGCTATTTGTAAGGACAGGATGGCCAGGCTCATGACAGCCATGTTTTCCCATTAACTAGAGAGCAAACTCATCAGATATTTTGTGTGCCTTTGCTTTTTCCATTAGAAGAATTATTTTATTCTGTTTATTCAAAATAGCGTGTGCCCATAGAAAAAAAATTCAAGCAATGTAGAAAAGTGTAAAAAAGAAAGGAAGAAAAATATCCCTAATTCTCTCACCCAGAAACAACCATTACTAACATTAAGTGGACATTCCAAGTGTGTGCATGTGTGCCTGTGTGCGTGTGCGCACGTGCGCACGTGTGTGTGTGTGTGTGAAGTCTTTGGAATATTTTCAATAAAGACTTTTGCTACTTCTCACACTGGCAAAAGTAAAGGAATCCATAGTACATGAAAGAAATGTAGTAAGGCCCTCTATTTTAAAAGTAATCCCAGGATGGGGAACCTGGGTGGCTCAGTGGGTTAAGCGTCCAACTTTGGCTCAGGTAATGATCTCACGGTTTGTGAGTTCAAGCCCCACATCGGGCTCTGTGTGACAGCTCGGAGCCTGGAGACTGCTTCGGATTCTGTGTCTCCCTCTCTCTCTCTCTCTCTGCCCCTCCCCTGTTCATGCTCTGTCTCTCTCTTTCTCAAAAATAAGTAAAACATTAAAAAAAATTTTTTTAAGTAATCTCAGGGTGCCTGTGTGGCTCTGTCAGTTAAGTGTCTGACTTTGGCTCAGGTCATGATCTTATGGTTTGTGAGTTCGAGCCTCGCATCAGGCTCCATGCTGACAGCTCAGAGCCTAGAGCCTGATTCAAATTTTGTGTCTCCCTCTCTCTCTGCCTCTCCCCAACTTGTGCTCTCTCAAAAATAAATAAAAACATTTAAAAATTGTTTTAATAAATAAATAATACATAAGTAAATAAAAGTAATCTCTGGAGCCCCTGGGTGGCTCAATTGGTTGAGCTTCCAACTCTTGATCTCAGCTCAAGTCTTGATCTCAGGGTCATGGTCTCCATGCTAGGCGTGGAACCTACTTTAATAAAAAATAATAAAATAAAATAGTCTCTTTTGAGAACAATTCACTCAAAGACCATTTTACTTTAAGTTTTTTAATTGAGATATAATTGATAAATATCATTATATTAGTTTTAAGTATACAACACAATGATTCAATACATATATGTATTTATTGCAAACTGATCTCCACAAAACATCTAGTTAACATTCATCATTACAGTTTAATTTTTTTCTCATAATGAGAACTTTTAAGATCTACTCTCTTAGAAACTTTCAAATATACAATAACAGTATTGTTAACTGCAGTCACCATGAGGTAATTACATCCCCAGGACTCACTCATTTTATAACTGGCAGTTTGTATCTTATGACCCCCTTCACCCACTTCTGTCACTGTTTTCCCCACCCCCTACCCCACCCCCCATCTCTTGCAACTACCATTCTATTCTCTGTATCTATGAATTTGAGGTAGGGTTTTGTTTGTTTTGATTCCACATAGAAGTGAGATCATATGGTATCTGTCTTTCTCTGTCTTCTCTGACTTAATTCACTTAACCTAATGCCCTTGAGGTCCAACCATGTCCTCACAAATGGCAAGATTTCATTCTTTT
This sequence comes from Felis catus, assembly GCF_018350175.1. Lineage (NCBI taxonomy): Eukaryota > Metazoa > Chordata > Mammalia > Carnivora > Felidae > Felis > Felis catus. The sequence continues at coordinate 51,724,401 of NC_058370.1, forward strand.
TTTGTGGCTGAACAGTATTTCAATTGTGTGTGTGTGCGTGTGTATCACATTTTCCTTATCCATTCATCTATTGATGGACATGGTTATTTCCATTTCTTGCCTATTGTAAATAATGCTGCAGTAAACAAAGGGGTGCATGATCTAATGAAGTTTTGGGGTGATGATGGGGTGGCCCAGAACCAAAAGCCAAGAATTAATTCTTGAAGATGTCTTCAGTGCGAAAAGGTGATTTTATTAAAGTATGGGGACAGTACCCATGGGCAAGAAGAGCTGCACTGGCATCATGAGAGGTAACTGATTATACATCCTCAGGTTGGAAGGGGGTTAGGGGTAAAGTTTCTAAGGAATTTTGGAAGCAAAGCTTCCAGGACCTTGAGGGGCTAGCTGTTGCTAGGGAAACGCCATTTATTACCGTTTAGTAAAACCTCAGTCATGAGGCCCTTCAGATGTATATTGGGAGGCCATAGATTGGAGTATGATTGCCAGCATATATCTTGGGGGAGTTGAAATAAAGGAAGTAAACTTACAGGGTCTTCGAGGTTGGGATAATGTTAAGCTAAGATTCCCTTTTTCCCCTAGCTGCATCACGAAGGCAGCTGAGCTCCTAGAGGGAAGTCACTCTAACGGTCTCAAGGACTTGTCAATGGCACTCACTATAGGCAGTAAGGGAATTTAATTTTTCATTTGCCTTAGTTTCCCACATTGCCATGGCAAGCACTTGAACCTCTTTCCTCTGTTCTTGGGTAGCCAGGATTGTCTGAGGAATATCACACATATCCCATCTGGGGAAGTGCTGTTAGCCTATATTTTGCCTTCAGCTTGCCCCATTCTCCCTCATCAGTCTCCATTTGAGTTAGTGTTTCTGTATTCTTTGGCTAAATACCCAGTAGTGGAATTGCTGGATCATATGGGAGTTCTAGTCCACAGGCCCTGTGGAGGACTGCCCGGAGGAGGAGGTTGACGTGTCCTCAAAGACACAAGCATTTGGAGGTTGTCCTAAGTGGCTGACTCATTCATGCCTGAAGGATAGATGCTTCCAGTAATGATGCAAAGAAATGGAGTGAGGAAATGCACACAGTGGCTGGGAGGCATCAGTCTAGTTGATTGTGTTTTAGATAGAGGAAGGGTCATTATGGGAGGATAGGGTGGGATCATCCCCATCATGAGAAAGCTCTGTTAAGCCTTCAGCCCTTGCAGTCTGACCTTCCCCTCCCATGGCCCCCACTAGGATGCACCTCAGCTCCCATAGGGCTCCGGGATCCTTGCTTCTTCTCTCTGACCTGAGGCTGAGGCTTAGTAAGCACCGAATCTGTCTGATAAGAACTAATAATGTGTTTGACTTATATTCAAACCCGCGCTCTCTGCCCCTCCTGCAAAGTCTTCCTTGTCCTGGCCTTTTAAGCTTTTACTCACAATTCCCAGCCCTCTCCACTTCAAAGCTTCACACATCACATCTGCCCTGTGAAGCTAGTCGGGCAAGGCCTTCTGGAGGCACTCCTCTCCCCTTTCTGTGCGTTTACCCTTCCTAGGAGACTTAGCCACACGGCTGTACTGACACATGGCAAGTCCCTGCTCTTTTTCACTAAACCTACATGGGCATGGCCTGCTGCCCCTGAGGGGCCACAGGTGGCCAAGCAGGAGAGCAGCCGCCCTGGCAAACCTGCACAATTGCTAGGCCCACACACCTGACCAAGCCAGCATCTCCAGACTCTGTTCTGCAAAGCTCCCAAGGATGGCAGAGGCTTCACAAAGACTGCTGTGCAGCGATCAACACAGCCCAGCAGAACACTCTCATTTTCCCCAACTGAAACCCTGTCCCGTTACACACCAGCTCCCCACACCCGCTCCCCCAGTCCCTGGTGCCCACCATCCTATTTTCTATCTCTGTGCATCAGACCATTCGAGGGACCTCACATAAGTGAAGTCATACAGTGTTTGTTCTTGGATGACTGGCTGATTTCACTCAGCATGAAGTCTTCAAGTTCACCTGGGTTGTGGCACACGTTTGAATTTCCTTTCTAATGCTAAATAGTATTCTGTTGCAGGCGTATACCATATTTTGTTTCTCCATTTGGGATCCATGGCATTTGAAGATAAATATAGGTCAGTATTTTTATTAGCTGGATTTTTATTTTTAAATCATTTCTAATTCTTTTTCCTGGTATTCTTGGTGGTTGACATTTAAAACTCTGGTGGTCCTTGGGGCGCCTGGGTGGCTCAGTCGGTTGAGCCTCTGACTTTGGCTCAGGTCATGATCTCGTGGTTTGTGAGTTCAAGCCTCGTGTCGGGCTCTGTGCTGACAGCTCAGAGCCTGGAGTCTGCTTCTGATTCTGTGTCTCCCTCTCTCTCTGCCCCTCCCTGACTCATGCTCTCTCTCTGTCTCAGAAATAAATAAACATTAAAAAAATTAAAAAAAAAATAAAAATAAAAATAAAACTCTGGTGGTCCAAATAAACTAAGATTTATTCTTTCTACCCTGACCTCTGATCAGCTCCCCTAAAAACTTAGAGACTTTTTCTTTGTTTAAGAATTTAATATTTCTTTCTAATTACCAGGTTTCCAGGATTTAAATGTATTTTTTAAATTTTAATACCAGCACACTCTAGTTCCAAATACTTTGGCATCATCTTAGGGCTCTTGGCATGGGAATAAATGGCATTAAGAGTGCCAGAGTAGTGAAATATGTAATGAAACACCTAATAAAAGGTGTCTTTAAATGTTGTGTACTTGGATGCATTGGCATAGCATTCCTTTTTGGGCCCTGGAATAAACAGTGTTCCACTAGAACAAGAACTTGAGGGAGTGGGCTCAGGAGGGGCTCACCCACACATACAGCCTTGGTTTGGCTGATGGCCACACAGCCGTTCATCCCACATGAGGACCCCTGTTCCCTGGGCACAGAGAGTGAGGCTACTTCATAACAGGCATTGTCACAACAGGATATTGTCACAGTTCCCTACAATATTCCAGGGTCAGAAAGCTACCACTGTACCCAGGCACTTTCTGGTTGAGAAGGCATGTTAGTCACCTGCAATCACCAAATTGGTATAACATGGGGATCCTAAAAACCCTCACCTCCTTGTACCAGGGGAAATGTTGGAGCTGCCAATAAGCAGAGACACCATGGGCACTTGTGCTCATGTCACAGAGCTTGTAGGCTTCCCCAGATGTCAGCTCTTCAAGGGTGCAGACCACATCTCTGGCCTGTGGGTATGGCCTCTGCAGTCAGGTGTCTGGCTTGGCCACTTTGCCCAGCCCTGTGACCTCAGGAAGGTCAGATCCCTGCAGGGTGCCATAGTTGCCTCATCTACACAGTGGGGACCGTGGCAGGACTGCCTTGTGGGCTGATGTGGCAAACAGACTGGTGCCTACTCCTGACAGTGCCCATCCTGCCCAGCACTGAGCATGGTACATCTTTCTTGAGGTCTGTTGAGTGCATGAATGTCCAAATCCTTTCCAGTGTAGCCACAGCCCGTTGTCAATCCAGGAGGCCCTGCTTCGTACACTATGAGAGCAACAGCTGTTTTAGGTTAAGCCAACAGTATGGGCTCCACTTCCAACATCTTGCAGGCTTGGCCAGTCTATTTTACATTTTCTCAAAGAAAATACCATTCCCACTGAGCAAAAGAGTGTTTGCTCCTATATGGCTGGATGGTACTTGTGTATGCACACTCCTTAGTAAGCACCCTCTGCATCAAGCCTTCCCATTCAAAACATTTCTGCACAGCCGTGCTAGCGGGGTGTGTGTGTGGGGAGGGGCTCAGTCAGTTAAGCATTCTACTCTTGGTTTTTGACTCAGATCATGATCTTGCAGTTTTGTGAGTTTGCGCCCCCCCCCCCCCCCGCCCCCAGCCCATCCCTGTCAAGCTCCATGCTGACATTGAAGAGCCTGCTGCTTGGGATTCTCTTTCTCCCTCTCTCTCTCTGACCCTCTCCTAGTCATGCTGTCTCTGCCTCTCCCAAAATAAACTTTAAAAAAAAATGCTTCTACATAAAAGCATCTTATCCTAATATCAAAGAGGTGGGCAGGCAGGGAGCCCTGTGTCCCCATTTTAGGCATAAGGTGACTGAGGCACCAAGATCATGCAGAAGGCCACCAGTCTCTGTCTCAGGACCATCACTGGCAGAGGATAATGCCCCCTATGGCAGACCCAGCTGGGCTACTGGCACTCAGCCCAGGCCTGGGGCAGCACTGGCTGGATGGCAGCCAACCCTGTCCTGCAGGCCTGTGATGCCCTGCATAGCATACACTGTACATCCTCTCAGAAGGGAGACCCTGAGAAGCCCCTGGCCCATCTCCATGGCCTAGAGAGCAGACACCAGCACCCAGGACGCACAGGGCTGTTCTTCCACATACCAGCCCAGGAAAATACACCATAGTCTTGGCTCAGAAAATCTTGTTCAGAGAGCAGGCACTCCCAAGCCTGTGGTGGCTCTCCTCACCTTGATTCTGGATCACCTAGACTAGTTGCTACCTGTCTCAGCTGGGGCAATGTACTACTTTCAGTTGCCTTTAAAAAAGGATACTCAACACTTCTGCAGTGACTCCAGCTCCTGCTTTTTGAAGAAAGGCACAGGGTAGGAGCATGAATATAGCATGATGACAGCCATCTATGTCATATTCATGTGTAACTTAACCACATGAGGAATGAATGAAGCCATCAAGAAGAGGTTTCAGTCTCTACACCAGTGACCCCCGGGCGCTGAGGGACACAAACCCCTCACTCTCCCTGAGGGCTTGTCAGACCAGCTTCGACTGGGGAACCCTTGATAAGCCTATAAGGGGCCTTTGGTAGTTCATCCTCCATCCTCCCCAAGGCTCACCTGTTACTGTGCTTGAAGAAAGAACAGAAAAAAAGAGTCTTCTTTCAAACCGGTAGAACAAGACCCCGAGTTTAACAGGAAGGATCCAAATGTACAAGTTGCTTGCTTAATGGTGGGACTCTACTTCAGGGTAAGGGGCCTCCCAGGGGTTACCGGGCATGCATTCTTGGCCCTGTACTGTCCGGGTCACCAGCCCACAGAAACACCACCTGTGCTAGGCCATTTCCACGTCAGGAGACTAAGGACTAAGGTGGGAGGAGTGGCTGATCCCAGGATCAAGGGCAGGGAAACGATCCATATGCTCAGGAACAAACAAACTCAGACTTCAAAGACTGGGCACATGAGGATGTCTGTGTTGCTGCTGGTAGGTTTTCTCAGTGCCCGCCTATCCAGGCTCTCAGGGCATGAACTCTTCAAGGGAGTCCAAACTCCTGCAGGAGCACCCAGGAGTTAAGCATCCGTGGAGCTGGCTCGATGTTGAAAGGGGAGAGGAGATAACAGGAACTCGCCGGAACCACAGAGCTCCAGGCATCTTCAAGGGCCCCCCTGTGGAAGGGGAATGGAGTCTCACTCATCACAACAGGCCTACTCAGTGGGGCTGCTAGTGGGGGACACAGACTGCTGGCCTCCCAAAGAACCATCCAGCTCTCACAGGCCTACAACAGTTAGATGAAGCCCAGTCCACCTTGCACTGACCCCAAGCTCCTTTACTGACTTGCCTCTCTCACCCTGTCCACTCCCCTCTCTCTCTGTGGCTTCCTCTGTGGCTCCTGGGACCCCTGTTCCTAGGCTGAGCAGAACGGTAGGAAGTGAAGCAAGTCTGGGTTTATGCCTAAGCTCTCCCACCTCTGTCTGTGTGGCCTCAGGCAAATCACTGAGAACCTCTCTGAGCCTCCATTGGCTCACAAATTAAATGAGGAATAGCAAGTGCCTATCTTGCAATGTTCAGAGGATTAAAAAAGAGTGTGTGTACGAACAGACCTGGTGCTGGGTATGCCCTCCATAAATACTCTCAGGAGTATTGTCCTAAGAGGACATCTTCCCGCAGCAAACACATCTGGGGGCTCTACTCCCTAAACATAATGCCTGAAGAAACCTTTCTCTTAAGCCCTGGCTGAGTTTTCATCAGATAAGGGGCACAGGAAAGGCCACTGCTTTCTCTAACTAGAAGAGAACCTTTGAGTGGGGGAACCTTGCCTTGCACCTGCTGATAACCCCACACCCACCATCTAGCCCTGTCTCCCACTCCCCTGGATGCACACATTCATTCCTAGTCTGGGAAGAGGTCCCAGCCTTTCAGGTCCCCAGGACCACAGTGTCCTCAGAAGTGAGGGCCACACACATGCACTGTGATTGCTTTTTCTCTGAGCCAGTTCTGTGTGACATCTTAGGACAGAAGAATTTTGTCGAGGATGGTTATTTGTCATGGCAAATATACCAGCAATCTTTCTGAAGTGACTGGAAAGCACCATTGATTCAGCTCTGGGCAAATGCTGTCATTTGTCTTGTGCTTCGACTCTTCCCTTTTGGCCATATGCTCAGGCTGGTGTGGAAGGGGCAGTGGGTTTTATTTGTGGACCCTCACAACTGGTGTATAGCATCTCTGTGGCAGGCCCCAACAGAGTTGGGGGGCTGGCCAGGATGGAGGGGTCCTGTGGAGCCCCTCAAAGGGAGCAGCTCAATGGAAGCAGTGTGGAAGCTGCCAGATGGTGCCTTCCAGGCCCCTCTGGTGACAAGTGAAAGTGGCTGCAACCATAAGTCCTCCTCTGGATGTGTCTAGAGCAGACTTAGACCAAGACCAGGAGCAGCCCCATTTGGAACCTGTCTGATGTTTTAGTCACCTACACCAGATGTGTGGACAGGACTGCCCAGGTCCAGGAAACAACCAAAAACCACTTTTAAAACATAATCTTTGGGGCTCACTGAGTTAAGCGTCTGACTCTTGGTTTCAGCTCGGGTCATGATCCCCTAGTTCATGAGTTTGAGCCCTGCGTTGGGCTCCGTGATAATAGCTCAGAGCTTGGAACCTGCTTCAGATTCTGCCTCCCTCTCTCTCTCTGCCCCTCCCCTGTTTATATGCTCTCTCTCTCTCAAAATAAATAAATAAAATTTTTAAAAAATGTAATCTTACAAAAAGAAATCGAACGAATGAACATCATGGTATTTCAATACATGGGGTATTATTCAGCATTACAGAGGAACTAGCTCTCACAGCCCCGAGAAACCACAGTAATTAAACTCAGTGAAAGAAAAGCCAGATACAAAGAGCCCGTGTGGCATGACTGCACTCGTGAGAGCTGAAACAAGCAGAACTCATCTGGAGTGATCAACAGTGGCCCAGCAGGGGCAGGCTAATGGCAAAGGGCTGCATGAAGACCTTTGGGAAGTATCCCAATTGGGTGCTGGTTACATGGTATATGCTATATTGAAATCACTACCTGTGCCCTGGAAGCATGAGGATTTTACTGTGAGTGAATTATACCTTAAGAAAGCTGATTGTTTTTTTAAAAGTAAGAACAATAAGGACATAAAAATATGTGCCATTAAACAGAACAGTAAGCCATCAGTTCTTAGGAGACATGCAGACTCTGAGAACACAGCTTTAATCATTTTGAACTCTTCCCCATTGGATGTGCCTGTCCACATGTGGGCCATAACGTGTGCAGCACATCACACGTGTGCGATGATGGAGCGCACTGCCTCAGAAGCGGCTTCTCTCTTGCTCTGTGCCTAACTGCACATGGATGTTGTATGATGGCACTGTTAGGTTTTGCTGCAGAAGATGAATAGAACAGAAGGCCTAATTGCCTTCATCTCCAGCATCTGTCTGAGGCTCAGGGCCACCAGAGAGCCCGGAGTGCAAAGGCCAAGTATGGCCACCTCCTTAGCGAAAGGCCCGCTTATCTCTCTGGGCTCAGACTTCAAAGAGAGGCGTGGAGGGTAGAGCGGATGGGGGTGCTATGGGGGTGGAGACACAGGGGAGCCGCATGCCCTTGGCCTGCCTTCTGCACACCCTCAGCTCACCTTTCCTTTCAGACATCCGTCTGGGAGGCCCCCCTGCCCCGCCTCCGCCACCCAAGTGGGAGCCGTCTCAATTACCCACAATAACCATCCTCAGAGAGCAGCAGGCTGTCTGAGGGCCCCTCGGGGGCAAATAATAATAGCAACAATTTTTAGATCCTTCTTGCCTCATTGCTTGCCACGGCTTTGTAGCTAATTTAGGATCTATTGATCCCAGTGCCAATAAGTGGTTTATCTCCTTCAACTTCCTTTACTTAAAGGATATCTTCAGCGTCAAATTAATGTCTTTTACTTGGCCGACAGGGCTTGGGATTCTCGTAGTGTGTCTTCCAGTAATTGTTTATTATGTTCTCATTTTGGTTGTGCTGTTAGGTAAAATTTCATGTTTCAGATACATCTGTGCATCAAGCCTCACTTCCATAACACAGTGAACAGTTTTAAGGTGCCAATGCTCTGCTCTCTAGTGGATCTTGACACACGAAGAATGGCCAGATTTGGGGGTGATGGGATGGGCTGAAAGTGTTGCTTTCCAAATATCTCTGAGCTGGTGAGAGCAAAGAAACAAGGACTATGAGCTGCGAGAAACCTGGCACAGTAGCCCCTTGGCAGAAAATAAGAAAGAGATCTTGATTTTGTCAGAATGCAGTTCAGGAAGTAGCTCATTTGTCTGTTGCTTGGAGAAGAGGACAGAGCAGTGACCTGGAGGGAATGCCCTGCAATGTTCAGTGGCCCCAGTGGGGCACATACCTCCTCAAGCCTCAGTCCATGCCCATCCTCTTTCCTCTCCCTTTCCATGTATTCCTGGCTAACCACTGGCCATTCTTCCTTGCCTGGGTCTGGGCAGGCTTTCCAACTCCCTGCATCCACCATATTGTGAGACAGTACCAGGGCAGGGACTGTGACAATTTGTTTGTTCAGCCTGGTCCAGAGTAGGTATCTAATTAATATTGTATGCATGGATGGATGGCTGGAAAGGATAGCTGGACAGATGGGTGGATGGATCAATGGAAGGACAGATTAGACAAATAGAAGGATGGATGGCATGCATATTGAAGGGCTGGAGAGTGGCTGGTACTATGTCTCAACAAAATTTCATGTTTATATGTTTATATAAAAGCCCTAGAAAAACTTGGTTATGTAATTTAAGGCAACACATTCGAGTTACAGTAACCTTCCTGATTTCACCCTAAAAATGCCTTCTGTCGATTTGGGGAAGGCAATAAAACAGGGACTCTTTTTGAAGCTTCACCTGGCTTTATCACTTCTACAAGATCCTTTCAGCTTTGAGGTATTAAATGAAATAGAAATGAAACTGTGAGCACATATCTTTACAGCAGGAGCTCCGGATAAGGATAATTGCTCTCCCTCTGAACTTTCCAGATGTGTATTTTCTGGCCATGTTATTTTCATGAGGCAGCCATCAAGACTGCAGTAGCATGCAAGTGCCATGTTCTGTTCCAAATGCAGGGGAGAGCTTCCCTCCTCTTTTGGGCTCTAGCCCCAGCTCTCGCTGCACAAATGCAGAAGCACCTGCTTAATAAGGTAATTAGTATTCTAAGAAGCCCGGGCCTAGTCTGACAAACAATAATAATAATTTTGGTGTTTAGGGAGTGTTCTTAGGCCATGGCTGTCTACAGCACTTCATAAACAATTACCATCAGCACTGGTTTCTACGTAGGAAAATGAAAACTGACAGGAAAGGGTAAGTCAAATAGAAAGATCTGATGAACAGATCTGGTGAACAGAAATGTCCAAAATGCTGATTTTCCTTGCTCTGTGCTGCCTTTCCCGATTCTGCTGCTGAAGAGTGAAGGCTCCCCACAGAATCTGGAATAGTTTGATGCACTTATTTGTATTAGTAGTGATGCTTCAAAGAAAAAGCTAGAATTATCAAAAATAAATGTCATGTGCTGTTTTTATTTGTGCAAGAATGTCTGTTTCCTGAGTATTATTTCAGTTAAAACTTAAACCTTGGGGACTTTCATTTTCAACCTTCAACTCAAATCAGCAGAGCCTTTATCAGCAGAGCCCCCTGAGGGTTCACCTGCAGACAGATCTCCTGTGCAGGGCAGGGGGTTGGTGGGCTGTGTGTGGCTTTGCCAGCAGAGCAGGTAGACTTCCTTGGGCCTTTGTACCCAGCTGTCCCTCTCCATTGCCTCCCCGTGCCTGCCCCAAAATTCTGGGAACACGGAGGTAGCTCCTCCTGCTCCCCCTTGAGAACCCAACAACCCTGTGTTCTGTTAACTCTTTTACAGTATAGCTATCAGATGAACATCTTCTGACCAAAGCCCCCAGTGGCCTGTCACCCAGGCTAGGCCACTGCAGGCTGACCTGAGAGGCAAAAGGTGGAGCCCTAGACTTGTCCCAGGGGTGAATTCTAGTGGATGGAGCCTGGTGGCCCCTGAGCACAGTGCCTCCAACAGACAAGGAAAGATCTTTGACCTTAGAAAAAATTGTTTTGTATACCCACACATGCATGCATACGTATGTATGTATACATATATATACAATATATGATGTGTATATGTTTTCAATCAAAATCACATTGTTGAGAGAATATATGGACATTGGTGATGCTGGTGAAGGTCAATTTCCCTGTCATGGCCCTGAAACCTTCACCTCGGAGCTCTAAGTGCAGATTTCTCAGGGCAGTGGTCAGGAACAGAGACTGGCCCTTTAAAACCCTCATGCGCTGTGATTTAAAGCTCTAAGACACCCCGCTGCACTGCATTGCAGGGACTTCTTTCAACCTTCCTTCTCTGTCCCTCTGAGATTCTGCTTTTGAGCTTTGGGAGGCAGGGAGGCACCTGTCAGTCTTGGCAAGACATTAGCACCTCTGCCCCTTTGCTTGTGCTGTCCCTGACCCCTGGCTGCACTTTCCTGGGCAGGGCAGCCCAGTAGTCAGGCCCTGTGTGGCAGCGTTGCCTGCCCAGCCAGAGTGGCTAAGAACAAGACAGGCCATTTAATTTGCAGGCCCGTGCAAAATAGAAATGGGGCGGGGGGGGGGGGGCAGTCTCCTTTAAAAATCACTAAGAACTTCAAGATGGCAAGCTCAGGGCCCTTCCTATGGGCTGGTGTGACAGCAAGGTCCTCATTCCCTGTTGCAATGGGATGGACGGTCCCAGGATGTCTTGTAGGCCTTCCAGTGAGACTGACTTGACTCAAACAGAAGTGAAAGACAATGAGTTCACCTCTTCACAATGTAGCATTAATTAGCATGATCCAACTGGGATGGGGGATGGGGGGGGGTTGCTTCCTGAGAGCCATAAGTCACATCAAATGGAAATGTTTTCAGCTGCTCTTATAATGACCTCCACAGGCTCCTGGAGGGTGAGTGAATCTGTCTCTGTTGGTGGCAAGTGGAGGCCTTTCCAGGGGGAGTCTGGGGAGCAAAGGAATCCTGTGGATGAGTGGGGAGGAGGCCACCAGCAGCCTTCCCCCGGGCATTCTTCTGCGGGAGGGGAGAGTGTGGGAGGCCGGGGAGAAGAGGGTAGTGTTGGGTGGGCAGGGAGTGGGGAGCCACCTCCCCAGAACACAGGCAGCTGCCAGTGCCTTGCCTCTCCACAAAGTGCTTGTGCTGAGGACCAGGGTGGGCTGGCCACAGACCTCACCATCTCTGTCTCCTGTCCCCCATCCTGCGGTGTGGGTCACAAGGACAACACTGTGCCCGGGGGGCCCGTGGGACCTCTGTCCCCAGTCACTGCAACCAGATGAGGATGAGGGCAAACAGTCAGCCAGCACCGCCTTCTGAGAATTCTCTGGCAAGTGAGCATGCTGTAGAGGTGGAAGGGGCCAGGAACAAGAGGGACCCATGCTCTACATGCTTTGAAAGGTAACTCAGAAGCCCTCATTTCTACAAAGTCTTCCCCAGCCCAACTGCCTCCACCCCTTCCCACAGATTCAGGGCAGACAGTGCCTGAGGTGTGGCTCTGGGGCTTATACCACCTTCCCAGAGAGAAGCAGCCTTTAAGGGAAAGGCAGCATCTTCATAGGTCCAGGGCAGTCAGATGGAGCTGGGGGGAGGGGGATGGCAACTAGATCAAGAAGGTAAAGCCACCGAGACTCAACTGTCTGCTGTATCTGGTAGTGACTCTCTGTATTCCAAAGGTGATGACTAAAATGGAGCACAGCCTCCCTCCTGCCATAGTGCTTGCCGGACCCCTGGAGGCCATTGTGATGACAGGTGTCCACTGTAGCAGAGCTAGCCCCCTGAGAGCAAAGGTCATCCCAAAAGCAAACTGCTGTAGGGAAGGAAAACTTTTACCTTCTTCCTTTCTCAGTTCTTTGGCTGGTCTGATAAGTAGACTGATGGAAGACAGATTAATCGGGGGGAAACCATTTAATTTTGTACCTATAAGAGTGCATAAAAATATAGGACTCGAGTGACCAAAGCAAGCAGCTTTGTACCTTTTAGACAGAGAAATGGTAAATTAGTGAGGAATTGACAAGACAAGGAAGTCTGGGCTTGGGGTGGTAAAGGAGTGAAGCAGTACAGGGTTTGTATACACAGCCTTCTCAGCTCTGAATTCCCAACTCTGGCAATGAGGATGTATCTACCTCCAGGTGCAAGGGCACCTTTCACATGGGAGATTTATGTCCTGCTTTGAGGGGGACAGAAGAGGGTCAGAGTGTCCTTCTTGCACCAGCTGTTTCTTGAGTAACTTAAAATATGCCATATGCGAAAGTGGCATATTTAGTGGTGGCCTGCCCTGAACCCCATTATAGCCAGCATGAAGCTAGACCCGAAGGTGTGGCCCTTAGAAATGCAAGAAGTGGGCTGAAGTTTTGTGTCATTGTGTGTGTTGTATCTGTGTCCCAGGCAGGTGAAAATGCAATGGGGCAGGGACCTTTCTGTCTCTCACCATCCCCAGGGTCTCTATACACAGTAGCAGCTTGTGGTCACTGTTGAATAAACCATGAATGAATGAATGAATGAATGAATGAAAGCAAAGGAATCCCAGTGTCAAGCACACAGTCCTGGGCAGGGTGAGGCTAAAGACAGCATTCATTACTTGGGAGAGGGTCAGAATTTAAGGAGGGAGAGACCCAGAAGAAGCCCTTTCCTGGGTCTGCCAAGGGGACTCATCAAACACAGCCTGAGTACAAAGTCACTGGGAGGTCACAGGACCCACATTTCTCATGTTTTCATGTGCGCACAGAGCACCCAGGGAGCTAGCTGAAAAGCAGATTCTGATGCTGCAGGGCTGCAAGGGGTCTGAGATTCAACACTGCAGCCGGGTGGTGCTACAGCTGCCCCAGAGATCCCACCTGGGCAGCAAGGTTGGATGGACACTGCTCTTAGTGGCTTCCTGCCTGCTGATTTTACTTTATTTCCACCTTACCTGAATATCCAGGCAAACCTCAGACTTGGAGGCGGGCCCAGTCCACACGTGGCTGTGTGAAGGGAAACTGCTCCCACTCACTGGTGTCCGAAGCTCGGCAGTCACAGGCAAAGGGATGAGCTAGCAGTGGCCTGAGGACCATGGACAACCTCTTCCCCCTGTGATGCTGAAGGCTTTCACACCTCACACGGACTGCCAGTTGTCCAATCCCCAAGGCAGGCTAGTACCCATGACCCTGACACACAAACACGCAGAATCCTTCTGCTATGCATGCGGCCTTATCAATGGGTGGGAATACCACAGAGAGCTTCTGAGAGTGCAAGGTGGGGTGTCATCTCCTGAGGAGACTGCTACTGCTGTCAGACGAGCAGCAGACTGGGTTCCACCAGCAGGGTCCCCACCTGGAGCCACCAGGCCCTGAGCGCTAACAAGTCACAGAACCTTCCTGAGCCCCTGCTCTTGGAACACGGGAGCCCTGTTATCTAATGATGCTTGTAGGAAGCTGTGTAGGAGACAGCGTTTGAGACTGTCAAATGCTATTAAGGAAGATGGCATTATTGTTCTTTCTAAGCCACTCATGCAGATGGCAGTAACTCCCAACCATCCCCACAGTAACTCAGAGCTAAGAAAGTCAAGCCCCCTCCCACAGCCTGAGATGCTGTCACACAGTGGTCACTGTGACCTCTGTTTCTTTAGAACACTGTCACTTTTTACTTTTGTGGTGTTGCCAAACCCACTCAGGACTGTCACACTTGGGGTCTCCTGGATTCCTCACAACAATGACTCAGTTGGAAAGGGGGCTGAAATACTCCATTTTTATAGAGAATGTGTGCTGCTCCCTGAGGGGGTCATACCAAGCAGGACAAGAAAGCAAAACCTCCTAAGGATGGCCCCTAAGGGAGCCCACAGTCCTGCAAACCTTGTCATTCCCTTAGAATAAAAAAAAATTTGCCTACATCGTGGGTACCCTGGAACATGTTTACTTACATACAGCAGGGCAGTGGTGAGCAGTGGGGGCAGGCTGTGGGGACAGACTGTGTAGATTCAAATCCTGGCTCTGCCTGACCGCTGCACAGCCTTGAGCAAGTTACACAGCCTCTCTGTGCCTTGGCTTCTGTGTGAGCAAATGGAGTTGTAGAAGTTCCCACCAGCTCAGCAGTGGTGAGGATTAGGTGGTTATACAGGCTGAGGTGCCCACCCGGCCTAGTGTCTGGGAGGTACTCAGTACTCTAGAAGTGCTGGCAAGGAGGATGGTGGATCCTGTATGCCGACACCAGTAAATGAGGTTGAGGAGATGGGTGCACCTGGCCTCAGGGAGTGAGTGAGCACAGGCTGTGCTGCTGGAGAGGCCCGAGGCAGTGGGTTGGCACAGTCTGGCATGTGGAGTCCCTGCACCCTATGCCCAGGTGGGGACCCGGTGCCAGGGTCTTGGGCTGTGTGGGCCTGTGAGTCCCTCCCAGGGAGGCCACAGCTCTGCCATTCCCCGTAGCCTCTCTGTGCACATGGTCCTACTTCACGCACAGCTAAATGCATGGGCCTCACTTCCTGGCTTCTCTGGAACACCTGTCATGAGCAATTTATATCCAAACAAGCAAGACTCTTCTTCACCTCTCAAGTTAACTGCATTTAGAGGTGAAGCCGTGTGCTGGAATGTGGTGTCTCTTCTTTACTTTCTATCTTGAAATAATTTCCACCTTACAGAAAAGTTGCAAATGTTCATTATTGTTTTTGCCAGATGTGGTGTCTGTTGGCCCCTGGTTTCCTTCCCTGTGGGCAAAGAAGGATGTGCTTCCCCATCTGCAGGAACCCTGGCTTTCTCTTGAGTTCCAGAAAGTCTCCTTGAGCAAAGGAAGTGATCCAACAGTCTCCAGCCTGGCACTTATCTATCCAGAGAAAAGAAGGCACCTGAGAATGGGGTCTCCACCCCTCCTCGAGGCCTAGACCAGGGCTTTTTCTCATGAACAAGTCCTTGTCCACATGACAGCAAGGGATGGACCAATAGAACTCAGGCTGCCTTGACACTGTGACAGCCACGTCTCTCCCTTGCTCAGATATTTCTCACAAGCTCAACTCATGTGTACAGCTGCCAGAGGCTGCCTCCTTTTGGAGGCCCTCCAGGTTCTACAATGTGTTCACAGTTGTGACATCTCCCACCTGTGTTCGTTCCAACTCAGGAAGAACTTCACATGCCTCCCATGTACCCAGGAGCCAAACGGAGACCTGGGTCAACCTTGGTGCTCTGTTTCCTTAGTCCTGGCCCCTCCAGGCCCTCCTCTCCACCCTCTGACCCCCTAAGGTCAGGCCACCATCAGCATCTTTCAGGCTTCCTCCCTCCTGCCTTGTCCTGTCTAAGCCAGTGGTTTTCAGATTACTGATCATGTCCCAGTGATGGTTTTCCTGATCGCTGTCTTGGGCTACAACCACTGCCATTTTTCTGTTGGAATAAAAATAGTAGGATGTAGTAGATCACAGTCCATTGTGTTCGGTAAGTATAAATATTGCTTCACGTGCTTTGGGGCGTGTGTGTGTGTGTGTGTGTGTGTGTGTGTGTTGGGTGGCATTACGACATACACTTCTTGCCAGAGTTGGCCTCTTCTGTCATTGCAATGGCAAGTTGGTCCCGCCACTCTCTCATTGCATCGCACAGCCTTTGTGTGAGACCCATGGCAACCTGATGATGTCATCTGACCTCATGCTCAGCCCTCTGGTCCAGCCGTGGCTTCGCCTCCAGCCATTTGGGCCCCCTACTTCCACTTCCTAGGAGACCTTTTTCCCACCTCTTTCCATGCGAACTTTTACCTACTCTTTAGGACCTACATGAGACTCTGCCTGCCCTGATCTCTTCAAAAATGGATCAGGTGCCTCTGAGGGTGCAAGCCAGCTGCCCCTCCAAAGCTTCTTCTCAGTCAGTGGTCTTCATGGGTGGCTTCAATCAGCAGCTGAAATGGCCATGGTGAGAGTGTTTATTTTACTAAAATAGTCAAACACTGCAAATCAGACACCTTCCCTGCACACCACAGGATGCCCTGAGCATCTTGGACCTCTAGACCCCAACGTGTGGGTGACCATCTGGCCCCTTAACTCTCCAGTCACCTGGAGAGCAGGAGGTGGGCCTCATTCTGTGAGCCCCCCAGCTCTAGCCCAGGACTGGAGAGACTTTGTAGTTTTGAACAACATCCCAGAGTTGATATATCTCAGCTCCATCCAACCCTCCTGGTTAATAAACCACAAGCTTCTTAAGGGCCACACCTCTGAGAGCCATCCTGAGTCTTCTGGTTTTGTGTTAAGCACCAAGCTCTCCCAGGAGCACTGTGAAGCAGGGTCCCAACTGCTGTTCCCAGAGCATCCTTCCAGCCCAGGTCTCCAGAGGTTAGCCTGCTTGGTGTTAGCCAAAGTCTTGCCATAAAGTGAGGATGTTATAGGGAAACCATGTGCCAGAAATGCCGAGGCTGGAGCTAAGGTCGTGGTCACAGCAGGGGAGGCTAAGTTCAAGTTTGGGAATACACAGGCCTCCCTTCCTCCCCAAATGAAGTAGGCATTCATCTTATGCCTGTTTTATGGATAAGGGAACTGAGGCACTGAGAGGCTACATAACTTGCCAAGATGTGATTCAGCCCTTGCTCTTAATCACTACCCTTTTTTTCCTATTTGGTTAACAGCAGGTCTGGGACTGCAGGCTGAGGTCACAGAATGGAAAGGAAACAAACAGGCCAGTAATCCTAGCCACACTCGCCTCTGCATGTGGGCCCATAGTTCCAGCCTGTTCTCACTGACCCTTGAGTTAGAGCTTGTGCTGGGGTGGTGAGAGTTAAGCCAGAGCAGTGCCTGGGGAGGGGTCAGAGGTCCACAGTAATCAGCTGTTGTTTCCATTGTAGTGTTGTTGTTCTAGGAGGATATGGTGCTGAGGAAGGAACAGTAGACTCCGTGGAAGGCAGGAGAAGCAGTGAACAAGGGCTGGGTGGGCAGAGCTTTCCTGAAAAGGGCTCACCTGGCCATGGGTCTCCATGCTATCATGAAAGTGGCCACAGGCACTAGGAAACAAAATCGTGGCCATGAGACTGGGTGGTGGCTGGATTCACCTGTGGGAAGAGATGTTTTGGGGACACCTCCATTTCTCCATCACTGTTGGAGCTATAGGGGCTCAGCTGCTTCCACTGTCACCTCTGACGGCTGGCGGGCAAGGGTGCTGCCCTGATCAGGGCACTGGGGGTCCCCAAAGTAAAAACCAGGAGGTCACTTCTGGAAACAGCTTGGGCCCCACCTGCTCCCAGGCCAGGCCAGCTCCCACGTGCAGAGCATCAAGGGAAGTCAGACCTTGGAAATGGAACCCTAACCAGAGGGCTGCCCTTGCCTTCCTCCCCCCACCCCGTTACCTTCTTTGAGAACTGATAATCGTGGCATAAATGCATCCAACACGACAGACTTTGTTTTGCCTTGTGTATTTGTTTTTCTTTTCTGTCTTCTTGGGTTGGCCTGGGAACATCTTTAACGAGCCTTTCAATAAATGCTCTAGGTTGACACTCCAGTGCACCCAGCCCAGCCCTTCTCAGTATTTACAGGGAAGCCCTCCCAGGCTCAGCTATAATTGGAAGTCAATTACATTAGAAACCCTTAGTATTGTTCTTGGAAGGCCTCCAGGGCTGCAGCTCTTCTGGGAAGAGCCGCTGCCCCGTCTGTAGACCCAGTGCAAACCCATCTCTGCTACCCACCATCCTGAAGCAAAGGCTGGGCTGCCACCATCATGAAGCTGGGGTGGCAGGTAGGGAGTTTGTTCCTAAGATCTGGTTGGGACTTTGTACCTTACCCTCCCCACCTGGCAGGACTGCAGGTGGGGCCTCCCTCTGCCTCCCTCCCTGCCTGTCCCAGCTTGCTCCATTGCTAGAAGGAAAACACCCAGAAGTTCACTGCTGGGGTGGCTGGGTGCTTTAATCTTGCCTCAGTTCATTTAGTGTGTCTCAAAAGTAAATGTGGCACTGAATTGCAAGACAGCAAGCGTGGTAGAAAGAGAGAAGAGGCAGCTTTTGTATCTCTTCAAGAGATTCTGGAAACCTAAGCCTTCCCCAAAGCCTCCCTACCAATGTTATTCACAAGTGAAGACACCTCAAGGTAAGCAGGGACAAGATGCTGGAAAGAGCCAAGCCCCCCAGGGCCCTGCCCCATTCCCCTTACTGACACAGTAGTAGCCAGTGGGCCCCTGTCTCTGGAATCACCCTTGGGACATCCTTCTCAGCCTGTTCTCAGAGTAATCAGATGCTTCTTCCCAAAGTGAAATGTCTTTATTGCCTTTTTTCCTGGTCACAAAGTTCACATCATTCTGACACTAGGAAATGTGTGGAAAGGGAGCATTCCCCATAACCCACCACAGTCCATAGTCATTCCCACCCTATTTCACTCCTGCCAAAAAAAAAATCTTTATTGAAAATTTAGTGAATATCACTCCAGACCTACTTCTGTGTATCACGTCCCATGTCTTTGTATAGTCAGGCTCCCAGGTAAGACTGCTTTCAGTTAGAAACACAGGCCTCCCAGTCTGAAAATGGAAAAGTGAAAAACAATACCTCCTCCTTCAAAGCAGTGCATTAATTTAGCAGTTGGTGAAAGCATCTAAACACCTGGGCTGTAGCCACCCTCTGTCTGTTTAGTGGTTGTGTCGCCCTGGGCATGTCACTACCCTCTCTGGGCTTCAATTGTTTCAGCTATAAAATTAAGTGGTTGGACTCATGCACTGAGTCCTTAATCACTCTGACAACAACTGTTCTTAACAGAGACAAGAAGAGTCTGACTGTGGGGCAGGGAGAGAGGGCAGAGGGCTTGGGGGAGAAGCTATCCTGCCACCATCTCCAGGACTGCTCTGGAGCCAGAAGGTCAGGACCAGCTCTGAGTACCCCTTGACACACTGTGTAAAGCCAGGCTTCCTCAGACTCTGTGAGCAGGTCAACCATCCGCCATTGCCCTGGCTTCCATAATTGGCTCTCAGTGCACTCTGGACCTTTCGTCCTTGGTCGGGGGTGGGGGGGTGGTGATACTGGGAGGGCCATGGATGGAGTCAGTCCAAGTGGCCTGGGGCTCAGCTTAAAACCTGCCTTTTCGGGGCGCCTGGGTGGCGCAGTCGGTTAAGCGTCCGACTTCAGCCAGGTCACGATCTCGCGGTCCGTGGGTTCGAGCCCCGCGTCGGGCTCTGGGCTGATGGCTCAGAGCCTGGAGCCTGTTTCCGATTCTGTGTGTCTCTCTCTCAGCCCCTCCCCCATTCAGGCTCTGTCTCTCTCTGTCCCAAAAATAAATAAATAAATTTAAAAAAAAAAAGCATAAAAAAAAACCTGCCTTTTCTTTTAGGGTGCATTCATTTCCTGCCTCGCTTGCAGGGAGGCCCCTCACACCCAGTGGGACATGGTGAAGGCAGCCAGACTGAGGGTGGGGGCTGGGCTGTGGGCAGCCAGTGCTGGGGCAGCTCAGGCCCTGCAGGCACCGGGGTGCCATGAAGTGTGTCTTTCAGGCAAGGCCCCAGGAGAAGATGGCCCACGCGGGAGACTGCAAGCAGATGCCCTGGCTCCCTGTCCTGGTGGTAAGTGCACCCTCACCCTGCGGAGCACCTGCAGTGTGGCCTGGGAGGAGGTTCAGTGGGAGCTCCTTCACCTTCCACACTGCTGTAGGCCAGTCCCTTGGCCTCTTACACCTCAGTTTCCACAGCTGTGCAGTGGGATTAATGCTAACGGCACCTGCTTCACCAGGCTCTTTTGAGAGTGCAAAGCACTGAGCAGCACCCGGTCCAAATCAGACTTCTCCTCAGTAGCTTCCTTTCTAGGAGTCTTTAAATGCTTCCTTGTGTTGCAGTCTATGTAACCCAGTGCCTATGTGGTGAGCACCATGCCTGTGGTCCTATAGCTGAGAAAGATCCAGGCCCCCATCGTGGGACTCCCCAAAGAGGAGAGGCTGCATGTGACTGAAACCTGCCCTTCTAGAGGCTCCAGGAAGAGGGCTGCCTCATCCATAACCTTAGAGAGGCTGGAAGCAAGATTTCATGGGTGAAGAGAGTTTGGAGCAGGCCTCAAAGATGGGATGGAGTTTTGATGGAGGGGTAAAGGAGATGCAGGAGTGAGACCAGCTGGTGGGAAGCGGGTTGGCCTGCCCAGTTTATTAGTTGCAGTTTCTAGGATTTGGTACCACATGAGTAGTAGCAGGCCCCCACACCCAGACTCCTTCCTCTGCAACACATGCATGGGGTGCTCACACCTGAGTGTGTCTCCAAGGAGGCACAGAGGCCAAAAGGACCCCCTTTCTTGTGGCAGGTGTCACTGCTGTGTTCAGCCAGAGCAGAATACTCCAACTGCGGAGAGAATGAGTACTACAACCAGACCACAGGACTGTGCCACGAGTGTCCCCAGTGTGGCCCGGGAGAGGAGCCCTACCTGGTAAGGCTGTGCCTGGGCCTGGCACTATCACATGAGTGTTGCCCTCATCTGTATCACTCTACTTGTGGTTCCTAAGCTAAATCAGGCTAGTCATCTATAGTCCTCAGATGTCACAATTAAAGGGTTGAAGCAGCAGTGAGCACAGAAACGGTGTCTCCCTGGCAAGGGAGATGGCCGAGCACTTGTTACAGATTTCTGAGGACCTGTTTTTAGTTTTTTAGAGGATGATTACTTTCCTACTCTTCTTTGATCAAATAGGTTTCAAGCCATCTGGATTGGAGGATGACTGATGTCCTCCAGGAATGGCATACTGATTCCTGAGTGTTGCAGTGCCCCTCTTCTTTGGGAAAGCCTCATTATGTGCTGAGCAAAACACCCACAGTGTCAGCATTCACAGTTCTTGTACAGAGCTGAGGACATCAGATGCCACAGGCTGCATCACTGGCAGGTTATCCCTTTAGCTGGCTGCCTTTATTCAGAAACCCTTGGGAGAGGGGCAGTGTCTAAAGCCTAGAAGCACTGGGGAAAGAAGCTCAGAGTTGGAGATGCAGGGGGGTTGCGGTTAAGGCAGATCAGGAAGCCAAAACCTAGCAAGAGAAGCTTCTGGAAACAGCTAGTGTGCCCATTGTGTGCAGTGTGCCCAGTTCACCCACTGTGCCTGGTGTGCTGGTGCCCCCAAGGACTGAAGGCCCAGTCATGGTGGGTGTGGCTGCTGTACTCA
The DNA here is from genome assembly GCF_018350175.1 of Felis catus. Taxonomy (NCBI): domain Eukaryota; kingdom Metazoa; phylum Chordata; class Mammalia; order Carnivora; family Felidae; genus Felis; species Felis catus. Next base: position 51,745,718 of record NC_058370.1, read on the forward strand.
CCTGTATCCTCTGTCCGGTTTCTTGGCCAGTCCTGTGGTTATGGCACCAAAGATGAGGACTATGGCTGCGTCCCCTGCCCAGCGGAGAAGTTTTCCAAAGGAGGCTACCAGATATGCAGGCGTCACAAAGACTGTGAGGGCTTCTTCCGGGCCACCGTGCTGACACCAGGGGACATGGAGAATGATGCTGAGTGCGGACCGTGTCTTCCTGGGTAAGCATGGCCGCTACCAGACCACACCCCAGGACACTTTGTGCAGAAAGCCCTGAATGTGAGCACCTCAGGCTGCAGCGTAGCATCACTCCTGCATTTGCCCATTCGATAAGGAGCAGCTCAGCAGGGAGGAGGGCATGTGTCTGGAGTCAGGAAGCACAGGGTCTAGGATGGTGAGTCCCACATCTTTCAGAGGATGGGCAGCCCACCCAGGCTCAGCTTCCAGATCTCTTAAGCGGATGTTCATCATAATAATATCTTCTGATGACCCAAAACAAACAAACTTGTTGAATACTTACTATAAGATAACACATGTGGAATGCTTTGGAGAAAAGAAAACTAAAATTCTGATTAAATTTAGTGTTTTTGGTATTCTGGAAAAATCTGAGGGTACATATTCCTACTAAGGAATATGTGAGTCATTTGGTGCCTATAATTCCACCACAATTCTGTTATTTATCAAAAGTTATCCCATAAAAGCAAAGTGAAAATGCAGTTAGTATGAAAGACAGAAAGATAAAATCTTCCTTCTTACAGGCAGGACACATTAGCAAGTTCTGCCTAGGAGAGCAAAGTGCAATCTTGACACTCAGATCTACCAAGCCATGGCTGTTGCTGCTGCCTCCCTCTAGTGGCCACATAGCACAATGCTTGCAAGGGTTACAGATAAAACTGAAAGCAGTGACAAAGGCGGCGTGGTAGTAGAGGTGGTACAGGTGGTAGAGGTGGTGTGGTGGTAGTGATGATGGAGGTGGTGATGGTGATGGAGACAGTGGCAGTGATGATAGAGGTGGTGGGGATGATGGAGACAGTGGCGATGGTGGAGGTGGTGATGATGGAGGGAGTGGGGTTGATGATGAGGATGGCGGTGATAGAGGTGGTGGTGATGGAGGTTATGGTAGTAATGATGGTAGTAGTGATGATAATGATGGTGGTCATGGTAATAGTGGCATTTTGAATAGCACACTATACTTTGCAACCCATTAGTGCACATTATCTTTCTAGATCTCTGTCTTGGATTAAGAGGAGAAAGAAAACAAGGAGGATATATCCAAACAAGAACACCAGGCATTAGTCTGTAAGAAGAAGGAAGTATAAGAAAGGCATAAAGACCCACCAACTTCAGAATAGATTGAAAGTGAATAACTCTTTAAAGTGAGGAGATCTTTTAAAATTACAGAAATTGACCTTAGTTCAAATTTGTGACTGAGAAGCATTGATTCCCGTGGCTTCCACCACCATCTTTCTACTGGGGACCATCCCCCAGCCCTAGTCTCTCCCATTTTCTGTCTTCAGTTCAGACCTACCTCCAGAGCTACAGACCTTCATTTCCAAATATCTGCTTGACAACTCTATGTCAGTGTCCCTGACACAGAGTATGATTCAAACATATTGGTCAAATTAATAAAGAAAACATGGAATCTTATTACAGAACCTTGTTTTTCAATATGCAAAAAATCAGGTAATACACAGGGAAGATATTAGACTATTCTCTTAAAAAATGTGATAAAAATAAAAGTTATAGGTGACAGTCTTTAATTTAATTGTTGAGGCTGTTGTGTTGTGGGGGCTCCACCAAAAGGAACATGTTAGGAGAAGCAGAATCAATGCATTCCCACCCAATGGTACAAGCATCCATTGAAGGACTGCTCTGCACAGATGCCATGCTTGAATGAGACAAATTCAGTATGCTCTTCACATTAGGTGACTAGAACTAGTCTCTGAAAATATATATGCTTCCTGGAACTTCATCTTCACTGGTTTTTATTGGTGCAGATACATAATTCATGAAAGATACACAGAGTTTCACGGATTAACTCTAAGTGTGCCAAGGAAAAGTGTACACACCTTGCCATGCTCACGTTGGAAAGTAAATAACCCTCTTTGCAAAATTTCAACTTATTCTCACAGTCTCTCAGGGTGAGAATCTGACTTTGCATTCATGACCTAGCATAACCGCTTCTGCATTTGTTTTAGTAAACCTGTGAAGTCAGAGCCTACTAGGTAGGCACTAGTGAGGCAAAGAGGAAAGACACTTTTCTGTGAAGGAGACAAGAAAATCAGTAACCACAGCATAGTATGGTAGGTGTACACGGTGTTCTAGAAGTCCGGGAAGGACCCTTCACTTCATGGTTGGGGTGGTGGGTCGGAAGGGGTCTCAGAAGACTTCTCAGGGTGACATTGGGAAGGTGGGAGTTAGTCAGGCTAAGAATTAGGACAGAGCTCTCCAAGATGCTCAGGGCAAAGCTCAAAGGGGCAAGCAACCTGGTGGGATGTGGAGCTGAGGGTCCCTGTGGCTGCAGAGGAGGCATGCCCAGGGGTTGTGGAGAAACCAGAGAGGGGGGCAGGGGCCAGAGGGAAAATGGCTCTGGAGAACGATGTTGAAGACACTGGTCGTTAGCTCAGTGTGGAAGCAGACCACCATGCAGACTTCTAAGCTGGTATAGGACACAATTGGACTGTACCTTGGAAGATCCTTTTGGCAGCAGTGAGGAAAATGTGCTGTGTAGGGAAGACACAGGAGCCCAGGGGCGTTGTGAGAACTGGGGCAAAGTGGGAGCCTTAGGAATTGGAGGGAGAGGAAACATGAGAGCTCACTGGAAGACAGCATTGACTGGAGTTGCAGACCAAGGGCGTGGGGGGTGGGAGAAGTATATTTTGAAAAGGAATCTCAGATGTCTTCCTTGGCCAGCTGTGTGGACAGTGAGACCCACTTGCTAAGAGGTGGGATACTGGAGGAGGAGGAATTTTGGAGGGAAGGTGAAGGGAGGGTGGAAGAGGCGTGTGTGTGATTTGAGGTGGCTGTAACATCCAGACCAAGCTATCTGACACAGAGATGGATAAACAGGTATGAAGTTCAAGTCAGATCTGCAAGTCATCTCTGCACTAATGGTGTTGTCCAGACAGGCTGTTCCAGTGAAACAGAAGGGGAGCATGGGTAGATGCAGAATGGAGCCTCACTCACAGCATTGCTGGCTTTGTCCTAGCAGTGGCTCAGACCATACATGCATCCCACAGTGGTCTCTGAGATTCAGCCATGGCATAATTACAGATGATCTAGAAGGGGCAATGATAATGCACATTGAGCAGCCTGTTTCATTCTTATTTTAGGCTACAAAGACTTTCTAGCCAGAAAGCACAAGCCCGGGAACCAATGCAGTAAATAACTTTGTCCTGTAAGCAGGTGCCATCTTGGTCCCAATATATTTACCAGAAAGAAGATTACCAGTGGAATAGTTGTGAGTGCCCTGCTTCTAGAAGGCTTCAAAAGATAAGAATGACCATCTGTAGATTAATGGGGAAGCCAGCATCTGTACTCTTAAAAGGGTCTTCCGAGCTCTGAAGTCTTGAGTAACTCGCTCCCTGCTCCATAGGAACAGTGACCTCCTTCTTCCACACCTTGACTGAATCACCCAGGGCACTCATTGAGTGGATGAAGGCCACTGTGCCGGAGATACGTCTCGACTTTCATCTCACTGCATCCTTCACAGATATGAAGATGTAGTTGGTTTCCAGTTTGGCCCTGTAGTGTGACAGACCATTCAAATAAGTCACTCCCAACCCCAAGGCCACTGTAGCAGAAGGCCCCTACTTTATCTCTGGTCCCCCAGCCTCCTCAGAGGGGCTCTATAGAGTACTGTGCTTGTCAGGGGAAGGCTCCAGGGCCTCAGGACCTCCCGTCTCCTGTTACCCACCATAGGCCCAGAGAACAAATGAGGCTCTCATGCTCTGTGTCACAGGGGAGGGTTACCAGGAGTCTGGGTAAGCTGGCGCTGTTCACTCAGTGAAAGGCTGTTTTCATGGAGTCCATGTGGCTGCCAGGCCACAATGCAGGCCGCCACGGATTTGTCTTCCTAACACCATAGGCTCCCTTGGCCCTGCCCCCCTTGTGGTTTGGCAGGCACACTCCCCTTATTCTTTGCCCTCTCTGCTGTGCGTCAGTATGCGGCTGAGATGCTGGCAGAACAATGAGCATACATGGCTTTCCTGTTGAGAAATGCTGTGTGGGAGGACAGGGAACAAATCAGGAGAAGAGGAAGACATGGAGGTTTTATTTCATAGCCCACCCCTACCCCCTGCCAGAGCAGCGTCTTATCCATGGCTGGCAGTGGCCCATCTTACCTTCTGTTGGCCGGTTTCCAGTCCACGTCCACTCCCTTCAAATAAGGCATTCTAGGGTTGTTGGAGGGCCAGGTGAAGGACACGGTTCTACGTGCCTCATTGTGTGGGAAGACAACATCCAATGGCTCCATCACATCCATTACAAGCTTAGGAGCCCTGAGGAAAGGAAATCTTTGGGGGAAATCTATATATCTGTTGACATGGAATAAGTCAACCCCTTCATAGAAGATTCTAGAGGCCCCATTTAAACTGCGTTTTATCTTTCTCCTTACCTTAATCAACCCTTGAGGAAAAAAACAAAAAACAAAAAAGAACTAAGAAAAGTCAAAACATAGATCAAAGTGTAGGAAATCAGGCCTCTACAGAAAGACAGAGGGGCCCAATACTCTGTGGCAGGGACACAGACCCCTGAATGAACACCCAGCTTCAGGCTGATGGGAATCTGTCAGATAGAAGCAGCCCAGCAATGATTCTCCATTCCTGTGTAGCCAGACTGAGAGGTTTGGGTGTAAGCTGCAGCACGAGTTGCTGAGGTTAGCCCTGAAGAGGAAACCCTCACACCTGACAATGTTCTGGGCAGTGGTACATGCCTGGAAATGTGAGAGGCAGTTCACATGCCGACTCAGGCTGGGAAGTTCCTCTGGAACCAATTTATTTTTTTCAATGTATTGCCTTTCAGTATTTTGTTTTTTGGCTACGTTATTTAATATGTCACACAGCTTGGTCCAGACACAGCATCAGGACAGGAGGCCCTGCTGCAGCCCTGCCGAGCCCCCATGGGAGTCAGACAGACCCCTCCCCCCCCCCCCCCCCCCCCCCCCGCTTGGGATGAAAGCGAGAAGGAACTGTGTGCGAGGAAGGGCAGCAGACCCGCCCCCAAGTGTGCACAGAGCATGGCGGCCCCGCAGACCCATCAGGGAGCCATGTTCTAAGCCCAGGCATTCTCCACCCGCTGGGCAGCTGCGGCTCTTCATCTCAGACAGAGCTCAGAGCTCAGGTGTCAAACAGGGTAGGTTTAGCTGTGCTGCTTCTTTTTTAAAAGGGAGGAAGAAAGATGCACAGAATGCCCTCAGGGTCCTCGTCAGGCTGTGAACTTTGAACTTCTGTGGAGGAGAACTTAGTGTTGTTCATCTGATTTTTCCAACCAATGTTGGCCTAGAACCATGCCTCCTCAGTGCCCTGCACAGATAGTAGGAATATAGCTATGAGCAAGACTAGCCCTGAGGGACTCCCAGGCCAGGCACGCCAACAGTCCTGATCCAGCAGAAGAATGTGCCCGAAGGGGAGGTGAGGACTAACTCAGAGCCCCAAGTGCCAACAGTGGGTCTGGATGTTAGAAATCAGGGGGCTGGCCTGAAGCCTGTCACCCTCATGAGGCCACACACAGACACGTGCCTCCTCTTGGGAGCAGATGCTCCATAGGCCCCACTGTCACTTCCTGCATCCCAGGCACAGATGCCTTATGGAGAGTGGCAGAATATTTGTTTGAGAGAGGCTTTTTCCAGAAGGCTTAACTGTAAAACTGGCTGTTGTGGCTTCTCTGAGGGCTGTTTTAAGATTGACTAATTAATGTTTATGAGATACACAGGGATCTGAGGATAAAAGGCCCTGAGGAAGGGCAGGCAATTATGATCATAATGTTATTGGTAATGGTCCAGCTCATGGCGACTGTAGTCCAAAGACAACCCCAGCACCCCTGCCATGCTGCCACCTACCCTGCCATCAGTGGGGCCTGGGTGTGCACGGCTAATAAGAAAGAGATTAAAAACCAACCATGGAAAAAGCCAATAGTGAAGAGGGATTTTTCATCTCTTGAAATCATAAGGAAAAATGTTGGCACCAGCTCACATTACTTAATCGACCTCTCATGATGTGATAAATGGTTTCATGATCACCGCTGAATGTGTGTTTATGAAAAGCAGGCACATGCCAAGAGAGGTGCCAAAGTCTGCATATGGAAAGGAGCCAGAGCTGTGAGCACTGGAAGTGAGGATCGCCAGGTCCAAGGGGTCCTGACTCAGGGTACAGAGCTCTGCAGGCTAGCGTGGTCATCAGGGCTGGCACACTGACACTGGGAGGCTCAAAATACGTGGCATCAATGGGGGTAAACGACTTCACAGTCTTATTGTGAATGATTTCTCTGTTTCATTCAGTACATGCCACCCCAGTGTGAACACTTGAGCTTATGCAGCGTCTGAGTCAGGTGCTTCCTGAGGTAGAAACAAAGGAATTTCAGTTATGACCTGGTTGTATGTCAGGCCAACCCTAAGGCCTTCTGCATTGACCTCTCTAGACATTGCTACTTTCTGTCCACTGCAGCCAGCTCCGTTCAATCTTAGCAGGCATGCAGAAGGTCTGTGAGATGCCAGTATCATAGGGGCTTATAGACATATCTGCCAGTAATCCTGCCAGGCTAGAGGTTCTGAGACAGGCTTTTGCTGAGCGGGGGAAGCTCCTCCTCCAGGGGGATCTGGCTCCCTGGCTGGAACTCCCAGAGAGCTAATCAGGGTCTACATGTGGTAGGCACACAGATACTTTGGTCGATGATGTGGATGAAGATGATGAGGACACACACACACACACACAACAAATTCATCAGTGAAAACAATCAAAAAGGAAAGGAGATTTAAAGGCCCAAAGTGGCCTATTATTAGAAAAACTATTTTTCCATTTCAAGACATGCTGAAAACTCCCAGAGAAACTCAGTGGTCAAAATGGGCTGCTATTTCTGAGGGTTCCTGATTCCCATGGCATGTGTCTCATCCCTGACTTTGGTTACACTTTGATCATGCTTGGATCATGCCTGAATCACGGGCATGCCAAGTGATCAGTACTTGCTTGTGGTGACACCTGGCTCACCTGTCTGTTTTGTCTTGTCTCGCCCTCCCTGTAGCTACTACATGTTGGAAAATAGACCCAGGAACATCTACGGCATGGTCTGCTACTCCTGCCTCCTGGCACCCCCTAACACCAAGGAATGTGAGTGCCCTTGTCCTTCCATTGGAACACTGCTGCTTCAGCACTGGTATCTCTTGTTATGCGGTGTTGTAAAAATAAGCCAGTCCCAGCACCCAGGCAGATGAATACAGTGAAGGCATAAACAAAAATGCTCCCATGGCCTGGCCAGTCAGGCAGCAGGTCCCTGAAGGGAAGTCTGCTATAGCTGAACCATGAGTCAGTCACCTGACACCTTGAACAAGTTTTGTCATCTGTGACATGGGGCTTTAAAATCTGAACCCTCCATCTCATGCAATTATTGGAGAGACCAATGAGATCACAGTTGCCAAGGAATTTTTGCAAAGTCCTGCAAAGTACTAGACAGTTTTAAGTTCTTGTATATACATTTCAAACCAGATGAGACCAAGGGAAAGATGAGGAGTAGTCACAGTGAATGAACTGGACTCCACAAAGCCCATGTAATCAGTGAGGCTCGCAGATTCAGAGTCCCACCTTAAGCTGTCTCTTTCCCCTTCTCATTCTGGTTGATTCTCACTGCATGTATCTGTGAGGAAGGGCCAGGGACCTCTGCTCCAGAGAATGTAGCATGTGGCCCCTTGGATCTATGGTCTGGAGAGACGCCATGGAAGAGAGTGGGTGGACAGCTGTCCCTGGGCTGCAGGAGCCCTTCCTTGCTCTCCCCCAGGCCCACTCCTACCACAGGGCAGAAGAGAGGCTGTGCGGGGACCCTGCCTCTCCCCCACTCCATGTTCTCACAATATTCCTGCCCAGGGGAGTAGAACAAGGGCCTGCCCTTAAGAGCAGTGGGAGGGAGGGAAGGAGAGAAGCAAACAAGGAGCACCACTCCACACCGCGCCCCCCGCCCGCACCTTATGGTTCAGGGGGAGGAGATGCCCAAGTGGGCAGGTGGGCATGTGGCAGGTTGCCCCTGGGGGGCCACCCCTCTTTCCTAGATAACTTCAGTAGATGCACTAGCAGTAATGGATTTGCATATCTTTAAAGCTAAGCTTTGTACCCAGCCACATGCTCATTAATTCACAAATTAGGCGAGGGCCAAGGGCTCCAGGCTTCCAGCAGTTCCCGTGGTGAAGTCTGCTCGGCCGTGCCACTGCCTCCTGCTAGAGGATCCCAACTAATTCAATACCAGATAGTTCTGGGATGGAGTTCTCACTGGGAAGATGTGAGGCACTCCCCTACCTATGCAGAAAAGTCTCTTTGCCTGAAGAACCTGGAAAACAAGCTCACACACATGAGGTTTGTTCTTGCCCAGGCCTTCCATAACCAGCTAGATGGCTGGAAGAGCTCTGAGGCAGGGGAGGGGTGCCTCCCTCCTCTTGCCATCCAACAATGGGGTCCATCACACGGGGAGAGAAAGCAGAGCCCCTGAGCCCTCGACACTTTGAAAATAAGTGCATCCTTTCCCCAGCCCCCAGCCCTGAATTGCTTAACTGAAAACCAGCTTCCAGTAAGGCCTTGTAGTGGGTTCATAGCATCCAGCCCTAAAACAGGCCAGCAAAGACACTGAAGCCAAGAGTCAAGGGGCAAGCCTCCAGACCTCTGTCTGCCAATCTGGAAAATGGGGAGAGGTAACCAGCTAGGTTGTGGGGTGTCATGGTGAATGGAGCCCTGTCTGGGTCAGGGTTTCAAGTGTGCATGTGAGAGTTTCTCTCTTCAGCTGTGGGGTCTGCACCTCCCCCCTGCACCAAGCTTAAGTCCCGAGATCTTTCAAACCAAGCCTCCTGCTCAGGAGCAGCCAATAGAATCAGAAAAGCTGGTTGTGACCACAGCCTCCATGAAGACCCTGGGACTCAAATCCATAGGGCTGCCTTCAACAGCTCCACCCCAGGAGAGCCAGGAGAGTCAGTGAAGCCTCATTCATCAGTATCCTGACATCACTGGCTGGCTGTCCCAGTCCCATCAGGTGCTGCCTTTCCTGAGCCTACAGTCAGTGGTCAAGAACTCCTTTGCCTCCAAGCTGAGACGCTCCCTCTAGTTTTGATGTGATTTACCTGGGCACTTGCTGCATGAAACTACCCAGAGTCAGTGAGTAGCAGAGTGTGCAAACCTGTGGTCAGAGACCCTGGCATGGACCCTGGGCAAAGCATATAATGCAGACCTGGAGCTGGCCAGAGGTGACAGGAGCCCCCTGAAAGACACCCATGCAGGAGTCTGGAAGACACCATACCAGAGAAGGCCAGCCAGGAGCTGTCACATCTCCCCCCACCCTCTAGGGCATTCCCCCTCTCTCTGTACAGCAGTTCCTCTTCCATCTTACAGAAGCATCTTCCCTACACAGCTCTATGAAATGTAGGGTGAAGGGGCCATTGTTTGCGATCATCTTGCCTTTGGGCCAGTTGTTCTCTCTCATGAGAACAGAAATTAGTGGACGTTACTGTGGAGCCTGGTATTCAGGGACTGTGAAAAACCCTGCAAGCCAGGAACCACCCTCCATCTGTTTTCTCTCCTGTATAATTGAGAAACTAATATCCTCTCAGTACGCCAATAGGGCTGACCTACGTGCACAAAATACTTGCAGCATTGAAAGCACAAAGCAAGTGCAAATGAGGACTCCTCTCTAAACCAACTAGAGTGCAACAGGGAGGCCCCTGGATGCTCAGAGCACCCCCAGAGGAGCCTCCCCTCTTCCCCTGCTTGTGACCTGCCCATAGGAAAGTGTGCAGCTTCCTTCCAGATGCAGCAATGACCGCAGTCACTTCCAATCCCATCCCTATCTGGTCACTGGCAAATCAGCACCAGATGGAAAAAAGAGAAGAAGCCCAAGTCAAAGAGCACTATTCACTTGGTGAACCAGCACTGTCTGTTTTTATTTCCCGCACATTCTGAAGAACTCATGCCTGAGGGCTGCCTCATAAAGGAATCTGTGGTGTGATAACACAGAGGTGGCCTGGTGCCATAGCCAGGAAGATTTGGGTTTCATTATGAGTTTCCCCTCTTAGGAAAGTTACTTAACTTCATGCCTTAGTTTCCTCATCCTTAAAATGTGGATATCTGTGTCATAAGATGTGGTGAGGGATGGTGCATCAACTGTGGATGATGAGTCCACCCAGTACCACACAGGGTGCTTAGGGAGCAGATGGCAGAGTTCCACAGCCCAATGGGTGAGTGTGGCCCCACCCCAGGTAGCCCACACTGACTTTCTGTCCCCCACCTTCCCCAGTGGGACCAGACCAACAGGAGCCCACCCTCACAGAATGCTGGAGGGACCAATGAGGCAGGTCCGGGGCTGGGTCCTCACTTGTCCCAATGTCTTCATTTTTATTATCCCTCCTCCGTGACGACAAGCCCTGCATCAGGTCCAGGATAGACTCAACCAGAGTCTGTTTTGGAGAATTCTGCTTAGGAAAGCTGTGGCAAGTTTCATTCAGATACCATCATGCAATGCCCACTAAATGTGGAGCTGTGGCACTCCCAAATGCCAGTGGCCAGCTGTTTCTAACACAGTGTCTCTCAAACTGGAATGTGTACATCCATCACAGAGTCCTGCTAAGAAAGAGATCCCGACAAGGCAGGTCTGGGGTGGGTTCCTAGACTGCATTTCCAGGGAGATCCTGGAGACACCTCCTGCCAAGTTTCCAGCAGCTTTGCCCATTGTTCCAGGCTCCGCCACTGGGGGGCAGTGGGCCAACACAGCATCCTGGGGGCACCTGCACCGACAGCTCTAAGAATCAAACAAACCACTCCTGAAAATCCAACCTGTTTGCCCTATGCAGAGAAGACCAGCAGTCTGTAACACATACGGCATATTTATAAACTGTGTGGATTAACAAACCTCAAAGGCCCCATAAGTCCTGTCATCACATTGAATAGAGGTATTATTGCATTGAGCCACAGGCTTACAGTTCTCAAAATCCTCTTGAGGAAAATGGGCCTACACCGTGTAGAACCCCCACCTCCCCTACCTACTGTCCAAGTTAGTCTGCCCGGAACACACCAGTGAGCTAAGCAGAGCCAGGACCCACTTGCTTTCATTTTAATATAGACCTTGTGTGAAGATGTCTGCCGATTTTCTGGGCCTACGGTTTTCATCTACTTCTCTGATTCTGTGTGTAAAGGGCTTATCTCTGCTTATTCAAAGCTAGGCTCCAGTGGGAGCATTATGCTGTGTAAGATGGACCAGTAGTTGGCCACCCAACAGAAACTACTGAGAAATATGTTCACCTAACAATCCATTCTGAGGAGGCCAAGTGGACCCAAAACGTGCCATGTGTTGGAGTGGAGGGAAACCTCCCGGACACCAAATACTTGTGTCAGTACTGAGTTAACCCTCATTAGACCAAAGGGGAATCTGGAATAGGGAAATTGCCATGCAGTGGCCTGGTGGCCTGGTGGCCTGCTGTACTCAGGGCACCTACCCACAGAGATAGACCTCTAATCATGCAGCCTTCCTGCCTACCCTCCCTCTCTCCCTGGGATGTGCTCAGAACAGAACATTTTTCTAGTAGGCTCAGGGATCATTGAACAGCCAGAGAACACCCCACCCAGCACCTGCAGGCCAGGGCCATTCATTTGACACTGGCTAGAGCTCAATTGGGGGAACGTCTAGTGAACCAGGGTGGAGGCAGGGCCCACCTTGCCACCTGACCGACTTCAGGAACTGTCCATTGGGTGTAGTGAGATGTGTTTTACTGACATGCAGTAGCCTGGACACCTTGTTTGCTGATGGAGCTGTGTGAGCAGTCCTGCCAGTCGGGTGCAAAGGCATCTCACAAGTCTGGGCTGTTCTCATTGTTCCTCCCTGGACCACAGGCCTGGGCACATTTGTGCCTCTAACCCCAGACTCTGTCACCCAGCCTTGGCCGGCAAGCCCTGGCAGAAAGGGACAAGAAGAGACAAAGATGACAAATCCACAAACAGAGCCCATGGGTATTTTTTTTTCCTGATGAATAGCTTAAACTCCTTTCAGCCCCTTACCAAACAGATAGATTAGCTTTATTTTCAGTGTCCTGTTTGCTTTCAAAAAAGAAATTGGGTTCTGCTTAAAGCCATGCCCCATGTTGCTTTTCCTACTTGACTGGATGCAGTTGAAGGCCCCTTACCATGATGAAGGGGAGCTGCATGGCCTGTGAGGTGCACACAGCAGAGCCTCCAGCCCCAGGGTTTGCCGTGTGCACATAGCCCTCACAGGGAGACGGAGAGGGGGTGCACCTTCCCACCAGCACTTACTGAGAGGCCACTGGTTCTGAGGCCAGGTGAAAAGGCTAAAAAGTTTGTGGATGGTGAGGGAGGAAGGTGCGGGCCACCTCCATTCTGAGCGGGTCAGCTCTGCAGTCTGCACTACACAAGGGTAGCCCATGGTGGTGCGCAGAGCTGGGCACCACAGATGGGCCTGCTGCCTTGGTGCCCCGTGCACCCCTCAGCATGCCCCCCTTCTTGTAATGGCAGAGCTAAGAAGTGATCCCCATAACCAGCAGTTGAGAAAGAGGAGAGAAGCCGGAGCCACAGAACTCAGAGTGCCCTGTGCAGGGGAGGGGACTGCTCCATCCATTGTGTGGTGGTCCTGGCACAGCCACATCCATGTCTGGGGCAGCACAGCAGGTGACAGAGACCAGGTGAAAGGGCAAAGACCAGGAGCACCAGATAAGTTAGACCCCTGGGCTCCAGAAGTGATGGATCCCCAGACAGGAGACACCTCTGGTGCTGAGAGGTCTGATTTAGCAAGACTGCTCTGGCCTGGGCTGGAAGGGTGGCAGGGTGGTCCCAGCGCGCCCCAAGGTGACTTTGCTGACAAGCCTTCTTGGGCTCCCAGGCTGGCCCCTGTGCAGGGGCTGCTGGGGTTATGTGTGCCTCACACCCCTCAGTGCTTCCTTACAGTAGGTGTGTGGTTTAAAGAGCCCACCTCTTGACTCCTCCACCTGCAGATGACATTTCTCATCCAGCAACAACAGTTACATTCCTGGCAAACCCAAGTGACAGGCCAGCCCTGAGACCCATGGCACCCAATAGAAGTACAGTGACCCCGGGAGCCAATCTTCAGTCTGTCCCCATTGTATTTGCAGTTTTCTCTTTTGTTCTGGCCCTGCTCTCCTGTGACCTTGTCTACTTACTGGACACAGATGTGTGGATAATTCAACAGGACTTTCCTCACCCAGTTGGCTGTGGTGCCCATCTCCCAAGTTGACCCAAGCTGTGTGCACGGGTAGTTTTGGAAATACCACTTACAGAGTGTGGTTTCTCCTGAATGACTTCTCTTAAAGAAACTGTGTTACAGATGGCTCTCATGAAAGCCTTGAGGCTGGCTGACCAGGGTCCCAGGGAAGGTGTCACTCCTTGCTGGGCCAGCTGGGGGACCGAGTGTGTGACTTTTGGAGAGGCCAGCTCACCTGCCCTTACTTGGGATCGTGCAAGGACACTTCACAAATTACTCCAGAACTGGCAGAGACAAAAATGAGACAGAGGAAGCATATTTGAAACATGATCATTTTCGTTAATGGCAAAACTCAAGTCCAGCCTACAGGAAGATTGGCTATCAGGATGTTGTGTTTTCTGTGGCAGAACATTTTTGCTTTGTTTTAACCAATTTCTCAGTGATGCAATTGGTCACAAAACCAGCTTGCATTTCATCCCTGCTAAGTGATAGAAGGAATAGAGAAGGGAAGTTTTAGGAGTCACAGTTTTGAAAGAAGGCAAAGTTCATCTCTATTCTTAAACTGCTTGAGCACAAGTATTTTTAAAAATGAATCCTAGGAGGGGCACCTCGGTGGCTCAGTCGGCTGAGCATCTGAATTCAGCTGAGGTCATGATCTCGCGGTCCGTGAGTTTGATCCCCAGGTCGGGCTCTGTGCTGACAGCTCAGAGCCTGGAGCCTGTTTCAGATTCTGTGTCTCCCTCTCTCTCTGCCCCTCTGCTGCTCATGCTGACTCTCTCAAAAATAAATAAACATTAAAAAAATGAATCCTAGGAAAATCCTAAAGGAAAACACACCTAATTTTCAACTTCAGCTAGCAATTCTTTTACTTCTTTCTTGTGTTCCCATTTTTTTCCTGATTTTTAATAATGGAACATATTACTTTTATAACTAGAAAAAGTATTAAAAAGACATTTCTGTTTTGTGTAATTGAAGAAATTTCTCAATTATTACTTTCCTCCAGTAATACTTGTATGTATATGTACTTTTCTCATCTTTATAGATTGCATATATTTTACCTCTGTTCATAGAAATATTGAGTTGGTGAGGCACCACTTTTTAGTCTTAGCAGATTTACCTACGTGTCTTCTCTTGAAGATTAACCCTTGGGAGGTCAGAACACTCTTTGGGGATTATGAAACATTCTAGGAGATTAAAATGTTTCCCTGTCCCGTGCCCCTTGCTGCAGTCCCTGCATAATCTAGAATACTAGATCTCCGGGCTCTGCGACTACACCTTGCGTTCCATCCTTGGAGGTGGGGCTTGTCCAGGTCATCCCGAGGAATACACGGTGACTGGGTTCTCATTGCAGGTACAGGAGCCAGCTCCGGAGTCTCTGCCAACTTCCCCAGCACCTCTGGCAGCAGCACCCTCTCTCCTTTCCAGCACGCCCACAAAGGTAAGGATTGCACTTCTGCAGCTAGCCAGCTGGAAATGAGGGGCTTGGATAAGAGCAAAAGGGAGACTGGAAGCAGCTATGAGGAATAGCAGTAGGGCTCCTCAGTGCCCCCAGTAGCAGGAAGGTGGTCATGATCTCTGCAAGGAGTGGAATGGATCTCTCCATGGGTGTTCTGGGCCCCTTAGAACATGCTGGCAAGAAAAGCACATCCCGGGGATGGCAGGGTGGTGCTCAGAGCACAGGCGGCCCCTCAGAGAGGAGCCAGCTTCCTGGCCGTGGCTGGGCTTGACAGCAATAGCCATTCTGTTGCTGGCTTTCAGATAAACCTACTGAGTTCAACACTTTAATATTTGTTTCCAGTAACTACGTTTCACTACCTATTCCCTTAGGGATGGAAAATCTTGAGGAGGGCAGAAGACCCCAAGACCCATGTTTCTCTCAGATCAAGGCCTCATGCTGCCATCTGGCAGTTTTAATGCTGTTATTTAAGCATATTTAGGGCCCTGGTCTCAGTGAGGCTTGGGGGTCCTTCAAAATCCCACAGTGCACTCAGCGTGCCAGCCTTGGCATTGCTTTCCAAACCTGACCTGTACTTTCACAGAGCATCAAAGCAGGAAGACTTTGCTAGGATATATGAGTCTCATTTCCTCCAGACCCCGAGTGAGGGACAGGAATAGCACACCACAGAGAATATTACAACATTTATATCATCCATACCTGGCATCCAAATAATGATACTCCCCACATGAAAAGCTGAGGCCAGTTTTCCTGCAGACACACCCCACTGGGGAGGATGGGCAGCTGTGGAAACAGGCAGTGCTGGGGCTACAAGCTCTATGCCTTTTCCTAAAGGGTTGCCACCTCCCTTACATGGTCCCCAGTACTTTAGATCTTATCCCTTTCCCATGGTGGGTAACCTGGATCCTGCCTCATGACAACAGGAATCTTGTGATTTCAGAGAATTAGAACACACGTCAGGGCATTGTATGTATCAACAGCAGGCATTACTGGGGAAATGACTGAGAACCGCCTGGCGAACCGCCCCAGGGAAGAATCATGGTGGAGGTGATGGAACAGAGGAAAAGGTGTGGCAGCACCTGTACCACCTTTGCCCTGAGACTCCGATTATTACATGCAACTGAAATTGCATGAGACACAGGACAGAGCCAAACCAAAAATAGAATTTCTAGCCCTCAGAAAAACCTTGGGTGGAACTGTCTTCAGGACACTGGCTCATGGGTCTCTTCCTCTCCATATCCCACCTGACCGAGGGCTCCCAAAGTAGTAGAAGCACAAGCAAGCACCTCAGGAACAACTGAGTGAACCCAAACCATGGGGTTCCAGAGAAGTCTGGATCAGCCTTAGTTAAGACCAGCCAGGAGAGCTCCTGGGCAGTCCTGACATGATTCCCAAAGAAAATCTGTACAGCTTGGGTCTCAGGCTAAGCAAGTGTTTTGGATTCTGAGGGTACCCTGGAAGCATCTCCTGCCACAGGCACTGCCATCTTCTCAGAGGGCGGGTCCTGCCGGCCTGATGGGCTCTTGTAGGGAGTCCTGAGCCCTATGTTGCCCTCTCTCCCTGCCTCCAGCAGAGCTCTCAGGCCAAGGGCACCTGGCCACAGCCCTGATCATTGCCATGTCCACCATCTTCATCATGGCCATAGCCATTGTCCTCATCATCATGTTCTACATCATGAAGACGAAGCCTTCAGCCCCAGGTGACTGCTCCCCAATGCCCCTACACCCACCCCACAAACCCTCACTCTCAGACTGCTCCATCAGCTTACCCTGTCAGCGAGCCAGGCTCCTCACACCCTTCCCTTTCTCCAACCAGCATGCTGCACCAGCCACCCAGTGAAGAGTGTGGAAGCCCAAGTGAGCAAGGAAGAGGAGAAGAAAGAGGCCCAAGGTCTGCATACACAGCCCCCACAGCACGGGTGTCCATCTCCAGGGTGGAGGTTGTCTGCCCCACTCACCAGCCCAGCCTCATAACACTGGTGCTCCCATGCAACGTAGAACAGGGCTGCAGGAAAAAGTGTCAGTGCCCCCACATTGTGCTTGGCTCTGAGGGTGGTGTGGTTTAGACACCAGTCAGGCCTGCTAAAGAGGAAGTGAGCAGGGAAGGATGAGCTCAGAGTCAGGGGCCGACTCCAGCTCCCTTCTCCCACCCCCAATCTTTCCATTTATCTGCAGACAGCGTGGTGATTTTCTCCGAGAAGGATGAATTTGAGAAGCTGACCGCAGCTCCAGCCAAGACTGCCAAGAGGTAAGCCAAGCCAAGGCAGCCACTTACCATGGGATGGAGCAGCCCCCAGCCCAAGGTGAGGTCAGGGATCCTCTTGGGTTCCTGAGCAGGAAGGGGAGCTGGGTTGCCAGATGGGGAGCACATGGAGAAGCCTAGCCACTGGCTGGAGGCTCCAGAGAGAGCAGGGCCTCAAGACCGCAAGGCAAGTGAGTACCAGGTTTCAGCCTCACCACTGACCTGCAGCAGGGGCCAGGCAGCATGAGGGGCAGGTGGTTAACACCTTGCTCCAGGGCCAGATGCCCTGGGCCTTCTTCTTCTACATCCACCTTCTGCGTGCAGACCCAAAGCCTGCGAGTGCCCCTTTCTTCTCCAGCAGCCTACTGCGGCCAGCACTGACACTGACATCACTAGTGCTAAGGCCAGCACTAGTATCCCTAAACCCTGAATGGCAGAGGTGATGATGATGGCTACCAGACATCTGGCCGCCAGGCACCATGCTAAGTGTAAGCACCCCATGAGCAAGGTGCTAATATCCCTGATTGTGGGAAGCCAAGGTCTGGAAGCTGTCACATGCCTGAGGTCACACATCCATGAGTGGCAGGGCAGAGAGCCAGAGCCCCTGGAGCTCTGACTCCAGAGCCCACATTGTACAGGCTCCAGACCAACCACTAATGCTTATGAAGTAAGGCCTCTTAAAGAAGAGGTTTGGCATATGAAATTTGCACCATACTTAGTGCACATTAGGATGTAGAATCAGCCCTGGCTCTAATGTCTAGGGCAGAGGGAAGTGAACTTTTCCTTAGCCCCTTAGATGGTAATTTGAACTTGGTCCTGCTTAGGTTCTGAAAACCCACCCCATGGTATCAGCACCCTGTCCAGCCTCCACCCACTTGGCCATTCCAGGACACCATCTACCCAAATGCCCATGTATTTGGGCACAGAGGCCATGGGAGACCCCCAAACTAGTTACAGGAAGAGCAGAGGAGCAATGCCTCCTGTCCTGGCCTCCGGCCTGGGACCTTCCTGTGGTGGGTGAACTCTTGCAAAGGCTTTCATTTGTAGGAATGATCATGAATCCACATGTTCATGTAGAGCTTTGGTGTTAATAAAGCACTTCTAAACATGTTACATTTGGAAAACCCCAGCATCTCTCAAGACCCCTGACACAAGGTCAGAAAGCAGACTTAAATCATGAAATCTTTGCATGCTGGAAGAAAAGAAAGTGTGTCCACCTCAGCAGGCCCTCAGATGGCAGATATTTCCTGTGAGTGCCTCCATTCCCACTGACCTCATTTCAGAACACCAGGGCATGCAGGGGCCATGATGCAGGGTCTGGCTCTGCAGAGTGCCTCCCTGGGGACAAGTTTCTCCTCCACCCTCCAGTCTATCCAGCCTGGTGTTGTGACGGCCTCTCCTCTTCTGTTCTTCCAGCCTTTTCTCATTCTCAAAAGTAAGGAAAAAGGAATACTAAAAAGGGCATGTGTCCCATGACTTAAGCTTCATCTAAAGAATAAGGGAAATTTGGGGTATTTGGAAAAATATTTGGAAAAATAATACTTGTTTCACATGTAAATGTCAAGTAAAACTTAAAACCCAACGATGGTGCTATAGAAGACAAGGCACAGAGCTCCTCTCCCCTCTGCCTGCTCTCAGTTCTTAGGGAAAAGACCTAGGACAGTCAGTGGTCTCTGGGGACAACCATGCTTTTGTTCCTAGCCTGCTGTCAAGTGGAGACAGCAGCAGGCCAGCCAACTCCAAGTGAGTCCCTTGAACCTACTGGGCCTCACCTTTATCTGGTCTCTGCAGTTGTGTTTGAGTGTGGGCTTCATTACTGTAACCCAGTTGCTAGAAAAGAATAATTCTTTGTAAGTCTTCAGCCAGACCACAGGAAGCCAGCAGGATGCCTATAAAAAAGAATGCTGTTTTTTATATATTTGGAATGATTTTGAGAGTTTGAGCTCCACCCCACATGTGCCTAAGGCTGTGGACAGTGAGCAGTGGTGGAAGTGGGCCCACATGACTTCCTGGGGGATTTCCCAGAGCCCCTCGCCAGGCTCTCTGTGACTCCCCCCACCACAATGCACACATTTCAGCCAGGTCACCCCCTAGTCAAGAGGGGGTCCCCAGGCAGGCTCCATTCAGCTTTGTTTTGGGTTATTCCAGAGAGCTTGCACAGATTGGGTGCTGGCCACATAAACTGTTTGCTTTTAGACACGAGGCTGAACCTGGCACTTTCCTGCATTAAATATAGGAAGCTGTGATGTATTTAAGAAAGCTTGACTGAGCTAGGTGGGGGTGGACAGATGAACAGATGTCGTCCCCCTCACTGTTGGACCCCAGCCCTGCGGGGCTCATGAGACACCTTGTGAATCCTCTGACAGGACACCTGCAGGCCACCCAACATCCGGGTCACTAGTTGGGAAAATAGCAGAGGACGAGGAGTAAGAGCGGGGCACGTCTCTCTCGCTTCATGCCCAGAAGATGCTCAGTAAAAGCATGGGGAACAAGTCCCTGACCCGGTTGTCTCCCCACTGGGAGGACGTATCAGGGCTGCAGTTAACACACACCCTTCTGTTTCCATAGCGAGAATGACGCATCATCGGAGAATGAGCAGCTGCTAAGCCGGAGCATGGACAGTGATGAGGAGCCTGCCACTGACAAGCAGGGCTCCCCAGAGCTGTGCCTGTTGTCGCTGGTTCACCTGGCCCGGGAGAAGTCGGCAGCCACCAAGTCAGCCGGGGTGAGGCCCTGGCGCTGCCGCACGCACGCTCACCATTCCCCAGTAGACCCACCGCCAGGAACCTAGACAGAGTGGCAGGTTCAAAACGATATAGTAAAAAAATAGGAAACTTATCTCTCTATTATAGAACTTTACAAAAGAAAATGAAAATAAGCAAAGAAAAAAAAGTTAAAATTGTTTGGGATACCATAGGACTGGAAAAAACCTTTGCAAACATACTGGTGTGTATCTAAGCAGACAAGCGTATGTATATGTGTGAGGTGGGGGTGGGAATGGGCATATGAATACACACACATACATAATATGCATTTTTCATGTAAAATTGTCCAAAGGGCTTGTCACCTAAATCAGGTCCCCACCCTCATGGCAGGGTGCATGGGCAAAGAAGCACAGGTCTGCCCAGGCTGCTTGAGTGTGTAGCACTTGGGTCGTTGGCAGCCCCTTGGGACCTATTCTCCCAACCCCAGGTCAGCATGTTGCTAGGTAATGTAGCTTAGGGTAAAAAAAAGTCCCTCCATTGGGAAGCCGAATCTGGCCTGGGTCTGGACAGGGATGCCATGCTCTGGGCTGCCCTGAGTGCAGGGATGTCTGTAATGGCACCCATCACTTGCAGGGACCCTGGAAGCCTATGGAGTTTTTCTGAGAGGTATTGGCTCCTGTGGAGCATGGGACTTTTCAGCCAGGGTCCCTTCTGCACTCATCCAGCATGGGCCTTGTGTCCTTACCCCAAGCTGTGTGCTCTGGGAGAAGAGTCTGTGGATGGCTGCAGACACGGCCATAGCATCTCAGGCCACCGCCAGCCGGCTGGGGTCCTCACCACTTACCCTCCCACACAGACTGATGCAGGTGTCTTGTGAGCCTGAATGTCCAGTGGGAGCAGCAGCCTCTACGTCTGTGAATACTGAATGTGCTTCAGGCAGAGACCTGAAGAAAAGGCTTTCTCCCTGTGATTTCCTGATGAGATGTTCATGTGAGGGCGCCATTCAGCATTTCTGACTAGAAGTCAGGGGAGAGCAGCTGCCAACACTCCAATGGAGAATTTGTATCTTTGATGGCTACCACTTTCCCTTGTGAAAATTAACATTCTCTTAACTTTTCCTATAGATTCAAAGTCGAAGGAAAAAGATATTGGATGTGTATGCCAATGTGTGTGGAGTTGTTGAAGGTAAGCATGGATGCACTGTTGGGGGACACTTAGCCAGGTTTCCCCAAGGATCTTGTCCCAATCATCAATATGTAGGAAACAGCTCTGGTAGGAGTCCTGAGGCCCCATGAGGGCTGAGAAAGGCCGCTCACTCTAGCTTGTCATGCTCCTTATCCCAGTGGCTGGGGAACCCACTTCAGGTGTGGAAGGACATGAGATTTGGCATGAAGCTATTTAAAACTTTTGCCTGGCACTCCCCACAGCCCTTTCCCTCACAGGACAAGAAGATGACACCCATCCCCAGGGCAGAGCCTCTCTAGGGGACTGTGGATTCAGGATGATCTAGAGAACAGTGTCCTCCAGTGTCCCCAGATCCTGTCCCCACATTGGTGTTTTCAGTCACTTACCCAATAATTAGCTGGCCTTGCCCTTTCCCTGTGTAATGGTCTCCATCCACAAAGATGCTTCTGGAGCAAGCAAAGTCAGGCTGTATCACAGCAAGTACCCTCCAGGTATGGGCAGCAGGACTAGGAATATAAACATTTCAACCTGAAACAGGAATCCACACTGCCCACTTCTTCTCAATCCAGGCTCTAAATCACTTTTGTATTCACCCAGGAGACAAAACCCCTTATCACTGAGGTTAGGGAATGTTCCCGGCTTCATCAGGCCACTCAGTCCTGCTCTCACTGGCATCCCTCCTTGGACTTCAAGGTCTGGCCCAGGCAGCAGGAGTGGAGCCTGGTGCTCTCAGTTCTCCTCACAGTTAGAGCCCAGCACACCTTGCCTGGGGCAGGCTCCCTGGCTGGGTGCTCTGTTGGTCAGAAATAAGTTCTAGGGGCCAAGAACTCTACTTGGCTGCCTGCTGAAATATGGCATCTCTTCTCCAAATATACATGCCCCAGGGTCAGCCTGTGTGATAAGGCTGGCAAGGCCAAGGGACCTCAGCTGCCCAGTGGAGTTATTCCCAGTGCCAGTGGCTCTCTTCATGGCTGAAAGAAGGACACAGAGGAGAAAGTGACTGCTGGTGACTCATCCCTGCATGGGAAACACCAACAGCCTTTGGTTCTAAAACCTCCCAGAAAGAGGAGGATCCATATATCTTTTCTTCCCCCACCCCCATATGCAATTTTCTTCTAAAGGAAAGTCAAGGGAACTGACAGGAACCTAATAAAGATCTCTGAAAAGAAGTCTCTTCATTTGAAAAATAAACGATGTCTTTAAATGCAATAACTCCATGGAGAAATAAATGTAATAAACCAAATTTCATCCCTGACAATAGAAAGAAAAAGAGGTTGTTATTTACTTTCCAAGTGTGTGAAGATTTTCCTGTTATCTTTGTTATTTACTGATTTATGGTTTGATTCCATTGTGGTAGGCAAATACACTCTTTCAATTCTTTTAAATTCTTTTGTTGAAATTGAAGGCCTGTATTCTGCTATTGTTGAGTCAAGTGTTCTATAATGTTGATTGGATTTTCTTCATGGTTGGATTTTCCTTGTGTTGTTGAGTTCTGTATTCTTGCTGATTTCCTAGTAATTGTTCTATGAATCACTAAGGGAAAGGTGTTGAAGTCCCCAACTGTAATTGTGGAATTGTCTATTTCTCCTTTAAGTTCTTCAGTTTTTTGCTTCATATATTTTGGAGCTCTGTTGTTTGATGCATATAGATTTAGGATTGCTATGTCTTCACAGACAGTGGATTGACCCTTTTATTAATGTCCCTCTCTATCTCTGGTCATTTCCTTTATTCTGAAGTCTACTCTGTCTGATGTAATAGCCACTTGTGCTTTCCTTTTATTAAGTGTTTACACAGTATATCTTTTTCTATTCTTGTACTTTCAACCTGCCTATATCATTATATTGGACATCAGCTTCTTGTAGATAGCATATAATTAGGATGTTTTTAACATAGTCATTGATATGTTAGCATTTAAGATTGCTATTTTATTTTTTGTTTACTCTTTTTTGTCTCTGTTTTTCATTTCTCTGTTTTCTTTTTCCTGCTTTCCTTTGGGTCACTTGAACGTAATTTAGAAATACACTTTGGGGGCGCCTGGGTGGCGCAGTCGGTTAAGCGTCCGACTTCAGCCAGGTCACGATCTCGCGGTCCGTGAGTTCGAGCCCCGCGTCAGGCTCTGGGCTGATGGCTCGGAGCCTGGAGCCTGTTTCCGATTCTGTGTCTCCCTGTCTCTCTGCCCCTCCTCCGTTCATGCTCTGTCTCTCTCTGTCCCAAAATAAATAAACGTTGAAAAAAAATTAAAAAAAAAAGAAAGAAATACACTTTGATGTTTTTTGAGTGATGTATACTATATGTTTTGAGTGCATCTTTTTCCATAGCTATTTTAGCAGTTTCTCTAGGTACTGTATTATATACACATATATAATCCACTGAGGTCATCCTTTCACTAGTTCAAGGGAAGTATAAAAACCTTACGTCCTGGGACACCTGGGTGGCTCAGTCAGTTAAGCATTCAACTCTTGATCACAGCTCAGGTCTTGATCTCAGGGTCATGAGTTCAAGCTCCCCACTGGGTTCCGCACTGGGCATGAAGCCTACTTAAAAAAAAAAAAAAACAACAGCTTCTGTTTATGTCTTTCCTGTTTATAGTTGTCTTAAATATTTCCTCTCTATATATTTAGAACCACATCAGTTGCTTCAAACTAGCAAACATAACTCAGAAAACCTAAAAGGAAAAGGAAAGCTATTGTGGTTACCAATATTTTTGCTTACTGTGCTCTTTACTGATGTTCCAAAGTTCCTTCTTTTAGCATTTCCTTTCTGTTTAGAGACCTCCCTTTGTCATTCTTTTAGGGTAGTTCTCTTGGTGACAAATTCTTAGTTCTCCTTCATTTTGAGAATGCCTTGATTTTCCCCTCACTCTTGAGAGGTATTTTCACTGGGCATGGGGCACTGTGTTGACAGTTCTTTCATTTCCATAGTTGAAAATACAGTGCCACATCCCTTTGGCTTCCAGGTTTCTGATGAGAAATACTTTCTCATTCTAATACTTTTCCCCTGTAGGTAAAGTGTTGATTTTTTTCTTGCTATTTTCAAGATTCCTTTGTCTTTAGTTCCATGAATTTATGATGTATCTTGGTATGAATTTCTTTGGGTGTATTCTGTTTGGAGTTTTCTCAGCTTCTTAAATCTGTAGGCTTATGTCTCTTTCCAAGTTTGGGGAACTTTCAGTTATTATTTCTTTTTTCATCCACACTCTCTTTCTCCTCTCCTAGGCCTCCATGACAAAAATGTGAGATATTTTGTTATAGCCCCACAGGTCCTTGGGGCTCTGTGTTTTTCAGTTTATTTTTTATCTGTTGTTCAAATAAGTGATTTCTATTCTGTTACCCAGTTCACTAATTCTTTCCTCAGTCTATATTCTGCCATTGAGCATATCTACTTAACTTTTTATCTCAATTGTATTTTTGCAGTTCTAACATTTCTACTTGGTTCTTATATTTTCTATCTTTTGCTAAGGCTTCCTATTTTTTTCACTTGTTTTAAGCATGTATGTAATTATTTGTTGAAACATTTGTATCATGGCTTCTATAAAATCCTTGTCAGGTAATTCTAGCATCTCTGTTATCTCTGATATTTTCTATTTTTATTTGAGATTTTTCTAGCTACAAAAACCACAGAGAATTTGGCTGACCCTGCCTCACACTCTTTATCCCTTTTTGGAAATATTTTCAAAAGTAAAATTAAGAACATTTGAGATCTTCCTAGTTCTTGGTATGATAAGTGGGTTTCTATTGAAACCTGGAGAGTTTTATGTCATGTTATGAGACTCTGTGTCTTATTTAAACCTTCTGTTGTATCTGGCTTCCTCTGATACCTCTATGGAGGTAAATATCTAGGTTCCCACTCAGCGTTCATTTACACCCAAGTAGGAATCTCTTTTTGTTGATGGCAGAGGGGTGGGGTGGGAAACTGTTTTTCCAAGTGGTCTCCACTGATACCACTGGGCTGGGAGGCTTGTTACCAGCTGATGATGATAAAGTCCAGGCTTTTGACCTTGCCTTCCCTGAAACCTGGTGCAATGTAACAGCCTATGGAGAGTGAACATCCAGGCTTTGCTGGCCTTGTTGAGGGTGGGGCCACAGTTTTCTCTGTGGTGTTTGGCTGTAACAAAGCAGTTACTGTCTAAATGTTTTCTTCTTGCTAAGCTTCTTTTTTCCTAGTGCTTTAGTTAGAGCAGGCATCTGTTGGACGATTTTGGTTTGTTATTGTTCATATTTCTGGATTGCCGGACTCTTCAGCTCCATGTCTTGGATAATGATGCAAAAGACTCAGCACCATGTCATTGCTTTATCCCCAAGCTCTCTACCAGTCTGTCTTTTCTCACCACTTTCCAGAGTCTCTTTGTGTTTGCTTTGTACAGAGCATCTAGGGTCTTTAGCTGTACTTACTAGGAGCAATCAGGAAAAGCATGTCTACTCCAGCTGCCAAAAGTAAAAATACATCATTTTTTAAAAATGCTCCCAGGTAAGTCTAACAGGCAGGAAGATTGGGAATCATTGGACCACTCAGGTTGCAGTGAGTTGGCTCAGGTAACACCAATTTTGGGCTATCTTTGAAAGCACTTTTCATAAAGGTGACTGCTGTCTCCATAAAGGGCATAATACTGTCCTTTTGACTCCCTCCTCAGCCCAGCTCCATGTAAAGCACGGTAACCTAAGGGTAGCCCATATTCAAGGCTTTGGTGACTGCTGACAGTGTTCTTGAGGGGATTATTGTAACAGTCGATATAGTGGCTATTTTCCTAGGAGGAAGGGGCTGTTATTGGGGTTAGGATCCATGGTAAGGCTTCTCATGTGGCTGGCAAAGTCCTGGGTGTAGTTCACCTCAAGCTATGCACTTATTTTATATGGTTTTCTGCATCTGTGTTTTATTTTACAATCTTTTTTTAAGTTTTAAAAATAATTTTTAATGGTGTTGAGCTTCTATTGACTGCCATTTGCAATGTCTGACTATGGCTATTTGTCCGCAGGTCTCAGCCCCACAGAGCTGCCATTTGACTGCCTTGAGAAGACAAGCCGAATGCTCAGTTCCACGTACAACTCCGAGAAGGCTGTTGTGAAAACATGGCGCCACCTTGCCGAGAGCTTTGGACTCAAGAGGGATGAGATTGGGGGCATGACAGATGGCATGCAGCTCTTTGATCGCATCAGCACAGCAGGCTACAGCATCCCAGAGCTGCTCACAAAACTGGTGCAGATTGAACGGCTGGATGCTGTGGAGTCCTTGTGTGCAGACATACTGGAGTGGGCTGGGCTTGTGCCACCTGCCTCCCAGCCACCCACTACATCCTGAGGAGCCTGCCTATAGTCTGCCCTCCATGGGAGGCACCAAGGATCTACCAAGGGCTCTGGAGCTGTGAGTGCTGGCGACAGACTGCCAAGAGTCAGGCTTTTTCTGCTGTCACGAGGATTTGCCTTAGGCCATTCCAAGGAACAAGAGGAAATGAGGCTTGTCTTCTAATCTAACCAAAAATAAAAGATTAAAGTTGGGATGGTCCCAGCTACCCACCTGTACCTCACCAGGCAGGATGAATATTTATTCAACTCATTCAAGGGATGTTTTTGGGTGCTCAGATGAACCAAACAATGTGGGGATGACAGAGGTGAAGAATCTAGTACCTGTTTTTAAGGAGTTTACAACCTCAGGAGAGACAGAAGACGTGTCTACAAACCATCTTGCTAGAAAACATCAAACAGTCTAGACGAAGGGATACTAAGAAAACATAATAAGTTCTGAGGGAGGGAGATGGCTCCCCACTGGGGTGATGAAGGAGGGCAGCATCATGAAGAAAGAAGCTCGAATGCCTGGTGAAATGGCTACCAAAGGCAGATGCCACACTCCACATAGTGTGTCAGGTTTGGTACAAGTCTGTTAATATCCTAAGTGGCTGTTCTTAAGGTCATTCGTATTTCTACAGCCCTTCCAATCACTAATGGAAGAGTTCACTCTGTGGCCTGCCTTCTGTCACTGATCTACAAGGCATGTGTTTGTCCAGTCAAGTAGACCTGTGTCCAGTGGCCAGTTTCACCTATTGCCTGATTCCCAGGCCTGAGACCCAGTGGTTTTGTATTACACATGAATTGCTTTCCACTCTCATCCCTAGTCAGATTTGACCCTTTGGGGGCAGCAATGTTCAAAGACACAGTCCATTTAAATTATGTGTCAGCCTGTTTTTGCTTCAAACAGAAATGAGTGGTCAGCTATATGTGGAAAGAGAAATTGTGACTTCCTAGGAATTCAGCCATGCATAATTTTAGAGTCTGAGTGTCTGAGACTTGTGAATGAGCCTTGTGACATGAGGGTTTCTGAGCCAGTCAAGGAAAATGGAGCCTCACAACACAGGCAGGGCCTGGGCTTGAAATCCAAGGACCTGATTCTAGTTGTGCCAGCTTGGGCCATTCTCTTCTCCCTCTTGGGCTTCAGTTTCTCTTTTGCAAAAGAGAGATTAGTCTGTGATTCTGTAATCAGGAAAAGTAGGGTTTAGGTGGGCAACAGGAAAGTGGACTTCAGGAAATGCCAGGCCTTCAAGGTTCACATTGAAGTGAACACAGATGAGTCATCAAGATGAGACTAGAAGCAGAAAAACTCGGAGTAACTATAATTGTTTGACATACACTTAGAGGTAAAGTAATAAACTGGCATTGTTCTTGGCAAAATCTCTTACTACACCTGCAGTTGCCAAGAACATGGGAGCCGGGGTAGTGATCATATCAGGGGTTTAATTTAGAGTTCACTGCTGAGCTTCCTAATGACAGATCCGACTATAGTTATTACCAAATTAAAACCAGTCTCTGACTTACAAAGTGATGTTTTTAAAATTATAAGTCACATGACTGAGCAAATGCTTTGGGGAGAGGAAATCAGTCATACATTTAGAGCCAACAAGCAATTTCCCACCAATGAATGTAGAACATACTGTGATAGGATCATAATTAGGTCCTGAATATTTAATATCATCATTTTCTGTGTCTCTTTGCTGTTTTTCAGAACCTATTTGCTATATCCTACAAGCTAAGTAATCCATGGCAAAACTCAATTATCCTTTTAATCCCTCTTTGAAATCCTATGGCACCCCTTTCTCCTGCTTTGTGATGATGATGATGAGATTGTCCCCCTGAATCAGGCTGCAAATGTCACATGTGATGAGAATGCTGTTCCAGGGAGACAGCTTGCAGTTTCCCAAGAACAATATTTTCAGTGAAGAAGCAGAGGCGGCTGTTCCTGGACCCAGAGCTTTGCCTCATTTCACACTTACAATGCTGGGGCCAGATGTCTAGCCAGCATCATGCCATGTTTCAGTGATTCTCAACCTGCCATTTTTAGAAAGTTAGTCCTTATAGAGCTAAACATTCCTTTGTCATTTACTTATTTGGACATAAATCCAAGAATAGTCTATTCTGATGAGCTTTAGCCTACATTGTGGAATTCAAATCAATGCGACCATAATGATTATCACTGACCAGAACAGGGACTTCCATCCTGACATTTTGTATGGAGACATTCATTATTTTGCTATACTTAAAAACTTTTAGGAAACACCCTAAGCTGGAGCTGTGGGCCTTAGCCAGTGAAGTCTTAATTGTTAATAGTTTTGTCTCATCCTGTATATATAACTTATTATATTTTACTGTTTCAATAAACTAATAAAAAGGAGATCTACAGACTGCTACAATGTGAGTTCTTTCTGGGGGTGGAGGGAGGGAGAAGGCAGGTGAGTGGAGAAGCCTCTGATTGCTCTGTTCCTGGTTATTGCACGTGTAAGATGAGACCGTATGATTGTGACCAGCCTAAATGAACTTCCTAAATTTTTATGGCCTGGGCCATGCACTCAACAGAAGCAAACATTACAGTGAGATTGTAAAACAAAAACAAAACAAAACAAAACAAAACAAAAACGCTTTGCTTTCCAAGTTGCCATCACTGTATCACTTAGGTACTGCTATGTAACAAACCATCCCAAAATTCAATGGCTTAAAGTGACAATTTATTATTATAGTTCGGAGGTCACTAAGGATCCCAGATGACCTAAGTTGGGCTCAGTTGGCTATGATTTAGATGGGGCCTATGGCTGTTGGGATACTTTAATTGGGGTTGCTGTGTTCCAATGTCCCCCATCCTTGTCCTCAAACCAACATCTAGCCTATGCCTGCCTTCATCATGGCAATGACAGAAGTGCAATAGTGAGCAGACACACAAAGTTCCTTCAGGCCTACACCCAGAGCTGGCACACCATCACTTCTAGCTCATTCTTTTGGCCAGAGCAAATCATATGGCCAACCCAGAATCAAGAGTAGGAAAACAGGCCCCACTCTAACTCTGTGAGCAATAAAGTTAACTCACAAAAGGCAAAATATTAAGGCAGAAAATGTAAACATCTACAGTTATGTTCATTTCCTATGGCTGCTGTAGCAAATTACCACAAACCTAGTGGTTTCAAGCAACACAAATTTATTATCTTACAGTTCTAGAGGACTCCAAAGTTTTAACACAGTTGTGTTCCTTGTGGAGACTATAGAAGAAAATCTGTTTTCCTGCCTTTTCTAACTTCTAGAGTCTGTCCATATTCCTTGGCTCATGCCTCCCTTCCACCTTCCAGGCCAGCAATCCCATCTCTCCAACCTCTGTTCCCATTGTCAAATCTCCTTCCCTGACACCCTCCTGCTTCCCTCTCTTCTCCCTTGTGATCACACAGGACCCACCTGGGTAATCCAGGATCATCTCTCCATCTCAAGATCCTTAATCATCTCTGCAAAGTCCTTTTGTAACATCATGTATCACAAGTTCTAGGGCTTAGAGGGTATATGCTTTTGAGAGCTCATTGTTCTACCAACCACAATAAGTATGTAAGTGGCTGTGGAATATAACAACATAACACCATCAGAGGAAGTGTGCTGTCAAAGCATACTTTCCAGCTGGGGCTATTTTATTATATGGATAAATGTAAACTAAGCAGTGGTGGCCTTCCCACTGGGAACTATGAAGAAGGGATGGATGAGCTGGGCTGCAGGTGCTCAGCAGCAAAGACTTCAGTGAACCACCTGCTTCTATGAGCCCCACTCTCCTCCACCTTCAGCCTCAGTGGTCCAGGGGGATGTGGCAGAGTCTCATGAACACCCAGTTTGGATTGGACAACATCTCTTTATTCAGGGCTTTGTTTACACTATTCTTCCCCAAACATTTCTAGTGAATTACTTTGGCAACAACTATGGCTTTTGGAGGCTTAAATGAATTGTTGGCTTTATGTAAAAACCAACATATAACCTGTATTTTGTGGCTTCACTCTATGCATTTGGGGCCTTTCAAAGACATCTTGCATTTTGTAATAAAATGCAATAGTCCTGGTACTATTTCCTCTATGTTGGAATGCTTTATGAATAAGGAAAATCTGGAAATAGCACAAACATTGTATTAAAAAAGCATTTTCGAATGTCAGAGGAATCCTGCTTAGCGTTAACATTCTGGTGTCAAGAGACCTTGTGAGGAGTTCAAGTAATATAAGTATTTCACTTTTTTTAAACCCAGGGGAGAGATAACCAGAGGGTGAAAATGGAGACAAGCTTTAAAACCATTTTGCTGAGAGTCACTCTAAGCCTGGTTTGTCACTCAGACTAAAAGTTATGTAGTGATTCCAATGAAACAGGTTATTCATGTTCTGTCTATTCTTGTTTTCAAAATTCTGGTCAGCATCACTTATACAGGATAACTCCTCCACTGAGGGAAAACGTTCTTGTTCACTCATAGTCACTAGTGTGGGACTCTTTTAAAGATCACATGATTTTTATCCTTATGTCAATGTGGTGTATTACACTGACTGATATGCAGATGTTGAACCATCCTTGCATCACTGGAATAAATCCCACTTGTTCATGGTGTAAGATCCTTTTAATGTATTGTTGAAATTCACTTTGCTAATATTTTGTTGAGGACTTTTGCATCTATGTTCATAGTGGCCTATAATTTTGTTTGTAGTATCCTTGTCTGGTTTTGGTATTAGGGTTGGCCTAATGCTGGCCTCATAAAATGTGTTTGGAAGTTTCCTGTCTTCTATTTGTTGTTGTTGTTGTTGTTGTTGTTGAAGAGTTTGAGAAGGATTGGTATTAATTCATTTTTTAATGCTTTGTAAAATTTACCAGTGAAGCGATCTGGTCCTGAATTTTTGCTTGATGAGAGGTTTTTAACTACTGATTCAATCTCCTTTCTGGTTCAGATTTTCTATTTTATTATGATTTAGTCTTGATAAGCTATATATGTTTCTAGGAATTTATCCACTTCTAGGTTGTCCAACTTGCTGGCTTATAATTATTCATAGTAGTCTCTAATGAGACTTTGCATTTCTATGGTATCAGCTGTAACATCTCCTCTTTCATTTCTGATTATATTTATTTGAGTGCTCTTTTTTTCTTGGTGAGTGTAGCTAAAGGTTTGTCACTTTATCTTCTCAAAGAACTACTTCTTAGGTTCATCTGAAAGATTCAAGATGGTGACTAGAAGATCCTGAACTCACCTCCTCCCACTGGCATATTGAATCTAAAGCTACATATGGAACAATTTCCTCTCAAAATATCAAATGTGGCTGAGTGGTGACTATGCATTGGGCAAATGAGAAGAAAACCACATCAAAGCAGATAGGAGAGACTGGGACACAATCTCACCATAAACCACACCCTGGCAGAACAACCCATAACTTGAAGTGTACTAAAACCTAGCGCTTCTCCCTGAAGGATGAAGGGTTCAAACCCCACATCGGTCACCCCAACTTTTTAAAAAAATTATTTAAATTCGAGTTAGTTAATGCACCATGTAGTATTGGTTTCAGAAGTAGTAGAACCCAATGATTCATCACAGCCAGTGCTCATCCCAACAAGTGCCCTCCTTAAATGCCCATCCTCCATTTAGCTCATCCCCCCTCACCTCTCCCCCAGCAACTCTCAGTTTGTTCCCTGTATTTAATATATATTCTTAGGGGCGCCTGGGTGGTTCAGTTGGTTAAGTGTCTGACTTTGGCTCAGATCATGATCTCACGGTTCGTGGGTTTGAGCCCTGCGTTCGGCTCTGTGCTGACAGCTCAGAGCCTGGAGCCTGTTTTGGATTCTGTGTCTCCCTCTCTCTCTGCCCCTCCCCCACTCACACTCTGTCTCCCTCTGTCTCAAAAATAAATAAACATTAAAAAAAATTAAGTATTTTTTAATGCTTATTTGTTTTTAAGAGAGAGAGAATGTGAGCAGGGGAGGGGCAGAGAGAGAGGAAGACACAGAATCCGAAGCAGGCTCCAGGCTCTGAGCTGTCAGCACAGAGTCCCACATGGGGCTCGATCTCATGAACTGTGAGATCGTGACCGGAGCCGAAGTTGGACACTTAACAAACTGAGCCAACCAGGTGCCCCTGTTCTCTGTATTTATGAGTCTCTTATGGTGTGCCTTCCTGTTTTTTTTAAATGTTTATTTATTCTGAGAGAGACAGAGACAGAGAAAGAGACTGAGCATGAGTGGGGGAAGGGCTGAGAGAGAGAGAGGGAGAATAAGAAGCAGAAGCAGACTCCAGGCTCTGAGCTGTCAGCACAGAGCCTGACAGGAGGCTCGAACTCACTAACCAAGAGATCGTGACCTGAGTCAAAGTCTGATGCTTAACCAACTGAGTCACCCAGATGTCCCACTCTCTGTTTTTATCTTATTTGTTCTTCCCTTACCCTATGTTCATCTGCTTTGTTTCTTAAATTCCATATGAGTGAAATCATATGATATTTGTCTTTCTCTAACTGACTTATTTCACTTAGCATAATACACTCTAGTTCCATCCACATTGCTGCAAATCAGTCATCCCAAATTTTAAGACATGCACTTGAGAGCCCCCAAAACATCTTACTATGAAAGCCAACAGGGCATGCATCCTGAGACCCAGAAGAAGGTAGTAATCTGTGGAGTGCCTGGGTGGCTCAATAAGTTAAGCATCTGACTCTTGATTATAGCTCAGGTCATGATCTCACAGTTCATGTGTTAGAACCCCACGTTGGGCGCTGAAGCTGGCAGCACAGAGCCTGCTTGAAATTCTCTCTCTCCCGCCCTCTCTGACCCTCCCCCATTCATGCTATCTCTGTCTCTCTAAAAATAAATGAATAAACTTAAAAAAATGGTAGTGATCTGAGAAACAGCTATTAAAGGGCTCATGCACTTGGACTCACCCACCCCAGGGCCTAGCTGAGGCACCCAATTGTGCTCAGAGTAAAGTGGAGGATCACCTTGGCCTGAGGGACAGACATCTAATTCAACACACACACTGCTGCTGGAACACTCTCTGGGCACAGAACTGGCAGGTGTCATATTCACGTTCTCCCTTTGCCATACTCCAAAGCACCAGTATCTTCCAGAAAGGAGCCTTTATATGTGTCTGCTGCCCTGATTTTTGCAGCTGCTACCTAGAAGATGCCTCTTGATGCCTGACTCTGGAGGCCAGGGGGCGCTTATGCTCATGGCCCCTCAAGGCTGTATATATTTGCATACTTTTAAAAGCTGATCTCTTAAAAACTGAGAATAAACTGAGGGTTAATGGGGGGATGGGAAGGAGGGTAGGGTGGGTGATGGGCATTGAGGAGGGCACCTGTTGGGATGAGCACTGGGTGTTGTATGGAAACCAATTTGACAATAAATTTAATATTAAAAAATAAAAGTTAAAAAAAAAAGCTGATCCCTGGGTATTTCTCTTCCAGTCAGCCTGAATCTAGGTGCTAACATTCTCCCGTTTGGGGTACTGACAGGTCTTGGCACATCCTCATCTACTGGGATTGATTGCTTAGATAAGCACAAAGGTTTGAGAGATGACCAAAAGCTGGAGTAGTGTTGAATGAAAAGTTTCATCTGCTACAAGAGGCCACTCCTTCAAACTGGGAGAGGTGGTGGTTTCATCTATTATGTAGAAACCAACACAGAGAATCAAGCAAACTCAAGAAATGGAAGGATATATTCCAACTGAAAGAACTAGATAAAACCTTAGGGGAGAAAATGAAATGAAGATAATTTACCTCATAAAGTGTTCAAAGTAATGGTCACAAATAGTCTTCTTCCCACCAGACTGGGAAGAAGAATGGATGAACATCATGAGAAATTCAGTAAAGAGATGGAAACTATAAGAAATATGAAACAGAAGTCACAAAGCTGAATAATACAATAATTAAAATGAAAAATACACTGGAGGGGTTCAATAGCAGCTTAGATGAGGCAGAAGAAAGAATCAGTCAACTATAAGACAAAGCAGTGGAACTCACCAATCAGAGCAGCAAAAAGAAAAAAAATATGAAAAAATGTGAAGATAGTTTAAGGGATAGGGTAACATCAAACAGGCTAACATTCATATTATAGGGGTCCTAGCAGGAGAAAACAAAGAAAAAGGGGAATATTATTTGAAGAAAAAATGGCTTAAATCTTCCCTAATCTGGGGAAAGAAACACATCCAGATCCAGGAATCCAAATAAGAAGAACTCAAAGAGACCTACAACAATACACATTATAATTAAAATGTCAAAGTTAAAGACAAGGAGAGAATATCAAAGCAGAAAGAATAAAACAACTCATAACATACAGGAGAATCCCATAAAACTAGGCACATTTTTCAGCAGAAACTGTGCAGGCCAGAGGGGGTGGCATTATGTATTTATTTAAAGTGCTGAAAGAGAAAACTTCCAACCCAGAATACTCTACCCAGCCAAGTTATCATTCAGAATTGAAGGAAAGATAGAGTTTTCCAGATAAGCAAAAGTTAAAGGAGTTTATCACCACTAAGTTGACCTTACAAGAAATGTTAAAGGGACTTCTTCAAGCTGAAAGAAGAAAGGGTGCTAATTATTAGCAAGAACACATTATTAGCAAGGGCCCTAATTATTAGCAAGAACAAATCTCACTTGAAAAGTAAATATATAGTAGAGGCAGTGGCTTAATTACTTATAAAGCTAGGATTCAAATTGAAAGAAAAAAGTAGTAAAAATAACTATGATTAGAATAATTAGTTAAGAGATACACAAGATGGGGTGCCTGGATGGCTCAGTTGGTGGGGTGTCTGAATCTTGATTTTGGCTTAGGGTTGTAAAACTAATTCCCATGTTAGGCTCCACGCTGGGCATGAAGAAGCCTGTTTAATATCTGCTCTCTCCCTCTCCTTCTGCCTCTCCAACATGCTCACTCACACTATCTCTCTCTCTCTCTCAAAAAAAAAAAAAGATACACAACATAAAATGTCACATAAAATACATAACATGAGGGAGGAGAAACAAAAAATGTTGAGCATTAAATGGAATGAAACTTAAGTTGTTACCAACTTAAAATAGACTGTTATAAATATGTTATATGTAAGCCTAATGGTAATCACAAAGCAAGAAAAAACAAAAAAACAAAATAAACAAACAACAATAAAAAACACAAAAGATAAACAGAAAAGAATCTAAGCCTTACTACTAAAAAAGTCATGAAATCACAAAGGAAGAGAGCAAGAGAAGAAAGGAACTGAGGCACCTGGGTGGCTCAGCTGGTTAAGTGTCTGACTTCAGCTCAGGTCGTGATCTCATAGTTCATGAGTTTGAGCCCACATTGGGCTCTGTGCTGACAGCTCAGAGCCTGGAGCCTGCTTGGGATTCTGTGTCTCCCTTTCTCTCTGCCCCTCCCCCTGTCATGCTCGCTCTTCCTCTCTCCCTCTCAAAAATAAATAAATGTTAAAAAAAAATTAAAGAGAAGAAAGGAACAGAGAGGAATGACAAAAAAAGCTAGAAAAACAATAAACAAAATGGCAATAAGCACATACCTATCAATAACTACTTTAAATGTAAGCGGACCAATTCTCCAATCAAAAGACATAGAGTATCTGAGTTGATTAAAAAACAAACCCATCTGTATGTTGCGTATAAGAGACACGCTTTATACGTATGGACACACACACATTGAAAGTGAAGAGTTGAACAAAGTGAAAGCTTTATATGTATGGACACACACACATTGAAAGTGAAGAGCAAATGGAACCAAAAGAAAGCTAAGGTAGTTATACTTCTATCAGACAACATAGACATTAAAACAAAGACGGTAAAGGCACAACAACACACACATAGATCCATACAACTGAATAGAGAACCAGAAATGGACCCTCATTTTTGACAAAGCAGGAAAGAATCTCCAATGGAAAAAAGACATTCTCTTCAGCAAATGGTGTTAGAAAAACTGGACAGTGACATGCAGAAGAATGAAACTGGACCACTTTCTTACACCATACACAAAAATAAATTCAAAATGGATGAAAGTCCTAAACGTAAGACAGGAAACCATCAAAATCTTGGAGAAAACAGGCAACAGCCTCTTTACCTTAGCCACAGCAACTCCTACTTGACATGTCTCTGGAGGCAAGGGAAATAAAAGCAAAAATGAACTATTGATACCTTATCAAGATAAAAACTTCTGCACAGTATAGGAAATAATCAGCAAAATTAAAAGGCAACTGATGGAATGGGAGAAGATATTTGTAAATGACAGATCATATAAAGGGTTAGTACCCCAAATCTATAAAGAACTTATCAAACTCAACACCCCAAAAACAAATAATCCAGTGAAGAAATGGGCAAAAGACATGAATAGACACTTTTCCAAAGAAGACATCCAGATGGCTAACAGATACCTGAAAAGATGCTCAACATCACTCATCATCAGAGAAATACAAATAAAAACCACAATGAGTCACCACCTCACACCAGTCAGAATGGCAAAAATGTACAACTCAGGCAACGACAGATGTTGGTGAGGATGCAGAGAAAAGGAAACCCTTTTGCACTGCTTGCGGGAATGCAAACTGGTGCAGCCACTCTGGAAAACAGTATGGACGTTCCTCAAAAAATTAAAAGTAGAACTATCCTATGACCCAGGAATTGCACTACTACTAGGTATTTATCTGAAGAATAAAAAAGGCTGATTCAAATGGGCACAGGTACCCCAATGTTTATAGCAGCAGTATCAACAACAGCCAAGTTGTGGAAAGAGCCCATAACTGATGAATGGATAAAGAATATGTGGCATATATATATATATATATATATATATATATATATACACACACACACACACACACACACACACACACACACACATATATACATAATATAAAAACAGGGAGGGGGACAAAACAGAAGAGACTCATAAATATGGAGAACAAACTGAGGATTACTGGAGGTCTTGTGGGAGGGGGGATGGGCTAAATGGGTAAGGGACACTAAGGAATCTACTCCTGAAATCATTGTTGCACTATATGCTAACTAATTTGGATGTAAAGTTTAAAAAATAAAAAATTAAATTTTAAAAAGATAAAAAAAATTATCTTGTGACCTGGCACCTTGCTAAACTTTCTAATAGCTTTTGAAAATTTTAAATTCATTCCCTTGTGATTTCAAATCATCATACTGGTAAATAGTAATACTTAAAAAAAATCCCAATATACAGGCAGATCTTGCTTTCCATGGATTCAATATGCATGCTTATCAGTTGCTATAGTTTAGTTAAAAACACTACTCCTCCAACAACACAGTTCAGATTTCAGTTACCATGAAATATACCATGAAATCTGAACTGTGAGTAATTGCATAAAGTACAAATTTTTTACTGGCTCTTCAGTGCACAAATCACTACATAATAACAGATGCACATCATGATCAGTGGCCTATCACACTACTTCTTTCAAAGTCTTTTTTTAAACTTAAAAAAAAGTTAAATCCAACTTAGTTAACATGGTACAATAATGATTTCAGAAACAGAATTTAGTAATTCATCACTTACAACACCAGTACTCATCCCAGCAAGTGTCCTGCTCAATGCCCCTTGCCCATTTAGCCCATCCCTCCATCCAACACTCTGCCAGCAGCCCTCAGTTTGTTTTCTGTATTTAAGAGTCTCTTATGGTTTGTCTCCCTCTCTGTTTTTATATTATTTTTGCTTCTCTTCCTTTATATTCATCTGTTTTGTATCTTAAATTCCACTTATGAGTGAAATCATATGATATTTATCTTTCTCTGAATGACTTATTTTGCTTAGCATAATACTCTAGTTCCATCCACATTGTTGCAAATGGAAAGATTTGTTTTTTTTTATTGTTGAGTAATACTCCATTGTATGTATATACTACCTCTTCTTTATCCATTCATCCATTGATGGATATTTGGGCTCTTTCCATACTTTAGCTTTGTCAATAGTGCTGCTATAAACACTGGGGTGCATGGAACCCCTTTGAAACAGCACTCCCGTATCCTTTGGATAAATACCTAGTGCAATTGCTGAGTCATAGGATAGTTCTATTTATAATTTTTTGAGGAAACTCCCTACTGTTTTCCAGAGTGGTTGCACCAGTTTGCATTCATACCAGCAGTGCAAAAAGGGTTCCTCTTTCTCTGCATCCTCACCAACACCTGTCATTGCCTGAGTTGTTCATTTAAGCCATTCTGACTGGCGTGAAGTAGTATCTCATTGTGGTTTTGATTTGTATTTCCCTGATGACGAGTGATGTTGAGCATTTTTTCATGTGTTGATTGGCCATCTGTATGTCTTCCTTGGAGAAGTGTCTATTCATGTATTTTGCCCATTTCCTCACAGGATTATTTGTTTTGGTGGTGTTCAGTTTGATAAGTTTTTTATAGACTTTGGATACTAACCCTTTATCTGTATGTGGTTTTCAAATATCTTCTCCCATTCCATAGGTTGCCTTTTAGCATTGCTGATTGTTTCCTTTGCTGTGAAGAAGCTTTTTGTCTTTTTTTTCAACTGCTGTATGTATGCCCACCCACAGGCCAACCTCCAGAGATTTTAAATGATAACTTTTACTAGTTACAGTTGTTTCCCTGGAAAGCAGATCCATGTAGCTTCTCACATGGCCATTCTAGGAGCAAGCTTTCTTGTTTACTTTTTAAAATAATGTAAAGGCATTCTTGTAGATTTTGGATACAAGTTCTTTGTCAAGTACATGTACGGCAAATATTATCTCTGAGTGAGTGGCTTGCTTTTAATTTTCTTAAAAGTGTCTCTTGATGAGCAGAAAATGTATAATTTTTATTAGTTCAGTTTTCTCTTCCTCCTCTTTCTTTCTTCCCTTCTCATACTGCTTCCGTCCACCTCCTCTTTTTGGTTACTGTTTTGAGGAGACTTTGCCTACACTAGTTATAAAGATTCTTCTATTATTTCTTATAAATGCTTTATATGCTTAACTTTTATGTTTAGAGTCTGTTTCAAACTAATACTTGTGTATGGAGCAAAGTAAGTGTTGAGATTCACTTTTTTCGTTGTTCTAGCACCACTTACTTCTTTCCCCATTGAATTGCTTTATCACATTTGTCAAAAATCAAAGGGCTATAGAAGTGTGGGTGTATTTCTGGAGTCCTGTGCTATTCCACTGATCTATATGTTTCATGCCATACTGCCTTGATTACTGTGACTTAATAGTCATTTTTAAATCAGATCATTTAAGCCTTCCATATTTGTTCTGATTATTTCTTATAATCAGGCTCTGACCCTCTCTTTCAAGTTAATGGTTTTTAGAGACATGAGGATGTGCAACTGAGCCAAACTAAACTTACTTCTCACTAGGCCTTTCCTCATAAATACAAGCTCCCAGGTACATAATTAGGTTGTGGTTCAGCTCTTAGCCTTCTCCACTGGGGAGGGTCTTCTAGATATCTCATCTTCTAAAGATCAGGCTCCAAGAAACACCACTCAGTACCCATACTATCCAAGGTGCTGGCTGCTTTCATTGGAAGGCACTTATGCCAACAAATGTAGACCCATGTCCTTCTCTCTTAAAGTAACAATTTATATGTAGCTGGATCCACAGTAAATATATATATTAGTTTAAGTTTTTCTGCTTAATGCTATTTCGTTTGAATTTCCCCATGCATGTAGACAGCTGTTGAGTTTATTTTGTGAATGTTTGCATAATACTTCAAGTAAACCATCAAGCTTTATGCTCTATTATACTTAGACGTGTAACAGGTTTCTAGGGATTTTTTTTCTATTAAAAAATATGTTGCCAGAAACATTTTTAACACATATTCCTTCTTTGAAGTTTTTATTTAGGCTAAATTTCCAAGTCTAGAGGACTGGCTCCATCTAATATATTTCATTGCTATATTTCAAGGATAAAATGGAGATGATGGGATGTTATATAAGGTAGATGATTATAAATATATTTAAATTACTAGATTGATAGGGTAAAAATTGTACCTAGAAAGTATTAGGATCACTAGTTCCAAAATTCCAAGTTAGAAAGTCAAGTGAGATATATTTTTACAAAATCTAGATATGTTAAAAAGATAATCCTACAACTCAATAGCACAAAAAAAAAAATTCAACTAAAAAATAGGAGGTGGAGGCACCTGGCTAGTTCAGTTGGTAGAGCATGTGACTCTTGACCCCATGGTCATGAATTCAAATTCCAACCCCACACTGGGTGTAGAGATTACTTTTAAAAATATATAAAACCCCAAAGCACAACATCCTCAGGAAAAAAAAAAAAATTTAAAATAGGCAGAGGATCTGAACAGATATTTTTCCAAAAGCCAACAGGTAAATGAAAAGATGCTCAACATCACTATTCATCAGTAAGATATCACCTCACACTTGTTAGAATGTCTATTGTCAAAAAGACAAGACAAAACAAGTGTTGGTGAGGATACGGAAAAAAGGGAACCCCGGTGCACTGTTAGCGGGAATGCAAATTGGTGTAGCCGCTGTGGAAAACAGTATGGACGTTCCTTTAAAAATTAAAATAGAATGGGGTGCCTGGGTGGCTCAGTCGGTTGAGCGGCCGACTTCGGCTCAGGTCATGATCTCGCAGTCCGTGAGTTCAAGCCCCGCATCGGGCTCTGTGCTGACAGCTCAGAGCTTGGAGCCTGTTTCAGATTCTGTGTCTCCCTCTCTCTGACCCTCCCCTGTTCATGCTCTGTCTCTCTCTGTCTCAAAAATAAATAAACGTTAAAAATTAAAATAGATCTACCATATGATCCAGTAATTCCATTTCTGGGTACCTATCCAAAGGATGTGAAAACACAAACTCAAAAAATATCTGCACCCTCATGTTCAGAGCAGCATTATTTACAATAGACGGAAACGTCTAAGTGTCTACTGATAGATGAATGAAGAGATTCATATATCTATAATATATACAAATGGAATATTATTCCACCACAAAAAGAAGGAGACCTTGTCATTTATAGCAATATATATGGACTTTGAGAGCTTTATGCTAAGTGAAATAAGTCAAAGACAAATAATATAAATACTGTACATATACGAGGAATCTTTAAAAAAAGAAAAGAAAAAGAACTCATATATACAGAGAACAGATTGGTGGTTGTCAGAGATGGAGTGTGGGGGTAGGTGAAAAGGGTGAAAGTGGTCAAAAGGTACAAACTTCCAGTTATAAAATAATTAAGTTCATGGATTGCAACGTATAGCAAGGTGACTATAGTTAATAATACTGTATTGTATATTTGAAAGTTGCTAAGAGAGTAGATCTCTCAAAAGTTTTCATCACAAGAAAAAAAAGCTAATTATGTGTGGTAGTAGATGTTAACTAGGCATATTGTGATCATACCATAATAGATACAAATATTAAATCATAATTTTGTACACCTGAAACCAGTATACTATGTCAATTATATCTCAATAAGAAAGACAATCTCAACAAAATGAAATAAATAAAATTAAGTTTAAAAATCAAATATGGGGAACACCAAAGAAAAAGGAGTAACAAATTCTTGGAGAGATGTCATATAAGACAAATTTTAAATATACTATAAGGGAATCTAAAACTAGAGATAAAAATGGCCTCCTGTATTCTGAAATCTAAATAAGCAAAATATATTAATAGAAGTCTTTGTTACCTATCCAAATGAGCCTAGAGACCTGAGTCCCACATCAGGGAGAGAGCAGGCAAAGTGGATGTGTGTATGTCTTG
The DNA here is from genome assembly GCF_018350175.1 of Felis catus. Lineage (NCBI taxonomy): Eukaryota > Metazoa > Chordata > Mammalia > Carnivora > Felidae > Felis > Felis catus. The sequence continues at coordinate 51,787,664 of NC_058370.1, forward strand.
GGGAGGGCATCCAGCAAGCTGCCAGCACAAAGCAGTTTCCTGGAAGAAAGGGCACATGGCCCAAAAAGGGGAGGCTAGAGGGGATGGAGCAGGAGGCCGCATCAGGGAGAGGAAAGGTAGGAAAGAAAAAAGCCAAGCGAGCTTAGAGCAAACTGTGATATCTGTCTCATAACAAAATAGATGCAAACTGCTGATGAATGAATAACTGGATACATTAAGTATCACTGATAAAAAGGTCCCTTCCCTCTACGATCCTGTGTGAAGGGGGAAGTGTGACAGGACAGAGCACTGCTGGGAATGGGCTGTCCAGTGATGATGCCATGCTGACCTCCCTATGCTTTAGTCTGTGTACCTGCCAGAGCCCCCAGGCACAGACGGCACCCAAATCAGGACAAGATAAGGGAGGTTTCATGAAAGGTTGGTTACCAACATATGCCCAGGGTGTACAGCCATAAATGCAGTTTCAGACCAGCTGTTCCCAGCCCTGGGCCCAAGGGGGGTGGGCAGGGCGTTGGAGAGCGTAGGGAGCAGTTTCCAGAACCTTGAAGCAGAAAGTTGTGAATAGAAGGCCATCTTGAGAGGCCAGGACTCCGCCAACAATGTAGCCCCATGGGAAGGATGTGGGGAATCCCATAACCTACCCTGCTCTCCCCTCTCTATGACCTCCTATCAGGGCTCTCCAGGAGCCCTGCCCTGGCAGACTTTTCAGGTCTGAGAGTGGGTTGGGAGCAAGGCTCAAGGTTCAAAGAGAGGGTGACCAAAATGGAGCAGCTTCCCAAAGGGCAGGTAGTGGGTAATTGGACTTCTTGTGCAAATTTCTCCCCTTGTTATACTCATGATGCTGATAAACATTAACTATTCATCTCCTCCGGGACTAGAGGTAGGTTCAAGTGATCTACCCAGGTTAAAAAGGCCTGGTATCCTGGGCATGACCTTCTGTGCTAGGATTATTCCCAGCTACTTGTATAACAGTAAGGCAAGCACAGTGGCAGAACTCTAGGGTTTATTCTTGCCTGTAACAGGAAGTCTAGAGGGGCAGCCCACAGCACGGCCAGCAGAGACTTAGGCTCCCACTGTGTTTATGCATTGAACAAAGAGTAGGGGCCACAGCCCAGGCAGGATGTTGGGGGTGGGTACAGTCCCAGTAGCTCTTCTGGAAACCCTGTTAGTAACTTCATTTCATCATCAGAGTGAGTCTCACAGCCATCGTAACTGCAAGGTAATCTGGCAAGCCGAGTCTTTTAACTAAGTCATTACCCTCAGTCAACTCAGAATTTTGTTAGGAAGGCAGAAGGGGAGAGTGGGTGCAGACTAACAGTAGCATCTGCTATGTGCACTGGAATTCCCCTACCCCAAGCTGGTTATTCATCAGAAATCTTCCTCCACTTACCCTTTCAATTTATAAAACACGATGGGGAAATAACCTACATCAAACACAAAGTCATCATCCTCACTCAGAGCATTTTCTTCAAGTAAACAGGAAAGTTGTCCATACAAAATGCAGTTGGAAAATTTCTCAAAGTTGTTGATGTGTACAAGTCACCTTTCATTATTAAGTTGGTAGACAAGACACATCTAAATAAAGAAAAACTGCTTGAGGAGCTACAATGTTTTGTTCTTTAATTTTTAGACAATGTTTAGGAGACTCAAAGCCTATTTGTTTAAAACATATGTAACACTTTCTAACAGCCATTTTTTAAAGATAATTTTTAAAAATGTATTTGGTTCCCAAACAATAAAATGTCCAAGCACAACTTCATCATCAGGAGTCAAGCGCTGGTAGAGTGAACAGAAAGAAAGCTCAGAGGTCTAGCTCCCATCAGATTTCCTGGGAAGGAGACACTGATGAGTAAACTATATCCGCTGAATCATAATTCAGCGTCTCTCGGCCTCAGTCTTCTGCAAAGATTTTTGTTGGCAGTATTTGGATTAGCTCCCTGGGAAGGAATGTTGGTGTGGCTGTTCTCATTCTGCAGACAGGGAAATTCCAGAAGCCTCTGCTGACAGAGAGTGGGGAGGTGCTGAAACACCTGGCCACAGAGCAAAGGTTTTTTCAAATGAGGGAGTTTGGCTTGGCAGGCACACCTTCCATTCCTGTGCCTGCACCCAGAGGTGGCATGCCTGGACTCACAGCGGCCTGGCATTTGAAAGGGAAAGAAAAAGGCCAAGTGGCCCTTCCCAGCTTGAAGATTGCAACCACAGCTGCTGGAGAGTTCTAGCTGGGCAGGGGAGGGAGATGGCCTCTGGCACACACTCACCGAGAGGAACCCGCTAGGACAGCTGCGGTGTGTTTACCTTGCTTCTTGGCCAAGACCATCACCTTGGATGAAATCAGCCTTGACTTTCTGATGTTTTTATTATGTGTAGTTTTATCACAGGATCCTAAGTAAAGGGGCTTTTTAAATACAACACCACTACCACCAAAAACCAAAAAATAAAACAAAGATCTTGTTTCCTCTCATTCTCTTCTGTAATATTATTTCTGCTATTTTGCTTTTATTAGGCTCTTCAGAATAGAATCATACTCACCATCTCAGAGTCCCATTTTTCTCATGAAAGATGTTCTAATTCAAATCAGGTTATGCATTAAATGCCCATTCTGTGCCTCACAGAATTACATTGATAGCACACCCTTTTTATGTTTTCCAAAGTGCCTTTCCGTCTGTTATTTTCTTCAACATTCACAGCAAGTGAGGCCAGGGATCACGATCCCTGACTGACAGGTAAAGAAAGTTAGGTCTGGACTTTGGATCAAGATGGTGAAGCAGCATGGAGAGCCTCAGCTTGTCTCATCCCTGAAACGCAGCTAGATCAGCACCAAACCACTTTGCACGCCTAGCAAATTGATCTGAGGATTAACACAACAATCTGTATAACTTGAGCCACAAAACTTAGCAGGTATGCAGTACATAGAAGTGAATTGTGGGAGAGAGAAGCCACCAAGGGTAGGGAGCTGTTATAGCAGAGAAAGGACAGAGAAAGGGGAGAATGAGGCACATCAGGAAAGTACAGGAAAAACAGTTTCCCAAAATTAGCTGGAGAGAAAGAAAGAAAAAGAGTGAAAACACTTGCAGGGGACTGAATAAGAAATCTGTTCCCCAAAACCATGGACAGGGAGAAAGGAGAGGGTCTCAATACCACTAGGATTCTATAAACAGTGGAGAGCAGAGTCAGAAAGTCTGGAGCTCAGTGCCTGGTGGTACTCTGGTGAGGAAATAAGGTGAATCCCCAGGAGCAGGCAGTGGGGTCTGAAGGGTCCATGTGCCACATTGGGAGAAGCAGTTCCTCTGCTTGGAGTGCATTTGGTAGAGGCCATATGCCTTCCCCACAGGCAAAGGTCCCAGTGGACCCCAGAGAGCAGCCAGTTTGCTCGTATTGGGACAAAGATGCCAGAGTATTGTAAAACCTGGTGTTGGCTGTGTGTTGTGTTTGGCACAATCTCTGAACCTCTGTTGCTGTGTGATCACACAAATGTTTTCTGGGGAAGCCAGCACCCATCCATTGCTCAGCAAGACTCTCCCCCAGAGAATCAGTGTGGGTCCAAGCTGCAGGGGTCTCTGAAGTGTGGGATTTTGAAAGAACATTGCATTTGAGATAAAACTCTGGAGGGAGGTGCCACCTAGCACCTGACAAGGTAGAGGTGGGGAGTGGACAGAGGACTGAGACAAAGCAGGGGTGCTTGATTACAGGTCTGTGAGGGCACAATATTCCTGTGCCAGAGACTAGGGAGCTGGATGAAGCCATTTCCACCTCTCCCACGCATACACATGCTTACCACACTGATCCAGTAAGCTAAGCATTGCCATCTAGTGGAGAACGGGGACATTATACCAAGCCCCGCCCCCTGTGCCCTCCAAGTACATCCCCTAGAAGACCAGGACAAGTCCCTCCATCTGCTTAGTATACGGACTATAGAAGGGCTTCATAGTTTCAGTTCTAGGGGAAAGTGGATGTAACTTCATTCAGGTTTCATTCTGTTTGCTGGTTAATTTATTAGTCCGGTTTTCTGTTTTGTTTTTTTTTTTCCTTCTGGTTTTGTTTACATTGTTTTCTCTTTTTTTCCTTTCTTTTCTTTTTCCTGGATACAGAAAGAGAAAATTTTATTTTTATTTTCTTTTTTTAATTTTTAAAATTTTTTTAAATTATCTTTTGCTTTCTTTATGTTTTAAACTTTTTATTCTATTTCATTTTCCGTATTTCATTTTATTCTATTTTATTCCATGATTTTTTTTAAATTTTTTTCAACGTTTTTTATTTATTTTTGGGACAGAGAGAGACAGAGCATGAACGGAGGAGGGGCAGAGAGAGAGGGAGACACAGAATCGGAAACAGGCTCCAGGCTCTGAGCCATCAGCCCAGAGCCCGATGCGGGGCTCAAACTCACGGACCGGGAGATCGTGACCTGGCTGAAGTCGGACGCTTAACCGACTGCACCACCCAGGCGCCCTTCCATGATTTTTTTAATTTAAAATTTTTCTTACCTTTTTTTTCTTTTTTTCCCTTTTTTTGTCTATTCTATCATGCTTTTTTCAACAAGCAGACCAAAACACACCTAGGATTGAGCTTCCTTTGATTTTTTGTTTTGTCTTTAATTTGTTTAAAATATAATTTATTGTCAAATTGGCTTCATATAATACCCAGTGCTCATCCCAAAAATGACCTCCTCAATTACCATTAGTACTTTCCCCTTTCCCCCCACCCCCCATCAAACCTGTTTGTTCTCTGTATTTCAGAGTCTCTTATGGTTTGCCTCCCTTCCTCTCTGTTTGTAACTTTTTTCCCCTTCCCCTCCCCCATGGTCTTCTGTTAAGTTTCTCAAGATTCACATATGAGTGAAAACATATGGTATCTGTCTTTCTCTGAATGACTTATTTCACTCAGCATAAGACCCTCCAGTTCCATTCACATCTTTATTTTTTTAACTTTGTTTTTATTTAAAAAAATTTTAACGTTTATTTATTTTTGAGAGACAGAGTGCGAGCAGGGGAGGGGCAGAAAGAGAGAGGGAAACACAGATTCCACAGCAGGCTCCAGGCTCTGAGCTGTCAGCATAGATGCATGCTTGAATGGATGCTACAGTGGCAAGGATGGATGAAGCAGAGCAGCGAATCAGTGATAGAGAAGACAAAATTATGGAAAATAAACAAGCAAGAAAAAAGGGGGGAAGGCAAAAGAGCACAATACAAGACTTAGAAAACTCAGTGACTTATTAAAAAGTAATAACATCCAAATCATAGGAGTCCCAGAAGATGAAGAGAGAATAAAGGGGACAGAATGTTATGTGAGCAAATTATAGCGGAAAACTTTCCTAATCTGGGAAAGGGCACAGACATCAAAATCCAAGAAGCACAGAGAACTCCCATTAGATTCAGCAAAAACCTACCATCACCAAGACATATCATAGTCAGAGTCACAAAATACACAGAGAAGGAAAGAATTATGAAAGCAGCAAGGGAAAAAAAGTCATTAACCTATAAGGGAAGATAGATCAGGTTCGCAGCAGACTTATCCATAGAAACTTGGCAGGCCAGAAAGGAGTGGCAGGATATATTCAATGTGCTGAATCAGAAAAATATGCACGAAGAATTCTTTATCCAGCAAGGCTGTCATTCAAAATAGAAGGATAAATAAAGAGTTTCCCAGAGAAACAAAAAATAAAGGTGTTCCTGACCACTAAAACAGTCCTGCAAGAAATTTTAAGGGAAACTCGTTGAGTGGGAAAGAAATGAAACAAAACAAAAAAACTGGGGCACCTGGGTGGCTCAGTCAGTTGACCGTCCAACTTCAGCTCAGGTCATGATCTCACAGTTTGTGGGTTTGAGCCCCACATCAGGCTCTGCGCTGACAGGACAGAGCCTGGAACCTGCTTCACGTTCTGTGTCTCTCTATCTGCCCCTCCCGTGCTTGTGGGCTCTCAAAAATAAAAAAAATAATAAACATTTAAAAAAAAAGGCCAAAAGCAACAAAGACTAGAAAGGACCAGAGAACAACACCAACTCTACAGGCAACACAATGCCACTAAATTCCTAACTTTCAGTACTCGCTCTAAATGTCAATGGACTAAAAGTTCCAATCAAAAGACACAGGGTATCAAAATGGATAAGAAAACAAGATCCAGGGGTGCCTGGGTGGCTCAGTTGGTTAAGCATCCGACATCAGCTCAGGTAATAATCTCACGGTTTGTGAGTTTGAGCCCCGCATCAGGCTCTGCTGACAGCTCAGAGCCTGACGCCTGCTTCATATTGTGTCTCCCTCTCTCTCTGTCCCTTCCCCACTCATTCTCTGTTTCTCTCTCTCTCTGTCTCTCTCTCTCTCTCTCTCAAAAATAAATAAACATAAAAATTTTTTTTTAAAAAGAAGAGAAAACAAGACCCATTTATATACTGCTTACAAGAGACCTATTTTAGACCTAAAGACATCTGCATATTGAAAGTAAGGGGATGGAGCACCATCTAACATGCTAATGGTAATCATAAGAAAGCTGGATTAGCCATACTTATATCAGACAAACTAGATTTTAAAATAAAGATTGTAGCAAGGGATGAAGAAGGGCATTATATCATAACTAAGGAATCTATCTACCAAGAAGGCCTAACAATTGTAAACATATATGCTCCAAATGTGAAAGCACCCAAATATAAAAATAAATTAATCACAAACATAAAGAAACTCATTGATAATAATACCATAATAGTAGGGGACTTCAACATCCCACTTACAACAATGGACAGACCATCTAAGCAGAAAATCAACAAGGAAACAATGGTTTTGAATGACAAACTGGACTGGGTGGGATTAACGGATATATTCAGAACATTTCATCCTAAAGCAGTAGAATAACCATTCTTCTCAAATGCACATAGAACATTCTCAAGAACAGATCACACTGTGACACAAGTCAGCCCTCAACAAGAACAAAAAGATTGACATCATACCTTGTATATTTTCAGGCCACAACACTATGTAACTCAAAATCAACCACAAGAAAAAATTTGGCAATACCACAAATACTTGGAGATTAAAGAACACCCTACTATAGAATGAATGGGTAAACCAAGATATTAAAGAGTACATGGAAGCCAATGGAAATGAAAACACCACAGTCCAAAACCTCTGTGATGCAGCAAAGGTGGTCATAAGAGGGAAGTATATAGCAGGAGAAAGAAGAAAGAAATGTCTCAAATACACAACCTAACCTTACACCTTAAAGAGCTAGAAAAAGAACAGCAAATAAAGCCCAAAACCAGCAGAAGAAGGGCAATAATAAAGATTAGAGCAGAAATCAATAGGAGCTGCTTCTTTGAAAGAATTAACAAAATTGATAAACCCCTAGCCAGATTGATCAAAAAGGAAAAGGAAAGGACCCAAATAAATAAAGTCACACATGAATTGGAGAGATCACAAATAACACCACAGAAATACAAACAATAACAAGAGAAATATTATGAGCAATTATATGCCAACAATTTGCACAATCTGGAAGAGATGGCCAAACTACCAAAATTGAAACAGGAAGAAATAGAAAATTTGAAAAGACCCATATCCAGTAAAGAAATTGAATCAGTAATCAAAAATTTCCCATAAAACGAGTCTAGTGCCAGATAGCTTTCAAGGGGAATTCTATCAAACATTTAAGAATAGATAAAACCTATTCTTTTGAAGATGTTCCCAAAAAATAGAAATGGAAGGAAAGTTTCCAAACTTATTCTACAAGGCCAGCATTACCTTGATTCCAAAACCAGACAAAGACCTGACTAAAAAGAAGAATTACAGACCAATTTCCCTGATGAACACGGATGAAAAAGTTTTCAACAAGATATCAGCCAACTGGATTGAACATACATTAAAAGAATTATTCACCATGATCAAGTGTGATTTATTCATGGGATATAGGTCTGATTCAATATCCAAAAATCAATGTGATACATCACATTGATAAAAGAAAGGATAAGAACTACATGGTCCTCTCAATAGATGCAGAGAAAACATTTGACAAAATACAGCATCCTTTCTTGATAAAAACCTTCAAGAAAGTAGGGATAGAAGGATCATACCTCAAGATCATAAAAGCCATATATGAAAGACAGACTGCTAATATCCTCCATGGGGAAAAACTGAGAGCTTTCCCCTCAGGTCAAGGAACATGACAGGGATGTCCACTCTCACCACTATTATTCAACATAGTGTTGGAAGTCCTAGCCTCAGAACTCAGGCAACACAAAGAAATAAAATGCATCCAAATCTGCAAGGAGGAAGTCAAATTTTCACTCTTCACAGATGACATGATACTCTATGTGGAAAACTCAAAACATTCCACCAAAATACTGCTAGAATTCAGCAAAGTTGCAGGATACAAAATCAATGCACAGAAATCAGTTGCATTTCTATATACCAATAATGAAGCAGCAGAAAGAGAAATCAAGGAATCAATCCCATTTACAATTACACCAAAAATCATTAAATATCTAGGAATAAATCTAACCAAAGAGGTGAAAAATATATACGCTGAAAGCCATAGAAAGTTTATGAAAGAAATTGAAGACACAGAAGAATGGAAAAACATTCCATGCTCATGGATTGGAAGAACAAATACTGTTAAAATGTCGATACTACCCAAAGCAATCTACATATTCAATGAGATCCCTATCAAAGTAACACCAGCATTCTTCACAGAGCTAGAACAACTAATCCTAAAATTTGTATGGAACCAGAAAAGATCCCAAATAGCCAAAGCACTCTTGAAAAAGAAAACCAAAGCAGGAGGCATCACAATCCCAGACTTCAAGCTATACTACATTGCTGTAATCATCAAGACAGTATGGTACTGGCACAAGAGCAGACACTCAGACCAATGGAACAGAATAGATAACTGTAAATGGACCCACAAATGTATGGCCAACTAGGGACTCCTAGTTCCTATCCAGGAGCATGGAATATTTTTCCACTTTTTGATGTCGTCTTCAATTTCATTCATAAGCTTTCTATAGTTTTCAGTGTATAGATTTTTCACCTCTTTGGTTAGATTTATTCTTAGGTATTTTACGGTTTTTTGTGCAACTGTAAATGGGATCGATTCCTTGATTTCTCTTTCTGTCACTTCATTGTTGGTGTATAGGAATGCAACCAATTTCTGTGCGTTGATTTTATATCCTGACACTTTGCTGAATTCATGAATCAGTTCTAGCAGTTTTTTTGTGGAATCTTTTGGGTTTTCCATATGGAGTATCATGTCATCTGCGAAGATTGAAAGTGACCTCCTCCTGGCCGATTTGGATGCCTTTTATTTCTTTGTGTTGTCTGATTGCAGAGCCTAAGACTTCTAATGCTGTGTTGAATGACAGTGGCGAGAGTGGACATCCCTTTCTTGTTCTTGACCTGAGGGGAAAGCTCTCAGTTTTTCCCCATTGAGGATGATATTAGCATTCGGTCGTTCATATATGGCTTTTATGATCTTGAGGTATGATCCTTCTATCCCTACTTTCTTGAGGGTTTTTATCAAAAACGGATGCTGTATTTTGTCAAATGCTTTCTCTGGGTCTATTGAGAGGATCATATGGTTCTTGTCCTTTCTTTTACTGATGTGATGAATCACGTTATTTATTTTGCGGATGTTGAACCAGCCCTGCACCCCAGGTATAAATCCCACTTGGATGTGGTGAATAATTTTTTTAATGCATTGTTGGATCCGGTTGGCCAATATCTTGTTGAGGATTTTTGCATCCATGTTCATCAGGGAAATTGGTCTATAGTTCTCCTTTTTAGTGGGGTCTCTGTCTGGTTTTGGAATCAAGGTAATGCTGGCTTCAGAGAAAGAGTTTGGAAGTTTTCCTTCCATTTCTATTTTTTGGAACAGTTTCAAGAGAATAGGTGTTAACTCTTCCTTAAATGTTTGGTAGAATTCCCCTGAAAAGCCATCTGGCCCTGGACTCTTGTTTTTTGGCAGATTTTTGATTACTAATTCCATTTCCTTACTGGTTATGGGGTCTGTTCAAATTTTCTATTTCTTCCTGTTTCAGTTTTGGTAGTGTATATGTTTCTAGGAATTTGTCCATTTCTTCCAGATTACCCATTTTATTGGCATATAATTGCTCATAATATTCTCTTATTGTTTTTATTTCTGCTGTGTTAGTTGTGATCTCTCCTCTTTCATTCCTGATTTCATTTATTTGGGTCCTTTCCTTTTTCTTCTTGATCAAACTGGATAGTGGTTTATCAATTTTGTTAATTCTTTCAAAGAACCAGCTTCTGGTTTCAATGATCTGTTCTACTGTTTTGTTTTGCTTTTTGTTTGTTTGTTTGTTTCAATAGCATTAATTTCTGCTCTAATCTTTATTATTTCCTGTCTTTTTCTGGTTTGGGGTTTTATTTGGTGTTCTTTTTCCAGCTCCTTAAGGCATAAGCTTAGGTTGTGTATCTGAGCTCTTTCTTCCTTCTTTAGGAAGGTCTGGATTGCTATATACTTTCCTCTTATGACTGCCTTTGCTGCGTCCTAGAGGTTTTGGGTTGTGGTGTTATCATTTTCGTTGACTTCCATATACTTTTTAATTTCCTCTTTAACTGCTTGGTTAGCCCATTCATTCTTTTTTTTAATGTTTTTTAAATTTTATTTATTTATTTATTTATTTATTTATTTATTTATTTATTTATTTATTTTTGAGACAGAGAGAGACAGAGCATGAGCAGGGGAGGGGCAGAGAGAGAAGGAGATACAGAATCTAAAGCAGGCTTCAGGCTCCGAGCTGTCAGCACAGAGCCGGACGCAGGGCCCGAACCCACGGACTGAGATCATGACCTGAGCCAAAGTCAGATGCTCAACTGACTGAGCCACCCAGGCGCCCCGCCCATTCATTCTTTAGTAGAATGTTCTTCAGTTTCCAAGTATTTGTTACATTTCCAATTTTTTTCTTGTGGTTGATATCGAGTTTCATAGTGTTGTGGTCTGAAAATATGCACGGTATGATCTTGATCTTTTTGTACTTACTTAGGGCAGATTTGTGTCCCAGTATATGGTCTATTCTGGAGAATGTTCCATGTGCACTGGAGAAGAATGTATATCCTGCTGCTTTAGGATGGAATGTTCTGAATATACCTGTTAAGTCCATCTTGTCCAGTGTGTCATTCAAAGCTATTGTTTCCTTGTTGATTTTTTGATTAGATGATCTGTCCATTGCTGTGAGTGGGGTATTAAAGTCTCCTACTATTATGGTATTACTATCAATGAGTTTCTTTGTTTGTGATTAATTGATTTATATATTTGGGCGCTCACACATTTGGTGCATAAATGTTTACAATTGTTAAGTCTTCCTGGTCTATAGACCCCTTGATTATGATATAATGCCCTTCTGCATCTCTTGATACAGTTTTTATTTTAAAGTCTAGATTGTCTGATATTAGTATGGCTACTCCAGCTTTCTTTTGTTGACCATTAGCATGATAGATGGTTTTCCATCCCCTTATTTTCAATCTGAAGGTGTCTTTAGGTCTAAAGTGGGTCTCTTGTAAACAGCATATAGACGGATCTTGTTTTCTTATCCATTCTGTTACCCTATGTCTTTTGATTGGAGCATTGAGTCCATTGACATTTAGAGTGAGTATTGAAAGATAGGAATTTATTGCCATTATGATGCTTGTAGAGTTGGAGCTTCTGGTGATGTTCTCTGAATCGTTTGTTGCTTTTGGTATTTATGTATATATAAATATACATATTTATATACATATAAATATACATATAAATTTATATACATATAAATATATATAAATAAATAAATAAATATATATATATATATATATATATATATATATATATATATATATTTCATCTTTTCTCCCCTTAGAAAGTCCCCCTTAAAATTTCTTGCAGGGTTGGTTTAGTGGTCACAAACTCCTTTAATTTTTGTTTGTCTGGGAAACTTTTTTCTCTCCTTTTATTTTGAATGATAGCCTTGCTGGATAAAGAATTCTTGGCTGCATATTTTTCTGATTCAGCACACTGAATATGTCCTGTCACTCCCTTCTGGCCTGCCAAGTTTCTGTGGATAGGTCTGCTGCAAACCTGATCTGTCTTCCCTTGTATGTTAGGGACTTTTTTCCCCTTGCTGCTTTCACGATTCTCTCCTTGCCTGAGTATTTTGTGAATTTGACTATGATATGCCTTGTGGATGGTCGGTTTTTGTTTAATCTAATGGGGGTCCTCTGTGCTTCCTGGATTTTGATGTCTGTGTCTTTCCCCAGGTTAGGAAAGTTTTTTCCACTATGATTTGCTCACATAACCCTTTTACCCTTATTTCTCTCTCTTCCTCTTCTGGGACCCCTATGATTCTGATGTTGTTCCTTTTTAATGAGTCACTGATTTCTCTAATTCTTAGATGTGCTCTTTTGCCTTAATCTTCCTCTTTTTTTCTGCTTCGTTATTCTCTATAAGTTTGTCCTCTATATCACTGATTCTCTGTTCTGCCTCGTCCATCCTTGCCGCCGCTGCATCCATCTGTGATTGCAGCTCAGTTATAGCATTTTTAATTTCATTATGGCTATTTTTACTTCTTTTATCTCTGCAGAAAGGGATTCTAATATATTTTTGACTCCAGCTAGTATTCTTATTATTGTGATTCTAAATTCTGGTTCAGACATCTTGCTTGTATCTGTGTTGGTTAAATTCCTAGCTGTCGTTTCTTCGTGCTCTTTCTTTTGGTGTGAATTCCTTCGTTTTGTCATTTTGAAGGGAGAAAAGGAATTAATGAGGTAGAAGAATTGAAATAAAAAAATAAAAATAAAAAAATATTGAAATTAAAAATTAAACACACACACACACACACACACACACACACACACACAAATCAAATAGATGATGCTAGATCCTAGGTGTGTTTTGGTCTGGGTGTTGAAAGTGGTTTGACAGATTCAAGAAAAAAAAGGCGTAGGGGGAAGGAAATCGTTTGAGAATTTGAAAAAATGAATACACTGAGGTAGACTAAAATGAGATGATGGGGTAAAATAGAATTTGAAAACATATACACAAAAGTAAAGAATGTAGTAGAAAAAAATTAAAGAACAATATTTTTAATAAGAATTCAAAATAAATATGAATTTTTTCATTTTCCGTATTTAAGAAAAAAGAAAAGAATGAAAAGGAAAAAAGATAAAATAAAAAAAATAGGTTGAAAATTTGAAAAAGTGAATACACTATAGTAGACTAAAAAAATGATGGAAGTAAAATAGAATTTGAAAAAACGTACACAACAGCAAAAAAAATATAGTAATAAAAATTAAATAAAAATATTTTTAATAGAAATTGAAAGTAAAAATGAAGTTTTTCTCTCTTTGCATTCAAGAAAAGGAAAAGAAATGAAAAAGAGGAAAAAAGAAAAAGAAAAAAAGGGAAATTGAGAATTTGAAAAGGTGAGTACACTGAAGTAGAGTAAAATAAAATAATGGAAGTAAAGTAGAATTTGAAAAAATTTATACAAAAGTGAAAAGTATAGTAATAAAAATTAAAGAAATATTTTTTAATAAAAATTGAAAATAAAAATGAATTTTTTCTCTTTATTCAAGAAAAAGAATAGAATTGTAAAAGAGAAAAAGGAAAAAAAAAGAAAATTGAATAGATGAACCTGCTAACAGATTGAAGTAGGACTGAAATTGCTTCGTTTTCCCCTAGAAGTCAGCCTATGTAGCTCTTTATAGTCCATAAATTAAGGCGGCGGTGAGACTTGTGTTCTTGAGAAGAAGTTGGCCCAGTTGGGTGGGGCTCAGTGTAACAGCTGCGCTTTCCACTAGGTGGTGCTGCTATCCTACTGGGGTGGATTGTTGCAGCGGGGCTCATAGGTGTGTATGCACATGCACGGGAGCAGTGAAAATGGCGCCACCCAGCTACCCAGTCTGTTCTCCCAGATCAGCAGTTGTGCACCTGTCCTCTGTCTTCAGCTCTCATCCACTCCCCGCTTCTTCACTCTCCATGACCAGGCCCCAGGCAGCACCTCTCTCCCAAGCCTTGTCTCAGATGTGGCTGTTTTCCCCGGCACCCTACTTCTGAAGGACTGTGGCTTTGACCTGTTCCACCCCTCTGCAGGGGGTCTCACCAAGCAATGGCCAAATGAGCAATGGCCGAATATCAGCTGCACCCAGGTACACCTGCTGGACCCTGTTGTTGATGGTGCCCCGAGACTGCGGCCAGGTGCCAGCCCGTCCCAGAAAATGTTCGTGAGACAGTGTAGCAGCAGCATCTCAGGGATTATGGAAAATCACAATACACGTCTGGCAACAGGCTTCACCCTTAACAACCTTGCCCCAGCACCAGCGAATGTGGTTGCCTTCTGGGGTCTGCTGGAAACAGGTGGCTTCAATAGTCTCTACCAAATGTCCTTCCAGCAGTGGAACCGCTTTTCCGCATGTGGCCAGAGAACCTCCCGGACCCCACTCTGTTCCTGGGGACTCGCCCTTCCCACCAGAGCACTGCCAGTTGTCGAGCTGCAGAGTTGCAGCCTTTGCATTCCCCATGTTTACAGTATTAATGGAATTTAAACCCTCTCCTTTCTCCTTTCTCCCTTTTTAGTTTAGTCCCTGTGGCTGTTTCCAATTTTCCACTTTCTCTCCAGCTGCTTTTGGGGAGGGGTGATTTTCCCGTATTCTCCTCCTCTCCCCAGTCTCTGTCCTCTCTCCGCGCAAAAGCAGTTCCCTACCTTTCAGAGCTTCTTGCTCCCCAAGTTCAGCTCTCCACGCCGTGTACCTGCTGAATTCTGTGGTTCAGGTTGTGCAGATTGTTGTGCTAATCCTCCAATCAGTTTTCTAGGTGTGTAGGATGGTTCAGTGTTGGTCTGGTTGTATTTTATGGATGTGAGACACACAGAAAGCTTCCATGCTATTCCACCATCTTGGCTCCTCCCCCAAGATAATTTTAAATAGGGGCATCTGGGTGGCTCAGTTGGTTAAGTGTCTGACTCTTGGTTTTGGCTCAGGTCATCATCTCACGGTCTCGTGCGTTCAAGTCACATGCCAGACTGCACTGTCAGTGCAGAGCCTGCTTGGGATTCTCTGTCTCCCTCTCTCTGCATCCCTCCAATTGCACTCTTTGTCTTTCTCAAAATTAATAAATAAACCTTAAAAAACAACAAAATTTGGGCCCAGGGAACTAGTTCACACTATTTAAGAGTGAAGCTGGTGAATCAGTCAGGCTCCCAGTTGGAAATGGATGGCACATTCAAAGTGGGTGATATGAAGGAATTATTTACAAAGAGAGGAATTGTCCTGTCTAAGGTCTAAAGAAACCAGAAGGGGCAGGAGAGGCTGCAGTTATGAGACCCTGGAGCCAGAGGGCACCATGTAGAGGGGCAGCCTGACAAGGCTGTGACCTGGGGCAAAAGGGTTCTCCTGGCCTCAGGGACCTTGTAGGAAGGAGCTGAGCAATAAACACCCTCCCACCTCCTGATTATGCTCTCTGCTGGCCAAACTCAGCAGGAAGCCCACATAGGTCAGCCTTCCATCTGCAGGGTCCAATGAATCCAGCACAGCCAGAGAGGCTAAAACTGGATGTCCTGGATCTAGTCTCTTTTCACAATGCCAAAGACTCTGGAGAGAGCACTGTACATATGCCAGTCTCTGGAAAGTGACACACACAGTGCCCATCCTAGCCCTTCCACTACTGGCTGTGTTACCTTGGAGAGAGGTTAGATTTAACCTCATCTCTTTATCTATGTGTTAGGAATGGTACAAGTATTGAACTCTGACATTGTGCTGAAGACTGGGGAGAAGATGATACCTGAAAAGCAGTTGGCCCAATGCCAAGTAAGTGTCCAGCAAACTGGATGTTCTGATTGTTGATCTCATCTTCACCTCACAGAACCTATAATGCAGTCATTGGCAGTTCTTCCGGTTTGGTCTCATCTCAGCTGGGTGCTACACGTTTGCTATGAAATGCTTTTAGAGTTTTGAAAAAAGTAACTGTAGACTTTGTGCTACAAACTATTACTTGGGCAAATTTAATGGATTTGAAAGCTCTATCATAACTTCCTCTATATACATCTAAAGCCTTCAGGCTTGTCAAGTGGAATGGATGGATTGAAACCACACTGAAATAAAATACAGGTAAAAATAAGGAATGGAACTGAGCACTACTGAATTCCGTAACGAGTTCTAGCTTGATGGCACTGGTACACCAAGAGAAGTCTCTTCCTTAGCCAATCCCCAGCCATACCACACTTGAGCCCCAACCTCACATCTCTCAGCTCTCAAGGTCTGTGCAGAGTCGTCAACTGCATGGGACTGACATTCCTTCAGATGCTCACCTAACTGCAAAGCTTGCTGCCTGGCCAGGCCAGTTTAGGTGTCCAAGAATTTAGAGAATAAATGGATTAGAAAGAAATCATGAGAGAGGGAGAGGAGGCCCGAGAAGAGAGGGATGTGATGAACATGTGGCATAGAGAGGTAAGGAGGATGGCATGAGGTGGGGGACGGGAGTGGACAGAGGAGGTTGGAGGAAGGAAGGGGTTGGGGGCTTCTTCTGTGATGATACAACAGATGGGTCCACAATGAGGGGAAGGTTTGACTGGGTAAAGATGAGAGAAAGAGAGAGAGAGAGAAATAAGGCATACGGCTTTGGCCGATAACACCTTTTCAGGAGCTTCTGCTTCTGAATTCCCAGCCCTTAAATCCTTCGCTGGCACAAGAAGGGATTTGAGACCAGTGTACAACCATCAGAAGGATGCCAACTCCACATTCTGCACACATTCCGCTGCTATTCTGTGGTCCTGTGATATCTATGTGCACTGGCTACAGTGGTGACAGTGACGGGCTCACTCTCATGCACTGTGCCACCCGCACAGCATTGCTTACTATCCACCCAGGGCTATCCTTGCTTTTAATTTTCACAATAATCCTGTGAAATACCATCATTACTCTCATTTTCTTTATTTAAATAAAATCTTTCATGTGAATATAACACACATACACAAAAGTGCCCACCATGTAAACACACCATGTGAGGTATAATAATACATTATCATAAGGTGAATGTCTGCATAACTTCCTCCCATGTCATGAGATTGAACACTGCCAGCCCTCAGAAGGCCTCCAATCACAAACCTCTCCCTAACTGCATACACAATCCTCTATTTTCTAGATAAATAAACTGTGACTCAGAAATGCGATTGCTTGGGATCACACCACCTGGACCCAAAAGGAAACTTGTCATCTCCTTTACACCTCAAGCATTTTCCAGCCAACCTGCTGCTTCTAGAAACAAGACTAGGCTGTGTCTTTCCATGTGCCACTCAAGGTGTCAGCTTCACACCTGGACAAAAAGCAACTCAAGTGTCCAATGATCTGGAGAGCCCCTCACCTGAAGCCTAGATGGTGAGAAATCAGTTAGCTCCACGGCTCAAAGAAACAAGTGGCTATTTTCGTGGCAGGCTGAGAAGTAGAGGTATGAGCTGGTCCAGGCACAGTGGGGTTGAAGGAGGCAGGCTTGTTTGTGTCTATCTCTTGTGGCTCTGGTGCTCCAACAAGTATTCCTACAGAACATAAAACAAGACGATGGTGAAAAGCTTTGCTCAGGCCTTCCTGAATCACTTTTTTAAATAGCTGATTAATACACACTTCTTCCCACCATACACCCCAGCTGTGTAGATCTAAATTATTCTTCTCTGCAAGATACCTGAAGAGGCAAGAACATGGTCCTGTGTGGAACTCTGTTCTCTGTTCCAGTGACTGCGGTTATTCCTTGCACTTGGGTGAGGATGAAGTTGAACTACAGTTCAGGCTCATGAAGAAGAGGCAAAGGGAAACCAGACCATCACTGTCAGAGCTTTCCAGCACAGGGATCTTTCACATATCACTCTCTGTCACTTATGGAGCCTGGACAGCCTTTATACAATCTCTCATAAAGGCCCTTCATTAACACTGTCTCAAGGGCCACCAAGCACAAAAAAAATCCTACTGTTGGTGTAACAGCAGCCTTACCTATGTCTGCATGATGGTGAAAAATATTTGGGGAAGAAGTTAACAGTGTACCTGTAGCACAATGGATAACTGGACTGGACATTTCCCTGTGCCCTTGGTCTCAAGCCTGCTACTTGCCACACTGAGTTTTGAGTCTGAAAGCCCAGAGAATCACAGAAAGTAGAGGGGCTGGGTCTGCTATTCAGCTCTTCCCCTTACAGCTTACTTTTCTGAGACTCATTTTTTTGCATCAGGAGGATGGGGATTCCTATGATTCTTCTTCATGAGGTGGTTGTGAGAACAGATGAGATCAAGTATGTGAATGTGGTTGAAGACTGTAACATGGAGAGATTAGGAATCCCAATCAGTGCCAGCACTTCTTGCCACATGGCTGGTGGGGCTGTTCTGCCTGCATCCCCTTCCTGTGGGTGGGCTTATCACTGTGATTTTCAAAGGAGTCTGACCCTGGGAGTCCCTCCCTTCTCCATTCCCCCCACCTGATGCTGGTCAGTTCTCACCAGCTTCAGCCAAGCACCTCTCACCTCGACCCTGACCATCCAAGGACTCAGACATATCCACTGTGGATGCATTACACAAAACACTTTGCAGGGCAGGACTGCACAGCATATCCACTGTGCCATGTGCATTTATTTCTCTTTACAGAACAACCTAGTGACTCTTTTCTTCCACAGACCACACCTAGAAATTCCCTTCCTCCCCATCCCACAGCTATATATGTGTGTCTGTGTATACATATATACATATATGCACATATACACATGTATATACACAAATACTTTATAAATTTACACACACACACAGACACACACACACTACACTTAACACAAAATAGTGGAAGCATTTCTTTTAAAATCAGGAAGACGCCTGGGTGGCTCAGTTGGAGCCAAAAAGAAGCCATTACAATGAGTAAGTAAAAGTATTAGGCAAAAAGAAAGATAGGTTCAATGGAGAAGATTTTTGGGGAAACTAACTTCACTGTCAACAGTAAGATTGGAGATGATACACTGGAGCACTAAATGAGTGCTAAAGTGAAAACTAAACAAAATAAAGGGCCCCTGAAAACACTATGAGTGAATTCCCAAGTTTAAATAAATGTTGGGTACTACTTTGTTCCACTCCTTAAAGGAACAAAATTCAGGCTGGCCAGGGACTTCCTACTACTTTTCACTCCTATTAATATGATACTTTGTGTTGTCTTTTTCTTGTGGACAATCTTGTCAGAGATTTGCTTTAGTCTTTCAAAGCACCAGCTTTCAGTATTGATCCTTTGTTACATTGCTTATCTTTTTAATATTCCTTCCTTCCACTTTATTTATACTTACTTTGTTGTTCTTATTCCATCTTCTCTATATGTTTGGTTCACATATTTTCAGCTTCTTCCTTTCTGATAATTCAACCCCACATTTCTGTGGAAAAATTACTTCAGTTAGTTGCATAATACAAGGTCTGGCAAGTAGCATATCATCCTTTAAAGTATTTTCTAATTTCCGGTATGATTTTTTGATCTTTCAGTTATTTAAAACAATGTCAATGCTCTCAATGTATGAGTATTTACATTATCTTTTTGTTACTGACCTCTAACAATTGCACATGGTCAGAAAATGTGCTCATTTTGAAATTGGTTCTTTGAAACTTAAGACTTGATTTATGGCCTAATACATGGTTAATTGTAGGAAATGTTCTGTGCACATTTAAAGAATGTGTATTTTGTTCAGTCAACATTCCATATACTCTTATATTAAGTTTATTGTCTTGTTCAAATCTTTTATATGCTTAGTACTTTTTATGACATGATTTATTGATTACTGAAAGAGATGTATGAAAATCTCCCCTTATAATAATGACCTATTTCTGATTTTCAAAAATTATTCACACTACTTGTATTTTAGAGTTGTACTTTTTTTCCCCTTTTTCTTTCTTTTTCCTTTCTTTCTTTTTTTTTTTTTTTTTTGGATATGTCTTGTCAGTGTATCTTTTTTCTCCCACTGTTTTATTTTCACTCTTTCTGTGTCCTTATGTTTTTAGAATGGCTCTTGAAAACAATTTATAGCTGAATTTTTAAAATCCACTCCAATAATCATTGCCTCAACTGGTGAGTTTAATCCATTTATATTGATTGTGATTACTGATGTAATTGGATTAACTTCTACTATCTTATTTTATATAGATTTCCTTTTTTCCCTTATTTTTTTCATGCCTTCATGGGTAGAGTCCTCTACCTCTTTTATTAGTATAGAAATTATTGTTTTTAATCTTTTGGTGGTTTATCTAGAAATTTTAGCATCATGTTTAATTTAAAAGTTTGAGTTACTTTGGTAAGCAACATAATAACTTAAAACACTTTAACTTTGGGGCACCTGGATGGCTCAGCTGGTTAAGCGTCCTACGTCAGCTCTGGACATGACCTCACTGTTCGTGAGTTCGAGCCTGGCATCAGGCCCTGTGCTGACAGCTGGGAGCCTGGAGCCTGCTTCAGATTCTCCCTCCCTCTCTCTCGGCCCCTCCACTGCTTGTACTCTCTCTCTCAAAAATAAGTAAAAATTAAAAAAAAATTTTTTTTAAACAAAAGAACATTTTAACTCTAATTCTAGTTACCCCATTCCTGAGTTGCTATTCATGTCCTGGGTTTTAGTTCTTTTCTAACCAAATTAAATATGGCTATTTTATAAGTTGCTATAGTCACATTTACCATTTTCTTTGGTGTTATCTCACCTCTTCAACTTCCAGAGAGTGTTTTGCTTCTTCCTAAAGTACATCCTTTAGAAATTCCCCTAAATGTAGTTTATTGGTAGTAAATATTTAGTTTCTCTGAAATGTCTTTATCTTGCCACTGTTCTTGAAAGATATTTTGAGGAGTAGGAAAATTCTACTTTGACAGTCATTGTTCTTTAGTACATTGAAAATATTCCACCATTTAATGGACCAGTTGTTGTTGAAAGTCATTTTTGATCTATGTTGCTGCTTTGAAATTAATCTGTCTTATCTCTGGCTGCTTTTAAGTTTCTACTCTGTCTTTGTTGTTCTTTCATATTCTATATGATGTTTTTATATCTTTGTTTTATCTTTCTATTAATTCATTCGGGTTCTTGAACTAGGGATTCATATTTTTCATCAGTTCTCAATAATTTATTCTCAATCTTTATCATTTTTTCACACATTATATCTGCCCTATTCCCTCCTTCTGGAACCCATTTAACATGTATATTAGATCTCCTTATGCTTTTTCCTTCATTTATTACATCTTTTAGATTTTTGTTTCTTTATAGGCATTCTGTATAATTTCTATAACCAATTTTCTTCTAAACCATATCCATTGAATTTCTAACTCAATATTTTCACTTCTATGAAGTTACTTTTCAAAACTTACTAGCCATTTTTTCTATCTTTTGTTTCTTCATTATATTTCTAATGACCTTGTTTCTTTAAACCTATTGAACGTACTTTATGTTGTAATTCGGTATCTCAATTGTGAGTCAATTTCTGCTCTCACTTATAGCTTTGTGTGTGTGTGTTCACTGTGAACTCATGTTGCTCTGCACCTTATCTGAGTAAACTTCTAAGGTCTGGGATGCTTCTTCGATCAGGCACCTAAGGGTAACCAGTCTGGGACTCATTTCAACCAGATTCTCTGCTTAACTATTTTGACTGCCAACAAATTCAAGTCCCATGTCCATGTAAATGTGGACAGGTAGTTAGGAATTCCAGGAGAGATTTCCTTCCCAGAGTCAAAGCTGAGACAGGCATTCCCACTTTCTCCCTCTGCAGAGTAGGGCTTTCCCTAATTCTATCACACACACTGTCCTTCAGGAGTCCTAACTTTATGCAGGGATCACTGGTTCAATCTACCATCTTGATCGTTTCAAGTCTTTGCCTTCTGCCCCATATGCCTACCCTGGCTACTAGTGATTGGCAGGTACCTGAGGGGAAACACTGGGCTCCAGTCCTTAATTACCCTTTTGATTTTATATTTATCATCATTTCGGGCCTCCAAGGAATTTTTTTACTTTGCCATTTGCTCAGGGGTGTGTGTGTGTGTGTGTGTGTGTGTGTGTGTGTGTGTGTGTGTGTATCCTCAACATTCTTAGCAGTACTGCACTTGGAGGATAAGTGTAGCATAGCACACTGCTGGAAACAAAAATTTTCTATTTAACTTTATGTACTTTAGAAGTATTTCTTCTCTTATTCCCACAGAATTTGGATGTTGGGAGAGAAGGAAAATGCACGGCCTTGAGCCACAAGTATAATATGGGTAAAAATCTTGTATTGACTTTGTCCCCATTATCTCCCTTTGTGTAGATTACTTCCAGTCATATAAGTAATAGTGGCTTAGTTTAGCCAGCCTCTCAGGTCTCCCCGAGGCTGTTTCTTTTCCAATCTGTAAACTGGCAATGATTGTAAGACCCATCTCAAAGTGCTTATAAGGATTAAATCATGCATTTAAAAATGTAGATCAGTGTCCAGTACTTAAAACAGTTAACAAATATTAGCTATGATTATTTTCAAAAACTTCTTTCTCTAATATTGCCTGGTTATTTGAAGTCCAGATACGCTTTAGAATTTTTTTTTTCAATTTCTAAAAAGAATTCTTTTAGAATTCTGACTGAAATTAATTTTGGTTGAAATATAGGAAGTAATTTGGGGAGATCTGACATCTCAACAAAATCAAGTCTCTTCATCCAGAAACATGGTACATCATTAAGTCTTCTTTGATATTCCTCAGCAAACATTTGGCAGTCCCTCATTTAGGTTCTGAACATTTCTATCATGTTTGTTTCATATTTTATAAAAGTTTATTAAATTATTAAATGCATTATAAATAAAAACAATTTCTAATTATTTATTGCTAGAATATATAAAAGCTTTTGCTTTTAATATGTTTATTTTACAATTGGGTATCTTGATGAAGTTTTGTAAGAATCTTACCATTTTCCGGATAATCACATTTATCTGCAAATGATTGTTTTTTTCCTTTCCCAAAGTTACACTTCCTCACTGGACTCCTTAATTTTATTCCTAACCTTAAGCATGTATGTAGTGCTTCATAAATTTGTTGTTGATTTCATATTCCTTTAAGCATATATCAGGGATAGGAGTTGAATTATAACCTTTTAGGCATTTATTAAGACTGTGTGACTTTCCCCCTTTATTATAAAAATACACTAAAATATATTATTCTTACCAGAAAGCCAACTTTGTATTTCTTTTTTTTTTTAGTCAATGATATTTTACTTTATTTTTTTTAATATGAAATTTATTGTCCAATTGGTTTCCATACAACACCCAGTGCTCATCCCAATAGGTGCCCTCCTCAATACCCATCACCCACCCACCCCTCCCTCCACCCCCCCCCCCCATAAACCCTCAGTTTGTTCTCAGTTTTTAGAAGTCTCTTATGTTTTGGTTCCCTCCCTAACCATTTTTTTTCCTTCCCCTCCCCCATGGTAGAACACCATTAAGTTAAGTTTCTCAGGATCCACATATGAGTGAAAACATATGGAGTCTGTCCTTCTCTGTATGACTTATTTCACTTAGCATAACACTCTCCATTTCCATCCACGTTGCTACAAAAGGTCATATTTCATTCTTTCTCATTGCCACGTAGTATTCCATTGTGTATATAAACCACAATTTCCAACTTTGTATTTCTAGAATGCATGCTAGCCTACTTGGTCATGGATTGTTCTGGTGATACATGGTTGGTATTGACTTGTTCATAATTCTTTAGACTTTTTAATCTGTTAAATTCTTTCCTACTTCCTTTGACAATTTTTGCTACTGGGTTCATGCTAACTGTATAAAATGAATTAGGATACTTTTTCTACATTCTGGGACAGTTTGAACAGCTTTAAATATTTTCACCTTAAAATGTTAAAACAATTCTCCTGTAAAACACCTGGACTTGATGTCATTTTTAAAAAGAATTTTGGGATGCCTGGGTGGCTCAGTCGGTTAAGTGTCCGACTCTTGATTTTGGCTCAGATCATGATCTCATGGTTGTGAGATCAAGCTCTGTGTAGAATTCTGCACTGACAGCACAGAACCTGCTTGGGGTTCTCTCTCTCCCTCTCTCTCTGCACCTCCCCTGCTCCCCACATGCATGCACACACTCTGTCTCAAAATAAATAAACTTAAAAAGAATTCTTCCATAATTTTATCAAAGACTTCAATGATTTTCTATTGCATATTTCTTAATTTTTTTAGTGTTTATTTTTGAGAGAGAGAGAGAGACAAGAGTGTGAGTGGGGGAGGGTCAGAGAGAGAAAGAGACACAGAATCTGAAGCAGGCTCCAGGCTCCAAGCTATAAGCACAGAGCCCGATGTGGGGCTCGACTCACAAACCGTGAGATCATGACCTGAGCCGAAGTTGACACTTAACAAACTGAGATACCCAGATGTCCCATATTGCATATTTCTTGATATGATTTTTATAAATTGTTTTCTAGAAAATAGTTTATTTCATCCAGATTTTCAAATTTATCAGAACAGGGTAATAAAGAATTTAAAATATTAAAAAAACACTTTTATTTATCCTAATAAATATTTTTATTCTTTACAAGTTCCTGGCTTCTATTTTTTGGCTATGACTATGTATTTTCTTTTTCTTCTTCAGTGTTTTGAGAATATTGATACTGCCTTTAATAGTAGTTACCTTGACATTTTTGACAAACATGCCTTTATCCTTCTTTTCTCTGTCAAAGGTAATTTTGATATGGAACATTTTGACTCTATTTCTCATGAAAATATGGAAGACTTTACTCACTAGCTCTTCCATCTGTGCTTCAATCTCTGGGCTCCATTAATTCTCAGTTTTTAACATCAGTTTATATAGTTTATCTAAATATCACTAAATTATTGCTTTTCCCATTTTTTATCCTTTTGAAAAATTTAACACTTCACTCCATTTTACAAATTTACAATAATTAATTACATTTATTTATGCTTATGTGATTTCAGTTTCACTAGTCTTGTGGTATGAGGTGGATTTAATAAATCCAATTTCCCTTCATGTCTAAGTTGGTTGGAATGATCTAAGTAAGCAGCTTCTTGTCTCAAGACATGGTATCCTTTCTAAACACTTACATATCTGAAAATGTCTTTCTTCCATTGTCTTCATCTGTGAAAGCATCTTCACTAGGTATAAATTCTTTAAGTAAAACTTTCCCTCTCCAAAACATGAGAGGGTGGTTTCCTATCAACTTCTGGCATTGCATGAGGCTAACTTGGTTTTTCTTCCCTTGCAGGTAACTAGCTTTTGTTTGTTCTTGCCTTTATCCTCATAATACTTAGAATTAAATTACAGTTCATTTTTAAATTATAGGATGCATCTAATTATAGAATGCTTTTCTCATTGATTTTTCTGGAACACGATGTGCTCTTTCAATCCATACATGCAGATCTTTCTTTGGTGCCCCAAAATCTTTGTTCAACTATATCTCTGAGCAGTACTTTTGCTCTATCTGTTCTGTTCTTTTCTTCAGAAACATCAAATACGCCAGGCTCAAGTGCCAACCTTTGCTCTTCCATCGGCTGTCCACTCTTTCGTTGGTACCATCTCAAGGTACTTGTGAGAGCTACTCTTTTTTCTCGTGACACTGATTCTATCTTTTGCCATATCAGTGATGGTATATTTTTGTGTCTGCTGTGCATTTCTCCTTCTGCATTCTTTAGTTCCTAAAAGTGTCACCATACTCAACCTGTTCTCTCTTTATGGCTTTCTGTTTCTGCTTCACAAACAGCACATTTTTTATACTCATCTGAAGAGGCCCAAGCGTTTCCTGAAAATTTCTCCATTTCTGGAAATGAGAATATATACTGATACAGCATAATTTAGGACAATGCTCCTTTTCTGTGTTTCTGAGTATTCTGTCCCAAATCCCACCATCTCCATCCACCTCACCCAGACCTGTGGCTACTTCACCCATCTTGGGTTATATAGCAAGAGATATCCCTGGGTGTTGGGAGACGAAGATATTTTTATGGTTTTTTTTGGTTTTTTTTGTTTTTTTTTTTAACCCATCTATGGTACATATATAGTTTGGTGATGATTAAATTATTTTGGAAAAAATAATAGAAAAAATTCTTTACTCTGTGAACAGCACAATAAAAATCAGTTTTTGTGAATCTAGGATATACACAAAAGTTATGGTATGAGGATGGCAGTTAAAACTTATATACTTTTGGGGCGCCTGGGTGGCTCAGGTGGTTAAGCTTCCGACTTTGGCTCAAGGTCATGATCTTACGGTTTGTGGGTTCCAGCCCCACGTTGGGCTCTGTGCTGAGGCTCGGAGCCTGGAGTCTGCTTCTTATTCTGTGTCTGTCTCCCTCTCTCTCTCTACCCCTTGCCTCCATTCATGCTCGCTCTCTCTCTCTCTCTCTCTCTCAAAAATAAACATTAAAAAGATTTTTTTTTAACTTATATACTTTTGCTTCTGAAAGGGGAAATTGTTGATATTTTGAGAAAGAATGACAACATGATCTAATCCTCTTTCCCACATAAACACCAATTTTATTCCAAATAATCACATAATTTAAAAAATTTTCCTAAAACACTCTTACAAAAAGTAACCCCAGTATCACTAATTCTGGAAATTCCATTTTGTGCATTAGTAAGTACTACCTTAACTGAACTGAAACAGTCCAAAAATTCCATAGCTTCTATAGATTCAACTTAAAAGTGAAAAAAAATTATATTTTTCATGATAAATGATGCTACTGATAACTTTACTTGGTAGACTTTTAGTTACTTTGGTGATTTTTACAATCTTACAAATAAGCAACACATATATAATTTATATAAAATAATATTAAGCTATTCTAATGGCTTGCACTGGAGGCCAAGGAGTTGCATTTTGTTAAACCCAAATTGAACAGAGTTGAATTTAAGTTAATACAGAGAAAGGCATGCTCTGGATGTGTTGTCCTTTGCATTTCTTGAAGCATCAGATGAATTGTAAAAAGTTCAAAGAGCTTCTTATTACTCCTGGAAGAGAATGAATACATTAACTTAATTGCACACACTTAGGGAGTTTATCTGGAATGGCAATGAGCAATCATTTACTTGTAAATGTGGGCAAATGGCACCTGGTTTTCAACATAGTGCAGAAAATATGTAACTAAAGGATTAATACGTCAAGGCAAACAAAAAGGGGTTTTAGGAGAGAAGCCTAAAGTGGAAAACTATTCAAGGAAAAAAAGAATACGCTCTATGATCCTGAAAACTGAACCCTATTCACCATTAAAATGCTTGAGAACATTTCCTTCCTCACAGTTAGAAAAATTAAAATACTTGATCATCTTATTTTAAGTAAGTAGCAGAACATTGGGTTACCTTTTGACTTAGGTCAAAAATACCTTTTCAACCAACCTACCTGTAATTATCAGTCAGTAATTTCATTTTCAATCAGAATAATATCTGAAACATTTTTCTTATTTCCTTGTCTATATATATTTACCTCCTGAAAGAAATTATCAAATAACCTATATAACCACCTGCTAAATACAAAATGATTCACATCTTTGTGGTTTTAAAGATTTACTTCAAGACCTGCTTGAGCGTCAGCTATTCCCAGCCCTCCATTTAGAGATTTGTTCTAGCTCTTTCTCTCAGTCTGAAATGAACGTAAGCTATAAAACACATCGAGAATAGTAAAATGCTTTGGCTCAAGGATATACTTGCACTTTGGGAATACATAAACATAAACCCGTGAATTAAGAGCCAAGACCAAATTAAACCCAAGTAATGTTACTGCAGCTTCAAGGCACTACAGGTAAACTACAACATGTCTTCCTGAGAATTTACTGATTACAAATCAAGATAACCATGGTACCATCAGTCTGCAAATAAAGGAAGAAAATTAATTGATAAGTTTACCTGACATTTGTCCCAAACTAATAATGTATGAGGTTTTATTTTGACAATTAATAACTTACTGTGGTGTGGTACAGTGTACTAAGCACCAAGCAGAACATGTGGACCTACTAGCACACATCTACAAATAATTTTAAGATGTATTATATTTACTATTCAAGTAAACCGAGGCCAGATAAAATACCTAGGTTCATTACCATGCAAATCACAGGGGAGAGGAAAGGAATGGGGCAGTGGAGCTGAACCAAAATCAAAATTTTACCATTATAAACATGGGATGAGTCAGGTGTTTAATTTGCCTCAAAAGAAACACCAGAAAATACCTCAAGATTAGGAAAATAACGCTTAAAATCTATGTCCTTTATTTATAATTTAGTAACTGGTTATATCGAAGTTTGCATCAGGGGAAAGAAGAAGAAATGCAAAAGCCCTTAATTCTCACAATAAAATCCAAATTAGTGGCGTAACAAGCCCATAATTCTGCTTCGTTCTAATTCCCTAAATTCGTTTCAATACATCAATAAGGATTTGCATATATACTTTTATTACTTTTTATTTTCACCTGTGGTATTACAGAGTATCCGTGTGCAGTAAGTCACTCTGATACTACCACCTAATTGCTAAAAACTGCTCTTGTTTTTACATACCCTGTGGTACTTAAAGTTTGTTTAGCAGAAATGAACTATGGAAACAAGACGTTTCTAGATGGATACTCCAATTCTCATCTGTTACTGAGTATGTATCTTAGACATGCATTAATATTTTATGATTCTCAAGTTTCTACATCACAATAATATATCTTTCAATACAAAATTTTAGAAATAAAAAAAAATCTTACTTGATTTTGGAAAGTTTCTGCAGAATAATACTGAGCTTTTCTAGTATTTGAAGATCAAGCTTAGGGGTTCGAAGCAGCACTGAGCAAGTACGAAAAAATAAAGTGTTGCTACAGGCTTCCAGGAAAGGCTGCAAAGATTCTGCAAAACAAATTACCAGTGCTTTACTGTTAGGGAGTAGATAAAAAAAAATTAAAAACAAAATAAACCTGAAGTATATGGGGGTATTCATAAATATTGGTTTGGATTTTCATTCTTTTCATACTTTGGGCAAAAATATCATCACTTGAAATATTAAAGTCTCCACTGGCTCTTGTTGAACAATGCAAACCAAAAATAAGATTATTTTCCCTAATATCCAACTTCCATTAGTCAGCACTTAGCAGAAATTCCATACTTGAAAGAATCGGGGAAAGTCATTTCTTCAGTAAGTTCATAATAGTAGACTGAGTTTAAACAATTAGCAATAAGAAATATTTTTGAAACAGCAATTTTTTAAAAAACCCTACCTTTAAGAATTTCATTTGTGTGTTAATGACAATTTACATAATCAATGGCTAGGGAATAACGTTTTAACATAAGAGCAAAAGGGTGAAAAGACTGAAAATATTACAAAATAAAAAATTTTTCACGTCTATGTAAAAAAAATTACAAAACTTAAAAAGCAAAAAGTTCTAAAAAACAAAAGCAAAAAAAAAAAAAAAAAGGAAATCTCAAACTTGAGGCAGAGGGATTGGGAGGAAATCTTCTTGTAATATATTTGCCAGAAGATTGATACTTTTTTTTTTAGACTGATACTATTTTTAAAAAAGCTTTTATAATCAGTAAGAAAAAGATGGACCTAATATTTTTTTTTAGTAATGAGCAAAGGGCACAAGCAAGCAATCATGACAGAATAAATATAGAAAACATATTCAACCTTAGGAGGAATAAAATAATTAGAACTTGGCAAATCTGTATCAAAAGTCTTGAAAGGGTATATCCTTCGATTCAGCAATTCTGCCTCTAAGCCTGTGTCGGAATCAGATGTATGCAGAGGTTTGTGCATATGGGCCACAGAAAAGTCTGTAATAGTGAGAACTGAAAGCTCTGCTAAAGTGGTTATGAGCTGAACACAGTAACGTATAAACATACTAAGATGAACATCGCTAGTGGGGCACCTGGGTGGCTCAATTGGTTAGGTGACTGACTTCGGCTCAGGGCATGATCTCGTAGTTTGTGAGTTCCAGCCCCGCATCGGGCTCTGTGCTGACAGCTCAGGGCTGGAGCCTACTTCAGATTCTGTTCTCCCCCTCTCTCTACCCTTCCCCTGCTCACGCTCTGTGTCTCTGTCTCTCAATAATAATAAATAAACATTAAAAAAAAAGATGTACATCCCTAGTATTGGTAATTAGGGGGGCTTGAAAAGAAGCAAAAATCAGAGATTTTTAGACCATACATTATCTATCGCCTTTAAAATAGGTAAATTCCCGTGTAAAAAGCCTCTGTAAAATTCAGAGGCTACCACAGTAAATACAGGACTTTATTTCACACAGGTAAATAAGTCCATAGATAAACAGGACAAAAAAATATGAGAGCTTTGTATAATCATTATTTTTGAATCCACAAGAACAGCTTGAAAGACTGTCTTTACTGAGCAAAATATTCAATAATGAAACCAACGAAATCCATACTAGTAAAGTCAGAAGAATGTTGTGATAACAGATGAGAGGTGATACAGGCTGGCAATGGAGCATGATGACAATGGTCACGTGTCCTCTGCATATTACCATGTGGTAAAAAGTAGGAGAAAAAAATTAATACTTTCCCCAGTATTACAGCAGTCTAACCCAAGTATGGACTAAACTGACTTCACCAAGTCCTGTGTTATGTGTGTGTGTGTGTGTGTGTGTGTGTGTGTGTGTGTGTGTATGCCTATGTGTGTGTGTGCATGCATGTGTATCTCAGTTATAGAATCTTTTTTTTATTTGATAAAGAATATGAATGTTTAATAAACCAATATTCAAAATAGTTACACACATCTGTTTTCACTTTATGTGAATTAAAAAAATCACATTGTGACAAATCTTATAACCTTAACTTAAAATACACGAATATTAACATTTACTAATATATTTACACATCTTATTTACATCATCAACAAATCTGATGAAAAACAGCATATGTTATTTTAACACAGCAGGTTTTGATCAGTCTTTGAAAATTGATCCAGGAATGTGCACTGCATTTAGTTAAAAAACATTTCAACCTTTCTGAACTCCTAGAAGTTACCTACTCACACAAAATATTCCAAAGCCTCTGTTTAAAAATTAAACAAAAACAGGAGCAGCTGTATTTCATCTTAAAAGACTATAAAACTGCTTTGTTTAAAAATATGAAAATTCTTATGGTATTTTTTAAGTGTATGCTTTTACTTTTTGCATCAAAATTATTTAAATGAACATTAACCATCTAATAAAGTTATAAATATTCTATCATCTGTGATATTGTATACTTCATGATTTGAAACAGCTACAAATTAGTTCTCATATAATACCTTTATGAGGTAGGGCCGGTAGTAATTCCATTTTACAAAGGAGGAAAATGAGATGTGCCTATACGCTACTGAAAAGACTGAAGTTAAATTTCTTTTCTTAAAAACCACACTTTCTTATTAGCCTACCTAATTTCTTTTAGAAGTGAAAAGGCCTGTTTCAAAGCAGGGGACTAGAGAGGTTGGGAGGAGTGTGTCATTCAAGTATTTCTCAGCAAAGTAACTTCTATGTTGGATACTTAATTAAGGGGGGGAAAATTAGGATTATGGGTTACCTGAATGCATCTACCTAATCAATGGAAGTTACTAACAGAACTGCAAAATCCTTCACCAACATGGTACTTTACGCTTTTTAATTTTTCCTGAAGTCGAAATACTGTTTCTTTTTTTACTCAGAGGTCTTCTAAAATTAAGATCTGAATTATAATCCTGATGGTACACCAAGAGCTCTTTAGTGCATTTTACTGCTCTAAACTTTAATTAGATACCAATATATTTCCCACCACTGATGACTAGGTAAGTTAATAAAACATTATAAAAATACATTAAAAAAAAAACGAATTGAGATCTCTTCTCAGGTTCACCTCTGCACAAAGATGTTTCTGTAAACACTTTTAAACCAGTATCTTAAAATTCCAAATTATTCAAGTATCTCTTTAAACATATGTCTACACATTAGTAAAAATTGAGGCAAATATGTAAAGTCTTGAAATTCTCATCTGTAATTCCATGGAAATCATTTACAAAAAGCTATTTGCCTTTTTTTAAAGCCTTCTCAATACCATTTCTTGAGAAGCAGAATTCCATCTTGCATTACTATTACTTTGCATTGCAAGTTTTAGCAATTTCTATTGGGTATTTAAACTAATTTTTCCTGAATTCTCCCTTCCCATTTTCTCCCTCTCATCATTGCATCATTGTCACACTGTTACTAGCTGACAAACACTAGGGCTAGTGAGACTCATCATTCTAAGAAATTAAGTTAAAGGCATGGCACTTTTTCTTCATTGCAAATGCTAAATACAAGGCCAAATTCACCTTCCAATAAGGAGTTTCTTAAATGTGCTCCCAATAGAGGGGTGGGGGGTGGGGGAGAAGCTCCACTGCTACAATATAAACACACCAGAAAAGAAGATCCAAAGAACTGTGAATCAAATACAAGCAAGCATAATTCTTAAGATAGTTCTATTATCCTGGGAAGGGAGGATCAGTTACAGAATCTTCTTAAAGAATGAAATATAGGTTACAAATATAGCACACATAATCTACAAATAGCATTAAAAACAGCTTCATTAAAAGCAGCTTCATTAAAAAAAATGCACACAGTTTTATTTCAGATCCTAAGACATATGATTCATGTCAACTCTGAACAGGAAAGTTATATATATGGCTAATATACTTGAAATTAATGGGTAAAGAACAATCATATAAGTCACTGCCAGAAAGACCACTGAGGGTTCTTAACATACCTATATTTTACAATATTGATGTTTTCAATTTAAAAGCGTAGAAACCACATAAGAAAACTATAATGGTTTTTTGTATAGTAGACCCTTCAACTCGGATTTGAACTACACAGGTCCACTTACACACAATTTTTTTTCAATAAATAGTGCAGTACTATAAATGTATTTTCTCTTCCTTAGGATAGTCTTAGTAACATTTTTTTCTTTAGCTTACTTTATTGTCATAATACAGCACATAATACATATAACATACAAACTACGTGTTAACCAACTGCTTACATTATCCGTAAGACTTCCAGTCAACAGTAGGCTATTAGTAGTTAAGTTTTAGGAGAGTTAGTTAGAAGTTCTATGCAGATTTTCAACTGCTTGGGGGGTGGGTAGCGTAAAGGCATGAAAGAGTGTATCTTCCTTTATTTTACTACACTGTAAATGTAAATCAAGTCTTGGAATGAACAAAGCACACACATTTAAGGGCTATTACTAAAAGCCCTAAGTAAATATTGCCAAATAAAAGTGAACTTCCTTGTATGACTTCTATAATGGAAAAAAAAAAAAACAAGACCATCCAAAAACTTTAATACATCAGCATACTTAAAATGTGAAGCTTGTACAGATCTTTTAAAAGTAAAAGAGATTCACTGGTTTGATTTCCAGTCACTCTTAAACCTATGAGAAAGCCATAAAATAAAGAGAAAGGAAATTCTGGAATTCTTTATGTACTGGGTTAGGTTTAACTGTATGACTGAAACTCTACAGTTTTAACATTTTTCAATTCTACAATGTTCAAATTAAACACATATTTTTAAGCTTAGAAGAACTTCAATTTGAATAAAGGTGGCTAGTACAAGAGTGGGAAAAAAAATTGAAGGCCCAAAAGGCCAGGTGACTTGTCTTCTAAAATTCATGTAACACTGGACAAATTACTTAGCATGTCTTCACGGATTTCTACATTAAAATGGAAAGATAATGACTGAGATAATTTCTCTCCCCTAATACCTAGTCGTATTGATCAAAAATTGTAAAAAAAAAAAAAAACCAGTCCCCTCAAAAACCTCTTACCTATAACAACCAAACACAAACACAGAAACAGAAAGGGGCAAAAATCAAGGTCACAAACTTAAAAAGTTCTCGCAAATGGTTAGGATAAAAACATAAAGTTCTAGAGTGGAGAAGAGTTAGAAGTGTGGCCAGGATCCTAGCATACCTTCATCATCCTTCTTTCATATCACACACTGGGGTTGACAAAATCTTGGGAATTCTCACTAATAACCCCCAAATCTGAAGAGGAGCAAATAAAACAGCTGTTACCTTTTCATTCTTCTGATTGGGAAACAGAGAAAGGGGTTACCAGGGTCAATTTGAAAATGATGTTCCTGAGCACACACTACACTGGGGAACCAGTCTGAAGCCAAAAGAATTTCTCTGTGGGAATAGGATACTCATACCTCTCACTTTCCTAATTAGGTGAAATAAACCCAAACAAAATATTTAGCCAAATCTCAAAAGTGAGAACACAGTCCTGATAATCTAACAGCATGTCATTACTACACCCATGGGCCACAGAAAAAAATGTATATATTAAGGAAAATGGCTTTTAAACTGTAGCTCAAAGGAGAAAAGAAAACTGGACTTGGAGAGGATGGTAAGAAGACAGTGCCTCACACCCTTCTATGAGGACACACACAAAGTATGGACAAGGAAGTCCAAGCAAGAACAAGATTGATTTAGAAACAGTATGGCAACCTGGCATAAATATTACATCAATCAATCAATCAATCAATAAGAAAGGAACAAAACAAGCACAAGATAGTCAAATGTAAAAGAAGACACAGCTCAAAGAACATAACAGTTTTCCTAAGAGTTTTGAGGTCTATATTAACCTAATAAAAACATGGCTAATCAATAAAATAGGAAGAGATGACAAGATTTTAAAAAGAAAAATTTTAAACCACCATTAAAAAACTGATAAATTTAAAACATCACAAAACTGAAATGATACAGCTGAAAATTATATTACTATCATAAAAATCTGAGATAATTATAGAAAATATAAATGAAAATGATGGAAATAAATAATCAGAAAGAAGTCAATATATGGAAGACCAAAAAAGATCCAAAATAAGATTCAAGAAACAAAAAAGATGAATATATAGGAACGGGGGCGGGGGGGGGGGTGGGAGGACAAGAGAGGGAAACAAACCATAAAGACTCTTCATGATAGAGAACAAACTATGGGTTGACACAGAGAGGTGGGTGGGAGATGGGCTAGGTACATGATGGTACTAAGGAGGGCACTTATGATGAGCACTGGGTGTTGTATGTAAGTGATAGATCACTGAATTCTACTCCTGAAACCAATATTACAGTGTATGTTAACTAAAATTTTAAAAAATAAGAAGTTAAAGTTAATAAAATAATATATATTACAGTTGACCCCTGAATAACATGGGGGTTGGGGTGCCGACCATCCCTGCACAATCAAAAATCTGTGTGTAACTTCTGACTCCTCAAAACTTAACTATTAACAGCATATTACCGACCGGAACTCTTACCAATAACAAACAGTTGATTAACACATACTTAGTATGCTATATACATTACATACTGTATTCTTACAATAAAGTAAGCTAGAGAAAAAAATGTTAAGAAAATCATAAGGAAGAGAAAATACATTTATAGTACTATACTGTATTTATTGGGAAAAAAATCCACATAGAAGTACACAGGCATAGTTCAGGGGCACCTGGGTGGCTCAGTTGGTTGAGTGTCCAACTTCGGCTCAGGTCATGATCTCACAGTTTGTGAGTTTCGAGCTCCACATTGGGCTTGCTGTTGTCAGCACAGAGCCTGCTTCAGATCCTCTAACTACCCCCTTTCTGCCCCTCCCCCACTCACACTCTGTCTCAAAAATTAACAGTAAAAAAAAAGTGGACAGACAACAGCTCAAACCTGTGTTGTTCAAGGGATCAACTGTATATATGAAATACTAAATGAACAAAGAAATGGATCTGCAGATTGAAAGAGCACAATAGTGATCCAAGAAAATTTGCTTCAGAACATTCAACAGCAAGATATACCCTGAACTTCATAGATAAAATAATTGTTAGCCAACCAAGCAAAACAATAAATAAATTACCACTAACGGAAAAAACAGGTTGTCCTCTGACTTCTCTGCAACAGTAAAAGCATGGTTTACAAAGTTTTGAACAAAAGAAAGGGAGATCTAAACTTACTCTACTCAGGCAAGATCTTGTTTAAGTACAAAATGCCATCATTTTCAAACATGAAATGACTCAGCACCCCGCAAAGCACTTCCTAAATTGGGGAAGGGGGAGTGTGGGACACACATGAGGGAGGGACCAATTAAGAGATTGTTCAAAATTATGAACAAAGAAATGTAGAAGTTACAGTAAAAGAACTTGAATAGTGAATATAATTGAATGTAAAATTAAAATAAAGCAAATTAATAAGAAAACTAATATGAAGCACATGTACAAATTGTGGTCACAGAATGAAAAATATAAACTGTGATAATGTAAAAAAAATAATGTAACTAAAAAACTCAGAAATGGAGGAAGAGAGATTGAAAGTGAACTATTGCTGATGTCTTCATCTTTTTTTTCTGGGAGTCAATACTGTCTAAAACTGAAAACAGTATTTAAAATCCAGTATACATTTAAAAATGACTACAATGACAAATTTTATGTTTTTATTTTATAATAAAAAAAAGACTCAATGCTTTTTAACTTTTTTTTCAATTTTTTTCATGTTTTATTTATTTTATTTTTTTTTTAATTTTTTTTTCAACGTTTTATTTATTTTTGGGACAGAGAGAGACAGAGCATGAACGGGGGAGGGGCAGAGAGAGAGAGGGAGACACAGAATCGGAAACAGGCTCCAGGCTCTGAGCCATCAGCCCAGAGCCTGACGCAGGGCTCGAACTCACGGACCGCGAGATCGTGACCTGGCTGAAGTCGGACGCTTAACCGACTGCGCCACCCAGGCGCCCCCATGTTTTATTTATTTTTGAGAGAGAGAGGATATTTACCTTGTTCTTAACAGAAGGAATTTTTGATACAAAATATAACTCAAATCCATTTCATCTTTCCTATTAAACAGATTTAAGTATGTACACTAAATGGTTTTAATGTTTATTTTTTATTTTTTTATTAAAAAAAATTTTTAATTTCTTTTTTTAATTTACATCCAAGTTAGTTAGCATATAGTGCAACAAAGATTTCAGGAGTAAATTCCTTAATGCCCCTTACTCATTCAGCCCATCCCCCCTCCCACAACCCCTCCAAAAACCCTCTGTTTGTTCTCCATATTTAAGATTCTCTTATGTTTTTGTCTCCCTCCCTGTTTTTATATTATTTTTGCTTCCCTTCCCTCGTTTTCATGTGTTTTGTATCTCAACGTCCTCATATCAGTGGTCATATATTTGTCTTTCTCTAAGTTCGCTTAGCATAATACCCTCTAGTTCCATCCATGTAGTTGCAAATGGCCAGATTTCATTCTTTTTGATCGCTAAGTAATACTCCATTGTATATATATATACCATGTGTTCTTTGTCCATTCATCCATCAATGGACATTTGGGCTCTTTCCTTTTTTTTTTTTTTAATAAAATTTTTTAATATATGAAATTTATTGTCAAATTGGTTTCCATACAATACCCCGTGCTCATCCCAAAAGATGTCCTCTTCAATACCAATCACTCACCCTCCCCTCCCTCCCACCCCCCCAACAACCCTCAGTTTGTTCTCAGTTTTTAAGAGTCTCTTATGCTTTGGCTCTCTCCCACTCTAACCTCTTTTTTCTTTTTTTCCTTCCCCTCCCCCATGGGTTTCTGTTAAGTTTCTCAGGATCCACATAAGAGTGAAAACATATGGTATCTGTCTTTCTCTGTATGGCTTATTTCACTTAGCATAACACTCTACAGTTCCATCCACGTTGCTACAAAGGGCCATATTTCATTCTTTCTCATTGCCACGTAGTACTCCATTGTGTATATAAACCACAATTTCTTTATCCATTCATCAGTTGATGCACATTTAGGCTCTTTCCATAATTTGACTATTGTTGACAGTGCTGCTAAAAACATTGGGGTACAAGTGCCCCTATGAATCAGCACTCCTGTATCCCTTGGGTAAATTCCTAGCAGTGCTACTGCTGGGTCATAGGGTAGGTCTATTTTTAATTTTTTGAGGAACCTCCACATGGTTTTCCAGAGCGGCTGCACCAGTTTGCATTCTTACCAACAGTTCAAGAGGGTTCCCATTTCTCCATATCCTCTCCAGCATCTATAGTCTCCTGATTTGTTCATTTTGGCCACTCTGACTGGCGTGAGGTGATATCTGAGTGTGGTTTTGATTTGTATTTCCCTAATGAGGAGCGACGCTGATTATCTTTTCATGTGCCTGTTGGCCATCTGGATGTCTTCTTTAGAGAAATGTCTATTCATGTTTTCTGCCCATTTCTACACTGGATTATTTGCTTTTCGGGTGTGGAGTTTGGTGAGCTCTTTATAGATTTTGGATACTAGCCCTTTGTCCGATATGTCATTTGCAAATATCTTTTCCCATTCCGTTGGTTGCCTTTTAGTTTTGTTGATTGTTTCCTTTGCTGTGCAGAAGCTTTGTATCTTCATGAGGTCCCAATAGTTCATTTTTTTAAATTCCCTTGCCTTTTAATTACCTTGCCTTTGGGGATGTGTCAAGTAAGAAATTGCTACGGCTGAGGTCAGAGAGGTTTTTCCCTGCTTTCTCCTCTAGGGTTTTGATGGTTTCCTGTCTCACATTCAGGTCCTTTATCTATTTTGAGTTTATTTTTGTGAATGGTGTAAAAAAGTGGTCTAGTTTCAGTCTTCTGCATGTTGCTGTCCAGTTCTCCCAGCACCATTTGTTAAAGAGACTGTCTTTTTTCCATTGGATATTCTTTCCTGCTTTGTCAAAGATTAGTTGGCCATATGTTTGTGGGTCTAGTTCTGGGGTTTGTATTCTATTCCATTGGTCTATGTGTCTGTTTTTGTGCCAATACCATGCTGTCTTGATGATGACAGCTTTGTAGTAGAGCCTGAAGTCTGGGATTGTGATGCCTCCTGCTTTGGTCTTCTTCTTCAAAATTACCTTGGCTATTCGGGGTCATTTGTGGTTCCATATGAATTTTAGGATTGCTTGTTCTAGTT
Organism: Felis catus; assembly: GCF_018350175.1. Taxonomy (NCBI): domain Eukaryota; kingdom Metazoa; phylum Chordata; class Mammalia; order Carnivora; family Felidae; genus Felis; species Felis catus. Next base: position 51,826,505 of record NC_058370.1, read on the forward strand.
TCGAGAAGAATGCTGGTGCAATTTTGATTGGGATTGCATTGAATGTGTAGATGGCTTTGGGTAGTATTGACATTTTGACAATATTTATTCTCCCAACCCATGAGCATGGAATGTTTTTCCATTTCTTTATATCTTCTTCAATTTCCTTCATAAGCTTTCTATAGTTTTCAGCATACAGATCTTTTACATCTTTGGTTAGATTTATCCCTAGGTATTTTATGCTTCTTGGTGCAATTGTAAATGGGATCAGTTTCTTTATTTGTCTTTCTGTTGCTTCATTGTTAGTGTATAAGAATGCAACTGATTTCTGTACACTGATTTTGTATCCTGCAACTTTGCTGAATTCATGTATCAGTTCTAGCAGACTTTTGGTGGAGTCTATCGGATTTTCCATGTATAATATCATGTCATCTGCAAAAAGTGAAAGCTTAGCTTCATCTTTGCCAATTTTGATGCCTTTGATTTCCTTTTGTTGCCTGATTGCTGATGCTAGCACTTCCAACACTATGTTAAACAACAGCAGTGAGAGTGGACATCCCTGTCGGGTTCCTGATCTCAGGGAAAAAGCTCTGAGTTTTTCCCCATTGAGGATGATGTTAGCTGTGGGCTTTTCATAAATGGCTTTTATGATGTTTAAGTATGTTCCTTCTATCCCAACTTTCTCAAGGGTTTTTATTAAGAAAGGATGCTGAATTTTGTCAAATGCTTTTTTTGCATAGATTGACAGGATCACATGGTTCTTATCTTTTCTTTTATTAATGTGATGTATCACGTTGATTGATTTGTGAATGTTGAACCAGCCCTGCATCCCAGGAATGAATCCCACTTGATCATGGTGAATAATTCTTTTTATATGCTGTTGAATTCGATTTGCTAGTATCTTAATGAGAATTTTTGCATCCATATTCATCAGGGATATTGGCCTGTAGTTCTCTTTTACTGGGACTCTGTCTGGTTTAGAAATCAAAGTAATACTGGCTTCATAGAATGAATCTGGAAGTTTTCCTTCCCTTCCTACTTTTTGGAACAGCTTGAGAAGGATAGGTATTATCTCTGCTTTAAACGTCTGGTAGAACTCCCCTGGGAAGCTATCTGGTCCTGGACTCTTATTTGTTGAGAGATTATTGATAACTGATTCAATTTCTTGGCTGGTTATGGGTCTGTTCAAGTTTTCTATTTCCTCCTGTTTGAGTTTTGGAAGTGTGTGGGTGTTTAGGAATTTGTCCATTTCTTCCAGGTTGTCCAGTTTGTTGGCATATAATTTTTCAGAGTATTCCCTGATAATTGCTTGTATCTCTGAGGGATTGGTTGTAATAATTTCATTTTCATTCATGGTTTTACCTATTTGGGTCATCTCCCTTTTCTTTTTGAGAAGCCTGGCTAGAGGTTTATCAATTTTGTTTATTTTTTCAAAAAAACAACTCTTGGTTTCATTGATCTGCTCTACAGTTTTTTTAGATTCTATATTGTTTATTTCTGCACTGATCTTTATTATTTCTCTTCTTCTGCTGGGTTTAGGCTGTCTTTGCTGTTCTATTTCCTTTAGGTGTGCTGTTAGATTTTGTACTTGGGATTTTTCTTGTTTCTTGAGATAGGCCTGGATTTCAATGTATTTTCCTCTCAGGACTGCCTTTGCTGCATCCCAAAGCGTTTGGATTGTTGTATTTTCCTTTTCGTTTGTTTCCATATATTTTTTAATTTCTTCTCTAATTGCCTGGTTGACCCACTCATTCGTTAGTAGGGTGTTCTTTAACCTCCATGCTTTTGGAGGTTTTCCAGACTTTTTCCTGTGGTTGATTTCAAGCTTCATCGCATTGTGGTCTGAAAGTATGCATGGTATGATCTCAATTCTTGTAAACTTATGAAGGGCTGTTTTGTGACCCAGTATATGATCTATCTTGGAGAATGTTCCATGTGCACTCGAGAAGAAAGTATATTCTGTTGCTTTGGGATGCAGAGTTCTAAATATATGTCAAGTCCATCTGATCCAATGTCTCATTCAGGGCCCTTGTTTCTTTATTGACCGTGTGTCTAGATGATCTATCCATTGCTGTACGTGGAGTATTAAAGTCCCCTGCAATTACCACATTGTTGTCAATAAGGTTGCTTATGTTTGTAATTGTTTTATATATTTGGGGGCTCCCGTATTTGGCACATAGACATTTATAATTGCCAGTTCTTCTTGATGGATAGACGCTACAATTATTATATAATGCCCTTCTTCATCTCTTGTTACAGCCTTTAATTTAAAGTCTAGTTTATCTGATATAAGTATGGCTACTCCAGCTTTCTTTTGACTCCCAGTAGCATGATAAATAGTTCTCCCTCCCCTCACTTTCAATCTGAAGGTATCCTCAGGTCTAAAATGAGTCTCTTGTAGACAGCAAATAGATGGGTCTTGTTTTTTTATCCATTCTGATACCCTATGTCTTTTAGTTGGTGCATTTAGTCCATTTACATTCAGTGTTATTACAGAAAGATATGGGTTTAGAGTCATTGTGATGTCTGTATGTTTCATGCCTGTATCAACGTCTCTGGTACTTTTCTCACAGGATCCCCCTTAGGATCTCTTGTACGGCTGGTTTAGTGGTGATGAATACCTTCAGTTTTTGTTTGTTTGGGAAGACCTTTATCTCTCCTTCTATTCTAAATGACAGATTTGCTGCATAAAGGATTCTCGGCTGCATATTTTTTCTGTTCATATTAAAGATTTCCTGCCATTCCTTTCTGGACTCCCAAGTTTCAGTAGAGAGATCCGTCACGAGTCTTATTGGTCTCCCTTTATATGTTAGAGCACGTTTATCCCTAGCTGCTTTCAGAATTTTCTCTTTATCCTTGTATTTTGCCAGTTTCACTATGATATGTCATGCAGAAGATCGATTCAAGTTATGTCTGAAGGGAGTTCTCTGTGCCTCTTGGATTTCAATCCCTTTTTCCTTCCCCAGTTCAGGGAAGTTCTCAGCTATTATTTCTTCAAGTACACCTTCAGCACCTTTCCCTCTCTCTTCCTCCTCTGGAATACCAATTATGCATAGATTATTTCTCTTTAGTGCATCACTTAGTTCTCTAATTCTCCCCTCATACTCCTGGATTTTTTTCTCTCTTTTTCTCAGCTTCCTGTTTTGCCATAATTTTATCTTCTAGTTCACCTATTCTCTCCTCTGCCTCTTCAATCCAAGCTGTGGTCACCTCCATTTTATTTTGCAGTTCATTTATAGCATTTTTTTTAGCTCTCCTGCTGTTTCTTAGTCCCTTGATCTCTGTAGCAAGAGATTCTCTGCTGTCCTCTATACTGTTTTCAAGCCCAGTGATCAATTTTATGACTATTGTTTTAAATTCACTTTGTCATATTGTTTAAATCCTTTTGATCAGTTCTTTAGCTGTCACTACTTCCTGGAGATTCTTTTGAGGGGATTTCTTCCGTTTCGTCATTTTGGATAGTCCCTGGAGTGGTGGGGACCTGCAGGGCACTTCCCCTGTGCTGTCTTGAATAACTTGCGTTGGTGGGCAGGGCTGCAGTTAGACCTGATGTCTGCCCCCAGCCCACTGCTGCAGCCACAGTCCGACAAGTGTGTAACTTCTCTTCCCCTCTCCTAGGTGCCAGATTCACTGTAGGGTGGTGTGGCCCCTGTCTGGGGTACTTGCACACTGCCAGGCTTGTGGTTCTGGGGATCTGGCGTATTAGCTGGGGTGGATCGGTAAGGTGCACAGGGGCGGGAGGGGTAGGCTCAGCTCGCTTATCCTTTGGTGATCCGCTTCAGGGGGGCCCTGCAGCACCGTGAGGGAGTCATATCTGCCACCGGAGGGATGGATCCGCAGAAGTATAGCGTTGGGTGTTTGCCAGGTGCAAGCAAGTTCCCTGACAGGAAGTGGTTCCCTCTGGGATTCTGGCTGGGGGATGGGCGAGGGAGATGGCGCTGGCGAGTGCCTTTGTTCCCTGCCAAGCTGAGCTCTGTCGTCTGGGGCTCAACAACTCTCCCTCCTGTTGTCCACTAGCCCTCCAGCTCTCTGAGCAGAGCTGTTAACTTATAACCTTCCAGATGTTAAGTCCTGCTTGCTGTGAGAACACACTCCGTCTGGCCCCTCTGCTTTTGCAAGTCAGACTAGGGGCTCTGCTTTGCCAGTGGGATGCCCCTCCATCCCGGGTCCCTCCCACCAGTCCATGTAGCATGCACCGCCTCTCCGCCCTTCCTACCCTCTTCCGTGGGCCTCTTGTCTACGCTTGACTGCAGAGAATCCATTCTGCTAGTCTTCTGGCGATTTTCTGGGTTATTTAGGCAGGTGTGGGTGGAATCTGAGTGATCAGCAGGACGCGGTGAGCCCAGCGTCCTCCTACGCCGCCATCTTCTCCCCTCCTCTTTAATGTTTATTTTTGAGAGAGAGAGAGAGAGAGAGAGAGAGAGAGAGAGAGAGAGAGAGGAGGGAGGGAGGGAGGGAGCCAGACCATGAGCAGGGAAGGGGCAGAAAGAGAGGGAGACACAGAAACCAAAGCAGGCTTTAGGCTCTGAGCTGTCAGCATAGAGCCTGACAGAGGGCTTGAAATCACAAACCGTGAGATCATGATCTGAGCCAAAGTCAGATGCTTAACCAACTGAGCTACCCAGGCACCCCTTAACTAACTGAAATTTAAATAAAAACTTGAAAAAAAATAGATTTCATTAAGTAACATGTATAATAAATCCCATTTCTGTAAAAGTATTTCCATCTGCTTATCCATTCATCCATATTTTCACATGTACACAACAACAGAAAGGTGCCTGAAATAACATTTACTTAATGTTAATGATGGTGTTTTTGTTTGTTTGTTTGTTTGTTTGTTTGTTTTTAAGGTAGGCTCCACAGCCACCATGGAGCCCAATGACAGGGCTTTAACTTAAGACCTGAGCTGAGATCAACAGCTACAGATGCTTAAGTGAGCCACCCAGGCACCCTGATGGTCATTTCTAAATGATAAAGTTTATGGTGATGCTTAAACAACAACAACAACACGCTTTCTACACTTCTTCTTAACTTGATTTTTTTCCTTTAGCTCTAAAAGTTTATTTATATTTAATATTAGGTTGTGGTTAAATATGCATAAAACTTAACATTTTAACTTTTTTTAAGTGTAGAGTTTGTTAGTGTTAAATACATTCACATTGTTGTGCAGACATCCATCTCCAGAAATTTTCCATTTTTCCTAACAGAAACTGCACCCATGAAACACTAACACCCACCTCCATGTGTTCCCTCAGCTCCTGGCAACCAACATTCTACTTCTCTCTTTATAGATTTGATTATTCTAGGTATTTTGTGTAAGTAGAATCATGTAATATTTGTTTTTTTATGTCTGGCTTATTTCACTTAACATAATGTCCTCCAGGGTCATCCAGGTTGTAGTAGGTATCAAAATTTCCTTCCTTTTTAAAGCTGAATAATATTCCATTTTATGTATACATCACATTTTCCCTTGCTGCTTTCAAGATTCTCTCTTTGACTTTTGACAATATAATTATCACGTGTCTTTACTGTAGGCACTTTGAGTTTATCCTGAAGTTCACCGAGCTCTGGAATTTGGTGAACGTCTTAGATTTGTAAAACCATGTCCTTCCTCAAATTTGATAAGTTTTCAGCCATTATTTCTTCAAATAGATTATGAAGAGGCAGATTATTCTACTCTTTTCTCTCTCTTTTTCTGGAGCTACCATAATGTGTATATTGATTTACTTAATGATGTCTTGTAAGTCCTTTAGGCCCTGCTCTGTTCCTTTTTCTTCATTCTTCTTTTTACTCCTCAGTCTCAATAATGCGTCTTTTAAAAAAAAATTTTTTTTTAAGTTTTTATTTCTTGAGAGAGAGAGAGAGAGACAGAGAGAGAGAGAGAGTGCACGCAAACGCATGAGCAGGGAAGAGGCAGAAAGGGAGGGAGAGAGAAATCCTAGCAGGCTCCACACAGCGCAGAGCCCGATGCGGGGCTCAAACCCATGAACCATGAGACCATAACCTGAGCCAAAGTTGGGACACTTAACCAACTGAGCCACCCAGGGGTCCCTCAAATGCTCTGTCTTTAAGTTCACTCTTTCTTCTGCCTGTTTGAATCTGTTGAAGCTGTCTAGTGCTTTTTCAACTCAGTTATTGTATTTTTCAGCTCCAGAATTTCTAATTGGTTCTTTTTATAATTTCTACCTCGTTGTTGAAATTTTCACTTTTTCATAGTTTTCCTGATTTCTTTTGGTTCTGTGTTTTCTTTTAGCTCTTTGAGGATATATAAGGCAGTTGCCTTACAATTTTTTTTTAAGTTTATTTATTTGAGAAAAAGAAAGAGAGGATCCCAAGCAGGCTCTCTGCTCAGCATGGAGGCCAACGCGGGGCCCGATGTCACAACCATGAGATCATGACCTGAGCCAATATCAAGAGTCAGATGTTTAACCAACTGTACCATCTAGGTGCCCCAAGACAGTAGTTTTAAAGTCTTTGCTAAGAGAATCTACTGCATGTTTCTTTAGGGATATTTTCTCAAGATTCATTTTGTTTTGTTTTGAATGGGCCATGTTTCCTGTTTCTTTGTATGCCTTGTAATTTTTGGCTGAAAATTTATTATTTGAAAAAACAGTCACCTTTCCTAGTCCTTGCAGACTGGTATGGAAGATCTCCTTCATTAATTAGCAGTCCTCTGGGACCTTGGGAACAGTGTTGGGTATAGGCCTAAGGTCTTCTCTGGTCTTTTTTAGGCATAAGTCCTGTCTGGGCCTGTGTGTGTGCTTTTTCTTTTCCCAATTTCCCCTGACTGCTTTTACATGTCTTAATTTTCCAGAGTCTCACCCCAGCTTACTCTTGAGACATTAAATGTTATACTGTATTCCTCTGTCCATAATTTCTTGTCCCATGCATCTGTAGGTCTACAGTCCCCCTGCAACTTTCAAGTGCCATGGTGCCTACCACTGCCTTTCTCAGCCTTCAGTCTGAGATCCAAGCTATTAGCAAACATCCTAGTCTGTACTCTAAGTCAGGCAAGAGAGAAACCAATCCTTTGGGCAACCGAGATAGGCCAGAATACTGAAGATTAGTTCTACCTTGTCTTTTCTGTCCCAAGGGAGGGAGCAAGGAATTGAGCCACTTCCTCCCATCTGCCCTGTACCACTCCAGGGATGGGATGGTGCAGAGGCAACAAAAAGGTAACAAAATTTCCTATAATTTTGATTATGGCTATCTTGAATGTGTATTAGGTTGAATGCTACAGATCTCTGACTGGTTTCCAGAGCTCCTATAAAGTTAATTTAGTCTGTAGTTGTTAAATTGATATTTATGGGAGGAATGAGGGCCTGGAGCACCCCAGTATCCCATCTTGCTGATATCTATCTTTACTTGAATTTTAAAATAATAAACATATACTTTGAATCCCCCAAAAAAGACTTTAAAGAAAACAGAATTTTTAGAGAGTAAAATGAAATTCAGTCTAAGTATGAAATAAAGTATATGTTGGTTCAGTTGGGAATGTAACAAAGTCTAATTTGTAGTGGCTTAATCAAACAGATTATTGTTTCTCTCTTAAGAGGTAGGCACTTCCTAGAACTGGTCAGGTACAAGACTATGCTATCAGAAACCCAAACTTTTCATTTCAGACTCTTTGTTTCTTCAAGTGTAATTCATGATCAAAAGGCTCTAGACAACAAGACAAAAAGAAGGATGTAGACTAGGAACAGTGCCAATCATCTGTTCCTTCTTATCAGAAAATCAAAAGCAAAAGGTTTCCAGGAAATTCTCAGTGAACTTCTAACTTCCCCTTCACTGACCACATGTGTGTCATGCATGTGGCCATTCCTGCCAGCAAAAGAGCTGAGAGAAGGTGAAGGAGAAAGATGAGAATGGTGATGGGGCAGCCAACCCATAATGTTTGCCACAAGGGGCTAAATTAAATTACCTCTTGAAAACAATTTTTTTCAATGTTTTCTTGAGTCATAGTATTTTATGTAAATTTATACTCCATACACTTGGTGGGAGGTGTTTAAATCTTCAATTTGAGAAAGGATTACCTAAAGACACAATCTCAGTGACAGGTTACTTTCAATAGTAAGGGGAGAGTGGCATAAGAACTCCCTACACCAACATTATACTAATATCTGACAAAATACTGTATTAGTGGGCAACTTAAGACAATAACCACATTCTTATAAATTTAAAAGTCAATCACTGAAATCTCTCAAGAGAATTATTTATCCAAGATCTGCCAACATTTCTAATCGTGGTATGTTTTTAAAAAGTATGTGCTATCAGCAATACAGCAGTCTTTGATAAAGAATATGTCTGCAAATATTAGACATCAGCTTGTTGATAACTGACTAGAATACTTTACGCAGTTTACATACTAAGAATTTAAGTCTATATTTCCCAGGTAGCAGCTATTTTAATCTTTTCAGAATTCTAAGGCAAAGTGGTAATCAGAATAAAATTATTTCTAAATCAAACTCTCAACTCTCAGACATATTCACAAGTTATTACATGGGACAAATGTGTAATATTTTAATAATAAGGGTTTTTTACTTCTAGTTCTGATGGTTCCAAAGTTCTAATATGGCAACATTCAACACCAGCCAAAAAAGTTCAGCTGCCCATCCTTGCACTGAATAAAGGTCACTAATACTTAAACAGGAAACAAGAGCAATAGTAAGAAGGACATGCATAGGTAATCTTTTGAAAACATGCAACTCTACATAAACTCCCCCCTTAAGTATTTTTTCCAAGTCTACCATCATTCTTTTTTGGAACAGGCAGGTTGTAAAACACACTGAAGATTATTTCATGAAAGACGAGAGGGAGTCTGTCATGGGCCTGAGGTGGGGAAATGTACTATAGTCCAGGGACAAGATCTCTCTCTGGAACAGGACAATCCCACACAAAGTGCTCAAATCCTTGGTCCTCCTTCTACTTCTTCATTCTTGAGAGAATTCCAAAGTTTCCTCCCATCCCCTTCTTTTCTTTCTTTTTTAATCCCTGGAACACAGTAAATGCTACCACCACTCTCTGCTCTGGAATCCCTTGGTTCTGGGGTCCTCAGTCCAAGGGAAGTTTCTCCCTTGTCTCTACCTTCTCCTTCTGAAAGACATTTATTCCTCATCACTGCCCTGGCCATAGCCATGTGATGTGAAACAAGTCACATCATTTCTCAGGGCATTAGGTACCCATTTATCTACAGGAATACCATGTTTTATTCACTTCATTGATTTCACTGATACTGTGTTTTTTTACTAATTAAAAGTTTGTGGCAAGCAAGCCTATCTGTGCCATCTTTCAACAGCACTTGCTCACTTCATGTCTCTGTGTCACATTTTGTAATTCCTGCAATATTTCATTATGATTTTTGGCTATTAATATATTTGCTATGGTGATCTGTGATCAGTAATCTTTGATGTTATTTTAATTGTTTTAGGGTGCCACAAATCACACTCGTATGTGAGACGGTGAACTTCATTGATACATGTTGTGTGTTTTCTAACTACTCCACTGACCAGTCATTCCCTCGTCTCTCCCTCATCTCCTCAGGCCTCCCTATTCCCTGAGACACAACACTATTGAAATTAGGCCAATTCATAATCCTGTGATGGCCTCTACATGTTCAAGTAAAAGGAAGAGCTCAGGAAGGAAGGCATGCTGAAACCAAGATATGCCAAAAGCTAGGTGTCTTACACCAAACAGCCAAGGTGTGAATGCAAGGAAAAGTTCTTGAAGGGAATTAAAAGTACTACTCCAGTTAAGTACATGGATGATAAAGTGAAAGAGCCTTATTGCTGATATGGGGAAATTGTGGTCTGTATAGAAGATCAAACCAGCCACAGCATTCCCTTAAGTCAAAGCCTAAACCAGTGCAAGGCCCTAACTCTTTTCAATTGTATGAAGGCTAAGAGAGGTGAGGAAACTGCAGAAGAAAAGTTTGAAGATAGCAGAGGTTGGTTCATGAGGTTTAAGGAAAGAAGCCATCTCCATAACATAAAAGTACAAGGTAAAGCAGCAAGTGCTAATGTAGAAGCTGCAACAAATTACCCAGAATGTCTAGCTAAGATAATGAAGATGGCTACACCATACACCAGATTTTCAGTGTAGATGAAACATCTTCTATTGGAAGAAGATGCCATCCAGGACTTTATAGCTAGAGAGAAGTCAATGCCTGGCTTCAAAGGTTCAATGGATAGACTGACTCTTTTGTTAAGAGGTAATGCAGCTGGTGACTTTAAGTTGAAGCCAATGCTCACTTACCATTCAAAAAATCCTAGGGCCTTTAAGAATTATGCTAAATCTACTCTGCCTGTGCTCTGTCAATAGAACAAAGCCTGGATAACAGCACATCTGTTAACAACATGATTCAGTGAATATTCTAAGCCTATTATTGAGACCTACTGCTCAGAAAAGAAAATTCCCTTCAAAATATTACTGGTCATTGACAATGCACCTGGTCACCCAACAGCTCTCATGGAGATATACAACATCCATTTGGCAGCCCATGTATCAAGAAGTAATTTTGACTTTCAAGTCTTATTATTTAAGAAATACATTTTGTAAGGATATAGCTGCCATAGATGGTGATTCCTCTGATGGTTCAGGGCGAAATCAATTAAAAACCTTCTGGAAAAAATTCACCACTCTAGATGTCATTAAGAACACTCATGATTCGGGGCGCCTGGGTGGCGCAGTCGGTTAAGCGTCCGACTTCAGCCAGGTCACGATCTCGCGGTCCGTGAGTTCGAGCCCCGCGTCAGGCGCTGGGCTGATGGCTCGGAGCCTGGAGCCTGTTTCCGATTCTGTGTCTCCCTCTCTCTCTGCCCCTCCCCCGTTCATGCTCTCTCTCTCTGTCCCAAAAATAAATAAAAAACATTGAAAAAAAAAATTAAAAAAAAAAAAAAAAAAAAAGAACACTCATGATTCAAGGAAACACATCAAAATATCAATACTAACAGGAGTTTGGAAAAGCTTGATTCCAATCCTCATGGATGACTTTGAGGGGTTCAAGACTTTGTGGAGGAAGTAACTACAGATGTGGTAGAAAGAGCAAGAGAACTAGAATTCCAAGTGCAGCCTGAAGATGTGACTGAATTGCTGCATTCTCATGATAAAACTTGGAAAGATGAGGAGTTGCTTCTTATAAATCAGCAAAGAATGTGGTTTCTTGAGATGGAATCTACTCTTGGTGAAGATTGCTGAAATGGCAACAAATGATTTTAGAATATTCCATAAACTTAGTAGATAAAATAAAGCAGAGGCAAGGTTTGAGAGGACTGACTCCAATTTTGAGAGAAGTTCTACTGTGGGTAAAATGCTACCAAACAGTATCACATGAAGGGAAGAGTTCATTGACGTGGCAAACTTCATTGTCTTATTTTAAGACATTTGCCACAGCCACCCAAAACTTCAGCAACCACCACCCTGATCAATCAGCAGCCATAAACATGGTGGCAAGACCCTCCAATAGCAAAAATACTACAACCTACTGAAAGCTTAGATGATGGTTAACATTTTTTGGTAATATGTAATATCTATCTATCTATCTATCTATCTATCTATCTATCTATCTATCTATATTAGAGTAAATGAGGAGGGAGGGGCAGAAGGGGAGGAAGAGAATCTTAAGCCAGCACAAAGCCTAACACAGGGCTCGATCTCATGACCATGAGATCATGACCTGAACCCAAATCAAGAGTTGGATGCTAAGGGAAGAGCCAGGATGGCAGAACAGCATGGAAGTCTTTTTGTGTCTCGTATCCATGAAATACAGCCAGATCAACACTAAACCATCCTGCACACCTAGAAAAGTGAATGAGGATTAACACAACAATCTGCACAACAAAATTCAGCAGGTACATGGAGTGGGGAGGAGAACTGGGGGGAAAGAGAAGCCGCAGAAGGCAGGGAGCTGTTTTCCCTTGTGGAGAGAGAACAGAGACAGGGGGAGAGTACAGGAAAAGCACCCCCCACTCCCCACCCCCCAAAGCAGCTGGAGAGAAAGTAGAAAAGAGGAAACAGCCACAGGGACTGAACTAAAAAGGGAGAAAGGAGAAAGCAAAGGGTGTAAATTCCATTAAGACTCTACAAAGAGGGGGAGTGCAGAGTCTGAAACACCGCAGCTCAGTACCTGGTGGTGCTCTGGTGGGAAGGGCAAATCCCCAGGAGAAGAGTGAGATCCGGGGATCCTCAGGCTACACAGGAGAGGCAGTTCCCCTGCTGGGAAGACATCTGGTAAAGGCTGTGTGGCCACCCCGCAGGCAAAAGTTCCACAATCACTGAACAACCACATTCACTGGTGCTGGAACAAGGTCGTTAAGGTTTGTGAAGCCTAGCGCTAGACGTGTGTTGTGATTTTCCATAATCCCTTAAACACTGCTGCTACATGATCCTATGAACTTTTTCTGAGGCGGGTTTGTACCCAGCAGCAGTATCTGGGCATCGGTAGCAGCACGTTCCTGCAAACATTCCTGGGTGTGGCCGGCATCTGGCCATTGCTCAGTGAGACTCTCCCTCAGGAGGTCTGAGCAGGTCAAAGTTGCAGTCCCTTAGAGTGAGGGGTCGGGAAACACAGCTGCATCTGACAGAAAACTCAGGAGGGAGGTGCCACCTGGGAACCTGACAGTTTGGTCACAGACAGTGTAAAAGCAGGGGGCAGGTGGAAGCTGAAGACAAAGGACAGGTGTGTGATTGCTGAGCGGGAAGAGCACAGAGTTCTGATACTAGAGACAGGGTAGATGGGTGACGCATTTTCACCCCTCCCGCACATGAGCATACATGCCTACAAGCCCCATAACAATCCACCCCAGTAAGCTAATAGAGCCATCTAGTGGAGAATGGAGCTGTTACACTAAGCCCAGCCCAACTGGGCCAATCTCACACTTCAGGAACATCGCAAGACTCTCCGCCTGCTTAGTTTACAGACTACAAAATGCTTCGAAGTTTGACTTTTAGGGGAAAACGATGTAATTTCAATTGTATTTCAGTCTGTTTGCTGGTCCATCTATTCAATTTTCATTTTTCTTTCTCATTTCTTTTCTTTATTACAGGACTAGAAAAAACAATTTTATTTCAATTTTTATTAAAAATATTTTTCTTTTTTTCTACTATATTTTTTACTTTTTTCGTAAAGTTTCAAATTCCATTTTACTTTCATCATTTCATTTTATTCTATTTCACTGTATTCATTTTTTTTCAAATTTTCAAATGTTTTCCTTTTTTCTTCCCTTTTTTTCTCTAATCTATCAATCTCCTTTTAACAGCCAGACCAAAACACACCTAGAATCTAGCGTTTATTTGATTTTTATGTGTTGTTGATAATTTTTTAGTTTCAATTTCTTTTACCTTATTAATTCCTTTTCTTCCTTCAAAATGACGAAATGAAGGAATTCACCCCAAAAGAAAGAGCAGAAAGAAAAGACAGCCAGGGACTTAATCAACAGAGATACAAGCAAGATGTCTGAACGAGAATTTAGAATCATGACACTAAGAATACTAGCTGGCATTAAAAACAGATTAGAATCCCATTCTGTAGAGATAAAAGAAGTAAAAGCTAGTAAGGAGAAAATAAAAAATGCCATAACTGAGGTGCAAACTCAAATGGATGCCACAGCGGCAAGGATGGATGAGGCCAAAGCAGCAAATCAGTGATATAGAGGATAAACTTATGGAGGATAATGAAGCAGAAAAAAAAAGAGGGAGACTAAGACAAAAGAGCACATTTTAAGAATTAGAGAAATCAGTGACTCATTAAAAAGGAACAACATCAGAATCATAGGGGACCCAGAAGATGAAGAGAAAGAAAACATGGTAGAAGGGTTATGTGAGCAAATCATACTGGAAAACTTTACTAACCTGGGGAAAGACACAGACATCAAAATCCATAGAGCACAGAGGACTCCCAGTAGAGTCAACAAAAACCGACCATCAACAAGGCATATCGTAGTCAAATTCACAAAATACTCAGGCAAGGAAAGAATCATGAAAGCAGCAAGGCAAAAAAAAGTCCTTAACCTACAAAGGAAGACAGATCAGGTTTGTAGCAGACATATCCACAAAAAACTTGGCAAGCCAGAAAGGAGTGGCAGAATATATTTAATGTGCTGAATCAGAAAAAATATGCAGCCAAGTATTGTTTATCCAGCAAGGGTGTCACTCAAAATAGAAGGCGAGATTAAAAGTTTCCCAAACAAAAATTAAAGGAGTGTGTGACCACTAAACCAACCCTGAAAAAATTTTAAGCGGGACTCTCTGAGGGGAGAAAAGACAAAAAAAAAAAAAAAAAGACCAAAAGCAACAAAGGACAAGAGAACACCACCAGAAACTCCAACTCTACAAGAAACACAATGGCAGTAAATTCATATCTTTCAGTACTCACTCTAAACATCAGTGGACTAAATGCTCCAATCAAAAGACAGAGGGTAACAGAAAGGATAAGAAAACAAGATCTGTCTATATGTTGTTTATAAGAGACCCACTTAAGACCTAAAGGAACCTTCAGATTGGAAGTAAGGGGATGGAGAACCATCTATCATGCTAATTGTCGCCAAAAGAAAGCCAGAATAGCCATACTTAGACAATCTAGACTTTAAGACAGGCTGTGACACACTCAGATCAATGGAACAGAGAACCCAGAAATGGACCCACAAACGTATGGCCAACTAATCTTTGACAAAGCAGGAAAAAATGTCCAATGGAATAAAGACAGTCTCTTCAGCAAGTGGTGCTGGGAAAACTGGACAGAAACATGCAGAAGAATGAACTTTCTTACACCATACACAAAAATAAACTCAAAATGGATGAAAGACCTCAATGTAAGACAGAAAGCCATCAAAATCCTATAGGAGAAAGCAGGCAAAAACCTCATTGATCTTGGCTGCAGCAACTTCTTACTCAACACGTCTCCCGAGGCAAGGGAAATAAAAGCAAAAATGAACTACTGGGACCTCATCAAAATAAAAAGCTTCTGCACAATAAAGGAAATAATCAGCAAAGCTAAAATTCAACTGATGGAACGGGAGAAGATATTTGCAAATGATATATCAGATAAAGGGGTAGTAACCAAAATCTATAAAGAACTTATCAAACTCAACAGCCAAAAAACAAATAATCCAGTGAAGAAATGGGCAAAAGACATGAATAGACACTTCTCCAAGGAAGACATCCAGATGGCCAATCAACACATGAAAACATGCTCAACATCATCACGGAAACACAAATCAAAACCACAATGAGATACCACCTTACACCTGTCAGAATGGCTAACATTAACAACTTAGGCAACAACAGATATTGGTGAGGATGCAGAGAAAGAAGATCTCTTTTGCACCGTTGATGGCAATGCAAGCTGGTGCAGCCACTCTGGAAAACAGTATGGAGGTTCCTCAAAAAACTAAAAATAGAACTACACTATGACCCAGCAATTGCACTACTAGGCATTTATCCACGGGATACAGATGTGCTGTTTCAAAGGGACACATGCACCCCCCATGTTTATAGCAGCACTATCAACAATAGCCAAATGTCTATCGATGGATGAATGGATAAAGAAAATGTGGTATATATATACAATAGAGTATTAACTTGGCAATCAAAAAGAATGAAATCTTGCCATTTGCAGCTACATGGATGGAACTGGAGGGTATTATGTTAAGTGAAATTAGTCAGAGAAAGACAAAAATCATATGACTTCACTCAGGAGGACTTTAAGAGGCAAAACAGATGAATATAAGGGAAGGGAAACAAAAATAATATAAAAACAGGGAGGGGGACGAAACAGAAGAGGCTCATAAATATGGAGAACAAACTGAGGGTTGCTGGAGGGTTGATGGAGACGGGAGGGGCTAAATGGGTAAGGGGCATTAAAGAATCTACTCCTGAAATCATTGTTGCACTATATGCTAATTTGGATGTAAATTTAAAAAAATAAAAAATAAAATTAAAAATAATAATAAATAAATAAAATAAAAGAGACTTGTCACAAGAGATGAAGAAGGGCATTATATCATAATTATAATAACTCATTGATAATAATACCATAATAGTAGGAGACTTGAACACCCCACTTATAGCAATGGACAGATCACGTAAACAAAATCAACAAGGAAACAATGGCTTTGAATGACACACTGGACCAGATGGACCAAACAGATATATTCAGAACATTTCATCCTCAAGCAGCGAAATATACATTCTTCTCCAGTGAACATGGAACGTTCTCCAGAATAGATCACATACTGAGACACAAATGAGCCCTCAACAAGTACAAAAATATTGGTATCATAACATGCATATTTCCAGACCACAATGCTATGAAACTTGAAATCAACCACAAGAAAAAATGTGGAAAGATAACAAGTACTTGGAGACTAAAGAACATCCTACTAAAGAATGATTGGGCTAACCAAGAAGTTAAAGAGGAAATTAAAAAGTATTTGCAAGCCAATGAAAATGATAACACCATAGCCCAAAACCACTGGGATGCAGGAAAGGCAGTCACAAGAGGGAAGTATATAGCAATCCATGCCTTCCCAAAGAAGGAAAAAAGTCTCAGATACACAACCTAACCTTACACATTAAAGAGTTGGAAAAAGAACAGCAAATAAAACCCAAAATCAGCAAAAGATAGGAAATAATAAAGATCAGAGCAGAAATCAATGCTATCAAAACCAAAAATAAACCGTAGAACAGATCAATGAAACCAGAAGCTGTTTCTTCAAAAGAATTAACAAAATTGATAAACCACTAGCCAGTTGGATCAAAATGAAAAAGGAAAGGACCCCAAAAAATAAAATCAAGAATTAAAGAGATCACAACCAACACAGCAGAAATACAAATAATAAAAAAGAATATTATGAGCAATTATATGCCAATAAAATGGGCAATCTGGAAGAAATGGACAAATTCCTAGAAACATTTAAACTACCAAAATTAAAACAGGGAGAAATAGAAAATTTGAATAGTAAAGAAATTGAAATAGTAATCAAAAATCTCCTCCAAAACAAGAGTCCAGGGTCAGATGGCTTTCCAAGAAAATTCTACCAAACATTTAAGGAAGAATTAACACCTATTCTCTTGAAGCTGTTCCAAAAAAATAGAAATGGAAGGAAATCTTCCAAACTCTTTCAATGAAGTCAGCATTACCTTGATTCCAAAAACCAGATGAAGACCCCACTAAAAAGGAGAACTACAGACTAATTTCCCTGATGAACATGGATTCAAAAATCCTCAATAAGATATTAGCCAACCAGATCCAACAAAACATTATAAAAATTATTCACCAAGACCAAGTGGGATTTATACCTGGGATGCAGCGCTGGTTCAGTTCAATATCCACAAAACAATCAGTGTGATTCATTACATCAATAAAAGAAAGTAGGGATAGAAGGATCATACCTTGAGATCATAAAAGCCATATATGAAAGACCCAATGCTAAGATCATCCTCAATGGGGAAAAAAATGAGAGCTTTCCCCCTAAGGTCAGGAACAAGACAGGGATGTCCACTCTCACCACTGTTATTCAACATAATATTGGAAGTCTTAGCCTCAGCCATCAGACAACACAAAGAAATAAAAGGCATCCAAATTGGCCAGGAAGAGGTCAAACTTTCACTCTTCACAGATGACATGGTACTCTATATGGAAAACCCAAAAGATTCCACCAAGAAACTGCTAGAACTGAGTCAAGAATTCAGCAAAGTTGCAGGATATAAAATCAATGCACAGAAATCGGTTGCATTCCTATAAACCACCAATGAAGCAACGGAAAGAAATCAAGGAATCGATCCCATTTACAATTGCACCAAAACCCATAAAATACCTAGGAAAAAAAATCTAACCAAAGAGGTGAAAAATCTATACACTGAAAGCTATAGAAAGCTTATGAAACAAATTGAAGAAGACACAAAAAAAAAATGGAAAAATATTCCATGCTCCTGGATAGGAAGAACAAATATTGTTAAAATGTCAATACTACCCAAAGCAATCTACATGTTCAATGCAATACCTATCAAAACAACACCAGTATTCTTCACAGAGCTAGAACAAACAATCCTACAATTTGTATGGAACCACAAAAAACCCCGAATAGCCAAAGCAATCTTGAAAAAGGAAACCAAAGCAGGAGGCATCACAATCCCACACTTCAAGCTGTATTACAAAGCTGTAATCATCAAGACAGTATGGTACTATCACAAAAACAGACACTCAGATCAATGGAACAGAATACAGAACCCAGAAATGGATCCAAAATCATATGGCCAACTAATTTTTGACAAAGCAGGAAAGAATGTCCAATGGAATAAAGACACTCTCTTCAGCAAGTGGTGCTGGGAAAACTGGACAGCGACATGCAGAACAATGAACCTGGACCACTTTGTTGCACCATACACAAAAATAAACTCAAAATGGGGCACCTGGGTGGCTCAGTCGGTTGAGTGTCCAACTTTGATTCAGGTCACGATCTCGTGGTCTGTGAGTTCAAGCCCCATGTTGGGCTCTGTGCTGACAGCTCAGAGTCTGGAGCCTGCTTCAGATTCTGTGTCTCCCTCTCTCTCTGCCCCTCCCCCGCTCATGCGCTCGCGCGCGCGCGCGCTCTCTCTCTCTCTCTCTCTCTCTCTCTCTCTCTCTGTCAAACATAAACATTAAAAAAAATAAAAAAAAAAAAAAAAACTCAAAATGGATGAAAGACCTAAATGTGAGGCGGGAAGCCATCAAAATCCTCAAGGAGAATGGAAGCAAAAACCTCTTTTACCTTGGCCATAGCAACCTCTTACTCAACATGTCTCTGGAGGAAGGGAAGCAAAAGCAAAAGTGAATTATTGGGACCTCATCAAAATAAAAAGCTTCTGCACAATAAAGGAAACAATCAGCAAAACTCAAAGGCAACCAATGGGATGGGAGGAGATATCTGCAAACGACATATCAGATAAAGGGTTAGTATCCAAAATCTATAAACAACTTATCAAACTCAACAGCCAAAAACCAAATAATCCTGTGAAGAAATGGGCAAAAGGCACAAAAAGACACTTCTCCAAGGAAGACATTCAGATGACCAACCGACACATGAAAACATGTTCAACATTACTCATCATCAGGGAAATACAAATCAAAACCACAATGAGATACCACCTCATACCTGTCAGAATGGCTAACATTAACAACTCAGGCAACAACAGATGTTGGAGAGGATGCAGGAAAGAGGATCTCTTTTGCACTGCTGGTGGAAATGCAAACTGGTGCAGCCACTCTGGAAAACAGGATGGAGGTTCCTCAAAGAATTAAAAGTAGAACTACCCTACAACCCAGCAATTGCACTACTAGGCATTTACCCAAAGGATACAGATATGCTGTTTCGAAGGGGCACATGCACCCCAATGTTTATAGCAGCACTATCAACAATAGCCAAAGTATGGAAAGAGCCCAAATGTCCATTGATGGATGAATGGATAAAGAAGATGTGGTGTATATATATATACAATGGAGTATTACTCGGCAATCAAAAGAATGAAATCTTGCCATTTGCAACTACATGGATGGAACTAGAGGGTATTATGCTAAAAGAAATTAGAGAAAAACAAGTATCATATGACTTCACTCATATGATGACTTTAAGAAACAAAACAGATGAACACAAGGGAAGAGAAGCAAAAACAATAAAAACAGGGAGGGGGACAAAACATAACAGAGTCTTAAATATGGAGAACAAACAGTGGGTTACTAGAGGCATTGTGGGGGTGGGGGAGGGCTAAATGGATAAGGGGCATTAAGAAATCTACTCCTGAAATCATTGTCACACTATATGCTAACTTGGATATAAATTAAAAAAATAAACTAAATAAAAAAAAAAAAAGGCTTGATTCTTAATGGAGTGACTCACCCAGGCACCCCAGTAATACATCTTAATTAAGGTATGTACATTGGTTTTTTGGGGGGGTGGGGGATATGATGCTATTCCATACCTAAATGGCTACAATATGGTGTAAACATAACTTTTATATGCACTAGGAAACCAAAAAGTTTAGGATTCAGTTTATTGCAATATTCACTTTACTGCAATCTCTTTGCCAGCCTGCAATCTCCTCTATATATAAAATAAGTAGCTGAACTAGAGGAGCAGTTCCTAATTCAGTGACTCATGCCATCTTTTTATAATAAACATTTTATAAAACATTTTAAACAGTTCCTTTAAAACACAAAGGAAAGGGTGCCTGGGTTGCAGTGGCTCAGTCAGGTTAAGTGTCTGACTTTGGCTCAGGTCATGATCTCTAGGTTTGTGGGTTTGAGCCCCATGTCAGGCTCTGTGCTGAAAGTTCAGAGCCTGGAGCCTGCTTCATATCCTAACCACTAGCACCTGTGAATGTGCTAGTGCTTAGGATGAAAAGGCAAAGGCTTTGCAGATGTGACTAAATTAAGGATCGTGAGATGGGGAGAGATAGTTCCTACAGATAGTAAATGATCTGCCTGTGAATGCATCTTCCATATGCAAACCAACCAATCTACAGCCCATGCCCCCCAATCATCTCTTGTGTGGTATTACACTTCAGCCCACTATCCACCTGCTCTAATCACTCTCAGGACAGGTACCAACCCCTGTGCCCCGGTACCCACAGAAATTATTCAAAATAGCCAATCGTAAACCCGCTTATTCTGCCTTGCCCATACCTTCCCAGGGGAAGCCAAATAAAGGTTCCTGTTCACAGTTCCCCGCCTTTCCCTCCTCTGCCTGCTGACTGACCTAGGTGCTTCCTGTGTGGCCCCCTACAAATGGTGTGCCCGTTTCAATTAGCCACTGTAAGTACAGGGGCACCTGGATGCCTCAGTCGGTTAGGAGTATGACTTCAGCTCAGGTCCTGATCTCATGGTGTGTGAGTTTGAGCCCAGTGTCAGGCTCTCTGCTGTCAGCACAGAGCTGCTTCAGATCCTCTGTCTCCCTCTCTCTGCCCCTCCCCACTCGCTAAAATAAATAAACATTAAAAAAAAAAAAGAAACTGTAAGTATAAAGGATCTTTTTAATGGCAGTCACCTCCTGATCTGTTTGTTGGATTCAACATACCTGAATAATAAAGAAATTATTTTACATATTAAATGTGACCTAGGAGGCAGATATTAATGATGTAGCCACAAGCCAAGGAATGCTACCTGCTACCAGAAGCTGGAAGAGACAAGAAGCAGACTGTCCCCTAAAGGCTCTGAAGAAGCATGGCCCTGTCAATCCTTTGATTCTGGCCCAGTGAAACTGATGTCAGACTTCTGGCTTCCAGAACCGTGAGAGAATAAATTTCTGTTGTGTGAAGGACCAGGTCTGTGGTAATTTGTTAGAGCAGCCATAGAAAACTTATACAACTAGTAACATGTCCACATCCCAGAGCTTTACACATAAAGTACACTTTACACATAAAGTAAAATAGAAAGAAATAAAACTCATTATTCAATTGTTACAATAAACATAAATGCTAATATTCAGTCTAGAATTTTGAATGGGTATCATAAATGAGACAGGTTGATTATTTTCTTTTGTGATGCAAACAAAATCAGCAGTACAGTATAAGAAAAACATCCCATGACTAAATGTAGTTTATTTTAGTAATCTAAAGATGGTATAAAGTCACCATTTTAATTCCCTCTATTGATCACATGATCCTTTTTTGATATATCAAACTCCATAAATACTAAAAATTCATTTGACAAAATTCAACACGCACTCTGTAGATGAATATTTTCTTAAAATGAGAAGACGTATGTATTTCAACCCAAGCCAGCAACATTTTGCTGAATGAAACAACACTAGGAACATTCTCATTAAAATGAGGACTACTGGGGCGCCTGGGTGGCTCAGTCGGTTAAACTTCCAACTTCGGCTCAGGTCATGATCTCATGGTTGGTGAGTTTGAGCCCCATCTCGGGGTCTGGGCTGACAGCTCAGAGCCTGGAACCTGCTTCAGATTCTGTGTCTCCCTCTCTCAGCCCCTCCCTCACTCATGCTCGCTCTCTCAAAAATAAACATAAAAAAATTTTTTTAATAAATAAAATAAAATGAGGACTATGATGAAAATGTTTACTACCATTGCCATTATTTATCATTGTACTAAAGGTGACTGGGTGTCAATGAGACAAGGCAAAATAAAATTATAAAGATTGTTAAGGAAGAGATAAATTATTTACAGATAATATGACTGTATATCTGGAGAAACCAAAAGAATGGAATGAAAACCATTACAAACAATTAGAGAATGCAGATAAACTTTAAATACTCTAAAATAGACTTTCTAAACAAAGGGGGAAAGACAGTTTGTGGAATAAAGGGTGGGTAGCCATCTAGAAAAATAGTTTAATCCATAACACCTCATAGCTTTCACTAAGATAAACTGTAAATGAATCAGAGATCAGTGCGTGTGCATGTACATATGTCAGGTAAGCATTAGAGGGTACAATAAAATGGAGTAAGGGGGATAAGGAAAGTGCATGGGGCTCAGTTACATAGAACAAAGAAGGACTCTTTGAGGATGTGATATTGGAGCAGGGACCCAAAGGCATGGAGGTAAGCAAGCCTTGCCACCATCTGGTTGAAAAGTATTGCAGGTGGGAGGATCAGCTGCAAAGACCACTGAGGAAGGAGCAAGTCTGACAACTGGTGAAAGTGGTAAGACATGAACTGAAAAAGGCAGCCAGAGGCCAGACCTTAACAGGCCTTGTGGATCATTTCAAGAATCTCACCTTTTATCTACAACAAGAAGCTACTTGGGGAGGTCTTACACTTATGTTTTTCAAGGGAGTGACATACACTTTGGTGGAGGCACAGAGAATGCAGCGAGAAGAGTAGCAAGGGGGGAAGCAAGGAAATCAGTGAGAAACTACTGCAGTAGCTCACATAAGATATGATAGTTTGGCAATGGATGGTAGTAAGAATCATAAAAGTACCAGAAAAAAGCAAAAACACACAAGAATTCTATTTTAAACCACAAAACACAGAAGGATTAGCTAAAAATCTGACCTGATTAACCAAGACTCAAAGTAAGATTAAACTTTTTCCTTTCTTAATAATTTGTCTTAAGATATAAAGGCAATCTCCAACTCTGATTTTCTAACAATGGCACAAACACTGAAATGGCCATTTCAGTTTCACATATCCAGAAATCAGTCACTGTTCTCTTAATGATCAGCAGACTCAAATATCAAGAGGATAAATAGGTCTTTGAAGAGGGACAGAGGAGGATATAAAGGTGTGCTACTAATACCATTTTGGACTTCTCAAGAAAGTACATTTCTGTAACATTATGGTGTCTGGATTTAAATGAAGCTTATAAACAATTATTTTAAACTACAACAAATTCAGATGTTGAAAACAGTTTACATGTTGCTTCGGTAGCTGAATCTGCTTTGGGAATAACCTAAACCAAGGTGTTTTTGTTTTTGTTGTTTGTTTCTTTATTTTTGAGAGAAAGACAGAGCGTGAGTGGGGAGGGGCAGAGAGAGAGGGAGACACAGAATCTGAAGCAGGCTCCAGGCTCTGAGGTGTCAGTACAGAGCCCAACGTGGGGCCTGAACTCATGAACCATGAGATCGTGACCTGAGCAGAAGTCAGACACTTCAGCCAGTCACCCCCTAAACCAAGTTCTGACTGTTATTTTCTTATAGTGTTGTCTTAATTTCAGTACAATTTCAAACACTGTTGTTCACTCTGATGACTGTTGTTCACATTTGATGACTAAAACCCAAAAATTTAAAACAGGCTCAAACAGATATTTGTACACCTACATTCTTGGTAGCATTATTCACAATAGGCAAAGCTGAAAGCAAGCCAGGTGTCCATCAATGGGTTAATTGATAAAATGTAGCATAACCATCCATACAATGGAATATTATTTAGCCTTTAAAAAGGAAGGATTTTTGACACATGAGGACATTAAGCTAAGTGATTTTCAATCCCAAAAAGACAAATACTGTATGACTCTACCTATGTGAAGTACCTACAGTAGTCAAATTCATAAATACAAAGTGAAATGGTGGGTGCCCAGGGCTAGGGGGAGGGGGAAATGGGGAGTTAGTGGGTACAGATTATCAGCTGGGGAAAATGAAACAATTCTGAAGATGGCTGGAGATGGATGGCTGCACAACAATGTGAATGTACTTAACACTAACAAACTATATTCTTAAAAATGGTTAAGATGGCAAATTTTATGATATATGTATTTTACAATTAAAAAACTATTTCAAAGAAAATGAACTAAAACTGATATGTAAGTGGCATTTTGGAAATGCTTTAGAAAAGAGAAAAAAAAACCTGCTTTTCACCTGTCCCCGATTAAACTTGAAATAAGATGTCTACAGAGGCAGTCCTCAGCCTCCAAACATTATATCTGGAAACCCCCCAGACTACCTCCTGTACTTAGACTGCTGTGCAACAACCACTGAGAAGCTCCAAAGTTTCCATGTCAGCAGCACTGCTGTCTTAACTGGGCAAATGGGCTACCTTCACCCATTCAATGCACTATACTGAGTAGCAGGTAGATGGATTTAGGAGTAGGGAAAGAAGGAGCAAAGAGCTGAAGTGGTAGGGAGGATGGAGTCACATAAAGAAAAGGGTATGGGATGTAAGAGCTGCCTGAATTATCCGTATCACCATACCCACCTATATACTCAATTCTTACGTCTCTGAACTACGATTAGAAAAAATCATTTTGTAAAACATAAACAACAAAGCAAATGAATAAACAATTTTGTAACTGCCTTTTTGACTTCCCTGTTCTTTTTCTTTTGTTATTTTACCTACTTTTTACTCCATGTCATTCTCACAATCTGATAAATTTTCTTTTGATCCAACAATTCTACTTCCTACGTATCTATTCTTCTTTCTAGGTATCTATACAATTCAAATAAGCTCCCACATGTGCAAATTTGTTTTTGTATAAAGA
Organism: Felis catus; assembly: GCF_018350175.1. NCBI lineage: Eukaryota > Metazoa > Chordata > Mammalia > Carnivora > Felidae > Felis > Felis catus. The sequence goes on from NC_058370.1 coordinate 51,851,387, forward strand.
AGCACTGTTTGCATTAGTAAAAGCCTAGACAACCCAAATATCTGTGAACATTAATAAAAGGAAATCTCATTTTGAATGGGGTCAGAAGGCCAGCAGAGGGCGCTCTCATGCCCTAACACTTGTGATCAATTGCAGACCCAACAGAAAGAGATAAACCTTGCACATGGATACTACTTTACTAAGCCAGGAGGTGGAAGAAAGGTTTCCTCCTTCCACAGCAAAAGCCCAGCCAAGGAGAAATGGTCACAACTCAGTAAATGAAACCCCCCTTTACTTCCAACTCCCAGTTTACTCAGATGAGCTTTTTGCTTATAACAGCCCTCCCACCCATCCACCCTCCCAACCCCCCAACCACCACCACCACTTTCTTGTATTCAGAGGAGAGCTTTCCTCTCCTTTGTTCTCTGGTCTTGCCTGTGGTTTTCTGGTAGCTTGTTTGTTCTGTATTTCAATTCTCTGCTGTTACCAAATAAACCCATTTTTGCTGATAGAATTAACTGGTAGTTTTATCTTTTAAGGTTAACACATTAGTAAGTTTTCATTGAAGAAACTCTTTATGTACTAATACAAGATCTCTAAGATGTATTTTTCATAACACATATAGTATGCTAACATTCTTTTGAAAAAAATGAAGGAGTAAGAACTGGCATGTGTGTGTGTATGTAGAGAGACATGGTACACCTATGAAATAATTTGGAAAAAGCTAGCTAAATTGCTTTCTCAAAGGAAGGAAAAGAAGACTTTTCACTTTTGTACCTTTGAAATGATTAGCTATGTGAATGTGTTATCTTTTAAACAATAAATGCAGTGTTAAAAAAAAATCCTTAAGTTAAATACCCAGAGAACTTTTATTTAAAAAAAATAAATAAAAATAGTATATTCATTATCTGTACATTTAATTATTTATTTGATTTCTTCTTGGCTTCCTCTATCATACTAATTGGCAGGTGGGATTTTACTCCCTAACATACACACTGGTTTCTTTTGTTGTCACAAAATATTGAAACAAGTTTCCTCAAGACAGGCTATATATAAAATAAACCTAAACCTGACCAAAAAAGGGCTCATTGTCATCTAGCGTTACACTAGGAAATCCAGGCTTAGATCTAAAAAAAAAAAAAAAAAGAAAAAAAAAAAAGATTCTCTTATAGTGTCAGACTAGGAAATGGAAACATCATTAAAGCAATTATGCAACTTACAATATACCTATGAATCTGACAGCATTCAGACCACTATCAAATGTAGAGCTACATGTGAACATCAACTGACTCTTAAGTAGACTTCAAAAGGTCATGCAAGGGTCTACTAGGTTAGTTCCCTGTGCCACATATCCCTCATGGGGCTGGCCACAAACTACTTGAAAGCTCTTTGACGGTGGGATGGAAGACCAATGAATTGATTTTCTTATCAAATTTCATACAAACTTCCCACAAGAAATGTCTTAATAAATGGTAACAATAATAAATGAATATTACATAAATACATAGTACATGAATATAATGAAAATAAGCAAAAATAAGGGCTATGCAGAAATATACCCAAAAAAGGTTCATAATATGACATTCAACAAAGTGGAATCGAAAGGGAAAGCTTCAGGAGTCCTGGGTTTTTTAATTTTTAAGTTTATTTATTTATTGGGGGATGCAGAGAGAAAAGGGGAGAGAATATCAAGCAGGCCCCATGCTGTCAGCACAGGGCCTTATACAAGGCTTGATCTCACAAACTGTAAGATCATGACCTTAGCTGAAACAGACACTTAACCAAATGAGCCACCCAGGATATCCCCAGGGGAACAAAAGTCCCCACGTCTCACTAATGGGCAACAAGGCCCTTCTGAACAAGTGCCAGACCCCATCTTCTGATTCTTCTACTACTCTGCTTCAGCTACACTGACTTCCCTGCTGTGTCTTGAAAATATCATACCTAATAACTAATACCTACCCTAATGTCTTTACTCTAGCGGTTCCTGATCCCTAGAATAGTTTCCCGAACCTCTGCATGGCTAACTCACTTACCATTTTTATAATTCTATGATAGTAGTATTATTATCATCCCAAGTATACCAGGAATTTGACAAAAGTCAAGTAGACAAGAAGTTCCACGTTGACAGGGATTTACTTATCTTGTTCTCTGCTGTATCCTTAAGTGCCCCACTCAGTGCCAGGGATAAATGTGCAGTCTACAGACAGATATTTGTTGAATGAAATAAATCTGTATTTTCTAATCTTTCTATAATGAATATGCATTTCTTATAAAACAAAGTATGCATATTATGATTGCAACTATGTAAAAAAAAACACATATCAGGCAATTTGCAAACTATGTGTTATCAAGGTGGTGGAATTAAGAGGGGTGTCAAATTCTTTTAGACTTAAAAAATTATTATATATTCTTCAGTTATTAAAAACAAATCTTCCCATGGTGTTTTGTTATAGAGAACATTCTTTCATTTGAAACCTTTTAACGGAGAAAACAGGTTATATGCATGAGGGATTCATGACTAGAAACATGGGTGTGTGCATACTAAGTTGGTACACTATTGGAAATATCACATATATCATTTCATTGAAATTACCCTTGCTTTAATCTCCTTAAGAATAAAAACATAATAGAATGACAGCAAGAAGGGAAGAAATATTGCCCAAATCAAGAAATCAAACTGCCAATCAAAAATAGCACCAAACTAAAAAATATAAACACATAATTTCTAGATCCATAGAACAAATTTAATGCATGTAGCATAGTCCAAAGTATTTGATAATTCTGTGCTATCTTTATTATATTTTTACACATATTCACAATTTAAACAAACTCAAGTATATTTCTTTGCAAAATACCCTAATATTTTCCTGTATTTTGGTATTTTAGACAGATAAACAGAGACTGATACAACTAAATGTACACTAGAATTTAACCATGCTAAACAATGAAAAAGAAAAGAAATAACCAACATCATAAAAATTGTTCATGGAAAAAAAGAGAGAAAGTAATATTCATATGAAGTAAATGTAGGTATCTTTGGATAGTAAGACTTTTTTTCTAGCTTGTAGTTTTCCAATTTTCTATTATTTTTGTAATAAAAATAAACTTCAAAAAGTATCTGCAAAATATACTCAAAAACATTATTGCAATTCAAGTGTTAAATGGTAGCATGTTATCTTAGACAAGGCAGTTTTTAGCCACAAAACAGAGTGAACTAAATAATACAAATACAAACTTAAATCCCTCTATTTAAACTAAGTCTGACAAGAAAAGGAAAGTATTCTTTGAAATAAAATAAGACTCAAGTTCTTACCCAGCTAAACCCAGGTAAATGAATAATAGCTTTTAACCACTGACAGGAAAAAGAAAAAAGAAACCACAAAGTAATTTTCTAAAAGCAACATTACTAAGTTATTATATGACATACACTCACACCCAAAAGAGATATTATCAGAAGCACTCAATCTTAAAAAAAAAAAGTATTCATAACATGTGTTGAGGTAAATCAAGGTACCGATCTCAATTTATACTCAAAGAAATGCATTTTAAAATAGATCTAGGGGTGCCTGGGTGGCTCAATCGGTTAAGTGTTTGACTTTGGCTCAGGTCATGATCTCACAGTCTGTGAGTTTGAGCCCCTCTGTGCTAACAGCTCAGAGCCTGGAGATGCTTCAGATTCCGTGTCTCCCCCTCTCTCTGCCTCTCCCCGGCTTGGGCTCTCTCTCTCTCAAAAATAAACATACATTTAAGAATCTTAAATAAAATAGATCTAGATTTAAAAAAAATGCATTTTACCAGCTTTCAAAAAACAGTAAATACTTAAATAGCATAACATTTCTCATATCTGAAAAGATGAATCTGGGGGAAGAGCACAAGGGTACAAGAGAAAAACCATCAACTATAGCAATACAAACTATATTGTGGCTTAATATGAAATATCAAGTAGGGATGGAGTATCCTATTGCTCCTCAAACTACTGTGGGTCAGCACCAGTCTGAGATTTCCAATCCAGCACACAGAATATAACACACTTTAACAAAATACGGTTTAAAATAGTTAAACAAAGAGGCTATTACACTGAAGAGCTCTCAAGGTACCCTACCTAAACAAATCAAATTCTAAAGCAGTCAATGTGCTTCAATCTAAGAAAACAAAACCCAAGAAAAACTACTCATCAACAGTCAACTAGATTTTCTCAAATCTAAGAAAATGAACCTCAAGAAAAACTATCATCACGGCCAATTAACTAAATTTTCCCAAACAAAGCAAACATTTAAGTTAAAACCAATTAAATAATTTTTTTGTTTTGTTTCCCTGTCTTTTAAAACCTCTGCCCTAGGCCCCACAGGCAGAGCACATGTAATCATTTCAGATTTGGTGCTCCCCACTAGAATTGGTGTTTGCTCAAATAAACTATTAAGATTTATCTTTTTACAATACCTTTAAAAAACACTAGAAATGAAATAAAACAAACATACAAAATAAGGGTCCAAATGTATTTTTTAAATGTTTATTTATTTATTTTTGCATAAGCAGGGGAGGGACAGAGAGAGAGAGAGAGAGAGAGAGAGAGAGAGAGAGAGAGAATCCCAAGCAGGCTCTGCAACAGCGCCGTCAGCGCAGAGCCCAGCACGGCACTCAATCTCACCAACCCTGAGGTCATGACCTGAGCTGAAATCAGGATGGACCTAAGCCAACCAGGCACCTCACAAGTCCAAATGTTTTAAATTATTATTGAGTTTGGCATACAATTAGTAACTTGACAACTACTACACAGGTTTTGAACACTATTTCTATACTAACCTGTGTTAGAGAACCAGTACTAAGCACTTTGAGTACTCGCAGGCTAGAGCTTGGTCCATGACACCTTCCTCCAGCCTTTCTCCAAAGCCCTAAATGGACACTGAAGGAAGCCATAAGGTTCAGCAAGTACTGCAAACACAACACTTGAAATATGTCATCATATTGGCACAGAGCCCAACACGGGGCTAGAACCCATGAACCATGAGATGAACCAGAGCTGAAGTCGGATGCCTAACCAACTGAGCCACCCAGGCACCCCAAAGGTTTACTCATGTCTAACCTTCCAACAGTTTCCCATCACTAAAAATGACATGTCTTTCTAGCACTCCGCATAAGAAATTGCTTTATTTACTCAATTTGAACAAGAAAGGATAACGTTGGATTTGAGAATAATTTGAACAAAGGAAAACATGAGTGAATGAACTGAACATCTTTTGACTTTTTATCTACTATATTTCTCCAAATATGAATGTTACAGTGCCATAAAGTCATTTTACCCAAGTAGGCCCACTATTTCATAAAATTATATTTAGTTTTCCTTTGGATGCTAGATTTCATCTCTGTTAGAAATGTTCACACAGATTTGTTTCTAATAAACAGACATTTGCATCTGGTAAAATTTTTGTTCTCTTCATTAAGAAAAATCCTGTGAAACTTAACTGTAAATCTACCAACTTTAAACAAGTAATCTTGGGTGGCTGTGTCTCATTTTACTAATTTTTCACTTTTTTGCTCTATACCTTAATCAAGATACAAAACCCTGAGATTACTTATCTAGGTAGCTAGACACCCAATAGTCAAAAATGGCTAAAAATATTAAATATGTCAGAGAAGACTTGACATTTCGCAGCAGGAAAAAAGCCTCTGGAAAACCTAATCACAGTGCAACAGTAGAATTGTACCTTGTTACATCTAGAATCAGACCTGGTTTCAAGTCTAAGTCCTACCTCTGCCTCACTGTGGAACCATGGACAAGTTACCTAATTTTTCCAGGCCTCAGTTTTTCTATACAGGCCCTTCACAGGGATGTTGTAAAGGAAAAAACGAGAAAGTATACAAAGTGAATTGAAAATGTGAAGCCATACACTAAATGTACCTAGTTAGAAATATAACTATGGTTTATACCCAGCTCTTAGGAAATCGCCCACAAGCAGCACCAAATTCCACAGACTGCTTACTACCACACTGAGCAATGGCTTTCCAATTTTAGTTTCCACCTTCTGAAAGGCATAAACATTTCATTTTTAGAAGTACTGTAGAAGGAAGAAGGAATCGAGAAGAGGAAAAACTAAAGTGAAAAAGAATTACTGAGGCAAAATGGTTGCTTGTTACAAGTCAAGGGGTTACTTGAGTTTCAAAGAGCAATACCAACCAAAGCAAATGAAATTATTTATGTTCAACATCCCCATATATATCAGGGCTAAATTAGGAACCATCAAAATAGTAAGTTTGAAGAACTTGTTATGCCAATATAAAAACCAAAAAGGTCAAATAATCCACAGGCTACAAATGTTACAAATATGCATGAAAAAGAGTACCCATATATATAGATGAGTGCTCCCCCAACCCCCAAACTCCAACAAAAACAGTAAGGGTTGAAGAGGCAATGAGTAGCTTTGTCATTACTCTCACTTTAGATGGAGATACACTTGAACATCTCACTCCCTTTGAGCAAACAGAGAATACAGGGTTACATATATCAGAATGATTAGATGGGAGAACAGACAGAGAAGCTCAAAAACATGACTAACAATGCAGAATATATCTATATAACTGAAACGACTGAATATTGGAAATTGTGCTTAGTGGAAATCTAGACACATAACTCCTAGTAATGTTATTAATGACTCTACTATACAGCTGCCAAAAGTACATTTAACCATTTCTATTATAAAATACAGTATGTCTAGGTAGAGTTATACATTCAGAACACATGAGGAGAATCATCTTACTGTCCTTTCTTTGTGTATCCAAAAACTTTAAAACTTACTAGATTCCACTGTCATCTGAAGCAAACTATCAATGACATTGGAGAGAAGTCCTTTACTGGATATTCTTAGATGATTTAGTATCACTGGAACAGCTTGATACTCCAAAAACAAGATTTTTCCTTCATCTGTCTTCAAGTCTAAACACAGAGAATCAAACGCCTGAGCCAGGTAGTCAGCTGAAAAAAAAATACATAAAATCAACTGCTGTTATCAGTCAGGAGTATAGTTGGTAATCAAAAAAAATAAAATAAAATAAAAAGAAAATACCATCACTTAAATTCAAAAGGGAAAAAACAGATTTGAGGAGGGGAAGATGGCGGCGTAGGAGGACACTGGGCTCACCGCATCCTGCTGATCACTTAGATTGCACCTACACCTGACTAAATAACCCAGAAAACTGCCAAAAGACTAGCAGAATGGATTCTCGGGAGCCAAGAGCAGATGAAGAGGGTAGAAGGGCGGAGAGGCAGTGAGCTCTACACGGACTGGCGGTAGGGAGCCGGGGCTGAGGGGCAGCCCTCCAGCCAAGCAGAGGCCCTGAGTCTGGCTTGCAAAAGCAGAGGGGCCAGAGGGAGTATGTTCGGACAGGAAGCGGAACTTAACATCTGCTCAGAGAGCCGGAGGGCTGGAGGACAACAGGAGGGAGTTGTTGAGCCCCGGACAACAGAGCTCAGCTTGGCTGGAAACAGAGCTGCTCGCCAGTGCCATCTCCCTCGCCCATCCCCCAGCCAAAATCCCAAAGGGAACCAGTTCCTGCCAGGGAACTTCCTTGCACCTCACAAACACCCAACGTTGTGCTTCTGCGGATCCATCCATCGGGTCTGACTCCCTCCCGGTGCCGCAGGGCCCCTGCTGAAGCAGATCACCGAAGGATAAGTGAGCTGAGCCTGCCACTCCTGCCTCTGTGCACCTTGCCGATTCACCCCAGCTAATACACCAGATCCTCAGCACCACAAGCCTGGCAGTGTGCAAGTAGCCCAGAAGGGCCACGCCACCCCACAGTGAACCCCGCTCCTAGGAGAGGGGAAGAGAAGGCACACACCAGTCTGACTGTGGCCCCAGCAGTGGGCTGGGGGCAGACATCAGGTCTCACTGCGGCCACGCCCACCAACGCAAGTTATTCAAGACAGCACAGGGGAAGTGCCCTGCAGTTCCGGACCATTCCAGGGACTATCCAAAATGACAAAACGGAAGAATTCCCCTCAAAAGAATCTCCAGAAAATAACAACAGCTAACGAACTGATCAAAAAGGATTTAAACAATATAACAGAAAGTGAATTTAGAATAATAGTCAGGAAATTAATCGCTGGGCTTGAAAACAGTATAGAGGACAGCAGAAAATCTCTTGCTACAGAGATCAAGGGACTAAGGGACAGTCAGGAGGAGCTAAAAAATGCTATTAATGAGCTGCAAAATAAAATGGAGATGACCACGGATCAGATTGAAAATGCAGAGGAGAAAATAGGTGAACTAGAAGATAAAATTATGGCAAAAGAGGAAGCTGAGAAAAAGAGAGAGAAAAAAACCCAGGAGTATGAGGAGAGAATTAGAGAACTAAGTGATGCACTAAAGAGATATAATCTATGCAAAATTGGTATTCCAGAGGAGGAAGAGAGAGGGAAAGGTGCTGAAGGTGTACTTGAAGAAATCGTAGCTGAGAACTTCCCTGATCTGGGGAAGGAAAAAGACATTGAAATCCAAGAGGCACAGAGAACTCCCTTCAGATGTAACTTGAATCAATCTTCTGAACGACATATCATAGTGAAACTGGCAAAACACAAGGATAAAGAGAAAATTCTGAAAGCAGCTAGGGATAAACGTCCCTCACATATAAAGGGAGACCTATAAGACTCGTGACCGATCTCTCTACTGAAACTAGGCAGGCCAGAAAGGAATGGGAGGAAATCTTTAATGTGATGAACAGAAAAATATGCAGCCGAGAATCCTTTATCCAGCAAGTCTGTCATTCAGAATGGAAGGAGAGATAAAGGTCTTCCCAAACAAAAACTGAAGGAATTCGTCACCACTAAACCACCCCTACAAGAGATCCTAAGGGGGATCCTGTGAGACAAAGTACCAGAGATATTGCTACAAGCATGAAACCTACAGACATCACAATGACTCTAAACCCATATCTTTCTATAATAACACTGAATATAAATGGACTAAATGTGCCAACCAAAAGACATAGGGTATCAGAATGGATAAAAAAACAAGACCCATCTATTTGCTGTCTACAAGAGACTCATTTTAGACCGGAGGACACCTTCAGATTGAAAGTGAGGGGAGGGAGAACTATCATACTACTGGAAGTCAAAAGAAAGCTGGAGTAGCCATACTTATATCAGACAAACTAGACTTTAAATTAAAGGCTGTAACAAGAGATGAAGAAGGGCATTATACAATAATTATAGGGTCTATCCATGAAGAAGAACTAACAATTATAAATCTCTATGCGCCAACTACGGGAGCCCCCAAATATATAAAACAATTACTCACAAACATAAGCAACCTTATTGATAAGATGCGGTAATTGCAGGGGACTTTAACACTCCACTTACAGCAATGGATAGATCATCTAGACACACGGTCAATAAAGAAACAAGGGCGCTGAATGATACATTGGATCAGATGGACTTGACACACATATTTAGAACTCTGCATCCCAAAACAACAGAATATACTTTCTTCTCGAGTGCACATGATACATTCTCCAAGATAGATCACATACAGGGTCACAAAACAGTATACAAGAATTGAGATCATACCATGCATACTTTCGACCACAATGCGATGAAGCTTGAAATCAACCACAGGAAAAAGTCTGGAAAACCTCCAAAACAATGGAGGTTAAAGAACACACTACTAAAGAATGAATGGGTCAACCAGGCAATTAGAGAAGAAATTAAAAAAATATATGGAAACAAACGAAAATGAAAATACAACAATCCAAATGCTTTGGGGTGCAGCAAAGGCAGTCCTGAGAGGAAAATACATCGCAATCCAGGCCTATCTCAAGAAACAAGAAAAATCCCAAATACAAAATCTAACAGCACACCTAAAGGAAATAGAAGCAGAACAGCAAAGGCAGCCTAAACCCAGCAGAAGAAGAGAAATAATAAAGATCAGAGCAGAAATAAACAATATAGAATCTAAAAAACTGTAGAGCAGATCAATGAAACCAAGAGTTGGTTTTTTTGAAAAAATAAACAAAATTGATAAACCTCTAGCCAGGCTTCTCAAAAAGAAAAGGGAGATGACCCAAATAGATAAAATCATGAATGAAAATGAAATTATTACAACCAATCCCTCAGAGATACAAGCAATTATCAGGGAATACTCTGAAAAATTATATGCCAACAAACTGGGCAACCTGGAAGAAATGGACAAATTCCTAAACACCCACTCTTCCAAAACTCAATCAGGAGGAAAGAGAAAGCTTGAACAGACCCATAACCAGCCAAGAAATTGAATCGGTTATCTAAAATCTCCCAACAAATAAGAGTCCAGGACCAGATGGCTTCCCAGGGGAGTTCTACCAGACATTTAAAGCAGAGATAATACCTATCCTTCTCAAGCTATTCTAAAAAAAAGAAAGGGAAGAAAAACTTCCAGACTCATTCTATGAAGCCAGTATTACTTTGATTCCTAAACCAGACAGAGACCCAGTAAAAAAAAAAAAGAGAACACAGGCCAATATCCCTGATGAATATGGATGCAAAAATTCTCAATAAGATACCAGCAAATCAAATTCAACAGCATATAAAAAGAATTATTCACCATGATCAAGTGGGATTCATTCCTGGGATACAGGGCTGGTTCAACATTCACAAATCAATCAACGTGATACATCACATTAATAAAAGAAAAGATAAGAACCATGTGATCCTGTCAATCTATGCAGAAAAGGCCCTTGACAAAATTCAGCAAAACTTCTTAATAAAAACCCTTGAGAAAGTCGGGATAGAAGGAACATACTCAAAGATCATAAAAACCATTTATGAAAAGCCCACAGCTAACATCATCCTCAATGGGGAAAAACTCAGAGCTTTTTTCCTGAGATCAGGAACACAACAGGGATGTCCACTCTCACCGCTGTTGTTTATCATAGTGTTGGAAGTGCTAGCATCAGCAATCAGACAACAAAAGGAAATCAAAGGCATCAAAATTGGCAAAGATGAAGTCAAGCTTTTGGTTTTTGCAGATGACATGATATTATACATGGAAAATCCGACAGACTCCACCAGAAGTCTGCTAGAACTGATACATGAATTCAGCAAAGTTGCAGGATACAAAATCAATGTACAGAAATCAGTTGCATTCTTATACACTAACAATGAAGCAACAGAAAGACAAATAAAGAAACTGATCCCATTCACAATTGCACCAAGAAGCATAAAATACCTAGGTATAAATCTAACCAAAGATGTAAAAGATCTGTATGCTGAAAACTATAGAAAGCTTATGAAGGAAATTGAAGAAGATATAAAGAAATGGAAAGACATTCCCTGCTCATGGATTGGAAGAATAAATATTGCCAAAATGTCAATACTACCCAGAGCTATCTACACATTCAATGCAATCCCAATCAAAATTGCACCAGCATTCTTCTCGAAAGTAGAATAAGCAATCCCAAAATTCATATGGAACCACAAATGACCCCGAATAGCCAAAGTAATTTTGAAGAAGACCAAAGCAGGAGGCATCACAATCCCAGACTTTAGCCTCTACTACAAAGCTGTCATCATCAAGACAGCATGGTATTGGCACAAAAACAGACACATAGACCAATGGAATAGAATACAAACCCCAGAACTAGACCCACAAATGTATGGCCAACTAATCTTTGACAAAGCAGGAAAGAACATCCAAAGGAAATAAGACAGTCTTTGTAACAAATGGTGCTGGGAGAACTGGACAGCAACATGCAGAAGGTTGAAACTAGACCACTTTCTCACACCATTCACAAAAATAAACTCAAAATGGATAAAGGACCTGAATGTGAGACAGGAAACCATCAAAACCCTAGAGAAGAAAGCAGGAAAAACCTCTCTAACCTCAGCCGTAGCAATCTCTTACTTGACACATCTCCAAAGGCAAGGGAATTAAAAGCAAAAATGAACTACTGGGACCTCATGAAGATAAAAAGCTTCTGCACAGCAAAGGAAACAACCAACAAAACTAAAAGGCAACCAATGGAATGGGAAAAGATATTTGCAAATGACATATCAGACAAAGGGCTAGCATCCAAAATCTATAAAGAGCTCACCCAACTCCACCCCCGAAAAACAAATAATCCAGTGTAGAAATGGGCAGAAAACATGAATAGACACTTCTCTAAAGAAGACATCCAGATGGCCAACAGGCACATGAAAAGATGATCAACGTTGCTCCTCATCAGGGAAATACAAATCAAAACCACACTCAGGTATCACCTCACGCCAGTCAGAGTGGCCAAAATGAACAAATCAGGAGACTATAGATGCTGGAGAGGATGTGGAGAAACAGGAACCCTCTTGAACTGTTGGTAAGAATGCAAACTGGTGCAGCCACTCTGGAAAACAGTGTGGACGTTCCTCAAAAAATTAAAAATAGACCTACCCTATGACCCAGCAGTAGCACTGCTAGGAATTTACCCAAGGGATACAGGAGTGCTGATGCATAGGGGCACTTGTACCCCAATGTTTATAGCAGCACTCTCAATAGCCAAATTATGGAAAGAGCCTAAATGTCCATCAACTGATGAATAATAAAGAAATTGTGGTTTATATACACAATGGAGTACTATGTGGCAATGAGAAAGAACAAAATATGGCCCTTTGTAGCAACATGGATGGAACTGGAGAGTGTTATGCTAAGTGAAATAAGCCATACAGAGAAAGACAGATACCATATGGTTTCACTCTTATGTGGATCCTGAGAAACTTAACAGGAACCCATGGGGGAGGGGAAGGAATAAAAAAAGAGGTTAGAGTGGGAGAGAGCCAAAGCATAAGAGACTATTAAAAACTGAGAACAAACTGAGGGTTGATGGGGGTGGGAGGGAGGGGAGGGTAGGTGATAGGTATTGAGGAGGGCACCTTTTGGGATGAGCACTGGGTGTTGTATAGAAACCAATTTGACAATAAATTACAAAAAAAAAAAAAAGAAAGAAAATGGATATTTGAAAAAAAAAAAAGGGTAACAATAATTAAATGACCAGAGATTGCTGCTAAATTTAGAATCTGTTAGGATTCAAATGCTTCAAAGGAAGAAGAAAGAGGAATTACACTATAATAGGGTAAATTTCCTTCATATTTTAACACCGAATTAATAATAATATCTATTTCTTTTTATTATAACAGCTGATGTTTAATAATAAACACCATAAGTAATGTTTATTTTCAATATCTGATAACTACCATATGCTTCCAAATCTTAAAACAGAGCCCTATGTAGGGCTCAATCTCACAACCTGTGAGATCATGACCTGATCCGAAGTCGGACATTCAACCGACTGAGCCACCCAAGTGCCCCTAGAGATTGTGGTTTTTATTGCTATGTATTTACTTACTTCAAAATGTAACTTTATGCAAACTTTTAAAGGACTATTTTTGTATCTTAATAAAGATTAAACGGCCACTGAGAGACTTCAGAAGACTGAATATGCTTTGGTGTTTTACTTTTTTGTGATATACCTGCCATTAACACAGTAAAGTTTTCTCAAGACCAATATTATGATGACACCCACTAGATCAGACTCCCTGGAACTCTCCTAAAGATGTTCTACAGATGACTGGGAAGCTTGCAAAGCCAGAACTGAGACTAATTTAACGAGAATCAATGCAAATGAGATAGTAAGATACTTATATTGTTATACTTCAATACACCAAACAACCCAATCAGTACTCTTACAACAATTTTACATTGCACTTTTTTTTTTAATTTTTTTTTCAACTTTTTTATTTATTTTTGGGACAGAGAGAGACAGAGCATGAACGGGGGAGGGGCTCTAGAGAGGGAGACACAGAATCGGAAACAGGCTCCAGGCTCCGAGCCATCAGCCCAGAGCCTGACGTGGGGCTCGAACTCACGGGACCGCAAGATCGTGACCTGGCTGAAGTCGGACGCTTAACCGACTGCGCCACCCAGGCGCCCCATACATTGCACTTTTAAATGTATAAGAATATTTCAGTTTCCTAAACTCAATATACTATTGAAAGAAAAAAAAAAACTGTTCATGCTGTTCAAATACTAGTGAGTTTTCTCCTGAGATTTGTTTAAAGAAGGCTCAAGAGTACTTTGAAAATATGAACAGAAAATATGACAGAATCTATCCATTACAATTTACTGTCTTCGGGGCACCTGGGTAGCTCAGTTGGTTGAACATCCGACTTTGGCTCAGATCATGACCTGGTGGTTTTGAGTGCAAGCCCCACATAGAGCTCGCTGCTGTCAGCTCAGAGCTCGCTTTAGATCCTCTGTCCCCCTCGCTCTGTCCCTCCCCCACTTATTCTCTCTTTTTTTCCTCTCTCTCAGAGATAAACATTTTAAAAAATTTACTGTCTTCTGGCTGATGTGTTACATTTCATATTTGCTGCATCAGTTTACATACACTAAAGATGTAATTTAAAATCCTAATTATTAAGAATAAGAAGCTGAGGATAACCTGTGTGAAATACCTATGAAAGAATTGAAATACATACACATTAAAATACATAAGAAAGAATTTTGAGAAATTAAAATCTGTGCCTCTAGATCAATTTATAGTACACTCTATTCTTCCTTTCAGTAAAATTTAATTCAAGGAACACTGCCATTATTGTACTTTATTTTTGTAATTTAACAAAATAAAACACTGCAAATTAATGTGTATTTAGGTTAAGCAAAGTTGCTAGATTCTGTTCATATTTGTCTTATTTAGAAACCTACCATTATTTAGCAAAAACTCAGGCAGAAGAGTACAGATGAATCCTGAACTCAATTCTTCACAAAAACAGAAGTTTTTATCATAGTGCCACCTACTGTATTTGACACAGACTTCACTTCTAATTAATACATCATCTGAGATTAAATAGGCTAAATGCTACATGATGCAGCAAATTTGTAAATTTAAAAAATTGTCCTTTATTGAATTTGGGGAGAGGAATAGTATTTGGTTATATTTAAAAAAAATTTTTTTAATGTTTATTTATTTTTGAAGGAGAGAAAGACAGAGCATGAGCAGGGGCATGGCTCAAACTCACAAGCCGAGAGAGCATAACCCGAGCCAAAGTTGGACACTTAACTGAAGAGTCACCCAGGCGCTCCTATTTGGTTATATTTTCTAAGTTGCCTTAAGTGAAAATTAAATTCTTATTTTAATTTCCCTAATAGTGAAGATTGTCTAAAATCAAGAAAAAATTAACTTTAAGAGTATTTAAAGAAATTTGAGTTATCAATTGTACCAAAGCTGGTTGTTGTTTTAAGTAAGTAACTAAGTATTTGGTGGTTTATTATGAACCAACAGAAATCTAATGCAGTCTAACAGACCTCAATTCTGATCTCAAATAAAACCAACTCTTAGATGTTAAACAAAAATGTTTATGATGATGATAGCAGCTAGCACTTACTATATGCCAGACTCTTTACTAAACCTTCATATTAATTCTCATTTGTTCTTCAAAAAATTGTGGTGAAACACAGAAAAGGGACATGCCCAATATCACATAGCTGGTGATGGGACTGAGACCCAAATGTTAGTTATCTGACTGCAAAACTGAAGTTCTTAACTACTACACTGTTCCTGTTATCTGAGAATGGCAATAATGTCTTACATTTCTTTGGGCCTAAAGTATAAATAACTACATAGTTTATATATATAAATCTGCATAAGTATAATAAATATGCATAATATATAAATCTGCCAAGTGTTGAGAAGGGCAGTACAGCAGAACTAGCTCTGATGCACACAACTAAAGAGAAGAGAGAGTATATTTAATTAGTAAGACCAGAAATTTGTCCCTAAAATAGTTCTATCAGGTAAGATTCTTTTTTTATATATGTTTTTTAAATGTTTATTTTTGAGAGAGAAAGAGAAACAGAGAGAGACAGAGTGAGAGCGGGGGAGGGGGAGAGAGAGGGAGACCCAGAATCTAAAGCAGGCTTCAGGCTCTGAGCTGTCAGCACAGAGCCCAATGCAGGGCTTGAAACCATGAAGATCCTGACCTGAGCCAAAGCTGGATGCTTAACTATCAGGTAAGATTCTTACTACCGCTTTCAGTTCTCATATCTTTATACTGATGAAATTAATGTGTACCGCAAGTTTTATTAATTAAAATGTTTTACATTGATTCCCACATCTGCATACTTAAATCTGTTAATGACACACAACATTCTACTGTCCTCATGATGATATTGTTAAAGGCCTGATTACTTAGGGTGAAGAAAAGATCTGGGTCCCTTACAAGTGCCTGACCCTCCATTTGCTCTTCTGTAAAAATGACAATACTCTCTATTTCCTAAGGTTACTGCTAGGAAAAAAATTGAAAAAAATGAATGATTACAAAAATGCCAACAACAGTACAAGAACTCCTGTCCTTCACTACTTTAATTGTGGATTTGTCAATTATTTATCCTTTATCATTATTACAAACAGCACATTAACCTCTTTGAACTTTTTCCCTTTTGAATTATTTCCTTGCAGTAAATCTTATTAAAGGTTATGATACATTTTGGTGACTCCTATAAGCAGAATGCACTTCAGAAATGGTTAAGTTACAATACAATCAAAATTGTACCTGTTTTGACTCTTAACTATAGAGAACAAACTGATGGTTACCAAAGGGGAGGTGGGTGGGGGGATAGGTGAAATAGGTGATGAGGATTAAGGAGTGCACTTGTCTTTTGAGCACTGGGTGATGTATGGAAGTGTTGAATCACTGTATTGTACACCTGAAACTAATAGAACACTGTATTTTAACTAACTGGAATTAAAATGAAAAGTTAGGGGCGCCTGGGTGGCTCAGTTGGTTAAGCATCCGACTCCAGCTCAGGTCATGATCTTGTGGTTCATGAGTTTAAGCCCCACATCGGGCTCTGTACTGACAGCTCAGAGGCTGTAGCCTGCTTCAGATTCTGTGTCTCCCTCTCTCTCTGCCCCTCCCCTGCTCATGCTCTGTGTTTCTCTCTCTCTCTCTCTCAAAAGTGAATGAAGATTAAAAAATAATAAACTTTAAAAAATTATATAAAAGAATAAAACCTTAAAAAACCTATATTTCTCAAGACAGTTTTGATTTTATATTTAAATTGTAATATTTATATAAATATTACATATTAATCTTACAAGTGAACTATTGTATTGTAATCTGAAGTGCTGCATATTGAAATACTGTATTATTAAAGTCAAATATACATGCATTTTACCAGTATACTTTTAGCTGGCAATGACTAAAATTGTACCTATTTCTTCTCAGCAATACATTATATTCAATCATTTTATTTTTCTGAGTGTAATGGAGAGGTTATATCTTACAGTTATATTTTATTTCAGAGAATCAGTGTAGCACAGTAAGAATGCAGACTTACCCTCTTTATGTCTCAATTTTCTCATTTATAAAATTGAGATGTTAATACTGACATCTCACAACCTTGTTATAAGGTTTAAATGAGTTACTATATGTAAAGTGCTTAGCCTCTAACATAGTAAGTGCTATGTAAGTATTATTATTTCTTTGATTGTCTCAGGAGCACTTGATCTTAGGAAGTCACACAAAGGGTCAAGAGGGTGGGCTCTAAAAATGGAGAGAGGTGAGCTGAACCAGACTGTCAAATACTGGCTGTGTGGCCGTGACACAATTATCTAACCTCTATAAACTAGTAACAACTAATATGGGAACAATAATATTCAGAGACAATCTATAAAGGGCTTAGCATTATAGGGTTAATCACACCCAGTATTATTATCTTTTTGAACAACATATTTGCACTATCCAGTCAATGGAAACCAAGTATCTTACAGATCTATATATATTTGGGTACCAAGTATTTATTATTATGTATATTAACCAACACATTTATCTATTTTTGTCTTTACTTTTTATACTAAATTTACCAATCTTGTAAGGGATACTTTTCTTTTATAAATAGCAAATAATCTTCTTACCAGAGTTAAGACAAGTATTCTAAGTTTTTCCTATGTGTAAATTTTTAGTTCTCCCAAAGTTTGCTGTAACACACCATAAGACAGGTACATCTTTTACTTTGCTCTATACTTAATAATCATTTCTCCTAATTTTATTTAATACATGTCATCTCTTTCCTTTTCTGGTTCTTCTACCTGGCTTGCTTTGCTGATCCACCAGCTGCCTTTCAACCCTCAGCCTACTGAACTTGTAGAGCACCAGACAATGAAGACAAAAACCACAAGATCAAAAAGAAATAGTTCATCAGCTCTAGAATAGGATACCGATGTGAATTTCACCTTTCAGCCACTCACTTTTCTTAACATTAATTTTCTCTCCTTGAAAGTGTTCTTCAGGATAATGTTAACCTTCATAAGGCATTACACTGGTGCTTTATAAACTGTAGGACAGTGTTTCCCAAGTTGTTCTCAGAAAATTAGTGCTATATATCACTCTTCCGAAAGGATTTGGAGATTAAATAAGTTTGGGAAATATTGCATATAGTATATTTGAGTTTTAGTGATTCATAAAGCCCACTGGTAATGAAATTAAAGTATTGGCATTATTAAACTTTAGTTATCCTCAAATTTCTCAAAGGTTTTTAACTACAGACCACAACTCTCTGTTTTTTGAGTCACATCTATTATTTAACCCACAGAGCTGCTTTTCCATGACACAGACTGCTATGATGTTCTAGGAAAACATGCAGATGTCTTTTAAAGTAATAATCGAAGTATCCGGGGCCCTCTCTAGGTTCTCACTCTACTTCCTATGGAAGTTCGCACAGTTCTTAAGTCTCTCAAAGCTTCCACTGGAAAAATAATTTTTAATTTCAAAAAATGAATTCTGAACTATACACCTAGAAAAATGGTATAAAAGATGCATATGTTAGGGCACCTGGGTGGCTCAGCGTCTGACTTTGGCTCAAGTCATGATCTCATGGTTATGGGTTCAAGCCCCACACTGGGCTCTCTGCTGTCAGCGCTGAGACTGCTTCAGATCCTGTCTCCTCCTCTGCCCCTCCCTAGCTCATGTACTCACTCTCTCTTTCTCTCTCTCTCAAAGATAAACATAAAAAAAAAAAAAGATGCACATGTTGTATTTCCACATAGACCTAGCAGCTCTTAATATTTTGCCATAAACACTTCTATTAAAAAAGAAATAAATTGTTATAGAAAAAAGTGAATTGAACAAAAACTAACCCCAGATGTGTTTGTCACAAATGGAAAATTAGGGATAGTTTTACAACTTTAGGAAAACATATTTGTTGCTTTATGTGCTTTGTCAGTTAATCAAAATTAGGAGAGAATCATGGGTGGTAAGTTTTATACACCATAAGGCAATATATAACTTTTTAAAAAAAGTTTATTTATTTTTGAGAGAGACAGAGACAGAATGCAAGTGGGTTAGGGGCAGAGAGAGAGGGAGACACAGAATCTGAAGCAGGCTCCAGGCTCTGAGCTGTCAGCACAGAGCCCAATGCAGGGCTCGAACTCACAAGCTGTGAGATCATGACCTGAGCCGAAGTTGGATGCTCAACCGACTGAGCTACTGATTAGATTTTTAATAACATACCCAACTTATTTTCAGTTAATCATACTCATTCTGCCTGTTTTGTAATGACTTAACTGATTTTTGAATTTTGATTCCAGCTCTCAAATCTTGTCTGATGCCAAATTAGACCTAACAGATTATTTTCAATCATCAATTTGTATACAAATACTTCTGGAATCTCCTATGGGATTCTTAAAAACAGCTTTAAGATATATTTCTAAGTGAATTCTGAGTGATTTCTCAGATATTTCTTTAAAAAATTTTTTTAAACCATTTCAGAATCAGAAAAAAACACCTAAACAAATAATTTTTCAAATTAAACAAACAGCATAAATTGTGTATTCACACATTTAGATGAAAGATAATAAACTTACACAGTTCTTAGTTTCTTAAAATAAATTAATGGGGAGTTTTGTCTAATTTTTCAACTTTCATTTTATATACTAAAGATTATACTTAAAAATATACACACTTTTCAGAAGTTATTAGCTTAGAAATTGGACAAAACTCATAACAAAAACAAACAAGACAGTTATGAGGTGACGAGGATGGACAAGAGATACCATAATGTGAATTCTGGCTAGAAATTTTATTACCAAGTAACACACAGAGCTTAAAATTCACCACATATTGTGTCAGTATGAATGAATTGTAAACACACTGTTAACTAAAAATGGTTAACCATGTAGAAAAACATGGTATAATCTCTGTATGTTTTTCAAAGAAGATAAACCAAAAGTAATGTTTTAAGAGGTTGATATAACACCATTTCAGAACAGCTGTGACCCCAACAAATGTTTTCCTGTTGAAATAACTCACTGGTCTCCTTGTATGTCATGCTTTTCCACAGTTTCAAGCACTGGCTCATACTGTTCCCTTAGGAAAGGTCTTTCTCTTTATTTTCTGCCTATGAAATCCTACACACCCCTGACAGTCCAGTTCAAATGCTAACTGCTTATACTATATCGTCTCCTGATCCCCTCAATCATACCACCAAAAGTAATGTATCATCTCTCTTTTAAACAGGAGCACATTATTTAAACATGTGTGGAAATTATATGATGAAGCAGAATTAAATATTTATAATCTACTTACCCACCAGACTCTAGTGACTTTGAAAGCACTTACGATTCCATTTTCTTAAAAAAGTGACTTGCACAAGGAAGTCACCAAATTCACTAATTGTGTCATTTCATTCCTATTGCCCTATTTTGAGGTTTTAAGTTAAAATTACTCCTTTTTATAATCTATCATGATTGTTTTAACTAAAATTTATTTTTTCAAAAATATAGTTGACATATAATGTTACATTAGTTTCAGCTGTACAAAATAGTTATTTGACATTTAAATACACTACAAAATGCTCACAATGATATTTAGATACCATCTGTCACCAAAGTTATTAAAATATTATGGACTGTATTCCCTATGCTGTACTTTACATTCTCATGACTTATTTTTTTAACTAGAACTCTGTACCTCTTAGTCCCCTTCACCTGTTTCCTCCATCCCTCTCTGGCAACCACCAATTTGTTCTCTGTAAGTCTGTTTCTGTTTCGTTTATTCATTTATTTAGTTTTTTAGATTCCATGTAGAAGTGAAAACATGTAGTATTTGTCTTTCTCTGACTTGTTTCACTTAGCATAATACCCCCTAGGTCTATCCATGTCATCAAAAATATAAAGATTTCATTGTTTTTTTTTATGGCTGAGTGATATTCCTGTGTGTGTGTGTGTGTGTGTGTGTGTGTGTGTGTGTGTGTGGTGTGTGTGTGCACGCACGGGTACCACATCCTCCTATCATTCATGTATCAATGAACACTAAGGTTGCTTCCTTATCTTGGTTATTGCAAATAATGCTGCAGTTAGTAGACAGGAGTCCACATATATTTTCAAACTACTGTCTTTTTTTTTTTTTTCAGGTAAATGCCCCAAAGTGGAATTGTTGGGTCATATGGTAGTTCTAGTTTTAATTTTTTGAGGAACCTCCACACTGTTTTACATAGTGACTGCATCAATCTACATTCCCACCAACAGCATACCAGGGTTGCCTTTTTTCCACATCCTCACCAACACTTACTATGTCTTGTCTTTTTTTTTTAAGTAGGTTTTATGTCCAATGTGGAGCCCAATGTGGGGCTTGAACTCACAACCCTGAGATCAAAACCTGAGCTAAGATACAGTGGGATACTTAACTGACTGAGCCACCCAGGTATCCCACTTGTCTTTTTGATAACAGACATTCTGACTGGTGTGAGATGATATCATCTCACTATGGTTTTGATTTGCATTTCCCTGATGCTGAACATCTTTTCATGTGTCTGTTGACCATGTATGTGTCTTCTTTGGAAAAATGTCTGTTCCCGTTCTCAGCCTGCTTTTTAATTGGATTTTTTTTTTTTTTGGTGTTGAGTTATACTAAGTCCCATATATATTTTGGATATTAATCCCTTATCAGATAGATCATTTGCAAGTATCTTCTCCAGTTCAGAAGGCTGTCTTTTCATTCTGTGAATGGTTTCCTTCACTATGCAAAAGCTTTTTAGTTTTGATGTAGTCTCAATTGTTTGTTTTTGCTTTTGTTACCCTTGCCTGAGGAGGCATATTCAAAAACATATTGGTCAGACTATTATCCAGGAGTTTATCCTTTTAGTTTTATGATTTCAGGTCTTACATTTAAGTCTTTAATCCATTCTGAATTTATTTGTTTTATATGGTATAGTAAACTGGTCCAATTTTCCAAGCACCATTCATTGAAGAGACTGTCATTTCCACCATTATATATTCTTGCCTCCTCTGTCACAGATTAATTGACTATGTAAATATGGGTTTATTTCTGGGCTCTCTATTCTGTTCCATTGATCTGTGTGTCTATTTTTGTGCCAATACCAGTCTGTTTTGATAACAGCAGTTTTATAATCAAGTTTGAAATCTTTTCAGAGTACAGGTCTTTCACCTCTTTGGTTAAGTTTATTCCTAAATATTTTATTGGTTTTGGTGCAACTGCAAATGGGACTGTTTTCTTAATTTCACTTTGTGCTTGTTCATTATTGTGTTCTTGATCTCTGATTCATTTTTATGTCTGTGTTAAGATGTCTTACGCTTTTTTTAAATTTTTAATTTCTACATTTTTTTTTGTTTCGCAAAGTCCAGTGAGTATCTTTATGATCATTACTTTAAATTTTCTATATCAGGCATATTACTTACATCCATTTCACTTAGGCCTCTTGCTGTGGTTTAGTCCCGTTCCTTCATTTGAGACATATTTCTCTATCTCATTTTGTCTCTTTGTCTGTTTCTTTGTGTTAGGAAAGCAGCTACTTCTCTTGCTCTTGACGCTAGAAGTCTTATAAAGAAGAGGTGATATAGTGTCTTGTGTCCCCTGTTCCCCAGGGCCTGGCACTCAGGGAGTGTGTCCTATGTGTGTTGCATGTGCTCTGCTGTTGAGTGTTAGTTTTTTCGTTTGTTTGTTTGTTTGTTTACTTCAGTCCAGTTGTCTGTAGAGACTCTTTGCCTACTGTGTGCAGTGTTTGGTCCCCAGCGGGGGTGGGGAGCATTTTAACGTGTGCAGTGGTTTGCGTGAGAAAGGAGACCTGCCCCTGCCACCAGTGGAACTGAGGTCCTTCAGACATGTAGGTTAGGAGATGTCTTGGCAGGGTTTGTACTGGTCTTCTGGGGGGGAGGGACTGCAGCAAACTACGGCAAGTGTGACTCGGAAGAGTGGATCCACCATAGTGGGAGGCCACAGGCTTGGTGTAACGAGTTAGGTAAAAAGTGTCGGCACTGCACTGGTTTTGGCAGATGGCTGTTTTGTTTTGTTTTGTTTTGTTTATGCAGGAACAGCTTCTTTGCTCCTGGAGAGGTCTCCCCATGATCCCCGTCTCTCCAAGCCATGCTTGAAGATGAGCAAATCACTCTCCCTCCCATCTGCCCCTGGAGTTTTTCAAATTGATGGTTCTATGCTGTTATTTACACCAGCTGTCTGTCCTGCTGTCACGTTAATGGTAGACTCTAGTTCCTAATGCCCTCAAGGCTCCCCCAGAGCTGAGATGCTGATTTTTAAAATTCCAGGTGTTAAAGGGCACCTGGGTGACTCAGTCAGTTAAGCAGCTGACTCTTGATTTCAGCTCAGGTCATTATCTCAAGGTTCATGAGTTCAAGCCCCTCAGTGGGCTCTGTGCTGACAGTGCGGAGCCTGCTTGGGATTCTCTCTCTCTCTCTCTCTCTCTCTCTCTCTCTCTCTCTCTCTCTCTCTCTCTCTCCCCCTCCCCAGCTTGTTCTCTCTCTCAAAAAATTAAATTAAATTAAACTAAATTAAACTAAATGAAAATGAAAATTATAGGTGGTAAGTCTCACTGGTTGTAAGAAGTCAGGAAGTTTGGCCCCTCTTGCTTTCAAAGGCAAATGTAATGGGGATTCATCCTTCCCATTCGTGGGCTCCTCAGTGTGAAAGTCTGTTTTCAACCTTCTCTGTACCACTGGCTCCCTCCCCACCATAGACAGCCATGGTCTGCTTTGCTCCCAGACCATGTCTTTGCCCTTCCTACCTTTTTTAATGTGGCCTCTTTTCTACCTTTAGTTGTGGAGTTTGTTCTGCCAGTCTTCAAATCATTTTTTGGGTTATTTACGCTGATGTGTTCTCCAGTTGTATCTAGGGGATGAGGCGAGCTTAGGGTCCCCCTACTCTTCCATCTTCCCAGTCGACCCTCTAATTTTTTACATTTTAATTATTACGTTTCTTGGTGTGGATTCCTTTGGGTTCCTCTTGTTTGAGGTTCTCTGTGCTTCCTGGAACTGGATGTCTATTTCCCGCCCCAGGTTAGGAAAGTTTTCAGCTATTATTTTTTTCAAGTAAGTTCTTTATCCCTTTCTCTCTCTTCTCCTTTAGGACCCCTATAATGAAGTTATTAGTATGCTTAATGTTGTCCTAGAGGTCACTTAACCTATCTCACTTTTCTATGGTCTTTTCTCTCTTTGCTGTTCAGCCTGATTTCCACTACTCTGTCTCCCAGATTGAAGAGCCACCCAGGCACCCTGTTCGTCTGCATCCTCTAATCTGCTGTTGACTCCTCTAGTGTGTTTGTTCTCCCAAGTTCAGGAGTCCTCTTTATGACCATTATTTTAAACTCTATCAGGTAGATTATCTATTTTGTTTAGATCTTTTTCTGAGGTTTTGTCTTGTTCTTTCATTTTGAACATATTCCTCTGTCTCCTCATTTTGTCTGTGTTTCTATGCATTAGGTAGATTAGTATATCTCCTGATCTTGAAAGTAATGGCTTTACATAAAAAACATCCTGGAGGGTCCAGAATACACAGTGTACTCTGATCACCAGAACTCAACCCTCAAGCAGTGTATCCTTGTGGGCTATGTGCACCTACCTGTTGTGACTGGGCTGCAAATGCTGTGCCAACTGGTGGGTTGAGGTGACCACTGAACCAGCTGCCCACCAATGCCCAGCCATGACTACTATGGACGTACTGGTGGGAGGGTCTGGTCCTGGCACAGCTGGATGAGGGGACCAGCTGTTGATTGCTGCAGGTGTGCTGGTTGGTGGGGCCAACCACTAGTGTGAAGAAGGGCAGGAGGCGCTTTAAAAATGTGCCTGCTCGGGCAAGTGCTTTGGGATGGGCATGTTCACAGGGGAACACTGGTAGAGAGCAAGCAGTGCCATTAAGGTAGATAGGGAGTGTCAAAAGGCATGCATCATCATGCCTTGCTAGACTGAGGAGGGCAATAAAAATGGCACCTGCCAGCACTTTGTTCCTAGAGAAAGTTCCTATAGATCCCTATCCCTCCAAGCACATGCCCTATAATTAGTCAATAAATCTCCTTCATTTATGGCCCAGGTGCTTTTCAAACTGTTTCCCCGTGCTTTGTCTACATGAGACTGTGCATGGGCACTTTAAGAGCAGAGTCTCCATTTCCTATAGTCCTTCAGCACTCCTAGAGTTATGACCCACTGTTTTTCAAAGCCAGACATTATTGGGCTCATCTTCCCAGTGCAGATCCTTAGGGTGGGGTGCCCAATGTAGGGCTCAAACCCCTCACTCCTAGAGAGGTCTCTGCACCTGTGATGTCCTTCCTGATTCTTGACCACCACAGCATGTATTTGGTTCTTAAACAGACCATGTCTCTGTCCCTCCTACCCTTCTTGATGTGACTTTTTCCTTGTGTCTTTAGCTGTGGAATAGCTGTTCTCCCTAGTCTTCAGGCCATTTGCAGAAAGAATTGCTCTATTTGTAGTTGCAGCTTTGCCGTGTCCCCGAGAGGAGGTAAGCTCAGGATCTTTCTAGTCTGCCTTCTTCCTGGACTCTATCAAGGTTGCTTTAAAATCTTCTCAGGCAAGCCATGACCCATGTTGCTGTTTTACTTGTTTTAAATGATCACATTCATTTCAAGTGTTTTTTCACCTTTCCTACTCTCAACTTAAACTATAGTTGAATTCTCATTGGTATTATTACACTATGTCACTTGGAGTATCTTATAGTTTTTAAAATATTTATAAGGAAGAATAAAAGTCCCTTATTTATGTCATTTAACTTCATCTATAATCTTTATTACCCTGCTCATTCATCCATTATTTACCATATCTTTATGCCCTATTATATTTCACAAAGGGTTAAGTTTACAGACACCGTACTAGACATATCCATATTTTACACTTTTTGTTTTGTTTATATTAATAGGTCTTTTTAAAAAATATATTATTGCTATTTGTTAGTGATATTCATAGTAGTCATACTATAGCCATAGATAGTCATAGATGGTAATGATAGTTATTGAAAGTCAATAGACTTTGTGAATTTTCTTTGATTTTCTGAAACAAATTCTATCAGGCTGCTATAGCAAATACCACAGACTGTGTAGCTTATATATAACAGATATTTTATTGCTTACAGTTCTGGAGGTGGAGAAATACAAGACAAAGTTGCCAGTATGATCACTTTCTGGTGAAGACCCTCTCCCTGGTTCACAGACTACAACTTCTTTCTCACTGTGTCCTCAACATGATGTAAGGGGCTAAAGAGAGAGATCTCCATGGAGTATCTTTTATAAGGGCACTAATTCCATTCACAAGGGCTCTACCCTCATGATCTAATAAGCACCTCTTAAAGACCCCAACTATTAACAGCATCAACTCTGGGGGTTAGTATTTCACCACATGAATTTCTAGGGGACACAAATATTCAGATCATAGCACATTATATTCAATATATTTCTTAGCTAGTCTTATTGGATGGCCTTGATTTACAGAGAGTATCCACAAATTTAATAGTTTTTTATTAGTAGTTTAAGACTATTAATAGTTTTCTGTATTCCTTTCCAATATTCATTTCTTTCCTTTTTTTTAATGGATCGTTGAAGACTGTCAGCATGTCCAATATTGAATTCCACAGAAGGTGACAGAGAGTACCCATTCTCTCTTGTTTTATCTCTATTGCATTAGTTTTATCAGTGATCATTTTATCAAATGATGTTGTAATGTATGTTGGTATGTGGTGAACTTTATTTTGGGCTAATACACCCTTCTCATAAATGACCTTTCAAACCTTGCCAATGTGTTTAACTATGAGAACCATAAACATAAGGAAAAAATAATTAAGAAGATAGTTATAGTTTCATATTGTTGTTGTTGTAAAAGTCCATAATCAGGTGTAACTAAATCATACACACTTTCAGATATAGTAGTAAAATTAAGTTATTGCCATTTCCCACTGAAAAAAAACCCTACACTGAGTTACATAATTTAACAAATAGGAAAGATAAAAGGATGCATACTTAATGTCTGACTATATTGGTATGGCTTACTTTAACAAGAAATCACCTGTTTAGTAACCCAAAAACATAACTCCTTACAGGTATATATCAAAACTATATATAAAATGGTCAACTTTGATTGAAACATTATTTTTAATCCATTAATTTCCTATTCACTATTATACATCAAGCACTACGCTAGTTGCAGGGGGATACAGTAGTAAACAAGGCAATTTTTCTTCAGTCAACTTACAAACTAGTGTAGGGATTGACAAAATTTTGCTGTAGAGGGCCACATAATAATATATGCATCTAGGGGGCCATATAGTCTCTGTTGTCAACTACTCACCTCTGTTGTTATAAGACAAAAACAGTCATAGACAACAGGTAAAAAGTGAGCATGTATGTGTTTAAATAAAACTTTATTTACACAACAGGTGGTGGGGCCAGATCTGATCACTAGGCTATAGTCTGCCAACACATGCTCCAGTAAAAATAACATATTAGGAATTTCAATACTTCATGGTGAATACAATAATATTATCATGGGAACATGATCTAAGAGAATCAACAAAGTCTTCTGGGAGGGGGCAACAATCCAACTGACTAATCCATTTTCTCAAATTTAGCAAATAAAAGCTTACTATAATGTGCCACCATTATAAAATCTCATTCTAAAAATGGAAAACATATTTGACTATGTAAGAGTTGCTTCATTATATAGTATTCTCTTCTACTTGTTTATGAAAAATTATACCATAAGCACATTTGAAAGCTTACCTTGAGTGACTGTTTTGAGAACAATTAAAGTTGATAAAAATCTCAATGGTAAATTGGAGCTCTTAAAGAAAGCAGCTGTCTTTGGTTTATTCTCCACTGAATGGTCTAAAGAATTATCCTGAATTCCCTTAGTTACTACTCCTTTGAATATGTCTTCACCCAGTCTCCTCAATGTTGATGTCATAGTTGAATGCTGTTAAAAATATGTATTATCTTAGTATATTTGTCTATATCCATAATATATTTCAGATACTACAATCAAATATAGAAACTAGAAAAAGTCAAATTTTTTCTAATTAAAAAATGGATTAGAAATATACAAAATCTTTTAAAAATTATTTCTGATTACTTTTCTAAAAGAATGAGCAGTCTGGGGCACCTGGGTGGCTCAGTCAGTTGAGCGTCCAACTCTTGATTTTGGTTCAGGTCGTGATCTCACAATTCGTGAGATAGAGCTCCACACATCAGGCTCCGTGCTGCCAGTGCAGTGCCTGCTTGGGATTCTTTCTTTCCCTTTCTCTCTGCCTATCCTCCCACTCACACACACATGCACTCTCTCTCTCAAAATAAATAAACATTCGAAAATAGAAATAAGCAGTCTACAAGAATTAAGAAATTGGAAATGGTACTTTTCTATGAAAAAAATTAGGAAAACTGAGAATTTGAAAATATTTAAGAACATAATATGATATGTTTCTGGCACAGAGAAATCAATTGAGCAGAGAGGTAGACAACTATAGGTTCTTCACTCCTCCAACATTACTGACAAATAGCTTATCGGGTGTGTATCTTACAGTGTTAGCTTATAAAGTGATCATCTAGGGCCTCACTGCTTTACAACTCAATATGATTATAACCATCACAGTGATTTTGATAACTTTTTTAACAATTGCAGAATAAAATACATGGTTACAATCATGGATGATTCTCATGGTGAATAAACTAAAGACAATGGGCAAAACACACATACTGGCATAAAAATATTTCTAAAATAACATAAGCTTTTATGATATTCGACATATATATTAAGAACCAAATAAAAGAAAACCATTTCACACTGCTGCAGATGAGGGTACATACCCACACTTTGAAATAACTTAAATATGGGTAACAAGTATTTGTTTAGAATTTCTACATATTAAAATTAAAGAGGTATATGGAGGTTTTATGGGTATCAAAAAACACAATGATTGGGTGGTGAATGGCGCAACAGATGCAATCTAATTTATTTAAATATATGGTCAGTAAATTCTAAAACAAAAAAAGGAACCCTCATACACTGTGGATAGGAATGTAAACTGGTATAGCTACAGTGGAAAACAGTAGGGACGTTTTTCAAAAAATTAAAAATAGAAATACCGTATGATCCAGCAATTCTGCTATCAGTTATTTACCCAAAGAAAACAAAAACATTAACTCAAAAAGGTATGTGCACTCCTCTGTTTATTGCAGCATTATTTATAATAGCCAAGATATGGAAGCAACCTAAGTGTCCATCAACAGACAACTGGATAAAAAAGATGTGGCATACACACACACACACACACAGGAATATTATGCAGTCATAAAAACAGATGAGATTTTGCCATTTGTGACAACATGGATAGACCTAGAGAATATTATGCTAAGTGAAATAATACTGAGAAACACAAATACCATCTGATTTCATTCATAATGTAGAATCAAAAACAAACAAACAAAAAGAATCAACCTTCAAATACAGAGAACAAATTGATGGTTGCTGGAGGGAAGGACAAAATGGGTAAAGGAAGTGGGAGATATAAACTTCCAGTTATGGAAGGAATAAGTTCTAGGAATAAAAAGCACAGCACTGGAATATAGTCAAGGATACTGTAATAGTGTTATACGGTAACAGTAGGTAGCTAATATTTGTTGTAGAGCATAGAATAACGTATATAAAAGTTGAATCACTATGTTGTATACCCAAAACTAATATAAGACTGTGTGTCAATTGCAGTCAAATGAAAAACAATTTTAAATAAGCTTTTAATATCATTAGGAAAAGATAATACATATAGTTTTAAAACCTTGGTATAAAAATAGATGAAAATATTAGAAATTCTAGAAGTTTCTTGATGCCTCATATTTCCCAGACTTGCAGCTGAAAGAGCTGGCAACCTGGAAACTGCAGACAAAAAAGCCCCAACATAAGCCTGCTCTCTCTAGCCAAAGGGCTAAGAAAAGAGCAGCTTTGCAAGACAAGAAAGTTTTAGACAAAACCACAATTCAGCCAAACACCACAGAAAAATCTGTGGTCCAATATCCATTTAGATGAACAAAATTTCAAGGACAGCCTACACTTTCCAGGAAAGCCTAAAACCAGGCAATAACAAAGTGTCCAGGAAGGCCATGTGAGGGGTAGTAATGAGGCACTCCCATCCCTCCCAGTTAGGGAGGTATCTCAGTGAAGGCCTAATGGGGAATCAGAACTCCTACTTAAGTTGGCAATAAAGAAGAGCCACCCTGTATTTCCTCTCTGCAGGAGCAGTGTCAAAGCCAGATAAACAGAGATCCAAAGTTTTATAATACCAAAATGTCCAGTTTTCAATAAAAAAATCACTAATTACACGAAGAACCAGGAAGATCTTAAACGGAATGAAAATCAGTAATTGGCAATACCAATAGCACAAAGATGTTAGAATTATATGACAAACAGGGGCAGTTGGGTGGCTCAGTTGGTTAAATGTCCAACTTCGGCTCAGGTCATGATCTCATGGTTCATGAGTTCAAACCCAGAGTTGGGCTCTATGCTAACAGCTCAAACCTTGGAGCCTGCTTCAGATTTTGTGTCTCCCTCTCTCTACCCCTACCCTGCTCGTGCTCAGTCTCTCTCTCAAAAAAATAAACATTAAAAATTTTTTTTAAATTATCTGACATTTTAAAGCAGCTGTGATAAAATTAGTAATTATGCATTTAAAAAAAAGAAAAATAGAAAACTTATCAAAGAAATAGAAATCCTTACCAGAGAAAATATAAAGAACCAAATGGAAATTTTATAACTGAAAATACATTAACCAAAATAAAAAACCAATAGGTTAAACAGCTGAATGGAGAACACAAGGAAATAATTGGTTAACTGGAAAATAAAACAACTGAATTTACCCAATCTGAACAACATAAAAAAAAAAAAAAAAAACTGGAGGGAAAAATAAACAGAAATTCAAGGAACTGAGGAACTAAAACAAAATATTTAACCATCATGTCAATCAGAATCCTGAAAAGAAAAAAAAAATCAGGGGGGACTGAAAAAATATTTGAAGAAATAATGGCTGAAAACTTCCCACATTTAGGGGCAAAAAAAAATCTAGACATTGAAGAAGGTGACCAAACCCCAGAAAGGATAAATCCAAAGTAATCAAGCCAAATTAATCAAATCCAAGATACATCATAGCCAATTTGTGAAAACTAAAGAAAAAGAAAAAATTGAGAGCAGTAACAGAGAAATTAACATATATGAAGAAAACAATTCAAGTAACAGTGGATTTCTTATTGTAAAGCCATGAAAATTGGCTAAAAGAAATCAGCACAACATTTTTCAAGTATTATAAGAAAATAACTATCATCTCAAAACCCCATGCCCAGTGAAAATATCCTTCAGGAATGAAGAGGAAACTAGGACATTCTAAGATGAAGTAAAACTAAAACAATTTGTTAATAGCAGACCTCTTCTAAAAGACTGCCTGAAAGAAGTTCTCAATGGTGAAATGAAATAATAAAAGGAACCCTATAATATCTGGAAAGAAGAAAGAACACAGTAAGCAAAAAATATGGGCAAATTCTGATTTTTATGTTTGACAGTAGAAGCAAAAATAGTAACACTGTCTAATGTGATTCTAAATGTATGTAGAAGAAATATTAGCACAGTAGTATTATAGAGGGGGTTAATTAAGGGATGAAAAGGCAAGGTTTCTCTATTTTAGTCAAACTGACAAAATGAAAACACCAGTAGACCATGGTAAATTATTTATATACAATGTGCTACTTAGAAAAACTAATAAAAAAGCTATAAAAAGAGAAATACTCAAAATTCTATAAATGAACCAAAATGGAGTTTTAAAAAATGTTTAGTAACCCATAGGAAAGCAGGGGGAAAAACCCAGAGAAATGAAAAAGAGAAATGAAAACAAACAGTAAACACAAAATAAAGTCAACAAACTTAAACCCTAACATATCAATAACTAGATTAAATATAAATGGCCTAAATATACCAATTAGAACACAGAACTTGATAAAGTTGAGTAAAAAGAAAATCTAGCTATATGCTATCTATAAAAAACTCATTTCAAATATAACATTACAAGTAGGTCAAAATTAAAAAATAGAAAAGGACATTATAAATCTAAAGAAAGCAGAGTGGTTGGTCATATTAATATCAGAAAATAGATCTCAGAGCAAGGTTAATTACCAGGTACAGAGAGAGACATTACATAACGAAAAAAGAGTCAATCCACTAAAAAGACAGAACAAGCTTAAATTTATATGTGCAAAGCAACAGAGTTGCAAAATATATGAGGCAAAAAAATGATAATACCAAATAGGACAAATATATAAATTCACAACTATAGCTGAAGACTTCACTGAACACTTGATACAACTGGACAGAATATTAACAAGGACCTAAAGTAATTCTAAAATACCATCAACCAGTAGAATCAAATCCACATTTATAGAACACTCCACACAACAACAGCAGACTACATATCTTCAGCCAAACAACATCAACAATACAACCAAACCCAAAAAAACAGAAAGGTAAAAGCGAGATCTATGACAAACTTCTAAATAAATCATGGGTCAAGAGAATGTTTGAAGGGAACTTTTAAAAATACATTAAATTGAAAGCAAATGAAAATGGAACATATCAAAATTTGTGGGATATAGTTAAAACAGTGCTGAAAGAAAAACAGGACTAAAAATATCACTATGTTAGAAAAAAAGGAAGTCCCAAATCAATAATCTGAGTTTTTACCTCAGTAACCTACAAAAGAACAAAATAAATCCAAAGCAAACAGAAGATAGGAGATAATAAAGATGAGATAAAAATGAAAACTATGAAACAAAGAGATAATCCTTTGGGGAAAAAAAAATCAATAAAACAAACAAATTTCTGTCAAGAAAGCCAAAAAAAAAGTGACACAGTATCAATACCAGGAACGAAAGAGAGGGCATCACTACTAACACTGAGAACATCAAAAGGATAAGAGAATATTACGAAAAATTTTACACATGTATATTTAACAGCTTAGACAAAATGGGTCATTCAATTCCTTGAAAAGCACACACTTCTATAAATCACTTATATGAATCACCTATTAGAATATCCTTATAACTATTAAGGAACTTGAATCTCCCAAAAAAAGACATATTCAGGCTGAGTTTCATAGAAGAATTCTACCAGATGTCTGAATAAAAATGAACACTAATTCTATCTAATTTCTTTTAGAAAAGTAAGAGGATGGTACAATTCCCAATAAATTTTATGAACATTTATGACCCTGATACAAAACCAGACAAAGACAGTATAAAAGAAAACTGTAAATCAATACCCCTAATGAATATAGATAGGAAACTCTTTAACAAAATATCAGGAAACAAAATTCAGCAAATATAAAAAGAACTATACAACATGGCCAAGTGGGGTTTATTTTAGGAACACATGACTAGCTCAGTATTTGAAAGCCATTTGAAAGCCACATTATCAGGTTAAAGAAAAAAATCACATGATCCTATCAGTAAATACAAAAATCCATTTAAAAAACATTTTAACACTCATTCATGATTATAAAAACTCAGAAAAATAGTAATAGAGGGGAACTAAACTTGACAAAAAGCATCTATAAAACTACAGCTAATATTAATAGCGAAAGGACTATTTTCCCCTAAGATCAAGAACAAGCCAATGACTTCCATTATCATTCATATTCACCATAGTCCTAGATATTGTAGCTTATGAAAGACAAAAATTGAAAGCATATAGTCAAAAAAGGAAAACAAGAAAACTTTCTTATTCATAGATGCATGACTATATACAAAATCCCAAAGAATCTTCAAGAAAACTCCTAAAACTAATAAGATTATGGTCATAGGATACAGAATGAACAACAGGGAAAACAAAATTTTAAAAATACCAACTTTAACCACTCAAAAACACTAAATATGCAGCTGAAAATCTAACAAATAATGGACAGGAATTCTATGCTTAAAACTACATAACATGGATGAAAGAAATCAACTTTCTAAAAAAATGGAGAAATCATGTTTCTGAACTGGAACACCCAACACTGTAAAGACGCCAATTTTTCTTAAATTTGTATACAGGCTAATGCAATTTGTATCAAAACCTCAGCAAGATATTTTGTACATAGTGAAGATTATTCTAAAATGTATAAGTAAAGGCAAAGGATCTATTTATAAACATTTTTGAAAAACAGGAAAATGAGGGGGCACCTGGGTGGCTCAGTCCATTTAGTGTCCAATTTCAGCTCAGGTCATGATCTCGCAGTTTGTGAGTTTGAGCCCCATATCAGGCTCTGTGCTAACAGCTCGAGGCCTGGAGCCTGCTTCTGATTCTGTGTCTCCCTCTCTCTCTCTCTGCCCCTCCACTGCTCATGCTCACTCACTCTCTCTCTCTCTCTCTCTCTCTCTCTCAAAAATAACCAAACATTAAAAAAAATTTTTTTAATTAAATAAAAGAAAAACAGGAAAATGGGGAAAAAAATCAAACTACTCAACTTCAAAACATATTTTATTTTTTTCTTTTCCTGAAATTTATTGCCAAATTGGTTTCCATACAACACCCAGTGCTCATCCCAACAGGTGCCCTCCTCAATGCCCAACACCCACTTTCCCCTCCCTCCCACCCCCCATCAACCCTCAGTTTATTGTCAGTCTTTAAGAGACTCATGTTTTGGCTCTCTCCCTCTCTCTTTTTTTTTTTTTTTCTCAAAACATATTTTAAAATTATAGTAATCAACAGTATGGAACTGGCGAAGGAACAGACATACAGATACATGGACATAACAGAGAATCAAGAAAGAAGCCCACATAATTATTCCCAATTGACAAAGGTGCAGAGGAAGGAAAGCCTTTTCAGTAAAAGGTGCTAGAGCAACTGGACATTTACAGGCAAAAATGTAATCTTGATCTAAGTCTCACACCTCATACAAAATTAGCTCAAACTGTACACGGACTTAAATGTAGAAAATGCAAACGTAGAAAATTTTAAGAAAAAAACCAGGAGAACACAATTTAGGGTTAGGCAAAAAATCCTTACACTTGACCCCAAAAACAACATCCACAAAAGGAAAAACCAGTTCACTGGAAATCATCAAAATTTAAAGCTCTGCAAAAGACCTTGGTTGGATGAAAATACAAGCTACAAAAAAAGAAAAATAGTATTTCCAAATGACATATCCAACAAAGGACTAGTACCTAAAGTATGTAAACAAGTCTCAAAACAACAGAAGACAAATAATCCAATTAGAGAATGGGCAAAAGACAGTAACATACTGAAGAGGATATACATTTGGAAAGCAAACACATGAGAAGATACGTTTAGCCACTGGAGAGATGCAAATGAAAACTCCAATGAGAAAACAATACTACCAGAATGGTGAAAATAAAAAATAGTAACAACATAGTGGTGCCTGGGTGACTCAGTCAGTTAAGCTTCTGACTCTTCGTTTTGGCTCAGGTCATGATCTCACAGTTGGTGGGTCCAAGCTCCTTGTCAGGCTCCACACCGCTCCTGCAGAGCCTGCTTGGGATTTTCTGTTTGCCTCTCTCTGCCCCTCCCCTGCTTGCAATCTCTCTCTCTAAAATTATTTTTTTTTCAACGTTTTATTTTATATTTATTTTTGGGACAGAGAGAGACAGAGCATGAACGGGGCAGGGGCAGAGAGAGAGGGAGACACAGAATCGGAAACAGGCTCCAGGCTCTGAGCCATCAGCCCAGAGCCCGACGCGGGGCTCGAACTCACAGACCGCGAGATCGTGACCTGGCTGAAGTCGGACGCTTAACCGACTGCGCCACCCAGGCGCCCCTCTCTCTCTAAAATTAAAAAAAAACGTAAAATAAAATAACAAAACAAATAAAATAAAATATAAAAAAATAAAACTTAAAAAAATCATAAAAACACTAAATGCTGGTGAGGTCATGGAGAAACTAGATCACTCATATATTGCTGGTAAGAGCATAAAATAATAAAATCACTCTTAAAATTTGGCAGTTTATTAAAAAAATTAAACATGGAGCTACCATATAACAACTACACTCTTGGACATTTATCCTAGAGGAGTAAAAACTATTTATACACAAAAACCTCCACATAAATGTTTACAGCATTTATAATGGTTAAAAACCAGTTTCCTTTAACCAATGAATGGTTAAAATGTGGTATATTCCTATCATGGAATCAATAAAAAGAAATGCCACAACTTAAATAGATCTCCAGCAAATTATGCTAAGTAAAAAAAGTCAATCTTAAGGGGTTACATACTATATAATTCCACTCATATAACATTTGTGAAATGACAAAATCATAGAAATGGAAGTTCGTGGCTGGAGGCATTAAAGAGGGGGTAGACCAGGAGGAAAGTGGGTATTGCTATAAAAATGCAACATGAGAACTTCTGATTTCTGGTTAGGCAGGTAAGGGGGTTGGAAGTTATCACTCCATCCTAACAAAAGTAAAAAGCTGAACAACTGAAAAATTAAACTTTCTTAGATCCAACAGAAGTGAGAACACAGGGCAAAGCCCAAATTTGGAGACAGACAGGTGAATACAGAGAATTACAGCTTACTGCAGCAGAAACCCATGAGCTGAAATCTCTGTGGGAACTGGTACCAGGGTAGGAAAATATGAACCATAACCAAAAATTGCTGGAGTGCTTGCTTCGGCAGCACATATACTAAAATTGGAACAATACAGAAAAGATTAGCATGGCCCCTGAGTATGGATGACCTGCAAATTCATGAAGTGTGCCATATTTAAAAAAAGGAAAAAGAAAAGAAAACTGCTGGAGGCCCAATGTGAACAAGTCTGAGAGTTAAAAATGCTGGCTGTGGCCAGTCACAAGGGAGTTCTCAGATTTTGTTGGTTTTAGATGAGGAGCTCTAACAGTTCTCACAGTGAAGACTGGAGAAAAATCCCCTCATGCTTCAGGTAGGGGGGGTAAAAAAGTAACCATTTGGAAATATGACACAATTTTGTCCTTGTTAAAAAGATCTGTCCTCAAGAGAAACTACCTTACCAGAGCTTAACCTACTGAGATTTTATAAGAGTCTAACAGACCTAGCAGAAAGGAAATACGAAACTCCAGCCCACTCTAGCAATCCTGCCCCACCTCATGGGGAGAAAAACTGAGAGGCATTTATGAAGTTCATAGCCCCGAGACACAAGCTCACCAAATGACTGAGACTGAATTACACAACTACAGAACACTTCCTCTTCCGACACATCTTACCATAGTATTGAAGGCTCATTTACAGCAGTCACTTTTACATAGTACATCATGTCCAGATAACAAGAAAAAATTACAAGCCATGCTAAAAGGCAAAAAACACAGTGTGAAAAGACAGAGCAAACTTCAGAATCAGACTCAAATATGGTAGAAATGCTGGAATAATCAAAGAATTTAAAACAACTATGATTAATATTCTAAGAGCTCTAATGAAACAAGTAGACAACAGAGAGCAGAGAGATGGAAACTCTAAGAAAGAATCAAAAGAAATAACAGAGGGGCACCTGGGTGGCTCAGTCAGTTAAGCATCTGACTCTTGATTTTGGCTCAGGTCATGATCTCACGGTTCTTGAGATTGAGCCCAGTGTTGGGCTCTGTGCTGATAGTGTGGAGCCTCCTTGGAATTCTCTCTCTCCCTCTCTCTCTCTGTATCCCCCCAAAATAAATAAATTAAACCCAAAAAAACAAAAATACTAGAGATCAGAAACACTGTAAATGCAGAATACTTTTGGTGGGCTCATTAGTAGACTAGACACAGACAAAGAAATAATATCTAAGTCTGAAGGCACATCAACAGAAATTGGAACACAAGGAGGAAAACCCAAACTGGAAAAAATGGAACAGAATATCCAAAAATTATGAGACAATTACAAAAGGTGCAACACATGGGTAATGAAAATACCAGAAGGAAAATAGACAAAGGAATAAAATAAATATTTGAAGTGGGGATCCTAGGTGGCTCAGCTGGTGAAGCATCCCACTTGGGCTCAGGTCATGATCTCACGACTTGTGAGTTTGAGCCCCACATTGGGTGATCTTGAGCCCTGCTTCTGGTGACCTTGAGCCCTGCTCTGGGCTCTGCATTCTGTCTCCTCTCTCTCTGCACTTCCTGGGATTCTTCCTCTGCCCCTCACTCACTCACACACACTCAAAAAAAAAAAAAAAAATATATATATATATATATATTTGGAGCAGTAATGACAGAATTTCCTCCAAATTAACACAAGAAACAAACCCCACAAAACCAGGAAGCTCAGAGAACACCTAAGAGAATAAATACCACACACACAAAAATGCATTAAGGCATATCATATTCAAACTTCAGAAAATAAAAGCTTTTTTTAAAAATCTTGATAGAAGCCAAAAGAGAAAAAAAGTTATTTACAGAGAAGCAAAGATAAGAATTACATCCAAAGTCTCCTCAAAAACCATGTAAGCATGAAGAAAATATAATGAAATGTTTAAAATGCTGAGGAAAAAACCCCACCATACTCTGAAATTATCTACATACTCTGAAATTATCTATCAAAAATAAAGGAAAAATATTTTCTCACACCAACAAAAATTGAGGGATTCTGTTACTGAAAGTAATATTAATAAAAGTTATTTAGAGACAAGGAAAATTATATAGCTTAGAAACCTGGATGTACATAAAGAGCATTAGAGAAGGAATAAGTGCTTTTATTTGTTATTAACTGATCTAACAGATAAGTTTTTTGAAAACAATAGCAACAATGTGTTGGATTATGGATGCCTGTGTGTCTGTGAGCATGTGCATGTGTGCCTGTGTGTGTATGTGTGTATACACAATTGTATTATTGATCATTGTATCATAGACGTAGATATAGATATATACGTTTATGTAGGTTAATGTGTAATGAAATGAATGACAGGAATTATACAAGGGAATAAGAGACAGGAGGAAGATATCAGCAGTATTTTGTTATAGTAGTCCCCCCTTATCACGGGACATGTGTTCCAAGACCACAGTGGATATCCGAAACCATGGACAGTACCAAACCTTTTATATACTGCATCTTTTCCTATACATACATACCTATGATAAAGTTTAATTTATAAGTTATGCACAGTAAGAGGTTAACAATAATAAAACAGATTACAACAACATACCATAATAAAAGTTGTATGAGTGTGGCCTCTCTCTCTCCCTCAAAATATCTTATTTGTACTGTACTCACCCTTATGGTAATATTGTAGATGCTAAAATGTCTACAGGATGAGACAAAGTGAGGTAAATGATATAGACATTGTGACCCTACTTAGCATTAGACTATTACTGACCTTTGACAATACTTCAGAAGGAGGATCATCTGCTTCCAGACTTTGGTTTACCATGGGTAACTGAAATCGCAGGTAAGGTGAGTCTACTGTATTATAAGATACTCACACTACATGTAAAGCTGTATAGTGTAATTTGAAAGTGGATTTAGAGTAGTTCTAAGTGTATATTGCAAAGTCAGGGCAACCACTAAAAAATGTAAAAAAAGAAGTACAATTGAAGGCTAAGAAAGAAGGGAAAGTTAGAAGCATATAAAAGGTCCAATTAAAACCACAAAAGGCAGGAAAAGACTGAGAGAACAAAACAGGAACAAAGAATAATTGTCAATAAATAAAAAACAGTGACAACTATGGTAGATATTAATCCAACAATATCAATAATCACTTTCAATATCAATAGTCAAAATATACCAATTAAAGAGATTATCAGACTAAATCAAAATACAAGACCCACACTGTCGACAAGAAACCCACTTTATTTTTTTTTATTTTTTATTTTTTAAGAAACCCACTTTAAATATAAAGACAAATACAGATTGAAAGTAAATACAGATATAGCATGCAAACACTAATCAAAAGCTAGCTGGAATAACTATATTAATTTCAGACAAAACAGACCTCAGAGCAAGGAAAGTTACCAGGGAAAGAAAGGCATTACACAATAATAAAGGGGTCAATTCTCCATGAGTGTATAAGATGCTAGATACAATAAATACTTTTTAGATACCACACTAAAGGCATGATGCACAAAAAATAACTGAGAAATTGGACTTCATTAAAATTAAAAACCACTCTGTCAAGAGAATGAGAAATGAGAAACAGATTGGGAGGAGAAAATATCTGCAAAGACACATCTGATAAAGAACTGTTATCCAAAATTTAGAAAGAATTCTAAAAACGCTATTGTAAGAAAACCCAATTTAAAAAATGGGCAAAAGAACCTGGAAACCTCACCAGAGAAGATATACAGATGGCAAATCAGCATATGAAAAGATGCCCAACAGTATGTCATTAGGGAATTGCAAATTAAAAGGAGACTTGACTCTACACCAATTAGAACAGCCAAAACCCAAAACACTGACAACACCAAATGTTGATGAGGATGTGGAGCAACAGAAACTCTCATTCACTGCTGGTAAAATGCAAAATGGTATAGCCACTTTGGAAGGCAGCTTACAGTTTTTCAAAAAAATTAAACATACTCTTACCATATCCATCTAAAAATTGTGCTCCTTGGTATTTACCCAAAGGAATTGAAAATTAATGTCACACAAATCCTGCACATGGATGTTTATATTATTCATACGTGCCAAAACTTGGAAGCAATCAAGAGATCCTTCAGTAGGTGAATGGATAAACCGTGGTACATACAGACAACGGAGTGTTACTCAGCACTGAAAGAAATGAGCTATCAAACCAAGAAAAGACATGGAGGAATCTTAAATACATACTGCTAAGTGAAAGAAGCCAATCTGAAAAGGCAACATACAGAATAACTATATGATGTTCTATAAAGGGCAAAGCTATGACATTATGTAAAAAGCAAAGAGTAAAAGGATTAGTGGTCTGCAGGAATTAGGGGTGAAGGAAGTATAAATAGGCAGAGCACAGAGGAATTTTAGGGAAAACTATTTTTAGTATCAAATTATTCTGTAAATGATGGTCATATACCATTATATTTTTGTCCAAACTCAGAGAATGTAAAACACCAAAGTGAACTCTAATGTAAGGTATGGACTTGGAGTGGAAGGACATACCAAGATAGGTTCATCAAGTGTAACAAATTGTAACAATTTGTAACAAATTCTGTTGCAGGAAGCTGATAGTGTGGTAAGCAGTACATATGTGGGGTCAGGGAGTATATGGGGAATTTCTGTGCTCAATTTTACTGTGAATCCAAATATTTATACACACACACACACACACACACACATACACATACATAAAAAAAGCAACATGAAGAATCTCTATGGTGATATAGAACTCCTACTATTTTGACTACTATCAATTGTGGCTGTGATATTGTACTAGTTTTTCAAGATGTTACCATTGGGGGAAAGTGGGTTAGGGACACAAGTGATTTCTCTGTAGTAGTTGTTATTACTGAGTGAATCTATTATGTCAAAATAAAAAGCTTAATTTTTAAAAAGTACATGAACTCAGAGCCTGAACCCACTTCCAGTTCTGTGTCTCCCTCTCTCTCTGCCCCTTCCCTGCACACATTCTGTCTCTCTCACTCTCAAAAATAAACAAACATTTTTAAAACTTAAAAATAAACATTAAAAAGAATGAAAAAGTATTTGCAATCAAACAACTGTTAAAACTGAAATATTAGAAATCCATCAATGCTGAATAAAGAAACAGGACCGTGGCAAGAATGCTACTTTTCATTAGAAACATAGATGCAGGCTAGTATCTCTCTAGAATAGCACACAGAGTAGGGTGCAGAGTATATATTTGTAGATAAAAATAAACTATAAATTATCTGAAGGAAAATGAGAAGAATATTTGGAAGGAAGATAAAGTAAGATTTCATTCAATTTCTGAGCCTAGCCTTTTGTGGCTGAGAGCATTCAGAAACCATTATACAAACAGCAAAATAAAATTTTAAAAAGAAGATAGCAACATTACAAGATCTGATAATATAACTTTGTTTAGTGAGAAATGTAGTTAAGACTAATAAAAATGATATTCCATGGGGCTGGGGGGTGTGCAAACACATGTGTGCATTTATGCTCCTGTGTTTACTTGTGTAACACAGAGGCAAAATATGTGGAATACCACCTAAGGAAAGATATTTTTGCTTAATCTTAATCATCATACTACATAATAATCACATGACTCAATTAATACTACTTAATCATAAGTACCACACTGAGTGATTTAGCTATGTGCTTCTATAATTCCATAGGACCAAGATTACACTACCCAAGCACAAATTCACTTTTCTCCTTTAAGTAAATGAAAGCTATAACAGCATTTATCAATACTAATTAGGGAAATAAAATTTTACAAACCTAATACAGCTCATAGCACAAATGATTACATATGCATGACATAATTTAAGTTGAATGAACCTTATATGAACAGATAACATATAGCATTCATTTTATAATATGCTAGAATAATTTTTTTGCTCTGATTAGGCTATTATAAAAATTATTATCTAATTTAGCTAATACGTACTTATTGGCATAAACACAAGAAATCTTACATTTTTATTACCTTCAGTAAAATATGAAATATTATAAAATTTAGTGGGGAGGGGGCAGTAGGTTTTAACAATAACCGAACAGTGACACTTATTATATAATTTTGAAACTCAAAAAACAATTTTACATGTTGATTAAAACCTACGGCACTGAAAAACAGTATTTATAAAAGGATAAAGAGAAAATAATAAATAAAGCAGAGAAGGCAAAAAGCTCTGAAATGTAAACAGAACAAAAAACCTGTAAAAGAGCAAGATCAAGAAAAATAATTAAAAAACATAGACTATTAATCAATTACCTGTGTTCCAGCATCTAGCTGCCTGAGAGACCAATATATAAATTTTACAAAAGGCTGATGAAGTTTGGCATTCACAAATGGCATCCACTGTAACTGCTCTGTAATCACAGGCAAAAGCTAAAGATAAAATGATGGAAGATACAAAAGCACAGTAATTTTAGATGTATGAAATCAAATACCACAATTTTCCAAAAATTATCCTTTTTCAAAAGAAAAAGAGTTCTCTAACAAAAACCCTCACTTTGAAACCATAAGCAACACATGTAGAAATATATATTTGAAAATTTAAATACATATATCCCTTAACCCAGCAGCAGTACACTAAGATTTTAAATGAGATGAACCTATACAAACATATTATCTGGACTTTAAAAGATTAAGTAATTTTAAGATACACATGTAACCACTAAAAATTATAATGGAATCTGTTATTTTATTTAGATGATAAAAGCGGATTACAAAAAAACAAGTGTAATATGATGTCATTTATGGTTTACATTGAAAAAGATATATGAAAGAATATTTTTTAAAAATATAAAATTTTAGCAATTGGGGTAATACTTTCCTCTTAACAGGTGTGACTTGCATAAATAATAATAATTAATAAAGTCAATTTGTAAAAATAATCAAATGTTTAAAAAAGATGTCTATGGGGCATCTGGGTGGCTCAGCTGGTTAAGCATCCTACTTTGGCCCAGGTCATGATCTCATGGTTCGTGAGTTCAAGCCCTGCATCAGGCTCTGTGCTGACAGCTCAGAGCTTAGAGCCTACTTCTGATTCTGTGCCTCCCTCTCTCTCTCTGCCCCTCCCCCACTAGTGCTCTGTCTCTCTCAAAAATAAAAATATTAAAAAAAACTTTTAAAAGATGTCTATGAACACTGCTTCAAAAATATGTCATTTTGCTAGAAAATGTCAAGACCACAAAGATATATTCTAAGCCTTTGATGGAATCCTACTTCTGGTATAGTAGCCTAAGAAAAACACCTAAAATACACCCCTTCTAAAGCATATGAGGTGCTTCAAAAATGTAGAAGTATCTTAAT
The DNA here is from genome assembly GCF_018350175.1 of Felis catus. Classification (NCBI taxonomy): domain Eukaryota; kingdom Metazoa; phylum Chordata; class Mammalia; order Carnivora; family Felidae; genus Felis; species Felis catus. Next base: position 51,895,513 of record NC_058370.1, read on the forward strand.
TACTTAGCAATAGGGAAATGATTAACTCAAATTCCACACCCAAAAAACAAAGAACCCAGTGAAGAAATGGGCAGAAGACCTGAATAGACACTTCTCTAAAGAAGACATCCGGATGGCCAACAGGCACATGAAAAGATGCTCAACATCGCTCCCCATCAGGAAAATACAAATCAAAACCACACTCAGATACCACCTCATGCCAGTCAGAGTGACTGAAATGAACAAATCAGGAGACTACAGATGCTGGCGAGGATGTGGAGAAACGGGAACCCTCTTGCACTGGTGGTGGGAATGCAAACTGGTGGAGCCGCTCTGGAAAACAGTGTGGAGGTTCCTCAAAAAATTAAAAACTGATCTACCCTATGACTCAGCAATAGCACTGCTAGGTATTTACCCAAGGGATACAGGAGTGCTGATGCATAGGGGCACTTGTGCCCCAATGTTTATAGCAGCACTTTCAACAATAGCCAAATTATGGAATGAGCTTAAATGTCCATCAACTGATGAATGGATAATGGAATTGTGCTTTATATATACAATGGAATACAACGTGGCAATGAGAAAGAATGAAATATGGCCTTTTGTAGCAACATGGATGGAACTGGAGAGTGTGATGCTAAGTGAAATAAGTCATACAGAGAAAGACAGATACCATATGGTTTCACTCTTATGTGGATCCTGAGAAACTTAACAGAAGACCACGGCAGAGAGGAAGGGGAAAAAAAAAAGGTTAGAGAGGGAGGGAGCCAAAACATAAGAGACTCTTAAAACCTGAGAATAAATTGAGGGTTGATGGGGGGTGGGAGGGAGGGGAAAGTGGGTCATGGGCATTGAGGAGGGCACCTGTTGGGATAAGCACTGGGTGTTGTATGGAAACCAATATGACAATAAATTTCATATTAAAAAGAAGTGTATATCCACTCTGTGGACTAAAGATTATAAACAAGAAAAATATTAATAATTAAGTAAAAACAATAAAAGCTAGGATACAAAGTCATATGTAATTAGACCACAGATATGATCAATAGGTACAGAAAATAAACATATGAGTTTGGAAGGACATATGTAGCCTTTCACAGTACCATCTAGGCACTACTGACTTCCTCCTTTTGAAATACTCATTGGCTTCTGTGACACCAATTTTTTCTAGTTTTCCTTCTACTTCTCTAGTCACTATCAGTCTTTCTGGCCAGTTCATCTTCACTCACTTGGTCATTAAATGTTGGCGTTCCTCAAATTCAGTATTAGCCAACACAGACTAATTAGCCCATACAAACTAATGACTCCCATATTTACATATCTAGCACAGACTCCTCTTTGTGTTGAGCTCTGGTCCCTTATATTGATGTCTATCAGACACATCCATTTTGGTATCTCAAACTCAGCTTGTCCAGAACTTACCAGATTAAGGAGGCTCAAACCCAGATGTACTCCAATATTTTCTATTTGAGAGAATGCTACTGACATTCATCCAGTTGCAAAAGTCAGAAACCTGGGAACCAACTAGACACCTCAACTTACATAGTAGATCCATTACAAAGTCTCATCTGTTTTACCTCCTAAATATTTTCTCAACAGTCTACTTCTAATTCCATAACCATGATTCTAATGCAAATTACTGTCTTAATTCATCTGAACTACTTAAGACTTTCCTAACTGTTCTTCAGCATCTGCTCTGGAGCCTTCACTGCAGTGAAGGATCTTCAAAAGCATAAATCTGATGCTATTTTTTCCTTAAAGATCTTCACTGGTTTCCTACTAGTCTTAGTTATTATTTTCTGGAATGAAATTTCAAGCAAAATTGAAAAATTAGACACCTCAAGGAGAAATGTCTAAACTGTATGTTTATGGGTGAATGGAATTTAATAACTATTCACTATCTTAAGGCCATAATTCCAGTAAAATCTTCTATACTTAATCCCCTTCACCCTATATTCTAATATGAGATTTAAAATTGGTAAATAATCAAAGTGATTTGGGGCACTTGGCTGGCTGAGTTGGTACAGCACGTGACCCTTGATCTTGGGGTTGTGAGTTCAAGCCCCAAGTGGGGAAGAGGGGGAGGAGAAGGAAGAGAAGTATCATCATCATCATCATCATCATCAAAGTGATTTTTTTCAGAGTGAAATCTTTCAAATGAGACTACACATATGTAGGCAAGATAGAGTACACAGAATTACCTATAAAGCATTTCTGCCACACAAGTTACATAATACCAAAAAGAAGGATGCAGAAAAATTAAGAATGTGAGATACTCAGCTGAGCTCTTCCACAAACTACCATAAAAATGGGAGGCAAGAAGGATGGTGGAGAAAGTGAAGTATCTTAAGTTTAAAGAGACTCGACCAAGACAACCACAAAGGCCTGGTTATATTTCTATTTTTGTTGTGGTGGTGAATTTTTTGTTAATACGTTTATTGAGACACAATTCATACACCATATAATTCACCTATTTAAAGTGTACAATTAAATGATTTTTAGTATATTCACACAGTTGTAAAACCATTATCATAATCAGTTTTAGAACATTTTCATCACCTACTCCCAAAAAACCCTAACCATTAGCAGTCATCCCAATACTGCCCCAACCACTGATCTGCCTTCTCTATATAGATTTACCTATTCTGGATTTTTCATATAAATGGAATCATACAATATGTGGTCTTTTGTGACTTGCTTCTGTCACTTTGAATATTTTCTTTCTTTTTTTTTAAGGTTTGAGACTGGGTTCATTTGTTGTTTTTTTAAATGTTTATTTGAGAGAGAGAGAGAGAGAGAGAGAGAGAGAGAGAGAGAGAGAGAGAGTCAAAGAGAAAGGAAAACAGAGGATCTGAAGCAGACTCTGTGCTGACCAGAGAGAACCCAATGCAGGGCTTGAACTCACGAACAGTGAGATCACGACCCGAGCCTAAGTCAGACATTTAACCAACAGAGGCCACTCAGGCGCCCCTACTTTCAATATTCTCAAGGTTCATTCATGTTGTAGTATGCATCAATACAGCATTTCTTTTTACCACCAAATAATACTCCACTGTATACATAGACCATATCCATTTATCCACCAATGGACACTTGGATTGTCCACTTTTTGGCTATTATGAATCACGCTGCTATGAACATTCCTGTACAAATTTCTGTGCGTACATATGCCTTCATCTCTCCTGTACATACCTAGGAATGGAAATACTGACTTACATAGTAATCTATGTTACATCTTTTCAGGAACTGCCAGACTATTTTCCAAAGGTGCTACAGTTTTATAATTTCACCAGCAGTATAGGAGTTTCAATTTCTTCATTTACATTTTGGTCACAATTAAGATTGCCTAGTTTTTTGTTTTTTAATTTGCCATCCTAGTGACGGGATGTAATATATGAAAATGGTTTTGATTTGCATTTCCCAAGTTAGTAATGTTGAGCATCGTTTCATGTGCTTATTGACCAACTGTATATGATTTTTACAGAAATGTCTACTCAGATCCATAGTGCATTTTTAATTAGGTTTTCTTTTATATTACTAAGTTGTAAGGCTTTTGAAAATATATTTCAAATGGAAGTCCCTTATCAGATATATGATTTGAAAAATACTTTCTCTATTCAGTTGAATTGTCTTTTGACTTTCATGATGGTATCCTCTGGAGCATAAAAGTTAAAAAGAAAAAAAAGTTTTGTCTTAAATTTCATTTTTATTAGTTAGAATTTCCTCAGCAATGGAGGTTTTTTTGTCTTCTGGTTTGGTCTTAACAACAATTAACATTTATTGAATATGTGTTTTTATCAGGCACTGTAAGAAGCTAGGGCTGTAGAGATGTAGAAGCCAAATTTGTTGGCAAATTCCAAAGATCACCATGTTTCAACGCTGCTTTCTTCTCCCACTACTGCCCATTACTTTCTTCACATCTGGTACTCCAGCCATCCAGACCTTCTGTAAATAACTAACATACATTGCTCTTTTCCCCAATTCCATGTTTTCTTTCATGTTATTTCCATATACCCTTATTACTAAGATAAGATGAGCAAAACTGAATGTATTTAACGTGTACAATGTGATGTTTTAATATATGTATACATTGTGAAATGGCTACCACAACCAAGATAATTAACATACCCATCATCTCACACAGTTACCTTTTATTTATTTTTGGTGGTGAGAACACACTTGAGATCCTAACAGGTCTGAGGTGAGATCTCACTGTAGGTTTGTTTTAATCTGTGCTTCTTGCTCTCAACAATAGCCAAATTATGGAAAGAGCCTAAATGTCCATCAACTGATGAATGGATAAAGAAATTGTGGTTTATATACACAATGGAATACTACGTGGCAATGAGAAAGAATGAAATATGGCCTTTTGTAGTAATGTGGATGGAACTGGAGAGTGTGATGCTAAGTGAAATAAGTCATACAGAGAAAGACAGATACCATATGGTTTCACTCTTATGTGGATCCTAAGAAACTTAACAGAAACCCAAGGGGGAAGGGAAGGAAAAAAAAAAAAAAAGAGGTTAGAGTGGGAGAGAGCCAAAACATAAGAGACTCTTAAAAACTGAGAACAGCTCTCTCTCCCCGGTATCTCACCGCTGCGTCAGTGCAGTGAGGCATCAGCAAATTAATGAGAGGAGAGAGGAGGCCCCTGCTCTTGGGCACCCGCAGGAACTTACTCCAGCTCCAGACACACCGTAAACACTTTCATCTAACGGAAGATAAGCTGTGAAATATCGGATTTCTGAACCACAAGACACTTGTGTAAAAACTGCATTCCATGCCAGGCCTGAAATGTTCCAAACCTCAGTTCGTATTTTCTTTTAGAAATTATTTTGGTGAGGAGAGAGGGAAGATGGCGGCGTAGGAGGACACTGGGCTCAATGCGCGTCCTGCAGATCACTTAGATTCCACCTACACCTGCCTAAATAACCCAGAAAACCGCCAGAGGATTAGCAGAACGGAGTCTCCGGACCAAGCGCAGACGAGAGGCCCACAGAAGAGGGTAGGAAGGACGGCGAGGCGGTGCGCGCTCCACGGACTGGTGGGAGAGAGTCGGGGAGGAGGGGCGGCTCGCCGGCCAAGCAGAGCCCCAGAGTCTGGCTGGCAAAAGCGGAGGGGCCGGACAGACTGTGTTCCGACGGCAAGCGCGACTTAGCGTCTGGGAGGTCATAAGTTAACAGCTCTGCTCGGAAAGCGAGAAGGCTGGAGGACAAAGGGAGGGAGAGCTGCTGAGCCCCCGGACAACAGAGCTCAGTTTGGTGGGGAACAAAGGCGCTCGCCAGCGCCATCTCCCCCGCCCATCCCCTAGCCAAAATCCCAAAGGGAACCCAGATACTGCCAAGGAACTTGCTCGCTCCGTGCAAACACCCATCTCTGTGCTTCTGCGGAGCCAAACCTCCGGCAGTGGATCTGACTCCCTCCCGCTGCCACAGGGACCCTCCTGAAGTGGATCACCTAAGGAGAAGCGAGCTAAGCCTGCCCATCCTGCCCCCGTGCACCTTGCCTACCCACCCCACCTAATACGCCAGATCCCCAGCACCACAAGCCTGGCAGTGTGCAAGTAGCCCAGACAGGCCACCCCACCCCACAGTGAATACCGACCCTAGGAGAGGGGAAGAGAAGGCACACACCAGTCTGACTGTGGCCCCAGCGGTGGGCTGGGGGCAGACATCAGGTCTCACTGCGGCCCCGCCCACCGACTCCAGTTATACACCACAGCACAGGGGAAGTGCCCTGCAGGTCCTCACCACGCCAGGGACTATCCAAAATGACCAAGCGGAAGAATTCCCCTCAGAAGAATCTCCAGGAAATAACAACAGCTAATGAACTGATCAAAATGGATTTAAATAACATAAAAGAAAGTGAATTTAGAATAATAGTCATAAAATTAACCGCTGGGCTTGAAAACAGTATAGAGGACAGCAGAGAATCTCTTGCTACAGAGATCAAGGGACTAAGGAACAGTCACGAGGAGCTGAAAAGCGCTTTAAACGAAATGCAAAACAAAATGGAAACGACGACAGCTCGGATTGAAGAGGCAGAGGAGAGAATAGGTGAACTAGAAGATAAAGTTATGGAAAAAGAGGAAGCTGAGAGAAAGAGAGATAAAAAAATCCAGGAGTATGAGGGCAAAATTAGAGAACTAAGTGATACTCTAAAAAGAAATAATATATGCATAATTGGTATCCCAGAGGAGGAAGAGAGAGGGAAAGGTGCTGAAGGGGTACTTGAAGAAATTATAGCTGAGAACTTCCCTGAACTGGGGAAGGAAAAAGGCATTGAAATCCAAGAGGCACAGAGAACTCCCTTCAGACGTAACTTGAATCGATCTTCTGCACAACATATCATAGTGAAACTGGCAAACTACAAGGATAAAGAGAAACTTCTGAAAGCAGCAAGGGATAAACGTGCCCTAACATATAAAGGGAGACCTATAAGACTCGTGACAGATCTCTCTTTTGACTTGGCAGGCCAGAAAAGATTGGCAGGAGATCTTCAGTGTGCTGAACAGAAAAAATATGCAGCCGAGAATCCTTTATCCAGCAAGTCTGTCATTTAGAAAAGAAGGAGAGAGAAAGGTCTTCCCAAACAAACAAAAACTGAAGGAATTTGTCACCACTAAACCAGCCCTACAAGAGATCCTAAGGGGGATCCTGTGAGACAAAGTACCAGAGACATCACTCCAAGCATAAAACATACAGACATCACAATGACTCTAAACCCGTATCTTTCTATAATAACACTGAATGTAAATGGATTAAATGCGCCAACCAAAAGACATAGGGTATCAGAATGGATAAAAAAACAAGACCCATCTATTTTCTGTCTACAAGAGACTCATTATAGACCTGAGGACACCTTTAGATTGAGAGTGAGGGGATGGAGAACTATTTATCATGCTACTGGAAGCCAAAAGAAAGCTGGAGTAGCCATTCTTATATCAGACAAACTAGACTTTAAATTAAAGGCTGTCACAAGAGATGAAGAAGGGCATTATATAATAATTACAGGGTCTATCCATCAGGAAGAGCTTAGAATTATAAATGTCTATGCGCTGAATACCGGAGCCCCTAAATATATAAAACAATTACTCACAAACATAAGCAACCTTATTGACAAGAATGTGGTAATTGCAGGGGACTTTAACACCCCACTTACAGAAATGGATAGATCATCTAGACACACGGTCAATAAAGAAACAAGGGCCCTGAATGATACATTGGATCAGATGGACTTGACAGATATATTTAGAACTCTGCATCCAAAGCAACAGAATATACTTTCTTCTCGAGTGCACATGGAACATTCTCCAAGATAGATCATATACTGGGTCACAAAACAGCCCTTCATAAGTTTACAAGAATTGAAATTACACCATGCATACTTTCAGACCACAATGTGATGAAGCTTGAAATCAACCACAGGAAAAAGTCTGGAAAACCTCCAAAAGCATGGAGGTTAAAGACGAATGAGTGGGTCAACCAGGCAATTAGAGAAGAAATTAAAAAATATATGGAAACAAACGAAAAGGAAAATACAACAATCCAAACGCTTTGGGACGCAACAAAGGCAGTCCTGAGAGGAAAATACATTGCAATCCAGGCCTATCTCAAGAAACAAGAAAAATCCCAAATACAAAATCTAACAGCACACCTAAAGGAACTAGAAGCAGAACAGCAAAGGCAGCCTAAACCCAGCAGAAGAAGAGAAATAATAAAGATCAGAGCAGAAATAAACAATATAGAATCTAAAAAAACGGTAGAGCAGATCAACGAAACCAAGAGTTGGTTTTTTGAAAAAATAAACAAAATTGACAAATCTCTAGCCAGGCTTCTCAAAAAGAAAAGGGAGATGACCCAAATAGATAAAATCATGAATGAAAATGGAATTATTACAACCAATCCCTCAGAGATACAAACAATTATCAGGGAATACTATGAAAAATTATATGCCAACAAACTGGACAACCTGGAAGAAATGGACAAATTCCTAAACACCCACACGCTTCCAAAACTCAATCAGGAGGAAAGAGAAAGCTTGAACAGACCCATAACCAGCCAAGAAATTGAATCGGTTATCAAAAATCTCCCAACAAATAAGAGTCCAGGACCAGATGGCTTCCCAGGGGAGTTCTACCAGACGTTTAAAGCAGAGATAATACCTATCCTTCTCAAGCTATTCCAAGAAATAGAAGGGGAAGGAAAACTTTCAGACTCATTCTATGAAGCCAGTATTTGATTCCTAAACCAGAGACCCAGTAAAAGAGAACTACAGGCCAATATCCCTGATGAATATGGATGCAAAAATTCTCAATAAGATACTAGCAAATTGAATTCAACGGCATATAAAAAGAATTATTCACCATGATCAAGTGGGATTCATTGCGGGGCTGCAGGGCTGGTTCAACATTTGCAAATCAATCAACGTTATGCATCACATTAACAAAAGAGAAGAACCATATGATCCTGTCAATCGATGCAGAGAAGGCCTTTGACAAAATCCAGCACCCTTTCTTAATAAAAACCCTTGAGAAAGTCGGGATAGAAGGAACATACTCAAAGATCATAAAAGCCATTTATGAAAAGCCCACAGCTAACATCATCCTCAATGGGGAAAAACTGAGAGCTTTTTCCCTGAGATCAGGAACACAACAGGGATGCCCACTCTCACTGCTGTTGTTTAACATAGTGTTGGAAGTGCTAGCATCAGCAATCAGACAACAAAAGGAAATCAAAGGCATCAAAATTGGCAAAGATGAAGTCAAGCTTTTGCTTTTTGCAGATGACATGATATTATACATGGAAAATCCGACAGACTCCACCAAAAGTCTGCTAGAACTGATACATGAATTCAGCAAAGTTGCAGGATACAAAATCAATGTACAGAAATCAGTTGCATTCTTATACACTAACAATGAAGCAACAGAAAAAGAAACTGATCCCATTCACAATTGCACCAAGAAGCATAAAATACCTAGGGATAAATGTAACCAAAGATGTAAAAGATCTGTATGCTGAAAACTATAGAAAGCTTATGAAGGTAGTTGAAGAAGATAAAAAGAAATTGAAAGACATTCTCTGCTAATGGATTGGAAGAATAAATATTGTCAAAATGTCAATACTACCCAAAGCTATCTACACATTCAATGCAATCCCAATCAAAATTGCACCAGCATTCTTCTTGAAACTAGAACAAGCAATTCTAAAATTCATATGGAACCACAAATGACCCCGAATAGCCAAAGTAATTTTGAAGAAGACCAAAGCAGGAGGCATCACAATCCCAGACTTCAGGCTCTACTACAAAGATGTCATCATCAAGACAGCATGGTATTGGCGCAAAAACAGACACATAGACCAATGGAATAGAATAGAAACCCCAGAACTAGACCCACAAACATATGGCCAACTAATCTTCGACAAAGCAGGAAAGAACACCCAAAGGAAAAAAGACAGTCTCTTTAACAAATGGTGCTGGGAGAACTGGACGGCAACATGCAGAAGGTTGAAACTAGACCACTTTCTCACACCATTCACAAAAATAAACTCAAAATGGATAAAGGACCTGAATGTGAGACAGGAAACCATCAAAACCCTGGAAGGGGAAAGCAGGAAGACCTCTCTGACCTCAGCCATAGCAATTTCTTACTGGACACACCCCCAAAGGCAAGGGAATTAAAAGCAACAATGAATTACTGGGACCTTATGAAGGTAAAAAGCTTCTGCACAGGAAAGGAAACAACCAACAAAACTAAAAGGCAACCAATGGAATGGGAAAAGATATTTGCAAATGACATATCAGACAAAGGGCTAGCATCCAAAACCTATAAAGAGCTCACCCAACTCCACACCCAAAAAACAAATAATCCAGTGAAGAAATGGGCAGAAAACATGAATAGACCCTTCTCTAAAGAAGACATCCAGATGGCCAACAGGCACATGAAAAGATGTTCAACGTCGCTCCTCATCAGGGAAATACAAATCAAAACCACACTCAGATACCACCTCACGCCAGTCAGAGTGGCCAAAATGAACAAATCAGGAGACTATAGATGCTGGAGAGGATGTGGAGAAACGGGAACCCTCTTGCACTGGTGGTGGGAATGCAAATTGGTGCAGCCGCTCTGGAATGCAGTGTGGAGGTTCCTCAGAAAATTAAAAATAGACCTACCCTATGACCCAGCAATAGCACTGCTAGGAATTTACCCAAGGGATACAGGAGTACTGATGCATAGGGGCACTTGTACCCCAATGTTTATAGCAGCACTCTCAACAATAGCCAAATTGTGGAAAGAGCCTAAATGTCCATCAACTGATGAATGGATAAAGAAATTGTGGTTTATATACACAATGGAGTACTATGTGGCAATGAGAAAGAATGAAATATGGCCCTTTGTAGCAACATGGATGGGACTGGAGAGTGTGATGCTAAGTGAAATAAGCCACACAGAGAAAGACAGATACCATATGGTTTCGCTCTTGTGTGGATCCTGAGAAACTTAACAGGAACCCATGGGGGAGGGGAAGGAGAAAAAAAAAAAAAAAAAGGAGGTTAGAGTGGAGGAGAGCCAAAGCATAAGAGACTGTTAAAAACTGAGAAGAAACTGAGGGTTGATGGGGGGTGTGAGGGAGGGGAGGGTGGGTGTTGGGTATTGAGGAGGGCACCTTTTGGGATGAGCACTGGGTGTTGTATGGAAACCAATTTGACAATAAACTTCATATATTGAAAAAAAAATAACACTGATGCAGTGGTAGAAACAAAACAAAGCATAAGGCGGGGGTGGGCGCCTAGGTGGCTCAGTCAATTAGGCGTCTGATTGCTGATTTCAGCTCAGGTCATGATCTCATGGTTTGTGGGACTGAGCCCTGCACTGGACTTCTGCTCTGTCAGAAGCTTGGGAATCCCTGCTTGAGATTCTCTCTCTTCTCTCTCTGCCCCTCCCCTGCTCACTCACTCTCTCTCAAAATAAAAAATACATATATAAATACATAAATAAATAAATAAGAAAGGATATGGGCTTAATTACACAAAAATGTAAAACTTTTATACAACATAGACTACTACTCATTCTAAAATTCATATGGAATCTCCAGGCACAGTGAACAGACAAAAAACAATCTTGAAAAAGAACAAAGTTGAAGGTCTCACACTTCCTGATATCAAACTTGCTGCAAAGCTACAATAATCACAACAGGATCATATTCACATAGAGATATAAAAACCAATGAGACAGAGAGCCCAGAAATAAGCCCTCACATACATGGTGAAATAATGTTTGTCAAGGGTGCCAAGACCACTCAATGGGGAAAAGGACAGTCTCTTCAACAAACGGTGAGGGGAAATCTGGATATTCACTTGTGAAAAATGAAGTGGACCCTTATCTTACACGAGAGACAGAAAATTAACTGAAAATTAATGAGCCTTAAATATAACTAAAATTGCACTAATTTCTAGAAGCATTACTTGGCTTATGGCACTTTTCTTCCACCTTCAAAGCTAGCAAACATGGGCTGAGTCTCTGACCTGTTCTTCTGCTTTGTCTGGTTAAAAACTCACATGACTACTGGACCCACTCAGACAACCTGGTCAATCTCTATTGGAAAGTCAGCTGATTAGCAAACCGTAATTCACTTCTGCCATATAACGTAACATATGGAAAGGTTCCAGGGATTAGGATATGAGTATCTTGAAAGCCATTATTCTGCCAAGCAGAAAAGGCATTTAGAAGAAACATTTTAGTTATGTAAAGATGAAAACTGGAAATAATTTTGTCAAATGAAACCCTAGCCAATATTTAACAATTATATAATTGTTTCTGAAAACACTAAACAAACAACTTTAGATGTCTACTCTTCAAAGTTTTAATATATTTCTTGTAGAATGTAGTTGTCAACCTCTAATGACCATATATACTAACTAGAAATCATGAGTACTAATATCCAAATTAATGTCTGTAACTTAAGAAAATGGTCATTTCTTTTTGTTAACGAGAAGCCCCTTACAAATAGACTTTTCATCCCTTCATGACAAAAAGTAAAACAAAATTATTTTAGTGGAAATCATGTGTTATCAATCAGGAATTGTTCGTATCACTGATCATTTGCCTAACTCTAGTATACAATTATTTTGCCATTTCTGGATTAAGATGTTAACTTCTAGTCTCTATCTTTAAAAAGAATTCCCATTATTTTAAGAAAAATAAAAGTATGAATTAATTTTAATTAAGTCTGAAATGAATCTTTTCAGAACTATCGGTATGGTCAATTTTCAATCAAAAATATTTTCAATATTTTTTCCTTATAACATATACAGTAGGCTTTCCAGTTTTGATCTTCATAAGTCATATATATCAAATCAAGAAACAAACCTTTATACACTTCTCCTGAATATCATTTCTCTGAGAAGCAAATTTCAGTAGGGGCTTTTCACCATCCATTCCAGATTCTTCGCTTTTTAATTTACTAAGGTGGTGATCTGAAATCCAGTCCATGAAGACAGTTAAAAGTTCATAAACTTGTGCATTAACTGGTACCTATATGTAAAAAGTTAAACCAAACATATATTTCAGTTCACAACCTGATAAAATTTCAAAGACAAGTTTTAAATTTGGGGATTATAGAAAAAGTTACCTAAAGAATGCCATTAAAATATGTATTGAATGACAAAGCTTCTCCAAAAAAAGGAAATTCCAAATCAAACACTTCCATTTAAAGTAAGAAACAAGTTAAATGATGGCTGAGACAAGGGGAGAAAATTCATCTTAAAAATGAAATTGAAAGAACTTTGCCTTATTACCAAAAAAAGAATTTTCATAAAAATTCTTTACCTAAGTTTGATAACATAATAAAATTGGCCTTAACTCAAAAGTATATACCATCATAGCTAAAATATTTTAATAAATTTAAAGATTTAGAAAGTGACAATTTCCACCAAAGAACTTCGTATTTTCTTCTTCCCAAAAAAGTTGTTTCTTTGTTTTTATAACATTCTATAAACAGGATATGAAAATTTTCCTGGAAATCCTCCTCTCTGAGAGTCTATCAAAGCGAAGTAAAGAACAAAATGCCAGAAAAATTTATAGATTCAATTACACTGATTTTAGTACTCCTTCAAATCACTTTTAGTCCATTTAATTCTACATTTACCACACATCTACCTTAAACAGGGAACTACACTAGATTTAGTTTTTTAGAAATCTGAAAAGACAAAGAAACAAAAGCAAATAAATAAAAAAGTAACATTAAGCAGACAGCAATCTACAAAATCAGAATAAGATTAGAGTTACATTATTCTGAACGAGTAATTTTAACCTGTTTTCTTCAAATGGAAACTTTAGATAACTTCAGTCATCATTAAGTACCAAGTAGAAATAAAACTGAGTTAATACAACATGGAAGGCTGTATAAGAGGAAAAAGGTCAGAGTGGGGGTATGAAATATTTCCATTTACAACCACAAAAAATATTTCTGAACATATGTGCTGCCTGGCAGAGGGCAGTGGCAGCCCAGGGCAGTGGCAGACAGGGGCAAGTCCTATTTGTAGAGGAAATCGTAGTTCCAGGAGGTAGAGAAGGTAGATCTTAGGCCCAGAGACTTCAGGAAAGATGTGCAGGTTGGTGCTATACCCTCTGTGCAATCTCCTTCCACCCACCTGGATGGAACCCTGAGGGCGTGGGCCAGCATGATGACAAGAATGTGGTTACTATCCTCATATGTGGCCTCTACCTCCTGGTGGCAGAATTCTTTTACAGTGCACCCACCTTCAATGAAGTGCTCATACTACAGGAAGCCTGAGGTGAACAGTTGCAGGTAGACTAACAGAAAGTCCAAAGTCCTCTGGTTATTGAAGGAGGGCAGCAAGTTGGCTACTTAGGTCTGCTTCTCCATCTGCTCAGTTAGGTCTATAAACATGGTGTGGAAATCTTCAACTGTGAACAGTGAAGCCCTGGGAAACCAGGTCTTCTTTGATCTTGGCAGATACGGGCTTGAACTGCTAAAACTCCCTGCTGACATACAGCAGCATTTCCACGTGGAGAATTCAAAACCTCGATAGAAGCTGTTCATATAAGGGCATCTGGGTAGCTCAGCAGTTAAGTATCCCACTTCAGTGTAAGTCATGATCTCCCAGTTTGTGGGTTTGAGCCCTATATTTGGATCTCTGCTGGCAGCACGGAGCCCACTTTGGATGCTCTATCTCCCTCTCTCTCTCTGTCCCTTCCCTCTCTCAGAAATATATAAACATTTAAGAAGAAGAAGGAGGAGGAGGAGGAGGAGGAAGAGGAAGAGGTGGAGCAGCAGCAGCAGCTGCTCACATAAAGCCTGGTCTTGCAGATGTATGAGAACTTTTGGTGGAGGTGCTTAATCTTCCAGTGATAGATGTCATCCAGCATATTCCCTGCATAGGATGGTGAGTTCTAGTAGCTCCAAGAAGAGAAGGTTCTGCAGCAATCTTTTGCTGAATTTGGTCCTGAGTCATGATGTCTTCATCATAAGCCAGACAGTTAACACCTTCAGAGTCACACTGCCCAATGGTGGCTCCTGATTTTACTACTCAGATTCCACAAAAATCTTTAAACAGTGTTGTGTTCCCACTTTATGAAAATAAGTAGAGGATTTATAAAAATTATTAAAAGCCCACATTGAGATATCACTACTCACCCACCGAAAAGGTCAAAATGAAAAAGACTGAAAACAAATGTTGGCAAGGTTGTGGAGCAATCACAAAATTCATAGGAGTATAAAATGGTACAACAGCTTTGGAAAACTGGCAGTTTCATGAAAAGTCAAATATCTATGACCCATAAATTCTGGCCTTAGTTGTATTTCCAAGATGAATGAAAACACATGTCCGCTAAAAGCCTTGTACACAAATATTCTTAACAGCTTTATTCATAATAGACAAAAAATAGAAATAGCCCAGGTGTCTATCAACAGAAGAATAAACAAATTCTATGATACAGTCATACAATGGAATACTACTGACCAACTACAGAGGAACAAACTATTGATACACCCAATGTTATAATGAGTAAAATAAGCCTTACCCAAATGAATGCATACTATACAATCTCATTGACCTAAATTCTAAAATAGGTAAAATGAATTCATGGTGATAGAATACAGATTAACAGCTACTTCTTACAGGGAAGAGCTGAGAAAGGACAAGGGAACTTTCTAGAGTGATGGAAATATTCCCTATCTAGTTGTAGGTTACAGGAGTATAGGCATTCTTCAATACTGACCAAACTATGTACTTAACAATATACATTATGTTACTGTAATTTATGCCTCAATGTAAAAAAATCCTTAGGAAAAAATAAATAAATTAGAGCTCATTCAGGTGTGGACTGCAGTCTTGACAGAAAACATTGAAAGCTTATGGGTTCTTAAAACACAATGAATAATAAAGCTCTTATTAAGCTTAAGGTCCTGTGATTTGTCAATGTTACTAGGCCTGAAACACTACTGAAATACTTTGTTTTGCTTTTGTAAATAGAAGCGTATTAGAAACATTATACAGCTATTTCTCTGTAAATGAATTATTATGGTGAATCTTTTCATATCAAAAAGGATAGGGAAAAAAGGTTCAAGAACAAAGAAAAAATGTCTTTGCCTTCTATTGGAGAAATTTTCAATCACATCATACCTTGTGAGTTTTTGAGACTGGTACTTTTTCTTGTCTTAAACTTTTCATTTCGTTAGCAGCATGGGAATTTCCTTTCAGTCTCTGTATTGTCATAAACTCACATTTCCTCTGCAACAGTGCATATCCATGAATTAAAACACAATTGTATGAAATGTGAGAAAACCCAAAGGCAATCATTTAAAATTCACTTGTGCAGGCAACTTACCTGTAAATTATCTAAACGAGCTTGAACTCTCTTAGCCTGAATCTCCATCTTCTTGTTTTCTTCACTTACTTCATTTAACTACAGTAAGAAAATATTAAATATTTCAATATAAAACTTAAGCTGATTTCATACTAAAGATTT
Organism: Felis catus; assembly: GCF_018350175.1. Lineage (NCBI taxonomy): Eukaryota > Metazoa > Chordata > Mammalia > Carnivora > Felidae > Felis > Felis catus. Next base: position 51,911,486 of record NC_058370.1, read on the forward strand.
CCAAAATAATCTACTATCTTATCTAGTCTGCCTAACCAAACAATGTAACAAAACAGAGGTAGCATTCATGATTAAAGAAAATCACAGCTGAGGGTAACTAGACTTACCTTGGAAATCATTTTGAAATGTATAAAAATATTGAATCACTATGATATACACCTGAAATTAATAGGATACTGTATGTCAATTATACTTCAATAAAATAATATAAAATTTTTAATTAAAAAAATACACCTAAAAATCATCATTAGTCCTCAAAGTACTAACAGTATCTAAGTTTACTGCATTCTATAAAAATCTGTTAAGTCTCCTGATATCTTACAAGTATATGTTTTAATGGGAAAGATCTTGTAATTGAACTATTTACTGAACTATAATGTATGTATAGAAAAGTGTACAAATCATTAAAGCATGCAGTGTAATAAACTATTGAAATAGGATTAGTATATAAATTTGGGAAGAACTGTAATGCTTAAAAATATTGAGTCTTCCCACCTATGAGCATAACATAAACTTCAATTTATTTAAGTCTTCTTTATTTTATCTTAATAATGTTTTCTACTTTTCAGTATATATGTTATACACATCTTTGTTTAGATTTAACCTGGATAGCTAATATTTTTTGATGTTATTATCTGTATCTTTCAATAAATAACATTTATTATCTGATTTTTGGTATATAAAAATACACCTGGTTTTTGTTTTTATTTTTTATTTTTTTAATTTTAATTATTTTTTTCAATATATGAAATTTATTGTCAAATTGCTTTCCATACAACACCCAGTGCTCATCCAAAAAGGTGCCCTCCTCAATACCCAACACCCACCCTCCCCTCCCTCACACCCCCCATCAACCCTCAGTTTCTTCTCAGTTTTTAACAGTCTCTTATGCTTTGGCTCTCTCCCACTCTAACCTTTTTTTTTTTTTTTCTCCTTCCCCTCCCCCATGGGTTCCTGTTAAATTTCTCAAGATCCACATAAGAGCGAAACCATATGGTATCTGTCTTTCTCTGTATGGCTTATTTCACTTAGCATCACACTCTCCAGTTCCATCCATGTTACTACAAAAGGCCATATTTCATTCTTTCTCATTGCCACATAGTACTCCATTGTGTATATAAACCACAATTTCTTTATCCATTCATCAGTTGATGGACATTTAGGCTCTTTCCACAATTTGGCTATTGTTGAGAGTGCTGCTATAAACATTGGGGTACAAGTGCCCCTATGCATCAGTACTCCTGTATCCCTTGGGTAAATTCCTAGCAGTGCTATTGCTGGGTCATAGGGTAGGTCTATTTTTAATTTTCTGAGGAACCTCCACACTGCATTCCAGAGCGGCTGCACCAATTTGCATTCCCACCACCAGTGCAAGAGGGTTCCCGTTTCTCCACATCCTCTCCAGCATCTATAGTCTCCTGATTTGTTCATTTTGGCCACTCTGACTGGCGTGAGGTGGTATCTGAGTGTGGTTTTGATTTGTATTTCCCTGATGAGGAGCGACGTTGAACATCTTTTCATGTGCCTGTTGGCCATCTGGATGTCTTCTTTAGAGAAGGGTCTATTCATGTTTTCTGCCCATTTCTTCACTGGATTATTTGTTTTTTGGGTGTGGAGTTGGGTGAGCTCTTTATAGATTTTGGATGCTAGCCCTTTGTCTGATATGTCATTTGCAAATATCTTTTCCCATTCCATTGGTTGCCTTTTAGTTTTGTTGGTTGTTTCCTTTCCTGTGCAGAAGCTTTTTACCTTCATAAGGTCCCAGTAATTCATTGTTGCTTTTAATTCCCTTGCCTTTGGGGGTGTGTCCAGTAAGAAATTGCTATGGCTGAGGTCAGAGAGGTCTTCCTGCTTTCCCCTTCCAGGGTTTTGATGGTTTCCTGTCTCACATTCAGGTCCTTTATCCATTTTGAGTTTATTTTTGTGAATGGTGTGAGAAAGTGGTCTAGTTTCAACCTTCTGCATGTTGCCGTCCAGTTCTCCCAGCACCATTTGTTAAAGAGACTGTCTTTTTTCCTTTGGGTGTTCTTTCCTGCTTTGTCGAAGATTAGTTGGCCATATGTTTGTGGGTCTAGTTCTGGGGTTTCTATTCTATTCCATTGGTCTATGTGTCTGTTTTTGCGCCAATACCATGCTGTCTTGATGATGACATCTTTGTAGTAGAGCCTGAAGTCTGGGATTGTGATGCCTCCTGCTTTGGTCTTCTTCAAAATTACTTTGGCTATTCGGGGTCATTTGTGGTTCCATATGAATTTTAGAATTGCTTGTTCTAGTTTCAAGAAGAATGCTGGTGCAATTTTGATTGGGATTGCATTGAATGTGTAGATAGCTTTGGGTAGTATTGACATTTTGACAATATTTATTCTTCCAATCCATTAGCAGAGAATGTCTTTCAATTTCTTTTTATCTTCTTCAACTACCTTCATAAGCTTTCTATAGTTTTCAGCATACAGATCTTTTACATCTTTGGTTACATTTATCCCTAGGTATTTTATGCTTCTTGGTGCAATTGTGAATGGGATCAGTTTCTTTTTCTGTTGCTTCATTGTTAGTGTATAAGAATGCAACTGATTTCTGTACATTGATTTTGTATCCTGCAACTTTGCTGAATTCATGTATCAGTTCTAGCAGACTTTTGGTGGAGTCTGTCGGATTTTCCATGTATAATATCATGTCATCTGCAAAAAGCAAAAGCTTGACTTCATCTTTGCCAATTTTGATGCCTTTGATTTCCTTTTGTTGTCTGATTGCTGATGCTAGCACTTCCAACACTATGTTAAACAACAGCAGTGAGAGTGGGCATCCCTGTTGTGTTCCTGATCTCAGGGAAAAAGCTCTCAGTTTTTCCCCATTGAGGATGATGTTAGCTGTGGGCTTTTCATAAATGGCTTTTATGATCTTTGAGTATGTTCCTTCTATCCCGACTTTCTCAAGGGTTTTTATTAAGAAAGGGTGCTGGATTTTGTCAAAGGCCTTCTCTGCATCGATTGACAGGATCATATGGTTCTTCTCTTTTGTTAATGTGATGCATAACGTTGATTGATTTGCAAATGTTGAACCAGCCCTGCAGCCCCGCAATGAATCCCACTTGATCATGGTGAATAATTCTTTTTATATGCCGTTGAATTCAATTTGCTAGTATCTTATTGAGAATTTTTGCATCCACATTCATCAGGGATATTGGCCTGTAGTTCTCTTTTACTGGGTCTCTGGTTTAGGAATCAAATACTGGCTTCATAGAATGAGTCTGAAAGTTTTCCTTCCCCTTCTATTTCTTGGAATAGCTTGAGAAGGATAGGTATTATCTCTGCTTTAAACGTCTGGTAGAACTCCCCTGGGAAGCCATCTGGTCCTGGACTCTTATTTGTTGGGAGATTTTTGATAACCGATTCAATTTCTTGGCTGGTTATGGGTCTGTTCAAGCTTTCTCTTTCCTCCTGATTGAGTTTTGGAAGCGTGTGGGTGTTTAGGAATTTGTCCATTTCTTCCAGGTTGTCCAGTTTGTTGGCATATAATTTTTCATAGTATTCCCTGATAATTGTTTGTATCTCTGAGGGATTGGTTGTAATAATTCCATTTTCATTCATGATTTTATCTATTTGGGTCATCTCCCTTTTCTTTTTGAGAAGCCTGGCTAGAGATTTGTCAATTTTGTTTATTTTTTCAAAAAACCAACTCTTGGTTTCGTTGATCTGCTCTACCGTTTTTTTAGATTCTATATTGTTTATTTCTGCTCTGATCTTTATTATTTCTCTTCTTCTGCTGGGTTTAGGCTGCCTTTGCTGTTCTGCTTCTAGTTCCTTTAGGTGTGCTGTTAGATTTTGTATTTGGGATTTTTCTTGTTTCTTGAGATAGGCCTGGATTGCAATGTATTTTCCTCTCAGGACTGCCTTTGTTGCGTCCCAAAGCGTTTGGATTGTTGTATTTTCCTTTTCGTTTGTTTCCATATATTTTTTAATTTCTTCTCTAATTGCCTGGTTGACCCACTCATTCGTCTTTAACCTCCATGCTTTTGGAGGTTTTCCAGACTTTTTCCTGTGGTTGATTTCAAGCTTCATCACATTGTGGTCTGAAAGTATGCATGGTGTAATTTCAATTCTTGTAAACTTATGAAGGGCTGTTTTGTGACCCAGTATATGATCTATCTTGGAGAATGTTCCATGTGCACTCGAGAAGAAAGTATATTCTGTTGCTTTGGATGCAGAGTTCTAAATATATCTGTCAAGTCCATCTGATCCAATGTATCATTCAGGGCCCTTGTTTCTTTATTGACCGTGTGTCTAGATGATCTATCCATTTCTGTAAGTGGGGTGTTAAAGTCCCCTGCAATTACCACATTCTTGTCAATAAGGTTGCTTATGTTTGTGAGTAATTGTTTTATATATTTAGGGGCTCCGGTATTCAGCGCATAGACATTTATAATTCTAAGCTCTTCCTGATGGATAGACCCTGTAATTATTATATAATGCCCTTCTTCATCTCTTGTGACAGCCTTTAATTTAAAGTCTAGTTTGTCTGATATAAGAATGGCTACTCCAGCTTTCTTTTGGCTTCCAGTAGCATGATAAATAGTTCTCCATCCCCTCACTCTCAATCTAAAGGTGTCCTCAGGTCTATAATGAGTCTCTTGTAGACAGAAAATAGATGGGTCTTGTTTTTTTATCCATTCTGATACCCTATGTCTTTTGGTTGGCGCATTTAATCCATTTACATTCAGTGTTATTATAGAAAGATACGGGTTTAGAGTCATTGTGATGTCTGTATGTTTTATGCTTGGAGTGATGTCTCTGGTACTTTGTCTCACAGGATCCCCCTTAGGATCTCTTGTAGGGCTGGTTTAGTGGTGACAAATTCCTTCAGTTTTTGTTTGTTTGGGAAGACCTTTCTCTCTCCTCCTATTCTATTTTTTTTTTTAATTTTTTTTAACGTTTATTTATTTTTGAGACAGAGAGAGACAGAGCATGAACGGGGGAGAGGCAGAGAGAGAGGGAGACACAGAATCTGAATCAGGCTCCAGGCTCTGAGCCATCAGCCCAGAGCCCGACGCGGGGCTCAAACTCACGGACCGCGAGATCGTGACCTGAGCTGAAGTCGGACGCTTAGCCGACTGCGCCACCCAGGCGCCCCTCTCCTTCTATTCTAAATGACAGACTTGCTGGATAAAGGATTCTCGGCTGCATATTTTTTCTGTTCAGCACACTGAAGATCTCCTGCCAATCTTTTCTGGCCTGCCAAGTCAAAAGAGAGATCTGTCACGAGTCTTATAGGTCTCCCTTTATATGTTAGGGCACGTTTATCCCTTGCTGCTTTCAGAAGTTTCTCTTTATCCTTGTAGTTTGCCAGTTTCACTATGATATGTTGTGCAGAAGATCGATTCAAGTTACGTCTGAAGGGAGTTCTCTGTGCCTCTTGGATTTCAATGCCTTTTTCCTTCCCCAGTTCAGGGAAGTTCTTAGCTATAATTTCTTCAAGCACCCCTTCAGCACCTTTCCCTCTCTCTTCCTCCTCTGGAATACCAATTATGCATAGATTATTTCTCTTTAGTGTATCACTTAGTTCTCTAATTTTCCCCTCATACTCCTGGATTTTTTTATCTTTTTCTCAGCTTCCTCTTTTTCCATAACTTTATCTTCTAGTTCACCTATTCTCTCCTCTGCCTCTTCAATCCGAGCTGTCGTCGTTTCCATTTTGTTTCGTTTAAAGCGCTTTTCAGCTCCTCGTGATTGTTCCTTAGTCCCTTGATCTCTGTAGCAAGAGATTCTCTGTTGTCCTCTATACTGTTTTCAAGCCCAGCGGTTAATTTTATGACTATTATTCTAAATTCACTTTCTGTTATATTATTTAAATTCTTTTTGATCAGTTCATTAGCTGTTGTTATTTCCTGGAGATTCTTCTGAGGGGAATTTTTCCGTTTGGTCATTTTGGATAGTCCCTGGCGTGGTGAGGACCTGCAGGGCACTTCCCCTGTGCTGTGGTGTATAACTGGAGTTGGTGGGCGGGGCCGCAGTCAGACTTGATGTCTGCCCCCAGCCCACCGCTGTGGCCACAGACAGACTGGTGTGCCTTCTTTTCTCCTCTCCTTAGGGGCGGGATTCACTGTGGGGTGGGGTGGCCCATCTGGGCTACTTGCACACTGCCAGGCTTGTGGTGCTGGGGATCTGGCGTATTAGGTGGGGTGGTTAGGCAAGGTGCACGGGGGCAGGAGGGGCAGGCTTAGATCTCTTCTCCTTAGGTGATCCACTTCAGGAGGGGCCCTGTGGTAGCGGGAGGGAGTCAGATCCACTGCCGGAAGTTTGGCTCCGCAGAAGCACAGAGTTGGGTGTTTGCACGGAGCGAGCAAGTTCCCTGGCAGGAACTGGTTCCCTTTGGGATTTTGGCTGGCGGATGGGCGGGGAGATGGCGCTCGCGAGCGCCTTTGTTCCCCACCAAACTGAGCTCTGTTGTCCGGGGGCTCAGCAGCTCTCCCTCCCTTTGTCCTCCAGCCTTCCCGCTTTCCGAGCAGAGCTGCTAACTTATGACCTCCCAGACGCTAAGTCGCGCTTGCCGTGGGAACACAGTCCTTCCGGCCCCTCTGCTTTTGCCAGCCAGATTCGGGGCTCTGCTTGGCTGGCAGGCTGCCCCTCTGACCCGGCTCCCTCCCGCCAGTCCGTGGAGCGCGCACCGCCTTGCTGCCCTTCCTACCCTCTTCCGTGGGCCTCTCGTCTATGCTTGGCTCTGGAGACTCCGTTCTGCTCTACACCTGGTTTTTGAATATTGAACTTATATCCAAAGATTCTCCTAAATTTATTTAATTCTACTAACTTGTCTGTATACTTGTCTGTATACTTATCTTAATTCTACTTACTTGTTTGGATACCTCTGTATATAAGTACATAATCATATCATCAGTAGATAACTCTTACTTCTTATAATCCTTATTTTTCCAATCCTTATTTTCTACTTTTTTTTTCCCTATTGCACTGACTACCAATTTCATTATAGTGTTCAATAGAAACAGGAACAGTGAGGACACTTTGTTCTGATTTCAGAGGGAAAACATTTCAATAACCCATATTAAGTATGATTTTGCTGTTGGATTTTTTTTGTAGATACTTATCAAAATTAAGTTTTCTTTTATTACTATTATCAACATGGTGCTCAATTTTATTATCAGCAGAAATTATGATTTTTCTACTCTTTTTCTACTCTTACTAGATAATGTGTTAATTTTCAAATGATAAATCACCTTTGTATTCCTGTATTAAATCCACTCAGTTGTATTATTTTTATGCATTGCTAGACTCAACCTGCTAACATTTAAAAATTTTACATCTATATTCATGTAACTGGTCTGAATTTTTCTTTTCTTGTAACATTCTTGACATGTTTAGTTTCAAGATTACACTGGCCTATTACAACAAGAAAAGGGAGTTTTTCTCTTTTCCTATTTATATTTAAGACACAGGATGTTTCCTCCTTAATAGTTAGTCATTAGTTTTACTGTTCCTGGTCTTATTTTTCTCTGATTACTTTTAAAATTTTATCTTTATTTAATGTTTTTAGCAGTCTTAAAATTAAAGCAGTGTTCTTCTGTATGGTTTTCCTAAACATGTACCCTGCTTAGGCTTAACATAATTTCTTGAATCTGTAGGTTGTTGGGTTTGCTTGTTTGGTTTTTACCATTTTGGATAGTAAGTGATCATTTCTCTTCCCATATTTTGTTTTTGCCCTATTATCCCTCTTATTTTTTATTTTATTTTTTTTTTAATTTTTTTTTCAACGTTTTTATTTATTTTTGGGACAGAGAGAGACAGAGCATGAACGGGGGAGGGGCAGAGAGAGAGGGAGACACAGAATCGGAAACAGGCTCCAGGCTCCGAGCCATCAGCCCAGAGCCTGATGCGGGGCTCGAACTCACGGACCGCGAGATCGTGACCTGGCTGAAGTCGGACGCTTAACTGACTGCGCCACCCAGGTGCCCCTATTTTATTTTTTTAATTTACATCCAAGTTATTTAGCATATAGTGCAACAATGATTTACCCATTTAGCCCATCCCCCCCCGACAACCCCTCCAGTAACCCTTTGTTTGTTCTCCATCTTTAAGAGTCTCTTATGTTTTGTCCCCTCCCTATTTTTGTATTATTCTTGCTTCCTTTCTCTTATGTTCATCTGTTCTGTGTCTTAAAGTCCTCATATGAGTGAAGTTATATATTTGTCTTTTTCTGACTAATTTCACTTAGCAAAATACCCTCCAGTTCCACCCACATAGTTACAAACGGCAAGATTTAATTCTTTATGATTGCCATGTAATACTCCATTGTATATATATACCACTTCTACTTTATCCATTCATCCATTGATGGACATTTGGGCTCTTTCCATACTTTGGCTATTGTTGATAGTGCTGCTATAAACAATGGGGTGCATGTGCCCCCTTGAAACAGCATACCTCTTCCCCTATGATAAATACCTAATAGTGCAATTGCTGGGTCGTAGGGTAGTTCTATTTTTAGTTTTTTGAGGAACCTCCATACTGTTTTCCAGAGTGGCTGCACCAGTTTGCATTCCCCCCAGCAATACAAAGGGGATCATCTTTCTCCACATGCTCTCCAACATCTGTTGTTGCCTGGTTAATGTTAGCCATTCTGACAGGAGTGAGGTAGTATCTCATTGTGGTTTTGATTTGTATTTCCCTGATGATGAGTGATGTTGAGCATGTTTTCATGTGTTGGTTGGCTATCTGGATGTCTTCCTTGGAGAAGTATCTATTCATGTGTTTTGCCCATTTCTTCACTGGGTTATTTTTTGGGGGGTATTGAGTTTGATACATTCTTTATAAATTTTGGATACTAACCCTTTATCTGATATGTCATTTGCAAATATCTTCTCCCATTCTGTCAGTTGCCTTTTAGCATTGCTTGTGCAGAAGCTTTTTATTTTGATGAGGTCCCAATAATTCATTTTTACTTTTGTTTCCCTTGCCTCCCTTGTTTCCCTTGACGTGTTGAGTAAGAAGTTGCTGCAGTCAAGATCAAAGAAGTTTTTGCCTGCTTTCTCCTCAAGGATTTTAATGGCTTCCTGTCTCACATTTAGGTCTTTCATCCATTTTGAGTTTATTTTGGTGGATGGTGTAAGAAAGTGGTCCAGGTTAATTCTTCTGCATGTTGCTGTACAGTTTCCCCAGCACCACTTGCTGAAGAGACGGTTTTTATTCCATTGGATATTCTTTCCTGCTTTGTCAAAGATTAGTTGGCCATACGTTTTTGGATCCATTTTTGGGTTCTCTATTCTGTTCCATTGATCTGAGTGTCTGTTTTTGTGCCAGTACCATACGGTCTTGGTGATTACAGCCTTGTAATACAGCTTGAAGTCCAGGATTCTGATGACTCCTGCTTTGGTTTTCTTTTTCGAGATTGCTTTGGCTATTCGGGGTCTTTTCTGGTTCCATTCAAATTTTAGGATTATTTGTTCCAGCTCTGTGAAGAATGGTGTTATTTTGATAGGGATTGCATTGAATATGTAGATTGCTTTGGATAGTGTTGACATTTTAACAATATTTGTTCTTCCTATCCAGGAGCATGGAATATTTTTCCATTTTTTTGTTTATTCTTCAACTTCTTTCATAAGCTTTCTACTGTTTTCAACGTAGAGAGTTCTCACCTCTTTGGTTAGATTTCTTCCTAGGGATTTTATGGTTTTTGGTGCAACTGTAAATGGGATTGATTCCTTGATTTCTCTTTCTGTTGCTTCATTGTTGTTGTGTAGGAATTCAACCGATTTCTATGCATTGATTTTATATCCTGCAACTTTGCTGAATTCATGAATCAGTTCTAGTGGTTTTTTGGTGGAATCTTTTGGGTTTTCCATATATAGCATCATATCATGTGCGAAGAGTGAAAGTCTGACCTCCTCCTGGCCAATTTGGATGCCTTTTGTGTTGCCTGACTGCTCAAGTTAAGACTTCCAATATTATGTTGAATAACAGTGGTTACGAGTGGACATCCCTGTCTTGTTCCCGACCTTAGGAGGAAAGCTCTGTTTTTCTCCATTGAGGATGATATTAGCGTTGGATTTTTCATATGTGGCTTTTATGATCTCGAGGTATGATCCTTCTATCCCTACTTTCTCAGGGTTTTTATCAGAAAGGATGCTGCGTTTTGTCAAATGCTTTCTCTGCATCTATTGAGAGGATCATGTGGTTCTTATCCTTTCTTTTATTGATGTGATGAATCACACTGATTGTTTTCCAGATACTGAACCAGCCCTGCATCCCAGGTATAAATCCCACTTGGTCATGGTGAATTATTTTTTTCAATGTATTGTTGGATTTGGTTGGCTAATATCTCGTTGAGGATTTTTGCATCCATGTTCATCAGGGAAATTGGTCTGTAGTTCTCCTTTTTAATGGGGTCTTTGGTTTTGGAATCAAAGTAATGCTGGCCTCATAGAAAGAGTTTGGAAGTTTTCCTTCTATTTCTATCTTTTGGAAGAGCTTCAAGAGAATAGGTGTTAACTCTTCTTTAAATGTTTGGTAGAATTCCCCTGGAAAGTCACCTGCCCTGGACTCTTGATTTTTGGGAGATATTTGATTACTAATTAAATTTCTTTACTGGTTATATGTGTGTTCAAATTTTCTACTTCTTCCTGTTTCACTTTTGGTAGTTTATATGTTTCTAGGAATTTGTCCATTTCTTCCAGATTGCCCATTTTATTGGCATACAGCTGCTCATAATATTCTATTATTGCTTTTATTTCTTCTGTGTTGCTTGTGATCTCTTTCATTCTTGATTTGGGTCCTTTCCTTTTTCTTTTTGATCAAACTGGCTAGTAATTTATCAAGCCCTATTATCTCTTTTTGAATTCCATGTTAAAGCTTTTAACAAATGTTTCTTATACTTTCTCCAATGTTTTCACTTCAAGATTTTTTAGGAAAGGATCCTCCAGTTCAATAATCCTGTCTTCTGCTGTGACTTATCTACTGTTAAATCCTTTCACTGGAGTTTTGAAATTCAATTAGTGCATTTTTTAGTTTTAGAATTTCAATTTAATTCCTTTTTACATATTCTGCTTCTCTAATGAAATTCTCAATCTTTTTTTCCTACTTATTTGAACATACTAATCACTTTCTGAACTTTAAAAATAACTTTTTTTTATGTTTATTTTTCAGGGAGAGAGAGACAGAATGAGAGTGGGCAAGGGGTAGAGAGAAAGGGAGACACAGAATCTTAAGCAGGCTCCAGGCTCTGAACTGTCAGCACAAAGCCTGACGCAGGGCTTGAACTCATGGACCCTGAGATCATGACCTGAGCCGTAGTCAGACGCTTAACCAACTGAGCCACCCAGGCATCCCTATCAGTTTTTTAATTGTAATCATCATTTTAAAGTCATGGTTAGTAGCTCCAATATCTGGATCACTCGCAGGTATATTCGTATTGTCTGGGGCATTTTTGTTCTCTTCATAGTCATGTGATTCTGCCCTTAGTGTAATTATTAATTTCGTACAGAATGACTAAGAAAATTTACAAATCTATGCACATGATATCTTCTTTCAAAGAGGGCTCATTCTAAGAGCTCAAATGTCCATCGACAGATGAATAGATAAAGATGTGGTGTATATATACAATGAAGTATTACTCGGTAATCAAAAAGAATGAAATCTTGCCATTTACATCTATGTGGATGGAACTAGAGAATATTATGATAAGCGAAATTAGTCAGAGAAAGGCAAATATGACTTCACTCATATGACAACTTTAAGACACAGAACAGATGAACACAAGGGAAGGGAAGCAAAAATAACATAAAAACAGGGATGGGGACAAAACATAAGAGACTCTTAAATATGGAGAACAGAGAGTTACTGGAGGGGTTGTGGGAGGGGGAAAGGGCTAAATGGGTAAGGGGCATTAAGGAATCTACTCCTGAAATCATTGTTGCACTGTCTGCTAACTAACTTGGATGTAAATTTAAAAAATCAAATAAAAAAAAAAAGAGGGCTCATTCTAGGAATTCAAAATGGAGACTGATTACTCTAAACAGGAACTAAGATCATTTAGGAAATTTCAATCAGAGGAGGGTTCCATCTACCTCTAATTGGCATCTTCCTAGAGTGCAACCCTGCTGCCTTTTTTTTTTAGTATATGAAATGTATTGTCAAATTGGTTTCCATACAACCCAGTGCTCATCCCAAAAGATGCCCTCTTCAATGCCCATCACCTACCCTTCCCTCCCTCCCACCACCCCCCCCCCCCATCAACCCTCAGTTTGTTCTCAGTATTTAACAGTGTCTTCCCTGCTGCTTTTTCAACCGAGGACCTATGTTGTCCACAGGGACTCTCCAGCCTGGTGAGTCCTGAATATTAATCCTTGCCTCCTCAGCTTAGCATGACTTAATGGATTTGTTATCGTTGATGTTGTTATTATTGTTTCAAACTTATTTATGCCCACTGGTGCCACAAATTACTACTTAGGACAGTCGTGGAAATAACTTACCTTTTTATTTAGCTATTTTGAAATGCAGTTGAGCCTTAAACCATGTGTGGGTTAGGGGTGTTGACCTCCAAGCAATAAAAAATTCATATAGAACTTCTGACTCTCCAAACTTAACTACAATAGCTTACTGTTGACCAGAAAAGCCTTAGTGATAACAGTCAATTAACACATAATTCGTATGTTTTACTCCTATATACTATGTTCTTACAATAAATAAGCTAGAGAAAACAAAATGTTATTAAGAAAATCCTAAGGAAAATATATTTACAGTACTGTACTACTTATCAAAAAAATCTGCATGTAAGTATAACAGTGCAAACCCGTGTTGTTCAAGGGTCAGCTGTATATATCACTCATAGTGCAAACTATAGCCCATGGGCCAAATCTGAACACTGTTGTTATAAAGTCTTATTAGAACACAGCCATACTCACTCACTTATTGACTATAGTTGCTTTTGCATTATGTCAGAGTTCAGTCATTGTGACAGACTGTATGGCTCACAGAGTCCAAAGTATTTACTATTTCATCCTTAACAGAAAACAAAAAATGATCCCTTATCCACACTAAACAAAGTAACTATAAAAAAGCACCCCGGGGACACCTGATTGGTTCAGTTAGTTAAGCATCTGAGTCTCAATTTCGATGCAGGTCATAAACTCGCAGTTCATGATTTCAAGCCCCACATCAGGCTCTGTGCTGACAGTGGGGAGCCTGCTTAGGATTCTCTCTCTTCCTCTCTCTCTACCCCTACCCCACTTGTGTTCTCTCGCTCATGTGCTCTCTCTCTCTCAAAATAAATGAACTTAAAAAATTGTTTTAAAAAGCATTCTGTCAGTTGGTACCAAAGGGTTTCTCCCAAGCCTTTTCAGTTTGGACATACTAGATCAAAAATCCAATTATCAATAGGTTGATCACTTAATAATTACATATCCACTCCGCTCACCAGATACTGATACAAACACATGCAAGACTATTAAGAATTGTATAACCTTAAAAGATAGGTATAGGCAACAATGCTCCTTGGCTAGTAGTTAAAGAAACCCTTCTCAAAAAAAATGTGCTAGAGTTGTCTGGTGACAGACAGTACCTACACTTGTGGTAAGAACAGCGTAACATACAAAGTTGTCAAATCATTAATTTGTACGCCTGAAACTAATACAATGTTGTGTGTCAACTACAATTTAAAAAAGAGAGGGAGACAGCACTACACTGAGTGTGATGGGAAAAAGTAATCTCACCAGGGATAAAGCAGGCTTCCAAACAACCGTAAGTGAAGGCCATACTCCAACTGTGGGAGACCATAAATGAATTCAGAGAAGCCAAAGAACTTAGATCAAATGAGAAACAGTATCCCTAGTTATCAAGGCCACTGAGAAAAGCTGTAACAAGCCGTGACTACAGGACATCAAAAAGAGAAACTGAGAACATATTCCAGGATTCATATTATCTCTGAGAGTCTGAGCTTAGAATCCATATAGTTTTCCAGCCCAAAGCTTTAATTTTTGAAGTGACTGGGTTTAGCCCAGTTTCTGTTCATCTACTTCTCCTCTTCCCACAAATACACACACAATCAGTCTCTCATCTCTCTTCAACATATTCTTTCACATCTTTCAGTCAAAAACTGGCGAAAGTTAAACAAACAAAAAAAGAAAAAAAGATACAACTCATAAAAATATTTGCAACTTCAGTATTAAGTAGCAACCAAGATTACATCACACACATAATCACAGTACAACATGATAGCACTCTATACTCATGGGACTACAAGCAATGTGTAGGCTTCCTTCTAGTACACTGCCTAGCACATAATAGATACCCAGAAAATAAACGAATGTTAAATAAGCAGTGGTGTAAAATAGCAGTTAAAAGAAGTAGTATTAGATTAGCTAAATGCCTAAAAATCCCCAGGTTATCAAGCAGGTTTTTTTGCTTGTTTTTAATTTTAAAAATTTCAAATTGCAAAAGCATCTCAACTAGTTGCTAAAATAGATGATGAAAAACCAAAAGCTTAAGAATACCATATTTATATTTGGAAGTATTATACAAAATAAAGTTAGCAAATAAAGTTAATAAAAAAATTTCTCTAGATAGAATATATTCTATGACTTTGATAAATAATTTAAGTATAGATGATAGAAGTTTTAAGAATATTTTGAAATCTAGTATATGCTAAAATAGATCTTACCTGCTTTTTTAAGTTATCATTCAATTCTTTTAATGCATCAAAAGAGGACCTTAGCCTCTTACTTTCTTTATTTCTTTCCTTAAGAACTTCAGTTAAGTGCTCAACTTCTGCACTGTGCTGCTAGAAGGGGAAAAAAATCTGATTTAAAAATTAGGTGTGGATTCCATGTCACAAACGCTACTGAACACAAAGTAATTAAAAATTAGAACTCCTCGGGGCGCATGGTTGGCTCAGTCAGTTAAGCATCCAATTCTTGATTTCAGCTCAGGTAATGATCTCAACAGTCATGGGATCAAGCCCTGTGTCAGGCTCACCGTTGATGGATCAGAGCCTGCTTGGGATTCTCTCTCTCCTTCTCTCTCTGCCCCTCTGTGCCTCGTGCACGTGAGTGCTCCCCCTCTCTCTCAATGTAAACATTAAAAAAAAAAAATAGAACTCCTTGAATCAGGACTTTAATCAATGTATTTAAGCATATATGACTAATACCACAATTAATTATAAAAACTATGTCATCAAACAAAGTAATAACTAAGCATTGAAAGCATTTGTTAAGTACTTACTAAAAAAACTATTTTGTGCTTCTGCTCAAAAGAGTCCACTGAAACTCACTAAAATAATTTCTTTCACACCATGGAATGATAAAACAATGAAGGGTTTCTGATCTTTTTTTTTTTTTTTAATGTTTGAGAATGTGAGTGAGTGGGTGTGAGAGAAGGAGGGCCAGTGAAAGGGAGAGAAAGAATCCCAGCAGGTTCTCTGCCTCAGTGCAGAGCCTGAGGCAGGGCTCAATCTCACAAATAGTGAGATCATGACCTGAGCTGAAACCAGAGTCAGGCATTTAAACCAACTGAGCTACCCAGGCTCCCTGGGTTTCTGATCTTCAAGAGTCTGGTTAGCAATTCATAGCTTTATAAGTTAAAATTTAAGATTTAAGTTACCCTGAGGAATAAATATCCATAGATATAGAACTAATTTCTTATTCTCATAAAGTAGCTAATTGTTTACATCTCAAATTTAAAAACATATTAATATATCTGAGTCTTAAACTATTTGACTTTCCTTAATCAGTTTTATAAATAATTGAAATCAATTAACCTTCTAATCACATTTAAACGAGATGGCACTTTTTTATTTAAAGTACAAATACATGTCATCTTTTATTCTCAATTTATTCATAATGTATTAAAACAAGCAAATTTCTATAGGAAATAAAAAAATTGAATTAATTTCTTTCTTCCAAGTAATCATATAGGAACTATTAAAAAAAAGGCTGTTATCTTTACACTTAAGAATAGCAGACAAATCTAAAGAGAAAAAAAATCAAGAAGTCTAGTATGGAAACCTCTTGAGAATCCAAGCATTTCTTCTTTTGCCCTGTTTAAAACTCCAACCACGTGAAAACATTAGCTTTATGCAATTTTATTATTACATTAAATGATTCTTTAAATAACTTAGTATCTAACCACAAATACAGGTATTTCAAACATTAGGTTAATATTCTCACTGTCCAAATTTTTCCAAATCG
Source organism: Felis catus (assembly GCF_018350175.1). Taxonomy (NCBI): domain Eukaryota; kingdom Metazoa; phylum Chordata; class Mammalia; order Carnivora; family Felidae; genus Felis; species Felis catus. Next base: position 51,927,669 of record NC_058370.1, read on the forward strand.
AAAAGATGTTAAAAAACAGGATATGAGTTCCATTTCCGGAATGGCAAGATAAGCCCACTACATTCTAGTTCTGTTATTGATTACAACTGAAAACCTTAGACAAAACACAAAAAGTAACCCTAAAGACTGTAAAACCTAAACAGAAATAGGGAATTGTAGCAGTCTTGCCCCAGGGCAGGCCCCCAGCACTCTGAAGTGCAGCAGAGCACTGTAGGCTGCTAAACTGAGAGAAACTCTGCCTTTACAGTCAGGGAAGCCAGGAAAAGGGCCACTGTGAGCCACGGAATGTGTGCAGTATCTCAGAGAAGAGACTCAGAAAAAGAATCTTTTCATTCAGGTGTACAAACACCTGTAGAAATCTGGCTAAACTCTAAGCATAGCACAGACAAAAGTGGCAAAGCAAAGGTGGAGAGATCAGAGTTCGGTTTAAAAATACCACCCACATCTCAAACTAACCCCCAATTCTGCAAGCATGGGAAAGACACAGGCACCATACTGAGGGTCTTGAGAACTGAAATGATTTAAACCATTGCCTGAGTATTAGAGTAAACCTAAGTAGCACAGGTACAACTCCAAAGCTTTGAAAACTGAACTGAGATTGGGTCACTTCCCACAGAAGGTGAGAAAGAACCCTGGCCTAAATCTAATGAGGATGGAATAGGGAAAATGGAGTATGAAGATCCTGAGCTCACCTCCTCTCATGAACACACCAAGGTTGCAACTACATGGACAGCAACTCCCTCTGAGAATGACCTGAAGACTAGCAGGACAGCTCTTTCACAGGTAAAAACATAAAGAAACAGACACATCAAGAAGGGTGAGAGATAGGGCTCCTGTGTGGCTCAGTGGGTTGGGCATCCAACTTTGGCTCAGGTCCTGATCTCACAGCTCATGAGTCTGAGCCCTGAATCTGGCTCTGTGCTGACAGCTCGGAGCCTGGAGCCGGTTTCGGATTCTGTTTCTGTGTCTCTCTGTCCCGCCCTGCTCACACACTATCTGTCTGCCTCTCTATCTCAAATATAAAATAATAATAATAATAATAAAAGAATTTTTAAAAAAAGTACACAATCTTCCAAAACTGAATCAGGAAACAGAAAATCTGAACAGACCAATTACTAGTAATGAAATTGAATCAGTAATCAAAAACTGTCAACAGCTAGCTTCAGAGGTGAATTCTACCAAACATTCAAAGAGTTAATACCTATTCTTCTCTCAACTATTCCCAAAAAAATTTAAGAGGAAGGACTGCTTCCAAATTCACTCTGAGGCCAGGATTACCCTGATTTATTCCAGGGATGCAAGAATGGCTCAATATTCACACACCTATGTGATATGACACATTAAAATAATGAAGGATAAAAACCATATGGTCATCTCAACAGATGCAGAAAAAACATTTATCAAAAGGCAACATCCATTCATGATAAAAACTGTTAACAAAGTGAGTACAGAGGGAACATACCTCAACGTAATAAAGGCCATACATTGGAAAGCTATAGCTAGCATCATACTCAAAGGTGAAAGCTAAAAGCTTTTACTCTAAGATTTGGAATAAGACTAGAATGCCTACTTTTACCACTTTTATTCAACACAGCATTGGAAGTCCTAGCCACAGCAATCAGACAGGAAAAAGAAATAAAAGACATCCAAGTTGGTAAGGAAGATGTAAAGCTGTCACTATCTGCAGATGACATTATATTCTATATAGTAAACCATAAAGAATTCACCAGAAACTATTAGAATATATGAATTCAGTAAAGTTGCAGGATACAAAATTAATATACAGAAATCAGTTGTGTTTTTATACTAATACCATAATAGCAGATAGAGAAATTAAGAAAACAATCATACTAACAATTGCACTAAAAACAATAAGAATACCTAGGAATTAATTTAACCAAGGAGGTGAAAGACCTTTACTCTGAAAACTATATGACATTAATAAAAGAAATAGAAGATGTCACAAATAAATAAGATATACCATGCTCATGGATTAAAACAACTAGTACTGTTAAATTGCCCATACTACCTAACGTAATCTACAGATTGAATGCAATCCTTACCAAAATACCAACAGCCTTTTTCATAGAACTAGAACAAATAATACCACAAAAGACCCAAAACAGCCAGAGCAACTTTAAGAAGAACAAACTTGGAGGTATCATCCTCGCAGTTTTCCAACAATACTGCAAAGCTATAGTTATCAAAACAGTATAGTGTTGGCACAAAAACTGACATGGAGATCAAGGGAACAGAACAGAGAGCCCCAAAATAAATTCACACTTATATGGTAAAGTAATCTACAACAAAGGAGGAAAGAAGATACAATAGGGAAAGAGTCTCCTCAATAAATAGTGCTGAGAAAACTAAAAAGCTACATACAAAAGAATGAAACTTTCTTAATTTAGGAAAACACTCTCTCATACCATATATAAAAATAAATTAGGAATGAATTAAAGATCTAAATGTAAGACCTGAAACCATAAAACTCCTAAAAGAAAACAAGGGTAGTAAACTTCTGGACATCAGTCTTAGCAATGTTTTTTTGGTCTGTCTCTTCAGACAAGGGCAACAAAAACAAAAATAAACAATTGGGGGGGAAAAAAACCACAACTGGGTCTACATCAAACTAAAAAGCTTTTGAACAGTGAAGGAAACAATAAAACAAAAAAGCAACCTACTGAACAAGAGAAGATATTTGCAAATTATATATCCGATAAATGTGGATACTGGTTAATACTCAAAATATATAAAGAACTCATACAACTCAACACTAAAATAAACAATCTAAATAAAAAATGGGAAGTGGACCTGAACAGATACTTTTCCAAAGAAGACATACTGATGGCCAACAGGTACATGAAAAAAATGCTCAATCCACTAAAATTGTCAGGGAAATGCAAATCAAAACCACAATGAGACATCACCTTATACCAGTCAGAATGGCTTGTATCAAAAACACAAGAAATAACAAGTATTGGTAAGGACGTGAGGAAAGGGTAACTTTGTGCACTGGTGGTGAAAATGTAAGTTGATACAGATACTCTGGAAAGCACTATGGAAGTTCCTCAAAAAATTAGAAATAAAAATACCATATGATCCAGCAATCCCACTGTTGGTTATTTACCTAAAGAAAATGAAAACATTAATTTCAAAAGATATATGCATACCTATGTTCACTGCAGCATTATTTACAATAGCTAAGATATGGAAGAAACCTCAGTGTCCACTGATAGATGAATGGATAAAGATGTTGTATAAATCCACAATGGAATAGTACTCAGACGTAAAAAAGAATGAAATTCTACCATTTGTGACAACATGAAGGAACCTAGAGGGTATTACGCTAAGTGAAAGAAGTCAGAGAAAGACAAACACCGCATGATTTCACTTATACATAAAATCTAAAAACAAAACAAATGAACAAACAAAATAAAACAGAAACAGACTCCTAAAAGAAAGAATTGGTGGTGACTGCCAGATGGGAGGGGAGGAGGTAGGCAGTAGGAAAAACAGGTGAAGGTGGTCAAAAGGCACAAACTTCCAGTTATAAAATTAAATAAATCAGGGATGTAAAGTACACCATAGAGAATATAGTTAATAATATTGAATAGCATTCATTATATAGTGACAGATGGTAACTAGTTTATCGTGGTGAGCATTTCATAATATATATAAAAGTTGAATCACTATGTTGTACATCTGAAACTAACATAAGGTCCATAAGCTATACTTCAATTTATAAACAAACAACTCAATTGGGTTGACTGCTTAAAAAAAGAAACATTCTCCAGAGGATTATAACCAGATCCAGAATCTGTATAATATCCACAAGGTCCCAAATATAATCCAAAAGTCACTGAACATGCAAAGAACAAGAAAAATGTGACTATGTCACAAGAAAAATACCAATCCTTACATGACCCAGATGTTGAATTTTTAGGTGTGTCCTATGAGGTAAATACAAATGAATGCAAATGGAAAGAGAAAAATGCTCATGAGGAAAATTAAACATAATTCTAAAAAGAACCTAATTAGCAATTTTAGAACATAAAATATCAGAAACAAAAAATTCACTAGATGATCTCAGTAGCAACATGGATATGCAAGGATAAACAATGAACATAACGACAGACAACAGATATTATCAAATCTGAAGAACACAGAAGAAATAGATGAGGAAAAAGGAGCAAAGCCTCAGCAGTTTGTAACAGCAAAAGACCTAACATATGAGTCACTGGAGACACAGAAGGAGGAGAAAGCAGTTGGAACATAAAAAATATTTGAAGAAATACTGGTTGAAAACTTCCCAAATTTGGTAAAAGACATTCATCTACAAAGTCAAGATGTTCAGGGAACCCCAAACAGGGTAAACTCAAAGAAAAACATGTGGAGATACCTCCTAATTGAATTGCTGCTGAAAACCACAGATAAAGAAAAATCACAATTCTATTTACATGACATTCTGGGAAAGGCAGAAGTATAGGGACAGAAAATAGGTCAGGGGTTGCCAGGGCGGGGTGCAGGGAGCAGGGAGGGATAACTACAAAGGAGTGTAAGGAAACCTTTGGGGTGCTAGAATTATTCTTTATCAGAATTATGGTGGTGATTACAAGACTATATGCATTTTTCAATACAGAATGAAATTCATTCTCTGTAAGTTACACAGATAGTAATGTATCTATTGATATGAAACAAAGTATACTATATCACCTAGATAATATTCTTGAGAAAAATATTTAACCTGAATAAAATCCTTAGCAAATCCATCCAGGACATGACATAAGACTGCTGGCCTGGAATCTTCAAAGAAAGGTCTTACAAAAAGAAAACTGGTTGACTGTTCTACATTCAAAGAAACCAAAAAGACATAAAAATCAAATGTAATGCAAGAATTCTGTCTAGTTCTTTGATCAGAAAATAAAAACAAAAGATTTCAAGGCCCAACTGGGAAAGTGAATGTGGACTGTGTATTACATTAAATTATTCAAGTACCATTAATTTCCTAATATGTTAACCATGCAGCAAATGTCCTTATGCTTACTTAGGAGACACATAGTCCTAAGATTAAGTAGTGATAATACTAAGGAAGTATTTAGGGGTGTTGAGTCATGATTTTTGCAAATGAGTTTCAAATGGCCCAGGAAAAAATACGTGGGGGGAAGGGAGGTTGGAGAAGAATGTGACAAAATGCTAAGATCTAGTGAATCTAAATTAAGAAGAAAAACACAAATTATATTACTGTGAAATCAAATGCTATATAGTTACCTCCTTTATAATCTGAAATCTTGTAAGAACCTCTTCTTCGACACCTTTAATTTTACTCAAAGCAGTTTCATGTCTGAAAAGCAGTTGTTCTCTTTCAACTAAAAAACGCTCCCGCTTTTGAAGTTCTTCAGCAAACTCCTGTTGGGCTGCAGTTTCACACTGTATTAAAATGTCAGATTCAAGTGTTTTTAGAAAATATATTCACAAACTCTACAAATTATGTTTTTATTTACTGAGGTTGTAGCTCAATCAAATGGTGTTTAGGACTACATGGGTACAAGTAAAGTGTGGATTACAGTAACAGCCAGACTAGCACAGCAAGTAAGCTTGCACAGAAATTCTATCTTGTTGCAAAATGATGTGACAACATAGTGAGATTCTACTATGAGGACTCTAGAGAATTTGAGGTACAAAATGCATCAGTACTATGCAGAATAACCCCCTTTCCAGCTTCAATTCCATGTCGTACTTCAACTTCACCATCTGCTCTTTTCCTATACTCTCTGCCCCCTTCCCTTCTTGTCCTTCACTTGGACTGAAAGGCCCCAGCCCTACATTACAGTACTAAGCACCTTCCCAGCCTCAGTGCCGCACTACTCCATACCAATGGAGAAAACTCACACATCAGGAAAAGTTATACTGTTGTAAATTCATGGAAACTATATCGGATTCCAGAAATCATTTTATATTTTCATGATTCACTCTCTCTCTCACTCTCCACAGTGTTTATTTCAAGCCTTCTCCACTCTTTACTTTGAAACCTCACCTCCCTCCTACACCATTCTATTCAGACAGCCTCATCTCTAACTTCACAGGGAATACAGAAGACAGCAGAAGATGTAGAAGCTTTCTGGGACCAGGCCTCCACCTGCCTTCACCTGCCTCAGTTCCAGCAGTTCCTGAGGGAGATATACTTAGCCTTGGAAGAGATGCATTCTAATGCAATCATTAACAGATGTACCACCATTGGTCAACTGTTAACAAAAACTTGCTAGAATTCTTTTATCTCAGCATGATGAAAGCCAGAATGTCCTACTATGATGCTTATATTGTTTGATTAACAAAGAATCCCAGAATTCTACAAAATTGAAACTTAAATCCTGAAAACAGAGTTGTCATCTCATATACTTTTAACATTCAGATTTAATATAAAAGAAATTGGTACTTTTACTCAAAGTGGTGAATATGCATCTGCAAATTACTATTCTGGTTCGCTTAAAAATATGGTCTCATTAGTGTCAGAACTCAGAATCATCTTAATGGATTTAACATTCACAGACAAAAAAATGCAAACTACATCAGTGAGACAGCTATCAGATTATGGGGGAAAGACAACTGTGGGATGTTGATGATGGGAACGTAAATAAGTAGGCACAGCCACTTTGGAGAACAATTTAGTAGCACCCTGCACATTTTTTCTTATAAGTTAAGGATACTTAAACAGAACTGTTTGTAAAGTATAAACTCCATCTTATATATTTATACAGAAATAAATAATGGTGGTTTATTTAGAGGCCGAAATCCTACATGGCAGTTAAATAGGGGTGCCTGGGTGGCTCAGTAGGTTAGGCATCCAACTTCAGCACAGGTCATGATCTCATGGCTCATGAGTTGGAGACCCACATCAGGTTCTGTGCTAACAGCTCGGAGCTTGGAGCCCACGTCCGATTCTGTATCTGCCTCTCTCTCTGCCCTCCCCTGCTTCTGTTTCTGTCTCTCTCTCTCTCAAAAATAAACATTAAAAAAAATTTTTTAATGAGTATCTTAAAAAATAAAAAATAAAAAAATAAAATGAACTAGATCTACATTTTCCAAACACATAAATCTCAAAAATATAACAATGAATGAAGCAAAGAAATTACAAAAAGAAATCCACAATATATCATTACTTATGTAATGTTTTAAAACATTCAAAGCAATTACTACATGTGAATACATAAAAGTGCTAAAACAGGACACAACGGATCCACACCAATTTCAAGGGAGTGCTTAATTCTGGGAAAAGGGAGAAGAAATGGGAGGGAAGAAGGCTGTTTCAACTCTAAGTGAAATACTCTACTTCTTTTAAAAATAATATATAGAATTATTAATAAAACATTAGCATTATGCAGTATTAATGGGTATACAGTTGATATTATAATATTCCCTATGTTTTTCTGTAGGTCCTAAGTATTTTATAAACTTTTAAAAACTAAAATACAGTGTTATCTAGTCAAATGTTGCAAATGAAAAGATACTAATAATAATAAAGGAATTATTTCCTGCACAAAAATTGAAGTTATACATTTCAAAAAAACATTCAAAAGGAAAAAATAAATTTCAAAAAAACAGAATTCTCTCCTCCTCCAGTTTTGTTCCCTACCCTTAACAAAAAGCAGCATCATTTATCCAATAGCCAAAAGAATAAACCTACATTTCATTCTTGACTAAAACCCTACTGAATGGGGTGCCTGGGTGGCTCAGTTGGTTAATCATCCAACTCTTGATTTCCACTCAGGTCATGATCTCACAGTTAGTGAGACTGGGCCTTGCATCCAGCTCCAAGCTATCAGCATGGATTGTCAGCAATCCCATGCTTGGGATTCTCTTTTCTTCTCTCTCTACCCCTTCCCCACTCTCTCTCTCAAAATAAATAAACATTAAAAAGAATAAAAAGAATAAAACCCTACTGTACACCTTCCATATCAAAACAATCTCCAAGACCTACTGATCCCATCCCTTAAAAATGTTTAGACTCCATTCACTTCTTTCTACCCATCATCCTAACCCAGGACACCATCAGACTAGTCACATGTCTTCACATTCTGCCCTCTCTCTAGATCTCAGCTACAGGTGAGCTTTAAATACCTATGTGAATGACTCCCAATTTAGTTACACATCCAAGACCTTTGTTCTAAATGCCAAGCTTTTAACTATTATGTCTCCATTAAATTCTCAAACTTAATCCTCCAAACTAAAATCTTGATCTTTCTCTCTATATCTATTCTTCCAAGTTGTACAAACCAGAAATATGGGAATCATCCCAGACACCTATTCTCTCCTATACCACATTCAACTCATTACACCAAGTCTAGCCAATTTTACCTACAAAAAAGCAATCTCTATTCAATTTCATTTCTCTGCCACCATCCAGTCCAAGTTACCATTACCTCTCACCTGCATGATTACAGGAGGATATCCTTCCCAGTCTCCCAACTTCCACACCTATGCCCCTACAACCCATTGATTTAATAAGCATACATTACATTAAGCAATTCCCCTACTCTAAAAATCCTGTTACTTGATACAATTTCCTTGAATGAACATATCATCAGGCTTCTAGGGCTTCTCATACTAGACCATCACAGTCTAGTAGGGCTTATCCCTTACTCTTCCTCCACAGTTTAATTTAAATGTTACTTTCTCAGAAAACCTTACCTGACCTTTCAATCTATCCCAATCAGGTTTCATACTGTACCTATATTATTTACTTAAATTTACAAAAGTATAACTATATGAGTGCTCACAATTGATTTTAATAAGCTATGTGTAGCAAGAACCATATATATTTTATTTACTTCCATACACTCAACACCAAGCATGCAAATACATATTAACAAGTGTTCAAATGTATGTTGAATAAAATCAAAGAGTAAGACAAAATATGTACACTTAATAACATAACAGATGACCAAAAAAAATGTTTAAGTTAGATTCAACTATAAATTAAACTAGATTAATCCACTGCACTTCATTTTTAATTAAATATTTGTATCTATATTGTGTTTACAGTAAATGATGTGTCTTTACAAACTTGCTTATTCTTTTTTGCCTGCTAATTCTTTTTTATCTTATAAATTATTAGTAAAATAATCTTTCCAATGCGCTATTTGTTACTCTGCCACTCATTTGCTTAAAAACCTGTAGCAGCTGGGACACGTGGGTGGCTCAGTTGGACTTCAGCTCAGGGCATGACTTCACCATTCTTGAGTTCAAGCCCCACACTGGGCTGTGTGCTGATAGCTGAGCCTGGAACCTGCTTCCAATTCTGCCTCCCTCTCTCTCTCTGCTCCTCCCCGCAATGTGCACGCGCTCCCTCTCTCAAAAATAAAACAAAAACAGGGGCACCTGGGTGGCTTAGTCAGTTAAGTGTCTGACTTCAGCTCAGGTCATGATTTCATGGCTCATGGGTTCAAGCCCCACATCCGGCTCTGTGCTGACAGCTCAGAGCCTGGAGCCTGCTTCAGATTCTGTCTCCCTCTCTGTCTGCCCCTCAGCCACTTGCGCTCTGTCTCTCCCTCTCTCTCAGATGTAAACAAACATTAAAAATAAACAAAGACATAAATAAATAAATAAATAAATAAATAAATAAATAAATAAATAAAAAGTTCTCTTTAAAAATTTTTTTTTTTTTGCAACGTTTATTTTTATTTTTGGGACAGAGAGAGACAGAGCATGAACAGGGGAGGGGCAGAGTGAGAGGGAGACACAGAATCGGAAACAGGCTCCAGGCTCTGAGCCATCAGCCCAGAGCCTGACGCGGGGCTCGAACTCACGGACCGCGAGATCATGACCTGGCTGAAGTCAGACGCTTAACCGATTGCGCCACCCAGGCGCCCCAAAAGTTCTCTTTAAAAAAACAAAGCACATTTTAAAAAAGCCTGTAACAGCTAGCCTGGCTGTTCTTTCTTCAGACAGGCTGATAAACTCAGTATGACAAATCACTCCTTTCCCAAAACTTCTCCCCTCCAACTCCTTGCCACCTGGAATGGCCTTCCCACCTCCTCTCTAAATTTTTTCTCAGTCAACTTTAGACCCTCCTTGAGCTTTTCTCCAGTGATTTTAGGCAAAAATAATTTTCCTGAAATGCTATAGTAATTATAATCTGAATTATTTAGACAAAATGAAATACTGGGTTGTTCTTTTTTTAATACTAGTTTTTAAAAAAATGTGTAACCATTTCATTGTATGCAAACATATGTACAATTCCAGCTAGAACAGTTTCAGTCAGGAATTGTGTATTATACATACTTTTGCTTCCTTCTGTACTCCCACCTAGTGGACACTTGATAAATATATGAATTACATCTTTTAGAAATAAAAAAATCCCAAAGAAGACAAAATATCAATGTTCTGAACTGAATTCTGGTGAGAAGTGACAAGAGAACTTCTTATGTATAAGTATTTAAAACAATGCATCAGGAACACTACTTCAAAAAGCACATTTTAAGGGCACCTGGGTGGCTCAGTCAGTTAAGCATCCGACTTCAGCTTAGGTCATGATCTCACAGTTTGTGAGTTCAAGCCCCACACCGGGCTCTCTGCTATCAGCACAGAACCTGCTTCGGATGCTCTCTCTCTCTGCCCCTCCCCTGCTGGTTCTCTAAATAAATAAACAAACAAACAAAAAAAAAGAGAAAAAGCACATTTTACCAGCAGATATTGTTTTATTTCAGAAGCAAGGATGGGATGGAAATAAAGAAATAAACATAAAACACCAGACAGTCTGAAATCCAAGAAATGTACCTATTCATAAAAACACCATTTAAATTTTTCCCTCAGCTATAAAATTTCCCTTCAATAATTGTAATAAACTTGTCCCTTCTCACCGTATCTCAACAGACTTACCTAAAATAATTTAAATGACATACTCTATTCAAATTTTATAAATGTTTGGTATTTAGAACATAAATACATCTGAATTCTAAATTCAGTTTTGAGTTCTTACCTGCAGTTTCTGATGTATTTGAAATAATTCATCATATATCTGATTAATCTGATATGGAAGTATTCTCTGCTTGTTTGGTACTTTAGATGTCGGATAGCGAACACGTCTCAGAGGACAGTCACTTGCATCACTACAACATTCAGTCCAATTTCTTGAATTTGCGGCCAAATTAGTTGGCTGGGCAACTGGTAAAAAAAATTATCAAGCTTATTAATTTACAGTTTTAAGTATTTCAGAGTAATCTTCAGAAAGTTACTTTAAATGTGAATTACAGTATTGTTAAAAAGTCTCCAAGTATTGGGCTGCCTGGGTGACTCAGTCGGCTGAGCACCTGACTCTTGATTTTGGCCCAGGTTGTGATCTCACGGTCGCGAGATCGAGCCGTATGTCAGCCTCCATGCTAAGCATGGACCCTGCTTGGGATTCTGTCGCTCTCTCCCTTGTCCCTCCTCTCCACTCATGCTCTCTTTCAAAAACAACAAAACAAAACAAAACAAGAAGTCTCCAAGTACAGACTTGCAGAGAGAAAGAATTATACAATAAATGTGATAAAATGTTAACATTTAGAAGATCTGTGTAAAGGTCTTACAGATGCTCTTTGCTCTTTTTGCAACTTTTTTGTAAGTCTGAAATTATGTCAAAATTGATTTCAAAGTGCATGAAAACATTCATGTATTAAACTGCCTAGGCCAAGAAATGGAAAATTACCTCAGAAGCCCCCGATCACATTCCCTTCTCTCCCTTAAACCAAATTAACTACTAAGCCAAATATAGCATTAACCATTGCTTTACTTTTTAAATTTTTACTACTTGGGTAAAAAAAAATTTTAAGACTTTGTTTTGCCTATTGTTTTGCCTGTTTTAAACTTTATATAATATCTGTAATCATTTAATGATGCAATTATGTAATTTCTATAACCTCCTTTAAATATGTTCTTATGTTAATGACAGAATCAGGTCAAAATCTTCACTACTTCTTGTTTTATATTTTTATATGCCAACATTCTACTATAGGTCGATACGTGAGCTGTTTGTCTACATAGATGCTCTATGCACATGGCTCCTGTTACACGCATTCAAGAGTTTACCTAGAGTATATGACTAACAGCAACAATGCTGGATCACAGGGTACATGTACATGTTCAATTGTGCTAGTGATGCCAAAATGCTTCCCAAAGTGGTGATACTAATTTACTCTCCCAACAGCAGCAGATGAGCAAGTTCCTCTTGCTTCATTTCTTTGCCAACACTGTATTGTCAGAGTTTATTTTCTGTTAATACTGAAAGCTGTGGTTTTAACTTGCATTAGCCTTCCTGAGAACACCAGTTTTAAGAAGGGGGCCTCCTATTTTACTCCCAGAACGCCAGGTTTAAGAAGGGGGTCTCCTATTTTACTCCCCATCTTGCACAGACCGTAGGGAGCCAAAATAAAAATTACATGAATTTTTACAAAGAAAAAGTTTCACTTCACTCAGTCCAGCAAACACCCTTAAAGTGAAAGACACTTTCAGTGCACTGCTTGCCTTTCTAGATTCCCAGCTCACAATCAGTAGCTTAAATATTACTTAATTATGTTAACTTTTAAATATATTCACCCTTTATTTATTTATTTATTTTTTTTTTTTTACATTATCCTATATTTTCAATTGTTTTTCAGGGGGAAAATCCACCATGTAGCCGGAAACACAAGTCCAGGCATAATTATTTTTCATTTTCCTCAAACTGAGATGAATGGAACAAAGAGGATGACAAAGAGCAGGAAGGGAGAAATGAGTGTGTGTTGCGTACAGACAATGTATGCCCAGAAAAGATGCACGGAGGCTATCAGAGAGGGAACAGTGCTCTAAAAGTCTTGCAGCCAAGAGGAACCCATCTCTGGGTGCCCTGAAATCCTCAGAAAACTATGACATGCAGCCATGTACAGAGAGAGTTATTAAACAAGTGCCTGAAGAAGTCGTACCTTAAGCAATCTGCAGTAGTCTTAAAATATTAAGGGATTACTCAAATCTACCACAATATTTACTGACTTCCTAACAAATACTGCTATGAAAAAAAAACAAGAAATTATAAAAAGTACTCAGTTGAAAACTGTACGGAGGTTCCTCAAAAAATTTAAAACAGAGGGGAAGATGGCAGCATAGGAGGACGCTGGGCTCACCGCATCCTTCTGGTCACTTAGATTCCACCTACACCTGCCTAAATAACCCAGAAAACCATCAGAAGACTAGCAGAATGGAGTCTCTGGAGCCAAGTGCAGACGAGAGGCCCACGGAAGAGGGTAGGAAGGGCGGAGAGGCGGTGTGCCCTACACGGACTGGCTGGAGGGAGCCGGGGGGGAAGGGCAGCCTGCCACCTAAGCAGAGACCCCAAGTCTGGCTGGCAAAAGTGGACGGGACAGACGGAGTGTGTTCAGACAGCAAGCGGGACTTAACATCTGGAACGTTATAAGTTAACAGCTCTACTCGGAGAGTGGGAAGGCTGGAGGAAAACGGGAGGGAGAGTTGCTGAGCCCCGGACAACAGAGCTCAGCTTGGCTGGGAACAAAGGCGCTCGCCAGCATCATCTCCCTCGCCCATCCCCCAGCCAAAATCCCAAAGGGAACCAATTCCTGCCAGGGAACTTGCTTGTACCGCGCAAACACCGAACGCTGTGCTTCTGCGGATCCATCCCTCAAGCAGCGAGTCTGACTCCCTCCCGGTGCCAAAGGGCCCCTCCTGAAGCGGATCACCAAAGGAGAAGAAGGAGAAGCGAGCTGAGCCTGCCACTCCCGCCCCCATGCACCTTGCTTATCCACCCCAGCTAATACACCAGTTCCCCAGCACCACAAGCCTGACAGTGTGCAACTAGCGCAGACAGGCCACGCCACCCCACAGTGAATCCTGCCCTTAGGAGAGGGGAAGAGAAGGTACACACCAGTCTGACTGTGGCCCCAGCAGTGCGCTGGGGGCAGACATCAGGTCTGACTGCTGCCCCGCCCACCAACACAAGTTACTCAAGACGGTACAGGGGAAGTGCCCTGCAGGTCCGCACCATTCCAGGGACTATCCAAAATGACCAAACTGAAGAATTCCCCTCAAAAGAACCTCCAGGAAATAACAACAGCTAACGAACTGATCAAAAAGAATTTAAACAATGTAACAGAAAGTGAATTTAGAATAATAGTCAAGAAATTAATCGGTGGGCTTGAAAACAGCAGAGGACAGCGGAAAATCTATTGCTACAGGGATCAAGGGACTAAGGAATAGTCAGGAGGAGGTAAAAAATGCTATAAACGAGCTGCGAAATAAAATGGAAATGACCACGGCTCAGATTGAAGAGGCAGAGGAGAGAATAGGTGAACTAGAATATAAAATTATGGCAAAACAAGAAGCTGAGAAAAAGAGAAAAAAATCCAGGAGTATGAGGGGAAAATTAGAGAACTAAATGACGCACTAAAGAGAAATAATCTACGCATAATTGGTATTCCAGAAGAAGCAAGAGGGAAAGGTGCTGAAGGTGTACTTGAAGAAATAATAGCTGAGAACTTCCTGGATCTGGGAAAGGAAAAAGGCATTGAAATCCAAGAGGCACAGAGAACTCCCTTCAGACGTAACTTGAATCGATCTTCTGCAGACATATCATAGTGAAACTGGCAAAATACAAGGATAAAGAGAAAATTCTGAAAACAGCAAGGGATAAACGTGCCCTAACATATAAAGGGAGACCTATAAGACTCGTGACTGATCTCTCTTCTGAAACTTGGCAGGCCAGAAAAGAATGGCAGGAGATCTTCAATGTGATGAACAGAAAAAATATGCAGCCGAGAATCCTTTTTCCAGCAAATCTGTCATTTAGAATAGAAAGAGAGATAAAGGTCTTCCCAAACAAACAAAAACTGAAGAAATTCGTCACCACTAAACCAGCCCTACAAGAGATCCTAAGGGGGATCCTGTGAGACAAAGTACCAGAGACATCACTACAAGCATAACACATACAGACATCACAATGATGCTAAACCCGTATCTTTCTATAATAACACTGAATTTAAATGGACTAAATGCACCAACCAAAAGACATAGGGTATCAGAATGGATAAAAAAACAAGACCCGTCTATTTGCTGTCTACAAGAGACTCATTTTAGATCTGAGGACACCTTCAGATTGAGAGTGAGGGGATGGAAAACTATTTATCATGCTACTGGGAGTCAAAAGAAAGCTGGAGTAGCCATACTTATATCAGACAAACTAGACTTTAAATTAAAGGCTGTCACAAGAGATGAAGAAGGGCATTATATAATAATTACAGGGTCTATCCATCAGGAAGAGCTAACAATTATAAATGTCTATGCGCCGATACGGAAGCCCCCAAATATATAAAACAATTACTCACAAACATAAGCAACCTTATTGACAAGAATGTGGTAATTGCAGGGGACTTTAATACTCCACTTACAGCAATGGATAAATCATCTAGACACACGGTCAATAAAGAAATGAGGGCCCTGAATGATACACTGGATCAGATGGACTAGACAGATATATTTAGAACTCTGCATCCCAAAGCAACAGAATATACTTTCTTCTCGAGTGCACATGATACATTCTCCAAGATAGATCATATACTGGGTCACAAAACAGCCCTTCATAAGTTTACAAGAATTGAGATCATACCATGCATACTTTCAGACCACAATGCGATGAAGCTTGAAATCAACCACAGGAAAAAGTCTGGAAAACCTCCAAAAGCATGGAGGTTAAAGAATACCCTACTAAAGAATGAGTGGGTCAACCAGGCAATTAGAGAAGAAATTAAAAAATATATGGAAACAAACGAAAAGGAAAATACAACAATCCAAACGCTTTGGGACGCAGCGAAGGCAGTCCTGAGATGAAAATACATTGCAATCCAGGCCTATCTCAAGAAACAAGAAAAATCCCAAATACAAAATCTAACAGCACACCTAAAGGAAACAGAAGCAGAACAGCAAAGACAGCCTAAATCCAGCAAAAGAAGGGAAATAATAAAGATCAGAGCAGAAATAAACAATATAGAATCTAAAAAAATGGTAGAGCAGATCAACGAAACCAAGAGTTGGTTTTTTGAAAAAATAAACAAAATTGACAAACCTCTAGCCAGGCTTCTCAAAAAGAAAAGGGAGATGACCCAAATAGATAAAATCATGAATGAAAATGGAATTATTACAACCAATCCCTCAGAGATACAAACAATTATCAGGGAATACTATGAAAAATTATATGCCAACAAACTGGACAACCTGGAAGAAATGGACAAATTCCTAAACACCCACACGCTTCCAAAACTCAATCAGGAGGAAAGAGAAAGCTTGAACAGACCCATAACCAGCGAAGAAATTGAATCAGTCATCAAAAATCTCCCAACAAGTAAGAGTCCAGGACCAGATAGCTTCCCAGGGGAGTTCTACCAGACGTTTAAAGCAGAGATAATACCTATCCTTCTCAAGCTATTCCAAAAAATTGAAAGGGAAGGAAAACTTCCAGACTCATTCTATGAAGCCAGTATTACTTTGATTCCTAAACCAGACAGAGACCCAGTAAAAAAAGAGAACTACAGGCCAATATCCCTGATGAATATGGATGCAAAAATTCTCAATAAGATACTAGCAAATCGAATTCAACAGCATATAAAAAGAATTATTCACCATGATCAAGTGGGATTCATTGCGGGGATGCAGGGCTGGTTCAACATTTGCAAATCAATCAACGTGATACATCACATTAATAAAAGAACAATATGATCCTGTCAATTGATGCAGAAAAGGCATTTGACAAATTCAGCAACCTTCTTAATAAAAACCCTTTAGAAAGTCGGGATAGAAGGAACATACTCAAAGATCATAAAAGCCATTTATGAAAAGCCCACAGCTAACATCATCCTCAATGGGGAAAAACTGAGAGCTTTTTCCCTGAGATCAGGAACACAACAGGGATGCCCACTCTCACTGCTGTTGTTTAACATAGTGTTGGAAGTGCTAGCATCAGCAATCAGACAACAAAAGGAAATCAAAGGCATCAAAATTGGCAAAGATGAAGTCAAGCTTTTGCTTTTTGCAGATGACATGATATTATACATGGAAAATCCGATAGACTCCACCAAAAGTCTGCTAGAACTGATACATGAATTCAGCAAAGTTGCAGGATACAAAATCAATGTACAGAAATCAGTTGCATTCTTATACACAATAATGAAGCAACAGAAAGACAAATAAAGAAACTGATCCCATTCACAATTATACCAAGAAGCATAAAATACCTGGGGATAAATCTAACCAAAGATGTAAAAGATCTGTATGCTGAAAACTATAGAAAGCTTATGAAGGAAATTGAAGAAGATGTAAAGAAATGGAAAAACATTCCGTGCTCATAGATTGGAAGAATAAATATTGTCAAAATGTCAATACTACCCAAAGCCATCTACACATTCAATGCAATCCCAATCAAAATTGCACCAGCATTCTTCTCGAAGCTAGAACAAGCAATCCTAAAATTCATGTGGAACCACAAAAGGCCCCGAATAGCCAAAGTAATTTTGAAGAAGAAGACCAAAGCAGGAGGCATCACAATCCCAGACTTTAGCCTCTACTACAAAGCTGTCATCATCAAGATAGCATGGTATTGGCATAAAAACAGACACATAGACCAATGGAACAGAATAGAAACCCCAGAACTAGACCCACAAAAGCATGGCCAACTAATCTTTGACAAAGCAGGAAAGAACATCCAATGGAAAAAAGACAGTCTCTTTAACAAATAGTGCTGGGAGAACTGGACAGCAACATGCAGAAGGTTGAAACTAGACCACTTTCTCACACCATTCACAAAAATAAACTCAAAATGGATAAAGGACCTGAATGTGAGACAGGAAACCATCAAAACTCTAGAGGAGAAAGCAGGAAAAGACCTCTCTGACCTCAGCCGTAGCAATCTCTTACTTGACACATCTCCAAAGGCAAGGGAATCAAAAGCAACAATGAATTACTGGGACCTTATGAAGATAAAAAGCTTCTGCACAGCAAAGGAAACAACCAACAAAACTAAAAGGCAACCAATGGAATGGGAAAAGATATTTGCAAATGACATATCAGACAAAGGGCTAGCATCCAAAATCTATAAAGAGCTCACCAAACTCCACACCTGAAAAACAAAGAACCCAGTGAAGAAATGGGCAGAAAACATGAATAGACACTTCTCTAAAGAAGACATCCGGATGGCCAACAGGCACATGAAAAGATGCTCAACGTCGTTCCTCATCAGGGAAATACAAATCAAAACCACACTCAGATATCACCTCACACCAGTCAGAGAGGCCAAAATGAACAAATCAGGAGACTATAGATGCTGGAGAGGATGTGGAGAAATGGGAACCCTCTTGCACTGGTGGTGGGAATGCAAACTGGTGCAGCCGCTCTGGAAAGCAGTGTGGAGGTTCCTCAGAAAATTAAAAATAGACCTACCCTATGACCCAGCAATAGCACTGCTAGGAATTTACCCAAGGGACACAGGAGTACTGATGCATAGGGGCGCTTGTACCCCAATGTTTATAGCAGCACTCTCAATAGCCAAATTATGGAAAGAGCCTAAGTGTCCATCAACTGATGAATGGATAAAGAAATTGTGGTTTACATACACAATGGAGTACTATGTGGCAATGAGAAAGAATGAAATATGGCCCTTTGTAGCAATGTGGATGGAACTGGAGAGTGTTATGCTAAGTAACATGAGCCATACAGAGAAAGACAGATACCATATGTTTTCACTCTTATGTGGATCCTGAGAAACTTAACAGAAACCCATGGGGGAAAGGAAGAAAAAAAAAAGAAAAGAGGTTAGAGTGGGAGAGCCAAAGCATAAGAGACTCTTAAAAACTGAGAACAAACTGAGGGTTGATGGGGGTGGGAGGGAGGGGAGGGTCGGTGATGGGTATTGAGGAAGGCACCTTTTGAGATGAGCACTGGGTGTTGTATGGAAACCAATTTGACAATAAACTTCATATACTGAAAAAAAAAAATTAAAACAGAACTACCCTATGACCAAGCGATTGCTCTACTAGGTATTTATTCAAAGGATACAGGAATGCTGATTCAAATAAGCACATCAATCTCAATGTTTATAACAGCACTATCAACAAGAATCAAATTATGGAAATAGCCCAAATGTCCATCGACTGATGAATGGATAAAGAAGATTATATCTATATATACAGATTATAACTATCTATCTATCTAATGGAATACTACTCAGTGATCTAAAAGAATGAAACCTTGCCATTTGCAACGATATGGATGAAACTAGAGTATATTATGCTAAGGAAATTACCAGAGAAAGATAAATATCATTATGATTTCACTCATGTGTGGAATTTAAGAAACAAAACAGATGCACATAGGGGAAGGGTAGGAAAAATAAGATAAAAACGAAAAGGTGGCAAACCATAAGAGACTCTTAAATACACAGATGAAACTAAGAGTTGCTGGAGGGGAGGTGGGGCAAGGGGTTGTGCTAAATAATGTGTACTAAGGAGGGCACTTGTTGAGATGGGCACTGGGCATTGTATATAAGTGATGAATCACTAAATTCTACTCCTAAAATCAATACTACACAGTATGTTAATTATTTTGGTAAGTTTTGAGAGTATGGGAATACTACTGGAAAATAATGAAGTTTATCTTTCTCATCTTTAGTTTAACAATAAGCACAATTACTGCCTCATGGCTTACACAAATGCAAGATCACAGAAATATACAGAGAACCAGTGTTATTACTACAGGATAAGCTTTATGTGCTCTACTTAACAAAGCTACTTTTTTAAATGACTGTTCTAGGGGCACCTGGATGGCTCAGTTGGTTGAGTGTCCAACTTTGGCTCAGAGCATGATCTCACAGGTGGATAGCTGACAGATCAGAGCCTGGAGTCTGCTTCGAATTCTGTGTTTCCCTCTCTCTCTATCCCTCTCTGGCTCGTGCTCTCTCCCTCTCTCTCTCTGTCTCTCTCTCAAAAATAAATAAAATATTAAAAAAAAAAAAGAATGAAAGAAATGACTGTTCTAAAATGAGTATATCTTTTACCTTTTTCTATGTCTTTAAAAGACTGCTTGGTTATCTTGGAGGTACTAACTCCATAATCATTTTCAATTAAGTCTTCTTTTGCTTCTTTTTGCTTCAAATCTTGAAAAGAATCCAGTTCATCATCTAGGCTTTAAAAATAAAAAATTCTATCACAGCATTCTGGAAGTTTTCTACAGAATTTAAAAAAGATAAAAGTGCTTTCCAAATATTAACAGCACAAAAATTGAAAAAAAAGTAACAAGTAAACATTTTAAAGTGGAAAACATAAAAATATGAAAAATAACAGCCAATGGTCTAAAAACTCACTACAAACATCTTTCTACATATTCAAATGGGCACAATTTAAAATAACATATACCTATAGAATGTTCTACAACTGCCAATCTCTTTCCTTTGATTCCTAATATTTCTGTGAGGTCACTATACCAGGTAATGTCAGCTATAATTTTAGCTAAAAAAATGTAATGCCTAACAGGAAGAAACCAAACCCTAAAGAATTTAAATAATGGACAGGTGACATAACTAGTAAGGTAAAGCAGAACTAGAATCTCAGGTGTTTTCTCCAAAAACATGATCTCAAAGTTGAAATTTCTAGAGCAGTGCTGTTCAAAGGAATATAAGTCAATCACATAAGATAATTTAAAATTCCCTAGTAGTCATACTAAAAACATAAAAAGACATAACATTTTAACTATGTATTATATTTAACCCAGTATATCTAAAAGATTATTTTAACATATAATCAATATAAAAATTATTAAGATATTTTGCATTCTTTATCCATCTTTGAAATCCGGTGTGCATTTTGTACTTACAGCATTTCAAGTACTCAATAGCCTCATGTGGCTTGTGGCTACTTGTGCTGGACAGTACTATAATTCCAGATTAGATAATAACTAGAGATTGTGAAAAAACTGTCTAATGTTATAAAAACTTTCATAGTTCAAAGGCTTCAAATTATAACTGGAAATTATACCCAGATTATTTATAAAAACAAAAAATGACAAAACTATCAGTTAAATATGAGAAAATAATTTCCAGAAATTCATAATCTAAAAACAATTTTTTACTTTCCTTACTCTATATTCAATCTACCTCATGTCCAAATCTTAAATCTAGATTAACAATGCTACTTTGTGAATCCCAAATTAAACAGTAATAACAACAGTAATAGCACTTTCATTTTGTGTATGTATACATCTTTATGGTTTAACATTATTTCAAAATGTTGATACCCACAGCACTTTCTTCTGCCATGTATTTCTGGCTTTTAATAACACCTAACTTAGAACTTTATTTCATCTTAGCTTCCACTGTTTTTATACTGATTTCACTCACACAGTACAATCTCCTACAAAACTATTTACCCCTCACAGACCAACACTCTATCATGCATATTTTGTAGTTACCAACTCACCAGACCGGTTTCTTCCATCTCTTTCTCTCAACTACCTAAAATACAGCTTACCACCCTAGTAGACAATGAATGTGGTGTTAAACATCACTGCCCAACAAACCTGCATTCATTTTTATCCTACATCCTTTAAAAAAAAAAAAGGAAAGAAAGAAAGAAAGGGAATATGGTGTTCATTTGGGTCCTGGATGAATAACCATAAAAATAACTTCACGTTTTGTACTGTGTAAATAACTTTCCATTATACTACCAAATGTAATGAATGCTAGGTTCATGCTTTTATAACAAAGATCTCAGTAAAAATAAATCAGTCTCTATAACCAGTCAGCAAGCTCCAGACTGCTTATTACTTCCTCAAAAAAAAAAAAAAAAAAAAAAAAGGCAAAGACATAAACAAACCACTCTTTAATCTCCCAGTTTTTTAGACACTGAGGGGATAGCAACAGTAAGGATTCAGGGTACTTTACCAATTCACATTTAACTGTTTGAATGAACTACAAAGTGGTGTTGTGCAATGCTTTCTTTCATCGGAATAACATCTTAATGATGAACCAACTTTATCACCAAATGAGAAGATATCCAAATCATCTGTTAACAAAAGAGAAAAAAGCAGAGATTACTAAGATCAGATACTAATCTCATTCTAGGCTTCTAAGGTAAGATGGCAAAATTATCTAATGATTTCTTATGTGTATATCTCTGTAACGCAAACTTCAGAAAACAGGCATCAAGCCTTGTATTAATATGGCACTTTACTGATTACAAAATGCTCTTTCATTTATTACCTTATTTGATCCTAGCAACAGCTAGCTTACTCTGAAGTAAGCAGAATTGGTGCCTTTAACCCTATTCTAATGGTGGTAAGTCTAAGGACCAGAGAAGTTAGTGAAGTTATCTAAGTAACAGAACCAGCAAGTGGAAAGATTAAAATTCAGAATTCAGCCTTCTTCCTACCTAATCATGATATTTCATCAGTCTCAAACATTAAACATTTTATTTTTTAATTTTATATATTTTAAACATTCAACATTTAACAGACTGTTAGCCTGTATCCAAATTCAGAGACTAAAAGGCAAAGAGAGCTTCTCTGATAAGAAATTCAGAATTTTTTTTTCCTTAAGGTTTTATTTTTAAGTAATCTCCACAGCCAATGTGAGGCTCAGACTTACAACCCCAAGATCGGGAGTCACATGCCCTACTGACTGAGCCAACCAGGAATCCCTATAAATATTTTTAAATGTATGCACCTTTGTCTAATATGAATTTTTACCCCATCAGAAATTAAATGAGCTATACTTTTTGTTACATTTTAGAAAGTTGGAAATTTTAGGCTAAATTTCAAACTAAAATACAATTTTAAGATAGTTTTTAGATACTAGACTCAGTAATAACTGGGTCTTTTTTTCACACTGAAGAAATGTTTCAAGAGTGTTTACAAATTTCAAAATGAAATAAACTTGGAAAAAAATGAAATTCTCTAATCTACTCTGACAAAACTTTTAAAGATACTGTTTTTGTTGCAATCACCTCAAAATTCAACGATTGTACTTACTTGTAAAAACATCACCAAAGAAGTATCAACAAATCAAAAGACTAATGGTTAGTTACACATTACTTCTAGATTGCCACATAATGTTCCAATGCACCCAATCCCACAATATAATTATCTTTATCAAGTACATTTGATAAATTCTTCCAGTGCAACAATTATTATCTCAGTAACTTGGAAAGTCTATGCCTTAAAAAGAAAGCCGTTTTCTTTACCCATACTTTACCCAATTTCTAAAGGCAAAAAAAAAAAAAAAAAATTGTAATTGAAACACCAAAAAAATTAATTCAATTTGATTTAAAGACATCTTACATTTACCCACAAAATCTTGGTTACTATTAGTTTGTTACCCGATTGAAGAAAGCTTAATATCACAAGATATCTGGCACTTAGTCTTAAATCTAAACATTTTTTTTTAATGTTTTCTCTTAAATTAAATTTGTTAAAACCCCTAAGTATACAAAATACTCTATCAGCTTACCTGGGGAGGTTAGAGATCTTCTCTTCCATTTAGCCTGATCAAAATTTGAAAAATCATACTTAAGAAAAAAAAGATATATTTAATTTGTATATTAAGAATCAATCTACAATCTCAAAAAAGAGTTCCCCACCAATTATGTACTAAGTACAAGGGTTAATTACAAAGGTTAGAGTGGACAAATCTTGTAGACACTACCTTAACCAACTGGTTAAAATTAATATCCGGAATAACAGGACAAAGCAACATTGCAAGTCTCCTAATGAACAAGAGCAACCCACACATCACTCCCTGTAGTATTCCTGCCCAAAATGCATAACCAGATAGTCACGAGGAACAGCCATCAGAGAAACTCCAGTTAAGGGACAGTCCAATACACAGTTATCCTGTACTCTTCAAAAATAGCAACATTAGGGATGCCTGGGTGGCTCAGTTGGTTGAGCAACCTACTCTTGATTTCCACTCAAGTCATGATCCCAGGGATCAAGCCTGGTGTTGGGCTCCACACTGAGCTTGGAGCCTGCTTAAGACTCTCCCTCTGCCCACTCTCCAGCTCCCGGTCTCTCTCACTAAAAAAATAAAATAAAATATCAACATTATAAAAGACATGGGCTTAAGAACCTGTTCCAGATTAAAAAAAAAAAAAAGAGACACAAAAAACAAACCAAATGCAATGCTCATCTTTAGACTGTATCTGCACCAGAGGGAAAAAAATGTATAAAGGACATTATTGAGATAATTGGTGAAATCTGAATACGAACTATATGTTACATATTATTGTATAAATGGTCAGCTTCCTCAATTTGTTACTGCAAATATAAGAGAATATTCTTATTCCTAGAAAATACATTTAAGTATTTATATTTGGGGGTAAAAGTGTCACAGCACCGGCAAATTATCCTTAGTTAAAAGGAAAAAAATGTGTGTAGGGAGTCAAAAATACCAAGATTAATAGTAACGCAAATGTGGCGAAATGTTAACCAATGGCAAATCCATGCGAAATGCTCAAGAGTTCCTTGTATATTCCTGTAACTTTAACTTTGTAATTTTTTTTCAAAATAGGAAAGTTTTTAAATAAATTAAAATCGCTTTTCGAACTCCGCTCAAGTCACTGTAAATAAAAGTTCAGATACACTTTCAACAGTGTCATGCTATGCCTGTAGTAACATAAACCTTCAAGAATTTACAGTGAAGAATTTGTTTATATAAAATGTGTTTTTCCCACATATGGTGCATCTGTGGCCACAAATGACTTCTGCCCCCGCAGCTACCTTTCGCTAACCCTGGTTCCGGCGGAGCTGCTCGAGCCCCGGAGAGTGGCTCCCTCCCCCAGGGTCCTTCTGAACAGCGGCCCCGAGGCCTCTGGCGCAGCTGCCCGGCAGGCCGCTTCACACCGGCAGAAACCTGCCCGCGGGCCCAGGGGCAAGGCCGAGGAAAGGGCGAAGCCTCACCTCGGCGAGGTACGTGCCCCCTAGTCCGTAGAGGCTTTTCAGACGCTCTACTACCAAATCCTGCCCCGGCGGCTTCACTACCCTCGGTTCCATGGTGCACCAAGTCCGCCGTTGTTTCCCCGGGAACAGCGTTCAAACCCACCGCGGCCGGACGCGCAGGGGCGGAGCTCGCGCAACGGAACTGCGTCATGACGCACGGCACGCTCCGCCTCTCGGGGGTCAACAGCTACGCCGAAGCGCTCGTAGTTCGACCCGGCCCGGGGCGCTTTCACTATGGTGGGACCCACGCTCCGCCGCAGGCGACAGCGACAGAGGCGCGCGTGTTAGGGCCCCTTGGTCTGGCTCTCTGTACTATGTTAAAAACGTCTTGGCGGTACAAATGTTTTTCCTGCCGAATATTTTAATGACTAATTCCTTCACCACTGTTATTTTGACTGATGGTGTTTTGTCTTGTCTTACAATTTTGTTAAGTTTTCCTCCCTCGTATCCAAGGCACCAAAAAAAGCAGGGTTGTTCACAGCAGTTACACCTTAGCTGATGTGGCCCCTCAAGAGAGGGAACTCAGGCTTGGCCTCAGGCACCACCCCCACCATGGCGTCAGGTAAGGAGATACCGCTTTCAGCGTGCCAGGATGGCTCAGTCAGTTAAGCATCCAACTCTGGATTTTGGCTCAGGTTATGATCTGGTGGTTTGAGTCTCAAATCAGGCTTTGCGTAGCCTGCTTGGGTTCTCGATGATGTTCAACAGCATGTCTGGACTAACAAATCCTAGATTCTCTGGATTATCTTTAGTTTTTCAAATGCCAAAGTTTTACAAGATCATCTTACTAAAGTATTATCTGAAAATTATTTAAACCAATACTCTCTGCCATCAAATATTAGTGTACAAATAATGAACATTTTTATATTCTATTTTAAGCAGATTTTTAATGAGACAATATAAAATCGAACCAGTTTGGGGGGGGGGGGGGAGTACATCTCAGTGTGGATTTATACTGCATTAGCAATTAAATAAAGAGAAATCAGTCCTTTCTCATTAATGTCCCAAGCCACTTGTAAGCATTTTTGGAATACTAATTCTGGAAGTCAGTTTACATGTCATTTAATCAAATTTTTGGTCCAAGTATTATTAGCTTTTAAAGCTTAATACATTGTTTTAATGCTTTATGATAGCACAGTAAATAGTGTAAAACTGGTTTCTATAATCTCTAAAGCACACTTGCCTTCACTTGGAATTTATTCTAAAATGTCAAAGGGTTCTAGCTCAAAAACAACACACTTTATGTCAACTTATATTACTTACATAGGTCTCCAAAGAAGCCAGTTCTTAATATTAAATGTGCATATATGTCATCCATAGTTGTCTTTAAGGTTCAGGTTAAGTTCAACTGATACACTGGAGTAGGTTTATTTCCGTTATCTGGCTTTGTGGCCAAGTGAATTTAGTGATGGTATTTCATCACTCATTACTCACATACACACCACACATGACATCCCTTCCTCCTTTGGTGGTTGAACGAGTATTATGCTGCCTATTTCCAAATCCCCAAATAATGGAATAAACTCCCACTGTCTTTCACTAAACAAAATGAAATTATTTCACTGGGAAGAACACAGGAGGGTATAGGAAGGTCACTGTTGGTAACTGGAATACACAAAATTTTGTACTCTAACTAGATTCTTTGTAGTTCTATATTGAATAGGCTGATGAGAATACCTTTCCCCAACCCCCACCCCACCGCCTTTTAACCAGTTTGCCTAACTTTTGTCATTAGCCAAAATAACATTTATTCCAATGGAATAAATTTGGAACATTTATTCCAAATAAATGTTCAGTGTGTATCAAACTTGAACAGAAATCACTTCCTTTGGGAGCTCTGGAGATTATATGGCAGTCTGAGTTTACAGAACTTTAACTGTCCTCCTCACTTTGGCTCTAGAATGAACAAACAACTAGATGCACAAGTAATAAATTTTTTAAATGTCATGGCTGTTAACAATTGTCACTTTATTTTTGCTACAAAATTCACCAGAGAAAAGTACTGCAACAATCTAGTATAAAGCAAATCTTTAACCAAAGAACATGGTATAGACCTTTTTAAAATAGTCATACTTTATCACAATAACTGCAAGGAAAAATTCAAGTTCTATCAGAACCAAGCTGCAGTTTGAGGTAGTAGAAAGATGACAGGAAAGTTAAAAAAAAATAAAATAAAATAAAAACTAAGGACATACTTAACTTGTTTAAAATGTAAAAATTAATTTAATACCTTTGAAAGGGCACAGGAAACTACATATCATTTTAAGAAAAGAAGGTACTCTACTTAAAAGTTAATTTAACTATACAGGAGGTGCAAGGATTATAGAAGAGCACTTTGGTTAAGTCTCTACCCTCTGTGGCTTTACCCATTCAAAAGTGAGCCTCAATGCATAAATGAGCACACCAACAGTTAAAATTACCAAATATATTTCAAATCTAAAATAAAAATTATCCAAGTTGTGGTCCCTTATTCGAATGGTAAGTTTATCCATGCAGGAAGTCCAATATCTTAAAAGGTAAAATTAAATTGCATATATCATAATCCTTCAATAGTTTGAGAAGGTCTATTGCTTTTAACAAGATTAATATTATTCCATTTTAATACAGATATGTCAGGAGTACATAAACACAAGTACACCTGATTTACACCAGTGTTTAAACTTTTATTTCACACCATGCAAGGTCAATTATAACACATTAAAAAGTGACAACAGCTATAAGCTGCAATTTTACATTTGTACATTGGAAACGTCCATTTTCAAAAGCTGAACATAATTACCATATTGTCATAACAGCTAAGCTTCAATTCAACTGTTTATACAGGTAAAACTTACTATGAAAAACAATGATTTTATATCTGTCCACATTCTGTGATACTAATTCTTCGACTAACAGACCCTTTAGGAGAGCCAAATGATTCGATCTTTTTCACAGTATCCATGCCATCCTTAACAAACCCAAATACTACATGCTTGAAGTCCAAATGTTCTGCTTTTTTCAGTGTTATATAAAATTGAGAATTATTGGTGTTCTGGCCTCGATTGGCCATTGATAGTAAGCCAGGCCCAGTATGTTTGACATCAAAATTTTCATCTTCAAATTTATCTCCATAGATGGACCGTCCTCCTGTACCATCATGTTTGGTGATATCTCCCCCCTGAAAAAACATCTCAGTTAATAGGAATCCTGAATAAAATATTAAAATACACACAGAACTACCACTACAGGATAAATTCTAAACACCCAACTTCTTTGAGAATGTGGTTTGAAAACTAAGAAACATAGTTCTTAAAAATAAGAAAATTTTGAAAGACAAAAATGAAAATGTCTTTTTTCCATCCTCAATTTCCAGCAGGTTTCAAGATATTAGAAATTTGAACTACTTCAGGTTGAAAGTTTTTGTGGGGACAGGAAATTGGGTGGTGACAACAACTAATGTACAGAAAAGCTAAAGAAATCTTAAAAAACTTAAGAGAAACACTCAAATTTCCTAAGTTAGTGTGGTTCGCTTTTCTAGACTTCAGTTGTGACATACAATTAAATACTTACTTGGCAAACAAAATCTGGAATTACTCTGTGAAAAATGGAGTTTTTGAAGCCAAAGCCTTTCTCTCCAGTGCAGAGTGCTCTGAAGTTCTCGGCAGTATGAGGAACAATGTTTGAAAATAACTCCATGGTTATACGTCCAAGGGGTTCATCATCTGCACAAACATCAAAAAACACCACAGGATTTGTCTCCTTCGATAACTCTGCTGTCAGTGATACTTGTCCTTTCTGGAGTTTCAATAAATTCTGTTGACATTCTTCAAATTTTTTCTTAAAAGACTCAGCCATTTCTTTAGTTTTAAATCTCACTGCAAGCTGCTCCACTTTGGCTTCTCCATCTGTTCAACAACAACAAAACAAAACAGTGACCTTAATGTTAAAATCACTGTTACAATTGTCTTATGTATTTTTTATGTATTTTTAAAAAGTTCAAAAAGTGGGGGCACCTGGGTGGACCAGTCGGTTAAACTTCCGACTCCTGGTTCAGCTCAGGTCATGATTTCACGGTTCGTTGAATTCGAGCCGCACTTTAGGCTCCACACTGTCAGTGGGGAACCTGCTTGGGATTCTCTCTCTTCCTCTCTCTCTGCCCCCCACCCGCCTGTGCTTTCCCTCTCTCAAAATAAACTTAAAAAAAAAAAAAATTCAAAAAGTGAGAAGTAGCATTGAATGTACTCACCAGCATAATCTGAGGCAGTCCAAACTAAAGCATTGTTTGAAACATTCAAGGGTTTTAATTCCATTGTTTTGGTGATAACATGGTTTGCACACACTTTAAAAACCTGGTCTCTTCTCATTAGGATCCGATAGTAATTCTTCATTGTATGCCACAGTATCTTTATATCTCCAACACCTCGCTCCTTCCACTGACTAACATCTCGATCCCATCTATAAAGTTTGGCTCTCTCTTTAAATAAAATTTCTTCATCTTCTTCTCCAGATTTTACTTCTACCTATGGCAGTAGATAAATAAGCTCCTGCTTTTGACATATTCCATGACAAATTCCAAACATCCAAATTCCTCATGACATTGTCTTTGTAATGACATTAACAGAATTTGAACTATAGTATCAAGATAAATAGTAATATCCAAGGGCTATGAATACATCTGATTTGGATGGAGCAGTAAAGACCTGATTTGTCACTGAACATTTTTCCCTTATGTAGTATTCTTCCTCCTTCTGGAAAG
Source organism: Felis catus (assembly GCF_018350175.1). Classification (NCBI taxonomy): domain Eukaryota; kingdom Metazoa; phylum Chordata; class Mammalia; order Carnivora; family Felidae; genus Felis; species Felis catus. The sequence goes on from NC_058370.1 coordinate 51,957,394, forward strand.
TAATACATTCTTTTATAGGACAGTAAAGGTTTCAAAAAGTATTCTTCAAAAGAAATATTAACCATTGTGGTTGAAAACTGACCAAGTAATTTGCCTAAAACAACATTACTGTCCAGAAAATGTGGTTTACTTTTTATTGAAAGGATTTTTGCCAAGTATGAGATTGGATACGTTTTTACCACCTGAATTTTGTTATGAAAACAAATGTGATATTCTAAAGACCTATGAAAAAATTTAGTTCTTTCCAACAGTTTCATGTATGATTTACATATATATATATATATATATATAAATAATATGTAATAAAGAGCTTCCATTTGAAATTGTAAATATTCTGAAGAAATGTAAACAAAGCTAGTTCTGTAAGTCAAAGCTAGGCTATGTCAAGTTTTAAACTTAAAATGTGACATTGTTAGTAAGAGTTCCATTCTTTAATATTTACCTCTGGTAATGACACTATTGGTTCAAAATGGATATCTTCATTGTGAACTACTTCTTCATCACTACCATCTTCATCTTCACCAACTTTACTGGTTGACTGTGTTCCGAACACAGCTGCTCCAGTATTTGCCCACTGGAAATTTTTATCTGATGAATAAATTAGGATATTTAAATAGTGGCATCTCATTTTATAAGCTTTTAACCCCCCTCCCATTACTTTATCAATCCCTATAATTTCTAATGATATGATATATACTTTTAGTAAACATGGTGCGAATTATTCTAGCAAGTTCAACTCCGGGAGCGAGCACACTGTACCTTTAGTACTGTTTGTGCTTTGAGATACAAAGATATGATCATCAGAGCTTTCAGAAAATTTGATAATAAACTACAAAAGAACTTTCAGTAATGAAGTAGTGTTTTAAAAGTACATACCTTGGAATTTTGGACACTTAGCTCAGCTCCAAAGGTAGGTTATTTCATAGAACATTTTATCAAATTAGAAAAGTAACTTTTGAATCTAAAAATATCCTCTCAGAGGCCAAATTTGCTACTTCCAAAGTAGCCAAAGCAGCATAAACACATGTTTATAAACTTCTCTACCTCAACTTCTCCCTGAAGTAACTAGAGTTGCAGCTTAGATTTCTTGGCCAGGTGATAGATGGTAGCACTGGGAGAAGCTCATGGACTCCCAACTATCCTTAACAGGCACTAGCCTGTTGGGGCTGACGACCTCCCTGGTTCCCATGCAGAGAAAAAAAAGAATGTTACTCTCCCTCACACTTTGGAGAAGATGAAAATGACTTCTTTATCCCCATCTCAACCGAGATGGCTTAGCCTACCTTAGAGGAAAGAAACACCTCTTAACACTGCATTACTTGCTGATAAAATCATGTTAGAAAACTCTATATCCAGTACTAGAAATGTTTAAGAAAGCAAAAATATCACAGATCGTTTAAAAAGTAACTCAGCTCCTTGAAGAAAGCACAAAATAACTATAACAATAACTCTAAGCCCAACTTAATGGGGAGAAAAAAAAACTTGAATATTGCAAAAGAATGCTCTGAAAACTAGAAAAGCACAACCTCAGGTTGTGTGGAGGCTTTCTCAGAATAATAACCAAAGATCTAGGATGATACATAGGTTTGGGGCTCAAAAATAACTGGTTCAGGAACTCCCAAGCAGAGAAAAAGGTTTAATTACCCCAAAAACCCTTGAGAGGTATGGGAGAAATTTTCAAAATTCCTCTAAAGCAATGGTTCCTAGTGTTGGGTACATTATTAGAATCACACAGGAGCTTTTGTAAAATACCAATGCAAAGCCCAATATAACAGGCATTTATAAAAGAAAAGATCTCCCAGGAAATTCGAGTATGAAGTCAAAAGTTGAAAACCACTGATCTGAAGGGACCAGGAGGAAGAATTTTACAGAAAATAGTATGAAGATATGCATGTCAATAATCAGTATTAATTTCACAGTAACAGTTCTAGGTAATAGTACCTAGGAGGCTTCCACTGTTCCAGGCTTAATGAAAACATTACAAAATCTGAAGGAAATATGATAAAATAGTGATCACTAACAAAGACAAGGGACCTCTAAATAGGAACTTATTATTCCCTTAGTTTCCATATTAAATATTACACAACAGACAGAATGATTGATAGACCTATGTGAATAGAACTTCTGGAAGAAAATGAATTAAAAAAAAAGCAACAACACAAAATGAACAGATTTTTTATAAAAAGGAATCACCACATTTGCAAGAGAAGAGAAAAAAAGATTCCTCTGAGCTTGAAAACAACCAAAACAAAAAGTTTAAGATCAGAGGGGCACCTGGGTTGGCTCAGTCAGTTAAGCATCCGACACTGGCTCAGGTCGTGATCTCATGGTTTTCTGGGTTTGAGCCCCACATCGGGCTCTGTGCTGACAGCTCAGAGCCTGGAGCCTGCTTTGGATCCTGTGTCTCCCTCTATGTCTGACCTTCCCCCACTCATGTGCTCTCACTCTCTCTCTCTCTCTCTCTCTCTCAAAAATAAACATTTAAATAAAAAGTTTAAGATGAGAAAGGTCCATGCAATGCCAGAAACAAGTAAAAAAAAAAAAAAAATGATGCCCACATTCTGGTGAAATTTATGACCTCTTAAAAAAACATAACTTAGGGGCACCTGGGTGGCTCAGTCGATTAAGCTTCCAACTTCATCTCAGGTCATGATCTCACAATCTGTGGGTTTGAGCTCTGTGTCGGGCTCTGTGCTGACAGCTCAGAGACTGGAGCCTGCTTCAGATTCTGTCTCCCTCTTTCTGCCCCTCCCCTACTCACACTCTGTTTCTCTCTCTCAAAAATAAACAAACATTAAAAAAATTAAAAAAAAAAAAAACAACTAATACCTTAAAGTGACGAAAAAACCTAAAAATAAATCAAAAACACACAAAAAAGGAGAACTGATAAAACCAAAAGCTGCTTCTTTGAAAAGACAGCATAAATTCCTGTCAGATCTAAGAACAAAACAAAGTAAGAAATGCAGTTGAACAAAGAGCTTGGTGAATAATCTCACTGAAAAAATGACAAGTGGTGGTGAGGAGTAAATGTCATGAGGTTTGAGCCTTGCCTATTTTACACTTTACTGTATAGTCCAGACAAGAGTACTTTGAAAGGTACACTGAATTACAAGCAACCTAACGCATCAATTTTTATTTAACACTTTTTTTGTGGATAATTGTATCCACTATACTGCTTATTATCCTATGACTTCAGGCTACTATACATTAAAACAAAAATAACAAAATTTGACATCAGTAAAGTTATGAATTCCAACACAACATGACAGTAATTTCCAAAAGTTTTATATGTGTTTCCATTGAGTGGTGAATGCTGTAAACCAGTGTAAGCATGAGAGAGGAAAGAATGCTATTCTGCATAACTAAAGGTATTTGGAAAAAAAAAATGCTATTCTGAACTAGATAAATCACGTAAGTATATATCTTCAGTAAAATTCATTTACAAATCAAATCAAGTATCTTGTTTAAGAACAATTTAGGTGATACTATAATCATATATGTAAAAGACATTATAAGAATGAGAAAATAATATGCCAATAAACTCTAAACAATCAAAAAATGTATTATCTTCTGCAAATGATACCAATATGGACTAAAAATAGAAAAACCATGGAAAAAAGATGGGAGACCCCCACCAATTATAAATTTATCACAATAAATTAGCACAACCCTTATATTCAAATCTGATTAAGGAAAATGGAAAAATAGAAAACTATAAAATCACCTCCTTAAAAAATACAGATGCACAAATCTTAAAATATTAAACAAACCAAACCTAAAAGTATAATTAAAAGAACAATGCACCAAAATCAAGGTTATTCCAAAACTGGAAAAGTGGATCTACATTTCAGAATGGGGAAGACTATCAACAGAATTTATACTGATTAAGAAAAAATTCTTAACGGTTATATTAATAAATGTCTAAAGTAATAGTAAAATATAGAGCCTTTCCTATTAAAACACTAAACAAACTGGAGGGTGTAGAAGAGGGAAGAAATGTCCATCTTAGTTACAATACTGTGGCAAAGAACTAGGTCTTTCAGTTGTGCTTGATTCTATAACATGACCATTAAAATCTCTCCTCCTGATCTTACCTTTAGAACCAAAAGCAAAATCCCCAGAATTACTGGAAGCCAAGTCTGCAAATGACAGCCCTGTGGTACTTCCAAATCCAAATGAAACTGTTTTGCTTTCCACTGGCAAAAGGAAAAGAATAATTTAATATTTCATTTAATACTGAATATCAAAGCTTTTCCCAGAACCCAGAGAGAATGGGGATAGACATTCTATACTCCCAAGAGGGTCGGGTGTGCGGCGTGCAACATTTGTCTTCTGGTTATTTCTCTAAAAAAAGTTACAGGGGCACCTCGGTGGCTCAGTCAGTTAAGCATCTGACTTCAGCTCAGATCATGATCTCGCGGTCTGTGAGTTCGAGCCCAGCATCAGGCTCTGTGCTGACAGCTCAGAGCCCGGAGCCTGTTTCAGATTCTGTGTCTCCCTCTCTCTCTGACCCTCCCTCATTCATGTTGTCTCTCCCTGTCTCAAAAATAAATGTTAAAAAAAATTTTTTTTTTAATTTAAAAAAGTTACAAAATGCACCCAATTCTGAACTATTTCAGTATTATTAAGTTTACAGGTACTATTCTCATTGAACGCTATACCAAAAGCATGACAAAAATTTCTTTAAAAAAACAAGACGTAGATCTATACTAAGCTAGATAATAGAACCATACAGTTTCTTCTTTATAGTCTTCTGTAATCTAAAACTAACATTCATTCACACGTGGGGTTTTAGGAATGATCTGCATAAAGAATGTTTGTGTTCTCTATGCTAAATACTAAGCTCACTCAAAAAAATGCATGTCTTATTTATTTTTGGTCACCAGGAGTTTGGGGATCTTAATTCCGACAATGTGCAGCTACATGATCTCTTGAAGTCCTAAGCCTTACTTTCATCATCTGAAAACATGAAATTTTAGGTCTGATCAAAATGAATGAAATCTTGCCGTTTGTAATGATGTGTATGGAGCTAGGGTGTATCATACAAAGCAAAATAAGTCAATGAGAGAAAGACAAATACCATATGATTTCACTCATATGTGGTTAAAGAAACAAAACAGATGATCATAGGGGAAGGGGAAAAACAAAGAGAGAAAGGAAGGTAAACCATAAGAGACTCTTCACTACAGGGAACTGAATGTTGATGGAGGGGATGTGGGCAGGGGATGAGCTAAATGGGTGAAGGATACTAAGGAGGGCACTTGCAATGAGCACTGGGTATTATATGTTAAGTGATAAATCACTAAATTCTACTCCTGGAATCAACATTACACTATAGGTTAGCCGACTAGAATTTAAATAAAAATTTGAAACAAAACAAAAAAAATAGTAAGAAACGATTTTAGGTCTGCAGTTACTTCCTCTTCTAGAATATGAAGACTCTCAGGTGTCTATAAATCTAGTAATTGTACATTATTCAAGACTATTTCTGAAATACATTAGGTAATACAGATAAGCAATTATAAAAGAATAGAATTTTAAAAGATTCCCCTCTTCTAAAATCAATGGAAATAAAAAAACGAGGAAAGCATATCAAACATGAGTAACTATAACTGATTAATATAATGTAACAGGTAGAGCAAAATACATTTAAGTATCATAAAAACTTAACAACCCTACTGTACTATCTACAATTACTTCATACATAAATTTTAATATACTTCCGTGATAATATAATTCAAACAATATTCAAATGAAATGATTATCACAAAGAAAATTTCGATGTAAGCAAACTACTGTCATTTATTTTCAGGTAGACAGGTCAGAGTCACAATGCTTCATATTCCTTAATAACTACAACCCTAACAATAAAAATACATGTTTATTATCTTTGTTGGCAAGGCAGTATGATTTTCTGGTTATTATCAGAAATATCTCATGCACCTTTGTACATCTCAAAATTTGTTTTAAGGGAAAAGAGGTTTTAGGACTGACATTTAAAAGCCTATTTTCTCAAACATACAGATGCACCTTATGCAATGCATGCCCTAGAAGGTTTTTGTAAACATTTTATCAAATTTTACCTTGGCTTGTAGAATCTGCATCGTTTTCCTTTCTAGTAGACAAATCTACAGGTTTGTCCACAGTTCCAGAAGAAATTGGTGGTGAACTAATAGATTCGGTAATAAAATCAGGTTCTTCAGATTTACATAAAAATGGTACAGTCACTTTAGTCCCACCAGTATACACACTGTCTGCCAGGCTACTTATTTCCTCATTTGGGGATTTCTGCAAAGAGGAAGTAACAAATAACAATGCCATTAAATACTGACTGACAAAAAGAATCACATACCCTATTTTTTTTTTTAAGTTTTTATTTGTTTATTTTGAAAGAGAGTGAGAGAGTGTGCATGCATGAGCAGAGGAGGGCCAGAGAGAGAGGAAGAGAGAGAATCCCAAGCAAGCTCCCTGCTCAGCATACAGCCCCACACAGGGCTCAATCCCCTGACTGTGAGATCATGACCTAAGCCACTATCAAGAGTCAGACCCGTAACTGACTGTGCCAACCAGGCACACCCATGCCCTATTTTGAAAGAAACTGAGGACTTGGGAGTTCTGGACAAAATAGAGTAATAAGCACACTTCGTTATCTCTCCCATTCCACACTCCATCTTATCTTTCCCAATACCTATGACTGAACTGGACTGAAACAGATAAAGCAAGTATAAAAAGTCTCTGAAAGGTGGATGAAAACAGGAGGGTTAAGAACCTCCAGACATTAAGGATAATTCAGTGGTGTGAATCATGTGGGGTGTTTCCTGCTCCATAAACCTATATTCCACCCTGGATGCTAGAGAAGCCCAAAAACTGAAGCTGCCAATGACGGAGATGGAAAATCGTCCCAAGAGAAGCCAGCTCTCCCTGGCCAGGAGGTGGGGGATATTATGAAATGATCCATGTGTTGAACAATCAGAAAAAAAATCTTAAAGAAGCTCTTATAACAATGCTCCAAGATATAAGGACAAATACTCTTAAAACAAATGAAAAGATAAGAAATTCTCAGCAGGAAAAAAAAAAAAAAAAAAAAAAGAAGGCATAAAGGACCAAGTGGGAATTTTACAACTGAAAAATACAGTAACAGAAAACTCACATGGAACATTTACCAAGAAAGACCCATTCTGGCCCATAAAACACACCTCCACAAATTCAAAAGAACAGAAGTCATACAAAGTATATTCTCAGTCCACAATGGAATTAAACTAGAAATCATTACCAGAAATACAGTTGAAAAAAATCCCAAATATTTAAGATATTTGGGATTTCCCAGCATACTTTTAAATAATATATATGTCCAGAGGTCTCTAGGCAAATTAAAAATATTTTTAACTAAATAAATATGAAGGGGAGCCTGGGTGGCTCAGTTAGCTGAGCATCTGACTTCAGCTCAGGTCATGACCTCACGGTTCATGAGTTCGAGCCCTGTGCTGACAGCTCAGAGCCCGGAGCCTGCTTCAGATTCTGTATCTCCCGCTCTCTCTGCCCATCCTCCACTGATGCTCTATCTCTGTCTCTGTCTCTCTCTCAAAAATAAATAAAAACATTAATAAAACATAAAAAAAATAAGTTAAACAATAAATATGAAACTACAATTTATCAAAACTCTTAGAACGCAACAAAAACAAGGAAGGGAAACTTTAAAGTACTGAAGGCATATAATAAAATCTAAAATCAATAAATTTCCACCTTAAGACTAGAAAAAGAAAAGCAATATAAACCTAAACAAAGGAGAAGAAATAATGAAAAGTAGAGCAGAAATCAGTAAAACAGGAAATTAACAGGAAAAAAATGAACAAAATCAAACAAAATTGACCTTTTTCAAACAGTCAATAAAAATCAACAAACTTCTAGGCAGGCTAACCAAGAAAACAAGAAAGAAGATTCAAATTATTAATACTAGAAATGAAACAAGAGCCATCACTACTCACTTCTAATTCATGAATATTAAAAGGGTAATAAATTTTAATGAATTTCATGAACAGTGTTATGCCCACAAATTTAAGAACTCAGATGAAATGGACCAATTCCTTGAAAGACAAAACCGACCAAAACTCACACAAGAGTTTTGTCTATTGTGAATAATACTGCTATGATAGCCTAAAACATTTGATACATAGACTGATTTATCTTTTCCTTGTGTTTTGGTACATTAAAAAATAAGGATTTTTTTCATTCGTAGTAATTATTTTTTTATTTGTATTTTTTTAACGTTTATTTATTTTTGAGACAGAGAGAGACAGAGCATGAACGGGGGAGGGTCAGAGAGAGGGGGAGACACAGAATCCGAAACAGGCTCCAGGCTCTGAGCTGTCAGCACAGAGCCTGACGCGGGGCTCAAACTCACGGACCGCGAGATCATGACCTGAGCTGAAGTCAGCCGCTTAACCGAATGAGCCACCCAGGCACCCCCGTAGTAATTTTTTTATAGAAGTAAAATTCACTTTTTGTTGTGTGTATGTGTGTGTCTATTTTCTAGGAGTTCTTTTACGTGTTTGAATTCTTGTAATTCTCACCAGAAACAGGATATGGAACAATTCCAACACCCACCCCCCAAAATTTCCTTCATATTGTCCCTTTGTATTCAAAACCTCTTCTGCCTATATCTTTGGGCAATTGCTGTTGTGTTTTCTGTTTCTATATTTTTGCCTTTTCCAGACTAACATATGAATGGAATCCTACAGTATGTAATCTTTGATACTGGCCTTGAATAGGCCTATTATCTATTAAAGAAACAGATAACCTTGAATAGGCCTATTATCCATTAAAGAAAATGTATTATTAATTAATAGCCCTCCAGGTCAAATGGTTTCAGTAGTGAGTTCTATCAAACATTTAAGAAAGAAATAATAGCAATTCCTACAATGTCTTCCAGAAAACAGAAGCAGAGGGGACACTTTCTAAAAAAGTACATTAAGCAAAAATTGATAGGAGAAACAGACAAATCTATAATTATGCCTAGCAACAGTCCTCTAATTAAAATGTTAGTCTTATATATGAGACCTGGACAACACAGTATCAACTAGTTTGAGCTAATTAACATTTATAGAACACTCTATGCCAAAAGAGCAGACTATACATTCTTTTCAAGTGCACAACAATCACCAAGACAGCCTTCATTAGGCTTCTAAGAACTAAAATTACTCAAATTATGTTCACAGACAATAATGGAATTAAACTAGAAATCAGTAACAGAACGATATTTGGAAAATCACCAAGTATTTGGAAGCAACATACTATCTAACGCATATATAAAAAAGAGTATCTCAAGGAAAATAAATATTTTAACGGAATGAAAGTAAAAATATCACATAGCAACACTTGTTGGATGAAGCTGAACAGTTCCTAGAAAGAAGCTTACAGCATTAAATATTTATAGAAATGAAAAATGGTCTTAAATCAGTCATTTAAAGCTTCCATTTTAAGAAACTAGAAAAAGAGCAAAATAAATTGGAAATGACCTTCAATGGATCAATGAATAAACTGTGGTACATCTACACAATGGACTACTTAGTGGTAGACAGGAACAAACTATTACTACACACAATAACTTGGGACAAATCTCAAGGGCATTATGCTGAGTGAAAAAGGCCAGCATCAAAAATTACATACTGTAGGATTCCATTCATATGTTAGTCTGGAAAAGGCAAAAATATAGAAACAGAAAACACAACAGCAATTGCCCAAAGATATGGGCAGAAAAGGTTATGAATACAAAGGGACAATATGAAGGAAATTTTGGGGGGTGTTGGAATTGTTCCATATCCTGTCTCTGGTGAGAATTACAAGAATTCAAACATATAAAAGAACTCCTAGAAAATAGACACACACATATACACACAACAAAAAGTGAATTTTACTTCTATAAAAAAATTACTACAAATGAAAAAAATCCTTATTTTTTAATGTACCAAAACACAAGGAAAAGATAAATCATTCTATGTGTCAAATGTTTTAGGCTATCATAGCAGTATTATTCATAACAGACAAAAAGTAAAGTAAAAACAACCTAAATGATCATCAACAGATGAATGGATAAATGAAATGTAATATATCCAATACAACAGAGTATTACTCAGCCATAAAAATTAATAAAATGCAGATATACACTACAATGTAGCTATACCTTGAAAACATTAAATGAAAGAAGCCAGACACAAAAGGCCACATATTATCATGACTTATTTATACAAAATGTCCAAAAAATAGGCAAACCTATAGAGACAGAAAGTCCATCAGGGGTAGTGGTTTCTTGAGATGGAAGAGCTCGGGCAAAATGGGGAAGGGTGGTGACTGTTAGAGGTTAGAGGTTTTCTTCTTGGGGTGGTGAAACTGTTCAAAATTCACTGTGGTAACGGTTGCATAACCATGTGAATATACTAAAAACTACTGAACTGTACGCTCTAAAATGGATGGGGTGCACAATATGTGAATTATATCACAATAAACGTTACCCCAAATAAGTAGCCTAGAATTGCTTGGGTGAGAGGAATTGTTTTAATTCAGCTGCTAATGCCTTACAGTCCTTGAATGGAAAACTCCACACAGACAAGTCAGATTACTTCTGTTTTGTTCATTACCGTATACCCAATCGTCAGCACAGTGCTAGCTCAACGGTAAACATTTAGAGAGTACACATAACCATTTTATGCAAGGGATGCATATCTAAGATGAATTAGACTGAGTGTCACAGTAGGAACAATGCATTCTGAGAGAGTATAAATTTACATCCATTATAGCATATTAGCTTTAATGGTTTTTGGTTTTCTATTTCATGTCTGTATTAAAGGGTGCTTGCTCTCCTGAAATTTTATAATTTATTGTGCCATTTTTTTCAACCTTTATAAAGGTTTATCACATTTAACTTTAGTACCCAAAGTATTTTTGAACAGCCAGTAGTACTGCTATTTAATGAACATTGTGATAATTATAGGATTATTTTATTAAGTTATGACAATAATGAATGTTTTAAAATAACACAAGTCACCTCAAATAAGATATTTCAACTCCTATAAAAGCATGTTTCACAAAATACTGACAAAAGATACCAAATTCTTGTGTACCAGCTAAAGTGGCACCACAAGGTGGAAAATAAGAATAAATGATGTATAATTCAGTGTGTACATCAGTGCTGAAATTATTTTTCAGTTTAATTTTTTTTTTTTTTTTAGTTTATTTACTTATTTTTGAGAGAGAGAAAGTATGAGTGGGGTCAGGGGGCGAGAGAGAGGGAAAGAGAGAGAATTCCAAGCAGGCTCTACACTGGTAGCACAGAGCTGATGCGGGGCTTGAACCCACAAACCATAAGATCATGATCTGAGCCAAAATCGGATGCTTAACTGACTGAGCCACCCAGGCGCCCCTTAAATTTTAAAATACATTTTAAATCAATAACTTTAAGTTTTGCACACAAGAGGCCATATTTAAATCATACTGTTTAAATTTGCATAATCTAAATTTATATTAATATGACTACTGCATTTGCTGAATAAATACGTGATAAAGCCTCTAGCAGTTAGTAATTAGAGTAACAGCTATTAAATACTGTGTATGCCCAGTAAGTCCAGGGAAACTGTTGAGTGATTTGAAATACACCTTAAATGGAACACTCAGTAAGGCCACTGCTGCAAAAACTTCAGATTTCCACAAATAAATCTATCTGGTTGTAAATGAGAACATGATTAGCATTACATCAGCTGATGGCCATTAATTGTATGTGTACTGATAGATTAAGTTTAAACCTACACATCCTAGGTGGTCAGCTAGACTGCTCAGAGTCAATGAAGAGCAATAAATTTCTTACAGACTAAGACCATGTGTTACAACACATCTCTCTCTAGCCATATATCCTTTAAATAAACCACCACATTCATAACTAATTCCAGAACTCTACTTCATCTTAATCATCTAAGAATTAAAAACAAACCATCAAAAAACAGTGTTACTTGAGGGGGAAAGGAACATTCTGAATAGATGTCAAATTAGATTATGAACAAATTAACTAGACAGAGATCTTGTCTTCTAGTTTCTGTGGAATACAAATTAAGATACCAAGGTGTTGATACCTATTAAGATTATCACTACTTTTAAGCTAAGAAAGTAAACAAATCAAGGGGCACCGGGGTGGCTCAGCTGATTAAGCCTCCGACTTCAGCTCAGGTCATGATCTCACCGTTTGTGGGTTCAAGCCCCACATCGGGCTCTCTGACAGCTCAGAGCCTGGAGCCTGCTTTGGATTCTGTGTCTCCCTCCCTCTCTACCCCAACCCCACTTGTGCTGTCTCTTCTCTCTCTCAAAAATAAATACATGTTAAAAAAAATTTTTAAAAAGAAAGTAATCAAATCATGAAATTTACAAAGCAAGGTATAGGCCACCTTGCTAAGTCTCAAATGCCATTGAAACTAAGTCTCAAATGCCACTTCCTATCCACTCTGCCCACCACAAAATGAACTAACTTGCATGAAAAATTAACTACTTAATATCATTCTTGGTATTATGATAAACATTCTTAATATCTGCACAGTCCATCTCTCCCATCCCTGCAAAAATCCAACATATACACAGGAGAGAACCTTTAAGTCCTCTCTGTAGAACAACATTCCTCCTTCTCTGGCCAAAGCTGATTGGTAAATGCCTAATCCATTTGCTATCCACAACACATTATTACCATTTGGTAAGAATATTCTAATCTACTGCATCAACAATGGCAACTCAACCAGAAGGAAAACAATGGAGATGCTCTTACTTGAGAGTCCTGAACTTTTTGTAACTCTGATTGAAAGTCTTCCCCATTTCCATTGTCCTCATCAGTATCACTGCAGACTCCACAAAAAAATGTAGGTGGAAGCTTTAATGTATCTGCTTTTGCCTTCTCTTCAACTGTTGGTTTCTTTTCCCAAATAATAATACATTCTTTTTCATTATCTGAAAATCCCACACAACACAAGCAAAAGAAAGTTAGAAGTCCAACTACTCTCCAAGAATTGTCCTCCATATAATCTACAGATTACAGACCCCGATAGCAATACCTATGAATGCTAATGGAGAACAAGGATCACCAGGAAAACAATGTTTTACACTTCATATTATTTTCAAATATTTTAAATTGCCACAGGCATATCACATAAGTAAATCTGATAATCATAAAAATGATCAGATTAGAAAATGCCTTTTCTTTTTATGTTTACTCATTTTTGAGAGAGAGAGCATGAGCGGGAGAGGGGCAGACAAAGAGGAGGACAGGGGATCCGAAGTGGGCTCTGCGCTGATAGAGGTGAGCCAGATACAGGGCTTGAACTCACAAACCATGAGATCATGACTTGGGCTGAAGTTGAAGTTGGACGTTTGACTGACTGAGGCACCCAGGCGCCCTAAAGATTCCTTTTAAACAGAAGATTTTTAAAAAACATTTTAACTAGTAATTTTAATTTAACATACCTGCTAGCTTTTCTTCTAATGGTCTACATTTTTCTGAGTCATCCAGATATAATTTTCCATTAAGTTTCTTGACAGCTGTTTCAAAATCTTCATCTTAAAGTATAATTGATTTTATTAAAAAGAATTTCTAGTAAGTTTTAGGAATTTTCCCAGCCATAAATCTAGAAATTATCCTCCAATTTCATACTTTCCCTCACCCCCCCCCCCCATTGAAAGAGCACCCAGTTTTGCCAATTCTATATTCCTAATGCCTCTCCTGTCATCACAGAAATTTCATTCAGGCTCTCCTCTGAGCTGCTTTACTATCATTCTGGCTCATCTTCCTATCTCCATGTCCCACAACCCGATCCTCTATCTCACTAACTCAACTGATCCTGCTGAAACTCTTTCTGAACATGCAAACTCCCCTGCTGAAAAACTCTACTGTGGCTCACAAAGTTTTCCATAATCAGACCCCTATCTGCCTCATCACTCTCTCATCCCTCTAAGTCTATAGGGAAATTAGGATTCTTTTCAATTCTCTCAAAATACCTGCTCTGCTCACAGTAGTCATCCAAAACATCCTTACTTTAAAAATGCAGTTGTTTCAATCATTACATCCATTGACTATTTACACACACACTGAGGATAAACATCTACCTATAAGGACAGGAGTTATGGGCTCTAAGAGGCAGGCTTAAACAATTTAAACATTACTAAAATTAGCACAGACAGAATGCTTTTAAAATAACAAAAGATTTACCATCCTCTTCTTCTTCACTAATATAATCTGGTTTATTCTTATAGCAGAAGAAAGTTGGAGGAAGTTTAAGTTTGCTTGCAAGAGCTTTTTGTTCAGGGGTCGGGGTTAACTCATACACAATGAGAACATCATCATCTGAGGGAGAATCTTCAGGCTTTTCCTTCTCTTTTGCTATAAAACAGGTCAAAAAAAATTATAAAGACCAGGAGTTAAGTAGGTATTAACATCAATATTCTAACTGAAAATAAAACCACACCACTTATCTTTAGGTTAAACACATAAACTTTGATGTGGACAGAGCTCTGTAGAGAATTAGAAGCCTGATTTAACATTCCATCAAAAATCCTTAGTGAATATAGAATCCATTAAAACCAAAAAAACTGCTTTTACTTACTGATCGTTGAAAAAAAAATTGCCATTACTGGCTATAATTTTAAAAGGTATTTAAATAATGCTGCCATAACCGTATTTGGCATATAAACAATAGCTGAGCAAAATATCCATGCATTTTAAACAACTGAAAAAACTTACGTAAATCATGAGCAAGGATTAGTATGAATATGAAATTAACGCAAAAGCTAACCATGATTAGTTACTACAGGGAAAGTTAACAATTGCCAAGGATGGCAGGTGTTCAGAGTTACATCCAGTTTTGTGTATTTCTAAGCATGATAATGGATAAAACCAAATTAAAAGTTATCCTAGGGATAACACTATAAAAAACTAACACAAATTTTTATAGCTGAAAAAAAAAGGAAGAATAAAGGGATTCTTCATACAATATACTCTGGTCTATAAAGAAGAGTATTTAGCAAAAGGAATGGGTAAAGCAAATCATGAAGCATGCTATGTACCAACTGGTGCTGTCTGATATGGTAGCCTAGCCACACGTGGCTATTAAACACTTGAAATGTGGCCATTCCAAACTGAGTTGTGCTCCAAGTAGAACAATACACACTGGATTTTAAAGACTTAGCGCACGCACACACACACACAAAATCTTTTTTTTTTATGATTAGAACTTGAAATGGTATTTCAGATATAGTCTGTATAGATTGTTAAAATTAATTTCATCTCCTTTTTTTTGCACCTGTTTCTTCTTATTCTATTTTTTAATGTGGATATTAGAAAATTCTAAATTATATACACAGGTCATATTTGACCTGATCTAGAGAATTAGAACCCTATTACAATGTTAAACTTGCCTTTTATTCTCTTTAATTAGAAAAACATAGTATGACTAATGTAGGATACAGATTCTTACTCCAATTCTGTTATTAACTGGTAAAGACAATTTGAGCATTTCAGACAGCCCGCTGTTTCCTCATGTCTGAACTCTCCATCTCTAAGATCCTTTGGGACTATGACATTCTTGGACTTGAAACAGAATAAAGCTTTCTGTCCTGCAGTAGTATACTGGCAAATTTGCTCGAGTCAAGGATTAACCTAGGTCCCGCAGACTGTGCATGCAAATATATGTCATTTACAGGAAAAAGTCCACACTCTTCAATAATTTCTCAAAGAATACATCCTCAAGAAAAGCTTAAGGGCTGCTTTAGCTAGTAATGTGATTGGTATACTTAAAAATTGAGGGGCCCCTGGGTGGCTCAATCGATTAAGCACCCAACTCTCGATTTCAGCTCAGGTCATGATCTCATGGTTCATAAGTTCAAGCCCCACATCGGGCTCTGCGCTGACAGCATGGAGCCTGCTTCTCTCTCCCAGCTTCTTTCTCGGCCCCTCTGCCACTCGTGAGCGTGCATTCTCTCTCTCTCTCAAAAAAATAAACATTAAGGGGCGCCTGGGTGGCTCAGTTGGTTAAACGTCTGACTTCAGACTAGGTCATGACATCGCCATTCCCAAGTTCAAGCCCCACATTGGGCTCTGTGCTGACAGCTCAGAGCCTGGAGCCTGTTTCAGATTCTTTGTCTCCCTCTCTTTCTCTGCCCCTCCCCCACTCATGCTCTGTCTCTCTCTCTCTCTCTCTCTCTCTCTCTCTCTAAAAAAATAAAATAAACATATAAACAAACAAACAAACATTATTAAAAAAAGAGGGGCACCTGGGTGGCTCAGTAGGTTGAGTACCTGACTCTTGATTTAGGCTCAGGTCATGATTTCAGTTCATGAAACCAAGCCCCACACTGGGATCTACACTGACAGTGTGGAGCCTGCTTGGGATTCTCTCTCCCCCCTCTCTCTGCTCCTCCCTCACTCATGCTCTCCTTCCCTCTCTCCCTCTCTCTCTCTCTCTCTCTCTCAAAATAAATAAACTTAAAATAAAAATTGAAGGCCCCCCAAAATCAAGGACTGTCACTTTACCAGTGAACATATTTGGGTTACTCAAGATATGTTATTAGATACTAATAACGGGTTTTCAATTCCCTAACCTTACTCTTAAGGTCTTCAACAGATCCCCCACTTCCTATTATTCCACTCTAATACCAATACTTTTATAACATACTAGCATTTAATGGTGGCTGTTAAAAATGAAGTCTACTTTCAAATATGATATTTTTCTAAACCCTGTCTAAAAGGATAGCCTTAAAAGGAAACCCTGTTCCATGTGTATACATGCTGCCATCACATGTTTGGATACTGGAAACATTACTTACTGGCTAAAGATAAATGTTAGAGAAAACACAGGTCTTCATTAAGCACAGCAGAAAATGACAGAATAATGAAGTACAAAGCAGTGAAAGGTAAAGACCATATGGATCTACCTCAAAATAATGCTTTGCAATAGTGAGAAAACATGACATCCAAGTACATTAAAAAACAAAAAACAAAAAAACAGCATTAAAGGGTGTTACACACCCCTAGTCAAAAAGTACTTGTTTAAACACACATTCTTTAACATGCACACTGTGTGTTAAATACTTAATTTCATACAGCCAGTTACTATGCTAAGGACTACCAGCTGCTTAAAAAAACAAAAAACAAAAAAACAACTGATGTCATCTCATACCGAGAATGCTAGCTCTATACCTTTGTTCTCAGGCTGTGAGGAAGGGATGCTGGTCCAAAAAGCCATTGGATTAGATTTAAAAAGGCTAAAATTAAATCCTAGAAAATAAAGAGTATTTCATTTTTGAACATTTTGAGAATCAAAGTCAATGTGATTTTAAAATATAAAAAGCCAGAATACCTCAATTTATACCAATTTGGGGCTGTGTTACATATTTATTTATCCTGGTAATTTCATTCTTTACTCTTTTAATAATAGCAGCAAGTCTTCCTTACATAACTTATAAACATCTCAGTACCATGTTTTTTGAGTGACAAGAGAATAATATGTTGAATAATGGACACTTAAAAAAATCAGACTCGAGGTAATACTCATGATTCAAGTACATGAGTCACTAAACTTTGGTACTGTATTAGGTTCTTGTTCTCTGCACTAAGCATGATATAAGTATCTTCCAGTTACTCAGATCTCCTAAATAACTTACACACACACACACACACACACACACACACACACACACACACACACACTTTCTATTGCTGTTTAAACACAGGGAAAGAGATTTAGGGAGAAAAAAAAATCTGCACCACTATTTTTTCACTATTCACAAAGCTATTATAACCCAACTTTTACTAAAATGTTAGTATCCTACCAAAAAGTATATGCATCAAGCAAAATATTTACAAATTAATGGAAAAAAAATTCTGTTTATACCAAAGACTAAGTGCTTACCCTTTTCTGGTGTTTTAAATGTGTAATTAGTTGAGGACTCTTCTTTTGGAAAAGCAGCAAAAAGATTTTTGACTTTGCCATCTGAAGACTGTTTGCTATCTGAATTCTTCGTCTCTTCGCAATTAGGTTCCACTTTTCTTTCAGATTCACTCTGGACTACTGAACTGGCATCACTACTGTTATTTTTCAAAGGTGCATTAAAACTAAACCCAAACAAAGACCCAGTGGCTGAACTGTTGCCAAATGCAAATGGTTTTGATTTTTCGCTACTAAAAATACTTTTAACAGACTCCGAACCAAATACAAACTTTGGAGGAGAAACTACTGCTTTTGTTGTTGTTTCAGATGTGCTAGATGCTTCTCCAACTTCTGAAGTTGCATCTGCTGTGTCATCACCCTGAATTAAATCTGTCCTCTCTCTTGTGGTCTCTTCTAATACAGCTACAGCAATTTTGCCACATGGTGACTCTCTGGGAGTGGTTGAACGAGAAACATGAGGGGTTATCAAAGAATCTTTTTCTTGGGCTATTTTTGCTTCATCAAATATTTTCTTAAACGAATCTGCAACATCCTGTAGTTTAAAACGGACAGCTAAATGTTCTACTTTTCTTTCTCCATCTGCAAAATCACAGGCAGTCCACACCCACACTCGTTCTGTCCCTTTCATATTTTGCAAAGTCATGTCTGGAGTTATTCTGTGATTGGCACAAAGTTTTAATACCTGGTCCCTTCTCATCACTATGCGAACTTGCTTATTATCATAATTCTGTAAAATCTTTATATCACCAATGCCTCTTTCTTTCCACTGACCAACATCTTTATCATACCTATAGAGTTTTGCTCTGTGACTAAAAACAACTTGTTCATTTTCCTCACCACTGGACACTTCCACTAGATCAGGTAAAGGTACGACAGGTTCAAAGTACTGTCCATCTCTCTCTTCTTCTTGAGTAACATCAGATTCTTCATCGGTGCCAACTGAGGTTCCACTCTGATTCAACTTGGCAGGAGATTTAGATGGACTCAAAGCAGATTTAAAACTGAAGTTAAATCCTGTTGTTGACTCACCAAAGCGGAAGAGATTTTTCCTCACAGGGCTACTTGCCAATGGAGAAGCATGTACTGAACTACTGCTCACACTATCATCCAAAGCATCTTCCCTTAAATCATAGTTGTCCCACTCCAGTGTGGGCCCCGTGTTTTCGGGGTTTGGCTTGTTAGTTGTATCAGAGGCACTGGCAGCACCACCATCAGAGCTCTCATTCTCTCCATCAGTTACTTTAGTTTGATCATTTGTCAAAAAAGTTTTGAAATCTTTTAATCCACTCTTCATTTCTTCCGCTCTCTGGATTAACTTGGCAGCTCTGCCAGTGTCTACAAGTTTATGAGGAGTTTGAAGTGGTATATCTAATAGAAGTCGCTGGCATTCCTCAAATTTCTGCTTGAATTCTTCAGCCAGCTCTGGTGTTTTAAATTTTGCTGCCAGCTGCTCTAGTTTGGCATCACCATCAGAAAAATCGCTCGCTAACCACATCCATGCTCTATCAGACCCAGAGAGAGGCTTCAGGTTCATTGTAGTTGTTATCCAATGGTTGGCACATACTTTCAGTACCTGCTCTCTTCGCATTAGCATTCGCAGCTTGCCATTGACTTCATTCTTGAGAATTTTTAGGTTCCCCAGACCCCTTTCTTTCCACTGACTTATCTCAGCATCAAATCTAAATAATTTTACCCGCTGTGAATAAAGAACTTTTTCATCTTCTTCTCCTGTTACAAGTTCCACTTTTTCAGGCATCTGAACCACTGGTTCAAAATGGATGTCATCACTGTCCTCGGTTCTATAGGCATCATCATCTTTCTCAAGGTCAGCAGAAGTGTCAGCTTTATCAGCCATTTTACTGCTTTGTGATGAGAATAATTTTTCTCCCGCACCTGAAAATCCCTTGAAATTAGGATCTTTTTTGCCAAACTGAAATCCTTCTCCTGAAGTTGATTTTGCAAGATCTGCAAAGGTAAATGTGCTACCAGTTTGACCAAAAATCACACCATTACCATTCTTCTGATTACTGATATCCTGAGCCTGAACACCAGTGTCATTTTCAAGGGGCTTTTCATTCTTCTTCTCTTGATTTCCAGGCTCCTGAATGCCAAATTTAAACCCATCAGCAGACACAGGGACAGAAAAACTAAATCCTTCTTTTGTTGACTTAGGATCTGTATTAGAAGAACCCTGAAATGTAAATGAAGGTGTACTTTCTTGATCTACATGCCCAAATTTAAATCCTTGTTCTGTAGTACCAAATTTAAAAGCTTTTTCTGAAAAATTACTTTTAAATCCTGTTCCAACCTGACTTCCAGAAGAATCATTTAACTTAGTCTTTGAGCCCAGTGTGAAGGCTGAAGGAGCTTCTGCAATATGTTTATGAGTTGGTTTAGAGGAATTACAAGCCACACATTTCAAGGAAGAACTCTCATTTTGCACAGAGCAAACACTACAATCCCACTGTCCTTCCTTCTTGGTGAACATTCCTTCAAATCCACTCTTTGGAGCTTTGCTGGTCTCTGAAGTACTAAACTTAAAAGACGCAGGTGCTGGAACAGCAGAGGTGGGTTGACTCGGTTTACCCGGATTCTGACAAGCAACACATACTGTAGCATTTGCTTCATTTCGTACTAAGCAGAAATTGCAATCCCACTGTCCTTCCTTCTTAGCAAACATGTCCTCAAATCCACTCTTCGGGGTTTTACTTGTCTCTGAAGTTCCAAACTTAAAAGAAGCAGATGCTGGAACAGAAGACGTAGGTAAACTCTGTTTTCTTGGATTCTGACAAGCAGTACACTTTGTAGAACTTCCTTCATTTTGCACAAAGCACACACTGCAATCCCACTGTCCTTCCTTCGTAGAAAAAGCAGACCTGAAATCACTGTTAACAGACTTTGAAAGATCTCCTTGGCCAAATTTAAAGGAAGCTTGCTGAACAAATGAAGATCCACTTTTGTTGGCAGACTTTGCATTCTGGCATGCAATGCACCTAGATATAGTAGGTTCATTTCTTACTAAGCAAATGCTACAATCCCAGTGACCTTCTTTCTTTGGAGTCATCGGTGCAAATCTATCTGGAGTATTTTCTGGGCCAGTTGTAAGAGCAGAAACAGTTTCAACTAATGGCGGACCAAGGAAATCTTTCCTGTTTGGGTTTAGATTCTGGCATGACACACATTTCTTAGCAGTCGCAGCATTCTTTAATGAGCAGCTATTACAATGCCACCAAGACCCTTCTTTCTTTGCCATTTGAAATTCAAAATTCATGTTTCCAGCATCAGATTTGCAAATATCTTTGTTATCATGACTTGTGGGTTCTTTTGTAATTCTCAGAGACTGATTTGTGGTTGAGGCTACATTTGCTCCTAAGGCTTTTAAAATGCTCTGGGCCTCTTCAAATTTGCACTTAAAAAGTGCTGCTTCCTCAGGAGTTTTGAATCTAATAGCAAGTTGTTCTGGCTTGGGCAACTCATCTGCATAATCAAGAGCATGCCACACAAAAGATCTGTCGGAGCCAGCATTTGGCGTCAGTTTCATATCTGGACTGATGTAATGATTTGCACAGATTTTCAGTACTTGCTCTCGTCTCATTAGAAGGCGAATTTTACCAGATGTTTTATGTCTTAGGATTTTTACATTGCCAATTCCACGTTCCTTCCATTCTTTGGATTCTGCATCAAAACGAAATAATTTTGCACGGTTGCAAAAGAATTCTTCTTCATCTTCCTCACCAGTTTTTACTTCAATCTTATCAGGAAGAGGTACCACAGGCTCAAAGTGAGGGCCGTCATCATCATCATCACCATGGGCACTTCCTCCATCTGTTTCATGACTCTTGTTGGCCAGCTCTGGCACAGGTGTTCCAAATACTGATTTCCCTGGACCGTGGAAAGTAAACATGTCATCACTTCGACGAAAACCAGAATTTTTTTGCTGATTTGGACCCATGTTTTCAGTAAATGAAATTCCAGGCACATTTTTACTTCCAAAATTGAACGTATTTCGAGGTCCAATGGTTTGACTAGCTTTTGGTCCACTGTAGCTGTCTCCTTGCAAAGGTTTATCTGAAGTTAGGAGACCTAAAAGACTTTCATTATTATTGTAAGCTGTAGAAGGGGGCTGTGTCACAACCTGGGGTGAAGAAAAAGTAAAGTCACCATCATTTGACTTGAAATTTGAGTTAAATTTAAAAGGAGTTGGCTGTGTTGTATGTGCGGGTGCTGTCAAAGATGGTCTTATTCCTTCACCTGGCACAGGCTGAACAAAATTAGTTTTTCCAAATTCTATAACCTTAGATTCTGCAGATCTTGAAGCATGAGCTGCAACTGGGGGTTTTGTGAAATAACCTGGTTCTGGCAAAGGTGGATTTGTGCTTGTTTGTTGAACATTGTAATTAAAGTAATCATCACCCCTGGGTGATAGAATTCCTGTTGCAGGAGACTCAAAACGCAACGGAGGACCATACATCTCTTGAGAGAACATACAAGCGGATGAGCTTTGGACTGGTGGTGTGTGCATCTGTTGGGAATAGGCATATATGTGTTGTTGAGGTGGAAGCCTATTCATGCCATAAACTGGACCCTAAAAGAAAAAAAAAGTTAAAATTTTTTGTAGGTTGTCTACAAAATTACAGATAACTAGATGCAAACCAATTCTCACAAACCACAAATATGAGCATTATAAGGTAAAAATATCATTAGGGTATGTAGCACATTGTCAAGAGAAGACAACATTACTTACAAAGATACTTACAGTTATACTCCTTTCTTTAATAAAAACTGTCTTAACTAATGACAGAATCTTAAAAATCCAATTCTACAATAAATGCACAGAATAAATTTCTTCATTCCTAAATAATGTGTAAAATGATGTTAACAATAATGATGATGATGATGGAGACTAACATTTATCAAGCATTTACTAATGTGCCAACTGGGCACCGTTCTAAGCACTTAATATAGTATCTCATTTTAATATCCTCAAAAACCCTATGAATTAAGGGATTATTATCCTCATTTTACATATGAGGCAACTAATGCATAGAGAGATTTAAAAACTTGCCCAAGGTCACAAGCGAGCAGAAAGCCAAGGTCTAAATGCACCCAAGCCATCTGTCTTCAAAGCTTTATAATTCAACTATGGTTGTAATGCTGGGTGTTAATCGACACCTACATAGCCACTTTAGGCCTGAAATACTTACCACATAGTGGTTCAGCAAGGCCATTCTAGTCCTATTTCCGCCAAAACAAAATGATGAAGGACCCATCATCACCACCACCACCACCATCACCACTACCACTACCACCACCACCACCACCACCACCACCACCCCATTTAGAAAATATTGTAAATGTTCACACTCATTGTAACATAAAAATAAGATGAGTAGGAAGCATAAATTCTGTATCTGGAGAGAAATTTAAAATATCTGTATCTTATGGGACATATAAGTTTTAATGCTGAACTACTTCTTGAATTTCTTTGAAGGAAGCCTGAACAATTAAAAAGGAGATATTTATAAATGTATAAATTATTCCTTTGTTACCTTTGTGGGAGTAACATTAGCTGCTGGTCTGAGAAGATACTGGGAATTATATGCTGGTGACTGACTATAATATACTGAAGGGCCAGTAGTTGCAACTAAAAAAAAAAAAAAAAAAAAGAAAAGAAAAGAAAGAAAACAGTTAAAAAAGTCTATACTATAGTTAAGACTACCTAGGCAAGAACTATAAATTACAAAAGCAATAGAAATCAAAGAAAGATTTAACTATAGATTTTTAAAAATTTCTATACATCAAAATATACCATAAAGAATACCAAATGACAAACTAGGAAAAACCCCTAAATATGACACATGAGGAATAAGAGAGCAGCACCACAGTGGTCAACAAGAACAAGCCCCTCACAACAAGCACCAAAAAAGGAGCCAAGAAGAAAGTGTTTGATCCGTTTTCTAAGGAAGATTGGTATGATATGAAAGCACAGTCTACGTTCAACATCAGAAATACTGGGAACACACTAGTCACAGGAAGGATTTAAGGAACTAAAATATACATCTGATGGCCCCAGGGCCACATTTTTAAAGTGAGACTTAAAAATATGCAGAATGACAAGGCTGCATTTTATAAACTGAAGCTGAAAATGTTCCAGTCAAAAATCACCTGATAAATTCATGGAAAGAATCTCACAAGTAACACAAAATGTGTTCCTTTGCTTAAAAAAAAAAAAAAAAAAAAAAAAAAGGCACATCATGACTGACACTCATGCTGATGTCCAAACTATTTGCTCCACCTGTTTTGTATGAGTTTCATCAGGAAACCAACACCTAGAAGACATTCATGTTCATGGCAAAGCCACCACAATCATTTGTTTGATCTGTTTTATGAAAGTTTTATCAGAGAACAAAACCTAAAGACCATTTATGCCTTGACATGGAAGAAATGGAAATCATGATCCAAGAGGTGCTAAACAACTGATTCTAGAAGGCCCTGAAAAAGACCTGAAAAAGACTAGCCAGTCTATTTATCTTCTCTTTATAGGGATTAGAACAGTAAAAATTGCTAAAGAAGCTCGTTTGAATTTGGAAAACTAATGGACTGCCTGGTAAAGATGGTTATTTTGGAAACACTCTGGGGGAGAAAAAAGAAACAGAACACAGAACAAGTTGATGGATATGACCCAAGAATCATAAAGTCTGAAATTTAACTAGTGACTTTATCAGTAACTAGTGACTCTTAATAGTGAACAAATAATTAAAGTTCTTATAAACCTACTAAAAATAATCTAGTAGAAAAAAAGCACCAAACAAACAGATAATTATGGAAATACAAAAGATTATAAAGTGTTGAACATGCCCAGTATTAAAAAAATGAGAACTGGGGCGCCTGGGTGGCGCAGTCGGTTAAGCGTCCGACTTCAGTCAGGTCACGATCTCACACTCCGTGAGTTCGAGCCCCGCATCAGGCTCTGGGCTGATGGCTCAGAGCCTGGAGCCTGTTTCCGATTCTGTGTCTCCCTCTCTCTCTGCCCCTCCCCGGTTCACGCTCTGTCTCTCTCTGTCCCAAAAATAAAAAATAAACGTTGAAAAAAAAAAAAAATGAAAACTGATACCATTTTTGTTTTAAAAATTGGTGGTTTTTAGAAACTGGTAATAATTAACACTAAGCAAGAATGCAATGAGGTAGGCACTATCAGATATTGGTGATAACAGTATAAACTGGCATAGCTTTTCCAGAAGGCAATTTCCCAACACAGAAGTATTTTTTAAATACCCTAACAATCCTAAGAATGTGCTCACAGCATTATTTCTAACAGCAAACTGGAAATAATAAAGAAATAAAATTTGTAGTACTTCCACATGATGGGATACCTTGTATTCATTGACAGTATTTTCAAAAAATATTTAAGAAAAATGCTCAGAACTCTAATATTTAAAAAACAGATTACTCATCTACATATAAGACAATAATGATAAAAATATCACTAAAAATTCTTTATGTAAACAAAGAGAAAGAACCAGAAGGAAATGCTCCAAAATGTTAATAGCACTCTTTGTGGTACAGTTAGTTTTTAGTTTATTTACACAGTTCAGTACTTCATTTCCTATAAGCTTATTAATCACTCTTTTTTAATTATCTTATTTAAAAAGACAAGAACTATCTTGGTATATTTTTACTGTTATTAAGAAAAACAAAATCTATAAACACAGGAACGGCAAATGGGGGACTTGAGCTCTCCACCTTGTAGGGCCACAAAACTGCTTTGTGACCTTGTCAATGAGGTGTTTGGGGTCTCCATTTTTCTCAATTGTAAAATGAGGATGTGCTGCTTCTACACATTTCATAGGGTAATTGCAAGAATAAAATGAGACAATGTGAATGTTATGTTTAACAACCAGAAGACCTTTTATGTCTGTACATAGAAGAAATGGAAATTGTGACTCAAAAGCTGCTAAATGATCAATTCCACACAGCACTCAAAAAGCCCTAGAAAAGGCTAGCCAGTTTACTTATCTTCTCTATGCAAGGCTCTATACAGTGCACAAGGTTTTTAAGTGAGCAGTGTTTGAACTCTTGACATCTCATGTATTTACCTATGACTTGTGACATTTAGTAAGTGTGACTTTACAAAAATTTCCTTCCTATTATTTTTCCTGCATTTAGAAGACACTGTCACACGAGGACAGTGAGGCTGCCTTCAATATGGCCCTATGGACCATCACATAAATGTGCTCATCTAAACTGGAACACACTATTCTAAATCATCCCTGGTTAAAAAACAATGGGGGGAGGGTACTATTACCATTTCAGAATCTATCTCATTTAAAAAAAAAAAAACATTTTTATCATTTCTGGTGGTCTGTGGGCAACATAATCATACTGGTGAGTGGCTTTAAAGTGAGACCACTGAAGTTTAAACTCTGGCTCTACCAATAACTAGCTGTACAATAATGGATAAATTGCCTAACCTTTCTAAACCCACTTCCTCAACTATAAAAATAGGATTCATAATGGTAGCTACCATTCTGGTTACTATGATTAAATAAAATTACATGCGCAAACCACTTTTGCACACAGACAACCCACAGGAACACCCTTGGTTCATTGTTTACTAAATACTCTAAAGTAAATGCCTAATATCCACACATATACAAATGCTCACATAATCATGTGAGGCAAAGTTTCATCTCCACATTTGAAACACACAAAACGGCTCAAGAGGTCAGTTCTAGAGACCACAACTTCAAATTCCAATATGGTCCAGCTCCCCCTCCTTCCTTTGTATAACCAACCACTGTATTTCAAAATAAACAAGATTTCCTATGAATGTCACACATCTAAGTATATCATCAAAGTAATTCCTGAAGAGGTTTTAATTAGCCATCTCTTAATGCACAACAACATCAGGTAACATTTCCCAATTATAAGAAATTGTTCTATCTCAGTCTCAGCTTCTCTGAGGTATGTATGGAGGGGTTCTTTCAGTCTTTATATACACAGGATCATAGAAAGCTTGTTTTGTTTCTATTTGGAGTTATGAAAAATCTCAGTAATACCATACACAGCTTAAGAAACATATAAGCAAACATATATAAACATGTATATAAACAAATGTATATAGACAAGGTGAGTTCACAAGTTATCTATGTAAAGGAGGGGGAAGTACAGTGATTTTACTAAAAACTGGAATTATCCAGTTGCCAACTAACCTGTTAGTGGAGCCCCATGAAAAGTCTGTGATCCCTGATATCCATCAGGCACTGAATCTGGTCCATAATTCTCTGTAGGCCAACGATGAGGGGACCCTGAGTTACTGCTATTTAGTTTCAACTCCTGCATTTCTTTCTGTCGGAAGAAAGAAAACAACCGTAAGCAATTTTATCATGCCAGAAACAGTGCTAGAGCAAACACATATTTTAAATGTAAATACCCGATGATGCTTTTTTAGAGTTTTTATATTCCAGTAAGATCTGAGTACCAGGTACTGATTTAAGAAAATCATCCTTAATTTGTTAAAACTTATTTGTTCCCATTCTTTCATTCCTTAGTACCATTACCTAATGCATTCGAGGTTAGTTAGAGTTAGCTATCACCTAAACAACTGATAACCTCCTAGATGGCCTCATCTCCATTTCCTTTCCACACTTACCTAAATTAATCTTTCTAAAGTTGAGTTCTAGCCAAGACACCTCCTTGTTCAAAAATACAAGTACCTATAAATTACACTTCTCTGATATTCTTGGTCCTCAGAAGTACTGTCCCAACCGTCCTTCCACCGCCTCCTTTCCACAATGCTTTCCTCTCCAGTCCATCTGGGCTACTCAATGTTCCAAATTACCTCCCACCACTAGCTTTCTGCTTACGCACATCTGATATAACAAAACACTACAAATCCTTCAAGGCTGATGCTCTAATGATCCACTAGGAAAGGGAAAACAACTGATATCTTCTCAGAATATATTATATACATACAATAATACAGACCAGGCACTGTACTTAAGTTCTCGATCCTTATACAAATAAGCAATATTAACTCACTTCTTAAAATGAGGGGGAGAAAAAAGACGCAGAAAACAGCAGTTGAATTCAAACCAGATTTTATTCCAAAAATGTTTTCATAATACCACCCTGCTGCCTAGACAAAACACCAGACACACTGCTTTCTAATAATAGCTATGTAGCTGGTTATCAAACCGCTGTTTATAGACAACTAAATGACACCCTCCACAACCCCAAGCTACAAAATGTCCCTTTCAAAACAGGTACTTATCAAGAAACTATTCCTTTTCCAAAGAAACTACAGTGGTATCAGTCGACAGGTCACTTTTTTTTTTTTTTTTTTGACGTTTATTTATTTTTGAGTGAGAGAGACTGCACACAAGCCAAGGAGGGGCAGAGAGAGAGGGAGACAAAGAATCCGAAGCAGGCTCCAGGCTCCACACCGTCAACACAGAGCCCGATGCGGGGCTTGAACTCATGAACTGTGAGATCATGACCTAAGTCCAAGTTGGACACTCAACTGACTGAGCCACCCAGGCACCCCAACAGGCCACTTTTTTAAAAACAGTATCAAATATTTGTATATGGGCCCAGGTATCTGACCAGTTATAAGTGAGGTCACAGATCCAGGATGTCTGCTTTCTTCTTCTACAAGTGCTTTCCAATAGATATTTCCCAAAGCCATATATACTGAGATAAAAAATATCTCAAACTTTCAAGTTAAATAAAATTTTCCCCATCCAACTATCTACCGTGTTTATTAGCCCAGATGCTGCACATCCAAAAATAAGAAACTGATAGAATCACCTGGAAAAATTTAGTAGTCTCTACTGGTATCTGGACTGTAGTTCTGAACATGCAATTATACTATAATCATGATTTTTAAAATTCAAACAACTAAAAAATGTGCTAATAACTGGTTTCAACAATTCTCACTTTACAGATGAGAAGCCAAGCAAACAGAAAAGAACTGCTTGGGTCAAGAGCATTAATTAGTGGCAGAGTTACTACTAGAACCCAGCTTTTCAAGAACATAGAGTAATGCTCTCCACAGAATACAATGCTGGGTGCCTGAAACACATTTAAGGTAAGAAAAGACTGTACAGAATATCAAAATAGGCCATGATTATATAAAATTAGCATACAAAATCTCTGTGCAAATTCGAAATTTTGTTCCCTTCCAAACAGTATTTTTGTTAAGTCTCACACATTGCTGATAGCACTGTAATAACTGAACACGTATCAGGATCTCTTTGCTGTAACTTTAAAAGTATGACCAATTTAATTCTTGCCCAATGAGCATGAAACAACCTACTTATAGTTCCAATTCCAAAGAAGTAAATAAAGCTCCTCTGAGCCTTACTTAAGGTTACTCTCATACAGCTAAAATAAAATCATGAATAAATAAGCATTTCCTTACATAATTAAGTCCAATTCATTCAACAGGATTAAAAAGATAGACTTTCTGAAACGTAGACCAATACCTAGCTATAAAATATGACACACACAACCAGTCTGAGAAATGAACTAGACCAAAGTATAATTAGTTTTACTAGTTCAATTCAATCACTTGGGAACCACCTCTACATCAGGAATGCTGCTATGTTTTGGATAAAAGAGTCTTTCCCTTGGAAGAATTCACACCTGGTGAGGAAGCAGAAACAAGTAATTTCAAAAATATGGTTAAGGCCAAAAGACACATGACAAGATGCTCAACATCAATCATCATCAGGGAAATATAAATCAAAGCCACAACGAGATATCACCCCACCTGTCAGAATGGCTAAAATCAAAAACACAAGAAACAGTTAAGTGTTGGCAAGGATGTGGAGAAAAAGGAACCTTCACACAATGTTGGCAGGAATGCAAATTTGTGCAGTCATTGTGGAAGACAGAATGGAGGTCCCTCAAAAAATTAAAAATACAATTACCATATGTTCCAGTATTCACACTACTGGGTATTTACCAAGAATATAAACACATGAATTCGAAGGGATATATGCACTCCTATATATACTATAACATTATTTACAACAGCAAAATTATGGAAGGAACCCAAGTATCCAATGATAGATCAAAGGATAAAGAAGATGTAGTGTATGTGTATGTATACACATACACATATACACTGCGGAATATTATTCAGCCATAAAAAAGAAGAAAACTTTGCCATTTGCAACAACATGGATGGATCTGGAGAGTATAATGCTAAACAAACTAAGCCAGAAAAGGGCAAACACCAGACAATTTCACGCATATGTGGAATTTAAGAAACAAAACAAAGAAATGGGAATGCAAGCTGGTGCAGCCACTCTGGAAAACAGTATGGAGGTTCCTCAAAAAACTAAAAATAGAACTACCCTACGACCCAGCAATTGCACTACTAGGCATTTATCCACGGGATACAGGTGTGCTGTTTCTAAGGGACACATGCACCCCCATGTTTATAAGCAGCACTATCAACAATAGCCAAAGTATGGAAAGAGCCCAAATGTCCATCGATGGATGAATGGATAAAGAAGAGGTGATATATATATGTATATGTACACACACACACACACACACACACAAAGAAGAGGTGATATATATATGTATATGTACACACACACACACACACACACACACACACACACACACAGACGCAATGGAGTATTACTCGGCAATCAAAAGAATGAAATCTTGCCATTTGCAACTACATGGATGGAACTGGAGGGTATTATGCTAAGTGAAATTAGTCAGAGAAAGACAAAAATCATATGACTTCACTCATTTGAGGACTTTAAGAGACAAAACAGATGAACATAAGGGAAGGGAAACAAAAATAATATAAAAACAGGTAGGGGGACAAAACAGAAGAGACTCATAAATATGGAGAACAAACTGAGGGTTATGGGACGGGCTGTGGGAGGGGGGGATGGGCTAAATGGGTAAGGGGCACTAAGGAATCTACTCCTGAAATCATTGTTGCACCATGTAAATTTTAAAAAATAAGAAATAAAATTTTAAAAACAAAGAAACAAACCAAAAACACAGACTCAACTATAGAGAACAGATAGTCCGTTACCAGAGGGAAGATGAATGGGGGGGAATGGGTGAAATAGGTAACAGGAATTAAGAATATATTTATCTTAATAAGCACTGAGTAATATATGGAATTACTAAATTACCGTATTATACACCTGAAACTAATATAAATGCTATGTTAACTACACTAGAATTAAAGTTTAAAAAATTAAATTAAAAAAATAATTAAAAACATAGGAAAAATATGGTTAAGTGTCAAGGTAGACGTATGCAAAACAATATGCATAACTCTATTGTAGCATGGCAAAGGGTCATTTTGAATGGCTTTACAAAGATGTGAGGGAGTGGTGAAGGAAGAAATCTTGGAACAGAAGAGACACAGTTTAGAGATATTAAGTGATCTACCTTAATGGCCTCTACTTGCTGGCAGATCATTTTCAATAAAGAATTTTGATCTTCTGCCCATCGAGGTGGTGTTTTGGGAGAATACTAAAAAAGTAACAAAATAATATTTAAAACATTTAGAATAGAAATATATTCTGCAATGGAATAATTCATTTCTTTGTACTTACCTTGTAACTTTTACTTGGTGATAAAGAATATTTGGTGGGAGATGGTGTAGAATGTTTTACTTCTGAATCTACATTTCGAGAAGAACCATTTTTATAAAGCAGGCCTCCTTCACTATAATCATCAAGTTCCTGCATGACTGAGTTAAGCATCTCTTTTACAGACTCCAGCGGCACAGGCAACTAAAAACAAAAGGCATGAATCAAGTTTGCAAAAATAAACAACTCTGAAACAAATACAAAGATTTTATCTTACGGATGTGCTTCTATTTTCTTGCTCTTGTATAATAACCACTCTACATAGGAACATAAGTGAAACTGCTGTGTAATCTAAAGTCTTCTGATTCTAAAGTGTATGATATATCTACCCCTGCTATTAGCCATAATAATGGTAGAGAAATGTTAACTTAGGAAGATTTTCCCACATGAACAAAATAAGCTACTGATTTTTATTGATTGTGAATGGGGAGAGAAACACAGGTGCTAGAATGCACCAGACAATATCAATCCTAATTTAAGAGCAGCAACATGAATTAATCAACAAAATACTTGGAAAGTTGAGTACAACTAAAGTTAATAACATCATGACAGTCTAAAACTGCTGATAGTTAAAAAAAAAAAAAGAAAAAAAAGACAGTTCACAGCAAATGGTAAAGAGGAGGAGAAATAATCTGAAAAGTGTCAGCAACTATTTCTGATTTCAGTGAAATGTTTAACTGCAAAATTCATTAACAGCAAAGCATTAGGCTGCAATATTTACTTTGAGTACATTGCCAAGGTAACAAAAATAAATGTTCTGCCTTAGAAATCTTTTATTCCCTAACAAGTATTTTTGTTAAGAATAAAAAGCTAGGTTCCCAAGTTTAAAAAACACCACACCGGGGCGCCTGGGTGGCGCAGTCGGTTAAGCGTCCGACTTCAGCCAGGTCACGATCTCGCGGTCCGTGAGTTCGAGCCCCGCGTCGGGCTCTGGGCTGATGGCTCAGAGCCTGGAGCCTGTTTCCGATTCTGTGTCTCCCTCTCTCTCTGCCCCTCCCCCATTCGTGCTCTCTCTCTCTATCCCAAAAATAAATGTCGAAAAAAAAAAAAATTTTAAAAACACCACACCTAAGATAGAGCAATGCTAATTGAACATTTACACACACACTGTTCTGTGCATTAATAATAGGTATATTACTGAGTATTTCTGAAATTATCAAAATATAAAACCAGGGGTGCCTGGGTGGCTCAGTTGGTTAAATGGCCATCTTCGGCTCAGGTCATGATCCCGCGGTTCATGAGTTCAAGCTCCACGTCGGGCTCTGACAGCTCAGAGCCTGGGGCCTGCTTCAGATTCTGTGTCTCCCTCTCTCTCTGCCCCTCCCCCACTCACTCTGTCGCTGTCTCTCAAAAAATAAATAAACGTTAAAAAAAAAATTAATGGGAATGCAAACTGGTGCAGTCACTCTGGAAAACAGTATGGAGGTTCCTCAAAAAACTAAAAATAGAACTACCCTATGACCCAGCAATTGCACTACTAGGCATTTATCCAAGGGATACAGGTGTGCTGTTTCTAAGGGACACATGCACCCCCATGTTTATAGCAGCAAATAGCCAAAGTATGGAAAGAGCCCAAATGTTCATCGACGGATGAATGGATAAAGACGATGTGGTGTACATATATACAATGGAGTATTACTCGGCAATCAGAAAGAATGAAATCTTCCCATTTGCAACTATATGGATGGAACTGGAAGGTATTATACTAAGTGAAATTAGTCAGAGAAAGACGAATATCATACGACTTCACTCATACAAGGACTTTAAGACACAGAACAGATGAACATAAAGGAAGGGAAACAAAAAGAATATAAAAACAGGGAGGGAGACAAAACAGAAGAGACTCTTAAATGTGGAGAACAAACAGAGGGTTACTGGAGGGGTTGGGGGGGGGATGGGCTAAATGGGTAAGAGGCACTAAGGAATCTACTCCTGAAATCATTGTTGCACTATATGCTATTTTGGATGTAAATTTTAATTTTTTTTTTTCAACGTTTATTTATTTTTGGGACAGAGAGAGACAGAACATGAACAGGGGAGGGGCAGAGAGAGAGGGAGACACAGAATCAGAGACAGGCTCCAGGCTCTGAGCCATCAGCCCAGAGCCCGACGCGGGGCTCGAACTCACGGACCGCGAGATCGTGACCTGGCTGAAGTCGGACGCTTAACCGACTGCGCCACCCAGGCGCCCCTGGATGTAAATTTTAAAAAGTAAAAAATAAAACAAGTAAAAAAAATTTTTTTAATATATATATAAAAGCAAAGCATAAAACACTTATTAACCAGTTATCAATAGTAAGAAAGTACAAACAGCCTGAAGCTTACCTTCCTGGTCACTGAAAGATTGGAATCACTGTCATCTAAAATCTTTATTAGGTAGTCCCTGGTCTTTCTCAGATAATTTTTGCATTCTTCTTGTTCTTCAGGAGAAAGGGCATCATTTTCGATGTCTTCTGCTCTTCTGTGAAAAATCTATCCAAAGAATGCTCTTATGAAAAAATTAGGTTTTTAACACAAAACACTGTTAACTCACCTACCACCATCTACTTACCAGTGCAAGATTCCAGTAAGAAACAACGTTTTTTATAGATTCAAAAGCAGTGATAGCATCTTCTATATTTCCATTAACTACATCCAATATAGCAAATGTTATGTTTGCTTCTTCCTCGTATTCACCAACTTCAGATGCCTAAACACATTTAGTAATTTTTAGTCCAACTGCCTCTCTCTAGAATATCAAACCCAAGTGATTCCCCAAAGATTTTACACAATAATTTCTAATGAAATTAACAGCTCAGCCCTCTTTTCTGCCATGTTTTGCAACAGATAGTGGATTTCGAAAACAAGACAAGGATCAAGTAGCCAGGCAATTAATTTAAGCAATTTATACCTCCATTTCTTTGTTTATAAACTAGAAATCCACATCTCCAGTTCATTCACAAAGGGATCCTCCATTACCTGAATGTCTGCACTATGAAAATGTCTAAACAAAGGGTCTGTAGGTTCAGGAATACTGCTCTTCTTTTTGATTGTCTTCAACATTGGCAAAACCTTCTTCCAATAATGAACACTTCTGCCTATGTATTCCCGTTGATCATAAAAAGAATTAAGACCACTGCCCTAAAATAGAAAGAAGCACACAACCTAAGGAACACAAATAACAGAATCTAAAAATTCCTTTATAAATGGTCTAAACAAGTGGTTAAAATTTCAAATCAAGGCAAAAAGAATCTCAAAAGTCACATGCCTCACTCTCTAAATGTTGGAATAACCAACCATCTTGATACCAGTGATCATTCTAGACCCAACTTTTAAACACTTTCAATGATACTACCTAATGAGGCAGCCCAATCTATTCTTTTAAAGTTGCCATTTTAGGGCCATCTGGCTGGCTCAATCAGTTAACCATCCGACTCAGGCTCAGGTCATGATCTCAGGCTCAGGTCATGATCTCATGATGTGGGTTCTACCCAGCATCAGGTTCTGTGCTGGCAGTACAGAGCATGCTCGCAATTCTCTCTTGCACACTCTCTCTGTCCCTCCCCTGCTTATGCACGCTCTCTCTCAAAATAAATAAACTTTAAAAGCTGCCATTTTACATAGCCCAAATCAACCATTCTGTAAGTGTCACAGTTTAGTCACAGAGTTAAACATCTACAACTAACCTTGCCACAAAACAGATTTCAAATATTTACAAAGATCTGTATTGGTCTTAACCTACAAAGCCTTCTACTACTGGTATGTAAAAAAAAAAAATTTCAGGCTGGATAATCATTATCATTAACATAATTATTAACTAATAATAAGAACAGTTAATATTTATGTAACATTTACTGTGCCAGGCACTGTTCCAAGTACTTACATGTAAACTGTTAACTATTTCGTGGCAAGATTAAAAAAATACACTCCACCTAGCATAACAGGAACAAGCTGATACTGTTTCTTTGAACTAAAAGACTCAGTGAAAAGTTTATTATTTTTAAACATTATATAATGTTCTTAAAAATGCTTACACTTTAATGAACTCACCGTTTTCTGAAGGCATCTTGCCCAATGTATAAGCAGGGCAGGCTGAAGGCCATGTTTTTCCTGGCCCCTTAGAGTGTTTATGTCATGCTGAACAACAAGTCGCAATTTTGCTGAGGTTCCAGGTCTAAAAAAGTTTTATTTAATAAAACTGATTTAGAAACGTGCATTTCAAAACTTACATGTATGTTAATCATCACATGAGAATTAAACTCAATCTTCACATGAGAGTTAGATACCTAGGCAATAAGTTTTTAAACTAAATAGGTTTTTAAGTTAAAAACTTAGGCAGTAAGTTAAAGGAATATTTTTATTTTACTACTTACATTGCTTTTCTGTGAATTAGATTACAGACTGCATCCCACCAACATTTTTGTCTTTCTGTACAAAGCTGCTTACACACAGGAAGTGGCAAGCATAGAGGCTGATAGAAGCTATGGTGAGAATTATACTTCTCCTTTATTTGTAAGTGGCTGGTATATATCACCCCAAGTAGAAATACCTGGTTTATTTAAAGAAAAATCAATTTAAATTAGGCAAAAAATTAAACAAAACACAAAATATTTAATTTGTTAAAATCTTTGCTTACTTCAAGATCTAAAACACATATTGATTCGGGTGCATTTGTTTCAAGCCTTGAAGTTTCCTGGGGCAAATGATGAAACAGCTGCTTTAGCCATTTTCGAATTGCAGGTAAGGTGGGCAGTGAATTCCACTGTAAGCCAAGCCAGGTAAGGTGCTGAAGACTACCATTATGTGCTCTAATGGCACCTGAAAGAGAAAAAAACTGGACTGAGGTTTTGGAAATTTTGCTTGTGCCATCAGTTTCGCCAATTACTTATAACAAATGTATCTTAATTTTAGAAATGTTTTTCTACATGAACAGGGGCAAATTCTATGATAAGCAGAGTCTCATTTTCTTACTAAGGATATTCACACTTTTTGTCTAGGAATTTTAATAACAATAGTTATGAAGAAAGCTCTTTTCAATTCCATCTAAGGGAAAAAAGGTACTCACCAGAACTCAATGAAACACTGTAGTGACAAAAGCCACCCAGTAAAAAATCCTGAAACAATGGATTTTCCTTTCAGTAAAGAGTCATTAGGGGCACCTGGGTGGCTCAGTCGGTTAAGCGTCCGACTTCGGCTCAGGTCATGATCTCGCGGTCCGTGAGTTCAAGCCCCGCGTCGGGCTCTATGCTGACCGCTCAGAGCCCGGAGCCTGTTTCAGATTCTGTGTCTCCCTCTCTCTCTGACCCTCCCCTGTTCATGCTCTGTCTCTCTGTCTCAAAAATAAATAAACATTAAAAAAAAAATTAAAAAAAAAAAAAAGAGTCATTAAAACAATGGGATACCACTACATTAATCCCTTGGAATAGTAAAGAGATCTTTTCTTCTACAAGAAACTAAAAAAAAAAAATTGTTTCATGTTTATTCATTTTTGAGAGACAGAGACAGAGCGCAAGTGAGGGAGGGGCTGAGAGAGAGGGAGACACAGAATCCAAAGCAGGTTCCAGGCTGTGAGCTGTCAGCACACAGTCTGACATGGGGCTTGAACCCACAAACTGTGAGATCATGACCTGAGTTGAAGTTGGACCCTTAACTGACTGAGACACCCAGGCACCCCTCTTCTACAAGAAATTTAATACTGAAAAAGTTATGAGCTTTTGGAAGCATAAAGAGGTACAACTCTACGGCAATTTGCAAGAGATTTAAAATTCATCAACTTTACCCCGGTGATTCTGTCTTTAGGCAACTCTATGGGAAAATGTGAAATGGAGATATATTAACAGTGAACAAACTGAAAACATCCTAGATACTGAACAACAAAAAACTGGCCTGAAAATTATGGCTAATTCATACAACAGATTGTACTGGCATTAAAAGTGGCATTTACCAAAACAGATAAACAGGGAGAGAATTCATGAGTGAAAATAATCATATGTACACTATAACAACTATTTAGAGGAAAAACATGGGGCACCTGGCTTAGTTGGTTAAGCGTCCAACTTCAGCTCAGGTCATGGTCTCATGGCTTGTGAGTTCGAGCTTCACATCGGGCTCTGTGGTGACAGCTCAGAGCCTGAAGCCTGCTTCGAATTCTGTGTCTCCCTCTCTCTCTGCCCCTCCCTGGCTCCTGCTCTGTCTCTCTCAAAAATGAATAAACATTTTAAAAAATTTTTTAAAGTATAGAAGAAAAATATGCCACCATTACCAACCCCTCATACCTGCCTACACCACCAAAAACCTCAAAGGAATACAGGAAAATATTAAGTCATTATTTTGAGTAATGAGATTATGAGCAATTTATTTCTTTCTGCTTTTATTTTTCTAAAATAAAAGGATTAAAATACAAAATGTTTACTTTAAAAGATAACAACTTACCAACATCATATCTAGCCAAATCATCAGGCTCTGGTGCTTGCACAGCAATGTTTCCAATATCATCTTTACCAAGGAAAGATCTATCCTTAGGTGACTGATTACAAAACAGAGCATCATACAAAGCAGACTGCCCACTTTTATTGGCAAAGGATTCTACAACCTCTTTTAAAAAATCTTGCTTGTCACGACTTAAGTTTAGCAGCATGTGTCCTGAAAAACAAATTATTACCATCAATTAAAAAAGACTGTTCTTATTTGTATCTCTCAATAGTTTCATGCATATACCCTAAGGGGAAAAAAACATGACTACCTCAGAGCTAACCCTCCAACCCAGCAACCACAACAGAACAAAAAGGGTTCTTAAGCAAAAAATGGACACAGATTACAAATTTAACAGTTAACTATATCTACATGCCAGAGTGAAAGAGGAGAGTATGTGAAAAACGCCAAAAGTATTTAAAGTATTTACATTTTAGATGGAAAGTGTGTCATTTAAGTGGCCAAAGGAGAACAGAGCCAAGCTCAAATTCTCTGATCTGATACACCAATTTCTAAACCTAGCTGGTAAGACTCATCCTTGAAAAAGCTTTTAAAAAACAATTATTTCCAGGGGCGCATGGGTGGCTCAGTCAGTTAAGCGTCTGACTTTGGCTCAGGTCATGATCTCACAGTTTGTGAGTTTGAGCCCTTAATGGGGCTCTATGCTGACAGCTCAGAGCCTGGAGCCTGCTTCAGAGTCTGTGCCTCCTCGCTCTCTGCTCCTCCCCCACTCATGCTCCGTCTCTCAATCCTTCAAAAATAAACATAAAAATAAATAAATAAATATATATATATATATATATATATATATATATATAAACAAAAACAAAAACAAAAACAAAAACAAAAAATAATTATTTCCAGGCCACACTCCCAGAGACTCTGATTCCACAGGTTTGGGGTAAGGAATCTATTTTTAAAACACTCCTTAGGGGCGCCTGGGTGGCGCAGTCGGTTAAGTGTCTGACTTCAGCCAGGTCACGATCTCGCGGTCCGTGAGTTCAAGCCCCGCGTCGGGCTCTGGGCTGATGGCTCAGAGCCTGGAGCCTGTTTCCGATTCTGTGTCTCCCTCTCTCTCTGCCCCTCCCCCGTTCATGCTCTGTCTCTCTCTGTCCCAAAAATAAATAAACGTTGAAAAAAAAAAATTAAAACACTCCTTAAAGTTCTCGTACCTGCTGTAACATGGATGCACCTTGAAAACACTACGGTAAGTGGAAGAAGCGTCAGTCACAAAAGACCACACAGTGTACAGTTCAATTTATATAAAAATGCCCAGAATAAGGAAATCTAAAGAGATAGAATATGAATGGGTGTCCAGGACTAGAGGGTTTGGGGGAAAATGGGAAGTGACTACTAATGGGTATGAAGTTTCTTTGCAAGGTGATGAAGATGTTCTAAAATTGTGGTGATGGGTGCACAATTCTGTGAACATACTAAAAACCACTGAGTCGTACATTTATATAAATTATATAGTTATGTGAATTTACTCTCAATTAAGCTGTTTAAAAAAAAAAAAAAAAACACCACTCCTTGAAATAATTCTGCTAGTCAGTCAGGTTTGGTTACCACCAGACTTATCTCTCCAAAAATTTGCAGAGACAGATTCAGGAATGCCCAGATCAAAGACATTAAAATACAGTTCATTTTACTAACTGTAATCCTGCAAAAGCATCTATGACAGCCTTGCAAGGCAGACAGGAGACATAAGAAGAAAATACAAAGTTACTTCTTTAAGGACTGAAAGTCCACCTCTCACAAAAAAGCAAGCTATGGGATACAGGAGCAATATAAGCTTTGACCAACAGCCTAACTACAGACAAAACTTATAGTAACTTTAATTTAATACTACTACTTGCTCTTTACAAAGTTCATTCAATTTTATATCAAAATTGCTTCTTATATAAAGCATTATGCTTCTTCAGCTCATTGCTTGATTCACTGGCCATATGAACATCTTGAAGTTTCTGCCTCAGCAAAACCAGATATGTAATAGACCTTTAAGATCCATCCCAAATAGTCATAAGTGGAAATAAATTTACAAATTCTAAAAGCCTAACAGTATGTAAGTATATATCTTTTATTTTCTTTACTGTGTGGTCAGTTCCTTAAGAGATCCATTACTTCACCTTTATATCCTCCACAGCAGTATCTTAGAAACTACTGATGTTAAATGGCTGGCAAATCAGTAATTATTCTTAGTTCAAGAAGCTCATTAAAATATCAAATGGAGGCTCTAGCAGCTAGATAAAGGAGGGATTAAAGAGTTTCTCCAGGGGCGCCTGGGTGGCTCAGTAGGTTAAGCGTCAGACTTCGGCTCAGGTCATGATCTCATGGTCTGTGAGTTCGAGCCCCGCGTCGGGCTCTGTGCTGACAGCTCAGAGCCTGGAGCCTGTTTCGGATTCTGTGTCTCCCTCTCTCTCTGACCCTCCCCTGTTCATGCTCTGTCTCTGTCTTAAAAATAAGTAAACATTTAAAAAAATAAAATAAATAAAAAGTTTCTCCATCCAGAAGCAAACAATATCAAACATTTGTTACCTCCTGAAGGAGACACTTCTAGTTCTCTTTCGCCCTCATCCAAGATGGCAAAGAGAAATGATTATGCAAAGTATCTCCTAAACAGACAGGATTATCATAAGGTGTACTCTAACAGAGAAATTTCTTTTTCTTTTTAAAATAAAACTAATTAAACGTTACCATTACCTGACTGGCTCAGACGATCATAGGCCATCATTTCCAGTAGATTTTGTCCAACTTCTCCTTTTATTAATTTAATCTTTGGTCTTGGAACCTGATAATTTTAAAATCAAGTCTTAATTTAGTGATACCCATATTTCTAACAGTAATATGTTCCTTTCTGTTACACTGCACTTTTTTGATGATGAACAATTAACCAATGGTTAAACTGAGTAGGAGTTGCAGTTTTTCAACTGAATAAACTGGGAAATCAAGGATTTAGTTAATATATAAAAGCTGTCTACAAAGATTAACGTCCAAGAAATTACTTTCTACTATAAAAGCGCCTTCAAATGCCACACTACAGACAGTACGCTTTCAAAGAGCATGGATAATATGGGACACCACTGGGATAAAGTGGTACAGCCAAGAGAGGAAAAGGGACTCCAAGCTGTGTCCTATGAAGAGCTGAAAAAATGATGAAGAAAATACAATAGTTCCCTTCAGATATTAAGAAAATCATTCACAAATGAGTTCAATGTTTTTAAATAGTACCAAAAGAAAAACACCAATGGGTAGCAGGCTGAAAAATACTTTTGCTACACATAGGAAGCACCAAGACCCAAACTATCAAAAATGCAATGGGCTATCTTGAAAAGTAGTGAATGTTCAATCACGGAAAATATTCAGTCACAGACAACAGGCACTTACTAGAGATAGCCCTTTGAAAGGAATACATGAGTGGTTAGAGTAACTGCTTTTAAATTTCAATGACTTTCTTAATTGGTAGTGGTCTGGTGCAACTTCTGTGAAGTTGGAAATTTGGCAAAAGCCCTACAAATTATAAATGCATAAATACACTTTGATTCTTCTTTCAAGAATTTATTTTACCCATAAATTTTCACATGTGAAATACCACAAGTTATTCATTAAAGAATTATTTGAAATAGCATAGCAAGAAAGTAAAAGTAACCTAATGACTTGGTTTTAGGGAACTGTTTAAAAAAAAAAAAAACCAAAATTACAGTACCTTCATAGAATGGAATGATATGCAACCATATCAAAACAAATGAGGATGCAATACTCATGCTATGTTTTCTATACCAACATGGAAATACCACCAACACATATTTCATTAAAATAAGCAAAGGAGGGGCACCTGGGTGGCTCAGTCGGTTGAGCGTCTGGCTTCAGCTCAGGTCATGATCTCACAGTTTGTGAGTTTGAGCCCCGCGTCAGGCTCTGTGCTGACAGCTTGGAGCCTGGAGCCTACTTCGGATTCTGTGTCTACCTCTCTCTGCCCCTCCCCCCCTCAAAAATAAACATTAAAAAATGTTTTAAAAAGTAAAAAGCAAAGGAAATAAAAATGTACAGAATGTATCTATCTGTAACTTTTTAAGGGAAGTAGGAGTGGGGCAGTGTCTATTTGCTTATATATGCACAAAACATTTCTTGAAGAACTCACAAGAAATGAGTATTATTAGTTCCCCCAGGGAAGAGAAAAAATGACTGAAAGAACAGAAGTAGAAAGGAATTCTCACGGTATACTCTTATACACCACTAGAGTTTTAAACCGTATTAATACAATCACTTTTCCAAAGACATTAATTTTTCAAAATATATTCCTTGAATCTAAAATCTTATTTTGAATTTTAGAAACATTAGACTTATGCTTTTATCCATAAGTTTTCTAAACATGATGGCAAACTGTTTCTGAAGATGTTGAAGAGCACACAAAATGAAAAACAAAATGTGATATAATTCATTTTGCTTTCAAACTGACCTCAATTCATAAAACTGGCCCCTTTTACAGCTATCATTTGTGACTAATTAGTTATCAATCCACTCAGTCACGTCATCCCAAGCCAACATATCCTCATCTGAAATTAAACAGTTTCAAGAAAGACTGTGTAATGCCTACCTGAAACGCAGATACACTTACTAAAACCACAACATTCCCTTGATCAAGAGTCTGAAAATCCTACCATTAAAAATGCTAGCCTGACAGGATTCCTTAAGCACTCCTATGCCAGTCTACACTTCCTCTGTATGCTTATAATCATTTGATAATTAAGCTTTACAACACATGGTAATATAAAATTCAAGCATCTAAGAGATTTCCATTATTTATCCATTCAATGGAAATGTGTAGTAGGTAAAAGAGAAGTAATGAAGTGGACGTCTATATGCTGAAATGAGACAATGGAAAAACAGTGAAAAAAGCAAAATGTTAGACAGTAGATAAAGCACACCTTCATGAGGCAAAACAGTTTTAAAAGTAAAGAAAGGAGGGGCGCCTGGACAGCTCAGTCAGTTAAGCACCTGACTTCGACTCAGGTCATGATCTATGGTTCATGGGTTCGAGTCCCACGTAGGGATCTTGTGCTGACAACTCAGAGCCTGGAGCCTGCTTCGGATTCTGTATCTCCCTCTCTCTGAGCCTCCCCTCCTCATGCTCTCTTTCTCAAAAAATAAACATTAA
Organism: Felis catus; assembly: GCF_018350175.1. Lineage (NCBI taxonomy): Eukaryota > Metazoa > Chordata > Mammalia > Carnivora > Felidae > Felis > Felis catus. The sequence goes on from NC_058370.1 coordinate 52,000,602, forward strand.
AAGAAAAAAAAAGTAAAGGGTGTGTTTTATGCTTACATATGCAGAAAAACTTCTAAATATTCAAGACACTGATAATAGTCTTTGTCTTGTAGGAAAGATTTGAGTGAATGGTTTAAGAAGGAAATTGAGGGGCACCCAGGTGGCTCAGTCAGTTAAGCATCTGACTCTTGATTTCAGCTCAGGTCATGATCTCATGGTTTGCAAGTTCATGCCTGGCACTGGGCTCTGCACTGACAGTGTGAAGCCTGTTTGGGATTCTCTCTCTCTTCCCCTCCCTGCCTCTCTCTCCCTCTCTCTCAAAATAAACTTTAAAAAAAATAATAAAAAAAGAAGGAAATTTAGTTTTTACCACTAAAAAGGGTCAAAGTTTAAAACAGTTGACTGCATTAACTTAAAAATATATATTTAAAAAATTAAGAGTCCCGTTTCCATTAAAAATAACTCACTTCTTTGAAGATTCTTTAATAATATTAATCGTAAGAACCTTTTAGTGCCTACATAAATTAGCAACTTCATTAGATTCACTCTATTTTCACTAATACATGTATTCTTGATGAACCTAAATGCTTCTGCTGAGCAAACAGGAGCACTTAACATCATGGGATGAGTATCAACAGTGTTTAAAAAAAGATCTATATAATATGAACTAGAAGGAGGAAGCTTCCCTAAAAGTACAGTGAATCCTTTTTTCTTTCCCTCAAGCAAAAGACAGTTCACTAAAACTAACAATTATTCTTATAAGCCAGGCCCTTTGCATTTTGGGGCAGACTGCTTATTTCTTTTCATTTCAGAATATTAGCTAACTAAAGAAAACATTAAAACTACAAAAATGGATTGGGGAAGGGTTAATGGCCAGCATCTCATCATCACAATGGTTCACATTTTGGCATCTTTCCTTCATGTCATATTCTTTAAAAAAATTTTTTTTTAATTTTTATTTATTTTTGAGAGAGACTGAGAGAAGGCTTGAGTGGGGGAGGGGCAGAGAGAGAGGGAGACACAGAATACGAAGCATGCTCCAGGCTCCGAGCTGTCGGCCCAGAGCCCAATGCAGGGCTCAAACCCACGGACGGTGAGATCATGACCTGAGCCGAAGTCGGACGCCCCAACTGACTAAGCCACCCAGGCACCCCGTTCATGTCATGTTCTATGTATAAAGAAACGAATTACATTTCCAAAGATGAAGAGATACTGTTATATACTGTAGATAATATCACCAATGTTATATACGTATTACATACATTATGTGTTTCAATTAACATGTTAAACACATTCTTCTATCACAGCTTATGTAACCATACCCAAAACTTACTTAAGTTTCTGTTCAAGTTATGCCTGCACATCTTTTTTAATCAAATTTTATCCATATTTGAGATTATTTCCTTATTACAGGTTCCCAGAAATGGCAGAGTAAAAAGATCAAACTCTTCAAAGTGGTCTTCCAGTAAGTCAAGCAATACAGACCGCCACCAGCAATGCATCAACATACCTGTTTCACCTCACCAATACTGTATAAATATTCTTATTTTTCATCTTTCAAATAAACTATTTTGACTTCAATTCTACAGATTTATTCATATTTTCAATATATACCAGGACACATCTCCATGTAAAATACAACAGAGTCTCAGTGAAATGTCAACTACACCCAAAACTAGGAAAAGCTTACCTGAAACGCTATAAGATAGCACAATGCAGCCAGTTCAGAGAGAGCTCGCCATTGCAGATCACTATGCTGACCCATCTTCAAAAGCAGAGAACCAGCATGCATGTAGAAATGCCCTTTTACTTCTAAGAAAGTAGTCGAGAGTTCATCATTTCCACCCACACAAGATTTCACAGACTGAAGAGCACTATCAAAACTGTAATATTAAATTATTAAACAGGTATTAAACCTATTGCATTGTGAATAATCACGGTTTCATGACTTAATTAAAAATTAACAAAGGAATTTATTTCAAGCTTCATCTTTCACATTCAAACTAATAATCCTTTCTCTATTTTATAAATCATGAATCTAGTGTTTGTTTTTATTCAACATACTTTCTATACTTCAAGCTTAGCCTCGAGAATATCTTATTCCAAACAGTTATTTCCAGCCCTCCAATCACAGAAAAGCTACAAATCAGAAGATAAGATTACTGGGGCACCTGGGTGGCTCAGCTGGTTAAGCATCTGACTCTTGGTTTCAGCTCAGGTCATGATCTCACAGTTTCATAGGTTCAAACCCCGCATCAGATTCCATGCTGACAGTGCAGAGCCTGCTTGGGATTCTCCCCCTCTCTCTGCCCTTCCCCCACTTGTGCTGTCTCTGCCTCTCTCAAAACAAATAAATAAACTTAAAAAAAAAAAAAACAAAGATAAGATTACTGTCCATGGTGTATGTTCCATAACTGACCAGCACAAAACTGGAAAACTAAAATATTTTCCAGTTTCTCCTAGATCAAATTAGACATGCCATTTTCAAATTATAAGTAAATAACTGATAAGATATTTGGGATAACTACAGGCTTAAATTGAATTTCTATTATTTGTAAATGTACTAATTAGTGCTTCTAAATTCAAATGGCCCTCAGCATCCTCACTTTGTAAGAAAAGCAACACTTGATAGAAATGTGAAGCATGATTTCTAAATAGGTTATAACAAGTAAGTTCCAGGAACCCCCTGGTTTCTCAAGACCCTTTCAGGGTAACCATGAAGTTCAAATTATTTTTTTAAGTTTTATTTATTTTGGAGGGTTAAGGGGCAGAGAGAGAGAGAGAATCCCAAGTAGGTTCTGCACTGTCAGTGTGAAGCCCAATGTGAGGCTCAACCCATGAATCCTGAGATCATGACCAGAGCCAAAACCAAGAGCCAGATGCTTAACTGACTGAGCCACCCAAGTCCCCCAAATTTAAATTATTTATAGTACTACTAAGAAATTGTCTTTTCCACCCTCATGTTCTAAGGTGATCAAAAATGTTTGAGTATATAACCCATATAAAAGAAAACATCCTAAATATTTTCTAAAATAATCTGAAAGTTGAAGTGTTTTGGATACCACCCTTACTCGCCACTTAGAACACTAAGAAATTCTTCAAGAAACTACTGTATCCCCTAACATCAGATGGGGAACAAAAAGTACTTTTCAAGCAAATGCACAATCTATACCAGAGACTGACAAACTACTTCTATAAAGGGCCACATACTAATATGGCTGTGCAGGCATATAATCTCTGTCACAGCTGCTCAACTCCAACACTCCCATATGTAGGCAGCCACAGATAATACATAACAAGAGGCACAGCTGTGTTCCAATAAAAGCATATTTACAAAACCAGGCAGTGAGCCATATCTGGCTTAGAAGCTCTGGTCAACCCCTGCTCTCAACTAACATTCTCATACAAATCCAAGTGATGTTTTTGTTCAATGAAATTTATTTTAATAAATGGAGATATGATCCTGAGAATCAAAATTTAGGAAAACAGAAAAATCATACATTATATTTTAGTTATCTTGTTTCTAAGCAAAAACATTAAAAGTTTTCTGAAATGTTGGGGATACTAAATGCTTCTACTAAAACATCTGACAGATGGAAGTCTATTTTGATTTTCACTCAAGATTATATATCATTTTTGAAATAAAATATGAAATAGCAGAACATTCATTTGCAGGACTACTAAGCATGCCAAAATTGGATACACAACTATAATAATGTAATCAAGTCTGTACAGTAACACAGTTCTCTAAAAAATCAAAGTCATACAAAACCAATTATAATATCCCCAAAAAAGACATAAGAGAGTTATGGTATTAACTATCACCCCTGGGTATTTTACAGAAATAGTGACCCAATAAAGATGGTTAGACCAGTGAACTGAATCACTACAAAAAGAAAATCTACAATTGACACCAAAGTACTTTCCTTAAGTCGACATACCTTTCCAATAATTCTCTACTTTCTTGCACATCTCTGGTAGAGAGCGTAAGAAGCATAAGGTTAGCATAGGCCAGAAGTAGATCTTTACTGGCACTTTGCCAGCTACTTTTATCAGACTCCAAACACTGTGAAGATTCCATATATTCCTGTTTTGTAGAAAAAACACTCAATTACAAAGCTTTACCAAGCATTGTAAAATTAGTTTTATGTCTAGTTTTAGGTCTATCAACGCTTTTGCCCATCCTTATACTCATTAAACCACTGATTTTTACATCAACCTATGAAAACACCAAAAGCATATATATTTATTGCATTTATCTCTCCAATCTACCCATTATAAAACTGAAATCATCCTAGTAAAAATTTCATTTCAGAGTTGCTATACATAAATGGAAGAAATTTAAGTCTCAGAGAGCACCGTTAAAATACAAAAGAATGTATAGTAATTACCTATATAGAAGCATAGAGACCCAAGAGTTTTTACCTACCTTAAGGGTCTGTACAACACATGAATTCCATTGTAAACTTGAACGCAAAGTTATATTTTTCTCTGCCTCATGGCAGTGGGCCACAGCATCCTTCAATCTTTTATTTGAGCGATATAGCTCTACTAGTCGGATGTTTACATAGACATCATCAGGTCTTGCATAAAGTTCTGACTGAATCAAATCAAAAAGTTTATTCCATCCATCTTCACCTTTGCAATCTAAAAGCTGTTCCTATTAAAAAAAAAAAAAAATCAATGATTTAGAGAAATGCCTGTGCACGTTTAAGCACATCATGGTTCCTATGAACACCATTCCACTGTGTATGGCTTTAGTAAATTATCACAACTAGTACCATCCTATATATCCCAACTCTCATGGAAGAAAGCTGCTCCCAGCCAGAAGCTAAACCTCAAGAAACTTAGGTGGAGAGAAACATCTGGGATTACATAGTAGCAATGGTTGCCCACATAAACCTCACAGATGGCCAGGACTACTGCCCCACATCCCTGTACATCCCAGTCACCACTAGAAGCCTAGCTTTCCTGTCAATCCTCATACCAAGGTCCTTATCCTCTAACTGTTCTGCACCTCCATAATCTGACTCAATCCCCTATCCACTCTGCTCCCACTTTAAAGCTTCTATTGTTCTGCTATCTTCTCAGAGTCCTCACCATCTAGCCTTAACTAAATGGAGTATTACCTTGAGATAACCCCCATTACTTCTCTGCCATGGTAGCCTTTTCTCTGTTAGCCTATATACAAGTAGAGGAGGTACAGTTAGTGACCAAATCATATATCCCCCCCCCACACGTTTATAATCCTGTCTTCCAAAGGAAATGCTATCTAATTCTTCCACTCATTCCTCATGAGCAGCTGGAATACAACACTCTTCCTCCATTCCTAATAGCCAACTAGTATCAGCAATTGAAAGATGAGCAAAGATATACAATAGCCTGGCTACTCGGTTCTTTAATTACCTCATCTCCATGGCTTTGCTCTACACTCCAGCCTCAGCCATCCATTAAGCACTGACTTGGGTCTTCAAAGTCTGTATTTTGGTCACACTGGTTAGATCACTATACCCCTCTTATTCTTTCACCTCACTGTGGGCACACATACCCTCACTGCCACATATATTTGTCTCTACCACATGGAAAGAAAGCTGTCTTCAATACACTGATATCACCAAGTTTTAATTTTCTACAAAACACATATTTTCCTTCTCTGTCAAACTAAAATGCCATAATCCCTAATATTCATAATCACTGCTTGCTCACAGATGCCCTCAATTAATTCCCTCTACCTTTCCTTAGAAGAACCCTACTATCTGCTTCCTTTGAGCCTTATATACTAACAGTTGAGCAATAGGGGACAGGACATTTGGGAATTTGGGGAAATCACAACCAGGCTAAGTGACTTTCATAACCTCGAGACTCCAAACCGGTAATGCCTAGAACAAAACTCGACTTGACCTCTAACAGATTCACTTTCTCCATTCTCTGAAAAGGTTACTTCAGAGGTACCTGGGTGGCTCAGTTGGTTAAACATGAGTTCAAGCCCTCTGTTGTTGAGCTCTATGCTGCCAGTGTGAAGCCTGCTTGGGACTCTGTCTCCCTCTCTCTCTCTGCCCCTTGCCTGATCTTTTTCTCAAAATAAATACATAAACATTAAAAAAAAAAAATCTGTAAGTAAAAGATCAATACCTTCATGGCTGCTTTTCAAAAACTCTACTCTCATATCCAAGAGAAAAAGCCCTCTCACCAATATTTTCATTCATTAAACAAATGCCAAAAAACTACTTACCTTAGTTAAGTCTTAAATTTTAGAAAAAATAGAATTGCATTTCAAGTTCAAAAAAATGGGGGAAAATCTGATATAAGAAAGGTTTAGCTTTAGACAACAGTGTCTTTAAAGTTACTAAAGAAAATCACCATCCTTCAGAAGCAGCTCATTTTTCTTTTTTTACAATACAAGAAAAATAAACTCCTACCAATATATATGTTCCTTAATGTTAATGTCATCAAATAAATTGGATTGTCAAGGCCAATAAGGAAATTATATTTCAGGCATAACACAAAGACAACAAGGTAAAGAAATCTACACACTTGGACCTGACATTTTAGATTAATATTTAAAACCCAGCTGCTTATTATAGGAAGAGGAAAACAATGTTACTAGTTTATCTCTAGGGTTGTTTTTATATTTTTTTAATTTTTTTAATTTTTATATTTATTTTGAGAGAAAGTGTGTGCAAGCGGGGCAGGGGGGGCGGGGGAAGAGAGAGAGAGAGAGAGAGAGAGAGAGAGAGAGAGAGAGAGAGAGGAGAGGAGAGGGGAGGGGAGGGGAGGGGAGGGGAGGGGAGGGGAGGGGAGGGGAGGGGAGGGGAGGGGAGAGGAGAGGAGAGGAGAGGAGAGGAGAGAGGAGAGAGAGAGAATCCCAAGCGGGGTCCACACTGTCAGCATGGAGCCGAATGTGGGGCTCAAACTCACCAACTGTGAAATCATGACCTGAGCAGAAACCAAGAGTCGGACACTTAACCAACTGAGCCACCAGGTGTCCTGGAGTTTTTTAAATACTTTAGATTCTAAAATCTGTACACAGTTGTTCATATGAGGTAAAAGCCAAAAACTGGAAACAACCAAAATATCCATCAAAAGTAAATGGTTAAGGGTGCCTGGGAGGCTTGGTCAGTTAAGCATCCGACTTCAGCTCAGGTCATGATCTCGCGATTTGGGAGTTCGAACCCCACGTCGGGCTCGGTGCTAACAGCTCAGAGCCTAGAGCCTGCTTCCAGATTCTGTGTCTCCCTCTCTCTCTGCCCCTCCCCTACTCATGCTCTGTCTCTCTCTGTCTCTCAAAAATAAATGTTTAAAAAAAAAAAGTAAATGGTTAACCTGTGGAATATATCCACACACAAAATACTACTCAGCAATAATAAAAAGAACAAACTACTGATACACCCAACTTGGATGGATCTCAAGGGCATTACATTCAATGAAAAAAGGCTGACCTCATAAGATACTGCATGATTCCATTTATATAACATTTTGAATTACAAATTTATAAATATGGAGAACAGATAGTAACTGCCAGAGTTAAGGATGATGGGAAGGAGAGGGGTGGGTAGGACCATAAAAGGTGAAGCTTGAGGGAGATCTTTATGATGATGTAGCAGTTCTGTACTTTTAATTGCAGTAGTGGTTACACCAATCCTTACATGTGACAAAATGAAAAAGAACTATACACGCACATTGTACCAATGTCAAATTCCTGATTTTGATATTACACTATAGTTACATAACACATAACCAGTGCAGAAAGCTGGGTGAAGTATACATAAAACCTCTCCGTACAATCTTTGCAATTTTCCTGTTGAAAACAAATTATTTCAAAATAAATTCCATCAAAAATATGTATAATGGGGCGTGACGGAACTATTAAAAACAATATACAATTGACCCTTGAACAATACAAGTTTGAAATGCACAGGGGTCCACTTACATGTGAATTTATTTTCAAAAGTAACAGTACAGTACTATACGTATATTTTCTCTTCCTTATAATTTTCTTAAAATTTTCAATTTATTTCAATCGTAAGAATACAGTATGTAATACATATAGCATACAAAATATGTGTTAATTGACTGTTTATATTACCAGTAAGGCTTCCTTCCAGTCAACGGTAGACTGTTAATAAAGTTTTTAGGGAGTCAAAAGTTATATGCAGAGATGCCCAGCTGGCTCAGTCAACAGAATATGCAACTCTTAATCTCAGGGTTGTGAGTTTAAGTCCCATGTTGGGTGTAGAGATTACTTGAAAAAATAAAATCTTAGAAAAAAAAAGCTGTATGCAGATTTTCGACTGCATAAAGTGGGGGGGAATCATGGCCCCCAGCCCCCATATCGTTCAAGGGTTAACTACACACTTAAAATGTTTGCCTAACAAATTTGTAAAGACTTGCTCCAAAAGAGTTACTTAAGTAAACTACATTTACTCAGTAAAAAATAACAATTAGAATTGGTCAGTACATTAGCAAGAACTTCCTATTATTTTTAGTAATTATCTGTAACATACTGGAGAAACTACCTTTTTTCTTTTGCTTGAAAACCTCACTATCCCATAACATAACACAATCCTTTAAACTCACAACCCTGAGATCAAGAGTCACACGCTCTACCAACTGAGCTAGCAAGGTACCCCAATTCCTTCCATTTTTAGGTAATAGTTCTTAAAAAGCTTTAAAGTAGGGCGCCTGGGTGGCTTGGTCGGTTGAGCGTCTGGCTTCTGCTCAGGTCATGATCTCGCGGTCTGTGAGTTCGAGCCCTGCGTCGGGTTCTGTGCTGACAGCTCAGAGCCTGGAGCCTGCTTCAGATTCCGTGTCCCCCTCTCTCTCTGCCCCTCCTCCACTCATGCTCTGTCTCTCTCTGTCTCAGAAATAAACATTAAAAAAAAAAAAAGGCTTTAAAATAACACTAACCTGTCATTCTTTTCACCCAATAAAGCAAAATTTTTCTATCAGACCTCAATTTAAGTCTTAGCTCTGCCATGTAGCTACAAAACTGTAAAATCCCTAAAATATTAATCATTTCATAAGGGTAAATGAGATACCACTTGTAAAACATAATAGTATCTTAAAAAAACAGCGTATGATCAGAAAGGTTTTGAAGAAAAAAAAATTTGTTCTGCCATTTTTTACAGATATGACATATAACTCTGCATTAGTTTAAGGTGCACAATACAATGATTTGAGACATGTATATAGTGAAATGATTTCCACAGTAAGTTTAATTAATATCCATCACTTCACATGGTTATAAATTATTTTTTTCTTGTGATGAAAACTTTTAAGATCTACTTGCTCCCTTCACAGCTTTCACATATACAATATGGTGTGGTTAACACTAGTCACGATGTTATCCATCATATCCCTGGAACTTATTTTACACACAGAAGTTTGCACCTTTTGACCACCTTCATCTATTTTCCATCAACTCCTACACCTACTGGTTTAAGGTTTGCTACTGAAAAGTCACTTAAACTCCAAATATCAGAAATGGTTGTGACTTAAGTTTTCCCTGACTGCTTTATTTTTTTAAGTTTATTTATTTTGACAGAAAGTATGAGGGAGAGAGGAATAGAAAGAAAGGGAAAGAGAGAATCCCCAGCAGGCTCCACAATGTCAGCACAGAGCCTGACACAGGGCTTGAGATCATGACCTGAGCCCCAAATCAAGAGTCAGACGCTTAACCAAATGAGCCACCCAGGCACGTCCCCAACTGCTTTTATTATGATTTGTTTTATTCAGTTTTTTACCTTTAGTTTATAAATTGCAGGACTTCCTGGGAAAAGTTTAGCTGCTCTTTCAACCCAATATTTTGCTCTTCCATCAGTAACATCATTTTTACAAAGCAATTCTGCAATCTTCAACACAAGATCTTTTTGTGTTGGGTTTAATTCCACTGAACGCTGATATCAGAAAAGAAATAATAAAATTAGTACGATTCCTAAGGTACCTACACTCACCTATAAAAGCTAAAAAGTTATTATTGTCCACACTAAAAACTTTTCTAAATGACAATGTGTTACTTAAAAATTGTTAAAATTAAAGTGCCTTGGAATTTTTTTGCAGATGAATTAAATAAAAATTATGTTTTTATTAGGTAAATATCAAAAAAAAAAAGAAAACCACTTACAAGAACAGCATTTCTGACCATGTTAGACTTAGAATTTATAGGTGTTAATCTTTTACAAGTGCTAACTTCTTAATGATTAAATTACAGTGTACATTGGGCCAAATAATTTAAAATCTGTTCTAATCTATATTGCTTAATAGTACTATGATACCAACGCTTATTTTCATGGCATCCATAAAATATATTTGAATTTATTATATAAACTACGCTGGGCATATGTGTGGTGGTGCAAACGCTATATTTTAATCTTAACAGTTTACCTTATAACATTCAACAGCCTTGTCTATATTTTCCTCAACTTCATAAAGAAGACCAAGAAATCTGTGAGCTTTGGGATCCCTTTCTTGCACATTAATATATGTAGATATATATCTGTATAAAAATAACAATGTAAAAATAAATAATCTTTAAATTTTCACATTCAGAACTCTATGTAAATACTAACCAAAGAGAACATCTTAAACCAAAGCAACCACTAAACTAATTGACATTGTTATTCTAATTATTGCCTACCACTATTTATTTACAGTAGAATATGCAGACAACTCAAAAGTATCCATAAGAATAAACACATACATACAAAAGTGACAATAAATTCATTCTACCATTAAATACTACATTTACCAAATGTTTTTTCTAATGCTACTCACACATAAGAAATGAATGCATAAATTGCTTTTTCTTCCTGATATTTTGGTAAAGCACTTAAAGGGTTTTACATAGGAAGCAGAAAACGATTATAGTAAATATTTTTAAAGTATCATAATGCAAAATACTAAGAGTAACAACTTCCCAAATAACAACCAAGAGAATGTATTTACCTTTTTTTTTTTTTTTTTTTTTTTTTTAAGTAATCTCTACACCCAATGTGGGGCTCGAACTCACGACCCAAAGATCAAGAGTTGCATGCTCTACTGAGTGAGCCAGCCAGGGTGCCCCAAGAATGTACTATTCACCTTCTAAATAAAAAAATAATATCTAACAGTACTGTTCCCATCTAAAATAGAACAGAGGAAAAATTACTAAGTAAACTAGTAAATGTAGGTAATTTCCATTTCTTACATCAAGTAACAGCTAAAAAGTTAAACATCTTCAAGGCTCAGTGAGTATTACCTAAGAGAAGTTAGACCAAAGACCAAATCTGAAGGAAAAAGTGTCACATTAATAAGGAACAGTATTGACAGCCCCAATGCTGTTAAATAAAGGTGTTATCATTTTCCTTACTTAATAGCATTTCCATCTTCCCATTAATGCTTTAACCTGCCTGCCTTCCCTTCTAATTTCCTGCCTTAAGCCACTCCCAATCTATCACCAACCTTCTTTGCCTTACAGATGAGACAAAGCTTCAGAGTGTTACCTACTGAGTCAATTAAAGATCTTTTATAGAAGCTATTCATTCTCCTGCCCAGAAATCACAGTTTAATTTTATATTCATTGGTAATTTTCAAACTGATTAAAGTAATAGGTATCTAACCAGAAAGAAATTAAAAATAAACATGGTTCTCTTTTATTCCTTAGAAGTGTTTTAAGCCTAATGATTTCTTGTCCTGAGTATAAACAAGCAGCAGGCATGCAGAAAATACTCATTCTAGGCTCAATCTCCATGGAATTGAGGCTAGTTCTTTATAACAGTCTGAAGTGATCGAATACTTTATTTCCAGGACATGGAAGAAGAACTGCTAAAACATCATATTTTCAGCCATTTCAAGTAAGAATACAAGGGGAAAAATTGATTTTAGAAAACTAAAGTATGTTTACAGTTTGGTACTTACTTTTTAGCAAGATCGTATTCTTTTACTTCATAGTACAACTTTGCAAAATAGAATCCCTTCATTGACTTCTAAAAAAAAAAATTAAGAGTTTTTACTTTTCATATTTTGAACTTAAAAATTTGTCCTAATGAGATTAATATTAATATATTTGATTTCTGTTCACCTAAAAGGTAGGAAAAAAACTGCCTGTAGAAATGCATATATATTGTAAAAGTCATGACTCCATGTTTTATAATTCTCATCATAAAACAAAAAATAAATTTAAAAAACAGCAAAACAAAAGACGATGTCAGAAATTAAGAATTTATTACCAGCAAGAAACCTGAAAACCATGTAGTGCCACTCTCTCACTTTAAAGATAACTAAACTGACAGAAACCTGTTTTCTTAAGGAAGGTGAGGTATACTAGAAACCTCTCTTCTCTGGTCATATGTAAACCTTTATGGGGAAAAATAAGCAGGTACTTCCATTCCAGTAAGGCACCGGGGACTCTCTGGTCCAGGTACTGTTATCTCTACAGATCACTATTTTACCCTCAAGGAATTAAAAAGGCAGAAATAAAAGTTGAATTCTTCCAGTAATAAGCCAAGTCCACATGCTGGCTCTTTTATTCCCAAGTTTAAAATGCTGGGACACACCAGATAATGTTGTACACACATGATAAAAGAGTACACAGCCATCAAACACCTAATGTTTCAAAACTATACAAGGACACAGGAAAAAAAAAATCAATATATTAAGTGAAGAAGTCTACTACAAGGCAGTATGTTTTCATTTATTCTTTTTATTCTAAAAAATGCAGATTTAGGATTTGTTCGCTATGCCTACTATTATTCACCAGGCACTGTTCCAGGCACTGGGGAACCAGTAGTACACAAAAACATCAGTCGTCACGAAGCCTGCATTTTAGGAGTGGTGACAAGCAAACTGTCATCCATATAGGAGCAAAACAGAGTGCTATTTTGTACTATTTCATCTATTATTTACAGTATGTCACATTTTAAACAAAGCTAAAATCAGTATTCATCTCACAAATCACAGAATCCTAACTAACATTGTGCCCATTTAGTTGTTTCTTCTTTCCTAGTTGGTAACGGTGCTGGGGCACAAATAGATTCTATAGATTTTATAGATAAAAAATTCTATAGAATTTATAGATTCTATAAAGTAAGAGAGAGACAGAATTGTCAGAAAAGGTCTCATCAAGGAGATATTTGATCAGATACCTGAAGTGATGTGGTTATCTAGGGCAGACTGGGCAGCACCTCAATTACAATAATTTAATCCCCACTGTTTACTATGTTTCAACTTTTCCTTTTCAATGAAACCTACAGAAAATACTCTTAAATCACATTCATCTTCTTAAATTACTCTTCTCATGACTTCAAAGATACCAGGCTCTCTAGTTTGATTTCTACCTTAGTAGCACTCCTTCTCAGGCTCTTCCTCACAGACTTCCCCTAGTCCTAAACCCTCTACCCTTTCAGGAGATCTCATCTGCAACATACACTGAATCTCACCTATGACCACCGATATGTTGACTATAAAATATAGACCTTTGGCTCTCATTTTTCCTGAGCTCTAAACTTATGTGCAAAATATAAAATATCATCACCAAAACCTGTCAGTTCTATGTTATCTCAATCTACTAGTTTTTTTCTTTTTTTTTTTTTTTTTAATTTGAGAGAGAAAGAGAGAACAAGGGGTGGGGGTTGGGGGGGAGAAGGACAGAAGGAGACAGAACTCCAAGCAGGCTCCACACTCAGCACAGAGCCTAACATGGGGCTCAATCCCACAACCCTGGGATCATGACCTGAGCCGAAATCAAGAGTCAGATGGTCAACCATCTAAGCCACCCACACGCCCCTCAATCCATCCATTTTTCTACAGCTCTGTTGCTATCACCGAAGTCTAAGCCTGCTATGATCTCTCTCTAGGACTTCTGAAAAAGTCCTAATTCGTTCCTGCTTCCTTGTATATATTTTTCCTCCCATCTAATTCATTCACCAAAGGGGTATAATTTCAAACATAAGACAATTCATGTTATGCCTTTGCTTAAAACTTAAAATCCTGCCATGGCTTCCAATTATACTTTGAAAATGCCCAAATCTCTCACCAAAGACTAGCATGATATGGCCCCTATCCAGCTCTTTACTTCAACTTTACTTCATCTGCCCTTTGCATACTATAGTTTAATTTTAGCCAATGACTAAAACCAGAATGCATCTCTCTAACGGGGGCAGCCCTGAGGAATGTTTTAAACAATCTGGCCAACAGCAGGCATTAATGTGATATGATTTCCATCCAGTGTTTTCAATGTCATAGAAATTCAATGAATGTATGTAAATGAAAAAGAAACTATAATTCCCTTAAAGTAGACCAATGCCTCATCATCTAAATAAACACACACATGAATGAACAAACAAGATTCTCACTATCCTAATTAAACCACAACTAAGGGGAAATAAGTTTCAGAGAATCACCTGGCCCTCCAAAAAAACAAAAACAAACAAAAAATCACTCTATTGGGCATGACTCCAGTCTGGCACAGTGAAACAACGAGAAGTGTAGGATAAGAGGGAGGCCACCTGTGCCACTCCCTCACCTCCCCTGTACACGTTGGGGAAGCAGGGCTGGGTCCAGTATATCTGTCAAAAACATAACACAGGTATCCTTAGCTGAGTAAAGACAGCAAACTCCAGTGAAGCAAAAGGGGGAAAAAAAGAAAAAAAATCTACATTTTCAGTAGGAATACAGACCCAGAAAGTGGGGTCTCTGAATCCTGATCTTTTTCAGTTTTGAGGAGATGTTGGAAAAGTTACCATACTAACTTTGGGCAACCAAACCCTCAGAAATCACACTGTTTGGTCCCTGATATCACTTCTTCCTATCTTCGTGAAGTAGAAGTCACCTATCACTGTATTGTTCACTCACTAAGAGAACTAGGTTTATTGAGATCTTCACCCAACACGAGCTGAGTTTAGACCTTAAGGAGACAAACTGATTTGACTCTGATGACAATGGGTTGTTTACATAATAATCTGCTCAGTACAAAGAGAAGCCACAGTTCAGACATCAACTGCCTGCATGAGCTTACCAGATGAGCAACTAAGACATATGAGGTTCTGACTAAACACTTACAGAATCCCATCTAGGCAGGACAACACAGCAGCACAGTTGTGGTTCAGACAATTCTGGACAGCACTCTCCCACTGTCTTCCCTGACTGAAGTACACCTTCTTCATTATTTCTCACAAAATCCTGTTTATTTCCTTCACTGAATTCATACAGGTCATAATTATTTTTGTTATTATGGGTGTCTATCCCTCAAAACTGTAAGGCTCCACTAAGGTAAGGCCCCTGTGACTTGTCCACCACCATGGAACCAAGAATATTAACTGGCAGGTGTCACATATTCATGATTTACTGAAATACACATAAATTTGTGTACCCCTGATTATTTCCTAATAAATTCCTAAAAACTAAATAACTAGTTCAAAGAATATAAATATTTGAACCGTTTGCTATACTGCCAATTTTCCCTAAAGTGTCTACCTATTTACTTCCCTACTCAGTATTTGAATGCCTAAGTCAGAGTGCATATTCTTCAAAATTAATTTTTCCCATTTCTTCAGTCATCACTAATATGGTAAGTAGAAGAGGTATGACTAAGTCAACCTGGTATTTCTCTGATTAAGAAGATCAGTTTCTAATATTCACACTGAAATATTTATAGTATCAGTTCGCTAACATACTTTAGCCATTCTCAACTTTGAAAGGACAGAGAAAAGATTATCTCACTAATTTTTAAAGAGTTCTTAAAACCCTTCATGGTTCTTAAACCATATTGACATTTGAGGGCTTTTTACAAAGCTTTTCCAGGTTGCCACCTTTAATTCAGTGTTTAATGTGTTTGTGAAATAAAGCTTCAACTTGTATGCAGTAAAAACTATCTTTGCTGTTCATTTTTTTCAAATTATATGGTAAAAAGATCTTTCTCATATGAGATTAATACTCATCTATATTTTCTTTCAGTTTCTCTAAAATTACTTTTAAGTCTAAAACTTAATTTGGTCAATAATACAGGCTAAAGCCCAATTTTTTTAAATAAGTTATTAAACCAAAAAAATTCATTAAGTAAGTGGCAACTGTTCAAGTAACATCTACTAAATGATCCATATGATCCCTATTTTCTCCACTGCTTTGGAATGTCACTTAGCAATGCCACAAAAGTCTTCTGTTATAGCACCTTAACTTAATAAAACCCCTTTCCCAGGACTCCTGGGTGACTCAGTCAGTTGAGCATCCAACTTCAGCTCAGGTCATGATCTCACATTTCATGAGTTCGAGCCCAATATTGGGCTCACTGTTGTGTCAGCACAGAGGCCGGTTCAGATCAGCTGTCTCCCAATCTCTCTGCCCCTTCCCTGCTTGAGCTCTCTCAAACTAATTAATTAATTAATTAAACATCGCTCACAAATGGGGGAGGGGCAGAGAGAGAGAGAATCCGAAAAAGGATCCAAGCTCTGAGCTGTTAGCACAGCACCCGATGTATGGCTCAAACTCACAAACTGCAAGATTATGACCTGAGCCAAAGTCGAATGCTTAACACCCAGGCGAGGCCCCCAAGCAGTTTTTTCAACTCATAAAAGTATATATACAAATTTTCTATTTGGATATCACACTCTTTCTTCTCTTAAGGAACCAATACTGCTAAATCATTTTCGTTTTTTCTTCTTAATGTTTATTTCAGGGGGGCGGGGAGGAGGGAAGAGAGAGAGAGAAAGAGAATTTGAGAGGGGGAGGGGGAGGGGCAGGGAGAAAAGGAGACAGAATCCAAAGTAGGCTCCACGCTGTCAGCTGTCAGCACAAAGACAGATGTGGGGCTTGAATCCACCCACCGTGAGATCATGATCTGAGTTGAAGTTGGACACTCAACCGACTGAGCCACTCAGGTGTCCCAAAATCATTTTCAAAGAGCCTAACAAAGTGAGGGAAGAAACAGGGCAATGACAGAACATGGATGTGGACAGTTATTAGGACAAAGAACATGAATGTGTTTTTCATGCTAAGGAAAAACTGCCAGTTGAGAATTTGAATGAAAAAGGAGAAATCAGGGCTCAGAAAGCTGAAAGGGATGAGAACAAAAAAAAAAAAAAAGGCATCAGGGAGGAATGTTGAGGAAATATACAGAGACTCATAAATATGGAAAACAAACTGAGGGTTACTGGAAGGGTTGTGGGGGGGATGGGCTAAGTAGGTAAGGGGAACTAAGGCATCTACTCCTGAAATCATTGTTGTACTATATGCTAACTAATTTGGATGTAAATTTTAAAAAATAAAAAATAAAATAAAAAAAAAAAAGAGGAAATATATGGATAACAGAATAATGAATAGGGCCTGGTGGTTCACTGCCAGTAGTCTCAGTTTACCAAAGAGGCAAGGTAGTTTGATGTATAAAACTTGTGAAGAATTTGAGGTGGACAGTGAAGTTCTAATACAGTGACTGAAAGGAAGAAGATAAGGTGGTGATCAAGGACAGGTAAATGGCCCAGAAATAAACACTCACATGTATACATAATCTCTAACAAGGTTGTCAACATCATTCAATGGAGAAAAGACAGTCTTCATTCAACAAATTGTGCTGGGAAAACTGGGCATCCACATGCAAAGGAGTAAAGCTGGACCATTATTTTATACCATGTGCAAAAATTAACTCAAAATGAATTAAAGACCTAAAACTAAGATTCAAAACTATAAAATTCCTGGAAGAAAACACAGGGGAAAAGCTGTATGACATATGATTGGGCAATGGATTTCTTGGAATTGACACCAAAAGCATGGGAAACAAAGTAAAAATAGACCAAAAGGACTACATCAAACTTAAAAATGTTTGTGCATCAAAGGACACAATTAACAGGATAAAAAGTCAACCTACAGAATGGGAGAAAATATTTGCAAACCATACAGTTGATAAAAGAATAATATGTAGGATAGATTTTAAAAACCCCCTACAACTCAGTAACACAAAATCAAATAACCCAACTAGAAAATGAGCAAAAGACTTTATACCAGACATTTCTCTAAAAATGATAATATGAATGGCCTAATTAATCATCAGGGAAATGGAAATCAAAGTCACCATGGGATAGTACTTCATAACCATTAGGATGACTACTATCCAAAAAGAAAAAAATGAAAATAACAACTGTTGATAATAATATGGAAAAGATGGAACCCATGTTCATTGTTAATGGAAATGCAAAACAGTGCAACCATTGTGGAAACAGTATGGTGATTCCTCATAAAACTAAAATAAAAACTACCATATGATTCAGCAATCCAACTTCTGGGTATATAACCAAAAGAACTGAAAGCAAGGTATTGAAAAAAATATCTGCAGGGGCAACTGGGTAGCTCACGGTTTGTGAGCTCAGGCCCTGCATCTAGTGAGCCCTGCTCCTAGCTCCACACTCTTTCCCTCTCTCTGCACCTCATGGGATTATCTCTCTCTCCTCTGCCCCTCACTCACTCACACTCTCTAAATAAATAAATGAATAAAGAAAAAAAAGAAAAAATACCTGCATACTCATATTCATAACAGCACTATGCATAACAGCCAAGGGTTAATATAAGCAACCTTTGTCCTTCAAGGGATGAATGAATAAATAAAATGTAGTATGCACAATACAAACAACAGAATGTTATTTAGCCTTAAAAAGGAAGGAAATTCTATCACAAGGTACATCATTGGTGAACCTTGATATTATACTAAGTAAACCAGTCAAAAAAACAAATACTGTATAAAATCACTTATATGAAGTAACCAAAGTAATAAATTCATAGAAACAAAGTCAAATGGTCTCCAAAGGCTAGGAGAAGGGAAAAATGGTGAGTTGTGCAATGGGTGGAAAGCTTCAGTTTTGCAAGATGGAAATATTCTGCAGCTCTGATGCGTAACAATGTGCACTAACACTAATAAACTGCACACTTAAAAATGGTTAAGATGTAAACTTTATGTGTTTTTTTTTTTTTTTTTACCATTTATAAGCCCTAGGGAAAGGGACAGGTAAATGGACTGTGGAATGCTGGAGACTCAGCTGAAGTTGGAAATCTCAGATTATTTACAGTGGCACCAATTTAGAAATGCAAAGATAAAACAAATTACTCAAAAGAGTTTCAGAAACAGTATTTTAGTTTTTATAACCCAAAAGCTAATAGGAAAAGATTAACCAGACAAAAGAATAACTATCCAAATCAATTATATCATCTTATATAGTCATATCACAATTGAAAAAAAGAAGGACAAATCCTTTAAAATTGACTCCAGACATCCAGTTTCCAGTCTGGTATATAAGAACTTAGAAGTAGCCACACTGCCCAAAACAACAAGTAAGAAGCTGAACTAAAAAAACCAAAAAACAAAAAACACAGCTCTTTTTAGATCTATAATAAAAGAAGTTAGGTCATTAACTACCTTCCAAAATCAGAGATAAATACAGAGAATCAAACCTCACCACAGCAGAAATCCCCACAGGAACCAAAATCAACCAATATCAAGGTAGGAAAACCTAAACTGTAATAGACAATTGTTGGAAACTCAGTGTGGGCAAGTTTGAGAGATAAAAACTCCATCACATTACTTAAGTTCTACCAACTACATCGTGTCCAGCTGTAAGGAAAAAAAAAAATGACAAGACATACTAAAAGGCAAAACAAACAAACAAAAAAGTTTAAAGATAGAGCAAGCATCAGAACCAGACTCAGATATGCAACAGATACTGGAATTATATCAGACTGAAAATTAAAGTAACTATGACTAATACACTAAAGATCCCAAAGGATAAAGTAAAACACATGAGCAATGTAAGCAGAGAGATAAAAATTCTATTTTTTTTTCAACGTTTTTTATTTATTTTGGGGACAGAGAGAGACAGAGCATGAACGGGGGAGGGGCAGAGAGAGAGGGAGACACAGAATCGGAAACAGGCTCCAGGCTCTGAGCCATCAGCCCAGAGCCTGACGCGGGGCTCGAACTCACGGACCGCGAGATCGTGACCTGGCTGAAGTCGGACGCTTAACCAACTGCGCCACCCAGGCGCCCCGAGAGATAAAAATTCTAAAGCACTAAAAAGAAATTCTAGAGAAGAAAAATAGAAATGAAGAAAGCCTTTGATGGCTGAAGTAAGAATCTCCAAGCTTGAGGATATCTCAAAAAAAAAAAAAAAAAAAAAATCTACAAAGTGAAAAGCAAAGAGAAGAAAAATAAGGAAAAATAAAATAATATCCAAGAATTATGGAACAACAAAAGGAAGAACATCCATAAAAGAGGACTACAATAAAAGAGAAGAGATGAAGGAATAGGAGAAATATCTGAAACAATAATTACTGAGAATTTCCTCCAATTTAATGTTACACAAAATCCCACAAATCCAGGAAGCTCAGATCCAGGATGCTCAAGGAACATCAAGCAGAATAAATGCCAATAATATTAATTCACCTACATATATCATATTCAAACAACTGAAAATAAAAGACAAATGACATATAAGCTAGAGAAAACAGACCTCACCTGTAACAGAAGGTAAGAAATTAACTTCTCAAAAATTACACAAGCAAGAAAAGAGGGGAATGAAATATTTAAAGTTGAGAGAAAAAAAACAACAAACCTAGAGTGCAGTACTCCATGAAATTATCCTTCGGTAAGAAATATTTTTTTTCTCACACAAACAAAACTGAAAGAGTTACCAGTAGAGTAAATCTTAAGTTCTCATCACAAGAAAAAAAATTTCTGTGGTGACAGATGCTAACTACACTTACTGTGGTGACCATTTCACAATATATATGAATACTGATTATGTTGTATGCCTGAAATTAATATATTTTATGTCATTTAAACCTCACTAAATACATAAATCGGTAAAAATACATGGTTAGAAAAAGATATACCAATCTAACACTAATCAAAAGCAAACAAGCAAGAGTAGCTACATTGATTTAAAAAAAAAAAAAAAAACACTTCAGAGCAAACAAAGTGATCTGGGATCAAGAGGAGCATTTTGATAAAGTGGTCAATTCTTCTCCTAGGAGACATAGAAGTTCTTAACGTGGTATGTATGCACTTACACACAGTACATGTAAGGTAAAAAGCAAAACACTATGTGTGTATATATATATATTAAAGATATATATATATAATATATATGGAATATATATGTATATATATTCCACATATATATATACAGAATATGTATACATATGGAAACTTCTATTTCCCTCTATCAACAATAGACCCAGCAGGCAGAAAATCAGTAAGGACATAATTGAACTAAACAGTATCATCTATCAACTGGACATAATTGACATCTATGGACTACTTCATCTAACAACAAAATATACATTCTTCTCAAGCTCACATCAAACATTCACCAAAATACACATTATGGGCCATGAAACACACCTGAACAAATTTAAAAGAACAGAAATCCTATAATGTATGATTTCAAACCACAATCGAGTAAAAGAAACATAGCTAAATAATTCCATATTTAGAAATTAAGCAACAAACTACTAAATTATCCATGGCTAGAAGATGTCTCAAGACAAATTTTTAAGTAGTCTGAACTAAAAAAAGAAACATACTTATCAAAATTTGTGGGATACAGCAAAAGCATTGTTTACAGAGAATTTTTTTTTTTCACACTGTACAGTCCCCTTCAGTGCTCACAGCCCACCAGTGAGGAGGCTGGGCAATGGTTCAGGGCTGCACGCTCCTCTGGCACGGGTACACTATGAAAGGCCCACAGAGAAGGGTCTGCCATCATTCCATCACCATGCACTAGAGAGAAATTTACAGCAACAAATACCCATATTAGAAAAAAATGTAAAAGCAATTATCTAAGCCTCCACCTTAGGAAACTATAAAAAGAACAAATTAAATCCAAAATAGGCAGAAAGAAAATAAAAATTAAAGAATAACATGAAACACAGTAAGAAACAGATAAAACCAACAAAACCAAGGGCTGATTCTTTGAAAATACCAATAAAATAAATAAACATACAGTCAGGGTAATTTAAGAAAAAAGACAAAGGATGGAAATCACTAATATCAGAAATAAAAAAAGGGATCACTACAGACCCCATGATTAAAAAGAGAATAAAGGGCACCTATGTGGTTCAGTTGGTTAAGGGTCAAACTTCAGCTCAGGTCATGATCTTGTGGTTCATGAGTTCAAGCCTTGCATCAGGCTCTCCACTGACCAGGCAGAGCCTGCTTGGGATTCTCCCTCTGCGCCTCTCCCACTTGCACTCGCACTCACACGTGCTCTCTCACTCAAAATACTTTAAAAGCAAAAAATATTTTTTAAAGATAACACTATTAATAATCCAATGCCCATAAATTTGGTAACCTACATGAAATGCATCAATTCCTTAAGACATAATCTGTCAAAACTCACACAAGAAATAGATCTATATCTATTAAATAAATAGAATAAATAATAACCTTCCAAAACAGAAAGCACCAAATTCATTAGTGAATTCTATCACACATTTAGTAAGAAAGAATTTCTGGGGAAAAAAAAAAAGAAGAAGAAAGAAATAAATTCTGGGGCACCTGAGTGGCTCAGTCAGTTAAGCATCCAACTTCGGCTCAAGTATGATCTTGCAGTTCGTGAATTCAAACCCCGTGCTGACAGCTCAGAGCCTGGAGCCTGCTTCAGATTGTGTATGTGTGTGTGTGTGTGTGTATGTGTGTGTGTGTGTGTGTATGTGTGTGTGTGTGTTTGTGTGTGTCTGCTCCTCCCCCGCTCATTCTCTCTCTCTCTCTCTCAAAAATAAATCAAACTTTAAAAAATAAAAAAATTAAAAAAAAATAAGACAGAAATTCTACCAATTCTCTACGATCTTTCAGAGGATAAAACAAATAACTTTTAACTCATCCTTTGAGACCAGTATTACCTTAATACCAAAACCAGACAAAAACATTACAACAAAACTACAGACCAGCATCATTCACAAACATAGCTGCAAAAATCCTCAAAAAAATTTTTTAAAAACCAGCAAATTAAATCCAACAATGTATAAAAAGATTAATACACCATGACCAAGTGGGATTTATTTCAGGTATGTAAGGCTGGTTCAGCTTTCAAAAATCAATTCATGTATAATGTAATCCATCACATTAACAAAAAGAAAGGAAAAAAATATCTTAATCATGTCAATACATGTAGCAAACCATTTGACAAAATTCAACACCCATTCATAAAAAAACAAACAAAAACATTCTCAAAACCAGAAACAGGGGCGTCTGGGTGGCGCAGTCGGTTAAGCGTCCGACTTCAGCCAGGTCACGATCTCGCGGTCCGTGAGTTCGAGCCCCGCGTCAGGCTCTGGGCTGATGGCTCAGAGCCTGGAGCCTGTTTCCCATTCTGTGTCTCCCTCTCTCTCTGCCCCTCCCCCGTTCATGCTCTGTCTCTCTCTGTCCCAAAAATAAATAAACGTTGAAAAAAAAAATTAAAAAAAAAACCAGAAACAGAGGCAAACTTCCTCAACTTAATAAAGAGTATCTACAAAAACTAACATCAAACTTTATTTATTTTTTTACTTTAAAATTTTCGTCAGGCACCTGGGTGACTCAATCAGTTAAGTGACCGAGTTCAGCTCAGGTCATGATTCTACTATGGTTCATGAGATCAAGCCTCACATCAAGCTGTCAACAGAGCCGGCTTCGGATCCTCTGTCCCCTTCTCTCTCTGCCCCTCCCCTGCCTGTGCACTTTCACGCTCTCTCTCTCTCTCTCTCTCAAAAATAAGCAAAACAAATTTAATTTTCATTAGTTAACATACAGTGCCATATTGGTTTCAATCTCTGATTGATTTACTTCGCTTAGCATATATTTTGGTTCCATCCACATCATTTTAAAGGCAAGATTTCATTCTTTGTGATGGCTGAATAATACTCCATTGTTTGTGTGTGTCTGTATATCTGTATGTATATATATGTATATATAGATATATATATAGATATATACATATAGATATACATAGATATATATATAGATACATATACATATAGATATACATACAGATATACATATAGATATACATATCTATATGTACATACATAGTATACATAGATATATAGATATATATACATAGATATGTATATATAGATATATACATATATATACATACAGATATACAGACACACATACACACATACACCAATTTTTTAAATGTTTTTTTAATCTTTATTTTTGAGAAAGAGCATTAACAGTGCAAGCAGAAGAGGAACAGAGACAGAGGGAGACACAGAATCTGAAGCAGGCTCTAGGCTCTGAGCTGTCGGCACAGAGTCCAACACAGGCCTCAAACTCACAAACTGCGAGATCATGACCTGCCCTATAGGAGTCAGATGCTTAACCAACTGAGCCACCCAAGCGCCATATACTGATCTTCTTTATCCTTTCATCAGTCAATAAACATTTGGGCTCTCTCCAAATTTGGCTATTGTTGACAATGCTGCTATAAACACTGGGGTGCATGGATCCCTTTAAAATTCGTATTTTTGTATCCTTTTGGTAAATACCTAATAGAGCAATTGCTGGATCATGGGATAGTTCTATTTTTTGTTTTTTGAAGAACCGCCATACTGTTCTCCTGAGAGGCTGCACCAGTTTGCAAAACAACTAACATCATACTTAATGGTAAGGAAGTCAAAGTTTTCTAAGATCAGGAACAAGGAAAGGATGCCCCTGCTCACCACTCCTTTATATCATCATACTGGTAGTCCTAGCTGATACAGTAAGAAAAGAAAAGAAAAGAAAAGAAAAGAAAAGAAAAGAAAAGAAAAGAAAAGAAAAGAAAAGAAAAGAGAAAAGAAAAGAAAAGATACACAAGTTGGTAAGGAAGAAATAAAACTACTGTATCTTTGTAGACAACATGACTGTCCACGTAGAAAATCCAGAAGAACTGATTAAAAAAATCCTGGAAATAATAAGCAAGTTCGAAGGATACAACAGTAATATAAAAAAGGCAATCGCTTCCCTATATACCAGCAATGAACAAGCAGAATTTGAAGATTTATATTAGCACCCCCAAAAATGAAATACAGTTCATCCTTGAACAACGCAGGAGTTGGGGTGCCAACCTTCTGTTCAGTTGAAAATCCACATATAACTTTTGACTCCCCCAAAATTTTACTAATAACCCACTACTGACTAAAACCCTTACCAATAACATAAACAGGAGATTAATACATATTTTGCATGTGACATCATATGTCGTATTCTTATAATAAAACCAAAGAACAAACATTAAGAAAATCATAAAGAAAAAAAAGAAAACCATAGAAGAAAATACATTTATAATACTATACCTCATTTATTAAAAAAAATTCACATATAAATGGACACGTGCAGTTCAAACCATGTTGTTCATTGATCAACTGTAGTTATATATCTAACAGAACAGGTGTAAGATCTACTAAGAGTAACTACAAAACTCTGATGAATGAAATCAAAGAACTAAATAAATGGAGATGTCCCATGTTCACGGGAAGATTTGATCTTGACAAGATGTCAGTTTTTCCCAACTTCATTATAGATTCAAATCAATCCCAATCAAAATCCCAGTGAGTTATTTTGTGGATATCAACAAAGTGATCCTAAAGTTTATATACAGAGGCAGAAAACCCAGAGTAGCCAACACAACACTGAAGAAGAAAAAAGCTGGAAGAACAGACACTACCTGACTTCAATACTTACATAAAGCTAGAGTAATCAAGACAATGTGGTATTAGGTGATCCCTTCTCAAGTACTGACAAGATGGCAGAAGTGGAGCAAAAGACCACCTTCTACAAATTCACCTACCGTGGCATGGACCTCAACCAGCTACTGGATATGTCCAAAAGCAGTTGATGCAGCTGTACAGCACCTAGCAGCAGTGGAGGCTGAATTGGGGTTTGCGGGGGAACAGCACTCACCGGTGACACAGAGTCAACTGAGGTCTGACAAAGGAGCAAATGAAATATAATGGAGAAAATAAAGGGTTTGTGAACAACTGACATCCACATGCAAAAAACAAAAACAAAAACATCTAGACACAGACCTTATACCCTTCACAAAATTTAACTCAAAATGGATCACAAACCTAATAGAAACATAAAACTATAAAACTTCTAGAAGATAACACGAGAAAATCTAAATTGGCCCCAGGTTTGGTGATGACTTTTTAAGACACAACACCAAAGGCACATTCCATGAAAGAATGGATATGCTGTACTTCATCAAAATTAAAAATTTTGTTCTGGAAAAAAAAGTTTTGTTCTGCAAAATACACCGTCAAGAGAATAAAGACAGGTCACAACTGGGAGGAAATACTTGTAAAAGAAACATTTGAGAAAAGACTATTATCCAATATACAATACTAACAACTGACAATAAGAAAACAAGCCAATTTTGGGAATGCAAGCTGGTGCAGCCACTCTGGAAAATAGTATGGAAGTTCCTCAAAAAACTAAAAATAGAACTACCCTTCCACCCAGCAACTGCACTACGTATCAGAATAGCCAATATCCAGAACACTTACAAACCAAATGCTGGCAAGACTGAGATGCTACAGGAACTCTCATTTATTTCTGGTAGAAATACAAAATGGTACAGACACTGTGGACATTTTGGCAGTTTTTTATAAAATTAAACATATACGTATATATGATCCAGCAATGATGCTCCTTTGTATTTACTCAGAAGAGTTGAGAACTTAAGTGCACCCAAAAACCTGTACAGATGTTTATAGCCAAATCTTCAAAGCAACCAAAATGTTCTTCAGTAGATGAATAGGTAAATAAACTGTGATACATGTAGACAACAGAATATTATTCAGCACTTTAAAACAAATCAACTTTTAAGGTACCTGGGTGGCTCAGTCAAGTTGAGCGTCTGACTCTTGATTTTGGCTTAGGTCATGACCCCAGGGTCGTGGGAACAAACCCACACTGGGCTCCAGATTGAGTGTGGAGCCTGCTTGAGATTCTCTCTCTTACTCTATCCCCCTCCCAGTCTCTTCCTGGCTCACAAACGTGCTGTCGCCAGTAAAATTTTTAAGAATCTTTAAAATAAACGAGTTATCAAGTCATGAAGAGATATAGAGACTTTGGTGTGCACTGCTGAATGGAAAGAGCCAATCTGAAAAGGCTACATACTGTAGGATTCCAACCATATGACATTCTGGAAAAAGCAAAATTATAGAGACACTAAAAAGACAGTGGTTGCCAGGGAGGAGGGGGAAAGATGGATGAACAGGTAGAGCACAAAGGATTTTAGGGAAATAAAACTACTCTGCGTGACACAATAATGGTGGATACATATCATTATACATTTGTCAAAACCCACGGATTGTACACCTTGAGTGAACCCTAAGGTAATCTATGGACTTTGGGTTATAATGAGGTGTCACAGTAGGATCGATTGTAACAAGTACACCCCTCTGCAGGGAATGCTGATAATGAGAGAGGCCAAGCATGTGTGGAGAAAGGGAGTATGTGGAAAATATCTGTACCTTCTGCACAATATTGCTGTGAACATAACTGCCCTAAAACTGTACAAAAAATTAAAAATTTTTAACTTTAATTCTCAACAAAATACTCTCATCAAAATGAATCCAAAACACATTAAAAGTATTACACACCCAATATATGGCCAACTGAGGTTTATCCCAGAAATGCAAGGAAGGTTCAATATTAGAAAATCAATCAAGAATACATCATTTTGGGGCACCTGGGTGGTTCAGTTGGTTGAGTGACTCTGGACTTTGGCTCAGGTCATGATCCCAGGGTCATGGGACTGAGCCCCACGTCAGGTTCTATGTGGAGCCTGAAGATTCTCCACCACCCCCCACTTTGGATTCTGTGTCTGCCCCTCCCCCCACTGTGCTCTGTCTATATCTCTCAAAAACAAACATTAAAAAAATTTTTTTTAATAAAGTGAAATGGCAACATACAGAATGGGAGAAAGTATTTGGAAATTATATCCAATATATAATTTCTGCAACTCAACAAGAAAACAAATATTCAATTAAAAGCCCAAGACAAAGAACCTGACAACACATTTCTCTATAAAGAAAATATACAAATGGTCAGTAAGCCAGAAAAAGATGCTCAACATTATTAGTAATCAGGAAAATTCAAATCAAAACCACAATGAAAAACCACATCTATCAGTATGGCTAAAATTTTAAAAAAAAGATAAAAAAAAGAAAATTACAAGTCTTGTCAAGGATGTGGAGAAACTGGAACCCTCTTACAGGCTGGTGGGGATGTAAAACGGTGCAGCCACTATGGGAAAAAGTTTGGGATTCATCAAAAGTTAAACAGATTATGACCAGCAATTCTATTCCAGGAAATATACCCAAAAGAACTGAAAACAAGGTCACAAATAGATATTCATACACCCATGTACACAGCAGCATTACTGCAAAATTCAAAAGGTAGAAACAACCCAAGTGTAAAACAATCTAGATATGAAAAGACAAATACTGTAAGCTCCCACTTACATGAAATATCAAATACAGGCAAATTCATAAAGAAAGATTTGCGGAGGGGCGCATGGGTGGCTTAGTTGGCTGGGCATCTGACTTCAACTCAGGTCATGATCTCACGGTTTGTAGGTTCAAGCCCCGCATTGGGCTCTGTGCTGACAGCTCAGAGCCTGGAGCCTGCTTCAGATTCTGTGTCTCCTCTCTCTGCCCCTCCCCAACTTGTGCTGTCTCTCAAAAATAAATAAATGTAAAAAAAAATTGTTTTTAAAGAAAGATTAGTGGTAATCAGAGGGTAAGAGGAGAAACCTGACTAGTTACTGCTTAATTGTCACTAAGTTTCTACACAAATTTTTTTTTACCAAGTTTCTACCTGAAGTGATAAGAAGTTTCTAGAAATAGTGGTAGTAGTTGAACATTATGAATAGAACTAATACAACTGAACTGTACATTTAAAAGTGATTAAAATGAAGGAGCATCTGGGTGGCTCAGTTGGTTAAGTGTCCAACTTCAGCTCAGGTCATGATCTCACACTTCATGAGTTGGAGCCCCATGTTGTGCTCTGTGCTGACATCTCAGAGCCTGGATCCTGCTTCGGATTCCATGTCTCCTTCTCTCTGTCCCTTCCCCACTTGCACTGTCTCTCTCTGTCTCTCAAAAAATGAATAAATGTTAAAAAAAATAAAATTTTTTAAAAAGTGGTTAAAATGAAGGCTGGGAAGATGGTGTGGTGGTGAAAGAGGACCCTAACTAAGCCTGCCTCATCCCACAGATAAAACTAGAGAACACGCACATCAGTGTAAATAACCCACAAAATGATCCAAAGACTAGCAGAACAAATTCCACAACTAAAGGTTGAGAAGAGGCCACATGGAATAAGGTAGAAAGGTGAGGAGACCTGGTTTAGGAGCAAAACAGACCATGGCCATCCACGGCTTGCAGGGAGTCAGTAGTGTAGTGAAGGGAAATAGTTTATCACACCAGGGAGCCCTCATGGGGCAGATGAATTGCCATAATAGCTGGCTCTGAAAGAGGGGCCAAGGAATTTAAAAATCAAGATCTAGCTCTGAGAACCTGGTAAGCATTAGGAAGGGGAGTCCCCACCCTTAAAGTACCACAGCATACAGAGATACAGCATAGAAGCAGCAGTTTGAAAATCATCTGGGGCATATAGGTGAATGAGTTATTTATTCATCTCAGGGCATCCAAATTGGTAATGAAAAAATAAAACTTCCACTACTTGCAGATGACATGATACTAAACATAGACTCTACCAAAAAACTACTAGAACTGATAAATAAATTCAGTAAAGCCAATATGCAGAAACCTGTATGAAGCAGCAAACAAAAATTAAGAAAACAATCCCATTTACAACTGCACCAAAAACAACAAAATATCTATGAATAAATTTATCCAAAGAGGTGAATACTATAAAACAATGATGAAAGAAACTGAAAATAACACACTCAAAAAATGGAAAGACATTCCACACTCATGGATTGGAAGAACAAATATTAAAATGTCTACTGACCCACAGCAATCTACATATTCAATGCAATCTCTTTCAAAATAGCAACAGCTATTTCCACAACAGCTCTAGCTCTATTTCCACAGAGCTAGAACAATCCTAAAATTTGTATGCTACCACATAAGATCCCAAGCAGCCAAAACAATTCTTGGAAAAGACAAAAAAATTGGATGTATCACAATTCTGGAGTTAAGTTATACTACAAATCTGCAGTAATCAAAACAGTATGGTACTGGCACAAAAACAACACACAGAAGAATAGAATAAAAAACCCAAAAACAAACCCATAATTATTTGGTCAATCTCCAACAAAGGAGGAAAGAATAATGTAATGAGAAAGTCTCTTCTACAAATTGTGTTGGGAAAACTAAACAGCTACATGCAAAAGAAAGAAACTGGACCACTTTTTTATACCAAACACACACACACACAACCTCAAAATGGATCAAGGACCTAAATGTGAGTCCTGAAACCATAAAAATCCTAGGAGAGCGCGCAGGAAGTAACTTCTCTGACATTGGCAATAGAAACCTTTTCCTGAACAGGTCTCCTGAGACAATGGAAATACAAGAAAAAATACACTACTGGGACGACATCAAAATAAAAAGCTCCACAGTGAAGGAAACAATCAACAGACTAAAAGGCAACTACTGAACAGGAGAAGATATTTGCAAATGACATATCCAAAATATAAGAATTTATACAACTCAACACCCAAAAAACGAATAATCCAATTTAAAAATGGACAGAAGACAATGTAGTAACATTTCTCCAAAGATGCCATACAAGATGGTCAACAGACACATGAAAAGATGTCCAATATCACTCATCATCCAGGAAATGCAACTCAAAACTACAATGAGATATCATCTCACCCCTGTCAGAATGGCATAGGCGCACGCGTGCACGCACACATACACACACACACACACACACAAAAGTTGACAAGGATGTGGAGAGAAAGGAGCCCTCTTACAAAGCTGGTGGGAATGCAATTGTGAAGCCAATCTGGAAAACAGCATGGAGGTTCCTCAAGAAGTTAAAATAGAGCCACCATATGATCCAGTAATAGCAACTATTGGCTATTTACCCAAAAAATACAAAAACACTAATTCAAAGGGATACATGCACCCCTATGTTTATCGCAGCATTATTTACAAGAGTTAAGTTATGGAAGTAGCCCAAATGTCTATCAATAGTTAAATGGATAAAGATGTGGGTGTGTGTGTGGAGTAACAATGGATTATTACTCAACCATAAAATAAAATGAAATCTTGCCATTCTCAACGACATGGATGGAGCTAGAGTATATTATGCTAAGTGAAGTAAGTCAGTCAGAGTAAGACAAATTACCCTATGATTTCACTCACATTTGGATTTAAAAAACAAAACAAGCAAAGGAAAAAAAGAGACAAATCAAGAAACAGACTTTTAACTATAGAGAACAAACTGATGGTTACCAGAGAAGTGAGAGGCAATGAAATAGCTAATATGGATTAAAAACTTAAACTTATCATGATAAGCACAGAATAATGTATAAAATTGTTGAATCAATGGGGCGCCTGGGTGGCTCAGTCAGTTAAGCGTCCGACTTCAGCTCAGGTCACGATCTCGCGGTCCGTGAGTTCGAGCCCCGCATCGGGCTCTGGGCTGATGGCTCAGAGCCTGGAGCCTGCTTCTGATTCTGTGTCACCCTCTCTCTCTGCCCCTCCCCCGTTCATGCTCTGTCTCTCTCTGTCTCAAAAATAAATAAACGTTAAAAAAAATTTTTTTAAATAAATAAATAAATAAATAAATAAATAAATAAATAAATAAAATTGTTGAATCACTATATTGTATACCTGAAACTAATATAACACTCTACGGTAACAATAAATTAAAATAAAACTTTTTTAAAAAGGCATTAAAATGGCAAATATTGTTATATATATTTTACGACAATGTAAAATATCAATAACATAACATACCAAAATTCATCACACTATATACTTTAATAAACGAGTGGACTATATGGTATGGGAATTGTATCTCAATAAAGCTGTATAAAATATTTTATTTTATATCAAAATAGTGACATATACTCAGAAAACTATTCCATGACCTTAGTATGACAGTATTGTGTGTACATCCTTAACAGGATATATTTTAAAAGAACTGCAATCTTAAACTTCATTCAGTATTAACAAATACCTGAGAAAAACAAGTCAAGGACTGTAGTTCATCATAAATATTTTTGAAAGCAAAGAATGAATATAGCAGAACTGGGTACACAAGGCCTCTATCCCCCTCCCCAAATTCATAAATTTAAGATAAGAAGTAGTTTATGACAACTTTCTTCCCCTTTTAAAAAATGAAGATTCCCACAAGTTAAATGTCAACATATAATAGAAAAACCAACTCCACTATTTTGCTTCCAAATATCTCATTAAAGAAGACAACCTTAAGATAACTGAACAGCAATTATTAAAGAATAATGTATAGAACAAACGGCACCTGGGAGGCTCAGTCGGTTAAGCGTCCGACTTCAGCTCAGGTCATGATCTCATGGTTCATGGGTTCAAGCCCCACATCAGGCTCTGTGCTGACAGCTCAGAGCCTGGAGCCTGCTTCGGATGCTTTGTCTCCCTCTCTCTCTGTCCCTCCCCCACTCACTCTCTCTCTCTCTCAAAAATAAATAAACATTAAAAAAATTTTTTAAAGAATAATCTATAGAACCATAAAATTGGGGGAAACATGATAATCTTCTGTCCCCATTCTGTTCATTTTATAAAGGAACTAAAGCCTTAAGGAAGTTAAGTGCCT
This sequence comes from Felis catus, assembly GCF_018350175.1. Taxonomy (NCBI): domain Eukaryota; kingdom Metazoa; phylum Chordata; class Mammalia; order Carnivora; family Felidae; genus Felis; species Felis catus. The sequence continues at coordinate 52,033,342 of NC_058370.1, forward strand.
TGTTTAAGGATACATAGATAGGAAGAACAGAGCCAACATTATCCATAATTCAGTCAGTCCATGATTCAGGACATCCATGAATCAGTCGCTACTTCTCTTCATGACATTTTATGCCACTGTAAGCAAATATTTGAATTCATCTAACCTCCTAACTATCAGAACAGATGTAGGGCTGAAAATAAAAACACTGAGACCTGGAGAGATGCCACATTACCCTCATCTTGCACAGCCAACTGACTCCCCACTCCTAGGTCCCCAACACCTCCTGGAAAGAGCTTAAGCAAATGGATTTGTTCTCAGTACAAACTAATGGGCTCCAAACTTACGGAGTCCTCTGAAAAGTATGAGGGCAGGGGTTATAGAGGCAGATATGCAAAGTCAAGATACTGAAATGATGTGTTCCCCAAACCCCTTCCTATGGAAGATAAGGTTAAACACAGAACAAACGTAAGACTTAAGTAAAAGAAAAAAATATGGAGGATCAAACCAGAACCAACTTTCAGTTAACAAAAACATAGATAAGGGGGTAGAAATCGGGGCAGAAATCCTCAAATAACACAATGTCTCAGAACTGAAGGAAATACGTTTTCCAACTGAAAGGAAACTTCCAGGGGCGCCTGGGTGGCTCAGTCAGTTAAGTGTCCAGCTTAGGTCATGATCTTACTGTTTGTGGGTTCGAGCCCCACGATGGCTTCTGTGCTGACAGAACTGAGCCTGAAGCCTACTTTGGATTCTGTGTCTCCCTCTCTCTACCCCTCCCTCACTCACGGTCTGTCTCTCTCTCTCTCTCTCTCTCTCTCTCTCTCTCTCTCTCTCTGTCTCAAAAATAAACATTTTTTAAAAAATGTTTTAAAAGAAAGGAAACTTCCAGAAAACCTACAAGATATCAATAACAAGAATCACATCACATTTCTAACAATACAAATGATCAGAAAATGAAGCAATACTTTTAGAATCCGACAAACAAAACTATAAATTAGATAAAAGACTTCTTCAGCATACAATGTTAAAAAAAAAAAAAAAATTCCCAACCATTCCTTCTCAAAGCAAACATGATTGTGCTACACCAAAATAGAGGAAGTCAAGAGGACATGAGTTACAAGAAACCAAGAGTTTAATACAGAAAAAAAGTGAAGGGAATTCTAAGGATGATGATAAAGCAAAGCCCCAGGACTAGAACTGTGTAGCAAAGAGAAGCAGAAGTCAGTCCAGACTCCAGGAGTAAGACAAGAGTGCTCCAGAAGCAAGACTCTTAAAAAATTTTAAGCTGAGGAGCACCTGGGTGGCTCAGTCAGTTAAGTGTCCAACTTTGGCTCAGGTCATGCTCTCACAGTTTATGAGTTGGGAGCCCTGCATTGGGCTCTCTGCTGTCAGCACAGATCCCACTCCAGATCCTCTGTCCCTCTCTTTCTGCCCCTCCCCTGCTCTCTCTCTCTCTCTCAAAAATAAACACTTAAAAAAAAATTAAGCTGAAATTGACAGATTATGTGACCTCTTTGATCACACTTGAGAGTTAAACTGAGTTTGGGTAAAGAATTAGTAATACATCATTGATAACTAAACAAACCAAAACATAAAGCAAATATTAACTCCAGGAAAAATAAAACTACATATTAAAGGTGATTCAAATGTAAAAATATGCTATGATATGTACCTTCCCATAACTACATAAACACAAACTATTCATTTAACTAAAAATTACAACAGAACTAGAAGAATAAGGAGGCTAAATAAGATCTGTGGACAGAAATCTGGAGGAACAGTGTAGAAAGTGTCTAAAATGTTGAAAAGGAGATGGAGAAATAAAAGTATGTATATATGTTGTTCACAAGTCTGAAGTATAGATGGTAAGTGGCAGAACAAACAACTAAGAGCTGTCAGGTTGCCTCTGAGCAGTAGGAATTAGGGGTGTGGAATGGGAAGCCAACTGAACAGAAATCTAGGAAAACTAAATAGAAGCGAACTAGAGAAAGAAAAATTAAAGAAACACAAGTGATATTTTCAATAAGGACAAAAGCAGGTGTGAAGGAATAGAAAATGACAAAAGAGGAGACAAACAAATGAAAGCATAATGAAAGCCTGGGAACATAGGACTATGGACCCATCACTGCATTCCAGAAGTTGGACATCACAGAAAGCATAGTCAGTTCACATGTGGTCAGTCTCTACCAAATTACGAGCCAAGTAAATACTAATCTTTCTACTCTTCACAACCAGTCTCTGCCTCCTCCATCTCCCTTCCAAAGCACCCTGTTTTGTCCTTTCACTTAGACCTAAGTTTATAGAATACCACCACCTGTTATAAAAGTTACTCACTTGCTAATCAAAATCCCACTGAAATCCCCAGGTTCTAAAGTAAATGATTTCTCATGTTTGAAGAAAAACATCTGATTAAAATACTACTCTTTAAATGTAAAACAGAAGTAGCCATAGTAACCAGTCCTTCAAATTTTGCCCCGACCCCTATTTGATGGAAAAGTTAGGTAGTTCAAAGAACATTCTAAATTCTGTCTAGACCAGTGCCTCTCAATCTTTTGGGAGTTAGAATCCTCACTAAAAATCTCATGAAAGCTCTAAACTTGCTTTTCAACAAGTGTATCAGTTTCAGTGGTACAGAAACCTGTAAAAAGTTCTGTTTTACACTCAGACACCACGTTTGTGTTTAGGACTATGCCAGCAGCTTGAAATTACAGTCTCTATGTAGGTACTGATTTCTCTCTTCTGATGGAACAGGCTACTCCATTACTCCTATAAAAACTAAAACAGACCTACTACCAAAATCCTACAGAGACACCTATTTGACCTTTAACAAGTACCTTAATCTCTCCAGGTTTCAATACCCACTGGATTGTTGGGAACACAGCATACAACATATGCCTAGTAAATGATCGAAGAAACAATTATAGCTATTATAATCATGTCGGTCCCTGGACTTTTTTTAAATTTCCTAACACCTCTTTATTTTCATAGGCCCTCGCCGAGAAGAGATCTTGAATGACTGTCCTTACTATGTGCCAAGCATGGCTCTAAAGGTTTAATATGGGTCATCCTATATACCTATATTCTCCTATCAACACCATTACTCCATCTTATTGATGAAGTGCAACTTACCCATCAACACCATTACTCCATTTTATTGATGAAGCGTAACTTGCCTGAAATCATAGTTTATAAATGGCAATGCTGTGATTCAACTCCCAAGCAAACTGACTCAAGATCTTGTGCACACCACCCACCCTTATCCTTTTTCCCCACCCGCCACATTCAATCACTAAAATTCCGATGGATCCAAAATATATCTGGCACACTATCTTAAAAGAGGAAATATACGCTGATCATGTCAAAAAGCTTAAAAATTTTAAGCCATAGTAACAATGGCCCGTAAGAAACTCAGAATTCCCAAGACTGCGTTTGTCAAAAAGGCAAATAGGCCTCTTAAGAGCGGTGGGAATGGGAGCGAAGTGTGAAGAGTAGGAGCAGAACCGTTTCATAAACGCACAACGACAGATGCCTCAAAATGGGACTTCCAGTGTCATGTGCGTGGTCAGGGAATTCCAACTGTAGTTGCCCCAGCTCCGGTCTGCTTGATGCCTACGACGGTCGCCCGTCAAAGCAGGAAAAAGCCCACCCGGGAGCTGCGTCAGTCCCCCGCTGGGTTCCATCGACCTCCAAAGCCTGAAAGATGCCGCTTCCACCACAGCGGGTAAGTGTCCGGGACACAAGAAGAAATCCGCCGCATATGGCAGGCGCCTGAACGCGAGGGACGAGGCCGCGCGGGCGCAGCCAAAGAACCCCCGGACGGGATGGGCCCTCGAGCGAAGACCGTCAGGAGCAGGCCAGGAGGAAGAGGAAGACCAGGCGCCAAAGGCAGCCCGCCGCGGACTCCCTCCTCCCCCTCCAGCTCGCGAGCGCCACGCCGCCCACCGGACCGCGCGAGCCGACCGGCGCCTCAACGCGCCAGGGAGCGGCGGCCGCCGGGAGCCATGACGCCGGCCCTGCGCCGTGCCACGGCAGGGCCAGGGCGGAGGCCGCCCGGCTCTCCAGGCCCCGCTCACCTCTCGGGGCGACGGAACAGAGCTCTGCACCGAGGCGATGTACCGCTCCACGTCGGCCTTGCTGCGCCTCATCGCGCCAGCGACCTAACTCCCAAGGCGCGGGAGGCCAGAGCCGAGGCCCACAGCGGTCTCCGTCTCCAGGAGCGAGCGAAGCGCCCGAAAGCCAGTGACGCAGCGCCGTCGCCGACCGAGGAGAGGTTCAGCCCGCGTGCGTGTTGCGACAGCACTGTGCGCCACGCCGACGTCGGCGTCGCTCCCGCCGCGAATCCGACTGGCCGGCTCCGCCCTAGGCTCCGCGCGGTCCTTCCGAGACCTGGTGGGATTTGGGCTGTCAGAGCGTGGGTAGTGAGATGCCGGAAAGGAGAGTTCAACGCCGCGCTGGTTCCAAGGATTAGTCACTGGATCAACGAGATAATGTTTTCCCAGATGGGTTCTCAAAACTTTGGGCCGTTTCTTCGTAATCTTCATTACGCGATGCCGTGGAAAGAAAAAGCATTTTCAGCCCATTTTGATGAGCGGGTAAATTGAAAAAACCTTCTGGAGGCTGTTGGTTAAATAGATTATGTCGGACACGTGTGAATACGAAGCAATACATGTTAAAAATCCATGTTTTTTTAAAAAAGAACATGTTATATGAGAAAATTTAAAGTGCATAATTAAAAGATAGGCCATAAATACAGTTTTTAGACTATTATAATGGAATAATTTGAATAGCCCCCCAGATTTATATATATTTCAATAGCAGAGCCGTATATACCCAAATATTTACAGTAATCATCTCAGGATGAGTCATCTGTATTTTCCAAATCTTCAAAAATGTTTACTTCCACCACCACGCTCCTCCTCCCCCACGACCCTGAGACTGCTTTTATTGCATGGCTTGCTCAGAACGGGAATAAATCAACTTCTTAAGTCAAATATTCTGACAATGATACTCCTCAACTTATATACAGGTCTGGAAAAAACTTGTTTGAATTCAAATTATATTTCAACAATAAAGAATACATTTTCCATTTAGGGGCGCCTGGGTGGCTTAGTTGGTTGAGCGTCCCACTCTTGGTCTGGGCTCAGGTCATGATCTCACAGTTTGTGTGTGAAATACAGCTCAGCATCTGGCTCTGCGCTTACAGCTGGGTTAGGATTCTCCCCCTCTATCTCTTTCTCTCTCTCACTCACTCTCTTTTTCTGCCCATCCCTTGCTCACCCTTTCAAAATAAACTTCAAAAAGTACATTTACCATTTAAAAATAGTACTTTGTTTTGATTAATTTATCTAATTTATGAAATTACACAGTTTACTTTGAAACGGGAGGTTTTCGGTTCTTTGTATTTTTGCGGTCAGATACATCTTTCATACCTATTCTTTATAAGAAAAACACTACTGTTTTATAAATCATTCTGTTCTTGAGAGCAATTCAAAATGAGCAAAATTCTATAATGAACAAAAGTTGTTTTTCTTACTGCAAAACCATTTTTGGTCAGGAACACTGAACCAGTACAAATGAAGTGAGCCATAACACCTACTAACAGTTTATGTGCATATAAGTGGGCGTCCCTCAATTGTTCTACCTCGGATGAAGGCAGGGAACTCTACAGTAATCTACACAGCCCCTCCATCCATCCTTTCGTTACAGAAAACAATGTTACCAGCAGGCTTTTTTAGAACATCCAGTGTAGGGGCGCCTGGGTGGCTCCGTCGGTTAAGCGGCCGACTTCGGCTCAGGTCATGATCTCGCGGTCCGTGAGTTCGAGCCCCGCGTCGGGCTCTGTGCGGACCGCTCAGAGCCTGGAGCCTGTTTCCGATTCTGTGTCTCCCTCTCTCTGACCCTCCCCGTTCATGCTCGGTCTCTCTCTGTCTCAAAAATAAATAAACGTTAAAAAAAAATTTTTTTTAAATAAAAAAAGAATATCCAGTGTAATACCAGCTTAGAACAAGTACCAGTGGAAACAAAGAACAAGAAAACTTTTAAAAATTGAATCATTATCCTCAGGAATATCTGAGTATATATTGTAACCATAAAACAAAAACAAGTCACTAAAAATGTTTACTTTTGAAATCTGAATTTTAAAATCTTAATTTAAGGATGCCTGGGTGGCTCAGTTTGTTGAACATCCGACCCTTGTTTTTGGTTCAGGTCGTCATCTTGTGGTTTGTGAGTCCGAGCCCCACATTGGGCTCTGTGCTGACAGCTCAGAGCCTGGAACCTGCTTCAGATTCTGTGTCTCCCTCTCTCTCTGCCCCTACCCCACTCGTGCTCTGTCTCTGTCTCTCTCTCAAAAATAAACATAAAAAATTTTTTTTGTAATCTAAAATCTTAGTTTAAAACAAGTTTTCTGGGGTGCCTGAGTAGCTTAGTCTGTTAAGCATCTGACTCTTCATTTTGGCTCAGGTCTTGATCTCACAGTTCATGGGATTGAGCCCCTAGTCTGGCTCTGTGCTACATCAGGGAGGCTGTTTGGGATTCTCTCTCTCTCTCTCTCTCTCTCTCCTCTCTAAATAAATAAACATATTAATTAATTTTATAAAATATTTTCAGTGGTGAAGACATTAAGCATAAAAAGATCATATCCCTTTATATGTAAAGTCTTAATTATCTGGAAAATATCAAACAAATGAAATATGTTGAAATTTTTAACCAGAAGTTTATAATGTTATGCTTATGGATGATTTTTATCTTTTTTTAAATGTAGATGAAATACAATTTTATCCAATCATTTAAAATTAACCTGGCCTCTTACAGGCCATCTCAGTCTCTCGTTTTTGGTTTTTCCATATTTTCCAAATTTTTTGGAGTAAATATTGCCTTTATAAAGAGAGAAGAGCAGCATTTTGTTTTGTTTTATCTCAATCATATTAGATGTGAATAAGAGAAAAGGAAATGGTTCTGAGATTAGTAATGTGACTAACATACATTAGAAATAACATGTAAAGAGAATATGGTTTGGGATGGAAGATCCTATTTTAGAAAGTTAATTTATTTTTCTTTAGGTGCCATTTATATATCCAAGTGAGGATGCCTAGTAGGTAGATGGAATAGTGGGATGAAGATCTATGATGGATTGGAAGTCGTAAACCTTAGGTGACAGTTGAAACTATGAGTTTGCCTTGGAAAGAAAGTTAGTAGTAACAGCCATAGATAACAAGTAAGCACTTGCGCCGTTCCATGTCCTTTTCTTAGCATTCACATGTATTAGTTCATTTAATTCTCAACAACTTGAGGAGGGTACTATTATATATTATTATTCTTGGTTTTACAGATACAGAAACCAAGGAAGTGAGCAGTAAGCAACTTTCCCAAGCATACTTACCCAAGCACACTTAATTTTACTGTATTACCACCATTAATCTGTTTTAGTCAAAAATTCTGAAAAGGAATGGGCCAAAAAGAGAATCTTCTTGAGGAACTTGGATGACTTTTCTTAAGTACAATTTAGTAAGCTTTAAAAACCTCAATTTTCACCAAATGAGAGGATGAGTCCGACCTTCTGGTCTTTAAAAATAGACACTCTTCTCCATGATGATGTCTATTCTAGCCCACATCTTTTCCCAGCATAAACCAGTTACACCCAAATTTATTCTCACAAGTAATTACCCCTCCCCCAAATCACACATCTAACTATAATGTTCTCTACAAGGAACTCCTTAGCACGGGGATGAATTGCACTCTAACAGCTCCATCAGTCATGTCGATGCCTTGCAAATTCAATTTGAATAAGAGTTGAATTCATAGAAATATTTGGCTTATGACATTTTTCATTAGCAATAGTTTTACCTGATTAATGTGAGTCCTCAACTTCTGAATTAATTGAGCTAACAGGCATTTAACATTGATGCTGATAAAACAAGTTTCTTTCATCTCCTCAAACACCTCTAGTATCTGTTGCTAATTAGCATCAATTGCAGACACATCTTTCATATATCACATGATTTCTTTTTACTTCAGAACCATTCATACTGTCAGTTTATCCCGTCATATTCTCAGTGCTACCAATTTGAATGATTCTACAGTAATCCCAAACTACTACTTTGTAGACAGCATTTTGAATATTCTCATGGCTTTTGAACTTAATAGACATGATGATATTTAAAATGTTCATAAAGAAACTTAGGAACAAGAGAAACCAACATGATTGCACATTGCCATTTTTTTATTCATGGACATAAGTTATTTTCATTTTAAAACTTTTGCTTTGGTTGCATCTCTGAAAATAAAGGTTTTTGCATGTGCTGCTCTTGACATCCATATAACCTAAACTGTCATGTGCAGAAATTGATCCTTCACCCATCAACTGAGAAAGGATTTGCAACTATCACATGACAGCACAACCCTGCCTGGAATCATGTGAGGCAGAGCTTGTATAAATAATAAATTGAGAAATACATATATGTATGTATATTCTTTGCATGTATATATGTGTGTATATACGCACATACATATGTGTGTATGTATGTCTTTGGGAACTGAAACTCCCAAATCAGTGCTATCTAATATAATGTGACCCAACAAGTAACCTAAAATTTTCTAGAAACCACACTTTATTTTTTTTATTAATTTTTTTAATGTTTATTTATTTTTGAGAGAGAGAGAGAGAGAGAGAGAGAGAGAGAGTGTGTGTGTGTGTGTGTGAACAGGTGAGAGGCAGACACAGAATCAAAGCAGGCTCCGAGCTGTCAGCACAGAGCCCGACGCAGGGCTCAAACCCACAAACTGTGAGATCATGACCTAAGCCGAAGTTGGACGCTTAACCGACTGAGCCACCCAGGCGCCCCTAGAAGCCACACTTTAAAAAGTAAAAACAAACAGGAGAAATCAGCTTTAATAATCTTTCATTCAACCCAATATATTTAAAATAGTGTAATTTCAACATGCATTTAATATAAACATTGTGAATAAGCTACCTTACATTCTTTTTTGTACTAAGCATTTAAAATTTGGTGTATATTTCACATTTACATCTTAATTCAGATGCCAGGTTTTCATCAGTAATACTTGGTCTGTATTTAGATTTCATAAAATTTAGGTTTGAAAAAAATAGATTAATATACTCAATTTGTTCCAAATATACTTAGAAGTTTTCAGTAATTGTATATCAAGTTTGTTTGCTTACTTATTTACGTTATCTATCTAGTTATTTATTGTTAAATATGGAACACTTCATGAATTTGCATGTCATCCAAGCGCAGGGGCCATGCTAATCTTCTATCATTCCAATTTTAGTCTATGTGCTGCTAGCAGATATCAAGCTTTTAAATTAAATTAAATCAGAGGCACCTGGATGGCTCAGTTGGTTAAGTGTCAAACTTCGGCTCAGGTCATGATCTCACAGTTTATGGGTTCGAGCTCTGCGTTGGGCTCTGTGCTGACGGCTCAAAGCCTGGAGCCTGCTTCGGATTCTGTGTCTCCCTCTTTCTGCCCCTCTCCTGCTCATGTGCTCTCTCTCTCTCTTTTTGAATATAAACATTAAAAAAAATTTTTAATGAATAAATTAATTAAATCAAATTAAAAATTTCATTGCTCAGTAGCACTAGCTACGTTTCCAGTGTTCAAGTGCCATATGTGTCTAGTGTATTGGACAGCACAGTTCTGTATAATTCTGTTGCTTGTTCAGATATTAAACATGAAGAGGAACAGGTTATGTAAGAAAATAGATACTACCTGTAGCACTCAATGTGGCTGAGGGAAATTCCAAAAAGTACAGCATCCCAGAAGCTAAAAACCAGAGCGTTAAGGAGAGAATAATTAACAGCATAAAATGCTGCAAAAAGATCAGGAATGATGACTGAGAAAAACTATTTTGAGAGAGACAGAAAGAGAGAGAGAAAACAAGTGGGAGAGGGGCAGAGAGAGAGAGAGAGAGAGAGACAGAGAGAGAGAGAGAGAGAGAGAGAGAATCCCAAGCAGGCTCTGCATTGTCAGCGCAGGGCTGGACGCAGAGCTCAAAATCACAAACCATGAGATCATGACTTGAGCCAAAATCAAGAGTGGGATGCTTAACTGATTGAGCCACTCAGGCACCCTGAAAAAAACTCTTTAGACTTGCTTCCTAAAAGTTCATTTTTGAAAGAAATGGTGCAGACAAAAACTAGCATGCAAACTGTGAAGGAGGGATTAGGTGGTAAGGAGATAAAGGCTCAAAATGGTGATTACTGTCTTTTTTTAAGAATTGGAGAGAATTGGTTTTTAAGAATTGGGAGAATTGGAGGCACCTGGGTGACTCAGTCAGTTGAGCATCCAACTTCAGCTGAGGTCATCATCTCATGGTTCATGGGTTCTAGCCCCCCATCAGGCTCTGTACTGACAGCTCAGAGCCTGGAGCCTGCTTCAGATTCTGTGTCTCCCTCTCTGTCTGCCCTTCCCCCATTTGCTCGCTCTCTCTCTCTCTCTCTCTCTCTTTCAAAAATAAACATTAAAAAATTTAAATAGGGGGGCGCCTGTGTGGCTCAGTCGGTTAAGCATCGACTTCAGCTCGGTCTCGCGGTCTGTGAGTTCGAGCCCCACGTCGGGCTTTGGGCTGATGGCTCAGAGCCTGGAGCCTGCTTCCGATTCTGTGTCTCCTTCTCTCTCTGCCCCTCCCCCATTCATGCTCTGTCTCTCTCTGTCTCAGAAATAAATAAAAACGTTAAAAAATTTTTTTAAAAATATTTAAATAGGGAGAATTGATCTTGGTATTATTGGTAAACAATCATCTCAAAAAACTGCCCATTTGGGGGCTGTATAGTTTATGTACATTTATGAATTTTGATATGTATAGATTCATGGAATCACTTCCACAATCAGGATACAGAACAATTCCATCTTCCACTAAGATTCATTCCCATTATTAGAGTTGCACCCCCAACTGAGACCTTACCATTGATCATTTCTGTACACTTGAGTTTTGTCTCTTCAAGAATATCATATGAATGGAATCATATAGTATGTAACTTTTTGATATTAGCTTCTTTCACTCAGATAATGACTTTGAAATTCATCCAAGTCTTTGCTTGTGTCAATAGGTTATTCTTTCTCATTGCTGAGTAATATTCCGCGGTATGAATGTACCACAGGCTTATCCATTCATGAGTTGTAGGACATTTGGGTTGTTACCAATTTCTGGTGATTATAAGTAGAGCTGCTATAAACATTTGTATACATCTTTTTCAATGAACATAGTTTTCATTTCTCTAGTGCAAGAGGTAGCAAACTAGGGCTGGCTGCCTATTTCTGCAAATAAAATGCTAATGTAACACAACCTTGCCCACTCATTTATATACTATCTTACAGCTGCTTTTGCACTACAGTGACACCATTGAGTAGTTGTGACAGAGACCTATGTTCTTAACCCTAAAATATTTACTTTCTGGCCCTGTAAGGAAAACTTCACTTACACCTGCTCTAAAGACTCAGGAGAGGGATCATTGAGTCCTATGGTGGGTGTCATGTTTAAAATTCTAAAAAACTGCCGAACTGTTTTCTAAAGCAGCTATATAATTTTTGTATTCCCATCAGAAATACATGAAGTCCAGGGGCTCTGCATTATTGTTATCATTTTGCCAGTGTGGAGTAGATCTCATCATGATTGTATTTTAGCCCTTAATAGGCAATATTGTTGAATGTTTTTTCTCAGGCATATTTGCCATCCACATACCTTGTTTGGTAAACTGTGTTTTATTTGTTGCCCATATTGTAATCAGGTTGTTTGTTGTCTTAGTGTTGAGGCTTGAGAGGACTTTATGTATTCTGATTGCAAGTTCTCTATCAGATATGTGGTTGGCAAACATTTTCTTTCACAGTCTCTACTTTATTTCATTATCTAAACAGTGTCTTCTACAGAGTAAACGTTTTTTATTTTGGTGAAGTTCAACTTCCAATTTTTTCTTTTATGAATCATGGTTTTGAAGTCATGTCTAAGAACTCTAGTGTAACCTCCAGTCACCAAGGTTTTCTTCCACATCTTACACTTTATATTGATATATATGATCCACTTTGAATTAATTTTTGCACTAAGTGAGAAATTTATGTTAAGAACTTGGGGCTTAAGGGTGCCTGGGTGGCTCAAGCAGTTAAGCATCTGACTCTTGCTTTCGGCTCAGGTTATGATCTAAGTTTCATGAGTTTGAGCTCCGTGTTGCCATCTGCCCTGGCAGCGCGGAGCCTGCTTAGGATTCTCTCTCCCTGTCTCTCTGCTCCCACTCGTGCTGTCTCTGAATAAATAAATAAGTAAATAAGTAAATAAATAAATAAATAAATAAATAAATAAATAAATAAAATTTGGTGTTTTTTTGCATAGTGATGTCCAGTTGTCCCCGCACTATCCTTTCTCCATTAAATTGCTATTGCCCCTTTGTGTAAATCAAATGATAGTATTAACATGAGTCTATATCTGGACTCTCCATGTTGTTTCACTGATTTCTGTATTTTTTGTTGCAGATAATACACTGTCTTGATTACTCTAGCTATATATAAGTCTTATATTCAAGGAATGTAATTCCTCAAGTAGTATGACTCTTCTTTGTCAAAATGCTTCTACGATTCTACCAACATTTTGTCATTACATCCTGTATATGTTTTGTTGGACTATAGTTATTTCATTTTTCATAGAAAAAATGTAAATGGTATTATTTTTTAGATTTTGGCTTTCAGTTGCTTATTGCTAGTATAGAGAAATACAGTTGATTTTTGTATGTTGACCTTATATCCTGTGACATTGTTAAATGCACCTGTTAGTTGTAGATTTTTTGTAGGTTACTTGGATTTCACACACTGACAATCATGTAATTTAATATGTATGCCTTTTATTTCTTTATTTTGCCTTATTTCAGGTCTAGGATTTTTAGTAAATATTGAATAAGACCAGTGAGAGAGAACACTCCTTGTTTTCAATCTTAAGGAGAATAACTTTCACTGTTAACTTGATGTTAGCTATAGGTTTAGGTAGATGCCTTTATCAGGTTAAGGAAATTTCTATTATTAGTTTGCTAACAATTTTTATCATGAGTGGACACTCTTTTTAATTTTTTAACGTTTATTTATTTTTGAGACAGAGAGAGACAGAGCATGAACAGGGGAGGGGCAGAGAGAGAGGGAGACACAGAATCAGAAACAGGCTCCAGGCTCTGAGCCATCAGCCCAGAGCCTGATGCGGGGCTCAAACTCACAGACCGTGAGATCCTGACCTGAGCTGAAGTCGGACACTTAACCGACTGAGCCACCCAGGCGCCCCATGAGTGGACATTCTTTAAGCTGCTAATATAATTACATTGATTCATTTTAAAATATTAGACCATCCTCGAATACCAGGATAAACCCCACATGGTTGTTATGTGGTTTGCTTGTTAGTTTATTGTGGTAAAATACACATAACATAAAATTTACTACTTTAACCATTTTTAAATGTAGAATTCAATGACATTAAGTACACTTACAATGTTGTGCAACCATCACCACTATCCATTTCCAAAAGTTTTTTTATTGCCCCAAAAAGAAACTCTGTACCCATTAAACAATTAGTTCCCATTCCCCCCATCCACTGGTAACCTCTATTCTACTTTATGACTCTATGAATTTGCCTAGTCTAGGTACCTCTTGTATTTGGAATTATCCAGTATTTGTCCTTTTGTGTCTGGCTTATTTGGCTTAGCATAATGTTTTCAAGGTTCATTCACAGTATAGTATTTTTCAGAATTTTATGGCTTTCCATGGCTGAATATATATTAACCTTTTGTATACTACTTGATTTGCCAATTTTTGTTGAGGATTTTACATCTAAATTGAGGGATATTGATATTTTCTAATTTCCTTTGAGATTTTCTCTTTGATTCGTCAATTATTTAGAAGTCTGTTGTTTAATTTCCAGGTGGTTAGAGATTCTCCTGTTCCATTTGCTTTTTCTACTTCCATTAGGGTTAGAGGACATGATTTGCATGTCCTCTTTTAAAATTGTTAAGGCTTGCTTTTTTTTTAAGGTTTGCTTTCTTTTATTTTAAATTTATTTATTTATTTTGAGAGAGAGAGAGAGAACACAAAGTGGGGGATGGGCAGAGAGAGAGAATGAGGGAGAGAGAGAATCCCAAGCAGGCTCTGCGCTGTCAGCACAGAACCTGATGCAGGGCTCAGTCTCACAAACCATGAGATCATGACCTGAGCCAAAATCAACTGAGCCACGCAGATGCCCCAAGGTTTGCTTTCTTTTTTAATGATTATTTATTTATTTTGAGAGAGAGAGACAAACAGCTTGAGAGGAGAAGGGACAGAGAGAGAGGCACAGAATCCAAAGCAAGCTCCAGACTCCGAGCTATCAGCACAGAGCCTAATGTGGGGCTTGAACCCACCAACCCTAAGATCGTGATCTGAACCGAAATCGGATGCTTAACTGACTGACCCACACAGGTGCCTCCCAAGTTTGGTTTCTGATCCAGGATATAGACTGTCTTGGTGAATCATATATGTGCACTTGAAAAGAATGTTTATTCTCCTGTTGAGTGTTCTACAAATGTCAATTAGATCCCATTGGTTATGGTCCTGTTCCATTCTGTGTCTTTACTGATTTTCTATCTACTAGTTATATTGATCATTGAGAGAGGAGTATTGAAGTCCCAAACTACAATTTTGGATTTATCTATTCCTTCCTTTAGTTCTCTCAGTTTTGGCTTCATGAATTTTGAACCTTTGGTGTCAGATGAAAATACATTTGGGATTGTTGTGTCTTGTTAGTGAATTGACACTTTTATCATTATGCAATAGCCTTCTTTATCCTTGATGATTTCTCTGAAATCTACTTTGTCTGATACTAATATGGCTACTTACTCCATCACTTCTGATTAATGTTTCAATGATATTTCTTTTTCCATCTCTTTACTTTTAACCTACCTATATATCATTATATTTAAAGTTAGTTTCTTATACAGCATATAGTTAGGTATTGTTTTATCCACTCTGATAATGTATAACTTTTAATTGCTATATTTAGTCCATTTATACCTCATATAATTGTTGATATGTTTGGATTTATGTCTACTGTTAAACTAAATAAATGGTTTCTGTTTGCTCTATTTTTTATTTCTCTGCTAACTTTTTTCTGTATTCTTTTTGGTTATTTGAATATTTTGAATACTAATATTCTCATTTTGTTTTAATTTATTATCTTTGACTATATCTCTTTGCATAGTTGTTTTTTAATTTTTAAAGTTTTTTTTTATTGTTTTTGAGAGAGAGAGAGAGAGAGCAAGTGGTGTAGGGGAAGAGAGAGAGGGGAGGGAGAGAATACCAAGCAGGCTCCATATTGCCGGTGCAAAGCTGACACCAGGCTTGAATTCACAAACCGTGAGATCACGACCCGAGGCGGAATCAAGAGTTGGATGCTTAACAGACTAAGCCACCCATGTGCCCCACATCATTGTTTTATAAATGGTAGCTGTATGGATTACAATATACTTAATTATTTATGGACTACTTAGTATGAATACTTTATCATTTCAGGTAGACTACAGAAACCTAATGACCAATTAGATATCTTTACCTTCCTCTCCTTATTTATAGATGTCTCAAAGTACATTTACATTCACTGTAAACTGCACTGAGCAATCTTATAATTTTTCTTTTAGTCATCAAATATATTTTAAAGAACAATAAAGGTAGATCCACTAGACAGAGATCACCAAGGGAATAAAATACTCTAACAACACTGTAAACAAATTAGATCTAAAAGACATCTACAGAAAACTCTACCCAACACAGCAGAATGCATGTTACTCTCAAGTGTACACAGAGCATTCTCCAGCATAGACAGTGTGCCAGGGTATAAGACAAAACTCAAGAAATTAAAAAAAAAACAACCCTGAAATCAAACAAAATATGTTTTCTTACAACAATGGAATGAAGGCAGCAATAAATTACAGAAAGAAATCTTAGAAATGCACAAATATGTGCATATTAAACAACATACTTCTAAAATAATCAGTGAGTCTAAAGAAATCACAAGGGAAGTTAGAAAATACCTTGAGATGAATGAAAATGAAGACACAACATATCAAAACTTATGGGATGAAGTTAAAATGGTACTTGGAAATTTATAGCAGAAAAGTCCTATACTTAAAAAGAAGAATGATCTCAAATGAATAACCTAAACCTGTGCCTTAAGACATAGAAAAAGAAGAGACAACTAAACATAAAGCAAGCAGAAGGAATGAAATAACAAAGATTAGAGCTGAAAATGGTGAAATACAGACTAAAAAAAATAATAGAGAAAACTAAACAAAAAAATTCAATGAAAAAATGGACATAAAACTTACACATTTCTCCAAAGATGATATACACATGGCCAAAAATCATATAAAAAGGTGCTAAACATCACTAATCATTACAGAAATGAAAATTAAAATCACAGTAAGATCATTTTATACCCATTAGGATGGCTACTATGAAAAACAAAACCAGGAAATGACAAGTGTTGGTGAGATGAGCAGCAGTTGGAATCCCTGTGCACTATTGGAGGGAGTGTACAATAGTGCAACCACTATGGAAAACGGTATGACAGTTTCTCAAAAAAGTAAAATTAGAATCACCATACGATCCAGCAATCCCATTTGCGTGCATATATATGAAAGCAGTGGAATCAGTATCGTGATACTTGTACACAAATCTTCCTAAAAGCTTTATTCACAATAGTCAAGAGGTATAAGCAATCCATACATCCATTGACAGATTAATGGATAAACAAAATGTTGTTATATATACAATGGAACTTTATTCAACCTTAAAAAAAAAGAGGAAATCCTGTCACATTCTATACCATGAATGAAGTTTGAAGACAATGTGCTAAAGGACATAAGCCAGGCACCAAAAGGCAAATACCGTATGATTCCACTTGTATGAGGTATCTAAAGTAGTCACAGTCAAAGTAACAGAAAGTTGGATGGTGGTCACCAGGGGAGGGAGGAGGAGGAAATGGAGAGCTGTTTAATATGTGAATGTGAATTTCAGTTTTGCAAAATGAAAAAGTTATGTAGATCTGTTTAACAACAATGCAAATATACTTAACACTACTGAATTGTACAGTTAAAAATGGTTAAGGGGCTCCTGGGTGGCTCAGTCGGTTGGGCTCAGTCAGTTGGGCGTCCGACTTCAGCTCAAGTAATGATCTCACGGTCCAGGAGTTCAAGCCCCGCGTCGGACTCTGGGCTGATGGCTCAGAGCCTAGAGCTTGCTTCCAATTCTGTGTCTCCCTCTCTCTCTGCTCCTCCCCCGTTCATGCTCTCTCTCTGTCTCAAAAATAAATGAAAGTTAAAAACAAAATTTTTTTTAAATGGTTAAGATGGTAAATTTAATGTTAGGTATTTTTTACAACAATTACATTTTTTTTTAAATTTTTTTTCAACGTTTATTTATTTTTGGGACAGAGAGAGACAGAGCATGAACGGGGGAGGGGCAGAGAGAGAGGGAGACACAGAATCGGAAACAGGCTCCAGGCTCTGAGCCATCAGCCCAGAGCCCGACGTGGGGCTCGAACTCACGGACCGCGAGATCGTGACCTGGCTGAAGTCGGACGCTTAACCGACTGCGCCACCCAGGCGCCCCAACAATTAAATTTTTAAAAGTTACTTGAAAAACAGTAGAGAAAATCAAAAGTTAGTTTTTGAAAGGTTTTTAAAAGTGACAAAATTTTAGTTAGATTGACCAAGAAAAATAGACTCAAATTGCTGAAGTCAGGAATTAAATAAGGTATATTAATATTGACTTACAGAAATAAAAAATATTGGGGCACCTGGGTGTCTCAGATGGTTAAGTGTCAGACTCTTGGTTTCAGCTCAGGTCATGATCTCGTGGTTCGTCAGTTCGAGCCCTGAGTCAGGCTCCATTCTGGGAGCCTGCTTGGTATTCTCTCTTTCCCCCCCCTCTGGCCCTCCCCCACTCATGCTCTCTTTCTCTCTTTCTCAAAATAAATAAATAATTTTTTTTTTTTTTTTAAAGAAGTAGTAGGGGAGTCTGGGTGGCTTAGTTAAGGGTCTAACGCTTGGTTTCAGCTCAGGTCATGACTTCTCATGGTTCATGAGTTTGAGCCCTGCATTGGGCTCTGTGCTAGCAGTGGGGAGCCTGCTCCGGATTCTCTCTCCCTCTCTCTCTGCTCCTCCCCCCGCTTATGCTCTTTCTCAAAAATAAGTAAATAAACTCTAAAAGTTTTTCAAAAAATTAAAAAAAAAGAAAAAGGACTATAAAGGAGTACTATGAACAATTATATGCTTGTAAATTAGATAATTTAGATGAAGTAGACAAATTCATAGACAAAAACTACCAAAACAACTTAAGAAGAAATAGAAAATGTGAACAGATCTATAATAAGAGATTGAGTTGGTGATTAAAAAACACCCAACAATGAAAAGCCCAGGATCCAATCACTTCCTGGTGAATTCTACTAAACTTTTTTTTTTTTTTAATGTTTATTTATTTATTTATTTATTTATTAAAAATTTTTTTCAATGTTTATTTTTCAGACAGAGACAGACAGAGCATGAACGGGGGAGGGTCAGAGAGAGGGAGACACAGAATTTGAAGCAGGCTCCAGGCTCTCAGCTGTCAGCACAGAGCCCGACGTGGGGCGTGAACTCACAAATCACGAGATCATGACCTGAGCCCAAGTCGGACGCTTAACCGACCAAGCCACCCAGGCGCCCCTGTTTATTTATTTTTGAGAGAGAGAGTGTGTGAGCAAGGGAGGGGCAGAGAGAAAGAGTGACAGAAGATCCCATGCAGGCTGTGTGCTGACAGCAGCAAGCCTGATGTGGGGCTCCACCTCACGGACCATGAGACCATGACATGAACTGAAGTCGGAGGCTTAACCAACTGAGCCACCCAGGTGCTCTTCTACTAAACTTTTTTTTTTTTTTTATTAAAAAAAATTTTTTTTTTCCACGTTTTTATTTTATTTTTGGGACAGAGAGAGACAGAGCATGAACGGGGGAGGGGCAGAGAGAGAGGGAGACACAGAATCGGAAACAGGCTCCAGGCTCCGAGCCATCAGCCCAGAGCCTGACGCGAGGCTCGAACTCACGGGCCGCGAGATCGTGACCTGGCTGAAGTCGGACGCTTAACCGACTGCGCCACCCAGGCGCCCCGACTAAACTTTTAAATAAGAATGGATGTTTATCCTTCTTCTTCTTCTTTTTTTTTTAATGTTTTTATTTATTTTTGAGAGATTGAGCACAAGGAGGGGAGCGGCAGAGAGAGAGGGAGACACAAAATCCAGAGCAGGCTCCAGGCTCTGAGCTGCCAGCCCAGAGCTCGATGCAGTGCTTGAACTCACAAACTGCGAGATTATGACCTGAGCCAAGTCGTCCACTCAACTGACTGAGCCACCCAGGCATCCCAGATGCTGATCCTTCTTAAACTCTTCAAAAAATTAGAAGAGAATGTAACACTTTCTAATGTAAT
This sequence comes from Felis catus, assembly GCF_018350175.1. Classification (NCBI taxonomy): domain Eukaryota; kingdom Metazoa; phylum Chordata; class Mammalia; order Carnivora; family Felidae; genus Felis; species Felis catus. The sequence goes on from NC_058370.1 coordinate 52,052,803, forward strand.
CCATGATGAAACTATTACTCTGATTCCAAAGCCAGAAAAAGACAACAAAAGAAAACTACAGAGCAATATCTTTTAGGAATACACATGCAGAAATCCTTAGCAAAATGGGAGCAAACTGAATCCAGCTTCTACAATAGATTATACCAAGTAGGGCTTATCTCAGGAATGCAAAGTTGGTTCACATACAAAAATAAAACAATTAATTGCAAAATATTAATAGAATTAAAGGAAAAAAATCACATGATCATCTCAACAGGTTCAGAAAAAGCACTTAAAAAACCCCAATCCCTTTCATGGGGATTGGGGAGGGATTCATCCCTCCATCAACAGTGAAGGAATAGAAGGGAATTTCTTCACCTGGTAAAGGCTATCTACAAAAAAAAAAAAAAACAGCTGACATCATATTTAATGGCAAAAGACCAAAAACTTTCCCCCTAAGATCAGGAACAAGACAGAGATGTCCTCTTTCACTACCTCTTAAAAAAAATTCTTTTTTAAATGTTTATTTTTGAGAGAGACAGAGACAGAGTGTGAGTGGGGGAGGGGCAGAGAGAAAGGGAGACAGAATCCGAAGCAGGCTCCAGGCTCTGAGCAAGCTGTCAGCACAAAGCCTGATGTAGGGCTTGAACTCACAAACCAGGAGATCATGACCTGAACCAAAGTCAGATGCTTAACCAACTGAGCCACCCAGGTGTCCCTCACTGCCTCTTTTTAACATTGTACTGAAGGTTCTAGCCAGGGCAATTAGGCAAGAAAAACAAATAAAAGGCATCCATATAGGAATGGAAGACATAAAAATAACTCTTTCATAAGTGACTTAATCTTATACATGGAAAACTCTTTAAGAGTCCTAAAAAAAACCTATTAGAGCTTAATAATAAAGGAATTCAACAAGGTTGCATATACAAGGTCAATTAAAAATCAATTGTCTTCTGTAAAATAGCAATGAACAATCCAAAATGAAATTAAGAAAACAATTCCATTTAGAATAGCATCAAAAAGAATAAAATACTTCTGAATAAACTTAAAGAAGTATAAGATTTATAGACTCAAAAGTACACATTTTTTAAAGGAATTAAAGAAGACCCAAATAAATGAAAAGATACCCCATGTTCATGAATTGGATGAAAATGTGTCCACACACAAGCTTACATATGAATGTTTATAGCAGCATTATCAAAACAGCAAAAGGTGGAAACAACTCAAATGTCCATCAACTGTAAATTTATAAACAAAATGTGGTATACCCACATAACAGTATTATCTAGGGGCACCTGGCTGGCTCAGTTGATACAATTTTAGATTTAAGAACATAGGACTCTTGATCTCGGGGTCATGAGTTCAAGTCCCACGTTGGGCGTGGAGCCTACTTAAAAAAATATTAATCTGGCAAAAAAAGAATGAAGTACTGATGAACCTTGTGGTTCAATGTGGATGAATGTTGACAAAATTATACTAAGTGAAAGAAGCCAATCAAAAGACAACATATTGTGTAATTCCATTTATGTGAAAATGTACAGAGTATGCAAATTCATAAACACAGAAAGTTGGCTAGTGGTTGCTAAGGGATGAGAGTGGGTATTGGGAGTAACTGCTAACACATATGGGGTCTCTTGGGGTGATCGAATTGTTCTATAAATCATGGAAGCGCTGACCAACATTGTGAATATACTAAAAAGAAAAAAAACTCATTAAATTAAATCCTCTGGAGAGCGTGGGTATTTTTGTTAAGGCAGACAATCTAGCTGGTTAGGTTCAAACCACAAATTCCAACTCGCCTTCTGTGGTCTATGGTTCCAAAGTCAGTTCAGTTTCCAGAGTGCTGACAGGGCTATTCAAGTTCTGTCCCACTTGTGTGCCATCTAGTGGCCAACTGAGGACCGTGGACAGTGGTCTGTCAGTTCAGCTCAGTTCTTTGGTATGTGGAGCAGGACCAGGTCCGTCCAGGGGTCGCTCCGAAAGGGGCCCTGGAGTTCATAAACAGGTTTGTAGGGTCACTTCCCTGAGCAACTCTCTCTGAGAAATTTCCCTGTTACTTTTGTTTCCTGCAGGTTCTAGTTTTTAGTCTTCTGATCAGAAAACTGAGGTTTTACCTAAGCAGCTCTGCCAGGCATTTTGCATTTCCGGCCAAGCAGCAGGAGGACGGAGTCGGAATAAAAGCAACACCATTTTTACCCTCTTGGGTTTCACCCAGTTGGGCCTACAGCTCAGTTGGAGAACTCTCTCCCCTTCAGAGTTTTGGCTCCTGGGACCCAACTAAATGGGAATTCTCACAGGTTCTTTTCACAGGCCGTTCTCTTTGCCTGGAAAGCTGCTTTCCCTTTTCTCCCTCAGGAAAGCTCTGCAGTGTCTTTCAGCCCCAGTTCAGCCATCACCACCTTTGGAAAATCTTTCTAGACTCCCTAGAATTAACCATTTTCTCCTCTGAGAAATTTCTCCGCATCCTACTCCTATTTCTAATGTTGGTTCTTACTGCACTATGTTCTGAGTCATTTTTTAATGGCCCCTGGTACACTGTGAGCTTTCTAAGGCCTGAACGTTTATTGCTGTTTCACTGTCTTCCAGTGCAGTGGCTGGCAAAAGTGTACACTCAATAAATGTTTCTTGAATTTGTTTACTTTTAGTTTACCCTCTCTCCACTTCTATTTGGCGTCTTTTTATCTGGTATGGGAAATTCATTAAGCTCATTAGAATTGTGTGTAGGGGCACCTGGGTGGCTCAGAAGGTTAAACTTCCAACTTCGGTTCAGGTCACAATCTCACAGTTTGTGGGTTCGAGCCTACATCGGGCTCTGTGCTGACAGCTCAGAGCCTGGCGCCTGCTTTGGATTCTGTGTCTCCCTCGCTCTCTGCCCCTCCCCTGCTCGTGCTCTGTCTCTCTCAAAAATAAAAATAATAAAAACATTTCTAAAAAATTTTTAAAAGGGCACCTGGGGGCTCAGTTGGCTAAATGACCAACTCTTGGCTTCGCTCAGGTCATGGTCTCACAGTTTATGAGTTCGAGTCCCACATCAGGCTCCTCAGCTGGCAGCATGGCAACTGCTCTCTCTCCCACTCTCTCTCCCACTCTGTCTGCCCTTCCCCCTCTCGCTGTCTCTGTCTCTCTCAAAATAAATAAACTTAAAAAAAAAAAAAAAAGAATCGCGTGTAAACTAAGCAGGTGACAAGCAAGGGCCTAAGAGATTTTTCTGGGTAATGAACATTCGTGCATGGACTTTATATATCTTTGGTGTTTTTAAGGTTTCTGTTTTCTACTTTTTGCCTGTATTCTGGCAGAAGTTGCCAGAAAGCTTGGTTCCAAATAGTTTAGAACTCATCACTGTACACAAAATTAAAAGGCCTTAGCTGTCCTCTGAAGGAATTTACAACTTGAAACAGGGAAATAGCCATGTCAAGTTTTCAAAAGTAGAGAATAATATTCAAGAATGATACCTCCTGATTAAATGTGGGGTTTAGAGGGATTATTAATTGGAAAGCAGTAGGAATAATTTTCAAAATGTTGATATGTTGACCCCAATAAACCCTCTTATGGGATGTTAAAGATATGTGCAAATGAATATCCTTTTAGTAAGCTACTGCTTTCATGCTTGTCTCTAACAATTTGGGGATTGAGATCTTCTTCTTGGTCCATATAAACAAAACTTAGGTTTCTAGTAGGAACACAAGCCAGTCACCTGCGGTACAATTTTAGATTGAAGAAGCTACTTGCCTGTTGCCCAGATTAGTGACAGTCATCAAGTGGAGGTTGCCTACTTGATCTTGTGGCATCAAAAATTCTAATATGACAGCGGGATTAGAAAGTACAGAAGGAAATTCCAAGGTTTTAGACGTGAGAAAAAATGTTTTTTCCTTCTGAAACACTGGGGTCTCCCCAGTGGAGTCAGGTGAGGCAGGTCAGGACACAGGAGCAAGTGCACTTGTGTGGCCCCACGGTGACTGGAGATTCTAGGTGAGGGGGTGTGTCTGAGGCACTGAACTCATGGTCCACTCAGTAAAGTCTTAAGGTTTAGGTGATCACAGTATGGTTTAGGGAGCACACCTGGAACAGACCTTTACTTTCAAGTCTACAAAGTTAGAATTTGTGAGAATTTATACAGGAGAGGCTTTTAGCTCACCATTGCTCCACAGGTGGAGGAAAAATTGCCAACAATATCAAAAAAGATGTAAACAATAACCAATTTAACAAAACACATTCAAAAAATAAAGTTAGCATTTTGGTTACTATAGTATAATACTAATTTTGGCAAACCAGACAACACTACCTGAATTGGAATTGAGTAAAGTCCCCCCTTTTTCCCTGCCAAAAAACTCCAAACAAAAAGTTTAGGAACCATCTTAATAACATTTTTATGCATTTTTTCTCCATCTATTTAAAATGGCTTTTTGTACCTTTTATGATGATATTGTGTAAGATTTTGGATCCTGCTTTTAGTATGTATTATAAGCATTTCCTAAGAGATTTTTTAAAAAGGAAGGGATGGCATTTGTGTTTTTAGAAAGAAAACCCTAGGTGTGGACATTGTGCTGGTTCTTAGCTTTGAAAGTTCTTGTAGACTAGCTGACACTGGTAATGGCGTGATGTATGCCCAGGTATGTGGTCAGTCATTTAGCAATTGCTGAGCTCCTACTGGGCACTGGGCCCTGGAAGTGGCTGGAAGGTACAGGATGAAAACAACACAGTCCTTTCCTCCCAGAGTCAACCTTCTGGTGGGAACATAAACCAATATGCACAGACCTGACAATAGGTTAGGGCCTGACTTCGAAAGTCCTTGACACAACATTTTTTTACATTTTTGTCAATTGATTAACACAGATCTTATTATTTTTTTAATGTTTATTTATTTTTGAGAGAGAGACAGAATGCGAGTGGGTTAGGGGCAGAGAGAGAGGGAGACACAGAAGCAGAAGCAGAAGCAGGCTCTTCTAGGCTCTGAGCTGTCAGCACAGAGCCCAATGCGGGGCTCAAACTCACAAACCGTGAGATCATGACCTGAGCCGAAGTCGGATGCTCAACTGACTGAGCCACCCAGGCGCCCCAAAATTTTTTAAAACATTTATTTATTTTTGAGACAGAGAGAGAGACAGAATGCGAGCAGGGGAGGGGCAGAGAGAAAGGGAGACACAGAATCTGAAGCAGGCTCCAGGTTCTGAGCTGTCAGCACAGAGCCCGATGCGGGCCTCAAACCCATGAACCCTAAGATCATGACCTGAGCCGAAGTCAGACACTTAACTGACTGAGCCACCCAGGCGCCCCTGGGAACTTTCTACAGTTGAAGCGATGGAGTGTGTACATGTGGGGCAGGGAGAGGTTGTTGGGGGTGGAAAGAAAAGAAATCAGCCTGTACTAGCTCTACATTCTGGACAGATGGTGGTGCCACTACAGGAAATGAGGAAATGCAGACTTTAGGAAATGAAAGTGGGCCAGGGTGCCCACCCCTGGCCTCCTCCCCTGCCTGGCCAAGTGGTATTCCCCTCTGAAGATCCAGCTCCTCTAGGAGTCTTTCCTCCCCGGCTGCAGGGGCTGCTGCTGCTGCTGCGATCTAGCAAAGCCCTAAGCTCACCTTCACAACACTTCCCATGTGGTGCTGTAATTGCCCATCTCTCCTACTTGGGCTAGAGGAAGCCAAAGATCTGACCTGCCCAGGGCGGGAAAAGACTGAGACTCACATCACAGAGGCCCTGGAATCTCTACGTTTAAGGAGGTCTAAGGCTCAGGGAGGAGGGTGCAGTGGAAGAGGAAGAGGTGCCCCTTGAGAGCACCATACACAGTGCCTCAGGGCTTGCAAAGTGATGTATTAAGATCTCTATCTCTTTTGTTAAGAAGTTCAAAATAATCAGAATTATGGTGAGTAGCAGGAAGACTCCACCCCATTCTATATGGTTCCAAGATTTGGGTTATACACAGTAACTAGATCATTTTCTTTTATTCATACATGAGTATATTTTATAGTTAGAACTACTTTAATTTTCTCTCTCACATACACAAACACACACATACATACATCTCACCCCCCACCCAAGTAACAGCGTAGAAATATGTGTAAGTTTGGAACCACAGGAATACTTGGTTCAAATTCTGGATATGCCACTTTTAAGTCATGCAACCTCCAGGACCTACTTAACATCACTGTGCAACTCCTCTGCTATGAACTGGAAAGAATTTTAAGTAACTCATACAATTGTAAGGATTAAATAAGATAGTATTTGTGGAAACCGCCTTGCGATCTTTATGTAGAGAATGTTTAATTTGATATTTTTACATGGATGTAGATACAGGACTACTTAAATTGTGTTCCAAAGAAACTACATTTAAAATTGGCTTTAAGTGAACCTTTTGAAAAAAATTGATATAATTGACATATAACATTAATATCAGATGTACATGATTCAATATCTACACTTGTAAAATGATCACAGGAAGTCTACTTATCTATTACCATACATAATTATAAATTTTTTTATTCTCATGATAAGAACTTTTAAGATCTGCTCTTGGCAACTTTCAAATATACAATATAATGTTATTAACTATAGTCATCTTGCTATATAGGATATCTTCATTTCATTTTATAATGAAGTTTGTACCTTCTGACTTCTTTTAACCATTTTTCCCACTTTGACACCCCACTTCTGGCAACCACCAATCTGTTCTCTGTATTCTAGGACCTTTTTTTTTTTTAAGATTCCATATGTTCATGAGTTCATATGGTATTTGTTTTTCTCTGACTTATTTCACTTAGCATAATGCCTTCCAGTTCCATCCCATCCATGTTGTTGCAAAGGGCAAGATTTCCTTCTTTTTTGTGGCTGAATAATATTCCATTGCATAATACACCACAATTTCTTTATCCATTCATCTGTGGATGGACACTGAAGTTGTTTCCAAACAGTTTTCTTATTAGAGATTTTATTTTTTTAAGTAATCTCTACACCCAACGTGGGCCTCAAACTCACAACCCCAAGATCAGGAGTTGCATGTGCCACTACCTGGGCCAGCCAGGGACCACCCCCTCACCAGCTGTTTTCTTAAACATTAGTCCTATCTTCTCATAGTTCTAGGTCTCAAAGTCATTCAAATGAAACGATGTGCAATAGGATTACTCTTAATAATTATGAACATTTATTAAGCACCAAGAGTATACTGCAATGGTTGCTATACAAAAACATAATTAACAATATAGTGTCCCTGCCATCGAGCTTACATTCTAAAATGAAATATAACAATAATGCTGTAAGCCTACCTCAAAATTTCCTTAACTTAGAAATGGCTATTTTGGCAAGTGAGGCAAAATGACCTATCATTTTAGGTACAATATTAATAAGGCTTTGAACATGATCCAAAGAATGTTTTACTTGTACCCAGACATTTCCCCCAATTATGTTAGGCTTGGTATGAAAAAGAGCACTTAGAAATTAGGCAAGAACAATGAATTATTTCAAATTGCCTTGTAGGACTTTAAACAGAGAAATGCTTACTAGCCTGAGTTTTTCCACAGCCAGGGAAAACCCCATGAAAAGTATTATGAACTCAACCAAGTCTTCTATTCCACTTGCAACTTTTCGACTTCCTCTTCCTTTCCCACAGGTAAGGGCTCCAATGATGTCCCTTATCAAGGAAGGAAGTATTGCATCTAGACAAAATACCCTAGAGTACTAGAACTTCCAGGAAATACCAATTCTTATTTTAAAAGAGTGGGCAAAGACAGTAGTGGGACATCTGGCTACAGGAGAGGCCTGGCTGTGTAAGATATGTAAACAAGCTGAGCTGAGTTCATGCATCTTCAAAATGATTAAGACTATGGGTAAATGGTTGCTCTTCTGTTCCTTATTTCTGCCATAGGGGTATTTGAGAATTTAGCATCAAGACCCCAAACTGCCAAAGCCTATACTATTTGGCCTATATCCATAGTATAGTATTTAATAAATACTTTCAAGGTTTTCCTTGCTGGTTACATATTAGCTGACAAAGGCACACAGAGGGATTTTGATTCTTACTGTCCAATGCAAAGACTGTTTTAAACTTCTGAGTATATACAGTCTTAAACTATATATTGTTTATTTTCAATCATTGATAATTCTTTGAACTCTAAAAGAACACTAAAAAATAATTGGTTATAAGTTATCTGAAAACCAAGATAGAATTTACTCTTGTAAAGTGCATGCACAAACTTTTAAAAAATACATGCATACTTTAATGCTTTAATGGCAGAGTGAGTAGCATCCTGAGATTTTTTTTTTTTTTTTTAATGGCAAAACAGTATTTCAGCAATTTTTTAAAAAAACAATACTTTCCTCCTTAGAAGTCTGTCTTGGGAACTTACTTTTAAATGAAAAATAGCAGCAGCAACATTTAACAATTGCTCACAAAATTTGCATTGCAAACAAGTTTGCCAAGAAAGAATGGTCTAGAAACTTCAGGATAAACTTTTAAAAAACATTTTATAAAGTAGAATGATTCACTACTTTTGATCTAAAATTGACATTTAAACATCCCCTTCCAATTTAAAAATGTCATTTTTACCTCCTACTTAAATAAAATCCAATTATGAGATTTGAAATGAAAAACTTGAAACACATATCAATATCATTCTTTTAATAAAATGACAAAAATTAATTTCAATGTGTTTCCCAAAAAAAGGAGAGGAAAAAAAATCTCATCTTAGTGGTGGCAAATGAATTTGGGTTTACAAATCTCAATCAATGCACTTATTTTTGGTATTGCATGAAACAGCTAGGATTCCTGAATTAAGTATGTTTCTAAGGCAAGGCAAGTTTGATTATGTATGAAGCACAGATATTAGTCAGCATGGTTATAAAGGCAAGAAGACCAATACATATAAATTCACTTGTTTTTAAGCGATACATTCTAAGCTACATAAAATTTAATTTTGTGTCCTATTCTAAGACTACATCTTTGACCTTAAGCTTAGAAGCATAATTGCTGTAATCCATTAAAAAATACTTCATTTTTTCCAATATTGTAAAGTGTACTGAATTTTCAAATGTCTAGTATAAATTTTTTTTTGCAAAAAATTTAAAAAGGCATACTATTAGCTAGCTATAACTACTATGTTAAGTAACTGTATGAAGGAAGAGTTTCACAAGGAGAACAAAATATAAAACTAAGCATAGTAATTATTGAATTTAACAAAAAATGAAATCAAGTAGTTTTGAATGCACTTGTTTCTTGTCTTAGTAATGTGTATATTCATTTTATAACTACTAGTTTGATAAACATACTAACATTCTACAAGATTTGTTTTTCTTGGTTGGTTATTTTTCTTCCTTATATCCTCCCCAACAGCTGTTGGAATTTATTTTCTTTCAAATACAAAGTAAAATAATGTTTCTATTGTATCTGAGTCATGTGAAAGCTGACTCCCTATTTTCATTTTTAAAAGTTAAATTAATTTTTTTGGACCTTGATTAACATGTAACATTTAACCATGTGTTTTTGCTGTTAAGTATAGTCTACATTTCAACAAACTGATAGGGTATTTAACAAAAGCATCATGATCTCATCTGTGTTTTAAATATGATTACACAAGCTTTTTTTCTTTTTTAATGAAAAAAAGGAGATAAAGAAAACCATTCATATAGGCCCTCTTCACTCTCAATTATTTTGAGATACAGCTTTAAACAGGGTGGACCAAGTCAACTAATGTTGGTAATCTCTTTTCTTTGCACAGAAGAGAAAAAACAAAAGAAAGGAAGTTATTTCCTTCCTAAGGTCTCAGCTAGTTTCTTAAGTCTTTTCTTCAGCTCCAACGGAAATTTCTCATAGCACTTCTTACAGACTGGCTTCATGTCAAACTCCACAAATTTATTCCTAAAGACAGTAACAATAATAAAAGAAATCAGTAGAAAGGTATTTAATACAGATATATAAATAATGTGAGGTAATTTTACTGAAGTAAATGAAGATACAATATGGTGACATTAATATTCATAGCAAAAAATGAATTCTAATCTTAATTCTTGTCATTGTGGAGATGTAAAAAAATTATAATACCATGGAAAAAAAATTGTCCTTATAAATTGATCTTATACATCTCTCTGTTTAATACAGAATGTACATTACATTTTAGTCCGTGCTCACATGTATACAGGAAATCTAATGTCAATATAATTTAGGTAAGTAAAGTCAATCACATGTTAATGTACCACAAGAATACTTTAAAGAACAGTTATTAAAAGCCAGGAGTTGTATTTTTGTAATGTGAATGACTTTCTCTTTGTTGAAGGCAATATCATTGTACTTAGTATTTTAAATTAGGGAGCTATAGGTTTTATCTTTCCTTGCATGAAATGATTTGCCTCCTACCTCCGGCACCAAAAAAATTATCTTCAAAAAAATCTGAAATCATAATGGTTTTTTGGTTGGTTGTCTGACAGAAAAGTTGGTAGGGGAGATATAAGAATGTTTTTAATCACTCTTAAAAAACAGAAATGAAATAGATTGCCTGTGGTTCCATTTTGTGAATGGTTAGCTGTATGGAGAACTCAATGTTTTAAAAGCTAGAGCAATACACATTATCTATCAATTTGTTTGTAAAACAGTTTTGGAGAGCACAGGTTTCTAGACAGCCTCCTAAGTATCTGTCATGCATTTCCACTTGGTAATACCATTACAATCGCTCATTACTGTTGAAATCGAGGGTACTAAACTGTGAACTGAGTATATGCACAACCTTGTAACTTTTGCATTTTCCTAACTTGTATTTAGGCAGCATTTCTGGAACAAATTTAGTGGTACTTTGTTATCTATGACAAATGATTAAATCAGGTGATGTAATTTTAAAGAATAAGGTTAATAACAAAGTTAATTCCTACTATATTTAAAATGAAAAATCTTTTATTTTACAGCATTACATGGAAATTATTCTCTAGCTATTTTTCACAGAGCTCTTGATGCTGATAGAAATTCAAATGATCTTATTTTTCCATTGACAATTTGATTTAAATAGTACTAATGAGTTACAATATTCTCCCAAAGACTTCTTAGAACAAAAGCTATTAAAACTGCCATTTTTTTTAATGAGGGAAATAAATTATCATTGCTTTCAGAGATACTGCTAAGCAAACCTTCAATTGTTTTAATTTATATTTGAATTTTAATTCCTCTTTATAGAAGGAAACACGAGAACTGGAACAATAAAAAACTTTCGTTGGAGTGCAGAACACAGTGATAACCATGAAGAAAAAAGGACAATCATGCTAGGAATTCAACAGAATTTCAAAGATTGAAATATTTCCCATAAAAATCAGGAATAAAGTAAGTAGGCTTTGAAAACATCAAGAAAATGAATCCATAAACAGTAGCATATGGGTACTCTGTGAAAGCAGATTACATACACCAAAGACATTAGAGCTCTTATTATGTACAGTAGATGGTCTTTGCTTAGATATGAAACATGCTGAAAGGATTTAACTTAATGTAGAACTTAGAACATGTGATGATTGGAGTTTATCAATTAAATCATTTTAGGCAAAGAAACTGAAAACCAGGATTTTAAAAGCTGCAATTATCAGAGAAAAATACTTTAAAACTTTCCCTAATATCTACTAAATAGAGATTGGAATTCTTCCCTTTGAATCTACTTAAAAAAAAAAAAGAAGAATCTTAGTAATTACCCAAAAGGCCCAGCTCTACAGAGGACAACTACTTGTATTTCCATCTCTGGCGGCTACAAACATATGCCAAAAGGAAGAGACAACAAAAAAGCAAGAGACAAAAAGAGAACAAAACACATTCTAAAGGACTAACCAAAGAAGAAAGTAGTGAAAATGATGATAGAAGGGACAGAAAAGTTTACAAACAGACTGGCTTTTTCTTTTTCTGCTTGTCCTTATCCTTTGCTTCTCTCTCCCGTTTGGCAAGTCGCCTCTTAAATTCTTCTGGCATTTTTTCATAACAGTGTTTGCAGACTGGTTTGAGATCAATTTCAACAAACTTATCCCTTTGAGCAGGACAAAGAAGGAATAGAAGAAACAACATAAAACAATTAAAGGAAGAACCGTTACATTCAGAGGACTAAATAGAAAGAATAAGGAATCAGATAATTATTTTTAAAAATACTCTATTTAAAAAAATGTTAACCTAAAGTTTTGGTCTTAGGATTCACACGGGACTAAACCGCAGACTTACTTGAGTGTTAATTTAGTGTTGCAGGTAGAACAGGCAAAACAGTTCACACACCAGGCCTTATTCAGAGCAGAGACCACTGGAGAAAGAGCAAAGACACATGGTCACACACTTTGGCGTTCAAAGTGGCAGAGCTGACATCCTCAACTCAAACAGAGCTAAGGGTGCCTCCACAACACTTAGAAGAGGTTCTGAGAGGCTTTTTTGCAAAAGAATCACAGGACTAAAAATCTCAGTGCCATTAATTAATGTTTACTGAATCAATCCAATTAATAAATTAATTAAAGGCTATTTTTTCACATTATTAAAAAAACTGAGCACTTAATGTCTTCCATGACTGTAGGGTTCATCTTAAGGAAGATTACCATTGCCTTTTTCAATCTTTATTTATAGTTAAAACTTTTCTTCTTCCCTTTAGAGTATCCTGTGAGGCACATAAACAGTATGTACCATACCTTCCCGCCAAAGCCCGCCCTCTCACTCTGTGCATGGTGCGGTGTGTATTTAACATGCATTACGTCACTCAGATGAGCTTTTCTGGCACAGGCCCTGCCTACCAGCACAGTCTCCACTACCACTGGCCCAACAAAGAAATATAGACTAGATAAGTAATTAAAAAACAATCCATGGGGCGCCTGGGTGGCGCAGTTGGTTAAGCGTCCGACTTCAGCCAGGTCATGATCTCACGGTCCGTGAGTTCGAGCCCCGCGTCAGGCTCTGGGCTGATGGCTCAGAGCCTAGAGCCTGTTTCCGATTCTGTGTCTCCCTCTCTCTCTGCCCCTCCCCCGTTCATGCTCTGTCTCTCTCTGTCCCAAAAATAAATAAAAAAGTTTAAAAAAAAAGTTAAAACAAAAACAAAAACAATCCAGACGTTAACTTATTTGCCTGTCTTCCATAGCTGACAAAAAGGAGAGCTTCCTTTGACAGCTTCTTTCACCTGACCACTATGTCACATAGGAGGGAGCTAAGTTTTATTTTCTATGGCACTAAAGATTGCTCTCCTGAAGTAATCCTTTTGCAAACTGCATCATGGGCAGTGTTTCACAAAGTATTTCCCAGGTTGGGTTTTCTGACGAGAAACACGAAGCATGTTGAAAACAGGAATGTTTAAAACTTTGCCAGGAAGTTTCTGGCAAAACTGTGCTAGTGGCTATTAGCAAACACAGCTGCTTCCTTTCTGTCCCAGTTAATCAGCCCTGCCTACTTACAATACAAGGCTGGTAAGTGCTAGAAATGTCTACAGAAAACTGCCAGGTTTTAGCATCTGCAGGGTTAAAGTGACTCTTGCTAACTACCAAGGCAGATTAAGCTGTTCCTAATAAACACTGCTCTACAGCTTCCAAGTTCTATAAATCCAGGGCATGGAAATAGAAACAGATCTCAAGGTTGGCCATGAATGGTTCACACAATACATACTGTAACAAGCCTGAGGCACTGCCCTAAAGTATTGTCATGAAGGAGTAACAAATCCAACTTGTACGATATTATCATCTCTGCTATGAATTACTTGAGAAATATGCCAAAGAAAAAGTAACTGATAATGGTCAAATGACAAATAGTAATCAATCTCTTTCTGTTTTTGTGTCATAATTTTGACACAAAATTATGCCATATAAAATCCCTACAGATACTTACCATCACCTTCTATAACACGGTTACAGTGGAAACAAACATCACCAAATAGCTGAAAATGAAAAAAAAAGTGGTAAAAATTCAAGACATGTTAGAACTAAGGTTTAGAACACCAAACATTTAACACAGTTTCAGTTCTTTCTACCACTTAAAAATAAACAGCTGGCTACCTAGATCCAGAATTTACCCTTATTAGAGAAAATGAGTAAAGTGCATTGACTAGTTTTTACTTTTTACAATGAAGATAATTTACTTTTCATCACTATCAGAACCCAGAAAATGGCTTTGGAAATGTCCCAGATTTAAGGAGGCTAAAGGAAATGACAACCCTAGACTGGCTCTAGTACTGAAGTGGAAAAAAATGATTCAATGACATTATGGGTTCAAGTGACAAAATTGGAATAAATATAATAAAGTATTATATCAATACTGATTAACTATGATTATGTGAGACCACTCCATATTCTTGGGAAATAAAAACTGAAGTATTTAGGGGTAAAGGGCCATGATGAACTTCTGAAATACTTCAGAAAAAAATGTGTGTATATATGAATACATACATTTGTATATGAAGATCTGTGCATTTATTAAGTGTGTGTTTTTACAGAGAGTGCGCCAATGCAAATGATGAAGTAAAAGGTACATAGGTATTCTTCATATTTTTATTTTACAACCTTTCTGTTGACTCTGAAATTATTTCCCAAGTAAAACATTAAAAAATAAAATCTATAGTCCAATGTACATTTTCCAAGAGCTTTCCTTGTAGCTAAAATATTAAGCTCAAACTTATAAAAGTATATCTAGTTATCCAATAAGTATGATCAATACCTGGTTATAGTGGGTTTCACAATATGCCAGGCCTTTCCTTTCATAATGTCGATGTCCAAGAAATGGCTTTTCACACTTGGCGCAAACAAAATGCTGAAAAAAATTGCTAGAGGTAATTTTTGAGCTGCCATATTTTATTTATTTAATAAAGTAAAACCCCAAAGTTAAATTATTCTCAGAGAAGGTACATGAAAGTTTGAGGTAGTTATTTCATTTGGCCAGGGGTAACCCTGGGACACTTTCAGTCTTAACTTAATTCAGGTGTCTTGAGTTTTTGACACGTTACTTTAAGACACAGCCTTTTTAAACAACACAGGATGAGAAAAGAGGTCAACATGTTAATATCATCTATAAGGGAGGGGCTGCTGCTGGAAATGGACCATGACACTCCTGCCTCGAGAAGGATTTAAGAACAAAAAAGCACACCCTATATCATTACTGAGAGATCACAAAAGTGTGTATATTCTGTATTCTTAATTTTCTACAACGTCATTTGTCTTGAAAATGTCCGTATTTAATCTTTAGAATTTCCTAATCTTGCCAGCACCTCTGAATGATGGAAATGAAATTCAAAAGTACTAGTTAACCCTTCCACCATTTACGACTCACCTCCACATGCCACTGCTTGCCCATAGCATTCACCACGCGCCCTTCAATGGGCCGTCGACAAGCGCCACAGATGGGGACCCCCATTTTATCATGGCACGGCAGACAGTACAGCTCTCCTTTCAGCTCCCGGGCATCAGCAGTCAGCTCCTTCCTGTCCATGAGAAATATATCCAACTGAATACTACTACTGAGAGAGAAAAATAGGCAACTGAGGAGACTGACATACTTTTTAGCAGGTTTTTGAAGATCTCACTATAACAATCCCCATAACCTTCTTTTCCCCACTCTTAGTAGTGCTCACAGTAACCTAAATTAATAGGCTTGAACCGGTTTCAGATTCCTATCAAAACATCAATGTCAAGCAATAATGATAAAATGTACAAACAAGTCAGATATATACCATCAATCACATTGGTCATATTTATCACTTCCTTGTCTATGATCACATGATAGTCCTTTTGTCTTCCTGAAAAAGCTAGAGAAGAATCATCACAGTGCTTGGGACAGACTTGCAGATGTTATCTTTACAAAATAACTGAGGTCTAAAGTTAGAGATTAGCTCCATTTACTAACAATTATTTAAACTGTCACCAGCTTTTAAGTTACAGGTTAACAGAAAATAAAAGAAATGCCCAGAACCTTCCTTCCCACAAATGCTTAAGTTCACTATTCTTTTCAGTCTCCTGCATCAATATTAACATTTAGGCAGAGGTGGCCCTAATTAGCCAAATGGACTTGTTTACATTTCATCTGTTTTAAGTAATTCTCCAGAAGTACTAATGACAAATGAACAGAGAAAAATTCCACCAAAGGGAAATAGGCAAGAAAATGAAATAAGGTACAAACTGATAATCCCAAAATAAATGAGGTGGCTATACTCATAGCACAAAGCTGTTTTCTTGATCTTTACCTTACCTTATCTCTGTCCACCCCCACTATAATTTAGCATGTATGTTCAAACTGATTATAGTAAAGTAACTTTTCCCGTTAAATTTTTAGATAGCAAATTTAAAAAATCATAGCTGAACAATTTATGAGTCTTTGAAGAAAAAAAATCCCTTTAGAAGTAAATGAAATTAAATAAATGTAGTTTAAGATATTTTAAGATAATACCCTAAGTATTACAACTGTAAAAGTTATATATGTACAAAGAGAAGACTTTTTAAAGGTTTTTTTTTTTTTTTAAATCCTGTATTGAAAAAGCACAGTGATCAAAACAGTTTTTGGGATAACTGAATTTTACCACTAACTGAATACTAAAGGTATATGTATATATGTTATATGTACACACACACAGGGTGTGGGGAGAGTGTGCTGCACACACTCAAATGTGGCAAAATGTTAAGTGATGAAACTCAATGATGGGTATGTAGGTATTCTTTGTATTAGTCTCTTGACTTCTTTATAGGTTTAAAATGTTCCAGATTACAAGGTGGAGAAAAACAATCTGGTGTGCTGGAGTAAAAGATACAGAAAAAAAGTGATGTTTTACTTTATTTCCACGATTTGTGCAATAAAAAGGGAAGAAATTGCAGTACCCGCAGTTGGCACAGTTGAAATGGTCTGGATGGTAAGGGTCATTCTTGAATATCAGCGGTTGCTCATCGATGATGGCGTGGCATTTCTGGCAGATGTATTTTCCAAGGCCTCTGGCTTTCTCACGATTATGACAGGGGCGACATAGATGTCTAAACAGAGCCAACACTTTTTTAGAAACTTAAGTTTAAAATCTGAGGTTCTAATAGTTAAAAAGAAATATGCTTCTCATGTCTCTGAACAGAAGTGAATAATTTAAAAAAAAATCACACTTGGCTTAACAGCAGAATCAAGCCACTATTTTTTACATGAAAATTTATTTATTCCAACCCAAGTAATCCAACTGATCTTTAAGAAACTCCATCTTAACTACGTATCTCCCTTTTGTTGGCCCAGGGACACAAATTCTAGGGTCCTCTCCTAACAGCCGCCAGATGAGCCAATACAGGCTGCAGTCCCCATACCTGCAGTGCCTGAAAGCACCTTCTCACAGCCCTAGGGGAAAACAGGCATGACCTTGCAGTAGTTACTTCTCCACCCACACCTAACAAGGATGGAAAACTCCTACCTCCCAGCATTCTTGACAAATCCAATATCTGCCAGAACTTCCTGGCAGAGGTCACAGCGGAAGCACTCAGGATGCCAGCTGTTATTCATGGCTTTGATAACTCGGCCAATGATGAATTCACCTATGGGAAAGGAACACACAAAGGATGTCCAGGGTGCGTCTTATTGCTGAAAGCAGTAAGGCAAAAGACGCAAGGAAAAAGAACACATTTAAACCTTTCTCCACAACTAGGGACTTTCTACATACATATCGACCACAGTAAGCACTGCATTAGGAAAAAACTCTATTTCATCTGAGTCCTTAGTTTTGATTCTGTGGTCAAATTTTTGGGCTGTCTTATCACATCTCTGAATCTGATTTTCCTTTTCTCAATGATACACTGGGCTCTCTCAAATGCCTTTTGTTTATTTCTGGTCATTGCTGACACAGCACATTTTCTTGTAGCCTATACTTAATTTCTTCTTTCACTAAACTTTAGAACATTCTACTCAGTTTCTCCAATTTCTGGAGACTCTCCAGTAAAGCTGCTAGCAACCCATGAGGTGGCTAAAATGCAAGCAAGTTAAACACTTGTGTTACACACAGCAATCCTTAAGCATGTGAAGCACCCCTCCAATGTTTTCTCTGTCTCTCTCTTGGCAACCTCAAAAGCGAGTAAAGGCTGAATTAACAGGGGACAAGAATATTCCAAAGGATCATCTAATAAAAGTCCTAATCAATCCCCAAAAAACTTTACACTAGGTGTCCTTAAAAAACATTTCTCTCTGGGTTTTGATACTCTTCCAGTTTGTTACATATTAATGATAAGGAAAAGGATGTATAAAGTACCTGAATGCTATTTATAATAAGCACTAAACACCATTTCCACCATTGACATAATTTTGAGACTCACTTTTTACTCTGCTATTCAGCAGTAAAACTTACCACACTGATGACAGCAAGGAGCAAAGAGCATCTGAAAGTCATGTTCACAGTACTTCCTTCCTTCAAACTGAAATAGAAAGTACCATCAGCTTGTACAGATGAAACAATCACAGGATGAATATAATTATTCTGTGGAGACATATGGAAAGATGTTTTTGAACTAAGAGCTCTGCCCTAAGAATTATAATTCTACTGAGATGTTTAAAAGCAGATGTACTTTTGTACTTTCCCTACACCTACCTGCATGTGGGTACAGGAAAGATATACTCAACAACTGGTACTATGGCTCCAGAGTACAGTGAACTCCCTCTAACAATGATGAACTATTTTCTGGCTTGCAGACTCACCTTTAGGAGTCTAATGAGAGCGGTGGACTCCTCTCCCTAGAAAATACACATATATACACAAACCGTTTCCCACTTTTTTTACGTTGATATCTGAAATGTTGTATTATAAACTTAAATATTTACAAAGGGTAGATAGTTTAGTATATTTTAGATCTAAACATTTTAAAATGAGGCCAAAACCCATTAAAAATTCTCTGTTTTAGGGGCGTTTGGGTGGCTCAGTCAGTTAAGCGTCTGACTTTGGCTCAGGTCATGATCTTGCAGTTCATGGGTTTGAGCCCCACGTCGGGCTCTGTGCTTTGGATTATGTGTCTCCCCCTCTCTCTCTGCTCCTCCCCCATTCATGCCCTATCTCTCTCTGTCTCTCAAAAACTAAACGTTAAAAAAAATTTTTTTTAATTCTATTTTAATAGTTGGAAAATTCACATCCTCTACTTCTCTCCTTGAACTATTTCCATTTCATTTCCCACAAAGTTTTATCCTGGTATGATATTTTTTCCTAAATTCCATACTGAAGTCTTTAACAGATCACCCTACCATACTTCTCGGCAATTAAAACGTATATAACAAAACTTTAAAATTTGTTTTACTACCTGAACCCATGAACTCTAAAAGCTAAAAACATTCTTTTTATTCTGGATTAAGTTATCATTATAATTATTAGTACACAAATAGTTAAAACATGAATATGTGTACAAATGTCAAATTTTACTTTCTACTATTTGTTTACTTAAAAAGCCTATCGTGGAGCACCTGGGTACCTCAATTGGTTAAGCAAGCACCAGACTTCAGCTCAGGTCATGATCTCACAGTTCATGAGTTGTAGCCCTGCATCAGGCTCTGTGCTAACAGCTCAGAGCCTGGAGCCTGCTTTGGATTCTGTGTCTCCCTCTCTCTGCCACACCACTGCTCACACTCTATCTCTCAAAAATAAATAAACATTAAAAAATTAAAAAAAAAAAAAAGAAAAGTGTCTCTTAATGAGATAAGCAGGGCTCCCCTTCCTCTCACAATTATTCCATGTATCCACAGATAAATAGGACTTACCAATGTGAGAGTTCAATATGAATTTCTATTTTGGGGGCTGCTTTTTACCCTCTTCACATAAATAAGTCGTGAGAATTATAGCATGTCTCCCTTTGAATCTTTGAACTCCTTACAATGTTCACATATTGCATATTGTTTGACTATCAAAATCCATTTTTAGTGATGTAGCAGTAGTCAACTAAATTTGGTCAATTGTGGAAATTAGCTGCAGATTTAGCTCAATTTATTGAACATATCCACTATAGCTTAATCTGCAGACCAGCCCAAGTAGATTTATTTTGTGCCAGAAAAAGGCTTACTTCATTTTGAAATTCAAATGGATGAACTCTAATACGTTTAATGAATCTGTTTTTTAAAAAAAATTTTAATTCATGTTTATTTTTGAGAGACAGAGCATGAGCAGGGAAGGGGCAGGGAGAGAGGGAGACACAGAATCCGAAATAGGCTCCAGGCTCTGAGCTGTCAGCACAGAGCCCAATGTGGGGTTCAAACTCATGAACCGTGAGATCATGACCTGAGCGGAAGTTGGACACCCACCTGGGTGGGTGAGCCACCCAGGTTGGATACCCCCGTTTTTTTAAAAATTTTTAAATTAATGTAATGAATCTGTTTTCAGAAGTTACAAACAGATAATCATAAATTGATATGCTATATTACCCAGTTCTCTGTCATAATGCACTGTGGGTAGCCCCAACCGGAAGTTATTTATGAAGTAAATATGTTCCTTTATTGGATGTTACAAACATATATAGAAATCAGATGTTTAGCTTTTAGCAGTAATTAAAAAAAGAAATCAAGGGGTGCCTGGGTGGTTCAGTTGGTTGGGTGACTGACTTCAGCTCAGGTCATGATCTCATGGTCTGTGGGTTCGAGCCCTGCGTTGGGCTTTGTGCTGACAGCTCAGAGCCTGGAGCCTGCTTTAGATTCTGTGTCTCCCTGTCTCTCTTCTCTTCTTCCCTTTGTGTTCTATCAAAAATAAACATTAAAAAATTTAAAAAAAAGAGAGAAATCAAATATAAAGACTCAGAAACAACTCCACTGATTTAGTTGGAACCGATAAACTTTTTTATCAGCTACCCTAGTCTTTTGTTTAATTTTTTTTTATATTTATTTATTTTTGAGACACAGAGTGAGACAGAGTATAAGCAGGGGAGGGGCAGAGAAAGAAGGAGACACAGAATCTGAAGCAGGCTCCAGGCTCCAAGCAAGCGTTCAGTACAGAGCCTGATGTGGGGCTCAAACCTATGAACTGTGAGATCATGACCTGAGCCGAAGTCAGTCACTTAACCGACTGAGCCACCCAGGCGCCCCCTCGGCTACCCTAGTCTTAATCCATGTTGAAAGACTGGGCTCAGAACTGTTGGTGTCAACTGGCCATGTAGCTTTATTCTTTTTTTTAAAGATTTATTTTTTATTTTTAATTTATTTTTATTTTTGAAAGAGTGTGAGCAGGGGAAGGGCAGAGAAAGAGGGGAATAGAGGATTTAAAGCTGGCTCTGTGCTGACAGCAGCAAGCCTGATGCAGGTCTTGATCTCAAGAACCATGAGGTCATGACCTGAGCCAAAGTCAGATACTCAACCAACTGAACCACCCATGTGCCCCTGGCCATGTAGGTATAATAGCAAAGACTGGTTAATGACAACAATGCATCACAACATTTTTAGTAGGAAAACAGAATGTTTTGTGTGCCACTTATGTGTGTGTGGCAGGTTTATTATAATTTTTAAAATCAGTTCTTTTTAATGGAAACAACCAAAAAAAAATCTGTCACAGAATTTGGAGACCATTAAAACATAGTTTAATGAGAAAAAAAAAAAAAAAGAAACATTCAACTTTTAGTTTGTATTTAATGAAAGAGAAAGACATATTGCCTAAGACAAAAACAAAATGAGTCCAGCAGTTAGCATATATACTATATTTGCTAGCAGAAGGTAGAAAAAAAAAAATAGGATTGGTTGCAATTTGAGTAAGTCTTTTAAGACGTGATTCAAATAGGTAGCATAGAGTGGAAGTTAAGAACACTGACCATAGATCCAGAATGCCTGAGTTTAAATTCTGGCTAAACCAGTGACTGGCTGTGTGGCCTGGGTCAAGCTGTTTAGGCTCTCAGTGCCTTGTGAGAGTCACAGACTTCTGTTTTGGCTCTGGCTCCTAACATATACGCATCATGTTCATAATTTCTTACCAATGCTCTATGCTTTGCTCTCACAGACATCTCCCTTTAAAAGGATAAATCCTGTGATATACATATACAATGAAATACCACTCAGCCATAAATAGGAAGGAAATCATGCTAGCTAGCTAGCTAGTTATTTATTTATTTATTTATTTATTTATTCATTCATTCATTCATTCATTCATTTATTTTGAGAAAGAAGGGGAATGTAAGGGGCAGAGACAGGAGAGAAGGAGAATCCCAGGCAGGCTCCTCACTGTCAGGGCAAAACCCGATATGGGGGGCGCCTGGGTGGCGCAGTCGGTTAAGCGTCCGACTTCAGCCAGGTCACGATCTCGCAGTCCGTGAGTTCGAGCCCCGCGTCAGGCTCTGGGCTGATGGCTCAGAGCCTGGAGCCTGTTTCCGATTCTGTGTCTCCCTCTCTCTCTGCCCCTACCCCGTTCATGCTCTGTCTCTCTCTGTCCCAAAAATAAATAAAAACGTTGAAAAAAAAATTAAAAAAAAAAAAAAAAACCCGATATGGGGCTTAAACTCACAAACCATGAGATCAAGACTTAAGCTGAAGTTGGATGCTTAACTGAGCGACCCATATGCCCTGGAAATCCTGCTATTTGCAACAACATGGACAAACCTGGAGGGCATTATGCTGAAAGAATTAAGTCAGGCAGAGAAAGACAAATACTGTGTGATCTCACTTATGTGTGGAATTTAAAAATGCCAAACTCCTAGAAACAGAGTAGTCTGATAGTTACTGGGACCTGGAGGGATCAGGGAAATGAGGAAATATTGCTCAAGGGGTACAAACTTCCAGTTATAAAATGAGTAAATTCTGGGCATCTAAGATACAGCACAGTGATTACAGTTAACAACACTGTATTGCACGCTTGAAGTCTGCTAAGACAGTAGATCTTAAATGTTCTCACCATACACACACACAAAAGGTAATTATATGAGGTGATGGATGTGCTAACCTTACTGTGGTTATCATTTTACAATATATACATATACATATGAAGTCATCATGTTGTACACCTTAAACTTAATGTTATCTGTCGACCATATTTTAATAAAACTGAAGAAAAAGGATGAGTCCTTTTGAAATTAAAGATAAAAAAAGACAAAGTCTTAACAGGAAGTTGTCATGATTACTCCCTACATTTCCAAATCTGCTACAAATCTGAACCCAGAACAGCCAGCACAGTTCCTAAAGCTAGGCTTCATCCTTATCAAGAAAATACAGAAGGCAAGATGCCTGGGTGGCTCAGTCGGTTGGGTGTCCAACTCTTGATTTCAGCTCAGGTCATGATCTCACAGTTCGTGGGATCAAGCCCTGCATCAGGCTCCATGCTAACAGTGTGGAGCCTGCTTGGGATTCTCTTTTTCTCTGTCTCTGACCCTCACCCCACTTACGTGCACCCGTGCTCTCTCTCTCCCTCAAAATAAATCAGTAAAACCTTGGTTTGCAAGCATAATTCGTTCCAGAAACATGCTTGCATTCCAAAGCACTTGTATATCAAAGCACATTTGAAGAACCATTGGCTCAGGTGTGATCATGTGACATTTGGCATCATGTACTACTTGTATTGCAGGCACTGCTCATTTATCAAGTTAAAATTTATTAGAAATGTTTGCTCTTCTTGTGAATACCTGCAGAGTAAGTTACTCGCAATGCAACGTTTTACTGTAAATAAAACTTAAAAAAAAAAAAAAACAAAGAAAATACACAAGGCAGGGAAAGACTAGAAGCCTTATGGGTTTGAGGACTCCTGACTAATGACTTTTTATTGGTGTTCTGGGGCAATTAATCACAGTAAGATTTGAGATTCCTTTCTCTTGTGAAGGGGGAAAATCAAGTGCTACTGTGAATACAAATGTATTATCAGAGAAATCAACTTTAGGAAGAAGAATCCAAAAATTTAGTTCTCTCAAACCAAAATACAAGGATCCAGAAATGGATCCCTTGAAACCATCCATAATGCAAACCCTTTGCATACCCTGGGCTGTGCTTATTCTGTATGAGGACTTAATGCAAGAGAATTTCTTTTGCTACAACAAGCGCCTCTTTTCTACAGGTATAGACATGATCAAACACAGTTATGGGCTTGATATCCAAGCCTAGGAGAAAGGCCAGAAGTTGATCCAAAGTAAAACTCTAGGATAAAAATGAAAAATCAGAAATCAGAAATTTGAAAAAATCAAACTTTCAGAAGTACTACCTTTCTAGGTAACTGCATGTTACAACCCAAAACTGGTTTAAAACACCCTCAGCTTATAAGAAATATTAATTTGAATTAATTAATTCAATATTGAATATTGAATATTCAATAATTAATTAATTACTATTGTTGAAACGGAATGTCTAAGAACCCTACTTGCTGCCACCTGCCTGGAACAGGGATTGTTCAGTCTGGGGGAGGATTAACTCCAACCAAAAATAGCTCTGCTTTATGTTTTATGTTTGAATTCTGTGAAGACTCTCTTTCGAGGAGGGTGGGGCTTGATTCTGCTGCTTTAAAGAAAGCTCAGAATTAGAAACTTAGCTGGTAGTCTCATTTCAAGGCAAGTGCAAATGTTGGCAATCTTCACTTGGTGATTTGTACTGGTTTGTCATAAATTGCTTTGAACTGAGTGGGTCAGCAGATAAGCTCCTCATCTAGTTGGGAAGCTTCCTCCCAACCAGACCTCCCTTCTCAGGGTTCAGCCTTCCTGAATAATCATGATTCTGTGTAAGAGGAAATGAGTGAAGAAATCCCTTTGTAAACCATCTTTCTACTAAATCATTCATTATAAATTGGTCTTTCCTGTTATGCATTTTGTGATAGGAAAAAAAGGATACATTTGGGAAATTCAAACTAAGGAGAGAGAAAGAAATCTGAAGTATTAACAAAGAACTTAATGTGTACTATGCCAAAATGAGAAAGGCTGCACAGCATGTTCCTAGTTCTTGGTCCAGTCCATCCTGATTTGTAATGTTTGTAGAATTATATCACCCTTTAACTGTTGGTTCAATTTTACTCTCAAAAGTACCTTCTTAGGGGAAATACTAAGATAATCCTTTTACTGGAGATATGCTGAGATGTCACAAAGTTAGATTTGGGAGCTGTTATGGTGGCTATATACATATTGTTAGCATTAGGACCTCTGGGCTGAGCGGGTATCCCCCTCTGAAATGGCATTTAAACAGCCTGCTCATGCCACCAATGACTTGGTCATTTTACAAATATTTCTTCATATGTATTGGAATATGACTAGACATACTGGTAACTCATTAAAACCAGTACTGATGAAAACAGATTTCCCTTTGAAGCAAACTACAATTCCAAATGCAAAAATCACTAATTGTATACAACTCATACATTTATCTGACCTCTCTAAATTTTCCTAATCTGAAAATGAGGAACAGAAGCATGGAAGTCATTATCAAGTTCTATCCAAATCACTGTGAAAACTGTATTCACTCCCAGAACTAGGGTATAGTGTGGTCCACACAGTATACCCTACAATGTAGGCTTTCCATAAATATTTACTGAATGACTGGATGAAAAAGTAGTGATGGCCACATACAAGAGAGCATTATCTCTCAGAATGATAAAATATCAGTCCCAGGAAACCATTTCAACTTCAATGAGAGTTGGTGCATCCTAGTGGAGGAGAACCCAGTTTGTGCAGACAAGCAGGCATGAGTTAACATCCTGATTTGACCACGACCCCACTAGTTAACCGTGGTCAAGGTCTCTGAGCCTCATCATGGCCACAGGTAAGTTGGGAAAAAAAGTATCTAACTCACAGGATTTATGTGAGAATCAAATGAAAGAAGAACAACAAGAATAACAGTCTACAAAACACTTAGTATAGGGGCGCCTGGGTGACTTGGTTGGTTAAGCATCAGACTCTTGATTTCGGCTCAGGTCATCATCTTGTTGGTTTGTGAGATCGAGCCCTGCGTCAGGATCTGCACTGACAATGCAGAGTCTGCTTGGGATTTTCTCTCTCCCTCTCTCTCTGCCCCTCCCTGCTTGCACTCATGCGTGCAATCTCTCTCCCCAAATAAATTAAAAAATAAAAAAAAAGAAAAAAGAAAAGAGAAAGAAATACCTAGTATAGTGCCTGGCTCAGAAATAAAAGTATTAGTGTAATTCACAAGTCTTTAAAATCAGGAATTGTGGGACATTTATTCACACATAAAGTACTACATTCTAGACAAGGTTAAGGACTGTGACTTAACACAACAAGCTAGGTGACCTTACTCTCAAGAGACACATGGAAGCAGAAACAGCACCTCAACTCCTGGGGGTGTTAGGGGTGGCAAGCAATACCACCAACATGATTGTTTGAACATGTTGTTTTTATTACTGCCCTGATCACTACCTTCCAATACAGACAAAATTAAAAGATAAATATTTTTTGGAATCATTAATATTTATTATTTTTTTAATTTTTATTTATTTATTTTGAGAGAGAGAGAGTGCACACAAGTGGGAGAGGGGCAGAGAGAGACAGAGAGAGAATCCCAAGAAGGCTCCACACTGTCAGCACAGAGCCAGATGCAGGGCTTGATCCCACAAAGTGTGAGATCATGAACTGAGCTGCAAACAACAATCAGATGCTTAACTGACTGAGCGCCACCCAGGCGCCCCTGGAATCATAAACATTTAACAGTTGTTTAAAATTAAAACACAGAAGTAGGATATTTGAAAAGAGAAAAATAAATTTCAGTTAGTGGAACCAGTACTAATCACCACACAGGTAATGTATCTTGCCTTCTGCTAAATGAGGATGATATTTTCATTATGAATAGTTGAATGATGACTATCCAAGAACGGTATAGTTATCTTTTCTTGTGTCAATTTAAACCAGAAAAATGTAGGCTCTCTTGAGGGTCTTTCTTAAGTGAAATCTGTCTAGAAATACTTTCTAATTAAATTTATGGGGCACCTGGGTGGCTCAGTCAGTTAAGCATCTGACTTCAGCTCAGGTCACGATCTCGCTGTTTGCGGGTTTGAGCCCCATGTCGGGCTCTGTGCTGACAACTCGGAGCCTGGAGCCTGCTTCTGATTCTGTGTTTTCCTCTCTTTCTGTTCCTCCCCTGCTTGCTTGCTCTCGCTCTCTCTCTCTCTCTTTCAAAAATAAATAAAGCTTACAATTTTTTTTTTAATTTATGGAACAAGAATTAGCTCTAACTGCAGTCAAATTCTGAGAGACAGAACTATAAAAAGGTTTTTTATTTTGTGAGAGTACTGCCTAACCAACATGGGGAACACACCCACTTACAATGGACTTGCTATATCCCTAGTGAAGATCATAACCCTCATTGTTTAGTGTAATGGTTCTCAGCTGAGGGTGATTTAGCGCCCCAAGGGATATTCTGGTTGTCAGGACTGGGGATCTAGTGGGGAGAGATTACTAAACATCCTACAATGCACAGGACAGCTTCCAGAACACAGCATGCTACCTTGGTTCAAACTCATAACCGTATCAGACACATGTGATTAATCCCTTGTTAGAGAAAACTGAAATTCAAAAATATTAAATAACTTGCACCAAAGCCAGTAGAGCTGGGGTTCAATCCAAGGCTGTCCGACCCTAAAATCTACACTGCTTCTTCTGTATCCACCACCTCTTTTAGACAGAGCAATAGAGAATATAACCTAGAATTCTTAAATTATCTTGTGGGTTTCTATCAACTTAAAAACCATGGCTTCTCTGCCAACACACGATGTGAACTTCACTTGAGAACTGTTAATCTGAACACAGATAGATGAAGAGGTAATTCTGTTGGATGTGGAACAATGACATTACAGCCTGGAACTACTGTGTTCCTTTTTGACAATGTACCAATAAAGTGAATTCTCCTTCTATTTCCATTGCACAAATCTGAGGAAAATGCTGAGGTCCTGAAACAACCTAATTATGGATACATGGTTCCTAAGACATCCTAGGATGCACAGCTTCACTGACAGTTTCTCTCAGTCAGCAAATATTCAGAGGACCCACTAAAGGCGAGGCACGATGCTAGAAGCTGCTGCAGATATATGTAGTGACAGCCTGTAAAATCATATCATGGTTATTTTCTAAAAAAAAGTACCTTCCATTTACTAAGCTCTTTACCAAGTGCCACTGTGCTGAAATATAAACATCATCTATTCCGGTTTTCAGTAGATTCTGGGGTAGAAATCTGTCCTCAGGTAGATTTAACTTCCTATTACCAACCAGTCTGTAATACTGTGAAGTTTTGTATTTAATTTTCAATGACTTGATCTTGGTCAGCCTAGTCTAATACACTGTAGGATAAGCTCCTTAAGACTCTATCTACCTTGCTCATCATTGTACTCCTAGAATGTAACATGGTGCCTGACACACTGTAACTACCTAACTAATATTATAAATATTGTTAAATGGATGGATAGGTCAATAAAGAATGAATAAACACACACATGGGAAATCTCATGATGTCTGACTAATCGAGGCTGTTTGGTCACCTTCAATCTGTGACAGTTCCTCAACCTTGCCCTGTCTTAAATGACCTTGACACTTTAAAAAAAAATGTATGTTTATTATTGATTTATTTAGAGACAGAGCACGCACACACAAGCAAGAGAGGGGCAGAGAGAAAGGGAGAAAAATCCAAAGCAGGCTCAACACTGTTAGCATAGAGCCTGACGCAGCCCTTGATCCAATGAACTGTGAGATCATAATCTGAGCTGAAACCAAGAGTCAGGTGCTTAACTGACCGAGCCCTGCCCTTGACACTTTTAAAGGGTACGGGTTGTGTTTTGTAGAGTGCTCCTCATTATGTGTTTGTCTCATGATTAGACTGAGGTCATAGATTTGCGGGAATACCACAGGGGTAATAATATGCTCTATTTTCTTGTATCATATCGGAGAGTACATGATCTCAACATGATTTCTTACTGGTCATGTTTACCTTGACCACTTGATTAAGAGGGTATTGGGGCGCTTGGGTGGCTCAGTCAGTTGAGCGTCTGACTTCGGCTCATGTCATGATCTCACGGCTTGTGGATTCGAGCCTTGTGTCAGGCTCTGTGCTGATAGCTCAGAGGCTGGAGCCTGCTTCAGATTCTGTGTCTCCTTCTCTCTCTGCCCCTCCCCTGCTCGCACTCTGTTTCTCTCTCAAAAATAAACAAACATTTAAAAAAAAAAAAAAAAGATGGTATCTGCCAGGGGCACCTAGGTGGCTCAGTCAGTTAAGCGCCTGTCGTAGGTTCAAGTCATGATCTCATGGTCCGTGAATTCGAGCCCCACATCAGGCTCTGTGCTGGCAGCTCAGAGCCTGGAGCCTGCTTTGGATTCTGTGTCTCCCTCTCTCTGTCTCTCTAACCCTGCCCCACTCACGCTCTGTCTCTGTCTTTCAAAAATGAATAAACGTTAAAAAAAAAAAAAAAGATAGTATCTGCTAGGTTTTGCCACCGCAAAGTCACTACTTTACCCTTTCTATATCCCTTTCAATACCCTTTCAATCCCAACTAGATATAACATGTCAGTCAATAAAAGAACATTTTGGGGCGCCTGGGTGGCGCTGTCGGTTAAGCGTCCGACTTCAGCCAGGTCACGATCTCGTGGTCCGGGAGTTCGAGCCCCGCGTCAGGCTCTGGGCTGATGGCTCGGAACCTGGAGGCTGTTTCCGATTCTGTGTCTCCCTCTCTCTCTGCCCCTCCCCCGTTCAAGCTCTGTCTCTCTCTGTCCCAAAAATAAATAAACGTTGAAAAAAAAATTAAAAAAAAAAAAAAATAAAAGAACATTTTGTTAAGGCCAGTATCCCAAAAATCGTCCCTTAACTATGATTCGTCTGTTGTACCTCCTCCCCCAAAAAACACAAAAATTTAAAGTAACTTCATTTAGTGTTATATGTCTGGAAATTATTTCCAAACAATTTGGCAGAAGATGGGTGTTGTGGGTATGTGTGTGAGATGCATAAGGATACATGATATTCACTGTATTATTCTTTCAACTTTTCTGTAGGTTTTAAATAACAACTAAGTTTATTCAAGAACACCACATTGGCTTGAACCAATATACCAAATCAGTGGTTCACCTATGGTAGTGAAAATACATCATGACTAGGCATTTCACTCAGGGTTCTACCCAAAACTGAAATTTCCTATTTTTACATAAGAATACATTTCTTTCATCCACCACTCTGGACAATGTTCATGAAATGAGCAATAGGTAAATGAGTAAAGACTCTGAAGGATAGCCTGCAATGTTTATATTAGAAAATGTGTTCCCTGGGTCCTAGTGGGAATCTTAGCATTTTATCTTGCCATCTGTACAATCCAAGTACTGTATACATACCATTGTATTTATTAAGCACCTAGTAGTCATCAAATACTGCATAACAAACTATAGAGATACTGAATCAATGAGAACAGTCCTTGCACCCAAGGTATTCAATGTAATAAATTGTGAAATGCTGTCTTTACTAAAGGTATAAACAAAGTGCTGTGTGTCATCAGAGAAGACAACTGAAATGAGACAGGTGTGAGTGGCCTGAAAACATGACTAATGTGGTCTTGTAAATAAAAACATCCCAGGTACAGCAGTCATTGATGACAGAAGCTATGGAGCACAAGAAGCACTGAGACAGACCTTATATTTTTTAGCAGTGATAGATTACAGCCTCAATGGCAAACTTTTAAGTTCACTTACTGAACCACATAAGCTGGTGGGTTGGAATTCACCCTGCATAAAGGAGCCAGTGCAGGTAATAATCCTGGTTGCTGCTAAAACAGTCTTAAGAGGAGCTGAAAATGAGCCAGAAATAGCTGAGCTCAATCAGCTTACCTCCAGACACACATCCTCATGAATGGGTAGGAAACAGCAGTGTAATAGTAGACTTGCCTTTGGGGCCAAAGGGAGGAGCATCCTGGCCATCTGATCCCAAATATCAGAAGTTACACAGTATAAAGTGAATCCCATTTTCAAGGGGAAGAACTAATCCTACAGAGAAAAGACTAGGGATGGTGGAAATAAGGGAAGGTTGATGTTTTAATAATAAGACAAAAGCAATACAAAGCTGTAGAGTAGAAAGGACACATTCGCTATTATTACCAAGATTGAAGTCCATACTTTGTGTCTCAAATGGAAAGCAAGCCAGGTAAATTTTTAAGCTTGCTTTTCAGTAACTGAAAATGAAGATTATTTCTTGGAAGCCCTGGAGAGCTTTTTCTCGGATATCATTCAACCAAAAAGAAAGGCCAGATTTTCTACATGCAGATTTACACATCCCTGGCCTTGGAAAAGGGGTTTTAATTTTAAGTGTAGCTAAAACAGCAATCTTCCAGGGGCGCCTGGGTGGCGCAGTCGGTTAAGCGTCCGACTTCAGCCAGGTCACGATCTCGCCGTCCTTGAGTTCGAGCCCCGCGTCGGGCTCTGGGCTGATGGCTCAGAGCCTGGAGCCTGTTTCCGATTCTGTGTCTCCCTCTCTCTCTGACCCTCCCCCGTTCATGCTCTGTCTCTCTCTGTCCCAAAAATAAATAAATGTTGAAAAAAAAAAAAAATTTAATAAAAAAAAAAAAAAAAAAAAAATAAAACAGCAATCTTCCTCAGGACCCAAGGGACCTTAAGCTGGGCAATAGCCCATTCATAGACTAGTTCTGTGTATTCATAACATTCTGGAATAATATCAGATGGACCCAGGAAGCATATTTATAGTCCAGAAGTAAAGAGGAGTGAGGTGTGGGCAGGAGGACAAGTGTGAGTCATGCTTTATTCTGTCCCACTGAAAGCTCTCACAGAGCCTCCCCTCTGACTAAGCACAAGTGGCCTGACAGCTGACAGAACACAGATGCGGAACCAGGACCTTAGGAGGTGACAGTGCCTGACAACAATTATTAATTCCAAAGTGCCAGGTGAATGGACCATATAATATTGAATTAATGTTTGGAAAAACTGACCCTGCCTTTCCCTTTTGGATCCTTCTCTTCCTCCTCTGGACTCTCTCCTAAGGTTTTTGCCATAACTAACCATTTCAATAAAAATATCTAGGTTTGAGGGGCATCTGGGTGACTCAGTCGGTTGGGCATCCAACTCTGGATTTGTTTGGCTTAGGTCATGATCCCAGCATCATGGGGTCAAGCCCCACATCAGGTTCTGTGCTGAGCGTGGAGTCTGCTAAAGATTCTTTCTTTCTGCCCATCCCTGCCCCTTCCCCTCTCCTGCTCTCGTGCTCTCTCTCTAGACTTAAAAAACAAACAAAAAAACCCCTTAGATCTGAAAAGAATACGCATGGGAAAGAATACCATATTAGACATTAGGAGACCAAACTAGGTTCTAATCCCATTCACATCACAGACCTACTGTGTTATAGCAACACTTCAACATCTTTGGGCCTCAAGGGGGGAAAAAAAAAGTAGGGGTAAGGTTGGGACTGACAGAGTATGAAGACTCATGTTTCCTCAAGAGGCAGACACTTGGCTCTCTTTAAGTGACCTCCTTCCTTGCCAGAGTCCTGGCACACCTCTACTGTGCTGACCTGAGCCAAAGTCCCAGCACACCCCCACTGTGCTGACCTGAGAACCTGAGTGTTCCATCAAGACCACGGAAGCAGGTCCTTTTCCTTTTACTACAACTGAGGACTGCCCTCCCTCCTGCCCCTGCTCCCTTTCTCTCCCTGTTGCCTAGACCCCTAGCGATTTCCTTTTCTTCTTCAGAAATCTAGCTGCCGTTCTCCTCATTACCACTGGCAGCTTCACCCACAACCTCAGGAAGGGATCTGTTACCCTGATGCCAAGAAGCACAGTCCCTGCTCTAGCTGCCTCCTTGGTCTTCCCTCCTACTACGCCTCTTCTCACTGTCACTTGCCATTCCCAGCCCAAAGCCATCACATTTGACAGAAAAAGAGATTCCCACTGCCCAGGGAAGGAGTTTGGAAGAATGAAGGAAAAGAAAACAAGAATCTCTTCCTGTTGCTAGGGTTTTTATTGTGGGGAATATAGTTTCTGGGATACAGCAGGAGCTCAAATATGTGTTCTAATCAAAACTCTTTTTTTTTTTTTTTTTTTTAAAGACAGAGCACGAGCAGGGGAGGAAGAGAGAGAGAAAGACAGAATCCAAGCAGGCTCTGCAGGGTCAGCACAGAGCCTGATGTGGGGCTTGAACTCATGAAACCATGAGATCGTGACACTTAACCGACTGAACCCCCCCCCCTCCCAGATGCCCCTCTAATCAAAACTCTTAAAGCTTTCCCCAGAGTTATGTTACTATAGACAGGGCAGTTCTGCATGTCATGTGCATATGATGGGGTAAATAGCTTTTCTGTAGGCTGGCCTGGAAACCTCCCTCTCAGGAGGCGTTATTTCCATGGGAAAATGCCATCTGAGTGGCAAACAACTGACTTACTAATAACCACTAAAAATTACCTTTCCTTCCTCAGGAATGGCTTTTAAAACAGGGAAATTAAAAAATGTGCTAGGCAAAGAAGAAATCAAAGAGCAGCTGTCTCTGGCTATAACATAATTCTATGTACAGATATTATCACAGAGAGACATGCATATGAATAACACACACATATAAATATGTAAGGAGTAAGCTGGTAAAAGTGCACTATCTAACTAGTCACACACACACACAACCACTCTCATCTTTGTTAACAACATGGGCTTGGCCTCTGTAGACTACTCCCAAAAGCAGACATATTCTGTGAGTAGGGGCTTTTAGCAATGGTAAGAAGAAATCCAAGTGTAGACACCACAGGGTAACACACGAGAATCAGGAGCAAGAATTTGGAAAAGAAGATACATAGAAGAGCTTAATATGGACAGGATATCCCTCCAAAATATCCAAATAAGATCCTTCTTAGAGAATAAATGCATGGAAGCTCCTATTGATTGTTTGAAAGGTAGGTAACAGATACCCTGCCTTAGAGAGGATGTTTCATGGTGCTCTGAGTTGGGGAAAGACAGAGGCAGGAATCAGGAAGGTATGTGTAGGGGGCAAGCAAATCAGAAAACCTGCGGCTAAAGCTTACAAAAGGGCTCTGTCTGCTGAGCTGAAGTGCACAGATCTGATGGGTCGAGTCACAAGGCACCAACGGTTCTGGCACAGGAAGGTGAAATGAACAGTACAAGTTGGTGGGTCTGTCAGGGCATTCCACACAGAAGCCATCACTGACCTGACAGGTACCAAAATATCTGGTACTTCAACACCATCTTCATACTGAAATTTAAACCAAAGAAGGATGCCTCAAAACAAGGTGGAGTGGGAAGGGAACATTGCTTCTGTCCAGGCTGACTCACCTCATAAAAGAGTCCCTCTGGGAACTGCTGGAAACACTGGGCACACACGAAGCACTGCTCGTGGTACAGCTCCCCGTTACTGTTTACTATCTTCTCGGCGGGCGCAAAGCCCCCCTTGCAGCGCTCACAGGTGGCATTGGCCAGGGCATTGGCCATGTTGCTGTAATACACAAAGGACAGAAGTCACAGACTGTCTACCTTTTCTTAAACTTAAGACTAAACAACATAAAGGGTAAGGAGAAAATTCTATCTGATGACAAAAATCATATTATAGCCCTAAAGCCCAATTTCTTGTGTCTTAAGTACTCAACTCAAACTGTTCCCATCTCTTTGCCTTAGCATCTTAGGTGCTGAAAGGGTCTCTTGCTTGGAATCTGTTTTTAATATTGCTGACATTCCTCTTGCTAAATATACTAGAAGAGGGTGCCTGCTACCTGTGAGGAACTAGGGATAGAGATTAAAGTCAAGAGTTGCTCTTGAGAGAGCTTGACTTTATAGCTTCCTAAGTAGCCTAATTAAAATATCCACAGGTCACCATCTCAAAGCCAGTTTTTCACCCTTCTGAGAATAGAATCTAAATTGCATGTCAACTGAATGCCATGTCCTAGGCAGGCTGGACACAGATTATCCCTTTGGTTATATCCTGCTGAAGGCAACTGCTACAGTAGCTCTTAAAACCAGCCAGAGTGCCATGGTCCTGTAATCTCATTAGTAAGACAAGTATTAAGCACTGGCATTATAAGCTGTATCTTAAAGTCACAGCATTGTCCATTATGAAGATCATCTTACAGACATGACACAGGGAGGTTCAGGGAGGTGGAATGACCTATCCAACTTCACAAGTCTCAGTAGTTAATGGAAGATACAGGACCAGAATCCAGGGCCCCCATTCATAAAATCACAACCAGATTATAGTATCAATTTCAAAAATCTGAGAATATGTGATAGGACACCATCACGCTTTACATATTAGGCAGTCAAGTGACCACTGAAGAGCCCAGTGACCCGATCTCTCCCTTGCAGTCATTCCACTGTACCTTGAAGCATATAGGAAGAACTCTATAAAGGGTTCCAGGCCCTATTTAACCACTGTGTATTTGGGGGCGTCTGGCTGGCTCAGTCGAAGGAGCGTGCAACTCTTGATCGTGGGGTCGTGAGTTCAAGCCCCATGTTGGGGGTAGAGATTACTTAAATAAACTTAAAAAAAAAAAAAAAAGAAAGAAAGAACTGCTTTGTTTTAAAAGGCCATGAAGTGAGGAATGTCCCCTAACCAGAGCAGTCATTGGCCAAACTGTCCTTCACAATTTGGCAAGTTTATTTTCAGATGCCCACTCAGAGCACAAGCTCTACCTGTGTGTCTAGGTCCCTGGTGCAGCCTGTAACCACCCAGATATTGAATCAATCCACCTGGTAAAGATACTGCTGACATTCTCCAGGATCTTCACAACTACCCTGTGAGGCAGGTGAGGAGTCTTCATTTTACAGATTAATAACTGCCTTGTCCCCAGCCGGTTTCTAAGTTTTGCCGTTTCCTTAGCAGAAAGGCTCACACATATGTTGTCTCACCTCCACCCCACCCCAGTGGAAGAAAACTTTGCCTTCTTGCCCCAAATGTTTCAAAGAACAGTATTCCTATTTTGTAGCCTTGCCATAACTAACTTCATGCAGAAGTACCATGTTCATAACCGCATACCAATCAAAACTCAACTTTACTTAATAGGCTTAAATATAAAATTAAAACATCACAAAAAAAGAAAACAAAGGAGCGCCTGGGTGGCTCTGTCAGTTAGGTAACTGACTTGGTTTCGGCTCAAGTCATGATCTCATGGGTTTGTGAGACTGAGCCCCACATGGGGCTCTGCACTAAGCATCATATAGCCTGATTGGGATTGTCTCTCCCCCTTCTCTCTGACCCTCCCTGCCTGCATGCAACTTGCATACACTCTCTCAATAGATAGATAGATAGATAGATAGATAGATAGATAGATAGATAAAATCTAAAAAAAGGAAAAGAAAAAAAAAAGGAAGACAGGCAGCCTCACTGCTTGGCAAACCTAGCCTAAGTTATCACATTAAAACAAATTTTCTACTTTGTCATTTCAAAATTACTGTTGGTTAGGGAGAAAAATCTTCACATTCCCTTCTTACTGGGTTTTGCCGTAAGCTAGATGAATTACAACAATTTTAATAAAGCCCTTGGAAAGGTTTGTGTTTCTCCTTTCTCCTGACCAAAATCCACAGGTGTCCCTAGATGAAGGATGGGAAGCCCGCACCTGCCCCCATAATTCTTAATATCGTTTTGAAGATAAAATTTAAAACAGTATGTAACTTTGGAAGCCAGAAGATGCTACTCAAAGACAAAGTGTCATTATTAATTTTCAACCCCCTCAAAAGGTTCACTCAATCCTTATAATTTTAAAAGAACTCCTAAAAAGCAGGAAGTGCAGAACATTCTGGAATGTCCTGATCCATTATTATCTTGGTTCTTAAAGTACAGGGGTCACTGTGACCCTTTTAGGGGTTCAAAAACTCCCTTCCTTTTTCAACTATATCTCTATGGGAAGCATATTTTCTTTATATACATTAGCGACATATTACAACAGGATAAACACAGAATCAGAACTGAGAAACTGTCTTAGACAGTCACTAATGAGATTTGCAAAAATGTAATTCAATGCCATTTTTCCCACCAAGCTTTTGTCATTTGAAAACAGTTATTTTTCATAAAAATTAATATCAATAGTTATTAGTATTAACATGTAATGGGTTTATTGTTTTTTAAATTAATAAATATTTTGTTCTCAGTTTTATTTTCAAAAACAGTAAATATCGCTAAGCAAAAGCTCTTTGGGGACCTCAATAATTTTTTTTTCATTTTTTAAAACATTTTATTTATTTTTGCAAGACAGAGAGATAGAGCATGGACAGAAGAGGGGCAGAGAGAGAAGGAGACACAGAATCTGAAGCAGGCTCCAGGCTCCAAGCTGTCCGCACAGAGCCCGATGTGGGGCTTGAACCCATGAACCATGAGATCCTGACCTGAGCCGATGCTTAACTGACTGAGCCACCCAGGAGCCCTGGGGGACCTCAACAATTTTTAAGAGTGTAAAGCACTCCCAAGACCAAAGCATTTATCACCTGTTTACTACTCATTATACTAAACACTGGTTATAGTCAAATTCAAATACTCAAATAGAATTAGAAAATAGGTTGACACATTATAAAAACAAATACATAGTTTCCCACACACAGGAAAAATAAACTAGTTTTAGCCATAATGTAATGTGTATTTTTGAAGAGGTATTCCTTTTAATAACAAGCAGGATAAGGAAACAGAACCTTAGAGGAAACTTTCAGAACAAAAGCCCCAATAATCTCACCCAGCTACTGAACTGTTTACATTTCCTTTTCCTCTCCTGTTTTTGACCCTCTGGCAGTATTTATTCAATGGACTATTTTTTAGAGCAGTTTTTGGTTCACAGCAAAACTGAGCAGAAAGTGTAAAGAGTTCCCATTCACCCCCACATCCGAGCCTCCCCTGCTACCAACACCCCCACCAAAGAGGTAGTACTTTGTTACAACTAATGAACCTACAGTGACCTGTGTATTTTTTTTTTTACAGTTGTTTTTATCTTTAACACTACTATGATAGAAGTTACATTTTATTTTATTATTTTTAGTTCAGGTAATTATTTATTTATTTATTTATTTATTTACTTATTTATTCAATTTAAATTCAAGTTAGTTAACATATCATGTAGCATTGGTTTCAGGAGTAGAACCCAGTGACTCATCACTTAAAACATACAACACTGAGTGCTCATCCCAACAAGTGCCCTCCTTAATCCCCATCACCCATTTGACACATCCTCTCACCCCTCTCCCCTCCAGCAACCCTCAGTTTGTTCTATTTCAGAGTCTCTTATGGTTTGCCTCCCTCTCTACATTTTAAAAGTTATGAATGATAGTTATAACTGTCATCAGGCTAGAAATAATTACTTGGCTGATTTTTCAAAAAGGGATTTATGCTAAGAAGTGTTGATGACAAAGAATATATATGTTGGGAAGTATCTTTACATCTGGCCAGTCATAACTGATTGTTATGTCAGTCATAACTGACCCACTTCCACAAATTAGCTGCACACAGAAAACTTGGCATCATTAAGCTTTTTGTTTTTCTTTTGTCTTATTGATCAAAGTATGGGAAAAAATTTTCTGGCATTAAAATGAAAAACAAATTTGTAAATCCAAAAAGCATCTTGAAAGTCCATGAAGCATTTTGGTTACAGTATAATTATAATTGCCCAATTATACTTAAACAGAACTCTTTATAAGTTGTGAAAAATAAATGACATCTGTTACAATACCACACAGAATGGGTTCATGGAAATAGAGAATCAGGTCAGTTAAATTCTCCTTAACTCTTAATTGACAAATTGGGAATCTGCAATAATTCGAAGCTTCCGACTTTACATGAGTTGGTCTAAATAATACTAAATACTACTCTGCACTATTTTTTTTATTGTTTGCTAAAATCCACTTAATGACATGAATTAGGCTAACTTTTTAGAGTTAATGGCACACACACACACACACACACGCACACGCAGGTTACACAACATTCTTATTTATTCATTCAGTCCCTTTGAGACAGTATTAAACCCAGTTAGCCTACTTCAAACTGCTTTGTTAAACCTAACAAAAATGTGCATCCTTATTAACAGTCTGTAGTTCAGTTTTTACTGTTCCCCTCAACTGACCCCTTATGTGTAGGAAGTTTTAGAGCATACAATTTTTCTATTATAAATCCTGACAGCAAAAACTCTAAATCTCCCTCTTGGACTACATAATGAAAATGTACTATTATCAGGAACCTACTGAAGACAAAGATGTTACTACTATTACTTTAAAGGCAGCATTTTTGTTCACTTCTGCATTTCATCTGGTGGATTCTTGCCTGCTGGAATACACCGCCCGCCCCTCCATCACCCTAGAATGCCCCTGCTAAAAGTCGAGGAAATAAAACCATCAATAGCTAGTGAACTCAAAACCCAAGATGGCTAGATCTGGAAGAGGGGAGCTCCTCCCCCAGGAGAAGAGACACTTACAATTTCGCATAAAAGTCACAAAACTCCTTGTAGACCTTTACGTCACTGTGCCTGCGCTGCAGTTTGGACACAGCCCTCTCGTCTTCATTGCCATTAGCCTGGTGGACATTGTTAAGAGCTGTCTGGGGGATTTCTTCATTCTCTGGGATAACATAGGGGCACACCCTGCCCGGGAACGCCATCCGTGGGTGCTTGAGAGCCCCAAACCCAGGGCAGAGAGTAGCAGGCAGGGACAGAGAAACAATTTCCAGGCCTCCCCTGTTTCCCTGCCAGGGTCACTCCCACTGTTCCCACAGACGTCAGCCCTGCGTTTGCCAGGATCATTCCTAGCCTTTCATGTTAAGAGCTCCAGCAGCAAAGCAGTCAGTTGGTGTGCCAGTCCTGATTTACTGAGGCATTTCTGGAAGCTCCAGAAAACATTCCACAAAGCAGTGACAGTCTTTGCTGGAACAATCTTCCTGATGGACTGTGTCTGTAAACACTGCTATGGAAGGAAGAACTGCTTGGCAGGGTCCGAGAGAAACAAACATCCACGTGTCCTGGGGAATCTGTCACCAGGCATCAACCACACAAACACTGTGCTTCTTGTAAAACATCCCCAGATATTCTGTTCCTAAACAAGCTCCCCACTGAGGCCAAATGCAGCTGGCACACTCTATGGGGCGTTGTAATGCCCAGGGCATGCTTGCCAGCTATACCCACGGTTGCCGTCCCCCAGGGGTCTGTGAGTACCTGAGATTTGGAGCTACTTTGGACTTTCATTGATCCTAGTACTTGGTACATAGCAAGAGTTGGATGATGTGTTCAATGAATGGACACAAGAAGAAATAGGAAAGCGCTAGAGTCTAGTTAGAAACCCCCAGCTAATCCTAGCCTTTATCATGGTTAAGGATGCTGCTGGCATTCCTGCAATAGTCAGTCTACAGTACTGTTGTCTTGTAGCAGTGCTACAGATGAGGAGGGTGATGATGAAGGCCACGGGCAATAGAGGGGCTCAGAACCTTTCTCCAGGCCCATTCCTCTGAGACCTAGGTGCTCGATTTCTCACCAAAATCAAGGTACCAAGGGCCACTTAAGAAAGAAAAGCTAGAGAGGAGGTAAAAGGTACACTGACCAACAGAGGTCACACTAGAGATGAGAGCCATGAAAGCATCAGCAAACAGACACAATGCAGCTGAGACTCCCAAATAATAACAATAAATAATGCTACCTAAGCATTTGTAAGTACTATCACATCCCTATAAGGGAGGTATTATTTACAGATGAGGAACTGAGGTGTAAGGAGGCTGAATAACTAATTAAGTACATGGGAGAGTCAAGATTTAAATCTAAGTAACCTTATTCTAGAGCCTATGTTGTCAACTACCATGTCAGAAAATAGTTAAACATATTCACTGGAGAGCAAAATAAGTTAACTACAAAAGATTTAAGTAGTGAACACAAAATGAGACAGAAGCAGAAAATGAGATCTAGTCTTCCCACTCTGAAACCCAATGAATGATCTCAGAGCACAGGTCAGAAATTTAAAGGCTGTGGGGCTATGGATCCTGCTCAGACCCTAAGCCTGTGGCTGATGGAGTAAGAGACTCACCCTTTTTTTTTAAGTAGGCTCCACACCCAGTGCTGAGCCCAGTGCAGGGCTTGAACTCATGACTCTGAGATCAAGACAGCTGATATCAAGAGTCGGACACTTAACCAACTGAGCCATGCAGGCATCCCAAGACTCACCATTTTTAAAGAGGAAAGAAACAGCCTCATGGTTTAACATGTATAAAACATGTAAAGTTTTTTAACTTTATCACGACCACG
The DNA here is from genome assembly GCF_018350175.1 of Felis catus. Taxonomy (NCBI): domain Eukaryota; kingdom Metazoa; phylum Chordata; class Mammalia; order Carnivora; family Felidae; genus Felis; species Felis catus. The sequence continues at coordinate 52,093,786 of NC_058370.1, forward strand.
TAGAATAGAGGAGGCAGCAGGCATGAACACACACACACACACACACACACACACACACACACACACACACTGACTCTGAGACTAGAAACACAATGCCACTGAATTAGGGGTAGCACAATAGAAAGAGGGGAACCATGCCTCCTGCCCAGAATACTTCTTCCCTCTTAACCTGATTATCTTCTATTTACATTTCTACTTTATCTAAGACACTCCTAAAAATCAATCTTTATTTTAATTATCTTTAAACTTTTCTATCTCAGTATACTGGGACCAAGTCCACAAACATGGGGATTTGCCCTCCTCAGGGAAAAGATTCTAGACAATGGCTTAATGGTCAAAAAGAAGGAAGGGGGCCCCACTGCCACTGTGTTCTCAACAATAATCCTTCCACTTTGCCAATTTACAACTAGTGTTCAGAGTTAATTTTTCCTGCATAAATAATAAATAAGAATCACCTTCTTAGCTTAAGAGACCTGCTTAAAGTCACACAGCTAGCAAGTGGAAGATCCCAAATTCAAATCCAGACATCTGCCTCCAATGTTTCTGTTTGTTTTTTACCTCTACATAAAATCTATCCTGTGGCCAAAAGACACATGAAAAGGTCTCAACATCACTAATAATAAGGGAAAGGCAAATCAAAATCACAGTATCACCTCATACCTGTCAGAAATGGCTAAAACAAAAGACACAAACACTAATTTGAAAAGACATATGCACACCTATGTTCACTGAAGCATTATTTACAATAGCCAAGATATGGACATATCCTAAGTGTCCACTGACAGATGAATGGATAAAGAAGATGTGGTATAAAAAAAAAAAAGATGTGGTATATATACACATACATATACATATACATACAGTGGAATATTACTCAGCCATAAAAAAGAATGAGATCTTGCCATTTGCAACAACCTGGATGGACCTAGGGGGTATTATGCTAAGTGAAATAAGTCAGGGAAAGAGAAATACTATATAATGTCATTTATAAGTGGAATCTAAAGCCAAACAAAACAAATGAACAAAGAAACAAAAGCAGAAACAGACCCATAAATATAGAGAACTGATGGTTGCTAAATGGGAGTGTGTGTGTGTTGGGAGGGGGGATGGGTAAAAAAGGTGAAGAGGAGTGGGAGGTACAGGCTTCCAGTTATGGGACAAGTAAGTCACAGGGATAAAAGCTATGACACAGGGAATATAGTCAGTGGTATTATAATAGTCTTATATAGTAACAAATGGTAGCTATGCTTGTGGTGAGCATAGCACAGCTTATAGAATTGTAAAATCATGATGCTGTACACCCAGAACTAATATAATAGTGTCAACTATACTTCATCAAAAAATATATATATACACACATACACATACCAAAACCAAAATACATAAGCTAAAACTGTAAAACTTCTTGCATAAAATATAGGACAGTTATATAACAAATTTAAAACAATTTTTGTTCAAGTTTTTATTTTAGGAGTGGGGGGAATGGGGGAGGGGCAGAGAGACAAGGAGAGAGAGAATCCCAAGCACTCTCTGCACTCTCAGTGGCCTCAATCTCACAAACCATGAGATTATGACCTGAGCGGAAATCAAGAGCTGGATGCTTAACCTAGTAAGCCAAAAAAATTTTTTTAAACAGGGGCACCTGGGTGGCTGGTTCGGTTGAGCATCTGACTCTTGATACTGGCTCAGGTCATGATCTCACTGTTGTGGGATGGAGCCCTGCGTTGGGGTCTGTGCTGAGTGTGGAGCCTGCTTGGGATTTTCTCTCTCCCTCTCTCTCTGCCCCTCCTCTGCTCGCTCTCTTGCTCTCTCTCTCTCTCTCAAAAATAAGCAAACAAAAAATTTTTTAAGTGAAATAAAATAAAATCTATACTGTATGGGTGTTTCCAGTAACTGATACATTTGTCTATGTCTAAGGAAAGAAGCTATTAGGCTCTATTTGTTTGTTTTGTTTACAATATGCTTACAGTTCTTAATCCATACTAGGTACAATGATTGCAAATCATGTTCATTTTCCTACCAGAAACATCATTAAATCCAAATATTCTGCCCACTGAGGTAATGCTATTGGCGATACCAACCTAAGGGCAGGACGCTGAAGTAGGTCCTAGAGATTTCCCTTTCCTTCAGTTCAGTTTCCAGGGGATCTGAGGATAAGTTTTCTATGTTCTTTTCATCTCACTTCACATGCTAGAAATGTAACCTCCAGGAATGTAGGAACTTTGTTTTGTTCATGCCTATGCCCCAGCATCATCAAGAGAAGCCACCACTTGGCAGGTGTGTGTAATTATTTGTTGAATGAACTAGGGTTAATAATCCATCTACTTCATCTGGCAAACCATGAAAACAGTGAGACAGCAATTTAGCTACCAGTCTGCTAAACACTTTGAGTCAGAAGATCTAAAAATGTAACTATCTTATTAACTTCATAAGAATTAATCTTAATATTTACTAGACAGAAAAGCAGAACTATGAAAAAAAGCTAACAGTGAACACACACTATTCGGTTCATGAACAGACACAATGAAGACTTTTACCTGCTAAGGAATTAAAGATAATGTGGAAGATCTGCCACCAAGTTCTAACTTTTTATTTTGAAATAATTATAGTCACAGGAAGTTATAAAAATTGTACAGAGAAGTTCTTCATACCCTTTACGTAGTTTCTCCAATGGTTACACTTTATGTGATTACAGTCCAATGTCAAAACCAGGAATCTGACATTAACACAAGGTGTGTACATACATTACCTATATGTCATTTTACCACCTGGGCACTGCCCCTAATCAAGAAACAGCACAATACTGTCACCACAAAGATCTCTTTCATATTATCTCTGATAGTCACACTCACCTTCTCCACACCTTGCCATCTCTTAGCCCTTGGGAACCACTAGTCTGTTTTTCATTTATGTCATTATAATTTGGAGAATGTTACTGGTATGGACTGAATGTTTGTGTCCCTCCAAAATTCATATGTTGAAAGCCTAATCCCAAATGTGATGGTATTTGGAGGTGGGACCTTTGGGAGGTAATTAGGATTAAATTAGGTCAAGAGAAGAGCATTAATCCCTCATTATGGGATTAACATCCTTTAAGAAGAGGAAGAGACACAGATCATTCTCTATCTGCCATGTGAGGATATAGCCAAAGGTAGCAAAATGTGGATGGCTCAGTCGGTTGAGCATCTGACTTTGGCTCAGGTCATGATCTCATGGTTCGTGAGTTCAAGCCCAGTGTCAGGCTCTGCTGACAGCTCAGAGCCTGGAGCCTGCTTCAGATTCTGTATCTCCCTCTCTGTCTGCTCCTCCCCAACTTAAGCTCTCTTTGTCTCTCAAAAATAAATAAACATTAAAAAAAAAATTGTGGATCCTCACCAGACACTGGATCTGTTGGTACCTTGATCTTGAACTTCGCAGCCTCCAGACCCTTGGGAAATAAATATTTGTTGTTTAAGCCATACAGTCTATGATATTTTTGTCATAGCCAACCAAACTAAGACAGCTACATGGAATCATAATAGTATGTAACCTTTTAAAGGATGGCTTTTTGTACTCAGCATAATATCGATCCAAGTTGTTAATATGTATCAACAGTGTGTAACTTTTTATTGCTGTCCCTGGTATGGACATACCATAGTTTGTTTAACCATTCACCCAGTGAAGGTTCAGACATCACGTCTGAACATATGGAACTTTTCCTATGTGCTCACAATGCAACAGGCCTAAAGGGTATCTGAGAAGTGCCTGCCAAATGAATAAACAAGTGAATACAAGTCACAGCCTGTTTCTATGAGTATACAATGTCCTTAGGCAAACGATATATGGATATCCATGGATTCTCCATTATTCAAGCATATAAGGAGATGCTGAGTGAAAAGGGCTGTCTGTGCACCCTTGTATCTGAGTAAGGATCAGTAACTATGAGGCCACTGCAAGGTCAGGTGGTACTATTCACCCAAAAGGACTGCAAAGGGGAATCAGCTGGTCAATCACTTCTTTTCCAGCTATAAGCTAATAACAGAACAGAACACAGCTAAGAGAAATGCATGGTTATTTTTCCAAGAGGACATGGAGGTTATTTCAGGCCAAATAAACACGACTGCTTAAGTTTTATATCCAGGCATTTTGTTACTTTTAAACCATTTTTGGCACTTAATGTCTCTCTAAGAAATGCAAACAATCTTTTTAGATTGTGTTTGTAACAATGAGAAAAATATTTACCTGAATGCTTTTGATGGAACGTACTACTGCCACCTCAGTGGCATCAAAATAGTCTTTGAAACAGGGCAGGAGGCTGTTTAAAAAAAAAATACCCAAAAGCCAGTTTTGTCTGAATAGTGGGCTTGTTAGGTGGCTTCTGCTGAAGAACTAGGGTTTCCTGAGGCCCATGATTCCTTAAGGGTTCTTTCCAAAAGGTTCTATAACCTGACTATGGTCTATGGACTATGACTACGGTCTATGGGAGACCCTACAGGACATGTCTGAACCCTAAACATCCCTTAAATCCATCCGGAGTAGACAGACTCATATTTCCTACACTCAACATTTTTTGATCATCTACTGTGAGCGATCTACTGTGCTGTGTTTTTGTCCATTTGGGCTGCTATAACAAAATACCACAGACTGGGTGGCTTATAAACAGCAGAAATTTATTTCTGACAGTGTTAGAGGCTCAAAGTACAAGGTCAAGGTGCCAGCATGTTCAGGTTCTGGTAAGAGCCCTCCTCCCCTCTTCCTCATTCATATCCTCTCACCGGTGTTCTTACATGGTGGCTAGGGCTGGGGAGCTCTGTGAGACCTCTTTTTTAAGGGCACTAAACCCATTCATGAAGGCTCCACCCTCATGACTGAAGCACCTCCTAAAAGCCCCACCCACCAATACCATCACCTTTGGGGGTTAGGATTTTGGCATATGAATTTTGAGGGGACATGAATATTCAGACCACAGCAGGCAGGATCTAGGACCCTGGTGGAGTGCATGTAACAGTCTGTTAGATGCTAAACTACACACAACATATCTTATGTTAAGCTGACCACTCCAGTGTTCAGTAAAGAGTGCTGCAGTGCTTCAGACCCTACCAGTCCAGCGAGCTCCATGATTTCAGCCCAAACTCCACCCCTGACATACTGCCTAGCCCGAGATACATAACTGACTGAGGGACATCACACAAAAATATTGTAGCTATAATCAGGAGCTCAAATACTTAAGTCCTAGATACAATCATGAGGATGGTTGCCAGAATTAAACACCAACTTTTTAATAACTGGCATTTTAAAATTAAAATTCTCTCAGATAGCAACAATTGAACTATGTGTATCACTACCAGATACGTAGCTCATCTATGTGGTTTTTAAAATTGAAGCTGAACATTTTGACCAATTGCTTCTAAAACACAGGACTTGAATACAGAAAAAAAAAAGGCAGTGCTATTTACATGTTTTACGCCATTCCATAGACAGATGTGAAGATGTGGATGGCTAACCAAGCACTTGGCAATAACAACACCTAGAATGTAGCTTCTTCAACTTTAATCAAAGACTTCCATGTTGGGGTGCATGGGTGGCTCAGTCAGTTAAGTGTCTGACTTAAGCTCAGGTCATGATCTCACGGTTCGTGAGTTTGAGTCCCAAGTCGGGCTCTGTGCTGACAGCTCACAGCCTGGAGCCTGCTTCGGATTCTGTGTTTCCCTCTCTCTTTGCCCCTCCTGGACTCATGTTCGCTAGCACTCTCAGTCTCTCTCTCTGTCTCTCCATCTCTCAAAAGTGAATAAACGTTAAAAACAAAAGCAAAACAAAACAAAAAAGGCTTCCATGAATACTGGGGTATTCAAATTGTTGAGACAGCCTGGTTAAGTTACCATATGACGAAATGAATTATTTTCACTGTGATTCTCTATTCTACTTAAATGGAAAATTTAATCTGATTTTCCCCCTACTATTAAAAACACAACAATCGTGACATGCAAGTGAAGATAATGGAGCTGGAAAGTTCTTTCTCATTTCCCAGAGACCAGGACAAATGCACTGTGTTTTCTTTCAACAGTCAATGAAGAAAGAGACAAAGGTCGGCTGGCCACAAAGGATACAGGAGTTGCAATTAACATAGCATTTTTCTTGTCTGTTAAAATTGTTTCCTAATTCTGAGTTGCACAAGCAAAAAGAGAGCATTTATTACAACAGGGGCAAGAGAGTGAGAAAGAAATAAGATGTGTTTTCAATTAACTTCAAAGAAGAAAGGTGTTGTTACCTGCCTGCACAGGTGCTGATTACTGATTACAATCAAAGCAGAGAAGAACATCTTTGGCTTTGTTACTGTACTTTAGAAAGAACTGAAGAGACTAAGTGAACACTGTTATCACCTACCAGGAGGAAAGAACAGACTTAAAGGACCTCCTGCTCATCCCAAGTACTCAGAGCAGTCCAGCAGAGATCCTGAGGCTGGGACTCCAGAAGAGAAAGCTATTTGCATATGATTGTAACACCGTCTGAAATGAAATTCACCTAAAAGTTAGAGCTCTGTGCTGTTGAAGACAGAAGATTTAGAGCACCCCAAATGTTGTGATATTTGAAGAAGTGTATTTATATCCCTCTAAAGGAAAATGAGTGAAACAGTCTCTGGTTGAAAATTTCCAAGAAGCACACTAGCAGGCACACTTTCAGTCCTAAAATCAAAAAATACACTGTTTCCAGTGAAAGTGGGTGAGGTAAAAATTCTTTCTCTGGTGTCTGGAAGGGCCCTGGTTTTATTCTTGAAGCCCACAACAGAGGAGTCAACTACTCAGGAGCTATCAGGCAGACAGCTGCCTCAGGCGCTACTCCATAGGTGCTCTGCAGCTCAGAAATACTCTGCCTGCAACAGGCACAAATTGTCGCAAATTATAGTTCAGTTTCTCAATCTTAACAAATTTAATAAGTATTAACAACCTACTTAGTGGACTACTTCTTGGGAAGTACTTCTCTCTGGACAGTCTCTAGAAGTTTTCCAACGTTACCCAACCAACCCATCCACAACTTCAGCATGTAGAGGACACAGGGAGCCTGGGGAAGATGCAGGAATGAGAATTCACAGTGTTCTCCCCTTTCTCCATGACACTCTTGTTGCATCCACACGACTCCTGAAACAGAATGCTACAGGCACCAATGACAGTCACAACAAAGTTTATTGCAATGAGAGGCAAGGCCAACCAATCAGGACCAACACTCTTGATCAGAGTGCGGCCCCGAACGAACAGCCGGGGTACAGAGTTTTTAAAGCCGATCACATAGTTTTATCATTACCTGGGAACAGAACAGAGAAACAGTTCCCAGATGAGTTGGAAACAGTTCCCAGATGAGTCAGAAACGGTTGCCGGATGAGGTGATTATTTTAGACTTTCTGCCCCTAAGTTGCAACCAGTGGATCTCCTTGACCTTGCCCCTGATGCTCTTTTCTGTGAACTTTTGTTTCCTTTGTTGGTGAAGCCTGATTTACAAGAGTAGATTTTCGAGAGTACCAAGCGTAATTTACAAGAGTAAAGCAAGGCTGTTATCTCTTGACCTTCAGGGTCAGAACAAAGCTGTTATTTTTCAAGCTACAGTGTCAACACAAAGCTGTTAGCCCTACACTACAATTTAACCCTTACACTCTGATGCTGACAGGTCTACTTTATTAAGAGACATTCTGGACCACTGCAGAGAAAAACCAACAGAGTTCAAGACAGTTCGTGACACCCTTCTCTCTTGGGTACAGATGTAACAGTGCTGACTTGCTGCCTGCATCCAGTCACCCTGTCTTTGCAGTAATGATGACACTCCCATCCCACAGAGCAACCCACTAGAGAAGGAAAGATACAAAACTAGATCTGGGAGGGGGAACACCAGAGTGGCTTAGTCAGCTGAGTGTCCGACTTCGGCTCAGGTCATGATCTCCTACTTTGTGAGTTCGAGCCCCACATCAGGCTCTGTGTGGACAGCTCAGAGCCTGGAGCCTGCTTCTGTCTCCCTGTTTCTTTCGAATTCTGTCTCCCTTTCTTTCTGCTGCTCACACTCCGCTCTCCTGCTCACACTCTGTCTCTCTCTCAAAAAATAAATGAACACTAAAAAAATTCAAAACTAGATCGGGAAAGTGGCAGAAGATGTGGCAACAAGGCAAAATCAGTAATAACCAAAAACTAACAAAGGACGTGAACGGGCAACCTCAGCTTCCGGAAGCCCCAAGTGTATGGAAGTGTGAGCACTCTGAGACAGGATCACTGGGTTGCACTGTTTTGTTTGGCAAGTTGAATTTCTCCACCCCCATCAGCCCCTAAACAACATAGCTTGTTACAGAACATTTATAACAGGCACAGAAGACCCACTCATCTAGGAGACCTGCCATCTAGAGATAAGCACTGCAATATGTTGATCTCTATTCCTTGTAAAATACATATATACACATGATTGTAAATAAGGGCAAGACTGTTGCATGGTGATTGTTCAGAATTATCTTTAATAGTATCAAACATACCTAGTACTGGACATAAAAAGACACAAACCTAAAAGGACATAAAGTTCTTTGGATGAATACTACTGCCCCCTTTTCCTCTGCTTTCTGCTTATCCAAAACTTGCCCAGTCCTCAAATTTCTATTCAAGGTCTTCTCTAAGAAGCCTCCTGTGAGCATTCTAGCCTGCACTAAATTGTTTAGCATGTACAGTGCTCAAGTCGGTAAGATTTCAGTCGATTCCACATTGTGTTCTACACTGCAAAGATGGTTCTTCTCTCAAGAACACCATGAGCCCTTTAGTGTGAAAATTTCAATGGAGTCTTCATATCAAGCACCCTCTTAGTAGGCAATAATCAAAGTGGCCCTTTTGTGAAAAGCTGCTATACAACAGAGCCACGGAGGTGCTTGTAAGCTACCACCATCCCCATAAACCCAAGACAACTCAGTGTAGCATCAGTATGTACTTCAGCGTGACATTTTCTTGTCAGTAAAGAGAACTCTCTTAACAAGATATCATCACTGCGGTCTGAAACCTATAAGCTTTCTAACAAACTTTCTCTCGCTAGATCCCCATGGTTGCTCAGTAAGCAAAGTGTTTGGTCAATTGAAAAAACTTTCTTAAAATCCTCTTTCATAGGTTAGGCAATTTTTCTCTGATTTTTTAAACATCCTCACTGGAAAATGTCTCTGTAGCAGCTCCTCCATTATCCAAATCATTTCTCCCTATTACTCGTATGGTGACCCACTAACACATATTCTCACCCCAAACATCTTTTTAAAATGATACATTGTGTCCTGACCAAAATAGATGAATTTGAGAAAGCCTTTTATTTCAAATATAGAACAGTATTTTTAGCTAAGAGTGTTGACTAAAAGAATGTCCAGCTTACCAGGGAAATCCCTCAGTGAATCCATGGGCACCTTATATGGCTGGAGTGGCCATCAGCACCCAACTTTCTGGCTCTAAATTACATTCTTATTTTAGTTCTGACTCAGCTGGGATGTCTCACTGAACTGACCTTCAGTTAAGATGGGACAGGAAGTCAATGGGAGTTTTTACTCTGTGAATAAGCTTCACACGAGTGATAAGGTAAAAGAAAACCATGAGAATTTCAGTGAGGAAGGACAGAAAAAAACCAACACTGTACTCAAGGTAAAACAACCCTTTCAAACTTAAATCTACGTCTTCCATTTTCAGTTGTTTTATTTATTTTTAACACAGAACATGTTTTCACGTATATTTTGTTACATTAAACAACATTTGAAAATATTGGACAGAATTAAACAGAAGAACTGAAAATTATTTGGCTAACTTTAAAAAGGTAATTCTTCTCTTTTAACTTCAAATTCTGTGAAGTTCATATAGAAAGACAAGGAACTGCTTTAGCTACCATGACTTACAGTTTCCCATATGTATAATCAAAAGATGTGGAAATGATCAGGAGGCCTGAGCACCTGGTGGTGTCATTGTAAGGCTACCTAGTACACGGGTTGAGCTTCAGTTTCTCCCAGGTGTCTTTGGCATGTTCCTCCTCTTTTTCTGCCTCCTGTCCTCAGCTCTTCTCTTTCCCCATGGAGCTTACTATTCTCTGTCACAGAATGAAGTCTGGGTTTTTGAAAGCAGTTTACAAGGTTAGGTAGGAAGCTTCATGTTCAGTTCCTTTACCTCTTCTCAAGGAGACATACTCTATGAATCCAGCAGTAATAACATAAAGGTATGATCATTATGACTGCAGACAGATTCCTCATTTCCTGATGGAAGATTACTGGAATATCTTTGGTGTGCTGATGATGGGAAAGTGCTTTCTCCGCAGCCTGCTGGCCGGGAGGCCTTTCAGCAGAGGGCGCTGGAGACACTGACTGGAGGAAAGGGTTTTGCATGCTGCTCCTGGCAAGCTCAGTAGGCAAGTGCATGTGGGGGCAGGGCTTTCTCAGGTCCAGCCTCTGGCAGCACATACAGTTTCTTCAGTGCCCAGTTCACATGTGCATGGCAGCCAGAAGCAGTGAATGGCAAGCAGCTTTCCTGGTGGCAACGCCTGGTGGTTCTGCAGCGGGGGGGGGGCTCTGGCTCCTGCAGCATGTGGCAGCCCACAGCACACTGACCACCCAGCCCTGCCTCTCCAACCACCACACTGCCCACCGCTCCCATTCTTAGCACTTCTGTAGTAGAGAGCCTTGTGGCACCCTGCAGGGAGAGTCTCCTACAAGTTCAGGTTTCTAGCAACATATGTTTCACTGCGGCAGCACTGTAGCAACTGCTCTGCTGCTATTCCCATCCACGGTGAGTCCTGGGTGGGGAGGAGGGCTCTTCGCTGCTTAGAGGTGCTATTCCCACACTCTTAGCCTTCTCTCTGCTTCTTACTAGTCAACCTCTTACTACTGCAAACCTTTACTGGAGTTAATAACTCTTTTTATCTTTTTGTGAAACCTTCCTCCTTCAAATTACAGTAAAACCTTGGTTTGTGAGCATAATTCGTTCCAGAAACATGCTTGTAATCCAAAGCACTTGTATATCAAAGCAAATTTCAAGAACCACTGGTACAGTTGTGATCATGTGATGTTTGGCATCATGTACTTACTCGTATTGCAAGACATCACTCATTTATCAAGTTAAAATTTATTAGAAATGTTTGCTCTTGCAGAACACTTGCAGAACAAGTTACTTGCAATCCAAGGTTTTAGTATACTGTGTGGCTTTTTCTCTCCTGACTGGATCCAGACTGAACCACAGCTGATATGAGAGGCCCAAATCAGGACTCTTTAATTGATTGTTCTTAGACCTCATCGGGTCCTTTATCCAATACGAGGCATCTGTCTCACTTAAAACAACTGGATTTGTGTTTGAAACTAGAAAGGGAAGGGAGGAGTGGATTATAAAATAAAAAGTCCAGCATAATAAAATGGCCAGCTAGATAAGAATTCAAGACAGTCGACCTCACTCTTTGTGTCTCCAAGCCAGAGGCCACAAATGGACTCAAGGTTCAACTCAGGGCAAGAGTATATGGCACTCCCCTCCAACCCCCCAACCTAGTACAGAGCAGAAATTCCTTCCTGTGATCACTCTCTTGTACCAGGGGCATGTCTGGGAACCAGTCAACCTAGGTTCTTATATTTTCACGCTAGGTATTAACCCAGGAAAGAGGCAAACAAGGGACACACTTCTGTTTCAGTCTTCAAGAAACAAAAGAGGAGAATAAAGGAGCCTTTATTAACCTTTAGTAAGCTCTCACTTACTAAACATCTTCAAGACTGTAAGGAGGCTGATGATAAGAACTGCAAGCTTCCTGGGCACTTACTATGTACCAGAACACTTGGTTATGGGGTATTCTGTGCTACTTCATGTCAGTGCTATACAAGTTTCCTTGGTCACAGCAATTCCTGTTTCCCTTCCTGTCATGACAGTCCTGGTGTGTAATAACTAAGCAGCAGCCTGCTTCCTAAACAGTCCCTCAATTTCAGAATACTTGTGGTAGAAAGGACAATGCACACCACTTAGCAGTGACTTGCATTGCATCTCTGCAGGTATGGTCAGACCAAAAGCCTGTTTGTGGGCACAGCCAGAAAGCACAGTTCCAGGAGAGCCTGAAAGTCAGCCCCTTGAGGGCTCCAAGGCCTATGCCAGGATTCTCAGCTTCATTTTCTGAGGAGAGATCGGGCAAAATCTAAAATGTGATATAGTAATATTCCAAACAACTTCTGTCATAAAAATGCGCTTTTAAGGGATGATACATTATCTTATTATTATCTGTTCTGTTTCCTCTTCATCTACCTTCTTTCAGTCCCCATACATACAAAAGCTGAACTGACAAACTCTGAGTCACGAAACACGGCAGCAGCTGGCACGACAGGGAGCAGACCAGCCCTGTGGGCCTTCCTTCCCTTCCCTTTACAGACATCCTGGTGGCCGTCATCTGCAACCCTAAACAGGCTAGTGACAGACCAACTTCACAAGGGCTGTAGCTGTTCAGCCTGCTTTCCCTTCCCATTCTTGCAGGACTCTTTGAGGACACGGCTCCTCCCTCCTCCTTCTGGAGCATGGCCTCTACTTGCCACAAAGAGGCCAGAGCCACCATCCAGTTTCCACCCCAACTACAAACCTTCCAGAAATATTGTTTCTAAAGAACAACGTACAAGAAAAAAAATCAGGGAAAAGGCTTGGGGAGAGAAACAACACCACAGAGCTTGCAAAGACTATTTCAGTGACTTTTACCATTGAGGCTTACACACCTGCAAATGCTGGTGTGTGTGTTGTCTTCTAATATGTAATTGCTTAAATAATATTAAACAAAACTTAAACCTTCCTGACTATAGGGCATGGAGACTCCTTGCTCTAATCCTCTTATAAACAGAACTGACACCAAGGATTTTAGTTTAGGACAGCAAACGTGTACTGGGATGACAATGTCTATATAAATCTTTAACCATAGCAATGCATAAAACAGAATGATCTCTTCTCATGGCATAAATAAGGAAGGAAGCAAAATGTCATCAAAACTAACTTGGTACCAGGTCAAATTCTAAGCTGGAAAAATAGAGCAAAATACTTGAGTTCTTAAACAGCTTGGAATCTAGTAGGAAAGCAAATCAAATGATGAAATGCTGAGAATGGTCCACATAAACTAATAAAACCATATGGTCTGAATATAAGTAAAAGAGCTGTCCAGCCCTCAAGTGGTTGTATCTGTGATGTTGCATCAAAAATCAATGATCTGCCTCTATTAAAAGTGGTAGTCATTTATACTCTTCCACAGATAACGATATTTCAAACAAGTAGAGACAAATGATCACCATTATTTCAAGAGACAGTTTTATCCTTTTAGATAAAATTGCTCTGAAATAAAGGAAATAGTTCTGTATTGAAAGGATAAATGAAAAGCAAACATCAAATTAATCACTATGTTAAGATGCTAGCAAAGGGGGGGTGCCTGGGTGGCTCAGTCAGTTAAGTGTCTGACTTCGGCTCAGGTCATGATTTCACAGTTGGTGGGTTCAAGCCCCGCGTCGGGCTCTGTGCTGACAGCTCAGAGCCTGGAGCCTGCTTTGATTCTGTGTCTCCCTCTCTCTTTGCCCCTCGCCTGCTCACACTCTGTCTCTCTCAAAAATAAATAAACATTAAAAAAAATTAAAAAAAAAAGATGCTAGCAAAAGCAAAGGGACAGAAGAACAGTTAATATTTTAAAAGGACAAAAGCCAAATTTTACACTGCTGTCATGATAAACATTTTAAGAGTCATATGGGATGCATGAAGGCTTTCAGGGACAGAGCGGGAAGGGATGAGGGGGAAAAATCACATGGCACTGTTCATTATCATGAGCACAAATACAATCAGTGCTCAATATTATAATGGCTCATAAAGCAATGTGTTTTCTCATCCAGAAATCAATCTATATACTTGCTATGCAGGTACAGACTGCCTCTAGGTAAACTGCCTATATAAACACATATGAACAAGCCAGTTTACCTTCCCTTTTATTGAATGTTTCCATGTAAACGCAGACAGCTGGAGTCATTATCACACAGCCCAGAGGTCAGAACCCCAGGGGGTCACACTTAGCTCTGTAGAAGCAGTTTCAGACAGGCCATGATCTACATTTTGGTTCTTTCGTAACATTTGCATTCCCTCTTATATTTTTCAAGACTCAAAAGGCACAGAAAGAAGCCAGAGGCTTTTCTGCAGCTCATTTACCATTCATTTGACCCTAAACATCATTTTGTGCCCTAAAGTCTGGCACTGCCTTGCAGAGAAAGAACAAACTGTCCTGAACCATGAGAATTCTGAGTACATGCTCCTTTGGGTATTCTTTCTTGATTTTGCACATGTTAAGTGGCTCCAGCACTTAATTTTTAACAAGGTGTCTTTCAAGGAGAGACCATAGCAGAATTCCAACAAATTACTAACATAGGTACTCAGGAAGCAAAGAGAAACTAATGTTCAGCTTTGCTAACAGATGTGTCTTCCCAAATAGTAAAAATGGAAAGTGTCCAGTCATTTGATATTCAAAACGAAATACAATTCCTCCTTGAATAACTCTAAATCTGTTAATATCAAAACACCTTTTCTTTTTATCAATCATATTCAGTTGGCAAATGGAGGAACTCAAGCTCCTAAAAATAAGTGACTCGTAAAAGTCAATTACTAAGTGGTGATACCAGATATTGGATGTAGTCTCTGCTACCCCAGACTCTAAACTATAATGGCCCACAGTCCATGAGCCAAGCTCTTATTTTCAAAATAAACGTAAATTGTCCCACAGATGAAACAAATCTCTCTCTGCCATGGAGGTTAAGAACAGTAAATGAGATGTTCAGTCCAATCTCTTTCGATACAAATTGAGAAAGGCTTAATAATTACCACAGGTAGACCTCCTTGGGTAAGGTAAGGGGCTCCTATCTCTTTCCACTCTCCTCCTCCCATCAACCTCCAAATTACACATACCAGAGCCACAAATGCTGAAATCCTGGTTGGTTTATATGACACTGACAGGCAAGTGACTGACAGACTCTCGTTATAGATGTTGGGTAAGGCAAACTACTGATAAGCCCAGCAAGTGTTAAATTATAATGTGTTACACAGGAGGGAAAGGTTAAAATTGTGCCACTCATCATGATACATATCAAAAAATTATAAACTCTAATTACTGAAGATTTCAAACACATATTAAACTAGTGGGGAAAATAAAATGAATCCCCTCATATCCAGCTCAATGCCAAAAGTTATTAAACCGTGACCAATTTGTTTTATCTATTCTTCAACCATAAAATATTTTGAAGCAAATTCCATACATCATATCATTTGATCCATAAATTCTTCAGCATATAACCATAATGTATATATTCAAGCTCTATTTTCCCCTACAGGGATGTAATATAGCACAGTAAATTGTGAAGGAGGCTCATTATAGAGATGCTTGAGTTCTACCTACTACTATTTCAAAATTACAGATTCTTGGGGCACCTGAGTGGCTCATTCTGTTGAGCATCTGACTCTTGATTTTGGTTCAGGTCATGATCCCTGGGTTGTGGGACTCGTAAGTGGGGGTAGACTGTCCTCCACTAGTTTTCAAATCATACTGAGATACCTCAGCAGCTGCCAAAGGACTGGGGGAAGGTTCAGGAAAAGAATCCGGTCTAGCCATCCCACCCCTTCCCTTCTCATCACTTCCACAGAGCATCACTGCTTTTGTTCTACACACCACAGTGCCCAGGGACATCCTGTCTGGAAAAGATGATTTTTTTAAAAAGCTTCTGACTGGAACTTTAACTTCTTTCTGAGATTTTCAGATACCTGTTTTTGTTTTTTTGGTCCATTCCTGTGAAAATCAGAAGCTCTAAAAACATTGACCAGTTTTCTGAAATGGTCTGATATTTTACCACTTCTATTATGAGTGAAAGTTAACTTACTGGTATATACCAGTTTTAACTGGTGACTGAGTAGATCAATCTCAGTCTTTAGTTCTCTCTGTATAGCTCAGAAGACCACCCTAAGTTCATTCACAGAGAAGCATCTTTCCTGGAAACAATCTTGTAACTCCTTCTTTTCCCCTTCAAACATGGCTGAAACATTCCAAATGAGCAGCCTGCATGTAAGCTGTGGCCCAGTTCTAGGTCCATGCACACTCATACTTCTTCCCCATAATACCATCATTTTTTTCATTTCTATAACTCCTAAACAGAATTTTGATAATAAAATGTACCATTTAATCTCAGTACCATTTGACAATGCCTTCTTTAAGTTGTTATAATAGCAGATGGCAATACAAAGATGTACAAAGGTGACAGCAGTAATCTGCTAAATTGCAGAATTGGTTACAGTGGCCACAAAACCTATCAAAATCCAACAGACGTGTTCCCAAAGAAGATAATCAGGTGGCCAACAAACATATGAAAAGATGCTCAATCTCACTACACATCAGGGAAATGCAAATCAAAACCACTTGTGATATCACTTCACACCAGTCAGAACATCAGTTATTAAAAAGACAAGAGGATAGGGCACCTGGGTGGCTCAGTGGATTAAAGCCCCATGTCAGGCTCTGTGCTGACAGTTCAGAGCCTGGAGCCTGCTTCAGATTCTGTGTCTCCCCCACCTCTCTCTGCCCCTCCCCTGCTCTCTCTGTCTCTCTCTCCCAAAAATAAATAAATATTAAAAACAAAAAAGAAGACAAGAGGAGCCCCTGGCTGGCTCAGTCAGAAGAGCATGCAACTCTTGATCTCAGGGTCGTGAGTTCGAGCCCCACATTGGGTGTAGAGATTACTTAAATGAATAAATAAACACAACAAGAAATAACAATTGTTACTGTTAACAAGAAAAAAATAACAAGAAAAAAAACACAACAAGAAATAACAATTGTTGGCAAAGATGTGGAGAAAAGGGAACTCTCATGCATTGTTGGTGGGAATGTAAACTGGTGCAGTCATTACAGGAAACAATATGGAGGTTCCTCAAAAAACACCAAATGACCTAGGAATTCCACTACTGGGTATTCGCCCAAAGAAAACAAAAACATTAGTTTAAAAAACATATATATGCATCCCTATGTTTACTGCAGCACTATTTATAATAAGTAAGATACGGACACAACCTAAGTGCCCATGATAGATGAATGATAAAAAATGTGGTATGAGCAAGCAACTTTTTTTTACGTTTACTTATTTATTTTGAGGGAGACAGAGACAGTGCAAGTTGGGGAGGGGCAGAGAGGGAGGGAGAGAGACAGAATCCCAAGCAGACTCTGTGCTGCCTGTGCAGAGCCTGACATGGGGCTCAAACCCATGAAACTGCAAGATCATGACCTGAGCTGAAACCAAGAGGCAGATGCTTAACCGACTGAGCCACCCACGTGCCTCAAGCATGTAACTCTTGATTTCAAGGTTGTAAGTTTAAGCCTCATGCTGGAGGTAGAGTTTACTTAAAAAAAAAAGAGAGAGAGATGTTGTATGTATATTTACAATGAAATCTTATTCAGCTATTAAAAGAATGAAATCTTGCCATTTGTGATAACATGGATGAACCTACAGTGTATTTGCTATGTAAAGTAAGGCAGAAAAGATAAATACCATGTAATTTCACTTATATGTGGAACCTAAAAAACAAATGAATAAAAAACAGAAACAGACTACATAAATACAGAGAACAAAATGATAGTTGCTAGAGGAGAGGAGAGAGGGGAATGGGTGAAATAAGTGAAGGGAATTAAGAGGTACAAACACCCAATTATAAAATACATCACAGAGATGAAAAGTACAGCATAGGGGATATAATCAATAATACTGTAATAACATTGTACTCTGACAGATGGTGACTACTCTTAATGTGGTGAGCATTTGGTTATGTATATGATTGTCGAATCACTGTGTCATACATCTGAACTCCTACGATATCTTGTATACTGACTGTACTTCAATAACAAAAACAGTGTTCATTTATTTTAAGAGAGAGAGAGAGCACATATGAGCAGGGGAGGGTCAGAGAGAGAATGAGACAGAGGATAGGAAGCAGGCTCCATGCGGACAGCAGAGAGCCCCCAACTCAAACTTATGAACTGTGAGATCATGACATGAGCCAAAGTTGGAGGCCCAACTGACTGAGACCCAGGTGCCCCAGAAACATTTTTTGTTTTGTTTTGTTTTTAAAGCATAAAACAAACAGTCATGTTTTTAAAAGCCTCACTTATGTCTTGTAATGGCTTCATATTTAGTTTGGAAAGAAAAACCAAAATATTCTACTGTGATTTTACAATCTCTTCAATGAATGACCTAATACAATGCTCTCATAGTTCATTTCATTTATTCACAAATATTAACTGAACATCTAGTAGTTTAACATTTATTTATTTTTGAGAAACAGCGTGAGCAGTGGAGGGGCAGAGAGAGAGGGAGACACAGAAACCGAAGCAGGCTCCAGGCTCTAGGCTGTCAGCACAGAGCTGGATGTGGGCCTGAACTCACAAACCGCAAGATTGTGACATGAACTGAAGTTGGACACTTAACCGACTCAGCCACCCAGGCACCCCTGAACATCTAGTAGTTTAAATTGTGCTAGTCACAAAGTGAGTTAGAAACTACTCCCAGCCTGGATCTGACAGTTACCTTTACATAGATGGTATCTGACACCATGAATACTGAAGACCTTTGGAAACACTAGCAAGGGCAACAACAAATGAGAAATCGAAAAGAAGCAGTAACTAGTAGGAAAACTAAGAAAAGGCAGCATTAGGGAGATGAACGAAGGAGAAAGTTTTAAGAAGGAAGTATTACTGCTATACAAATTCAAAAAGAAGTAAAGGCAAAGTAACTTGATTTATAGTGACAGCCTTGGGATTGTGAGGTGGGCCTCCCTCCCACGACAGACACTTACTTCCTCCCTGCCAGCTAGCAGTACAGCGAAGAGACTCACTACTTACTACAGATTGTATGAGAGGGATGATCGGATAAAGGCTGCTGCCAGAGAGGGAAAACGTAACCTAAGGAATGACTCTGGATCAATGATGTGTGACCATGAGGTCTAGGTGACCAAGCTGATAGGAGGGAATACAAGGAACCACAAAGTTGACAACAAGCTACCATGATTTTCATTTATTCCTACAACTCAGTGAACTTTTATGAGTATTACGTAGAAACTGCTGTGAAGGAAAAAAATGGGGGGGGGGGAACAAATCCCTAACAAATGATCAATGCACAGCTTTGCCTTCAGACATCTTAGTTTAGCAAAGGAGCCTAGATGCATGTACAACTGACAGTGACATAAGCTAGACTGTATCCTATGGGATAGTGGGGCACATGGCACTGGGTGGGCAGGGGTGACGAGAAGCAGCGGGCTTGGGGATGAAGAATTCTGCTCTCCTGCAGTCTTGCCCTTCACTGATTGTGCAAAGGCAGGATTAAGCAAGAGAACACATGAAAATGTCTAATAGCACTAGCTTCATACAAGTTCAACATGCTACTTTCTTTCATGGATTTCCTCTGTCTTCATTCAACAAACAATTAAAGCAGTGAGTGGAGCGTGAAATCGGGGATGGCACAGCAGGATGGGAAGAAAACATGGAAGGCAGGCATAGTGCTTCATTCATTCACAAAGGTACAAGCAGATCTCGATGGACAGGGCCAATGACAGATATGAGATGATTCAGAGACATATATATAAGGATTGTGAATGAAGAGAAACAGAGGGCTGATTTAACATTTAACATTTGACTGACTTGGTGTTCTTATTCTCTATGCATCATACACAACTGGTCCTGAGTACCCTGACTTCATTCTTTCCAGGTTTCCCAGGCTGAGTTAAGTGGCACAGTCCACCCCTTTGTGGCAGGCAGCCCAGAGGATAAACCTGGAGACCCCGCCTCTTGGAACTGACAAAGATTCTCTCCTTGATGAACTCCAACCATGCTCTTTTAAGCTCTTTCTTACTGGGCCCTGACTTTTGAGTTTCCACAGCCAGAATCAGAGTAACTTAACCTCCCACCCTTGAGATCTACTCAGTCTCTCCAACTAACAAGGTTCTTCATCCTCCATCATTCCCCAGATGATGTCTGTTCCCCTGACCTGCCTTCATCAATATTTCTCTTAGGTCAGTGTGACTGTAACCTACCACCCTTGAGATCTGCTCAATCTCTCCAACTAATTAAATTCCTCATCCTCTACTGTTGGAGAAGTGGATAAAGTACACCAAAGATGGCTGATTGGACTAAAACAAACTCTGGTTTCTAGCTTAGAGACCCCTCCTCCTGTTTCTTCTTCCTTTGTTTGCTGTGCACGCGAAAACCTCCACAGATATGGAGGCTGTCGGCTATAAATTACCCTCCCACTTGCATTCCGTGCTCAGATCTTTGGAGAAAGTCTCCTCTGAGCCCGCCGGTGTACAATAAATCTCCAATCCACCAAGATATCTGAGTGCCGCTTGTTTTTTCCGCCAGCGTTCCAGCCTGGTTCCATAACACTACCACCCCCCAGGTGATGTCTGCTCACCTGGCCTGCCTTTAGCAAGAATCCTGTTAGGTCAGTTTTGCCAGAATGCCCCCTTACCTCTGATGTTTCTTCTCAGTAATTCTCCATCCACTGACCCCTACTCTGCTCCCTGGCTATAAACCCCACTTTTCCTTGGTGTACTTGGGAGTTCAGCCCTCATCAATCTCCCCTACCAGGAAGCCCACTGCAGTGGTCCTTATATCTATCTTGATCCTGAATAGTCTGCCTTATTGTTTTGTAATAGGTGTCACTGGATGTTGTTTTTCTTTTTTTAAAAATTTTAAAATGTTTATTCATTTTTGAGGAGCAGGGAGGCAGAGAGAGAGCAAGAGACACAGAATCCAAAGCAGGCTCCAGGCTCTGAGCTATCAGCACAGACCGGGATGCAGGGCCCAAATCCACAAACCGTGAGATCATGACCTGAGAAGTCAGATGCTTAACCAACTGGGGTGCCCCGTTTTTCTTTAATAGTAGTCACACTTTTGCGTAATCCCCTGTTCTTCAGTGTAGACTGGATTTACTAACTTGCTTTTAATGAAGGCATTACAGCAAAACTGGTAAGTCATTTCCAAGATTTGTCTATATAAAGACTGTGGCTGCCATTCTTGAGCTCTCTCCCTCTCATCCATTTGAGTCTTGAGAAGACTACAGCCCTGACTGAAAGCTCAACAGCAGTACCACAAAAGATCCTGAGCTGAATTCGATGAACTAAGATGCATCGGGATTCCTTGCTCACAGAAACTGTGGGATAACAAAGATTCACTGTTTTAAGCCTCTAGTCAGTAAATCCGTACCCACAAGCCAAATGTGGCTCACTGTCTGCTTTTGTAAGTGAAGTTTTATTGTAACACAAAGAGCTACACTCATTCATTTACACATCTTCTACAGCGGTGTTCATACTACAACAGCAGAGTTGAGTAGCTGTGGCACAGAACGTATAGTGTGCAAAACCTAAAATATTATCTGGCCCTTTACAAAAAAGTATGCCGACTCCAGGTGCCCTTAAGTTTAGAGGTGATTTGTTATTCAGTAATAGGTAGCTAATGCACTCTGATCCTTTTTTTTTAATGTTTATTTATTTTTGAGAGAGAGAGAGAGCGAGCACGAGTGGGGGAAAAGCAGAGAAAGAGGGAGATAAGAATCCGAAGCAGGCTCCAGGCTCTGAGCTGTCAGCATAGGGTCTGACACAAGGCTCGAACCCACAAGCTGTGAGATCATGACCTGAGCTGAAGTTGGACGCTTAACCGACTGAGCCATCCAGGGGCCCCCAATGCACTCTGATCCTATAGCATCATGGCCATTCCTCCAGCTATCTTTTAATTGTCTCTGTGTGTCTGTTTTTCCACCATATACAAAGTTCCGTGTTAGCAGATAATGAATGGTTTAATCAACTTCATATCCCCATTTCCCTGGCACAGAGTCAGACCTTAATAAATGTAGACTGAACCAAGAATGCCTAGACAAATACATTTTACCTACTAACATGGGAAACTCACAACCTAGCAATATATCCTTTAAATAAAGAACATTATAGGGGCATCTGGATGGCTCAGTCGGTTGAGCGTCTGACTTCAGCTCAGGTCATGATCTCACAGTTTGTGAGTTTGAGCCCCGAATCGGGACTTGTGCTGACAGTTCAGAGCATGGAGCCTGCTTCTGATTCTGTATCTCCCTCTCTCTCTGCTCCTCTCCCACTCCTGCTCTCTCTCTCGCAGAGATAAACATTAAGAAAGAAAGAAAGAAAGAAAGAAAGAAAGAAAGAAAGAAAGAAAGAAAGAAAGAAAAAGAAAACATTATATTAAGAAGAACCAAAACTACAAATGGTGCTAAAAAATAGATACTATTTTCAGTTGAATCCATTTTAAAAGTATTTGTTGTCTGTCACAGAAACAATGATTCTAGATCCAGGAAAACTGTTATCTTTTAAACTGGCTACACTTTTATAAAACCTCATGTTTAAAATACCTGTCTGTCCAGGTGTGCTGTTTTGAAGGGACACATGCACCCCCATGTTTATAGCAGCACTATCAACAATAGCCAAAGTATGGAAAGAGCCCAAATGTCCACCAATGGAATGAATGGATAGAGGAGAGGTGGTATATACAGACAATGGAGTATTACCTGGCAATCATAAAGAATTAAATCTTGCCATTTGTAACTATGTGGGTGGAATTAGAGGGTATTTTGCTAAGTGAAATTAGTCAGAAAAAGACAAATATATGACTTCACTCATATGAGGACTTTAAGACACAGAACAGATGAACATAAGGGAAGGGAAGCAGAAATAATATAAAAACAGGAAGGGGGATAAAACATAAGAGACTTATAAATATGGAGAACAAACTGAGGGTTAGTGGAGGGGTTGTGGAAGGGGGGATGGGCTAGATGGGTAAGGGGCACTAAGGAATCTACTCCTGAAATCATTGCTTCACTATATACTAAGTAATTTGGATGTAAATTTTAAAAAATAAAAAATAAAGTTAAATTACAAATAAAAAAAATAAAATAAAATACTTGTATGTCAGTTTATATCAGATACTCCCAAGATTGTTGTTATTAGTTCTAACCATGAAATAAACAATATATCTTCCAGCACTTGGAAATATTATTGAAATTTTCCAAAACACTGTAGAATTTCAGTTTTGTTCCAACAAATTCTGTATGTCAGATTTAAAAACTAAAGTTGGCAGCAGAAACTGTCAAACATAAGTCAACATCCTACATGCAATGATTCATTGTAGCTTCCTATCTCAGTATGGTTCCCTTCACACTCTGGCTGCCAGAGGCAGGAGTACAATATTGTTGGCAAGATAAAAACTTGGATATTTTTATGATGTTCAATTTTAATTTTAAGGAATATATTCATTATGGGGCGCCTGGCTGGCTCAGCTGGTAGAACACGTGACTCTCAATCTCAGGATTGTGAATTCAAGCCCCACATTGGGCATGGAGCCTACTTTAAAAAAAAAAAAAAAGGAATATATTCATTATGACATACAAATGTAATATTTTTAGCTTTTTAAACCTGGATATTTTCTCTGACAAATATCTGTGAAAAGGAGGCATAAAATTTCTATTTTTGTTTTGATCTTATTACTTACAGGCGAGCACAGGAGGTTAATGTTTACTTTCACGTTCAATGGTAAATTTTTAACTTTTAAGATATGATCACGTATATTCAAAACTTCCACATAAGAAACCTTACCCTAAAACCTAAATGAAGCCTAAATTGTGTGGTTAAGAGCTCACACTTTGAACACAAGACACAAATGGGTACAGCCCTGGGTTCAAATCCCAATTGCCCAAATTACAAATCATGTGTCTCTAAGAGTCCTTTCCCTTCTCTGTGAAAAGGGGAAATACTCTGCACCTCACAGGATTATTGTGAAGATTCACTGAGGCTGTGATGCACTTACCACATAGCCAGAAAAGCACTAAATGAAAGGGCATGACGGTTTTTAAAAATAATTAATGAGTTTATATTTATATGAGACATATGTATTAATAATCTTACTGTGGGTTTGGGAAAGATTTTAAATAGGA
Organism: Felis catus; assembly: GCF_018350175.1. NCBI lineage: Eukaryota > Metazoa > Chordata > Mammalia > Carnivora > Felidae > Felis > Felis catus. The sequence goes on from NC_058370.1 coordinate 52,117,760, forward strand.
CACAGAAAGTACAAACTTCAAAAACAAAAAAATCAATAAAGTATCAAAAAAACCCTTTTGCTTTTCAAAAGACACTTATAAAAATGAGAGGACAAGCCACACAGTGGGAGGAGACATTTGCAAAATATGTATCTGACAAGACTTGTATGTAGAATATATAAACACTGTGAAAACTTAATACCAGTAAGAAATACCCCAATAAAAGATAGGCAAAAAACTGAACGTTTTGCCAAAGATACATAGATTGCAAATAAGCACATGAACATATACTCAACTACATGAGTCATTAGGAAAATGCAAATTAAAGCCACAACGGACACCACTACACACCCCCAAAATGGCTAAAATTAAAAAAAAAATTATGAAACCAAGTTTGGTGAGGATGTGGAGAAAACAGAACCCTCAACCACTGTTGGTGAAAATGGGTACAATCTCTTTGGAAAGCAGTTTAGATATTTCTCAAAAAATGTAATATACATAACCTACCTAACAACCAGTCATTCTACCCAAGAGAAATGAAAGAATATGTCCTTACAAGGACTTGTACAAGAATATTCACAGCAGCTTTATTTGTAATAGCCCCAAACTGGAACCAACTCAAATGTCAACCAGCAAGCAACTGTCTAAACAGATTATAACTTACCCATAAAATGGAACATCACTCAAAGACACAATGGAAGGGACTGCTGATATAGGCAATAACATGGATGGATCTCAAAATAAGTATGCTGAGTTAAAAAACCAAATCAAAACAAAGAGCACATTATCGTATGATTCTATTCACCTGAAATTCTTAAAAATCTAAAGTAATCTAGAATGACAAAAAGCAGATCAAAGTACCTGGGGATGCAGGGAAGGGAGAGAGAGGGAAGCTCTGGGATGATGAGTGTACTCATTATTTTGACTGTGGTAAAAGTATCACTGTGTTTACTTGTCAAAATTGATCAAACTGCACATTAAAATTGTGCACTTCATTGAGGTTCATTAGTTCAACCTCAACAAAGCTGTTTCTTAAAAAACTGCACACGAGATTGATTTTTAATCTTTATATACACTCTATGAACAGACTGCTACTGTGGATTGAATTCTGTCTCCTGAAAAGATACGTTGATGGGGTGCTTGGGGGCTGTCAGTTAAGCGTCCAATTCTTGATTTTGGCTCAGATTATGATCTAACAGTTTGTGAGTTTGAGCCCCCATGTTGGGCTCCATGCTGACAGGAGCCTGCTTGGGATTCTCTCTCTCTCTCCCCCCCTCTCTCTCTGCCCTCCCTAGTAAACTCTTTCTCTTTCTCTCAAAAATAAATAAACAAACTGTAAAAAGATACAATCACATCCTAACTCCTGGTACCCTGAATAGGATCTTATCTGGAAATAGAGTCTTTGCAGATATAGTTAAGATACAAATTAAGATGATTGGTGTACTTACACAAAGAGGAGAGGAGACACAGAGATATGACACACCCATGGGGAGAACACTGTGTGAAGACATGGACATATGGAGAAGACAGCCATGTTATAAAAGAGGCAGAGATTAGAGTGATGCCATCTACAAGCCAACAGTAAGTAAGCAACGCCAGCAAATGCCAGAAGCTAGAAGAGGATTCTCTCAGGTTTCAGAGGGAATGTGGTCCTGCTGACACACTGATTTCTGACTTCTAGTCTTCAGAACTGAGACAGTAAACCTGCCGTTTGAAGCCACCCAGTTTGTGGAACAGCTCTAGGAAACCAACATGGCCTTAAAAAGACTTAAGGAGTCGTATATTTATTTGAAAACATATTCAGTATTTACTTCTAAAAGCAGGTATTCTTTTTTTTAATTTTTTTTTACATTTATTTATTTTTGAGAGAGACAGAGAGTGAGTGAGCAAGCACAAGCGGGGGGGGGGGGGGGGGGGGGGGGACAGAGAGAGGAGACACAAGCCGAAGCAGGCCCCAAGCTCCAAGCTGTCAGCACCTGAGCCAAAGTCGGATACTGAGCCACCCAGGCGCCCCAGGTATTCTTTTTGTTGTTGTTGTTTATTTATTTTTGAGAGAAAGAGCAGGTGCACAGGAGAGAGAGAGAGAGAGAGAGAGAGAGAGAGAGAGAGAGAGAGAGAAAGCATGCACACGAACGGGAGGGGGGGGGGGTTGCAGAGAGAAGGAGAGAGAGAGTTTCCAAAGCATGCTCCACACTGTTAGAGCAGAGTTGATGTAGGGCTCCAACTCAAGAACCATGAGATCATGACTACAGCCAAAATCAAGAGTTGGACACTCAACTGAGCCATTCAGGCACCCCTAAAAGTAGATATTCTATAAAAGAATATTCACGTTCAAAACTTGTTATTTTTTTAAACAAGCGAGTGAGAGAGAGTGCGAGCGTGAGCAGGGGAGAGGAGCAGAGAGAATCTCAAGCAGACTCTGGGTGAAATAAAAAGTCAGCTGCTCAATCTACAAGCTACCCAGGCACCCCTCAAAGCCTGTTTTAATCACAGAATTAAACTGGGTCTCACAGATACACAATAAGTGGTTATGTTTTCAAAATGTATATTTTTATATGCAAATATATACAAAATAAGTAATATGGTTTCATTTTAATAGCATCTATCCAAATAATGTAGGTAAAGTGCAATTATTAGTCAACTGCTATTTTTTTGTTTTTATAAGTGATTTATAACTGATACTTTAAGGTTTTATGTGTATTTTTGAAGCTATAGGAAAGCAATTATGATGATTAAAATGTTGGCATTTAATTGTGATAGCAAATCATTGAGAAAATTTTATGTTTATTGACAACAAATTCACAAATTGATTCTGAAGTTGAGGTTCATTCCTAAATGTCTCTTAGCTGTACAGAGAAACAGAAAAGGGATCCTTATCTAAAGACTTTTTACTTTTTAATTATTCCTTTCACTAACATTGCTATTTTTAACTTCAGCATATAGTCTCTAAACTATACAGAAATATTTTAGGTGATAAAGAGGAAAATATATTCCCCTTTAGAAAATAAGTTTCCCCAAACTACTGAAAAACAAAATGACCATGATCTTTTTGACCATGATGATTTGGAAGATATAAGAGATATCTCTAAGCCTGTTTAGTTTCTAATTTCTTCACTCATCAAGTGAGGAATAGACACTGGACACTGATGACCTCCTAGGTACTATGGTAGATGCTAGGGATGCAACAGAAATAAGGCCAGGCCTCTGGCTTTGGAGAATCCTCTATTAACGGCGAGGAGCACAGGAGAGGGATAGGTAAAGTGAGCAGGATGAGGAGGGGTATGCCTGTAAAGCCAATTATTACAATATAAATACTTGTGGATTATACTATTTTAGAAACATTCATATAATTGAGATATGTGATACTGTAGAAGTTTGAAGAAGCCAACCTAACCTGTTGGTTTGATATATTTGTATATTGTGGTATCATTGCTAAGATAGCTTTAGCTAACATCTTTACCATGGCACATAATTATCATTTCCTTTTTGTGTTGAGAACAGTTGCCATCTAGTCTCTTAGCAATTCTGAAGTGTTGAATATGGTATTGTTCACTATAATCATTATGTTGGGCATTAGATTTCCAGGACTTATTTATCTACTAGTTGCAAGTTTGTATCCTTAAAACAACATCTGCTCAACACCCCCAGCCCACAGGCCTTGGTAACGACCATTCTACTCTCTGGTTTCACAAGGTGAGTTTTTTTAGATTCCACATAAAAGTGATATCATACAGTATTTGTGCCTCCCTCTCTGACTTATCAGCATAATGCCCTCAAGGTCCATTCATGTTGTCACAAATGGCAGGATTTCCTTCTTCTTCACGGCTGCATAATATTCCAGCATGATCCCACCCCCCCACCATGTATTTGTCTATATTACACCCTTAAACACACATAAGAAAGCACTACTACCTTTAAAGAAACCAAAACTGACAAAATGATACATCTTTCAGAGAAAAAAATATTTATTAACCATGTGATGTGTTCACTGTTAGGAAGATTAAATACGTTCTCACTGAAGCATTAAATAATAAGAACAGACAAAAATGGCAAAGCTGCAATTTTATCCCCCTAATTGTCTCACAGACTATATGTCTCAAACTCAAACATGAACATTGGTTTTTCATCCAAAATACAGGCAAAGAAATAATAAGCAAACTCCAAAGCAAGTATGCAAGGAAATGCACATCCTAAGCTGACCTACTCCAACCTCAACTGAACTCAGACTCAAGGACAGGAACTGGTTAATAATGATGATTACCTTTTCCAACTTTAGGTTCTTCTTCCTCGCTTATTGAATTGTGAGTTAAAAAACAAACAAAAAACTCCCAAACTATGAAAATTCTTAGTATAGTGCCCAACCCATAACAAGGGCTCAACCAGTGGAAATGTATTATTCAGAACACATGATCTGAGTTTTCAACTCTCAAACCAAGTCAAGTACATTCCCACTACCTTTTTTTTTTTTAACTTTTTATTTACTTATTTTGAGAGAGACAGAGACAGTGTGAGTGGGGAAGGGCAGAGAGAGGGAGAGAGAATCCCAAGCAGGCTCTGCACTACCAGCACAGAGCCCAACATGAAGCTCAAATTCACGAACTGTGAGATCATGGCCTGAGCCCAAATCAAGAGTTGGACGCTTAACTGACTGAGCCACCCCAGCAACCCAAGGACATTCCCACTACTTAAAAATGATTATGTCCTATATCTAGAAAGATACAAGCTCAGAAGGTTTACTTAATAATCAGAAAGTAAAGGTTACTTTGCACTTCCTCCTGTTCCTTGTTGGCCAGTTCCATCACGAAAAGTGCAGGAAAGATAGCATTAAGAAGTTCTAACAAGTAAATAAATTCTTAACTGCTGCATCTAGTCAACTTCATGTAGGGATACAAACTTCAAAGTATTTTTTCTTTTTTTTCCTCACTCATTTCAAGATTGACACAGCCCTGATTTTATCTAGGTACAACAAATCTAACTGGGAGGTGGAGGAGTGGAGAGAGTAGGTGCATAACTAAAGGAACAACAGGGAAAAACAGAAGGATTTTATATCCTAGAACTAGACCAAGGGTCTAATGCCACTGCACACTGTAGCAAGAAACTACTAGAGACAACCGTGCAAATAAGCTTGGCTGTGTTCCAGCAAAACTTCATTTATGGGGCACCTGGGCGGCTCTGTTGGTTGAGTGTCTGACTTCAGCTCAGGTCAAGATCTTACAGTTCCTAGATTCAAGCCCTGCATGGAGCTTGCTGCTATCAGTGCAGAGCCTGCTTTGGATCCATTGTCTCCCTCTCTCTCTGCCCCTCCCCACTCTCTCTCTTTCTCAAAAATAAATATTTAAATTGTTTTTAATGTTTATTTTTGAGACAGCATGAGTGGGGGAGGGGTGGAGAGAGAGAGAGGGAAGCACAGAATCTGAAGCAAGCTCCAGGCTCTGAGCTGTCAGCACAGAGCCCGACAGAAGGCCTGAACCCACGAGCTGTGAGATCTTGACCTGAGCCGAAGTTGGACACTTAACCGACTGAGCCATCCAGGTGCCCCTGAAATTTTTTTTAAATGTTTATTTTTGAGGGGCACCTGAGTGGCTCAGTCGGTTAAGCACCCAACTTCAGCTCAGGTAGTGATCTCACGGTTTCTGGGTTTGGGCCTGCACTGGGCTCTGTGCTGACAGCTCAGAGTCTGGAGCCTGCTTTGGATTCTGTGTCTCCCTCACTCTCTGCCCCTCCCCCACTGGCACTCTGTTGGTCTCTCTCTCTCTCTCTCTCTCTCTAAAATAAACATTAAAAAAATTAAAAATATATAAAATAAAAATACTTCATTTATTATGGATAGTGAAATTTGAGTTTCATGTAATTTTCAGTATGTTATACAATATTCTTTCAATTTTTTTCCAACCACTGAAAAATATAAAATCCACATGGGCCATACAAAAACAGGCAGTGGGCCAGATGTGGCCAATGTTGCTATGTAAACTATGTTTCAGGCCTACCCAGCAAAGACTTGACTTTTGAGGTATCCCCAATTAGTTACTTACAGATCCTTTATATCTGAGAGAGAGCAAAAGTGAGTGAGAATTTTAATTTTTTTTAACATTTATTTATTTATTTTTTAAATTTTTTTTTCCACGTTTTTATTTATTTTTTTGGGACAGAGAGAGACACAGCATGAACGGGGGAGGGGCAGAGAGAGAGGGAGACACAGAATCGGAAACAGGCTCCAGGCTCTGAGCCATCAGCCCAGAGCCTGACGTGGGGCTTGAACTCATGGACCGCGAGATCATGACCTGGCTGAAGTCGGACACTTAACCGACTGCGCCACCCAGGCACCCCAACATTTATTTATTTTTGAGAGAGAGAGACCGAGAATGAGCAGGGGAGGAACAGAGAGAGAGGGAGTCACAGAATCCGAAGCAGGCTCCAGGCTCTGAGCTGTCAGCACAGAGCCTGATGTGGGGCTTGAACCCATGAACTGTGAGATCATGACCTGAGCTGAAGTCAGTTGCTTAACTGACTGAGCCACCCAGGCACCCCAAAAGTGAGTGAGAATTTTAAAGGGTGTATGTGAATGTGTGTGTGTGTGTGTGTGTGTGTGTGTGTGTGTGTGTGTGTGTATTGTGTTAGCCGTATTCTTCATGTTTCATCAAAAAACAAGGTGTCTGGGTAGAACATAGTTTGAGGGATGGAATAAATAGTTAAGGATTAAGTATACAGATAAGGGTATATCTTAAATGTTTATCTACTTTTGAGAGGGAAAGAATGCACACACACTCAAGAGAGGGTCAGAGAGAGAGGAAGACAGAAAATCCCAAGCAGGCTCCACACTGTCAGTGCAGAGCCCAATGTTGGGCACAAACCTATGAACCATGAGATCATGACCTAGGCCGAAATCAAGAGTCAGGACACTCAACTGACTGAGCCACCCAGGGGCCCCAAGGGTATATCTTAGATGCGATTTTTGAAGATCAAAAATTCCAAGGAAAAAAGGGTGAATGGTTTTTAGAGGTGTGAAACTCAGAACAAGCTCTGAGCCGACTGACATAAAAGTGTGAGCTATGTTGTGCTAAGGAGTCCATTGCTCAAATTTGAAAGTCATACCAGTTGTATCCAGGTCATGAGAACTGGACAGAAAGACAATCTGTATTTGTGTACACAGACTTTATATAGTCTTGGATACAAATGAACATCCACACTTTATCCAAATCCTTAACATTGAGCTTCACAAGGGAAAATAATTTCCAATGGTTTCTTTGACATGTTAGAATCTAGCCAAAATTAAGGACATGCTCTAGAACTCAAGACAAAGACCCACAGGACACTTTCTACTGGTAGTAACAACTACTATTTAAATAAAATAAATTGCCATAACATAACCCTCAAATGTAGAGGGTAATGGTCTATTGTACAAAGTATGCAATAGGGAAAGTTTCAGGTTATATTTAGTACATCAAAATAAAAGTCTAAAAAGTCAGTGTTTTTCATGCTGCCTCTTACAAGTTTGAAGCCAGGGTTGTTTTCATGTCTTTCACGGTCCTCCTTAAACACTTGTATTTTGTTTCAGAGCATAGTCTTTTATTTTTAACTTTCAAGAAAAATGTTTTCTGGCAATGAGCATAGCTCTTTTAGTTTCTATCATCCTGTTAGAGTTCATAAATATGCCAAGAAAGTGAACAGGAGAGTGAGAAGGAATGTGAGCAGGTATGGGTCTTGTGCAATACTGAGGCGGTGTGAGAAATGTTTGATATTACATGTATTCAAAGTCAAACAACTGCTTGTGTGAAGAGCACCTGTTGGTCACAGTTCATGTGCCAAAACCGTGGCGTGCCTTAAAGGGGAAGAACTGTGTCTGATTCATCACTACATCTTTATTTAGCAGAGTAGGCACCTAATAACAATTAGCTGAATAATGCATGAAAGCCATTAATCCTATACCACTACGCACAATATAATAATGCCCCTGCCTCGGGGAGCCTGGGTGGCTCAGTCAGTTGAGCGTCCGGCTTTGGCTCAGGTCATGATCTCGCGGTTCTGTGCTGACAGCTCTGTGCTGTCATCGGGCTCTGTGCTGACAGCTGGGAGCCTGGAGCCTGCTTCGGATTCTGTCTCCCTCTCTTTCTGCCCCTCCCCTGCTCGTGCTCTGTCTCTCTCTCTCTCTAAAATAAATAAACATTAAAAATTTTTTTTTTTAAAATAACGCCTCTGCCTCTGTAGGTTGGTGGTGAGGAATTTATGAGATAGTAAACGATGCTCAATAATGGCAGTTATTTTTACCTGGTTCTAAAGAGGAACAAACTGAGGTTTAACAAGATTACATAACTTGTCCAACAGAGTGGTGCTGAAATGAGTGTGCCTAATTTCAAAGTCCCTACCCTCCCTGATTCCTATTAACTAAGAAACCTGATTTAATGCTAAAAATAGGCTTACTATAAAATTAGAAAAACAACCTGACTCTCTAAATTGATAAAAAAGTCCATGGAAAAACAGACAATTGCCTACTTTTACTAGCTAAGTACCACACTCCTAAAATAAGGAATAATAGGGGTGCCTGGGTGGTTCAGACAGTTAAGCGTCTGACTTTGGCTTAGGTCATGATCTTGCAGTTCATGGGTTTGAGCCCCACGTCGGTCTCTGTGCTGGCAGCTCGGAGCCTGGAGCCTGCTTCAGATTCTGTGTCTCCATCTCTTTCTGCCCCTCCTCTGCTTGCATTCTGTCTCTCTCTCAAAAATAAACATTAAAAATTTTTTTTAAATAAAATAAGGAATAATGGTCATTCTCTCTGCAGTAAAGGACAGAGAAATCACAGAAGCAGAAGTCCCTTATTATCACTTGAGAACTGTATCACCAGAATGGGTGGAAAAATATTTCCCCTTAACTCAACAGAACAAGCAATACTTCTTAATAATTATTCTTCCTCCTTGGGGCACTGGGGTGGCTCAGTTGGTTAAGCATCCCACTCTTGATTTTGGCTCAAGTCATGATCTCATGGTCAAGATCTCACAGTGGTGAGATTGTGCCCTGCATCAGGCTCTGGGCTGGGCATGGAACCTGCTTAAGATTCTCTCTCTCTCCCTCTGCCCCTACCTACCCCCATCTCTCTCAAGAAAAATATATTCTTCCTCCTTTGATTTGAAGTCTACACAAAAGGAAAATATCCAGTTGTTTTGAAGGTCATTATAAAAATAACTACCTCCTTGAGCATAAACGCAATTTTATTCATGGGTACTTTTGCTACTGTCTGAAAAATAAATAAAATATGGTTAGTCTCAAATGTTGTTTTATATATCTTAATTTTTTTTTATAAAGGAAATTCCTTAGGACCCCAAATCTGAAATTAAAACTGTTTCTGGTAACTTTTCACTCTTGGCTCAAGAGTAGTTTGGAGTCTGCCTGTAAATGTTGATTTCAGAGGACACTTCCAAAAGCAAGAGAGAGCTCAATATTTTCACTAAACCTCATAAAATTTGTAACAATTCAAACTCTGAAGCCTTTAAATTCTGTCTTTAAATCCAATCAATTCAAAATTGATACAATTATACATACCTAAGAGACACCTGACATAGTAAGGAATAAAATCTAATAATGTTAGCATCAATAATGGTCCTTTAATGCTACTATTCTCTTCAAAAGTTAATGAAAGAGTTGATAATTTTCAAGTAAATGTTTCCCTCCCAAAGTATAGCTCCTATAGTATATATAGCTGGCTGTAAGACAAACAGACTTACAGAAGTTTAAAAAAGCGTTCCTGATAATTGTTTCCCTGTCAAATTTAAATACAGAACTTAAACTCTAAAAATGAAGTTATAGAAAAAAGAGAAATAACACACAGCATGTAAATATCCCTCTCACCATCTAGTTGAAATATTCAAATACTTAAGTCATGAGTCCATAAACAAACTTAAGTACTATAGAGTAAACGTAATAAAAAGAAAAGGAAGTCTCTCTTTACTGCAGCCTCCTGTCAGCACTAACACAGGAACACTTCATCTCAGAAACAAAATCTAAACCCTTCACAGTTAGCATAATATTTTAACATATGGCTTAATGTTGCAGGGACTTTTTAGAACCTAAAAATCTAAAAACAATTCTTAATAGCTGTAACAAAAACTAAAATGAGGCAAATTAAGTCTGAAAACAAAACAAAACAAAACAAAACACCCTAACCTTTTAGTTAAAATGGTCTCCAGATTTTTGATGTCCTTCCTTCCTAGGTTACATTCAATAGTTTCTGCATTCCTTTGCTCAACCATTTCAATAACAAAGAATGCTCTATGAACACCCACCAACCCCCACTCAAAACATCACAAACTAATCTCACCACCAAAATTCAAAGAAAAACTCCTCACAGAAACATGTTCTAATAAGCCAAAGCAATCTATCTTTAAACTAAGGGGGAAAAATCAATTGTTTCCAAATATTACTTTGATGATTATATAAATTTTAAAGACAGCACGGCAGTTTTGGGGAACAGCTAAAACAACTTACAGGATTTGTGAAGAAATGGAAAAATGAGTTCTAGTTTTACACAGTTCCAATCCAGCACAATCTGGGGGTAGTGTTCAATCTTTAATTATAGACTGAGAGGTTTCAGTGGAACCTCTTCAAAGTGTATTCCCCACTGCTGCATCCACTGAGGCAGGAATCTCGCCGCAATCACTAGGTGTCTTGACCTCCAGCCAACCATGACTTTGCACTCACCTTAGCTCTTCCTCCGGTAACCCATTTAGTCTCACACTATCGGGGCGATCTCGTCTTCTCCGGTAGAGACCTGAGTGGGACAGCTCTTTAAGCTGTAATGCAGTCATACTTCTCTCTACACATCAGTTATTGACAGTCTGAAGCATTTATGCCGAGCAGCGTGGCTGCTAGGGCTCGGAACGAACGTGTCTCTTGCCGGGACTTTAGTACACCTGACCAGAGTTGGAAACCTCCAGGCAAGCCGGGCTAAGCACAGCTTCCTGTTTCTCTGTTGGTACACACCCTCCTCAGCAAGGCCTGGCCTGCCTTATCTCTGGGCCTTGCACCTTGGGGGAGGGGGTGGGGGGAGGTGTCAGGGACCTGGGTCTCACGTGTTTACTAATAAGCAAAGTTTAATTGTTATGAATAATCACACCAATTCCTTTATAAATCTTTCCAGCATCATTCTGAATTAAAATTAGGCTAAAAAGCTCCAGTAGGGTAATGACTAAAGGGTCCTGCCCTATTTTATTTGCCAGGAAATGCACGAAGACTCCACAAGCAGCTGTCAGTATAAAGAAGTGCCTGGTCATCAAGAGCTCTTTGGGATATTTTCCTTAAAAAAAAAAAGGCACAATTGTGAGGGAAACAGTGCAATTCCTCCCTTTCCCCATTCTATCTGAAATCCTTTTTAGAAAGGAAGTGTCTTTTCCCCCCTAGATGTTACTCAAAAATTCATAACTGAAAGGAACATGTTTTCTTCTATCAACCTCCATTCAGTGATTTTCTAAATCTGTAACTACCTATTCTAAAAATTCCCTCTCATCAAATATGCACCTCAGTGTAATCAACACTGTCTGCCTAAAGGTGTTTTGGGTGCCTATGCAGCCCTAGTCGATGCACATGTGACACAGATGGTGACAAAGATAGAAAGGGGCTCTGTTTTAGTGTGTGTGGGGTATAGGTGAGTGTTTGCAAGAGGGGTTCGCAAAAAATGGAGGACAAATAACATGGAGCAAGTCTTTACTGTTACAGTTCCAAATGATGTTAGTGCAACAGCATGCAGGATTGTAGCCTCCAGTTTTGATTCAGTTCCACTCACTATACAGCACTGTCTCACAGATACAGGCTAGAGCCTTGGCAACTTCTTAGCCAATAGTTTGACTTTATGGTTTCCATAATTTCTCCTTGAGTGATCTGTATCAACCTCCTTCCCTTCTAGAATCCCCTCAACAAGAGCACATAGAAATGTCTCTGAAACTTCTTTTTGCATCAAGGGTTAAAGAATTAACATATTCCCCTGAGAGTATCTATATTATAAATACAAATATTAAGGCACCCACAAGGAAGAGGGGGGTCCATATCTTACTCCTTCACTCAGGACACGCAGATGTTAGCTCCCTTCAGGGCCACAATTGTCACCTTGGCTCCACCACCCCAGCGGAAAACAGACAACTTACAGCTGCCATCAAAATGTAACATACATTTTTAATTATTTTTTTTAATGTTTATTTTTGAGAAAGAGACAGAGTGTGAGTAGGGGAGGAGCAGAGAGAGGGAGACACAGAATCCAAAGCAGGCTCTAGGCTCCAAGCTGTCAGCACAGAGCCTGACACAGGGCTTGAACTCAAGAACCACGTGATCATGACCTGAGCCGAAGTTGCACACTCAACCTGCTGAGCCATCCAGGCACTGCCAAAATGTAACTTTTTTTTTTTTTTTTTGAAAGAGAGCACAAGCAGGGGAAGGGAAGAGAAAGAGAGGGAGAGAGAGAGAATCCTAAGCAGGCTCCACACTGTCAGAGCAGAGACCAACACGGGGTTCAAACCCACGAACTGAGAGATCATGACCTGAGCTGAAACAAAGGGGCAGACACTTAACTGACTGAGCCACCCAGGTGCCCCATAACACACACTTTTAAAGATTCAAGGAAGAAATTACTAATTTTGTTGTTAACACTAGATTTAAATAGTTGTGAAACATGTAAAAGAATCAAGTGACGAATGTTATCTCTTTCAAAAAGGGTAATACTGGAGGCCTCTGGGGAACTTGGGGACAGTAGCAGAAGAAAGCCTTTCTATTACCAAATTCTGTTCAGAACTTTGGATATTCTGCCTATTCAAAAATAAATAAAAAACACATATGTCTTTACATATGCCTTTTGTACAAAGCCCTAGGATCCTACTGAGACCTAAAATACAGAAAAGGTTAAAGTTTACCATAACAAACATAAAATTAGGATTCCTAAAGTGTCTAATTCTCACAGTTTTGTCAAAACAGATGTGAAAAACAAATGAAGAGAAACAACCACCAATTCTGTTTCTTTTCACTCTAGGCATCACTCTAGATGCTTGATGAATACAATACAAATTAATATTATATTCACTACAAACACAGGGACCTTGACATTGTTTTTTCCTTTTTCCAGTTTTTATTTAAATTCCATTTAGTTAACATAGAGTGTAATATTACTTTCAAGAAAGCTCAACATTAAATAGGCCTTGTTTCTATAGAAAGATATAAATAACAGAGTTTGATTTTTAAAAGAGCTTTAAAAAAAGTAATGCAGCATGCTGACAGGGAAAAAGTGCTTGGCAACTACTAAAGGTTAACGAGACAGGAAACACCTAACTGTGTAGGACGAGTCCTGTATTTGATGAGTCTAAGGTTAAAGGATGTGAACAGAAAAAAAAAAGTTCCCAAGCTATATAACAAACAAACTGAAACAGTTCTTGCTCTCTGACTTTTAAAATGGTTGTAATGAGGGGTGCCTGGGTGGCTCAGTTGGTTAACCATCGGACTTCAGTTCAGGTCATGATCTTGCGGTTCGTGAGTTAGAGCCCCACATCCAGCTCTCTGCTGTCAGCACAGAGCCTGCTTCTGATCCTTTGTCCCCTACCCCACTCTGGTGCCCCTCCCCCGTGTTCATTCGTTCTCGTTTTCCCTCTTCCTCTCTCCCCCCCCAACCTCTCCCAAAAAATAAATAAGCACTTAAAAAAAATTTATAAAATGGTTGTAATGACAAATAGGAATTTCAGTAAATGAATGCTTAAGGCCTAACGAAATTGTCACAACCAAGTAAAACTAAATTCTGGGGCTGAAGGTAAAGCTTTCTCACATTGTCTCTAGCACCCCTTCGGATGTGCTCTCAGATTTTATTGAGCTATTAAGTAGAACCAGCACTACGATACACGCTGGGAACCCACCCAATTTCTGAATAGGAAATTCACAAATGCCACAAAACACACCATTGACCAAGCAGCTCACGGGATAGCCAGATTATCAACTCCTCTCCTCACAATGGTGTTCCTGAACTTCATTCAGCACCAAGGGAGAGAGAACCCACCCCTGGAACACACAACAAGGCGGTGTCAGCAAAAGTGGCCTCATGTCTTCATCTTTTTTTTTGTTAACTTTTATACTTTTCCATAGAAACAGAGCTCTCAGTTGTGCCCTCTGTTGACAGCACAGAGGGAGGCCTGTGCCAGTGCATTTTCTGTGGGTCTCTATAGAGGGAAACAGTTCATTCTGCACTCCAAACAATCTCTGAGGGCCAGTGCGGAATACTCCTCTCTCATACTCCTATACAGCATCACTCACCTGGGATTCTGCCTCTTCTCAGAGGCTTCCAGGCATCAAGTGTTCACTACCAGGCAGCACTCCAGAACTCCCAGAGCTTTCCTCAGCCCCCATGCCCAGTGGTTGTTAAGGAGCAACAGCTCACAAAAGTTGTTAAGGTGAAGCATCTTCTATCCCACTTTCAATACAGTAGAGTTGGGCTGTGAACCTGATTACAACTTTTGTTCACTTGTCTCCAAACTGTTAGGTTCTCTTTGAATCTGTACTTTGACTCCTGGCATAATTAGATATCTGTTCCAGCTTAACGTCATCAGAATAGCTGATAATATCTTTTATAAATTTAAGCCCTTTATTGAGATGACTAAATACAAAGTTCTACAGAGCCTCACACAAGGTCCTGTTCTGCCAGGCTAACATCCAACCCAGTGGTTTTTCACCTTTCAGAAGGTCAGGAACCTTTTATGAACCTGACAAAAGTTAATGACTCAGAAAATGCATGTGAACACAAAGTTTTATCATCATTTCAGGGAAACGATAGATTCTTCAGAAGCCAACAGATAGACTTTACCTTGGATCTTCTGATTTGCACTGATCTTCCCCTTCTCTGGAAACCTGCAACACCACGGTGTAGGACTTTGGATCTCATTTGTTCAATAAGTTTTCACTCAGTGCTCTGCACTGGGCTAGGCACTGTTTCAGAAGAGTTCCTTTGTCTCCCCTTAATGTCTCCGAACCAATCTTTCTTCCACTTATCTTACCCTCTTCCAATCTATCCTCCAAATTTCAAAGTGCTCTTTAAAATTTTTTTTGTTTATTTTTGAGAGAGAGAGAGGGAGAGAAAGAGAGAGAGAGAGAGCAGGGGAGGGACAGACAGAGAGGAAGAAGGAGAATCCCAAGCAGGCTGGATTTCATGAACCATGAGATCACGACCTGAGCTGAAATCAAGTTAGATGCTTAACCAACTGAGCCATCCAGGTGCCCCGTCAAAGTGCTCTTTTAAAATATCATGTATTGATCCTGCTGAAAAACTCTTGAATGGCTCACTGCCATGGGGCGCCAAGTGAACCCTGCTGAGCCCATGCCCTCCCACACTTGCAATGAATTCCGGGAGGTTCCCAGGACAGGCATCACTTCCTCTCACCTCCTGGCCTTTCCACATGCAGCTTTATAAGACTAGAAGATGGACCAACTCCTAATCATCCCACTACAACTCAGTGCAAGGATCATCACTTATAAGAAGCATTTCTAGACCCTAAGCACCCACAGTTCCCTTTCTGTTGTTCCCAGAGTGCCTTCCCCTGGCAACTGTGCTTCTGTCCTCATAATCACACAGCCTCACAACAGGTTGCTTCTCTGCCCACCTCTCCCCTTAGCATAACAGGTCTGTGAGGATAGTAATGTATCAGATCATTTACAACTGTGTCCACAAGACCAGATACATGGTAGACGTTTGCATTATTTAAATAAGTTCTTTGATTTAGTGGTTCAACCAATTGATTTTGACAGCCTAATCACTTTACAGTGCTACTTGTGAGATTTTGAAACCTTTTTTTTTTTTTGCATTTGACATTCAACATTACCTAAATGAGATTTTTAAAAGGCACATCTATTCTATACTTTTACAAAAATTTACTTTCTTGGTGATACTGTAAAAAGTCAAAAGCTTTTGTAGAATTGAACAGTACCTCCCACGGTATAAACACTTCCCACTTGGGACTGGAATAAAGAAAAAAAAAATTTAGCCTAGATTTTTACCTATACCTGACATGATCTAGTTTTTCTAAGTTGAAGTATAATTCACATACAGTGTAATACTAGGTTTGGGCGTACATATAATGACTCAACAATTCTATACATTACTCAGTGCTCATCATGATAAGTGTACTCCTATGACATAGTCCAGTTTTTAGTGTACTTGGTCTAAGTACTCCTTCAGGCACGAAAGGGTAAAGAATCCTAGTTAAACATCAAACTTCTAAAACTGATCATTAGTATTACTAAATTGTGAATCTTTCTCCTACACAGAAATAAGACAGCGACAAACCAGATTCCATGGCAGAGTTAAGTGGGCCTCATTAGCAGTAACTTTTGTACTAGCTACTAAGAGCCTGTAAACTGGCTGAGCAGTTGTACATTTCCAGGCCATTTATTTCCTTGTGTGACACATAATAAGAGAATAATTTTATGTTTCGCAACTAATTTTGAACTTAATGAAAATGAATTCTTTTTAAAATTTTATCTTATGAATAATCATTTACAGGAGAAAGCAAACTCTCTAGTAAAGTAAGAATATCGTCCTTTCTCACTATGTCTAACACATTCATTTCCTAAATATTTATCAGCCCTGCTATCTCTCTAAATGAGACCTCTCTAGAGTGCTCTGGGCTATCAATATGCAGGAAGGACGCAGTACTGAAAACAGATCTGCTGCTTAAGAGTTCTAACTCTGACATGCCATCATAAGTAGGTTGAAGATGAAATTAACTAGAACAAAGAATAAGGGGAAGGCAGAATAAACTGCCTAAAAAACCAGGCCAGAGTCAAAAAAAAAAAATCACCAAAAAAAACGATGCCATTCATAAGGAGATGACACTGCAACAAGTCCCTCTGAATTTTTTCCTTAATCAGCTTTTCTGTAACTCAAGCTGGACACACCTGAGTGGACAGCCTGACCTGTCATCAGAGGCTTGTGAGAACTTCACTGCATCATTCCGAGCCAGACACACACTGAAGTTTCTCTCATGACCAACAACATGAGGTCATCTGCAGTACTTTGTTAGACAATTAAAGACTGTTCTCAAAAGATGCTGTCAAAATATGGTGAATTCTATTTCCAAAGGAATTTGAAATAAAATTTCAAGTAACTTATCCCATCCACATTTTGAAAGGGCTAAGTACAGGGTAAGTTGGTGTAAGGGTACAAGAAAGAAACCAGAAATATTCCATGTTTGTCAGCCTTCTTGCTATGCTTGACATATAAGCACACAGGAAGTCATTTCACTATGAAAATCCTCAATTTTTCCATTTAGAAACACAAGAAACCAAATTAGATGATATCACTGGTCTTTCCCCTATATTAAAAGGACTTGATTTTAAGAAAGGACCTGAGTAACATGATGTGCCAATGTCGACTAAGTTCTGACACAGCACACTTTACCCCTAATGACTGCATTAGTGAGAAATTCCATTGCTGAGTAAATTAGGAACACAAGGGTCAGGATTTATACATTAGCTCTTCAAAAAGTATTTCCTAGAGTCCTACCATATGTCAGATCCTCAGTGTAGAGGCAGGAACAGAGGAGAAAGATACTGAGCATCTTTGAACTTTTCTTGATTGTTCTTTCCCTGTGTATTTTCTCTTTGGGTGAAAAGAACTATTCCAAAAGTAAGATCTAATGAGAATATAAAATGCCATGAAAAGGCATACTGATCATCCCAGCCCCAAAACACATCTGCTGCAAAACCAGAGAATCCTCCTCAACAGAGCCCTGAGACCATAGGGAAGGAATAAGGAAGTAGGTGTCTGCAGGAGGACTGCACTTTTCCTCCGGAGCATAAATTATTTTTTTCAATTTTTTTTTAAACGTTTATTTATTTTTGAGACAGAGAGAGACAAAGCATGAACGGGGGAGGGTCACGGAGAGGGAGACACAGAATCTGAAACAGGCTCCAGGCTCTGAGCTGTCAGCACAGAGCCTGACGTGGGGCTCGAACTCACGGACCGCAAGATCATGACCTGAGCCGAAGTCGGCCACTTAACCGACTGAGCCACCCAGTTGAGCATAAATTATAATGTTAGTACCTCATTTGATGTACTAAACATGTTTTTGGAAAACTGAGTGTAAGATTAAACTTTTTTAACAGAATAATTTTTAATTCTCTAAGGAAACTTGTTTTAAAAAGAAATCCTACTGGTAATATTTCAACAAAGGGAGCTTTTCTGAAAATAAAAATTTTCACACATTCAACCTAAGACATATGTTTTAATATAACTTTTTATAACATTGCTATAAATATTGTTTCTACTCTTTCTACTTGTCCACCTTATACCTCGATATGTGCTGAGCCTGTTTCTAAACTAAACTCTCATTTTAAAAAATCCAATAGGTGAAGTACTTGTGTGTGAGGGAAGGGAAGAAACAGTTATTTCCACATTCCAAGAGAGTCAGTCACGAGCCAGGAATTTTGATCTTCTGAGAACCTGGAAGAAGAAATACAGTTCTGCTCCCTGCCCTGGAATTCAAGAGGTGTGTCATAAAAAATAAACCACAATACCTGCCTTACCCCAGTATAGGATTCATTACAACAGTTAGCACTGTCAACACATCAACTTTTATATCAAAACTGTTTTCACCAAGTTCTCAAAATATTTCCAGGTTCTGTATAAATTCTAATCTCAAAGGCAACATAAAAAAATTTGTGTCACCTCATTTCTAATGTCAGTGTCATCTCTTCACTTACTGTTATTTTTTTCTCCCTAGCTCAGATAAAAGTTCAATACCATGACAAAAAAAGAATTTAAAATTTTAAGAAAGCTCTAAAGACATAATTATTTCAATAAGGACAATATTTCCTGCATAGTTTTACCATTTGAGAGTGATTGATGACAATTATTTGATACAAAAAGGTATTCACGATATAGTACTTTGTGAAAACAGAGTTGAGGACACTGCCCACTGCTTCCATTTTACATGAAAGACCACATATGTATACACCATGTATGTATGCACATCCACACATCCACAAACACCAGAGAATCTGGAAGAGTATATACCTTCCAAAATATCTCTGGTTGGCAGTATTTGAAAAGATTCAAAATTATTTTTTCTTGTGGACTGTCTATATCTTCTAAGTTTTCTACAACAGAAAAATATAGTTCTATTTAATAAGGAACCAAAATTTAAAATGCTTGAGGTAACGAAGAGAAAAATTAAATTAAGATCCATTATCCCATCTTCCAAAGGGATTTCTAATCAAATCAGGAAGAAAGGACACCTCAGAAACCCTCAATATATATAATGAAATATGGATGCATCCTCTAGAGTGGGTCGGGTTTGAGTGGGAACAGCAGTACAGAAGAGGATTTGGGGAGAGGTAAGTGGACGGCACTCCAGGTGGAGGAAACATCAGTGAAATGTGATTGAGAGATATGTCAAGAGGAAAGTGAGACTGACAGAGCAGTGGATCTTCTAAGCCAGGACCACAGCTTTCAAGGTAGCACACAAAAAAAGGAAAGCCATGTACAGAGGATCTCATTGCCCAAGTGTAAGATGAGGGTCCAGCTGAGACTGTTCATGGGAATGAGAAGGAGACAGGCACAGACGACATTACATCAGGACTGATGGGCAGGGCTCAGCAAAAGGGCACAGAAGAGTGTGCTGTGACCGCCCCAAGGCAATCATTGCACACTGAGAGAGCCCCAAACATGTGGCAAGTCCTGCTCTAAGACCAGGGACCCACTGTCCTTGTGGGGCTTGCAGTCTACTGCTGGTACTAGTACTAATCATACAATCACACAAATACAGATTTAAAAACGTGTCAAATGATAGAATAGGGTACCATGAGAATGCTTACAGCAAGGAGTGGGGAGGGATCGCAGGGAAACATTTTCTGAAATGGAAACATTACCCCAAAAGCTGGGATCTGATACCCCGCAAACCCAAAAGGTATGAAGTCACTAAAGGCAAGAGGGCCCAAGGTGTGAGGAGCATTCGTGGTAACAGGGTCAGTTGATAGAGACCCAGGGCCAGGAGGAAAGGAAATCCCACCTTGTGGCTAAAGGGAAGTGCTGGCAGGTGAGGTGAGAGACAGGCAGTGGCATGGCATCTTTTAACCTAAGAGCGAAGGGAAGCCACCATACTGTTAAACAAGGGCCCAACAGGATCAAATCTGTTCCACAAAGATTGCTCTCACAGTGGCATGTGGGGAGGGTGGATTTTAAGGAGCAAGTGGGGACAATCATGGAGGCAGTGCAGGGAAGAGATAACAGCCTGAGCTATAGTGGTATGAGAGGAATTTAGGAGGTAATGGAGAGGCCGGGGTAGGAGAGGCAGTAAGCACTGACACTGTTAACATCTCCCCATATTCTGTTTGTGACGAAGCAATAACACTGACCTGGGGAAATACAGCAAGAGCTGTACTTCATGTTCCTTTAATCTTGTTCACAGAGAGGCAGGCATTTTAAACCTACTTTGAATCTGATAAATAGTTTTTAGAGAGTGTTTACAGAAGAAAAAGCTGGGACACAAAAATGTTCACCTCACAAAGTTCAAAGTCTCCCAACTCTCTAATATGGTTGATCATTACTAACAACAGAGGGGTCTAAGTGCCTACCAAGCACCCTGTACTTACTATCTAGTTTAATGTTCATCTCAGTCCTATGAGGTGTGTTATCACTCTTCCCGTTTTGCAGATGAAGTTACGAAGTGTTAAAACAGTTAAAGGTCTTTTCAAAATTTTATTTTATTTATTTATTATTTCTTCTTCTTCTTCTTCTTCTTCTTCTTCTTCTTCTTCTTCTTCTTCTTCTTCTCTTTTTTTTTAGAGACAGAGAGTGTGAGCCGGGGAGAGGCGCAGAAGGAGAGAGAGACAGAGAGAGAGAGAATCCACGCTCAGTGTAGAGCCCCTTGTGGGGCTCGATCCCATGACACCAGGACCATGACCTGAACCAAAATCAAGAGTCGGATGCTCAAATGACTGAGTCACTTAGCACCCCAGTAGTTAAATGTCTTGACCAAACAACATAACCAATAAGGCAGATAATGTGGATCCCAACCCAAGTTTACCTGACTCAAATGTTCCTGTTTTAGCCAATGACTACACTGTCTCTGGGCCCCCAAATGCTCTCCTCACAGATCATCAAAAGGTCA
Organism: Felis catus; assembly: GCF_018350175.1. Lineage (NCBI taxonomy): Eukaryota > Metazoa > Chordata > Mammalia > Carnivora > Felidae > Felis > Felis catus. The sequence continues at coordinate 52,138,855 of NC_058370.1, forward strand.
CTCTAAACTAGAACTGCCTTTCAATACTGATAAATCTAACCCAGGAAGCTTCTGGAAAGCTCAGGACCCTGACAGGCACAGGTGCCCTGAGGAAAAGTCCCAGACTATAAACACAGACTAGAGACAGCTGGCCCACACTTTCCATCCCCGGAAATGAAAAGTAGTCTAGTTATGCTCTAGATGAATACTGTGAATGGGGAGTCTGAGGATTTGGAAAGAGACCTATAGTGCACTCCTGTACAATACTCACTAATACACATCTTCCTTCTCAGCTAATTTTCTCCCACCAGTCCGGAAGTAAAGGCCTGTGAAAGAAAGGAGTCAAATTGGTAGTCTTAAATTTAACTGAACTCCTGGATTCCTTTGAGTTCTGCAGGTTGAAATTACCAATGCTGCCTTACTTCCTTGCAGAGTACATGTGATGACTCAATGTTTCCATGAGTTCTGGAAAAAAAAAGGCAAAACTTCTAATGAATACAGGTTTCCTCTAACAGAGCAAGTCTGCTGAAACCATGTAGACTGTTACATGGCAACAAGGGAGGCTCTGGAAGCAACTGAGACAACACAGCGATGTTAGGAGGGTGTGGGTGCAGGAAGAGGCACTGAGAATATGACCAAGCCCATTTTAATTCCTTTGAGAGCACTTCATGCCATAAACAAATGTTAGTGTTTAAGCCATACACACCACCTGCTTCTGGTACCTTATAAAGGAGGCTATTTCAAAACACAAACCAATCACTACATGAGAAAAATAAAGAAAAAAAAGTATGCAGTTTAATTCCCCAATCCTGATATTAATAAATCCCTGTAAAGCCATATTTGGTCTCCACATACTAGAGAAATATGTTCTACTGAACAAAAATTCTTAAGATAGAGGTGAAATACCTAAAACTTACTGAGATCCGTATCACACAAAGCAAAGGAACTCATCTCTTAGCAAATTCATCTCTCCCCTACCATGGGACCCAGCTTCTTCCCTGACATTCACTATGATTTAGGAAATAATACCTCTGTTAAGAGCTATATTTACTGAGTGCTTACTATGTGCCAGGCATGTTCTGCAAGCATTTATCAAATTTATATTCTGCAGTGATACAATAAAGTAAATAATACTATTATTCCCATTTTAAAGATGCTGAAACTGTGGTAGCAGTGCATGTAATCTGTCCAAGATCATACAGTTTTTATGTGATTAAGAACTTGAAACCTTATGCTTGGTTTTAAATCATGCTTTTAACCATTACAGTGTGCTGCCCCCTAGCCAGAAAATGGCTATTCTTCTCAACAGTAGAAGAGAGCTTACGATCAGAAATTACTTTAAAATTCAACCAAGGCTAATAAACACAAGGTAGTACCCCAGACAGGACGCTGAAATAGACAAAAAGACACTATGAAGGTGATGAAAGATCTTAACAAGAGAGAAAACTGGATGAGAGGTACAGACTGAATGCTCTATCTTTGCAACTTTCCCATAAATCTAACATTATTCTAAAAATAAAAGTTTATTTAAAAAATTCAAAATGATAATTCAACATGACAAGAGAGCTAGTATCTCCAAAAAAGTAATTACAAGAAAGAAAAATGGGGAAGGGGTTTTCCTCCAAATTAAAAAAAATTTAAGAGACATAACAATCAAATGTATTAATAAGTATGGCCTTTGTTTAGATCCTGGTTCAAACAAACCAACTGTAAAGGAATATTCTTAGGATAGGTGGTAAAATTTGAACAGGGACTGGGTATTGGTTGATACCAAAGATTTATCACTCACTCAGTTAGATGTGATAATAGCACATGTTTATATAAGAAAATGACCATATTATCAGAGACTAATTCTGAAGTGTATCAAGATCAACTGACCTAATGTCTGGGATTTGCTTTTAAATACTTAAGTAAATTAAGAGAGAGAAAAGACCCCAAGAGCCAAAGCAATCTTGAGAAAGAAGAACAAAGCTGATCTCAAACTACATTACAAAGCTACAGTAATCAAAACAGTATGGTATTGGCATAAAAACAGACACATAGTTCAATGGAACAGAATACAGAGCCCAGAAATAAACCCATGAATTTATGGTCAGTTAATTTATGACAAAGGAGCCAAGAACATACAACGGGGACAGGAAAGTCTCCTCAGTAAATGGTTCTGAGAAAACTGAACAGTTACATGCAAAGAATGGCACTAGACCACTCCCTTATACCACACACACACACATAAAACTAACTCAAATGGTTTAAAGACTGAAACATAAGACCTAAAACCATAAAACTCCTAGAAGTAAACATAGGTAGTAAGCTCCCTCACATCATCTTTGCAATGATTTTTTTAAAATAAAGTTTAATGTGTATTTATTTTTGAGAGAGAGACACACACATAGCATGAGCAGGTCGGGCAGAGACAGAGGGAGACACAGAATCTGAAGCAGGCTTCAGGCTCTGAGCTGTCAGCACAGAGCCTCATGCAGGGCCTGAACTCATGAACTGTGAGACCGTGACCTGAGCTGAAGTGGGACACTTACCCGACTGAGCCACCCTGGTGCCCCATGCAATGATTTTTAAAATTTGAAACCAAAAGTCAAGGCATGGGAAGCAAAAATAAACAAGTGGTATTACATCAAACTAAAAAGCTTCTGCACAGCAAAGAAAACCATCAACAAAATGAAAGGGCAACCTACCAAATGGGAGAAAATATTGGAAATCATACATCTCATGAGGTTTAATATCCAAAACATAAGAACTCACACAAGTCAACAGCAAATAAAACAATCTGATTTAAAAATAGGGGGAGGGGTGGCAGTGCACCTGGGTGGCTCAGTTGGTTAAGAATCTGATTTCGGCTCAGGTCATGATCTCATAGTTCGTGGGTTCAAGCCCTGCATTGGGCTCTGTGCTGACAGCTCAGAGCCTGGAGCCTGCTTTGGATTCTGTGTCTCCCTCTCACTCTCTCAGCCCCTTCCTTGCTGGTGCTCTGTCTCTCAAAACTAAACAAATGTTAAAAAAAAAATTAAAAAAAAAATAGAAGATCTAGACATTTTTCCAAAGAAGACATACAGACGGTCCTACAGTGCTCCACATCACTCATCATCAGAGAAATGCAAATCAAAACCAGAGTGAAATACTGTATCACATCAGTTAGAATGGCTAGCTACTAACAAAAAGACAAGAAATAACGAGTGCTCACAAAGGTATGGAGAAAAGGGAACACCCTTGTGCACTGTTGGTGGGAATGTAAATTGGCCTAGCTACTGTGGAAAACGGTATGGATGTTCCTCAAAAACTTAAAGACAGAACTAGCATATGATCCAGCAACTGCACTTCTGGGTACTTATCTGAAAGAAACACAAACACTAACGTTAGAAGATATCTGCAACCCCATGTTCCTTGTGGCATTATTTACAAAAGCCAAGACATGGAACCAACCTAAGTGTTCACTAATGGAAGAATATAGAAAATGCGATTTATATACATATATTCATGTATACACACACACACACACACACACTGTGATTAAGCCACAAAAAAGAATGAAGTCTTGATATTTGCAACAACATGGAAGGACCATGAAGGCATTATGCTAAGTGGAGTAAGTCAGACAGGGAAAGGCAAGTATCTTATGATCTCACTTATATGTGAAATCTAAAACAAACAAACAAACAAACAAACAAACAAAGAACACAGAGAAAAAAGAACTCCTAGATACAAAGAACAGATTGGTGGTTGCCAGATGTGGGAATTGGGGAGTAGGCAAAATTGGTGAAGGTGGTCAAAATGTACAAACTTCCAGTTATAACATAAATCATGGAAGGGACATGGGTGACTCAGTGAGTTAAGGGTCCGACTTCGGCTCAGGTCATGATCTTGCCACTCTGGAGTTTGAACCCCATGTCAGGCTCTGTGCTGACAGCTCAAGAGACTGGAGTCTGCTTCGGATTCTGTGTCTCCCTCTCTCTCTCTGACTCTCCCATGCTCGTGCTCTGTCTCTCTCCCTCTCTCAAAAATAAAATAAATATTAAAAAAATTTTTTTAAATAAAAAAACCACAAGGATGTAACATACAGCATTGTGACTGTAGTTAATAATACTGCACTGCATATTTGAAAGTTGTTAAGAATAGATCTTAACGTCCTCGTTACAAGGAAAACTTTTATAACTATCTTAATGGATATTTAGACTTACTGTAGTAATCATTTCACAGTATATAAGTATCAAATCATTATGTTGTATACCTGAAACTATGTCAATTATATTTCCATTAAAAAAGAGACAAAAACAAGATATATGAAGCAAACATGGTAATACAGTAACGAAGGCAGAGTAATGAGTACATGGAGGTTCATTTCTTCCATTTTTATATTAGAAAATTTTCATACTAAAATTATTTTAACTTAAAACAAAATTCAACCAATGGGGATGAAAACAAGCATAACTACCTTGAAGTCATAACATAATACCCTGACAGCAGTATAAAAACAGCCCCCACATGCACAGGGAGAGAGGAGAAAATAATATTCTAGGTAGGGAAGAAAGAAATAGAACAAAAGCACAGAATGGTGGTAAATTGACCCAGAGAACAGCAGATAGCCTCATTTTGTGAAAAGAGTATGAGTAGAGAAGTAGAAGATAAGGCATCAAGACAGGGCCATATTTTGAAGATCTGTCAATGCCAAGCTAGGAAATATTATGAAACGTGTGATAAAGGGTCACAAATGGTTTGGATTCAGGATGGAGAAGGTTATAGGCCTGGATAGATCCATCTGTGAAAGACCAGCTAGGCAGCAAGATGTGCCATGTGAGGAGGGAAAGAGAAGACTCGAGAATGGAGGTGGAGCCTTCATGACTTGTGAGGTGAAAAGGTTGGTGAGAAAAAACAAAACAAACAAGAGTATATACACCGAAACAGGAAATTCTTTTGCAAACACCTAGCCAGACAATGCCCCAAACAAGGCCACTTCAAACCCTCAGCACTCTCAAATCATGCATCCACCCTCCTTTCCCATCACTCTTGTGGATAACCTTGCTTACCTTAGAGAAAACAGAAGTCATCTGAAAGAAGCCACCTCGACTGTCTACAAGCCCTCGTTTTCACTATACTCCCCCCTTCTTACAGGATGACTTCCATTTCAACAGAATTTAATAAATGGCACAAAATAACACTGATTCTACATTATTGTCATCTTGTTGTGGTGCTAATGACAATAATGCTTATGGTGTTAATGCTCTACATACTATTTCATGTAATGGTCACAACACCCTGTGACACAAGTGCTATCCCTATTTTGCAGAAGTAGAAACCAAGCTCTATACTTAGCAAATGACAGCACTGGAGTCTGAATGGGTATATCAGGTCCCCAGCTCCCCAGTCTATAATCACTCTATTGTACCGTCTCTCTAAATGTCTATCATTAAGAAACAAGATGTAAAAAGTTGTGATCTCTTCAATGGAATACTATATAGCTACAAATGAAAGTAATTCACTAAAGCTACATAAATCCATATGAATTAATCTAAAAAATGTTAAGTCAAAACTCTAAGTTTCATAGTAACACAAATAGCATACACTATATACAATCTAAAACAAAAGAAACAATCTCATGCACTGCTAAGAAAACATAACTGTGTAATGAAAGTATAAAGACATACACAGAAGTAATACAAATTTAGGAAAATGCTTTCCTCATGGAAGAAAAGTGGATGGGAGGATATTTGAAACAGGAAAGTATACCAAGAGATTTCAATTATATTTGTTTTTTAAATTATTTTTTATTTTTTTTGATGTTTTTAAATTTTTATTTAAGTTTATTTATGTGTGAGAGAGAGTGTGTGTGCACACGAGTGGGGGAAGGGCAGAAAGAGAGGGAGAGAGAGAATCCCAAGAAGGCTCCCATTGTCAATGCAGAGCCCAATTCAGGGCTTGAACTTACCAACCATGAGATCATGACCTGAGCTGAAATCAAGAGTCAGACGTTTAATTAACAGTCTGAGCCATGCAAGTGCCCCTTGACTATATTTGTAATGTTTTCTTTTTTAAGATATGTGATAGGCACTTGAAGCCTCCTTCTAGTAAATCCTATGCCATTTTTTTTAAATGAAAAAAGGATGAAAATACAGAGCAGACGTTCTCTTAGATAGCATATTTCTAAGTCCACAAATTTCAAAGCACTGCTTCTGCCATCATGTGGCTCCTAAAGATATTACATGCACACAATTTTCAGAAAAAGAAAGGAAGTTTAAAAAGAGGCATTGTTAATTCTCAGGTACAAGATCATATGGATGTAACCCACAGAGAAGCCTGAGTAAGCCACTTACTTGATACATAACCATTATTAAAAACATCTTACCACTTCTAAATAATAATAAAACAGAAGACATAAAACATATGCTAGGTGCAAAAGAATAACACTGGACCCCTATCTTACACCATTCACAAAAATTAACTTGAAATGGATTAAGGACTTACGCGTAAGACCTGTAACTATAAAACTCATAGAAGAAAACATAGCAGAAAAGTAACTTGACATCAGTCTTGATAGTGATTTTTTTTGGATGAGATACCAATAGCACAAGCGACAAAAGCAAAATAAGTGGAACTACATCAAACCAGAAAGTTCCCACACAGCAGAAGAAGCAATCAACAAAATGAAAAGGAAACCTACAGAAAAGAAGAAACTATTTCCAAATCATGCATCTAAGAACAGGTTAATATCCAAAATTTATAAGGAACTCATACAACTCAACAGCCAAAACACAAACAACCTGACGAAAAAATGGGCAGAGGCCATGAACAGATTTTCCAAAGATATAAAAATAGCCAACAAGTTCATGAAATGTGCTCAACATCACTAATAATCAGGAAAATTCAAAACCACAAGTAAATATCACCTCATACCTGTTAGAATGGTTAGTATCAGAAAGATAAGAGTTAAGTGTTGGTAAGATGTGGAGAAAAGGAAACCCTTGTGCACTGTTGGTGGGAATGTAAATTGGCATTGCCACTGTATAAAACAGTACGAAGTTCCTCAAAAAATTGAAAATAGAACTACCATATGATCCATCAATCCCACTTCTGGGTATACATTTGAAGGAAATGAAATCACTATCTCAAAAAGATATCTGCATTCCCTTGTTTTCTGCAGCATTATTCACAATAGTTAAGACATGGAAACAACCTAAGTGTCCATCAATTGATACAAATGGATAAAGAATGTAGCATATGTATGCATACATATACAATGTAGTATTATTCAGCTTACAAAAAAAAGGAAATCCTGCCATTTGCAACCTCATGGGTGGACCTTGAGAGTATTCTGCTAAGTGAAATAAACCAGAGAAACACAAATACTGTATGATCTCACTTATATGTGGAATCTAAAAACACCGAATTCATAGAAATGAAGAGTAGGATGGTGCTTGCCAAGGGCTGAGAGGTGGGGGAAATGGGGAGATGTTGATCAAAGGGTATAAACTACCAGGTGTAAGATGAGAAAGTTTTGGGTATGTAATACACAGCATGATGACTATCATAGTTAAAAATACATATATTTGCAAGTTGCTATGACAGTAGTCTTAATGTTCTCACCATAACGTCAACAAAATGGTGATTGCATGTCTTAAATCACCACACTGTAAAACTCAAAATTACACAATGTTATATGCCAATCATATCTCAATAAAGCTGGAAAAATAAAAATCATAAAAGCCAGTTTGGTAGGAAGCCCACTCAGAAGAAGAAAAGTATGAGAGAGTTATTGGAAAGAAACTGTTTAAGAGAGAAGGATCAACGTAAGACACGTTAAGGTTAAATAGTCAAGACCAGCAGAAAGATGGGCTTTCAGATGCAATTCCATTAATAGCTAAATGAAGATCTAGACACAAACGTCAAAACCCAGAAGTAAATGAACAGAAAGAACACAGTAAAAAGAAACCTTGTACATAACATTAAGTTTCACTTCATTTTGTACTTTAGAATTCAGTATTAAAAAAAATTTAATGTTTATTTTGAGAGAGAGATAGAGAGAAAGAACAAACAAGTGGGGGGGGGGGGAGGCGGGCAGAGAGAGAGAGGGAGACACAGAATGCAAAGCAGGCTCCAGGCTGTCAGCACAGAGCCCAATGCAGGGCTTGAACCCACAAACTGTGAGGCCATGACCTGAGCTGAAGTTGGATGCTCAACTGACTGAGCCACCCAGGCACCCCTAGAATTCAGTATTTTTAATAGCAAATTTTATGAGAGATCAACATCTTTCCCGAATATCCAGGTTAGAGAGAAATAAACCTAAAAATTGTATCACAGTGAATCTTAACTAGTTAGAAACACGTCCCTGTGTAAAATTAATTGCACAAGCACTACCTATACAGTAAAGGTATTAGATAACTGGCATGTTTCACTACATTCTATTTATCACCAGCTGCCCCTACTGCCCCCCAAATATTGTACAGCAGTGCCCAATATGGCCTTCTGATCAAAGGTGTCCCTGGGCGGGGCACCTGGGTGGCTCAGTGGGTTAAGAGCCCAGCTCTTAGTTTTGGCTTGGGTCATGGTCTTGCAGTTTCATGGGTTCGAGCCCCACGTTAAGCTCTGTGCTGACCGTGTGGAGCCTGCTTGGGATTCTCTCTCTCCCTCTCTCTCTGCCCCTCCCCAACTCACACTGTCTCTGTCTCTCAAAATAAATAAATAAACTGAAAAAAAAAAGAGGGTCCCTGGTCACCTGGATGCCCAAACTAAACTCTTGAAGTCATCCTCAGCAACTTCTTTCTCACCAACCCACTCACCAAAAGTAGTTGATTTAATGCATGAGATGTCACTTCCATTTCTGTCTTCATTTATATTTACATGTCTAAGGTCCTTCCCATAGTGTCCTGCATACCCAGCTGATGACCCCATCCTCACTCTCCTTAAGAGGCTGGGTTCAGAGTCAACCAGCCTTGAACTCAGATCCCAGCTTTGATACTTAATAGCTACTTTTTAAAAAAAAAAGTTTATTTATTTTGAAAGAGAGCATGTGAGGGGAGAGGGGCAGAGAGGGAGAGAGAGAATCCCGAGAATGCTCTGCACTGCCAGCACGGAGCCTGATGTGGGGCTCGAACCCATGAAGTTACAAGATCATGACCCAAGCTGAAACCAAGAGTTGGATGCTTAACTCACTGAACCATCCAGGCCCCCCACTTAAAAAAAAAATGTTTATTTCTTTATTTTGAGAGGGAGAAAGAGAGAGAATCTCAAGAAGGCTCCACACTGCCAGTGCTGAGCCCCACTTGGGGCTTGATCTCACAAACCATGGTGACCTGAGCCAAAATCAAGTCAATGCTTAACCCACTGAGCCACCCAGGTGCCCCTCTTTTCTTTTTTTTCAAATTTGTTTAATGTTGATTTATTTTTGAGAGCGAGATCAACAGAGTGCAAGTGGGGGAGGGGCAGACAGAGAGGGAGACACAGAATGCAAAGCAGGTTCCAGGCTCTGAGTTGTAAGCACGGGGCTCAATGTGGGGCTCAAACCCACGAACCGTGAAATCATGACCTGAGGTGACATCAGACATTTAATGGACTGAGCCACCCCAGTGCCCCACTTTTATTTCTAAAAAGGAAATTGTTATAGCCATACCCCATACAGCTCCTATGAAAAGCACATGGAAACCTCACTGAAAATGGCAGGAAGCCCTGAAGGGGGAGCTCTCACTAATGCACCATCACCACTCATAATCAGCAGGAAGAAGGAAGGTAATTCTTATCTTGACAAGAAAGGGCACTTTTCCCATAGAAATTTTATCTCTGGCTTTTAAGAAAAAGTGGGACAATCGCTCCCTGCTCCAAAATCAATCACAGTCTCAAACTCCTGTTCTTCCCTAGTGAACTTTTTGTTCACAACAATCCTCCCCAATTTCCCCTTAACACCTAATAAAAGCAAGCTTCCCTTTGTCCCTTTGGACTTACCTATGGTTTGCCATAGTTTACTTGTCCCAAATTGCAGTTCCAATCCTATTCCCAGATAAACTCATTTTCCTAGGAAAATAACTGGCTATTTTATTTTTAAGGTTGACAAGTGGCACATGCTAAGTGTTAAATACAAAATAAATATCACCATTATCAATATTTCTCCTCTCCCCCACTGCCATCAAAGTTTTTCTTAGTGCAAATCTGATCATACCATGTCTCAGTTTAGAAGATTTCTATGGATGTCTATTTTATATGGGATACAGTTTAAAGACTTTGGCATAACATATGCAACATATGTAGGAGTGCTGACAATACTGACCCCATCCCTTTGGCTCTGTATCATGTTCAAGTTCAACTGATGGCTTCTTTGGGGGCTATATGTTCCAGGCCCCTTGGAGACTGACATGCATACCTTAGAAATGCCTGCCATGGCTGGGATGAGTAAGGCTTGTTTTGGCCTCTCTATGTTAGATATAACATAGCCCTCCCCCTTCCTGACGCACAGGTGATGCCACAAGATCTAATTAAAGGTTAGCTGTCAGGTGCATGCAAGCCCTTTGAGGTGTGTGCAAACCCTTTGATCTCACTATAGTGCCCTTCTGCATGTCCCCTTGCTCTATAAAATCTGTAGACTAAGATCTGGACTTTATGGAAAATAACTATGCAGCTGCCATGAATTGTTTTCTGCTCTATCCTCCCCACCCTTTGCCCCCTTGTCAGTAAATTACCCTAAATAAAAGTCTGTAAACTGTATGGAGCCACCTGCTTCCTTTTCTGGTCTCAAAGTGCCTTTTCAGTTGGGGGAACCATGTACTACTGTCCCTCTCCCATCTTCTAACAACGTAACTCTTCACAACGCACTTACCTTTCTGGCCTCATTGCCAGCCATTTTTTTTCCTTCCAACTGTGAATCCCCTTCCCACAATGAGCCGCCTTCCCCAACCACTGTTCCCCCAACTTAGCACACTCTTTTGTGTCCCCTTAAGGACAGGCAGCAGAGTCAAAGGAGCCAGTGGGTTATACTAGATGGTTTCCATAAAGCCTCCACCACTGTAAGGAGTGATCACATCTCTACCCTTTGGCTTTGGTGCCCAAGTGCCCCACAGAGGAAAGGCTGCACCAGGCTCCTGAGGCCTCCCTCTGGCTTTTCTGCCATTCTAGCTATTACATGGCCACCAGCAAGTTTTCTGCAAAGTCTTCACTTTCCTTGCTTGTACATCAAATACAGCACATGTTTGTTTACTTCACAATCTTTTTGTAAGAATTAAATAGCGTATTAGAAACAAAGTGGGGAAGGGGTGCCTGGGTGGCGCAGTCAGTTAAGCGTCCAACTTCAGCCAGGTCACGATCTCGCGGTCCGTGAGTTCGAGCCCCGCGTCAGGCTCTGGGCTGATGGCTCAGAGCCTGGAGCCTGTTTCTGATTCTGTGTCTCCCTCTCTCTCTGCCCCTCCCCTGTTCATGCTCTGTCTCTCTCTGTCCCAAAAATAAATAAACGTTGGAAAAAAAAAATTTAGAAACAAAGTGGGGAAGATAATTACTATAGCAATGTCAGCCACTCAGTATACTACTACTGGGTCACAGAGAAGTCAAAAAGGGTATCAGAAGTCAAAAGTGTCTGCAGCAGAGAGTGAAGACCCCTACACAATTCCTTAAGCATGTTTTAAGGCACTACTGCAAGTATATGCGAGATCATTCCTTGTTCCTAATCTTTGCTCCAACAGAACTATTCCAGCATATGCCTCCCACCACCCATAGATGCCTAAGGCCATCCCCAAGCCTCCAGGCCTTCTTTGACATCTTGCTATAGGTAGAAACTTCTGCCTTGATTTAAATTCCTGGGCAAAAATAACCCCCTTACTTTACAGAATGAGGCTTTAATCCCTATCAAAATCTCAATAATGTTTTTCTGCAGAAATAGAAAAAATCCATCCTAAAATCCATATGAAATTCCAGGAGACCCCAAAAAGCCAAATGAATCTTGAAAGAGACAAAGTTGGAGGTCTCACACTGATTTCAAAACTTACTATAAAAGTCTAATATCAAACAGTGTGCAAGCGTGCAACTGGCATAAAGACAGACACACAGGGGCGCCTGGGCAGCTCAGTCAGTTGGGTGGCCAACTACGGCTCAGGTCATGATCTCGCGGTCTGTGAGTTCAAGCCCTGCGTTGGGCTCTGTGCTGAGAGCTCAGAGCCTGGAGCCTGCTTCTGATTCTGTCTCCCTCTCTCTGCCCCTTCCCTGCTTGCTCTCTGTCTCTCTCTCTCTCAAAAATAATAAACATTAAAAAAAAATTAAAAAAAAAAAAGACAGACACACAGACCAATGGTATAGAACTGAGAGCCTAGAAATAAACCCTCACAAATATGGTCAAATGGGTGTCAAGACCATTTAGACAAGGGTGTCAAGACCATTCAATGGGGAGAGTCTTTTCAACAAATGGTGGTGGGAAAATTTATATCCACAAGCAAAAAAATTGAGTTGAACTCTTAATCTTACACCATATACAGAAATTAACTCCAAATGGGTCAAATAAAACTCTTAGAAGAAAACATATGGGAAAAGCTTCATGACACTGAATGTGGCAATGATTTCTTGGATAGGACACCAAAAGCAGAGGCAACAAAAGTAAAAATAGACAACTGGGACTACATCAACATTAAAAACTTCTGTGCATCATACACACAGGAAGGAAGCCATGAGAACAAACCCAGGAATGGTAGTGATGATTCTACAAGTCAAGGATGCAAAAGCTTGCCAGGAAAGCCCCCAGGAGATAGGGGAGAGACATGGAACAGATTCTCCCCCATAACCTTCTGAGGAGGAACCAGCCCAGCCAACACCTTGATCTCAGACACCTGGCCTCCAGAACTAAGAGATAATAAATGCTGTTCGTTAAGCCCTCAAAAAAACCCAAAAAAGCAAAAAAAAAAAAAAAAAAACCTTTTGTGCATCAAAGGACATAAACAACAAAGTTAAAAAACAACACATGGAATGGGAGAAAATATTTGCAAATTATATATTTGATAAGGAGTTAATATCCAGAATCTATAAAGAGCTCATACAATTCAACCACAACCAAAAAACCAACCAGATTAAAAAGTGGGCAGGAGACCTGAATAGACTTTTCTCCAAAGAAGGTATACAAATGGCCAATAAGTGCATAAAAGGATGCTCAATATCATTAGTCATTAGAGTAATGCAAATCAAAATCAAAATGAGATACCACCTTAAACAAATTAGGATGGCTACTATTAAAAAAAAGAAAAAGAAAAAAGGAAAATAACAAACGTTCGGGATGTGGAGATATTGGAACCCTTCTGCACCATCAGTGGGAATATGAAATGGTGCAGTCACTATGAAAACCAGTATGGTCATGCTCAAAAAATAACTGAGTTACCATGTGACCGAACAACTCTACTTCTGTATCTAAACAAACTGAAAACAGGGATTCCAAGAGATATCTGTCCACCTATGTTCACAGCAGTATTATTCATGACAGCCAAAACAAAAGTGGAAGCAACACAAATATCTGCTGACAAATGAATAAACAACATGTGATATATACACACAATGAAATCAAAGGGAAGGTAATTCTGAGACATACAACAACATGAATGAGCCTTAAAGACATTACACTAAGTGAAATAAGCCAGTTGCAAAAAGACAAATGCTTACAATTAAACGTAACATGAGGTATCTGAAGTAGTCAAATTCATAGAGACAGAAAATAGAATGGTGGGTACCAGGGGCTGGGGATAGAGGGGAATGGGGAGTTAAGATTTTCAGTTCTGCAAGAGGAAAAGAGTTCTGGAGATGGTAGCACAACAATGTTAATGTAGTTAATGCCACTGAACTATACACTTAAAAATGTATTTCACCATGGGGGGCAGCCATGGCTCACTCAGTTGAGCGTCAGACTCTTGATTTCAGCTGAGGTCATGATTCCAGGGTCATGGGATGGAGCCCTTCGTTGGGCTCTGTGCTGAGTGTGGACCCTGTTTAAGATTCTCTCCTTCTTCCTCTGCCCCTCTCCCCTGCTTGTGTGCTCTCTCTAAAATTAAAAAAAAAAAAAAAAAAAAAAAAAAAATATATATATATATATATATATATTTTCACTATTATTTTAAAAAATGAGTCTCCAAGCTGCAAAGTGAAGGATGTGAATGATGGTGAAGGTTTCTAATTCATCCTTTTCACTTTTCAGGTGTAGGAAAAGAATTAAAGAAGAAGAATTAAAGTCCAAGATGTAAGAGAACCGAGAACATGACCCTAGTACACAGCTTACCATCAAAAAAAAAAAAAAAAAAAAAAAGAAAGAAAAGAAAAGTAAATATAACAGGAAAAGACTGAAAGACAGGGGTTAAGTGGGACAAAGGCAACAAAGTAGGCAGCACAATCACAGGAAGGGAATGAAGGGGAAATTCCAAGAACATTTTAAAATAATTCCTGTTTTGCTGCAATAGAAGTCTGAAACTATCATTTATCTTGCTCTAGGTAGAGCTGAAGTCTGTGGAAATTCCCATATAAGGTAGTTTGTTCATGGTTATTTCCTAAAGCAGGACATTACATTTCCCATCTGAAAAAGGCATTAGGCCTTTGGAAGAAGACATTCTTTTGTCAACACCATGCATATATAAAAACATATGTATTAAGAGCTGTGGTTCCATTCTTAATGGTTACCACATTTGCCAAAACATGTTATCCCCCTGGCTAAATATGGTTCAGCATCTAGCACTCAATGCCACAGTTTTCCTGTGGTCGTTACTGGAGGTGGTGATAAAGATTGGTATGACTTTACTGCTCTCCATAAATGGCCCTTCAGTCCGTAATATGTCTTAAATGACATGGTAATGTCTTTACTTTCTTTTTTACATTTTTTAAGATTTTATTTTTATGTAATATCTACACACAACATGGGGCCTGAATTTACAAACCCAAGATTAAGAGTCACATGCTCCATCGCCTGAGCCAGGCAAGCACCCCATGTCTTTATTTTCTTAATTAAAAACATTTTTTTACTTTCTTAATTTAGTAATTTAATTTTTTATTGAAGTATAGTTGAGACACAGTGTTTACATTAGTTTCCAGTGTACAACACAGCAACTCCAAAAGTCTGTGCTTTGTGCTCTGCGTCTTTACTTTCCTTTAATAAGCAGTCCTGCCTTCCATGTATGGTACCTTTCTTCCACAGTTTTTCCATCTTAGGGGAAGCTGCTCTCCTGCCCCATCTTAATTCCTCCCTATGACTTCAAGGCAGAGCTTCTACCTTTGATTTTTCAGGATGAGCCTCAATCCTTTTTCTTGGACTTCTGCTCATTTGGTAGCCACATGCAGCAACTTGAAATGTGGCTAAGTTCACATCAAGATGTGCTTTAAGTGTAAAACAGACTTGGGATGTCAAAGATTTAGCTCACAAAAATGTAAAATATCTCAATAGTTTTTAATATGTTACATGATATGTATATAGTTTGGACAATAGCTTGGCATATGGAGTTAAAGAAAATGTATTATGAAAACAAATTTCACCTGTTTCATTTTGCACTGGCTAGTAGAAAAGTTTAAACTACACATATGATGTGGCTCATGTGTTTATTGGATAGCACCAATCTAGGTTTACTGAATAAAGAAATGTATCCCAGAAAACAAGGGGAAGTGGCAGCCTGGACTGGAATCCGGGCTCTATCTCTTATTAGCCAGGGCAGATTTCTTCACCTACAGATTAGGTCTCCATTTATAAATGTGGTCATAATAAAACTCCCTCAATGTTTCAAGGACTTCAATAGAAAGAAAACATTTAAGCACTTACCAACACAAAGTGCATTCTCAGTGACTGTTACTTCCCTTTCTTGGAGTCTCAGAAACCCTGTGGGTATGTTCGGCTGCTGATTTAGTCATTTTGGGGTTAGTCATAGAAAGTCTGGAGTACAAGACTCTTTTTTCCTTCCTTTCCATTCTAATTACTTCCACAGAATCACCCTTACCAGTCAGGGATGTGGGGCGCTTTCTAGCAAAATCTGTCCCCTTCCCCACAGTTGTATTATCTATTTCCATCATTTATTTATCTGCCATATTCTTCCCTTCACCTCTCCACTGGTCCACACATTGACAAATCATTAAAATTTATGTCAAAATTCTGGCTGCTGCTCACTTTCTCCTTAGGATCGTTATCAATAGCTCATTGCTACTGCCTAAATTTATTTGTTTTTAAAATATTCTTTATCTTTTATTTATTTTTGAGAGAGAGAGAGATGGAGGGACAGAGAAAATGAGCGGGGGAAGGGCAGAGAGGGAGGGAGACACAGAATCTGAAGCAAGCTCCAGGCTCTGAGCTATCAGCACAGAGCCTGACATGGGGCTTGAACCCATGAAGTGTGAGACCATGACTTGAGCCGAAGTCAGATGCCTAACCGACTGAGCCACCCAGGCATCCTGCTACTGCCTAAATTTAAATGTAGCTTTGTTATAATTTTAGCTACTTCATGTGTGTGCACTCCATTCTCCTGAGATGCATGGATACATCCTTTATTTCCCCGTGTCTCATCAGATACACAATGAATGAAGACTTTTATAATGGTCTTAGAAAGAAGTAAAATCAAACTGAATATTGACTTTTGATTACTGACCAGACCAAACAGGATCATAGGGAATGAAAAGCAACTTCTCTAAGAAATCACACCTGATTTGGCAATCTGGAGTTTATTTCTGGCTGATCTGTGAAAAATTTTTTATGATTTCCTCCAAGTTGTTGCTAACAGTGTGCTGAGCTGACAACCCTGAAGACTGAATTCCCCTCTTGGATGATGCTATTTTCTTATTTTCCACCTGACTTTTCCCAAATACCTGCTATTATTTATTACAAATGCCAATCCTTTTGACAGTCTGGCTTAAAGAAGTTTATTATGCATCAATGCAATCTAGCGTCTGAATCTCATTCTACCGCTAGGACCCCTTCCACAGGAGGACAACAACTCCAGGTCCTGGTGGGGCTGGGGGATAGAGAAGAAGGACCAGCTCCTGACAGATTTCCTCCCTTTAGAAAAGATAGAAGATGGTAACAGAATCACAGGGGGTAAGGGAAAGAATTAGTGAGAGAAAGAAAACATAAGAGAAGGGGAGCAGATTTAAGAAAAAAAAAAAAAGCAAAAGAGAGAGAAGCAAATCTCTGCAATAGTAGTCAGGCAATGGGAGTTCTCCAGGTCCATCCTTCACACTGCAATGTTACCATATCCAGTCCCTTAAAATTACCCAAAACTTTATATCGTATTCAAGACCAGTAATCTATGCGCACTCCCTATCACTCTTATCCTGCAAACACATCTTACATCCTAGCACATTAGATGTCTTTTGAATTCTTTTCATTCATTGTATATTCATTTATTGAGCACTTAGAGCTAGGCACTGGAGATACAGGAGGGAACATGGAAGACAAAGCCCCTGCTTCATCAATCTTAGAGTCTAGTGGAAAGGGGCAGTAGAGATATGGCATCTGAAAGAAAGAGGAAACCAAGGGCAGGGTGCATATCATGTATGCCCTTGCAGACCAGAATAAGGATTCCAGGTTCCATTCAGGCGAGGTGAAAAGGCAATGGGAGGATTCTGAACAAGGAAGTAAAACTGACCTTTGCTGAAGATGTCACCCACTCGCTAGAAGAATACCCTTCCCCATCATTGTTTAAATGCTGAAATTTACTCATTCTTCAAAGCCCAACTTAAGAATCAACTAAATGGTGCTGGTCCCTGAGAATTACAGGTCACTCCTACTTTTGGTTATGCCTCCAAACTTGACAGTATACTCATGTTGGTCTGATTATGCTTGGTTATTTGTGGGCAATTTTTTTTACACCACCTTTATGTATGTTTATCCAAAGTATCTTTTTCATTTTTTATTCTATGAGCCATGTACACTGCCTTGTTGTTGCAAGGCAGTTAATTTGAAGTTAATTTCTATTAACTTGCAAGACCCAAAGCAAAGCGATCATCCTTTAGAACTTTTTATTTCTTGTCCCTGAAAAAAATAAATCTGTTCTCTTAATACTATAACTATTGCTTATTTCATGACAATGTGTTTATAAAAAACATATCTATAAATATGTAACATACAAAATAAGAAAGTCCCTTACACATCACCCTATTCTATATCACAGCTATGTTCCTCTCAAGGTTATCATGTTCCTGGAGACTGACTGCAAAATAAATGTTTTCATAACTACATTTAAATCTCTAAGGAAGTACACTGTGTAAGGCAGATCATGTGTAAGGCACAAGATCCTTTTGGGGTGAATAATCACCTTTCAATAAATGTTTTACAAATGTAGATTTAGTGCATTAAGGTCACTTTAAAAATGGCCTGCTGGTTTTTACAGACTTATACAGGTTAACGAATAAATAACTCAAGTAGTTATAGTTGCTTTTTCCATACCATGGCAAGACAGATACTCACTAACCGTAGTGCTAAACAGTATATGATTATTTTATTTTAAGACCCTACACAGAATGTGGGTTAAAAATATTTAATGTAATAAAATGACAAAAAGCACTCTATGCTTCTGCAGGACCATATGGCACAAAACATTATCAAGACTATTAATGTTTTCTCTACAAATATAAGGGTATAGCCTCCCTTCCTCATCCACTTTAAAACCAACAAAATATAAAGTTACTTTTACATATACTCAGTAACTAAATATGCACCCACAGGAAGTTAGAACCACAACCATTACACTTTGCAGCAGCGAAAAGAAAAATTTAATTAGCATGGCTAAAAGCTACTACAACTTACCCAAGACTGTTCCTGTTACTGGATGGATATGCAAGTTTAGACGAATGTCTTTTTGATGGATGTCTTCTCTCAGACTTCCACTCCTCTGTCTTAATCACTTTGCACACACAGCCCCACCTCTGCAAAAGCAAGTTGATATTCCGAGCACTTTACCTGATGAGCCTCTACACTCTCTTGTTCTCACCTCAAGAATAAAGAATCTCCTTTCTGGTACTTTTGCTCTTATTTTCTCTCATTTATCAGGGCCTGGGCAACCAGTTCCAGATTACAGTGGATTATCTTTAAAAGCTCCTGTTTCCTATACTGTATAGTACTTCCTCATCTTAATTTTGTGTCTGTTGCCTTGAGCTATATTTAAGCCAATGAAACCAAATTGAGGGCTTTTTTTCCTGCATTCAGTCAAGTCATGTGACATGGTATGTTACACGATAACCCCAAAGTTCTGAAGCAATAAGGCAACACCCCTAAATGTCATAACTCGTATCCTGTTGTTTTATGTACCTTACTAAGTTAAGAAATTCATCCACAAATTTATTGAAAGCTGTGCAGAAAATATTTAGAAAAACAAACAATAATTAGTATAGAAAGAGGTGAAGCTTTCATAAAAAGATATTCTCCACCCTTTTGGATCTTGATAGTATCTACATGTTTGAAATAATAGAGCCTCTTTTAAGTCTCCTCTGAATGCTTTACCATGTCAGTGTTGAACAGCTAGTCTATTTTATCCTCCTGGTAGCTCAGCCCAGTTTAAAGGCGGGCAGGCCAAACTCTGGCAGGCTAAGTAGGGGAAATAGCCTTCTGTCCCAGATATCCTTGACACACACAGTGCAGAGAAGGAGCAGGGCCAATGCTAATGAGGCCTCATACATCCGACTGAGTCACTTCGCAGGACTCCTGGGTGCCAAGTTTCCATTGAAGACTAATCAAGGGATCTTTGGTAGAGATGGAGGGACTCAGGAGCATTTAATACAGGCTTCCGCCTCCATGAATGAAGACTTCCTTGCCCTGATTCATTGAGAATATTACAAGAAAGTCCCTTAAAAAATTTATTATAAAGCAGTCATTTTAAGAATGATAACAGCATTTCTTGGTTATAGGACCTGAGGTTAATCTTTAAAAACAAGAGAACAATTCCTCACCTTTGCTTGTTATGCCAACAATGGAGACTGGGTATTGGAAGTATTGAGAGATGGCGACTGTCAGTAGAAGGGCAGATGTGACAGGCACCCTGGAACTCCATTTACTCTATAGGGAAGCAGTCTGATGTCTGGAGAGGTGAAAGAGCTCACCTAAGACAAGCTGTAGGCAGTGAGCTCTAAACTTCAGGGCTCTGGCCCAGCACCCCTGGGGGCACCACACAGGCTCCATCTCCATGGCTCACTCTAAAGCCTGACCACCAGAGTTGGGTTTGGACTTGAAATACAAGACTAAACGTATGTACAATTCCAGCCAGAGGACTTTTCTGGCCTTGATTTACTTACTTTGTTTTGAGGGGTGTGAGTGGGATATAGAAGGAAACTGGAAGTACAAGGCTGTTTGCGGGTAAGAAGAGGCCTCCCACCCCCACTCCCATGAGGGATAGTACTATACCGGAGATATAAACCCTGGAAAGCAGCCACAATCTCTCCTGGGAGAAGTAAAAGAACGGAAGTCTTGTGAGCTAAATTCCCAGCATATGGAATTCTCTTCAAGAAAGTAACTTATGTTATTGCAATTAAAATCCAGAGAGGCAAACATCTGCCATTTCTTTGTGTCCCAATTCTTTACTGATCACCACGCACTGTGAAGGAAACAGGGTGTTGTGATGAACAAAGGGGGCACACATGCCTAGGGAGGTGACTAGGAGAAGTCTATCTTGAGTCCTTCTCGCTTTTATCTCACCCCCTCCTCCTCTCTTCAGATAAATTCTTCTAGGCAAGAGCAAATCCAGAACACATTTTTCAATCCTTATCTTACGTTAGACATTTATAAACAGTGCTCTCCTGGACATTTTCAACTCAAAACCCTTGGTCTCCAGGCCATTATCCTGTCCTTCCAATCATCCCATCACTGTCTCCTCTGTAGGATCCCCTTCCTTTGCCTGCCTTTTAGGTGTGGCAACTTCCCTAATTCGTACCCTGGCTCCCTGCTTGTGAACACTATGAACATTCTCCCTGACGACTCACCATCTCTCATGGCTCCACTACTCCCCCCATGTTAGCAACACCGGCCAGACCTTTCTCTTGAACCTGCAGTCATGCATCAAATTGTCTTCTGGCTGCTTTCATGGAGACACCCTAACTCAAGATGACTAAATAAACCACTCACCCCATAGCCAGCTCTTCCTTTTATATGTACTCTCTTAGGTACAGCAACATTATCCAACCAGTCACCCAAGTTAGGAATCTCCCAGTCACCCCTGATTTCTTACCTTCAAACCAACCACTTCTGCTAATTTTAGCCCCTAACTCATTTTTAAATTAGTCCCTCTGTGCTACTTCACTCTCATTTTTAGCCCTGTTACCATTCTAGCCCTCATGATTACACACTTGGTCTACAGCGGCAGCCTCCTAACTCTGCCTTTAACCAAATCCAGGAGACTCAGCCAACAAGTGATCTAAGGAGCCAGGTGTCTCTCCAGAACTTGCTTCAACTCTGCAATGGCTCTCTGGTGCACTGAGCACAAAGTTAAGCCCCTTAAAGAAGAATACAAACCCAATATGCCCTGGCCCACCAACCTCCTCCAATCCTCATCTCTGGACACTCCCTGCCACTCACTTCATGCAACCCAGCCATGACATATGCCATGTAGGCCCCCATCTCAATGTTGCTGCTTATGCCAGTCCTCAGCCTGGAAGAGCTTTTCATCTTCCTCTTGCTAATTTTAACATCCTTGTACAACTGAAGTGAAGCAGAAGGTCTTCAAAAAACCGTGCCTCAACCCCTCTCCAGTCCCATTCTCCTGTCTGCATCAGGCACTCCTCCTCAGGGCTCTCATGAGGCCCTCTCACTTATCTCATAAGAGCTTCTTTTTCTAACCCGAGTGAGGGCAAGAACAAGGCTCCTGCTTATCTTATGCCCTTCCTGCCTATGGCTGCCATACACACTAGGCATTCAATAAAGTTTAAACTGAGCCTGTAGGAGAGACAGTCGTTCTCATCTTACAGATAAGGAAAATGATGCTCAGAAAGAGGTTATGTGGTTTCTTAAAAGTCATCCACGGAGAAATCTAAGAGAGAAACTCAGAATGCAAAAATGAAGTCTTTTTCTTAAAAGCAGAAAGCCTATCACAGCTAAGCATGGTGAGGTGAAAGCAGGGAATGTATCTAAGTTTTTATTACTGCTACCCTAGAGCCTGGCAAGGTGTTGCCTCTCAGACAGGAGTATTTAATAAATACTGGGTGGCTCACTAACATGTATACAGAGAGGGTCACTTTATTTGTATACGGTGCAAGAGAGGGTCTGCTTCTCTCCAGCAGATGGAGCTATGGTTCCATATCGTTACCAGCTACCATTTGGGTGCCCTGCCTGGTTAAAAGAACCAGCCTTTTTCACTCATCCATTGCCACGCTTCCTTTTTCCTTTATAATTCTCACACAGATAAAAGGAAATCCAGATACATGTTTTCCATAGAATACACTCTAAATGGACACATATCTATTTTGTAACTTACTCAATGCCTTTGCATATCTTTTCCTCTCTGGCCTTTTAAAAAATCTGGGGTAATTTCACCCAATTTGATTTACCCAGTCTAGCAAGTGCTACTGAATGTTTCCACCTTTCTATAAGCTTCTTAGGTTCTTATTTATGAAACACATCTATAACCCAGCAAGTTCATCATGTTCATCCCCAGACATATGCTTTCCCTGGGGTGTCTGCCCTATTTCACTTGAGAAAACATTAGTTTTCCAACCATCTCTCATTAAAAACAAAACCAAAACAAAATTATCTTAATATTTTCAATATATTTTCATCATTATCTTAAAGTCTTTGAAGTTATAAACAGGATAAAAAAAGAAACTAATACCACCTATGAGTGTAAAACTTACAGTAAAATCTTAAGCAAACTTCATTTTTCACTCAATTTACAAATTTCATAGCATTCCTGAAAAACTTAGTGTCTACTGAAATCATGTAAAAGTAGGCCATGATTATATCTAAAATAGAATTAGGTGCTATGCTCAAATAATTATAATTTTTTTTCTTTTTTACCTGCATCAAAGTCCTATGGATACAAAGTCCATGGCATCCAGCATCCCTGACCCTAGCCAACTCAATGCCTATGTGCCCCTTGCCCCAAACCATTGTGGAGTATTTTTTGTTACCCCACAAGTTCCCAGTTGCTCTGTAGGAAACAGTTCTAGCCCCACTGAGAATTACTGACCCAGAGGATTTCAGAAGCCATTAAGCTACCTAATGGCAAAGCACTGATTAAAGTATCTTAAGGAACCACTTGTCAGGGTGTGACTTAACCTACGACATTGAATACTACTAAAATTAAAACACTACCTAAAAAACTTCCAACTATAATTTAAACTCTTTAATCAAGTAACTCATCAATTTTCAAGTATTTTCAAACTCAGATAAAATCACGTCAGGAAAAGAATGTCATAAAAGAACAAGACTTTTCTAATCACAATGATATCTAAGAAAGATCCTAAAGGACAGCACTTGGTCCTGAATGTTCCTAGCTCTGGGAGACTTTTTGAGTATGAGCAATGTATAATCCCCAATATCCACTCAGACCTGAAACTGTCCAAAGTACAGGAGGCACAGCAGGGGAATGAAGCTTGTCAATTTTCATGGCAATATTGTAGGAAGACTCTAGTTGCCCAAGGACATGACAAAAAAGGGACAATGCTGGCAAGTGCCTCTATGTCAGAGAGAGGGGGCCCTGATGGCAAAGTTGGAATCCCAAAAGGCACCAAGTATTCTCAAGTTAAACATGGTCTGCTTAGGTATGTCAACTCAACACTTCAAAACTGAATGAAAGCCCTGTTCCCCACCTGAAAGTAGCTCTTCTCCACACAAGGTCCTCCCATTCACTCAGTGGCCAAGGCCAGAAACACTGGAGTCATCCTCAACTCCTCAAATGTCCACACACTTCACAATGTCCAAACGCAAAGTCTTTTCTTTTCTGCCTTTAAATACCTGAGTCTATTCACCTCTTTCTATCCCTGTGGATAGTACCTACTTCTGGTGCCATCACCTCTTACTTGGATTAATATAATAGCCTTCTAACTGGTCTCTGGACTTGCACTTCTTCCTGATCACTGTCTCCAACCCACCCCCTTTCCACACTGTTGCAACGTGGCTTTTGAGGCAGCACACCCACCTCCCTCCACTCTCTGTTTCAGAGCTAGCTCTCCTGACCACGTAACAGGCAACTGATTAGACAGTGTTTGTTCTTAACCCTGGCCACAGTGACTGGTCCTGGTTTGGGCACTGGACCTGAACTAAGCTAATCAGATTCTATGTTTTGAAAATTAGAAATCTGAATAGAGAATAATCCTTAGGAAGTAGAACAAGTCAACTAATGATATTATGCTACAGAGAAATTGCACAGGTTCTTCTGCTGAGATGCTCAGAGTTGCTCTAGTTGTTTATTCTCTCAGAGACCTGGATGTTTGGCCCTTTCGTTCTCTGAGCCACCCTACTATCTTTCCAATAAATTCCTTTTTAGCCTATGTTTGCCAGAGTCAATTCTTGTTATTTGTAGCCAAGGAAACTTAAGTAACACTAAAGTAGTCTCAGGCTGACAAAAGATCCTTCCTGATCTGGATGTCCCTGCTCCCACTCTGCATTCCCCAGGTACACTACACACTTCACATGCTCTAAGCCAGTTATGGGGACCTATGCGCTACATCTCAGTATCCTACCTGCTCCTCCCTCTGCTCTTCCTGTCTACAATGGCATCTCTGGATGATTCTCATTCATCTGGCAGGACTTAGATGTCACTTTCTCCGTGATATTTTCCCTAAGTTCCTCATGCTCCCATAAGGCCTGGCACTCAGTACTCCCGAAATGGAGTTTAACACCGCACAATCTGTTGCCTGATTCCTTATTAGGGTCCAAAAGGAAGTTTGTTACAAGTGGTGAGTCTCCCCACACCTATGCACATGCCTGCCAGAGAGAAGACTCTCAGTAAATGCTTCTCAAACAAATGAACAAGCTAGGAAATTAGAAGTCCACTTAAACAATCAAATTAGTACTGGGGAAAGTGTAATAGAAGTTTGAAAATATATATATTTATTTAGAATCAAGAGGTCTTACATACTCAATGTTAAATTCACTTTAATATTAATTCATATTCAAAACAGTTCAATTTATGTGTTCACTTTGTGAAAATTCATCAACCTGTGTACTTAAGATTTGTGTACTCTTGGGGTGCCTGGGTGGCTCAGTTGGTTGAGCATCTGACTTAGGTTCAGGTCATGATCTCATGGCTCATGAGTTGAAGCCCCACATCGGGCTCTGTGTTGACAGCTCAGAGCCTGGAGTCTGCTTTGGGTTCTGTGTCCCTCTCTCTCATTGTCCCTCCCTCACTCATGCTCTGTCTCTCTCTCTCTCAAGAATAAGTAAAACATTAAAAAAATAAATAAAAAAAGATTTGTGCACTCTTGTGTATGTATATTAAACATGAATAAAAAATGTAAATGTATTTAACATAGCTGAAAACCACAGCTTTAGGCTAGTAATAAGTTCAATATGCATGGAAACACCATACAATGGTGGAAGGTGCCCTGACTACAGGTAAAAGTCCCTGGTTTACAGTCTTAATTGTACCACTTACTAGATGTAACATCTTGGTTCAGTGTATTCAGCTTTAGCAACTACAAAATGGGATAATAACTTGGCTACACAAAGACTAAATGAAATCATAAATGTAAAAAGTCAAACAAGGTGGGGTACCTGAGTGGCTCAGTCAGTTAAGCGTCTGACTTTTGATCTCAGTTCAGGTCTTGATCTCAGGGTCATGAGTTCAAGACCCACATTGGGCTTAAAAAAAAAAGTCTACGTGGCAATGAGAAAGAATGAAATATGGCCCTTTGTAGCAACGTGGATGGAACTGGAGCGTGTTATGCTAAGTGAAATAAGCCATACAGAGAAAGACAGATACCATATGTTTTTACTCTTATGTGGATCCTGAGAAACTTAACAGAAACCCATGGGAGAGGGGAAGGAAAAAAAAAAAAAAGGTTAGAGTGGGAGAAAGCCAAAGCATAAGAGACTCTTAAAAACTGAGAACAAACTGAGGGTTGATGGGCGGTGGGAGGGAGAAGGTGGGTGATGGGTATCGAGGAGGACACCTTTTGGGATGAGCACTGGGTGTTGTATGGAAACCAATTTGACAATAAATTTCATATACTGAAAAAAAAAATAAATAAATAAATAAATAAATAAAAATTAAAAAAAGTCAAACAAGGTGCTTTTGTTACAGAATTCTCTATCATCTCAGAGTGAGTGTTAGCTGAAATGATAAAAATCAGAACCATAAATATACAACACTTCGGCACAAAAATGCCTGCAAAATCCCACGAATGCATACCAAAAAAGGTGAAATGGGATAATGAATCCAAATACTAACATGAAATTTAAGATTTGATTTATTCTTGAGGAAGAAAGGATACCCCCACATCATCATGTTTCTTGAGAAATAGATTAAAAACTCATTTACATTTTATGAACTAACACAAACATTCATCATACTTATGACAGCAGAGATGCTTTTTAGAGTTCAGCCAGAGCATTAAGCCTTCTGGCTAATGGGGGTGCAGGAAAGCAAAGACATTTCATATCCATGTGGCCAGGATCATATCATACTACCAAGTTATAGTGTTAGCTTTAACACTGCAAAACTATTTCAAAATAAAAATGTTTCTATTTAGAGAGTATAAAACAAAATAGGATGGGGTATATGGGTCAGATACACACGAGACAAGTGTTTACACACCTAAGTGCAAAGAATGTACTTTGTTAAAAACTGAGTCACAATTAGAAATTATTGGTGACTAACTGGCAATTCATGATATACTTCCCTAGAGTGTCAAAACATGTACAAGCTCATAAGTGCATTCAACAGTGATTTGGTAAGAAGGAAGAATAGATGGATACGATTTCATTTCCCAGAAAAAACAGCTTTTCATTTTTTAACTCCTGCATTGTAAGTTCCTAGAAATGCTAAACAGTAGTTTAAAAATATATGAAGCATCTCTTACTTAAAAAGTGAAGTATCATAATTCAGAGAAATTGCATTTGTTAAGAATGTAAAACAGTAAAAATTAACTTCTGTGCCAATGCAAATGTTAACTTATCATTACCCAGTTTGTACCACTAAAACAGAGGGGTGAGTGGCAAACAAATAACCTGTACACCAGAAACTTCCCTTCATTTTCATTTTAGCAAATATGTACCCAATGACTACCTTGTAACTAACTGTATGGGCACAAGGCACAGAAGGCTGAACAAGGCACAGCCCCTTCCCCTGAGTAGCTCCCTAGACTGTGAGATACATACAAAACACATCACAGTATTCTGAGAATTAGTCGAGGCAGTGTTTGCAAGGAGCCAGGGCACAGAGAAGCTGCAGGGATGGCTTTAGGGGATAAGAGACTAATGTGAGTCTCAACTGGCTGTGCTCACAAAGCAGAAAAGGAGGGAGAGGACATTCCCAGGGATGGGGATAACAAAGAAGCACCATCTGCTAGTACATGTCAGGCACTTGTGCCTCAGGGAACAAGAAGAAGCCACAGTTTCGCTGGTTTTAATGAGATTAGGTTCATTACGGGAGACAAGTAATGGTCACTGATTAGACAATATGCTCAGTGCACTGACAGTTATGAGATCATATGCTATTCTGAGAGGTTTAACCTCTGTTCAAGGAACTTGGACATATGAGTCAAGATCAAACCACAGTGTCAGGAAGTGTGAAGCAGTAACAGAAATGAGTACCCTTGTTTGGGGTGGTCATAAACCCTTGTTAGAGAGTACTTTTCTTCCTATTTAAGGGTGTGAGTACTGATCACTCTGTCCCTGTCTCTTTAGGATATTTACCATATGCTCTCACATATCAAGATAAATCTGGGACAGATGTTAACTAGACTTACTGTGGTGATCATTGTGCACTATATGCAAATACTTAATCATTACGTTATACATTTGAAACTAATATAATGCTGTATGTCAATTACACCTCAATATAAATAAATAGAGAAAGGAAAGGAAAAGAAAGAAAAGGAGGGAGAGGGGGAAGGGAAGAAAGGGCTTATTTTGCCTATCCCTACTAGATTGTAATCTGAGACCAGGAGCTTTGTTCCTTAACCTTAAACTGAATGGTAATGGTACTGACTCATTATCAAAAGTTCTAATCCAACCCCCTCACAGGATGAATAAAACCTGGTTAACTTGTAGCTCTCATTCATGTACATGAATCCTAAGACCTTATAAAAAGAACAGAGCTAAAATGATTAGGGAAAACGAATGATTGATAATAAGCCCCTGTTGCTGCTGTAACTCTAACATTAACATCAAGACCAGGCCTCTCCCCCATTCCCAAGCCCTCTGCTCATGTTATGTCTCATCTACCATTAAGTGTAGAAAAACTCTGAATCCTGGCCTCAGCTGCCTTTGGTTCCTGATGCACGTGTACAGCACATATGCCTATTAGCATTATCTTGCTGTTTTTTGTCCTGTTGGCAACCTCTTTTGAGTTGATTTTAGTTATGGAATCAAGATTACTATATCTTATGTTCTCCAAATATCCAAAATGAATACCACCACACTGACACACACATGCACCCAAGATGACAGACTAAATAACTCTGATGACTCAAGACTGACTTCCGGAATAGTCATTATGAATCAAACCATGACATTCTTTAAAGAAAAGAAATAAACAGTGCCTAAAGGAAGATGGAGAAAAGGAGAGCTGTAATTAAAGTTGCCCCTCTGAAAGTCAGTGTTCAGTCCAGATGCACTCAGCCTGGCAGCCTGACCACAACAAAACGTAGTCAGATGTAGGTATAAGAAGTAAGAGAAGGGTGCCTGGGAGGCTCAGTTGGTTAAGTATCCAACTCTTGCTTTCGGCTAAGGTCATGATATGATCTCATAGTTCATGGGAATGAGTCCGCATTAGGCTTTGTGCTGACCGTGCACAGCCTGCTTGGGATTCTTCCTCTCCTTCTCTCTCTGCCCCTCCCCTGCTCATGTTCCTTTGCTTGCACTGTCTCTGAAAATAAATAAATAAATAAATAAAAATAAAAAAAGAAGTAATAGAGCACCTGGATGGCTCAGTCAGTTAAGTGTCTGACTTCCGCTCAGGTCATGATCTCACACAGTTCGTGGGTTCAAGCCTGCGTCAGGCTCTGTGCTGACAGCTCTAGGAACCTGGAGCCTACTTCAGATTCTGTGTCTCCCTCTCTCTGCCCCTCCCCTGCTCAGCTCTGTCTCTCTCTCCTTCAAAAATAAATAAACATTAAAAATGTTTAAAACAAACAAACAAACAAATCAGTAAGACATGGGAAGTGGTGGGGAGGGGGAAGAACAGGTAGAGCACAGAGGATTTTTAGTGCAGTAAAGATAATCTGTATGATATCACAATGATAGATACATGTCATTATACATTTATGCAACCCATAGAAAATACAACAAAGAGTGAACTCCAGTGTAAAGTATGGACTATGGGTGAATAATGTATTAATGTAGGTTCATCAACTGAAATATAACACTTTGGTGAGGGATGTTGATAGTAAGGGAGGCTACACGTGTGTGGAGGCGGGGGGGTATATGGGAAATCTACCTTCCCATTTAAAGAAAATTAGCAAGACACTGTAAAAATCAAATGACATCAGGAGCTCCTGGCTGTCTCAGTCAATAGAGCATTGGACTCCTGATCTCGGAGTTGTAAATTTGAGCGCCACAATGGGTGTAGAGATTATTTAAAAATAAAATCTTTTTTTAAGTTTGTTTGTTTTTTTTTTAAGTTTATTCTGAGAGAGAGAAAGAGAAGCAGCAGGGGCAGAGAGACAGAGGGAAAGAATCCCAAGCAGTCTCCAGGCTGTCAGTGCAGAGCCCAATGTGAGGCTTGATCTCACAGACTGTGAAAAACATGACCTGAGCCAAAATTAAGAGCCAGATGATTTACCGACTGAGCCACCCAGGCTCCCCAAAAATAAGATCTTAAAAAAAAATGACATCAATTAGTCCCCCAACTCAATCATCAAAAATGTGAAGCCAATTCTATATTATTTAAAATTCTACAATTTCCATAGGAGCCATATAATAAATTCCATACAACAAAATCATGACCAATCCACAAAAGCTTGTTTATCCAAAATCAGGCTGAAAAAAAGAAAGCACGTAGCAGCAATCAGGGAATATGGAAACCAATGACTTTGGTTCAAATATCTATAATGGTTTAACTGGGGGATGATTAGCTTGAACAAATTATTTAATGTCTCTAAGCTTCACATTTCTCATCTGTTAAATAGACATAGGAATACCTGCTCTGCCAATTTCAGCCCTCAAGCTCAGTTGAGAACAGTGCACCCTAACAATCATGAATGACAACATACCGCTCCTCCTCCTCCCCAACCCAATCTGGGGCTGCTGGAGGAGGTGACAGGGCAAAGAATCTAAGGTTCAACAGCCAGGACTGTAATCAGGATGCAGAGGGGCAAGAGCACCTGGTGGGAGGGGTCCTTAACAGACAAGGTTCAACCACTCACCACTGACAAAATCCAAAGGCAGAGAGAGGAATGGCAGTGAAACAAGAAAGGAATTTACTTCAGTGAGGCCAACACCAGGAAGACAGCAGACTAATGTCTTAACCATCTCCAAGGTGCTGAAAATACATCTAGGTTTATATAAGGAAAATGTGGGATGAAGGGTGGTGGGCAGTAAAGGTCAACAGGTCCATCCGTCATGGGGTCAGTCACAAGGGGTCTTGCTGACTCAGGACAGTCTGTATTGTTTGAGGAGGTAGTTTCCATTCCCAACATAGGATGCTTAGCCCACAGGATCTTTTTGCCTGAGTTTTGAGATAAGCTGGCAAGAATAACTTAATCAATTAGAAATAATTGACAGATCAAAATGGAGGTAGCTGAAGTCCTCTTTTGGAACCACAGGTAAAGGGTCTGGGTCAGAGCTGTCGGCGTGTGCAGAAGGGAAGTCTTGGGCAGGGAGAGCAGCCAGATGAGAAGAGAGTCCCAGCAAAGGCTCCAGTCAATGCCGAGGAGAGCTGTCTGTTAAGCACCGGGTCACTAATGGTAGGGAA
The DNA here is from genome assembly GCF_018350175.1 of Felis catus. NCBI lineage: Eukaryota > Metazoa > Chordata > Mammalia > Carnivora > Felidae > Felis > Felis catus. The sequence goes on from NC_058370.1 coordinate 52,169,811, forward strand.
GGACTTACACAATCCTTAACTTCAAAGTGCTTAAACAAAAGCAAATGCCTTCTTTCCGAAGCTTTAATCATCTGTTCTTTGAAAATTCTTTCCCTGATTTTGTCTGGCTTTCTATGTCCTCTAGAGAAATTTCATCCACTTAAAAATGGAAACTCAACTACAAAACTCATCAATTTTGTACCCTTAGGAGTAAGATACTCAAAGTCTTGGAAAATATCCAGACATAATCAAAAGCAAGATCACACAGAGAGTAGGTTTTCCATCTAACTCCCTAACACACATAAATTACATTCCCACTCCCAAATGGGTTTCCACTTTATTTGGATTTAGGCATCTTTAAATCAGGAGCATGGATAATGAATAAAAACTGGAAAGCATAACAGAAAAGGCCAAATTTGAATTCAAACCCAGATGAGCCATTTACTAGGTGGGAGAAAGGTCTTTCCTATCAGTGAGCATCTCAAAAAACTCCAGGAACTTTACCATTGCTATTAGCTCTGAGTGCTTCTCCCTGCTTCAGCCCCTTCAGATCTCTGCCCAAATGTCATGGCAGTGAAGACTTCTCTAACCACCCTATTTAAAGGTGCAATCCCCACCTCCTGTCCCCTACACCTTTCTCTAGTTTATTTCTCTTTACCTTATCGATCACCATCTAATGTGTTTCATTTATTTATGTTGTCTCCCCCCAGAAAAGATGTAGGTCCCTCAAGGACAGGGGGTTTTGTCTGCTCTGCTTCCTGTTGCCTCCCCAGAGCCTAGGACAAGCCTGCCCATAGCAAGGATTCAGAAACATTTAACTAAATGCATAAATATAAGTGAGTTAATTCAACCTCCCACTGGGGCTAATGCACCCATACTTTAGGGTTGTTCTGAGGATTACTCAGAAAGAAAAAATACAAATGCTTTGCCAAGACTGAATCATGAAAAAAATAGACAATCTGAAAGATTGTACTAGTATGAGTACAACTACTAGTATGGAGAATGAGTCAGTAATCAAGAACCTCCAACCAAACAAAAGTCTAGGGCATATGGCTTCACTGGTGAATTCCACCAAACATTTAATTAATATCAACCCTTCTCAAACTCTTCCAAAAAAAAAGAAGAGGAAGGAACACATCCAAAATTTAAGAGGCCAGCATCACACTGACACCAAAATCAAACAAGGACACTATAAGCAAAGAAAGCTACTCACAACATCCTTGACAAGCACAGATGAAAAAGTCTTCAACTAAGTATTAGCAAGCTGAATTCAACAAGGGTTATACAGCATGATCAGAGTTAGATTTGTTCCAGGGATGCAAGGATGGTTCAACATCTACAAATTTAAGTGATACACCACATTACCAACATGGAGGATAAAAATCAGACGATTATCTCAATAGATACAGAAAAAGCATTTGACAAAATTCAACATACACTCATGATAAAAAAAAAAAACAAAACAAATCCAAAAACCTCTCAACAAAGGGAGTACAGAAGTGTCCCTCAACATAATTAAGGCCATATATGACAAGCTCACAACTAGCCTCATAGAAGAATGTTTTATATACTGGCTGGCATTTAGAGAGTACCCAACAACTGTTAGTTTTCTATCATTTCTTAAGTGAAAGTAGCTGCCAGAAGTTGCAGAACAGTCCAAGTGGGAAACTCTAAAAGCATGCCCAAGAGATCTTTATACCCAGTGAAACACACAGGGAGAAAAGCAGGGTTGCCTACTCAGCATAGCCTATGTAATCATGAGATTTTGCTGTCAATCTGCAATGAAATCAGTGCAGAAATTAAGAACAAGAACTTATAAACTTAAAATTTGACAGAGAAATTTTATATCTGCTGGTCTAAAGAAAAAAAAATTGAGACTTGCATTCATGACTTCTTTTTCATTTCATTTTTCTAGTAACCCATTTTTACTGTCCTTTATATAAGCATCAGACAGCTATGAACTGAAAGTTATTGTTTTTTTTTTTAAAGAAAAGCTTCACTCTTCACTATAATTTGGAAAGCACTGGCCAACCACACTTGATGTGGCCCAGGAAGCTGTCGAGCACCAACAAAGCTACCTTGTACTACACATTCAGAACTTCAATTTCTGTGGGATTTCAGGCCAAGAAAGGCACAGGGTGCAGTGGGTGGAGAAGAGGCTGACAAAGGGGCATGCGACAAGTGGCAATGACATTTTCTTGACTGTGGTGATGATGTCATGAGTCAAAACTTACAGTGTAAAATTCAAATATGAATGGCTTACTGCATGCCAAGTATACGTCAATAAAGGAAAACTCATGGAAGGCAAAGGAGAACATTAAGACATGAAGAATATAGGTACAAAGTCAGAGTTAAGATACAAGTCCCATGATAAAAAAAAAAAAGCCACAGTTACTCAAATCCTTCTTCAGAATAACTTTTCTAGTGGCTTTGTAATGGACCACTCATAATGCAATCAGTATTTGAACATAAACTCAAACATAAACACACATGTATGTATGTTTTATTACAGTTTTGCAACTGATGCACTAAATTGAGATTTTTCTGGTAGAACTTTACCCTTTACCACCTGTTTTAAAATTTAAGGATCAGTGGTTTTTGGCCTGGAGGAACATTGTCAGTCAAATCTGGCCGAACTCCAGAAGAACAGATGAGATACTCGCCCTCAGCAAAGTTCAAGTCTCTCAGTTGCCCTGTGCACACAATGAATAGCTCTCCTAAATAACGTCTTTTAGCCCATGCTTCTATCTCTATTTTCTCACCGTACAGGATTATGTGCTACATTCTCATAAACTAAAAAGTGAGAATCTTCAAAGAAAGAAAAGATTAAATGTTTAAGATTCACACTATTTCTGTAGTATTATGTGAGACTATTTTGTATACCACAGAATGGTATTCCAATGAAAGGTATTACATTTCTGTCAGAGTATCTACTGTCCCAGTTTAGTCAAATGATGTGCATAACAATCATTTATACGTTTCCATATTTATTTTCAGAGGTATTTTTACTGTGTGTAAATAGCTCAAAGCGAGATCTAGTATAGTAGGAGAGCAGTAGAATCAAACATTCTACAGTTGCTATTCATGCTAATATGGTCTACAGAATTACGGTTTTGAAGTCTTTTGTCATTTCCATAAGATGTAATATGATCAAGGACCTAGACCTATAAACTACATAATATTCAGCTCTCAGTTTCTCCATCCTTAAGAAGACCTTCCTCTTCCTTTAGATAACCTCAAAAGGTTATCTAAAAAGACAACCTTTTGTCTTATTATCATTATTACTATTACTTATAAACATTTATCTTCTCTATTGCATTATAACCCTGACGGAAGGATGCATAATATTTGTATCCCTCACAATGAATAACACACAGATACTTAATACTTACTGAAAAAAGGAAAGGAATAAAGATACAAATAAGATTTCTATAATCCTACTCAAAGCCCAGGGATTTTAACAAGAGTATTAGATATCTGAAAAGTTTTAGCAACTCTGAGAAATGTTACCACATTAGTCAAAAAGCTACACACACACACACACACACACACACACACACACACACACACACACACTTCCTTCCCCAGTTAGTTATTCAGAGTTCCTATGGACTGAGTTTTTCTGGAAAGTCTATTTTTTTTTTTTTTTTTTTAGCTAGTTGAAGGCTAACATTTCAGGTGAAGGGAAAATGGTTCTGTGCCCCCCCTACCCCCTTTACCCTCCACCACCAGGCCACAGTGCTGAGTACCTTCAGTCAGGACCCCTTCTTCAAGGTCTACTGTTCATGCCAGTGCTGCTAACCCCCATGCCTCTGCTTTCTGGCTCTTCTGTGCTAATTTTCCCTGTTCTCCTCTGCCTCTGGAGATGGCCACACTCCCTCTGAGATGTTGCTGCCCCCACTGTGGATCAAGCCATCAGAGTACACAGAATACAGGCTCTTTGAGTCCTTGGCTCTTTTTCTCCTCCATGTCTGTTTGCTTCTGGGAGCTCAGGGCCTCATTAGTTTGCCATTAAAAGGGTTTCCTTCCCCCCACCACCAACCTGCCAACAACTTCTGGATTCCAGAGACCCTGGATTTCTGCAAAGTTGGTCTCTTCAGAGCCAAAGAGAATACTGTATTATTGTAATACCTTGATTTTTTTTTCTCCACATGAACAAATATAAATAATAATTCAACTCTAAGTCAAGGAAACAGATTCTCCATAATTCTTGTAAACATATCATACAAGCAAAGATTTATAGATACCTTTCTCTATGTAGCACCAAACAAGGAAAAAACATTTTAGCATTATTTTTTCCCCAAATAATTATCTGTTCCTTGTCTCATCGTTCTCTCTCCTCTCTCCTTAAATAACTGCATGGTGGGAAAGAAGTCTCTTCAACAACTGATGCTGAGAAAATTCAATACCCATATACAAAAGGATGACACTGGACCCCTATTCTAAACTATATTAACAAATATATCCTAAACAAATATTAACTCAAAATGGATTTAAGATCTGAATGTTTAAGACCCCAAACTATAAAACTCCTAGAAGAAAACATAAGGAAAAAGCGTCATGACTTTGGAGTGGTCAATGATTCCACAGATATGATACCCAAAACATAGGAAACAAAAGCAAAAATAGATAAATGGTGGGGGGCTTCATTAAACTTCAAAAATTTTGTCCATCAAAGGATACCATCAACAGGGTAAAAAAATCAACCTATCGAATGGGATAAAATATTAGCACATCATGTATGTAATAAAAGGTTAATATTGAGAATATATAAAAAACTGTAACTCAACCACAAAAAACTCAATAACCTGACTAAAAATTTGGGCAAAGGACTTGGAACATTTTTCCAAAGATGATATACCAATCATAACCAACAAGCATAATGAAAAGACGCTCAACATCACTAAATCTCAGGGAAATACAAATCAAAACCACGATGAGATACCACCTAACAGTCATTAGGCCAGCTATTACCAACAAACCAACAAAACCCTAAATCAGAAAGCAGAATAATAAGTGTTGGTGGGGATATGGAGAAGCTGGAACCCTTGTGTGTTATTGGTTGGATTGAAAATGGTGCAACTGCTATTAAAAAAAGTATGGCAAGTCCTCAAAAAATTAAAAATAGAACCATCATATGATCCAGCAACCCTACTTCTAGGTAAATATCCAAGAGAAGTGAAAACAGAGTCTCCAAGAGATATGTGCACATATCACATATTCACAGCACTATTTATAGTAGCCAAGAGGTAAAAGCAACCCAAATATCTACTGATGCACAAATAAAACAAAATGTGGTATATATACACAGTGGAATACAATACAGCCTTAAAAAGGAAGGAAATTCTGGCATGTGCTACATGGATGAACTTGGACACTATGCCAGGTGAAATAAGCCAGTCACGACAGGAAAAATACTGTATGACTTCACTTATATGAAGTATCTAATGTAACGAAATTCATAGATATAGAAAGAATGACCATGATCAGTGGCTGGGAAGAGCAGAAAATGGGGAACTGTTTCATGGTTACAAAGTTTCAGTTCTGGAAGATGAAAAAGTTCTGGAGATCTGCTTCACAACAATGTAAATATACTTAGCACTACTTAGCTATACTACACTCTTTAAAATGGTTCAGATGGTGGGGCAGGCACTTGGGTGGCTCAGTTGGTTAAGCATCCGGCTCTTGATTTGGGCTCAAATTATGATCTCACGATTCTTGAGTCTGAGCCCCACGTCAGAGCCTGCTTGGGATTCTCTCTCTCCCTCTCTCTGCCCCTCCCTCATACACACGTGCACATACGCTCTCTCAAAATAAATAAACTTTAAAAAATGATTCAGATGGTAAATTTTATACATATTTTTTACCATAATAAAAACAAAACAAAACAGAAATTAACACAATATATTTGAAAGAGCATGGGTGTGTGAGTATTACAGACTCAAGTTTGCAACGTGGTCAGCTGGGCCACTTGCTGCATGGCTGTGGGCAAGTTATCCATTGACACTCCCTTTCCTCATCTATATAAATGAGGGCATAAATAATACAGACCTTAAAAAGTTGACCTGCAGATGAGATGGCAACTGCTGACAAAGACACTCACAGTTGGATTCCTTAACTCTACCCCCAGGGACAGCACTGATGCATCACCAACATTAAAGCAGCTCATGCAAATTATATTACTGAGTCTTGTACTGCCCTGGATGATTCACCAGGAATCCACACCTAATCCTTACAGGAAGGAAAGTAGGCAGGATTGTAGTCCTCACTCTTCTGGTGAGGAAAGTGAAGCAGAGAAGTGGCCTAAATTGCCCCAGCCCTGTCGTAAGTGATGATGCCTGGTAAACCCTGAAACCCTTCATTTTATTGCACACAGACATGAGACAGAGCTAGTAATGCAGAAAATAAAACTGACAGAACAAAAACAAAAGGGGGCACAGGGAGCCTGGGTGGCTCAGTCAGTTAAGCATTCAACTCTTGATTCTGGCTCAGGTCGTGATCTCACGGTTCATGTGATCAAGCCCCATGTCAGGCTCTGTGCCAGCAGTGCAGAGCCTGCTTCGGATTCTCTCTCTCCCTTTCTCTCTGTCCTTCTCTCCCTCTCTCTGTCAAAATAAACTTTTAAAAAACACACCAAAAGAAAAAAAAGGGGCATAACATAAAAAACAGACAAGGACAGAATTAAGAAAAATAATTTTATCTTTACAATGTACATTTCCAAGGACTGGTTTCATATAATCACTCTGCCTATCTTTTAAACAAGTTCATTCCTCCCCTAAGCAGTCATTTTAATAAGCAGCTATCTCCAAGACAGAATTTTAACTCTACCTCCTGATACAATTTACTTCTTTTTCCTCTAGTTAAGATAGCAAAGAGCTGGTTAACACCCTCTATGGTTACTAAATGACTCAATTATGTGCCAGCCATATTTTTTTCAGAGACCTTTGTTCCTACCAAATTTTAACAACCTTGCCAGAAACTCTACCACCTTGGCTAAGCCCTAACATGACAACATCACTATAGCAACCTTTTATGCATCCCACTTCAACCCTTGTGGAATGTAGACAGGGTATGCAGGAGAGGGGAAAAAAAAAATCACCTCTTCCCTTTTAACAGTACCCAGTGAGCAAGGCTGAGTTGAAACAATCAAGTATTTCAAAGGTCAATTTGGTTACAGAGCAATTCTGGGTTTAGACAGAAATGGACTTGGAGAAAGCTTAGAGATCTCATTCAGCACACATCCTTCCTGAAACTACAAGTTTTTCTGAAAGAGCTAGGGCAGAGTTCTGGCTGTGTCTGTTCCTGTAACCCTGGGCTACAATGACTACAGTACAATATACCCATTTTGGATAATTGCAACAGACAGGTTTCTTCAGGCTATGCTGTGTTATCCACACCCTTGTTGTCATCTCTCATATCTTCTACACAATCACCATTTCAGCTTCAGTCCTAACATGGCCACATAGCTGTAGCAATATGCATTCCACTTCAACCACCCCTGTGGAACTTAATTTTATGTTCAGTATCAGTCTGTGCCAAGCCCTAAACCAGCAGGTTTATCCAAGAAGAAGCATATAGCATAATGGTGAAAGTAAGACTGGGTTTGAATTCTGCCAGCAAACAGCCTTCAGACTTGAACTACAACATCAGCTCTTCCCTGGATTTCCAGACTACCAGTCCACCCTGCAGATTTCATAATTGTGCAAGCCAATTCCTTAAAATCAGTCAATCAATCAATCTACATATGCATACTCACAAACCCTATGGGTTCTGCCTCTGTGGAGAACCCTAATGCAGATTATTATTAATTTCCTATATGATCTTGATCATGTTGCTTAATCTCTTCAAACCTGTTTCCCCATCTGTAAAATGGCTAATAATAGTACTTACTTCATAGGGCACTCATGAAGATAAAATATGTAAAATATGGTAAACTGGGGTTCAAAGAAGTTAAGCAACTTGCAAAAGGTCTAATCAACTTCAAACTCCATGCTCCCCACCACTACCCGGCCCCTGATTATATCCAATCAAAAGGACTCCACACATCTAAACCAGCAAATGGAATGTCAAAATTTCTTTCATCTAAAGATTAGAAAGTATGGAACTTTTCAATTCTGGACCTTCCCATTCCCCATCAACTGATAAGTACTTCACAGTATAAAATTCAATGAAACCTCTCCTTAGGGAGAACCCAACTAAAGATCTGGAGATGCTTAGGATATTTCAAGCAGGTGAAAAAGATGAGAGGGAATAGCTGAGGTTGCCTCTAGGATCTGATATTGTCTGCATCTTTAGAGCAAACATTCAACATTTATCCTGTCAGCACATGTCACTCTGGATGTGAGCCATACCCTTCAATCTGTATCAGTTAAAAACAGTATCAATAGACTGAAAGATTCGGACAGAAGGCAAGTGATAAATATCAACACCACAGACAGTTAAGAGATGTACTCATTTGTGTTGGCACTTTGCAGTCAAAAGACAAATACAGCTGGGGAGCCTGGGTGGCTCAGTTGGTTGAGCATCCACATTTGGCTCAGGTCACGATCTCACGGTCTGTGGGTTCGAGCCCTGCACTGGGCTCTGTTGTTGACAACTCAGAACCTGGAGCCTACTTTAGATTCTGTGTCTCCCTCTCTCTCTCTGCCCCTCCCCAGCTCGTGCTCTCTCTTTCTCAAATAAACTAAATTAATTAATTAATTAAATAAATAAAAATAGAAAATAAAAAAAAGACGAATACAGCTAATTTTTTTCATTAAACTACTATATTCATTACAGAAGGCCAGAAGTAAACTTTTCTGTTGTCCAACTGGAACTAGAATTAGAGCCACAGTGTTGGCAAAACCAATGGTCATTTACTAAAGCACACACAGACACAGAAGGCATCATTCTGGCCCTACTAAAAGTATATTTCAGACAGAAACATTTGTTATAGGTTGTTTTTGTTTTGTTTTACTTATTTGACAAATACTGAGTCACTAACAGGAACCCTTATAAATGTTGCAGATTGCCTAGGTGGTAATTAATAGTAATAGAAAGAGAACAACAAAATTAAAATCCATCCATCCATCCAAGGTGTGTGTGTGTGTGTGTGTGTGTGTGTGTGTGTGTGTGTGTGTGTTTAGAGATAAGTGCCAGGAGGAAAGTAAGGGAAGGGAGATCAGGAGTGTCAGGGAAAGGAGAGTTGCAATTTCTGATAAGAGTAGCTGAGGAAGGTTTTGCTAAGGAAAACACATTTGAGAAAGGATCCACAGGAAGTGAAGGAGTGGGCCCTTTGGCCATCCGTGGACAGAGCATTTTGGACAGAACAGTTGATGAAAGGTCCTGAGATGGGAGTCTGGCTGGTAAGTCTGAGAAACAACAAAGAAGCAGGTGTGGCTGAAGGGAAATGAATGAGGGGAAGACCAATAGAGCATGAGGCCAGAAGGCAGCAGGAGGCCAGATACTTGTGGGGCCTTGTAGGTCACTCTAAACACTGTAGCTTTTCCACACGGTATACTGGAGACTCACTGGAGGTCTCTGAACAAGAGCAACTGGATGTGACTTACCTTTTAATAAGATCACTTCGGTTTCTTAAGTTTTAAGAACAGACTGGGAGTTGTAGGGAGGCGGGAGAGCAAGGAGAAAAGCAAGACTAGTTAGGAAGTTAATGCAATAATCCAAATGAGAAGTGATAGTGACCTCATTATCACTCATTTATTCACTCTGCACATGTTCATGGGACACACACTTAGTGCCAGGCTCTCTGCTGGCCCCAGGAATACAGGGTTGAAAAACTCCCCTCAGAAAGGGCACTGGAAAGGCATTCTTCACCACCTCTCCCTGGGGCAGAAAATGAAAAATTTAAAGAACTCTCTACACTGTATATGCTATGGTGGTGAGGGGATGGGGGTGGGCTCTGTTTGCTTACTGCTAAATCCCCAGTGCCTAGAAATGTTCCTGAAACAGAATAAGTATCTGCAGAATAAATGACTATTGAATAATGGTTTTCAAGGCTGATTTGGCATCAAACCACTTTATAAATGACTGCCTATCTGCTTAAATCTTAACCACCTCACTGAAAATATTACACACACACACACACACACACACACACACACACGCACACTGCTCACAAGCACATCTTGAAGGAGACTCTCCAGATTCCCCAGCAAACATATCACAGAATATGTTTAATTTCACATAGTTTTCACCTGAGAATAGGGGGTGACAGGATGTTAAGAGTCAAGAAGAACCTCTTCTTTTTTTTAATGTGTATTTATTTATTTTTGAAAGCAAGCGAGTGGAGGAAGTGTAGAGAGAAGGAGACAGAGAATCCCAAGCAGGCTCCACACTATCAGCTCAGAGCCCAACATGGGGTTCCAACTCATAAACCACAAGATCATGACCTGAGCTGAAATCATGAGTTGGACGCTTGACTGAGCCCACCCACGTGCCTCAAGAAGAATTTCTTCTAAACGTGAAGGATGTGATTCTTACATAGATAGTTTTATCATGCCCTTTCGTAATTCTGAAGTCGTTTCTAATGTAATACAAAACTAACGCTATGCTGCAAAATAAAAGTAATAGTTTCATATGTTATTAGGATAGATTATAAGACCACAATTATAAAGTTTTATTTTCAAACTCCTTATGGAACATAAGTAATTCTAAATCACAGCCAATTAAAATCAACTCATATTCATAAACTAAAAAATAAATGAAAAGAAACTTTTTCAATTATATGTAGTGTGAGTTACTTGAGAACAACACACTTCAGAAGTTATTTTTCAAACATTTCCACACATGGAGGACATTTCAGACTAGTATCTCCAATTACCACAGAAGTCCAGGATTGTTACAATTTTCTATCTCCACAGCTTTCTAATGTGGATTTTATATGCAAGCTAAACTAAAGCCATAGGCATATAAGGGCATATAAATTAATCCATATGGAGTAACTTCTTGGAAGGGATGCAGCTCCCTGATCAATCACTCCTGACAGTGGGAATCTGGCATGGCATCGGTCGCCGTGGCAGGGTTTCCGCAGTGTTATTTTCCTACTTTTAAATGTGTTCTTAAAGATTTTCTCACAGTGGATGTAAAATGATATTTGTCTCCAATATATCCTGCAGACTAAGCCAGTCTAAGTCACATTAAAAAAGGATGAGAAACGCCAGAACAGCAAAGGCATTTTCAGTATTATAAAAATGCATATATGCTCTGGTAGGCTGACAGATCCCATTTTACAATTTCAAGTAAAGAAAGGGTAAACAATTTTAAATCCACGATTACCTTCTAGTATATTTCAGAGACATTACAACAAGAATTCAAACAATGACTTTCTTCCTAATTCTGTATGTATAATTTTTCTGGCATCTAATAATCAAACATTTGTTTGATAGAAAAGTGTTAATAGAAGAGCAAGAGCTTTTATACCCATATTTTCTTCATTATACATTCAGCCTTTTGTTTTTCACAGGTCATAAAGATGTTACTGTCCCTATTAGTAGTATATCAATTCATTCTCAAACACATACACAAAGTTGGGTATTCTGACATCAACAATCTCATGAATCATCTTACACATAAATCTTTGACACATTTAACTTAAACTATTCTCTTATTTGATTAAGGAGAAGAATGTACATAAATCTGACAGTATATAGATTCAATGTGTTATAAAAGGGTCAGTTCATGAGTCCCATGTTAAACTACTACATTCTCTCAATGAAAACACTATAGTCCTAAGAGAAAAAACATACATCCATATTACAATCTGTTTCCAAATACATGGTAACAACTTATTTTTTTAAAAAGTCAAGTTTTCAGCAATTTGGTGATTGCCCCTAGAATCATCATATGATCCAGCAACGGAGGTATACACTCAAACAAATTAAAAACGGACTCAAACAGATACTTGTACACCAATGTTCACAGCAGCATTACTCGCAATAGCCAGTGTGAGCTATCCCAACTTCTGACATATGCTACGTCGTGGATGAACCTTGAGGACCTTATGCTAAGTGCAATGAAAGAGATACAAAAGGACAAATACTGTGTAATTCTACTTATATAAGGTATCTAGACTAGTTAAACTGATAGAAACAGAAAGTACAATAGAAGTCCCCAGGTGCTGGGGTCAGGGGAGAATGGGGAGATATTATATAATGGGAACAGAGTTTCTGTTTGGGGTGACAGAAAGGTTCTAGAAATAGTGGTGATGGTTGCACACACTGTTAATGTGAACTTAACACCACTGAATTGTACACTTAAAAATAGTTAAAATGGATGGGGCACCTGGGTGGCTCAGTCGGTTAAGCATCCATCCAACTTCAGATCAGGTCACGATCTCGCAGTCCACAAGTTTGAGCCCCACGTCGGGCTCTGTGCTGACAGCTCAGAGCCTGGAGACTGCTTCAGATTCTGTGTCTCCCCCTCTCTCTGCCCCTCCCCTATTTGTGCCTCTGCCTCTCTCTCTCTCTCTCAAAAGTAAATAAACATTAAAAATTTTTCAAAAAATAGTTAAAATGGTAAATTTTACATTATATATGTTTTACCACCATAAATAAGGAAAAAACAAAAACAATTAGAAATGAGAAATAGACTGGGAAAAAAAAAGTCCAGTTTTCAAAGCATTTCTACTTCCAGTATTTCATTATTATTTTCATTTTACAAATAAGGAAACTGAGGTCCAAACACCAAATTAGGGGCAAAGCATGGGTCAGCACCCAACCAGTGGGCTCTACAGTCTAGTGGACTCACACACTAGGGGACTCTGCAGTCCTACTGGGCTCTACAATCAAGCACACAGCACTTGTGAGTCCAAGTATGCCTCTTCTCAGGACAGCCTTCTCATTCTTCTTACTTCTAGCTTTCCTTTCCCTATACCAACCTTCATCTGAACAATTTAATGATCACCACATGGTAAAAGTATTATTCAAAACACTAGGAGAAAAACCTAAAACCAGCTGAAAAAGTAGATATTTTACAGGAGGATCAGCATATACAATACTTTGGGAATCCAGCAAGCATTTCTGTGTATGAATATACTAGGATACTTTCACCTGCAAGTAATAAAAATTACTTAAAGACAACTGGCATAAAACAGTGAGAAAAATTTATTATTACACATAATCGAGAGACTAAAGGCAAGGAGAGATCCAAATACAAGATAGATCAATAGCTCAATGCCAGAATCAGAAATTTGGGTTCTTTCTACTTCTCTGCTCTAACAACTTCAATGTCAGATTCATCTCAAGACTAATCCCCTCATGGCATAGGATGGCTACCAGTGGAAATAAGGGCTACATTTCCATTATCCGAAGATTAATGATGATAATGATGATGGTGAGGAGCATGCTTCATTATTTTTTCTCTCCTGCTAGATGGGATAGAAAATGCTTACCCAAAACAAAGAATCAGTCTTCCTGATGACTGAGCTAACTACCTAAGTCACATGACTATCCCTGCACCATCAACAGTCACTGACCGAAAACTATGCTCTGACCAACTGAGACAAAGGACAGATTCACAGGGCCATCTGCAGGGGAGAGGGAAATAAGAGAAAAACATGTGCATAAAACAAGGGAAATGAGTGCTGACAGGCAACCAACAATGTCCATTATACCAGTGCATTTTATTTTTTTTTTTTTTTTATTTTTTTTATTTATTTTTTTTTTTTACGTGGTAAAGGTTTGTGTTTCTTTTTTTTTTTTTATGAAATTTATTGACAAATTAGTTTCCATACAACACCCAGTGCTCATCCCAAAAGGTGCCCTCCTCAATACCCATCACCCACCCTCTCCTCCCTCCCACCCCCCCATCAACCCTCAGTTTGTTCTCAGTTTTTAAGAGTCTCTTATGCTTTGGCTCTCTCCCACTCTAACCTGTTTTTTTTTTTTTCCTTCCCCTCCCCCATGGGTTCCTGTTAATTTCTCAGGATCCACCTAAGAGTGAAACCATATGGTATCTGTCTTTCTCTGTATGGCTTATTTCACTTAGCATCACACTCTCCAGTTCCATCCACGTTGCTACAAAAGGCCATATTTCATTTTTTCTCATTGCCACGTAATATTCCATTGTGTATATAAACCACAATTTCTTTATCCATTCATCAGTTGATGGACATTTAGGCTCTTTCCATAATTTGGCTATTGTTGAGAGTGCTGCTATGAACATTGGGGTACAAGTGGCCCTATGCATCAGTACTCCTGTATCCCTTGGATAAATTCCTAGCAGTGCTATCGCTGGGTCATAGGGTAGGTCTATTTTTAATTTTCTGAGGAACCTCCACACTGCTTTCCAGAGCGGCTGCACCAATTTGCATTCCCACCAACAGTGCAAGAGGGTTCCCGTTTCTCCACATCCTCTCCAGCATCTATAGTCTCCTGATTTGTTCATTTTGGCCACTCTGACTGGCGTGAGGTGATACCTGAGTGTGGTTTTGATTTGTATTTCCCTGATAAGGAGCGACGCTGAACATCTTTTCATGTGCCTGTTGGCCATCCGGATGTCTTCTTTAGAGAAGTGTCTATTCATGTTTTCTGCCCATTTCTTCACTGGGTTATTTGTTTTTCGGGTGTGGAGTTTGGTGAGCTCTTTATAGATTTTGGATACTAGCCCTTTGTCCGATATGTCATTTGCGAATATCTTTTCCCATTCCGTTGGTTGCCTTTTAGTTTTGTTGGTTGTTTCCTTTGCTGTGCAGAAGCTTTTTATCTTCATAAGGTCCCAGTAATTCACTTTTGCTTTTAATTCCCTTGCCTTTGGGGATGTGTCTAGTAAGAGATTGCTACGGCTGAGGTCAGAGAGGTCTTTTCCTGCTTTCTCCTCTAAGGTTTTGATGGTTTCCTGTCTCACATTTAGGTCCTTTATCCATTTTGAGTTTATTTTTGTGAATGGTGTGAGAAAGTGGTCTAGTTTCAACCTTCTGCATGTTGCTGTCCAGTTTTCCCAGCACCATTTGTTAAAGAGGCTGTCTTTTTTCCATTGGATGTTCTTTCCTGCTTTGTCAAAGATGAGTTGGCCATACGTTTGTGGGTCTAGTTCTGGGGTTTCTATTCTATTCCATTGGTCTATGTGTCTGTTTCTGTGCCAATACCATGCTGTCTTGATGATGACAGCTTTGTAGTAGAGGCTAAAGTCTGGGATTGTGATGCCTCCTGCTTTGGTCTTCTTCTTCAAAATTCCTTTGGCTATTCGGGGCCTTTTGTGGTTCCATATGAATTTTAGGATTGCTTGTTCTAGTTTCGAGAAGAATGCTGGTGCAATTTTGATTGGGATTGCATTGAATGTGTAGATAGCTTTGGGTAGTATTGACATTTTGACAATGTTTATTTTTCCAATCCATGAGCAGGGAATGTCTTTCCATTTCTTTAAATCTTCTTCAATTTCCTTCATAAGCTTTCTATAGTTTTCAGCATACAGATCCTTTACATCTTTGGTTAGATTTATTCCTAGGTATTTTATGCTTCTTGGTGCAATTGTGAATGGGATCAGTTTCTTTATTTGTCTTTCTGTTGCTTCATTGTTAGTGTATAAGAATGCAACTGATTTCTGTACATTGATTTTGTATCCTGCAACTTTGCTGAATTCATGTATCAGTTCTAGTAGACTTTTGGTGGAGTCTATCGGACTTTCCATGTATAATATCATGTCATCTGCAAAAAGCGAAAGCTTGACTTCGTCTTTGCCAATTTTGATGCCTTTGATTTCCTTTTGTTGTCTGATTGCTGATGCTAGCACTTCCAGCACTATGTTAAACAGCAGCGGTGAGAGTGGGCATCCTTGTCGTGTTCCTGATCTCAGGGAAAAAGCTCTCAGTTTTTCCCCGTTGAGGATGATGTTAGCTGTGGGCTTTTCATAAATGGCTTTTATGATCTTTAAGTATGTTCCTTCTATCCCGACTTTCTCAAGGGTTTTTATTAAGAAAGGGTGCTGGATTTTGTCAAAGGCCTTTTCTGCATCGATTGACAGGATCATATGGTTCTTCTCTTTTTTTTTGTTGATGTGATGTATCACATTGATTGATTTGCGGATGTTGAACCAGCCCTGCATCCCAGGAATGAATCCCACTTGATCATGGTGAATAATTCTTTTTATATGCCGTTGAATTCGATTTGCTAGTATCTTATTGAGAATTTTTGCATCCGTATTCATCAGGGATATTGGCCTGTAGTTCTCTTTTTTGACTGGGTCTCTGTCTGGTTTAGGAATCAAAGTAATACTGGCTTCATAGAATGAGTCTGGAAGTTTTCCTTCCCTTTCTATTTCTTGGAATAGCTTGAGAAGGATAGGTATTATCTCTGCTTTAAACGTCTGGTAGAACTCCCCTGGGAAGCCATCTGGTCCTGGACTCTTATTTGTTGGGAGATTTTTGATAATCGATTCAATTTCTTCGCTGGTTATGGGTCTGTTCAAGCTTTCTATTTCCTCCTGATTGAGTTTTGGAAGAGTGTGGGTGTTCAGGAATTTGTCCATTTCTTCCAGGTTGTCCAATTTGTTGGCATATAATTTTTCATAGTATTCCCTGATAATTGTTTGTATCTCTGAGGGATTGGTTGTAATAATTCCATTTTCATTCATGATTTTATCTATTTGGGTCATTTCCCTTTTCTTTTTGAGAAGCCTGGCTAGAGGTTTGTCAATTTTGTTTATTTTTTCAAAAAACCAACTCTTGGTTTCGTTGATCTGCTCTACAGTTTTTTTAGATTCTATATTGTTTATTTCTGCTCTGATCTTTATGATTTCTCTTCTTCTGCTGGGTTTAGGCTGCCTTTGCTGTTCTGCTTCTAGTTCCTTTAGGTGTGCTGTTAAATTTTGTATTTGGGATTTTTCTTGTTTCTTGAGATAGGCCTGGATTGCAATGTATTTTCCTCTCAGGACTGCCTTCGCTGCGTCCCAAAGCGTTTGGATTGTTGTATTTTCATTTTCGTTTGTTTCCATATATTTTTTAATTTCTTCTCTAATTGCCTGGTTGACCCACTCATTCGTTAGTAGGGTGTTCTTTAACCTCCATGCCTTTGGAGGTTTTCCAGACTTTTTCCTGTGGTTGATTTCAAGCTTCATAGCATTGTGGTCTGAAAGTATGCATGGTATAATTTCAATTCTTGTAAACTTATGAAGGGCTGTTTTGTGACCCAGTATATGATCTATCTTGGAGAATGTTCCATGTGCACTCGAGAAGAAAGTATATTCTGTTGCTTTGGGATGCAGAGTTCTAAATATATCTGTTAAGTCCATCTGATCCAATGTCTCATTCAGGGCCCTTGTTTCTTTATTGACCGTGTGTCTAGATGATCTGTCCATTTCTGTAAGTGGGGTGTTAAAGTCCCCTGCAATTACCACATTCTTATCAATAAGGTTGCTTATGTTTATGAGTAATTGTTTTATATATTTGGGGGCTCCGGTATTCGGCGCATAGACATTTATAATTGTTAGCTCTTCCTGATGGATAGACCCTGTAACTATTATATAATGTCCTTCTTCATCTCTTGTTACAGCCTTTAATTTAAAGTCTAGTTTGTCTGATATAAGTATGGCTACTCCAGCTTTCTTTTGGCTTCCAGTCGCATGATAAATAGTTCTCCATCCCCTCACTCTCAATCTAAAGGTGTCCTCAGGTCTAAAATGAGTCTCTTGTAGACAGCAAATAGATGGGTCTTGTTTTTTTATCCATTCTGATACCCTATGTCTTTTGGTTGGTGCATTTAATCCATTTACATTCAGTGATATTATAGAAAGATACGGGTTGAGAGTCATTGTGATGTCTGTATGTTTTATGCTTGTAGTGATGTCTCTGGGACTTTGTCTCACAGGGTCCCCCTTAGGATCTCTTGTAGGGCTGGTTTAGTGGTGACAAATTCCTTCAGTTTTTGCTTATTTGGGAAGACCTTTATCTCTCCTTCTATTCTAAATGACAGACTTGCTGGATAAAGGATTCTCGGCTGCATATTTTTTCTGTCTAGCACCCTGAAAATCTCCTGCCAATTCTTTCTGGCCTGCCAAGTTTCAAAAGAGAGATCAGTCACGAGTCTTATAGGTCTCCCTTTATATGTGAGGGCACGTTTATCCCTTGCTGCTTTCAGAATTTTCTCTTTATCCTTGTATTTTGCCAGTTTCACTATGATATGTCGTGCAGAAGATCGATTCAAGTTACGTCTGAAGGGAGTTCTCTGTGCCTCTTGGATTTCAATGCCTTTTTCCTTCCCCAGTTCAGGGAAGTTCTCAGCTATTATTTCTTCAAGTACCCCTTCAGCACCTTTCCCTCTCTCTTCCTCCTCTGGGATACCAATTATGCGTATATTATTTCTTTTTAGTGTATCACTTAGTTCTCTAATTTTCCCCTCATACTCCTGGATTTTTTTATCTCTCTTTTTCTCAGCTTCCTCTTTTTCCATAACTTTATCCTCTAGTTCACCTATTCTCTCCTCTGCCTCTTCAAGCCGAGCTGTGGTGGTTTCCATTTTGTTATGCATTTCGTTTAAAGCGTTTTTCAGCTCCTCGTGACTGTTCCTTAGTCTCTTGATCTCTGTAGCAAGAGATTCTCTGCTGTCCTGTATACTGTTTTCAAGCCCAGCAATTAATTTTATGACTATTATTCTAAATTCACTTTCTGTTATATTATTTAAATCCTTTTTGATCAGCTATACCAGTGCATTTTAAACTTTAATATGCACACAAATCCTCTTGAGGATCTCACTAAAATGCAGATGCAGATTCAGTAGGTCAGGGGCAGGGCCCAAGATTCTGCATTTCCAACAGGTTGCAGGTAATGCTGATGCTGCTGGTCCCTCAGTATACTCAGGAGCTAATCAACATCAGGTTCTATATTTCTTACCTAAAGAGCTCACCTCCTCTAGTCAGCAAAGAACCTGCAGCCTCCTGAAGTCATCATGTATTTGGGCAGGCTGGCTGCCAAATGGGCCTTGGATTTTACAATCCAGCATGCTCCTCTCAGCTGCAATGGCAATGGGTGTTGAGTACTGTAGGTGACAAATTATCCTGCGGCATCCAGAAGCTAAGAAGCTTTTTACACAAAACACTTGGCAAAATAATCAATGGTGATGAATAAACAATGTACTCTAGCTCTAATGGCAAGCCATTATGATTTTAACACCCCATCTGCATCATAATTTCTGCCTCTAGAATAAAGGAAGATACATTTCTTCAGAGAAAGGCTGTCCTCCAAAAACACTAATCAAAGGATTCCATCCTAAAAACCTAAGGGAAGAGTGACAAGTCCTTGAGAATCAGGGTATAGACTCCAGAGGCATAGAGTAGAGTCATGCCTTGGTCTGAATCATTCCAAAGAAGTAAGGAGCAGTAAGTGGCAAGTGAATACATGGGACATATGCAGCAACAACATGTCTTAGACTTTTCCTGGGATCTCCATAGCCATCTGACCCTGCCAGGAGCTGTCATGCTCCACCCCTTCCTTAGCAGCTAGACAGGTGAAACTCTGTAAAACATCTGGCAGCCTGGCAGTTTCCTTGGTCTGAGAACAAACAGGACAAAGTTTGTTCCCCACTACTAAATGAATTACCCAGAAACAGGATAATGCTATAAGAAATGTATGGGATTTGAAATTCCAAGATCCAGGTTCTAATTTTAGCTCTGCCACTCTACTAACTAGCCGTGTGACAAGTATTTTCTGAGTCGGCTTGCTCATCTGAAAAAAGAGGATGATGATAATTAAGCTCATCTCCAAAAGTTGCGGGGATTAAATAAAATGGCATAAGAGAAAAATCCTTTGTAAATCATGAAATGGTATACAAATGTCTCTTCACCATCATTCAAAGCTCAGGTTTCCCCATCTGCCGGAGACCTCCAGAACTGATGAATTCTGTAACTTTGGATTGAAAATGATTTGGACTCTGACTCTTCCATATACAATGTATGTATGTCTGCTAGAGTCCACAGCAGCAGTCCTGGTGGTGCATGGCCTGAAGCCAGGTCCCCAGAGATTGTGGGATGACTGGAGTGAGTCTGCACTAGACTGCAATTTGAAATTTCCTGTTCCTTAGCGGTTTATGACACTGATTAGGGTAGTTTACAAAGTGAGGGGTTCTTTCTGAGCAGAGAGAATGCCACAAAATTGTAACTGTGATGCAAACTGTCATTATTTGTAACAAAAGAGAACTGGTTAGTTCTCTAAAGTCTCTTCCAGCTCTGCCATTTTAGGATTCTGTGATCCAGAGCCTTGCTTGCCTCAGAGAAAGCTTAGCCCAGATTCCATAGCTATCAAAAGCCTCTATTATCATGAATCCCACTTAATCCTGCCAAGTATCAGCCACTGTCCTCAACCGCCCCTCTACATTTATATAAGTTAACACTGGCCATTTGTTCAATCATGAAACAACGATTTTTAAAAGAACTAAAGTTAAAAAGCTCTCTTTTAAATGGCAGCGATCCCCCAAAGGGGTACTAATTCTCTCAGAAGGAATTTACTTGCATTGAGCCAGGCTGAATCTGGGTAGGAAGACAGGAACCACGTCCACCATGTCAATTCACATCAACCTAGCATCTCCTAGAATCAGCAGTTTGGAAATACATTTTATTGTGAGGATCTGTTTCTCAAAATACTGCTTACTATATGAACTAGAATATCCTTACTACCCCTTTCCATTTTTTTCAGACTAATAAAGTGTTTTCCACCTCACCTACCTTCTCAAAGTCCTACTGTATCTCTATTTAGTATCAGATTGTAGAACATTTGTCTGTTGGTCAGTGTTGGAAATTCTTTGGAGAGAATCTATCTCAGCTGACTGCATACCTGATTGGGCACTGGATAATAGGATTAATGAGACCTGAATTACCTTTGTTTTTAAAGGTATGAACCACAAATTAGCCAGCACCCTCATGGTGGCATATACTGATCCATTCCCTTTTTTCTAGTACCAACACCTCTATTCTCCTTTGGTGAGGCTGAGTAAGGAAACCTTGACTTCCACTGGCCAAGGGAGGATACATGCCCAAATCAGGCCAGGCAAACTCTCTTCTCCAGATATGGAAATCTTGAACTAAATGATATAAGCATGAAAACCAGCTGGAAAGACTCATCTCAAGAAAGTCCTTCTGAAGAGACTGTGACTAATACCCCTGTTCTTTCCAAGACCTGAATAACCAGTTTTCCTTTTACCTATTTCACAGTATTTTAATAACTCCTGTTCTTGACTTCAGTTAGTCAGAATTGCTTTCTGTTGTTTGCAAGCAAAAGAGCCAAATGGACAGTCAGAGTGATTAAAGAGAACTCTGAACTACTCACTTCCCTGCACAGCATAATATGTAATTCAGCTTTAAAAGTGTAACAGAGACCTTTCAGCCAGAGCTGTCATCTTCCATTATTTCACTTAAATGACTAAGACTAAGACAAGGGGAAAGATTCTATTCAGCATAAATACTCTAGGCCCTTTAGAAAATACAGAATAAATTTACATTGCTGAAAGAAATTAAAGAAGCCCTACATAAATGGAAAGACATCCATGTTCATGGACTGGAAGACTTTAAACTGTTAGGATGGCATTACTCCCCAAACTGATCTGCATATTCACTGTAACCCTCATCAAAATCCATTTTTGAGAAATTGACAAGCTAATTCTAAAATTCATATGGAAAAGTAGGGAACCTAGAACAGGTCACAATTCTTGAAAAAGACAGTCGGAGAACTCATACTTGCAAATTTCAAAATTTTTCCACAGCTACAGTAATCAAGACAGCGTGGTGGTACTGGCATAAAGACAGACATGTGGATCAACAGAGAAATAACTACATTAGCAAAAGCCAGGTAATATGTACAGAGAATGGGAAAGGCTGAATGCCACTGTTTCTAGTGTAGGAGAGTATTGGACTGATGATTACTGAGTATTACCGGCAGGCCTATTCCATTCAACATGTATAGAAGGTCTATCCTGTGCAAGAGATTATGTTAGGGATTTAGACATGAAAAAGATGTAATGTCTCAAGTGGTTCACAGCCTAGAAAGGGACAACACGTGTATAAACCACAAAACACAATGTGATAGCTACTCCGCCAACAGTATGAATTAAAGCACCACAGAAGTACAAAAAAAGGAATTGTTAATTTTGATTTAAAAACAATTTTTTTAAGTTTATTTATTTATTTCAAGAGAGACAGAGAGGGCAAGGAGGGGAGGGGTAGAGAGAGAGGAGAGAGAAATCCCAAGCAGGCTCCGCACCATTAGCGCGGAGTCCGATGTGGGGCTCACACCCACGAACCATGATATCATGACCCTAGCTGAAACCAAGAGTCAGATGCTCAACTGACAGAGCCCAGGAGCCCCTGTGATTGTTAATTTTGTATCAGAAGAAAAGGACCTTTGTTCAGTTCTCCCAGCACCATTTTTAAAGAGACTGTCTTTTTTCCATTGGATATTCTTCCCTGCTTTTGTCAACCGACGGAATGGGAAAAGATATTTGCAAATGACATATCGGACAAAGGGCTAGTATCCAAAATCTATAAAGAACTCACCAAACTCCACACACGAAAAACAAATAATCCAATGAAGAAATGGGCAGAAGACATGAATAGACACTTCTCTAAAGAAGACATCCAGATGACCAACAGACACATGAAAAGATGCTCATCACTCTTCATCAGGGAAATACAAATCAAAACCACACTGAGATATCACCTCACGCCAGTCAGAGTGGCTAAAAGGAACAAACCAGAAGACTATAGATGCTGGAGAGGATATGGAGAAATGGGAACCCTCTTGCACTGTTGGTAGGAATGCAAACTGGTGCAGCCACTCTGGAAAACCATGTGGAGGTTCTTCAAAAAATTAAAAATAGATCTACCCTATGACCCAGCAATAGCACTGCTGGGAATTTACCCAAGGGATACAGGAGTGCTGATGCATAGGGGCACTTGTACCCCAATGTTTATAGCAGCACTTTCAACAAGAGCCAAATCATGGAAAGAGCCTAAATGTCCAACAACTGATGAATAGATAAAGAAATTGTGGTTTATATACACAATGGAATACTACGTGGCAATGAGAAAGAATGAAATATGGCCTTTTGTAGCAATGTGGAAGGAACTGGAGAACGTTATGCTAAGTGAAATAATTCATATAGAGAAAGACAGATACCATATGTTTTCACTCTTATGTGGATCCTGAGAAACTTAACTGAAACCCATGGCAGAGGGGAAGGGAAAAAAAAAAAGAGAGGGAGGGAGCCAAACCATAAGAGACTCTTAAAAACTGAGAATAAACTGAGGGTTGATGGGGGGGTAGGAGAGAGGGGAAAGTGGGTCATGGGCATTGAGGAGGACACCTGTTGGGATGAGCACTGGGTGTTGTATGGAAACCAATTTGACAATATATTTCATATTAAAAAAAAAATTAATTTAATTAAATTTAAAAAAAAAAAAAGAAGAAAAGAAACTCTGGACATTATCACCAAGGAAGTGACTTCTTGAGTTGGATCTTAAATACAATTAGGAATTTACAAATATAAAAGAAACTAGGAGTGGGACTCAGTGGCCTGAGGAGATTATGAAGGGTTTATGAAGAGTTATTCAAGGCAAGTTAAGAGCAGAGGAAATGACACTTGGAGAAAAAGAATATACAGATTAGTAGAAAATTAGCAGTAAAATTAGGTTGGGGCTAAACTGTCAAGGGTTTAAAATGCCCTTATTATGCAGGTAATGGAAAACCAGTAAAGGTAATATAGAAAGTGAATCTGTTTCAGGCTACAGATAGAAGGCAGGCTGTATGAAGGGGGTGGGGGAGAAGCAGAGCTTAGTTTGATGAAACACAGAGAAGTCCTGCTTATTTGGCCAGCTCTGGAGAATCACCAAAAAGTTTCTTGAGGAATTAATTTAGCAGAAGTGAAGTTCAGGAAATAAACCACAGATAGGATTCAAAAAGACAATAAAGCAGGACTATAGAAAGAGAATGGCAGGAGTATCCACTAGGAAAGTCTTCAAATAGAATAACAGAGAAGTCAAAGTAAGGGCCAATTTCAAGAGTGATAATAATGTGAAGTAAACAAGAAAAGTTAATAATCAACATTTAATAAAGTATATAGACTTTGCTAAAGAAAAGTCATTATCAATCTTAAAGAAGTTCACCTCAATGGTGAAAACAAAGCTTCTGGGAGTAATGTGGAAAGAAGGTGAGAAATGGGGCAAATTATTCAAGGAAGCTGTCTAAATAGAAGGCAAAAAGTAAGACCAGAAGGATACCAGTGTTAGGAAGAACTACTGGAAGAGAAAAGTACAGAGACAAGCTCCATCAGGAAGCTGAAAGGAACTGGATCCAGAACGAAGTAGAAGGGCTCTTCAGAAAAGAGGATGGGGGAGAGATACAGAAAAAGAGGAGACTGGTAGCCCACTTCCTAATTTTGCATTGCTGGAAGAAAAACTATTTTCCTTATCCCCATTCCAAACATGAAGAAATAATAAATAATCATAGCTCTCAATGCTGCCTGAAATACTTCTGTGCAGCTATACTGGATTAGAACACAGATATCTGCTAAGAAGAAAGTATTAACTAGCTAGTAGACAACCTGTTTTTTCTGGTTACTTCTAAGCAAATCAACAGTACACTTTGAGTTAACCCAACAAAGTTAAGTATGCTATATAAATGAGGCCAGATCTACAGTAAAGATACGCACACTAAAACAATCTGCCAGGGGCGTTTGGGTGGCTCAGTCAGTTAAGCATCTGACTTGGCTCAGGTCATGATCTCATGGTTCGTGGGTTCAAGCCCTGCGTTGGGCTCTCTACTAACAGCCTGGAGCCTACATCAAATTCTGTGTCTTCCTCTCTCTCTCTCTCTCTCTCTCTCTCTCTCTCTCTCTCTCTCTGCCCCTCCTCTGCTCATGCTCTGTCTCCCTCTCTCTCAAATGTGGATAATAAAACATTAAAAGAAATTTTTAAAACAATCTGCCAAATCACTTGGGGTTAAAGCAATGACTTGCTAATGATTCTAACCTTCTTACCTGGGTAACTTGACTGTCAGCATAAAAGGGAAATACCAGGGAATAAGAAGCTGAAAAATAGCAGTATTTTTAAATCAACAAAAAAGAAACTTATCAATTGCCTAAATTAGAAAATGTTGATTTATAATGAATATAATCGTTTTAGCATCTACTTAAATTCAAGTCAGTTTCATCCAGAGTCCACAACCTCCCCCTCCCATTTGCTAACATATTCTCAAATTACTCTTGTTTTGTTACAGTGATAAAAGTCTTTAAATAAAAGACTAAAAAGTGATCATGATATAGTGACATTATGAAACTTTAATAATTATCATTTTAAATACCTACATGATTTCACTAAACAGCTATCATCAGGCATTTTAAATGAGCTTCTATCATTACTTATGTATGTTCAAACTTCCTACTAGCATAAATAATGCTGCCAAAATCTTTTCACATTAAATTCTTTCCACTTTTAGAATAATCTTTTTTTTAGGTTTTTTTTCACATTTATTTATTTTTGAATAGTAAATTCAAAAATTTATTTGATGCTTAACCAACTGAGCCACCCAGGTGCCCCATACAGTAACTTTCTTAGATATGATTTACAGAAGTGGAAATTGTGGATTACAAGTTATAAATCATGTCAGACTTGACATGTATTGCCAAATTATTTTACTAATAAATTTTATCAATTATACCCTCATACCAGCAACATATGATAAATAGCTTTTTGGTTTTTTTTTTTTTTTTAAAGTAGGCTTCATGCCCAGCTCAGAGCCCAACATGGGGCTTGAACTCAAGACCCTGAGATCAAGACCTGAGTTGAGATCAAGAGTCACACACTTAACCAACTGAGACACCCAGGTGCCCCATGATAAATATATTTCTTAACAAGCTCTGTAATAATGCAGGCAACTGATAATATCTACTTTAATATATACTTCTTTGGTGAATCACTAATATTGAACACTTTTTATACTTTTGTATATGTTATATTTTCTTTTGTTTCTTTTTTTAAAATATTGTCTTTCTTCATTTTTTCCTACATATGTACTAGAGTTTCATATTCTGATTAACACTTTCTATATTGTTTTGTTGTAAATGTTCTTCCCAGCCTCTTTTTTAGTTCATAGAAGTTTAATTTAGTCTTACTCAAATATATATTTTTGTAATTTATTCCTAAAAGTACTAAATTTAAAAAGTACTTTTCATTCTAGAAGTCTGAAAAACATTTGTTTCTATTTTATTTTAGTGTTTATCTGGCTTGAATTTTATAACTATTAAATATCGCCCTCTGGAATGTCTTCGGATATCATATAAAGCTCTAAACTTTTTTCCCCCAAATGCTAACAAATTATCTCACCATTTGTGGGACATTATGGAATAATCTGCCTCCTCTCCACTGCAAAGCCTTGTTTATCACAGTGCTCATACTACGAACTCTAGCCCATTGACGTATCTGATCCTACCTCAGAGACATACTGCATGACTTATACCAACCATGTGTTGAAACAGCAAACACAGCCAATGTCCTCTCCCTCACCACCTTTCTTCTTTCAATAACTAGCTTTTTGCTATTCTTGCCTGTTTATGCCTCTTAAGAAACTTCAGGATATTCCATCAATTTTATCAAAACAGTTCCACCTGGAAATCTGATGAATACTATTGAAGATATATTAATATGGAAAACTGAAGAAGTTCACGAGAAAATGTTAATGTTTGATCTAAAAGATTTAACCCATTCATCTAGAAGCTTCAGTAATCCAGAATACAGCATCTTCCCATGTCAAATAACTGTTCCTGCACTAAGTCCTAAAGAAAAGAAATATGTACACAGTACCGTACAAATACTTGTACTTACACAGTATTACCACAACTATTAAAAGCTGAAACAACCCTTCAAGTCTAATTTAATACTTCCTGGAAGCTAATTTATTAGCATTTACTCACACATTATTTTATAGCAGTATTTAAATATACTTCACTAAACCAAAAACCACATATACCAAATAAAATATACTATATCATTATTCATTCACTTAACAAGTATTTACTGACTGACCATTATTGTTATATGAGCTTGGGATACATCGGTATCCCAAAAAGCATAAGTAGCTTTTTGTATGACAGTGCTATATTCTTAGAACTTAACCTCTTTATCAAAATATACTTAAAAACCAACCTCATATTTCAACTTCCATCCCATTTGTTCAGCTAACCTGGCACTGCTTCTTCCTAGAAAGCTTGATTAATCCTGACTGAGCATTAAGAAAAATTCATCTCTAAAAAGTTCCCAACCCTGTATCCTTGGAGTTCCCATCACCCTCTTAATCACTCTTGCCTGCTGCAGGCTTCACATTCCAGAACCTATCACCACAACTTCCTTCATAGAAAGCACTCTAAATGACCAAATATATTATCAGAAAGGGATGTGAGTGTTTATTTTAGAAATAAAAAGGGCTCAAGCTCAGAAAACTCTTCTTTTCAAGTCTGGTCTCACGGTCCCAAAATGACCTTGTGGGGGCGGGGGGGGGGGGGGGGGGAAGAAGACCTCTGAAATTGTGAGGAATCACTGCAACTTTTTTATCTTTTGTCAAGTTCAAAAGAGCTATATAGTAAAATTAAGCATTACTTTTTACACTTCACCAGTGCCCTTTGTCATCATTAGTAACACTTCCAAAGGGAAAGCACCTGAAAGTAATGGAAAACCCAGGTCTATATAGAGTAGCAAAACTAAAGTAGCTTTCGTACAACTGCATAAGTACTCATGGTTAAAACGTTCTACTACAAAGCATTAAGAAACTGCCTTAAACAGACATCTGCAGATGTTTCATGCTTTGTACAGATCTGGCAAATGCCCAAAAGACAAAAAATGCTCTCATTTTAAGATTCGAGTTAGCCAGCATTAAAAAAAAAAAAAAAAAAAAAAAAAAAAAAGCACATTACGTCCAGAAACGCAATTGAATTATTTCAGACATTAGCCTTCCACCCACTTGAAAGTTACAGCATTGCAAATCTGGTCCATTTTATAAAACAGATAACCTAATATCCTATACATATATCTTCAAAAAAATTTTTAAACACGGTGTTTTCACCATTATCTTCAATCATGTAACTATATTCAATCACCCGAAATGGGCTAAGTTCTAACAGAACTTTCCAGATGTCATGGGGCTAGTCACAAAGCTCTTATTTCCTTGGATCATTTTAAAAAGGAAAACTAGTATAGAGGCGCCTGGGTGGCTCAGTATGTTAAGCGTCTGACTTCAACTCAAGTCATGATCTCCCAGTCTGTGAGTTTGAGCCCCACATCGGTCTCTGTCCTGATAGCTCAAAGCCTGGATCCTGCTTCAGATTCTTTGTGTCTCTCTCTCTCTGCCCCTCCCCTACTTCACACTCTCTTTCTCTCTCTCTCAAAAAATAAATATTAAAAAAAAAAAACTAGTATCTAACCATGTTTACAAAGGATTCATGACTATTACAAAAATATCACTACCCACACTCCTAAAACAAAAGGTTGTTCATTTGGTGTATGAAATTCTCCATTTCAAGATTCTAATGAAGACCACACTGTATTCCCTAAAACATGCTTCTATGTGACAAAATCTGCATTGTATTCCAAAGAAAGAACTATTCTGACAGCAACTCATTAAAACCCAAGGGAATCAATTTATTTTAATGTGGGCAATGACTCTAAACTGTGATTATTTTGTACATCATTTTCCCACACACTCTCTAAATGAGAAAATCTGAAAGTAGTAAATGAAATTTGTTTTGTTCTAAACTTTCCCATTAGAATAAGAGAGGCATTCAAGTCAAGCCTGAGGAATCAGGCTAAATTTTAATCTACATTTATATGCTTTAACTAGACACAAGGCCAAAGTCAAAATGCCAAAGGTCCCTTCTTTAATTATGTGCTTAGCACATGTCATTTTTACCTGACTACTTCTGTTTCTGTCTCTGTAAGACCAGGACCAAAATCTGAACCACTACCTCAGAGGGCACCCAGCCACTTGGAGCCAACAGTTGGAAAACTTCAGCCTGTGTTGACGATTTTCTCACTACCATGTTCTAAAGGTTTGAAAAAGAGATGTCCTCAGTCTCACCAAATCCCATCTCTCCCTCATACCACCCTTTGGTGATGACATGTAGAACATTGCAATTCCCAACGACATCCTGACTGGTTGTCCACTCCCCTGGAATATGACTGGCCTACTTCCCAGCAATTTCAAGTTCAACCCCATGACTAGTAAGTGTGGAAGCACACTGGTTGTGTGGTGAAGTCAGAGTCTAAATGTCATTTGTAATCCAAAGGATGAAGAAAAACACATTACTCAAAATGTATATTAAATTTAACTTCAAACACAACTCCACCTGATGAAGTCCACCATCCTTTCTTCTTATCATATAATGAAATCAGAATCCAGGGGTTCCTGGGTGACTCAGTTGGTTAAGTGTCCAACTTTGGCTCAGGTCATGAGTTCATGGCTTGTGAATTCAAGGCCTGTGTCAGGCTTTGTGCTGACAGCTCAGAACCTGGAGCCTGCTTCGGACTCTGTGTCTCCCTCTCTCTCTGCTCCTTCCCTGCTTGTGCTCTCTGTCTCCCAAAAATAAATAAATGTTAACAACAACAAAAAAAGAACTCTAAATCAGTCATTTCATCTCCCCAGTCACAGGTTAAAGTCACAAAAACATAATTACAGTCAGGGAGGCATCTACTAGAAAGGAAAAAGTTTTAATGAAAGCACAAGCATCATTAAAGAAATGTTGCTTTCCATTAAAAAAGTGAATATCATTAACATTCAAATGATTTGTAGGTGCTTTTAAAAAGTCTCCATAAGCAACTTACCTGACCCTTTACAGATTATTTTTTTTCACATCTCTCATTGGATAACATGTTAAAGATAACATGTTTCATATCTCTCACTGGACAACACGTTAATGATAAGGTGTTTCATAGCTCTCATTGGACAACATGTTAGTGATATTTAACACGAACTATTTATACCACTGCCTTAAAAAAGGGTCACTCAAATTAGAGACAGGTTTGCTAAGTAATGAATAGCTAAGCTTTGCTAGTTCCACTACAAACAACACAAATATTAACTACATCCTTGGATGGTGTGGTTATATGCTAATGAATAGGGATCACTAGGTGTGAAGAGGAAGTTATCCACACTCCAGTGGGCTTCCTGATGGCACCCGAACTGGATGGGCTCACAATACAAAGGCAACATGCTCTTCAAGAGTTGCGAGGCAGCCAGAAAGTGAGGTAAAAAAAACACCCGTCCAAGTGAGAGAATGTGGGATCTCAACTCTAACTTAAGTGCTTGCAAAATGGAAGTATTATGTAGGTACCATGGACAATGTACTTTTCTGAGCACAGATCTCATGCTCAGTATAGTTAATACAAAAGTGATATATGGTAAGGCAGCACTGGACTTCCCATAGGGACTGGACTCTATTATATAGTAACATTTGTTATCTGTCAAGTTGTACCAACGGGTTACCAAATTAGTTAATAGGGAAGAAGCTTCTCTTTTTAGAAGCACTTGCAGATAGGACATGAAATGTCTTAAACAACAATAGCATCACTTTGCAACCTCTTAATGAACTAATGATCTAAACTGAAAGTCTGCAAAATATGGCCTGTCGCCTATTTTTGTATGAGCTGTGAGCTGAAAGAGTTCTCGCATTTTTATATTAAGGAATTCTTCATTTCTCCATTTTTATCAACAACACATATATCAATAAATACATAGAGTGCCTAATGTGCTAGGCACTGTTCTAAATGTTTTACACGTAGTAGCTTATTTAACTCTGTGACAATCACAGGGGATGAGTACTATTACACATGAGGCAGAGAGAAGTCAGACAATTACCAAAAGGTAAGAAGCTGGGATTGAGCACAGTTTAGCTCCAGAATCAATGCTCTTACTTTCCATGTGTGCCACTTCCCATTTGTAATGTCTAATTGGCACAGATCAGTGAAACCAGTGGCTCTTTTCATTTCAGTAAGATGGAACTGGAAAAGGGGCTAGGCATCCCTTAGGTAAGCATGGATTTTTAAAAATTAAGTGTTTTAAGATCATTGTAGATTCACATGCAGTTCTAGGAAATAATAGATATCTTATGTACACTTTCCCCAGTTTCTTCAAATGGTAAAATCTTATGAAAATGTAGCACATTAAGATCAAGTACAGTGAAGATATGAAACATTCTATCACCACAAGGATTCCCCATGTGGCCCTTTCATACCTATACCCTCCCTCCCTCTAACCCCCAACCCCCATCTCCTCTTAACCCCTGGCTACCACTAATATGTTTTCCATCTCTATAATTCTGTCACTTAGAAATTATTATATAAATCAAACCACACAGTATGTGACTTTTGACATTGGCTTTTTTTTCATTCAGTATAATGCCCTTAAGAACCATCCAAATTGTCACAAAAATCAATAGTCTAGTTCTTTTATTGCTGAATAGTATACCATGATAGAGAGGAACTACACTTTGTTTAAGCATTTACCTGCTGAAGGACATCTGGCCTGTTTCTAGTATGCGGGTATTAAGAATAAAGTTGCAGAACACCTGGGTGGCTCAGTTGGTTAAGCGTCTTTTGATTTCAGCTTGGGTCATGATTTCACCGCTCACGGGTTTGATCCCTGCATCAGGCTCTATGATGACAATATGGAACCCGCTTGGGATTGATTCTCTCTCTCTCTCTCTCTCTGCCCCTCTCCTGCTCATGCTCTCCCTCTCTCTCTTGCTCTCAAAAATAAATAAACAAATAAACTTAAAAAAGAAGCAATAAAGTTGCTTCCTGGATATTCAGTCAATCTTACTTCCTTGGGATACATTTAGTCACGATGTACAATTCTTTTTACGTTTTTGGATTCAATTTGCTAATATTTTGTTGACAATTTTTGCATCAATGTTCACAAGAGGTATTGCTGGTTTGCAGTTTCTTTTTTTGTGTGATGCCTTTGTCTGACTTTGGTGTTAGGACAGTGCTAGCCTCATAGACAGCATTGGGAGGTATTCTTTCTAATGTTATCCTCTGAAGGACTGTAGAAAAATGGTATAAATCTTAAAATAGTTGGTAGAACTTGCCAGTGAACCCATATGGGCCTGAGTTGTTGTGGAAGTTTGTTTGTTTATTCATTCATTCATTCATTCATTCATTCATTCATTCAATTTCTTTCATAGATATAAACCTATTCAGATCACCTATTTCTTCTTGTGTGAGTTTTGGCAAATTGTGTCTTTCAAGGAATTGGTCCATTTCACATAAATTATCACTGGGCACGGAGTTGTTCACGGTATTTCTTTCTTATCCTTTTGATTTCCATGGGATGGGATCTGTAGTGATATCTCCTCTTTCATTTCTGGTATTAGTAATTTGCATCCTCTTTTTTTTTTCTTAGCCTGGTATAGCCTTATCACTTTTTTTTTTTTTAGCCTTATAACTTTTGTTAAACTTTTCCAAACACCAGCTTTTTGGTTTTACTGATATTCTCTATTCATTTCCTGTTTTGAATTTCACTGATTTCTGCTCTAATTCTTATTACTTTTTTTTCCTTCTGCTTATTTGGATTTAATTTGTTCTTCCTTTTCTAGTTTCCTAAGGTGAAAACTTAGATTACTGATTTTAGTTCTTTTTTATTTTCTAATATATGCATTCAGTGGTATAAATTTCCCTCTAAGCACTGCTCCCACTGTAGCCCACAAACTTTGATAACTTGTGTGCTCATTTTCATTAGTTGAAAATATTCTTACATTTCTCTCTGAGATTTCTTCTTTGACTCATGTATTATTCAGAAGTGTGTTTTAATCAAATATTTTATGGTTTTCCAGTCTTTTTTCTGTTGTTGACTTCTAGTTTAATTATGTTGTGGTCTGACAGCATAATTGTCTGGTTTCTATTCTTTTAAATTAGGTAAGTTTTATTTTATGGCCCAGAATGTGGTCTATCATGTTGACTATTCTATACGAGCTTGATAAGAGTGTATATTATGCTACTGCTGGATAAAGTAGTCTCCAGATGTCAATTTCCAGTTAATGATGGTGTTGAACATAGTTCAACTATGTTCTCACTAATTTTCTGCTGGGTGTTGAAGTCTCTAATTATAATTGTGGTTTTGTCTATTTCTCCTTTTACTTCTACTGGGTTTGCTTCCCATGTTTTACAGCCCTGTTGTTTGGTAGAGACACATTTGGGATTGCTACATCTTCTTGGTAGACTGATCCTTTACATAACCCCTGTCTCTGGTAAGTTACTTTGCCCTGAAGTCTACTTTATCTGTTATCTATACCCGATATATTAACACTGTCACTCCTGATTTCCTTTGATTTAAAAAAAATTTTTTTCTTTAACATTTATTTATTATTGGCAGACAGAAAGACACAGAGCATGAGCAGGGGAGGGGTAGAGAGAGAGGAAGACACAGAATCTGAAGTAGGCTCCAGGCTCTGAGCTGTCAGCACAGAGCCTGACGCGGGGCTCGAACTCACGAACAATGAGATCATGACCTGAGCTGAAGTCGGTTGCTTAACCAACTGAGCCACCCAGGCGCCTGATTTCCTTCAATTGATGCTTGCATGTTATATCTTTTCGCATCCTTTTCCTTTCAATCTGCCTATATCATTATACTATATTTGAAGTGAATTTCTTACATATGATATAGTTGGGCCACACTGTTTAACCTACTCCATAAAATTCTGTCTTATAATTTGTATACTTAACCTACTTACATTTAATGTAATTACTGATATATTGGGGCTTAAGTCTGCCATTTGTTTTTTGTTTATTCTGTTTGTTTGTTTTCTTTTTCCTGTCTTTTTGTGGGTTACTTCAACACTTTCTAGAATTCCACTTTGATTTGTCTAGTTTTAAGGGTATCTCTTTGATATCTTTGTGGCTGCTCTAAGTATACCATATATATGTAACTTATAGTCCTCAGGTGTCCTCATTTTACCACCTTGAGTGACATATACAAAACTTTCTCCTATAACCCTTTACCATCCCTGTTTAAAAATTTTCTCTACATTAATTTAAAATCACATCACTGTTACAATTTTGCTTCATTCATCAAACATAACTTTGAAAATTCAAAAGCAGAAAGTCTATAGTATTTATTCACATTTATGCTTTACCACGTTCTTTCTTCATTCTTAAGGTTCCACGGTTCATTCTTTTAAATTTTTTTTAATGTTTATTTATTCTTGAGAGAGAGACAGAGACAGAGTGTGAGTGGGGAGGGTCAGACAGAATTTGAAGCAGGTTCCAGGCTCTGAGCTGTCAACACAGAGTCTGACATGGGGCTCGAACTCACGAACTGTGAGATCATAACCAGAACTGAAGTCAGATACTTAACCGACTGAGCCACCCAGGTGCCCCATGGTTCATTCTTTTATAATTTCCTTTCTGTTTAGAGAACTTCTCTTACCCATGGGGGAACAGTGAGGGGAGTGAGGTGTTAAGATCTGCTGATCACAAATTCCCTTAGTTTCTCTTCATGAGAATTTACTGCATCCCTTCTATTCCTGAAGGATATTTTCAGAGAATATAGAATACCAAGTGACAATTATTCCTTCTAAATTTGAAAATATTACGCCAATACCCTTTTGGCCTCCATAGTTTCTGATGAAAACTCTGCTGTCATCCAAATTCTCTCCTATAAAGGTTAAGGTGTCATTTTCCCCTCTCTGGCTGCTTTCAAGGGTTTTTTTTAGGTCTTTAGTTCTCAGAAGTTTAATCATTATGCATCTTGGACTGAATTTCTTTGGGTTTATTCTGTTTGTGGCTTGTGCAGCTTCTTGAATCTGTATGTTTATGTTTCCTGCAAACTGGGGAAACTTTCAGCCATTATTTCCTCTAGTATTTTTCTACCCTACCCCCTATCCCTCTCCTTTCAGAATTCAAATGACACAAAGTTAGCTCTTTTGTTATAGTTCCACAAGTCCCTGAGGCTTTGTTTTTTCCCCCAGTCTATTTTATCTCTGTTGTTCACACTGGGTAATTTTTACTATTTTACATTCCAGTTCACTGATTCCTTCCTCAGTCCCCTTCAGTTGAACCCATCCACTATTGAGTTCTCCATTGAGATTTTTATTTTGGTTATTATATTTTTGAGCTGCAGAACTTCCATTTGAATCTTCTTTATATCTTATTTCTTTGCTGTGGCTTTCTACTTCCTCATTTGTTTCAAGCATCTTCACAATAGCTCACTGAAGCATTTTTATTATGACTGCTTTAAAATCTCTGTCAGATAATTCTAACATTTCTGTCATCTTGGTGCTAAAATCTATTTATTGTCCTTTTTTCTTCACTTTGAGATTTTCCTGGTTCTTGCTAGGATAAATTATTTCCTAATAAAACATGAATATTTTCATACTATGTTATGAAACTGGCTTTCTCTGAAATCTCTTTGGCAAAGGAGTGCTCTCATTACTGCCAAATGGAGGTGGAAGTATATGTTCCCCATTGGCCTCTGTTGACACCCAAGATGGGGATTCTTCACTAATGGTGAGCCAGGATGAGAGTTCTAGTTCCCCACATTGTCTCTACTAACACTGTGATAATTGGGAGAGGGGGGCAGTAATTACCAGCTGGTGAGTATGAAAGTCTTGATTCCTTGACATTCACTGACCCCACCATGACAGAGGTGTTGGGGTGCCTGGTCCAGCCTGATGAGTCTAGTCTCCCCCTTGGACTCTGCTGGCATGAGTAGTGGTGTGGCCACAGTTTTTTCTGGGTGTTTGATTGGAGTACACCATATGCTGTCTAGATGTTTTATATCGTGTTAGACTGTCTCTCTCCTGGTCTTTTGGCTACAGAGAGCAGCCCTTTGTTGTGGCTTTTTGATCTGATCTGTTGGCATTTCCAGACTGCCAGATTCTTCAGTTCCAAGTCTGGAATATATACGTTAAAACCCAGAGAATTTAGTATGCTGCTGGGATCTGATGAACAGATTTAGCAAGCTACCAAAACACATAAACCTTACTTAGATGCCAATTCAGAATACCTATAAAATAAAATGGATATCTGAAATAAATGGAAAGTTTAACTGAGTAGTTGATGATACCAAGGAATTGTTAGTAATATTTTTCAGGTGTGATAATGATGTTGTAGTGACATTTAAAAAGTTTTATTAGAAGAGTCCTTATCTTTTAAGG
Organism: Felis catus; assembly: GCF_018350175.1. NCBI lineage: Eukaryota > Metazoa > Chordata > Mammalia > Carnivora > Felidae > Felis > Felis catus. Next base: position 52,205,900 of record NC_058370.1, read on the forward strand.
ATACACATTAAAATCTTTATGATATGCCATAGGAAAGAGAGGAATGAAAAAAGATTGGCGCTCAAAGATTTACCATCAGTCAATAATTAGTGAAGCTGAGTGGTAGCACATGGGGATACATTAATCCCTCCAGTTTTGTAAATGTCTGAAATTCTCCATAATAAAAAATTTAAAAGTACAGATTTCATGACATTTTCCCCCAAGAAGTACGGGAAGAGGGTGAGCAATCTGCAGTTAGTATGATCCCCCCACGCTGTTGGTCTGTGGCCCATGTATTGAGACTGAGAGTCACGAATCTCCCCTACAATGTTCCAAACAAAGCAGCCCCTGGTTCAACACTGCCATGACCGATATGTCTCTACCTCCAAAGAGATCTCAATAAACATTTGACTGATCCCCACATCTTAAATAAATAACAGTAAGTCTATAACAGGTGACAAATGATCGTTTCCTCCTTTAAATTTCTAAAAGACTTTTTAAAACTTCTCCTATGATACCTGTATACACATATAAGATGCAATACAAAGTAGATAAATGTAATCCCTCACTATATTATAATATGCTCCACAGCATACACAAATGAATGCACACTGAATTGGAACTATCTTCCCAAATTTATAAATAATACTTTAGTATATACAAGCATAGATAGCCAAGAGTTCAAACTTAACATAGGAGTCACTTGTGTGTTGCACACAAGTATCCACACACTAAATTTAAGTAAATAACTTAATCTTATCCAATATGTTCTCTAGGAGGCCAAGAAAGAAAAGACTAACAAGAGGTTGAAGCAGCCAGGGAAACCATCTTCAAGTTAAGCTGGGCCTTGAGCACAAGATTTGGAACTCTCTGCCTCACAAAAAAGTAAAAACCAAGTTCAGAAAGAAGAACTGTTGTATGTCTGGCAATAAGATGATGTAAAGAAACAGTAGTGGGGAATAAAACTGGATAGGCTGGCCGGCACGCGAAGATAAGAGAAAGATTTGAAACACAGGCAAAGTAGAGAGCTCTGACCTACTGAATACTGAAGCAAATGGAGGAGACACAGGTGAACTCTGGCTCTGTCATGAATGTGGAACTTGGTGAGTTCTTCATCTCTTGAGTTTAGATCACTCATCTGTAAAAGTGGGCATAAAAAAACTCTACCTCACGATGTGACTGTGAAGGTAAAATATGTCACATAAATGTTCAACATCTTTAAAGTACTTTTTGTCGAAGTAGGTAATTAATAAAAGGTGGTTATCACTAAGAAAGCTTTCAAAAGCTTTGTCAGTGGACTGACAATGAAACGAAATTATCTAAATAAACATGGATGACTAAACATCGTTTGAATTTCTTCCTAATGTTTCATGGGTGCTGGGTCTCCACCACTAGTATACACTACACTGAAGAGTTAAGTTAAACCAAATGTGAAAGCTATGTTGTTTTACTCAAAGTGTGATTGGTTTATTCAACGGTGTCACAGGCACTAAGCAGAACCAGCACTGAATTTTCCATTCACTAACAAATGAAGAAATAAAAGGAGAAATAAAGTTGATTTAAATCTAGTTTGTTTTTCTTTGGACATTTAACAAATTTTGATTAAGACATTCCTTTAGATTCAGAGATCACAATTTGGCAGAAAAAGTTAGACATATACACAAACAAGTATAACCCAAAACAGAAGCTGATAACTACCAAAAAAAGTCTAAATGCTTTCAGAGGACAAACACAAGCTCTGAATCCCTAATTCCCCAAGCACAAAACAAGGGCTCAATAAATGTTCCAGAAATTCATTATTTCATGAGAGAAGTGGCAATTTCGTCCCAAGTGCCAAAAAGACACAGGAGAATATGTTTTCTGGCCCAAAAGAATAGTATGAACAAAGACACAGGGACGGGAAACACTAGATGTTTTCGGAAAATGGCAAGTAGGTGAGAGTTTAGTGAAACACAGACTAAGGGAACAGTGTGTGACAAGGCTATAAAGACAGGCTGGGGCCAGACCACAAAGAGCCTTAAACTTTAGGCTCGAGAGTTTGGACTTTGTGATAGGCAATAAAGAGCCTTCTCAATATTCTGAAAAGTGGAGTAATATGACCAAAGTGGTGCTGCAGGAAAATCTGGAGCCAACATGAATGACAGAATAGTCAAACTGGAAGACACTCTAGAGTTGAGACCATGTCTTATTTGCCTTTTCAATCCCCACAGCTGTATGTGCACTGTACCTTATATATTAAAAAATCTGTGGAATCTACTGAATTGAGAAGAAGGAACAACCAGCTGTGGCAGAGGCAGCAACTGCATCCCCTCTCTTCCATATTATATTAGTAAGGCAGATTCCACACGGAACAGCAATGCGTCCAGCTTTAAAACAAAAAAACACACAAAAACAAAACCAACAACTACTACACTTACCAATGAGAAATAATTTACAATCTGTTTAAGCAGCTGGTATATTTGTCACTTAACTGATATATCAGTAAAGAAGCCTATCGATAGGAAGGAAACTCTCAGACTATGCCATGTGAGGGCAGTGGACATGTGTGGGTAAAAAGACCTAAGGCTCTGGGAATGAACAAATACAATCACCATCATGTGTGCCTACGAATCCCATGCCCCAAAAAACACATTTCACAAAAGGAATCCACCTGAAAAAAAGAGTGACATCCAGGACCTCTGTGACAGAACAATTCTAAAGGCAACATTTAATAATTCATTTGGACATTTCCAGAATCACTATGTTAATGGGGCTCAGATAGATAAAAGGCTCAGCCTTCAAGGCATTTACAATATAGATAGGAAGATAAAATATATATGTAACAAACTATTAACAGTGCAATTTGAATGCAGTAATAGAACAAACTAATGTAGCACAGCAGAGAGGACTCCACACTATCTTCAAAGTTTGGGGTCTAGTCCTAAGCACTAGAGCCACTCATTCTGTGGCCTTGAACAGAGATAAATAAAATTACCTCTCTATCCAACTCCTGACCTATAAAATAAAGGAACAGTTTAGTGGACTACTATAGTAGGCCCACAAAAGCATTGAATACATCAGTTTAGTAGATTCTTTTTCCCACATGAAAACATTTTTTAAATACTAGGCAAATTTCTTAGATCTTCATGTTACTGTAATTGTGTTTTCAGTATATGCTAACAGAAAGCATACAGTACAAAAATGCTACCACAAATCTCATAACACTTTTAAAAGAATCTGTACTTTATCAACATTTAAATGACAAACAGGAACACACAAAATTATGTGTTCCACCTCAAATGTTTAATATGCATATATATTTTATTTTGCATTCTCTAAGTCTTCCCCAGCCTTAATATTGTTTTCTTACACTCACTTGAAAGGTAATCAGGATGAGGGTGGAAAAGTTAGTAAGAAAGGAATGAGAAAGAAATATGGATAAAAAAAAAATTCTAAGGTAGGAACTCAGCAAGAATGTGGGTACAGGAAGTAAAGGAAAGGAAGAAATCACAAAGGACTGAATCAATGCCATTAACAGACAGTGAGGTCAGAAGTTGTAAGCTTGGAAAAAACAACCAGAATGATAGGAAAAAATCAACATCAACAACTACAGTTAACTATTAACTGAACACCTACTATGTTCCTGGCATGAAGTCAGACCCATTAAAAAATTTTACATGCACAAGGTTAAAAAAAATCAAAACAGGGGGCCTAGGTAGCTCAGTCAGTTGAACGTCTGACTTCAGCTCAGGTCATGATCTCATGGTTTGTGAGTTTAAGTCCCATATCAGGCTCACTGCCGTCAGCACAGAACCCACTTCATATCCTCTGTCTCCCTCTCTCTGACCCATTCCTGCTTGTGCTATCAAAGAAATAAAAAGTAAATATTAAAAAAGATTTTTAAAAAAATCAAAACCGTACGAAAAGGCACATAGTAAAAAAAATCCCCTTTCATTCTAGATTCCTAAATTCCTTAGATTCATAGACTGCCTCTCCAGGGGCAACAATTACTAACAACTACATCTGTATCTTTCAGAAATCTTTATATTTGTCATTATATTTAATGCTCACAATGATTCTCTGAGATAGATATTACTTCATAAATTAAGGAAATAAGCCTTAAAGAGCTTAACCGGGTAAGGCCACAGAGCCATGAAGGGACAGAAGTGGGACTGGAACATGGGTCCAACCATCCATGCACGCACCCACTCTACCCTCAGGTATCTCCTATGGAAGCACTGCCACAGATGTTCAAAGGGCTTGTAATAACAAAAATCTGGAACTGAAATGTCTATCAAGGGCTGGTTATGTAAGTCACATCACATGCATACTTTGAACTACTATACACAGCCAATCTAAAGTTAAAACTTACAGTAGATCTAGATATGCCACACAGGAAAACCTGTAAGACAGCTTATTAAGTTAGAAAAAACAACTGCCAGGAAGGGGGTGTCATAGACTCTGGGTCTGGAGTTCTTTCTTGTCCAGCAAGAAAGTGGGATGCAGGATTAAAAATGTGAGAGATGCTAACATCCAGGAGAAGACAAGAGCCCCAAGTAAGGGTCCTTGCTCCGTTTTTATTGGGATCAGAAGGCTTACAAATGTGGTGATGGGTGTGCACAAAGAGATCATGAATCTGTGAACATTAACTCAAGGGCATGAGGGAAAGGGGGTTTTGAAGATATGCGGGATTAGGGGTTTGGGTCAATACAAAACAAAATCCTGGTGCCAGGCAGAGGGTTGTTTACAGCAGACATAAGGCCCCACCTCTGTTTACCTAAACTGGCCTAGGGGACAAGAAAGACGAAGCATGCTATCTCAGGGTCAACAAGGCACCTTTCTTTTGCTAATTAGCTCCCCTCTGGGCAACTTCACTCTGCTGAGGTCCTTTGCCCTATTTACCTGTTTACCTAATTTGGTCCTTCCTTCTTGCGAAAGCAGCTTTCAGCTATTACTAAATTGGGGGGCATTTCCACCTAATCTTGTTTACCTCACCTTGGATGTTTTCATCCTGAGGTTCCCTATTCCTATACCTTTGTCCTATACTGAGAGCCTCTGCCCCACTTTACCTATTCTGGGGGACTTTGCCCCGTTTACCCAAACTTATTTACCCAAACTTGGGTGTGTATATCCTATGGCTTTCTATTTCTTTATGCCTTCCTAACCCATGGGTGCAAGCTCAGGGAATTCCTAAGCTTATTCCCCACATTGGGGCAATACTGTTTAATGGGCCTAGAGTTTCAGTTTGGGATAATGAGAAAGTTCTGGAGATGGACAGTGGTGATGGTCATATCCCAATGTGAATGTACTTAATGCCATTGAATGTACACTGAAAAATGATTAAGATGGTACATTTTGTTAAATGTATTTTACTAAAATTTAAAAAATATCTTTAAAAAAAGCAATTGTAAAACACTACAACTATGATTGCATTTTTATACACAGAGAATGTGTGTGTGTATATACACATTTTTTGCAAACAGTTTTTATCTGTTTTTATCACTTTATCATACATGACCCTCAGACATCCTGGTAAGACCCCAGACTTCAGGTGTCTCCCACCCCCAACATATCTGTCAGCATTCGAACTCAATTGCTAGCACCCTTTTACCTACCCTACACAGAACACACTATTCAGAGCCTGACTTATCTGTAACTTCCCAACCCTTATGTTAAATGTCCTTGTAGACTCATCAAACTCCAAAACAGGCTCCAACATGAAGGAAAAAAAAAAAAGAAATATGCAGGAAAATGCTTCCACCTCTCCCCCCTGTGAACTCCAGTGTAGAAATGTCTGATGAGATCAAATAAAAGAGATGAGATGATATCAGTATGAGGGGAGATAAAACCACTGTGGGGTAGAATGCTACAGCAGCAGGTGAAGCAGCCTTTGCTTCTCAAGTATCTTAAAATTGAAGTTTTTGGAAGACAACATGGCAACAGTCCAGCATGTAATGTAGATAATACTCCTGTGGGTGGGAAACCACAGCTTAAAGCGTAATTACAAGAAATGTAAAATCGACAAATGGCTTGAGATGTTTTGTCTTCTATTTAAGTGCAACCTTAACTAAGAACATGACCTACACTGGGGTTTATTTAAATGATTATCTGAAGAACAAACACAACACTATTAAAAATAGAGACTCTCAGAGCAAAGCTCTGCTCTCCCATTATAGATCTGCTATAGCTATTGAAGTTTCTCTGACCCAGTGGAGGGGCAGAAAGGCCCTCTCTAGGAAGATAGGAAAGCTCAAGTGCTATATCCACATTGGGCAAGAGAAAGAGCTTTGCAGAAGACGGTTCAAGGGACTACCAAAAAGGAAAGGGATGGGAATGATAATACGTGGAATCTAAAAAACAAAAATGCACAAACAATATAAAACACAAACGGCCTCAGAGAACAAACTGGTGGTCACGGGGAGGGGGAGATGTGGCAGGGGACGGGGGCAAGGGCAAAACAGGTGAAGGGCATTTACAGATTTCCAGTTCTAAAATAAATTAAGTCAAGGTGATAAAAATCACAACATAGGGAATACAGCCAATAATTCTGTAACAACACTGTATGGTGACATGATAACTGCATTTACCGTGGTGAGCAATTTGTAACGTATGCACTTTGTAATGTATGGAATTGTCCAATAACTATGTTGTACACCTGAAACTAATATAACATTGCAGATCAATGATAAAACTTAAAAAAAATCAAGACAGCATTCCTGTTGGATTGTTGTCTCTAAGCTCATACGGCACAGAACAACCAGAATTGAAGGTATCTTTTCACCACCTAATTTTCATTAGTTTTCTTAAAAGTGAAGAGCCCAATTTCCTCACCAATATAAACAAACAGGCATACAGCACTGAAGTTTTAGGAAGACCCTCGCTGCCATGACATTCTCCCTTTTCATAACAACACTAGTCATCCTGTCCTGAAAATCCTTAAGGGCAGAAAACTGCTTTTTCCATAGTGGTTCTTAAAGTCTTAGCTAGTAAGTCCCACTAAAAACTTCCAAAACCAGAACACACACACTACAACAAGCCTTTAATATATATTTTAAGAGAAATCTTTCTATATATTCTTTTAAAAATATCTGCACTTCCCTCATCATTTAGGATTATGTCATTAACAGTGGTTCTCAAAATGTAATCTCAAAACCCTGGAGGAGGTGGTGGCTGGGTGGGGGAGGGGGGGGTAATCTCCAAGACCTTTACAAGAGGTCTGGGAGATCAAAACCCTCTTAATAATAGTGCCAAGAAGTTCCAAAAAAAGTTGCTGTAGCCTTTTGCACTGTACTGACACTTTCACTGACAACGCAAAAGCAAAAGTGGGTATAAGTGGGTATAAAAGCTGGTCGCTTAGTGGTGCAACTGAATTCCAGCCACTTTGAAATAATCCATCAATTTCTTAGAAAGTGAAAACTGAAATTACCATACAATCCAGCAACTACACTCTTGGACATTTATCCCAGAGAAAGGAAAACTTGTTATCTACATAAAAACCAGTTCATAGTATCTTTATTAACAGTCCACACCTGGAAATAGCCCAAAGATCCTTCAACTGGAGAACAGACTGTCCCATACCCATACCATGGAGTACTACTCAGCCACAACAAAGAACTACAGCTTGGAGGCATGTCTAGGGAATTAAGCTGGATTTTATAAAAGGCAATCCCAAAAGGTTATATATGTCTGATTTGCTTCTATAAAATTTTTGAAATGACAACATTTTAGAAATGCTAAACAGATGAGTGGTTTCCAGGCTTTAAGAAAGAGGAAGAAACATGGAGGTGGGTGTGGGTATAACATGGCAACACGTGGGATCCTTGTGGTCCTGGAACTCACTGTTCTAGTTCTTGACTGTGGTGATAGACACATGCACCACTACCTGTGATAAAATTACACAGAACTAAATACACACCCACCCACCACCCCCCCCCCAACACACACATGACTAGGAAATCTGAATAAAACTGATGGATTGTATTACCATCAATATCATGATTGTGATACTGTACTACGATTTTGCAAAATATCATTGGGGGAAACTGGGTAAAGGATACACTGGATCTCTCTTAATTATTTTTTATAACTGTATGTGAAACTATAAAAACTTCAATTAAAGAGGGGCACCTGGGTGGCTCTGTGGGTTAAGCGTCTGACTCTTGATTTTGGCTCAGGTCATGATCTCCCAGTTTTGTGGTTTCGAGCCCCACTCAGGTCATGATCTCGCAGTTTGTGAGATGGAGCCCCACATGGAGCTCTGCACGACAGCATGGAGCCTGCTTGGGATTCTCTCTCTCTCTCTCTCTCTCTCTCTCTCTCTCTCTCTCTGCTCCTCCTCAACTTGCACACACGCACGCACACCCTCTTTCTCTCAAAATAAATAAATAAACTTAAAAATTTTTCAATTAAAGAATGCATACCTATGTTCATAGCATCATTATTCACAATAGGTAAAACATACAGCAATCCAAGTAACCATCAAAAGATGAACAGATAAAGAAAACAAATGAATGGTACTTATAAACAACAGAATATTATTCAGCTCTAAAAAGCAAGGAAATTCTGACATGCTACAACATGGATGAACCTTGAGCATATTATGCCAAGTGAATGAAATAAGCCAATCACAGAAAGACAAACACTGTATATAATTGATTCCACATATATGAGGTACCTGGAATCATCAAAATCAGAGACAAAAATCAGAATAGGAGTTACCAGGGGTTGATAGGGAGGGAGGAAAAGAAAGTTGTTGTTTAATGGGTACAGAGTTTCAGTTTTGTAAAATGAAAAGAATTCCAGAGATGCATGGGTGGTGGTGATGGTCATCCAACAACATGAATGTACTTAATACCAAAAAAAAAAGTATTGCTAATAGCAAATTCAAGATGGGAAGGGGATGGGATCAAGGAGGGATGCTAGATCAGGAAGGTGTTCAAGGGCCTTAAAAGGAAACAGTTTATGTTTTTTATACTGTGTATCCACTGTATCATTATTCTTTATATCTTACATATCTTTTAAATTTTGTATCGACTTGATATTCAGTTAATTTTTCAAAAAACGAAAAAATGTCCTTGATGAAGTGGTACAAATTATTAATGTTATTAAATCTTGACTTTCTTGTTACTTGTGATGAAAAGGAAGGTATGCATACAGCAGTTCTGCTGCATACCAAAGTAAGGTGGCTGTCTCCAGGAAAAGCACATGTGTCCCTGAGTGATGAGGTGAATTAAATGTTCTTCAGGATATACCATTTTTACTGGAAATAATAAGTGATAAACTATGGTTTTTAGACTGGTACTTGGCAGACATTTCCTGAGGCTCAAAAAAGTGAGCCTCTCACTTTGAGGAAAACAACTGACAGCAGTTTCCTGCCAATAATAAAAATCAAACTTTCAACTGAAATTCCGAATGGTGGAAACTTGTTGCCACCACCTTGAACTTGGCATGTTCTCATACTTAAAGAGATTTCTAATGAAATCAGTGGTAATATTAACAAATATTATCCCGTAGTATAGTATAATGAAATGTGTCAGCATTTGGAAGATGTGCCTAACTCTATGAACCAACATTTTCCAAATGACCAACACATGTTACAATGGGTAACAAGTCCATTCAAACTGCAAGACAGACCAATGAATTTTAACCTAAAAGAGTGTGAAAAGCTCACTGGTAAGGCTTCAGATTCCACTTCCAAACGAATCTACCATTGGGGGTAGCAGCAAAACAATATCCACAAATTATCTGAAAAAGGTATTAAAACACTCCTCCCTTTTCCAACGACATATTTGTGTAAGACCAGATTTTCTTCACACAGTTCAACCAAAACACATCGCAAGAGACTGAATGCAATGCATTTAGGAAACTCTAGTTGTCCTACTATGGCAGACATTTAAGAGATTTGCAAAATGTAAAAGAACACCACTCGTCGCACTGATTTTTTTGTTTAGGAAAATGATTATTTTCATTAAAATGTGTTATGTCTGTTAACATATCATGAATTAACTGTTTCTCTAATGAATTAAACATTTTTAAATGCCTCAGATTTCACTGCTAATCCAGTAAATACCTACAGGAATAACCATCACAAGCAAAAAGTTCTCTTATTTTTAAAATGCGTGCTAAGACCAAGACGTTTGAGAGTCGCTGGTCTATATACGTGCTCCAACGGCTGGGATATGAATTATTCAGTCAACAAGCATCTGCTGTGGGCTGCTGCGCTAAGCCCTCGAAGGGCTTAGGCGATATTGGACACGTCACCAATAACTAGTGGAACCTCTCATGAGCGGCCGCCAGCCCTGGTCTGAGCGCCCCAGGGGGCAGCGCGGAAGCGTGGCTGCGGGAGACCGGGGACGCGACCGCACTCCGCGCTGGGATCCGCGGCCACCGAGGGGCTCGGGCCGAGGCCGGAGCGCGGGGAGAGAGGCCGCCCGCCCCCGGCCGGCGCGCAGGCCCGCGGGAAGGCCGGGGAAGCGGTCCGCTGCCGACGTGGCGGGTGCCGAGCGCAGGGCGGCCCCGGCAGGACCCGGCCCTTACCTGTTGGTCATTCCTGCCGCCACGCCCAGCATCTCTCCGCAGTCGGCCGTTGTCCCTCTGCACTTTGGCTGCCGGCGCAGCTCCGACCGCCGTCTCCTCCCTCGCGCTTCGGCCGGCTGCTGGCGGGCTGGCGGGCGGGCCGCAAGCAGGAAGGAGAGGCCAGCAAGGGGCGGGGAGGCTGCCGCCGCCTCCGGCCCGCAGCCGGCAAATGGCCGGGCGTGCCGCGCGGGGGCGCGCGCGGGACAGGGTCCAGGAGAGGTGGGCGCGGGGACCCGGCCCGCGGCGCGGCGAAACGCTGCCTCTTCCCCGCCCTAGCCCCGCCCCGCCGGCCCCGCCCCCCCTTGGCCGGTCCTCAGCCCGGCTCCCCGCCTGGTTCCCCCGCCCACCCCGTCTGGCTCCGCCTCCAACTCCTTCCCTTCCGGGGCCTCGTCCTGCCTCCGGCCTGTCCTCGGCCCCACCTCGCTAACTTTAGCACTGCCCACCCCACACTCCGGCGCCGATCCGCTCCCAGTACCGCCCCGGATGGCCCCGCCCCCAATACGCCCCCGCATCTAGGCCCCGCCCAATCCCGCCTCCCCCCCCCCCCCCCTGCTCCATCCCGCGTCTCGGCACCGCCCAGTCCCGCCCTACCGTCACAGCCCCCGCTTCCAGCCCCGCCTCAGCTCCGCCTCAGCTCCGCCCCTGCCCGATCTCTCCCGCCCAGCTCCGCCCCGAGGCACGCGCCCGAGACCAACCCTGGGTGGTGGAGAAAAAGGCCCTAGGGCCAGACGGCGGCTTCCCCAGAGCTCCAGGCTTACGCTGGACGTAGTGGGACTGGCCTCTGCTGCTCCTCTGGGGTGACGCTGTCACCCCGCGAGCGGAGGAACTGTTAGGTTTTTCTTCTTCGAGACACCTCTGGCTGGGCTGACGGACCGCGTGCCTCTGCCCGAAGACTTTGGGCCCAGAGTGTTGGAGTTCCTTCCACCCCATCTGGGTGAGGGGTCCCGAGGAGACTCCGTAAGAAGGTGAATGAAGTAAGCTCCCCAGACTCTCGGAGCGGTCCTTCTCTGCATTGGCCAGTACTGAATCCCTGTTCACGAAGCCTGGCACGTTCTGGGGTGCCCTCTAGGATTTCACAGCGCTGACAAATGGTGAATTTGGGAAAGTTAATCTTTTTTTGAGATGGTCTTGTCTCTGCATTGTTTCTTCTCTTGCTGGTTCTCATCCTCTTTGCTTATTACCTCCACCAAAACCTGAACTCTACCAAGGATGTAATATAGGTTACACAGCACAAATATACATGATCTCTTCAGGATATCAGGTCTTATAACCATGTGCCCCACCAGCCTGTATATGTGCGGAGTGGTCACTGGATGACTTTGATATTCTTATATCAAAATTCTAAACAGAGCAAGGGTTCACATGTAAAAAGGGGGAGCATATTAAAATATTAGAGGAAAACACAGGAGAAAAAAATTAAGGTTGCTCTGGAGAGATACTTGCCAAACAGGATACAAACCCCAGAAGTCCTAAAATTAAAGATGAATAAATGTGACCAAATAGGAATATTAAAATTTCTACATAGCAAACAAATATGAGAAATAGCAACCAAAAAAGGTCTAATTTCCTTATTACAAAAGGAGTCAGTAAGAAAAAGTTCAACCACTCAGAAAAATAGACAAGGTATATACACAGGTTTCCACAGAAAAAGAAATAGAAATGACTTTTAAAAGTACAAGAAGGTATCCAATGTCATAATTAAAATGTTAAAAAAAATTTCACATAAAGGCAAAGATTAAAGTTTGACAATATGCTGTTCTGATGAGAATATAGGGAGCACAGGTACTTTGATTTACTGATGATGGAAGAATAAATCTACACAATTTTTACTGAGGACAAGTTAGCAATATCTATCACAATGTAAAATTCAGCTCCACTTTGACCCAGAAAATCCACATTTTGGACTTTATCTTACAAATGTATTGTGTGCACATAAAAACTCTGTACAAGTTTTAAAGATACAAGGGGAACTAATTATAAACTAAATGATAAAATGGGATTTTCTTTAAAATAAAAGGTGGGGGTGAGGGATATAGGTAAGAATGTCAGTGAAACAAAACTGGCCAGAAGTTGGTAATTGTTGAAACTGGGTCATTGGTACATGGAGTTCTTCATATTAGTTTGCCTACTTTAGTGTATATTTGAAATTCCATAATGAAAGGTTTTTTTTTATATGAAATTTATTGACAAATTAGTTTCCATACAACACCCAGTGCTCATCCCAAAAGGTGCCCTCCTCAATACCCATCACCCACCCTCTCCTCCCTCCCACCCCCCATCAACCCTCAGTTTGTTCTCAGTTTTTAAGAGTCTCTTATGCTTTGGCTCTCTCCCACTCTAACCTGTTTTTTTTTTTTCCTTCCCCTCCCCCATGATGAAAGGTTTTTTAAATGGAAACCAGAAGAATGTAAAAGGAGAGTCATTGCAGTTTTGTTTTTAAGAGCAACTGAGACAGTTTATTAACCAGGATATTAATTTTAAAAATTATAGTTTCTATATATAATAATACTCAGCTCTCAAAATAAGAATGGCTAACAAGTACATGAAAAGATGCTCAACAATGCTAATCATTAAGAAACTGCAAATCAAAACCATAATGAGATACCACCTCACCCCCATTAGGATGACTATTATCAACAAGTGTTGGTAAAGATGGAGAAAAATCGGAACTCTGTGTGTTATTGCTAGGAATGTAAAATGGTGCAGCCACTGTGGAAAACACTATGGTGGTTCATCAAAAAATTAAAAATTGAGTTATCCCATGATCCAGCAATCCCCCTTCGGTGTGTATATGTTCAAGAGAACGTAAAGCGAGATCTTGGAGAGATATCTGTACATGCATGTTCATAGCATTATTCACAATAGTCAAAGGTGGAAACAACCCAGTGTTTCAAGGTTTCAATGTCCATTGAAAGATGAATGGATAAACAAAACGGGTGTATACACACTGAAATATTAGTCAACTATAAAAAGGAAGACAGTTCTGACACATGATAGATAAACCTTGGAGACATGCTAAGGGAAATAACCAGACACAAAAAGACAAATACTGTATCAATCCACTTATATAGGGTCTAATGTGGTCAAATTTATAGAAACAGAAAATAGAATAATGGTTGTCAGGGGCTGGGAAAGGAGAATGGGGTTGATTGATTAATGGGTACAGAATTTCAGTTTTGTAAAAAGAAAAAGTTCTAGAGGTTGGTCCCACAACAATGTGAATCTACTTAACACTACTGAACTGCACATTGTAAAATGGTTAAGCTGGTAAATTTTATGTTTTGTATATTTTACCACAATTTAAAAAATAAGAATAAGGCAGATGTTATGCAGTAATAGAGAATGATTTCCAATGACACATTTTAAATAAGGAAATGACACAAGGGGGTAAAGTTTGTTAAAGTATGCTATCATCACATACACACATTCACCTGCTTGTATATGTAGAAATATCTGGAATGATAAGATATACAAGAAACATATCAGAAATTGAATCTGTAGAAGGACTAGGGACTAAGTGAGGGGCAACATGCACAAGATCTATATTTCCCTAATGGAGTATTATATATTCATTAAAGATTAGTTATGAGACTGTAGCAATATGAGAAAATACACAATATGATTAATTGTATGGGATAAGTTAAAAAGTTTACATAGAGTGTGTGATTTACAAGTAGGTTAAAAATGCTTAGTAATTGTGTTTTGTTTGAAGAACAGTCAATGTGATGTTTTTGTACATTTCTGTTTTTTAGGAAATGATATGTATTGATTTTTAGAAAAAAATAAATATCAAAAAAATTTAAAGACCTTATTTGTCTTGATTTCCCATCTCCTGACAACTTTCATCTCCCACTTCTTTTTGAACAAGCATTTATTTTTTTGCATGTGTTTACCAAGTGCTCCCATTTTTAAAGGTGAAGTAAAAGATTCATTACTGGATAAATTGCCTTAATTGTTGTTATGCTTATATTTCATAAAGCAGGTTTCTTTATACAGTAGCTTGCTTCCAACATGCTGAAGTTTGTGATCAATTAATTATGCTGTCATTTCAGGATACTTGGCTAAAAACAGTGGCTTCTTCTTGGTTTCTTATTGGTGGTTTTAAAGTTGTAGTTCATTTTTGTCATAGCTTTCCTGTCTGTGGAATGTGCTGTCTGGGGGAGACTGCTTTCGTGGTTGACCAATATCTGTCACAAAGCTGTAAAAAATGTTGTCTGTTGGTCTTGAATGCTAACTTGAATCTCTTATTGCTCATGTTCCTACAGAGTTTCCCAGAATGAAAACACAGATGTCCCCAAAACTGTTTTGCTCATTTTTGTTCTCACTCCCATTACCCAGCTTTTAAAAATGAAATTTGGTATTTGTAAGTTTGTGTATTATATGTAGGTGTATACATACACACACAAGCACACACACAAATCACATTACTGCAAGTATTTTGAAGGTTGGGTTCATAATAAACACTTATTTAATATGGTTTTTCTTTTTTTCCAACTTCATTAATCTCCAACAAATACTTATATAATAAGAGGCCAGGGAAAAGGGCATTTATTTGTCCCAAAATAGCAGATTAATAACTACCATGCTGCTTTCTGTCTCTATGAATTTGGTCACTCTGCGTACCTCATATAAGTAGAATCATATAGTCTTTGCTTGCTTGCTTGCTTGCTTGCTTTTATTTTTTTAAAGCTGTTTAGTCTGACATGTTTTCTTTTTTTTTTTAATTTTTTTTTAATGTTTATTTTTGAGAGAGAGAGAGAGAGAGAGAGAGAGAGAGAGAGAGACAGAACATGAGTGGGGGAGGGGCAGAAAAAGAGGGAGACACAGAATCTGAAGCAGGCTCCAGGCTCCGAGCAGTCAGCACGGAGCCTGATGCGGGGCTCAAATTCACCAGCCCTGAAGTCATGACCTGAGCTGAAGTCAGACACTCAACCGACTGAGCAACCCAGGTGCCCTGCTTGCTTGCTTTTTTTAAATGTAGGTTCTACACTTGAACACATGATCCCAAGATCAAGAGTTGCATGCTCTGCTCACTGAGCCATCCAGGTGCCCCCAGTATCTGCCATTTTGTGACTGGCTCATTTCACTTAGCATAATAACATCCATAAGGTTCATCCATGTTGTAGCATGTGTTAGAATTTCTTTCCTTGTTAAGGCTAAATAATATTCTGTTATACAGCATATATCATAGTTTTAGAGCTGATTTTATACACACTGAAATACCAAAGTTACATATACACGTGGGTCTATTCTGAGCTCACAGTCCTAGTCTATTAGTCACTTCGTCTATCTTTGTGGCCTCTTTTAATTTTTGTCATTTTGTATAATTGTTGGTATTTATTAGAGAAAGTCCCTGGTCCTTGATTTTCTTTTTGAGAAGTGCCCAGGTTATTGCCTTTTCCTCTCCAATGTACACAATGATTTTCTCCAGTGCCATAAAATTCCTATTGTATTTTGGTTGAAATTGCTTTGAATCTATAGATTATTTTGGAAAAAACTGCCATCTTTGTAATATTGAGTTTTGCTACTCATGAATCTAGTCTATTTACTTAAGTCTTTTAATATATATTTTAATAAGCTTTCTGACTTTCTAGGGGTGTTGCATTTCTTTTCTTATATTTATTCCTAGTACTTGGTATTCTCTGATTTACAATGGTGTCTTCTCTTTACATTTTCCAGTTGCTTGATGATAGTACAATGAAAATAACAACTGACTTTTAAAATATATTAACCTTGGGATTGGGGGAAGATGGCGGCATAGGAGGATGCTGGGCTCACCGCATCACTTAGATTCCACTCATACCTCCCTAAATAACCCAGAAAACCGCCAGAAGAGTAGCAGAATGGATTCTCCAGAGCCAAGCATAGACGAAAGGCCCACGGAAGAGGGTAGAAAGGGCAGAGAGGCGGTATGCACTACACGGACTGGCAGGAGAGAGCCGGGGCAGAGGGGCAACCCGCCGGCCAAGCAGAGCCCCCGAGTCTGGCTTGCAAAAGCGGAGGGGCGGGATGGAGTGTGTTCCGAGGGCAAGCGGGACTTAACATCTGGAAGGTTATAAGCTAACAGCTTTGCTCGGAGAGTGGGAAGGCTGGAGGACAACGGGAGGGAGAATTGTTGAGCCCCAGATGAACACAGAGCTCTGCTTGGCGGGGAACAAAGGCACTCGCCAGCGCCATCTCCCTTGCCCACCCCCCAGCCAAAATCCCAAAAAGAACCAGTTCCTGCCAGGGAACTTGCTTGCACTGCGCGAACACCCAATGCTGTGCTTCTGCGGATCCATCCCTTTGGCGAGTGGGACTCCCTACGTGTCCCGCAGGGCCCCTCCTGAAGCAGATCACCAAAGCATAAGCAAGCTGAGCCTGCCCCTTCCACCCCTGTGCACCTTGCCTATCCACTGCAGCTAATACGCCAGACCCCCAGCACCACAAGCCTGGCAGTGTGCAAGTAGCCCAGACGGGCCACACCACGCCACAGTGAATCCCAACCCTAGGAGAGGGGAAGAGAAGGTACACACCAGTCTGACCGTGGCCCCAGCAGTGGGCTAGGAGCAGACATCAGGTCTGACTGCGGCCCCGCCCACCAATGCAAGTTATTCAAGACAGCACAGGGGAAGTGCCCTGCAGTTCCACACCACTCCAGGAAGTATCCAAAATGACGAAACGGAAGAATTCCCCTCAAAAGAATCTCCAGGAAATAGCAACATCTAACGAACTGATCAAAAACTATTTAAACAATATAACAGAAAGTGAATTTAGAATAATAGTCATAAAATTAATTGCTGGGCGTGAAAACAGTATAGAGGACAGCAGAGAATCTATTGCTACAGAGATCAAGGGACTAAGGAAGAGCCAGGAGGAGCTAAAAAATGCTATTAGTGAGCTGCAAAATAAAATGGAGATGACCACAGCTCGGATTGAACAGGCAGAGGTGAGAATAGGTGAATTAGAAGATAGAATTATGGAAAAAGAAGAAGCTGAGAAAAAGAGAGATAAAAAAAATCCAGGAGTATGAGGGGAAAATTAGAGAACTAAGTGATGCACTAAAGAGAAATAATCTACGTATAATTGGTATTCCAGAGGAGGAAGAGAGAGGGAAAGGTGCTGAAGGTGTACTTGAAGAAATCGTAGCTGAGAACTTCCCTGATCTGGGGAAGGAAAAAGACATTGAAATCCAAGAGGCACAGAGAACTCCCTTCAGATGTAACTTGAATCAATCTTCTGAACGACATATCATAGGGAAACTGGCAAAATACAAGGATAAAGAGAAAATTCTGAAAGCAGCTACGGATAAACGTGCTCTAACATATAAAAGGAGACCAATAAGACTCGTGACGGATCTCTCTACTGAAACTTGGGAGTCCAGAAAGGAATGGCAGGAAATCTTCAATATGACGAACAGAAAAAATATGCAGCCGAGAATCCTTTATCCAGCAAGTCTGTCGCTTAGAATAGAAGGAGAGATAAAGGTCTTCCCAAACAAAAAAACTGAAGGAATTCATCACCACTAAACCAGCCCTACAAGAGATCCTAAGGGGGATCCTGTGAGACAAAGTACCAGAGACATCACTACAAGCATGAAACCTACAGACAACACAATGACTCTCTAAACCCGTATCTTTCTATAATAACACTGAATGTAAATGGACTAAATGCGCCAACCAAAAGACATAGGGTATCACAATATAAAAAAACAAGACCCATCTATTTGCTGTCTAGAAGAGACTCATTTTAGACCTGAGGATACCTTCAGATTGAGAGTGAGGGGATGGAGAACTATTTATCATGCTACTGGGAGTCAAAAGAAATCTGGAGTAGCCATTCTTATATCAGACAAACTAGACTTTAAATTAAAAGTTGTAACAAGAGATGAAGAAGATCACTATATAATAATTACAGGGTCTATCCATCAGGAAGAGCTAACAATTATAAATGTCTATGCGCCGAATATGGGAGCCCCCAGATATATAAAACAATTACTCATAAACATAAGCAACCTTATTGATAAGAATGTGGTAATTGCAGGGGAATTTAATACCCCACTTACAACAATGGATAGATCATCTAGACACACGGTCAATAAAGAAACGAGGGCCCTGAATGATACATTGGATCAGATGGACTTGACAGATTTATTTAGAACTCTGCATCCCAAAGCAACAGAATATACTTTCTTCTCGAGTGCACATGGAACATTCTCCAAGATAGATCACATACTGGGTCACAAAACAGCCCTTCATAAGTATACAAGAATTAAGATCATACCATGCATACTTTCAGACCACAATGCTATGAAGCTTGAAATCAACCCCAGGAAAAAGTCTGGAAAACCTCCAAAAGCATGGAGGTTAAAGAACACCCTACTAAAGAATGAATGGGTCAACCAGGCAATCAGAGAAGAAATTAAAAAATATATGGAAACAAAGGAAAATGAAAATACAACAATCCAAACGCTTTGGGATGCAGCGAAGGCAGTCCTGAGAGGAAAATACATTGCAATCCAGGCCTATCTCAAGAAACAAGAAAAATCCCAAGTACAAAATCTAATAGAACACCTAAAGGAACTAGAAGCAGAACAGCAAAGACAGCCTAAACCCAGCAGAAGAAGAGAAATAATAAAGATCAAAGCAGAAATAAACAATATAGAATCTTAAAAACCTGTAGAGCAGATCAACGAAACCAAGAGTTGGTTTTTTGAAAAAAAAAAAAAAACAAAATTGACAAACCTCTAGCCAGGCTTCTCAAAAAGAAAAGGGAGATGACCCAAATAGATAAAATCATGAATGAAAATGGAATTATTACAACCAATCCCTCAGAGATACAAGCAATTATCAGGGAATACTCTGAAAAATTATATGCCAACAAACTGGACAACCTGGAAGAAATGGGCAAATTCCTGAACACCCACACACTTCCAAAACTCAATCAGGAGGAAATAGAAAGCTTGAACAGACCCATAGCCAGTGAAGAAATTGAATCAGTCATCAAAAATCTCCTAACAAATAAGAGTCCAGGACCAGGTGGCTTCCCAGGGGAGTTCTACCAGATGTTTAAAGCAGAGATGATACCTATTCTTCTCAAGCTGTTCCAAAAAATAGAAAGGGAAGGAAAACTTCCAGACTCATTCTATGAAGCCAGCATTACTTTGATTCCTAAACCAGACAGAGACCCAGTAAAAAAAAAGAGAACTACAGGCCAATATCCCTGATGAATATGGATGCAAAAATTCTCAATAAGTACTAGCAAATAGAAGTCAACGGCATATAAAAAGAATTATTCACCATGATCAAGTGGGATTCATTCCTGGGCTGCAGGGCTGGTTCAACATTCACAAATCAATCAACGTGATACATCACATTAATAAAAGAAAAGATAAGAACCATATGATCCTGTCAATCGATGCAGAAAAAGCATTTGACAAAATTCAGCAACCTTTCTTAATAAAAACCCTCGAGACAGTCGGGATAGAAGGAACATACTCAAAGATCATAAAAGCCATTTATGAACAGCCCACAGCTAACATCATCCTCAATGGGGAAAAACTGAGAGCTTTTTCCCTGAGAACAGGAACACAACAGTAATGTCCACTCTCACTGCTGTTGTTTAACATAGTGTTGGAAGTTCTAGCACCAGCAATCAGACAACAAAATGAAATCAAAGGCATCAAAATTGGCAAAAATGAAGTCAAGCTTTCACTTTTTGCAGATGACATGATATTATACATGGAAAATCTGGTAGACTCCACCAAAAGTCTGCTAGAGCTGATACATGAATTCAGCAAAGTCTCAGGATACAAAATCAATGTACAGAAATCAGTTGTATCCTTATACACTAATAATGAAGCAACAGAAAGACAAATAAAGAAACTGATCCCATTCACAATTGCACCAAGAAGCATAAAATACCTAGGAATAAATCTAACCAAAGATGTAAAAGATCTGTATGCTGAAAACTATAGAAGACTTATGAAAGAAATTGAAGAAGATATAAAGAAATGGAAAAACATTCTGTGCTCATGGATTGGAAGAATAAATATTGTCAAAATGTCAATATTACCCAAAGCTATCTACACATTCAATGCAATCCCAATAAAAATTGCACCAGCATTCTTCTCAAAGCTAGAACAAGCAATCCTAAAATTCATGTGGAACCACAAAAGGCCCCAAATAGCCAAAGTAATTTTGAAGAAGAAGACCAAAGCAGGAGGCATCACAATCCCAGACTTTAGCCTCTACTACAAACCTGTCATCATCAAGACAGCATGGTATTGGCACAAAAACAGACACATAGACCAATGGAATAGAATAGAAACCCCAGAACTAGACCCATAAACGTATGGCCAACTAATATTTGACAAATCAGGAAAGACTAGCCAATGGAAAAAAGACAGTCTCTTTAACAAATGGTGCTGGGAGAACTGGGCAGCAACATGCAGAAAGTTGAAACTTGACCACTTTCTCACACCATTCACAAAAATAAACTCAAAATGGATAAAGGTCTGAGTGTGAGACAGGAAACCATCAAAACTCTAGAGGAGAAAGCAGGAAAAGACCTCTCTCACCTCAGCTGTAGCAATTTCTTATTTGACACATCCCCAAAGGCAAGGGAATTAAAAGCAGAAATGAACTATTGGGACCTCATGAAGATAAAAAGCTTCTGCACAGGAAAGGAAACAATCAACAAAACTAAAAGGCAACCAACAGAATGGGAAATGATATTTGCAAATGACATATTGGACAAAGGGCTAGCATCCAAAATCTATAAAGAGCTCACCAAACTCCACACGCGAAAAACAAATAATCCAGTGAAGAAATGGGCAGAAAACATGAATAGACACTTCTCTAAAGAAGACATCCAGATGGCCAACAGGCACACGAAAAGATGTTCAATGTCACTCCTCATCCGGGAAATATAAATCAAAAACACATTCAGGTATCATCTCATGCCAGTCAGAGTGGCCAAAATGAACAAATCAGGAGACTATAGATGCTGGAGAGGATGTGGAGAAACGGGAACCCTCTTGCACTGTTGGTGGGAATGCAAATTGGTGCAGACGCTCTGGAAAACCGTGTGGAGATTCCTCAAAAAATTAAAAATAGACCTACCCAATGACCCAGGAATAGCATTGCTAAGAATTTACCCAAGGGATACAGGAGTGCTGATGCATAGTGGCACTTGTACCCCAATGTTTATAGCAGCACTCTCAACAATAGCCAAATTATGGAAAGAGCCTAAATGTCCATCAAATGATGAATGGATAAAGAAATTGTGGTTTATATACACAATGGAGTACTAGGTAGCAATGAGAAAGAATGAAGTATGTCCCTTTGTAGCAACGTGGATGGAACTGGAGAGTGTTATGCTAAGTGAAATAAGCCATACAGAGAAAGACAGATACCATATGTTTTCACTCTTATGTGGATCCTGAGAAACTTAACAGAAACCCATGGGGGAGCGGAAGGAAAAAAAAAAAAGAGGTTAGAGTGGGAGAGAGCCAAAGCATAAGAGATACTTAAAAACTGAGAGCAAACTGAGGGTTGATGGGGGGTGGGAGGGTGGGTGAAGGGTATTGAAGAGGGCATTTTTTGGGATGAGCACTGGGTGTTGCATGGAAACCAATTTGACAATAAATTTCATAAAAAGAAACACCTCATCACCAACCCCCCCAAATATATATATATATATATATATATATATATATATATATATATATATATAATATATATTAATCTTGGGGCTCCTGGGTCACTCAGTTGGTTAAGCATCCAACTCTTGATTTCAGATGATTACCTCATACTCCATGAGATCAAGCCCTGTATCAGGGTCTGCACTCACAGCGAAGAGCCTTTTTGGGATTCTCTCTCTCTCTCTCTCTCTCTCTCTCTCTCTCTCTCCCTGTACCCCTGCTCACACACTTTCTCTTTCTCAAAAATAAATAAATAAGCATTAAAATATGTATATATATTAAACTTACGGGCACCTGGGTCGCTCAGTCAGTTAAGCGTCTGACTCTTGGTTTTGACTCAGGTCATGATCTCACCATTGGCGAGTTTGAGCCCCGTGTGGAGCCTGCTTGGTATTCCCTTTCTGCCTCTCCCCCCACTCATGCTCTCTTTGTGTCTCTCTGTTTCTCTCTCTCAAAAAATATATATATAAATCTTATAATCAGCCAAATTGCCAGGTGCTTCTATTTTTTCTAATAATTTATCCATAGGTTTTTATGTGTTTTAAATGTTAACCATCATATCAGTTGAGAATTATAAATTTTATTTTTTCTTTTCTAGATCTTGTGCCTGTAATTTTTTTCTCTTATTTTTTACACTATCTACAGCTTTCAATGTCACACAAAATCAAAGTAATTAAAGTGAACATCATGCTATCATTCCTGATTTTAAAATGAATGATTCTAACAGTGCCTATTTAAGATGATGTTTGTTCCTCATTTTTCATTCACATTCTTTCTCTGTATAAGAATTTTTTTCTATTTTTCATTTACTTATAGTTTATATTAATGTATGTTGAATTTGATCAATACCTTTTCTCCATCTCTCTCTCTCCTTTTTAAAATTATTTTTAATGTTTGTTTTTGAAAGAGAAAGAGGCAGAGCATGAGCAGGGGAGGGGCAGAGAGAGAGGGAGACCCAGAATCCAAAGCAGGCTCCAGGCTCTGAGCTGTCAGCACAGAGCCTGACATGGGGCTCAAACTCACAGACTGCGAGATCATGACCTGAGCAATAATCAGACACTCAGCTGAATGAGCCACCCAGGTGCCCCTCTTTTATTTTTTGACTTTTCTCTTTTTATCTATTTTTTAAAAGTTTATTTATTTTGAGAGGGAGAGAGAGAGAGAGAGAGAGAGAGAGAGAGAGAGAGAGAGAGCCAGAGAGTGGCAGAGAGAGGGAGAGAGAGAACCCCAATGGTGGGCACAAACCCCAATGCGGGGCTCACTCCTACCAACCATGAGATCATGAACTGAATCAAACCCAAGGGTTAGATACTTAACCAACTGAGCCACCCAGGCACCCCTCTTTTTATCTGTTAATGTAATAAATTGTACTTATGGATTTTCTAATATTAAACTATCTTGCTACTTAGGATAAACCCAAGTTATGGTGTATTATCCTCTTTTATATATAGTTGGAATCAATTTGTTAATTGAATTTTCTTTCAGAATTTTTAGAACTACAGTTGACCTTTGAACAATGATCAGGTCAACAATGCTGAAAATCTGTCTATAACTTTTGACTCCCCCTAAACTTGACTACTAATAGCCTACTGTTGAATGAAAGCCTTACAAATAACATAGTCGATTAAGACATATGTTGTATATGTATGTATTCTATACTATATTTTACAATAAAGTAAACTAAATAAAAGAAAATATCATCAAGAAAATCATAAGGAAAAGAAAATACACTTACAGTATTGTAATGTATTTATTTTAAAATGCATGTATAAGTGGACCTGCATAGTTCAAATATGTGTTGTTCAATGGTCAACTATACAAACAACCATCATAAATTTATGATGTGGTTTCCAGGCTTTCAGATTGAAAACACTGATACTGTAGATTGTAGGTATGTTAAGAACTCTCAGTGATCTTTCTGGTAGTGACTAATGATTGCTTTTTATCAATTGACTTCAATTCTCTTCACCATACAATAGTTAACTTCCTTGTTGACAGTTGGCATGAATCATCTATCTCAGGATCTGAATAAGAAAACTATGTACACATCTCTCCTGCTTTCTCAGAGACTTGCTCTTCCCGGGCATCTGTGGATCCCACTTCCACATCCTCAGTGGGAATAGCACCCCAGAACCTCCACACCCATGGCCACTAGCCTGAGGAGGCCCTCTTTCACCTCCTGTTCTTCTTCCTCAACAGACACAGATGATGAGGGTGTGCATGGCACTTGCAAAGATGCTTCTATATGTAAGAGGTGATTCAAAACTTAAGGCCTTGCAGATCTACTTGAAAGCAGCAGAGCTCACAAGAAAGGAAACAAACAAGTCTGTTTAGGTTTACAGTAAGCATTGGCTACTGGCATGACCCTTACATCCAGCATTTTGTTAGACTGTCTGAGGAGAGGGAGGC
This sequence comes from Felis catus, assembly GCF_018350175.1. NCBI lineage: Eukaryota > Metazoa > Chordata > Mammalia > Carnivora > Felidae > Felis > Felis catus. The sequence goes on from NC_058370.1 coordinate 52,230,525, forward strand.
CTCTGAAATTAACAGAATATTTTGCTGAAGTCCATGGCATCAGTCAGTATTTGTTCTGAAGACAGAACGTCATTGTTAAATTCTAAATCTTGGAGCTGGGATGGATATCACCATCTGGAGATTAAAGGATGAAGATCTCCCAAGTAAATATTTTGAAGTCTACTTTCCATTGATAGTCACGAGAAAGCATAGCATCAAATCAAACCTTTCTTATCACAACCCATCATGAAACTACATTCAGAGGGCACACTTCAAATCAATGGACACCTGTTGGATTCAAAGAGATATGCCATTATTGAAGCAGATCTCCGAGACTTACCTGAACTGGAAGAGAAGCTAAAGAAATGTAACATGAATCCACAATTGCCAACACTCCTGATAACTGAATGTGTGCTGCTTTACATGACTCTGGAGCAGATGGCCAAGTTTCTCAAGTGGGCAGCCAATGGTTTTGGGACTGCCATGTTCATAAACTATGAACACACATGGATGACTGGTTTGGACAGATCATGATTGAAAACTGCAGAGGCAACAGTGTGACCTGGCAGAAATGGAGACCTGCAAGTCATTAGAGTCACAGAAAGAACGGCTCCTGTCTAATGGGTGGGAATTGGCATCAGCAGTTGACATGATGGAACTGTACAGCAGATTGCCTCAAGCTGAAGGGAACAGAATAGAGTCTTCAATTTCTGGATGAAATGGAGCTTCTCGAACAGCTTTTGCAGCATTACTGCCTTTGTTGGGCAACCAAAGGAGGAAATGAAATAGGTTTGAAGGAAATCACTTATTAATTTGTTTGAGGCCCATGCTGAGCTTGGAGCTGAAGACACTGACCTTCCCAGAGTTGACAGGCTGTGTTTCCTGGCTGGTGGCCAGCTGTGGTCTCATCCCACAGCCAGAGAAATCTCAGTTCCCAGGGCTAGGCACCACCTGCTGTGCCCGCTGACTTACTTTAAATAAATCTCAGTTGCCAATTAAAAAAAAAAAAAGAAAACTATGTAAAATTAATTGCTTAATGAAGCTGCTTCAAATTTCAATCAATGCATTTTAATGCTATTTGTGGATTGTGTGTGCTATATTTGTAATTTACATTTTCAATCTTTAAGGAGATTCTGTAACTGAGATACACATGCGTGCACACACACACACATAGGCACTCACGCGCGCGCGCACACACACACACACACACACACACACACACACATACACAAGACTTGGTGAACTCAGTTTAGTCCATACTTAGGTTAGACTGCTGTAATACTGGGGAAAGTATTACATTTTTTATCCTATTTTTTGCCACATGGTAATATGCAGAAGACACATGACCATTGTCATCGTGCTCCATTGCTAGCCTGTACCACCTTTCATTTTCTGTCATCACAACAATGTTCTGACTTTGCTAGTGTCGATTTTGTTGGTTTCATTATTGAATATTTTACTCAATAAAGACAGAGTCTTTCAAGCTATGTTTGTAGGTTCAGAAAGAATGATTATACAAAGCTATCATTTTTTTATTTCTTTTTTTTAAGTTCATTTATTTATTTTGTGTGTGTGAGAAAGAGAAAGCAAGAGAGAGCATGCTGGAGGGGCAGAGAGAGAGAGAGAGAGAGAGAGGGAGAGAGAGAATCCCAAGCAGGCTCTGCACAGTCAGCACAGAGCCCAATGTGGGGCTCCAACTCACAAACCAGGAGATCATGACCTGAGCTGAAACCAAGAGTCAGACACTTAACTCACTGAGCCACACAGGCGCCCCTAAAGCTCTCATATTTTTTATGTCCTTTGTATCTATGGACTTATTTATCTGTGTTAAATAAAGTCCTGTATTTACTGTGGGAGCCTCTGAATTTTACGGAGGCTTTTTACACAGGAACGTAACTATTTTTTTTATTAAAAAAATTTTTTTTTACATTTTATTTATTTTTGATAGAGAGACAGAGCACAGCGGGAGAGGGGCAGAGAGAGACAATGGAGACACAGAATCCGAAGCAGGCTCCAGTCTCCAAGCTGTCAGCACAGAGCCCGATGAGGGCTTGAACTCACAAACCACAAGATCATGACCTGAGCCGAAGTCAGACACTCAACCAACTGAGCCACCCAGGTGCCCCAGGAATGTAACTATTTTAAAGGCCATAATTTATTATTTTTCTCTGATTTTTGCTTCCTTTCAAGCCCCCCTAATTACCAATACTCGTGATGTACATCTCAGAAAGTATGTTTATACGTTATTGTGTTCAGCTCATAACCACTTTAGCAGAGCTTTTAGTTCTCACTATTACAGACTTTTCTGTGGCCCGTATGCACAAAACTCTGCATACATCTGATTCCGACACAGGCTTACAGGCAGAATTGCTGAATCAAAGGATATACCCTTCCAAGGCTTTTGATACAAATTTGCCAAGTTCTAATTAGTTTATTCCTACTAAGGTTGAATATGTTTTCTATATTTATCCTGTTGTGATTACCTGCTTGTGCCCTTTGTTCATTACTAAAAATATTAGGTCCATATTTTTCTTAAGTTCTCTTATAAGAACTCCTTTTATAAGAATAATTTCAATCCTCTGGCAGATATATTACAAGGGGAATTCCTCACCACCACCCTGCCCCAAGTTTGACATTTCCCATTTGTTTTTTGTTTGTTTGTTTGTTTTTTAGAGCTTTTTTAGAGCTTTTTAAGTTAAAAAATTTTTTTACATAGACATTTAAAGATTTTATTAAAAAAATTTTTAAATCTTTTCTTTTATGAATCTTTTCTCCTTTTTGCTTTTATGAGTAGAAAGTTATTCCCTATACATAGATAACGTAAATTGCCAATAATTCTCAAATGACATATTTTTAAATTTTTTTATTGCAGTATACTAATAGGGAGTGTTAGCTTCAGTAGACATCATAATGATTCAACTATTTTACACATTAATCAGTGTTACCATGATAAGTATAGTCATCATACAACCTTATTATAATTTTTCTTTTTTGAGAGAGAGAAAGAGAGCAAGCAGGGTAGAGGGACAGAGGGAGAGAGAGAGAGATAGAGAGAGAGAGAGAGAGAGAAAGAGAATCCCAAAATGTGGGGCTTGATCCTACAACCCTGGGACCATTGCCTGAGCAGAAATCAAGAGTTGGATGCTCACCATCTGAGCCACCCAGGTGCCCCATTACAATCTTATTGACTATTCCCTATGCTGTACGTGTCACCTCTGTGACTTATTTATTTTGTAACTGGAAGTTTGTACCTCCTAATCCCTTAGCTATCTCACCCATCCTCCCCCTCCCCTCTGGCAACCACCCATTTGTTCCCTGTATCTAAGAGTCTGTTTTTTGTTTGTTTATTCATTTGTGTCTTTTTTCATTGTTTTGTTTTTTAAGGCCACATATAAATGAAATTTTATGGTATACCCAGGTTGTCACAAATGGCAATATCTTGTTTTTTATGGCAGAGTAATATTCCATTTTTGTGTGTGTGTACATTTATGTGTGTGTGTATACATATATATGTATATACATGTATGTGTATATACATGTATGTGTATATACATGTATGTGTATACACATGTATGTGTATATACATGTATGTGTACATTTATGTGTGTGTATACATATATATATGTATATACATGTATATATATATGTATACACACGCACACACACACACCACATCTTTTTTATCCATTCATCTACCTATGGCACTTGGGTTGCTTTAATATCTTGGCTATTATAAATAATGCTGCAATAAACATAGAGGTATATATATCTTTTCAAATTAGTGTTTTCATTTTGGGGGGTAAATATCCAGTGGTGGAATTACTAGATCATATGCTATTTCTGTTTGTAATTTTTTGAGGAACCTCCATACTGTTTTCCAGAGTCGTGCACCAAGTTGCATTTCCAACAGTGCACAAGGGTTCCTTTTTCTCCACATCCTCACCAACACTTGTTATTTTAAATAAAATCCTTAAATTTAGTGTTAAAAAATTGCTACTGCAACAAAATTTCTTTAAAAAATTTTTTTTAATGTTTATTTTTGAGAGAGAGAGACAGACAGACAGAGCACAAGCAGGGGAAGGATAGAGAGAGAGGGAGACACAGAATCTGAAGCAGGCTCCAGGTTCTGAGCTGTCAGCACAGAGCCTGATGAGGGGCTTGAACTCATGATCTGAGCTTAAGTGGGATGTTCAACCTACTGAGCCACCCAGGTGCCCCCCAACAAAATTTCTTTTTGCTAATTATTTAAACACAGCCTACTGTCATGAAATTATTGAAGAAATGGCCTTCCCCCATTCTTTCAAACTTGGGATTTCTGCTAAATTCTACTTAGTAGAAGTTGGATATTAGGGAAAATAATCTTATTTTTGGTTTGCATGGTTCAACAAGAGCCAGTGGAGACTTTAAGTTTTCAAATGATGATATTTTTGCCCCAAAGATTAAGTATGAAAAGAATGAACATCCAAATCAATATTTATGAATACCCCACATAGTTCTGGTTTATTTTGTTTTTAATTTCCTTTTTAGCTACTCCCTAACAGTAAAGCACCAGTGATTTGTTTTGCAGAATCCTTGCAGCCTTTCCTGGAAGCCTGTAGCAACACTTTATATTTTTGTTCTTGCTTTGTGCTGCTTTGAACCCCTAAGGTTGATCTTCAAATACTAGGAAAGCTCAATATGATTCTGCAGAAACTTTCCAAAATCAAGTAAGAATTTTTCTAAGATTTTTTATTGAAAGATATATCATTATGATGATTTAGGCCTTTCTGAATCCTATATTGGTTCAACTTTGTTAAGTCACAATTCCAATGTAGAAATTTCCAATTTCTAAATGTAGCAAAGTGAGATTCATGAACTATTACTGTATGTCTACAATATATACACAGTGACAAATGAGAATCAGAGTGCCCATCTAAGAACATCCTGGTTCCATAGTTCATTTCTGCTAAATAAACTTAGAGTACTGTAAGGCAATTAAAAATAAGAGCAGGTTTTAGCAACCAAGTGGTAGTATCAGAGTGAAATACTGCACACTGATACTCTGTAATACCACAGGTGAAAATAAAAAAGATAATAAAAGTATATTTGCAGATCCTTATTGCTGTACTGAAATGAATTTAGGGACTAAAAGTGAAGCAGTCAGAAGAGATTTAAAATTATGTTGGTAACTGGATTTATTTTAGGAAACAGTTATGGACTTTTTATGCTACTAATTTGTATTTTATTGTAAGAACCAAGGCCATTTTTTTCTACATTTCCTCTTCTTCCCCCTGATGCAGACATTGATATAACCAGTTATTAAATTATAAATAAAGGACATAAATTTTAAGCTTTATTTTCCTAATATTGAGGTATTCTCCAGTGTTTCTTTTGGGGCAATTAAGCACCTGTCTCATCCTGTATATATAACAGTAAACTTTTGATTTTGGTTCAGCTCCACTGCCCCCTCCCTCTCCCCTCCCCTGGATTTGCATGGTAGTGAACCGAGGTATTTTACCAGGACTCAGTGTACTTGAATAGTAAATATGATACATCTTAAAATTATTTGTAGATGTGTGCTAGTGGGTCTACGTGTTCTGCTTGGTACCTAGTACACTGTACCATACCACAGTAAGTTATTAATTCTCAAACGAACCTTATACTACTCATCTCACCAAATTACTTGTTTTGGACTGGCATCAGTTAAACTTATCAATTCATTGTCTTCCTTTACTTACAGGCTGACTGTACCATGGTTATCTTGATTTTTAATCAGTAAATTATCAGGAAGACCTGTTGTGGTTTACCTATGGTGCTATGAAGCTGCAGTAACATTACTTGGGTTTGATTTGGTCTTAGCTTTTTTTTTTTTAAATTTTAGATGGAGAGAGGGAGCACGAGCAGGGAAGCGGGGCCATGTTCAGTGTGGAGCCTGATGCAGGTCTTGATTCCATGACCCTGGGATCATGACCTGAGCTGAAATCAAGAGTCAAAGGCTCAACCAACTGAGCCATTCAAGTGCCCCTGGTCTTAGCTCTTAATTTGTGGGATTTTTTTTATGTAGTCCCAAAATGCAAGTATATCCTTGAGTCAAAGCATTTTATTATTCTTGATGTGTTTTATAGTTCACATTCATTTCAGACTGAGATAAAGAGCTTGAACAGGAGGGCTGGGAATAGCTGATGCTCAAGCAGGTCTTAAAGTAAATCTTTAAGACCACAGAGATGTGAATCGTTTTGTATTAAAGTGGGTGGTTATGTAGGTTATTTGATCATTTCTTTCAGGAGGTAAATATATGTAGACAAGGAAATAAGAAATATGTTTCAGATATTATTCTGATTGAAAATGAAATTACCGACTGGTTATTAGGAGGAGGATGGATAAATGGGTATGTTGGATCTAAGTCAAAAGTTAACCCAATATTCTGCTACTCACTTAAAATAAGATGATCAAGTATTTTCCTTTTTCATGCTACAAGGAAATTATTTTTTTCTCAAACATGATAATAATGAATAGGGTGTAATTTTCAGGATCATAGAGCATATTCTTTTTTTTCTTGAATTCTTTTCTACTGTGGGCTTCTCTCCTAAAACCCTTTTTTGTTTGTCTTTACATATTAATCCTTTAGCTCCTTATTTTCTGCACTAGGTTGAAAACCAGGTGCCATTTGCCCACATTTACAAGTAAATGATCTCTCATTGCCATTCCAGATAATTTCCCTTAACTGTGTGCAATTAAGTTAAGGTATTCATTCTGTTATAGGAGTAATAAGAAGCTCTTTGAACATTTTACAATTCATCTGATGTTTCAAGAAAAACAAAGGAGGCCACATCCAGAGCATGCCTTTCTCTGTATTAACCTAAATTAAACTCTGTTCAATTTGGGTTTAACAAAATGCAACTCCTTGGCCTCCAATGAAAGCCATTAGACTGGCTTAATATTATTTCATGTATATGTGTTGCTTATTTGTAAGATTGTAAAATTAACCAAAGTAACTAAAAGTCTACCAAGTAAAGTTATCAGTAGCATCATTTATCATGAAAAATAGAATTTTTTTAACTTTTAAGATGAAATCTATAGAAGCTATGGAATTTTTGGACTGTTTCAGCTCAACTAAGGTAGTAATTACTAATGTAAAAAATGGAATTTCCAGAATTGGTGACACTGGGGTTACTTTTTTGTAAGAGTATTTTAGGAAAATTTTTTAACTTATGTGATTATTTGGAATAAAATTGGAGTTTATGAGGGAAAGAATGTTGTCATTCTTTCCCAATATATCTACTTCCCTTTCAGAAGCAAAAGCACATAATTTTTAACTGCCATCCTCATATCATAACTTTTATATATATCCTAGATTCACAAAAACTGATTTTTTTATTGTGCTCTTCACAGAGTACTTTATTTTTTCCCATTCTATTTAATTTATTTTTTAAATTTACATCCAAGTTAGCATATAGTGTAACAGTGATTTCAGGAGTAGATTCCTTAATGCCCCTTACCCATTTTGCCCATCCCCGCTCCCACAACCCCTCCAGTAACCCTCTGTTTGTTCTCCATATTTAAGAGTCTCTTATGTTTTGTCCCCCTCCCTGTTCTTATATTATTTTTGCTTCCCTTCCCTTATGTTCATCTGTTTTGTATCTTAAAGTCCTCAAATGAGTGAAGTCATATGATATTTGTCTTTCTCTGACTGACTAATTTTGCTTAGCATAATAAACTCTAGTTCCATCCATGCAGTTGCAAATGGCAAGATTTCATTCTTTTGATTGCCGAGTAATACTCCATTGTGTGTGTGTGTATATATATATATATATATATGTGTGGATAAAGAAGAGGTAGTATATATATATATACATATATATATGTATATATATATGTATATATATATATATACTACCTCTTCTTTATCCATTTATCCATTGATGGATATTTGGGCTCTTTCCATACTTGGGCTATTGTTGGTAGTGCTGCTATAAACATTGGGGTGCATGCGCCCCTTTGAAACAGCATACTTATAGCCCTTGGATAAATGCCTAGTAGGGAAATTGCTGGGTCATAGGGTAGTTCTGTTTAAAAAATTTTAAGGGACCACCATCATGTTTTCCAGAGGGGTTGCACTGGTTTACATTCCCACCAGCAATGCAAAAGAGATATCCTCTTTCTCCACATCCTCGCCAACATCTATTGTTGCCTGAGTTGTTAATATTAGCCATTCTGACTGGTGTGAGGTGGTATCTCATTGTGGTTTTGATTTGTATTTCCCTGATGATGAGTGATGTTGAGCATTTTTTCATGTGTCTGTTGGCCATCTGGATGTCTTCCTTGGATAAGTGTCTATTCATGTTTTTTGTCCTTTTCTTCACTGGGTTATTTGTTTTTTTTGTGTGTGTGTGTTGAGTTTGTTAAGTTATTTATAGATTTTGGATACTAACCCTTTATCTGATATGTCATTTGCAAATATCTTCTCCCATTCCATCAGTTGCCTTTTAGTTTTGCTGATTGTTTCCTTTGCTGTGCAGAAGATTTTATTTTGATGAGGTCCCAACAGTTAATTTTTGCTTTTGTTTCCCTTGCCTCCAGAGATGTGTTGAGTAAGAACACAACTTTGACCTTGCTGCAGCCAAGGTCAAAGAGGTTTTTGTTTGCTTTCTCCTCGAGGATTTTGATGGCTTCCTTTCTCACATCTAGGTCTTTCATCCATTTTGAGTTTATTTTTGTGTATGGTGTAAGAAGTTGGTCCAGGTTCATTCTTCTGCATGTCACTGTCCAGTTTTCCCAGCACCACTTGCTGAAGAGACTGTCTTTATTCCATTGGACAGTCTTTCCTCCTTTGTCAAAGATTAGTTGGCCATACATTTGTGGGTCCATTTCTGGGTTCTCTATTCTTTTCCATTGATCTGAGTGTCTGTTTTTGTTCCACAGAGAATATATTAAAGAATTTTTTTCTATTTTTCTTTTTTCCAAAATAATTTAATCATCACCAAACTATATATGTACATTAGAAGGTTTGAAAAAAAATTGAAACATAAGGGATGGCAGAACAGCATGGAAGTTTTTTTTTTGTCTCTCATCCATGAAATACAGCCAGATCAACACTAAACCATCCTGCACACCTAGAAAATGATTTGTGGATTAACACAACAATATGCACAAACTGAACCACAGAACTCAGCAGGTACACAGAGCAGAGAGTGAACTGGGGGAGAGAGAAGCCACAAAAGGAAGGGACCTGTGATTGCATGTAGACAGATGATGGAGTTGGGGGGGAGAATACAGGAAAAGCACCATCCCCCCAAAGCAGCTGGAGAGAAAGTACAAAAGGGGAAAAAGCCACAGGGACTGAACAAAAAATGGAGAAAGGAGAAAGGAGAGGGTTTAAATTCCACTAAGATGCTATAAACCGGGAGAGTGCAGAGTCTGAAATTCTTCAGCTTGATACGTTCTGGTGCTCTGGTGGGAAGGGTGAATCCCAAGGAGCAGAGATTCAGGTCCTTGGGGTCCTCGGGCCACATGGAGAGAGGCAGATCCCCTGCTGGGAGGACATTTGGTAGAGGCTGTGTGGCCACCCCACAGGCAAAGGTCCCAGCAGACACCAGAGAACAACCACATTGCCTGGTGTTGGAACAAGGACATTACGGGAGAAACCTGGTGCCAGATGTGTGTTGTGATTTACCATAATCCCTGAAATACTGTTACATGATCCCAGAACATTTTATGGGGCAGGCTGGCACCCAGGAGTAGTCTCTGGGCATTGACAGAAGTCCTCTGAACATTCCTGGAGGCAGGTGGGCACCTGGACATTGCTCATTGACCCTCCCCCAGAAGATCTGACTGGTCAGAGCTACAGTCCTTTAGAAGTGAGGAGTTGGGAAACACAGCAGCATTTGAGATAAAACTCAGGAGGGAGGGGCCACCGGGCAGCCTGACAGCTTGGTCATGGACAGTGTAAAGCGAGGAGTAGATGGATGCCAGAGACAAAGGACAGGTGCACAATTGCTGGTTGGGGAGAACAGAATTTCGATACTAGAGACTGCGTAGCTTGGTGATGCCATTTTCACCCCTCCCACACATGCGCATACATACCTACAAGCACCACAACAGTCCACCCCAGTAAGGTAAGCCACACCACCTAGTGGAGAACAGAGCCGTTAAACTAAGCACTGCCCAACTGGGCCAATGTCGCTCTTCAGGAACACAACAAGTCTGTGCCTGCTTAGCTTATGGACTATAAAGTGTTTCATAGTTTGACTTCTAGGGGAGACTGATGTAATTTCAATCACATTTCAGTCTGTTCGCTGGTGCATCTATTTAATTTTTTTCTTTTTCTTTTTTTTCTGATTCTTGAATACAGAAAGAGAAAAATTTATTTTTATTTTCAATATTTATTAAAACTATTTTTAATTTTTTTCTACTATATATTTTACTTTCTTGTAAATTTTTCAAATTCTATTTTACTTCCATCATTTCATTTTATTCTATTTCATTGTATTCATTCTTTCAAATTTTCAAATGTTTTCCTTTTCTTTTTTTTCTTATCTTGCCCTTTTTTCTCTAATCTATCATGCTCCTTTCAACAACCAGACCAAAACACACCTGAGATCTACATCATTTATTTCATTTTTTGTGTTGTTTTTAATTTTTTAATTTTAATTTTTTTTATCTTATTTATTCATTTTCTTCCATCAAAATGATGAAATGAAAGAATTTGCCCCAAAGGAAAGAACAGGAAGAAACGACAACCAGAGACTTAAGCAACAAAGATAACAAGCAAGATATCTGAACCAGAATTTAGAATCATGATAATAAGAGTACTAGATGTGGTTGAAAATAGATTAGAATCCCTTTCTGTGGAGATAAGAGAAGTAAAAGCTAGTCAGGACAAAATTAAAAATGCTGTAACTGAGCTGCAATCTCGAATGATTGTCTCAGCGGCAAGGATGGATGAGGCAGAGCAGTGAATCAGCGATATAGAGGACAAACTAGTGGAGAAAAATGAAGCAGAAAAAAAGAGGGAGACTAAAGCAAAAGAGCACGATTTAAGAATTAGAGAAACCAGTGACTCATTAAAAAGGAATAACATCTGAATCATAGGGTCCCAGAAGATGAAGAAGGTAGAAGGTTATGAGAGCAAATCATAGCAGAAAAATTTCCTAACCTGGGGAGAGACACAGACAAACAACCCAGGAAGCATAGAGGACTCCCATTAGATTCAACAAAAACCAACCATCAACTAGGCATATCATAGTCAAATTCACAAAATACGCAAACAAGGAAAAAATCATGAAAGCAGCAAGGGAAAAAAGTTCTTAACCTTTAAGGGAACAGATCAGGTTTGCAGCAGACCTATCCGCAGAAATTAGGCAGGCCAAAAGGAGTGTGGCAGGATATATTCAATATGCTGAATTGGAAAAATATGCAGCCAAGTATTGTTTATCCAGCAAGGGTGTCACTCAAAATAGAAGGAGAGATTAAAAGTTTCTGAGACAAACAAAAATTAAAGGAATTCGTGACCACTAAACCAGCCCTGCAAGAAATTTAAAGGGGACTCTCTGAGGGGAGAAAAGACATAAACAAACAAACAAACAAAACACCAAAAGCAACAAAGAGAAGCAAGGACCAGAGAACACTACCAGAAACTAACTCTACAGGCAACATAATGGCAATAAATTCATATTTTTCAGTGCTCACTTTAAGCATCAATGGACTAAATGTTCCAATCAAAAGACATAAGGTAGCAGAATGGATAAGAAAACAAGATCCATCTATATGCTGTTTACAAGAGACCCACTTTAATCTAAAGACACCTTCAGTTTAAAAGTGAGGGGATGGAGAACCATCTATCATGCTAATGGTCAATAAAAGAAAGCCAGAGTAGCCATACTTATATCGGACAATCTAGACTTTAAAATAAAGACTGTAACAAGAGATGAAGAAGGGCATTTTATCATAATTAAGGGGTCTGTCCACGAAGAAGACCTAAAAATTGTAAACATTTATTCTCCAAACATTGTAACAACCAAATATATAAATCAATCACAAACTTACAGGAACTCATTGATTAATAATACCATAATAGTAGGGGACTTCAACACTGCATTTACAGTAATGGAGAGAGCATTTAAAAAGAAAATCAACAGGGGTGCCTGGGTGGCTCCATCGGTTAAGCGTCCAACTTTGGCTCAGGTCATGATCTTGTGGTTTGTGAGTTTGAGCCTCGCTTTGGGCCCTGTGCTGACAGCTCAGAGCCTGGAGTCCACTTTGGATTCTGTGTCTCCCCATCTCTTGGCCCCTCCCCTGCTCATGCTCTGTCTCTCTGTCTCTCAATAATAAATAAATGTTAAAAAAATTAAAAAAAATATCAACAAGGAAAACAATGGCTTTGAATGGCAGTGGACCAAATGAACGTAACAGATATATTCAGAATATTCCATCCCAAAGCAGCAGAATACAGATTATTCTCCAGTGCATATGAAACATTCTCCAGAATAGATCACATACCGGGACACAAATTAGCCCTTAACAGGTACAAAAAAATTGAGATCATTCCACGCATATTTTCAGACTACAGAGCCATGAAACTCGAAATCAACCACAAGAAAAATTTGGAAAGATAACAAATACTTGGAGACTAAAGACCATCCTACTAAAGAATGAATGGGCTAACCAAGAAGTTAAAGAGGATTATAAAAAGTACATGAAGTCAATGAAAATGATAACACCATGACCAAACCTCTGGGATGCAGCAAAGATGGTCATAAGAAGGAAGTACGTAGCAATCCAGGCCTTCATAAAGCAGGAAGAAAGGCCTCACATACACAACCTAATCTTACACCTTAAATACCTGGAAAAAGAGCAGCAAATAAAACCCAAAACCAGCAGAAGACAGGAAATAATAAAGATTAGAGCTGAAATTAATGCTATCGAAACCAACCAACCGACCAAACAAACAACAACAAAAAAAAACAGCAGAACAAATCAATGACACCAGGAGCTGGTTCTTTGAAAGAATTAACAAAATTGATAAACCACTAGCCAGTTGGATCAAAAAGAAAAAGGAAAGGACCTATATAAATAAAATCAAGAATGAAAGAGGAGGGATCACAATCAACATAACAGAAATACAAACAATAATAAGAGAATATTACGAGCAGTTATATGCCAAAAAAATGGGCAATCTGGAAGAAATGGACAAATTCCTAGAAACATATACACTACCAAAACTGAAACCAGAAGATATAGAAAATTTAAACAGACCCATAACCCGTAAAGAAATCGAATTAGTAATCAAAAATCCCCCAAAACGGGGGCGCATGAGTGGTGCAGTCGGTTAAGCGTCCGACTTCAGCCAGGTCACGATCTCGCGGTCCGTGAGTTTGAGCCCCGCGTCAGGCTCTGGGCTGATGGCTCAGAGCCTGGAGCCTGTTTCCGATTCTGTGTCTCCCTCTCTCTCTGCCCCTCCCCCGTTCATGCTCTGTTTCTCTCTGTCCCAAAAATAAATAAACGTTGAAAAAAAAATTAAAAAAAATCCCCCAAAACAAGAGTCCAGGGCCAGAAGGCTTTCCAGGGGAATTCTACCAAACATTTAAAGGAAGAGTTAATACCTAGTCTCTTGAAGCTGTTGCAAAAAATAGAAATGGAAGGGAAACTTCCAAACTCTTTCTATGAAGCCAGCATTACCTTGATTCCAAAACCAGACAAAGACCCCACTAAAAAGGAGAACTACAGACCAATATCCCTGATGAACATGGATGCAAAAATCCTCAGCAAGATACTAGCCAACCAGATCCAACAATACATTAAAAAATTATAAACCAGGACCAAGTAGGTCCTGGGATGCAGGGCTGGTTCAATATCCACAAAACAATCAATGTGATACATCATATCAATAAAAGAAAGGACAAGAACCACATGACCCTCTCAATAGATGCAGAGAAAGCATTTGACAAAATACAATATCCTTTCTTTATAAAAACCTTCAAGAGGGGCGCCTGCGTGGCTCAGTTGGACGAGCGTCCAGCTTCAGCTCAGGTCATGATTTCACAGTTTGTGAGTTCGAGCTCCATGTTGGGCTCTGTGCTGACAGTTCAGAGCCTGGAGCCTGCTTTGAATTCGGTGTCTCCCTCTCTCTCTGTTCCTCCTCCGCTCATGCTCTGTCTCTCTCTCTCTCCTTCAAAAATAAATAAAAACACTAAAAAAAATTAAAAAAAATTATTTTAGAAAAAAAACCCTCAACAAAGTAGGGATAGAAGATCATACCTCGACATCATAAAAGCTATGTATGAAAGACCCGACACTAATAAAAATCCTCAATGGTGAAAAACAGAGCTTTCCCTATAAGGTCAGGAACACAACAGGAAGTCCCCTCTCGCCACTGTTACTCAACATAGTATTGGAAGTCTTAGCCTCAGCATTCAGACAACAGAATGAAATAAATGGCATCCAAATCTTCCAGGAGGAGGTCATACTTTCAGTCTTCACAGAAGACATGATACTCTATATGGAAAACCCAAAAGGTTCCACAAAAAACTGCTGGAGCTGATTCATGAATTCAGCAAAGTTGCAGGAGATAAAATTAATGCACAAAAATAGGTTGCATTCCTATACACCAATAATGAAGCAGCAGAAAGAGAAATCAAGAATCAATCCCATTGACAATTGCACCAAAACCCATAAAATACCTAGGAACAAACATAACCAAAGAGGTGAAAAATGTATACACTGAAAACTATAGAAAGCTTATGAAAGAAATTGAAGAGGACACACACACACACACACACACACACACAAAATGGAAAAATATTCCATGCTCCTGGATAGGAAGAACAAATACTGTTAAAATGTCAATACTACCTGAAGCAGTCTACATATTCAATGCCATCCCTATCAAAATAACACCAGCATTCTTCACAGAGCTACAACAAACAATCCTAAAATTTGTATGGATCCAGAAAAGACCCTGAATAGCCAAAGCAATCTTGAAAAGAGGCATCACAATCCCAAAATTCAAGCTGTATTACAAAGCTGTAATCATCAGGACGATATGGTACTGGCACAAAAACAGACACACAGATCAATGGAACAGAATAGGGAACCCAGAAATGGACCCACAAACGTATGGCTAACTAATCTCTGACAGAGGAGGAAAGACTATCCAATGGAATAAAGACAGTCTCTTCAGCAAATGGTGCTGGGAAAATTGGACAGCGATATGCAGAAAACTGGACCTGGACCACTTTCTTACACCATACACAAAAATAAACTCAAAATGGATGAAAGACATAAATGTGAGACAGGAAGGCATCAAAATCCTCGAGGAGAAAGCAAACAAAAACCTCTTTGACCTTGGCCACAGCAACTTCTTACTCAACACATCTCTGGAAACAAGGGAAACAAAAGCAAAAATTAACTGTTGGGACCTCATCAAAATAAAAAGCTTCTGAACAGTGAAGGAAATAGTCAGAAAAACTAAAAGGCAACTGATGGAATGGGAGAAGATATTTGCAAACGACATATCAGATAAAGGATTAGTATCCAAAATCTATAAAGAACTTATCAAACTCAACACCCAAAAAACAAATAATCCAGTGAAGAAAAGGGAAAAAGACATGAATAGACACTTCTCTAAGGAAGACATCCATACGGCCACCTGACACATTAAAAAATACTAAACATCACTCATCATCAGGGAAATACAAATCAAAACCACATGAGATACCACCTCACACCAGTCAGAATGGCTAACATTAACAACATGGGCATCAATAGATGTTGGCGAGGATGTGGAGAAAGAGGATCTCTTTTGCACTGCTGGTGGGAATGCAAACTTGTGCAACCCCTCTGGAAAACATGATGGTGGTCCCTTAAAATTTTTTAAATACAACTACCCTATTACCCAGCAATTTCCCTACTAGGCATTTATCCAAGGGCTATAGGTATGCTGTTTCAAAGGGGCACATGCACCCCAATGTTTATAGCAGCACTACCAACAATAGCCCAAGTATGGAAAGAGCTCAAATATCCATCGATGGATGAATGGATAAAGAAGAGGTAGTGTATATATATATATATATATATATATACACACACACATATATATATATATATATATATATATATATATATATAATGGAGTCTTACTCAGCAATCAAAAAGGATGAGATCTTGCCATTTGCAACTGCGTAGATGGAACTAGAGTATATTATGCTAAGCAAAATTAGTCAGTTGGAGAAAGACAAATATCATATGACTTCACTCATATGAGGACTTTAAGATACAAAACAGATGAACATAAGGGAAGGGAAGCAAAAATAATATAAAAACAGGGAGGGGGACAAAACATAAGAGACTCTTAAATGTGGAGAACAGAGGGTTACTGGAGGGGTTGTGGGAGCGGGGATGGGCAAAATGGGTAAGGGGCATTAAGGAATCTACTCCTGAAATCATTGTTGCACTATATGCTAATTAACTTGGTAGTAAATTAAAAAGTTAAAAAATTAAAAATAACTGAAACATACAAATATCTTAGTCTCCCAACATCCAGGGATATTTCTTGCTACTGCCAAAGATGAGTGATGTAGCTGCAGGTCTGTTGAGGTGGAGATGGTGGGACCTGGGACAGAATACTGAGAAACACAGAAAAGGAGCATTGTCCTAAACACTGAAAATTATGCTGTATCAGTATATATTCTCATTTCCAGAAACTGGGAGAAATTTTCAGGAAACGCTTGCACCTCTTCAAGTGAGTGTCAAAAAATGTGCTGTTTGTGAAGCCAAAACAGAAAGCCATAAAGAGAGAACAGGTTGAGTATGGTGACACTTTTAGGAACTGAAGAATGCAGAAGGAAAATGCACAGCAGACACAAAAATATACCATCACTGATACGGCAGAAGATAGAATCAGTGTCACGAGGAAAAAGAGTAGCTTTCATAAGTACCTTGAGATGGTACCAACGAGAGAGTGGACAGCTGATGGAAGAGCAAAGGTTGGCATTTGAGCGTTGCGTATTTGATGTTTCTGAAGAAGAAAACAGAACAGGTAGAGCAAAAGTACTGCTCAGAGATATAGTTGAACAAAGATTTTGGGGCACCAAAGAAAGATCTACATGTATGGATTGAAAGAGCTCATCATGTCTTTGAAAAATCAATGAGAAAAGCATTCTATAACTAGACACATCGTGTAATTTAAACACAAACTATAATTTAATTCTAAGCATTAAAATATGAAAGGAAAGGCAAGGACAAACAAAAGCCAGTTACCTGCAAGGGACGAAAAACCAAATTAGCCTCATGCACTACCAGATAGGAAACTATCCTCCTGCGTTTTAGAGAGGGAAATTTTAAATTCAAAATTAAAAAAAAATTTTTGTAATGTTTATTGTTGAGAGAGACAGAGAGAGAGAGCAAGCGGGGGAAGAGCAGAGAGAGAGAGACACACACAGAATCTGAAGCAGGCTCCTGGTTCTGAGCTGTCAGCACAGAGCTCAATGCGGGGCTTGAACTCACAAACTGTGAGATCATGTGTTGAGATGAGGTTGGATGCTCAACTTACCCAGCCCCCCCAGGAGCCCCAATTAAAGAATTTATACCTAGTTAAGATGCCTTCACAGATGAAGACAATGGAAGAAAGATTTTCAGGTATGTAAGTGTTCAGAAATGATACCACTTCTTGAGACAAGAAGCTGCTTACTTAGATTATTCCAACCAATTTAGACATGAAGGAAAATTGAGTTTATTAAATCCACGTCATACCACAAGACTGTAGTGAAACTGAAATCACATAAACACAAATAAATTTAAGTAATTGTCCTAAATCTCTTTATAAAATGGAGTGAAATGTTAAAGTCTTCAAAAGGATAAATAATGGGAAAAGCAATAATTCAGTAGTATTTTGATAAACTATATTAACTGATGTTAAAAACTGAGAATTAATGGGGCCCTGAGATTGAGGCACAGATGGAGGAGCTAATGAATAAAGTTTTCCATATTTTCATCAGAAATAGAGTCAAAATGTTCCATATCAAAACTAAGGTTGACAATTAGAGAAATGAACAATGAAGAAATGTTTTTGGAAAATGTCAAGGTAACTACTATAAAAATTAAAGGCAGGATCAATATTCTCAAAACATTGAAGAAGAAAAATAAAATACTTAGTCATAGCAAAAAACAGAAGCCAGGAATTTGTAAAGAACAAAAACACTTATTAGGATAAATAAAAGTGTCTTTTTATTTTATTTGTATTTTATTTTAGCTTAAAAAATGGTTATTTATTTATTTTGAGAGAGACAGGGAGAGAGAGAGAAAATCTCAAGCATGCTCCACACTCAGTGCAGAGCCTGGTATAGGGTTCGATCCCACAACCCTGGGATCATAACCTGAACTGAATTCAAGAATTGGATGCTCAACTGACTGAGGCATACAGATGCCCCAAAAATGTCTTAAATTTTTTTTTTAGATGTGTCTGGGTGGCTCAGTCAGTTAAGTATCCGACTTCAGCTCAGCTCATGATCTCATGGTTCGTGGGTTCAAGCCCTGCATTGGGTTCTGTGCTGACAGGTCAAAGCCTGGAACCTGTTGTTTAAGATTCTGTGTTTCCTTCTCTGCCCCTACTCAGCTTGTGGTCTCTCTGTCTCTCAAACAGAAATAAACATTATAGAAATTGAAAAAAAACTATTTTTAGTATTTATTTTTGAGAGAGAGGGCAAGTGAGTGTGGGGGATGGGCAGAGAGCGAGGGAGACAGAAGGATCAGAAGCAGATTCTAAGCTGACAGCAGAGAGCCCCATGCAGGGCTTGAACTCACAAACTGTGAGAACATGACCTGAGCTGAAGTCAGCTGCTTAACGGACTGAGCCACCCAGGCACCCAAAAAGCGTATTTTAAATTAGAAATTCTGTATTACCGTGTGCTGATAAATTTGAAAATCTGGATGAAATGAACTATTTTTTTTTCTAGGAAACAACTTATCAAAATCATCTCAAGAAATCTGCAATAGAAAATCAGTGAAGTCTGATAAAATTAGAGAAGAATTCTTTTTAAAAATGACATCAAGGGGCGCCTGGGTGGCGCAGTCGGTTAAGCGTCCGACTTCAGCCAGGTCACGATCTCGCGGTCCGTGAGTTCGAGCCCCGCGTCAGGCTCTGGGCTGATGGCTCAGAGCCTGGAGCCTGTTTCCGATTCTGTGTCTCCCTCTCTCTCTGCCCCTCCCCCGTTCATGCTCTGTCTCTCTCTGTCCCAAAAATAAATAAACGTTGAAAAAAAAAATTAAAAAAAAATAAATAAATAAAAATGACATCAAGTCCACGTGTTTTACAGGAGAATTATTTTAACATTTCAAGGAGGAAATGTTTAAAGCTATTTAAACAGTCTCAGAATGTAGAAAAATCATCCTAATTCATTTTACACAGTTAGCATGAATCCAGTACCAAAAATTGCCAGAGGAAGTAGGAAAGAATTAAATAGATTGAAAAATCTTAAAGAATTATGAACAAATCAATACCAACTATATATCACAGGAACATTAATCCATGACCAAGTAAGCTAGCATGCTAGAAATTTTAGAAATACAAGGTTGGCTTTCTGGTAAGAAAAATACATTTTACTCTATTTGTAAAGGAGGAGAACCATATAGTCATCTTAATAAATGCCTAGAAGTGTTATAATTCAAGTTATGTTGCTGATAAATGTTGTTACAGTGTGCTTAAAGAAATATGAAATCAAAGACATATTTACAATGAAGAACTAGCTACACGCTTATAGTGAGGAATAAAATTAAGGAGACCATTGAGGAAGTATAACTTTTGGAAAAGAGAAAAAAATGCAATCATTTGTAGATGATATGATTAATTGAAACAGCAGCATTCTTACAAAACTTCAGCAAGATGTACAATTGCAAAATAAACATATAAAAAACAAAGCTTTTATATATCCCAGGAATAACTAGAGATTGTTTTACTTATAATAATAAAAAAACATAATTTTTTATATAATAAATTTAATAAACCTTTCTAAAATAGGCTGCCTATGGTAATCACAAACTGTTCTCTGTTATCTATGAGCTTGTTTTGTTTTGTTTTGTTTTTAATTCTAGATATAAGTGAGATAATACAGTATTTGTGTCTCTCTGTCTGACTTATTTCACTTAGAATAATGCCCTCAAATTTGTCCATGTTGTCACAAAAGACATTCTTTTCTATGGCTGAATATTATTCCATTGTATCTATATATCACAGTTTTTTTAATCCATTCATCCTTTGATGGGCATTCAGGCTGGTTTCATATTTTGGCTATTGTAGATAATGCTTCAGTGAATATGAGTGTGCATATATTGGTGAGTTAGTGTTTTCATTTTCGTCAGATAAAAGCCCAGAAGTGAAATTGCTGGATCATATGGGAGTCCCATTTTTAATTATTTGAGGAAACTTCATACTGTTTTCCACAGTGGCTGCACTGATTTACATTCCCACCAACAGTTCCGCATACTTGCCAACACGTGTTATTTCTTATTGGGTAATAGCCATTCTAATAGGTATAAGGAGACATCTCATCGGGTTTTGATTTGCATTTCTCTGAAGATTACTGGTGTTGAGTATATTTTCATGTACCTGTTGTCCATTTGTATGTCTTCTTTGGAAAAATATCTACTTAGATCTCTTGCCCATTTAAAATTTTTTTTATGTTTATTTACTTTTGTGAGAGAGACACAGAGAGAGCACAAGTGGTGGAGACACAGAATCTGAAGCAGGCTCCAGGTTCTGAACTGTCAGCACAAACTCACAAACTGTGAGATCATGACCTGAGCTGAAGTCGAATGCTTAACTGACTGAGCCACCCAGGCGCCCTGATCTTTTGCCCATTTTAAAATAGTGTTGCTTGTTTATTTGCTATTGAGTTGTATAAGGTCTGTATATATTTTGGATATTAGCCCTTTATCAGATATATGATTTGCAACTATTTTTTCTCATTTAGTAGGTTGACTTTTCATTCTGTTGATGGTTTCCCTTGCTGTGAAGAAGGTTTTGATTGATACAGTCACACTTGCTTATTTTTGCTTTTGTTGTCTTTGCTTTGGGTGTCTGATTCCAAACATCATCACTAAGACTGGTGTCAAGGAGCCGTGACAACTGCTTATGTTGTCTTCTGGGAGCCTAATGTGTTCTTCCAATCTACGAGCATGGAATGTCTTTCCATTTCTTTGTGTCTTCTTCAATTTCTTTCATCAATGTCTTATACCTGTAAGTATACAGGTCTTTCACTTCTTTGGTTAAATTTATTACTAGGTATTTTATGAATTTTGATGTGATTGTAAATAGGATTTTTCCCTTAATTTCTATTTCTCATAGTTTGCTATTAGTGAATGAAAACAAAATAGATTTTTTTGTATATTGATTTTGTATCCTGCAATTTTACTGAATTTGTACATTAGTTTTAACAGTTTTTTTGGTGGAGTCTTTAGGTTTTCTATATGTAATATGTCATTTGCAAATAGTGACAGTTTTACTTCTTTCTTTCCAATTTGGATGTTTTATTTCTATTTATTGCCTAATTACTGGGGCTAGGACTTTCAGTACTATGTTGAATAAAACTTCTATGAATAGACATCCTTGTCTTGCTCCTGATTTTAGAGGAAAAGCTTTTAGCTTTTCATCACTGAGAATGAAGTTAACTGATGGTTGTCATATATAGCCGTTATCATGTTGAGGTATGTTCCCAGTATGCTTATTTTGTTTAGAGTTTTGTTTAGAGATTTTATTTTTAAGTAATCTCAACACCCAATGTGGGGCTCAAACTCACACCCCTGAGATCAAGAGCTGCATGCTGTACTGAGTCAGCCAGATACCCCAACTACCATATGATTTTTATCCTTCATTTTGTTCATGGAGTGTATCACATTCATTGATTTGCATATTTTGAACCATGCTTGTGTCCCTGGAATAAATCCCACTTGATTTTAGAGTATGATTTTTTAACATATTGTTGAATTCAATATTCAAAATTCATATTCATATTCATATTCAAAATTCAATATTTTGTTGAGGATTTTTGCATCTATGTTCATCAGGGATATTGACCTGTAATTTTCTTTTCTTGTGGCGTCTATGTCTGGTTTTGGTATCAGGATAATGTTGGCTCCATAAAATGAGTTTGGAAGAGTTTCCTCCTCTTTTATTTTTGGAAGAGTTTGAAAGGTTGGTAAATTTTTTTGAATGTTTGATAGAGTTCACCAGTGAACATGTCTGGTTCTGGACTATTATTTGTTGGGAGTTTTATTATTATTGATTCAATCTCCTTACTAGTAATTGGTCTGTTCATATTTTCTTTTTCTTTATCATTCAGTCTTGGTAGGTTGTCTGTTTCTAGGAATTTACCTATTTTTGTAGGTTGTCCAATTTGTTGGTATATTTGTCTTGCTATTTAAGTCTGACTTAGTGAGTAATAGAGATCTAGTTTGGAATAACACTTATTCTTTAAAATTTGTTGATTTTTTTTATGGACATGATAAATTTTTGTGAATATTCCAAAATTACATTCTCTGTTGAGAAAAAAAGTATTTTGTAATTATTGGATGCAGCCCTCTATATATGTCCTTTAGGTCAAACTTATTAATTCAGATCTTCTATTTCCATTCAAATCGTCTATATCCTTGATAAAGTTTTGTCTGAGAAGGATGTTTAGAAAATCTATTATCAAATACTTTCTGCAATCAAAGTGTATTATATTTGTGTTAAACAAAAATATTTTTTGTCTTATAAATAAATAACAAGTATAATATAAATAAAAAATGTATAAAGATGTCCCATAGTTCCTGAGAGTGGAAGATGAGTGGAGGGAAGTGAGCCAGGAGAGCTGTTGGAGGCACTCAGTTAAAGAAATCCAAGTGAGCTGTGCTGATGAACGGGAGTAGGAGTGACACCAGGGAGAGTGGTTTGTAAGACATTGATGGGATGGAATGAACATGAATGTGGAAAGAGGAAGAATGTACCGAAAGAGGAAGAATGTAGAATGACCTCCAGGCTTCTGACTAGGCCACATGGTGAATGGTGTAGCCATAATCTGAAATAGAGCACAAAGGAGAAAGTAGAGAGGAAGTAGCAGGCAGATGACACATTCAGTATATTTGCCACATTTGAGGAGTTTGTGGGGCATCCAACATCCAGTAGAAAGATGGATGTAAGACAGATGGCTGTAAATATAAAAAACTTAAAATTTTATGAGTCAAAGATCTAATAATCAAATTTGGGAGAGAGATAAGTGAGACAATCAGAGTAATACACAAGGCAATTACTTAAGGGTCCAAAATATTTGGAGAAGTCAGAAAAGCTGTGGCGGGAGCAAAACCAAATGAGATAAGAGTAGATGGGGTTTTCAGGGCTCACTTCTGGCCCAGGATCTGATTTAAAAGGTGAGCAGGTAGAATCTTAAAAACACTGAAATTATATGATTCCACTTACATGAGGTCCCTAGAATAGGTCAAATTCATAGAAACAGAAAGTAGAATTGTGGTTACCAGGACCTTGGGGGCGGGGAACAGAGGGGTGAGGAGGAAGTGTTTATGGGACAGAGTTTCTGTTTTGCAAGATGAAAGAGTTCTGTAAGTGGACAATGGTGATGGGTGCCCCACAACATCAGTGTACTTAATCCCACTGAAGTATACACTTAATAGGATGGTGAATTTTATTTTATGTAGCGTAAAGACAGACAGTAGCATATTCTGGGTACAAAACAGCCAAAGGAAAGAGCATGAAATTAAAATAAGCCAGGTTGATCCAGGTCACAACAGTCCTAAATATTAGAGAATGCTAGATTTTCAATGAAAAAAAAAAAAGTAGATGTGGATGATTTTGAATAGAGAAAAACTCAAAGGCAATATTTATGAATGCATTTATGTGTATGTTGTTTGAGAGAAGGAAATCTAGGGTCAAGGAGAGAAGGTAGGAATCTGATTTAATAATTCAGCAAGTTATGTCAATGGAAATGCAGGGAGAGTGTAGAGAACATCTTGGGGGTGTCTACCCAACTATTCCTGGTTTGTTCAATCTATTTTTACAAGTGACTTCAAACTTTTCACCCCTAAATAGTTCAGAATGTATCCTTTTAAAAAAGAAAATTATTTTACCACACAATCACAATATAATTCTCATATCTAAAAAAATTTACAATGCTTTCTTAATGTCACCTCATAGTCAGACAACATTAAAATTTCCTCTATTGACCATAAAATGCCTTTCAGAGCTGGTTTGTTTAAATCGGGATCTAATTCAGGAGCATGCATTACATTTCATTGTTTTGTCTCTAAACATTTTTAAAACCAAGCACAGTACTTGGCCCTGATTTTTTGTCTTGACCTTGAACTTGTTGGAGAGACTCAGACAGTTGTCTAAGGCCAATTTTCTCAATTTCTGTGTTTATCTGATTGTTTCCTGATTATGTCCTTTCTTTAACTGTTGTCTCTTTTATTTCCAGTAGACTGGAACTTTAATCTAAAGGTTTGAATATACTTCTATCAAACATTTTTAGCAAGGATTATTCAGTTAATACTATTTTCATCAGGCACATAATGTCTAGAGCACAACTATTAGAGGTGCTTAGATCAAGGGGTTAAGGTATCTCTCTATTGGAAGGTTATGTTCATCTTTTTTTTTTTCAACCAGGACATATTCTAAAAGATTCGTCAGCTCTGACTTTAGTCATATTTCACCGGCCTTTCCTCCAGTATCCTGTCTATATCAGGATTCAATTTATGATCTTTGGCTCTCTTTACTTTGTGAAATGTCCTTCCATTTGGGTTGGCTGTTTTCTCATGGTTAAATAAAGTCCATGGATTTGGGGGAAGGATAACCCAGAGGTATAATGCCCTCTCCAGAGCATCCTATAGAGGGTACCCAGCCCTGATACGTCCCATGATGGGTGATATCAGCCTTGGCTCCCTGGCCTAGGGCGGTTTCTGTCAGGTTTCTCCAATGTTAAGTCACTGTTATTCCTTGTAGTCAACAAATATTTGAGGGGGAGATACTTTCAGCTATGCAGTATCCTGCTCCTTCTTAAACTATGGTCCATTAATTTTCATATTCATTATTTGGTTTTGCCGATAGCAATTATTAGCTTTGGTATGGTGATTCTTATTTCTCCCACTCCTAACAAATGTATCAATTAGAATTCTTCTGTATGGAAGAGTTGTCCCTTCTCCCTCATTTTAAAATTCACCCAGAGTACTCATGGGTATCTATTTTATTCTTTGAATTATAATCTAATACTATTATTATTTATTTAGTTGTTCAAATTGTTCCAGTTTTGGCCATTGGGAGCTCTTCAAGGCTGACTCCTATGTCCTTTTGATACACCCCCATCTTTTTGTCTTTTTGGCACTTACTTACTTTTTGGCACTGCAAGATGCTCCAGGCTCATTTTGTATTTTCCCTACTCAGCCTTGGCATCAACCGTTTCACCAAGGAGTCTTGGTTCTTTTTTTGGGGGGGATAATATTTTAAATTTTAAAACCAAGAGCTGGGCAGTAGGTATGTTCATCTAGGCTCTCTGAGCCAACAAAGCTAAAAAAAATGTATGTGTATGTATACCAATCCATATATATACGCTTAGCTAGATTTCTATCACCATACTAAAGCTAATAATTGCTGTAGGCAAAACCAAATGATGAATATGAAAATTAATGGACCGTAGTTTAAGAAGGAGCAGGATATTGCATAGCTGAAAGTATCCCCCCTTAAATATTTGTTGGCTACATGTATACCAATCCATGTATATATGCTTAGCTAGTTTTCTATCTCTGTGTGTGTAGTAAAACAACAAACATGATTTATACTGATACCTCTGATTCCAATCCAGTACCTTGAGGTTCATTCTAGCCTTCTCCTTTTGCTTATTTGTAATTTCTTTCTCTTTCTGACAGTGAGAAACCTGGGGACTTGCTAATAAGTCAGACCTCCTGCCTGTCCTCAAGGACCTTACAATTATGTAGGGTCAAACATAAACATGCATGCAAGTAATGAAGGGCTGTATATCTGCAGAAGGCATAGTGAGCTCCCAAAGGAAGATGTCCACGTTGAGGTGTGAGGCCAGGAACATTTTAAAAGCAGAAGTGACAACTGAGTTTTGCTTTAAAGAGTTCATCATTTGGACAAAAGAGAGTCAGGGAGAGGATGTTTCATTATTTTATGCAGTTTTCAAAGTCAGTTTTAAATTTTGTTTTGTAAAATGCAATGATTTTTATATCCTGCACTTATTTCAAGGTTTATGAATTTTTAACTATTCTAAGGGCTAACAGAACTTTCACATGTGCTCTGTGCTCTACTGTGGAAGAGAAGGAGAGACTTTATTTTAGTTTGTAGTTCATGAATCACATTACAAAAAAGTCCTGTAGTTCTCTGAAGACTAGTTTATTCTTTCCAGGTTTTAGAGAAAAAGCAATCTAATGATCTGATTATATTAATTGATACCAAGATGGAAATGACCCTGGCCTAATCTTCTTCAATTCACATTTTAAAAGAGGAACTTAATAACCCCCAAGTAATAAGTAATTGGAGATGAAGAGTGAATATTTCTGAAGGAAGAAAGTGTATTTCTCATGCTTGCTGGCTTTTAGAAATTGAATTTCAAGGAAGCCTCTCAGTTAACACTTTATTCCAGAAAGCATTTGGAGTTAATTTTAGAGCTTAACAGAATGTTTCTTTAGAACAGTATTGTTCTAAATGTAATATAAGCCACAAATGAGATCCTTATAAGTAACTTAAAAATTATCTAGTAGTCACATTATAAAAACTAAATAGAAATAGGTGAAATTAATTTTAAGAGTATATTTTACCAATAAAATACATTTTACTTAAACCAATATGTTCACAATTTTGAAATTTCAGCATGCAATCATGATAAAATTAAAAAAAAATTAATGCTTATTTATTTTGAGAGACCACGAGCAGGGGAGGGGCAGAGAGAGAGGGAGACACAGAATCTGAAGCAGGCTCAGGCTCTGAGTTGTCAGCATAGAGCCTGATGTGGGGTTTGAACTCATGAGCTGAGCCAAAGTCATATGCTCAACCGACTGAGCCACCCAGGTGCCCCACATTATAACATTTTAAAATGAGAAGCGTTATATTTTTTTCATATGTCTTTGAAATCTGGTGTGTATTTTATACTTACAGTATGTCTCAATTTGAAATAACCACATTTTAATCTTTCAAAAATCCACATGTGACTAGTGGCTACTGTATTAGAGCATGTTTAGAACAACGGAATTCCTTTTAAAGTATTTCAGTCATTGTCTATAAGGCAGTTTGAAAGCTTATCTGAATGATTTCCGCTTTTCCAGGAACGGAAGCAGAAATAGTACAGTCATGAAATTAAGTTAGCTGCATATTTTATGGGTCCCAGGAGAAATATGCAAGGCCAGAGAGAATGATCTCAGTCAGAAACTCAGAATGAATCATATGAATTAAACATTGGACAATGTCCAGTACTCAACATGACTTTTTAGTTTATAATAAGATCACATTATACCACCAAATGTAGAGATTTTCTAATTATGCTCAGTGTAGGATACATTGTTCTATAGACTACCATAGACCCATACTCAGCAAAAAGTTATATCTCGTTTTTTGGGATTTGTATCTTATTATAATCTTAAACTGCACTAAAGTGACTATAAACTGTTAAGTTCCTAGGAGTGGGTCTGAATCTTAGCCTCTACTTTGGTTATAAGAGAAGTAGTAAAAGTAGTGCTTTTGTGTATAAACAAGACGCTAAAAGCAATCAATGGTGATTAACAGTGCTCTTGCAAAAGGGTAACTCTTTCTAGAACTTGGTATACCACAGTATGACCATTGATCGACTTATTAACTGTTTTACACGTTTATAAGTCTTCTAAGCAGTTAAAAAGAGTCCTTTTCACATCTGTGGTGGGACTTCAAGCTATCCTCAATCTTTATTCCACTAGCCTTCTATCACCACCTAGCTGTGCAATGAGTAACACATCCATGCTCACACAAAGCAGCTACAATAATACATCAGTGCTATAGATATACACTATACATATAGTCTAAAGATATATACAGATATAGACAGATATAGATATAGATGATATAGATATAGATGTAGATGGATATAGATATAGAAAGTCAGAGAGCTCAGACTTAATGAATAGATCCTTTCCTTGGGAAAATTCATGAAAGTAAATACTGAACGTGAAACTGAAGGGCTTCTTGAGGGAATGTGATCTGGTAATCCACTGGAGTAAGAAAAAGAGCAAGAAGACATAGCCAGTTCTTGATGAGGCCCCCAAAGGATAGCAAACCCTGTATCTAGCCAGCAACAACACTGTTTTTATATATATATATATATATATATATATATATATATATATATATATATATATGAAATTTATTGACAAACTGGTTTCCATACAACACCCAGTGCTCATCCCAAAAGGTGCCCTCCTCAATACCCATCACCCACCCTCTCCTCCCTCCCACCCCCCATCAACCCTCAGTTTGTTCTCAGTTTTTAACAGTCTCTTATGCTTTGGCTCTCTCCCACTCTAACCTCATTTTTTTTTTTTCCTTCCCCTCCCCCATGGGTTCCTGTTAAGTTTCTCAGGATCCACATAAGAGTGAAACCATATGGTATCTGTCTTTCTCTGTATGGCTTATTTCACTTAGCATCACACTCTCCAGTCCCATCCATGTTGCTACAAAGGGCCATATTTCATTCTTTCTCATTGCCATGTAGTACTCCATTGTGTATATAAACCACAATTTCTTTATCCATTCATCAGTTGATGGACATTAAGGCTCTTTCTATAATTTGGCTATTGTTGAGAGTGCTGCTATAAACATTGGGGTACAAGTGCCCCTATGCATCAGTACTCCTGTATCCCTTGGGTAAATTCCTAGCAGTGCTATTGCTGGGTCATAGGGTAGGTCTATTTTTAATTTTCTGAGGAACCTCCACACTGCTTTCCAGAGCGGCTGCACCAATTTGCATTCCCACCAACAGTGCAAGAGGGTTCCTGTTTCTCCACATCCTCTCCAGCATCTATAGTCTCCTGATTTGTTCATTTTGGCCACTCTGACTGGCGTGAGGTGATACCTGAGTGTGGTTTTGATTTGTATTTCCCTGATAAGGAGCGACGCTGAACATCTTTTCATGTGCCTGTTGGCCATCCGGATGTCTTCTGTAGAGAAGTGTCTATTCATGTTTTCTGCCCATTTCTTCACTGGGTTATTTGTTTTTCGGGTGTGGAGTTTGGTGAGCTCTTTATAGATTTTGGATACTAGCCCTTTGTCCGATATGTCATTTGCGAATATCTTTTCCCATTCCGTTGGTTGCCTTTTAGTTTTGTTGGTTGTTTCCTTTGCTGTGCAGAAGCTTTTTATCTTCATAAGGTCCCAGTAATTCACTTTTGCTTTTAATTCCCTTGCCTTTGGGGATGTGTCGAGTAAGAGATTGCTACGGCTGAGGTCAGAGAGGTCTTTTCCTGCTTTCTCCTCTAAGGTTTTGATGGTTTCCTGTCTCACATTTAGGTCCTTTATCCATTTTGAGTTTATTTTTGTGAATGGTATGAGAAAGTGGTCTAGTTTCAACCTTCTGCATGTTGCTGCCCAGTTCTTCCAGCACCATTTGTTAAAGAGGCTGTCTTTTTTCCATTGGATGTTCTTTCCTGCTTTGTCAAAGATGAGTTGGCCATACGTTTGTGGGTCTAGTTCTGGGGTTTCTATTCTATTCCATTGGTCTATGTGTCTGTTTTTGTGCCAATACCATGCTGTCTTGATGATGACAGCTTTGTAGTAGAGGCTAAAGTCTGGGATTGTGATGCCTCCTGCTTTGGTCTTCTTCTTCAAAATTCCTTTGGCTATTCGGGGCCTTTTGTGGTTCCATATGAATTTTAGGATTGCTTGTTCTAGTTTCGAGAAGAATGCTGGTGCAATTTTGATTGGGATTGCATTGAATGTGTAGATAGCTTTGGGTAATATTGACATTTTGACAATATTTATTCTTCCAATCCATGAGCAGGGAATGTCTTTCCATTTCTTTAAATCTTCTTCAATTTCCTTCATAAGCTTTCTATAGTTTTCAGCATACAGATCCTTTACATCTTTGGTTAGATTTATTCCTAGGTATTTTATGCTTCTTGGTGCAATTGTGAATGGGATCAGTTTCTTTATTTGTCTTTCTGTTGCTTCATTGTTAGTGTATAAGAATGCAACTGATTTCTGTACATTGATTTTGTATCCTGCAACTTTGCTGAATTCCTGTATCAGTTCTAGCAGACTTTTGGTGGAGTCTATCGGATTTTCCATGTATAATATCATGTCATCTGCAAAAAGCGAAAGCTTGACTTCATCTTTGCCAATTTTGATGCCTTTGATTTCCTTTTGTTGTCTGATTGCTGATGCTAGCACTTCCAGCACTATGTTAAACAGCAGCGGTGAGAGTGGGCATCCTTGTCGTGTTCCTGATCTCAGGGAAAAAGCTCTCAGTTTTTCCCCGTTGAGGATGATGTTAGCTGTGGGCTTTTCATAAATGGCTTTTATGATCTTTAAGTATGTTCCTTCTATCCCGACTTTCTCAAGGATTTTTAGTAAGAAAGGGTGCTGGATTTTGTCAAAGGCCTTTTCTGCATCGATTGACAGGATCATATGGTTCTTCTCTTTTTTTTTTTTGTTAATGTGATCAATCACGTTGATTGATTTGCGAATGTTGAACCAGCCCTGCATCCCAGGAATGAATCCCACTTGATCATGGTGAATAATTCTTTTTATATGCCGTTGAATTCGATTTGCGAGTATCTTATTGAGAATTTTTGCATCCATATTCATCAGGGATATTGGCCTGTAGTTCTCTTTTTTTACTGGGTCTCTGTCTGGTTTAGGAATCAAAGTCATACTGGCTTCATAGAATGAGTCTGGAAGTTTTCCTTCCCTTTCTATTTCTTGGAATAGCCTGAGAAGGATAGGTATTATCTCTGCTTTAAATGTCTGGTAGAACTCCCCTGGGAAGCCATCTGGTCCTGGACTCTTATTTGTTGGGAGATTTTTGATAACCGATTCAATTTCTTCACTGGTTATGGGTCTGTTCAAGCTTTCTATTTCCTCCTGATTGACTTTTGGAAGAGTGTGGGTGTTCAGGAATTTGTCCATTTCTTCCAGGTTGTCCAATTTGTTGGCATATAATTTTTCATAGTATTCCCTGATAATTGTTTGTATCTCTGAGGGATTGGTTGTAATAATTCCATTTTCATTCATGATTTTATCTATTTGGGTCATTTCCCTTTTCTTTTTGAGAAGCCTGGCTAGAGGTTTGTCAATTTTGTTTATTTTTTCAAAAAACCAACTCTTGGTTTCGTTGATCTGCTCTACAGGTTTTTTAGATTCTATATTGTTTAATTCTGCTCTGATCTTTATTATTTCTCTTCTTCTGCTGGGTTTAGGCTGCCTTTGCTGTTCTGCTTCTAGTTCCTTTAGGTGTGCTGTTAGATTTTGTAGTTGGGATTTTTCTTGTTTCTTGAGATAGGCCTGGATTGCAATGCATTTTCCTCTCAGGACTGCCTTCGCTGCATCCCAAAGCGTTTGGATTGTTGTATTTTCATTTTCGTTTGTTTCCATATATTTTTTAATTTCTTCTCTAATTGTCTGGTTGACCCACTCATTCGTTAGTAGGGTGTTCTTTAACCTCCATGCTTTTGGAGGTTTTCCAGACTTTTTTCTGTGGTTGATTTCAAGCCTCATCGCATTGTGGTCTGAAAGTATGCATGGTATAATTTCAATTCTTGTAAACTTATGAAGGGCTGTTTTGTGACCCAGTATGTGATCTATCTTGGAGAATGTTCCATGTGCACTCGAGAAGAAAGTATATTCTGTTGCTTTGGGATGTAGAGTTCTAAATATATCTGTCAAGTCCATCTGATCCAATGTATCATTCAGGGCCCTTGTTTCTTTATTGACCGTGTGTCTAGATGATCTATCCATTTCTGTAAGTGGGGTGTTAAAGTCCCCTGCAATTACCATATTCTTATTCATAAGGTTGCTTATGTTTATGAGTAATTGTTTTATATATTTGGGGGCTCCAGTATTCGGCACATAGACATTTATAATTGTTAGCTCTTCCTGATGGATAGACCCTGTAACTATTATATAATGTCCTTCTTCATCTCTTGTTACAGCCTTTACTTTAAAGACTAGTTTGTCTGATATAAGTATGGCTACTCCAGCTTTCTTTTGGCTTCCAGTCGCATGATAAATAGTTCTCCATCCCCTCACTCTCAATCTAAAGGTGTCCTCAGGTCTAAAATGAGTCTCTTGTAGACAGAAAATAGATGGGTCTTGTTTTTTTATCCATTCTGATACCCTATGTCTTTTGGTTGGAGCATTTAATCCATTTACAATCAGTGTTATTATAGAAAGATACAGGTTTAGAGTCATTGTGATGTCTGTATGTTTTATGCTTGTAGTGATGTCTCTGGTACTTTGTCTCACAGGATCCCCCTTAGGATCTCTTGTAGGGCTGGTTTAGTGGTGACAAATTCCTTCAGTTTTTGTTTGTTTGGGAAGACCTTTATCTCTCCTTTTATTCTAAATGACAGACTTGCTGGATAAAGGATTCTCGGCTGCATATTTTTTCTGTCTAGCACCCTGAAAATCTCGTGCCAATTCTTTCTGGCCTGCCAAGTTTCAAAAGAGAGATCAGTCACGAGTCTTATAGGTCTCCCGTTATATGTGAGGGCACGTTTACCCCTTGCTGCTTTCAGAATTTTCTCTTTATCCTTGTATTTTGCCAGTTTCACTATGATATGTCTTGCAGAAGATCGATTCAAGTTACGTCTGAAGGGAGTTCTCTGTGCCTCTTGGATTTCAATGCCTTTTTCTTTCCCCAGTTCAGGGAAGTTCTCAGCTATTATTTCTTCAAGTACCCCTTCAGCACCTTTCCCTCTCTCTTCCTCCTCTGGGATACCAATTATGCGTATATTATTTCTTTTTAGTGTATCACTTAGTTCTCTAATTTTCCCCTCATACTCCTGGATTTTTTTATCTCTCTTTTTCTCAGCTTCCTCTTTTTCCATAACTTTATCTTCTAGTTCACCTATTCTCTCCTCTGCCTCTTCAAGCCGAGCTGTGGTGGTTTCCATTTTGTTTTGCATTTCGTTTAAAGCGTTTTTCAGCTCCTCGTGACTGTTCCTTAGTCCCTTGATCTCTGTAGCAAGAGATTCTCTGCTGTCCTGTATACTGTTTTCAAGCCCAGCGATTAATTTTATGACTATTATTCTAAATTCACTTTCTGTTATATTATTTAAATCCTTTTTGATCAGCTCATTAGCTGTTGTTATTTCCTGGAGATTCTTCTGACGGGAATTCTTCCGCTTGGTCATTTTGGATAGTCCCTGGCGTGGTGAGGACCTGTAGGGCACTTCCCCTGTGCTGTGGTGTATAACTGGAGTTGGTGGGCAGGGCCGCAGTCAGACCTGATGTCTGCCCCCAGCCCACCGCTGGGGCCACAGTCAGACTGGTGTGTGCCTTCTCTTCCCCTCTCCTAGGGGCGGGATTCACTGTGGGGTGGTATGGCCCGTCTGGGCTACTTGCACACTGCCAGGCTTGTGATGCTGGGGATCTGGCGTATTAGCTGGGGTGGGTAGGCAAGGTGCACGGGGGCAAGAGGGGCAGGCTTAGATCGCTTCTCCTTAGGTGATCCACTTCAGGAGGGGCCCTGTGGCAGCGGGAGGGAGTCAGATCCGCTGCCAGAGGTTTGGCTCCGCAGAAGCACAGAGTTGGGTGTTTGCGCGGAGCGAGCAAGTTCCCTGGCAGGAACTGGTTCTCTTTGGGATTTTGGCTGGGGGGATGGGCGGGGAAGATGGCGCTGGCGAGCGCCTTTGTTCCCCGCCAAACTGAGCTCTGTCGTCCGGGGGCTCAGCAGCTCTTCCTCCCTTTGTCCTCCAGCCTTCCCGCTTTCCGAGCAGAGCTGCTAACTTATGTCCTCCCAGACGCTAAGTCGCACTTGTTGTCGGAACACAGTCCGTCAGGCCCCTCCGCTTTTGCAAGCCAGACTCGGGGGCTCTGCTTGGCCGGCGAGCCGCCCCTCCGCCCCGGCTCCCTCCCGCCAGTCCGTGGAGCGCGCACTGCCTCGCTGGCCTTCCTACCCTCTTCCGTGGGCCTCTCGTCTGTGTTTGGCTCCAGAGACTCCGTTCTGCTAATCCTCTGGCGGTTTTCTGGGTTATTTAGGCAGGTGTAGGTGGAATCTAACTGATCAGCAGGACGTGCGGTGAGCCCAGTGTCCTCCTAAGCCGCCATCTTGCCGGTATTCCCCAGCAACAACACTGTTAAGAAAGAGTGAGCACAATGTTTAGAAAAGTTGATCAAAATACAAACAAAAAAACACATATTTTCTCTTAAGTTATCATAAAATATTCAAGGAACATAACTAACAGAATTTGCAATATTATGGGTAAACTACATTTTAAATTGCTTTTGCAAATTAGGAAAGCAGTAACAGGAATGATCCAAATGTCATTTATATTAGTTTTATAAATATTTAATTTTTTATCTATTTATTGTTTATTTATTTTTGGGAGAGAGAGAGAGAGAAAACACAACTGGGGGAGGGGCAGAAAGAGAGAGGGAGACACAGAATCTGAAGCAGGCTCTAGGCTCTGAGCTGTCGGCACAGAGCTGGATGCGGGGCATGAACTCACGAACTGTGATATCATGACCTGAGCTGAAATCAAGAGCTGTATACTTAACCAACTGCACCACCCAGGCAGGCGTCTCTAGGAGTATTTTTACATATAGTTGTTGTGAGTGTTAATTTTATGTCATCTTGACTGAGACATGGATGCTTATGTATCTGTTTAAATACTATTCTGGTGTGTTTTGAGGGTGTTTCTGGATGAGAGTACCATTTGAATTGGAGGATGGCCCTCCCCAGTGTAGGTGGGCCTCGTCCAGTCCACCAGAGGCCAGAGTAGAACAAATGGCAGGGTAAGGGAGAACTCATTTTCTCTACCTTCTTTGAGCTAGCTGGGACACTGGTCTTCTGCATTTGGGCTGCAAATTACATCGCTGGCTCTCCTGATTCTCCAGTTTGCAGAAAGCAGATCATGGGACTTCTTAGTTCTGTTTCTCTGGGGAACCTGGACTAATATAGTACTACATACTGAAATAGGAGGAAAAATAGTCACAAAAATCCATTCATTTACTATCCTGAGAAATAATGAGTCCTAATAATCCATTAATTATTGATGTTTTCTATTGATATTTGTTATCCAAGATCAGTAGATTTAGTAAGTACAACAAAAAATAGGCAATAATTATAGATCCTAAAAATATAACTTTAGTATCTATTCTGTGTTGATGTGTGTATTGGTCAGCTCCAGCTGCCATGACAAAATACCACAGCCTGAGTGGCTTAAACAACAGAAATCTATTTTCTCACAGTTCTGGAGGGCAGAAGTCCAAGCTCAAGGTTCTGGCTGATTTGGTTTCTGGTGAGAGTATTCCTCCTCGCTTGTAGACAGCCACCTTTTCACTATGTCGTCACCTGGTCTTTCCTTGGTGTGTAAACGCAGGGAGAAGGAGAGTGAACCCCCGTCTCTTCCTCTTCCTATAAGGACGCCCGTCCTATTGGATTAAGTTTCCACCTTTATACTTCATTTAAGCTTACCTCTTTACAGGCCTCATCTCCATATACAGTCACATTATGTGGGAGGGCTTCCACATGTGGATTTGAGGGGGGCACAATTCAGTCTATAACTATGTGTGTTAGAGCAATATCTCTGGTATCTTTGGATTCCTGTTCATTATGTAAATGTAACATTTACTTGTTTTATTTTAAAGGATTATAAAAGAAAAACATGAATCCCTTGCTCTACTTTTCTGACCCAAGGCCCTCTCTCCAAAAGTACTACTTTTACCTCTTTCAACTTTTCTCTTGGTATTTACCTTCATATTTCTAAATAATATATGGATTTGTTAAATCCATTTTTTATGATTTTTAGGTTTATTTTTATTAATTTTGAGAGCAGGAGAGGGGCAGAGAGAGAGAGAGAGAGAGAGAGACAGAATTGTAGGCTCCACAGTGTCAGGTCAGAGCCCAATGGGGGGCTTGAATTCACAAACCATGAGGTCATGACCGAGCTGATGTCAAGAGTCAGATGCTTAACTGACTGAGCCACCTAGGTGTCCCATTTTTTATCTTTTTGATTTGCTTTTACATGAGGTGGGAATTTAGGAACTTTGTGTCTCCTCACTTCACCCATACCCATTCTTCCAATATAACATTCTAATATTTTGCAAATAGTGTTTTGACTTTATATTGTTATCCAGTGAGCCAAAAGTGTACTATGACTATATCTTCTTTGTCATTCACCTTTTAGTGTTTCCTAAAGTTAACATTGACTCCCCCCGCTTTCCTAGTCTCCTACTTACATTTCGCTAATTCTCTAAGAACTTTCTACTCTTTATTCAATTTTTAGTAACTTAAACATTTAAAAAAGTTTTTAAAAATTGAAATATAACCAACAAACAGTGTTATATCAGTTTCAGGTGCATAATACAATGATTCAACAATTCTATACATTACTCAGTGCTCATCGTTGTAAGTGTACTCTTTATTCCCTATCACCTGTTTCAACCAATACCCCCTCCCACCTCCTCTCTGATAACCATCAGTTTGTTCTCTACATCTCTGTGGTTACTACAGCATTATTTACATTGGCCAAGATATGGAAGCAACCAAAGTGTTCATCCACAAATGAATAAAGGAGATGTGATACACACACACACACACACACACACACACACACACACACTGGAATATTCCTCAGGCATAAAAAAAAATGAGATCTTGCCATTTGCAACAACATGGATAGACCTAGAAGGTATTATGCTTGGTGAAATAAGCCAGAGGAAAAAAATCCCATATGATTTCACTCATATGTGGAATTTAAAAACAAAAACAAATGAACGAACAAAGAAAAAAGAGACAAATTAAAGGACTCTTAAATTTTTAGTAACTTTTTGTTATGGAAAATTTCAAACACATACAAAAATGGTGAGAATACTACTATATATACTCCAGCCTCCATTATTAAGCTTCAAATCTCAACTCTTATTTCAAGGAATGTAAGGTTAGTTTAATATCCAAAAGCCAATCCATGTAATAATATACCATATTCATAGAACAAAAAACAAACCCTCATGATTATCTCAAAAAAGACTGAAAAACTATTTGACAAAACCCAATAGTCTTTCATGATCAATCACTCAACAAACTAGGAATAGAAATAAACTTTCTCAATCCGATACAAGGCATCTATGAAAGTCTCACAGCTGACATCCTACTTAATGGTGAAAGACTGCATGCTTTCCTCCGAACATCAGGACGATAGGGATGGCCTCTTTTGTCACTTCACTTTGACATTGTGCTAGAGTTTCTAGACAGGTGATTAGGCAGGAAAAAATAAATAAAGGCATCAAAATAGGAAAGGAAGGGGTAAAACTATCTTTATTTGCGTATGACATGATCTATGGAATATAGTTACCTATATTCCTGTGGAATCCACATACAGATAGCTACTGGAACTAATAAAGAATTCAGTGTGGTTACAGGATAGATCAGCATACAGAAAATCAATTAGATTTCTATATATAAGCAATGAACAATCCAAAAATGAAATTAAGAAAACAATTCAATTTACAATAGTATCAAAAGGAATGAAGTATTTAGGTATAAATTTAACATTTAAATGCAAGACTTGTATACTGAAAACTACAAAATATTGTCAAAAGAAATTAAAGCAAATCCAAAGAAATGGAAAGATACCCTATGTTCATGGGTTGGAAGACTAAATATTGTTAAGAAGGCAATATTTTCCAAATTGATTTATAGACTCAACATAAACCCCATCAAAATCCCAATTTGTGTTTTTGCAGAACAGACAAGCTGATCCTAAAGTTCATATGGAAATGCAAAGGATCTGGAAGAGACAAAAAATCTTGAAAAGAAAGAGTAAAATTTTGAGGAAACACACTTCCCCCTTTCAATCTTACTAAAGAGCTGCAGTAATCAAGACTGTGTGGGACTGGTCTAGCTGCAGACATACAGGTCAAGGAACTAGAACTGAGTTAAGATATAAACCCTTACTTTTATGGCAAATGATTTTCAACAAAGGTGCCATGACAATTCAATAGGGAAAGGACCAAGTTTTCAATAAATAGTGCTGGGACAAATGGATGACAACATGCAAAAGAATGAAGTTGGACTCCTTCCTGTATCATATTAAAAAGATTAACTCAAAGTGAATCAGAGACCTAAATGTAAGAGCTAAAACTAGAACACTTTTTAAAGAAAACATAGGAATAAATCTTTGTAATTGTTGGATTAAGCAATGAAGTTTGGATCTGACATCAAAAGTAAAGGGGATAAGCAAAAAGTAGGTAAATTGAGACTTCATCAAAATGAAACTTTTGTGCTGCAAATGAGTCATTGAGAAAGTAAAAAGACAAACCACAGAATGGTGGGAAATATTTGCAAATCATATGTCTGATAAGAGATTTATGTCCAAAACTGTATATCACATAGAGTTGTATGTAAAGAACACTTACAATTAAATAATAAAAAGACAAATCATCCAATTTTTAAAATGGGCAAATAATTGAAACAGGACATTTTTCCGAAGAAGAAATACAAAGCACATGGAACACACTTTTTAAAAAAAATTTATTTATTTATTCTGAGAGAGAGAGAGAGAGAGAGAGAGAGAGAGAGAGAATGAGAATCCCAAGCAGGCTCTGCACTGTCAGCACAAAGCCCAATGCAGGGGTCTATCTCATGAACCTTAAGATCATGAACTAAGGCGAAATCAGGAGCTGGATGCATAACCGACTGAGCCACTTAGGTGCCCTGAAACACACTTTTAACATTAGTCATTAGGGAAATATAAATCAAACCACAGTGAGATATCACTTCATATCCACTAGGATGGCTATAATCAAAAAGACAGATAAGTTTTGATGAAGATGTGGGGAAAATTAATCCATACCTTGTTGGTGGGATTGTAAAGTGGAGTAGTCCTTTAGAAAAGTTTGGCAGTTCTACAAATAAACATACAGTTACTATATGATGCAAAAAGTTCCACTCCAAGGTATGTACATGTACCCAAGAGAACTGAAAACATATCCACACAAAATCTTGTATGCAAATTTTCATAGCAGCAATATGCTTAATAGCTAGAAGTTGGAAATACTCAAATGCCTACCAACTGATGAATATATAAAACATAACATGTCATAGAAGGGATTCGTTTTCAGCAGTAAAAGGGATGATGCATGCTACAATGCAGAGGACCTTGAAAACATTATGCCAAGTGAAAGAAGTCAGTCAGAGAAGATCACACACATGATTCTATTTATATGAAAAGTCTATCATAGGCAACTTGATAGGAAGTAGATTAGTGTTGTCAAGGACTGAAGTAGGCTAATGGAGGAGTGACTGCCAATGGGCAGGGAGTTCCTTTTAGGGGGTAATAAAAATTTCTAAACTCAGATTATGGGGATGATTTTGCAACCCTGTAACTGTACTAAAACCATTTAATTGTACACTTTCAACAAGGGAATTTTATGATATGTAAATTATATCTCAACAAATGTGTAAAAACCAAAACGCAATGTGTAAGTGATGTCAGAAAAAAAAAAAAGATGTATGCTTATGGAGTGCATTGAGTGAAAATGTTTGAGTAGATAAGAAAACAACTTTCAACTCATTGTCAATCCTCTTTCACTGCCACCCTCACCCACTCTTCTCCCATAATACTTTGGATCAAATTTGATTTCAACTGTAAATATTTCATCATGTTTTAAAAGTAATTCTTTTAAAACACAGACTCATCATCAAAACTAAACAAATTAAACATATTTCCTTTAGGTGCTCCTAAAAAGCAAGAGGTGATTATTTTTTTTATTAAAAAATTTTTTAATGTTTATTTTTGAGAAAGAGAGAGAGAGCACGAGCGGGGAAGGGGCAGAGAGAGAGGGAGACACAGAATTCAAAGCAGGCTCTAGGCTCTTAGCGGTGAGCAGAGCCGACACAGCGCTCAAACTCATGAACTGTGAGATCATGACCTGAGCCAAAGTCAGATGCTTAACCGAGTCATCCAGGTGCCCCAAGCAAGAGGTGATTATTACAGGCATGTGCAGGTAAATGTTACATTCACTTGTTGATTAATTAAATAACTTACTCATTAAGCACACTTTAGTGTTATGTGCCGTGCACTTAAGGACTGGGCACAAAAAGAAAAGTGAATTGGTAAACCTTTTTGCAGGCTAAGTAGGAAGATAACTTCCAAAAGGGGGAATTAACATTGGAGTGCCCACTCTGTGCTGGGGTGATTATGTCATTTAATAACTCACGATTGTGTAATTTGTTGTCTTCCTCTTGCAGATAAACAGATGGGGTGTCACAACTGTCAAGAATGGGCCCCGAGCCAGTCAGTAGTAAAGCGGACATTGTGTCCGGATCTAAGTGTAGAGTTTCTCCTCTCATCACTGCACTGTGTTCCAGACACCTGATAGTCACTCTCGAAGCACATGTAGAAGTTTGCTGAGGATGCAGGGACATGGTCTAGAATCCACTATACATGTCTCAGGTATTAGAGCAGAATTGAAGTCTCCCAACATTCTCACCCCATATGTATTACCTCTGCCTGTCAGCTTAGCTTCTTTGTGCTTTCTAGGTGAGCTTTCCTTGCTCTTTCTGGGTCTCCCAGAGCTCCTGTCTTTGTCATAATTTGAGTTACACAGAAATGCGGACTTGACGCTGTAGTACCAAATCCACATCATTGAATCTAATCAATTTCGCCTGGGTTAGGGCTCTGTGCCTGGTTCAGTTGATTCTGGTTGGGCCTATGGTTGCCTCCTGGTATGGTGGTGGGGCAAAAGTTCCCAGTGAGAGGCAGGGGTGGAAAGGATTGTTGTCGTCTTCAAGTCTAGGCAGACATTTGGAGTGTTAACCACTATGGGTTCTAAGTGAGCTCACTTCAAAGGGAAGCTGGGGTGGTCATCTACATTATTGAAACTGAAATCTTATTTCTTCACCATATTAATATTGAACAATATTCAGTGTTCTATTCATATGCACCTTGCTATTTTTTTTAAAGTAACAATTTGAAGGCCATGTAATCACATTTTGAATGCAGGAGGAAAAGATTTTTCTGCTATATATAACTTATGCATAAATAACCAAATCCTTTTTAACACTCATGGGTAAAAATTAGCTCAAAGACACCTGCAAAGTTGTATCAGGTTGTTTTACCTAGTGTATATTCATTTTGAAATAATAGCTGATTTTCAGATAACCAAATCAAAACAGAATAGTCTTTTTTTTCAACATTTATTTTTGGGACAGAGAGAGACAGAGCATGAACGGGGGAGGGGCAGAGAGAGAGGGAGACACAGAATCGGAAACAGGCTCCAGGCTCTGAGCC
Organism: Felis catus; assembly: GCF_018350175.1. Classification (NCBI taxonomy): domain Eukaryota; kingdom Metazoa; phylum Chordata; class Mammalia; order Carnivora; family Felidae; genus Felis; species Felis catus. The sequence goes on from NC_058370.1 coordinate 52,271,955, forward strand.
ATCAGCCCAGAGCCCGACGCGGGCTCGAACTCACGGACTGTGAGATCGTGACCTGGCTGAAGTCGGACGCTTAACCGACTGCACCACCCAGGCGACCCAAAACAGAATAGTCTTAAACCAAATTGCAACCTACATTCCAACTTACTCATAGTACGAGTACTTTTTTTGTGTTACCAAATACCAACTTGTGTCTTTATTGGAAATTTCACATTCCTCAATACTATGTATTTCCAGTGACATCATTAGCTAACATGGGGCTTAAAAAGAACACAAAACGCTGCATGCCTTTCCAAGCCTTAGCTTTGCTAGTAAGCAATTCAATTACACTTCTGCCAAAGTTTGTTTAAAGGAATGTAATTGTGAAAGTTTGTTTAAAGGAATATAATTCTTGATCTTACACAGTTTGGAGCATAAGCAAATCTCACTGTATACAAGAGAGGCCTACATCACAGAGGAGGCTGGAACTTGAGAGGTGCCCAAAGTAAGGCTAAATGTGGCTCCCGGATCCAGCTGGAAGGTAGATGTCAGACATGGAAGGCATCATGGCTACACTTTATGCACCAAAATGTCAGTTCTCTCAAGCAAATGACATTCTAGGTCCCAACTGTCTGAAGAAAGCAGTGAAGGAATTTGCAATGCCAATTCATGGACTAAAAAACCCCAAAGAGACAGTGTCTAACAGAAAAAGAGTAGGCATAAAAATATAATATGCAGTTAAATATATTTAATAGAAATATTAAAATAATCATTACATTTCCTCTCATTGCTGAAGCCATGAAAGAATATCACTTTTGTAATCAAAGTAATAATTTTTTATCATGCAAAAAGGTATTTTTGTTATTACATTCATAAGCAGAGACTGTATTTCAAAACAAGTTTATATAGACTTCAAAAAGGCCTAGACTTAAAGTGAAATTTATTTAAATGCTAGTAGTTACATAGTATGCTGCTGGCATACACATCTTCACAGTTCATAAAGTAAAAAAGCTAAACTTTTAAAGTCAGCTCTGAAATGGATGCATTTTCATTAATACATTCACTAGTTAAGTCTGTTCTAAAACAGGAGGAAAGACAGAAATAGGAGATATTCTTTAAAGAACAAACTCAACATGTCAGCAGCAAATTTCAGTTAAATTAAATTGGAAACAAATGTTCTGAGTAACCAAAATATAAAGTCAGTTCACCAGCTGAGACTGAAAATTAGGGTATAAATTGGAAGGCTTAAGAGAACTTTACAGAGCATACTGTGTGGTGATTTTTCCATCAAATAAATATTAAAAATGGAATTCTCAAATTTATGATTTAGGAACACAATTTTGATCTAGTCTATAAAATATACTCAGAGGAATCAAAGGCAGGTACCACCACCACCTAAAGTTATTCACAAAACCTGTGGAACCATGACCCTGGCCTCTAAGGTGTCTTCCTGAAGCTCCTTGTGATGGAGTTCATGGAATGGCATGTCTGCTGGGCCACGGGAAGCACCACTCTCATATTAGATACAATGCTAATGACAGAGTCAATGTGCTGATAAGTTTTTATTAGGGGAGATGGAAAGAATTCTCAAAACAGATTCATGGCTTAAAAGTGGATGAGTCCCCTCAAGAGCCTGGAGAGACATCATGAAATCACCCCGAGGTAATGAGCTTGGTCCCCTACATTCATGTTCCGTGTCACACCAGCCGACGGTAGAGTCTCTAACAACATAATGAGTTTTGAGATAATATACTTTAGAGGAAAAAAAGGACAGTTCATTTTAAAGTAATTAAACTGTATTTTAGTTTCATAATTAACTGCACATATTTGCTTTATAATCTCTTAATAAACATGCCAACTTTACCAATAAAGTATTTTCCTTCATATTCTAATTAACAAGTTTTCTTTAACAATTTATAATAATAATCCATCTGCAAGTCTGATCTTGCAATAAACAGTCTTGTAACATTATTTTAAAAACCTAAATTCCAGTTGGTACTGTACCAAAATTTAACTTCAAAATTCACAGTACTGCCCAGAAACAGGCGGGTCCTGAGGTTCTACAGAAGAAGGGAGTGACTTCATTCTTGGTGTTTTCATCTGGTAGCACACATGGGAGGTCACAGAGTCAAAGGGCTGTGGACTGGTATCAACACTTCAGGCTGCTGTACTTACTTCATACTTTTACTTCAAGCGGAGACTTTTAAAATACATCTGACATAGATATGTATAAATATATGTAGATGTGAATATATACACACACTACTGGACAAAAGAATGACAGCAATGTATGTGAAACTTTTTTGCCAAATGGATTCTATTTCGTAAATAAATAATGTTTTCCTGTCAATCTATCGAAGTCCAGACCAACTATGCAGATAGGATGCCCAGCCAGAGGAACGGGAAGCATTTTCTTCCTCACCTTTGGAAAGTTAAAAAAGAAAAAAAAAAGGCATTAATCTTTTCATACCATACTTTGACATTACAAGTATGTTCTTGAACTTTCAGTATTTGCTTTCTCCATTAGACAATTCCAAAATAAACTCCCCAGCACAACTAAGTATTATTGACAATAAGGGGAATTTTTACATTCTTTTAAAACAGAAGCCTTACATAACTTAGAATCTAAACCCAATAGTTTTGTGGTAAACCTCAAAATGAAACCAAGACAAACAAAAAATCATTGTTTTTAATCATTAAAAAAAATTTTTTTTAACGTTTATTTATTTTTGAGACACAGAGCATGAACAGGGGAGGGGCAGAGAGAGAGGGAGACACAGAATCTGAAACAGGCTCCAGGCTCTGAGCTGTCAGCACAGAGCCCGACGCGGGGCTTGAACTCACGTACCATGAGATCATGACCTGAGCCGAAGTTGGACGCTTAACCGACCAAGCCACCCAGGCGCCCTGTAATCATTTTAAAATCAAATACACTGAGGTATAATTTACTCATGGTAAAATTCATCCTTTTTAGGTATAACACCACCATCCCTACCTTTTTGCCTTTTCTAGAAAGTCATAAATTTAATTACATTGTGTATCTTTGGAGTTTGGTTCCTTTCACTTAGGAGGATGCATTTGAGAATTGTCCATATTCCGTGTGTATCAGTAGTTCATTCCTTTTTACTGCTGAGTAGATTCCTCTGTATGGCTGTACCAGACTAGTTTGTTTTATTCATTTACCAGTGAAGGATATCTGAGCTGTTTCTTTTTCCAATTTAAAATAAAACTGCTAAAAACGTTTGTGCATGCGTTTTTAATTTTAACATTTATTGAGAAATGATCTGCATACCATAAGATTCACCCTTTTAAAGTGTGTCATTCAGTGGTTAGGTTTGTGCAGTTTGTTGTGTGAACAAAGGCTTTCATTTCTCTTGGATAAATGCCTCTGAGTGGGATTGTTATTATACAGTAAGCATGTTTAACTTTATAAAAAATGCCAAACTTTTCCCAGGGGATTATATCATTTTGTATTGAGTGTTCCAGTTTCCTTTTATCTTTTTTATGATCAACAAACCCCGAATCATATCAGTCCTCTAGATCAGGGGTTCTCAAGGTATGGTCACCAGACCAGGTCCCCAGAGCATCAGTATCATCTGGGAACTTGTTAAAAATGCGAACTCTTGAATCTATTGAATCAGAAACTTGGTGGGGAGGGGGGTGTCCAGCAATCTGAGTTTTAATCATTGCACCAGATGATTCTGATACCTGCTCAATTTTGAGCACCACTCTCCAGCATTACCAGTTTAATCAGGACTTATAGAGAATAGAAGAACATGTTAAAGAGCACCAACATGAGGTAAACCAGTCAAAAGTGGGACAACTGGACATTCTGCGCTTACTGATACAACGTCTCAGAAATTATACAACATTACCTATGAGGTATTTGTTGTTTCCCACCCCACCCATTTACACCTGGATCCAATCAGAGATCTAATTTCCTATTTATAGGTAATAATGGAACAAGTTAAATGCTATCTCCAAGTGCCAAATTCAGAACTGAGCTTCTGTAGGACAAATGACCAGTTTCTTCAAATAATAATCGACATACTACAAAAAAGAACATGGAAATGCTATAGATAATAACAATAAGACAAAGCTTAAGGGACATCAACCAGATGCAGTGTGCGAGCCCTATTTGGGATGCTGTAGAAAGACATCTGTGATAATGGGAACACTGAGGGTGAACTTGGTGTAGACAGAAGAGGGGTCCAATACACAGCAAATATTTGCTGGGGAAATCATATGATGTGGGGAACTTGTTTTAAAATCTCTAGCTCTGCTCTTCCCCTGTCAAAAGAAGTCTGACCATGAGTTGAAAACTGTTAAAGATGACTGAGAACTATAAGGGACATGACAGTATTCTGCCTGCATGCTTGAAAGGGTCAGTGATAAAAACATTTGAAACTAACAAAAATTAAACCATGATCCTTAAGACGCAGTCTTAAGTCAGGTAACTACAGCAGCTGTATGTGCATCATTTTAAAGGAGTTAATGAAATCACAGTATTAAATCTATTTGATAGAAAATCTAAACTCCAAACACAGGACAGCTTTAAAGCTGAATGTTCCTTAAGAAATGGACTGTTGGGTATGAAATGGACCAAGTGTTGAGCCATATCATTGTTGCCTTGAGACTCTTTGGGGGAAAAGAGATAAAGGTGGACATGAAGCAAGAAAGACTAAACCAATAACAAGTTAAAAAAAAATATCATATAAAATAAAACCACATTCTTTGATAGAATTCAATGCTAGAATTACAAGTCCACTATTCAAAAGATCTAACTAAACACTGTATTGTATTTTGATGCATCTTAAAATTACATAATGTTACCTTTTCAAATCTAGTCACAGGTTACACATATGATAGAATTCATATTTTAAGTCGTAGTGTCATGAAAAAGATTGTAAGAGCACACACAAAGTCTCATCCACAAGGCCAGCATTTAGTGTAAGTTATGAAACAGAAGTTCTAATACTTTCCTTCACGTACCTTGAGCAATTGCAGCAAGTTTTCCCTTTTCTTCAGGGCTGAGCTGCAGCATTGTATCTATAACAGGAAGCAGTCTTTCTTTCTCACTACCTGGTTTCAGGAAAATGAATTGGAGCAAGACATTCTTCAAATACTCCAGGTTAGCTACAGACTTTTCTCGTTCCTGATTTCTTTCCAGTCTTCTTATTTCACTTTTGAGGAGCTGATGTTAAATAAATGAGTTAAAAATGGTTTTAGGAGCTTTGGGTTAAAAATGGTGGACTGAACACATGCACTTTTCTTCCCTTCCTGCTGAAATGCCCCCCAAAAATGACTAAAAGAGAGTAGGAGAAAAGAAAAAAAGCAGATAGAAATATCAAGAAATTCCTAAAAGATGAGAAACAGAAAAAGTGGACAAGACTCAGTCCAGCAGCTTACCAACTACCACTGACAGGAGGACACAATGGATTCCACAAAAATACCAAGAAGCTCCTGCCTCAGAAGTACAGAGGAGCATGGAAATTGGGGCTGAAAATGGGGGACTGATATAAAGCCTACATAGGTTGGTACTATGGTGCTCCCTCCATCTCCTATTCTCTACAGAAAGTAAACCAGTGGGCTCAGGGCTGTGGAGTAAGACATGCTGTGAAGAGGGCAAGCCAGAGTTTGAAAACAAGGGCCACAAACCCCTTCCCTGCCCTGCTCACAGACTGCAGGTAGTCACGGTGTCCACAGTGAAGTTATGTTTACATGATGCACAGCATTTCACCAAAACAAAAGCCAAGTCCATGATAGAGTAAATATAAGGAATATAAGACGATCTAAGATATTACCAAAAAAAATGGGGCAAAGGGTGATAGAAAAGATGGTAAAATGTTAAAGTCTTTGGAGATTTGTGGGTTGAAACAGACAAAAATAGTTATACTTCGTCATTTTATGTTAGTCCAGAAAAGTTAGCAAACTCGGTCCTAAAATCTACGGTCATTCTGAAAAGTGACAATAAGGTCCAAGAAATCATTCAGGAATGTAAATTTGTGGAAATATAACATTTGAATAGTCACTTAGACTCATTGGGCTAGTTAGCAATTTGTTATATGTGATAATGTTTGGAATATGTAGAAAATGTTATTTTATACAGATGCATATTACAATATTTAGAAGTGAATGTCATAGTATATACAATTTACTATGAATAATGTAATAACTCAGTATAAAACAGTTAACTGAACAAGGAGAGCTGAGGCTCTCCACCGAAGGACAGCCTATTTGGACAAGCATGTACAGGGCAGAAGCCATGTGCTCTCCAGACATACAAGAGCTGCAATGTTGCTCCCCACTTATCAGCTTCAATCATTTCTCTCATCAGTGATGTGAGGATTAAATGAGATGGTCTATGTAAAGCCAAGGGCCTGGCTCATGAGAATTGCACAATAAGTAATAGGACTATTTTTGGAGAAGTGACTTAGCAGTGAGCCTGGGTGCATTGTGTAACCCTCAACTGCACCACAATCTATCTATTACCACGTGTTTCTAGTGTCGCTTTTATTTATTTATTTTAATTTTTTAAATTAAAAAAATTTTAATTTACATCCAAATTAGTTAGCATATAGTGCAACAATGATTTCAGGAGTAGATTCCTTAATGCCCCTTACCCATTTAGCCCATCCCCCCTCCCACAACCCCTCCAGTAACCCTCTGTTTGTTCTCTATATTTAAGAGTCTCTTATGTTTTGTCCCCTCCCTGTTTATGTTATTTTTGCTTCCATTCCCTTATGTTCACCTGTTCTGTGTCTTAAAGTCCTCATATGAATGAAGTCATATGGTATTTGTCTTTCTCTAATTTTGCTTAGCATAATACCCTTAGTTCCATCCACATACTTGTAAATGGCGAGATTTCATTCTTTTTGATTGCCGAGTGATACTCCATTGTCTATATATACCATATATATAGAAGTATACTATATATACTTCTTTATCCATTCATCCATCCATGGATATTTGGGCTCCTTCCATACTTTGGCTATTATTACTAGTGCTGCTATTAACATTGGGGTGCATGTGCCCCTTCAAAACAGCATATCTGTATCCCTTTGGATAAATACCTCATAGTGTAATTGCTGAATCGTACATAGTTCTATTTTTAATTTTTTGAGGAACTTCCATACTGTTTTCCAGAGTGGCTGCACCAGTTTGCATTCCCACCAGCAGTGCAAAAGAGAGCCTCTTTCTCCGCCTCCTCACCAACATCTATTGATGCCCGAGTTGTTAATGTTAGCCATTCTGACAGGTGTGATGTGGTATCTCATTGTGGTTTTGATTTGTATTTCCCTGATGATGAGTGATGTTTAGTATTTTTTAATGTGTCGGGTGGCCATATGGATGTCTTCCTTGGAGAAGTGTCTATTCGTGTCTTTTCCCCTTTTCTTCACTGGATTATTTGTTTTTTGGGTGAGTTTGATAAGTTCTTTATAGATTTTGGATACTAACCCTTTATCTGATATGTCGTTTGCAAATATTTTCTCCCATTCCATCAGTTGCCTTTTAGTTTTGCTGATTGTTTCCTTCGCTGTGCAGAAGCTTTTTATTTTGGTGAGGTCTCAACAGTGAATTTTTGCTTTTGTTTCCCTTGCCTCCAGAGATGTATTAAGAAGTTGCTGAGGCCAAGGTCAAAGAGGTTTTTGCTTGCTTTCTCCTCGAGGATTTTGATGGCTTCCTGTCTCACGTTTAGGCCTTTCATCCATTTTGAGTTTATTTTTGTGTATGGTGTAAGAAAGTGGTCCAGGTCCAGTTTTCTGCATATTGCTGTCCAATTTTACCAGCACCAGTTGCTGAAGAGACTGTCTTTATTCCATTGGATAGTCTTTCCTCCTTTGTCAAAGATTAGTTGGCCATACATCTGTGGTCCATTTCTGGGTTCTCTATTCTGACCATTGATCTGTGTGTCTGTTTTTGTGCCAGTACCATACCGTCCTGATGATTACAGCTTTGTAATACAGCTTGAATTCTGGGATTGTGATGCCTCTTTTCAAGATTGCTTTGGCTATTCAGGGTCTTTTCTGGATCCATATAAATTTTAGGATTGGTTGTTGTAGCTCTGTGAAGAATGCTGGTGTTATTTTGACAGGGATGGCATTGAATATGTAGATTGCTTTGGATAGTATTGACATTTTAACAGTATTTGTTCTTCCTATCCAGGAGCATGGATATTTTTCCATGTTTTTGTGTCTTCTTCAATTTCTTTCATAAGCTTTCTACAGTTTTCAGTGTATGATTTTTTTTCACCTCTTTGGTTATGTTTGTTCCTAGGTATTTTATGGTTTTTGGTGCAATTGTGAATGGGATCAATTCCTTGATTTCTCTTTCGGTTGCTTCATTGTTGGTGTACAGGAATGCAAGCAATTTCTGTGCATTGATTTTATATCCTGTGATTTTGCTGAATTCATGAATCAGTTCTAGCATTTTTTTGTGGACTCTTTTGGGTTTTCCATATAGAGTATCATGTCATCTGTGAAGAGTGTAAGTTTGACCTCCTCCTGGCCAATGTGGATGCTTTTTATTTCTTTGTGTTGTCTGATTGCTGAGGCTAAGACTTCCAATACTATGTGGTGAGAGTGGACAATCTGTCTTGTTCCTGAGGATGATATTGGCATTGGGTCTTTCGTATATGGCTTTTATGATCTTGAGGTATGATCCTTCTATCCCTACTTCCTTGAGGGTTTTATTTTTTTTATCAAGAAAGGATGCTATATTTTGTTAAATGCTTTCTCTGCATCTATTGAGATTATATGGTTCCTGTCCTTTCTTTCATTGATGTGATAAATCACATTGATTGTTTTGTGGATATTGAACCAGCCCTGCATCCCAGGTATAAATCCCACTGGATCGCCATGAATAATTTTTTTAATGTATTGCTGGATCTGGTTGGCTAAAATCTTGTTGAGGATTTTTGCATCTATGTTCATCAGGGATATTGGTCTATAGTTCTTTCTCCCTTTTAGTGGGGTCTCTGGTTTTGGAATTAAGGTAATGTTGGACTCAAGAAAGAGTTTTGAAGTTTCCCTTCCATTTCTATTTTTTGGAACAGCTTCAACAGAATAGGTGTTAACTCTTCCTTAAATGTTTGGTAAATATTGGTTTTTTGTTCTCCTTTTTAGTGGCGTCTCTGTCTGGTTTTGGAATCAAGGTAATGCTGGCTTCATAGAAAGAGTTTGGAAGTTTTCTATTTTTTGGAACATTTCTATTTCTATATTTTGGAACAGCTTCAAGAGAATAGGTGTTAACTCCTCTTTAAATGTGGGGTAGAATTCCCCTGGAAAGCCATCTGGCCCTGGACTCTTGTCTTTTTGGGATTTTTGATTATGAATTTGATTTCTTTACGGGTTATGGGTCTGTTCAAATTTTCTATTTCTTCCGGTTTCAGTTTTGATAGTGTATATGTTTCTAGGAATTTGTCCATTTCTTCCAGATTGCCCATTTTATTGGCATATAATTGCTCATAATATTCTCTTATTGTTGATTGTATTTCTGCTGTGTTGGTTGTGATCTCTCCTCTTTCATTGCTGATTTTATTTATTTGGGTCGTTTCCTTTTGTCTTTTTGATCCAACTGGCTAGTAGTTTATCAATGTTGTTAATTCTTTCAAAGAAACATCTTCTGGTTTCATTGATCTGTTCTACTGTCTTGTTTTGTTTTGTTTTGGTTCTGATAGCATTATTTTGGCTCTAATCTTTATTATTTCCTGTCTTCTGCTGGTTTTGAGTTTTATTTGCTGTTCTTTTTGCAGATCTTCAAGATGTAAGGTTAGGTTGTGTATCTGAGACCTTTCTTCCTTCTTTAGGAAGGCTTGGATTCCTATATACTTTCCTCTTATGACTGCCTTTGCTGTGTCCCAGAGGTTTTGGGTTGTAGTGTTATCATTTTCATTGGCTTCCATGCACTTTTTAATTTCCTCTTCAACTTCTTGGTTAGCCCATTCATTCTTTAGTAGGATGTTCTTTAGTCTCCAAGTATTTGTAACCTTTCCAAATTTTTTCTTGTGGTTAATTTCAAGTTTCATAGCACTGTGGTCTGAAAATATGCACGGTATGATCTCCATCTTTTTGTACTTGTTGAGGGCTGATTTATGTCCCAGTATGTGGTCTATTCTGGAGAACGATCTATGTGCACTAGAGACAAATGTATATCCACTGCTTTAGGATGAAATCTTCTGCATATATGTTAAGTCCATCTGGTCCAGTGTTTCATTCAAAGACATTGTTTCCTTGTTGGTTTTTTGATTAGATGATCTGTCTATTGCTGGAAGTGGGGGTGTTGAAGTCCCCTACTATTATGGTATTGTTATCAATGAGTTTTTTTATGTTTGTGATTAATTGATTTATATATTTGGATGTTTCCACAGTTGGCGCATAAATGTTTGCAATTGTCAGGTCTTCTTGGTGGATAGACCCCTTAATTATGATAAAATGCCCTTCTTCATCTCTTGTTACAGTCTTTATTTTAAAGTCTAGATTGTCTGATATAAGTATGGCTACTCTGGCTTTCTTTTATTGACCATTAGCATGACAGATGGTTCTCCATCCCCTTACTTTCAATCTGAAGGTATCTTTAGATTAAAGTGGGTCTCTTGTAAACAGCATATAGATGGATCTTGTTTTCTTACCCATTCTGTTACCCTATGTCTTTTGATTTGACCATTTAGTCCATTGACGTTTAGAGTGAGTATTGAAAGATATGAATTTATTGCCATTATGTTGCTTGTGCTGGTAGAGTTGGGAGTTCCTGGTGGTGTTCTCTGGTCCCTTCTATCTTTGTTCCTTTTGGTCTTTATTTTTTTGTCTTTTCTCTCTCAGGGTGTCCCCCCTTAAAATTTCTTCCAGGGCTGGTTTAGTAGTCACAAACTCCTTTAATTTTTCTTTGTCTGGGAAACTTTTAATCTGTCCTTCTATTTTGAATGACAGCCTTGCTGGATAAAGAGTTCTTGGCTGCATATTTTTTCTGATTCAGCACATTGAATGTATCCTGCCACTCCTTTCTGGCTTGCCAAGTTTCTGTGGACAGGTCTGCTGCAAATCTGATTTGTCTTCCCTTGTAGGTTAAGGACTTTTTTTCCTTTGCTGCTTTCATGATTCTCTCCTTGCCTGAGTATTTTGTGAATTTGACTATGATAGGCCTTGATGATGGCTGGGTTTTTTTAATCTAATGGGAGTCCTCTGTGCTTCCTGGATTTTGATGTCTGTTTCTTCCCCCAGCTTAGGAAAGTTTTTTGCTATGATTTGCTCCCATAACCCTTCTACCTCTTTTTCTCTCTCTTCATCTTCTGGGACCCCTATGATTCTAACGTTGTTCCTTTTTAATGAGTCACTGATTTCTCTAATTCTTAAATTGTGCTCTTTTTCCTTAGTCTCCCTCTTTTTTTCTGCTTCATTATTCTCCATAAGTTTGTCCTCTATATCACTGATTCTCTGCTCTGTCTCATCCATCCTTGATGCCATGGCATCCATTCGAGATTTCAGCTCAGTTATAACATTTTTTATTTCATCCTGACTGGCTTTTACTTCTTTTATCTCTGCAGAAAGGGATTCTAATCTATTTTCGACTCCAGCTAGTATTCTTATTATTGTGATTCTAAATTCTGATTCAGACATCTTGCTTGTACCTGTGTTAGTTAAGCCTCTTTCATTTCTTCCTGCTCTTTCTTTTGGGGTGAATTCCTTTATTTCATCATTTTGAAGAGAAAAAAGGAATTAATGAGGTAAAAAAATTAAAATTAAAAAAATTAAAATTAAAAAAATATTAAAATCGAAAAATTAAACATGTGCACACACACCCACACACACAAAACTCGAATAAGTGATGCTAGATCCTAAGTGTGTTTTAGTCTGGGTGTTGAAAGGGGCTTAATAGATCAGAGAAAAAGGGAAAGAAAGAAGGAAAAAAAGGAAACCTTTTGAAAATTTGAAGAAATGAATAGACTAAAGTAGAATAAAATGAAGTGATGGAAATAAAATACAATTCGAAAAAATTTACATAAATGTAAAAAATATAATAGAAAAAAATTAAAGAAAAATATTTTTAATAAAAATTGAAAACAAAAATAAAGTTTTTCTCTTTCTGTATTCAAGAAAAAGAAATGAAAAAGAGAAAAAAGGAAAAGAAAAAAAAGGGAAAATTGAATAAATGGACCAGTGAACAAACTGAAATAGGATAGAAACGACTTCATTTTTCTCTAGAAGACCAACTATGAATAGCTTTAATAATATGAATAGCTTTAATAATATGAATAGCTTTAATAATAGCTTTAGTTTAGTCCATAAACTAAGCAGATGGAGAGACTCATGTTCCTGAAGAGCGAGGTTGCCCTGGTTGGGCGGGGCTTAGTGTAACGGCTCATTCTTCACTAGATGGTGCTGCTTAGCTTACTGGGGTGGATTGGTGTGGCGCTTGTAGGTGTGTATATGCATGTGCAAGAGCGGTGATAATGGTGTCATCCAGCTACCCAGTCTCTCGTATCAGAACTCTGTTCTCCCTGATCAGCAATCACACACACATCCTTTGTCTTCAGTACCGTCCTTTGTCTTCGGCTCCCGTCCACTCCCCGGCTTTACACAGTCTGTGGCCATGCCCCAGGCAGAACCTCCCTCCTGAGTTTTATCTCACATGCGGCTGTTTTTCCCCACCCCTTACTTCTGAGGAACTGTGGCTTTGACCTGTTCTGTCTCTCTGCGGGAGGGTGTCACCAAGCAATGGCCAGGTGCTGGCTGCACCCAGGAACATTCGTGGGACTGCGCTGCTGCTGGTACCCAGGGACTGCGGCTAGGTGCCAGCCCACCCCAGAAAAAGTTCACGCAATTGGGTAGCAGCGCATTTTAGGGATTATGACAAATCACCACACACATTTGGCACCAGGCTTCACCCCCAGCAACCTTGTTCCAGAACCAGTAAATACGGTTGTTCTTCCAGGTCCACTGGGGCCTTTGCCTTTGGGGGAGTCACAGAGCCTCTACCAGGTGTCCTCCCAGCAGGGGAACTGCCTCTCCCATGTGGTCCAAAGACCCCCAGGCTTCACTCTGCTCCTGGGGATTCACCCTTCTCACCAGAGCATCGCCAGGTATTGTGTTGCAGAGCTTCAGACTCTGTACTTGCCCTGTTTATAGAGTCTTAATAGAGTTTAAACCCTTTCTTTTTCCTTTCTCCATTTTTAGTTGAGTCTCTGCAGCTGTTTCCACGGTTCTACTTTCTTTCCAGCTGCTTTTGGTGGGGGGGGGGGGTGTGCTTTTCCCGTATTCTCCCCACCTCCATCCTCTCCACATGCAAAAATGGCTCCCTGCCCTCCACGGCCTCTCTCTTCCCCAGTTCACCTCTCTGTGCTGTGTACCTGCCGAATTTTGTGGTTCAGGTTGTGCAGATTGTTGTGTTAATCCTCAGTTTTCTAGGTGTGCAGGATGGTTTAGTGTTGATCTGGCTGTATCTCATGGACGTGAGACACAAGAAAACTTCCATGCTGTTCCGCCATCTTGGCTTCTCCCTTCTACTGTTGCTTTTAAATAGGAAAGGTTCCTATGCTACCTTCCTATCTCTACCCACAATTGTGATAAGTAGTTTAGGGCCATAAATATCAGCTGAATGATATGAATGAGAAGTGTCTACAGTTTATCTTTAGAACTTAAGGGCCCATACCTATTTGAGTTTTACATAAGCACATGTGGAACAATGACTTGTGAACCTACTCTAATCTATTTCTAAATCTATTATGGTTTCTTAGAAAAAGCAGGAATTAAAGTAGTCTTCCTATATATAACACATACCAAAGCAAGTAGTATTTCTCAGTTTCAGGAATGTAGTGTCATAAACAATCAAGATGTGATGGATGTGTCTCATCTGTGAGAGTAGGGGGTGCGGTCAAGAAAACCAATCTGGTACAAAGAGTATTTTCTGGGTGGCAGTGTTTGATCTTACCTTAATTTGCTCCATAAGGATTGCATTGGTTGCTTCTGTTTCCCGAAGCAGGACATTTAAGTGATCAGCGCTTTTTGTGGTAGAACTGAGCTTTTGAACCAATTCTTCTTTGGTAAATTCAGCATGCCATAAAGGAGGCTCTGCAAGATGTTGTTCCAGTAATTAATTCTCAAAATCAGAGATTATAGATGAAGATTCTAAGTAAGAAATATATCTAAGTATGGATATTTTAGTTTGCAATATTACTCAGGTCCACTCTCTGTCATTCTTCTATTCAACATATCTCTGTTACATGTTGAATATAACACTAATAAGGCAGAATCTCTGTTGTAAAGCATGCAATCTAACTTCATTCAAGTTCTATGAACCCCAGTTCTAGAATTTGTAGACAGTTCTATCAGTTTCACTACTCACACTCCTCTATGTCCCAAGAGTTTATGTCATTTTACTTATAAACAAGGGGAGTAGTAACATTCACCAATCGTTTATATCATGGATGCTTGTAAGAATTTTATATGAAGTGGGTAGGTATCATTATTCAAATTTTATAGAGAAGGAACAGGTTCGAAGTTGACACGGAATTTGGGCAGATCTGATTCTTGAGTCTGCTGCCAGTCTCTCATGATGCCTCCATGCCATTACTACTAACCTTGCCTGGAGGACTAACTGCAGTTTCCACCCACACCACAATCAGTGACCATGGACACAAACAGTCCTTACTCTAGATCCTGAAACTTCAGTTAGAGGATAGAGTCTCTCTGAATTATGAACATTAATGTTCATGACAGGTAAGACTAACATGTACCAAAACTTTACCATATTTAAATACGTTTAGCACTACTAAGTCACCCAGAGGAATAAATGAAAGCTGTCAGTTTCTTAGAAGGGTGAGAGAATAGTTCATCCTACTTTCTAATACTACATAGCTTACAACCATCTATTTCTGGCTCAAGCTTAGAGCAGAACTAGCATTAAAAACAAACAAACAATTGCTTCATTCTGTAGAAGAGTTTTCCATTTGGGGTGGAACACTGAAAGAAATTTTCCTAGAGTAGTTAAAAAAAACAAGTATAACTTAAGGGTTAGGATTTATTAGACAAGACAACAGAGCTAAATAAGAAAAACATACCCAAAGAGAGAGACCTACCAAGTTTAGTTTCAGGAGAATTAAGCAGTTGCTCTAAAGACTGTGTGTGAGTGCCAGAGGAAGATACAGACTCTGTGTCAGTTGTCTCCATTCCTTCTCCCTCCTCCCGGGTTATGGTGTACATGTCTGGTAGGGGAAGGTCTGTGCTTCTCCTTTCTCGAAGGTTCTTCAAAGGTTGGTGGGAAGAAGCTGGGCCTATTAAATTTTTTTTTTAAAGTGTGAGATTGTTCGAAACCATGGATTCAGCATTCACTGAGATACACGATGAGATTAAAATGATCATAGGGATGTCAAATGGTATGATAGGGAATTTGAAGAACTAGAAGACAAGTAATAGGTGCATAAAGAATTTCTAAGCTAGGGGCGCCTGGGTGGTTCAGTCGGTTGGGCGTCTGACTTCGGCTCAGGTCATGATCTCGTGGTCCGTGAGTTTGAGCCCCGCATCGGGCTCTGGGCTGACAGCTCAGAGCCTGAAGCCTGTTTTGGATTCTGTGTCTCCCTCTCTCTCTGACCCTTCCTTGCTCATGCTCTGTCTCTCTCTGTCTCAAAAATAAATAAATGTTAAAAAAAAAAAATTAAAAAAAAGAATTTCTGTCAGTACTAAAAATTTATTAAAATAGAAGTTATTGAACTTTTAATCACTTAAATAATTTCAACAGAAGCTATAAATTAATTGCTACCACCTAGATAAAATATACTATTAAATATTGTAATAGAGCTATACTGTTGCAAAATACTGGCAGAAATTCTAAAACTAGACTCTGTTTTTGAGGATTAGTTATTTCAGATAGCTGCATGCTTTCTGACACAACACTCTTGCTGAAATTTGCTGGACAGATATTCTTGTTTATTACTGCCTTACACCTTTACCTCTGCCGGTTCCTACCACTGCCTCTTCATATCTTCAGTGTTTAGCCAAAGAAAGGCCTAGCATCCAGGGCAGGGATCTATTACACTCCTCAGGCCAGGCTTTCCTGTTTGCTGATAATGAACACTTGCATAGATCTGTAAGATCTGTAAGGCACTTTCAAACACATTACTTTATTAATCCCAAGAAACCCAAAGGTCAGAGAAATTAAATGACTTTGTCCAAGGTATCATAGTAAGGTTAGGGGTAAGAATTCTAACCCAGATCTGTTAAATTCCAATTTCATTTATTTTCCATTCCATGAAGTTACCTCATTTCTTTCTTTCAAGGTTTATTTATTTTGAGAGAGAGAGAGAGAGAGAGAGAGAGAGAGAGAGAATATGCACATGAGCAGGGCAGGGGCAGAGAGAGAGAGGGAGGGAGAGAGAATTCTAAGCAGGCTCCATGCTCAATCTCATGAACCATGAGATCATGACTGAGCTGAAATCAAGAGTCGGACACTTAATCAACTGAGCCACCATGGCACCCATCTAATTAAGCAGAAATTTTAAAGGGAAGAAACTATATTGGCCAATTGATCCTACAAGTTCATTGTTGCCCAGTTGCTGTTAGTAAGCTGCTAACTCTCATAATCCTAATCACAAAACAGATACATTTGGTGATCAACAGTGGAGAACATCAGATTCAGTGAATACTGGAATTTGGATACATGTCATGAGACTGCAGGTTATGTCTGAGTGAGAGAACAGGAAATAGTGTTACACAGAGGGTAACAAACACGTGAAAGTCAGTACTGTAAGAGGTGAGGAGATGGCTATAAGTATAATCAACAAGGGTTCAAATGGTTCAAATATCTTCTCAGTAAGCTAATCCAAAATTCATTGGCATTGGCTTTCACCTGATACATTTTCTATTTTCTTATGAACTTGTGGAGAATGTACTTAAGTGACATAAATACACGAGAACACGAACAACCAATGTTTTCATGCATACACACATACTTCTTGTGGTCGGTTCACTCTTAAGCTGGAAAAGCTGAGCTTCCACTTTGGAGAGTTGCTGCTGCAAAGTTTCCATTGTCTTTCTGTGCTCTTCCTGCAAATGGCGCACTTGATCACGGAAGCTGCTGCGAAGGACCTCATTTTGGGACGTCAGTTGACTCACAGTCTGTGCATGTTCAGACTTTAGCATCATGTTTTCAGACTGTATTGAACACAACCTGAAGGGTGAGAGGAACTTACTTCATAGGAGATCTTTCAACTTGTCATGCTGACTCAGCTTTTCTCAACTGGGTTCTATTAGATCATTAGCCCTGAGATATTTACTAAATGTATGAATTAACTTCTAAAAGCATCTATAATGGTACTAGCTGTGCTAACCATCTGTGGACTTTGGCAGTCATCTAGTTCAAATCATTTCTGTGTTCTATAGTTCATGAGGAACCTCATTTGAGTAACCATGTTACAATGGTTCAGATGAGGAACTTCCTTCATCATTTATCAGAAAATAGGGTTAAATTTAGAGCATAAAATAATTATATTTTAAATTGTCCCCCTTTCAAGTTATCTTATGTGGTAATAGGATTACTGTACCTTTTCTGTATTACCTTGGAAACACAAAAATGAATACTTTCTTTTGATTCATAAATAAAGCCTTAGGGAAAGCCTTATGGAAAGTTTTCTGAGCCATTCTGAGCCAAGTAATGCAAAACTCTGAAACACATAGACTTGGTTTATTACAGCTGTTTTAAGATCTTGCTGCACAGTAGAATCATTGGGTCCCTTGTTAAAAACATACACATCTAGTTCTCATCCTAGAGCCACTGAATCAGAATGTCTGGAGGTGGTCCCAGAAATTGCCTACTTTTAGTAGTTTTGCATGCAATTTTTATGTTGTCAGCCTGATGCTAGCCATGCAACTATAATTTGGGAACCACTATGTTTAATTGTTCACTTATAGTCTTGATGTTTTATGTTTGGATTTGGTAAAAAAAAAAAAAAAAAAAAAAGTTTTCTTTTAATGCAAGGGAGCCACAAGTACTCTCATAAAAATTCAAACAATATGGAACCAATTACAGAAAGAAGTGAGAGTCTTCTTTTATTCAATTCCACCCCCACAGTGTAAAATCCCAACTTCAGGCACAGACATTGTTAATGGTTCAACATGTAGCTTTCCAAGAGCTATTTCCTATGTGCTACACATATGCACACCATATAGTTTTAAAACAAAATTTAGTGGCTAAAGGGTGACATACAATAAAAATATCATATGCTTCAGAAAAGGTTTCTTAATTGCCAAATTTATACTGGATCAATGAATTCAGAAAATGCTAGTGTATATGTTACCCCTCAAGCCTGCTTTTTTTGTAAGCCTTTGTTTAAATAGTATCTGCCACGAAAGTAAAGGAAGAATCATCGGCAGTCACAACAATTTTCTAAGGAAGATAATAGCTACATTTTAGAGCTAGGGTCAGGTTGGTAGTTTGCAGGTGGTATCAGTGACACTTCTGACTTTACCTAGTTAAAAGCTAGAAGCTTGAATCCCAACCTGGACCTGGAACAATTGTGCTGATGGAAGTTTATCATCCGTCTCAGCTGTTATTGATGTGTTTATAGTAGCTGTACCCTCTGGGCAATGTAGTAGGTATTAGCTTCTCAGCCCAGTTATTCCTCTTAAGATGTTTTTACAATCTCATATAGAGAAAGTATGAATATTAAGATGTTTAAAAAAAGAAGAGGATTTATAAAGAAAAGGCTATTTCTTCATACTGGGACACAGATAGTAACAATATTACTCTTAATATGTGTGAAGAAGGGGGTTAAGACCTCTAAAGATATCTCAAATGCTGTGAAGTTTCTAGGACAAAGAGTGCCTGGCACATAGTAGGTACTGAAAAAATATTTATTGAACTTTAGAGGCATCATTTGCACTTTTATTTGTGTTAGCAATATATTTTGCAATAACTTTTCTAGAGTAAAGAATAAGTGTGGGAAATTTCTAATGTAAAGAGCACATAGTAGGTACTGAAAAAATATTTATTGAACTTTAGAGGCATCATTTGCACTTTTATTTGTGTTAGCAATATATTGTGCAATAACTTTTCTAGAGTAAAGAATAAGTGTGGGAAATTTCTAATGTAAAGAGCAAGCAAGCATCACTATACTTAAGCTAATCTCATGGTAAACTCCAATGATAAGGAGCTAGAAAATCGGTAGATCTTCCTGGAAACTTTTGATTTACATGTTTAACTTATATAAATTACACTGCTAAAAGATTAGAAAGCCAATAAAATGAAGTTTTTGAGATTACCATAGATTAGGTAGGTATTAAAAGCATACCTGAGACATGTAAAGTATTCCAACATCCTTGATGAATGATGCTCAATGAAGAACTCTTTTCCTTAGTCTAAGATACAACAAATATTACCACCCAACTTCTTCATTAGGAATCCAAAGTTCCTTGTTCACAATAATCTACTCCTCCTGCCAGTACCCCTAAGGTCTACTGAAAGTACTGATTAACAGTAATAATATAACAAGTTGAAGATAGTTGCAAAGGTAAGTTGTATATTCCTTTTCAGCCAGCAGCTGTCTGAATGTTTTCCTCTTGAGAGAAAGAAAAATGCTTAGAATCTGAAACTTGAGTTGGAAGGTGGGTTTTTTTAAAAGAAACATTCTGGTCATGAAGGCCATAGGAGAGACAGAATATTGGATGAACAGATAAAGTTAATTGTTTTTTAAAAAAGTGAAGCATAAAAACAATAAAAAAGGAGGGCTTTAAGATAGGAAAACAAAGTTACCAAGCATTTAGGAATATCTGTTTCTTATTTTCAATGTGTCCCAAGGAGCAACACTTTAGGAGTTTTAGCAAGGAAATATTTTGCTGCCCAGTATAAACACTGTTAGTGCTGCTAGCAACCTTACTTTTCCCGGAGTTCTGCCTCTTTGGATACAGTTTCCTGCAGCATCTTGTTATGTCTTTCTAGCAGAGTGTCATGTTCAGACTGTAACATCTGAAGTTCGGATACGTTGATCTGTAAGTTATTTTGGGTGTCCTGTAATTTGATTTTTAGTTGATCAATCAGCATTTCCAGGTGTTCTCTAAAACAGAAACAGTTTTACAAAAAATTTTGAAAGACGTAAACCTGGTTTCAAATAAATTTTACTTTAATCATTTCATCTTTTAATGTCATATTCTTGTTATTATTATGGACTATTTTAAGCAAAGTATAATTGGAAGAACTCAGTTATAGAATTCATTAGAGTCAGATTTTGTGTCTTAGGCAAATGCAGATTTACAAAAAAGGCTGTGAATTTATAAATTTCATATTCAAATGGAGAAGAGAGCATTGAATGGTATTAAAATAGCCCATTTTGTTATAGTGCTACGCTTTTAGTTAAAAAAAAAAATCAGGTCTAAGCTTAATTTCCTTTAAAAAAAAAGCATTTAATGCATAAGAAAATAGAAGGAATGTAAAACATTTACATTAAAATAATTTGAATCCAAAATTCCAGCACAATCAAAAAAGGCTCTTAGAGGTGCCTGGGTGCTCAGTTGGTTAAGAGTCTGACTTGATTTCGGCTCAGGTCATGATCTCATGGTTCATGAGATCAAGCCCCATGTTGGGCTCTGCGCTAACAGTGCAGAGCCTGCTTGAGATTCTCTCTCTCCCTCTCTCTCTGCCCCTCCCCCACTCACACTCTTTCTCTCAGAATAAACACTAAAAAAAAAAAAAAAAAAAAGAACAGCACAAAAATTTTCAAAAAAGGCTCTTGCAGATGCTGACATTTTCATATTAAATGTGTCAATATTCAATTTCTGCTTTGAAATTTGAAAATGGGTTGACAGAGAAAATATCTCATTTTTCAGTCTATAGTTCCCATATTTAATAGATACTTAAATAAAAAGTAGCAAAAGTGTAAACATACAAACACTGCAGAATATTTAGTCCTAGAATAGTAAGAGGCAGATGTAAAATTGTTTTCAACACTGAATCTCTACTCATAAAACACATTTGCTGTAGAATACCTTGTTTAATATTCCTAGCATACCTTCAAGTAATTTACAAAAGTGATCTTATGCTAGTTTTAAAGATGCATTAAAAATATACTAAACAAATAATTGACATGGTCATAAATTTAAAAAGAATAATTTAATTCCAGACTAGAATTTAGTACTTAATTTAAAACTTTTTGAAATAAGTAAAATGTTTTAAAGCAATTTCTATTTAGCTTAATTAAATTTTAAATGTTTGTTTTTGAGAGAGAGAGAGGGGGAGTGAGCGGGGGTGGGGGGGTGGCAGAGAGAGAGAGAGAGAGAGAGAGAGAGAGAGACCCAGAATCTGAAGCAGGCTCCAGGTCCTGAGCTGTCAGCACAGAGCCTGACACAGGGCTTGAACTCACATACCATGAGATCATGACCTGAGCCAGAGTTGGACATCCAACTGACTTAGGCACTCAGGCACCCCTATTTAGCTTAATTAATGGTGGGTATATCAAGGAAGCATTTTTTTTCCCTTCTATTTCTAAATTTTCAAAATGGGAAAAACTAATCATAATGTAACTTCAATGTCTGTATTTCTACTATGACCAGATCCTACTACAACAAGATGGCACTATTTAGTCTATACCTCAAAGACTATCTCCTCATTTCACTGCCCGTATTACACAGTTTCTGAGTTTGTAACAGTGCCCTTGGTAGTGACATTTCCCTGCTGCTGCCTGGAGATAGTGAAGCCAAGACACCCTGCTCTCGTTGCATGTAAAATTCCACAGTCAAATGAAATCAGTCGGATTTTCAACATACTTGGTGGAGGAGCTATCTCAGGGGGAGGAAGGGAAAGCTGCATGTTTCTTTCAATTTTGACTTTACCTTTCTTGTTTAGCTCCCTCGGTTTCAGTCTGAGACACAGATTTATTTTTCTGTTGTTTTAGAACATTGTGAACGCGGACTTTGTAGTTCTCAAATTCAGAGGCTATAGTAGCTTGTTCTGCCTATGACATTTAAAAGAGAGAGAATAATTTTTCTATTGTGTTTTATATTGTAACATAATCCTCTTATTTTCTTTCAGATTAATGACTTACAATGAAAACCTGTTTTAGAAAATGAATAAAATGGCTGACACTCTTTATCCCTTTGATTAACTTACCCTAAAAAGTGTGTTTCTGTTGGCCTTACACTTTTTAATTCTTTGAATGATATAATTTTGTTTGACAGGAGATGTTTCTACATGTTTTCCTCCCTGGTAGATTCATTGAGTACCCATAAATTTTGTAATGGCACTATTTCTGCCTTTGGAAACTTGGAAAGATTTTTACTTAAGATAGTCCCTCTTTTCATAAATACAAGAAAAATTAATTCAAATAAATTAAACTACTTGAACTTCAGATTTCTAAGGCGAGAGGGAAAAGTGAAATTCTAGGTCTTTCACTTTCCCAAGGTGATCTCCCATTACCCTTCTGCCAAAATTGCTTAGATGATAGCTGCACCTCTCACAAAGCTACTGTATTGAGTTTGTTTTGTATGCTGAAGAAAGCAGGCCCTCAGAGCCATTCTAGTAGAATGTTATTTTATAATCATTTGGCCCTCAGAAACAACTATATGCTTTTTAGATTATAAAATTTAAAGAAAATAACTCTTACATACAGAAATTGCAAAACAAGGTTAAAATGGAAACATGTACCTATGTCTTCCCTTTTAACAACAACAAAAAAAAGGTTATGCACATGACAGGATTGGGATGGGGTTGGGGTTAGAGTCAGATGAGCTGCACCTAGTTTTCCTCTAATAAGTGCTCTTAAATAACAGCAAACACTAAAAGGCCAGACCACAGCCCTCCCGTGAACTGCTTGCTAGGTGATAACAACACCTGTCGTCTGTGTCCATGTGAAGCATGTACCTTGGCAGCGTGGCATTCTTCTTGAAGGGCTGTCACTTTTTGCTGGTACGCACTCAATGTGCGCTGGTGCTGGTCTGCAGAGGTCTTCAGCTGTTCATGAACTTTATGTTTCTCAGAGGTTATGTCAGCCAGCTGAATCTGGGACAGACCTTTCAATTAAGCTCTAGCAAATTGGATCTTCACTAATTAAAGATGTTCCTTTAAATAAACTTGAGTTTTGGATCATGAGTATGTATAAGGTATAAAACTAAATAGAATTTAAAATATCTATTATTATTAAAAGAGTAAAGGCAACATAATAGAACATTTCCCCAATAAATTCAGTTTTCCTTAAAATCAATCATGAAAAATCATAAATTCCAGACTACTTGTTATAGTTCAACGTTTAATTGAATATATCAAGATATTATATAAATATAACAGTTATAAAAATATATATAATAATGGAAATATATATACATATGTATACAATATAAACATATGAAACCATTTTATAAACTGATTCTTGTGACTGCACTATCATTTAGAAAGCTCAGATACAGCTCTGGGGCCGTGTTGATTTTGTGTTGTACTATTTTTAGTGCATTAAGGATTTTCAAATACATGAAGAGAATCTAGCTTAAGCTAAATGGGATACTCCAGTTATATGCCATACCTGGCTTACTGCTTCTACTTTTTCAAAATGTTGAGGAAGGATATGGGGTGGGGGGGGAATGTGTGTGGGTATATAAATATATGTACATAAGGATATTTAGAAAAATCCCTATATGGTACCTTACTTCTTTTGTAAATCCTCAGAAGTAAAAAGAATCTTACTTTATAGACTTCTACTTGCTGCTGGCTTGCCTCCAGCTCACCCTTTAAAGATGCTTGAAGTATTAAGTGATCAGTTTCCTAAAGAATAAGAATCCTGGTTATATTTAGAAAAGAAGGGATATATAGATACATAAACTGAAATATGAAAATGGGAAATTAACATACTGCTTGCTTTGAATCTGCCAGTTCTTTTTTGGTTTTCACAAGCAACTGCTTGATTTTGGTATTCTTTTCCTCAGATTGTTGCACTGAAGACTGTAGTGAAGCTAGCGAAGGAAATAATTTCAGAAGAGGTTGAACAATTTGTATGAATGACTTTAAATAAAGAAATGACAAGTCTTTTCTTTGTATTAACCCATATTTAAAAGAAACTTGTCTTAGCCTTTTATTATGGAACATTTCAAATATACACGACAGCAGTGCCAACAGTGTAATAAACTCCTGGCACCCCTCTCTCAGCTTTAACAATTACCAATACATGGCCAGTCTTATTTCACACAGAACAGGAATCTGGTCTGCAAGCTAAAATCTGGCTGCTGCCTGTTTTGTAAAGAGTTTTATTAGAACACAGTCAAGTTCATTTATTTACATATTGTTCACATTTGCTTTAGTATAACAATGACAAATTTACTAATGGCGACAGAGATATGATATGACCTGTAAAGCCTAAAATATTTACTGTGTGGCCCTTGAAAGAAAAAGTTTGCCAGCCACTAACCTATACCCTTACCTATTCCTTATGCCCTCACTGGTTTTGGGGTGATTGTTTTTGTTTTTTGTTTTTTTGGTTCTTCACAAGAAATCCATTGAACTGTAAATATTTCAGTATACATCTCTTAAAATAAAGTTATATACTTAGTGTATAACTAAAAGATAAAAGCTTTACTTTTAAGAAGTACCTCAAAAGAGGTGCCATGTATTTCCAATTATATCACAGCAGAGGCACATACCTGGTTGTCTGTTTTCGTGGTACTAATTGTTTTATGGAATGGGACTGTCAGTGACAGTTCACTAAGGAACAAATAAAACACGATAAAAACAAAAAACTTTTATGCTAACAGAGGTTAAAAAAAAAAAAAAAACATCATATAGGAATAAGTGGATTTACTGTCTAGATCACAGGTGCCCAACTACAACCAGCAGGCCAAATCTGGTCACAGCCTGTTGTGAAAGAGACGAAGAGTGTATGATAAGAGACCACGTAGCCTGTGAAGCCATGGAGACTGACTTCCTGGTCCTTCAAGAAACAGTGTGCTGGACACCTGGTCTAAGCGAATTACATGGGCACTATGTAATTGTGCTGCTAAAGTATATTATAATCAATGATTAACTTTATGTAGTTGTACTACATGTAAATATGAACACATATACTTTAAGAATGTATCTTAACTATGCCTTCTTATAAGTTTAATTTAGTTAACTTCAGGCAACTATTTGCTCAGTTCTGAAAAGCATTTTCTAAAGCACAAATTACATATAAAACCTTTGTTAAGTGCTTCAGGAATTATGATAAGATACAGTAAGTTCCTGAGCTCAAACCGTCTAAAAATGAAATTGGGGGATAACATTTCACATGGTAACATAAAGCAAGATATAAATGTATGAAAGAAATACAAAAGGCTATAGAGATCCACAGGAGCCAAAGGTTATATAAAGTTTGCACAGGACAAAAAAGAATTCATAGAATAGGAAACACTGAAGATTAGGAAGGATTCCCAAACGTGGGCATGATGGCGGGAGTGCGAGGGCATGAAAGGAGATTTCCTTTAGATATGAGATACACAGTTACAGAGTGGGGATAAATGTTGGAGGGGTTTCAGATTAAGATGTGTGTTGCTAATTTATTAAGCAACCTCCCCCCCCCCCCCGCCCCAGAACATTGTCTGGACGTTTTATCTTTTTCCTACTCTACCACATCTCCTTAGCCCAGCCTTCCAAGCCCTTCCTGCCATTAGCCTGGCGGCTTTTGGCAGATTCTACACCATTCCATTTAATCCAATATGTTGGCAGACCAATCTTCCCCCACTGTCTTTAAAAAGGGCCCCAATACATTCTTCAGGTACTTCATGAACTGGATCAAAAATGTCTTCCTAATCATACCTCACTTCTCCCTGGCAGGTCAAGTCTTTCACTCCAACTGATCAAGACTTCCAAAATTATGTTACTTCTTTTAACTTTTGCTCGTACCATGGCTGCATAAAGGAATACTCTTTCCCTGTCTGCTTTTTCTCTCCAAACCTTACCTTCAGGACTCACCTTGAGGCCCAACTTGCAATTGTTTCAGTCTACAGAATCTCTCTCCTCTGAACTCTAGTACTCACTTCCTGTACCATTTATTTCTATACTTATTTATTGAATAAATATCTTTTTTTTAGTTTTTCCAAGGTATCAATCAATCTTCTCTTTCAGTTTAGTTGATGATCAAACATACACGTAATAACTAATTCATAAAACGAAATGTTTGTAGAAGGAAGATGGCCGGCGTAGGAGGATGCTGGGCTCACCGGTCACTTAGATACCACCTACACCTGCCTAAATAACCCAGAACACCGCCAGAAGACTAGCAGAACGGAGTCTCCGGAGCCAAGCGCAGACGAGAGGCCCATGGAAGAGGGTAGGAAGGGTGGCGAGGTGAAGCCCGCTACAAGGACTGGCAGGAGGGAGCCGGGGTGGAGGGGCAACCCGCTGGCCAAGCAGAGGCACCGAGTCTGGCTTGCAAAAGCGGAGGGGCCAGACGGAGTGTGTTCAGACAGCAAGCGGGACTTATCATCTGATCGGAGAGCCGGAGGGCTGGAGGACAACAGGAGGTAGAGTTGTTGAGCCCCGGACAACAGAGCTCAGCTTGGCTGGGAACAGAGGCGCTCGCCAGTGCCATCTCCCTCGCCGATCCCCCAGCCCAAATCCCAAAGGGAACCAGTTGCTGCCAGGGAACTTGCTTGCACCTGGCAAACACCCAACGTTGTGCTTCTGCGGATCCATCCGTCCAGCGGCAGGTCTGACTCCCTCCGGTGCCACAGGGCCCCTCCCGAAGCAGATCACCGAAGGATAAGCGAGCTGAGCCTGCCACTCCTGCCCCTGTACACCTTGCCAATCCACTCCAGCTAATACACCAGATCCCCAGCACCACAAGCCTGGCAGTGTGCAAGTAGCCCAGACGGGCCACGCCACCCCACAGTGAATCCCACCCCTAGGAGAGGGGAAGAGAAGGTACACACCAGTCTGACAGTGGCCCCAGCGGTGGGCAGGGGGCAGACATCAGGTCTGACTGCAGCCCCGCCCACCAAATCCAGTTATTCAAAACAGCACAGGGGAAGTGCCCTGCAGGTCTGCACCACTCCAGGGACTATCCAAAATGACCAAATGGAAGAATTCCCCTCAAAAGAATCTCCAGGAAATAACAACAGCTAACGAACTGATCAAAAAGAATTTAAACAATAAAACAGAAAGTGAATTTAGAATAATAGTCATGAAATTAATCGCTGAGCTTGAAAACAGTATAGAGGACAGCAGAAAATCTATTGCTACAGGGATCAAGGGACTAAGGAATAGTCAGGAGGAGCTAAAAAATGCTATAAACGAGCTGCGAAATAAAATGGAAACGACCACGGCTCGGACTGAAGAGGCAGAGGAGAGAATAGGTAAACTAGAAGATAAAATTATGGAAAAAGAGGAAGCTGAGAAAAAGATAAAATAATCCAGAAGTATGAGGGGAAAATTAGAGAACTAAGTGATGCACTAAAGAGAAATAATCTACGCATAACTGGTATTCCAGAGGAGGAAGAGAGAGGGAAAGGTGCTGAAGGTGTACTTGAAGAAATCGTAACTAAGAACTTCCCTGATCTGGGAAAGGAAAAAGACATTGAAATCCAAGAGGCACAGAGAACTCCCTTCAGATGTAACTTGAATCGATCTTCTGCACAACATATCATAGGGAAACTGCAAAATACAAGGATAAAGAGAAAATTCTGAAAGCAGCGAGGGAAAAACGTGCTCTAACATATAAAGGGAAACTGATAAGATTTGTGATGGATCTCTCTTCTGAAACTTGGCAGGCCAGAAAGGAATGGCAGGAGATCTTCAATGTGAAGAACAGAAAAAATATGCAGCCGAGAATCCTTTATCCAGCAAGTCTGTCATTTAGAATAGAAGGAGAGATAAAGGTCTTCCCAAACAAACAAAAACTGAAGGAATTTGTCACCACTAAACGAGCCCTACAAGAGATCCTAAGGGGGATCCTGTGAGACAAAGTACCAGAGACATCACTACAAGCATAAAACACACAGACATCACAATGACACTATAGCCATATCTTTCTATAATAACACTGAATGTAAATGGACTAAATGTGCCAACCAAAAGACATAGGGTATCAGAATAGATAAAAACACAAGACCCATCTATTTGCTGTCTACAAGAGACTCATTTTAGACCTGAGGACACCTTCAGATTGAGAGTGAGGGGATGGAGAACTATTTATCATGCTACTGGAAGTCAAAAGAAAGCTGGAGTGGCCATACTTATATCAGACAAACTAGACTTTAAATTAAAGGCTGTCACAACAGATGAAGAATTACAGGCATTATGTAATAATTACAGGGAGTATCCATCAGGAAGAGCTAACAATTATAAATGTCTGTGCACCGAATATGGGAGCCCCCAAATAAATAAAACAATTACTCATAAACATAAGCAACCTTATTGATAAGAATGTGGTAACTGCAGGGGACTTTAACACTCCACTTACAGAAATGGACAGATCATCTAGATACACGGCCAATAAAGAAACAAGGGCCCTGAATGAAAGATTGGATCAGATGGACTTGACAGATATATTTAGAACTCTACATCCCAAAGCAACAGAATATACTTTCTTCTCGAGTGCACATGCAACATTCTCCAAGATAGATCATATACTGGGTCACAAAACAGCCCTTCATAAGTATACAAGAATTGAGATCATACCATGCACACTTTCAGACCACAATGCGATGAAGCTGGAAATCAACCACAGAAAAAAGTCTGGAAAACCTCCAAAAGCATGGAGGGTAAAGAACACCCCACTAACGAATGAGTGGGTCAACCAGGCAATTAGAGAAGAAATTTAAAAATATATGGAAACAAAGGAAAATGAAAATACAACAATCCAAACGCTTTGGGATGCAGCGAAGGCAGTCCTGAGAGGAAAATACATTGCAATCCAGGCCTATCTCAAGAAACAAGAAAAATCCCAAATACAAAATCTAACAGCACACCTAAAGGAAACAGAAGCAGAACAGCAAAGACAGCCTAAACCCAGCAGAAGAAGAGAAATAATAAAGATCAGAGCAGAAATAAACAATATAGAATCTACAAAAACGGTAGGGCAGATCAACGAAACCAAGAGTTGGTTTTTTGAAAAAATAAACAAAATTGATAAACCTCTAGCCAGGCTTCTCAAAAAGAAAAGGGAGATGACCCAAATAGATAAAATCATGAATGAAAATGGAATTATTACAACCAATCCCTCAGAGATACAAGCAATTATCAGGGAATACTCTGAAAAATTATAAACCAACAAACTGGACAACCTAGAAGAAATGGGCAAATTCCTAAACACCCACACACTTCCAAAACTCAATCAGGAGGAAAGAGAAAGCTTGAATAAGACACATAACCAGCGAAGAAATTGAATCAGTTATCAAAAATCTCCCAACAAATAAGAGTCCAGGACCAGATGGCTTTCCAGGGGAGTTCTACCAGACATTTAAAGCGGAGATAATACCTATCCTTCTTAAGCTATTCCAAAAAATAGAAAGGGAAGGAAAACTTCCAGACTCATTCTATGAAGCCAGTATTACTTTGATTCCTAAACCAGACAGAGACCCAGTAAAAAAAAGAGAACTACAGGCCAATATCCCTGATGATATGGATGCAAAAATTCTCAGTAAGATACTAGCAACTAGAATTCAACAGCATATAAAAAGAATTATTCACCATGATCAAGTGGGATTCATTCCTGGGATGCAGGGCTGGTTCAACATTCGCAAATCAATCAATGTGATACATCACATTAGTAAAAGAAAAGATAAGAACCATATGATCCTGTCAATCGATGCAGAAAAGGCCTTTGACAAAATCCAGCACCCTTTCTTAATAAAAACCCTTGAGAAAGTCGGGATAGAAGGAACATACTTAAACATCATAAAAAACATCATAAAAGCCATTATAAAAGCCATTTATGAAAAGCCCACAGCTAACATCATCCTCAATGGGGAAAAACTGAGAGCTTTTTCCCTGAGATCAGGAACACAACAGGAATGTCCATTCTCACCGCTGTTGTTTAACATAGTGTTGGAAGTTCTAGCATCAGCAATCAGACAACAAAAGGAAATCAAAGGCATCAAAATTGGCAAAGATGAAGTCAAGCTTTCGCTTTTTGCAGATGACATGATATTATACATGGAAAATCTGGTAGACTCCACCAAAAGTCTGCTAGAACTGATACAGGAATTCAGCAAAGTTGCAGGATACAAAATCAATGTACAGAAATCAGTTGCATTCTTATACACTAATAATGAAGATACAGAAAGACAAATAAACTGATCCCATTCACAATTGTACCAAGAAGCATAAAATACCTAGGAATAAATGTAACCAAAGATGTAAAAGATCTGTATGCTGAAAACTATAGAAGGCTTATGAAGGTAATTGAAGAAGATATAAAGAAATGGAAAAACATTCCATGCTCATGGATTGGAAGAATAAATATTGTCAACATGTCAATACTACCCAAAGCCATCTACACATTCAATGCAATCCCAATCAAAATTGCACCAGCATTCTTCTCGAAACTAGAACAAGTAATCCTAAAATTCATATGGAACCACAAAAGGCCCTGAATAGCCAAGGTAATTTTGAAGAAGAAGACCAAAGCAGGAGGCATCACAATCCCAGACTTTAGCCTCTACTACAAAGCTGTCATCATCAAGACAGCATGGTATTGGCACAAAAACAGACCACATAGACCAATGGAATAGAATAGAAACCCCAGAACTAGACCCACAAACGTATGGCCAACTCATCTTTGACAAAGCAGGAAAGAACATACAATGGAAAAAAGTCTCTTTAACAAATGGTGCTGGGAGAACTGGACAGCAACATGCAGAAGATTGAAACTAGACCATTTTTCACACCATTCACAAAAATAAACTCAAAATGGATAAAGGACCTGAATGTGAGACAGGAAACCATCAAAACTCTAGAGGAGAAAGCAGGAAAAGACCTCTCTGACCTCAGCCTCAGCAATTTCTTACTTGCACATCTCCAAAGGCAAGGGAATTAAAAGCAAAAATGAGTTACTGGGACCTTATGAAGATAAAAAGCTTCTGCACAGCAAAGGAAACAACCAACAAAACTAAAAGGCAACCAACGGAATGGGAAAAGATATTCGCAAATGACATATCGGACAAAGGGCTAGTATCCAAAATCTATAAAGAGCTCACCAAACTCCACACCCGAAAAACAAATAATCCAGTGAAGAAATGGGCAGGAAACATGAACAGACACTTCTCTAAAGAAGACATCCGGATGGCCAACAGGCACTTGAAAAGATGCTCAACGTTGCTCCTCATCATGGAAACACAAATCAAAACCACACTCAGATATCCCCTCATGCCAGTCAGAATGGCCAAAAGGAACAAATTAGGAGAGTATAGATGCTGGAGAGGATGTAGAGAAAGGGGAAAGAGATACAGGAGTACTGATGTATAGGGGCACTTGTACCCCAATGTTTATAGCAGCACTCTCAACAATAGCCAAATTATGGAAAGAGCCTAAATGTCCATCAACTGATGAATGAATAACGAAATAGTGGTTTATATACACAATGGAGTACTACGTGGCAATGAGAAAGAATGAAATATGTCCCTTTGTAGCAACATGGATGGAACTGGAGAGTGTTATGCTAAGTGAAATAAGCCATACAGAGAAAGACAGATACCATATGTTTTCACTCTTATGTGGATTCTGAGAAACCTATCAGAGACCCATGGTGGAGGGGAAGGAAAAAAAAAAAAAAGAGGTTAGAGTGGGAGAGAGCCAAAGCATAAGAGACTCTTAAAAAGTGAGAAGAAACTGAGGGTTGATGGGGGGTGGGAGAGAGGGGAGGGTGGTGATGGGTATTGAGGAGGGCACCTTTTGGGATGAGCACTGGGTGTTGCATGGAAACCAATTTGACAATAAATATCATATATTGAAAAAAAACAACAAAAGAATCCCAAATGTTTTACTGAAGGAACATAATCTAGAGTTCTACCTTTCAATGCACCAAGGACACAGTTGGAAAATATGGTATGTACATAAGAAGAGATACATGCATAGTGAATTGTCTGGAAACTCTACAGTCGTTTCAATTATCTGAATATGTTATTTTTTCCCCCCTGGATGCAGGCAGATATCAGAAGTCTGCATATGTGGCTTCATTCCTTTGTTTATTCATGGAATCACGTTTATTCAGCTGTGATTTGGCTACAGGTTGAATGAAATACCCATTATGAAACATTCATGGGAGATTTGTTACTTTATTTATTGTGGGGATGCCATTGAAAATACAAATCTGGATTATCTGGATTATCAGTGGTTTCTGTTAAAAGTAAATATAAAATGGATACTGGGTTTGAAAATTCCCCGAGCAGACAAAACCATTTAAGTCATATAACTGAAACTTATTTAGCTTATTGTGCAAAACAAGTGAACTTGTCATCTGGGAACCCCCAATGTAATAACCAATCATTGTAAAGGTTAAATTTACTTATTTTCACTTTACAAGCCAATCCTGTAAGGTAATACCCATGGGCTATCAGTCTCTGAATTTGAAAACTCCCATTTTGTGAAATGTTCTTATATGCACACGAGATTCTTACTAAATATTATTTATTGATTTGGTGGTTTTAATTTTTGCTATTTCTGGATGTTTGACATTCCTAAGGTAGCATTAGCTTCAAAATCACATATGAGACTATTGAAAACACTGATTTTATTAAAAAAACCTTTTTTTTACATTTATTTTTATTTTTGAGAGACAGAGGGCAAACAGAAGAGGGGAAGAGAGAGAGAAAGATACAGAATCAGAAGCAGGCTCTGAGCTATCAGCATAGGCCCCAACGGGGGGTTTGAAACCACAATCATGAGACCATGACCTGAGGTAAAGTCAGACGCTCAACCAACTAAGCCACCCAGGTATGCCTGGAAAACACAGATTTTAATGCCCCACACTTTAAGATTCTGATTCTTTACATCTGTGCCTGGGCTTTCCAAAAAGCTCTCCAATACTGTGTGATATTCAAGTTAGGTCTGGGACCATTCAAGTTATGGCCTGGGACCACATAACACAGTGTTTCTTTCATAAAAATGTCTTAAAAAAATTTTTTTTTTCATTTATTTTTCATGGACAGAGAGACAGAGCACAAGTGGGGGAGGGGCAGAGAGAGGAGACACAGAATCCAAAGCAGGCTTCAGGCTCTGAGCTGTCAGCACAGAGCCCGATGCAGGGCTTGAACTCACAAACCGTGAGGTCATGACTTGAGCCGAGGTTGGATGCTTAACCGACTGAGCCACCCAGGCACCCTCTTTTATAAAAATGTCTTAAAAAAAAATTCTCTCACACATCTTAGTACCAGGAAAAGCTATGTTTCTTGCAATTATCACATTTGTTTTAATATTGTGGCTATTATAAACTCTGTACATGAGAATGTTTCTGTCTTTGTATGGCTTCTGGGAAACTCCAAGCCAATTTATGGAGACCAAAGTGATACCAAAAGCACACAGAACATACACTTTATGTCTTGATGTTATGTCTGACTTTACTGTATAGTCCTATATCTCAACATTTGCTTTTATCTCATTTCCTCATCATTTATATATCTGAAATATTGTACAGTAGTATCTTTGCAGCCACCTCAAATCATTTTATGGGATTTCTGCTTCTTGTCATGTGGGAGTAACAAGTTTTAGACTTACTTTCCACCATAATCAATTAGAAAACTGAACAAAATATATGAAAAATAATCCTGCTTTCTGACATTAGACAATAAGCACTATAGAGCTGTGATCCCTGAGAGAAGGTAAACAAGGTGAGCCCTATTACAGTGCAGCTTTTGGTCAGGAGGCAATTTCTAGACTGTGGTACAGAAAGGGACTCCCAAACAGAGCAGTGGTCTTGCTGAGATTCAAAGAACAATAGCTTTGGAAAGAACAGTGAATAGGGACCTATAATTGGAACAATTCCCAGGGCTCACAAAGGGCTATAAATTGTTCCAACCAGCCAGAGTAAAGAGACGTTGTTTAATACATAGGCACTCAGTAGACATCAGAAGATCCCTATTTTAGTAGAGAGGCTGAACTAAATCTGTATGAAAGGGCTCTCTACACTTGTCCTAAAAAATAAAAAAGAAGGAAAAACAAGCCACAAAAGAATAAAACTGATCTATAAATGCCTGCCAAAGTTTAACTCTGTAAGTGAATACAAAAAATCTAGCACTCAACATGTAAAATTCACATCCAATTAAAAAATTATTTCCCATGCAAAGAAGCAGGGAATTATTACTGATAACAGGAGAAAAAAATTCAATCAATAGATTTAGAACAATAAATCACAGAATATGCTTAAAGACTGGAAGGAAAATATAATGAAGAGATAAATGGAAAACAGGAACAAAAAAAACACAAATGGAATTTCTGGAGATGAAAAATATAATACCTCAAGAAAATATCAATGGATGGTAATAAAATATTAGACTCTGGAGATGAGAGAATTTAAAAATTACTTACTAATAGAAACAACTAGAATAGAAACTATATTATATTTAATAATAGAAAGTATCCAAAAAGAAGCTCAGAAAGTGAAAAAAAAATAGAAAAAATGAACAAATTATCACTAATCTATGGTGATATATCAAGTGGTCTAATGTGTGTAATTGGAATCTCAGGGGAAAAAAGAAGGAGGATTTAAACAAGAAAGAATAAAGTAAACAATGGCCAAAAATATGATCAACTTGAAGAAAACTAGAAAATCTAAATACAGAGAAGAAATGCAAAAAACCACAAGCAGGATATAAACAGGGAAAGAAAACATAACGATGCACATCATAAAATTCTATGCCCAGCAGAACTATCTTTCAAAAATGAAGGCATTCTCCCCTCAAAATGACGAAACGAAGGAATTCATCCCAAAAGAAAGAGGAGGAAGAAATGACAGGAAGGGGCTTAACTAACACAGATACAAGCAAGATGTCTGACCAGAATTAGAATCATGAAATAAGAATACTAGCTGGAGTCGAAAATAGATTAGAATCCCTTTCTGCAGAGATAAAAGAAGTAAAAGCCAGTCAGGATGAAATAAAAAATGTTATAACTGAGCTGAAATCTCGAATGGATGCCATGGCGTCAAGGATGGATGAGACAGAGCAGAGAATCAGTGATATAGAGGACAAACTTATGGAGAATAATGAAGCAGAAAAAAAGAGGGAGACTAAGGAAAAAGAGCACAATTTAAGAATTAGAGAAATCAGTGACTCATTAAAAAGGAACAACGTTAGAATCATAGGGGTCCCAGAAGATGAAGAGAGAGAAAAAGAGGTAGAAGGGTTATGGGAGCAAATCATAGCAGAAAACTTTCCTAAGCTGGGGGAAGAAACAGACATCAAAATCCAGGAAGCACAGAGGACTCCCATTAGATTAAAAAAAAAAACAACTGTCAGCAAGGCCTATCATAGTCAAATTCACAAAATACTCAGGCAAGGAGAGAATCATGAAAGCAGCAAAGGAAAAAAAGTTCTTAACCTACAAGGGAAGACAAATCAGATTTGCAGCAGACTTGTCCACAGAAACTTGGCAAGCCAGAAAGGAGTGGCAGGATACATTCAATGTGCTGAATCAGAAAAAATATGCAGCCAAGAACTCTTTATCCAGCAAGGCTGTCATTCAAAATAGAAGGACAGATTAAAAGTTTCCCAAACAAAAATTAAAGGAGTTCGTGACCACTACACAAGTCCTGCAAGAAATTTTAAGGAGGGTTCCCTGAGGGAGAAAAGACTAAATAAATAAATAAGTAAATAAATAAAATAAAGACCAAAAGGAACAAAGACTAGAAAGAACGAAAGAACACCAGCAGAAACTCCAACTCTACAAGTAACATAATGGTAATAAATTCATATCTTTCAGTGCTCACTGTAAATCAATGTATTAAATGCTCCAATCAAAAGACATAGGGTGACAGAATGGACAAGGAAACAAGATCCATCTATACGCTGTTTACAAGACACCCACTTTAATCTAAAGACACCTTCAGATTGAAAGTGAGGGGATGGAGAACCATCTATCATGCTAATGGTCAATAAAAGAAAGCCAGAGTAGCCATATTTATATCAGACAACCTAGACTTTAAAGACTGTAGCAAGAGATGAAGAAGGGCATTTTATCATAATTAAGGGGTCTATCCACCAAGAAGACCTGACAATTGTAAACATTTATGCACCAACTGTGGAAACACCCAAGCATATAAATCAATTAATCACAAACATAAAAAACTCATTGATAATAATACCATAATAGTAGGGGACTTCAACACCCCCACTTCCAGCAATAGACAGATCATCTAAACAAAAAACCAACAAGGAAACAATGTCTTTGAATAAAACACTGGACCAGATGGACTTAACAGATATATGCAGAAGATTTCATCCTAAAGCAGCGGAATATACATTCTTCTCTAGTGCACATGGATTGTTCTCCAGAACAGACCACATACCGGGACACAAATCAGCCCTCAACAAGTACAAAAAGATCGAGATCATACTGTGCATATTTCAGACCACAATGCTATGAAACTTGAAATCAACAATCAGTAAAACTAAAAGGCAACCGATGGAATGGGAGAAAATATTTGCAAATGACATATCAGATAAAGGGTTATTATCCAAAATCTATAAAGAACTTATCAAACTCAACACCCAAAAAACAAATAATCCAGTGAAGAAAAGGGCAACAGACATGAATAGACACTTATCCAAGGAAGACATCCAGATGGCCAACAGACACATGAAAAATGCTCAACATCACTCATCTTCAGGAAATACAAATCAAAACCACAATGAGATACCACCTCACATCAGTCAGAATGGCTATAATTAATAACTCAGGCAACAACAGATGTTGGCGAAGATGTAGAGAAAGAGGAACCCTGTTGCACTGCTGGTGGAAATGCAAACTGGTGCAGCCACTCTGGAAACAGTATGGAGTTTCCTCAAAAAAGTAAAAACAGAACTACCCTATGACCCAGCAATTGCACTACTAGGTATTTATCCAAGGGATACAGGTGTGCTGTTTATAGCAGCACTAGCAACAACAACAATCAAAGTATGGAAAGAGCCCAAACGTCCACATATGGATGAATGGATAAAGAAGATGTGGTATATATAGACAATGGAGTATTACTCAGCCATCAAAAAGAATGAAATCTTGCCATTTGCAAGTATGTGGATGGAACTAAAGGTATTATGCTAAGCATAATTAGTCAGAGAAAGACAAATATTATATGACTTCACTCTGAGGACTTTAAGACACATACCAGATGAACACAAGGGAAGGGAAGGAAAAGTAATATAAAAATGGGGAGGGGGAAAAACATAAGACTCTTAAACATGGAGAACAAACAGAGGGTTACTTGAGGGGTTGTGGGAGGGAGGGGGAGATGGGCTAAATGGGTAACAGGCATTATGGAATCTACCCTGAAATCATTGTTGTATTATATAGTAACTAACTTGGATGTAAAAAAAAAAAAAAAGAATAAAATTTTACAGTTAAGAAAAAAATGAAGGCAATTTTTTGGGGGTGAAAGACATAACAGAATTCAATACCTACAGCCCACAGTACAAGATATGTTAAAGGAAGTCCTTCAGGCAAAAGGAAAGTCATACTTGATGAAATCTGGATATACATGAAATGAAGAGCAACAGAGATAGTAAATATGTGGGTAAATAGTTAAAAAATTTTTTTCTAGTTTTTTATTTCTTTAAAACAGGGATTGGAAAATGTTTTACATGGTGAGGTAATAAATATTATAGTGTTGCAGGTGATACAGTATCTGTTACAACTACTCAACTGTGCTGTTATAGCATGAAAGTAGCCATAGGTGATACACACAAATGTACATGGCAATGTTTCAATAAAACCTTTATATATATATATATATATATATATATATATATATATATATATATACACATACACACACACACACATACAAATATAAAAACCTACATATATATATGATTAACTGTGGGCCATGGTTTGCATATCTCTCTTTAATAAAGAAATATTTTTAAAGAAAAACAACACAGTTATTACATTCCTAACACATGTGAAAAACATGTGAAGCAAATGTGTGATAAAAATAAAGACCAACAATGGGGAAACAAACAGTACTGTAAGATTCTTATACTATATATGAAGTGGTATAATTTACTTAAATGTAATCTGTAATAAACTTATGATATATTATAAACCCTAAACCCACCACTAAACACTAACAATGGTATAGCTAATAAAAGAGATAAAATAGCATCATATAAATTAATTCAAAAGAAGGCAGATAAAAGAGGAGAAAGGAAATGAATTACAAGAACAATAGAAAATAATCAGCAAGATAGATTTAAATCTAATCACATAAATATTTATGTTAAAAATAAATGACTTATATATTCCAATTAAATAGCAGAGACTGTCAGCTTGGAGAGAAAAGGAAGACCCAACTATATGCTATCTAAAAGGAATATTTTATAGACTTAGGTCTCAAGCCAAAGGATAGGAAAAGACATGCTATGTAAACAATAAAAGAAAGCTGGAGTGGTTACATTAATATCAAAGTGGACTTTAGAAAAATAAATATTACTAGTAATAAGACACATTTCATAACAATAGAGGAATTAAATTACCAAGAACAAGTAATGATTCTAAATGTAAATGTAGCTAATTCCAGAGTTTCTAAATATATGAAGCCAAAACTAACAGAAATGAAAACAGAAAGAAATCCACAGTTATGTTCAGGAAATTCAATATCCCTCTCTCCATACTTGATAAAGCAGTAATCAGAAAATCATTAAAAATACAGAAAACTGGGGTGCCTGGGTGGCGCAGTCAGTTAAGCGTCCGACTTCAGCCAGGTCACAATCTCGCGGTCCGTGAGTTTGAGCCCCGCGTCAGGCTCTGGGCTGATGGCTCGGAGCCTGGAGCCTGTTTCCGATTCTGTGTCTCCCTCTCTCTCTGCCCCTCCCCCGTTCATGCTCTGTCTCTCTCTGTCCCAAAAATAAATAAACGTTGAAAAAAAAAATACAGAAAACTTAAACAGTCACCTAACTTGACTTAATTGACATTAGTTAGAACACTCTATCCAACAACTAATACAGTTGAACACATTGTTTTCAAGTGCCTAAGGAGCATTCACCAAAAGAAATCTTATTCTGAACCCTAATACAAAACTGAATAAACTTAAAAGGACTGAAATCATGCAGAATATGTTTTTTAACTACAACAGAATTCAGTTAGAAATCATTAACAGAAAGATATTTGAAATTCCTTCAAACAAATTAAATAACACACTTGTAAATAACCCATGGGTCAAAGAAGAAATCCAAAGGAAATTTAAAAAATCTTGAGTGGAATAAGAAGTATAACATACCAGCTTATGAGATGTGGCTGAAGGAGTGCCTGGGGATATTTAGAGCTTTAGGTGCATACATGAGAAATCATTTTATGGAAAGAATGGAATGTAATCACCTTAAAAAGAAGGTTTAATTGCTATTTGATGTTCCTACTCTGCTGACAACCAGCAAATCGTGGATAAGACCATTTCTTACCTTTGTATCACTCACATAGCAGGTACTTAAGAAATGTTTAAGTAAGTGAATGCATTATTCACCAACGCAGACTGTACACATCCAAACAAAACATGGTTTTACAACCCTCCTGGTCCTTAAGAATAGTGAGCATTGTGTGAAAGCTCTGGTTGGCAGTCAAAGACTGGTGAAATGAACACCTAATGTTGCTGCCCTGTGTTCTGTTATGATGAAATTATTGTAAGTTAAAGTGAATTTTGTTTTACTCACCCATTTCTTCTTGCAGGGTTTCTTGTTTCTGCTTCTGAATTTTTATTTCTTGCTCCAAATCTTCTATCTTGCTGTTTTTATTAGCTAACTTTTGATTTAGTTCTTTCATCAAGCGTTCATAATCAGCTATTTCCATATTCATCAATGTGGTTTGCTGGGCATCCTGCACATATCAGAAATAAAAGATCCACATAATAGTAGATCAGTTGATTTGCAAAACTGTTAATTGCATAATTATAAATTATGCCACAGGAATAAACATATTCTATTATGCTTTTCTGTAATATGGAAAGTTTACACATATGAACAAACTAGAAATTGGTACTTTCTAATTTGTAATTTTATAAAATAAAATATTTTCTAATAGTTTAATCTAACTTTCTCAGTTTCACTGAATTTCATCA
The DNA here is from genome assembly GCF_018350175.1 of Felis catus. Taxonomy (NCBI): domain Eukaryota; kingdom Metazoa; phylum Chordata; class Mammalia; order Carnivora; family Felidae; genus Felis; species Felis catus. The sequence goes on from NC_058370.1 coordinate 52,312,129, forward strand.
TAATTTTCATTAACCACAATTCATAGTTCTACCTATGGAGCTCTTATTTATAAAATATTAACATTGAAAAATTTTTTTAAATTAATTTATTTATTTTGAGAGAGAGAGAGAGCCAGGGAGGGACAGAGAGGGAGGGGTAGAGAGAGAATCCTAAGCAGGCTCCATGCTCTCAGTGCGGCTCAATCTCTTAAATCGTGAGATCACAATCAATAGTCAGACGCTTGACCAACTGAGCCACTCAGGTGCCCCTAAAATATTAACATTTTAAGCAGCTCTTACAGTACTTTTCTTTTTGGCCTCATCTTTGAAGAAGTAGAGAAAAATTAGCCAAAGTTTTAAGTATAATACAAATTCCCATTTTTGACATTAATTAGATCTTCATGTGTCATAGAATAATCCTGTACAAAAAATGAAGTATCAAACCAAAATCTAATCATTTTTGAGCCTAGATTCTTCTGAAAAAACAGGACTGAGAGAAATAAGTTAAACTTGCAATTTTTCGAGGCTGACAATCTACACATGATTATTTTGGTACCTCAAAAACCTTATTTTTGACATATTTCATTTCTAAACTATTAGAATAGTTTAACACTGTGAATATTGATCTTAGTTTTGAATTTAGTATTTTATTTTACCTTTCTAACCAGCTCTAATTCTTGCATAGTTTTCTGAAGCTGTTTCTTTTCCTTCTGAAGTTGAAGCTGAAGTTCTTCAAGTTCATTTACAGAACTGGCATGCTCCTGAAATTAAAAATAAAAATATTGCCACCTCATCCCCCCAAGCCAACTAGCATTAAAAAAAGGTATTTGTAAGGGTCTATAAAATGAATTTGACATACTAAAATACAAAAAAAAGCTTGAAAGCCTTCTAATATTTAAAAAATGTGCACCTCAAAATTATATCTTGGGATTCTCAAATTCATAGTTCACATACATTAGGGAATTAATGAACTCTGTTGTATTCATAGTCTTTCCTTCACTTAAGTAATATAATAAAAATATCAGTATATAACAAATTAATTCCATGGGACTGTTTGTACCTTTATCTTCTGTTCTTTCTGAAGTTTTTCGGCTTCCAACTCTTTGTCTGCCACTGCTTTGGCTTTTTGGACTTCTAATATCTGTACTTCTAATAACTTTGCATTAGACTGTAGTGTCTCAATACGAGCCAGGAGATCTTCATTATCAGAATTTAATTTTTCACACTAGAATGACAAATGTTCACTACTGTAAACATGCAGAAAAATATGTACAAGACAGGAAGAATAAAATAATACATTATGAGATTATGGCACAATTTGAAAACTGAAGATTTCAAAAACAATTCCACATAATGTAAAATCAAGAAGAAGTTTAAAACACTATTGTTAAAATAAATTTGGCAAACATTACAAGAGACCACAAGCACTGGCAGAGGAAAAGCAAAAAAGAAACAAAACCAAAAATACCCCAGGGAGCTAAGATTAGAGCAGTAGATAAGACAGGAGAGTTGCCAGCTGTTTTGTCACAGTCTTCCCCCAACAGGGGGAAAAAGAAAATGAAATTAAGTTTATATTAACTTTAATTAAAAGTTTTTATGCAAAAATACTGAAATTTAAACATATTTATTACAATTTTCATGTTTGCTTTTACTCAATTTAAAATTACCTGAAAAGTCCTTTCAACCAAGTGGGTGTGTAAGGAATGTACCTCAACATAATAAAGGCCGTATATGACAAGCCCACAACTACATCATACTCAATAGTGAAAAGTTTTTCCTCTAAGATCAGGAACAAGACAAGATTCCTACTTGTGACATTTTTATTTAACGTAGTATTAGAAGTCCTAGCCACAACAATAAGCAAGAAAAAGAAAAGGCATCCGAATTACAAAAGAAGAAGTAAAACTGTCACTATTTGCAGATGACAGGATACTATGTATAGAAAACCCTAAAGACTCCACCAAAAAACTGTTAGAATAAACGAATTCAGTAGAGCTGCAGAATACAAGATCAATATACAGAAATCTGTTGTGTTTTCTATACACTAATGACAAACTATCAGAAAGAAGAATTAAGAATAAACAATCCCACTTAAAACTGCATCAAAAAGAAAAAAAGTACCTAGTAATAAATTCAAAGAGGTGAAAGACTTAAAACTTTAACACACTGATGGAAGAAATTGAAAATGACAGAAATAAATGGGAAGATATTCTATGCTCATAGATTGGAAGAATTAATATTTTTCAAAAGTCCAAATATTGTTATCCTGACCAAAGCAATCTACAGATTCAATGCAATCCCTATGAAAAATTCAATGGCATTTTTCAGGGAACTAGAACAATCCCAAAATTTGTACAGAACCTAAGAAGAGCCCAAATAGCCAAAGCAATCTTGAAAAAGAAGAATGAAACTGGAGCTATCATGCTCCCCAATTTCATACTATATTACAAAACTATAGTACTCAAAACAGTATGGTACTGGCATAACAGCAGACATGCAGGTCAACGAAACAAAGAGCCCAGAGATAAACCTATGATAATATGGTCAATTCACTTATGACAAAGGAGCCAGGAATATACAATAAGAAATGTACAGTCTCTTCCAATAAATGGTGTTGGACAAGTTGGATGTCCACATGCAAATGAATGAAACTGGACCACTACCTTCATCTTACACAAAAATTAACTTAAAATGGTTTAAAGATTTGAATGTAAGACCTGAAACCATAAGACTCCTAGACAATGGCAGTATGCTCCTTGACACTGGTCTTGTCAATGATATTTTGAACCTGATACCAAAAGCAAAGGCAACAAAAATAAAAATTAACAAATGGGACTGCATCAAATTCAAAACCTTTATAGCAAAGGAAACCATCAACAGAATGAAAAGGCAACCTATTGAATGGGAGAAAGCATTTGCAAATCTTATATCTGATAATGGGTTAACAGCCTAAATAAAGAACTTGTACAATTCAAAAGCAAAAAACCAAACAATTCGATTTAAAAATGGGCAGAATATCTATACAGGCATTTTTCCAAAGACATACAAATGGCTAACAGGTACATGAAAAGATGTTCAACATCACTGATTATCAAAGAAATGTAAATCAAAACCACAATGAACTATCATCTTATATCTGTTAGAATGGCTATCATCAGAAAAACAGAAACAGCAAGTGTTGGCAAGGATGTGGAGAAAAGGGTTGGGAATGTAAATTGGTGCAGCCACTGTGGAAAACCTTATGGAAGTTCTCAAAAAATTAAAAACAGAACTACCATATGATCCAGTAATTACACTTCTGGGTATTTATTCGAAGAAAATAGAAACACTAACTCAAAAAGATATATGCACAACCACGTTTACTGCAGCATGACTTACAATGGCCAGGATAAGGAAACAACCTAAGTGTTCACTGATGGATGAATGGATAAAAAACATGTGGTATATGTATGTATGTATGTGTATGTGTGTATATATATGAAATGGAACACTATTTGGCCATACAGCCATACAGAAGTATGAAATCTTGCCATCTGTGGCAACATGGATGGACCTTGAGGGCATCATGGTAAGTGAAATAAATCAGAGAAAGATAAATACCATATGATCTCTCATATATGTACAATTAAAAAAAAAAAAAAACCGAAACAACTAAGCTCATAGAATATGTGGTTGCCAGAGGCACAGGGTGGGGGTGGGTGAAATAAGTGTAGGCAGTCAAAGGTTATAAACTTCCAGTTATAAAATAAATAGGTCATGAAATGTACAGCATGGTGCTATAGTCAATAACACTGTATTGAATATTTGAAAGTTGTTAAGAGAGTAAATCCTAAAAGTTCTAATTGCAAGGAAAAAAAATTCTGTAACTACATATGGATAGGTGTTAACCAGACTTCAAAATATATGCAAATCATGATGTACACCTGAAACTAAACTAATATAATGTTGTATGTCAATTATACCTCCACAAAATTTTTTTACCTGAAAAGTTGAATTCCTTAATTGTCTTGTAAGTTCTTCTATGTGATGTTCAAAATTATTAGCACGTTCTTTTTCCACATCCAACTGCTCTGACTGCTTATCATATTCTAATAAAAGATTCTTCAATAAAAAACAAAAGGACTTAACTTTAGACAATTATACATTTGACCAATCAGACTATATTACCAAACCATCTTGATATAACATTTGAGTCCATTCTGAAAGTTTAAAACACTTAGCTAAGTTCAACATTTGACAGAACATTTAATTGGCACTGTATAATAAAATTAACATAGTTCAGAGGACTTTAGTATGGGATGAACTATTAAAGGGCAAAAGGATTTTACATTTATACAGTACCAGCAAGTTAAATATATTCTAGTCATCAATAAAAATAAACTCCTGTAACATAAAATTTAAAGAGGGAGGAGAAAAAGCTTAACCTGGTGGCCTATTAACTCCACCTAAAGAATTGTGATGAGGGAAATGTTTGAGGCCTGGCCTAATACAAGGTATAAGTGCTAATGGAAGGACATAGGAAGACATTTCATACAATCAGTGTCTCACTCTCTGTGGCAAGATGTTTACCATTTTTTGGACTCTAAAACCAATGGAATTTTGATATTTTTGGTTGGTCCCTACTCAAGAACAAAATGCCCAGGCTGACCTTTTTGCAACATACTGGCAAATTAGGTTATCCTCCAAAGTATGTAAATGAGATTCACTGTTTTGAGACTGTGTGTACTGTTTTTTTTTTCCCCCTCCTCTAATAAATCCTGGTTTTGCCTTGGTTCTTGGAAAACTACCGACTGTTCTTCACATAATGAATTTGTGTACAGAATAAGTAACAAAATCTGAGTTTTCTTTGAAAGTTTACTTTGGAAAGCCTAAAAAGTGACCTTCATTCAGACCAGGACTTCTTGAGTCCTTCCCAGGCTCTTCTGGGGTTTCATGTGTGACAATTATAGGCTCTTTCTGGCTCTTGCTTGCCAAATCCGACTCTTGGCTAAGTATAATTTTGTTTCTAATTCTGATTTATACATAATCAACTATTATCCACACTAGTAGCTGAATGTTGGGATCTGAGTTTCAATTTTATGGTCTACCCATCTAATGATCGGCAAAAAACAGGATGTGGGAACCAAAAATCTGGCTTATATATATATATGTTTGTCCATGTTTATTTGTCTGAGGGTTCTGCTATTTCTTGGCTTAAATGAATATGGGGTTGAGAAATCATTTGTCTTCCACAGAGAGAAGATTCCATGCTGTTTTTGTATTTCATGCAGATTCCTCTAAGTCTATAGATCAGAGATCTTTATCTTCTTAAACTCTATCTCGTCTTCGTTTTTACTTGCTATGGTTCTAATAGTTGTCAAGAGCTGCAAAAATGGGATTCCTATAACAAAGCTGACTTAAATAAATAATGGCTCGCCACAGGAAATTCTGACTATAATCACATATTATTCCTAAGGGGAGCACTGGAACAAAAAATGAATGCCATGCGTGCAATGGTCTAATTTCCTCGATGCATATGCCTATATTGATTCCAAGCAAATGAATAATCACAAATTATCACCGCTTCAGAATTGTTGCACGTTCAGATCTTTTTTTTTTTTTAATATTTTTAATGTATGTTTACTTTTGAAGGCGAGAGAGAGAGACACAGAATCTGAAGCAGGCTCCAGGCTCTGAGCTGTCAGCACAGAGTCCAACGTGGGGCTTGAATTCATGAGCTGTGAGATCATGACCTGAGCTGAAGTCAGGTGTCCAACTGACTGAGCCACCCAGGCGCCCCTGTTCAGATCTTTAAAACAACAACAACAACAACAACAACAACAACAACTGAGAGGCATCTGGGGAACTTGGTTAAGCATCCAACTCTTTATTTTGGCTCAGGTCACGATCAAGCTCTGCATCAGGCTCCACACTGAGCATGGAGCTGGCCTGGGATTCTCTCTCTCTCGCTCTCTCTCCTCCTCCTGTTCATGTGTGTGTGCACCTGCTCTCTTTCTCTTAACATAAACATTAAAAAACTGATAAAAATGATTATTTTAAGTGATATGAACACTGAAAAAAGAAACTGGCCAGGTTCACAAGTCTACAAAATTCCTCAGCATCCTAATATTGATGTTCCCTGAGGAACCTAATGGAGCTCAGTTATGTCTATTTTTATAAAAAATGATCATGATTCTTAAACATATCAGCAGGACCGATTTAATCGTACGTCCTGTTGTTTCCTCACAAATGGAATCCCTAGCTTATTCAAAGACTGAGAAAATTCTACAACTATAAAATGTATTTTTAAGTTTATTTATTTACTTTGAGAGAGAGAGAGGGAGAGAGAGAGCAAGCTGGTGAGGGGCGGAGAGAGGGACAGAGAGGCCCAAGCAGCCTCCACACTGCCAGCACAGAGCCTGATGTGGGGCTTGAATAATCAACTGAGCCACCCAGGTGCCCCTAAAATGTATTTTTGAAAATGTTTTAATAGACTTCATTTTTTTAAGAGCAGTTTTAGGTTCACACCAAAACAGAGAGGAAGGTACAGATTTCCCATTACTCCTCTACCCCCAAATGCAGAGCCTTCTATATTATCAATAATACATGGCACATTTGTTACAATTGATGACCTTACACTGACACATCACCATCCAAAGTCCATAGTTTACATTAGGGTTCACTTCTGGTGTTGTACATTCTCTAGCTTTGGACAAATTTATAATGACATACATCCACCATTAATCAGTATCATACAGAGTAGTTTCACAACCTAAAAATCCTCTGTTCCATCTATTCATCTCTTCCTCCCCAACCACTGATTTTTTTGTTTTTAACTGTCTTTTCCCTTTTCCAACATGTCATGTAGTTGGAATCATACATTATGTAGACTTTTCAGATTGGCTTCTTTTGCTTGGTAGTAGCATGCATTTAAGTTTCCTTCATGCCTTTTCATGGCTTCATAGCTCATTTCTTTTCAGTGCTAAATGACATTCCGTTGCCTGGATGTACCAGTTTATCTATCCATTTACCTACTGAAGGCCACCTTGGTTGTTCCCAAAGTCTGGCAATTATAAACAAAGCTGTTTATAACACCTACATGCAGGTTTTTGCATGGATATGTTTTCAACTCCGTTGCATAAACACCAACAGTTACTAGATCATATGGTAAGAGTAGGTTTAGTTTTGTGAGAAATTGCCAAACTTCTGTTAAAATGGCTGTACTATTTTGTACCCCCTACCAGATTTTCTGAATGAGAGTTCCTATTGCTCCATGTCTTTGTCAGCATTTGTTGGTGTTGGTGTTTCAGATTTTGGCCATTCTAATAGGCATGCAGTGGTTTTAATTTGCACTTCCCTGATGACATATGGTGTGGAATATCTTTTCAAATGCTTATTTGCCATCTGTTTATCTTCTTTGGTGTAAGTTTTTTGGCCCAGTTTTAAATCAGGTTTTTTGTGTTCTTACTGTTGAGTTTTAGTAGTTCTTTGCATATTTTAGGATAACAGTCCTTTATCAGATGTACGTCCTTTGCAAATATTTTCTCCCAGTCTATGCCTTCTCATTCTCTTGACATTATCTTTCGCAGAACAAATGCTTATAATTTAAACATATATGTGTGTGTGTGTGTGTGTCTGTGTATGTATGTGTGTGTGTGTGTGTGTGTGTGTGTGTGTATACATATAGCTTATCAATTCTTTCATGGATCATACCTTTGGTGTTCTAAAAAGTCATTGTTACACTCAAATTCACCTAGGTTTTCTCCAGTTATTTTCTAGGAGTTTCACAGTTTTTTGTTTTACATGTAGGCTTATGATCCACTTTTGAGATAATTTTTGTGAAGGGTATGAGGTCTGTATCTAGATTCAATTTTTTTTTTTTTTTTTTTTACAGGTGGATGTCTAATTGTTTTAGCACCATTTGTTTAAAAGGTTATCTTTTCCTCCACTGTCAAAGATCAGCTGACTATATTTATATGGGTCTATTTCTGGGCTCTCTATTCTCTCCTACTGATCTATTTCTCTATTCTTCTACCAATATCACATTGTCTTGATTGCTGTAGTTTTATAGTAAGTCTTGAAGTCAGGTTAATCCTCCCATTTTGTTCTTCTTCAGTATTGTTTTCTGAGTCTGACCTACATCATTTTCCTTCTCTAAGGAACTTTTAAAATTTTTAAGAGTTTATTTAGAGAGAGAGAGAGAGAACATGTGTGAGACTGGAGGAGGGGCAGACAAGGGGGAGAGAGAATCCTAAGCAGGCTCTGTGCTCTAAGCAAAGAGCCTGATGTAGGGCTTGAACCCACGAACTGTAACATCATGATCCGAGCTGAAATCCAGAGTCAGATGCTTAACTGACTAAGCCACCCAGGTGCCCTAAATTTTTAACATTTCTTGAAAGGCATGTCTTTCTTTTCCTATGAGCATTCTCATTATGCAGTTGTACCTTTTGTACTTGGCTCACCATTCTTTGATATTCTTTTTTTTTTTTTTTTTGTCTTTTGAAATCTATCTATATATATATTTAATTTTTATTGGTTTTTGAGAGAGACAGTGGACATGTGTAAGGAGAGAGGGGCAGAGGAAGAAAGAATCTTAAAAAGGCCCCACGCTCAGCACGGAACCTGACACAGGGGATCCCACAACACTGGGATCATGACCTGAGCTGAAATCGAAAGTTGGACACTCAACTGACTGAGACACCCAAATACCCCTGAAATCTATATTAAAAAAATTTTTTTTTAATGTTTGCTTATTTTTTGAGAGAGAGCAACAGAGTGTGAGTAGGGGAGGGGCAGACAGAAAGGGAGACACAGAATCCGAAGCAGGCTCCAGGCTCTGAACTGTCAGCACAGAGCCCAATGCGGGGCTCGAACTCATGAACCGTGAGATCATGACCTGAAACAAAGTTGGATGCTTCACCGACTAAACCACCCAGGCATCTCTATAGTTTAAACAAAGAAATTGGCATACCTGGTCTACCCATTGATAAAAATTAATAAATTAGATTAAAATGTAAAGAAGCAAGCTGCTAATGGCTCATAAAAGACAAATGAGCCTATATTTAAATTTCAAATAAGTGTTTTAAAAAAATGGATGTGTCAAATACCTTTATATATTAAGGATATTAATCCCTTGTCATATATTCATGTTAATTTTTTATTTTATATAGTTCAGTCTATCTTTTTCTTTGTAAATTCAATTGCTTTTAAATTTAGAAACATATCTCATATCCAGCAGTAAAATGATTGTTTTATACCAGGTTTTAAAAAATCCTTTTCACTTTTCACAAAACTCTTTAAATCCACCTAGAATTTATTTTGGTGTGTGGGAGTAAAGTAAAAATCTAACTAAATTATTCTGAAGTAGTTACCTAATTCCTTCTTTGTTGGTTTCAATGTTTTCAAATCTTACTGGGCTAGTATACAATCTAGCTTAGTTGGTGATAGAACAGATCTGGAACCAGACTTCCTGAATCCAAACTTGGCTTTATTCTGTTACTTGCTCTGTGATAGCGGCAATGTTAATTATATGTTTCTTGTTTTTTTGGTTTTTACTAAAAAAATTTTTTTTTTAGAATTAAGTGTGATAAGATGTGTAAAGTGCTTAGAAAAGAGGCTGGCCTAGAAGTGTTTGTTGTTATGCAGAGGTCTCTGTCTTCTGTTAAATTAATGTCTTATTTTTATATCAGAATTGTATCACATTATGGTTTTGTAATAAATTTCACACCTGCTAGAGCAAGATGGCTTTTCTTTTTTCACTTTAAAAAGTATTAACTATTCTTGTGAGCTTATTTCCCATTTGAAACTTAAAATAATTGTCAAGATTGCCTAACCAAAATAGATAAATAAATCTTTAGTGAAATTGTTTCAGAACATGTAAACCAACCTGGAAACAAGTATATCAAATAATAATAGTTGCTATATATATGTTTTGCAGTTTTCTTCATGAAGTGCCAAATTTTCTCATTAAAGTTCTTCCTGAAATTTTATTTTTTGGCTTCTATGGAATTTTCTTCTTTCAATCAATCCCACTTGGCTCACTCTCTTGTTGATACCATCCTCTTTTATTGTTATACACTGTAAGTTTCTTAAATTTTTTTTGTCTACTTCTCTGTTATTGCCATTAGAATTTAAGTCCTTAGAGGGCAGGAATTTAGTCTATTTGGTGGACCGCATCTCCCTAGTACTCAGTACTCAGACTGTATAAATATTTGCTGAATAAATACATACAAGAATGTAAAGGTATTTATCTTACATTCAGGGATTTTGTTGCACTCACTTATTTTAATTTTAAATTTTTTTATAATATTCTCATGTTAGGTTGATAAGCATATTACCTCCAAATAATGCTTTTACTTTCCTTTTAAACCTGTTGTTTGAGTTTCAAGTTTATTCACATGGCCAGAATATAAAATAATAACAGTAATAATAGTCATCTTTTTTGTTACTGATTTTATTAGGAAATCCCAAGACAGAATTTTGGTTTTAAAAAACAATAGCTTGAAGGTACTTTAAATCTCAGACACTTAAAATCTTGATACTAGGATGCTATGACATTACACAAAAAAATAGAAACAAATTTACTAAAAAATACAAGGTGACTGTCTTATGGACAAGTTTTGCATTTCTAGTACATTCCTTAACTTAGAAGTTACAAATATACCTTGCTATTAAAATAACTATTTTTACCTTATAGCTTTCTGCTCCTTGAATGAGATCTCTCATGGAAGTAGACAACTGATCCTTTTCTGATCGAACACATTCAAGCTCTTCCCGTAGAGTCTGGGCCTATTTTAAATATATGATAAAAAGTTTTGTTTTGTTTTTTAAAGATTTTATTTTTAAGTAATCTCTACACCCAGTGTGGGGCTTGAACTCATGATGCTGAGATCAAGAGTCATGTGCTCTACCGACTGAGCCAGCCAGGCGCCCCTAAAAAGTTTTTTATGGACAGAAAAACTAGATTTTCTAATATGCAAGATTATTGAATCTTGTATTTTTAAGTCACCTTACCTCTCTTTTGCTAGAATCTAGTTCTTTTTTTGCCTTCACAGCAACTAGTTTTATCTTATTTATTTTTTCCTCTTTCTCTTTGGATTCTTTTTCCAGATATCCTAAAAACACAAAATGAAAGGATTATATATATGAACTCAAAAAGAAAAAATCCAAATTATTTACTTGTTTTAGCCTTAGAAATTGACCTTTAATCTGGAACACAAAATCTGTAATCTGTAATTAAAAGTAATAAGTAGCAAAAATATTAGTATCTATTTTTTTAAGTGAAAGTTTAGTCATTACCTAAGCAAGGGAAACAATGGGAAAAATGTCCATTTCCTTCCAACTGTCAAAATAGCCTACTCATTTCATAAGTGTCTAGGAATTGGAGAGGCTTTTAGTGCTCCTTTAATGTTAGAAGTAGAAACTCAACTATGGTAGGATTTTAGGCGGCAATTTGCAAATCAGGATCATATGGGGAAATATCAGATACAGTTAAATACTTTTGCTCTGTAGACACACTCCAATCCTGATCTCTTCCTTAACATCTTTAGCCATTTCCTCTATTTCAGCTCCTGTGTTCTAGATCTTATTTCTTGATATCTCTGCTTAAGTTATCTGAATTTCTGTCCTCGCTCATTAATCCAGATGCACCTGTGCTCACAGAGTCTGCCTTTCTCTGCTGCTACAGGTGATTATTTTGTCTGTGTGTTTGTGCAGCACTGGCCAATTGTTCCACTTTTGCATTTCATCCTACACCTCTCACGTACTCAAGAATCAGTGCAGCAAAGCTCCCTCTTTCTTGTGCAGCAAATCCCCCTTTCTAATGGAGTTTTCTTTTTTTCTTTCTTTCATTTTTTTTTTAAAGTTTATTTATTTATTCTGAAAGAGAGAGAGAGAGTGGGGAGGGGCAGAGAGACAGGGACAGAAAGAGAATCCTAAGCAGGCTCTGTACTGTCAGCATGGAGCCCGATGCAGGGCTCGAACTCATGAACACATGAGATCATGACCTGAGCTGAAATCAAGAGTTGGCCACTCAACTGACTTGAGCCACCCAGGTGCCCCAGTGGAAGCACCAAAGAGGATGGGAAAGGTCATAAAAGGATTGCTGAAACAGCACACAAACAAAAAAAGGCAAACCACCACACTTCCCCTCTGGATACTGTCTCATCTCTTTTATAAGCAAATCCCTTTGTAAGAATGTGTACACATGCTCTCAAATTTCTCTCTTTTTTTTTTTTTTTTGAACATATTTCATTCAGGCTCTGGCTTTAGCATATCACGGAAAAGGTTATCAAGTTACCAATGCCCTCTAGTTTGCTTAATCCAATGGTTAGTTCTTTGTACTGATGTTACTTTACCTATTCTAGCATTTGCTATGGTTAAATATTTTTTCTCTCTTTAAACACTTCTGTTACTTGCACTTCATCGATCTTAATTTCCAACACATTTTATGTTCTGGGTTTTCCCAACTCACTGGCCGCTCCTTCCCAATCTCCTGTGCTGTTCCCATCTTTCAGACTTTTAAATGACAGAGAACGGTCTCTGGTCTTCATATTTTTTCTACATTCACTTCCTTGGTGATCTCCATCTCATGGCTTTTAACTGTTCTGTTAACTACAACTTTTTACCTCGGATCTAGCTCTCTCCCCATAACTCCAGATTTGCATATTTAGTAGTCTACCTGACATCACCATCTGAGTTGTTAAATTTGTCTCAAACCGAGTTCCTAATCTCATTTTTAACCCCACTTGTCCCAGTCATCAACTATAAGAAAACTAGCATTTAAAAATCTTCCAGCTTCCCCTGCTACCTCTCCCTCACTAGACTAACTAGACACTAAATTGAAGATTTATGGGCACATTACTTAACACTTCTAAGTATTTGTCTCTTATTTTTAAATGGGAATAAAATAGCTACTCCATAATGTTACTATGACAAAGATGTGTATAGGACAAAGTCTCAACTTCTTTGCACACATTCTAGTGCTTTTGTGGTCATACTCCTGCCTCTCTAGGAACTTCTTGGTATGCTCCTTGATGTTATGTATGTTGATATTCACACACCTGCCGTTCTCTCCTGCCAGAATACCTTTCTTCTCATGTCAAATTTCTCATTCTTCAACACAAAAGTATAGCCTATTCTGTGAGGTTTTTCCTACCTGAAGACAGACAGCCGATCATGCCTTCCTGTACTTCCAGCATTACACCTTGTCGACACTTCAAACTACTACAAGAACAGCCCCTCTGGCACTTGGGTCTTTGAAGACATGGTCTGTATTTTAATCACTTGCTATTACTAGTGCCTATCTAGCTAGGCATTCAAATAAACTTTGCTAAATAAATGAAAAATCCCCAAACCATCATGGAACCATTTATAAATGGAATCACATCAGTCCTTTAGATTAAAAAATTAAACAAGAGAGTGGTAATTTTGGAAAGGAAGGCAAACAGATGGCAGAGAAGCAAAAATGAGGGCATTAGAGACAGCTAGTTATCATGATTTAACAACTCATTAATCAGCTACATTTCTCAATGTATTCTAACTCTAGAAGAATCTGTGTAATTCATTGTGACAACATATACAAAACCATACTTACCTATTTTTTCTTCCAACTCTTTTACTAAAGAAGGTTGATCATTTTCTACAGGTGATTTCTCTAAGGAATCCTAGATTTTATAGAAAAAACAAAAAGAAAATCACTTCATTTCCCATGATGAACTAATTGGCCATCATATCAAGCATGAGAAAATCCTCATTAAAGAAAATTCACACAAAAAGCAATTTGATGAGCAGTCTTTTTCTTACCTTGATAGACCAAGTAATACTGACCTTATGCATATAGAATTTACTGTAAAAAAACAGTAGTATCCAAGGCCAAGATGAACAACCTGACACATACCAAACACATAATGCAATAAAGAAAAGATTAAATGATTATAGTTTATCATACTTTCACAAATTTTGGACAAAAATCTAAAATTTTGGCTGAAGTTAAATACCACAATAGCCCACTTTTCTGCTCAATAGTGCTCTTTAAGAAAGGTAAAATGTATATCACACCAGAATGAAATTCTAGTTTTTTCATGTTGTAGTTTTGGTGTTGACTAGTTATGCAATTTTGACCAAGACATTTAACCCCTTAATCATTTAATCTTATGCCAGATCAAGATTCTAAAATGATCTAAAACCAAAAAGTGACCAATATGGATACAGAATACGTAACATGAAAATGTTTAATGTACTTTTCAGAAAACAATTTACTTCTGACTTAAAAGTGTAAAAATTTAATGTATGTATTTTCTAGTCTAGTACTAGAACTAAGAATTTATTTAAATTAATAAAATTGAAATAGTACCTTTAATAACAACAACTCTGCTCTCACGTCCTGCAATTCAGCTTCTTTTTGTTCCTGCGATAGCCTCAGGTTTTCAAGCTCCCTTACAAAAGACTGTTCTTTTTCATTTTGGGTTTTATTTTTGCTATGTAAGTTTTGAGAGGCTTCTTCAACTTGACTTAAAAGATTCTGATTTTCAAGCCTTGTTTTTTCATTAGCATTCTTCATTTCTAGAAGATCAGACTGCAAGGCCTCTTTATGCGACAGGGTTTCTTCTAATTCTTTCCTTAAGAGAACTTTCTCTTGTTCATGGTCTCTTAGTAGAGACTGAAGCTCTTCATGCTGAACTGCATTCTCTTCTTGAAGGCACTTAATCTTTTTTTCTAACTCTGCTACCCTTTCATCATACTGAAATATCAAGTTGTGTTTTTCCTCATTGATTTTAGCTAAGGATTCACCTACAGCTTGTAGGATATTTACAACATCTTGCTCTTCATCTTCTTCTGAAACTTTTGACTCCATCTGCTTCAGAAAACCATATAACTGAGTTTTGACAAATAACTTCTGAACCTGCTCATTTTCAAACAGTGTACTTAAATTATCTCGTTCTGTAATTGTTACCTGAAGTTTCTTTTCTAATTCAGAAATGTGTTCCTTAAGCATAACATCTTCTTTTTGGGACAGGAGAACTTCCAAATCCCTATTCAACTGGTTCTTTTCTGAACTTAATCTATTATTTTCCTCATAAAGAGACTTAACTTCAGATGATAGTGCTTCCTGGTCCTCAGAGACAGTTTTTAATTGAACCATAAGTTTTTCTAGTTTTTGGTTATTTTGATCCTTTTCTTTTAAAGTTTCTTCTAGTTCTCCTCTTAATTCATTTACCTTTTGTTCCAGTTCACTGTTGCAGTGGCTAGTTTGCTCTACTTTTCCCCTAAGTTCTACAATCAATCTTTCTTCCCTTTCACATTTTTTATGGAGATTATCCATCTCTTCATGAGAAGTTTTTATTTTACTTATGAAATCATTTTTTTCCTCAGTGAGGGAACTTATCTTTGCTTCAAGTTCTTGTAACATGGTATCTCTCTGACTGAGACTAACTAAACACACTTCATTCTTTTCTTGAAGACTTTTTATGGTATTTTCAAGTTCTGGCACTAATTCTTGTTGGGACAACTTTTCATTTTCTCTCTGGAGACGATTCACAGTTTCAAGAAGAGCATCTTTTTCATTAAAGGCAGTTCTGAGTTTCTGCTGAAGTTCGTTAACATCAGATGCTTGCTGTTGCTTCATTGATTCAAACTCTTGACTTATTTTCCCAGCAGATTCCCCCAGTTCTGTTTGTAAGATCTCCATAATCTCCCTCAGACTCTCATAATTTAAAATTGCTTCTTGCTTTTCTTGCTGTAGGTTTTCACACTGCTCCTTAAGACCTTGTATTTCAAACATTAGTGTTAATTTTTCTTTTTCTGAACCTGACAAAAATGTCTCAGTTAGTTCTGATATTTCTTTTTGATGCTGTTCCTTAAGTCTCTGTACTTCTTTGTTATGTTGTTCTACAATACAGCAAAATTGTTTGTTTGAATCTTCTAGTTCAGATTTTAATTTTTCAATTACACAGCTCTGTTCTTCTTTAGCTAGCAATAATTCATTAATTTTAAACTCTAAGTCTTCCCGTTCATGAAAAAACTCATCCTTTATATGTTGTGCATCAAGTTCAAGTTTTAATTTAAGATTATTCATGTAAGTTACCTCATCTTTTAAGATACTATGTTGAGACTCCAGTTCTTTTAAGGTGTTTTCTAAGTGTTTGATTTTTTCGTTTACTACTTGTTCTACAAAAGCTTCTTCTTGTAAGAGCATAGGACACATCTGATTTTCGTGGTTTGCATCTGGCGCACTCTCTAAGTTTTCTAATTCACATTCATATTTCTCCTGAATGTTCTTCACACTTGCTTCACATTGTCTGACTAAATTCTCCTTTAGCTGGTTTAAATTACTCACTTCTGCTTCCCGTTCTTTTGCAGATGCTTCTATTTGGCACATCAAATCTTTCACCTCTTCTTGGTGTGCAACTTTCAACTGCAAAAGCTCTTCTTGCAAACTATTAATATCTTTTTGGTAACGCTGGGAATTAGCCTCAATGACTTCTTGGAGATGCGTAATTTCTTGCTCCTTTTCATTTGTGGCAGTGCTTAATTGTTTTTGTAGATATAAAATTTGTTCCTCAAAGACTGGCTTGATGTTCTGAATCTCTTGTAGTTTTTTAACATTATCTTCACAGTTACTCTGAAATTTAAGTTGTTCGGAAAGTTCTAATTGTTTTTTTGTTGCTTCTTCCAGTTCCTTTTGCAAGCTAGCTTTATCTTCACTGTGTTTGGAATGTACTGCCATTAATTCATTTTTCAGATTTTCAATTTCTTTCACATAGTTTCCTTGTGATTGTTCAAACTCCTTGTGCACATCTTCCATCTTAGTAATAGAATCCTATTATAAAAATCAGCACACAAAAATACCTAATTAAGACAAAAGAAATGCCTGCCTTCAGGAAAAATATTAGCCACAGGCTAACTGGAGAGAAAAGGAAGTGAGCAAAAATGTACATAGAGCAATATGACACTGAGACTCCCAAGAATTCTGCTCAGGCTGCAACTACCTTAAGTATCATACTGCACGTTGCAGTACTAAATGTGTTATTCAGGGTAATAACTAAAATCTAAGAAATCTCTGGATTTAATTTCCTTTTAAAAAGGGATAAATCACGGAAGTTATATTGAGTCACAAAGGTTTAATGAGTTATCTCCTGAGTTGAACAATAGGGGACTTTTGGGGAAAATTAGCCCAGACCCAATAGGCAACTGACTATTCCAGAACTGAACAATGATTCATTTAGAGTATGTGTGAGAGTCAACTTACTTAAACAAGTACTTTTTCACAAAACAAGTAATTTTTAATAATTCTCATTAAAGAGTAACATTACAGCAATAAAGAGAATTAAGAAATGCAAAAACTAAATGCTAGTTCTATCTCTATGTAGATGAGGGATTTCAGTTGTTTTTCTTTTTTAGATATTAATTTGTTGTAAATTATTAAAGTCATCAAATCACATGCTTGTTAAGATTTTAGCTCTAAAATTCATGACTATAGTAAATAAATAAAAAAACCAAACATTACATTGTTGCCTTACCTCAACCTCTTGCTTCATTTTAGTATTTTCTTTCTTCAGATAAAGACACTGTTGCTCACTCTCTGCTTTTTCCAGAAGAAGAGCATCCAGACGTTCAGTCAATGCCTGTTTTGGAGCAGGGTGATTTGTTTGCCAGAGGTTAAAAATGATGGATTGAACACATGCGTAATTTTGTCTTCACCATTTCCAAACCACACTGAAGTAAGAATAAAAGACTTAAAAAGGTCTATACGTAAGAACAAAGAGAAAAGGAGAAAATAAATAAGGACTACGGGAAATTTCACCATATTTTTGAAAAACTGAAAACTGGAGGAGGAACTGAATTAGAAAGAGGAAGAAAAGTAAAACTTACAGTGTCTTCACAGGGAAACACACGAGAAGCTGGCAAATACTCTAGTAAATTAAATGTCCAGAAATTGGAGGCCCTAGATATTGTTGAGGGAAGTATAATGTGTGGGATTCAAAAACTGGGGATTGGTTGACAATATGAATAGGGAGGATGAGAATAAAAGGCAAGAAATCACCCCTGTCCCATCTTCCTCAGAGACAGGTTTGTTCTCTGCAGAAATTTAACAGGATAGAAAGTAAATGAAATGGAAACTAGATCAACAAGAGTAAGTAAAACTTCTAGCAAGACTGATTAAGACAGAAGTCACAACAATAAAAATAAAAAGGAAACATATCTACATATAAATCAGAGATTAAACAGCTAAAGAGAATATTATGAACAATTATTTGGCAATAACATTAAAAACTGAAATGAAAGGAATAAAAATATAGCTTTATTAACTCAAGAGAAAAAAATTAAAAAGCCTAATACTGTAAGAATTTAAAAATTAAACTAGTCGTTTAAAAACTGTCCACCTAAGGTAACAGAAGGAATAGTTTTACAGGTGAATTCTATCAAATTTTCAAAGAACAGATTATCCCAATTACATATGAACTTGTTCAGACAAAATAAGAAACAGATTCCGTTATTCTACAAAATTTGCATAACATGATACAAATACTGAAAGACTTTACATACAGGAAAATCACAAATCCAATTCATCATGAATCCAGATTAAGTTAAACCTAAATGTTTAAAATCTATAAAAATGTTAAAATCTTAAATAAATTAGTCTACTATCACTCTATATCTGTCTACTTCTGAACTTACGTAAAGTAATAAAAACAAACCAAACAACAGATGTAGAAAATTTAGAGTTCTATATCAAGTTATAGCTATTATTCAAACACAGGTAGAATAAAGCCATTTTAAAATATGGGATGACATTTTCCTCCCATACATCCCTTCTTAGGATGCTACAGAAGGGCATACTCTATGAAGATGAGGTTAACCACCAAAGTGAATAACATGTCACTTAGCAAATGGGGGGCCAATATAGAAAAGCAGTGTAAAAATTCACAGGATCATGGCACAAGGCCATTTCCAGGAAAACTGGGTGGCAGACCTAGAGAACAACCAGAACAAATTAATGCAGGACAGAAGGCTTTAGAAGGGGGGGGGGGGGGTGTCCAGGAAAAAACAGTAAAGATGATCTGATCTATCTGATCAATGGAAAGTAGGAGTTATTGGGAAAGATAGCAAAATTTTCATATGCTGTTAACAGCAAGTTAATAGCTAAATGTCTAAAATGGATAAATCAAGGAATAGCAGTGTTAACTGTATTATTTAGAAATACAGAAATAATTTCTAGAAGTTATTAGTGTTTTAATAAGTTATTTAGTTATTAGCATTATTTGTAAATTATGTGCACAGATTACTTTGGTTAAAACAATTTTAGTTTTAAAATTAGCTTTTTCACATTACATAGAATATTGCAATATAAACTTCTGATTGGTAAATATCAGAGCAATCCTAAATACATTCACTGATTTTTAGGGGATATATACAGGTCATTAACTGAAAACAGCTATAAAAAATCTTGAAGATTAGAGGCACAGATGCACAGTTATTTCTTAGGAAATACAGACTTGATTCCAGCAAAGAGATAATAACAAGAGTGACATGTACTAGAAATTTCATTATCTTAACATGCAATTTCACCTCCCCCTTGTATTTGGAAGCAGCATATAACTTCATATACCTTCAAATTTTGACATGGAAAATACAATTATTCCTCTTCTAAAAATGAAAGTCAAATACATCAGCTTTGAATAAAACTTTAGATGTATCCCAATGTGCTAGAAGATAACTACTAGAAATAAGATGACTACTAGAAATTTAAAAAATTTAGAAAAGCATGGAAAAAAACATTACAAAGCTTTGAGAAACAAAAGAAACTCTAAAGATTAGACCAAATGGGTGGGGAGGGTACATTTAGTTAGCATTAGGGGCCTGTAAGTAAGAATAAGCAATTCAGGTTCTTCAACAGATAAACAAGATAAAAACAATACCCTGTGATCTGGCAAGAGCATATAAAACAAAAAGAGAAGAGAGAGCCGGGTTAGGGAAGAGAAAGTGTACTGATAAACTGCAGCATTATCCTGAAGGAACTATAGATCAGTGGTGGCTGACACATGTACAGGATAAAGGAAACAGGAAAACTGAAGAGTCTCTAAAGTTAAAAGGTCTGAAAAACAGTGCTGCCACTGGTTGTCCAGTAAAAGGGATTTGGCCATGCTAAACACAAAGAAAAGACAAGAGAAATGGGTGAATATTTAAATCTTTCCCCAAACAGCTAGAGATTCAACCGTGAGATGTGGGTCAGTAATCACATCCAGGTATATATATCTATTTATAGATTTTATGCATCCATTGGCCTAAAAATCACCATCAAATTCCTGAGCACGGGTTTTCTGAGGGGGAGAGGGAAGAGCAGGGCTGAGATTAAGGCAGCGCCTTAATTACAGAGTGTGTGCGATGGAAAAGAGAAGAGAGTACCACTCATTTCACACAGAAAGAGAGGTAAAAAACTTAACCAAGGGCAGAGAGGAAGTGGAAAAACAGAGGCAAAAGCCAGAAAGGGCTCTGGCACATTGACAGCTTTAAAGGAAATTTGATTTGTTATTACACATTTCCTCTAAGTAAATAAATAAAAATTAAAGCAATATTTGCAACTTTTGCATTACCTTAATAATATCACCAGTTCCTCCAGCAACAGGTTTTGTTTTGAATTCCTCAATTTCTTTCTCCAATTCTAAATAATTATTAAAAAAATTCCAGTTCAGAAATGAAGAGAATAATTATTGTCTAAAGTGGTAAGTACATTCTTTAAGGAAAAAAAAGACACTATAAATTAGAATAAAGCAGCAGATATTTTGAGAAAGTACTAATTTCACCCCATATTACCTTTTATTTTCCTTTTTTCTTATGGAAAATTCCAGACAAGTAAGAAAAGTAGAAAGGATAGTATGATTAATACACCCATCACCTTAATTTAGCAATAATTACATGGACTCATTTCATCCTGACCTGTATTTTTCCTTTTTTCTTACCTATCTTGATATTTTTGATGCAAATCTGAGACATTATAGTATTTTAGCTGTAAATAACTTCTTACTGTATAATCTTAAAGCAATAATTAACCTCATATTAAGCATAAATACTAACCTATTTCATCAACTCATGTCCAGGTCTGGAGCCTAGAACACGTTTCCAAATATATTTATTACTCTCTTTATCACAAACTGGCCCAATCTCCCTAAACACAATGTGACCTTTTCTAGTAGAAAGTAAATCTTGGCTTGTAGCAATTAACATTTGTTAAGTCATTGGAAATTCATGACCTCACCACACATATTGAAAAGAATACTAATATCTACATTCTTTAGGAATATAAAGTTGAACAGGCAATCAACCAACTTCCACAAATATATTTCAACATTCCAGGAATGGAAATATTTTATTACTTTACTTGAGGCCTCTTTTTACTTCTTTGGGCTCACAATCTTCTATCTCTGACATTTCAACTGACTACCCTAGAAAAAAATGATTTATCTAGATCAATATACAATCCAAATCCAAAAAAATGCTTAATTTTAACCAAATTTTTCTTTAAGATCCTCTTCCTTGACTTTTATTATTTTATTATTTAAATTATTTTAATAGTTCAAAAATAACTGCCGTTTAGAGATGTGTAATGGTAAAAAAAAAATCACAGGTAAATGGTTAGAATGTTAAATAATAATAGATTTCACACTAAGATTTTATTGGATTCACTGGTAAACAAAATAAGCCAATATACAACTAAAAACCTAGTATTTTAAATCATGATTCAATGAGATTGTGGTAAAGATGAGTATTTTCAACTCAATACCTGCACATCGGGCTTTAGCTTTCTGTATTAGCATCATCTGCTTCTTGGCAAACTTGATAAGATCTTCCTTGGGCAAGGTTTCCAGCTGAAAGATGTAATGATATTACTAATTTGTTATAACTCATGTTCCTTTTAGACCACAAAAAAAGAAATATAATATCTTCTTAAAAACATCCTACTGAATAAATCTTCATGTCAACCAAACCATATTTTTTAAAAGTAGCAACTGCAACTTCAACTCAATAAATACCAGTTAAGGGACTGCTATGAAATATAAAAAACAGCACATATCCTCTTACTCACATAAATTCTTGTTTAGGTTAAGATACTTTCTGGGTTTTGATTTAATTGTAAAATTAGGGGACTGGGACTAATTCTACTTAACATTCCTTGGAGCTGTAAAATTATTCAAGGCTGAAATGTCTTTGGCTACCTGAAAATATGTAAGCATAAATATAGCAACAAGACAAATCAGGGTGCATTTAGTCTTTTTAAGAAATCAGGGAAATTACTTAACCTCTGGGCTCAGTTTTCTCATCTGTAAAATTGGGATAACAAAAGTACTTGTCTCATGGTTACCATGAAGCTTAAATGATGAAGTAACTGTTCAGGGAAGTACTGAAAACTTAGTATGCAAGTAATAAACCACTATCTTTTTAGAATCATGGAATGTTAAACGTTGTACCAGACCATAAAAATTACCTAATTCAACCTTTTTTTCATACTGTAGGAGTAACCTACAGAATTGAGTCCGTTGACTCCTACTTAATGTCACTGCTCTTTCCACTACACTATATAAATCCTCATAGATTAATGTTTGAAAAATTGCAGAATCTCTCAGCGGTGCTAACCAGGAGCAGGAAGTAAACAAGGTCCATTCCTTTCACACCATGAAACTTAAAAAAAAAAAAAAAGATAACAGATTGGTTACTGTGTCAATTAGAATCGAGAGCCCTTGGGGGAGGGTTTCTTTTAAATAGGCCACCCTCCTACCCATGCCAAAGTTTTCCATTCATCACCCTTCCACTCTTCAGTGAATTGGCTAGTCAAGTGCTGTATTCTCTTCACCTTAGATTTCCCGGTCCCAGAGGTGGCTGGTGAAGCCACCCCATCTTGAACAGGATCCTGCAAAACAAAATCAAACCCACGTATCAAGAACTCTTCTCCTAATCTCAGATAGAACGCTGGAACCTTTACAGGTAAAGCCTCTCTGTGGAATCAAGTGTAGGAAACTCCTATGTGAGTTAGGGAAGGTGGGGGTCTGTCGCTGTGGCAAATCATATACAATCTGGCTCTAAGGAGCCAGGTAATCTAGGGACTGAGTTTGGGGCGAGTAGGGGCAGAGACCGGAGCAGCGCAGGGCTGCGGGGCGCAAAGGGAAGGTTGCCAAGAACTCACACGGCGCCCATCCCCGTGTCTCAAACCGCGGCTCGGGAAGGCCCCGCGGGGAGATGGTGGGCCCCGGTCCCAGTCCGGTCGCCCGAGCAGCGTTACCTCCATGGCAGCCGGCCTGCAGTGGCCACGCAGCCCCGCTGCCCCGCAACCCCACAGCCCAGCCGCCGCCGACTCCGCACTTCCGTCTGCTGTCGCCTCTGACGTACCCTCGGCTGCAGGTTAAAGGTCGCGCTTCTCCGTGGCTACCCGCCACCCCCCGCGTCTCCATGGCTACCGTCTGATGGCGCTTCCGCTTCCGCTTCTCCTCCGGGAGGCGGGTCCCTGCGCGCGCCCTGCCCCGCCATCTGCCAGCTCCGCCGGACTCCCTGGCCTAACCCGGGGTGGGGGAGGTTTCTGCCCGTTCCGGTGGGCGGGGGGACAAACCTTGGTATTGGGTGTCACAAACCCCGGTAGGTTTGAATCCTGCCACTGCTATGTTTTAGTAGCTGTGAGAATTGGGCAAATCACCCCTGAGACCCTCGTTTTCCATACCTTAAAATGCTGTTAGGATAATGGGAGTACTGTATTGAGGGTCAGGTACCCCCAAAAGGCCAGTTACCTTACTCTTTAAAAAAAATTTTTTTTTAACGTTTATTTATTTTTGAGAGACAGAGACAGCACAAGCAGGGGAGGAGCAGAGAGAGGGAGACAGAATTGGAAGCAGGCTACAGGCTCTGAGCTGTCAGCATAGAGCCTGAGGCAGGTCTCGAATTCATAAACCGTGAGATCATGACCTGAGCCAAAGTTGGTCCCTTAACCAACTGAGCCACCCAGGCGCCTGGTCAGTTACCTTACTCTTTATGGAAAGCCTCAGATGCCTGTCAGATAGCTGTTTTCAAGAGGATTCTTAGGCAGATGCCGTCCAGCAGGGTGCCCTGTGAGTTCTCTCCAGAGAACGGCCTCCTGAAGCAGGCATTTTTTGGCTCTCAAGGCTGTGAGGAGGTCCCCAGGGGAGCTTTTGTCCAAGGGGGCTTTGAACTCTTGCTGATGTGGGAAGCAAGAGAGACGGCCTCTCTCAGGGCCAAGATGGAGGAACAGAGATGGTGAGAGACAGCACCTTATGTGGAACTAATGGGTTGTTTGTTGGTGCTTCCCCATCCCACAAGGAGTGTTCCCAGTGTACATTCTTGCCTTGATCTGACCTAAGGGAAGCAGCATTCAGTCTTTAACCATTAAATGTGATGTTAGCCATAGGTTTTAATACTGATATCCTTTATCAACTCTCTGTACGTGCAATAATAACAATAATAATACTCCCTTTTAAAAAACATTATGTCTTGATTATGAACATAAAATTTTGGTCTGATGAAATTAAAAATATGATTTTCCTCAGTCCACTATACTTCTGAAAATGCTCATGTTCATGTTGTGTCCCCTTCATCTCTCTCCTATTTTGTGTACTGTTTGATGACGTTCTGATTGCATTTAAGTCTTTTAAGTGAGGGCCCAAAAGTTATGGTTTATGGTTTTGTTTATTGGGGGCCTCTGTTCCACTGTGGTAGCATGGCCTAGGAGATGGCCACATCCTTTTATCTCTGTCTTTCTCTTTCTCTCTCAAATACATGGTTAACCCCTCCTGGATATACATCATCAACCCTCAACAATTGACAATGCATGGCTAGTCTTATTTCACTTTTACTCACATTTACCATATCCTTAATTCTCCTACATTATTTTGAAATAAATCCCAGGGAGCATATAATTTAATTTATAATATTTCTGAATGTATTTGTAAAATACTTTTTTTTTAAAAAGTAGACAAATACTATTATGATACAAAAAACAGAATTATTAATATCATTGCATATCCAATTAATGTTCACGTTGGCCAAAGTAGTCCTTTTAGAATTTGTTTGATTCAGAATATTAACACCCATTCTTTGCAACTGGTTTATATGTCTCTCTCTCTTTTTTAAATTTTGAAGAAGGTATTTTAATATCTTTTATTTTGTTATTATTATTATTTTTATTTTTATTTACATCCAAGGTAGTTAGCATATAGTGCTATAATGATTTCCGGAGTAGATTCCAGTGATTCATCCCCTATGTATAACACCCAGTACTCATCTCAACAAAT
The DNA here is from genome assembly GCF_018350175.1 of Felis catus. Classification (NCBI taxonomy): domain Eukaryota; kingdom Metazoa; phylum Chordata; class Mammalia; order Carnivora; family Felidae; genus Felis; species Felis catus. The sequence continues at coordinate 52,337,379 of NC_058370.1, forward strand.
GTCCTCCTTAATGCCACTTTACCCATTTAGCCCATCCCTCTACCCACAACCCCTCCAGTAGCCCTCAGTTTTTTCTCTGTATTTGAGAGTCTCTTATGTTTTGTCCCCCCCTCCTTGTTTTTATATTATTTTTGCTTCCCTTCCCTATGTTCATCTGTTTTGTATCTTAAATTCCTCTTATGAGTGAAGTCATATGGTGTTTGTCTTTCTCTGATTGGCTAATTTCACTTAGCATAATACCCTCTAGTTCCATCCATGTAGTTGCAAATGGCAAGATTTCATTCTTTTTGATTGCCGGGTAATACTCCATTGTATATATATTCCACCTCTTCTTTATCCATTCATCCATGGATGGACATTTGGGCTCTTTCCATACTTTGGCTATTGTTGCTAGTGCTACTATAAACATTGGGGTGCATGTGCCCCTTCAAAACAGCATACCTGTATCCCTTGGATAAATACCTAGGAGTGCAATTGCTGGATCCTAGGGTAGTTCTATTTTTAATTTTTTGAGAAACCTCCATACTGTCTCCCGGAGTGACTGCACAGTTTGCATTCTTACCAGCAGTGGAAAAGAGATCCTCTTTCTCTGCTTCCTTGCCAACATGTGGTGTTGTAGGTAGTATCTCATTGTGGTTTTGATTTGTATTTCCCTGATAATGAGTGATGTTCAGCATTTTTTTATGTGTCTGTTGGTTGTCTGGATGGCTTCTTTGGAGAAATCTCTATTCATGTCTTTTGCCCATTTCTTCACAGGATTATTTGGTTTGGTTTGGTTTGGTTTTGATGTTGAGTTTGATAAATTCTTTATAGATTTTGGATACTAACCCTTTATCTGATAGGTCATTTGCAGATATCTTCTCGCATTCCATTGATTGCCTTTTAGTTTTGCTGATTGTTTCCTTTGCTGTGCAGAAGCTTTTTATCTTGATGAGGTCCCAATAGTTCATTTTTACTTTTGTTTCCCTTGCCTCTGGAGACGTTAGATAAGAAGTTGCTGCAGCTGAGGTCAAAGAGGTTTTGCCTGTCTTCTCCTTGAGGATTTTGATGGCTTCCTCTCTTACATTTAGGTCTTTCATCCATTTTGAGTTTATTTTTGTGTATAGTATAAGAAAGTGGTCTAGGTTCATTCTTCTGTATGTCGCTGTCCAGTTTTCCCAGCAGCATTTGCTTTATTCCACTGAGTATTCTTTCTTGCTTTGTCAAAGATTAGTTGGCCATACGTTTGTGGGTCCATTTCTGGGTTCTCTATTCTGTTCCATTGACCTGAGTGTCTGTTTTTGTTCCAGTACCATCCTGTCTTGACGATTACAGCTTTGTAGTACAGCTTGAATTCTGGGATTGTGATGCCTCCTGCTTTGGTTTTCTTTTTCAAGATTCCTTTGGGTATTCAAGGTCTTTTCTGGTTCCGTACAAATTTTAGGATTGTTTGTTATAGCTCTGTGAAGATGCTGGTGTTATTTTGATAGGTATGGCATTGAATATGTAGTATTGACATTTTAACAATATTTGTTCTTCCAATCCATGAACATGGAATATTTTTCCATTTTTTTGTGTCTTCTTCAATTTCATTCATAAGCTTTCTGTAGTTTTCAGTGTATGGATTTTTCACGTCTTTGCTTAAATTTATCCCTAGGTGTCTTATGGTTTTTGGTGCAATTATGAGTGGGATTGATTCCCTGATTTCTCTTTCTGCTGGTTCATTATTGGTATATAGGAATGCAACCGATTTCTGTGCATTGATTTTATATCCTGCGACTTTGCTGTATTCATGGATCAGTTCTAGCAGTTTTTAGTGGAATCTTTTGGGTTTTTCATATAGAGTATTATGTTGTCTGTGAAGAGTGAAAGTTTGACTTCCTCCTCACCGATTTGGATGCCTTTTATTCCTTTGTGTTGTTTGATTGCTAAGGCTAAGACTTCCAATACTATGATGAATAACGGTGACGAGAGTGGACATCCCTGTCATGTTCCTGACTGTAGGGGAAAAGCTCTCAGTGTTTCCCCATTGAGGATGATACTAGCATTGGGTCTTTCATATATGGCTTTTATGATCTTGAGGTATGATCCTTCTATGCCTACATTCTTGAGGGTTTTTTTTTCAAGAAAGAATGCTGTATTTTGTCAAATGCTTTCTCTGCATCTATTGAGAGGATCATATGGTTCTTGTCCTTTCTTTTATTCATGTGATGTATCACATTGATTATTTTGCAGTTATTGAACCAGCCCTGCATCCCAGGTATAAATCCCACTTGGTCCTGGTGAATAATTCTTTTAATGTATTGTTGGATCTGTTTGGCTCATGTCTTGTTGAGGATTTTTGCATCCATGTTCATCAGGGAAATTGGTCTGTAGTTCTCCTTTTTATTGGGGTCTTTGTCTGATTTTGGAATTAAGGTAATGCTGGCTTTATAGAATATGTTTGGGAGTTTCCCCTCCATTTCTATTGTTTTGGAACAGTGTCAAAAGAATAGGTGTCAAATCTTCTTTAAATGTTTGGTAGAAGTCCCCTGGAAAGCCATCTTCCCCTGAACTCTTGTTTTTCAGCAGAATTTTGGTTATTAATTCAATTTATTTACTGGTTATGGGTCTGTTCAAAATTTTCTATTTCTTCTTGGGGCGCCTGGGTGGCGCAGTCGGTTAAGCATCCGACCTCAGCCAGGTCACGATCTCGCGGTCCGTGAGTTCGAGCCCCGCGTCGGGCTCTGGGCTGATGGCTCAGAGCCTGGAGCCTGCTTCCGATTCTGTGTCTCCCTCTCTCTCTGCCCCTCCCCCGTTCATGCTCTGTCTCTCTCTGTCCCAAAAATAAATAAACGTTGAAAAAAAATTTTTTTTAAAAATTTTCTATTTCTTCTTATTTCAGTTTTGGTAGTTTGTATGCTTCTAGGAATTTGTCCATTTTTTCCACATTGCCCATTTTATTGGCATATAATTGCCCATAATATTCTCTTATTGATCAAACTGGCTAGGGGTTTATCAATTTTGTTGATTTTTTCAAAGAACCAGCTCCTGGTGTCATTGATCTGTTCTACTGGGGTTTTTTTTTTGTTTGTTTTTGGCTTTGATAGCATTGATCTCTGTTCTAATCTTTATCATTTCCTGTCTTCTGCTGTTTTTGGGTTTTATTTGCTGCTCCTTTCCAGCTCTTTAGGGTATAAAGTTAGGTTGTGTATCTGAGACCTTTCTCCCTCCTTTAGGAAGGCCTGGGTTGCTATATACTTCCCTCTTATGACCACCTTGGCTGTGTTCCAGAGGTTTTGGGCTGTGGTGTTATCATTTTCATTGGCTTCCATATACTTTTTAATTTCCTCTTTAACTTCTTGGTTAGTCCGTTCATTCTTTAGTAGGATGGTCTTTGGTCTCCAAGTATGTTATCTTTCCAAATTTTCTCTTGTGGTTGATTTCGAGTTTCATAGCTCTGTGGTCTGAATATATGCACGCTATGATCCCGATCATTTTGTGCTTGTTGAGGGCTGATTTGTGTCCCAGTATGTGATCTATTCTGGAGAATGTTCCATGTGCACTGAAGAAGAATGTGTATCCTGCTGCTTTGGGATGGAATATTCCTAATATGTATGTTAAGTCCATCCAGTGCAGTGTGTCATTCAAAGCCATTGTTTCCTCATTGATTTTTTGCTTAGATTATCTGTCCATTGCTGTAAGTGGGGTGTTGAAATCCCCTATTATTATGGTATTATTATCAATGAGTTTCTCTATGTTTGTGACTGATTTATATATTTGGTTGCTTCCATGTTTGGAGAATACATGTTTACAATTGTTAGGTCTTCTTGGTAGGTAGACCCCTTAATTATGATATAATGCCCTTCTTCATCTCTTTTTACAGTCTTTATTTTAAAATCTAGATGTCTGATATCAGTATGGCTACTCCGGCTTTCTTTTGGTGATCATTAGCATGGTAGATGGTTCTCCATCCCCTTACCTTCAATCTGAAAGTGTCTGTAGGTCTATAGTGGGTCTCTTGTAAACAGCATATAGATGGATCTTGTTTTCTTACCCATTCTGTTACCCTATGTCTTTTGATTGGAGCATTTAGTCCATTGACATTTAGAGTGAATACTGAAAGATATGAATTTATTGCCATTATGCTGCTTGTAGAGTTGGAGTTTCTGGTGGTGTTCTCTGGTCCTTTCTGATCTTACTTGCTTTTGGTCTTTTTGTTTTTTTTTTTTTTTAATTTTTTTTCAACGTTTATTTATTTTTGGGACAGAGAGAGACAGAGCATGAACGGGCGAGGGGCAGAGAGAGAGGGAGACACAGAGTCGGAAACAGGCTCCAGGCTCTGAGCCATCAACCCAGAGCCTGACGCGGGGCTCGAACTCACAGACCGTGAGATCGTGACCTGGCTGAAGTCGGACGCTTAACCGACTGCGCCACCCAGGCGCCCCGCTTTTGGTCTTTTTTGTTATTTTCTTTTTTTCTTCCCTCCGAGTCCCCCTTAAAGTTTCTTGCAGTGCTGGTTTAGTGGTCATGAATTCCTTTAGTTTTTGTTCATCTGGAAAACTTTTTACCTCTCCTTCTATTTTGAATGACAGCCTTGCTGGATAAAGAATTCTTGGCTGCATATTTTTTCTGATTCAGCACATTGAATATATCCTGCCACTCCTTTCTGGCTTGCCAATTTCTGTGGAGAGGTCTGCTGCAAACCTGATCTGTCTTCCCTTGTAGGTTAAGGACGTTTTTCCCCTTGCCATTTAATGATTCTTTCCTTGCCTGAGAATTTTGTGAATTTGACTATGATATGCCTTGTTGATGGTCGGTTTTTGTTGAATCTAATAGGAGTTTTATGTGCTTCCTTGATTTTGATGTCTGTGTCTTTCCCCAGGTTAGGAAAGTTTTCCACTATGATTTGCTCACAAAAACCTTCTACTCCTTTTTCTCTACTTCATCTCTTGGGATCCCTATGATTTGGATGTTATTCCCTTTTCATGAGTCACTGTGTTCTCTAATGCTCATATCGTGCTCTTTTGCCTTAGTTTCCCTCTTTTTTCCTGCTTCATTATTCTTCATAAGTTTGTCTTCTATATCACTGATTCACTACTCTGCTTCATCCATCCTTGCTGCCATGGCAGACATTTGAGATTGCAGCTCAGTTATAGCATTTTAAATTTTGTCCTGACTAGATTTTACCTCTTTTATCTCCACAGAAAGGGATTCTATGCTTTTTTCAACCCCAGCTATTATTCTTATTATTGTGATTCTAAATTCTGGTTCAGACATCTTGCTTGTATCTGTGTTGATTAAGTCCCTGGCTGTCCTTTCTTCCTGTTCTTTCTTTTGGGGTGTATTCCTTTCTTTTGTAATTTTGAAGGAAGAAAAAGAATTAATAAAATAAAAGTGAAAATAAATAAAAATAAAAACAACACAAAAAATCAAATAAAGGATGCTAGCTCCTAGGTATATTTCAGTCTGGTTTGAAGGATGTTTGATAGATTAGAGAAAAAAGGGAAAGAATGGAAACGAAAGAAAAAAGTTTAAAAAAAGGAAATGTTAGAAATTAAAAAAAAATGAATGCAATAAAATAGAATCAAATGAAGTGATGAACATAAAATAGAACTAGAAAATTTACAAAAAAGTAAAAAATATTGTAGAAAAATTAAATCTTTTTCATAGAAACAGAAAATAAAAATAATTTTTTTCTCTTTCTGTATTCAAGAATAAGAAAAGAAAAAGAAAAAAAATTGAATAGATAGACCCATGAACAGAATGAGATACAATTGAAATTATGTCCAGTTTCCCCTAGAAGTCAAACTATGGAGCACTTTATAGTATGTAAACTAAGTAGGCAGAGAGATTTGTGGTGTTCCACTAGAGCGCTATGGCCCATTTGGGTGGGTCTTGGTTCAGCAGCTCCATTCTCCACTAGATGGAGCTGCTTAGTTAATTGGACTGGATCATTATGTAGGTATACATGTGCATGCGCATGCGTGGGAGGGGTGAAAATGGCATCACCGAGCTACCCAGTCTCTAGTATCAGAACTCTGTGCTCTCACAGACTGGAAATCAAGCACCCCTCCTTTGTGTCTGGCTTCCATCCACTCCCTGCTTCTACACTGTCCATGACCAAGCTGTCAGCCTGCCAGGTGTCACCTCCCTCCTGAGTTTTATCTCAGATGGGACTGTGTTTCCAAACCTCACTTCTGAGTGCCCTGTGGCTTTGACCTGCTCAGACCCTCTGAGGGAGGGTTTGCTGAGTAGTGGCCGGAGGCCGGCCCACCCCCAGGAATGTTTGCAAGACTGTGCTGCCACAGATGCACAGAAACTGCAGCTGGTGCCAGCCTGCCCCAGACTAAGTTTAGGGGATTGTGTAGCAGCAGCGTTACAGGGATTATGGTAAATCACAATGCCCATCTGGCTCCAAGCTTCAGTGAACCCTTAATGTCCCTGTTTCAACACCAGTGAAAGTGGCTGTTCTCTGGGGTCTGCTGAAGGAGACTGTACTGCCTCTATCAAATGTCCTCCCAGCAGGGAAAAAGCCATTCCCCATGTGGCCTGAGGACTCCTCGGACCTTGCTGTCTGCTCTTGGGCTTTGCTCTTCCCACTAGAACTCCTCCAGGTATCAAACTGCGGAGTTTCAGACTCTGAACTCCCCTTTTTATGGCGTCTTAGTGGAATTTAGACTGTCTCCTTTATCCTCCCCCCACCTTTTTTGTTCAGTCCCTTGTAGTCCCTTTCTCCATTCTTCCTTTTTTGCTTACTCCACTCTCTTTCTCTCCAGCTGCTCTCAGGGGGCATAGAGCAATGCTTTTCCTGGACTCTTCTTCTGTTTCCATCCTCTCTCCACAGGCAAAAATAGCTCCCTACCCTCAACAGTTTCTCTCTCCCCAAGTTCACCTCTCTGCACCACCTACCTGCCAAGTTCTGTAGTTCAAGTTGTGCAGATTGTTGTGTTAATCCTCAGATCAGTTTTCTAGCTGTGCAAGATGGTTCAGTGTTGATTTGGCTGCATTTTAGGGATGAGGGATGCAAAAGAAAAGTTCCATGCTGCCCTGCCCTCCTTCTGGATTTATATATCTCTTAAGTTTCTTAATCTAAAGGTCTCCCCTGCCATCTATTCCTTTTTCCTTTCACTTATTAGAGAAATGGAGTCATTTATCCTAAACAGTTTCTTACAGTTGGATTTTTCTGATTTTGTCCCATTTACCATATTTCTTTTCCCTTTCTGTTTGCTATAAATTACTAGTTACATTTGAAGGTTTGTTTGTGTGTGTGCATGTGTGTGTGTGAAGAGTACTTGATAAGGGATGCTATGTACTTCTACCAGGAGATATATAAAATCTGTTGTCTTGTGATGTGAGCAATCACTGATGATCATTGCCTAGATCATTAGTTGCAAAATGGTGATATTCTGATTCTATCGTTCTTCAACTTATTAACTGAAATAATTCTTCAAGGAGAAATTTCCTCTCATTAACTATTTTGTTACCCTGAGGATAAGACTTCGATTTGCACTTTACTTGCTAGTTTTCAAAGCAATAGACTTCAAAATAATCCTCCCAGATTGACCAGTTAAATATTTTTCTTCTTGTAACTATTTAATATTCATGGATTTAAAAATAGTTGATGAGGGGTGCCTGGGTGGCTCAGTTGATTAAGCATCCAACTCTTGATTGTGGCTCAGATCTCACCATTTGTGGGTTTGAGCCCCGCATTGGGCTCTGCACTGTCAGTGCAGAGCCTGGTTGGGATTCTCTCTCTCTCGCCTTCTGTCTCTGCTCCTCCCCTGCTCTCTCTCTCTCCACCCCCCCCAATAAATAAATAAATAAATAAACATTTAAAAACATAAAAAAGAAAAATAAAAATAGTTGATGAGTTTAAATTTATTGCAGTTCTTATTCTTTCTGTTGTTCAAATTGTCCCAAAAATGGGACTATGGGAGTCCCTACAGATTGGCTCTGCAGTTGGCCATGTTCTTCTAACATAGATCTTTGGTGCTTAGCTCTCCAGGTTGGATGGTACCCTTTTTGCTCCATTGACACTCATTTCTACTTGCCATTCGTGGTAACTTCCTGAGGCACCCTAATTATGTGCTTATAGCTAACTTGCTTCTTGTGCTAAATCATCCTGTTCTTTTTGAAATCCTCTGATCTCCCACTCTTTTCAAATTTTGTTCCTCATGACTGAGGGTAAACAGCATCATCTCTACAAATAATTAAATAAATAAAGTTACTGGGATTTTTTTCCCCTTTAGCATTACTGACTCATTAAGTCTTGGGGTGAGAGGAAAAACTCAAATGTTTTCATTTCATGTGCCTTCTCTATAGTGGGCTTAGGGGCTCACAGGCACACATGTACCATATATAAATGTGTGTGTGTGTGGGGGGGGGACTATATATATAGTCCCGAAGTATACACTGCTTTTAAAGACCCACATTACTTCACCTTCATGCACGGCAAAGTATTTTCCAGACTTAAGAGAAATTTATGGTAAACTCTATTTTGATTAATAACCCAAAGGAAAATAACTTGCCATAAAATAGCAGGTTAACCAGCTATACTGTTCACTCCAATCCTGTAGAAGTTGTTCAGAGAAACACAGCAAGAAATAGTTATATTCTAGGAATGAACTGTATGAATAGCTACAGAAGAATTGTTGTTACAGTAGAATTCTGTCTTTCCCACATTTGACACCAAAAGGACCTTTCTTCCTTTTGATCCTCCATCCCTCATCCTGTTCTCTCTTAGCATTAGGTTGAGTAACACTGTCCATAAATTGTAGGTCAGGTAGAGCAGCATGGAATCCTCAGGGAGACAAAGATCAGTGCATCCTTAACAGTGTCCCCAGGCTGCCTAGCAACCAAATACCTCACTCAGTTCCAGTTCACTGCCAGCTGTCTTTCTGGATATCATTTGTGCAAGAATTTTATTCTCTGAGATGACATAGATGGGCATAATGTCCTTGACCATATGGTAGCTCTGTTTTTGTTCCTCTAAAGGGAAAAATTATTTTATTTCTTATTCTACTAGTTACAGTGAGCACTGAAATCCCCAAAATATATTTACCATCTTTCATACTTTCTTTTTGATTTTTTTCACATTTATTTATTTTTGAAAGAGAGAAAGAGAGAGAGAGAGAGAGAGAGAGAGAGAGAGACAGCATGAGTAAGGGAGGGGCGGGGGGGCTGGACACAAAATCTGAACCAGGCTCCAGGCTCTGAGCTTTCAGCACAGAGCCCAAAATAGGGCTTGAACTCATGGACTGTGAGATCATGACCTGAGCTGAAGTCGGATGCTTAACCGACTGAGCCACCCAGGTGTACCATACTTTCCTTTTTTTTTTAAGGTTTATTTATTTTTGAGAGAGAGAGAGAGAGAGAGAGAGCATAAGTGGGGAAGGGGCAGAAAAAGAAGGGCACAGAGGATTCAAAGCAGGCTCCGCGCTGTCAGCAGCGAGCCCAATGTGGGACTCAGACTCTTGAACCATGATATCATGACCTGAGCCGAAGTCAGATGCTCAACCAACTGAGCACCAAGGTGATCTATCATCTTTCATACTTTCTTAAGTGAAATAAACAATATTTATGAATTGATTGTGAGTACTCTGAAGTCTCCTGATATTCTTCAGTCCATAGTTAATACATATTTAGATTTTAGAAAAATTATTATTGATATTTTACATTTTTTGACTGCTAATTAGTTCATGTTTTTGAGATATATATTAATGTAATGATACTATCACCAGTTTAATGATGTGTTTCTTTTCAGTTGTAAAGATAACATCTGGAAAATAGAGGAAAATCTCAGAAAATAAAAATCACCCTGAAAATGTATTAGAAATAGAAAATAGAGACACTTGTCATTGTGTTTGTCAATAATACATGCTATGTTACTGGGCACATTGTATGCCAGATGGAGACTGCTTTGTGTCAACCAGCATTGTTCACATAATATAATTTGAGGATGTTGAAAGGCCCTGCCTAAGTAAATATATCTTCTTCACCAGCTTGCCATGGTGCCACTGTTCCCTCCTTATATGGTTTAGGTGACAAAGGTGGGGCATTATTTCCAGAAAAGCCTCATTACAATACATCTGTTATTTAGGGTTCTGAGAGACGCCTGATCTTTTTTGTTAGTACATTAGCAAGAGTTAGTTCAGGAAATTAGTTCTTGGCTCACTAGTGCTTCAGTTATGTTTCTTAAAGTATGACTCTTGCCCACATACTTGTAAGTAAGCATAAGAAACTAAGGCCAGAATTTCAGGTATTGGTTAAAGGCCATAAAATGGCTAGTAGCAGAACCAGGACCAAAACCAAGGATTCTTTTTTTTTTTTATTAGAAAATTTATTTATTATTTATTTAATTCCAATATAATTAATGCATAGTGTTGTATTAGTTTCAAGTGTACCATATGCTCACCAATACTTTTTTAAAAATTTTTTATTAAAAATTGTTTTTACTGTTTATTTTTGAGAGAGAGAGAGAGAGAGAGAGAGAGAGAGAGCATGAGCTGGGGAGGGGCAGAGAGAGAGAGAGAGAGAGAGAGAATCTGAAGCAGGCTCCAGGCTCTGAGCTGTAAGCACAGAGTCCGACGTGGGGCTCAAACTTATGAACTGTGAGATCATGACCTGAACTGAGGTTGGACACTCAACTGACTGAGCCACCTAGGTGCCCCAATATACCCACCAATTATATACATTACTCAGTGGTCATCATAAGTGTACTCTTTTTTTTTTCCTTTAAGAGATGAGAGGGCATAAGTGAGCAAGGGGCAAAGAGAGAGAGAGAGATAGAATCCCAGGAGGGGCAAAGAGAGAGAGAGAAGTGGGGTTCACCCAAAGCAGGACTTGTGTTTCACCCAAAGTGGGGCTCACATGAAGTGGGCTTGTCCTCCATGAGAGTTGATAGCATCGTGCCTAGATAACAGTAAGTGCTCATGAAATGTCATTTTACCCCCACTAATCCTAAGACTCTTTAAGTGGGTTTATTGGGATATTTTAAGCAGATTCTTTGACTAGAGAGAACCCACTTGCCTGGGTTTGTAAAGTGGGTTCTGAAATATAAGAAGGCCGCTGACTTCCCAAATATAAAATGGAGAACTTGAACAAGACAACAGGCCAGGTCCTTCCGACTCTTACATTTTACAGCCCTGTCTGGATGACCTTTGGAATTCCTTCCAATTCTAGTCCACACATTCGACTATCTATACAGTATTAAAGAGAAGGAAACTTCTCTTAGTTTCCCTTGTATTCACCTCCAGCATCTATTATAACACCAGTCACATTTAATTATTTGTTGAATGAATGAGTAGAAAAAAGTGACAAATATAATCTCCTTAAAGACCCTATGCTGTGGTTGTCCAACAGTCATTTGAAAGAGTCTGAGAACCATAAATATTAAATGTTAGTTGTAGTTGTCTGCTATGGACTGAATACTATCCCCCCCCCCCCCACACCAAATTCATATGTTAAGATCCAATCCCCATACCTCAGAATGTGACTATATTTGGAGGTAAGGTCTTTAAAGAGGTAATTAAGATAAAATGATGTCCTTGGTGTAGGCCCTAACACAACATGACTGGTGTCTTTATAACAAGAGGAAAATTGGACACACACACACACACAGAAGGAAGACCATGGGAAGACACTAGGAGAAGATATGGGGCATATGGGTGGCTCAGTCGGTTAAGTGTCTGACTCTTGATTTAGGCTCAGGTCATGATCTCACAGTTCATGAGTTCGAGTCCCACAATGGGCTCTGCGCTGACAGTGCGGAGCCTGTTTGGGATTCTCTCTTTGTGTTTCTCTCTGCCCCTCCCCTGCACGCACACTCTTTCTCTCAAAAATAAATACATAAACTTTAAGACACTAGCAGAAGATAGACATCCTTGAAGCAGACAAGAGGATTTCAGAAAAAAAAACAACAACCCTGTTGGCACCTTGATCTCAGACTTCTGGCCCTCAGAACTGTGAGAAAATAAGTTTCTGTTGTCTAGGCCACCCAATCTGCAGCCCTAGAAAACTAATAAATTAACCAACAATAAATTAAGGAATCTGAAAATTGTTACTATAATGTTAGTTGTATCAGTAAAGATTGTTTTCAGCAATAACGTCTGACTAACAATGGCTTAAATAGATTATTTTCTCCCAAACAAGACATCTGGAAGTAAGGAGATAATAATTTCATACTAGAGCTAGAGTCTATTATTTTCTTGGCCATTTCCCCATGATCAAGAGATGGCTCTCATAGCTCCAAGGAAAATAGGAGTCACCAGCACAATTTTTTCCTACCATCAAAACAGCAAAATATTTCCAGAAAACCCTTCCTCAATAGACTTCTTATTGCATCTTACTACCCAGAACTAGGCCAACATAGGTTTAAGGGTTAGACCAATCATGAACCTGATCATGAGGCCACCATGATTCTGAACAAAGTTGAGGCTCTCTTGACAAGGAAAACAAGTAAATGGGTAACAAGAAGGCAACAGACAATGTCTATAACCTACCTTTGTAATCTTGTGAAAATCACCACACTGTTCCACTGGCTCACTGTTTCCTCTTTGCTGTACCCCCTGCCATCAGAACAGACACTTCTGGACCCATACCAATGACCCATCTAATACTTCAGCCTCATAATTCTAGAACCAGCTTAACTACAATGACATCCATTTGCCCTGAAATTCAGCACTTCATGGATTCTGAATCACTCAGCCATACCCCACACCAATATCCCAAATTTTGAGATTTCTCTTCGGAGATTAGAGTGTTCTTATTTTCAACATCTGTTATTCCCACACCATTTCCCATGGTGTAAACAATGCAAACTTTTTGAGAGAAGGGGGATGTGATGGTTGGAATTTAAAGAAAGGATAGTGTCCTTCAATGTGAATAGATGACTGTCTTCTAGGTGGTTGCAAGCTAGTTCAGTTCCCTTGTTGCCTTCAGAACATGGAAGACATTTGGGAAGTGTCTTGTTTGAACACTTGTATGTTTACATTTCAGTCCAACACTATGAAGGACACATCAAACGTGGCATCTAATGTGTTATAAAGGCCAATAGGTCCCTTGTCCTATCTCATTCTATACTTCATTTCTTCAATTTGTGTGCCTGTATCAGCAAAGGCTGAATACAGTCTACTAAAATTCAGTAATGAATATAGTTCTAGAAGCAACGGTGATTCCAGTCTGCTGGTAAAAACTTGATGCTTGGTAGGTACATAGAATTGATACACAGAATTGATACAAAGACTCTTTTTTTAATTTAAAATTGTTTAATGTTTGTTTATTTTTGAAAGAGAGAGAGAGAGACACACACACACACAGAGTATGAGTGGTGAAGGGGCAGAGAGAGAGGGAGACACAGAATCTGAAGCAGGCTCCAGGCTCCGAGCTGTTAGCACAGAGCCCCACACGGGGCCCAAACTCACAAGCTGTGAAATCATGACCTGAGCCGAAGTCGGAGGCTCAACTGACTGACCCACTGAGGCGCCCCCACAAAGACTTTTTAAAAAATGTTTTTTTTTTTTTTTTTTTTTGAGAGAGAGAGAGAGAGAGAGAGACTGTGAGTGGTGGAGGGCAGAGAGAGAGGGAGATATGGAATCAGAAGCAGGTTCCAGGCTGTGAGCAGTCTGCACAGAGCCGGATGTGGGGCTCAAACTCATGAACGACGAGATCATGACCTTAGCCGAAATTGGACACTTAACCAACTGAGCCACCCAGGTGCCCTGATATAAAGACTTTTTAAAAATCACTTTCCAAATTCAGTCTCCTCTCATTCTGAGGTGCTTGTCCAAGTACCCAAACTTGTTTTTAATCTTTTGGTTCAGAATTTTGTCCTAATATAAACTAAAATCTATATTAAATTATTCTTTCATTCAGCCCTGGTTACCACAAGAACCTGCTATTCAGGTTGTTGTTGTTGTTCTATATAGTCACCACATTCTTTGTGTAAAGATGATACTGTTCATTTATGTAAGTGACAGGTACATACTGATGGCCATTGACCTACTTATACATATTTGAGGTCTGTTTGAAAATAAGAAAAGAAATGTATAATTTTTGTTCTGTTTTTGATCATAAATTATAAAATAAACACCATTTTAGTCACCTGGGCAAGACACACACTAGAAGACATTTGGTTTGATTGTACAGTAAGTTTAGAGCAATTCAGTTTAACTTTTGTCTCTCCTAAGTTTGACTGACTAATTGAATTTATCTTGTTGGGTGTTTATTCTTAAATTGATCTGACTTATTTAGATGCCATTGTATTACTTACAAATGTTGCTGGTTTTATACTTTTAGAGTGGAATATTTAGATTGCTTTCTAGACTATAGTTCTCTAGATCTGTATCATGGGCCTAGTCATAGAGACAATCCATGGTCTGGACAGGCAAGAAATGAATTTATTGACGTTGCTTTTCTTTATTTCATTACTTTATTCTTAGGGTATAGCAGCAAAATTGCTGCAGCGTTTTCAAACCTCTATCATACACATGAAATGCACAAAGGAAGCAAGAAGATCAATTCTTGAAGCATTCCCAGACTAGGGAGAAATTTCCTGCAAATCAAAATTCTCTGCAAACCTCTTCATGGCTTTTATTGGCCAAAGTGCATTCCATGCCAATTCCTAAACTAATCACCATCCAGGGGAATGGGATTATATTTAACCAATAGGCTAATATTGGAGAACAAGAAGCCAGAGCCACCGTAAGAATGTCCTGAAGGAAAGGGACGGAGCAGCAAGGAATTGAAAGCAGTTCCGTTCCCAGGCAGAAAACCTTGGACTGCACGTTCTCTTCAGAAGGACATCATGTGGGCCCCAGGCCTGGGGATAAGAATGTTTTGTCTGGCGCCAAAGGTACTCATGACCCAGTGTGGAATACACTTCAAGTGCATGACCTGGCAAGATGACAAACACTATGTTGTATGTGCTTGCTGTTATCAGACATATTGCAAAATTAAAAGAGGCTTGAGGCAGGAACCGGTGCTTTGGCTACTGGACAGTCAGCCCCCTGCTTTGTAATTCTCTCCTCACCGCACCTTTAGGCCCTGTCTCTCTTCAGCTGGTGCTGGAACAGGGGCCTGAAGGTCGAAGTGTGCAACACCACTGAAGAAGTGGGGAGGGAACCGAAGGGAACCTTTGAGCCGGGGAAGCTCATCCTTTGGGATTTCTGTGGGGCAAGTATGGGGAATGCCACCTCATTTAGTTATGACTCATATATTCAGCTCCTGCAGGCATTACTAAAGAGCTCAGGGATAAAAGTGAAACGTTCGCATTTGAGGATTTGTTTTATTTAGTAAAGAAACATTGTTATTGGTTTACCCCCTCTGGCAAAAATGCTTTGAATCAGAAACAATGGAATTTGATTTTATGTGTTTTGCTCGAACTCATCAACAAAGAGAAGCCATCCCTCTCTCCATATGGTCTTTATGTAATTTAATTTCCCTGGCTTTACAGCCCTTGAAGTCAGAATCCGGGGAAGGAGGGAGCATTGGTCCTCACAACCCCTCACTGGCTGAAAATGATCATGAGCTTGTAGATAATGAGGAACCTGAGCCCCTACCCCCACCACCGGAGGAACGGAAACCTACGGGGTGCCGGGTTAATGGCCTAGAGATAAGTCTCAGCTCAAGCTTCCGCACCCCTGCCTCCCGCACTGCCCCACGGCCCTGGGCCTGTCAATCTTTTTGAGGAAACTAAATGCTCCACTTATTCAAAAAAACACATTTTTTTGATACCTCCACTTGGAGAATCACAGTTCCTGTGTCCTCCATGATGCAGATGCTTCAACAAGCTGAGGCTGCAGGGACACTGAATTAATGGCTAGTATGCCTGCAGTTTATCCTGTCAACATTCCCCAAATTCCTCCTGATCAGCAATATACTCAGGAGGGCAACAATTTGATGATGTTCAAGTTTTAAGGTAATTAAGGATTTGAAACAGGCTTGCATACAATACGGTGTTACTTCCCCCTATATGTTGGGATTGGTGTCTGGTTTAGCGAAATTCAGAGTGACTCATTCCGTAGGACTGGGAGGTCCTAGGTCGCACTGTCCTAAGTGCTTCTGAATTTTTGCAATTTAGAACTTGGTGGGATGAAGCACAGATACAGGCCCGGGGTGATGCCGCCGCCAAAGCTCCTGTGCCCATTACCCTAGAGCAATTTACTGGCTGGACAAGGGTTTGGCATACAGGTTCGGCTTCAGCGTGATGATCAACCAGTATGCAAGTTACATTGTGCTGCCTTAATGCCTGGGAGAAAATAGCTATCCTGGGACAGGTGACACCCTCTTTTGTTCAAGTTAAACAGAGTCTTAACGAGCCTGATGTCGATTTCATCGCTCAGCTAAAGGATGTTGGCTAAATGATGTTATTATAAAAACCGTTTCTGGGGCGGGCTTGCCCGATCTCCTCTTACAGCTGCTGTCTTTTGGTAATGCTAATAAGAAATGCCAACAAGCTTTATGCCCAGTGAAGTCTCAAGGGGGTGATTTAGCTGATTATTTCAAGGCCTATCAAGATATCGGCTCAGAGGCCTATAAAATGGGGTTACTGTCAGCGGCTATTCAGGCACTGGACCTTACAAACAGTCCAAGTGTTTTCGCTGAGGCAAATTGGGACATTATAAAAGGGATTGTAGACAGCCGAATCGTAACAATTCCCAGGATCTACCTTGGTTCTCCTACCAGATGAAATACTAAACCTCCTAGGTTATGCCCCCGATGCAATAAAGGCTATCATTTTGCTAATCAATGTACATCCAAAGTCGATAAAAATGGAGCTCCCCTGCCTCCTCGGTCGAGAAAGGGGATAATGGAACCTCCCCAGGGCCGAAGGTAAACAATATGGGGAATGAGATTCCACGTTGTTATCCCATGAGCAACGGGGACTTATCACTCAAATCTGTCCATGACCTCCTCCATACCACACGAGGGAGCGCTGCATTAGATATCCCTGCCCCAGATTCTTTGGTCCTTGAACTCTCCATTGGAATTTATCAGGTTAAAATTGGGATTTATGGCCCTCTTCCTTCAGGGTCTGTTGGTCTTCTTATTGGATGAAGTAGTCTTGTCCAAGGGAGTTCATGTCCACTTAGGAATCATAGATGCTGATTTTAAGGATGAAATTTTAGTAATGATTAGTACTTCTGTTCCTTGGCGTTTCATGGTAGGAGATTGCATTGCTCAACTATTATTGTTGCCTTACATTGCTTTAAATCCCACGCTGATAGAATGGCAGGGAGGGTTTGGATCTACTGGCAAACAGGTATTTTGGCAAACATTTCTAAAGGACAGAAGGCCTTAGATGAGCATACAATTCATGGAAAATCGTTTTCTGGCCTGGTAGACTCAGGAGCTAACGTCACCATCATTGCTTCCAAGTTTTGGCCTAAGAATTGGCCACTTTGGTATGGCCAACTAATCTTTGGCAAAGCAGGAAAGAATATCCAATGGAAAAAAGACAGTCTGTTTAACAAATGGTCCTGGGAGAACTGGACAGCAACATGTGGAAGGATGAAACTAGACCACTTTCTTACACCATTCACAAACATAAACTCAAAATGGATGAAGGACCTGAATGTGAGACAGGAAACCATCAAAACCCTAGAGGAGAAAGCAGGAAAAAACCTCTCTGACCTCAGCTGCAGCAATTTCTTACTTGACACATCTCCAAAGGCAAGGGAATTAAAAGCAAAAACGAACTATTGGGGGGGCGCCTGGGTGGCTCAGTCAGTTAAACATCTGACTTCGGCTCAGGTCATGATCTCGTGGTTTGTGGGTTCGAGCCCTGCGTCGGGCTCTGTGCTGACAGCTCAGAGCCTGGAGCCTGCTTCAGAGCCTGTGTCTCCTTCTCTCTCTGCTCCTCCCCGACTCTCACTCTATATCTGTCTCTGTCAAAAATCAACATTAAAAAAATGATTAAAAAAATGAACTATTGGGACCTCATGAAGATAAAAAGCTTCTGCACTGCAAAGGAAACAATCAACAAAACTAAAAGGCAACCGACGGAATGGGAAGAGATGTTTGCAAATGACATATCAGACAAAGGGCTAGTATCCAAAATCTATAAAGAATTCACCAAACTCCACACCTGAAAAACAAATAATGCGGTGAAAAATGGGCAGAATACATGAATAGACACTTCTCTAAAGAAGACATCCAGATGGTCAACAGGCACATGAAAAGATGCTCAATGTCACTCCTCATCAGGGATATACAAATCAAAACTAGATTGAGATACCACCTCATGCCAGAGTAGCTAAAATGAACAAATCAGGAGACTATAGATGCTGGAGAGGATGTGGAGAAACGGGAACCCTCTTGTACTGTTGGTGGGAATGCAAATTGGTGCAGCCACTCTGGAAAACAGTGTGGAGGTTCCTCAAAAAATTAAAAATAGATCTCTATGACCCAGCAGTAGCACTGCTGGGAATTTACCCAAGGGATACAGGGGTGCTGATGCATCGGGGCACTTGTACCCCAATGTTTACAGCAGCACTTTCAACAAGAGCCAAATTATGGAAAGAGCCTAAATCAGTTCATCAACTGATGAATGGATAAAGAAATTGTGGTTTATATAGACAATGGAATACTACGTGGCAATGAGAAAGAATGAAATATGGCCTTTTGTAGCAACGTGGATGGAATTGGAGAGTGTTATGCTAAGTGTAATAAGTCATACAGAGAAAGACAGATACCATATGTTTTCACTCTTATGCGGATCCTGAGAAACTTAACAGAAGACCATGGGGGAGGGGAAGGAAAAAAAAAGTTAGAGAGGGAGAGAGCCAAACCATAAGAGACTCTTAAAAACTGAGAATAAACTGAGGTTTGATGGGGAGTGGGAGGGAAAGGAGGGTGGGTGATGGGCATTGAGGAGGGCACCTGTTGGGAGGAGCACTGGGTGTTGTAGGGAAACCAATTTGACAATAAATTTCATATTAAAAAAATAAAGAATTGGCCACCTCATCCTGTATCCGCAGTCTTTATGGGTGTAGGAAAAGCTACTGATATCCAGCAGAGTGTTGAAATTTTTCTATGTAAAGAGCCTGGAGGCCAGGTTGCTACTATTCAGCCTTATGTTACTGGTAGAGCCATTAATCTGGGGGGAAGAGACCTATTAAGTCAATGGGAAGCATATACTAATGTTCCTTATGTTTCTCCTGCTGCAACCAATATTATGTCCAAAATGAATTATAAATCATTAAAAGGGCTTGGATGACAAGAAAATGGGCATATAGAGCCAATTACTGCCAAAATGCAGCCTCCTTATATGGGACTGGAATATCCTATACAGAATTCAAATTTAGTGTAAGGGCCACTGTTCATGAACAACGTTATGCCTTATGTTAAAATGGTTCACAACTGCCTCAAAAGTAAGCCTCAAGCATAGCTATCTATTTTTAAAAAGAGGACCCAGCACAAACATATTTTCTTACTATCAGCCCATTCTCTGGCTCCAATCTTACAATTGATGGCACTACTCCAATGCTTCTGTCTTGTGCTACTTGTATGTTGTCAGAATGGGATGGATGGGTGACTTGGGAAACATGTAGAGGGGATATGGAGTGAGTTCTTTTAAATACTTCCTATGGAAGTGTCATTGATTAGAGCCTTATGGGCTCAGCTTGCCTTAAAAATTCATTACAAAATCTACAATTGTGTGTTCATAATCAAACTATCAACACCACTACTAATGGCCCAATTGTTGGGCATGGTGAGGGATTTTCTGCACCCAGTCCTCATTTACAAGAAGGACCGTTGCAGAAGTATATATGGAAATTAACTGCTGCCCTCAACCATTTACAAACCTGGAAGGGCACATATTATAAAAACAGCTCCAGCGATATTTCTACTTTATCTGTCATGGTTAATAGTACCTGGTACATACAGGCTTGTGTCCATTTGCCATACGTACTGTTGAAAGTTTGGAATGATGCTGAGGCCCTGTCTCTCTTCAGGCTAACTACTGGAATAGAGGTTGACATCAATTTATCCCGAGGCACATGGGCTACATGGAGAAGGGGTGGATACCTGAATTGGCATAGTAGCTAGGTATGAAACCAGCAATGCCAGCAATATCCATCACTGGAAGGAAGTGGGAGAATTTAAGAAATATCAAGGCTCTAATGTGTTGGTGATATGTTATGGAGAATGAGGGAAGAAGTTTAGGATGATACATGGGTGTGTCTGGCCTTGGCAGTTGGAAGCATGGTGGGCTACTGATGAAATAAGAGACCAGAGAAAATAGACTTAATGGAGGAAGGTGGTAAATTTGGTTTTGTGTGTTGAACTTGAAGTGCCAACAAAATGTCCAATGGACATGTCCACTGGAAATGTCCAATGTTTGATGTGCTCTAGAATAAGATTTAGCCTGAATATACATATCCAAGTGACATCAGCATGTAGAGAGAATTGAGTGGGAGAGATAACCCAGGGAGTGAGTGGAGGGGGAAAAAAAAGGAAGAATTTAGAATCATTGAGAAAGAGGATGAGAGCAAATGAAAAAGTAATATTGGAAATGTAGAAGGAAAAATCTGGAATATTTGTTATTAGGGAAGCTGAGGGATGAGAGCAATTTAGGAAAGTGATAATGGTTATACACTGTTACATGACACAGAGAAATCAAGAGATACAGACTTAAAAGTATCCATTGGATTAGTGGCATGAAGGTCCCTGGGTGACCTTGACAATAATACTTTTGATGGACTGCTTGGGACAGAAGCATGACTACACCTAGCATGAGAAGGGAGTGGAAGAGAGCATTAGAGAAGGTACATGCAATCAACTATTTTAAAAGTCAAATCTAAGTGTTTTTTAAACCAAGAGTGATGTTAGTGTGTTTAAATGCTGAACAGCTTTCTGATTCAAGATGGCTGACTGACTCAGTTACATAAGGTCCTTTCCAAATTCTTCATTGTTTAACAGTAGTGACTGCAGCAGTACTAGAAATCATGTATATTCTGTTGGTGCAACAGAGGAGGGGTTTCTGGAAGATGTGAAGGAAGGGATTGGATTTCTGGCAGAAGCAAAGACCCTAAAAAACAATATACTGGACAAGCTAATAGTCATAGATGCTTGGAAGGATGCAGTGGGTAATAGGCTGTGGGAAGATGGTAGGATCATTAAGTCAAGATTGCTGGAGCTGGATCAGGCCCAGAGAGTGTCCATATGGGCATTCCCTCTCTAGGCAGTAGCTGAAGACAGCCTTGTTTTTCATAAGTGGCAGGGGGTGGAGTGGGGTGGGTGGGTCTTCCTTGGAGGGTGGGATGTCATAATCTGAGTCCACTGAAATGGACACAGAGATTTGCCTTATGAAATCAATTCCTCAAGAAGCATGAGAGGCAGTTCTCCTGGCTTCACTTTTGTGTCCATCCACCACGGCCAGGGCTCTGCTCTCAAGAGAAGAATGCAGTGATTTTGATACACTAGCTAGAGATGCTTTGCATTTATAAACTCTGGGTAGATTACTAAAAATCACTAGACATTGTTAATAGTGTGAAGAAGAACAACTAAACTAGTAAATAAATGAATACTGAGGAAACAGTTAAAGAGGAAACTGATGACTTAAATTCTCTTTTTTTTTCAGAAATGATTGAGATGATATTGTACCCACAAAATAAAGGCTACTCTGAAAAAGAAACAATTGGAGAGTAAGAAATAGCTCTTTGAAATGAAACAAAAGAAAAAAACTTTATATAAGTTTATAAGTAGACTAGACATGGCTGTAATCTGAAAATATGAATATTGTGAAATATGATGCAAGTCATAACAATCTAAAATATGATGCAAATGAATTCCTTAGAACTTAGTGCCAAAAGACAAATAGTTGAAAATTATGAAAGACAAGTTAGGAAACATTCACTATTTGTTTCATTTTTTGGGGGGGATAATGAAACACTTTCATTTCTTATTAACACAAATTTTTAAATATTGAGATATAATTGACATATAACATTGTATTCACTTTTGGTGCACAACATAATGACTTGATATACGTATATACTGTGAAATGTTTCCCACGATCAATTTAGTTAACATCTACCATCTCCTAGAGTTTTTTTTATCTTGTGGTGAGAACTTTTAAGATCTACTCTCTTAGTATATTTCAAATATACAGTACAGCAAGTTAAGTACAGTCACCATGATGTACATTATGTCCCTGGGACTTATTTATCTTATTGCTGCATCTTTTGCATCTTTTGACCATCTTCACCCATTGTACCCACCTTCTATCTTTGCCCCTGACAACCACCAGTCTGTTTCTCTGTGTCTATGAGTTCAGTTTTTTCTTTTTTTTGATTCCGCATATAAGTGATAGCATACAATATTTATCTTTCTCTGTCTGACTTATTTCACTTAGAATACCCTCAAGTTTCATCCCTGACATTGTAAATGGCAGGATTTCCTTCTTTTTCAAGGCTGAATAATATTCCAGTTTATGTGTATATCACATTTTATTTTTTATTATTTTTTTCAATATATGAAGTTTATTGTCAAATTGGTTTCCATACAACACCCAGTGCTTATCCCAAAAGGTGCCCTCCTCAATACCCATCACCCACCCTCCCCTCCCTCCCACCCCCCATCAACCCTCAGTTTGTTCTCAGTTTTTAAGAGTCTCTTATGCTTTGGCTCTCTCCCACACTAACCTCTTTTTTTTTTCCCTCCACTCCCCCATGGGTTTCTGTTAAGTTTCTCAGGATCCACATAAGAGTGAAAACATATGGTATCTGTCTTTCTCTGTATGGCTTATTTCACTTAGCATAACACTCTCCAGTTCCATCCATGTTGCTGCAAAGGGCCATATTTCATTCTTTCTCGTTGCCATATAGTACTCCATTGTGTATATAAACCACAATTTATTTATCCATTCATCAGTTGATGGACATTTAGGCTCTTTCCATAATTTAGCTATTGTTGAGAGTGCTGCTATAAACATTGGGGTACAAGTGCCCCTATGCATCAGTGCTCCTGTATCTCTTGGGTAAATTCCTAGCAGTGCTATTGCTGGGTCATAGGGTAGGTCTATTTTTAATTTTTTGAGAAACCTCCACACTGTTTCCAGAGCGACTGCGCCAATTTGCATTCCCACCACCAGTGCAAGAGGGTTCCCGTTTCTCCACATCCTCTCCAGCATCTATAGTCTCCTGATTTGTTCACTTTGGCCACTCTGATGTATATCACATTTAAAAAATACAATTCATCAGTCAGTGGACACTTCGATTGTTTTCATGGTGGCTATTGTAAACAATGGTACAATAAACATGGGGGTGCAGGCATCTTTTCAAGATAGTGATTCTGTTTCTTTTTTATAATAATACCCAGAAATTGAATTGCTGGATCATAATTATTTATTTCATTCAAGAAGTATTTCAAGTGTCTACTAGATTCCACTTGCCCTCATAGAGCCTACAGATTGGTGAGGGGTAAGACAATAAGCAAATTATGACAAAAAATGTGTATATAATCAAATTGTGATAATTTGCTATAAAGTACAAAGAGTTTCAGTATTAATGATATCTGAAATTTTTATAATTTTGAACTCTATGCCAAGTACCATTTTAAGTGCAAACTTTAATATATTAACTTATTTACTGTTCTCCACAATGCTATGAGGTGGATACTATCTCTGGGGAAATGTCTACAACCATGAAAAATGTGAGATTTTATATTACTTTATAAATTAACAAGTTACATGGAAACTGATGAAATATATGAGACTCCTGGGTCAGAAATAAATACTCCAGGCAAAGCAGGCTGCATGGATTTGATGTTCGTAGGTAGATGCACATGCAGTGGGTTTGTGTTATAGCTGAGGAACTCAGAGCTCAGAGAACCCAAATCTTTTGTAATGGGCTCAAGAAGTCCTGCTCTTTTCCTTAGAGGGAGATATTATCATTAGATGTTGTCATTACTAGACAGTAAATAAGATGCTCTTTACTCCAGAAGGACACTTTATTCTAAGGCTGTTCTTTTTACACATATCCTTAAAAAGGTAGTCTAGAAAAAATTTATTTAGTTCCTCTGCTCACAAGATGTGCAGAAATGACATAGACCATGGGTAATTGCCTCCCAACAGGAAACTAAAGCACAGAGAGGTTGAGTGATATGTCTTATTCTTGAGTTGACTAGTAGCAGAAAAAAGATCTAAATTCAGACAATCTGGACACCATACTTTTACTAGGGGTTTACAAACTGTGGTCTTCAGGCCAAATCCAGGCCTGTTTTTGTATGACCAATGAGCTAAGAATGGTTTTTACATTTTTAAAGAATTGTAAAAAACAAACAAACAAAAAAAAACAACAACAGAGAATATGTGGTAGAGATTACATATATCCCATAAAGCCTAAAATATTTACTACCTCGCTGGACCTTTATACAAAAAGTTTGCCAAACTATGATATTAACCAATGGAACTAACTGCCTCTATAGGATGTTTAGTGGAGTATGTATGTATGGATCTAACCTAGTTCAAGGCGATGGTGGTAGTAGAAGGCACAGATTGATATTTGAATTGAACTTTGAAAGGTAAATAGAAGTTGGATGAAGACAGGTGAGGAAATGGATTCCATGAAGAAAAATTTCACTGAATGAAGAAATACTTGAGTTTTTAGGTCAAAATTCAGTGATGACAACCACTGTCCATGTTGGTATGAACATGCACCATTCCTGAAGTCCAGTGTAGGTGGTAGCTGTGATCACTGAGTGCTCTGCACAGTATGTGGGACTGGGGATAAAATATGGGACAAAGTCTTCTAAGAATATGAGGCTGACTGATGTGGGTATTTCACCATGTTCACAGTTCTCAAACCTAGAGTTGTTCTTGATTTGTTTTTTTTTCCTTCCTTGTACCTAATCCATCCACAACTTCTATTGGCACCACCTTCAAAATATACACTTAATCCAACTGTTAGTAATTTCCACTGCCACACAGTAATAGTCCAAGCCATTATTACAATAACCTTCTAAACTGATGTAATTGCTTTCACTCTTACTGCTTACTTCCTATTTTCCATACAGCAACCAGAATAATACCTAAAAAAATTTAATTCCAGTGTAGCTAACATACAGTGTGATATTAGTTTCAGGTGTTCAATATAGTGATTCAACAGTTCTATATATTAGTGCTTATAAAGATAAGTGTACTTTTAATCCCCTTCACATATTTCACCCAACTCCTTACCCACTTCCCTGCTGGTAACCATCTATTTGTTCTCTGTAGTCAAGAGTCTGTTTTTTTGGTTTTTCTCTTTTTTGCTTTGTTCATTTGTATTGTTTTTTTAAATTCCACATATGAGTGATATCATATGGTATTTGTCTCTCTCTGACTGGAGTTTTCCACTTTGCATTATACTCTCTAGATCCACCCATGTTGTTGCAAATGGCAAGATTTCATTCTTTTTTTTTATAACCGAATATTTCATTATATACATAAACCATATCTTCTTTCTTCATCAATGGATGGATACTTGGGCTGCTTCCACTTGGCTTTTGTAATTAATGCTACAATAAACATGGGGGTGAATATATTCCTTTGAATTAGTTTCTTCATATTCCTTGGGTAAATACCCAGTAGTGGAATTACTAGATCATAGGGTAGTACTATTTTTTTGAGCAACCTCCATACTGTCTTCCACAGTGGCTGCACCAATTGCATTCTCACCAATAGTGCACGATGGTTTCTTTTTCTCCACATCCTTGCCAACACTTGTTGTTTCTTGTGTTTTTAATTGTAGCTGTTTTGACAGGTGTGAGGTGGTATCTCATTGTAGTTTTGATTTACATTTCCCAGATGATCAGTGATGTTGAGCATCTCTTCATGTTCCTGTTGGCCATCTGTATTTGGAGAAATGTCTGTTTATGTCTTCTGCCTATTTTTAATTAGATTATTGTTTTCTTGGTTTGAGCTGTGTAAGTTCTTTATATATTTTGAATACTGTTTATCAGATAAGTCATTTGCAAGTATCTTCTCCTATTCGGTAGATTGTCTTTTAGTTTTGTTGATTGTTTGCTTTGCTGTGCAGAGGCTTTTTATTTTGATGTAGTCTCAATATTTTATTTTTGCTTTTGTTTCCCTTGCCTAGGGAAACATATATAAAAAGATATTATAGCCAATGTCAGAGTAATCACTGCCTGTGCTCTCTTCTAGGATTTTGAGGGTGTCAGGTCTCACATTAGGTCCCTGATTCATTTTGAGGTTTTATTTTTATTTTTATTTTTTCATTTTGAGTTTATATTTTGGAATGGTGTAAGAAAGTGCCTCAGTTTACGTCTTTTCCATGTAGCTGTCCAGTTTTCCAAACACTATTTATTGAAGTGACTGTCTTTTTTCCATTGTATATTCTCGCCCCATTGGTTGAAAATGAATAGCCTACATAACTATGGGTTTATTTCTGGGCTCTATTTTGTTCTATTGATCTATGTCTCTGTTTTCATGCCAATATTATAATGTTTTGTGATATAACTTGATGTATAGAATTGTGATCCTTCTAGTTTTGTTCTTCTTTTTCAAGATTGTCTTGGCTATTTGGGGTCTTTACGGTTCCATACAAATCTTGGGCTTGTTTGTTCTAGTTCTGAAAAATGATAATGGTATTTTGATTTTTTAAAAATGTTTATTTATTTTTGAGAGGGGGAGAGAGAGAGAGAGAGAGAGAGAGAGAGAGAGAGAGAGAGAGAAAGAGAGGGAGGAAGGGACAAAGAGAGAGGGAGACACAGAATCTGAAGCAGGCTCCAGCCTTTGAGCTGTCAGCACAGAGCCCAATGTGGGGCTTAAACTCACAAATTGTGAGATCATGACCTGAGTCAAAGATGGATGCTTAACTGACTGAGCCACCCAGGCACCTCCCCCCCTTTCAAAAAAATTTTTTTAATGTTTATTTAGTTTTGAGAGAGAGACAGAGAGACAGAAAAATGCTATTGGTATTTTGATAGGGAGTGCATTAAATATGTGGATTGGTTTGGGTAATAGGGACATTTTAACAGTATTTGTGCTTCTGATCCATTAACAGCGTATGTCTTTCCACTCGTTTTTCATCTTTAATTTTTTTTGTCATTGTTTTATAGTTTTCAGAATATGGGTCTGCCACATCCTTGGTTAAATTTATTCCTAGGTATTTTATTATTTTTGGTGCAATTGTAAATGGGATTGCTTTCTTAATTTTTCTTTCTGTTGCTTCATTATTAGTGTATAGAAATGCAACAGATTTCTGCACATTAGTTTTGTATCCTGTGACCTTACTGAATTCATTTGTCAGTTCTAGTAGTTTCTTGGTGGAATCTTTCAGGTTTTCTTACATAGAAAAGCATCATATTGTCCACAAATAGTGAAAATTTTGCTTCTTCCTTAACAATTTGGATGCCTTTTGCTTGGCTGATTGGCTGTGGCTAGGACTTCCAGTACTATGTTGAATAAAAAGTGGTGAGAGTGGACATCCTTGTCTTGTTGCTGACTTTAGGGAAAAATCTCTCAGTTTTTCCCCATTGACTATGAGGTTAGTTGTGGGTTTTTCATATAAGACCTTTAATTATGTTAAGGTATGTTCCCTTCAAACCTACATTGTTGAGTGTTTTTATTATGAATGGATGTTGTACTTTGTAAAATGAATTTCCTGCATCTATTGAAATGCTCATATGGTATATCTTTTCTTTTTTTGATGTGATGTATCACTTCATTGATTTGCAAATACTGAACCATGTATGATTGCATCCTGACAATAAATCCTACTTGATTGTGGTAAATGAAATTTGAAATGTTTTGTTGGATTTGATTTGCTAATATTTTGTTGAGGACTTTTGCATCTATGTTTATCAGAGATATTGGCCTGTAGTTTTCTTTTTCAGTGGTGTCTTTATCTAGTTTTAGTATTGGGGTAATCCTGGACTCATAGAATGAATTTGGAAGTTTTTCTTTCTCTTCTATTTTTTTGGGATAGTAGGAGAAGAATAAGTATTAACCCCTGTTTAAATGTTTGGTACAATTCACCCGTGAAGCCATCTGGTCTTCCACTTTTGATTATTGGGAGTTTTTTGATTAATGATTCAATTTCTTTGCTGGTAATCAGACTGTTCAATTTTCTATTTCTTTCTGTTCAGTTTTGGTAGGTTATATGTATCTAGGAATTTATCTATTTCTTCTAGGTTGTCCAATTTGTTAGCATATAAGTATTCATAATATTCTCTTACAATCTTTTGCGTTTCTGTTCTGTCAGTTGTTATTTCTTCTCTTTAATTTTTAATTTTGTTTTTTTTATTATTAAATATAATTTAATGTCAAATTGGTTTCCATACAACACCCAGTGCTCATCCCAACAGGTGCCCTCCTCAATGCCCATCACCCACTTTCCCCTCTCCCCCACTCCCCATCAACCCTCAGTTCTCAGTATTTAAGAGTCTCTTATGGTTTGCCTCCCTCCCTCTCTGTAACTTTTTTCCCCCCTCCCCCGCCATGGTCTTCTGTTAAGTTTCTCAGGATCCACATAACAGTGAAGACATGTGGTATCTGTCTTTCTCTGCCTGACTTATTTCACTTAGCATAATACTCTCCAATTCCATCCACGTTGCTACAAAAGGCCATATTTCATTCTTTCTCATTGCCACGTAGTATTCCATTGTCTATCTAAACCACAATTTCTTTATCCATTCATCAGTTGATGAACATTTAGGCTCTTTCCATAATTTGGCTCTTGTTGAAAGTGCTGCTATAAACATTCAGGTACAAGTGCCCCTATGTATCAGCACTCCTGTATCCCTTGGGTAAATTCCTAGCAGTGCTATTGCTGGGTCATAGAGTGGATCTATTTTTAATTTTTTGAGGAACCTCCACACTGTTTTCCAGAGTGGCTGCACCAATTTGCATTCCTACCAACAGTGCAAGAGGGTTCCCGTTTTTCTCCACATCCTCTCCAACATCTATAGACTCCTGATTTGTTCATTTTAGCTACTCTGGCATGAGGTGGTATCTCAATGTAGTTTTGATTTGTATATCCCTGATGAGGAGTGACATTGAGCATCTTTTCATGTGCCTGTTGACCATCTGGATGTCTTCTTTAGAGAAGTGTCTATTCATGTTTTCTGCCCATTTCTTACAGCATTATTTGTTTTTCAGGTGTGGAGTTTGGTGAATTCTTTATAGATTTTGGATACTAGCCCTTTGTCTGATATGTCATTTGCAAACATCTTTTCCCATTCCGTCTGTTGCCTTTTAGTTTTGTTGACTGTTTCCTTTGCAGTCCAGAAACTTTTTATCTTCATAAGGTCCCAGTAGTTCATTTTTGCTTTTAATTCCCTTGCCTTTGGAGATGTGTCAAGTAAGAAATTGCTGTGGCTGAGGTCAGAGAGGTTTTTTTCCTGCTTTCTCCTTTAGGGTTTTGATGGTTTCCTGTCTCACATTTGGGTTCTTCATCCATTTTTGATTTTATTTTTGTGAATGGTGTAAGAAAGTGGTCTAGTTTCATCCTTCCGCATGTTGCTGTCCAGTTCTCCCAGCACCATTTGTTAAAGAGACTGTCTTTTTTCCATTGGATATTCTTTCCTGCTTTGTCAAAGATTAGTTGGCCATACATTTGTGGGTCCAATTCTGGATTCTCTATTCTATTTCATTGGTCTATGTGTCTGTTTTTGTGCCAATACCGTAGTGTCTTGATGATTACAGCCTTGTAGTAGAGGCTAAAGTCTGGGATTGTGATGCCTCCCACTTTGGTCTTCTTCTTTAATATTACTTAGGTTATTCAGGGTCTTTTGTACTTCCACACAAATTTTAGGATTGTTTGTTCTAGCTTTGAGAAGAATGTGGGTGCAATTTTGATTGGGATTGCATTGAATGTGTAGATAGCTTTAGGTAGTATTGACATTTTGACAATATTTATTCTTCCAATCCATGAGCAGGAATGTTTTTTCATTTCTTTGTGTCTTCTTCAATTTCCTTCATAAGCTTTCTATGGTTTTCAGCATACAGATCTTTTATATCTTTGGTTAGGTTTATTCCTAAGTATTTTATGGTTCTTGATGCAGTTGTGAATGGGATCAGTTTCTTTATTTCTCTTTCTGTTGATTCATTATTGGTCTATAAAAATGCAACCAATTTCTGTACATTAATTTTGTACCCTGCAACTTTGCTGAATCCATGTATCAGTTCTAGCAGACTTTTGGTGGTGTCTGTCGGGTTTCCCATGTAGAGTATCATGTCATCTGCAAAACGTGAAAGTTTGACTTCATCTTTGACAATTTTGATGCCTTTGATTTCATTTTGTTGTCTGATTGCTGATGCTAGAACTTCCAACAGTATGTTAAACAGCAGCGGTGAGAGTGGACATCCCTGTCATGTTCCTGATCTCAGGGGGAAAGCTTTCAGTTCTTCCCCATTGAGGATGATATTGGCTGTGGGCTTTTCATAAATGGCTTTTATGATGTTTAACTATGTTCCTCCTATCCCAACTTTCTTGAGGGCTTTTATTAACAAAGGATGCTGTATTTTGTCAAATGCTTTTTCTGCATCGATTGACAGGCTCATATGGTTCTTATCTTTTCTTTTATTAATTTGATGTATCACATTGATTGATTTGCAAATATTGAACCAGCCCTGCATCCCAGGAATGAATCCCACTTGATCATGGTGAATAATTCTTTTTATATGCTGTTGAATTCAATTTGCTAGTATCTCATTGAGAATTTTTGCATCCATATTCATCAGGGATATTGGCTTGTAGTTCTCTTTTTTTGCTTGGTCTCTGTCTGGTTTGGGAATCAAAGTAATGCTGGCTTCATAGAATGAGTCTGGAAGTTTTCCGTCCCTTTCTATTTTTTGGAACAGCTTGAGAAGCATAGGTATTATCTCTGCTTTAAATGTCTGGTAGAATTCCCCAGAGAAGCCATTTGGTCCTGGACTCTCATTTGTTAGATTTTTGATAACTGATTAGATTTCTTCACTAGTTATGGGTCTGTTTAAATTTTCTATTTCTTCCTGTTTGAGTTTTGGAAGTGTGTGGGTGTTTAGGAATTTGTCCATTTCTTCCAGGTTGTCCAGTTTGTTGGCATATAATTTTTCATGGTATTCCCTGATAATTGCTTGTATTTCTGAGGGATTAGTTATAATAATTCCATTTTCATTCATGATCTTTTTGGGTCCTCTCCCTTTTCCTTTTAGAAGCCTGGATAGGGGTTTCTCAATTTTGTTTATTTTTTCAAAAAACTAACTCTTGGTTTCATTGATTGCTCTACTGTTTTTTTTTTTTTGATTCTATATTATTTATTTCTGCTCTGATCTTTATTATTTCTCTTCTTCTGCTGGTTTTGGGGTGTCTTTGATGTTCTCCTTCTAGTTCCTTTAAGTGTGCTGTTAGATTTTGTATTTGGGATGTTTCTTGTTTCTTGAGATTGGCCTGGATTGCAATGTATTATCCTCTCAGGACTGCCTTCGCTGCATCCGAAAACATGTGGATTGTTGTATTTTCATTTTCGTTTGTTTCCATATATTTTTAAATTTTTTCTCTAATTGCCTGGTTGGCCCATTCATTCCTTAGTAGGGTGTTCTTTAACTTCCATGCTTTTGGAGGATTTATGGACTTTTTCCTGTGGTTGATTTCAAGTTTCATAGCATTGTGGTCTGAAAGTGTGCATGGTATGACCTCAATTCTTTTATACTTATTAAGGGTGTTTTGTGACACAGTATGTGATCTATATTGGAGAATTTTCCATGTGTACTCGAGAAGAAAGTATATTCTGTTGCTTTGGGATGCAGAGTTCTAAATATATGTGTCATGTCCATCTGGTCCAATGTATCATTCAGGGCCCTTGTTTCTTTATTGATTCTCTGTCTAGATGATCTATCCATTGTTGTAAGTGGAGTATTAAAGTCCCCTGCAATTACCACCCTCTTACCAATAAGGTTGCTTATGTTTGTGATTGTTTTATATATTTGGGTTCTCCTGAATTTGGTGCATAGACATTTATAATTTTTAGCTCTTCTTCATGTATAGACCCTGTAAATATGATATAATGTCCTTCTTCATCTCTTGTTACAGCCTTTAATTTAAAGTCTAGTTTGTCTGATATAAGTATGGCTACTCCAGCTTTGTTTTGACTTCCAGTAACATGATAGATAGCTCTCCATCCCCTCACTTTCAATCTGAAGGTGTCCTCAGGTCTAAAATGTGTCTCTTGTAGACAGCAAATAGATGGGTCTTGTTTCTTTATCCATTCTCATACCCTATGTCTTTTGATTGCAGCATTTAGTTCATTTACATTCAGTGTTATTATTGAAAGATATGGGCTAGAGTCATTGTGATATCTGTAGGTTTCTTGCTTGTAGTGATATCTCTGGTACTCTGTGGTCCTTGCAACATTTCATTCACAGTGTCCCCCTTAGGATCTCTTGTAGGTCTGGTAGGGTGGTGATGAATTCCTGCAGTTTTTGTTTGTTTGGGAAAACCTTTATCTCTCCTTCTATTCTGAATGACAGACTTGCTGGATAAAGGATTCTTGGCTACATATTTTTTCTGTTCATCACATTGAAGATTTCCTGCCATTCCTTTCTGACCTGCCAAGTTTCAGTAGATAGGTCTGCTACTACCTGTATATCTACCTTTGTATGTTAAGGCCCATTTATCCCTAGCTTCTTTCAGAATTTTGTCTTTATCCTTGTATTTTGCCAGTTTCACTATGATATGTCATGCAGAAGATTGATTCAAGTTACATCTGAAGGGAGTTCTCTGTGCCTCTTGGATTTCAATGCCTGTTTCCTTTCCCAGATCAGGGAAGTTCTCAGCTATGATTTGGTCAAGTACACCTTCAGCCCTCTTTTCTCTCTCTTCTTTTTCTGGAATTCCTATGATACAGATATTGTTCTGTTTGATTGCATCACTTAGTTCTCTAATTCTCCCCTCATACTCCTGAATCTTTTTCTCAACTTTCTCTTTTTCCATAATTTTATCTTCTAATTCACCTCATCTCCCCTCTGCCTCTTCAATACTCAGCAGCTGTTTAAAATGGCTTTCCCCTTTGAATGTTTTTAAGGTCAGATATCTTTTGTTCAATCATTATAGAAGAAAATAGTAAAATTCCAGATGACCTAGAATATATGAGAAAAATGTGAAAACATTTCCACACGAGTGGAGAAATGGAGTGGCTTATGAATTTGGTGGAACTAATGAATTGTCTGTCATTGGATTCTTCTTCACTACACCAAAGAAGGTGTGATTGTCACTTTAGTCTAGAATTTCATCTGATTACTTCCCAGTGAATTCCAGCACCTTTTCAAATTTACACTTTGGATCCTAAGAAGAAAGTTAAAAGAGAATTGGGAATTAATAAAAATAAAAACAGGTTTTGAAGTATATCAAATTAGCATAGGTTTGGAAGTATATCAAATTAGCATACTATAAATAGAAAAAAGGAACTAGAGTGATGATAGGTTCAAAACACTGACCTTCATGAGATAAATTGGTATTAAATATTCTCACTCTTCTTAGGCTATATTGCTGCTGGTATTATTTGTGTCTTGATGTAGAATTTTTTTAAAGTTGTAATTTTAAATATATTTTTTCCTCTTATATAAACACAAACTGGTAAGTATTAACAAAATGTCAAGCAATTATTGCAAAACTAGCCTTGGAATTTTGAGGATCAAGGAAATGTGCTAACTAGAGGTGTACCTAAATGTATACTAATCAGTCTTTGTGTTCACAGACCAGGGAGGATTCCATGAATTTCCATGAGAGCTTCCTTGATTCATGACTTTATGATATTCCATGTACATGTTGATGAATATACAATATTTCCTAATTGCCACTATTTTCTCCTGTCTCTTCATGGGTGAGTACCTGGTGGTGGTGAGTCAGTCAGTGCGAAAAAGAACATGGCACATAGTCAAGCAGTCAATAACTGTTTGTTGAAAGAGTGAACATGTCATTATTTCCAAAGCCTGCCTTGGAGATATGGTAAATTGTACTATGCCACACTGTCCCTCACCTCCATCATATCCTCATAGAAGAGGTAGAGAATGCAGTGTTGCTTGTTGACTTTCTATCAACCTTTCATGTCATGCCAAGAACTCCAACACAACACAAGACATAGAAGAAAAATGGGGCAGTGTGTCTTGACTGTCTACGTGATCCCAGTAATTCACTGAAAGGATTTATGAAGATAGGAGATAATCCACAGCAATAATTCTCTTATTTTAGAGAAGGTAAAACCCATGTTACAGTGTCCAGATATTATTTCTAACATTTTCTACAGCACTTGCCAGCATAAATAAGATTATTGATAAAAGAAGAAAACTTAGCTAAATTCTCTCACCTTTCTTAGTTGGAAAACTTTCATAAAACTCATCCCATGTTTCTGGAGCAGGAAGTGTTTTATTCTTCCTCTGAAATAGGACACCAAATTGTCCTTGAGACTTTTTCTACAGAGATTTCTGAAAGTAGATGGTAAAGTAGAGGGTTGGGGGTGAAGAAGAAAAAATGAGAGAGAAATTTTAGTGATGTCAGAGCCGTAGTTTTTAGTATAATAAACAGTGTGGGAGAAAAGTTTTAATGACTTTCTATTTTTATTCATCACTGAGAATTGTTACTACATGAAAACAAAAGTTTTATATAGTTAGTGGTTATTTTGTGAGCAATGATGTAGACTGGAAAGTGATGCATTGAAATTCTGGTTTTGGCAGAGCACCAGCACATGAAAGAAGGACATACATGAAGAAATCAATGCACGTCGATGCCTCTCTACTCTTGGCTTTTTTCATGAGCTCAGTCAACTTTCAATAGTAAGTCTCCTGATTTTGATTTAGGTATTAAGTATTTAGGTATTTAGGTATTAAGTATGTAGTCATATCGTGGCAATCTGTGTGAATAGACATATTTTTGGGGGCGCCTGGGTGGCTCAGTTGGTTAAGCGGCCGACTTCAGCTCAGGTCATGATCTCGCGGTCCGTGAGTTCGAGCCCCGCGTTGGGCTCTGTGCTGACAGCTCAGAACCTGGAGCCTGTTTCAGATTCTGTGTCTCCCTCTCTCTGACCCTCCCCTGTTCATGCTCTGTCTCTCCCTGTCTCAAAAATAAATGAAACGTTAAAAAAAATTAAAAAAAAAGACATGAATAGATATTTTTCCAAAGAAGACATCCAGATGCTCCACAGACACATGAAAAGATGCTCAACATCACCGATCATCAGGGAAATTGCCAGAATGGCTAAAATTAACTGCTCAAGAAACAATAGGTGCTGGCGAGGATGTGGAGAAGGGGAAGTCTCTTGTACTGTTTGTGGGAATGCAACCTGGTGGAGCCACTATGGAAAACAGCATGGAGGTTCCTCCAAAACTTAAAAATAGACCTACCTTAAAATCCAGCAATTGCACTACTAGGTATTTACCCAAAGAATACAAAAAGACTAATTCAAAGGTATATGTGCACCCTGATGTTTGTAGCAGCATTATCTATATAGCCAAATTAAAGATGTGGCATGTATATATACAATGGAAAATTAGTCAGCCAAAAAAAGAATGAAATCTTGCCATTTGCAATGTCATGAATGGAACTATAGAGTATTATGTGAAGTGAAATAAGTCGATTAGAGAAAGGCAAATACCATATGATTTCATTCATATGTAGCAGTTAAGAAACAAAACAAATGAACATGGGGGGAGAAAACAAAGAGGCAAAAAAAGAAACAGACTTTAACTATGGAGAACAAACTGATGGTCACCAGAGGGGAGGTGGGTGGGAGGATGGGTGCAATAGGTGACGGAAATCAAGGAGTGCACTTGTTTTGATGATCACTGGGTGATGTATATAAGTATTGAATCACTAAATTGTACACCTGAACTATTATTACACTATATATTAACTAACTGGAATTTAAATAAAAGTTTTAAAAAAGAAAAAAGATAAGGAAAAAAATTTTCCTTTATTGAAATGATCATGTGGTTTTTGTCTGTTATGCTATTAATGTGGTATATAATTCTTTTTATATATTATGTATTGCTGGTGATACAGTTGCTAGTATATTGTTGAAGATTTTTTACATCAGAGATGCTGATCTGTAGTTTTCTTTCTTATGATTGTCTTTGGCTGACTTTGTTATTAGGGCATCATAGGATGAATTGGGAACTGTTCTTTCCTTTTTTATCTTGGAAGAATTTGTGAAAGACTGATATTAATTTTTTAAATGTTTGACATAATTCACCAGGGAAGGAATCTACTCTTGGGCTTTTCTTTATAGAAATTTTCTTGATTCTTAATTTCTTGTCTCTTTATTTGTTACAGATCTATTCAGAATTTCAATTTCGTGAGTCAATTTCAGCACTTTCTAAGGATTTATCCTTTTTCCTGTGTTATACAATTTATTGGCATACAATTATTCACAGTGATGTCTCCTCTTTTCATTCCTAATTTTAGCATGATGACTCCTCTTTCTTTTTTTCTTGGTCTGTTGAACTAAAGAACTGATGTAACGATTTTGTTGATATTTTCAAAGAGCTACCTTTTCATTTTACTGATTTTCCTTATTGTTTTTCTAATCACTATTTCACATAGTTTTGCTCTGCACTTTATATTTTTCCTTCTTCTTCTTTTGGACTTAGTATAGTGTTCTTTTACCAGTTTCCTGAGGTACAAGGATGTAGGGGATAAGCTTAGGAGTCCCCCAGGCTTATACCAATGGGTTAACAAGGCATAAAGAGATACAAAGCCATAATATACTCACACTGAGTTTGGGTAAACCAGATTGGCACCCCAAGAATAGGGGGTGCAAAGGCACCTCAAGAATATGCAGGTGCAAAGGCGCCAGGAATAGGGTGGTGCAAAGGCATCCCAAAATAGAGAGGGGATGCAGAGTCCCCAGAATAGAGAGGGAGGGGCAAAGCCCCAAATAGGAACAGGTGCAAAGGTGCCCAATACATAGGTATATGAAATAAACAAGATTAGATATTCAGGGTGGAAGCATCCCCACTTTAGTACTAGAGCAGAAAGGCTGCTTTCACAGGAGGATAGGGCCAGGTTAGGTGAATTGGACTATGGACTGCTGTGTTGCAGGCAAAGCAGCCCAGAGCGGAGATGGTTAACAAAAGAAAAGGTGCCTTCTTAACCCTGAGGTTATTTCTCCTATCTGTCTAGCTAAGATAAACAGATGTGCTGCCTCATGTCTGCTGTAAACAACCTTCCTCTCGACTGCCCAGCACCCATATTTTGTTTTGTATTAACCCAAACCCCTAACCTTGAATATCTTCAAGACCCCCTTCCCTTCATGTCCACAAGTTAATGTTCACAGATTCATTGCCTCTTTATGTATATCCATTGCCATGTTTGTGAGCCTTCTGATCCTAATAAAAACAGGGCAAGGACCCTTATTTGGGGCTCTTGTATTGTCCCAGACATTAGCCATCTCTCGCTTTTCATCCTGCATCCTGCTCTCTTGCTAGACAAGAGAGAACTTTAGACTTAGAGTCTATGACAGAAGGAAATAAATTGTTATTGATTTCTTCTATGTTAAAATTTTTTTATTATAGCCATTTATAACTGTAAGTTTCCTGATGAGCATTTCTTTAAACACTGCATTCTATAATTTTTGGTAAGTTGTATTTCATTCAGCTCAGAGTATTTTAAATTTCCCTCATATTTTCTTTTTTGACCCATTTAGGGCTGTGCTATTTAACTATTTGCATTGAGAAAAATCTTACATTTAAAGAAGAGCTGCAAAAATAACCCATAGAGTTCCCATATTCTCTTTTCTTTTTAAATCAGTTCTACT
Source organism: Felis catus (assembly GCF_018350175.1). Classification (NCBI taxonomy): domain Eukaryota; kingdom Metazoa; phylum Chordata; class Mammalia; order Carnivora; family Felidae; genus Felis; species Felis catus. Next base: position 52,375,074 of record NC_058370.1, read on the forward strand.
CAGGTATAATTGACATAAAAATTGTAAGATATTGAAGTGTATGTTGTGGTAATTTGATATACAGGTACATTATGAAAGGATTCCTGCCATGCAGCTAATTAACACATCCCTCATCTTGTATATTTATCCTTTTTTTAAGTACATTTAAGTTCTATTAATTAATTTAAGTTATACAAAACAGTGTTATCAACTATAGTCACCATGTTTTACATTAGGTTCATCTTATTCATCTTATAGTTGAAAGTTTGTACCCATTTACCAAACTTTCACTATTTCCAACACTCCCCAGCTCCTGCCAACCAATTTCCTACCCTCTGCTCTATCAGTTTGACTTTTTAAAAAAATTTTCACATTTAAGTGATACCATGCAGTATGTGTCTTTTTCTGTCAGGCTCATTTTACCAAACATAATGACTTTAAGGTCCATTTATGTTATCAGAAATGACAGAATTTCCTTCTTTCTCATGGCTAAATAATATTTTATTATATGTACATGTTTATGAATATATGTTTCCATCCATCCATCCATCCATCCATCCATCACATTTTCTTTATGCATTCATCCACTGATGGACACTTAGCTGTTTTCATATCTCAGCTATTGTGAATAATGCTGCAACATGGAAGTGCAGATTTCCAGTTTCCATTTTCTTTGGAACATACCCAGATGTGGGATTGTATGATCACGTGTAGTTCTATTTTTAATTTTTGAGGAACCTCCTTATTATGTAACACAGTTGATGCATCAATTTACATTCCTACCAACAGTGTACATCTTTACCATAGTTTTCTCCACATCCTTTCCAACACTTGTTATCTTGTCTTTTTGATGATAGCCATTCTAACAGGTATGAGGTGGTATTTCATTATGGTTTTGATCTGCAATTTCTCTGATTAGGGATGTTGAGTACCTTTTCACATACCTGTGTCCATTTATATGTCTTCTTTGGAAAAATGTATTCATATCCTCTGTCCATTATTTAATTGGATTTTTTGGTATTAAGTTGTATGAGTATTATATAAATTTAGGATATTAACCACTTAGCAAATTTATGACTTGGAAATAATTTCTCCCATTTTATAGTTTGCCTTATTATTTTGTTGTTTCCTTTGCTGTGAAAAAGCCTTTTAGGTTGATATAGTTCCAGTGTTTATTTATACTTATGGTGCCTTTGCTTTTGGTGTCAAATCCAAAAATCATTGCTAAGACTGATGTCAAGGAACTTTACCCCGTATATTGTCTTCTAGGAGTTTTATAGTTTTAGGTCTTATGGTCAAGTCTTTGATCTCTTTTGATCTGAATTCTGTAAATGGTGCAAGATAGTGGTGCAATTTCATTGTTTCGCATATGGCTATCCAGTTTTCCCAATGATACTTATTGTAAAGACTATCATTTTCTCATTATATTCTTGGCTTCTTCGCTGTAAATTAATTGACCATTTATATGTAGGCTTATTTCTGGGCTCTTTATTCTCTTCCATTTATCTTTAATTCTTTGGCAATACCATATTGTTTTGATCAGTATAGTTTTGTGATACAGTTTGGAATCAGGAAATGTGATGCCCCCAGCTACTGCTTCTTTCTCATAAACCCACTGGTTATTTTTCATAATCCATATTTCTCATAAACCCATTGGTTATTTCTTCATAAACCCATTGGTTATTCAGTAGCATTTGGTTTAGCTTCCAAGTGTTTGTATTTTTTCCAGTTTTTTTAAATTGTGATTCATTTTTAGTTTCATGCAGTTGTGGTCAGAAAAGATGCATGATATGATTTCAATCTTAAATTTATTGGGACTTGTTTTGTGGCCTAACATGTAATCTTATCTATTTCTTCTTATGGCTTGAGTTACTGTCTAGTATCCTTTCGTTTCATTATGTAGGACAGGTCTAATGAAAACAAATTCTTACAACTTTTGTTTATCTGGGAATATCTTAACTTCTTTCTCACTTTTGAAGGACAGTTTTGCTGGCTATAGGATTCTTGCTGATAGTATTTTTCTTTTAGCAGTTTGAATACATTAACCCACATCATTCTGGTGTCTGAAGTTTCTGATGAGGAATGTACTATTATTAAAGATCCTTTTATGTTAAGAGTGCCTTATCTCTTGCTCCTTTGAAGTTTCTCTCTGTCTTTCAAAAGTTTAATTATACTGTATCTTGTCTCTCTGAGTTCATTTTACTTTGAGTTTATTGAGCTTTTTGAATATTCATATTCATGTCTTTCATAAAATTTGGGACATTTTCAGCCATTATATCTTCAAGTATTTTCTCTGCCACTTTTTCTTTCTCTTTTTCCTTTTAGGACTCCCACAACACATATGTTGGCCCATTTGATTGTGTCCCACAGGTCCCTTAATTTCTGTTCACTTTTTTCAGTCTTTTCCTTTCTGTTTCTCAGACTGAAAATTTCCATCATTCTATCTTCAAGTTTGCTGATTCTTTCATCTCTCTGTTCAAAGCTGCCTTTGATTACCTTCAGTAAATTTTTTATTTCTGTTATTTTAATTTCCCATTCTAACATTTATTTTAGCTTTCTGTTTATTGTTATCTCTTTATTGATATTTCATTTTGTTCCTAAGTTATTTTCTTTACTTTCTCCATGTCTTCCTTTAATACTTGGGGAATCTTTAAGACAGTTGTTTTAAAGTTTTTGTCTAGTAGATCTACCATTTGTTCTTTTCCTGGGAGGGTTTCTGTTTTTTTTCCTTTGAAGGGACCATACTTTCATGGTTCTTTGTGTGCTTTGTGATCATTAAAAACTGGACATATGAATCTAATAATGTGATAATTTTGGGAATCAGATTCTTCCTCTTCCCCAGGGTGTGCTGTTTTTTTGTTATTGTCTTTGTTTATCTTTTTTTTATTGCTATCAGCTGCCTCTTTGCAAAGACTCTTTCTGAGATGTAGACTTAAGATATTCTCAAGTCTTTTCTGAACCCATGCCTTTCCTTGGGCATATAAGTGGCCACTTTTTAATTTTCTCTGAATATATAGTTACTTTAGAATTTCATAGTCTTTAATATTTGACTTTCAAAAAGGGGAAAAGAGGAAAATGAAGAGAGAAAAAGGGTACCAGTCCATTAAATCCCCTGGAAACCACTTCATCTAGAGAAGGAGGGGATTGCAACAATTGGGAGAGGTGCACTAATGATGGCCAGCTACCTCTTTGTCAGCACTGATGTGTTTGGTGCAATCAGTGATAAAAGCACAGATACCTGATAGTTATCTATCAAAAAGGAGAGGGTCCTTTTTGCCCACTTTGGCTCCGCCAAAAACTGTGTGTAGTTTGTTTCAGGAACATGTGTATAGTTGCTTGCCATGGTGCTGGCAGCAGTTTATGGGAGCTACTATTGTTCTAAGGGCTGAAATTGGCTCAACTTAATGGCAAGTTACAGTTCAAGCCTTTCCTTTGAATTTACAGGTCTTCAATGGACTCCAGAGTTCCAAAATGGTTATATCATGGGTATTTTGAAGGGGCACTTGCTGTCTAGGTGGGGGACACAGATTTCTGGTGCTTCCTACTCTGCTATCTTCCCAGGGTCCTTTTCTCCTTCATTTTTGAAGGTCAGTTTTTGCAAGATACAGTATTCTTAGTTGGCAGTTTGTTTTTCTTTCCACACTTTCTGAAATATATCACCTGAATGTGTGTGTGTGTGTGTGTGTGTGTGTGTGTGTGTGTGATCCTTGTCTTCTGGCCTATAAGTTTTCAGTTGAGAAATTAATTGATAATCTTAAAATACTTTTTCTTATTGTATGTGATGAGTTGCTTTTCTCCTCCTACTGTTAAAATTCTCTCTTTGTAATTTTTACAGTTTGATAATAATGTGTATTGGCAATTTGTTGAGATTCCTGAATTTCTCTTTACATTACTTTCCTCAGATTTGGGAATTTTTCACCTGTTCTTTTTTGAAATAATCTTTCTGCCCTTTTCTCTATTCTTCTGGGACTTCCACATTGTTTTTGATGGTCTCTCATGAGTCCCTTAGGCTCTTTTTGATTTTCTTCATACTTTCTTCTTTTTGCCTTTCTGACTCATTTTCTCCATGTTCACGGATTCTTTCTTGTGTTTAATCAAGTCTCTTGTTTAATACCTTTAGGAAATTTTCAATCTGGTTATTGTATTCTTTAGCTCCAGAATTTGTTAAGTTCTTTTCTTTTCATTTTGAGAGAGAGAGAGAGAGAGAGAGAGAAATTGAGGGAGAGAGACATAGAGAGGGAGGGGGAGAGAGAGAGAGAGAGAAGAGAGAGAGAAGAGAGAGAGAGAGAGAGACAGAGGGAGAGAGAGAGAGAGAATGTCCTGAGAAGTCTCCATAGTCAGCATGGAGCCTGACATGGGACTTGGTCCCATGACCCTGGGATCATAACCTGAGCCAAAATCAAGAGTTGGATGCTTACCTGACTGAGCCACCCAGGTGCCCCAAGTTCTTCTTCTTTTTTTTTGTAGTTCCTGTCTCTTTGTTGATATTCTTATTTTATTCATGCATTATTTTCCTGATTTTATTTAGTTAGCTTCCTGTGTTCTTTTTTTTTTTAACCTTATTGAGCATATTCAAGATGATTATTTTGGATCTTTGTCAAATAGTTCATAGATATCTGTTTATTTAGGACTTATTTCTGGAGATATATTTTGTTTTTTTTTTTTTGATTGGCTATGTTTCTCTGTTTCTTTTTATGCCTTATGACCTCATGTTGTGATTTGGGCATTTGAAAAAAAATAGTCACTTTTTCCAGTCTTTACATATTTTCTTTGTATAAGGGAAGACCACTGTCAATCAGCCTAGCTAGAAACTCTGAGGACCTCTCAAGCCTTTTTGGGGTGTGACTTCTTTGATCTTCTTGTATACTTTCTCAGTTAAGTTTTTTTTTTCTTTATTAAGAACTTGTAATCTCTTGCTCACGTTGGTATCTTTCATATTGTAGTCTCTCTGGTGCTGTGGTGAACTGTGGCATGTACCTTTTTCATTAGTGCTCTAGTCTGGGGAGTCAGAAACCATTTACTTTCCAATTTCCTGTTTTATTGGGGGATTTTTGGGGTTCTTGAGTGGGTCAGTTGGTTTAGTGTCTGACTTCAGCTTAGGTCATGATCTCATGGTTCATGAGTTTGAGCTCCACATTGGGCTCACTGCTCTCAGCCTGTCAGTGCAGACCCTGCTTTGGATTCTCTGTCCTTCCTCTCTCTCTTCCTGTCCCCCGCCTACACTCTCTATCTCAAAAATAAATAAAACATTAAAAAAAGAAAATAGTAAGGAAAATCAAAGTGCATGTATAGAGATGCAAGAAGTAAAATAGTGCAAAAAATCAGTATTATGATTCTATATAAAACATTAAAAAGAACATATATTCTTAGCAATGCTAGAGACAATTTGGTGTGAATGAACCATAATGCTACTTGGCTCCTGTCTATTAGTAAAGTATCAATAGAAATATAATTTTTAAAATAAATACATTTCATACCAAATCAAGATTTCTTAATTTTCTTGATTCAAACCTAGACTTCTTCCATAGGAGTTAAAAGTTATTGCTCACATATGATAAAACATAGAATGTACACTCTGTATTTGATAGATTCTATGTATCAGAAGGATTACAAAGACTAAATACATTATTGCAATTTTCTCCTAAAATGGAAACAATTTTGACTAGATCTAGAATATAATATGCTAATCAATGGTTTTGAAAGACTGAAGGGGAGAGGAAGGTAAGAGGTAGCAACTTGACTGCAAGGTCAAAAGTCCAAGAGCCATGGGCTGAGCACATGCCCCCTTCCTCTGAGTTATCTTTGTGAGTCAGCAGGGCAGAGCATGGATTTTGGTGTCTTGGGGGTAGTGGTGGTATGTGGGGGAGAACTGAACATAGTCACAGAAAGCACTGCATTCAGATAAGAGCCTGCAGGTATTGTAACCAATTTCAGGGAGAACTTTAGAGATATAAAGGTATAAAAAAACAGATTTCAGACTGGACAGATGCTAGGGGTGCCAAGTGGGAAGCTATTGTTGGCTTAGGACTCTGTCTACTTCAGAGCATGCGGACAGTGGGAATATTTTAGATATTCAATAGACTATTGTTAAGCTTCACTTGATCATGGTGGGGAATGGCTGACATCTTGACAGTCTGGTTATTTTTAGGCCTGGGTCTGGGTTGGGCATCCTTTAGTTAGCAGTGATCATTATGAACCTGTGATGGGACTGTGGTAAGAACAGGAAGGGAGAGACTCTATTTTGAACAGTTAAAAATGCGGGTTTTGGAACCATTGGAGCTGTGTTTGAAAGTAAATTCCAACATTTCTTATTTGAATAACTTAACTAATATCTCTGAACTTTAGTTTTAGTTTTCTCTGTGGGATAATACTGCCACATTCAAAGAATTGTTATAAAAATAAAATGTCTTATCCAATACAACTTTTCTGGATGATAGAAATATTTTCTAATGTCCAAGTAATAGCTACTAGGTATGTGTGGCTAGTGAGCATTTGAAACTTAACTGGTGGAAATGAGGAACTAGATTTTATTTTTAATTAATTTAAATAGGCACTTGTAGCTAGTATATTGGACAGCAGTTAAAGATGATAACTTTTATAGGTACTACTAAAAATATAAATTTAGGTACTACTATCTAAAAAGTTAGCTGTTTCGAATTTCCTTGACAGACATATTCTTTCAGTTACTTATTTTTGTGCTTGTCCTATTTTGTTTGATTCAATGAAGTATATAGCAATGTTTCTATCTTGGAAAAAAAATAAATAAGCGAAAATTTTAATAAGCACAAGAAAGACAATATATACCTATAAGAGATGTAATATACTTTAATCTTAATCACAAAAGAATTATACTAAGCGTAGAGAACTTCAGAAGAACAAATGATCTCTTCAGTTTTCAGTATTTGTAGAAGGAATGAACCACTTGCCCTGGTTATTGAAGCATGTTATATGTTTTGGATAGGTAGAATATGTTTTCAGATAGAGGCATGGTGAAAATAAAACTAGTAGGGTAGGAACCTGCAAGATATCAGGGCTCAGTGAGTAGCTAATTTGCTGAAGTAAGGAGATGGTTTAGAAGATGAAATTAAGCTAGAAAAGTGGTTTGGAAGATGAGATTAACCATATCATATGTTTATAGCTGCCTATGAATTGATGGTTAAAAAGCATGGGATTTATCTTTCAGCCACTGTAAATTCAGCGTCATTGAAGTATTATTTAGAGCTAAGGAAAAATACAATCACAATCCTGTTTTAGGAAAGTAACCCTAATAGATTTGCGAGGAAGAGAGAAATTAGGAAGCTTACACTAGTATGGGTAAAAGGTTTCTGAACCAGAAGGGTGGCTATAGAAATGAGACTTCATACAAGAAAAACTGAGATATTGTTGGTGGATTAGCATATGATTATGGATTCACTGGAAGGAGGCAAATCAAGATATGACTCCAAGACTGAATCATAGCACTGGCTGAGGTGAGAGAGAGAGAGAGAGTTAAGTATATAGGATGTGGTAATTGATAGGGATAGATATATTATAGAAAGAACACTGAAGTGAATTGGAAAGTTTCATGGGGAAACAGAGTTACACGATGGTTACTTGGTTACCAATTACTTTCTGGGAGAAATAGTCACTATCTACATACTTTAGTGCTGTGTTGAGAAGTTAGTCTGAAAGAACACTTACTCTGAAAATTTTAGTGTTTTCTTATATAAGGAATGAAGAATTTTTAATGTTAACAAACACATGATCTGTAGAAAACTTAAACATAATGATAATTAGCAATGATGCCAGGATTTTAACCAGTGATGATTGAACCTCATTCCTTCCACACTGCCATTCTCCTCCCACTCTCCACCTTGTCCCCAATCTCTGTTAGCTTTATCCCCACTTTTTTACAGTGAACAAAAGCAAACACAATAAACAACTAGTATGAGAATATTATGTGATCTGAGCAACACAATTTAATTATTACCCAATAAATTAGGTAATAAACTAAAAAAAAATTTTGTTTTCTTTTTTATGAGAATTGGAAGTGGAAAGTTAGACTGGAATCAGCCATTTTCTTCTTGTAGTCTTCATCAAATCTCTCATTCTGAGCCACAATAAAGTGATTTTTCCAGTCTCCAACTGTCCCTGAAACAGTCATGTGGGAGAGAGTCAATTTGTATTTCTCTATTTTCCCGTTTCTGTGTGAATATTTCTGTTCTACCATCCTGGGAAGCAATATTGAACAAAACATTTCTGTTGCTAACCTGTCAATTTCATTCTGAAGGGAAGAAGAATTTCTTATCTGATCTGGTAACAGGAGAGCCCATTACCCACTGAGTCACATTAATGGGGGAAATGAAACTACAATAATTAAAACAGCAGGCATGGGGGATATCTTGTCTTTTTCTCCTGTCCTCTTTGCACGTCAAAGTGTGGTAGGTGCTTATGCCTATAGCTTTCATTGTATAGACCTACCAGGAAGGGCTTGTATGTGAGAGAATTCAAGGTATAGTTCTGAGGAAAAAAACAAAAAAAAAATCCCCCAAATTCTCCAATTGCAACTCCTGTTACCTTTTCACAGATTGCCTTTTCCCCCTGTAGTGCTTACCATCATCTATTATCCTGTGTATTCTTCTTGCTTATTTTATTTGTGGCTAGAATATAATGTTCATGAGGGGAGACAATTTTGTGTTTTTTTTCACTGCTCTAGACATTACCTAGAACAGTGCCAGGCACATAGTAGCCACTCAGTAAGTATTTTGGAATGAATTAAATCTAACTGATAGCATAAAGCCCTTGTAAATCCATTATAAAATGGATTCTTTGCCTTATCTCATTTAATTCTGTGTGTTTTCACCTTATCAGTAAGATCTCTGAAGAGTTGGGGGGGGGGGGAAGGGGTGGGATTTAGACACCACACCTTACTCTTCAATTATCTGAACATTGTTTTCATTTCATTTGTGGTTTCCTAAGAATCCCAGAATCATTTGTTATAGAGCTCTTTTTTTCTTAGCCACAGGAAAGAAAATTCCCCCAAGGCTGTGAAAGGTTGCACAACACTTTTAAGATTATGATCAAAAGAAAATATAAAAACCTTTTCTCATGAATGGAGAAACAGAGTGGTTCATGATTTCAGTAGGAATTGATGAATAGTTTGCCATTGAATTCTGCTTCATAACATCAAATGAAGTGTGATGGAGAATTTTATCTAGAACTTCATGATCTAGGTTTTTTCCAATAAATTCTGCCAGCTTCTGAATTTCCTGCTTTGGATTCTATGATGAGAGTTGAAAGAAAAGTGAAGATTTGATATAAAACAATTGGCTTAATAAGAATACTGAAATGAATTTATAACAATAATCAGTAACATGCCATGAGATAAAATTAAAAAATCTTATATCACAAATGCTCAACTATCCATAAATGACTCATTTTAACATGATGGTCCATAATGTTCTCTTTTTTATTAACTGGAATTATTAAGCTTTTCTTGCTCTAACATAGGAGCAAAAACTGAAGTGTTAGTGAAACATTCAGCATACAGTGACATGCAGTGCAGGGAGAGCATTTCACTAAGAGTTATGCCCAAGTGTCCCATGCAAGTCAGTTATCGCGGGGGGTGGGGATCTTGGCCAATTAAATATCCAACAAGGAGAGTCCATAGACTGGTGATAAGAGCAAAGGTATTGTGGAAGCATAGGGTAAGACAATTTAAGGAGGCTGTCTCCTGTTTCATTGATAGAAATGTCCCCAGACCATTTCAGTGGTGGAAGTAAGTGGTGGTAGGAGAATGGGAGAGGACTATTTTGCACCCATGAAGTGCCCAAGAGACACCCATGACTAGTAACTCTACTACCCAGCATGTCCAGATGTTTATGTGCTCCTAAGAGTTCCAATGTTTCCTCATCAGAGGGACACACCACCCTAGGGAGCTGTGGCTGTGGGAAGTCCCTATCTCTAGGAGGAGTGGTAAGGGAAAGAAAGTAGAAAGGCACAGCCTAACATCTGTGTCTTCTGCTTTAAAAGCTTGGATGTCAAAAGTGCTTAATTAATTGGCTTCACATAGACTAGGAATCCCCAATGTTTATACCAGCGCTATCAACAATAGCCAAATTATAGAAAGAGCCCAAGTGTCCATCGACTGATGAATGGATAAAGAAGATATGGAATATATATACAATGGAATACTACTCAGTAATCAAAAAGAATGAAATCTTGCCATTTGCAACAATGTGGATGGAACTAGAATGTATTATGCTAAGAGAATAAGTCAGAGAAAGATAAAAATCATATGATTTCACTCATGTGTAATTTAAGAAACAACAGATGAACATAGGGGAAGGGAAGGAAAAATGAGATAAAAACAGAGAGGGAGGCAAACCATAAAAGACTCTTAAACACAGAGAACAAACTGAGGGTTGCTGATGCAGTGTTGGCTGGGGAGATGGACTAAATGGGTGATGGGCATTAAGGAGGGCACTTGTTGGTATGAGCACTGGGTGTTATATGTAAGTGATGAGTCACTAAATTCTGTTCCTGAAACCATTATTAGTTTATGTTAACTAACTTGGATTTAAATAATATTTTTAAAAAAGAGGGAAAAAAAAGAAAAGCTAAGAGAAATTACACCAGAAAAAAAAAAGAGTGCAGAGAATATTGAGCTTTGAGTGACTTAGTTAGGGGACATTCCAGAACATGATCACAGAAATATTTAAAAGGGCTCTAGGGATTCTAAGGTTAGACTACCTGTTCAATAAAGTTTCTTCCTGGCATCATAATACATTAGGATATACCCCATTAAAAGGGCATCATTCCAGGGGCTCCTGGGTGGCGCAGTCAGTTAAGCGTCCGACTTCAGACAGGTCACGATCTCGCGGTCCGTGAGTTCGAGCCCCGCGTCAGGCTCTGGGCTGATGGCTCGGAGCCTGGAGCCTGTTTCCGATTCTGTGTCTCCCTCTCTCTCTGCCCCTCCCCCATTCATGCTCTGTCTCTCTCTGTCCCAAAAATAAATGTTGAAAAAAATATATAAAAGGGCATCATTCCTGATGATATATTCTTATTTTTACCCTATAATGATACATTTGATATCATGTGGACAAGCATCACCTACACGGAGTTTTCCTACTCTGTGTTTAACAGCAGAGTATTCCTTCCTTCTATGGCTTCCTCAGTTTGTCATATCTATTCATGAAAGAGCAAACATTTCCCTTATACGATTCCCTGCCATAATATTTCTTAACTGAATATCTAAATGTACAATTCTGTAGATAACTCTCTGCACTAAAATAGGGCGCATATCTGACCTTTTCTGTTTGAAGAAACTGTAGAGTGGAATCTAAACAACAACCACCAAACTTATAGATACAGAGAACAGATTGATGTTGCCAGAGATAGAGAGTAGGATGGGCAAATGGATGAAGGGAGACAAAAGTTACAAACTTCTAGTTATAAAATAAGTCCTGGGTATGTAATGTGTAGCATGGTGACTATAGTTAATAATACAATGTTGTCTACTTGAAAATTGCCAAGAAAATAGATCTTAAAAATTCTTATCACAAGAAAAAATTCTCTATCTGTGGTGATAGATGTTAACTGGACTTATTGTGGTGCTCATGTCAAAACATATACAAATATTAAATCATGTTGTACACCTGAAAATAATATAATGTTAATTGTCTATTGTATCTTGACTAAAAAAATAGAAAAAATGATTCTGTTTTGCTCTTTTGATATTCTGTAGAAACAGCTAGATGAGGCCCAGCAGTGACTGAACCCAGGAGACATACATCTAAGCTAATGTGCCCACAAATCTCCTAGGCATTTTATAAGGCATCTTATAAGGTGCACATTCTGACTTAGTAGGCTTGATGTGGGGTCTGAGAGCCCCATGCAGCTAGTCTGTGAAACACCTTTTGAGTAGCAAGGCTTTCAGTGATAATTGAAGAACAGAGGCTCTAATTTTCATAGATCCCTGTATTTAGTTAAGTCATAGATAGCATTGGGTATATTATAATTTATAGTAAACTCCCATGAACCTCATCTTATTTAGTCCTCACAGTAGATCTTGGAAGAGTATATATTACTATCTAGTGTTTGCATTTAGGAAAACTAAGTAAATCTCTAAGATGTTAAATGTCCTTACCAAGAATAATTGCCAGTAGGTAAAGCCACAATTTGAATTCAAGAATTTTGAATCTAAATCATTAGTATTTTCCATTACACCCTAAATACTTAACCCATTTCTCGAAATTATGATGTTTCTCAAGTACTAATGAAAAAACACAAAATGTGCTAGGAAATGTTTTCCTTTCTAAATGGAATTTTAAAATAGATATGAAAGAGGAAAATAAAGGTATCACTTGCATTTTGCCTATATGGAAACAGTGTACCATACCCCAGAGCACCAGGAAATTGTAGATGAAACTATGTGATACATAAACTCCCGATATCCCATGTGTTCTTTGATTCATGGACAGCAGTAACCAATGAAATGCAGGATTTTCTATTCCCTGTTTCAATCTATGAGTCCCCAGTAGGGTCCATACATTATGACTTAAATGTCTTATGGTCCAATGGGAACATTTTATATGGCACTGCCCCTCACCTTCTTCAGGTCCTCATAGAAGAGGTAGACAATGCGGTGTTGATCTTTGGCTTTCCACCATCCTTTCACATGGTCATACCATGATCCCCAGCACACTGCAAGGAGGGATGAAAAACAGGGTAATGAATCACAGAAGCCCAACAAACAAATATTCCACTGAAAGGAGATTTCCTAAAGAGAGGGAGAGTATTATACTGATGATTTCTTCACAGTAAAGCAGGCAGAGGCCCAGATATTCTAAGGAAATGATTTTTTCTTTTTAGAGTGTTTGAGAATTTTGAGACAGAAAAGAAACAAACTGAATTCTTTTACCTTTCCCAGCCAGAAAACTCTCAAAATACTCTTCCCAGGTTCCTGGAGCAGGAAGAGCTTTATTCATTCTTTGGAAATGGTAATAAGACACCATATTGTCTTTTGGATTTCTTGCTACATAGATTATCTAGGAAAATAGCAAAAATAGGATTAGACTTATATTTGGTTATTGCTCATACAAATTATGTTCAAGTGGGTACATTCCATACAGATGAGATTTTCTGATGCTGCATTCTTATGATTTTGACTTTTGTGGGACTTGAAAAAGACTCAAATCAATTTGCATATTGATTATTGTGAAGAGATGGACTCTCTCTTCTTAACAAGTGAAGTGTCTTAAGAGGAAATTAAAGACCACTCTAGGGTTGTTTTAAGGAGTAAACTGTGAATTCCTTTTGGTTTTTACCTTACAGTTTTTCTCTAGGAAGGATGGTGGCAGCAATTGGATGGGCAGATGTGTTTTCAGGGTCCGTGGTGAGGGCATTTGCTTAGCTTGTTCCAAACCTGCAAAACTGATTTTTGATCACTCACCACCATTTTTTTTTCTATTTGCTTCAACATCTTACTTCTTCCATTATTACTACTTTAGGAACAGTTGAACAATTCAAGGCAACTATGAGAGCACTGTAACAGTAGATCTGATGTGAGATAATATGTGTAGCTTATGAATGATTTTTTAAAGCTAAAACAGTCTTTAGCCATAACAAACAAGAAACCAAACAAATAAGAACCTAAAAGATTCAAACGCTTCCATGATGAAATTATGTCACTTGGGCTCAACTTTGTGGAATACAATTAATTTCTAATGGAGAATAAAAACTTGTGTATAATCAGTAACTCCATTAGAAAATGTCTGGAATTTAGCAACGGCCAGACACAGTTAAAAAAATACAGTCACATAATTCATTAGTAATGCTTGAATGCCTAGAATTTAATTTTTTTCTAGTTTTTCAAAGTGGTTGTATTAATTCTTATGTCTTTTCTATGATTTTTTTTTCAGCTTGAATGCCTGTGAATGTGATAGTAAAAAATCCTAAGTGTATATTTAGGATCATAGTCAAGTGTTGCTATTCCATACTCACCAGATCTCATGGATGGGACTATCCATTCGATGAAAGGAAATCGTATGTAAGTAGGTGCTCGTTGACTTTTGTCAACATCACCTTCATTTTGTATTAAGTCCACTATCTCCTGAGTCCATGTTGTTCCTTATTCCACATGTAAGATGAAGATGCACAGACATTTAGTATACTACATTTCTTAAAGATTTTTTTACATTTATTTATTTTTGAGAGACAGGGAGAGACAGAACACAAGTAGGGGAAGGGCAGTGAGAGGGAGACACAGGATCTGAAGCAGGATCCAGGCTCTGAACTGTCAGCACAGAGCCCGATGTGGGGTTCAAACTCACAAACTGTGAGATCATGACCTGAGCCAAAGTTGGATGCTTAACCGACTGAGCCACCCAGGCACCTCTAGTATACTACATTTCTTAAAATATGATCATATTTGTTAGAATACCTCTCTGAATTTTAAAGCTAGGTTTATAGTGGAATTCAGAAAACATCATTTTTTATTTATGTCTTATGTTATCACAATATGAATTTTTATACAAAGGCTGCAATTTGGAGTGGACACTATATTGATAAATATGCAGTTCATTTTTTTTTTTTGCCTGTCACAACCATTAATTTGAATTGTTATCTTATTGATATAGCTGCATTGTTCATAAGAAAGCTAGAATGAAAGGTCTTTCTCACCTGATTATGATCTCCTGGAGAGTAATCACTGTGGTTTTCAAACCGTTTCCCAAGCACATAGTGGGGCTGCTACATAGGAGCTACTTAATATGTGTTGGCTGAATGAACAAGTGAATAATTAGTATCTGGGCTGGATATTGATCATTGGTACTTAGTATCCATTTTCACCCATTTCTTAATTTTCCCCTTATCTCAGGGACTGAAATGCTAAAAAGTGCATTATCTAGACTTCTTTGCCACTAAGATTCTGAATATTATTTAGATTCCCCTGATGAAATGCATTGAAACGTTGAAGAGAGATAGAGGTCATTCTTCCCGAAAGGTAGCTTCAACAGATAGAAATTTTGCAGAGGTCATACCACATTTTGCTGCCCAGTGTCTCAAATGCAAGAAGCCACTGGAAGTAAGGGCCCTTTGTCTCCCAGGCCCAGTTAGTTTCTGTGTGCTGTCTGATTCTGACTGATACAGTGCCTACCAACCAAATCTTCATCCTTTGATGAAGAGCTGTTGTACTAGACATTCTGACAAATCCATGTCAGGAAGATGAACAATTTGAGAATGGTTCTCTGAATCCTGAATCTGGGCTAATCTTCCTATTTTCTCTGAAATCAGATCTCTATAGACTCCTTTCTTCATACTGTCAATTTAGTGCTTTTAGCTCTACAGGAAGGGCATAGGTTAGGAAACAATGAAAAAAATTACATTTTATATCGTAGATGAGTTGGTCTCTAATATTTTCTGGCACCAACTCTTTTATTACAGGATAAAAGAACAATATTTCTTCAGCTATCTAGTCAAAGAAAGTTAGAGCTATTTGTACTGGTTTTAGGTGGTCACTCTGAATTTATAGCCATGGGCCAGCTAAAAATGGGGCAGGCTCACATGTTGCTAGGGGTTTGGGGATGAGTGGAATTTCTCGATACATCCTCTAGAGGTCAGTGATTTTATAATATATTTTTTCTCTTGGCTCATTCACAGAGTATTTATTACTCTTTTAAAAATTTAGGTGTAAGCCATATTTTTCATCCATGCTTGTTCATTCTTCCCTCCAATAAATTTAGCCTTTATTAATGGATAAGGTTTTAGTGATGATTAAATATTACATTACCTGGCAAGCATATTATTTATTTAGTGTGTATTTGGATTGTTGAAGCCCCATTAATCCTAACCCATGAAAACCTTAAATAAACCAAATCTTGCTGCTCACATTTGGGAGGCGGAGAAAGATTAACTATTAAACATTATGCTGAAATGATGATCAAGTAGAGTTGTGGACAAAATTAAGACTATGACATGTGATTCTTACCAGTGAATTCTTTTACATTCACAAACTTAGGAAAGTTTAATCCTGAACAGGCTCACGATGAGTAAGATTAGAAAATTAGGAGTCTAAGGCTCTCATCTGCTGGTAGTCTTTTATTAGGATCATTAGATATAAAGACTCAGTAGAGGTTTGAACATAAAATCTCAGAAAATGCTTAGGTTTAGATTTTTTGGTGTGTGTGCGTGTACGTGTGTGTGTGTGAAAGAGGTTATTGACAGGTAACTTGATTTTTCAAAGAGCAAATGTACATGCAATCTGGCTGTGAATTAAATAGTGTATTTTTACTATATATGTAATATGCACAAAAATCTGTAGAGAACTATTTCTCCCTGCTCATCCTAAAATTTTTATGATACAGTGGCTGGGCTCAAGTATTCTTACTTTTATAGCAACTTCTGTTAAACTAATTACTGAAACAAGGAAGTAGGTTCACAACATGCCATGATGGAAGATGGAAATCAAAACAGTAGTTCTCAGACCCTGAACTGAGAGAATTTTGAGGGCTTCTGGGGGCTGCTGAGGTGAAATCAGCATTGCAGGACCAAAGCTCTCATAACTCTTCCCCAAATCAGCCTTGGGATCCCCTTTTTAGCTCACACACACAAAGAAGTTGTTTTGTGTTGTTTTGTTTTTTCTTTTTTTTTTACAGGATCTGCAGTAAGGGCCTGCATTGGGAACAAACAAATCAATAAATCTAGCGCTTTAGTTCTCAGCTCTTTCATTCACTCTTTACTGGGGAAGTAAAAAAAATGTACATCAGGGGCACCTGGGTGGCTCAGTGGGTTAAGTGTCTGACTTTGGCTTAGGTCATGATCTCGTCATTCGTGAGTTTGAGCCCCACATCAGGCTCTGTGCTGACAGCACAGAGCCTGGAGCCTGCTTCAGATTCTGTGTCTTCCTCTTTCTCTGCCCCTCCCCTGCTCACACTCAGTCTCTGTCTCACTCTCAAAAAAAAAAAAATTAAAAAAATATGTACATCATAGGAAGAATTAAATTCTTAAAATTTGTACATCATTTTAATATTTTTTCTGTAGTTTCAGTTTCCACAAGATATATATCTTAGCCATATCACTGTGTCCAGTAAACAATTTCCCACTCCTTTATTTCATTATTAATGTACTTTCCCCACTTACCTTCCTAACTCTCTTCTTCACCTTCCCCTTTCCCCTATCCCCTACCTGCTTTAGGATAGGTGGCAATAAGCAGATCATCAGACTTGGCCTGGAAGTTCCAGATCTGGTCCCAGATGTTACAGGTAGGTATGGGTTGCATTATCCCCTTCACGTAGTCGACAGGTATGCGCTCTTTTCCATCAAATTTAAAATCCTCCATTTTACTTAAGGCCATTAGTATCAGAAATCAGAGTAATGTACCAGATAAAATGTTACTGCTCAGTCAGCACAAAGCTGCATTCTTATTATTGTACAGGCAATGCAAGACTCAGACTGCAAGTTCTACCTGGACAGCCTGGGGATGGTTGGCAATTAATGTGCAAACCAGCTACAGGCCTGCTAGCCCCAGTTCCAGGAAACAGGGCACTACTGTTTAGGCCTTTGTACTCAGGCCTTTTCTTAATGAGCTCCAGCCCTCCTCCCATCCAGGCTCTGACGTAATGCCAGAGGCCCTCCCAGATCCTGGCTGCTGTGTCATGTTCAAGTTCAGTCCTGTTCTTCTGTGTCAGTTTAACAAGAGTTAGTGCCATGTTGTTTATGTTTCTCTTATTTGTGTTCATAAAATAATTCACATTCATTTGTTGTCTCTTCTGTGAATGTTAAGCTAATTAAAAAGTTGCGGGGCGCCTGGGTGGCGCAGTCGGTTGAGCATCCGACTTCAGCCAGGTCACGATCTCACGGTCCGTGAGTTCGAGCCCCACATCAGGCTCTGGGCTGATGGCTCAGAGCCTGGAGCCTGTTTCCGATTCTGTGTCTCCCTCTCTCTCTGCCCCTCCCCCGTTCATGCTCTGTCTCTCTCTGTCCCAAAAATAAATAAACATTGAAAAAAAATTAAAAAAAAAAAAAAAGTTGCAGGAAATTTGCTCACAGAACGGAGGTAGCGAAAGGAGGTAGCAACATAGAATAACTTCCCTGAAAGGCTGAAGGGAAATTTCTGTGGGCTGTTGGCAAGAAGGTCCTAGATTTGAATCTCCCAGCACAAATATCTGGAAGGGTCAGTGTTGTTATTTTTAAGAGTAAAATAAAATATGCTCTATTAGAAAAGGTTCTCTTCATTTTGTAGGCTATACAGTGTTAGTATCAGAATACGCACGTCTCATTTAAAGCAAAAGAGATGCAGAAAACGCCTTGCTTTTTCCTTAGAACCATTTCTGGTTCCTTCTTGGGTTTTCTCCTCCTGTTTCAACCATAACCTCTTTTCACCTCTAAAACAAGGCCAGATACCTTTTAGTTTTTAACTGCTAAATATTACAGGACACCCACTTAATTTTGCTGTCTTTTGTGATATAATAAATAATATATAGGGGAGCCTGGGTGGCTCAGTTGGTTAAGCGTCTGACTTCAGCTCAGGTCACAATCTCGTGGTCCGTGAGTTCGAGCCCCTCGTTGGGCTCTGGGCTGATGGCTCAGAGCTAGGAGCCTGCTTCGGATTCTGTGTCTCCCTCTCTCTCTGCCCCTGCCCCATTCATGCTCTGTCTCTCTCTGTCTCAAAAATAAATAAACGTTAAAAAAAATTAAAAAAAAAAAGAATATATTTGGTATTTGTCTCTGATTCCTTGAACAGAGTTTCAAAAACTCCTGGAAGTTCCTGAGTGATTGGAGTATCTTTGGTTATCCATAATGAGTCCCTTTAGACTCTACCTGAATTTATACTAAATGAGGTTTCAGTATCATCTGAAGTAGGTCCCTCCTATTTCCTTGCTTGGGGCAACTTTTTTTCCTTTAGAGCAGTTATCAGAATTTAGTCTTGTTTATTTACTTGTTAACATTTTCTATCTCTTATTCTACACTCAAAGGCATGTAAAACAGGGCCTGGGCTCTGTCTTGTTTCTCACTTATGCCACCTAGTGCCTAGCATGCTATTATTTCTTGAGATAAAGAATGAGTAAACCTAAATAGAAAATTGAAGAAGTGAGTTCTCTGAGCCATCATTATTGTGGGGAGTAAGCCTGGGGATTTGGTAGTCCTTAGACAGAAGTCAGACTGCCTGCATTTGAATCCTGTGCCAAGTCCTAGTAGCTGTGGACCTGCAGACTTGGCACACATTGGGCACCAAAGATAAAGTTATGCCCTTTTCCCTTCCAATTCTTTCCTGAACCTTCCCCCTCTTCCTCTCCCCCTCCTCCCTTCCTCCCCTTCCTCTTTCTCCTTTTCTTTCTTCCTCCTCCTCCTCCTCCTCCTCCTCCTCCTCCTCCTCCTCCTCCTGTTTCTCCTTCTTATTCTACTCTGTTACTGTTACTTTCTTAGTGTGGAGAGGAGATTGCAACTCTCATTGCATTCTTTGGATGTCAGATGCAAACTGTAATAGGTGTTCAGGCCACAAGTGTGATCCATTGGAAAAAATTATGACGACTTTCTAATATATTTTTCTTAGAAAAAGTCAGAGTGCTGGTTACTCTCCTTAAACAGGTTCTTTTAAAAATGTTTTTGCAAAAAGAATATGTCTAAAATGTATTTTGGTACAGCAAACTGTTGTAAAACACAACTATTGGAAAGTGAGTTAAATTTATTTAAATAAATATTGAATAAAATTTAATTGAAATTGTGTTCACTCCTTGAATCAATATTTAACTTAAGTTCATTAAAAATGTCTCATTTGTTATCCAAGCCTTCAAACCAACCTAGGAGGAAGAAGGAACAATAAGATCATAATCAACAGGACTTGAACATCCAGACTATACAGGGATTGAGAAACATCTATGGTTTACCCATAACTTGTTTCCATTCCACCATTTTCAATTTAAATTGCTTTTTCGCCATTCTCTTTGCAAAACTCTGTTCCAGAAGTGAGTAGGGAAAAAAATGAAACTGAAATAAATTGTATTGATACTTGCTACTTTAACCAGCTCCAGAGATTGGGATTGGTTATGAACTCTAAGTGAAGTAAGGATGAAGTGAATCTTTAATCTCAGATAATTCCTTAAGACATAAACCCAAGAATCCATTTCATTCTTGGAAAAATAGGCTGTGTCAAAATATAGAACATTCAGTTAAATTTGAATCAGATAAGTAACAAATGTAATTTCAGTATAAGCGTATCCCATGCGATATTTGGGACATGCTTAAACTTAAAAAATTTATTTGTTGTTTATCTGGAACACAAATATAACTGGGTGTTCTGTATTTTATTTGGAAACCCTAGGTAGGCAGGAAGATGCTTGTTAAATCTAACTTCAAAACAGAAAAACTCTGGAAGCTTAATGAGTGGGATTAGAAACATGACTGAACCAGAAAACTCTTCAGAATATCACATAAACTGAGTGACCGCCAGTCTCTTTGGCACTGGTTTGTGGGCAAATGTGTACTGTTTGCACTTCCCAGTTATTAGCATCTTTGCAGGTTCTTCTCCTAGCCTGCGATTTACTTAGCTTCTTTTGTGGAATGACACTACCTCATGGGTGACTATGGGTGACTATGTGTGGGTGACACATAAAAATTTCAGTGTGGAAAGCAGTGAATGAACAGAAATTGGTATAAGTCGAGTGTCTTAGATGAGACTTTATGTATGCTCTGCCCTGACCTATCTTTATTAATTTTGAGGGATTTAGGGACAGGGAGAGATGGTGGGCACATGTGGACCTCTTGATACTGCTGTTTCATTAAACACTTCATTGTGCTACCGCATATCCCAATACAGCATATTCTCCAATATCCAGATTTCTCACATGAAAAAAGGCAGTATTTTGGTGCCAAAAAAGGAGTTCTTGAGCTCCCAGCATTAGTGAAGAAAGGCAAGAAGAGCAGGGAAGCTGCTATAGCTAACATGTTAGGAATTCTGATTGATGGTAAGGTTCCTAAAGGGGAGGAGGCACCCTGGTCTCTAAAGCAGTTTTGCAAGAACCGCAAGAAGAGCTCTGTCTCTGGACTGGGGGCCACTTTTGCTTTGTCAGTGTTCCTAGGTGCTCAGGTAGTTCCCTTTTTTTTCTGTGAAGCAGCCACCGCCAGCCTCTCTTCCCAGAAAGCCAGACTTGGGGAATGAGTGGGGTCTACTCTCCCTTCCTTCCCCTCCTCACTCACCTGAAAACAAGCACACAAGCTCTTGCTCTTTTCAACCTTTGATGCTTATTTCTACAAGGAAACAGAAGGGTAACAAAAGATAGCCAGTGGGGGATATATAGAATTTGGAATTTTACTGGTCCCTATTTCCTGACTTCCCTGATGAGTCTCTCTGAACCTTCATGTGCTTCCTGGACCAGGATTTAGCTGCTTTCAGAAATTAGAAGATCAGAGGAGGTAGCAGTCAGCACTGACAACGGGAAGAAAGGATGGAGACCGAGAGCAGGAGCCTTTGGCCTTTGATAAATAAACCCACACAGATGAAGAAGGGAGAGGCAATTCCCATTTATTAAGTGCCTGCCATGTGTGGGATCTTGTGACTGCCTCAGAGGACAGTCTTTGCTGTCAGGGAATTTGCAGTCTGATGCAGAGATATATACTCAACAAAGCAATTAGTATATAGTATGATATTTACTTTAATGGGGGTATGGACACAATGCCCTAGAGCATTGGAGAAGGAGAACTGGAGTCCACCTGGACTTGGGAGAGGTTATCCAGAATAGAGAAAACATTTAAACTGAAGCTTAACAGATGAACTGAGGTTGGCCAAGTGACTAAGAGAGAACAAGGTGTTCTAGGTAGAGGAACTAGCACATGCAAAAGCACAGAGAGGTTAGGTGTGTTCACGGGTCAGTGGGAAGCATTGCTGGAGGGCAGGGGGAGTGCAAAGAATGGTGGAAGAGGAGGGCACAGGCCCAGTCTTGCAAGACCTTAGATGTTTCAAAGGAGCTTAAGTTAGATACTGTGTAGGTAAGGGACAGCTATTGAAGAGTTTTCAGGGTGGCAGCTAATGTTCTCATATTTAATCTTTGCATTAATCTTTTGAGGTAAGCAATTGTGTCTTGAATTTAGGTGGAAAATTGGAGAGGTAAAATAAGGGCCTAAACTTCAGAGCGTAGTAAATGGTAAAGTGAAGACTCAATTCCATTTGTGTTCTACTGCAGAGTCCAGTAGAACTATGGTCTGGAGAGGAGGAATGTGGGAAGAAGCAATTTTCAAGCATCTGTGCCCTGCTAAGAGCATATCTACTAACACACAGGTTAGTGTTGGGTCTGGATGTCACTGCCTCTAGGAAGACAAGTGAAGTCATGGACCAAGCATCTGGTCCATGCTGTCAGCATCCAAGACTGTAGCTTGACAACTTACAGTTATGATAGTGAGGTCAACTGTACGTTTTAGAAAGATTTAAAATGAAACTCAAAATTTACAAATTAACTCCCATATATCTAGAGTGAATGACTTATATGAGGAAAGGGCTGTGTAACCTGTATACTGGTGGAGGCACCGTCTATTAATAAAATGAAAGCCTTTGAAAAATGTGACCACAAGAAGTCTTTAAAGGTTGGAATAGTTGATTGAAGTCACACACACTGTATGACTATTACAGGTCGAAATTACCAATAATAAAATTTTAATCCCTGGCAAGGTATGTGAGTATTTTGCCACTGATACAAGCAGGTCATGTAAAGCAGAGGAGTGTGCCAAAGCTAAAAACCTCTGTGGAATTCACTCTTCCTTTGAGTCCCCAAAGTTTGAAACTGTAGACTATTTAGCAACAACTCTCTGGCTGGTAGTAATTGGTGCAGGTCTCAAACCACATGGAGGTTTATTGAATGAATACAAAATACTGAATGTGAATGCAAAACATATGGACAGTCTTTACACTCATGCCCTGGTCTAGGCAAGCCTTCAGTGCTCTTGCAAGGAAAGAAATGCCAAAAAGTTGCCAATATTACTCATGAAAATATTAATCTCATGCTGAAAATATATGGTGTCCTTAGTTTTTATCAGAACTAAGTAGCAGAATCAGTGAAAATCTGTTCTATTTTTGACTTTTGCATCAGTTACAAGTACTTCATTTATCATGATACAATTCTATCAACAAGCACTGAACATAATTAATTTGAAATCCTTCAATACTTACTCTAATACCAAAGCAAGGACTTTATTCTTTCCTTTTCATTCCTCTTCTCTCCTCTTTCCCTCTTTCCTCTGGTTCCCTCTCTTTCAGCACTTCTTATCTCTGAAATGGATGAATTTCTTCTTGGGCCTTTGTACTGAATTGACTATGTCGGGATGTTTACCTATCTGGATGTCTGTAGTGCTGAGGTAAAAATTAATAGAGTGTTTTTGGGGACTGTTCAATTCCCAGGTATATCTCATTATCTCCTCAGTCACGTCTTATGACTTGAGAGCATGTGTAGGGAATTGGAAGAGCAAAAAATGATGGCTAAATTCAAGTAGTGATGTGGCAGAGACCTGGTAATAATGCCTCACATTTGTCTAGTGCTTTGCATCACCTTTGTGTTCCGACATATCCACATGAGGATATGCTACCATGGGTCTTGGGGGGGGGGCAGCAGAACATAGCAAACTAAGGGGAATGGCAGATGACCTTGATGGGGGGTACAGGCAAGGAAAGCTTTCTGTTCCTCCTCCTCACCACTGTTCACTGGTTATGATGAGACTGATGGATGTCAGATTCAGATTGCCTGATGAGCTTCTCAGTGTTATGCCTACTGTCCACCCAATGTTCATGCCAACAATCCATGCATTTTCTCTAATAAGACTCTTTCCAGTAGTCTCAGGAATGATGGAAAGTGGTAGAGGTGGAATTATCCACACAGAGGGTAGAAAGAATTGAGGTAAATCTTCATGGCACAGTACCATCATTGGTGCATGTAAGACCTTTCTTTCTTATTTTTTTTTTCCTTAGACCTCATCTCCATTGCCCTTTTCCCATAGAATTTATGACACTTAACATGTACCTTTTGGGTGTATGTGTTCTTGCAAAATGAATATTTTTGGTTTGAGTGTGTGTATTTTTTAATTTATATAAACAATATTGGTTTATATGTATCTCATTTGGTTACTTTTTTTCCTCTAAGCACAGTATTTTAGAGATATCTATATACTGCTGTGGGTAAATCTATTGCTTATAATTAATTGTTTTCTTATATCCCAGAATGTGCATCACCACATTTTACCCTATTTACTTTCCTGGAAATGGGCACCCAGATAACCTTCAACTCCCAGCCAGGAAAAATAAGGCCACAAGGACCATGAACATGAGTATCCTTATGCACATCCTTTATGAAATCGCTTATGCATTCATTTGGGGTATATACTAACAGTGGAACTTCTGGGTCAAACAATATTTGTTTACTTATTTTGCATAGGTATTGCCAAATTGCTCTTCTAGATAGCTGCACATGTGTACATTTCACCAGCAGTATGTTATCTAACTTTCTAATTTTTGCTTGTTTAATAGATATGAAGTGGTAGCTCATTGTTTTCATTTGCATTGATTCTTGTTTACTAATAATTTTGAGCATCTCTTCAAATGCTTATTAATTTTTTTATTTTCTCTTCTGAAAATTGCCCTCCTCTGGTCTCCTTTGCTCATTTTTCTATTTAGGTTTTATCTTTTTCTTTCTGGTTTGGTAGTTTTATGTATATTGTGAATATTGGTCTTTTTGGTTTCAGATATTACAAATAATTTTCTCATTCTGTTCTCTTTCTATTAAGCTAAGTTAAAATTTTGATGTATCAAATTTATTAAATTTTTTTTTTGCCTTACATCTTGTTTCATTCAGTCTCAGAGTTCTTTGTGAATTAAATGAACTTCTATCCTTAGACTTTTACCATTCTTTCACATTTAGTCTTTAATATGCCCAGAACCTACACTTGAATAAGTTGTTAGATAGGAATTCAGTCTTTTCTTGTCCATGTAGTAAGCCATTTTCCCTACTGTCACCTATTTACCATGAATCCTTTTCCTCTTGATTTGTAATGTCCCCTCCAAGTTCCCATATATTCATCCATCAGCCTCTGAGCATTCTGTTCTGTTCCATCAGGCTGTTTTTCTGGTCTGGTGACAATACCATCCAGTGTCATTGCTTTGTCTCTGCAGTTGACCTCTAGTTTGGTCTGGCAGATGCTCCTTTTATAGCTTCTTTTTAAGGTCATTTGTGAACCTTTTATTTCTTCCTGTACATTTACATAAGATTTTTTAAGTTTGACTGGGTAATGTTGAATTTTAAATCAATTTTAGAACTGTGCTAGTAGATGTGGTTCTCTTTTTTATAATTCTTAAAATACATTTAGAATTTCTCTTTGGCTGTGTTGTTAAACATGTAGGTTTTTCTCCACATAGGTTTTTCCATCTTTATCCTGTCCAACTCTCTGTGACAGAGCCTTTTCAATTTCACATCCTTTTCTTTAATTTTGGGAACTTTATCTCTACTACTTCATTGAACAATTCTTCCTGTCCATCTTTACTTCTTCCTCATTGTGCAGATATTAGCCCTTTCTACTTCTCTCCTTATCTCAGCTTTTCTTTTACACTTTCTATCATTTCCTGCTGTTGTTTGTCTGGGAGAATTCCTCAATTTGATCTTGTATCTTCTTGATAATTTGTTCTTTGGATGTAGCTTATTCTACTATTTATTCCATCTGTTGTGTTCTTTACCTCAATTATTCTATTTTTCATAGTTAATTTTTGTTTGCACATGATTTCTCACTTTGTGTGTTCTCATACTTTAGTAAATGCTGTCTGATTGTCTTCCTTTTGAAGTGGCTATATTCCTCAGATATCTGATTATCATGGTCAGTGAGTTCCTGTTCACAGTGTGTGTGTGTGTGTGTGTGTGTGTGTTTGAGCTCTATTGTCTAATGACTGGCACTGTTGAGAAGGGCTGTAGGCCCTTCTGGGCCTGGGCTCTGTCAACCCCAGTGAGTTTTAGGAGAGGAATCCAAGCTCAGAGCATCTTAAGCTACCTCTAAACTATTGATCCCTCCTATTTACTGACTCCCTTCCATCTTCAGTTTTAAAAAATTCCTCAAAATGCTTTAATTTTATTTTCTTTATGACAAAAAGGGAACTATTTATTTCCCTTATTTCAAAAAGAAATTACATCGGTTAAGAAAATCATAGAGAAATACAAACATACAAACAAATGAGAAAGAAAAGTTGAAAATCAGGCCTTATCTTAGAAGCCCTCACAGAGAAGCAGCCCCTGGAGGAGGCAGTCTATTTCTGATCACCCAGCAACTCTGGGGGTTTGAAGACATGGAGGAATGACACGCAAGGGACACTGCTCTGTCTGTAGATATTTTCATCAACAACTCACTGCAGCCAGCTTGTGGGCTGTCCTGTGACTTGAAAGATACCGGCATGGTGGTCTGATTGTCACTCTTGAGGGGTAGGCAATGATGGTCTCTGGGCAAAACACAAGAAAGACCAATGCAAAAGATTAGCAGCTTTCCTCTACCAGTTCTTCCCTGTCATTGCTTCCTCCAGCCACCCTTCTGCTCCAGGCTGCTGCCCATCCCTAACCCCTCATCCCAGCTTAAGTCAGCAGAGGGTCTCCCCAGGACTATAGGGTTTGTCCCTGTAATCCACATGCCCATTCACTTCAGTTTTCTGTAGAGTTGGTTTTGAGGGAAGCAGTTGGTGGTCTAGGAAGAACCAGAGACCTTTGGGGATAATTCCTCAGCTGATGGCCTAAGGAATTCATGGAAAAACAAGACTAAAGCTGCTTTTAAACTTAATAATAACCAACATTTTGCCAGTCTGCAAACATGCTCTTAATAAATGGTGTTAGGTCTACTTTTTTAAAATGAGGTCTTCAAAATGTGGTTTTGAATTCCAGCTTAGACACTTTCTGTCTGTGAGTCCTCAAAAAAATTATTTAATCTTCTGAGCCTCAGTTCCCTTGTCTGTAAAATGGGGATAATATTACCTATCTCATGTATTGCTGGAGATTCAAAATGCATTTGAACTTAGACATATTTAAACATCACAGTGTCCAACACATAGACCCCTTATACAATAATTCCTTTTATATGTGGTATAAAGCACATCTCTCTTCTTTCTTTGAGGGAGCACTTACCCTCTGTGCTGTTTTCTGTAGATACCTTGATTATCAGAGCAGGTTTGGCTATTCTGAGCTTACTGGGATATCTGGTTGACACTTCCATGTTCTAGCTTTTATTCCCAGGACTTTCTAAGACTTCTATGAGAGAACCTCTTCAGTTGGCATTCTGTTATATTCTTTTTTTTTTTTTTTTTTTTTTTTTTTTTTGGCATTCTGTTATATTGTTGAGCTCATCTTCAAGTTGAAGTGAATGTTTGGTTGTTATTATGTCATCAAGCCTGGCTTCTGTCAGACGTTAGAAAAATGAACATTAACCTCGTAGAGACAAAAAGTCTCTGGGGCATATTTTCTCTCCATGAAGCATCTGCTGCTGTACTTTTCCTAACCCTGTCAAATGGGCCAGGCGAGGTTGGGAAGTCAGGTCCTATCTTAGGAGCAGAAAATGGCTACTGTGTGTGTTCTGTTTGTTTTAGATTATTATTTTTTAAAAAGTATAGCAAAAATCCATATGGATTATTAGCTGCATTGAAAACAAAATGTTCTTCAACTGCATTGTAGCTGGGTAACGTAAATAATGAGGTGGTCTTTATGACTGGTCTTGATGTTTAGCTTTACTTCTGTGAGCTCTATGCAGAAAGACAGAAAAGTACCAGCCAATTTTTTTTTTTGCAGTTTTCGTTAAATTGTTCATTCTGAACCATTAAGCAGTAATTTTTCCCTCTGCCTCCAGTAGTACCTAAGACATGCCAACAAATGATACTTTAACATGAAAATACATGTATAGAAAAACTTGAAGAATGTATTCCAAAATGTTAAAGTTATCTCTGGGAGGTGGAATGATATATAATTTAATAGACTTCTGGAATTTTCTTTTTTTTTAATATATATATATATATATTTACATTTATTTATTTTTGAGACAGAGAGAGGCAGAGCATGAACAGGGAAGGGTCAGAGAGAGAGGGAGACACAGAATCTGAAACAGGCTCCAGGCTCTGAGCAGTCAGCACAGAGCCCCACGCACGGCTGGAACCCACAAACCGTGAGATCATGACCTGAGCCAAAGTCGGACGCTTAACCGACTGAGCCACCCAGGCGCCCCTGGAATTTTCTATAATAAGTATGCATTAGTTTACAATAAAGTTATTTAAAAGCTAAAATAGTTTATAGTTAATTACAATACAGAAATATTTTGGAGAATTAAAGTATTTTAAAAGTTGATTTTCTCCTAATGCTTTAGTGAGAAAGGAGAAGAATTATTATTAAGTCCCTAAAACATGAAGAAGCATGGGTCAGGGACATTCTGTAACTTTGACCTGGATAAACACATGAGAGATCAGAAGAGCCTGTCATTTTGACTCCTACCTCTGTGTTAATTGTATTTATTTACAGAGGGCCTACAGTATGCCAGGCACAGTCCTGACCTCTTTATATGGAATAACTGATCTATTCCTCACAACACCTGCTTGAAGTAGATGCTAATATTCTCTCTAGTTTATGGAGGACACCACAGAGGGGCAGAGAGGTTGAGTAACTTGTCCAAGGTTATACAACCTGTCAGTGGCAGAGCTCAGATTTAAATACAAAAGTTTGGCCTCAAAGACAATAGACCGCAAAATGGAAAAAGGTATATATACAAAATGACATTCTATTATTCTGCTTTGCATGTGTTTTTGAGAGCAACAAGATGAAAAGGTATGACTATAACTTTATTTACACTTAAAATTATGAAGTGTTTATTATATGTGATATATTTTTTTAAGTTTGTTTGTTTATTTATTTATTTATTTATTTATTTATTTACAGAGTGCACAGAGGAGGGTCAGAGAGAGAGGGACAGAAAGAATCCCAAGCAGGCTCTGTGCTGTCAGCTCTGGGGCTGGATATCATGAATGGTGGATCATGACCTGAGCTGAAACCAAGAGCTGGACACTTAACCAACTGAGCTACCCAGGTGCCCCTATGTTAGGTATGTTTTAAGGTAATGAGGACACAAGAAGAAGTATGTTGGCACTGCTGCCCTTGGGAAGCTCATTATGTAGTGGGGTAGGTAGCAGTGGAAACAAATAATTGAACATCATGTAATAAACACTGAATATTAAATGATATATGAAGCACATGATCTTACACAGTGACAATGAATTACCCCAAAGCAAAGAGTTTGGGTGTCCTCATGTTAAATTTCTTGGTAGATAAGGAAATAACTAAAAATAACAGTCACATATATTTGGAGTTATTTCTAGAGACTGTATTGTAAGCCCTGGGAAGGTGAATGGGGCAATTGCTGAAACATTGGCAATGTTCTGGTTTCAAGGCTGTTGAACGTGATAGCACTATGAGAACAGAGCCCCATGATCTCCCAGGAGCCAGTTAGGGAACAGACCCTCTGTAACTGCCTAGCAGTCCTTGAAACTGCACATCCTCCTGCATGCTTTCATGTAAACACCAGATGTGTGTTTGGTCTATGTCTGGAGGCTCTTTGTGTTTTCCTTCCATGCTTTAACATTCTTTGATGTTTATACCCGGTGAACATGAAATAAAGACTATGTGCAGTTTGATGCTGCTGTTTTACTGGCAGAGGTTTCCCTGTATGTCTGCTCAGTCTAAGTGTCTGAGAACTTTTTCTTCAGTTCATGGCTACACTTATAGTTTAGAAAAGCATTTTATAAATTCAGAAATGGTGAAGTAAATAGTGCTAATTGTTGTACTAAGAAGGATGTGACAAAAAATAATGGTAAGCCTCCTATGAGTTTATTCCTAGATGGTGGAAATTTAGTTTTTCTATATACTGGGGAGGTTTTAAAACAATCTATTTTAAATTTATTCAGAAAAAGTAAAATTCAGACCTACTTTTTTGGCGGTGGATACCGCATGAATGTTTTAGGTCTAAAAGGTACAATGTCAGTATGGTATTTCAGGTGGTACCAAAGGCTAAAGGGGCTGTGCTGGGTTCTTGGAACTGTTACACCAGAGCTTTGCATTAAATTACATCAGCTATGATGATAAAATGTGATATTTGCCCATGTTTTCTTTCTTTCTTTGCCAGAATTCCACATCCATATAGAAAAACATGATGTCAAGGATAACACAGCAGCTACTATAGTGGCTGATCCTATCTTTCCTTGTGAGCTCTAGCTGACAGAGTTGACAGAGTCTTGTGCTATTTGGAGTATGATGAACCATTGTTCTTATAAATGGAGAACAACCATACTGAATGTGCCAGGTAATTTTCAGAGAGGCAATATTGCTGATGCTGTAAGTTGGCCTGACTCACCTTATTTGTAGGTCCTCTGGAGTATGTTGGATCACATGTCTATTAAAAGGCACTAAATGACCCCCTAGGATTTTCCAGCAGTTAATACAGTTTCATAAATAAAATAGAAATTGAACACAAAAAGTAGAATACCATTCTGGGAAGAAAAATGGCCTATAAGATATTTGAAACATTAGGTTATATTTTATTATTTACAAAATAATGAAACAGAAACATGGAGTAAATAAAAATTTGTTCCTAGACTCTTAGAATTCTGTGACAAATCTTCATGCATCTTTTAAAGTTTGGTCTTGATAGTTTTAGGACAATGAAATGGAAGTGAAGAGATTGAAGAAAATGATCTCCATGATCCATTCAGCTTTAAAATTTTGTTCTTGTGTGATTTGAGTTAGGTGGTAAAGTTCTGGAACAAATTCACTGAAGGATTGAACAGGATAATAATTGTTTTAGGAAACATTTAGATTTCATTAATCTGAAGTTGCTGACTGGATGGCAGTTTACTGAGAAAAGCTAGGGATGCTAAGTCATGTGCAGGTCATTCTTGGTTTCATAGCCATCTTTGGTTCATTCACAGCCTGAATATGGTGCTAGTGAGACAATGGGTCTGACACCTTATAGGGATTCTGAAATTCTTTCCAGGGAGAATTCGAATGTTAGGTATATTTTTTTCTCTAAACTTATCCAACAGTTGTTTTCCCACAATGATGGAAACAATTGTCACATGGGGAATGCATTGCAGGGTCCTTGAGGAAGGCAATGCATTAATTTGAAAGACACAAAAATGGTTTTGGGTTGTTGCCCTTATGTGTTTCCAAATCTGCTGGCAGAATGTGAACACTTTAGAAATCTGGCATCCCTTGGGTCATTCCTCTCATATGTGTTGTAATATACTTTATTTGTGAGGCTTTAGAATAAGAATACAATTACATAAAGAAAACCTTGGGATTTACATATAAAATACTTAATAGGTTCACTTAGAAACCTAAAAAGCCTACTGGTTTTTAGCTATTTCCATCCTAGCAAAATAAAATATCTTTATAAATCTCCTGGAGAAGACAAACTGTTTATCTATCTATCTATCATCTATCTCTCTGTCAATCATCTATCTATTTTTTGTTTGAGTAAAGTTCACAAATTGGCAGGCTACTGCCAAATCAGGTCATACATAAGATGTATCTTTGGACTTTATTAAAATTACTAACATTAAAAATTTGGACATTTTCATGTAAAACGCTGTATTTTTCAGCTCCTCCAGAAAAAAACAGATGGTCTGGGCCCATGAGCCCATGCCAATGGTTAGCTGGAATATGCTCCCCAGTTTGGCACAGCCCTCAGTATCCCCTGTGGTCCTTCATCCAATCAGCTTCATTCACTCCTATTGCTTGCCTGGCTCTTCTAGGTAGTAATATTTGAGTTTGAGAGCCCAGTTCTAGAGCATTACATTGTCTGTGAACATTACAAGTTACACTCTTAATTTTGCTTGGCCAACATAGCCAGTAACATTTTAAAGTAAACTCTAGGTTATTAAAGAATGAATTCTATAAGCTCTTTTCAAAAACAGCATTAGACACAGAAATACAACACAAATAAATATTAGTAAATTACTTATTTTGACAAAAGTGTGTAACTTATTAAAAAATTTACACATTTTAGGGCACCTGGGTTGCTCAGTTGGCTAAGGATCCAACTCTTGATCTCAGCTCAGGTCTTGACCTCAGGGTTATGACTTCAAGCCGCACATTGGGCTCCACACTGGGCATGAAGCCTACTTAAACAAAAAAGAAAAAGAAAAAGACAAAGTTTACACATTTCTCATTCACATTTTATTTTCTCTTTTTTGGCATTATTTACAGGAGATTGTAGCAGATATATAATAAGGAATTGAGAAGTTTTCCTCCCATTTACATCACTTTTTATTTTATTTCTTTTTTTGTTATTTATTTATTTATTTATTTATTTCAAACAAGAGAGCATGTGGTGTGGGGGGTGGGGAGCAGAGGGAGAAGGTGGGAGAGAATCTGAAGTAGGCTCTATGTGTAGCATGGAACCTGGCCTGGGACAATCTCAGGACTGTGAGATCATGACCTGAAACAAAATCAAGAGTTGGATGCTTAACTGATTGAGCCACCCAGGCACCCCTATTCTGATTATTGTAAAGAGGTAGGATATGATATTTACTTGTTCCAGTGCAAACAAATTTCCTCCTGCTATTGAAGAATGCCAGATACAGTCTGCTACATGGATGACTCTGTGTGTGTGCTTGAAAATAGCATTAAACTTGGTAAGTGACAAGAAGGCAAAGGTGAAATTAAACTTTGTTCTGAGTCAGCTCTACTCCCCAGTCTTGGCAAAATTTCTACCACAACTCATGCTGTTCTCTTCAAGTTCTTTATTAATTTCCTGATTTTCAACATCATGGTATTATGTACTTTGAACATGGCCAGCCATTGCTGCTTGTACTTGGAGGACAGCCACATTGAAGGTTCCAAAGAGAATACATTGTTGATAACATACTGTAACCTTATTTACCTCACCAATGAAATACTTTTACTTTTTTAGTTTTAAGGAAGATAGTGTTCACAAAAACTTTTGGCACCTGGGAAACCAGTCATCTGCTTCACAGAGAGGCAGCATTGATGATTTCTTTCAAGAAAACACTAGAAGAAAGAGCTATACTTGTAGTGAGGAATTATACATACATTTCCTTGTATTACAAATGGACTAGAAGAAAGAGGGCGGCTTCATGGGATTTTATCATATTTTCTTCAGAAGTTCCTCACATAGGTGAGTTACCCACTTATTTAGAAGCCATTTAAGAGGATTTTGTTTATGGAATTGAATCATAGCTCCCAGGGTCACTAAAGAATGATGAATGTGAAAAAAATTCTAAGAATATTCCTTTATTCTTCTTAGTTTCTTTGCAGCTTTAAATATGGTTTACCACAGTTTCCTAAATAACTACTTCTCTTGATCTATGTGGTATTTGCATTGTCCTGGTTTCCAAAGCTAAATTCTCTTTCTCAATTTTCTCCATACAGCTGACTTCTAAATCAGGTATATTCCTAGGAGCAGACTATCTAGGTCATATGGAAACTCTATGTTTAACTTTTGAAGAACTGCCAAATTCTACTCCTAATTTTCCTTCTAAACATTCACTCAGTTGTCAAAATCCTGTCAGTTTTTCCTGTATCATGTCTCTTGAACCTCTCCTTCCTTTCAGTTTTATTGTCAAAAGCTGAATCCAGGCCCTCACTGACTTGTGACTCAATAATTGTCTTCTAATTGGCCATCATTCCTCCAAGATTTACTTTGTCCAATTCTTTGTAAAATTGTCTTGGGCACTCTGTTTATGCCTTTTTCCTGCTCAGAAATCTTTAATATTCAGACTCATAAGACTGACACGCAGTGCCTTCTTCTTTGTGTATCCTTTTATTTTGTTCATTTATATATAGATGAAAAAGTTTTAGTTTATTTAAAAAACTTTTATAGTGTAAAATTCAGTGAGTTTTGGTATATTCACAAAGTTGTACAACCATCACCACTAATTTTTATCAACCTCTGCCTCCCCCAGCTGCCCAAACTCTACCCAATAGCAACCATTTCCCACTTTCCCTTTTCTTCCACTCTGGTAACTATTAATTTCTGTCTCTATGGATTTGCCTATTCTGGACATTTCATATAAATGGAATCATACAATATGTAACCTTTTGTGTGTATCCACTTTCATTTAGCATAATAATTTCAGAGTTTATCAATGCTATAACATCTATTTATACTTGATTACTTTTTATTGCAGAGTAGTATCTTATTGTATATAGATATATCATATTTTGTCTATCCATTCCTTAGTTGATGAACATTTGGGTTTTTCCCACCTTTTAGTTATTCTAAATATGAGTACCAGTTTTTGTGGACATGTTTTTCAATCCTTTTGGGTGTATTCCTAGGGGCAGAATAGCTAGGTCATGTGGATATTCTATGTTTAACTTTTGAAGAACTGCCAAATTTTCCAGAACAGCTGTACTGTGGCTCTACTTACTTTGACAGTCTTGTCCTTAAACACTTTCCTTACATATGGGGTTCCCAGGTGACTCAGTAGGTTAAGCGTCTGACTCTTGATTTCAGCTGGAGTCATGATCTCATGATTTGTGAGTTTGATCCTCACATCAGGCTCTGTCCTGACAGTGTGGAGCCTGCTTGGGGTTCTCTCTCTCCCTCTCTCTGCCCCTCCCACTCATGCTGTCTCTTGCACGCTCTCTCTGAAAATAAATAAACTTTAAAAAAACCCCACACCTTCCTTACAACAGGCCGTTTTTCAACATGCCAACATGCCATCTACCTGCCTGGAATTCTCTTCCCTTTCTTTATGACTCAAAGTCCCAGGTGTCCCATGAACATTTTTCTGAATGCCCCAGCCTGTGGAGGTTAGATGACTTAGTACATTCTTTCCTTCTTTAATCCAGCAAATATTCATTGAATTCTTCCTGTGTAACAGACATAGTTTTAGTACATGAGAATATCGTGATGAATAAGATAAAGTTACTTCTGTTGAATAACTGTGTGTGTGTGCGTGTGTGTGGTAAGTGATAACTTAGAGAAAGTAGGAACACTAGAAGGTCTCTTGAGCCCAATTATTAAAGGATATTGATGATTTTCAGAAGCAAACTGAGTCTTGATGAAGTAAAAGGTAGCCAGATTAAGGGGAAGGGTGTATGCAAAGAAAGGGATAATAGGATGCAAGGCAGAGGTAGAAACAAGTGCAGAGGCCTGAAGGCAAGTGTCATAACTTTGTGGTCAGTGGGGAAGGCCAGTGAGGGTGGTCAGTGGGGAGGGCCAGGGAATAGACTGAAGAGGTAACTACAGCCATGCTGAGGCATTTCAACTATATTCTAAGGAAAATGGGAAGCTACTGAAAGGCTGTATGTGGGAAAATGGGAAAATCAGATTTGTGATTTAGAAATATCATCCTAACTATAGTGAAAAAAAAAAAACTAGAATGAGGGAAGATGGAGGCAGGGTCCATTCAGAAAACACCTGTAGTGACTCAGCTGAGAGAAGGTGGTAGCAAAGTAGGCGGTGTGAAAAAATATGAAGAGGTAGAATCACCAGTTTCACCCTACACACCATGCCTCACACACTACTGATAGCATTTAAGTTTGGAGTCCTTTGTCATCTCTGAGAATCAGGAAATTTAGTGTTGGAAAGGACATTAAAGATGTTCTAATCCTAATCCTGCTTCCCACATGATGTAAGAAGTTCCTTTACCATATGCTACAGCTTCTGTTATACTTTTCCAGGTCTAGTAGATTACCACCTAACAAGGATGTCTATTCCATTTCATTTAGCTAGAATGTTCTTCCTTATCCTCAGCTGAAATCCTTCTCATTACAGCATACATCCATTATCCAGTCTTGTCCTGTGGACCAATCTGCTTTCCATGAAAACTCTTTAGAGAGTTGAAGACAATCAACAGATTTCTCCCAAGTCTACTTATCTTTAAATATTTCTCATGCTACTGGATTTTAGGATCCTCCGCCATTCCAGTTACCCTCCTCTGGACATAATTTAGCAGATCAAAATCTACCTTTAAAAATTTGTTTTAATGTTTATTTATATGAGAGAGAGAGAGAGAGAGAGAGAGAGAGAGAGAGAGAACAGGCAGGGGAAGGGCAGAGAGTGAAGGAGACACAGAACTCTAAGCAGGCTCCAGGCTCTGAGCTGTCAGCATAGAGACCAATACAGGGCTCGAATCCACAAACGATGAGATCATGACCTAAGCTGAAGTCGGATGCTTAACTGAGCCACCCAGGTGCCCCCCAAATCTATCTTATTCTGAAGTTCCAAGTGAGTTCTTATTTTCTACAGTCTCATGAGGGACACTATTCCCATATTTTTCAGAAATTGAAAAGTAAGTAATTTCTTAGTAGCAAGAAAATCCATGAGGGTAATTATTAAACTATATAATGACTATTGCTCATAGTTCTAAGCTAAATTTATGTGACCATTTTGAGATTTATTATTTACATATTAGTCCCTTGTATTCTACTTTGAAGCTGGATGGTTTTCTTCTGCATTTACCTGAGTGATGATATTATCTACATGTATAAGTTAGAGAGAGAAACTTGCCTTCCATGACAGGAATTAAAAGACAATAATTTAGCATATTTAAGTTGTATACTTTTTTAAAACAATGTTTTTTGATTTAGTCAAAAATTTCCCCCTTAAGTATAAAGCTGTCACAGACTATGAATCTGGAGTTCTCTTTTGTCCAGCAAGAGAGCAGATGCATAACTGAATATGAGGGAGGCTAATGTCTGGGAGGAGACAAGAGCCCTGAATAGGGGGTTTTGTCTCCGTATTTATTGAGCTCTCAAAATCTTACACATGTGGTGAATATGCAGCAAAAAACACTCAGGTAGTAATCATTAATTTGTGTGTGTAAGAAGCAAAGGGCCTGTGGGGGGGGGGGGCAAGTGGAGTTTGAAGTTGTGATCAAAGTATATTGGCACCAGATGGAAAGTAGCTTCCTGCAGGAAGTTCTTGATGATCCCATTATAATATTTCACTAACCTTGGGCACTTTCACTCTGTGGTGGCAGCTTTCTGTCCTAAGCTTTTTTAACCCATTTGTGTAAGTATAAGGAATTCTTGAACCTATTTCCCCACACAAAGCAGATCAGCTCAGCACGGATCAAATTGTGCCTAATTAGATACAACTGGTCTTTCAGTGTTATGCTTATTTTTTTGTGATGCTTTATATTTTTTTATGTCCTTTCCTTTCCTACTCTGCATTTTGATCCTCAATGAATGGCAGCATCAGCTGGAATGTAAAATGAATTTTAATCATTTAATGGGAACTCATTTTATAGGGTTGTTCCACACCTATAAGATAATATCAATATCATTCAACATTACTCAAGATATTCAACTAGAATGTGTACCTATCTTGGGTTACAAGAAACTGTGCACTGCAGCTTTCTGACAAATATGACCTTAGTCTTAAAGCTTAAGATATTGCTTTTTGGGTCTCATTTTTAAAAATATTTTTAAAAATGTTTATTTATTTTTGAGGGCGGGGGGTGGGCAGAGAGAGGGAGACAGAGAATCCAAAGCAGGCTCCACACTGTTAGCACAAAGCCCAACGTGGGGCTTGAAGTCACAAAATATGAGATCATGACATGATTCAAAATCAAGAGTTGGATGCTTAACCAATTGAACCACCCAGGTGCCCCGGTTCTCATTTTTTAATGTTCTAAGTATATTAATCAGGAAGTTAATGAAATTACTATTCATGTAAAATGAATAAAAGTAGCAGTGTTTGAAGACATTAAAGGATATGTCAGAACTGCTTATTGTTAAGAAAGCTTAAAAAACAGATATAAAAATTGGCAGGGTAGGGAACTGTAAAATTCCAACCTTCCATAAAAGCAATGAAAAAATTGGCAAAAACAGCCACAATCAACTTTCTGGAAACTCTGAAAATTAATCAAAGCCTTGCAGCAACCAGTGAAAGTGCTTATTCAAGAAAAATTGCTGAATCTCAGAACAGCAAATTTTGTGGTGTTTTAACTAACACTAGTACCATCCTCCCTACTCGGTAGCTCAGTGGCAACCTTGAAAATAATAGTCCACATTCCTAGCACTGCTGGAAGGGGGCAGAATGGAGCTTATTTGGAAAGGTTTGTCTTATTTGTTCTGTCTGGTGGCACCCTAGAAGACCTACTCAGAAGGCTTGTCTTTATCTCACCTAAGAACTTTCCCAGTGCTAAAGCTGCAACCCAGGGAGCACTAGTCAAATTTTACAGGCAAATGTTTTTAGTCACTGCTGCCTGAGGCAATGGATAATAGTTGGGGCAAACATTATACTAACCAAACATTAACTACTAACTAATAGTTGGGAAGGAAAGTTTGGAGAATGAGATGCACACAAGACAGATTTTCCTGGGAATCTGGAGGGCCACACATATGCCTCGGACTAAACGTATGCTCAGGAATGACACTAAGCTTTCACATCTAGCTGACCTTGAGTCCCTGGACAAGCAGGAAGTGAAGGAGAAGGCAGAATTGTAAATTGCCTGACTGAGTGTTGAATGTGTGCCTTAACACACACACACAGTCCCTCTGCAAAAACTGGGATATTTTCGGTTCCATGCATTCAAGGAAATCTCCATCCAGTCATTAGTTGACCACTAAGCTAAAGGAACAGAGATTTCAATGGTTGCACATGACAAAGAATACAGACGTTAGAGAATTATTTCAGAAAAGTCACTAAGCAAACAACAACTACAA
This sequence comes from Felis catus, assembly GCF_018350175.1. Taxonomy (NCBI): domain Eukaryota; kingdom Metazoa; phylum Chordata; class Mammalia; order Carnivora; family Felidae; genus Felis; species Felis catus. The sequence goes on from NC_058370.1 coordinate 52,413,707, forward strand.
CAATGAGTAACAACAACAAACCCTGGAGAGAGGGGAGAATATGATTTCCAGAAGTTCCATGTTTTAATATTTGAAATGTTCCATTTTCAACAAAAAATGCAAGGTATGTGAGAAACAATAATGTCTGACCTGTACACTTCAACAAACAATCAATACCAGTTGTCACTGTAAACCCACATGTTGGACCTCCTGGACAAAGATTTGAAATTAGCTATTTTAAATATGTTTGAAGGGCTAAAGGAAACTATTTCTAAGTAAACAAAGGCAAGAGAATGGTGCCTTACCAAATAAGGAATATTAATAAAGGGATGGAAATCATAAAAAAGAATCAAATAGAAATTCTGGAGCTCAAAAGTACAACAACTGAAACGAAAAATTTACTAGAGGGTCCCAATAGCATATTTGAACAAGCAGAATATAAAACCCAACAAACTTAGGGACACCTGAGTGGCTCAGCCAGTTAAACGTTTGACTCTTGATCTCCACTCAGGTCATGATCTCACAGTTATGGGATAGAGCTCCACAGTGGGCTCTCGCTGAGCATGGAGTCTGCTTAAGATTCTCTCTCCCTCTCTCTTTGCCCCTCTCCCCTGCTATCACTCTCTCTTTCTCAAAAATGAACAAATAAACATTTAAAAAAAGAAACCTTAAAAAAACCAACAAACTTAAAGATAAATTTCTATGAATTAAGGTGTTAATTGTAATCCTCAGGGCAAACGCTAAGAAAATACTTACAGAGCATATAGGAAAAGAAATGATAAGGCAATCACAATATCTGCTTAACAAAATAGAAGACAGTACAGGAGAAATGATAATTCATGCTAACAGCAGCCAAAGGAGAGCTGAAGTGGCTATACTGATACCAGACAAAATAGACTTTAAGAAAAAAATTTGTTATGAGAAACAAGGAAGGATATTCCATAATGATAAGAGATCAGGAATATAAGAATAAACATATTAGCACCTGATAAGACTGCCACCAAACTTGCCAGAATTGAATAAATTTTTGCAATTGAAGGGAGAAATAATTCAATAATAATAGTAACTTCAATATCCCACTTTTAATAATGGATAGAAAAATTAGATCGGCAAAGAAATGGATGGCTTGAAGAACACTACAAATCAACTAGATCTAACATATCTGTAGACACTATAGCAAACTGTGACATAGTACACATTGTTCTCAGGTGCACATGGAGCATTCTCAAAGATAGACCATATAGTAGACCCCCTCCCCCACAATCTCAATAAATTTGAGAGGATTGAAATAACACAAAGTGTGTTCTTCAACCACCATGAAATGATACTAGAAATCAATAAAATTCACAAATATGTGGAAATTAAACAAAACGTGTCTAAACAACCAATGGTTCAATGAAAAAAATCACAAGGAAAATTAGAAAATTCTTTGAAATACATGAAAATAGAAACCTAATATACCTGAACTTGTGAGGTTTAGTGAAAGTAGTTATCAGAGGTTTATTTATAGCTATAAATTCCTAAATTAAAAAAGAAGAAAGTTCTTCAATAACCTAACTTTCCACCTTAAGTAACTAGAAAACTAAAAGCAAACTAAACCTAAATAAAGAAGAAGGAAGGAAAAAAATAAAGATTAGAGTGGAGATAAATGAAGCAGAACATGGAAAATAAAATCAATGAAACCAAAATTTGGTTCTTTGAAAATATCAACAAAATTGACAAATCTTTGGCTAGCTTGACCAAGAATAAAAGGACGCAAATTACTAAAACCAGAGATGAAAGAGGGCCCACCTTTTTTTTATTACTACTGACCTCACAGAAATAAAAACAATTATAAGGGAATACCATTAACAATTGTACACCAATAAGTTATATAGCCTAGCTGAAAAGGACAAATTCCTCAAAAAACACACACTATTGAAACAGATTGACAAAGAAATAGAAAGTATGAACAGACCTGTAAAAAGTAAAAGGAATATCAGCAATCAAAAAACTTCAGCAAAGAAAATCTCAGGGTAGGATGTCTTCACTAGTGAAATGTTAAAAGAATGAATACTGGTTTTTCTCAAACTCCTCCAAAGATTAGAAGAGAAGGGAAGACTTCCCAATTCACTCTCTGTGGCAAGCAGTACTCCTAATGCCAAAGCCAGTGAAAGACATCACAAGCAAATATCCTTATTAATATAAGGGTGTAAAAATCTGCAACAAAATAATAGTAAACTGAATCCAATAGCATATCAAGATGATTACACACCATGATCAAGTAGGACTTATCCTAGGAATGCAAGATTGATTCAAATGTGAAAATCAATCAATGTAATATACTATATTTATATAATAAAGGGCATCTTAATAGATGCATAAAACTCATTTGAAAAAATCCAACACTGTTTCATGATAAAAAAAAAATATAACAAACTAGGAATAGAAAGTATGTTAGGCTGAATAATGGTCCCCCCAAAAGCTATCCATATCCTAATCCTTGAAACATGTAAATGTTACCTTGTATGACAAAAAGAAGTTTGGAAATGTTATTTAATTAAGGATCTTGAGATGGGAAAATTATCCTGGATTCTGAGTGAGTCCTAAAATACGGTCACATTTATCTCTATGAGAAAGGAAGAGGGAGATTTATTTACAGATGAGAAGAAGGCACTGTGACTATGGGGCAGAGATTAGAGTGTTGTGGCTACAAACTAAGAAACGTCAGTGCCTATAACAGGCTGGAAGATCCAAGGTACATATTTACCCCTACAGACTCTGCATGGAGTGCAGCCATGTTGAAGCCTTCATCTCAGCGCAGTGAAACTGATTTCAGACTTTTGACTTCCAAAGAGAATAAATGTGTGTTGTTTGAAACCACCAAATTTGTAGTAATTTGTTAGAGCAGCCACTGGAAACTAATTAAGCATGTCACAAAATCCAATACTCTTTCATGATGAAAACTTATTCAAAGTCTAGGAATAGAAAGGAATTTGCTAAACCTGTTAAAGGACCTTTATGAAAACCCTACAGCTAATATCATATCTACTGGTGAAACACTGAAATGTTTGCTTTTAAAATCAGGAACAAGGTAAGTGTCTGCTCTCAATATTTTCATTCAGCATTGTATTGAGGCTCAAGGTGTAGAAATTAGGCAAGAAAAAGATATAAAATGTATATAGGTTGGAAAGGAAGAAGTAAAACCATTTCTATTTGCAGATGGCATGATCTTATATATAGAAAACCCTAAAGAATCCACAAAAAAAATTAGAGCTAATAAATGAATTCAATGAAGTTACAGATCACAAGGTCAACATGCAGAAAACTTGTATTTCTATACACTAGTAATGAACAATCCAAAAATGAAATTAAAACAATTCCATTTATAATACCATTAAAAGGAATAACATATTTAGGTATTAAACTATAAAACATTGTTGAAATAAATTAAAACCTAAATATGGAAAGATGTTCCATGTTCATGGATTGGAATGCTTAATGTTGTTAAGATACCATTGCTCCCCAAATTGATCTACAGATTCAATGGAATCCCAATCAAAATTCCAACTATCTTTTGTTGCAGAAATTGATGAGCTGATCCTAAAATTAATATGGCGATGCATAGCCAAAATAATCTTGAAAAAGAAAAAATTGGAGGACTCACACTTTCTGACTTCAAAACTTATTTTGAAGCTACAGTAGTAAAAACAGTGTAATAGTGACATAAGAATAAAATATAGATCAATGAAATGGAAGTGACAGTGCAGGTGTATAAACCCATATAAGTATGGTTAGTTTATCTTTGATAAGGGTACCAAGACTGTCCAATGGGTAATGTCTTTTCAACAAGTGGTGCTGGGACAACTGGATATACACGTGCAGAAGAAGAAAATTAGATCCTTATCTCACAGCACATAAAAAATTCACTTAAAATGGGTCAATGACCTAAGTGTAGGAGCTAAAATTGTAAAACTCTTAGAAGGAAGTAAGTGTAAATCTTTGTGACCTTAGATTAGGCAAAGATTTCTTAAATATGACACTAAAAACACAGTACAAAAATAAAAAAATAGGTAAATTTTACTTTATCAAAACTAAAATATTTTGTGCATCAAAGGACACTATCAAGAAAGTGAGCAGACAATCCACAAATAGGATAAACTGTTTAAAAATCATATATCTGAAAATGAATTTGTGTTCAGAATATATAAATGACTCTTATAACTCAACAATAAAAAGACAACCCAATTAAAAAACAGGCAAAGGATTTGAATCAATGTTTCTCCAAAGAAGATATTGTTGGGGGAGATCATCGAAAAGACATGATCACTGATTGACCCGTGAGCCAGATTCAGGTGATCTGAGGTTCCTTTACACTGTCCTTAGAATATGGGTTCCGCTTGCCTTTCCCACTCCCAGAGGCTGCTCTAAGGACATAGCCTTGGGATAGTGATGTGGTGTTTACAATACCTGCACGGTGACTAAACCCAGTGAGGACCTCTATATAAACTTTCAAGATTTGATAGGTGGGGGTGGGGATCCATTCATCTTGATGCTGCCTAAGACAAGTCTTGTATGCAAATTTTCTTTGCTTTTTAAAACTGTACCTACCAACTTGAAATGGCCCGCCTGTCCAAGTTTTTGGTCTTACCTCTCTGCCTTTTGCATTTGGGGGCCGATATCAGAAGCTCCTGAGAGGGTTGCAAACCACCAGATATACAAATAGCCAATAAACACATAAAAATTCCTCCTCATCATCAGTCATTAGGGAGATCCTTATTGAATATAGAATATGCGTATAGAATATAGGATACCACTTTATATCCACTAGGATGACTAATTTTTTTAAAAAATGAAAGTGTTGGCATGGACATGGAAAACCTGGAGAACTCAGTACATTATGGTGGGAATGTTAAGTGGTGCAGCCCCTTATAAAACAGTTTGACAGCTTCTCAAAAAGTTAAACATAGAGTTACCATATGACCCAGCATTTCCACCTTTAGGTATAATCTCAAGAGAATTGAAAGCATATGATCACACAAAAACTTATATATAAATGTCTATTGCAGCATTATTCATAATAGCCCCAAAGTGGGAACAACACTAATACTCATCAACTAATTTACAGGTCAACAAAATGTGATATATGCATACAGTGGAGTATTACTCAGCCATAAAAACAATGAAGTACTGACAAAACTTGAAATATATCAAGCCAAAGAATCCAGACCAAAAATTCCTTCTATAGTATTATTTCATTTACATAGAATATCCAGAATATAAAAATACTTGTATAATAGGGCATATTATATATAGAGAGGGTATATTAATTTTTGCTGGGGGATGGGATTTGGGAATATTGCTAAAGGTTATGGATTTTCTTTTGGGGATGATATATAATATATGGGGAAAACAATAGTGGCGATGGTTGCACAATATAAAAAAAACACTGAATTGTGCTACTTAAAATGGTTAAAATGGTGAATTTTGTGTGTTGTGTGAATTGTATCTTAACTTAAAAATTGCAGAAAAATGGAGAAAGGTTGAAAAGATGGCAGTTGTTAATGTCAGAGTTTAGATATTTAATAAATTAAAAAGTATGATAAATTTAGGTATTTCTGTTTAGTAGAATAAATGGATAAAATATCTGCATGTTTTTCTGATACCTAGTTAATCCATCCTTGATGCCAGTGCTCAAAATTATGGCTCAAGTGGATTTTATTTGTTTTAGATATGCTTATTCTCCATGATAGCATGACCACAGATCCTAGCTTTAGCCAATAGTTTACAAAATTGTGCTCTTAAAGTTGTATAACTTCAAACCCATTGTAGTTAATTGTAAATCCCCCTCAACGTATATGTTGGAAAATCAAAGCTTTTTGAAAGGTCTCCAAGGAAAAATGGCAGAGAAACTTTTATGTTTGTGTCTCTATTTCACCTGGACAGTTCAGCAGAGCACCTATCTTTCAGCACCAGGTCCTGATAAGTTTTTACTACTCCCTTACCTCTGGGTTTTCTCCTTAATACTATCAGCATACCAAATTCGCCTTTTCCTAACATACACTGACAAAATTTGAAACTTTTCAAAACTAAATTTATTTTATAAAAGGAAACAACAACAAAATTTTTTTAAGAGAGAGAGAATGAGAGAGAGAGAGAGAGAGCGCATGAGCAGAAGAAGGGCAGAGGGGGAGACAGAGAGAGAGAATCTTAAGCAGTCTCCATGCTAGGGGCTCGATCATGGGGCTCCATCTCATAATTGTGAGATCATGACCTGAGTAGAAATCAAGAGTCAGATGCTCAACCTACTGAGTCACCCAGGCGCCCCAGGGAAACAAATATTTTAAAATAACTCTGACTCTCAGGGCACCTGGGTGGCTCAGTTGGTTGAACATCCGACTTCGACCCAGGTCATGATCTCACGGTTTGTGAGTTCAAGCCCTGCATTGGGCTCTGTGCTGACAGCTTGGAGTCTGAAGCCAGCTTTGGATTCTGTCTGTCTGTCTGTCTCTCTCTGCCCCTCCCCCACTCATGCATGCACATGTGCATTGGTTTTTGTTAATCTAAAGTTATGTTAACCTCCATTGGCTAGGGAAGCTCACTGCACCCAAAGCTTTGGCTCAAACCAGATGTCACAGAAACCCCTGAACCATCCTCAGCACAACCTGGAGCTTCACTTACCTTGGAGATCTGAATTTCCACAGAGGTGCTGAGTATCCCCTGGCATAGGCCTATAGGGGGTCTAACTGAAATGACCTTCCTCTCTTTGCATCAGGAATTCAGTGTGGGCCACCCATATCTCCAGGAAGATGGCTTGCTGGGCTGAGGAGGTGCATGTTTGCACGTGCCTAAATTTCCTGGAAATCTGAGGGCCAGAGGTGCCTGGGGAGCAGTGCTTATGTGCCAGCTGTTCCAACCCTGCAGCCAGGCTTCATAGGATTGGTGTCTGAGTCAGAAACATATAAGGATAGTTGTGTGATGGTTGGGGAATTGTTTGGGGGACACAAAGCCACCAGGGTCTATCCTGCTCCAAAACAGAGTAGATAATTCTAATGATTCCAGATCTCATGGGATTTTGTAGGCCATTCTGGACTTGACATTGTTAGGTGGAACAGGAGACATGATTGCCAGATAAGCTCCTAGTTTCATAAGGAAAGCAGAACCACACGGGGTCTGACGGTAACTTTTGTTTGGGGAGGCAAATTAATGTTCACCAGCTGTGCTTGTCATTAGTTTACTTATTTAACAATTTATTTATTAAACGGGTTCACCATAGGAATATCACAAGCCAATAGCCTATAGGATATTGTCTCTTAATAAGCAATAAGAAATAACATATTTCAAGTCATTGATGGAGTAATCACACTATTGTTTCAGGCAAGGGGAGATTAAAGAAATAAAGTTCAAATTTAGTTGGGATGTATACAAGCTGGTACTTAGGAGAGATGGCTTAGCCAACCTTGGGCCAGTACAAGGCCAGTCCAGCTACCAGTGCAAAAGCAAAAGTCCCTTATTGCTAGATCAAGTTGCTAGGAAACATGGCACTGGTGCTGACGGACAAGATGATCTTCCAAGCGGCCATTGTCAGCTTTCACCACTGTGGGTAAATTTGCCTTTACTGTGGTAGGAGATAATTGCCCAAAGGTCTTTGGAAAGCTATTTTAGAGCAGCAAAGCATTGCCTTTGCAGATCTAACACTCTGGTAGTCCTCATAAACTCTTGGTATTTATAGTCTAAATGTCCCCTTGATATAGTTGTTTCTTCATGTTTTTTTATTGATAATCCCACAGCAGAGATACTTAGCAGTTGAACTAATGAGTTCTTATCTGTGAGAACAGGTGACATAATGAGATTCTGACACAACTCAATTCATTCTCATATCAAAACAACTTTTTTGTCTTTGTCATAAACAAATGGATTAAAATAGCTTGATATACGTTATAAACAAGTGATTTAAAGTTATATCAAATCAATACACAACAATCCACCCTGTGATTGCAAATCACTCACCCACTAATTAATTCTAAGGGCTTAAAACCTTCTTCCAATCTAAGTTCACAAAAATATCAATCGAACATGTGTGATTGTGCATCACTTACAATCTTAATAGCAAACAATCATATTTTAGGAGCATTTTTCCTTTGCCACACATTCTTTTACACCATGATTTAATGGCCAGTTTAAGCAACAAAATTCCTAATATTAACAAAAGCATAACAAAGAACTTTTTCATATGGTACCATATCCAATTGCCAAACCACCAAAAATTAAACTTTTTAAACCACTGAGTTCAGCTTCCTTGACCATTGCATTTCCATGTAAAAGACATTTTTATAAAGCTTGAGGAGGTACAGACTTGCATAGAGCTATCAAGCATGTGTTTAATTGCCATAATGTTAGAATTCAAGGTTGCCATTATCTTAGGGAGTGTATGGATTTGTTCTCTTTTTGATTCCTGCAAAGTTATTTTCACTTTATTATTTGCATCTTCTAGATGTTCTTTTACTCATCTTAAGTTTTTAAATGTATGACTTACATGTATTAAATTAATTTTAGTAGGCTCAGCATGAAATATTTCTCCAGTTATTTTAATAGTTCTTCTCTCTTTTATTGACCTTGAGTATCTTTTTTCTTCTACTGTCATATTCATTATTTGTTCTATTTTGCATATCCCATCATATTGTGTTCCTTATTATCCCCTTGACTCTAATAGGTTAGGGTAAGATTTGGCTTAGAGCATATTATCACAGTTCAATTTCCTGTATCATACATAACTGGGTTGAGGAGGCATCAAGACCCTAGTTTTAGGTACTTGTACCATTGGTCTATCCAAAAGTCCAGAAGTAATAATAGTGTTTTGGTTCTATTCCACTAACATGCCTTAGAAAAAAATATTTTTCTTCTATCATAGGGGTCTTTCTGTGGCCTTTAGGTTTCAGCCTCTCTTTTGGTATTGGAGAACCACAGAAGTGTGATAACCCAATGACATGTTTCCTCCTTTAAGTGCCAGTATGTTAATTTCACAGTTGTTCAAGGAATCATAGCTATTAGGATGTGTTGTATCTACCTTCTTTCTGGTTGTTTTTCTGTTATCTTAGGTGACCGGTGTTGGCCACAAGATTATAGTTGTTCTAAAAGTATTCCACATGTCAACCAATCTTAACTGCAAAAACTGATAATCTACACTTAGAGAAACATACTTTATGTTGTTTTTTAATGCATTTTGTTATTTTTGTGTTTTTTCCAACTGCTGTATGGAGAATTTCCATGGTTCTATTTATTTCTGTGTGAAATTTATTTATGTTTTGTAATATATTGCTAATTTTATCCCTCTATGAGCTCAATGATGACAAAGCTTCCATTGTATATGTGTTAAATTGAGATTGTGTGGTTTCAAAATTTTAAAAATTTAATGTGATTTGATCAATTTGGAATTGAGAAAAAGCAGTTGCTATTGCTTCTCCAATTGGGTTTCCTTCCTTTTAGTGACTCTGTTTTTGGCAGAACTTGTAAATTGGGAATAAATGAGGATGGATAAAACTAGGCACAGTTTGGGAATCTGTATCTGGCTTGAATGTTCTGTATATTAAATTTCAGGGCATAGACCACTTTAATCAGCAATTTAGACACCACCACTGCAGGCCACTGTCAGAGAATATAACCTTGAATCACATACTCTGGCTCTTTTAGAACGCCTTGTTAAGAGATGCAAAGTTTAAAGATCAGTTCATTAGCTGTTGTTATTTCCTGGAGATTCTTTTGAGGGGAATTCTTCCATTTGGTCATTTTGGATAGTTCCTGGAGTGGTGCGGAACTGCAGGGCACTTCCCCTGTGCTGTGGTGTATAACTGGAGTTGGTAGGCGGGGCCGCAGTCAGACCTGATGTCTGCCCCAGCCCACCACTGGGGCCACAGTCAGACTGGTGTGTGCCTTCTCTTCCCCTCTCCTAGGGGCGGGATTCACAGTGGGGTGGTGTGGCCCATCTGGGCTACTTGCACACTGCCAGGCTTGTGGTACTGGGGATCTGGTGTATTAGCTGGGGTGGGTAGGAAAGGTGCACGGGGGCAGGAGGGGCAGGCTTAGCTCGCTTCTCCTTAGGTGATCCACTTCAGGAGGGGCCCTGTGGCAACGGGAGGGAGTCAGACCCGCTGCAGTAGGGGTGGCTCCGCAGAAGCACAGCCTTGGGTGTTTGCGTGGAGCAAGCAAGTTCCCTGGCAGGAACTGGTTCCCTTTGGGATTTTGGCTGGGGGATGGGCGAGGGAGATGGCGCTGGCGAGTGCCTTTGTTCCCTGCCAAACTGAGCTCTGTCATCCCGGGGCTCAGCAACTCTCCCTCCCGTTGTCCTCCAGCCTTCCCGCTTTCCGAGCAGAGCTGTTAACTTATGACCTCCCAGAGGCTAAGTCCTGCTTGCTGTCGGAACACACTCCGTCTGGCCCCTTCACTTTTGCAAGCCAGACTCGGGGGCTTTGCTTGGCCGGCAGGCTGCCCCTCCACCCGGGCTCCCTCCCGCCAGTCTGTGCATCGCGCACCGCCTCTCCACCCTTCTACCCTCTTCCGTGGGCCTCTCGTCTGCGCTTGGCTCCAGAGACTCCGTTCTGCTAGTCTTCTGGTGGTTTTCTGGGTTATTTAGGCATGTGTAGATGGAATCTAAGTAATCAGCAGGACGCGCGGTGAGCCCAGTGTCCTCCTATGCTGCCATCTTCCCTCCCAAACCAAAGTTTAAAGAAAGCCTAGAATCAGTAGGGGCCAAGATGGCAGAGCAGCATGGAAGTTTTTTTTTTTTTTTTATCTTTCATTCCTGAACTACAGCCATCAACACTAAATCATCCTGCACACCTAGAAAACTGATTTGAGGATGAGCACACCAATCTGAAAACCTGAACCAGAGAACTCAGCAGGTACTTAGGACAGAAGTGAACTGGGGGAGACAGAAACTGCAGAGAGGAGGGAGCTGCTTTTGCTTGAGGAGAGAGGACAGAGATGGGGGAGAGTATGGGAAAAGCACCCATCCCCCAAAGCAACTGGAGAGAAAGTGGAAAAGTGGAAACAGCTGCAGGGACTGAACTAAAAAGGGAGAAAGGAGATGAGAGGGTTTACATTCCAATATTCCCATAAGCAGGGGGAGTGCAGAGTCTGAAACTCCCCAGCTTGATACCTGGAGGTGCTCTGGTAGGAAGAGTGAATCCCCAGGAGCAGAGCAAGGTCTGAGGGGTCCTTAGGCCACAGGGAAAGATGGTTCCCCTGCTGGGAGGACATTTAGTAGAGGCTGCACAGCAACCCCACAGCCAAAGGTCCCAGTGGACTCTGGAGAACAACCACATTTGTTGGTGTAGGGACAAGAACATTAAGGGGGGAGCCTGGTGCCAGATGTGTATTGTGATTTTCCAAAATCCCTGCTGCTACATGATCATGTGAACTTTTTCTGGGGTAGGCTGGCACACAGCCACAGTCTCTGGGCATCAGCAGCAGCATGGTCCTGCAAATGATCTTGGGTGTGGCTGGCACCTGGACATTGCTCAGTGAGATCCTCCCACAGAAGGTCTGAGCAGGTCAAAGCTGTAGTCCCTCAGAAGTGAGGGGATGGGAAACACAGCTGCATCTGAAATGAAACTCAGGAGGGAGGTGCCAGATGGCAACCTGACGGCTTGGTCATGGACATTGTAAAAGCTGGGAGTGGATGGAAGCTGGAGACAAAGGAGGGGTGAGCGGTTGCTGGTTGGGAAGAGCACAGAATTCTGATACTAGAGACTGGGTAGCTGGGTGATGCCATTTTCACCCCTCCTGTGCATGCGCATACACACCTACATACACCACTACAATCTACACCAGTAAGCTAAGCAGGGCCATCTAGTGGAAAAAGAGCCATTACACTATGCCCCACCCAACTGGGTGAAGAACCTTGTTCTTCAGGAACACACCAATCCTCTCCACCTGCTTAGTTTATGGACTATAAAGTGCTTCATAGTTTGACCTCTAGGGGAAAACGATGCAATTTCAATCGTATTTCAGTCTGTTTGCTCATTCTTCTGTCAATTTTTATTTATTTTCTTATTCTTGAATACAGAAAGAGAAAAAAATTATTTTTATTTCCCATTTCTGTTAAAAATATATTTCTTTAATTTTTTTCTACTATATTTTTTACTTTTTTTGTAAATTTTTCAAATTTTATTTTAACTTACATCATTTCATTTTATTCTATTTCATTGTATTCATTTTTTCAAATATTTTTCTTTTTTTTTCCTTTTCTTATCTTTCCCCTTTTCTCTAATTTATCAAGCTCCTTTAACAAACAGACCAAAACACACCAAGGATCTAGCATCCTTTATTTGATTTTTTGTGTTTTTTTTTAATTTTAATTTTTTTACCTTATTAATTCTTTTTCTTCCTTCAAAATGACAAAATGAAGGAATTCACCCCAAAAGAAAGAACATGAGGAAAGGACAGCCAGGGACTTAATCAACACAGATACAAGCAGGATGTCTGAACCAGTATTTAGAATAATGAAAATAGGAATACTAGCTGGGGTTGAAAATAGATTAGAATCCCTTTCTGTGGAGATAAAAGAAGTAAAAGCTAGTCAAGATGAACTAAAATGCTATAACTGAGCTTTAATATCAAATGGATGCCACGGTGGCAAGTATGGATGAGGAAGAACAGTGAATCAGCAAAATAGAGGACAAACTTATGGATAATAATGAAGCAAAAAAAAAAAGAGGGAGACTAAGGAAAAAGAGCACGATTTGAGAGCTGGAGAAATCAGCGACTCATTAAAAAGGAACAACATCAGAATCATAGCAGTCCCAGAAGATGAAGAGAGAAAAAAAGGGGTAAAAGATTTATGTGAGCCAATCATAGCAGAAAGCTTTCCTAACCTAGGGAAAGACACAGACATCAAAATCCAGGAAGCACAGAGGACTCCTATCAGATTCAACAAAAAACAACCATCAATAAGACATATCATAGTCCAACTCAGGCAAGGAAAGAATCAGTAAATGGCAAAGGAAAAAAGTCCTTAACTTACAAGGGAAGACAGATCAGGTTTGCAGCAGACCTATCCACAGAAACTTGGCAGCCAGAAAGGAATGGCAGGATACATTCAATGTGCTGAATCAGAAAAATATTCAACCAAGAACTCTTTATCCAACAAGGCTGCCATTCAAAAATAGAAGGAGAGATTAAAAGTTTACCAGACAAACAAAAATTAAAGGAGTTCGTGACCACTAAACAAGTCCTGTAAGAAAATTTAAGGGGGAGTCTCTGAGGGGAGAAAAGACAAAGACCAAAAGGAACAAAGACTAGAAAGGACCAGAGAACACCACCAGAAACTCCAACTCTACAAACAATATAATGGCAATAAATTCATATCTTTTAGTACTCCCTCTAAACGTCAATGGACAAAACGCTCTAATCAAAAGACATAGGGTAGTAGAATGGATAAGAAAACAAGATCCCTCTATATGCAGTTTACAAGAGACCCACTTTAGACCTAAAGACACCTTCAGATTGAAAGTAAGGGGATGAAGAACCATCTATCATACTAATGGTCTCCAAAAGAAGGCCAGAGAAGCCATACTTATATCAGACAATCTAGACTTTACAATAAAGACTGTAACAAGAGATGAAGAAGGGCATTATATTGTAATTAAGAGGTCTATCCACCAAGAAGACCTAACAATTATAAACATTTATGCTCCAAATGTGAAAGCACCCAAATATATAAGTCAATTAATCACAAACATAAAGAAACTCATTAATAATAATACCATAATAGTAGGGGACGTCAACACTCCACTTGCAGCAATGGACAGATCATCTAAACAGAAAAATCAACAAGGAAACATTGGTTTTGAAATGAAATACTGGACCAGATGGACCTAACAGATATATTCAGAATATTTCATCTTGAAGCAGTGGGATACACATTCTTCTCTGCACTTCATACATTCTCCAGAATAGATCACATACTGGGACATAAATCATCCCTCAACAAGTACAAAAAGATCACAATCACACCGTGCATATTTTCAGACCACAACACTATGAAATTTGAAATTAACCACAAGAAAAAAATGTAGAAAGATAACAAATAATTGGAGACTAAAGGACAGCTTACTAAAGAATGAATGGGCTAAACAAGAAGTTAAAGAGGAAATTAAAAAGTACATGGAAGCCAATGAAAGTAACACCACAACCCAAAACCTGCAATCCAGGCCTTCATAAAGAAGGAAGAAAGGTCTTAGCTACACAACCTAATGTCACACCTTAAAGAGCTGGAAAAAGAATAGCAAATAAGACCCCAAACCAGCAGAAGACAGGAAACAATAAAGATTAGAGTAGAAATCAAAGCTATCGAAACAAAACAAAAAAACAGTAGAACAGATCAATGAAACCAGAAGTTGATTTTTTGAAAGAATTAACAAAATTGATTAACCCCTAGCCAGTTTGATCAAAAAGAATAAGGAAAGGACCCAAATAAATAAAATAAAGAGTGAAAGAGGAGAGATAATAACCAACACAGCAGAAATAAAAATAATAATAAAAGAATATTATGAACAATTATATGCCAATAAAATGGGCAATCAGGAAGAAATGGACAAATTTATAGAAACATGTAAACGACCAAATTGGAACAGGAAGAAATACAAAATTAGAACAGAACCATAACCAGTAAAGACATAGAATTAATAATCAAAAAACTCCCAAAAATCAGGAGTCCAGGGCCAGATGGCTTTCCAGGGAAATTCTACCAAACATTTAAAGAAGAGTTAACACCTATTCTCTTGAAAGCTGTTCCAAAAAATAGAAATGGAAGGAAAACTTCCAACCTTTTTCTATGAAGCTAGCATTACCTTGATTCCAAAACCAGACAGAGACCCCCTAAAAAGGAGACCTATACACCAATTTCCCTGATGAACACGGATGCAAAAATCCTCAACAAGATACTAGCCAAACAGATCCAACAATACATTAAAAGAATTATACATCACAACCAAGTGGGATTTATACCTGGGATGCAGGACTGGTTCAATATCCACAAAAACAATTAATGTGATTCATCACATCAATAAAAGAAAGGATTGAGAGGATCATGTGGTTCTTGAACCACATCAATAGATTCAGAGAAAGCATTTGACAAAATATAGCATCCTTTCTTGATAAAAACCCTCAAGAAAGTAGGGATGGAAGGATCATACCTTGATATCACAAAAACCATATATAAAGACCCAACGCTAATAGCATCCTCAATGGGGAAAACTGAGAGCTTTCCCCTGAAGGACAGGAACAAGACAGGGATGTCCACTCTCACCACTGTTATTTAACATAGTATTGGAAGTCTTAGCCTCAGCAATCAGACAACACAAAGAAAAGGCATCCAAATTGGCCAGAAGGAGGTCAAACTTTCACTCTTCACAGATGACAAGACACTTTATATGTACAACCCGAAAGATTCCACCAAAAAACTGCTAGAACTGATCCACGAATTCAGCAAAGTCACAGGATATAAAAACAATGCACAGAAATCGGTTGCATGTGTATACAGCAATAATGAAGCAATAGAAAGAGATATCAAGGAATCAATCCCATTCACAATTGCACCAAAAACCATAAAATACCTAGAAATAAATCTAACCAAAGAGGTGAAAAATCTATACACTGAAAACTATAGGATGCCTATGAAGGATATTGAAGAAGACACACAAAAAAAGGAAAAAAAATATTCCATGTTCATGGATTGGAAGAACAAAGTTTGTTAAAATATCAATACTACCCAAAGAAATCTACATATTCAATGCCATACCTATCAAACTAACACCAGCATTCTTCACAGAGCTAAAACAAACAATCCTAAAATTTGTATGGAACCAGAAAAGACTCTGAATAGCCAAAGATATTGAAAAAGATAACCAAAGCTGGAGGCATCACATTCCCAGAGTTCAAGCTATACTACAAACCTGTCATCATCAAGACAGGATGGTACTGGCACAAGAACGGACACTCAGATTAATGGAACAGCATAGAGAACCCAGAAATGGACCCACAAATGTATGGCCAACTAATCTTTGACAAAGCAAGACAGAATGTCCAATGGAATAAAGACAGTCTCTTCAGCAAGCGGTGCTGGGAAAACTAGACAGAGACATGCAGAGAAATGACCCTGGACCACTTTATTACACCATATACAAAAATAAACTCAAAATGGATGAAAGACATAAATGTAAGACAGGAAGCCATCAAAATCTTCAAGGAGAAAGCAGGCAAAAACCTCTTTGACCTCGGCCGCAGCAACTTCTTACTCAAAACGTCTCTGGAGGTAAGGGAAACAAAAGCAAAAATGAACTATTGGGACCTCATCAAAATAAAAAGCTTTTGCACTGCAAAGGAAACAATCAGCAAGACTAAAGGGAAACTGACAGAATGGGAAAAGATATTTGCAAACGACATATCAGATAAAGGGTTAGTATCCAAAATCTATAAAGAACTTATCAAACTCAACACCCAAAAAACAATAATCCTGTGAAGAAATGGGCAAAAGACATGAATAGACACTTCTCCAAAGAAGACATACAGATCTTCAACCGATATATGAAAAAAATGCTCAACATCACTCATCATCAGGGAAATACAAATCAAAATCAAATCAAAACCACCATGAGATACCTCACACCTGTCAGAATGGCTAACATTAACAACTCAGGCAACAACAGATGTTGGCAAGGATGTGGAGAAAGAAGATCTCTTTTGCACTGCTGCTAGGAATGCAAACTGGTGCAGCCGCTCTGGAAAGCAGTATGGAGTTTCCTCAAAAAATTAAAAATAAAAGTACCCTAGGATCCAGCAATTGCACTCCTAGGTATTTACCCAAGAGTTACAGGTATGCTATTTTGAAGGGGCACATGCACCTCAGTGTTTATGGCAGCACTATCAACAATAGCTAAAGTATGGAAAGAGCCCAAATGTCCATCGATGGATGAATGAATAAAGAAGAGGTGGTATATACATACAATGGAGTATTACTCAGCAATGAAAAAGAATGAAATCTTTCCATTTACAACTACATGGATGAAACTAGAGGATATTATGCTAAATGAAACAGACAGAGAAAGACAAATATCATATGACTTCACTCATATGAGGAATTTATGATGCAAAAGAGATAAACATAAGGGAAGGGAAACAAAAATAATATGAAAACAGGGAATGGGAGAAAACATAAGAGACTCTTAAACATGGAGAACAAATGAGGATTACTTGAAGGGTTGTGGAAGGGGGAATGGGCTAAATGGGTAAGGGGCATTAAGGAATCTGCTCCTGACATCATTGTTGCACCATATCCTAACTAAATTGGATGTAAATTTAAAAATAAGTAAATTGTTAATAAAATAAATAGTTAATATAAGATTAAATTGCAGGGCATAGACTACTATTATAGGTTCCAATATGACCATGATAGGTTTTATTAGTACAGGTTCCCATATTTTGGGGTGGAAATCTGATGATAGAAGCCTGGTATATACTAACAAGGTTAATGACATGTGTTATATGCTAAATTTCCTATGTGTTTCTATGCACCTTACAACGTGTCCCTATTCTTTTAAAGTCTGTACATAGTGTCCACAGATCTATTGTTAATTTTCTAATAGTTAAGTATTAATTAAAAAGCATAAGTTGGGAGTATAGTAAATGATCAATTTTTTGGCCTATTTATATTTAAACATATAATTGCCCAGTTATCTTCATGTGGATGTGTTGTGACAATGTGTATTCCTAAAATATTATAACTACCCATGGCTGAAGCTACATATTTAGTATTACATATGGTAAAGTTAATGCTGTAATTTTTAAATGTTTTTTCTTGGTTTTCCCAAATTTTTGAATTTAATATTTTTCTTTTTACTCTTGTTTTTCACCAGTCACCTATTGATTCTTCATGTGTTCTGTCCCTTAAATAGGGCACAATTTTGCTCCAATTGGCAGTGTTTTTGATATATTATTAGTGTAATAAATGTTTCTACACTGATATAATCATATTCTTGCCCCCCATTTAGTAGTGTTTATATCTACATTATTCTTTGTACATCCCAATACATATATTGGTTTAGAGATTCCTGTCTCTTCAGTAGAGGTTCAATCTGTTTGTGGTTCATGCCTGTAATATCTGTATGTTGTGTCATATGTTCCACTCAAGAGCATGTTGTTTGCCTGGAAGTAGAGGTAGTTTGTAGTTTGTTTTTGTTTTTGTTTTTGTGGAATCAGTAAGTGCCTTATTAAATATATCAGTTGGTATGCCCAGTATTTGGTATGGGTATTGTCACCATAATTTTCATCATTGTCATAAAAGTCATCATCATCATCATCATGGTTCCCCTTCTTATGCGAGGCAGATATCCACTGCCAGGTAGCTAAGTGATATCATCCTTTGTGTGATGTTTCTAACTACCAATCATATGTCTAATGAATGTGCTTCTCTATGTGTCATTAGCATTACCATTTTTGGTACTGCCTGCTAAGAAAATGAGCATCCTGCAAGGGTGAAACATCGCTGCTTTTCTACAAATGCATCTTTTGGGTTGGTGTGTAGAAAGCACATGCAATGTCTCATTTGTATATATTTAGTAGGTCTGGTCATATTCCACCAATGTGGTAGATGAAAATTTCTTCTTATTGCATGTTTAATTCTTTCAGAGCATGGGATATTAAATTGATGGTTTTGCATGAATAGACACTTCTCTAAAGAAGACATCCAGATGGCCAACAGGCACATGAAAAGATGCTCAACGTTGTTCCTCATCAGGGAAATACAAATCAAAACCACACTCAGATATCACCTCACGCCAGTCAGAGTGGCTAAATGAACAAAACAGGAGACTACAGATTCTGGAGAGGATGTGGAGAAATGGGAGCCCTCTTGCACTGTTGGTGGGAATGCAAATTGGTGCAGCCGCTCTGGAAAACAGTGTGGAGGTTCCTCAAAAAAATTAAAAATAGACCTACCCTATGACCCAGCAGTAACACTGCTGGGAATTTACCCAAGGGATACAGGGGTACTGATGCATAGGGGCACTTGTACCCCTATGTTCATAGTAGCACTCTCAACAATAGCTAAATTATGGAAAGAGCCTAAATGTCCATCAACTGATGAATGGATAAAGAAATTGTGGTTTATATACACAATGGAATACTACGTGGCAATGAGAAAGAATGAAATATGGCCTTTTATAGCAATGTGGATGGAACTGGAGAGTGTTAAGTGAAATAAATCATACAGAGAAAGACAGATACCATGTTTTCACTCTTATGTGGATCCTGAGAAACTTAACAGAAGACCATGGGGGAGGGGAAGGAAAAAAAAGAGGGAGGGAGCCAAACCATAAGAGACTCTTAAAAACTGAGACTAAACTGAGGGTTGATGGGGGGGTGGGAGGGAGGGGAAAGTGGGTCATGGACACTGAGGAGGGCACCTGTTGGGATGAGCACTGGGTGTTGTATGGAAACCAATTTGACAATAAATTTCATATTAAAAAAATAAATTGATGGTTTTACATTTATCTTTTAAGTATCTTTCCTAATATATCCTTATTAGTATGTGTGTATGCAGGCAATTTTGCAATTTCTTGCAGTCATACTTGGTCTTTTGCTAAAGCCAGACATTTGCCTTTATATTGCATAATATCTTGATCTGCTGGGTAGGCACAAGTGGTATTGCTGACAGGGTTAACTTGAGATGTTTCAGTTACAGATAAAGTATGTATGGGGGCATACATGCTTTTTCCTATTAAACATAGGATACAGGCTTTTTCCTATTAAACATAGGATAATTAGCAATTTAAGCAACACACAGCATCTGGGGATACCAAATGGATGAATAACTAGTCTTCAGATTCTAAAAAAACAAGAACAGCAAATTGCCTTAGTATATGAGTGACCATGAGGTTTGCATAATGTCTTGGCTGTCCAAGTCCCCTTTCTGTATGTTCTGCAGCTGCCTTACTGCAATAGTGTGCTAAAACACTTACTAGATCAGGAATCAGATCTGGGTTGTCCTCACATAGTTTCTGCCATGTGTCTAATGCTGCACTTAATTCAGTAAGCCAAGGCAGAGGTAAGGAATAAGATACAGAACTTGGTTGACTTGGTATATACACTGAGTTAAAATACCAAGAGTCAATTAGTAGGTCAAGCCATTGTTTGTCCTCTGAGTTGGAGTCCAACAGGGGGCATCAAGATCCACATTGATTCTCGTGAGGAGATTGAAGTAGATATTTCTGCTACTTCATCAGCTTCCCTAAATATTCAGTTTCTCCATTGATTAAAGGTTTCCAAGCTAGTAAGTGGTGATTATGGCAAGTGGTGGGGTGAAGAGTTTGGGATTAATGATGCTGGTGATGCTGGTGAGAACTCAGTTGCATTAAGGTGACCAAGATGGTGATCCATAAAGGAAATAGAGGATGTCACAGACAGTGAAGTTTTATCTGGACCACAAGGTGGTGTTCCAATTTGGAATGGTAGCACAACTGCTGTTGGAACTGTTTGATCCATAGCAGCAATGAATATGTACCCAATACTGAGGAATAAACAAAATAGTATGGGCAGTAGACACCTTGCCACAATGACCCATTTAGCAATGTTTGTAGAGTTCAGGATGCATAGTGGATTCATGTCTGCAAAATAAAGATAGTCTCCTATACATTTCTAATTCTTGCCGCTCAAGGAAATCTATAGTTGTTATGGCCATTACTGCCAATATTGCCCCAAGGATAATCATCCTGCATCATGCTAGGCTAAATATTAGGCATCTAGTGTTGATATAATAAAAGATGGTGTTCTTCATGCCTGAATTTGTTTTCCAAATTTTTTGTTTTTTTTTTTTAAAGTTTATTTATTTTTGAGAGAGACAGAGAGTGAGCAGGGGAGGGGCAGAGAGAGAGGGAGACACAGAACTCAAAGCAGGCTCCAGGCTCTCAGCTCTCAGCACAGACCCCAATGCGAGGCCCAAACTCACGAACTGTGAAATCATGACCTGAGCTGAAGTCAGAGGCTCAACCAACTGAGACACCCAGGTGCCCCATGCCTGAACTTTTCATAGCAGCATTATATTACTTTCCTTAATTTGATGTAATATGCCTTTTCCTTTGGTAACCTGATAGGTTATATTAGTGGCAGTTAGCAACTATAGCCACTGCTATATATATATAGCAACCATTATGTACCATGTATATACCATTATGTTTTTAAAGTAATACTTTTAATTTAGAGTCTGAGGTTGTCTGTGCTAATTCTTATTTATGTAAGGACCTGCAGTATTAATTCAACATGAGTTTTCACATCTTTGGAGTATCCATGGTTTGGAGATCTCTTTGTCTCCCAGATTGCTTTAGTTATAGTTTTCATATCTGGATTGTTAGTAAGCAACCTAAGTTTTTGCTTAAGCAAGCTATTATACGTTTCAGTTGATCCAGAGGCATTAGGTTATAGGGTAAGTAGAATTTCCGCATTATGCCCTGTTCTTTGACCCATTCTTGTATTAGTTTTCTTGTAAAGTGGGTTCCCCTATCTCATTTAATCATGGTTGGGATACCATAGCAAGGAATCCAGATATCTAATGCTCTGATGGTGAACATATATATGTACTTTTTCCTGCAGAGTTAGCATAATCCTATTCCTGACCATGTATCTACAATGATGCATGCATATAGTTTATTCTCTGATATAGGCAGGGATCTTATATAAACAATTTGTGTAATTTGGACGCTTCTGTCAGCTTTGACCTTATCTGAAGTATTCATTAATAACCTCCAAGCTTTAAGCTTTTGGCAACTCTCACATCTCTTAATTTGAAATTGGAGGCATCTGGTATAGGTATATACATGTTTCTTTAACCATGCTTTAGTGCTGTGTATGCCAGCATGACCTGTTTGGTGATGTGCCTGTGCAATGATCCTATCAATTGGCATATTTGTTTATTCAGGTTTTATATTTTATTGTCCTTGTTTATATAAGGTTATATTTGGAATTGGTTTCTTCCATTTCCATGAATTACTGTTTTTAAGATAAATTTTAGATATGCTTGCTTCATTAGTTTTCTTAGTGAGTTTTCTGCCTGGTTACTAAGTTTAGTTACTTCAGAGTTATCCTTCTGATGTACACAAACAGATTATGGAGATGTCAGCCAGTGCTATTTTCTGCCACATGTCCTTTCACTGTATGTCCTTATTCCCTATTTTCCAGTAATTTTTCCACAATGTTCCTGACCAAAGAGCTATTCCATTAACTACTGTCCATGAGTCTGAGAAAAGATACACCTCACTCTGATTTTCCTTAACAGATTGCCCAATCACCAATTTTATGGCTTTAGGTTCAGCATATTGTGCTGATTCTCCTGAGACTGATGCTGTCAGGGTCAGACCATCATTAGTCCTCAAGGCTGCAACCAGGTTGCATATTCTGGCTGATGTCATGGAGGCTGATCCATGTGTAAACAATGGATTTTTGAGTGCTGTGGACTAGGATGATTCCCATCGCCCAACTTGAGCTCAGATAGGCTCATCCATTGTAAATTCTGATAAATCCACTCTTGGCATTGCTGAAATTTTCTCAGTTAATGCAGAGGGCTGACTGTCCATTCCTATATCCCGCTTGGAAATGTACTATTTTCATGTTAGGGCTTTATAGTCAGGACTAGTTCCCCTCTGTTTGTCAGCAGTATATTTTACACATTCCAAAATAGGCTGTTGGAATTTAATTATAATTGACTTATTTTCTGTTAATGGCTCTGTATTTTGTAGGGCATCCTAGAGTGCCCAGACGAGCCTTTCAGCTGGTTGATGTCTATTCTCAGAACATGAAATTTCTTAGTCCAAAACTCAGTGGGTAAAATTTGGTGTCCTGTGGTGTTCTAGTTCACAGTGACCATGTTTGAAACCCTTTTGAGTATAGAAACTCAAGTTCTGAAGCATTTTTCAAATAAATAAAGGTTATCTCTTGAGCCTCTGTCCTTTTAAATATCTGGCTCTTTGTAGTTATTTTAATATTATCCCCATATATGGTATGTGCTGTTTGCCATATTCAAACAATCCTACTACTTTTTGGGCTTCTTCTAAATTGAACTAGTAGTATGTTCTTGTATCATTGTTATTTGGGACATTGTATCTGACAACATAGTAGTATATGTAGTATTTTTATTTATAAAAGTTTTTTTTTAATTGATATGGCCATTCTAACTTATGGGCAATTGTCTCTGGTTTGTGCCAAGACGGATAATGCTGAGTCCCTATATGGCTTATGGGGCTTTCCTCTACTTCGCCTATCATTGCCTTTTTTATTAATGGGGTTGGATTTATAAAGGGGTTAATATTTACAGTAAATGAGTTGGTGTGTCTATATGTGGGTTTATTTTCTGTAAGTGTGTTTCCTCTCAGATTGGTTATTTCTATTTCTTTACCACTATAAGTAGTTTCTGGGGTTTCTAATTAAGTTTCTATTTTGATAATTTGCATTAAAGGGTGGTGGTCTAAATGGTTTATGTGACCAAAGGGGCCTTATAGATTTAGATCTAGATAATATATTTTTATTGGGTTTATTTGGATTAGGTGTAAGCCTGTCTTGTCTATATACATTAGTGTTAAAGCTATAGTTTTTTTTTTAAAGCTATAGTTTTTATGTTGGCTTAGTTCCTCAGGTGTTCTTATTAAGTCAATAAGGTCTTCTGTGTTTCTGATGCTTGTAAATAGTGCTGTTCTGTCCCATGGGGGTGGTGAAGATCTTAGGATGATCTTTTAAATTTTTTCTGTTGCTTCCACATGTAGTGATGAGGGTACCTATCCCCTATCATAAATCATAGTCAATAGTCCTAATTTCATCAGTAGCTTCCCTGCTATTTTCCATAGAGATGTTTTAAGGGATAATATATTAGGTATAGGACATCTTAATCTCCAGGTTACAACTACTCAGTTGAATAAAGATCTGTGTATATTAAGATTTTCTCCAATTGCTCTAAGGTGCTGATAAAATTTGGCATCAGTAGTAATGGGTCCATGTTGCACAACCTCTACTCCTGTGAAGATCAAGTATGTCCTCCTCTGGACCATAAATGTAATAGCCACTGGGTTTCTATGTTGAAATCAATTTGTTGAAATTCCATTCTAATTTTTGTCATTTCTTGTATAGTACAAGCTCTTTCTTTAGTAACTCTGAGTGGTTTCATATTATCATTTGCTGTAGTTTTGCCTATTTTCATGGACCTAGCTTCTAGTAGATTAAAATTACCAGGGTCAAAAAGATTAAAATAATCATCTTCAAGGTGTGAGATGGTGTCCTCATGAGCAAAAGGGTCTGGGTTTTGTCCACTTTGGAGATTATTTTTTGTGCTAGCACTTTTCCTTCCTGCCTTTTGGCATCTATGTTACTTAATGTTCCTAATAAGAGCTCTGGAATTTACTACATATTTTTTTCTTTTTAATATGGAATATAACTCATTGGGTTGAGTGATCAGGCCAACATCTGGAGTTTCTTTAATTTTAAGTTTTGTCCAAACTAAATCTAAGATATGTCTCCAGGTTTCCTCAGAAGTTAATATATAATCTTTCTACCCTAAATCACCTCTTCAGTAATTTTGATTCAGTTAAGTGAGTGAGGCATGTTTGCTATTGTTCTCTTGCCTTTCACAACAGTGTTAAAAATGTTTTATTTATTCATTTTATTTTATTAAACAAATTTTAAATGTTTATTTATTTTAATGTTTATATTTATTTTTGAGACAGAAAGAGACAGAGTGCAAGCGGGGGACGGACAGAGACAGAGGGAGACACAGAATCCGAAGTAGGCTCCAGGCTGTAAGCTGTCAGCAAAGAGCTTGTCACAGGGCTCAAACCCATGAACCCTGAGATCATGATGTGAGCTGAAGTCAGATGCTTAGCCAACTGAACCACCCAAGAGCCTCAAAAATATGTTTTATTATAAGGATGCTTAATAGAGCATTCCAACTGGCTTATAATATGGCAAAGCATTATTAAAATAATTACTGTGGTCAATGTTAGCATCCAAACTATAACAGCTCTATCAATGGTCCATTCACAAGCTGTTTATAATGTCAGGAGGTTGCCATAAATACCTAGTAGTATATTAAGTTTAAGTTTCTCATTCTAGTAATGGACTTTATAACATTTTGGTTAGTTATAAATTTAGCATAATTTATTAACCTATATGTCAAATTTGGCATGAAGTATGATATATCCCACAGCAGCAACCAGTTTTAATGATTGTTACTTTGGGTTGAGTTTCTGACTATGCCTGAAACAATGTTCTGTTTTGGGAAGCACGTTAATGCTCAGAGACTGAGTTGTCTTCGCCAGCAATTTATTAACACAGGTTTGTTGTGGGAATTTCACAAGCCATAACATACAGGATAATGTCCCCTAATAGGCCAACAAAGAAATAACATACTTCAAATCAATGATATTTTAATCACACTATTGTTCCAGTCAAGGTAGAATGAAAGGAATAAAGTCCAAATTTAGTTGAGGTGTACCTTTATAGTCGTTTTGAGAGATGGCTTAGCCACATAGAGCTGACCACCAGTTGCCAGCACAAAAGTAAAAGTTCCTTGTTGCTAGAGCATGTTGCTAGCGAATGATGGTACCAGGGCTGACAGGCAAGGTGATACAGAGCTGCTGCATGGCTTGCCACTTACCATAAAAAAAGTCACCTTTACTATGGCAGGAGCTAATGCTCCAAGGTCTTTGGAGAACTATTTTGGATCACAAAAGAATCACCTTGCCCAGACCTGAACAGTAGGATAGTCCTACAATTCTCAGTATAGTCTAAATCTTCCCTTACCATGGTTGCTGGGACACTCAGCAAGCTGAGCTACTGAGTTCTTTTTGGTGAGAACAGGTGAGATTGATGACATTCTGACACAATTTACTTCATTCTTAAATCAAAACAATTCTCTTTTTTTGTCTTTGTTATAAACAATTGGATTAAAGCAAATTCACTTAAGTCATAAACAAATTGACTTGAAATCATATCAAACCAATACACAACAGTAATCATCATTTATTTAAACCTCCTCTTCAGTGCAGCAGTGTAGAGAAATGCTGCTCCAGGGGGATTGCTGGGTGGACCAGAACATCCAACAGACTAAGAGGGTTTGCTGCTTGTGGGCAGGTGTGTGGGAGAAAATGTGCATGTGTGAGTCACTGTAACTCAGCATTCAGGCAGCCTGACATGGGTCTCAGGTCTGGGACTTGTGGGAATTGAGCAGAGATTTGGGGACACTTCCCAGGGACTCACAGGGTGCCAAATTCCATCCCTCCCCCCTAAATTTTCCTGTTCCCCTGAAGCCAGATCTCACAGGAACCCCTGAGCCTTGCCATCCTGGGCTTGGTAAGTTCACTGATGAGAGACACCTGGGAGATCTGACTCTCATAGAGGCTCTGAGTATTCCCCTGGCACAGGGCCATGAGCATTCCGACTCAAATTACTTTCTCTTTTTCACATCAAGAGTGCAATGTGGGACACTGCTAGCTCCAGGAAGATAGATGGCCTGCAGTAATGAGGGGGTGCTTGTTCACATATGCCTAGAGGTCCTGGAAACCTGAGGACAGGAGGTGCCTAGGGAGCCCAGGGTGGGAAATGTTGCTACAGGAAGACAGCTGAGTAGGGGGTACTTCCGGGGGACTGACAGCAGTGTCAAATACCCACTTGCTCCAAAAGAGTTTCCTGCACAGAGTTTTCTTGCATTGGTCCTATTAGAGTTTTATCCTTTTATATTTTTTATTTAAAAAATTTTTTTAACGTTTTATTTATTTTTGAGACAGGGGGAGACAGAGCATGAACAGGGGAGGGTCAGAGAGAGGGAGACACAGAATCTGAAACAGGCTCCAGGCTCTGAGCTGTCAGCACAGAGCCCGAAGTGGGGCTCGAACTCACGAACCGTGAGATCATGACCTGAGCCGAAGTCGTCTGCTTAACTGACTGAGCCACCCAGGCACTCCAAGTTTTATCCTTTTAGATAGGATTTTTGCATTCCAACCACACACTCTGAGGTAGGAGTCATATATTCTATTAGACTTAACAACTTTAGTGTCGCAAGGGCAGTGTACAGTTATGGAACTCTGAAGACTGTGTCCACATTGGAATCTTGGCCCTGTGTGCTAGAGATTGGGAGTTTATGGGACATCTCCTGATTTTTACATATTGACAACTAGCTTAAATTAAACACACACACACACACACACACACACACACACACACCTGCAAGCCATACTCACTTGTTAAAAATTTTTCAACCAATTATATTCAAGGATATAATTGGCTTTATTATGTGATTCATGAATTGGGTAGCATCCCATCTAGCAAGTAGAGGGGAGTTTCACTGAGCTGCAGAAAGGGAAAGATTTTTAAGGTAGAGAGAGAGGGCATTAAAAAAATTATTAGCAAGGAGTGCATTGTTTAAGGTCAGTCCTTAAGAGGGAAGAGTCTCCCAGGGTATTGTCTCCAGGAAATTCCAGTTTGACTAGTTTAAGGTTACATTCCTGAGAGCGTTGAAACTGCAGTTAGGTTAGATATTAAATCTTGATTTACTAACATGGGGCCTTATCAGAAGTGACTCCATTATGTGTTTGTGTTTTTTCTTTTTGACAATTCTCCCTTTTGATATGACTCAGTTTAACTGAAAGATGTAATCAAAATTTAAGGCATTAGCACCACTTTCAGCTACTGTTCTGTAGTCTTTGCAGCTTTTGTTGATCCATTGGTGGTATTCACAGGTCATGGCATTTTTGTTTAATCTCTGTGATATTCACAAGTTACAACTTTATTTCCATAATTTTTGAGTCAGTGGTCCTTTTCATTCCTTTTTTGATGTTTCATTCTCTAGGGGATCATCTGTTTGTGGCACCTGTGAGCATCATTTAAAGCTTTTGAGACAATATAGCACACCAGCAATATTATTTTAATTATTGTAAGCAGGATAATTTCCAACATTTTGGGTACACTCTAGAGACCTGTTTCCCAAGACCCAAACCAATAAAACTCAAATAAGTCAAAGAAAGGCTCCATGAAAGGAGCCATTTTTTTAAGGCAAGTGGCTTGTTTGATCTTATGTAATTGAGTTTCAACTTCCCTCAGGTGCAGCATGTGGTGTTGGCTATAGCACAGACACCACTTTGCTCAGCTAAAAGATAATCATTATCAAGAACAACTTAGGTCAGAGAATCCAAGGTCTTTGTTGGACAGCCATTGTGATAGCAATGGATTCTGTAGGAGGTTTCTGATCATATTCTCATTTGCATTTACTCTTGACCAGGAGTAAGGAAAGGAAACAAATCTTGAGTTATGAATGCCTCTTGGTAGATTTCTTCTAATTTGATTATGTAAATCCAGGAATTGACCAATGAGATGTCTTAGTTTGCTTGTGAAAAGTTAGAGGCACAGTTACGTAACCTAAGAGGCATTGTCTTCCTGTGTGCCAGATATCTAGGCATTAATAGGTCCAAACAAATGATAACCATCACAAAGACAACCCCTGTCATGTCACAAACCATTTCCACTAACGTGGCACTGTTATAGGATGACAAATCCAGTGGTCTGAAAGGCAAAGTTTACCCCTTAAGCAATGGCCTAGGAGATATGGATGATTATGTTATCTTTCCAGGCCATTGTCAGAATAGAGGAAAGAAAGGGAAGAAGGAAAGTTTTCTGCTTAAAATATGAAGGCTTGATCACATATCTCAGATGGAACCGATCTACCTTGATGTCAGTTACTTCTCTTACTAGTCAGTCTGCTTGAGAAACCTCCACACTTGTACAGGACCAAATGTCAAGTGGAGCCTTTTTTAGCTGTGAAAAAGTCCCTAAAGTTAGACTGCATCTGGGTAGTCAAGAATACGTGGTATAGTCCCTTCCAAGGAGATTCAAGGCTAGTCTTTTTTGAGAGCCAAAATTCTGGAGGGATTAGGTAGGGAGAAAAAAAAAGTGTTTCAATTTATCACAAAGGTATATTTTATCAAATTGCTGTAAATAAGTTAGCTTAAGAGGAAATGTTTTCTTAAATTTAGAAAAACAAAACTTTAAAAAGTTGGCAATGTTTCAAACAAAAAAATAATAAAAATTAAAATCATCCTCTTTAGTGCATTTAGTTTTATGTTATTAATTATTGTTCTGCTTACATCCAGCCTTCCCACTAGTTCCAGAAATTCTTAAAATTATGATCTTAAAATTTTCAGAGTTCAATTTTATTATCTTAAAATTATCAGAGACATATTTGTCAAAAGTTCTTTCCATGAATACCTCTGAAGATGAAACACATTTGCACAAGCATCAGAGTAAAACAATAATTGCCTGTAAATGACAAAAGACTTAAAAATGGCATGGCTATGGATCCTGCTTAGAATTTATTACAATGCAATTGACAAGGAAATTTTTGTTATTTCTTTGACACACAATAATTCAAGATAATAAAATAGTGGGGGACATCCCAGATTTCTATGAGTTTATTACAATTTCTAGAACAATGATTTTAACAACATATATCTACATAAATATAATCAAAGAAGGTTTTGTATCACTTATTTGGCAATGTTTCCCATGTAATTTAACATACCAAATAAGCCTGATTAACTTAATATTTCTCTTTTATGAGGAGAACAAACCTTTTGAAATGTTTGAGGAACCCTCTGGAAAAATTCAAAGTTATATTCTGGTCTAAATACTATTTTAGAAGTTGATTTTGGCAAGTTTGTAAAAAAAAATCCAAAGATTTGGAGAGGAGAAGATGGAGGAGGAGGACACTAGGCTTGCCTTGTCCTGCAAACACAACTAGATAGCTATTAAATCATTCTAAATACCTTAGAAATAGACCTGAAGACTGGAAGAATAAACTCCACAACTAAAGACATTAAAAAGGACACACTGAAGAAGGTAGAAAGCACAGAGACAGGGTTTAGGGGAAAAATGGATCAAGGGTGCTATGGAGGGGAGGGAGCCATGGTTGTGGAGAAGGATGAGAGAGAGAGAGAGAGGAGCACACAGACAAATGCATAAAGGAGAACATTTGCCCAAAGCTATTGGCTTGGAAAATGAGAGGGGCTGAACTTCATTAATTCTTGCAATAAGCAGGGCTTAAAGACTGGAGTTTTAAAGGTCAGGGGGCTTGACTGGGATAGAGCCTAGAGGGGACTATGCTACCCTGGAATAAAGGAAGACTACCCAGATCCAGACAGTGTGGAAAGAGTGATCTGAAGATTGCCTGGGGCACAAAATAGGGAGATTATTTGGTCTTCTCAGAGTGCA
The DNA here is from genome assembly GCF_018350175.1 of Felis catus. NCBI lineage: Eukaryota > Metazoa > Chordata > Mammalia > Carnivora > Felidae > Felis > Felis catus. Next base: position 52,443,956 of record NC_058370.1, read on the forward strand.
TCCCTGAGAGGCAGGTTGTGGAGACACCTCTCCAGGAACTAAGGAACTGGTCAGCACCATTTCCTTCCCTTACCCCTCACCATAAACACAGAGCCACCTACAAGAAGTCATGCAACACACATACTGGCTGCCTAACTTGCTTACACCAAGTCCCACGACTCTATGCTCCAGTAGAACTTTCCTTCTCAGCCATACTTGCTTCAGTCCCAGTGTAGCAGGTACCTTTGCCAGAAGATCAGCACAAACCCCTGCCCACACCTAACTTTCTGACCAGAAAGTTCTGCAGGGCTTTGTTCTGGTGGAGTGACAAGTCTCATGTCACAAGCAGATCAGAGCACACCTAGTTAAAACTCACTACACTCAGACCAGGGACCAAACTGGCCCCTAAAGGTTAGACTATCCAAAACACAACAGCAGAATGCACGCAGGACACACAGGAGACACTCCTTGAAATGTGAGACCTTGCACACCACATGACCTCTTTTTCATAAGGCCAATACTTTCAGAAGCAGTAGACATAATGGGCCTTTACAACACGGAGAAGAAGGCAGAGAATTAGAAGGTGGAGGAATTTGTCCCAAATGAAAGAAAAAGATAAGGTCATGGCCAGAGATCTAAGCAAAAAAGTTCTAAATTCTCTGATGGGGATGCCTGGGTGGTTCAGTTGATTGAGTGACTGACTTTGGCTCAGGTCATTATATTACGGTTTGTGAGTTCTAGCCCTGCATCAGGCTTGCTGCTTTCGGTGTGTAGCCTGCTTTGGATCCTTTGTCCCCATCTTTTTCTACCCCTCTCCTGCTTGCATTCTCTCTCTCTCTTTGTGTCTCAAAAATAAATAAACCTTTAAAAAATAAATTCTTTGATGAAGAATTCAAAGCAATAATTGTAAGCTACTCACTGGGCTTAAGAAAAGAATAGAAGACATCAGTGAGACCCTTATCACAGAGATACAAGAGTTAAAAAAGAATAAGAGATGAAGAATGCAATAAATGAGATTAGAAACATGTTTGAGGCAATGAACAGCAAGATGAAGCAGAGGAATGAATTTGTGACCTACAACAAAGTAATGGAAAGTAATAAAACTAAGTAAAAGAGACAAAGAAGAATTATGCAACACAAGGTAGAATTAGGGAGCTTAGTGACTCCATTAAACATAATAACATTCATATAACAGGAGTCCCAGAAGAAGTGGAGAGAGAAAAAAGGGCACAGAAAATTTATTTGAAGAAATAATAGCTGAAAACCTTCCTAATAAGGGAAGGAAACTGACATTTAGACCCTGGAGGTACAAAGAACTTCTATCATAAACAAAATCAGGCCAACACCGAGATATATTGTAATTAAAATCACAAAATATAGTGATAAAGGAAGAATCTAAAAGCAGCAAGACAAAAGAAGTCCTTAACTTACAATGGAAACCCACAAGGATAGCTGGAGATTTCTCAACAGAAATTTTGCAATGCAGAAGAGAGTGGCATGATATATTCATTGTGTTGAATGGGAAAAAATCCTGCAGCCTAGACTACTCTGTCCAGCAAGGCAGTAGAAGGAGATATCAAGAGTTTCCCAGACTAACTAAAACTAAAGAACATTGTTCATGACCACTAAACCAGCCCTGCAAGAAATAGTAAAGTGGACTCTTTGAGTGGAAAGGAGAGATAAAAAGTGAGAGACTAGAAAGGAACAGAAAGTCTCCAGAAACGATGACAAAACAGGAATAAAATGGCAATAAATTTGAATGTAAGTGGATTAAACACTCCAATTAAAAGAAATAGAGTGTTAGAATGGATAAAAAAAAAAAAAAACAAGACCCATCTTGGTGCCATCTAGGCACCCATATGCTGCCTAAAACACACTCGTTTTAGACCTAAAGACACGTGCAGATTGAAAGTGAGGGGATGGAGAAACATTTATCATGCAAATGGATGTCAAAAGAAGGCCAGAGTAGCGATAGTTATACCAAACAAAACAGACTTTAAAGTAAAGACTGTAGCAAGAGACAAAGAAGGGCACTATATCATAATAAAGGGAACAATCCACAAGAAGATATAACAATCATAAATATTTATGCATCCAACATGAAAACACCCAAGTGCATAAAACAATAACAAATAAAAGGAACTAACAAATAGTAACACAATAATAGTAGGGGACTTTAACACCCTACTTACATCAATGGATGGATCATCAAAAAGGAAAATCAATAAGGAAACAATGTCTTTGAATGACACACTGGAACAGATAGCTTTAACAGACATTCCATCCTGAAACAGCAAAATACCCACTCTTTTCAAGTGCACATGGAATAGTCTCCAGAATACATCACATATTAGGTCACAAAACAAGCCTCAACAAATACAGAAGGACAGAAGTCATACCATGTACCTTTTCTGACCACAATGTTATGGAACTAGAAGTCAACCACAAGAAAAAAATCTGGAAAGACCATGAATACAAGAAGTTTAAATAACATGCTACTAAATAATTGATGGGTCAACAAGGAAATCAAATAAATTAAAAAGAGCATGGAAACAAATTAAATGAAAACACAGTGGTCCAAATCTTTTGGATGCAGCAAAACAGTCCAAAGAGGGAAGTATATAGTAATACAGGCCTACTCAAGAAGCAAGAAAAATCTCAAATTAAGTAACTTACCCTTACATCTAAAGGAGCTAGAAAAAGAACAGCAAATATAGTCTAAGGCTAGCAGAAGGAAAGAAATAATAAAATTTATTGCAGAAATAAATAATATAGAAACTAAAAAAAAAACAATACAACAGATCAATGAAACCAAGAGCTAGTTCTTTGAAAAATTAATAAAATTGATAAACTTCTTACCAGATCTATCAAAAAGAGAAAGACCCAAATAAATAAAATCAAATGTGAGAGAAGAAATTACAAGCAATACCACAGAAACACAATTATAAGAAAATATTATGAAAGCTATATGTCAAGAAATTAGACAACATACAAGAAATGGATAAATTCCTAGAAACATATAAACTATCAAAACTGAAACAGGAAGAAATAGAAAATTTGAACAGACTGATAACCAGCAAAGAAATTGAGTCACTAATAAAAAAACAGCTGACAAACAAAAGTTCAGAAGATGGCTTCATAGGTGAATTCTACCAAACATTTAAAGAAGAATTAATGCCTATACTTCTTAAACTGTTACAAAAAGATAGAAAAGGAAAACTTCCAAATTCATTCTATGAGGCCAGCATTAAGCTGATACCAAAACCAAATAAACGCACCACTAAAAAAGAGAATTACAAGCCAATATTCCAGATGAGCACAAATACAAAAATGCTCAATAAAATACTAGCAAACTGAATTCAACACTACATTAAAAAACACAAAAACAAAAAACCAATACACTAAAAAAATAATTCACCATGATCAAGTGGGATTTATTCCTGGGTTGCAAAGGTGGTTCAACATTCACAAATCAATCAACATGATACATAATATTAATAAAAGAAAAGATAAGAACCATATGACCATTTCAATAGACACAGAAAAAGCATTTGACAAAGTACAATATCCATTCATGATAAAAACCCTCAACAAAGGAGGTTTAGGGGAACATCCCTCAACATAATAAAGACCATAAAAACTCACAGGTAATTTCATCCTTAGTGGGGAAAAACTGAGAGCTTTTCCTTTATGGTCAGGAACAAGACAGGGATGTCCATTCTTACCACTTTTATTAACATAGTACTGGAAGTCCTAGCCACAGCAATCAAACAACAAGAAGAAATAAAAGGCATCCAAATCAGCAAGAAAGAGGTCAAACTTTCACTGTTTGCAGATGACATCATACTCTATGTAGAAAACCTGGAAGACTCCAACAAAAATCTGGTACAACTGATAAATGAATTCAGTAAAGTACCAGCATATGAAATCAACATACGGAAACCTATCACATTTTTATAAATAATGAAGCAGCAGAAAGGGAAATTAAGGAATGAATCCCACTTACAATTGCTCCAAAAACCATAAGATGCCTAGGGATATACCTAACCAAACAGGTGAAGGATTTGTACTCTGAAAGCTATAAAACACTGATGAAAGATATTGAAAATGACATGAAGAAATGGAAAGATATTCCATACTCATGGATTGGAACAACAAATATTGTTAAAATGTCTATACAATCCAAAACAATCTATGCATTTAATGCAATCCCTATCAAAATACCACCAGCATTTCACAGAGATAGAACAAATAATCCTAAAAATTGCATGGAAACAGAAAAGACCCCATATAGCCTAAGCAAACTTGAAAAAGAAAAGTAAAGCTAGAGGTATTACAATTCTGGACTTCAAGTTACATTACAAAGCTGTAGTGATCAACACAGAATAGTACTGGCACAAAAATAGACACATAGATCAATGGAACAGAATAGAAAACCCAGAAATGAACCCACAACAATATGGTCAATTAATCTTTGAGAAAACAGGAAAGAATATCCAATGGGAAAAATACTGTATTTTTTAATATGAAATTTATTGTCAAATTATTTTCCATACAACACACAGTGCTCATCCCAACAAGTGCCCTCCTCAATGCCCATCACCCACTTTCCCTTCCCTCCCACCCCTCATCAACCCTCAGTTTATTCTCAATTTTAAGAGTCTCTTATGGTTTTGCTCCCTCCCTCTCTAACTTTTTTTCCTTCCCTTCCCCCATGGTCTTCTATTAAGTTTCTCAGGATCCACATAAGAGTGAACATATGGTATCTGCCTTTCTCTGTATGACTTATTTCACTTAGCAAAACACTCTCCAATTCCATCCATGTTGCTACAAAAGGCCATATTTTATTCATTCTCATTGCCTAATTGCCTGGTTGACCCATTCATTCTTTAGTAGGGCGTTCTTTAACCTCCATGCTTTTGGAGGGTTTCCAGACTTTTTCCTGTGGTTGATTTCAAGCTTCATAGCATTGTGGTCTGAAAGTGTGCATGGTATGATCTCAATTCTTTTACACTTATTAAGGGCTGTTTTGTGACCCAGTATGTGATCGATTTTGGAGAATGTTCCATGTGCACTTGAGAAGAAAGTATATACTATTGCTTTGGGATGCAGAATTCTAAATATATCTGTCAAGTCCATCTGATCCAATGTATCATTCAGGGCCCTTGTTTCTTTATTGATTCTCTGTCTAGATGATCTATCCATTGTTGTATGTGGAGTATTAAAGTCCCCTGTAATTACCACATTCTTACCAATAAGGTTGCTTATGTTTGTGATTAATTGTTTTATATATTTAGGGGCTCCCATATTCAGCGCATAGACATTTATAATTGTTACCTCTTCCTGATGGATAGTTCTTGTAATTATTATATAATGCTCTTCTTCATCTCTTGTTACAGCCTTTAATTTAAAATCTAGTTTGTCTTATATAAGTATGGCTACTCCAGCTTTCTTTTGACTTCCAGTAGCATGATAGATAGTTCTCCCTCCCCTCACTTTCAATCTGAAGGTGTCCTCAGATCTAAAATGACTTTCTTTTAGACAGCTAATAGATGGGTCTTGTTTTTTTATCCATTCTGATACCCTATGCCTTTTGGTTGGAGCATTTAGTCCATTCACATTCAGTGTTATTACAGAAAGATATGGGTTTAGAGTCATTGTGATGTCTGTGGGTTTCATGCTTGTAGTGATGTCTCTGGTACTTTGTGGTCCTTGCAACATTTCACTCACAGAATCCCCCCTTAGGATTGCTTGTAGGGCTGGTTTAGTCGTGATGAATTCCTTCAGTTTTTGTTTGGGAAGACCTTTATCTCTCCTTCTATTCTGGAGGACAGACTTGCTGGATAAAGGATTCTTGGCTGCACATGTTTCCTGTTCATCACATTGAAGATTTTCTGCCATTCCTTTCTGTCCTGCCAAGTTTCAGTATATAGGTCTGCCACTAGTCTTATGGGTCTCCCTTTGTAGGTTAGAACCTGTTTATCCCTAGCTGCTTTCAGAATTTTCTCTTTATCCTTGTATTTTGCCAGTTTCACTATGATATGTCGTGCAGAAGATCGAATCAAGTTACATCTGAAGGGAGTTCTCTGTGCCTCTTGGATTTCAATGCCTTTTTCCTTCCCCAGATCAGGGAAGTTCTCAGCTATGATTTGTTCAAGTACACCTTCAGCCCCTTTCTTTCTCTCTTGCTCTTCTGGAATTCCTATTATACGGGTATTGTTCCATTCAACCCTTAGCTTATTCTCAGTTTTTAAGAGTCTCTTATGGTTTGCCTCCTTCCCTCTCTAACTTTTTCCCCCTCCCCCTCCCCCATAGTCTTCTGTTAAGTTTCTCAGGATCCACATAAAAGTGAAAACAAATGGTATCTGTCATTCTCTGCATGACTTATTTCACTTAGCATAACACTCTCCAGTCCCATCCACATTGCTACAAAAGGCCATATTTCATTCTTTCTCATTGCCACGTAGTATTCTATTGTCTATATAAACCACAACTTCTTTATCCATTAATCAGTTGATGGACACTGAGGCTCTTTCCATAATTTGGTTCTTGTTGAAAGTGCTGCTATAAACATTGGGGTATAAGTGCCCCTCTGCATCAGCACTTCTGTATCCCTTGGGTAAATTCCTAGCAGTACTATTGCTGGGTCATAGGGTGGATCTCTTCTTAATTTTTTGAGGAACCTCCACACTGTTTTCCAGAGTGGCTGCACCAGTTTGCATTCCCAAAAACAGTGCAAGAGGGTTCCCGTTTCTCCACATCCTCTCCAGCATCTATAGTCTCTTGATTTGTTCATTTTAACCACTCTGACTGGTGTGAGGTGATATTTCAGTATGGTTTTGATTTGTATTTCCCTGATGAGGAGTGACATTGAGCATCTTTTCATGTGCCTGTTGGCCATCTGGATATCTTCCTTAGAGAAGTGTCTATTCATGTCTTCTGCCCCTTTCTTCACTGGATTATTTGTTTTTTGGGTGTGGAGTTTGGTGAGTTCTTTATAGATTTTGGATACTAGCCCTTTGTCCGATATGTCATTTTCAAATATCTTTTCCCATTCCGTCGGTTGCCTTTTAGTTTTGTTGATTGTTTCCTTTGCAGTGCAGAATCTTTTTATCTTCATGAGGTCCCAATAGTTCATTTCTGCTTTTAATTCCCTTGCTTTTGGGGATGTGTCAAGCAAGAAATTGCTGCGGCTGAGGTCAGAGAGGTTTTTTCCTGCTTTCACCTCTAGGGTTTTGATGGTTTCCTGTCTCACATTCAGGTCCTTCATTCATTTTGAGTTTATTTTTGTGAATGGTGTAAGAAAGTGGTCTAGTTTCATTCTTCTGCATGTTGCTGTCCAGTTCTCCCAGCACCATTTGTTAAAGAGACTGTCTTTTTTCCATTGGATATTCTTTCCTGCTTTGTCAAAGATTAGTTAGCCATACTTTTTTGGGTTCAGTTCTGGAGAAAAGACTGTCTTTTCAATAAACAGTGTTGGGAAAACTGGACAGCAACATGCAAAAGAATGAAACTGGACCACTTTCTTACCCAATACACAAAAATAAACTCAAAATGGTTTAAAGGCCTGAATGTAAGACTTGAAACCACAAAAATTCTAGGAGAGAATACAGGCAGTAACTTTTTGACATCATCTGTAGCAACGTCTTTCTAGGTATGTCTCCTGAAGCATGGGAAACAAAAAACCAAAAATGAACTATTGGGGCTTCATCAAGATAAAAGGCTTCTGCACAGTGAACAAAACAATCAACAAAATTAAAAGGCAACCTATAAAATGGAAGAAGATATTTGAAAATGATATCTTATAAAGGGTTAGTATCCAAAATATATAAAGAACCTATAAAACTGAACACTTCAAAAATGAAAATCCAATTAAAAAATGGGCAGAAGACATAAATAGACATTTTTCCAAAGAAGACATACAGGTGGCCAACAGATACATGAAAATATGTTCAATATCACTGATCATTAGGGACATACAAATAAAAACTACAATGACATATCACCTCACACCTGTCAAAATGGCTAAATTAGAACCCTCTTGCATTGTTGGTGGGACTGCAGACTGGTACAGCCACTCTGGAAAATATTATGGAGTTTCCTCAAAAAGTTAAAACTAAAACTACCCTATGATCCAGCAATTGCACTAGTAGGTACTTACCCAAAGAATATAAAAATAGTAATTCAGAGGGATACATGTACCCCAATGCTTAAAGCAGCATTATCTACAGTAGCCAAATTATGGAAAGAGTCTAAATGTTCATTGACTGATGAATGGTTAAAGAAATATTTCTATTTTTATCTATCTATCTATCTATCTATCTATCTATCTATCTATCTACCTATCATCTATCTATCTAGAATGGAATATTACTTGACCTAAAAAATGAAATCTTGCCATTTGTAATGACATAGATGGAGCTAGAGAGTATAATGTTAAGCAAAATATGTCAGTTAGAGAAAGACAAATACCATACAATTTCACTCATGTATGAAATTTAAGAAACAAAACAAATGAGCAAAAGGGAGAAACAGAGAGAGGCAAACCAAGAAACAGAGTCCTAACTATAGAGAACAAACTGATGGTTACCAGTAGGGAGGTGGGTGGGTGGATGGGTAAAATAGGTGATGGGGATTAAGGAGTGTACTTGTGATGAGCACTGGGTGATATTTGGAAGTGTTGAATCACTATATTATACACATACAACTAATACTGCATGTCAACTAACTGGAATTTAAATAAAAACTTTAAAACATATATGATTTAAACATTTGATTAAATAGGATCACATATCATTATGATACATAATTACTATGTAACCAAAATGAGTTTAAACTTTTTTAAAGACAAATACAGAAAGTTACATATTTGTGAGTAAAACTTAGCTCTTTCAGTATTAAGAAGACACAGTTTTTTGAAGTAATTATAGACCTGATGAAGAGAAAACACAGAATCTTTGTTTTTTTGGGCAGATTTTATTAAAGAAAAAAAACCCCCACCTTTAGTTACAATGTCCTATTAAAGCAGGCCAATAATCTAAGAGAGCTTTGTTCTTTTAACAGAGAGAAAACCAAATTTTAATTTTGCAAAAATGTACTTTTGATATGAAATCTTATTTACTTAATGAAATTTATCCCAATCACAGACAGGTCTGACCATACATTAAATTCCTTTTTAAAGGTTTCTTTTCAATACCTCTTTTTTTTTACATTAGATTTTGTACTATATTTTACTTCCTTCTAATAAGTAGCCTCACTTTATGTAAAATACTTTCTTTTTTCCCCCTTACAACCAAAAAGTATTTCATTCCTCATACCTTCTTTTACTGAAATCACATATCCTACTTTTTTGTTATAGGGAGTTTCATTATTATTTTTAGTAGCTTTAACCACATATAGAGTTTTTTAACCCTCAGAAACTTTAAATTCTAGACAAAACTAAGTAATAAGCAATTGTTAACTGTGTGTTACGCCCGCATTCTTTAGTTTGGCAAATCTATCAATGTATAGTAAAACGTTGGTTTGTCAGCACAGTTCATCCTGGAAATATGCTTGTAATCCAAAGCACTTGTATATCAAAGTGATTTCAAGAACCATTGTCTCAGTTGTGATCATGTGACATTTGGTGTCACGTACTACTCATATTGCAGCACGTTGCTCGTTTATCAGGTGAAAATTTGTTAGTAATGTTTGTTAATCTTGCAGAAAACGTTATTTTCAATCCAAGCCTTTACTGTATTTCATAATTTCTACATATGTGTTTTTTACACTACAATCTTTCAATAAAGCACACAGACCCTGAACTGTCAGCACAGAGCCCGACGCTGGGCTCAAAACCATGAACCCCGAGATCATGACTTGAGCTGAAGTCGGACGCTTAACCAACTGAGACACCCAGGCACGCCTCAATGAATTTAACTTAATGCATCACTTAACAAACTTAATGTTTTAGGTTACCAAAAAGATTTTAGAAACTATTTTCAAGTAGAGGTTTTATTATGTCAAATTATTGGTGGCAAATTTTGTAACAGGATTAGTAAATTTATGTATAATAAAACTTTTATATTTAATGTTGATAACTCTAAAGTCATGTCAATTTTAATTAATCCAACAGACTTAAATAAGCTTTAATACCAGATCGTGTGAACCTGAAATCCCTTTAGATTATGTTTCTTTTGGATTATTTTCTTAGATTTTTTTTATTTTTGAGAAATTTTATGAGTACTAAATTTATATATAAGCACTTAATTTTCTTTAAGCCAATTAAATAGAACTCTATTACAAAGGTAGAAAATGCCATATATTCACAGTAGACATATACAAACATACAGACAGATGCAGAGAGCTTCTGGTTATTAATTACTGTGGAGAAGATTTCATAGATTTGTATTTTTGCCTGTAAGAAATCTTAAGGAGGATAGAGTCCAGAGTTTGGGCAGGTAAACCCTTCTAGCAGTTAATATTTGAAAAAGTCTTCTTTCTTTTTTTAAATCCTTAGTCTCAGGAGATTGTAGGCTGTGTTTACATTTCAAAAACATGGTAAGATTTATAACTTTAGGAAACAGAGAAAGAATGCAAGTTTATTCAAGAAGGATTTGGTTTACAGGGGTGCCTGAGTGGCTCAGTCAGTTAAGCATCCGACATCAGCTCAGGTCATGATCTCATGGTTCATGGGTTTGAGCCCTATGTTGGGCTCTGTGCTGACAGTTCAGATTCTGTGTCTCCCTCTCTCTCTGCCCCTCCCCTGCTCAAGCTCTGTCTCTTTCTCAGTCTCTCAAAGACAAACATTAAAAAAAAATTAAAAAAAGAGAAGTATTTGGTTTACAAAGGTCAATAATTTACAAGCCATTTGAGATAAACAGAAGTTTTAGGATTGGTAAAGGAGTAGGTGAACTTTGAATTGCCTCTAGATCTGCATTCCTACTTTAATAAAGATTTGTAAGATAAGGACTGTTACTTTAAATTCCTCAAAGCATTGAGTTGTAGGCTGGATGTTGAAGGATTGACATATCCATCCACCTATGTTAGATTTTTTTTTTAAATTTTAGTTTTTCCTTGGATGTTTATGAAATAGCAGTTTAGGAGAAATCTCTGAGTCTTTCAAGTCTGGGAGGAGCTCATAGAACCCTTCTGCAAAGGTAGATATGGGGGTATCTCCAAGGTCATTAACTGGCAGCTTATTTATGGTCATGCAAAGGCAGTTCAGACGGAGGATAACTAGAATGAATATTCAAATAATGGAGGCTCCACTGGTAGGTTATTTAAATGTATTAAAGCCTTCAACAGTACTTTAGTCCACCTGACAAAGATGGTTTTGCCTTGCTATCCCATTTTACTTTGCTACTTTAATATCCCATTTTTCCTTTCTACCAACCCTACTACGTGTGGATTATACAGGAGATGAAAACATCATTCAGTGTCATGTTCTTTTGCCCAGTCTTTCATGTCATGACTTTTGAAATGTGACCCTAAATGATTATTTGGTGGGGGTATCTATACATGGTATTAGGTTCTCTAATCCCGAATAATGGCAGCCTGGTTTGCATGGCAGCAGGGAAAAACATGGATTAGGTTGTGATGCAGTGTTTACACAAACCTAGAAATACTTAGAACCCTCACTCAGAGGGAAAGGATCAATATAATCAATTTGCCAATCCCTCATCAGCTGGGAACTCCAATGGATAGCCCCAGATTCTATTAGCAGTTGCCTTGGGTATTGTTTAGAACACACAAGAAGTGCTGTTGATGGGGTTTTGGATTGGTGGGTGTCCAGAGCTGTTGGCCAAGAAAGAATTCTTAAGATGTCTTTGGTGCAAAAAGGTGATTTTATTAAAGCACAGGGACAGGACCCATGGGTGTAAAGAGCTGCATTATAAGTATGAGGGGTGACTGATTATATACTATGGAGTTGGGGCAGGTAAAGGCAAAAGGGAGGCCTACAGAAGGACTTTCATATGCTAAAGAGGGCTCATAAGAAACTGGAGGCCTTACTGTTGTCAAGCTAAGGTTGTTTTCCTCTAGTAAGGCATTACATTAAGATGAGGTGGGAGATGGTTCCTAGACAAATGTTATACTCTGTATTGTCTCAGGTTTTGTCAGTGGGCTACAGGTTATAGAGAAATTTAATTTTATCTATCATTTCCTTCTTGTATTTGTTCCCTACATCACTATGGAGGGGAAGGTGATGTTGGGAATCCAGGAAACTGAGTTTTTAGGTTTCTGGAGATTAGACTATTGATAAGATTGTCCTTTTCTTGTAATTTACTAAGAATATGTAAACTTGGTGAGGGAGCATAAGGCAAGCTGAGGGCAAAGTACAAGCTAGCACACACCCCCATGCCCCATGTGGGATATGTGTGATATTCCTCAGGCACTCCTAGATGCTCAAGAACAAAGGAAAAGGGAAAACAAATGGCTAACTGATAGAGATCATAGTCATGTAGGACATGAGTCTCCATCAGTTTACAAATATCTTAGTAAATTATAAGCAAAAGGCAATCTTATCATTAGCTTAATCTCTAGAAATCTATAAACTCAGTTTCCTGGAACCCCTAATATCACCCTCCCCTACATAGTGATGTAGGCAACAAAGGCAAGAAAGAAATGGCAGGTAAAATTAAATTCCCTTATAACCTGCAGCCCATTGATAAATACTTGAGGCAGGCAGAGTACAACAGTTCTCCAGGAACTCCCTACTGTCTTAATGTTAGTGCTTTGCTAGAAGGTAAAACATTAGCTTGACAATAGCTAGGCCTACAGTATCCTGTGAGTCTTCTTTAGCATATGAAAATCTCTTTGGAAACTTCCCCTTGACTTTACCTGTCCCAACTCCATAGTATATAACCAGTCACTCTTCACAATCTCAATGCAGCTTTTTCTGCCACAGGTCCTGTCCCTGTGCTTTAATGAAATCACCATTTTGTACCAAAGATGTCTCCAAGAAGTTTTTCTTGGCCATCAGCTCTGAACTCCCCAACCTCCCCCCTCCCATCATTCCAAAACCTCATCAAACTGTTGGAGATTCATGTCCTGTATGACTGTGGTTTCTATCAGTTAACCACTCGTTTTCCCCTTTCTTTTGTTCTTGGGTAGCCAGAAATGCCTGAGGAATGTCACACATATCCCACTGGGGAGGACGGGGTGGTAGTTGCTAGCTGTGCTTTTCCTTCAGCTTGCCTTATACTCCCTCATCACTCTTACTCCATTAAACAAGTCATTGTACTTCAAGGGCAATCCAGCATCCCTGGCAGTATGCCATGCTACTTGGGCACTGTGGTGGCCTCTCTTCCTATGTACCCAATCTGCTTTATCTACTAAAGATTTAGTAGCTAGGGTTTGTATCTGAGCTAATATATCAGCTTCCTGATTGCCAGAGGATGTCAGTGTTGCAGGATTTTTTTAACCTCAATACCCAGGGTTTCTTGTCTCTTTGCTTCGAAGAATGACGAGGTGGACACAGAATAAAATGAGCAGTAGGCAAAGTTTATTAGAGTATAAATTAGAAAGTAAAGATAGTATGAAAGCTCACTTTGCAGAGAGGGGCCATTCGAAAGTGAATGCTTGCGACTATAGGCAAGTGACTTTGTTTCTTGGGGTTTTGGTTGGCCCCCTTCCTTTCCTCCTTGTTGCTTCTCAGGTTCTACCTTCAATGGCTAGGTAACTCTAAACGCCTAATTGTTTCTTCTTCTTCTTCCTCTTCTCTTTCCCCTCCTCCTCCTCCTTCTTCTTTTTTAAATTTACTTATTTAAATTCAAGTTAGTTAACATACGGTGTAGTATTGGTTTCAGGAGTAGAACCCAGTGATTCATCAATTACATATAACACCCAGTGCTCATCCCAACAAGCACCCTCCCTAATTCCCAACACCCATTTAGCCCATTTCCCCCCCACCACTTCCCCTCCAGCAACCCTCAGTTTGTTCTCTGTATTCACAAGTCTTTTATGGTTTGTTTCCCTCTCCATTTTTATCTTATTTTTCCTTCACTTCCCCTATGTTCATTTGTTATGTTTCTTAAATTACACATATGAGCGAAATCATGTATTTGTCTTTCTCTCACTGACTTCACTTAGCATAATACACTCTAGTTCTATCCATGTTGCTGCAAATGGCAAGATATCATTCTGTTTGACTGCCAAGTGGTATTCATTGTGTATGTGTATATATATGTGTGTATACACACACACACACACACACACACACACACCACATTTTATTTATCCATTCATCAGTCGATGGACATTTGGGCTTTTTCCATAATTTGTCGATAGGAAGAGAGGCCACCACAGTGCCCAAATTATTGTCGATAGTGCTGCTATAGCATTGAGGTACAAGTGGGCCTTCAAATCAGCAGTTTTGTATCCTTTGGATAAATACCTAGTAGTGCACTTGCTGCGTCATAGGATACTTCTATTTTTAATTTTTTGAGGAACCTCCATACTGTTCTTCAGAGTGGCTGGCTGCACCAGTTTGCATTTCTACCAAAAGTGTAAAAGGGATCCCCTTTATCCACATCCTTTCTGACAACTGTTGTTTCCTGAGTTGTTTATTTTTAATGATTATTTAATTTTGAGAGAGACAGAGAGACAGAGTAGAGGAGGGGCAGAGAGAGGGGGAGAAACAGAATCTGAAGCAGGATTCAAGCTTTGAGCTGTCAGCACAGAGCCTGATACAGAGCTCACACTCACAACCCGTGTATCATGACGTGAGCTGAAGTTGGAGGCTTAACCGGCTGAGCCATCTAGGTGCTTCTCATGATTTGTTCATTTTAGCCATTCTGGCAGGTGAGAGGTGGTTTCTCATTGTGACTTTGATTTGTATTTCCCTGATTATAAGTGATGTTGAGCATCTTTTCATGTGTCTGTTAGCCATCTGGATGTCTTCTTTGGGAAAGTGTCTATTCATGTCTTTAGTCCATTTCTTCACTGGATTATTTGTTTTTTGGGTGTTGAGTTTAATCAGTTCTTTATAGATTTTGGATACTAATCTGATATGTCATTTGCAAATATCTTCTCCCATTCCATTGGTTGCCTTTTAGTTTTGTTGATTGTTTCCTTTACTGTGCAGAAGATTTTATCTTGAGAAGGTCTCAGTAGTTCATTTTGCCTTTGTTTTCCTTGACTTTGGATACGTGTCAAGTAAGAAGTTGTTGCGGCCAGGGTCAAAGAGATTTCTGCCTATTTTCTCCTGTAGGATTTTAGTGGTTTCCTGTCTCACATTTAGGCCTTCCATCCATTTTGCATTTATTCTTGTGTGTGGTGTAAGAAAGTGGTTCGGTTTTATTCGTCTGCATGTCACTGTCCAGTTTTCCAAGTACCATTTGCTGAAGAGACTGTCTTTTTTCCATTGCATACTCTTTCCTGCTTTGTTGAAGATTAGTTGGTCATACATTCATGGGCCCATCTCTGGGACTCTATTCTGTTTCATTGATTAACGTGTCTGTTTTTGTGCCAGTACCACACTGTCTTGATGATTATAACTCTGTAATACAGCTTAAAGTCTGGAATTATCATGCCTCTAGCTTTGGTTTTCTTTTTCATTACTTTGGCTATTTGGGGTCTTTTGTGGTTCCATATACATTTTGGGATTGTTTGTTCTTGCTCTTTGAAGAATGCTGGTATTATTTTAATGAGGGTTGCATCAAATGTGTAGATTGCTTTGGGTAACATCAACATTTTAACAATATTTGTTCTTCCAATCCATGAGCATGGATTTTTTCGCCCATTTCTTTGTTTCTTCTTTAATTTATTTCATAAACTTTCTATAGTTTTCAGAATACAGACCTTTTACCCCTTTGGTTAGGTTTATTGCTAGGAATCTTATGGATTTTGGTGCAATTGTAAATGGGATCAATTCCTTGATTTCTCTTTCTGCTGCTTCATTATTAGTGTATAGAACTGCAGCTGGTTTCTATACACTGATTTCATATCCTGCAACTTTGCTGAATTCATGGATCAGTTTTAGCAGTTGTTTGTGGAGTCTTTCACATTTTCACTGTAGAGTATCATGTCATCTGCAAAGACTGAAAGTTTGAATTCTTCTTTGCCAATTTGGATGCCTTTTATTTCATTTTGTTTTCTGATTGCTGAGGCTAGAACTTCCAGTACTGTGTTGAACAACAGTGGTGAGAGTGGACAACCCTGTTGTTTTCCTGACCTTAAGGGGAAAGTTCTCAGTGTTTCCTCATTGAGGATGATATTAACTGTGGGCCTTTCATATATGGCTTTTATGATGTTGAGGTATGTGACTTCTGTCCCTACTTTCTTGAGTTTTTTTTTTTTTAATTAAGAAAGGATGCTGTATTTGTCAAATGCTTTTTCTGCATCTATGAACCGTAGCATATGGTTCCTTTACTTTCTTTTATTAATGGTGTATTACATTGATTGATTTGTGAATATTGAACCAGACCTGTAGCCCAGGAATAAATCCCACTTGATCATGGTGAATAATGCTTTTAGTGTATTATTGAATTTTATTTGCTAGTATCTTTTTGAGTATTTTTACATCCAAGTTCATCAGGGATATTGTCTGGTAATTCTCCTTTTTAAGGGGGTCTTTGGTTTTGGAATGAAGGTAATGCTGGCTTCATAGAATGAGTGTGGAAGCTTTCCTTCCATTTCTATTTTTTGGAAGAGTTTGAGAAGAATGGGTATTAACTCTTCTTTAAATGTCTGGTAGTCCCCTGCAAAGCCATCTGGCCAAGGACTCTTATCTGTTGGGAAATTTTTGATTATTGATTCAATCTCCTTACTGGTTATGGGTCTGTTCAAATTTTCTATTTCTTCCCGTTTGAGTTTTGGTAGTGTGTGTGTGTGTCTAGGAATTTGTTCATTTCTTCCAGATTGTCCAGTTTGTTGGCATATAATTTTTCATAGTATTTTATAATCATTGCTTGTATTTCTGTAATGTTTGTGATCTCTCCTCTTTCATTCGTGATTTTATCTATTTGGGTCCTCTCTCTTTTCTTTTTGAGGAGTCTGGCTAGGGGTTTATCAATGTTGTTTATTCTTAAAAAACAGCTTTTAGTTTCATGGATCCATTCTACTTTTTTTCTTGTTTTTTTCTATATAATTTATTTCTGCTCTAATACTTATTATTTCCCTTGTTCTGTTGGCTTTGGCCTTTATTTGCTGATCATTTTCTAGCTCCTTTAGGTGTAACTTAGGTTGTGTATTTGGGACCTTTCTTGCTTCATGAGATGAACTTGAATTGCAATGTACTTTCCTCTTAGAACTGCCTTTGTTGCATAGCAAAGCATTTATACTCTTGTGTTTTCAATTTCATTTGCTTCCAGTTTTTTAAATTTCTTTTTAAATTTCCTGGTTAACCCATTCATTCTTTAGTAAGATGTTCTTTAACCTTCATGTATTTGAGGGCTTTCCACAATTTTTCTTGTGGTTTATTTTAAGTTTCATGGCATTGTGGTCTGAAAATATGCATGGTATGACCTTGATATTTTTGTAGCTGTTGAGGGCTGATTTGTGACCCAGTATGTGATCTATTCTGGAGAATGTTCTGTGTACACTTGAGAAGAATGTGTATTTTGCTGTTTTAGGATGAAATGTTCTGAATATATCTGTTAAGTCTATCCAGTCCAGTGTGTCATTCAAAGCCATTGTTTCCTTGTTGATTTTCTGCTTAGGTGATCTGTACCTTGTTGTAAGTGGGGTATTAAAGTCCCCTGATATTATCATATTGTTACCAATGAGTTTTTTAATGTTTCTAATTAATTGGTTTATATATTTGGGTGCTCCCAAATTGGCATATTTACAATTGTTAGGTCTTGATGGCTAGACCCCTTAATTATGATATAATGCCTTTCTTAATCTCTTGTGGCACTCTTTGATTTAAAATCTAGATTGTCTGATATAAGTATGGCCACTCTGGCTTTCTTGTGATGTCTGTTAGCATAATAGATGGTTCTCTGTCTCCTCACTTTCAATATGCAGGTGTCCTTAGGTCTAACATGAATCTTTTGTAGGCAGCTTATAGATGGATCTTGTTTTTTTAATCCATTCTTATACCTTATGTCTTTTGTTTAGAGCATTTAGCCCATTTACATTCAGAGTGATTATTAAAAGATATGAATTTAGTGCCATTGTGTTACCTATAGAGTTGGTGTTTCTGATGATGTCCTCCAGTCCTGTGTAGTCTTTGATGTTTTGGTCTTTTTTTTTTATTCCCCCTTCAGGGAGTTCCCTTTAAAATTTCTTGCAAGACTGGTTTAGTGGTCATGAACTCCTTTAGGTTTTGTTTGTTTGGGAGACTATCTCTCCTTCTATTCTGAATGACAGACTTGCTGGATAAAGGATTCTTGTATGCATATTTTCCCTATTTGTCACATTGAATATTTCCTGCCACTCCCTTCTGGTCTGCCAAGTTTCAGTGGACAGGTCTGCTATTCTTATGTCTCTACCCTTGTATATTGGAACATTTTGTCCCTAGCTCCTTTTAGAATTCTTTCATTATCCTTGTATTTTGCAAGTTTCAGTATAATATATCATGGTGTTGACCTATTTTTGTTGATTTTGAAAGGAATTCTCTGTGCCTCTTGGACTTGGATGCCTGTTTCCTTTCCCAGATTAGGGAAGTTCTCAACTATAACTTGTTCAAATAAACCTTATGCCCCCCCCCCTTTTTCACTCTTCTTCATCTGGGACTCCTATGGTAGGGATATTAATTCATTTTATGGAATCACTTAGTTTTCTAGGTCTCCCCTTGTGATCTAGTAATTTCCTTCTTTTTTTTTCAGCTTCATTATTTTCTATAATTTTATTTTCTATTATACCTATTCTCTCCTCTTCTTCAATCCTCACTGTCACTGTATCTAGCTTATTTTGCATCTCACCAAAGCATTTTAAAATTCTTTCTGACTAGTTCTTAGGTCTTTGATCTCTGCAGCAAGGGATTCTCTGGTATCTTCTATGTTTTTTTTCAAGCCCATCTAGTAGTCTTATGACTGTTGTTCTAAATTCTTGTTCAGATTTATTGCTTATATCTGTTTTGAGCAAGCCCTTGGCTGTGATTTCTTCTTGACCTTTCTTCTGGGGAGAATTCCCCCATCTTGTCATTTTGGCTAAGTTTCTGTCTTTTGTGTGTTATAAAAGCTTGCTATATTTCCTGAACCTGAGAGTATTAAAAAGGGGTCATATGCTGTTCAGGGCCTGGCACTACAGGTTTCTGGTGTATGTTGTGTACACTCTGCTGTTGGTTTTGGCTGCTCTTTCCCACTGGTTAGACCTCTGCAAAGCTCCTCCTTGCTTGTGGTGGTTGAGTGCTTAGACCTTTAACTAGGTGTACTTTGATTTGTTTGTTGAAGTAACCCTGGGATAAAAGGGGTGGGGATGGGGGAAGCCTGATACCAAAAAAGAGAAAAGGAAAGGGAAGAAAAAAAAACAATCAGAGAATTAAAAAACTATAAGTCTGATTTCAAAGAAAAAGAAAGGAAAAAATGGAGCAAAAAGCAGAAGAAAAGAAAAAAGAAGGGGAAAGAAAAAGAATAAAAAGGCCTGATCCCAAAAGAAGAGAGAGAGAGAGAGAGAAAGAGAGAGAGAAGGAAATGAAAAAAAAAAATGGAAAATAAAACCCAAATAAGGAACTATGATCCTTATTCCAAAAGATAAAAAGAAGGAGGAAGAAAAAAAGAGAGAGCGAGAGAGAGGGAGAGAGAGAGAGAGAGAGCTGTGTGTTCATGCCTGGGTGGTGTGGCTGTGTGTTTGTCTTCTTGAGGGGAGGCTAACTGCTTTGGCTCAGAGTCACTCTTGCCTCAGTTAATAAGCAGTTTCCAGGCACAGTGGGGCAGGGTTTGGTATAAGTGGTCCCACCTCCACTGGGGGATGCTATGCTGCTCTCTGAAGTTCCACCATGTTGGGAGGAAAAATGTTGCCACCCCAATCTCTCATTCTTGGATCAGGGATTTTAACCCCTGATGTTCAGGTAGCCCTCACAGAATAGAAAGGGAGGTTAGCTTGCCCTATGCCAAAATTCTCTAGCATTTTTTTCTTCAGTGCGTGGCTGGGGATTTAAAACCCAAAGTCTTAAAGGACCCAGCATGGCATGGATCCACTCTCTTCCTCCAGAGTAGACCTTCTCCATCCTGCTGTTGAAAGTACTTTGGCTGGCACCTGTCTTTTGCCTTGGGGAGGCAATAAACCCTCTTCCAAAAGTACTCCAGGAAGGAGACTTTTCTCTCCCGGTGCGTTCCAGAGATTGCTACACCATGCTATGTTCTCTAGCCCCCTTCTCCCAAGAAGCGTACACACAGCTCTGCTCCAGAGAAACTCGCACACTCCAAAACTTGAGTTTGAACTCCAAAAGCTGTTTGCAAAAAAGAATTGGGACACTCAGCACTTCTTGCTCCCCAGTCTGTGGCTCAGAGAAGTTTTCCTCTTGTGCTAACTCAATGCTGCACTATCTCAACCCCTCTCTCTTTCTCTCTCTTTTGCCTCTCCACAAGAAAGCGTTCTCTTCCCTCTGTGGCACAGCCATTTTTCTCTCCCCCAATTCACATCCATGCACCTCGCACCTGCCAGGCTGTCTCCCTCTAACTGTGAAGATCCTTGTGCCACTCCTCAGAAGACCGATTTCCTAGGTCCAAGTAATCTGACTTCAATACAGCTGTGTTTGAGGGATGAGGAAAGGCCAGGGTCCCCCTACTTCTCCACCATCTTAATTCTTCTCCAAATGCCTAGTCATTTCTTTTTGATTGGCTCATTTCTATTGTATGAAGGGTGGTCTATGGTCATACTGTTCCTTGTGGATCATATATTTTACGTTCTACTTATTTATAGTCAGGTCTTTTGTTTGTCAAATTCCTGAGGAAAACCTGAGGGGAAGTAGGTGGTGTCTGTCATATTTTCAAGAGGAACTTTATGCCTGAGGGAGTTTGCTTGAGGTCAGACTTTCCCACAAGAAATGTTTTAAAATAGTATTTTTCCCCACCAAAGGATCTCAGGTCCTAAGCTTTCCCTTTCTGCCTATTTTATCCTACCTTTCCCTATCATATCAGTGCCTTATGAGCTGCAAAATGAAAACCAGTGAGGACTGCTTCAGGCTCTTTCAGATGGATTCAAGTGTTTTTCCACATATCCTGACTCCATACAGGCTTATCCATAATCATTCACTCCTTAAAACAACCTAGCTAATCAGTGCAAAGGGTTAAAGGTTAGGGCTCATGAGTAATCACTAGCCAGACCACTCTGAGCTCAACCCACTGCTGCTCAACTGGCTACTATGTGAGAGGTTCTACCTGGAGAAGTGCTGTGTACACTGCTAGGAGCAGTTGCTCTGTAGAGGTATATCAGGCTTTTGTCCACTTGCAGAAATGGGACCAAAATCCTAGGGGCATTCTCATCTTCATTTTTCTGTGCTATATTGCATACCCCATCCTCTATGCCTTCTATAGTCACAGAAATATATAACTTTAATGGTAGTCCTGCTTGGGACATGCCCAGAACTTTAATCTGCCTTACTACTTTTTGCCTTCTCAAATGCCCCTTGCTGCTCTGATCCCCATTTTCATACATATCCTTTCTTTACCAGGCAGCATAAGAAACAGAGGCACTGTGCAAGTGGAGAATAAAAGTCCTCCCAGAACCCAAAATCCCCACAAGGGCTTGTAGCTCTTTCACATTTTTAGGGGTTGGGTAGGCTTGTACCTTATCAATTACAGCTTTGAGGACAAGTCTTACTTGTACAGATGACACCCAAAACCTCACGGTAGTGCTTGGGCCTTGAATTTTCTGTGGTTTCATTGCCCATCCTCTCTCTTATAAATGCTCCAGCAAAGCCTGCCTGGTGTTTTGCAGCAGAGGCAAATTGTTACATGTTAACATCATATAATAAATATAATGGGTCCATTTTACTGTTTGTGAGGAGGGTAAACAGGGACAAGTCCTCAGATACCATTCCATTACGTATCATAGGACTATGCAGGTAGTCTCGGGGGGAGCACTTGAAAGTTTCATCATGTCCCTTCCACACGAAGGTAAATTGATCTTAGTTATCTGTACTTGTCAAAGTAATTTCCATAAATCTCCTTGAAATGAAGACTTTTGCAGGAACACGTTTTTGGCAAAGCATCAGAGTAAAACAATAACATTTCAAATGACAAAAGATATATATGTCATATGATATGTCATATATGTCATAAATATGACATATATCTCTTTACAATGGCCATGGTTAAAGATCTGATGAGAGTTTATTATAATGCAATTGACAAGGGGATACCATTATAACAGGACATATAAGATTTTAGGAATTTCAGGGGTGCCTGGATGACTCAGCCAGTTGTGTCTGACTTTGGCTCAAGTCATGATCTCATGGTTCAAGAGTTCTGGCCTCATGTCAGGCTTTGTGCTGATAGCTCAGAGCCTGGATCTACTTCAGATTCTGTCTCCCTCTCTCTCTGTCCCTCCCCTGCTTGCACTCTGTCTCTTTCTCTTTCTGAAAAATAAATAAACATTAAAAAAAGATTTTAGGAATTTCATACAAATATATCCTAAAAGAGGTTTAGAATCACTTTTTATTTGACAATGCTTTCCATGAAATTTAACATATATAAAAAGTTACATTGTTGTAAAAAAACTTAGCTCTTTGATAGAGAGGGCCCAATTTTCTCATGTAATCAAAAACATGATAAAGACAAAACACAAAATCTTTTTCTAGGCAAATTACATGAAAGGTAAGGAAAAACATTTGTTTACAATTTCTTATTAAGAGCAGACCAATAATGTAGGAAAACATTGCTCTTTTAACAGAGAGCAAACCATATTCTAATTTCACATCAGTGTACTTTTGATTTTAAAATTCTTTTTTTTCCTTTTTAACTTACATGAATCCATTCCAGTTGTAGCTTGATCACACATAAAATTCCTTTTTCAATATAAAACTTTTGCAACTTTCTATATACATTCAGCTTTCATTTCAAAACCCTAGTAATGAATCTGGTACCCACTCCTATGGCTAAAGATTTTCACTGATATCTATGATCTTTGGAGGCTGTGAAGTGAATTCTGGGCATGGGAACTCCTGCAGAAGTCTGTATTTTATTTTATTTTTTAAAAGATTTTATTTTTTTAAAGTAATCTCTATAACCAATGTGGGGCTCAAACTCACAGCTCTCAGATAAAGAATTGAATGCTTTCCTGACTCAGCCACCCATGCACCCCTACAGCAGTGAAATAAGTCACTGAGAGAAAGACAGATATCATATGTTTTCCTCATATGTGGAACTTGAGAAAGTTAACGGAAGACCATGGGGGAAGGAAAGGGGAAAAATAGTTTCAAACAGAGAGGGAGGCAAACCATAAGAGACTCTTAAATACAGAGAACCAACTGAGGGTTGATGGAGGGGTGGGGGAGAGGGGGAAATGGGTGATGGTCATTGAGGAGGGCATTTGTTGGAATGAGCACTGGGTGTTGTATGTAAGCGATGAATCACGGGAATCTACCCCCAAAACCAAGAGCACACTGTATATGCTGTATGTTAGCTAGCTTGACAAATTATATTTAAAAAAAAAAAAAAGCTCTCCTCCTACCTTTTTTTTTCCCTGTCTCTGTGGGCAATGTTTTGGTTATCTCTTGGGGTGTTTACATTTCAAAGACATGATAAGAACAGAGAAAGAATGCAGTTTTTTCTTAGGAGTTTGGGGGTAATTGTTATTTAAAATTTTCCTATGTATTAGGGGTCAGAAGTCATGGAGCATTTTGTCTGTTTTCTCACCAGTTACCTCTTCACTCTCATCATCTTCCCACGGATTTCACCTCTTAGAGTCCTAATCAGGCTTTGTCATAAGTGCCTGGATCTTAATCAGAGACATTTTTTTGTCATTCTAGTATTGCAAAATGGCATGAAGGTCTCCAGTTTATTACCGTGCTCTCCCACCTTGTCTGCCAACCCGGGGCTAGCATGGTAGTAGACATTCCCACATCCTTGTCTAATCTCAGCTTTTCTTCTAACTTTCTAATTTGAGCTCTAGGTGGGCATCAGTGGCCAGCCAAACCGCTCACGTTAGAGGGCCCACTGCAGCAGCCACTTATTTCCCTCCTTTGCTATAGTGTGCTGTGCACAGTTTTTCAAATGTGCGCGTCACAGCAGTCAGCAGTTTTGGAGTATCCCTGTATTTACTTGGAGCTCCACAAGCATCTGACATACAGTACACTCTTCCCTACAGATAGGTCAAGAGGTTGATGGCCAACGAAGGATTTCCCCCATGAATGTCCCTTTCCCCAGGTTAGGGAACTTACCTAAGAGAATATGTAGGCTACCCCTCCCCACATAAAGGTTTGCTGGCCAACTTGGAATTTCCCCACAGATGCCTCATTTCCAAGGCCCATGTCTTATCTCCTGCCTGGCTCACAAATTGTTGGTTCACAGACCTCTTGAAGCATCCTGGATATAATCTGAGACTGGCCCCTGTACTCAGAGGGCAGGGAGAGACTAAAGCAGGCGACTCCAGCTTGGGAGGTGGAGGATTTAACAAGCAAAGGGGACTTGCATACTAGGCTTGTCATGGGCAGCTGCAAGATGAATGGATCCCAGCACCCCCCTGCCAAATCTTAAAAGTTTATAAAGAGGACTTAACAGTGTTCAGTCACATAAACTGTGCAGGTGTTCTCAGGACCATATCACTATCTCAAGGCTATGTCTTTGGAGCAGCCTCTGGAAGTGGGGAAGGCAAACAGAACCCACATTCCAAAGACAGGGGAGAGCATGCCGAGCTTCCAATTGCCCAGGTCCAGCTCACAGGTCAACCAGTGTTCATGTGTTTTTGATGCCCTTCCCAACAGAATTCCATTCTATTATCTGTTATTTATTTATTTATTTATTATTATTTTTTTCTCTTAGCTTTGTATGCACGTTAATAGAAACCAGGTAGTCACCGAGAAATGGCGACTACACCCTGGATCTGGGGAAAGGGACTCCAAGGAACTCGGGAACTGAGGACTGAATTAAGTGCTAAGGACTAAGAACTCTGTTAGAGCCCCTGTCAGTCCAGATTGATCTGTTAACCCTGGATGGAAAAGCCAATTAGATATGGAGATCAAATGGAAAAATCCCACACTGAGAGAGACTTACAACAGCCCTTAGAAATGTTGAGAAAGTGAACTCAGTGAGGCTCAAGGGGTGCCATGCTTGTGTCTCTCATTGTCCTTGGATTCTGTCAGAAGTTTTCTTTGAATTCTGGTGCTGCCACTAAATCTGTTAAGAGAAAATGCAACCAAGAAAATTTGAAGATCTAATTGGCTTTATTTTTACATTTCATGAATTGGGCATCATCCCATCTAGCAAGTAGGGGCTCCACTGAGCCACAGGTTTTTAAAGGCAGAGAGAGAGGGCATTAAAAAAGGATTTTATTAGCAAGGACTTCATAGCAAGACCCTTCTAAGTTGGGAGGATCTCCCAGGGGATTGCCTCCAGGAAATTCTACTCTGGCTAATTAATGGTTACATTCCTGAGAGGGTTGAAACTACAGTTAGGTTAGGTATTAAATCTTGGTTTAGTGACATGGGGCCTTAACTTAAGTTATTTCACTGGAGTTTTTTTTTTCAGCACACCCTAAAGCTACTAGTTGGAAACCTCTGCTCTAAGTGGAAGCTAGGTGGAATTATATCTTCAAGACCAAAGCCTGATAAGGAGCTTTCTAGACTTCTCTCTGAAGCTGACTTTAGCCTAGTTCCCATAGTCATGATGTTACTTCACTTAGCAAAAAGTACTGGTTTGTTTTTTCTGGGTCTAACTCTGCACTAGAGCTTGGTTGGCCTCCTTAAGGACAGAGTCTAGAAATTTCTAACCGGTCTCCTCCTCAGTTCCTGTGGTAAACATGATTTATAGAAATTGTGAAAATGTATTTTAGGAAACAGACCCCAAAATGTGCGTTCCAAAGCATTAAGAAGACATATTAATTTCTCTCTGTGGAGAGAGCAGGATATTGCCTTATACATCCCCTTCCTAGCATTTTAAAATAGATTACATGTGACAGGGTCTGTGGAAATTTCAAAGTCTCTATGGAAGAAGTCATTAGTAGCACAGGACTCTGTTTCAAAAAATTTATATATGAAATTATAATTATTTATGCTACTTAATTTTAAAGCTAAGTGATAAGACAGAAAGCAAAAACTAAGAACGAGAGTTATAATTTATTGATTTTATGTCTCTCCATGAGAGCACCTGAAGGGCAGGGACTGTGTCTAATTTTTCCTTGATGTTCTGGCATCTACAGCATTAAATGGGTAGATTGCTTTGGATAGTATAGACATTTTAACAACATTTCTTTTCCCAATCCAGGAGTAGGAATGCCTTTCCATTTATTTGTATCATCTTCAATTTCTTTCATCAGTTTTCATCTGAAAACTTTATAGTTTTCAGAGTACAGATCTTTTACCTCTTTGGTTAGGTGTATTCCTTGGTATCTTATAATTTTTGGTGCAATTGTAAATGGCATTAATTCTTTAATTTCTCTTTCTACTCTTTCATCATTGGTATATAGAAATGCTACAGGTTACTACCTGTCGATTTTGTATCCTATGACCTTACTGATTCATTCATCAGTTCTAGCAGATTTTTGTTGGAGTCTTTCAGGTTTTCTATATAGAATATCATGTCTACAAATAGTGAAAGTTTTACTTCTTGCTTCCTGATTTGGATGGCTTTATATCTTTTGGTAGTCTGCTGTGGCTAGGACTCCCAGTACTATGTTGAATAAAAGTGATGAGAGCATACATCATTGTCTTGTTCCTGACCTTAAGGGGAAAAGCTCAGTTTTTCCCCATGGAGGATGATATTCGCTGTGGGTTTTTCATATATGGTCTTTATTATGTTGAGGTATGTTCTCTAAACCTACTTTGTTGAGTGTTTTTTTATCATGAATAAATGTTGTACTGTGTCAAATGCTTTTTCTGCCTTTATTGAAAGGATCATATAGCTTTTATCCTTTTTTTTTTTATTGATATAAGGTATCATGTTGCTTGACTTGTGAATATTGAACCACACGTGCAACCCAGGAATAAATCTCTGACCGTAGTGAATTATTTTTTTAGCGTATTGTTGAATTCAGTTTGCTAGTATTTTACTGAGAATTTTTGCATCTATGCTCATCAGGGGTATTGACCTATAGTTCTCTTTAAAGAAATTTTTTTTTAAAGTTTATTTATTTTTGACAGAGAGAGAGACAGAGTGTGAGTGGGGGATGGCCAGAGAGAGCAAGGGAGGGAGACGCAGAATCCAAAGTAGGCTCCAGGCTCTGAGCTGTCAGCACAGAGCCTGACGTGGGGCTACGAGATCATGACCAGAGCTGAAGTCAGATGCTTACCTGACTGAGCCACCCAGGTGCTCCAGACCTATAGTTCTCTTTTTTAGTGGCATGTTTAACTGTTTTTGGTGTCAAAATAATGCTGGCCTCATAGAATGAATTTGGAAGTTTTCTTTCCTTTTCTATTTTTTTTGGAGTAGTTTGAGAAGAATAAGTATCAATTCTTCTTTAAATGTTTTGTAGAATTCACCTGTAAAGCCATCTGGCCCTGGAGTTTTGTTTGTTGGGGAGTTTTTTGATTACTGACTCAATTTCTTTGCTGGTTATTGATATGTTCAAGTTTTATATTTCTTCCTGTTTCAGTTTTGGTAGTTTGTATGTTTCTAGGAATTTGTCTATTTTTTCCATGTGGTCTAATTTGTTGGTATATAGTTTTTCATAATATTCTCTTATGATTATTTGCATTTCTATGGTGTTGTTTGTTACTTCTCCTCTCTCATTTGTGATTTTATTTATTTTAGTCTTTTCTCTTTTTTCTTGACAAGTCTGGCTAGAGGTTTATCAATTTTCTTGATTTTTTTTAAAAGAACTAGCTCCTGTTTTCATTGACCTATTGATTTTTTTTAGTTTATATATCATTTATTTCTGCTCTAATCTTTATTATTTCCAGCTGTTTTTAGGTTTCGTTTATTTTTATTTTTCTAGCTCCTTTAGATGTAAGGTTAGGCTGTTTGAGATTTTTCTTGCATCTTGAAGAAGACCTGTATTGCTATAAACTTCTCTCTCAGAATTGTTTTGGCTGGATCACAAAGGTTTTGGACCACTGTGTTTTCTTCTTTCATTTGTTTCCATGTACTTTTTAATTTCTTCTTTGATTTCCTGGTTGACCCATTCATTGTTTAGTAGCATGTTATTTAACCTCCTTATATTAATGGTCTTTACAGATTTTTCTTGTGGTTGTATTCTAGTAAGACTTCTGGTAAGAAAATATGCATGGCATGATTTTGATCTTCATGAATTTGTTGGAGTTTGTTTTCTGGGCTAATATGTGATCTATTCTGGAGAATATTTCATGTGCACTTGAAAAGAATGTGTATTCTGCTATTTTAGGATAGAATGCTCTGAATAAATCTGTTAAATCCGTCTGTTCCAGTGTATCATTCAAAGCCTTTATTTCTTTGTTTATTTTTTGTTTAGACGATCTGCCCATTGATGTAAGCAGGGTGTGAAAGTCCCCTACTATTATTGTATTATTATTGACTAGTTCCTTTTTGTTTGTTATTAACTTTTTAATGTATTTGGGTGCTTCTATGTTGGGTAAATAAATATTTACAATTGTTACATCTTTTTGTTGGATTGTCTCCTTTATTACTACATAGTGTTCTTTATCTCTTGTTACAGGCTTTGTTTTAAAGTCTATTTTCTGTGATATGAGAATTGCTACTCCTGCTGTCTTTTGACATCCATTTGCATGATAAATGTTTCTCTATCCTCTCAATTTCAATCTGCAGGTGTCTTCAGGTCTAAAATGACTCTATTGTAGGCAGCATACAGATGGGTCTTATTTTTTTAATCCATTATGTCACCCTATATCTTTTGATTTGAGTGTTTATTCCATTTACATTAAGAGTAATTATTAATAGATATGTATTTATTGCCATTTTATTACTTGGTTTTTGGTTGTTTTTGAAGATTTTATCTCATTCTTTCTTGTCTTTCATGTTTTGCTGATTTTCTTTACTAATATATTTAAATTTCTTTCTCTTTATTCTTTGCATATTCATTAGTGGTTTTTAATATGTGGTTACCATTAGGTTTGTATATAACCTCTTCTGCATATAGCAGTCTACATTAAGTTGATGGTCATTTAAGTATGAACCCATTCTTCTCTCCTCCCCACATTTTAGGTATATGTTATTATATATTTTTTAATCCTTTTTTTGAGAGTTCTTTGACTGATATTTTACAGAAATATTCATTTTTACTACTTTTGTGTTTCATACCTCTATACTGTCATGTTTGGTCTCTCCTTCCAGTCAAAGTGTCCCTTTTAGTATTCCTTGCAGAGCTGGTTTAGTGGTCATGAACTCCTTTAGTTTTTGTCTGGGAAACTCTTGATCTCTCTTTGTATTCTGAATGATAGCCTTGCTTGATAGAGTATTCTTGGCTGCAGATTTTTCCCATTAACACGGTGAATGTAAGATGCCACTCCCTTCTGGCTTGCAAAGTTTCTGTTGAAAAATCTCCAGTTAGCCTTATGGGTTTTCCCTTATAATTTATAGGCTTCTTCTGTCTTTCTGTTTTTAGAATTTTTATCATTATATTTTGGAAATTTAATTACCAAGTGTCTTGGTGTGGGTCTGCTTTTGTTGATTTTATTGGGGGTTCTCTGTGCCTCCTGGATCGGACATCAGTTTTCTTTCCCAGATTAGGGAAATTTTCAGCTATTATTTCTTCAAATCAATGTTCTTCCCCCTTTTCTCACTCCTTTTTTGGGACTTGTATAATATGAATGTTATTTTGTTTGATGGGGTCACTGGGTTGCCTAAGTCCATTCTCATTCTGTGTAATTCTTTTTTCTCTCTTTTTTTCATCTTGATTACTTTCCATTACTTTGTCCTCTAGGTCACTAATTTGTTCCTGTGTTTCTTCCATCCTGCTGTTCATTCCATTAAACATATTCCTCATTTCATTTATTGAGTCCTTTATCTGTGCTATGTTATTCCTTATCTCATTCATGTCTCACTCATGTCTTCCACACTTTTCTAAAGTCCAGTGAGTATCCTTATGAATATTGCTTTAAATTATCTATGAGACATGTTACTTATATCTGTTCTGATTAGATCTCTGGCTATGGTCTTGTCCTATTCTTTCATTTGGGATAAATTTCTCTGTCTTCTCATTTTTTTGGTCTCTATGTGTTCTAAATAAGATTATATTGTATAGAACTTATGAAAGAAATGGTTTTTGTTTGTTTTTAAAAAAATTTTAATGTTTATTTATTTTTGAGAGAGTGAGAGAACGAGAGACAGAGAGAGAGAGAGAGAGAAACAGAGCGTGAGTGAGGGAGGGGAAGAGAGAGGGAGACAGAATCTGAAGCAGGCTCCAGGCTCCTAGCTGTCAGCACACAGCTCAAGACAGAGCTTGAACTCATGAACTGCAAGATCGTGACCTGAGCTGAAATCAGGTGCCGCCTGACTGAGCCACCAAGGCTCCCTGAAAGAAATGGCTTTTGTTAAAGTTTATTTATTTATTTTGAGAGAGAGAGAGAGATAGAGAGAGAGAGGAAGAAAGTTCATAAGAGAAGGGGAGGGGCAGAGAGAGAGAGGGAGAGAGAGAATCCCAAGCAGGCTCCATACTGTCAGCACAGAGCCTGATGTGGGGCTTGATCCCATGAACTGTGAGATCACGACCTGAGCTTAAATCAAGAGTTGGATGCTCAACCAATTGAGCCACCCAGGTGCCCCTGAAATGAATGGTTTAATTAAAAGAAAATATAATAGAAGATGGAAAGAGGATGTATATAAGAAACAGGAATGATTAAATGTGTAGCATGTTGGCATGTTGAAATTCATCTAAACACAAAATCTACAGATAGAGAGTTAAGAAAAAACTTTAATATTGATACTAGATAGTTGAAGTCACATTGGGGTTAATCCAAAAAGAAAGATCAAAGGGGCTCTTGGGGGACTTACTTTGTTAAGCTTTCCACTCTTGATTTCAGTTCAGGTCATGATCATGGTTCGTGGGATCAAACCCCTCATCAGCCTCTGTGCTCACAGTTCAGAGCCTGCTCGTGATTCTCTCTTCTTCTCTCTCTCTCTCTCCCACTCACACCCTTGCTCTCTCTCTGAAATAAATAAATAAATAAATAAATAAATAAATAAATAAATAAATAAATATTTAAAGAGTAAACACAAAAAGCAAATCAGAAATTCAAGACTAAAAATGTCAGTAGCGTTAGGCTTTGATTCCTTTCTCTTTTGCATATCTACTATAGGTTTTCACTTTTTCATCACCATGAGGCTTATATAAGACATCTTATAGAATAGTCTATTTTAAGCTGATAACAACTTTTACATATAAGACTACCCTTTTACCCCCCCTCATTTTTTGTTTTTGATGTTACAATTTATATTTTTACATTGCATACATTAACAACTTATTGTAGCTATAGTTAATTTAAAATATTTCTTTGTGTAACCTTTATGCTAGATTTAAAACTCATTTATATTCCACTATTATAGTTTTAGAATATTCTGAACTTGACTATATACTAAGCTTTATCAATAAGTTTTTTTGCTTTCATATGTTTACATGTTACTAATTAATGTCTTCTGGTTTCAGCTTAAAGAACTTCCTTTAGCATTTCTTGTACAGCAGGGCTCTTGGTGATTGATTCCTTCAGCTCCTATTCATTTTCAAAAGTCTCTTCTCTCATTTCTGAAAGACAGCTTTACCAAAAAAGTATTCTTGATTGACAGTTTTTTTTTCCTTTTCTTTGTTTTTTCTTTTAGAACTTTGAGCATATCACCTCACTCTCTCCTTGCCTGCAAGGTGTGTGCTAAAAACTCTAGTGATAGCCTATGGGTTTTTTTTTTTTGTATGTGAAAAGTCTCTCTTCTCTTTTTGTTTTCAAATTTCTCTGTCTTTGATTTTTGAGTGTAATTACAATGTGTCTCATTGAGGACCTCTTTGGGTGAATCTGGGGATGTTTGAGCTTCAAGTCCCTGAATGTGTATAACTGTTTTCAGATTCAGGAATTTTTAGCCATTATCTTTTATTCAGTGTTTTGTGCATATCCTTTATTTGTATAAATTATTGCAAAATATATACTACTCTTTTGTGTGCATGT
Organism: Felis catus; assembly: GCF_018350175.1. Taxonomy (NCBI): domain Eukaryota; kingdom Metazoa; phylum Chordata; class Mammalia; order Carnivora; family Felidae; genus Felis; species Felis catus. Next base: position 52,476,042 of record NC_058370.1, read on the forward strand.
GTGAGGGTGTATAGCCCTCAATCTGCTTTATTTTTCCCTAAGTTTTTATTTAAATTCCAGATAGTTAACATACAGTATAATATTAGTTTCATGTGTACAATTTAGTGATTCATCACTTACATATAATACCCGGTGCTCATCACAACAAATGGCTTCCTTAATACCCATCACCTGTTTAACCCAGCCCTCCCCACCTCCACTCCTTTTCCACCCACCTCCCCTTCAGTAAACCATCAGTTTGTTCTCTATAGTTAAGAGTCTGTTTCTTGGTTTGCCCCTCATTTTCCACCCTATGTTAATTTGTTTTGTTTCTTAGATTCCATCAGCCATTATATCTTTAAATAAGCTTTCTGCCTTTCTCTCTCTCTCTCTTTTCTCCTTTTGGTGTTCCCATGATTGTATATTGGTACTCTTGATGGTACCCTACAAATGCCACAGAATTTTTTAAATGTTTATTTTTGAGAGAGAGAGAGAGACAGAGTGTGAGTGGGGGAGAGACAGAGAGAGAGAGGGAGACACAGAATCTGAAGCAGGCTCCAGGCTCTCTGCTGTCAGTACAGAGCCCAATGTAGGGCCTGAACCCACAAACCATGAGATCATGACCTGAGCCAAAGTTGGATGCTTAACTGACTGAGCCACCCAGACACCCCTAAATGCCACAGATTTTTTTTTTACTTTTTCTAACTCTTTTTTTCCCTCTAAGTGAGTGATTTCAAATGACTTGCCTTGAGTTTGCAGTTTCTGTGTTCATAGTAACAAGTCCTAGAGGTGAAAAATACATCTTTGTTCTTTTCCACTCATCATCTAGGCAGTCCAGTATAATCTTGTGAAAATGCAAATCTGATTAGCTTGTTCCCCTGTATAAAAATTTTCATTATCTATACTTTCCTCTTAGGATTAAGTTCAGAATCCTAGACCTGGTGTACAAGCCCTGCATGTACACTAGCTCTCCATTTCCCCTTGCCTACAGCTTGCAGGTCATGCTTACCTTCTTTTCTTCCTCAGTAGCACCTTCTTTGCACCTCTCCTCTAATCTTTCTGGCCAGCCTTTTTCAGTGTGTCCTGCTCTGCCATTCTTCTTTTAAATCAGGAGGTCTTAAACTGATGAACATCAAGAGGACTGTGCCTCTCTCTTGGGGGCAGGTTATTGAGAGGATGTGAGCATGGTTGACCCATGAGCTGGAGCCCAACAAATTGGAGGCTTCTCACCCCATGCCCCTTTCTTGGAATGTGGGTTCTGCTTTCCTTTCCTGTCCTCAGAGGCTGCTTAAAGATATAATGTTGAGATAATGCTGTGGTATTGAGAGCATGGATAGTATATGTGACTGAACCTAGCTGACACTTCTACAGAAACCCTTTTTTAAGTTTATTTATTTATTTTGAGAGAGAGAGGGAGAGTGTGCGTGGAGGGGGAGGAGGGGCAGAGAGAAAGGGACAGAGAGAATCCCAAGCAGGTTTCCTGCTATCAGTGCAAAATCTGACATGGGGCTCAATCCCACAAATCATGAAATCATGATCTGAGTTGAAACCAAGAGTCAGACACTTAACCAACTGAGCCACCCAGGTACCCCAGTCTATATAAACTTTTGTCCATTTGTCTTTCCGGTGCCCAAGACATACCTTATATGTAAATTCCCTTGTTAATTAAACCTACCACCTACCAATCTGGAGTGGCCATCTCTTTCTTTGGTTTGTCCCTGTGTTCTAAGAATAGAAGCTGTACTCAGATTGTACCCAGGGAGCTCCTGAAGGGGTTGCAAACTAACATTATCCCTAAAATAGTATGCAAACTTTTGTGTAGATGTGCACTTTGTCAGAAATGAAGACCTAACTCCTTCAGATTCTCAGTGGGATTTGTCATTAAAAGTTTTAAATCTTTAATTTAAATGTTGGGGTTTTTTAGGGCTTTGCTTGGAGCCTACATTTATTCTCATTTTGTTTATTTTTCCTGATTTTTTTTGCCATCTTCTTCCACTGCTGTAAATCTCTTATATTTATTACTCAAAATTTATCCCTAAACAATACCTCTTTCCTAAGCTACAGGCTCCTATATCTGTATCTCCACCTGAATGTGTTGCAAACATTTCAGATTCAATAGGCTCAAAACTCAATCCATCTTCAGACAAACTTACATTTCTTCCATCATTCCCTTTTTCCATTACTGGTACCACCATCAACACAATTAAAATCACAAATCATACTAGATGTCTCTTTTTCCACTTCTTCCATAGCCAACCTTTGACCAAGTCCTATAGATTCTGTCAGTTCTGTATATTTGGAATGCATCTCTTAACTGCCTCTGCTTCACTTTGAGTTTTCCTAATGCTTTCCTGGACTGTTGCCATCATCTTCTCATTGACATTCTGCTTCCAGTCTTGCCCCATTCTGTTCACTCCTCCACACCACCATGCCCCAGGGAGCTGTCTAAAATTTAAACAGGTTCCTTTCACTTCCTTCTTTAAATTCTTCAGTGGGACCCAAGTAGCTTGCAGGACAAAGTCTAAACATTCTAACACAGCAATGAGGTTCTTCACCTGAGGCTCCTATCTACCTTCCAGGCCTCATTTCTGACCTTGCATGTATTCTCTTAAGTGCAAAGGTCTCAGCTTCTGCTTTTGTTGTAAACAGGAATGCTCTTCCCTTCCTTATCACTTGGAAAATTCCTATTTACTCCTCATGACCCAATTCCTTTGTTACCCTTGTCAAACTTCCTTGTCAAGGAGTTACGTATTCCTACCTTTCTACTCCCAGAACACGGTACTCAGTTCTTCATTATGGTGCTCATCAGATTGCTGTTATAATTATCCTAATTTTACTGTTACCCCCAACCCAGGCCTGGCTCTGACTATACTAATAATATATTGTGTTTGTCTTCAGTCACTTTTTCTTTTCCCTGGACTCCAGATCTACACAGAAAAACATACTAGGTTCAGCAAGGTAGAGTGATTACGGGCCTGAATACACTCTAGAGAACCAGGAATGGTTTAAGATGCTGATCTTGACAAGAATGTCAAAGGGCACAAAACTGTCAGGGACAGGGACAGGGAAGGATAGTGGCTGTTTTGGCTTAGTTCCAAGGGCCCCTCTGCAGCCTTTCTCTGTAGGTGAGCACTTCTTTAGACCAGAAGGCAATAAATGGTCTCTTAAGGCTCTGAAAAAGTTGAAACAAATTCCTTAGTGACCAACTGAATATGTATGTGAAAAAGTGCACATTAGGCTTCAATATGGAAAGTGATTTTGATGTTTATAAAAGTTTGACAAAATAATATGGATTTCATCAAGTTTCAGAATGACCAGAACTTGTGTCATTAGATACTTGAAAGATAGTTTGGCTACAGTGAAATAAAGTAAGAGGATAGTAGAACACATGGTTTCTGAGATTTCTTTAATGCCATCTTCTGATCACTTAAATAAATACTCATGACCTCAAGGCCAGGAGCAGACCAGCTGTGTGTGAGCTTAAGAAGAATGTTGTGGTTGTAGGAGGCATAGAGTAGGCCATTGCCTACCCCATTGTGGGGTAGGGAAAGATCATGGACTGTCAGGTCAAGAAGATCTGGATTTGCAGCTCATCTCTTCTACCTTCAGGTGTTTATTATTGGACAAGTTGTGTAACATCTCTGAGCAGTAGTGTTCCCTTCTGTAACTTCCACTCATAACATTATTGAAGTGATGAAAGATACTTAAAATTCAGCCTAAAAGATGTTGGTCTTCGCCCTCTTCTCAACATAGGTATGTACTGAGACCATCTGTGTCAATGAGAGATGAAGAACATGGAAGATGAACTTAAGTCCAATAATCTATTTATTCCTTTGCGCTCCTGGAAGATACAACATAGGCATAACTGGGCAATGGTTATGACACAAGATTCTTACAGGGAAAACCCATCTCTGAATATTTTCTGCTTCAAATTTACCTTACAGTTTTTCTCCCAGGAAGATAGAGGTAGAAGTTATGTGGGAAGATGAGTTTTCAGGGTCTTTAGGGAAGCCATTGCATTAACTTGGTCACCTCCCGAAAAATTGTTCTTCTTATTCTTTAATGTTTAAAAAGTTTTAGGGGGTGGGGCGCCTGGGTGGTGCAGTCGGTTAAGCGGCCGACTTCAGCCAGGTCACGATCTCGCGGTCTGTGAGTTCGAGCCCCGCATCAGGCTCTGGGCTGATGGCTCGGAGCCTGGAGCCTGTTTCCGATTCTGTGTCTCCCTCTCTCTCTGCCCCTCCCCCGTTCATGCTCTGTCTCTCTCTGTCCCCCCCTAAAAACAAAAGTTTTATATCTTATGTAATTGATTTTGTCAGTTTTCCCCCCCTGATTTCTGGCTTCTGGATTTTATGTCATGTTTAGCTCTTCTTCACTTCTAGATGGTAAAAAAAAAAAAAAAAATCATTTTTGTTTTCTATTAGTGCTTGGTATTTTATGTTTCATTTTGTATGTTAAGATCTTTGATATGTTGTTGTCCACTTGGTGTCTTATTCACTATTATGTACTCCTCCACATTTCTCATCCTGTTAACCTTCAATAATTACACTAGTACCACTCAGTATCAAGGGATTGTTGACACAGATGCAAATGAAGACCCTAGGACCATGTGGCAGAAATTAGTGTATACACTGATCATTAGATGATCCAGAGCATGCCTTCACAGTATTTTTAAATTGCCATTCAAATAAAATAATAACTAAGAAATTGTTGTAGAGGTCATGAGGACTCCCCAAATTGTGTCCATAGATGGTCTCTAAGATCAAACCCAAATTACTTAGTGTAGCCTAGAACATTCTTTGAGATATGTTCACAGTTATTTTTAACCCTCATTTTTACCACTTATATGTGACACTGACCAAGTGGTTTTGAAACATAGTGCATGTTTGGCTACTTCAGAGAGGGAGAGAGAGAAGAAAATAAAAGACAATAAACATTAAATTATTTTCCAAATAAGAGTTTATAATTAATTGTTTTTTCAGATTGGGTTAGAATGGATTCCTGTTGAAACAGTTATTAAATATGACCGGTTTCCCATGCTAGTCACCAGTCTCTTTAACTCCATCCTATACCTCAGATACATATGCCAGGAGTATTCCAACAAGAGGTACACACATACACATGCACACACTATACCTTAGTAGTTCAGAGCATGGACTTTAGAAAAAGAATTACCAAGTTCAAATCTTGGTTCTGTTACCTATTAGTTGTGAATCTTGAGAAAATCATACCCTCTCTGTTTCAGTATCTTCCTCTGTGACAGGGTTATAAAATAGTTACCTCACAAGGTTGTTGTGAAAACTAAATACATTAATACATGGAAAGTGTTTAGAATAATGCCTGGCACATGGGTAAATGCTACAAAAATCTTAGCTATGACTGTACCATTTATTATTTTTTCATGGAAAGTACATTGTAAAATCTCACTAGACACTAGGGTTCTTGGTGTTAGCCTTCCTTGACGTTGGCACTGGGGTCCCACATGGGAAAGCAAGGACTCTATTGGGGGAGGACTAGGTAGATATTCTTTGGCACTTGTAACCCATTGATACTTCATTTAGTAGAGGGAAAGTACCTCTCTATTGTTAAATAGTAGGGTTAAATAAATTTCTAAGTGAAGGGACCTATGTAGATTTGCACAAGAAAAGACAACTTTCATCCAGTATTTAGATAGCATTTTTTTAAATATGAAATTTATTGTCAAATTGGTTTCCATACAGCACCCAGTGGTCATCCTAACAGGTGCCCTCCTCAATACCCATCATCCACCCCCATCAACCCTCAGTTTGTTCTCAGTTTTTAAGAGTCTCTTAAATTTTGGCTCCCTCCCTCTCTAACCTTTTTTTTTCCTTCCTCTTCCCCATGTTCTTCTGTTAAGTTTCTCAGGATCCACATAGGAGTGAAAACATATGGTATCTTTCTCTGTATGACTTATTTCACTTAGCATAACACTCCCCAGTTCCATCCACATTGCTACAAAAGGCCATATTTCATTCTTTCTCATTGCCACGTAGTATTCCATTGTGTATATAAATCAAAACCATGCTCAGATACCACCTCATGCCCGTCAGAGTGGCTAAAAGGAACAAATCAGGAGACTATAGATGCTGGAGAGGATGTGGAGAAACGGGAACCCTCTTGCACTGTTGGTGGGAATGCAAACTGGTGCTGCCACTCTGGAAAACAGTGTGGAGGTTCCTCAGAAATTAAAAATAGATCTACCCTATGACCCAGCAATAACACTGCTAGGAATTTACCCAAGGGATACAGGAATGCTGATGCATAGGGGCACTTGTACTCCAAAGTTTATAGATAACATTTTTAAAGTTTATTTATTTTAAGAGAGAGAGAGATAGAGGGAGGGAGAGAGAGAGAGAGAGAGAGAGAGAGAGAGAGAGAGAGAGAATACCAAGCAGACTCCACTCTGTCAGTGCAGAGCTTGATGTGGAGCTCAATCCCACGAAGTGTGAGATCATGACCTGAGTTGAAATCAAGAGTAAGATGATTAATTTACTGAGTCACCCAGGAGCCCCTCATCCAGAATTGGAACTATTAAGATTATTTTTTCCTCACCAGAAAGTTTAAGGGAAGAAATGCTACATTCATTTTTATATTCCAGTGGTGTAATTTTAAAAATCTGAATGTACAGAATGAGATATTTCTAGAAAATGATAATACAGATAATTATTATATGTAACAATAGGGGTTAATTTGAAAAATATTACTATTCAAGGAAAATCACAGAAATTTCCACTTTTACCATTAAACCCTGACTGCTAATAAATAATCTTGTTCCTCAACCCCATTACCTTTTTTTGAACCGTGAAGTTAATCCAATGCCAGCAATATGAAAAGGAAAGAAAAGTAAGAATTCCAAATAATCACAAACTGAAGAAATCTAGATTGAATGAATTTGTTATTAAAAGGCAAAGAAAGACTCAATGCAACAGTGACTCCTACAAAAAAGTTGAATTTTTAAAATTTTTTAGATTTTTTAATTTTTGAGAGGGGAGAGGAGCAGAGGGAGAGGGAGAGAGAATGTTAAGTAGGCTCCATGCCCAGTGCAGAGGCTGATGTGGGGCATGATCTCATGACCATGAGATCATGACCTGAACTGAAATAAAGAGTTGTATGCTTAACCAACTGAGTCACCCAGGTGCCCCTTGAATGGATTTTAAACGGAAAAATAACCTTAGCTCTATTTGGGGGTGTTATTTGTTTCTTTATAAGGCTTCATTGGCTATCTCCTCATGGATTCTGGGGAGTTCCTCTCAGCCCCGAGTCCCCTTGGCCTGCCCAAAAAGTGTCTCCCTGTTTGGCTTCTGGGACACTTGGCGACCTGGTCTTGTATCTCTGGGAGGAAGCATGGTTTGGATGTGTGTGGGGCTGTCGAATTATATGGACTCCAAGCCTATCTCTGGGACACAGGAGTTGAGTGGTTTTGGATAAATTATGTAAAACCACTGGGAATCAAATATTCTTGTGTGTTTTTGAGAATTAGAAGAGAAAATAAGCAGAATCCAGCTTATGGTAAGGACTAAATAAACAATGTGCCCTAATCTTTTGACTGTGTTGATGCTAATATATTGGGAGGGCCAGAGCCAGGACATGTGAGACCATCTTGCTCAGGTAACCCCTGGAGACAAAGATGTCATTATTGTAACGGTGCCCTCATGCCAGTTTCCCAAGATCCTGGTTCCCCTTTCCTTAGTACCTTGATGGTGATCTCTGGGTGCTGTCTTAAGTCTCCCCTTTTAGACTGTACTCTAGTACCATGTCTGCTCAGCTCCTGGTTGGTTCCTATTCTGCAGTAAAACCAATTTCTCCTTCTCCACTTCCAAAATTAGAGTTAGACTCATCTATGAAACTTTTATTGCTTTCTTGTCAACTTATTGTCCTGACTCTGTACTGTTTGGTTCTGCCCAATCCAGGCTGCTTTGAGATAATCACAGAGATCCTTCTCTACACAGACTGGCTCTGCTTCCTTTTCAGGACACTTGAGGGTGGCCAAGCCTCTCAAAGGAAGTTGTGGTTCCCTATATCTATAGATTTTGCCTCTGGGCTTGGCTTTGATGTTGTAGGTGCTGTGAACATCTCAGAAAACCTGGGTTCCCTCAGATGTTGGTCCAGGCCATCCAAGGGCTCCTGCAAGACTTCCTTGCCTCACACTCCAGACTTGCCTTGCAACACAGCCTATTGACAAAGACCCTTACACTATGATTTGAAGTCATCAGTAATTACCCCCTCTAGTCTCAGGAGAGCTGAATCCTACTAGCCCGTGCTCCTGGAGTCCTCAGTATTGCCTGACTTTCAGTGCAATCTGATATCTTCCTTCCTTCCACGGACCCTGACTGCTAGCTGGAATCTTCCCAGAAATGAATGTTAACCTGAATGGAACCTCAGCAAACTATGACATGGCTCAGGCAAGCTGTGGCTGGAGTTATGTCCTATACCCATATGTGGAAGGTTGTAAAGGGTGAGGGATAAGCCCCTTAGATTTCTCTTCTGAACAAAACTGTTTATTCCAGTTACTAGGGGTGCTGCTGATAGACAGCTCTCAGGTATTCCTTCCTTTCTGGGACCAAGTTCATGCCCCTTTCCTAAGTCAACTTACATCTTGTGATTGGTTGGTACCTGGTCCTCTCACCCAAACTGGGATGGCACCAGCTGTGAAGGGCCATCCCAACTTCAGAGCATTGAATGAGGCCCTTGCTGGGACTAAGTGGAAGCTTAGTTTCTCCCTTTGTTCAATCCTACCTCCTTCTCTACCTTCCAGAGGAAGTGATCCCAAGAGCACTCCCTTTAAACATAACACACAATTATTTCTGATTCAGAGTCTGCCTTCCATGGAACATGACCTATGACATGGACAGAAAGGGGACTCATTTGGGAAAGAATATCATGAACTAGGATTATAGCAGGCTGACTCAGGTAAGTAGCAGATGGGGACCTAGAACCTTGTGTGACCTTATTTGGAGTTAGGGTCTTTACAGAAGTAATAAAGTTAAAATAATGTCATCAGGGTGGGTCCTAATCCAATATGACTAGTGTTCTTAAAAAAAGGGGGGTAAATTTGGAGATAGATGTGAATACAGGGTGAACACTATGTGAACATGAGGACAGTCATCTGTAAGCCAAGGAGAGAGGCCTGGAACAGACTCTTCTTTATAGCCCTCAGAAGGAACCAACCCCAATGACCTGTGATTTCGGAGCTCTAGCCCCCAGAACTATGAGAATGACTTTCTGTTATTTCAGTGCCCCAATGTCACTTGGTTACAGTAGCCCTGAGCAGACTAGTTCAGCTTCTTTTTTATACCTTCCTCTATCTAAATTAGGGCCCACTGATATTCTACCCTTTATTTTTCCTTCTTATCCCTTATTACGTGCTGTAATCAAAGATCTGTGTAATGATTTGATTAATGGCTTGATGTCCTACAGACTGCACTGGTAATGCCAGCAGGGCAAAGATAATGAATATTTTATCTATCACTATGTCTGGTGCTGGTCTCTGGTGTTTAAAATATTCTTGATGAGTTGCTGTTGAATGAAAGGAAAACAAATGATTAGCATAGATATTTTGACCTACAGAATCTGTTTTATCTGGTTGTATATTTTCAATAAATCAACTATTCTATTTCTGAAAAAAAAACCCTTGGGGGAGCAAGGTACATTCTAACTCCCTTGTCTCCTTCACGTTTATGCTTGGCCATTCCTTCCAACTTGGTCTTAGGCACTAGCGGGGGAAAGTGAAAAGTAAATGGAAGTTAGGATTCACATAGGCTTTATATTCCCAGTGCCTATATCCACAGAGCTCTATTCATTTTTTCCAGGTATGTATGTTCAGGCAAACAAAGAGAGGTAATTTGCATGACTCTGCATCCTGAAAGAAACTGGAACAAATTCCTTAATGTTGTGCCAGAATAGCCTTCCCTGACTCTTCCTTGTTGCTGTAAGAAGGAAGAGCAGTGGGAAGATAGGTCAGCTAGGGGCTTGCCCAAATCCTGGAGGTCATTTCCTGGTCCCCACAAAGATGAGGAATTGAGAAATGTCACTGAAGGAATGTCTAGAGCAAGCCTCCAGGAACCACCCTTTCTTCCTCCCTCTCTTCACCCGCACTTAGTAATTCTTTGCTCTAGGCTTGGTCATCCATGAAGATTTGGAGAAAATATCTTCCCTAGACTGAAAAGAACTGAGTTTCTGTTAGCATGTCATATGTTAAAGGCACATGTTGATATTGCCAACTGGGAAAGTTCAGCTTGGAATTCCATCCCAACTTCCAAGGTTGAATTAGAGTTACTTAATTCTCAGGACTCTATTTTTTGTAAGCATGAAGTTAGATTGTAATTGAATTTTTAAAAATCAAGGCATAATATACAGTAAAATGCATAAACCACAAATTACATTCTGATGGATTTATTTATACATACACTCATGTAAATACCACTCAGATCAAGGTAAGGAATGTTTCCATCACCTCACAAAGTTCCTTCCTGCCTCTCTTCAGTCAATGCCTCACTACCAACCAATGCCCAAGGCAAGCACTATTTTGACTTTGATCACCACAGATAAATATTACTTATTCTTTGTCTATTCAAGTGTAATTAACATGCAGTGTTATATTAGTTTCAGGTGTACAATATAGTGATTCAACAACTCTATACATGTCTCAGTGTTCATCAAGATAAGTGTACTCTTAATCCTATTTATCTATGTCATCCTTCCACCTCCCCCTTGTAACATCCAGTCTGTTCTCTATATTTAATAGTCTGTTTTTTGGTTTGTGTCCTTTTTTTCTTTATTTATTCATTTGTTTTATTTCTTTAAAAATTTTTAAAAGTTTATTTATTTATTTTGAGAGAGAGAGAGAGAGAGAGAGAGAGCAAGCACGAATGGGAGAAAGGCAGAGAGAGAGAGAGATGGAGAGACAGAATCCCAAGTAGGCTCTGCATTAACAGTGCAGGTTAGGGTTTGAACTCATGAACCATGAGATCATGCCCTGAGCCAAAACCAAAAGTCAGAGGCTTAACTGATTGAGCCACCCAGGTTCCCCTCGTTTGTTTTATTTCTTAAATTCCACATATGAGTGAAATATATATATCTCCATTCATCTATCAATAGACACACTTGGGTTGCTTCCATATCTTGGTTATTGTTAAAAAATAATATATATGTATATTGTTAAAAATATATTTATAGTTAAAAAAAATATATATATATTTATATATATTTATATATATTGTTTAGAAATATATAAAATATATATATTTAATGGTCAACAGTTTAAAAAATTGAAGTCTAGTTGACATAAAATATTATATTACTTTAAAATGTACAATACAGTTATTTGTTTATTCTTTTTTATTTTATTTATATATTTTTTTACATTCATTTTTGAGAGACAGAGTAAGACAGAGAGCGAGCGGGGGAGTGGCAGAGAGAGAAGGAGACACAGAATCCGAAGCAGGTTCCAGGCTCTGAGCAAGCATTCTGCACAGAGCCCAATGCAGGGCTTGAACCCATGAACAGTGAGATCATGACCTGAGCCAAAGTCTGATGCTCAACCTACTGAGCCATCCAGGGGTCTTGCTTATTCTTTTTTTTTTAAAGTTTTTATTTTAATTCCCATTAGTTAATGTACAGTGTTACATTAGTTTGAGATATACAATATAGTGATTCAATAATTCCGTACATCACCCAGTGCTCATCATGACGAGTAAGGTAGTGCTTATTCTTTAACTTTACATTAGTGGCATCATATATTGTATACTCTTTCCTGTCTTTGTTCTCTCAGCAGTTTTTGATATGATTACAAGTGTCAGTAGTTCATGTATTTCTATTGCTGTATACTGTACCATACTATTTGTTTATCCACTCTTCTTTTGATGGACATATGTATTGATTACAACTTTTGGTGGTTATCAATAAAGCTTCTATGAGATTTTTGTATATTTTATGAGATTTTGTACATTCTATGAGATTGTGTGTGTGTGTGTGTGTGTGTGTGGACATATATCTTATTTCTCTTGGGTATATGCCTAAGATCTGAACTGCTGAGTCATAGATATGCTTAGCTCAAGTAGAAACTGCCAGTTTCCCAATGCACAGATAAGCACACAGATTAATGACTTAATGACGTCAAAGAGCCACATGCCTACTTGTCTGAATGACTTCCAAAAGCTTCTAATTCTGAGATTCTTTCTAGTAGAGTAGGAGGAAGGGCAGCCTTTTGTTTATCTCAGTTGCTGGCTCAGATGGGATCGGCCTGGTAGGATTGTAAATTTCACTCACTTTGGAGTGAATCCAGCATGTCCCCATGTCACTCAGCGCCACTGTGTTGGACAGTCAGGCTTCTCTGGGAATCACCTCTGCTAGAATTTCTCTCAGCCTCAAGACTGACAACACTGGAAGGGGACTCTTCTTTATGTCACCTTAAAGGAATTTTAGAGCCCATACTTTTCATCTATTTTGTAGTATGTTTCCTTTGGCATGCTGGGCATTGGCTATAATCACAAATTTCAAGCAAGCCATTACATAGGCCATCCAGGAAACATTTGTTTCTCAACTTCAGCCTCAACTACTACTGCTGCTTCCTCTGAGAGCCCTCACATGTGCTGCAAGAGTTTTTCCAGAGAAGACCCACCACCTGGAATCCCGGAGTGAAGGTGCAAAGAAAGGAAGAGTGTGCTAACTGTACCAGAGCTGATTGCTTTATTTCCTTTAGATAAGTCTAGATATTTTCCCATTTATTTTACTCTATCATCTATCTATCTATCTATATCTATCTATCTATCATCTATCTATCTATCTATCTAATTAGTTCGATCTATCTGAAGTTGCTTTTGAGATTAAAAAGGTCACACATTGGCTGGCCCAGCTTTAAATTATTGCCTCTCATGTCTGAGTCCACCAGTATGTGGTATTTCTTGAGATGCAGAGGCTGGAACAAGGCAGTCCAGGTTTCTGCTTGGCTGGCTGGCCCCTCTGAGTCTCTGCACTAGGGACACTGAGAGACAAGAGGAAGAACTTGGATTTGCTCCCTCTGTGAGCAGAACCCCAAGCCGTTTCTTCCTCCAGTGTGCAATTCCCTCCTGTAGCAGCAGCTGAACCCAGTGTGCAGGTTACCATCATTTACACGACCAGACTTTTATGGTCTCCTCAGGGACATGAGCAGGGCCAAGCAGTACTTCCTCCCCAGAGGTTGGGGTTTCCATTCCAGGTGCCCCATCCCCCAGCTTCTCAGTGTTAGTAATTTTAGTCATTCTGAAGTTGCTGCCTTTGTGATACTTAAGTGTTTTTTCTATCTTTTTTGTGGCCAATTTCAAATGATTCAACCTCATATTTACTTACACATTTGAATTTAATAGTACAGGTCACTGACAAAAGGAAAATAATGTTCTCTTTTTCAGTGAGACGCAGACACTTGGCACATGAGAGATTTACTGAGGACAATGTTTGTGAAGGAGAAGCAGGAAGGGGGCTGTCAGAGCATGGTGCAGGACAAACTCCTGTGGAGGAGAGGGGGAAAGAAGAAAGACCAGGTGAGAAAACTCTTAGGCCGTGGTCAAGGTCTAAGAGTTTTAGCAAAGACACTGTGGAATTCTTGAGCCAAAGTTGCCTAGTAGAGAAGATACTCTTGCAGGGAAGGTCAGGGACAGGTGAAGGATGAACTTGGCCAGCAGACCTCAACAACTTCATACCTTGCTTTAGAGACATAACCACCATTTTCCTAAGTTCCATAGTTATTGTTACAACTATAAACTCTGTGCTTAAAGACCTGCAAAACCAGCACATTAGTTAACATAATGTTTTTATTTCCCAGGTGCATGCAAAAAGGAAAAAATGTACATAATTTCTAGTTCTTGCCTGAACAATTTAAGCAGGTTCAGAAAGTCATTTCTAAATGGAAAATGATAAAGAAAATTAAAAAAAACCACAAGATAAGGTAATAAAATTTCCCCTGAGTATTCTAGATTTTGTCTTCCTCTCTGTAGAGTTCCGTGTGGAAGGTCAGAGAAGTGCCAGGCATCTTCCTCTCACAGTCTTCACTGAACCTCTCATTCTGTGCACTTTGAAGTAACTCTTCCAATCTCCCATTATCCCTGAAAGACAATGAAATCATACTTGAGAGATTGGGTAGGAAGTCTATTCTGAATCCTTTCCCCTTGAAGTGAAATTTTAGACATAAGTGAAAAGCACTAATTTCTGTTACTAATTTTATTGCACGTCACAAGCTATTTTCTTTCAAATAATGGTTTGAGAAAATCTCAGTTATTGGCAGCCTAGTGACAGTTAAAAATTTAATGAGCATATTCTTTCCCAAAATAATAGTTACACAAGAGCATTGTTCTCAATGAGCTTCTTGATGTCTGGAAAGAATCTTTTCTCATAAATGGGGAAATGTAGAGGTTCACAACTTTAGAAGACAAGGTTTTGTAGCTGGTCATTGGGTTTGTCTTCATAACTGTGAGTGAAGTGTGCTGAACAATCCTTTGACAGTTCTCTCCCTCTAGCTTCTTCCCCACAAATACTCCATCTTTTCATGTTCCTGATGTTGTGTGGGGGAAACAAGTGTTCATTAGGGGATTTTGGTAAGAAAATCAAGAAAAACAAGGAAACAAAATTTGGGAGAGGTTTTTTCAATTCTCTTTATCTTAGTAATCATGCTTTTATTGGTCTTGCTCACCTGAAGAACATGAGGTGTTCTTCATCTTGAAATTCATTACATTATTTTGATTTATTTCTCTCTGTGTTTCTTCTGCTTTTCTCACCATTCAACAGTCTTCACTGTAGCTTCCCTGTCAAAAGATACATTACCTTTCAGTAAAGGACTGAACATATCTAGAGCTTCTACCCTACTCTGATGGGCCTGTGTCCCTGCTCTATTACCCTATCCTTAATCCCTGCCCCAGACATAGACCCTAATTATTTTCTTTGTAGTTTCACTGAGCAGTTCCTGCTCTGACCTTCCCCATTCCCATTTTTTTCTCTTACCTACAGAATTTTCTTTATTCTTGATTTTGTACTAGAAACCCCTTCATTAGAAAAATATTTGAGGAGTGTCTGTGTGGCTCAGTTGGTTGAGCACCTGACTTCGGTCACGATCTCGTGGTTTGTGGGTTTAAGCACCATGTTGGGCTCTGTGCTGACAACAGGAGCATGCTTCAGATTCTCTGTCTCCTTTTCTCTCTGCCCCTGTCCTACTCACTCACGCGGGTGCACGCACTCTCTCTCTTTCTCTCTATGTGAAAAATAAATATTAAAAAATAAAAAAAATATATTTGACTAATATTCCACCTGGAGTACTCTCTTAGCTTATGAGTATGTCTTTACATATTTATTTTACTTTCTAAGGAGCATGAATGCTATGAATAATATGAAACATGTAGCTTCCTGAATTTTTTAAATTAGAGAAATAAAGTAGTGTAATCACCCTGGTAGGTATTTTTCTAATCCAAGTATTGGGCAATATTTGCACCAAAGATTGACAGAACCTTTCCCCAGGGAGTTGAACAAACTAACTAATGGTTTCTGAGTCAAGTAGAACATGAGTTGGAGAAAAAAAATGTTTTATGTGATTTATGGGTACTTTGAGGTAATAACCTTACATGGATCTGATAAAGAAAGAAGTAAATTATCTCTGAGAATAAAGTGAGAATACAGACAATTTGAGAACTAAGAAGTCTGTAGAAACCAGTTGCATAATTCTTGCCTTCCAAGAACCTCTTAGAGAGAGAAAACTATTTTGTATTTCCAAAGGCTACCATGGTTCAACCTGCTGTCCCAGACATAAAGGTCTAGGAATCTGGTTCCTGCCACATGGCACAAGGCAGTGTATGTGCATATTTTATCCTGGTAGTTTGCTTGCTTTGCTGATATGTGTGCAGTGAATGGAGGGGGTATATTGCCTCCTCTCTTTCGTTTCCTTGTGGAAACAGTGGTTTATTAAATTCCACCTTGTCTTTCTCTTTCCATCATCCTTTTACATGGTCATACCAGGAACCCCTGTGCACTGAAAGGAAGAAAATGTGGGTGTGGGTTGACTTGCCTAAATGCTAGTATGTGAAGGGTCCTTAGGCTGGGGCTGAGGTGTCAAGGGGAGGTGCTTAGTGAAGTTGGCTTCAGAGCTGGATTGTTTTTGTTTCCTTTCCTCTCACTGTAGAGTAGACATTATTAAGACTTCATAGGACCCCACGAGATCCACTCTCCCCTTTCACAGATGCTTCAGAGTACTGATTCCATGTTCCAGGGCCAGTGGGATGTGGTCATCCTGTGGAAGTAATAGCAGGACACTGTGTTGTCTTTGACATTCCTTGCCAAGTAGGTTATCTGTGATGATGGGTGAACCAGAGATGAGAGAAAGAAAATTTTATTTGTGTTGTCACTTGTTTGTAAATCAAAGAATGTTCCCACAGGGAGTAATAAATGCATGGGGTCTCTAGCAGAATTCAAGGAGCAATTTAGTTCAGGAAATATTTTAATGTTCTTTTTCTTAGTTTGTGCAAATTTAATGTTTTTCTTCTTTGTTCAGTGAATATAGTAATATTTTGTTTCTTTCAGGCTAATACTGAATCTTCTGACAAGCTCCTAGCTAGGGCTCTTGCTCAGGCCTGGATACCCTTACTTCCTTTTTCTCTTTGTCCTAGGATCCAAGGACTCAACCTGTTTGAGTTCTTTTTTAAATCTGACATTGCCCAAATTAATTCTCTGTGTTGGTAGTACTAATAAGACTTTCCTAACCACTAATACTAATTACAGCAAAACAAAACAAATAAAACTTACTGAGCCCTTACTAGCTGGAGACTTTCCCAAGGGCTTTATATGCTCCAACTCATTTATCCTTCAAACTTTATAAGATAGATAAGAGTCTGACATGAATTCATGAGTGTTTTCCCAATACCACCAGGCAATTCTTCAGCCCCAACTGGGTGTCTTACAGTTCAACTCAATTCTGACACTATCTATATAGAGATAGTGTCAGATCCCACAGGTTAAGGGCTCAGACTGACAAGACTATCCTCCCTATACTCCTACTTGAGATATTAATTGCAAGTCCAGGTTGTTACCCAGGGTTTGGACCTACTGACTATAGATCAGAATTTCCCATGCCCCCCTTCTTGGGTTCAATTAATTTGTTAGAGTGGTTCACAGAACTCAGAAAAATATTTTCTTTGCTAGATTACCAGTTTATTATAAAAGGATATAACTCAGGGTCAGCTAGATAGAAGAGATGGGTAGGCAAGCTATGTGGGAAGAGGCATGGACTTCCACATTTCATGAGTGTATCACTCTTCCCAAATCACCACATGTTTACTAACGTGGAAGCTCTAAAAATCTAGTCCTTTTGAGTTTTTGTGAAGTCTAATTACATAGACAATTGATTAAATCATTGGCCACTAGTGGTTCAAGTCAAT
The DNA here is from genome assembly GCF_018350175.1 of Felis catus. Classification (NCBI taxonomy): domain Eukaryota; kingdom Metazoa; phylum Chordata; class Mammalia; order Carnivora; family Felidae; genus Felis; species Felis catus. Next base: position 52,493,429 of record NC_058370.1, read on the forward strand.
CTCAAGCCCCTCTCTCGTCCCCAGTGTTTGGAGTGGGACTCAAAGTTCCAATCCAGCTCCCATTACTATGTGACCCAGGGGCTTTCCAGAAGTCACTTCATTAACATAGCAAAAACACTTTTGCTGCTCTCAGGACCTGGGAAATTCCAGGGTTTTAAGAGTTCTGTGCCAGGAATGAGATAAAGACCAAATATATATTTCTTATTATAAATCATAATATCACAGTTGGTATGATCATTGACCCCATTTTCCAGATGAGGAAACTAAAGCCAGAGAAGTGAGGTGACTAGTACAAGGATGCACATCTAATAATTGGCAGAATCAAAGCTCAACCCTTGCAGTGAGTTCCAGAACTTATGAGATTGCTTGTCTAGGTTGACAGAGTCATTAGCATGCCCCTTTCATGTGACCTTGAAAGCAGGACCCTCAAGCTAAGCATGAGGACACTTTTTGAGAGTTTTATGGCTGTTCACTGTGGGGAACTAGTCCTGGGACATCCTTAAAATAATTTTAAAAATTTTAGAATCTTAGCAAGTTCTGACAGTCTTTGTGACTAAAGTCGCAGATTCCCTTTCTTGATGTGGAGCTTGTGCAAGCCTCCCCTGCTTCAGCTCCAGCCCTTCACTAGGCATGATAATTTCATCAGTTTTTCCTGCACTGATCTGAGGGCAAGCATATCAGAAGCTTTAACACAGGAGTGAATTAGACTCCTAGCACCCACTCACTGTGAATTTATGGGGACCTTCAGAATGAGTGATGCCCATCTCTTTGCTAAGGAAACTTTTTTCTTTCTTTTCTCTTGTCCTCTCTATAAGTTGGCTACTATTGATCACTCCTTCCCTGATGTTCTCCCTTGCTCCTAGGTTCCTGCATTCATTTATTCATTCATCAAATACTTATCCAGCACCTGTTATACACCATCTAACAGACATGATCTCTTCTCCCAAAGGCACTTCAATACTAACAAGGAAGTCAAGGGTAAACAATTATTCACGTAATTAATTGAGTACATTGTGTTTTGTAAAAATGGGAGAATTTTTTTGAAAGTTTTTGGAGACACCCCTCCCTCCCAAGCCATCAGAGAAATGAGACAAGGGATCATTGAAATGACACCAAATAGACCAATGGAATAGAATACAGACTCCAGAATTGGACCCACAAATGTATGGCCAACTAATCTTTGACAAAGTAAAAAAGAATATCCAATGGAAAAAGTCTCTTTAACAAATGGTGCTGGGAGAACTGGACAGCAACACACAGAAGGATGAAACTAGATCACTTTCTTACACCATTCACAAAAATAAAGTCAAAATGGATAAAGAACCTGAATGTGAGACAGGAAACCATCAAAACCCTGGAGGAGAAAGCTGGGAAAAGACCTCTCTGATCTCAGCTGTAGCAATCTCTTACTCGACACATCCCCAAAGGCAAGGGAATTAAAAGCAAAAATGAATTACTGGGACCTCATGAAGATAAAAAGCTTCTGCACAGCAAAGGAAACAACCAACAAAACTTAAAGGCAACCAACGGAATGGGAAAAGATATTTGCAAATGACATATCGGACAAAGGGCTAGTATCCAAAATCTACACAGAGCTCACCAAACTCCACCCCCAAAAAAACAAATAATCCAGTGAAGAAACGGGCAGAAAACATGAATAGACACTTCTCTAAAGAAGACATCCAGATGGCCAACAGGCACATGAAAGGATGCTCAACGTCACTCCTCATCAGGGAAATACAAACCAAAACCACATTCAGATATCACCTCATGTCAGTCAGAGTGGCCAAAATGAACAAATCAGGAGACTATAGATGCTGGAGAGGATGTGGAGAAATGGGAACCCTCTTGCACTGGTGGTGGGAATGCAAACTGGTGTAGCCACTCTGGAAAACCGTGTGGAGGTTCCTCAAAAAATTAAAAATAGACCTACCCTATGACCTAGCAGTAGCACTGCTAGGAATTTACCCAAGGGATACAGGAGTGCTGATGCATAGGGGCACTTGTACCCCAATGTTTATAGCAGCACTCTCAACAAGAGCCAAATTATGGAAAGAGCCTAAATGTCCATCAACTGATGAATGGATAAGGAAATTGTGGTTTATATCCACAATGGAATATTAGTTGACAATGAGAAAGAATGAAATATGGCCTTTTGTAGCAACGTGGATGGAACTGGAGAGTGTTATGCTAAGTGAAATAAATCATACAAAGAAGGACAGATTTCATAAGTTTTCACTCCTATGTGGATCCTGAGAAACTTAATAGAAGACCATGGGTGAGGGAAGGAAGAAAAATGGTTACAGAGGCAGGGAGCCAAAACATAAGAGACTCCTAAAAACTGAGAACAAACTGAGGGTTTATGGGGGGTGATGATGGGTATTGAGGAAGGCACCAGTTGGAATGAGCACTGTGTGTTGTATGGAAACCAATTTGACAATAAATTTCATAATAAAAAAAATTCAAAGAAAAAAAATTATCATTAAAAAAAAAAAAAGAAGACATCCAGATGGCCAACAGGCACATGAAATATGCTCAATGTCACTCCTCATCAGGGAAATACAAATCAAAACCACACTGAGATATACCACCTCACGCCAGTCAGAGTGGCTAAAATGAACAAATCAGGAGACTATATAGATGTTGGAGAGGATTGGAGAAACAGGAACCCTCTTGCACTGGTGGTGGGAATGCAAACTGGTGCAGGCACTCTGGGAAACAGTGTGGAGGTTCCTCAAAAAATTAAAAATAGATCTACCCTATGACCCAGCAATAGCACTGCTAGGAATTTACCCAAGGGATACAGGAGTGCTGATGCATAGGGGCACTTGTACCCCAATGTTCATAGCAGCACTCTCAACAAGAGCCAAATTATGGAAAGAGCCTAAATGTCCATCAACTGATGAGTGGATAAAGAAATTGTGGTTTATATCCACAATGGAATACTAGTTGGCAACGAGAAAGAATGAAAAAAGGCCTTTTGTAGCAATGTGGGTGGAACTGGAGACTGTTATGCTAAGTGAAATAAGTCATGCAGAGAAAGCAGATACCATATGTTTTCACTGTTATGTGGATCCTGAGAAATTTAACAGAAGACCATGGGGGAGGGGAAGGAAAAAAAAAGTTGGAGAGGGAGGGAGCCAAACCATAAGAGACTCTTAAAAACTGAGAATAAACTGAGGGTTTTTGGGGAGCGGGGGATGGGGGTGGGCGATGGGCATTGAGTAGGGCACCTGTTGAGATGAGCACTGGGTGTTGTATGGAAATCAATTTGGCAATAAATTTCATATTAAAAAAAAAGGAAATGACACCAAAGAAGTGATGGGGTGGATGAGAGCTGAAGCATCGATGGCATGGTCAGCCTTGGGTGGGAAGGGGGTTCTATCTGCCCCAGAGACAAGAGGGGGAGATCTAGATAGTCACTGGGAGACTTGGGGGGGCGGTTCAGGCTTTGAGAAGTCAGAGGAAATTTTGGCACAGAGACAGAAGGACATGGGGAGGAGAGACACCAGAATTTGCAGTGATTTCTGCAGCATTCTTACACAAGTTTTGTCAAACAGTTCTGTGGCTTGAAAGAGAGAAAGCTAAAAAGGTGAATTGATCCAGACCTGGGCATTGCAAGTTGAAGACAACAATTAAAAAGCAGAGTAATTGGAAGTAATGGAACCAGAAAGAAGGATTCCAATTCAGACAGGAGGCAATTGGTATTTAAGATGTCTAAGGCACAGCAGTTGGTTGTTTCTATTTAACCACCCATTAAAGGCAAAATGGGCTAGTTTCTTCATAAGACATGGAAGAATTTTCAAGGGCCATGAAAGCTACTGGGACTCAGATTCCTGAATGTTGTGAATTGACATTTGGGATCTTACAGTGGCCTGTTGGCCTAATGGTCAGGGGTTTTAAATTCTATTGCAAACTATGATTTGCTATGGTGTATAATTAGCCAGGAACATGGTACCCAAGGTAATTCTGGGGCTTCTTTAAAAGACCTGATAACAACTTTGAGTGACTCGCAAATTTGAGCTAATGGAGAGGGAAGTTAAAGAACAAGCTTAACTTCAGAATTACTTCAAAGCAACAATAATGTATTACATTAAATTACATTTGATGATTTAGGACAATTGCTAATCAATGTTTCCAAGAAGAGGTCTTACCAATTTTACTTCAGAGAGTCTAAGTGTTCTCTATAATTAGCAGTAGGGTATTACTGTACACATCACAGGTTATCAGTGGAAACATTGATAACCACATAAACATATGGAAACGTTGATTTGTGTAGGAATAATGAACATATAAGAGTAGTTTGGTACCATTTAATCCTGTACTGGGTTATAACATTCCTTCTGAAATCTTGTTTATACAATTAATAGTTTAGCAAGACATTTTTCCTAGGTGTTACAAAAAGCAAACAAGCTCAGCCTAAATTTCCACAAATCCAAAATCCTTTACATTAAGTGGGCTGTTTAATTTTCATAAAATAGCACTTTTTTTCCTTTTGCTTCTTAACTTGCAATCCCCCCCCCCAATGGATGGTGATATCAATTGCAAAATGAGTTGTTTTAATGATTTGTGGGAAAGCATTACATCAGCCTTTTCTAAGCCTGTAAACTGATTTGATTTTATTTATGTCTGTTTAAGAAACTTAATTTGGGGGTGCCTGGGTGACACCATCAGTTAAGCATCCAACTTCAGCTCAGGTCATGATCTCAAGGTTCATGAGTTTGAGCCCCACATCAGGCTCTGTGCTAACAGTTCAGAACCTGGACCTGTTTCAGATTCTGTCTCCCTCTCTCTCTGCCCCTTCCCTATCGGCACTCTGTCTCTGTCTCTGTCTGTCTCTCAAAAATAAATAAAAACATTAGAAAAATTAAAAAAAGAAAATTAATTAGAAGATGTTTCTACATAGGTGATTTTGTTTGCTGGGTGATGAAGGAGAATGCTCTATCACTAAGTACTTTACCTGCTTCCTCCCCCATATCCTGGGAGCTATGGTCACAAAGAGATGTCTTCTCTAACAGCCTACCTTGCATAAGTTAGTGCTGTGGCCACAGTCGATCCCACTTTCCTCTCTTCATCCAAACACATCACTCACAACTCTCCCAATCTGTCCTTCCTTTCTGCCTTCACTGTGTCTATTGTCCTTCACTGCAGCTACTCTTGCCAGTGCTCTCAATGCCCTTGCTATTTTGTCTTTCCTTTTCATTGGGAGTTTGGATAAATATTGATCAACGTTCTCTGCTTCCACAAGAGGGCCTTTTTCTCAATCTATATGCTCTCCATGGTTAATCCTAGTCCCTCGCTGGGCTTCACTTCCTGGCCATGGTCTGGTGACTCTCCTATTTACCTCTCTAGCCAGTGGCCTCTCTCTCTCTTCTTAATTTTTTCTATTAAAAATTTTTTTAAGTTTATTTATTTATTTTTAGAGAGAGAGAGAACAAGCAGGGGATGGGCAGAGAGAGAGGGAGACACAGAATCTGAAGCAGGCTCCAGGCTCTGAGCTGTCAGTAAAGAGCCCAACACAGGCCTCAGACCCATGAACTGTTAGGTCATGAACTGAGCCGAAGTCAGATGCTTAATTGACTGAGCCATCCAAATGCCCCTCTAGTGGTCTCTTTGGAGTCCTATCTCCACTAACACATTTCATGGGCACCTCCTAATTCCCCAAAGAAAACCAAACCCACCATCTTCCCAGGTGCTCAAGTTGGGGACTTGGTAATGTGGGAGGCCCAGAGAAGTTAATTAACTTGTCCAAGATCACACAGCTTGTAAGTGGAAGAGTCTGAGGTTGAAGGATTTTCTCTTTCCACTGATCCACATAACACTTCTCTTTTATTTAGGGGTTAGGACTATTTTCCTACTCATCTTCAGGTCTCCAGTCATACATAGCACAGTGCCTAGCACACTGCAAAGTTCAGTAAATTTTTATTAAAACAAAGAATGCAAGTATATTCAAACATTTTCTTCCACTTCCTCACTATGCATTTAAGAAAATGAAAGTCAAAGGAGTTAGAGCATTTTCTCATGGGTGTGGTGCAGACTCACTCTTGACACTTCATACACATCACCAACTGACTAGGAATTGGATTGATTTCTCTTCTGCTTCTTCCATCATCAATAGTTAATGGATCCAGTCAGTTAAGCGTATGACTCTGGCTCAGGTCATGATCTCGTGGTTTGAGCCATGTGTTGGGCTCTGTGCTGACAGCTCAGAGCATGGAGCCTGCTTCAGATTCTGTATCTCCCTCTCTCTCTGCTCCTCTTCCCACTCATTCTCTCTCTCTCTCTCTCTCTCTCTCTCTCAAAAAGAGACTTTATTAAAAAAAGAGCTAATGAAAGGAGAAGTAAGAGGATATGAGGAGAATATCTAAAATAAAATAGAATTATATGGAAACACTGCTGAGGGGATGCTCAGGGTCAAGATGAAGCAGGTTTTAGGAAAACTTACTTCCACCTGTATATATCTCACTCCTGGGCAGGGGTAGATGACAATGCTGCCTGATTCTGTGTGTGTGTGTGTATGTGTGTGTGCATGTATGTGTATGCGTGCATGCATATATGCCAGTACTTTGGTGTTTTGATGCATATTGCCTAGCACTATTCACACTGATGCTTGCTCTGCCAAGGGGAATAACCAGGAGATTAGAGGTGATGTGTGGGAGCACTAATCCTACGTTACCCATGAGGGTACATGCGTGAGAAGCCTTTGCTCTTAGATGTGCTCTTTGGCTTCCCATAACCTGCCTTCCTATCTTCCTCAGCAATTTTGCACACCTGCTTTAGGATATGTAGCAATGAGATCATTAGGCCAGCCCGGAAGCACTGAATTTCATTCCAAAAGGCATACATGGCTTTGGTCAACAAAATTCCCTGCACATCTTCCATTGTGGGGTGTTGAATTTGGCCTTTCTGTTCTGGACCATTGGGAAATGGTATTCTAAAATAAAACAAATAAAATAAAAAAGAGAGGGCAAAGTATTTTATTTTAGTTGATGTAGTTTGTCTCAGTAGAGATGTTCAGAAATGTACAAGCTTGCAGCAATGTGTAAGCTTGTCTTATTTGGGGACAGTTCTAGCTGCCAAGTGGTAGAGAAGGAAATGCTCCCTGGAAAGAGAGGATCAGGGTGTGATTTCACTTGCAGTGCTGTTGATTATAGCTGAGGCACTGTAATTTTTATTTTATCACATCATGACTAAGCACAATGGGAGATGTCAGCGTGTTAACTCTTGGCACACTCTGAAATGGTTCACCAGAAGACCTAAGAACACATCTCATTATGACTTGGCTGAGTGGTATTCTGACTGTCTCCACAACTGGATGAAGAGCCTGAAACAATTTAAACTGGTCGTGTGGGGTTAGGTAGCTTGTCATCTTCTCTTTTTTCTTTTTGTTCTTTCTTTCCTTTTTCCTTCTCTTCCCACTTCTTCTTTATAAGTTAATATTCATTAGTATCCTGCACAGTTTTACCATGGCTTTATTTCGTTGAAAATTTCTTTAAGTGTTCACTCATTGGAGTGGTGGGAGAGGCAGACAAGAAGAGCTTTGCCTAAACATGACCTACATTTCATGTGCCATTTGATTACTAAATCATACCACTAATGTAATATTTCATTTTCTTGATTCATTCTTCATTCTTGCTTGGTTACTACTAATCATTAGAGAGTAAATTTCCATTTTAAAGATATTATTCAAAATCAGTGGGGCACCTGGGTGGCTCAGTAGGTTAAGTGTTTGACTTTGGCTTAGGTCATTATCTCATGGTTCATGAGTTGGAGCCCCACATTGGGCTCTCCATTCTCAGTGCGGAGCTTGCTTCAGATACTCTGTTGGCCTCTTTCTCTGCCCCTCCCCCATGCTCTCTCTCTCAAAAATAAATAAAAACTTAAAAAATTTAAAAATGTCAGTGAACTATTTCCTGTAGCAACAAAACTTTGCACTTACTAAGCAAAAAATTAATACCTTGCTGTTTTCACTTTTTAAAAATTTTTAAATGTTTCTTTGTTTTTGAGAAAGCGTGTGAGCGGGAGAGTGGCAGAGAGAGAGGGAGACACAGAATCTGAAGCAGGCTCCAGGCTCTGAGCTGTAAGCACAGAGCCTGATATGGGTCTCGAATCCACAAACTGAGATCATGGCCTGAGCTGAAGTCAGATGCTTAACCAACTGAACCACTCAGATGCCCCTATTTTCACTTCTTTAAATTTCACTGAATTATGAATACAAAACCCCAGTCACATAGAATGACAGAATTGAAGAAACTAAAAATTTGCATCTTTGTTCTTATAATTACTGTGCTATCATTGTTCTGAATCTACTACTGTTGAAACAGGAATATTCATATACAACAGGGACACAAATTGTACTTGAAGTGAGTTTGAAGGACTCTGAACTGTTATGAACTTACCCTGAAAGGAAGCAGGCATCACTGCATCTGTGTGTCAGTTACAGAGGCTGGCTGTATACTTGGGTGTTCTCTGAATTAACTTCCATACAGAGGTAAGTAGACATGAAACCAAATTGCAAAAAATTAAAATCTAAAATTGCCAAATATGAGGGATATAAACAACTTTTTTTTACACAGGAAAAAGATGCTAATTTGAACTTACATACATATGATTAAAATTTAGTAGTAACCAAGCAATTGTTTAGAATTTAGGGCTAATAGAAGATGGCCTTTTGCCCCCCACTGGAATATTTATCACTGATATTGTTTAGAACTGCCAGAGGAGGGTGATTATAAAAAGCAGTCAATTTTAGTTGGCTTAAATCAAACTCTTCTTGCCTTCTCCCCAGGTAAACTGCTCCTGTTGCCCTCAGCTTTGGAATGCCACTAGTTGGGACTAAAAGTTGGGAATCTGTGATATGAAATGTGCCCACCTTCCTATAGTCATTCATCTATGCATTCATTTGCTTATTCACTACATACTTGGTGGACACTTGTTATGTACCTTGCATTGCATTACGTATTGGGAGTAAAATGTTGAATAAGACGTGGAACCAAGTGCTAATGACTTTATGATCAAGTGGGAGATATAGACAAGTAAATTGACAAATAAATGTCCAGCAAGAGGGCTACACCTGGGGTAAAATATGGGAAACCAGTGAAAAGGTCTTGCATCTTGGTTATGCAAGCCCTCAGTGGACACAGCATTGCGGTTGAGACTATCTTTAAATCTGACAACCATGCCTGGGCTGACTTTGCTGATGCTATCTCCCATTTTCTGCTTTTAGCAGGATATGACTCAGGCTCCCAAGTGGACACCCTTAAACTTCCTGTTTCTGTAATTAAGCACACTATGACTCCTAATTAGGTTTTGGTCATCTGGCACCCCCCTCCATGCCCTTCCCTTTTCTTCCTCACCAGATATATTCGCATTATGGATTACTGCACAGAAGTGAAAAGCAGTGAACTACTGATGCAAGCCAATGGAGGAATCTCAAATGTTACATTGAGTGATAGACACTAGACACAAGCAGGTACATACTGTACGATTTCATTTATATGAAGTCCAAGAATAGGCAAAGTCAATCTGTGCTGACAGAAATTAGAATGGTGGTTTTATCCAAGGGTAGAGATTAACTGGCACTCTGGACATGTTTTCTCAGGGCTGGCTGCATCAAGATTACCCTCAAAGTGTCCCTTCCATGCTAATCAGGTGGAACCCCAGAATGTAGCACAGCTGGAGTTTCTTGAATGACTGGGACAGATATCAGTGATTTCATATTTTCAACATAGATATAACCTAGTATTTGCATATTTACACCCAAGGTATTTTATATTACACACTAGAAAACTAAGATGCACTTTCCAGAATAATGGAGACCTAAAAAAAAAATCTTTGCAGTATTCAAGTCTTTATTTTATATTTTATTTTATTTTATTTTATTTTACTTTATTTTATTTTATTTTTTTGTTTTGTTTTGTTTTACTTTACTTTTATTTTATTTTATTTTATTTTATTTTATTTATTAAGCCATTTTATTTCTTACTTTGGAAAGGATGGTTGAGAAAATAAGCATTAGACATGATCCTTTTGAAAAATGAGGTTGGTAATAATCACAGAGACAGTGGTACCACAATTGTATATTTTTACAATATGCTTTCAGAGATTCTTTGGGCTTGACTGAAGGATTGAAGATAGCTTCCCCATTCTTGTCATCTACCTTTCTATGTACATCTTGTTCAGAGTTCCATGCAGAAATTTGTTGAGGTTCCTTCCATCTTTTGTCTGTAGATTTCATCAAATCTTTCACTCTGAACCACAGTGAAGTGGTTTTTCCAATCCCCCACAGTTCCTAGAAGAGGAAAACCAAGCTCGACAACACGTTTGCCTTTCTCCACCTCCCCCTCGATGCCTACCCTTCCACCTGCAGCCCTCTGATCTAAGAAGGACCCTAGCATGCTCTGCACAGGGGGTGGACTCTTAGCTAGAGTGGACAATTGCCTCAAAGGTGCTGGTGCTTGGCCTCACTTGTGATATATTCACATAATGGACCACTGCACAGAAATGACACAGGCCAATGGAGGAATCTCAGACGTTACACTGAGTGATAGACACAACACACAAGAAGGTACATACTGTATGATTTCTTTTATATGAAGTCTAAGAACGGGCAAAATCAATCTGTAGTGATAGAAATTAGAATGGTGGTTGTATCTGAGGGTAGAGATTAACTGGGGTGCTGGTTATATGGGTGTATACATTTTTCAATATATTGAACTGCATATTTCAGAGTTTGCATTTTTTGGTAAGTTACTTCTCAATTAAAAAAATAACTTTTGGGAAAAATGTCATTGAGACACTGGATATGTATGAGCTTTTTCACCAACTAGTAACTACAAAAATAATGTTAAAAAGGGGAAATACTCTATATCTCCGCCGTGCCTCTTCTGAAAATTTGTGCAACAGAAATAAAAGCATCAGGACATAACGTGCATATAAAGATGTTTACTATAACATTATTCATAAAGGTAAAATATTAAAAACAAAATAAACTGTGCTATTTTTCACTAGGGGAATAGTTGAATGAGTTATGATGCATCCATGCTTCGGCATAACATGAGATCACTAAAAACAGTGAGCTATATGGACCTACATGCCTTGCTCTGGAGGGATGTCTGATATTGTGACAAATGAAGGTGCGAAGTATGACCACATTTGGGTTTTAGCCTTCACCATGTTCTATATTTTTGTTTGCATATGTATGAACCTGAGGGAAGGAGGGTGTATAGAAAGATAAGTTTGTCTGGATCTGAAGAAGGGCTACTTGCCAAATCATCACCATTGATTATCTGAAGAGAAAAGGAATGGCATTTTTTGGTTTGCTGCACTAGCATGGGATGATGCTGTAAATTCAAAAATGCAACAAAATAAAGTAATAAATTAAAAAAAGAAGAAAAGTTGCAAAGCAGTAGTATACCATGGTTCCTCTGTTGTGCAAAAGAAGTCTGTGTTCTTAAATAGAAAGGGAGCCATACTATTGGTGGCTACTTCTGGGGGGCAGGGTTTTGGTGAAGAAAAAAAATTTTTTTTCATTAAAAATGCAATTCCATATTGATCTAATTTTTTTACAATGATATATATTACTTTTTAAATAAAAAAAATATAAGGCTTTTTTTCCTCAAAAAATATTAGCTGGGGCCAATTAGAATTCCTGTTTTGGGAAGTAGAACTAAAAAATTAAGACAATGAAGAAATGCTCAGTAGCAGTGATAGTTGGAAGTCATGATGGCCCATGTGTGGGCCATCATCAAGACCTAGCTATGAGCAGGGGTGCCTGGGTGGCTCAGTTGGTTAAGTGTCTGACTCTGGCTCAGGTCACAATCTCAGAGTCTGTGAGTTCAAGCCCTGTGTCGGGCTCTGTGCTGATAGCTCAGAGCCTGAAGTCTGCTTCAGATTCTGTGTCTCCCTCTCTCTCTGCCCCTCCGCCACTCTCCCTCTGTCTCTCTTACTCTCAAAAGTAAATAAACATAAAAAATAATTTAATAATAAATAAAGACCAACCTATGAGAAGAAGCCGAGTCAGCAGAAGCTATAAAGTAGAAGTGTAATGGGCAGAGTGACAGGAAGCTGGTCAGTGGAGGAAAGCACTCCTAGCAGATATGTGAAAGGCAGCTGAGTCCTGTAAGGGATGAAGCCTTCTAGCAAAAAGCTGTACCCTCCTGCTGCCGAGGCTCTTACTCTGAGATCCAGGGATCCCCACAAGGTCTAGACCAATGGTGGCTTCTGCTCTTAACTACCTGCAAGACTGCATTTCTCTTATACCTCTGCCTGACTTCTCCTAACAACCCCCTGTTTCTTACAACCAAATACCCCAGAGAGCTCTCTTCTGTAACAAGATTAAATCCCCACCTTATTAGTGGCATATTATTTTTAATAGGCTAAGTGTATTGTCTTGAAATTAATAAAACCTAACATCTTCTTGGGGCACTTGGGTGGCTCGGTTGAGCCAATGAGTTTGGCTCAGGTCATGATCTCGCAGTTTATGAGTTTGAACTCCACATCGGGCTCTGTGCTGACAGCTCAGAGCCTGGAGCCTGCTTCGCATTCTGTGTCTCCCCCTCTCTCTACCCACCCCCCTACCACTCACACTCTGTGTCTGTCTCTCAATAATAAATAAATTTTAAAGAAAAAAAAAAACCCTAACATCTTCTTGCTAAGAGGCAGACAGACAAACTGAGTGTTTGGTTTATACTTATATTTATATAGTATTTGAGGCCACACACACCTTTTCTCATGAAGGGGGAAATGGACTGGTCCAGGATGGATTTGGGAACTGTAGATCGATTTGTCATGGGATTTTCTTTCATTTTCTCAAATGACGTCTCTTGGACAATTTTATCCAGCACTGTTTCATGCAAGCTCTTTCCCATGAACTGCATCACTTTCTGAATTTCTTGCTTTGGGTCCTGTGGTGAGGGTAACATTGCATTGGAATGGAAGATGGTATCAGGACACACATAAATTCTTCAGGTGTCCCTCCCAGAGGTGCAGCCCTGAAAGACCCTAGAGTGATTTTTCTGAGGGGCCATTACTCACCCGTTTTATGTCCTCAAAGAAGAGGAAGAGAATCTGGTATCTGTCTTTCATCTCCCACCATCCCTTTACATGGTCATACCAGGAACCCCAGCCCACTGTAACAGACACAAGAAACATAACACTCTACATAGGGATCACCCAAAGTCCCAGATATATCCTGAGTCCTGATCTGTTTGACTTAGAGGGTGATATTGTATGGTATAGCCTTGGGGTAATTTATCCCAACATGCTACCTAAAATGGATTCATATTTATTGTGTATAATCACATATGCCCTGATATTGGAACAAGGATACTCTTTGGAATGGGGGTGACTCTATGGGTCAGGTAACCTGGGATAAAGGCTTTCAAATTGGGTGAGAGATATTTGCTGGCACTATGGCTATTCACTCTGAGCTCAGCCAGCCTGCCCTTCTCAGTCCCAGTCTGAGGTAGGACACATATAAGGAGGAGCACAACCTTCTAAGGAATCAAATGATTCCTAGATACCTGGATTGGGAACCCAAAGATGTGAAGGATTATCCTTTACCTTTCCCATTGATGAAGGTTTCAAAATACTCTTCCCAGGTGCCAGGGTCAGGAAGCATTTGATTCATCCTTTGGAAATGGTAGTAGGAAACCATGCAGTCTTTGGCATTTCGAGCCACATAAAGGAACTTTGGGGTGACAAGAGAGGAGGGTAAAAGATGGTATGAAAAATGAATTTTCACAGAATTCACTCAGTTTGAGCCATGCCAAGGGTGGCCACACACACCTGCCTCAGCTCTCCTGTGCTGACAGTTCGACTTGGCCATGACCTCCTCCTCCTCTGGCTGTCCCCTGCTTCTCTGCTGATTGTCCTCTTTATCCAAACTCAGTCCTATTAAGTAGCCTGATTCTTGCTTGCCCCTTTAGTGTCAGAGTCCAATGGTTCTCTAGCAACTATGACCTCCCGTCACACAGAAACTACCACATGCATGTGCTGATGATCCTCCCAACATCTCATCTCAGTTTCCCGGAGAAGCAGGATGACGTCTCGGTCTTATTTCTTTCCTGTTCTCATCAACTCTATTATTATCATCTTGAATCACTTCAGGTCTTGCCCTACAAAGCATCCTGTTTAGGTTTCATTTTGACCACAACCTTGTCTCCTACCCTCTCAGCCTTTCACTTTAACCAAATATGACCTTTAATGATTGCTAAGTACTCAACTCACATTCTGACAGCATCAGTCCTGAGCTGGTCTCATTGACTGGTCACCTTAGATCCATAACTAGTCATTTCAATGTTGTTTGTTTGTTTGTTTGTTTTTACCCTAAAACAGTTCTCAACTAGGAATGATTTTGCCCACTGGGGGACATTTGGCAATGTCTGGAGGTATTTTTTGTTGTCACAACAGGGGGTGGCAGTGCTACTGGCATCTAATGAGTAGAGGCTAGGGATGTTGCTCAACATTTTACAGTGTACAGGGCAGCCCCCTACCTCTCCACCCAAAAGAATTATCTGGCCCAAAACGTCAGTAGTGCTACTTCCTATATTCTGATGCTTTGACATCCTGGGGCTTTGCTAACCCTGGATGGACTGCCCCTGCCAGGTTTAGCAGGTTACTAGAGATAGTAACAACTCACAATCGCGCTCACTTATCACTCCACCAGTCTGGAGCCTACATCTCAAACACCTCCCTTATTAGGCTCTCACACTCTGTGCCACTATCCATCTGCTCTAATCACCCCAGGGCCAGGACTACAAAAGCAGGAGCATCATCCCTTCTGCCCCAGAGACTGCAGAAATCATCCAAACTACCCAATCTTAAACCTGCTTACCTGCCTCACCGATTCCTTCCTTCGGAAACCAGAATAAAGGCTCTTGACCACATGTTACCCTTGCTCCCTCTGCCTCCTGACTGACCCTGGTGCTTCCTAGGCGTGAGAAGTTTAAAAAAAATCCACCTGAATTCTTAGGCTTTTTAATTTCTGGTTGGCTAATCATTTAATTAATCTTCCTATCTTATTTCTCACTTCCAGCCACAAGGCTCTCCCTTCCCTCAAAACTTCATCCCATTTCCCCCACCAAGTTCATTTATTCTCTCTTTTGTGGTGTCCGTTCTGCACTTCACCTGTTGTTGAATTTGTGTGTGTGAGTGTGAAATAGCCACAGGTAATTAATAACACATTTTTTGGAAGGTGCATGACAATAAGTGGCGACAAAAGCTATTTCTGTGGCAATCTCACATCCCACAAACACTGACAAGAAATTTGATTGTCAGGGCTTGGGTTCTACTTCCAGTTTTGCGGTCGTGGTTCAGGTCTGAGGAACACCATCTTTCTAACGCTGGTGCTTTTTATCCGAAAGCAGAGACCATGGTGATGGAGCTTAAGGCCACAAACCCGGAGACAGCGAGAGGGAGAGAAGAAGGCTTGGCTTGTGAGGGTCAGTCCTGCAGGCGCAGATTCGCGATGGGGTCCTAGTGCACAGCAGGAGCGGATACCCTCCCGCAGGCAGAGGACCCAGAAGCAAGTGGGGAGATGAAGTGGGACGGGGCGCCTCCTCTCTCACCCACGGCGGTCTCTTTGTCCCCGTGGCCACCCTGCTGCAGCCAGCCCAGGCACCCTGGCCCTTCCGGGGCCTCGGCAGCCCCTCGGAGGCAGCACGTGCTGTGTCCTCCCAGGTCCATGTGAGAGAGCCACCGCAGGTGTTGGCAAATCAGAGAGCTTTGGTTGGATTTTTATAGCAGATGCTTATATATTATTTCAGTCACAGAAATCCTGATTATTTGTTTAACTTAATAAAAATTATGCTTTTAAAATAGCATCTTATTCCCTTCTTTGATTTTTGATTCAATCTTTCAATTTTCTTACACAACTTATATTTCTATATCTGGTCATTTTGATATCTGAAGTCCTTGAGGTCCAACCCTGCTGTTTGTTCTTTCTGCAGACTCTTTCTCTTGCTGGCTTGTTCCTTTTGTTGTTGTTGTTGTTGTTCAGTTTATTTGTTTGGTTGGTTTTTAATATATTTTTAGCTTGTTCCTTTGTATATTTTGTAATGTGAGATGGTCGACTCAAGAGGGAGCACTGCAAGCAGAAGGTATGCCCCCCTCCCCCCCGACCATCCCATGTTTGTGTTTGCTGGTCATCCTGGGGGTGCCACCAATGGAACCACCTTATACAGTTTCTCAGCATGGGGCTTCTTGGACAATGCAAGAAGTGCAGCTTGGATTTCCTCCTTTGAAGAGGAGACCTTCAAAATGTGGCCACACATTTTCAGGGAAGCTGAGAGCCCAGGTCAACACAGAGAGACTTCCGTCCATTGACAGTGAAGCCCTTCAGCTGTCCCAGCTTGGGCTCCTTACTTTTCTGGTTCCTTCTGCTCTGGGATTTGCCCCTGTGCAGCCATTGAAACTCACTCTGCTGCATTCTCCAGGTCATCAATACCCACAGGACAGCTACAGTGTCAGTGACCTCTCTGAGTTCCAGTGCCCTCTTCATTGTGGGACTGAGGGATTTCCTCAACTGTATCTGGATCTCAGTTACACATTTACAAGGAAACTTGTCATTTGTTATGTGTAATTGCTAAGTGTTTTATACAAGAGGTTTCAGGGTGTTTAGTCTTAACATAATCCCAGAAATGGAGGTTCTTGTTCCCTTATATAACTTTACTGAAAGGACCCACATAATCACTATTGTTCCCTAGAAATACACCCTTCCTAGCCCTTTGTTCCCTTCATTCCCACCTTTGAGAAAACTTCCTTAACATCGCTGGCTGACACCTCAGTTTCTTTCCTTGACCTAATTCATTTGTTATTCATTCAGCAAACACATTTTGAATGTCCTCTATGTGCCAGGAACTGATTAGACGCTGAATACAGAATAAATAAAGTCCCAGAAGCAGTAAAGCTAAGAGCCCAGAGTTTACTAGAGGTTAAGGCCAACTGCTCCCCTCAAGAAACACTGCTCCATCTATTTACCCTTTTAAACAATCATCAGGGTTTTTTTTCTCCTCACTTTTTCTTCTGTCCTCTATTATGAGAATTCCATTGCGCACACCCTTGGATCAACTGTGGACACTCACTATCTCTTGTTCTCTCCAAAAATTCGTCTGTACCTTCAAACAATCCACATCTTATTTGAAAACATTCAGGTGAATATCCTGCTGAGTATAGAGGTTTACATTTTCTCTTATTGCTGATCAACAGCAATACTGCAGAGATAGCGGAGAAGTAAACATGATGGCAGTGTTGTGAGTTAGGGTCTGGCGGATTTGCTCTCAGGAGGGTTAGTCTCCCCGCCTGTCCCCAGGGAAGCTATTGCTGTCTTACCTTGCAGTTATTTTCCCAGAAAGATGGAGGCAAGAGATGAATTGGAAGGTGAGTCCTTAGTATCCGTGGAGAGGGCATTGCTTTGGCTTTTTCCACCCCTTTGAAGTAAATCAAGAGGAAACATCTGTGTAATACAAGTACTGCATGGGGGAACTTATATTCTGGGCTCTGTCCAGAATGTCCCATCACCCCCCACCCCCATCTTTCTGCTTATCTCTTGACTTCCTTTGGGATTTCATAATAAGATTATTTATTTTACCATCACTTCTGTAGACTCAAACAGCTTGAGAGTTGGAAGGGAGCTTAGATTAATTTACTCTGTCACTTCCAGGATGTGGAGACAGAAGCTGAGAAGGGACAAGTGAGTTCTTATTGTAGCAGAGCCAGGGGGAACCAGAGTGCAGGCCTCTCTTGCCTCCCAGCCAGTGCCCACCCCTGCGTGTCTGCAACAGGCTGCCCATGTACTTGGCCCATGTGCTAGTCACTTGTTTCATCTCTAAAAAATATGTACTTGATGTCACATGAGTTGTGATTTCCACTCTGTCCTCTAAAACACTGACTAGACACTTGCTCTGTGCAATCATTGTGTTAGACTGAGGGAGGGGATGTGAGATAATAGAAAATTTATATTTGTTTCTGCTTCTGCTTCTCGGCACAGAATTCCTGAAACCCCTATAATTTCCTGGGTGATAAGGGTGCCCTGCTTTTTGAAAAAAGTTTTTTTAATGATTATTTATTTTTGAGAGACACACACAGAGAGAGAGAGAGAGGAAGTGCATGAGCAAAGAAGGGGCAGAGAGAGAGATGAAGACACAGAATTGGAAGCAGGCCCCAGGCTCTGAGCTGTCAGCACAGAGCCCAATGTAGGGCTTGAACTCATGAGGTGTCAGATCATGACCTGAACTGAAGTTGGATGCTTAACCAACGGAACCACCCAGGCACCCCAGGGTGTCCTGTTCTAATGAGCTGACTCTAGGTGGGCTCCTAGATGGAGGCTGGTCACCAGCAAGACCAGCCATGATTAGAAGCTTGGAATTTTCAGCCCTATCCCCCATTCTTCAGAGAGGGAGGAAGGGCTGAAAGTGGAGTAAATGATAGATCATACCTGCACGATGAAGCCTCCATTAAGTCCCTAAAGTCTGGGGTTTGGAGAGCTTCTGGGTTGGTGAACACATGGAGACTGGGGAGAGTGCTGCTGCTTTTGAGCAGCTCAGACCATGTGCCTCTTCTGTTTGGAAACCTTCTATACTCAAGGTGGTTTTTCACACTTGCTCCCCAAGCTATGTGTTTGAGGTAGGGGATTCAAGGTGGAGTTGAAAGGATGTGTTTCATTCTGGTCATCTTTGGTTTTGCTTATTTTATATGTTTGGAACCCCTAATAATTTTTTTTAATTTTTTTTCCAACGTTTATTTATTTTTGGGACAGAGAGAGACAGAGCATGAACGGGGGAGGGGCAGAGAGAGAGGGAGACACAGAATCAGAAACAGGCTCCAGGCTCTGAGCCGTCAGCCCAAAGCCTGACACGGGGCTCGAACTCACGGACCGCGAGATCGTGACCTGGCTGAAGTCGGACGCTTAACCAACTGCACCACCCAGGCGCCCCTCTAATAATTTTTTTAAAACTTGTGGTAAGATACACATAAAGTAAAATTTTCCATCTTAACTCTTTTAAAGAGTACAGTTCAGTAGTGCTAATTGCATTCATGTTTTTGTGCAACCAATCTGCTTAAACACTGTACCTGTTAAACACTAACTCCCCATTCCACCCTTCCCCAGCCACTGGCAGCCACTATTCTTTCTGATTCTATGAATTTGACTCCTGTGGATACCTAATATAAGTGGAATCATACAGTGTTTGTCTTTTTTTTGGTGACTGGCTTATTCCACTTAGCATAATGTCCTTAAGGTTCATCCTTGTTGTAGCAGGTATCAGAATTTCCTTCCTTTTTAAGACTGAATAATCTTTCATTGCATGTATGTATCACATTTTACTCATCCATTCATCTGTCCTGGACACTTGGGTTTCTTCCATCCTCGGCTATTGTGAATGATGCTCCTATGAATGATGCTTCTCTAGTCTCTGTCTTTAATTCTTTAGGGCATATGCGCAGAGGTGGAATTATTGATTCATATGGTCCCAATAATTAAAAAAAAATTCTGGTACTGAAAAGAAAAATTAGAAAGCTATTGGTCTATAATTAAAGCCCATATTCCTTAGCAAGACTGTGAAATTGTCCTGCGTCTAGCTCCTTTCCTCAGCTTCCATCATGTCTCCTGCTCACATGTTACCCTTCAGAGCTATTTACACTTGTTCTGCTTCTCCAGGTCTCATGTCTTCCTTGCCTATATCTCTGGGCACCTGGTTCATCCCAGTCACTTTTTAGAGTCTCTCCAGACACTTCCACTGCTAGCAATATAGTGTTCCAGACACTATGAAGACCTCTTCTGTTGTAAAGCACCTGTAAAATCTGATTAAAACACCACAAACATCCTTTAAATGCATAACCAATCTCGCAAGAAAACTAAGAAGGCTCCCCGGGGGCCCAAGTGCAGAGGGACTTGCAAGACAGGGAGGTGAGAAGGAAGAAGAAGATAAGGTTGTGATGACCTGAGCATGTTTGCTCCTCAGATCCTGGGCTCAATGACCCCTGTGTGGGAAGGGGGCTGGTAGTCTTGGGTTTTCATCCTCTTACATGCAACCCTCCCAGAAGGCTTGACCCAGCTCCAGCTTCAAACTTTGCTCCCAAAGAACCCCTACAATAGACAGAGATTCTGCAGGTTTAGGGCTTTACATGGAGCATTCCACCCATGTTTTATTTCACAGATTCAAGTAAATTATATGTTTTCTCCTTCTCTCTCTCTCTCTGTCTCTTATCAGTGCTTCAGGAGAGCTGGTTGGGGTGGTCTCATTTCCTGGGCACTCTGCCATGAGTGGTCAGCCTCAGGGGGTGAGAAGGGCAGGGGAGAGTGTCCATGAACACACCTCAGGTCATAAAGTCATTCCCGAGCCTGCCCTGTGGAAGAAGAGGGCCAATGGAGTAATTTTTGGCCCTAATCATCTGCATGAGAAGCTTGCAGTCTGGCAGGAAAAACACAGCAACAGCAGCAGTAGAAGCTTGTCATTGCAGATGTCAGCTTCTCCAGGCATTGGTTTTCAGGCATGTTCTTCACCCTGCTGATGGTGTCCTATGCTAACCTCTACCCAACATACCCATTCCTTGTCATCATATGGTCTGCCTTTGCCTCCTCCATTGGACCATGAACTATTGAAGGCAAGTGGAGGTATGGAGTCATATATGCAGCCCAGGGCCTGTAGTGTAAGTTCTTGTTGAGCTGTAGGAGTTATTTCTAGATCTCACCTATATACAGTTCTCTCTCTCTCTCTCTCTCTCTCTCTCTCTCACACACACACACACACACACACACACGCACCTTTTCAAATTCTTCCCAGCCTTGCTTTTATTAGGTCATATATGCAATGCTTTAGATGTCAAACAGCTCTGTTGCTAGGAGTTGGTGGGAGGGTAGGAGGGCTCCTGGGAGGGAGACTGACCACGCGGGACACAAACTTCCATTACATCCAGGAGTGTCTGCTCACTCTTGAACCCTCTGAGGGTGGTCGGTATACTTGACCAACACCCATCAGTCTATTTCAGCAACCATATTACCCTCCTAATTGTAGCCCTCACCTCAGGTGGCAGGGACCATCTGCTCTTAAATAAGACTACTGCCTAGCCGAGTCTTTACCCAGCCTCTGTCTGTTTATAGCTGGAAAGACCATAACCCTTTTCAGTGTTTATCACATCTTTGGACATGGGGCACCTTGTTTTTTTTTAATTGTTTATTTATTGTTGAGAGAGACAGACAGAGAGAGAGAGAGAGAGAGAGAACAGGGGAGGGGCAGAGAGAGAGAGAGGGAAACACAGAATCCGAAGCAGGCTCCAGGGTCTGAGCTGTCAGCACAGAGCCTGATGTGGCGTTCAAACTCAAGAACTTGAGTCAAAGTCAGACGTTTAACTGACTGAGCCACCCAGGCACCCCAAGGGCACCTTGTTTTGTAAAGATCCATCTTGATTTATGTATGATGTGTCATGCTGGGCTATTGGTTATTATCCTTTCTTGAATTCTGTAGCTACTGGCATTGCCTTGAGAGAAGCTTTATCCCGCTTTTTATGCTGACTTAACAATAGCATATGCTTATACTGGATACTCTGCTCCCCACTGCCAAGAATGCCTCACTAGAAATCATGTTTAGGATTTTTTTCCCTCTCTTTAATCTCCCAGATTGTCAGAGGTAAGATGATGGTGGCTGGGGTTGAATGTAGAAATAAGATAAAAAACTGGGCTTGGATGACCAGGGAACACATGCCCTTGTGGGGCAAGGGATTTAGCCTAAGAGGTGATCGGGAATACCTAACACTTAAGGTATCTACACTGTGCCAGGTGTTGTTCTAAGCTTTTGACACATATTAACTCATTTAATCCCTACAATGACTTTTTAAAGTAGGCACCAATTCTATTGACATTTTGCAGCTGAGGCAATTGTAACACAGAGAAGGTAACTTGCTAAAGGTCACTGAGCTGAGTGAGTGATGGCATCAGGATTTAAACCCTTGTTGTCTTTATTCATTATACCATCCTGCTGCTTAAGGGATCAAAGGACCAGACACCAACAAAAATGGAAGGCCCTGGCTACACACAGAGTGGGGTCACAGTTAAGCAGGCAGAGAGTACTCTGCGTGCAGTGTCAGAGACTCACAGGTAGTTCAGAGCAGCGATCAGACCGGGCACTGGATTGCTAAACTAGTGAATAACCAGACAGACAGGAATTGAGGGTCAAAGGAGTCTGAGTGGCTAGGCAAGTAGAACCAGGACAAGAAAGTACCTAAGGCTATTCTAACTTGGACACAAGTTTAAGGTTTGATGGGCATCAGATAAGGAACTTCTCTATCACAAGGCATTGGTAGCTCTGTCCACAATTGGTTCAACACTAGAGTTGTGCTGCCTATAATATTGCAGCTCTAGCTAGTTGTGTTTCCAGTTTTTCATTGTGCTGTCCTATGCAATACTGAAATAGCAAAGTAGGTGTTCCTCTTATCCTTGTTCTGTAACATGCTTCCAGCAGCTGCCAGTTACCTGGAATTGCTTCTTTTGCCTTCTGGTTGCCTTTTTTTTTTTTTTTTTTTTAATTTCAAGAAGTGTATTGAATTCCAAGAAGTTCTGGTTGTCTTTTTGTCTTTTTGTGTGTGTGTGTTTTGAATATTCAATTCTAGGTTGAGTATTACCCTAAAAAAGTCTCCCTACAGAACAGAAATAGTTGGCTGCAAACGCATTATTTTTGATGATTATCTGTCACTTTCTTGGCTGCTCTGGGATTTTGTATGGTGGAGTAAGGAGAGGAGAGAGTGCAAATTGTTTCATAAATAGCTCTCTACCTTCTCTGTGTGTTCTATAGCGTGATGGTCAGAGGGAGCATTTAAGAAGAAAATAAGGCAACTCCTTTTTACTTAGATTCACTTTTGGCAAATAATTTTAGGTAATATGTAGAAAGAATGAGAGAGGGAGAAAGGAGGAAGAGAGAGGAAGAGAAAGGGATAAGGAGAGCCACTGGAATGCCCTTGAGTAGGTGAATGGATAAATTGTGGTACATCTAAGCAATGGAATATTAGCACTGAAAAGAAATGAGCTATCATGCCATGAAAATACATGGAGGAAACTTAAATGCACATTGCTGAGTGGGAGAAGCCTGTTTGAAAAGGCCACATACTGTATGATTCCAACTATATGATATTCTGGAAAAGGAAAAACTGGAAAGAGTAAACAGATTAGTGGTTGTCAGAGGTTGGGGAGAGAGGGCGGGATGAACGAGTGGAGCACAGAGAATTTTTAGGGCAGTGGAGCTACTCTGTGTGGTATTACAGTGCTGGATCCAGGTCATTATACATTGGTCCAAACTCATAGAATGTACAACATCCAGAGCAAACACTGGGCTTTGGGTGATTATGATGTGTCAGTGTAGGTTCATCAATTGAAACAAATGCACCATCTGGGGGAGGGGGTAGATATTGATAATGGAGGAGGCTATGCATGTGCGGAAAATCTCTGTGATTCTACTTTGTTGTAAATCTAACACTGCTCTAAAAAAAATCTTAAAAGAAGAGAAAGAATGGAGTCATAGCAATAATGGGGGAACTCTCACCAGAAGGCTGGGGTGGCCGAGCCCACTCGATGAATGGATGGCGGTGTTGAATTACGGCTCTCTGACATTTCTCCACATCTCCATTCTGCTCAATCATGTCCACAATTTCCTGAATCCACGTGGTCCCTGGGGCCCAAATGGAAAGGGTGAGATATAGAAACTGGTTAGACAATCTGTCTTAAGTGTCCTGGGTGAAAAAGGGGACGTGAAGACTGATGGTGTTTGGTTCAACCGCCCCTCAGGTCAGGATCCTGTCCTGAACGTCCATGTGGGAAAACCCCACAAGGTCTCTATGGACAGAAGGAGCTGCATGACGTTGTCACCCAAGAGCAATCCATAATAGAGCACAACAGCCTGGGTCCTCTAAAGCCATTATGCTTGACCCTAATAAACCCAGGGACATTAGGCATCCCAAGATTGCCTCATCATGGAATAGCGAGAAGGAGCAGCTTTCTTTGAATGAGTGAGTGCACTGTATCAAGGGGGATTATAACTGACATGAGCAGCCCTTTCTTACTCCACAGGCTGAAGTTTGGTTCCCCTAACCCCACAGTCACCTGATTTAGGGTAGGTACAGATGAGGAGATCATCTGGCTTGGCCTCAAAGTTCTGGATCTGGCTCCAGTTGTCCACAGTGCTAGCCTGCAGGGGGATCCCTGCCACCTCTCTCAGTTGTAGCTGTGTCCTCAACTCTGTGGTCAGGGCCATACTGTCTTGCAATGGGAAGGGGAGTCCCCGTGGGCACAGGATAGAGGACTTTTAAAACAATTGCGGTAAAATACACATAACATAAAATTTACCATTTTAACCATTTTTAAGTATCCAGTTCAGTGGTATTAAGCACATTCTCATTGTTGTGCAGCCATCACCAACATCCGTGTCTAGAACTTTTTAATCTTCCCAAAATGAAACTACACCATTAAACACTAACTCCCCATAGTTCTTTTCCCCTATCCCCTTCTACTTTTTCTATGAATTTGTCTACACTAGTTTCCTCATGTGAATGGAATCATACAATATTTGTCCTTTTGTGCCTGGCTTATTTTACTTAGGATAATATCTCCAAAGTTTATCCATGTTGTACAACGTGTCAGAATTTCATTCCTTTTTGGGGCTGAAAAACATCCCACTGTGTGACAAAAACTACATTTTGCTTTTCATTCATCCATGTATGGACATTTAGATTGCTTCTAATGTTTGACTTTTGTGAATAATGCTGTTATGAACATGGGTATTTAAATATTTCTTCAAGATCCTACTTTCAATTCTTTGGGGTATATACCCAGAAATGGAATTTTTAGATCATATGGTAATTTTATGTTTAATTTTTTGAGAAATTGCCATGCTGTTTTCCACAGTACACAGTACACTATTTAACATTCTCACCAGAAAGGCACAAGGGTTCCAATTTCTTCACATCTTCAACAATATTTGTTATTTTCTGTTTATTTTATTTGTTAAGTATATATTTAAAATGTTTTTAATTTCTAGAATAGTCATTCTAATAGGTATGTGGTGATATTTCATGTAGTTTTGATTTTCATTTCCTTAATGATTAGTGATGTTGAGCATCTTTTCATGTGCCTATTTGTCATTCATATATCTCTTTTGGAGAAATGTCCATTTAAATCTTTAGCCCATTTTTTGAATCAGGTTTTTTGTGTGTTTTGTTCTTTTGAAAGAAATGTATGAAATGCACAAAATGAGAAAGCCAGGAGAATGGGCCACTATTATTCCAGAATAATTGGCTACTGCGATCCCAGAAGACATTTATTGCTACTGCTAGTAATTAAATATTACTTAAAAGCTAACATTTATTGAACACTTCAATTTGCATGTGCTGGGATGAGTTCCTTGTATACATAAATTTAACTATTGTATACAAATTCAGTGCCAGGACTTTAGAGTTGAAAGCATCTTTACAGGAAATGTTCCATACTTACTGGAAATTGAATAAGAGAATCTGGCCCAGCCTTTCCAGGCAGTGGGTGAGAGGGAGCTTGTGCTACCATAGTAAGGCTCGTTTTCAAGGTTCTACTCTCAGAGTGAGGTAAATCTCTTAGAATGGAGACTATGTTTTAAGAAAATGAAAGATGAACTATTTCCAAAAAAAAAATTCAAGTGTAAGAAACAGCTGGTTTGACGATATGTCAAAGAAGATAGAGTTTGGATAATATCAAAATTACCATGTGATCAACATTAAGAGGGAGGTGGGAAGAGAACTAACATTTCTTTAAAAAAATATTTTAGTGTTTATTCATTTTTTGAGAGACAGTGAGAGACAGAGCATGAGTAGGGGAGGGACAGAGACAGAGGGAGACACAGAATTGGAAGTAGGTTCCAAGCTCTGAGCTGTCAGCACAGAGTCCAATGAGGGGGCTCTAACTCACCAACCATGAAAATCATGACCTGAGCTGAAGTCGGACGTTTGACTGAGCCACCCAGGCATCCCAAGAGCTAACATTTCTTACAGGCCTTCTATGTTAGATCTTTTATAGACTTTTCTTTTCTCTTTTAATTCATATCACAATTTTATAATTTACATTCATAAATGTGAGGAAGCTGGGAGTCACACGATCAATAAGTTGTCCAAGGTTGTAGCCAGTGTGTGTCTCCAAATTCCAGATTCCTTTAAAAAAAATTAGCTCTCTTGTGTTTTTTTTTTTTTAAATTTTTTTTTTCAACGTTTATTCCAAATTCCAGATTCCTTTAAAAAAAATTAGCTCTCTTGTGTTTTTTTTTTTTTTAAATTTTTTTTTTCAACGTTTATTTTTATTTTTGGGACAGAGACAGAGCATGAACAGGGGAGGGGCAGAGAGAGAGGGAGACACAGACTCGGAAACAGGCTCCAGGCTCCGAGCCATCAGCCCAGAGCCTGACGCGGGGCTTGAACTCACAGACCGCGAGATCATGACCTGGCTGAAGTCGGACGCTTAACCGACTGCGCCACCCAGGCGCCCCAGCTCTCTTGTTTTTTACTGTGAGTATATATATGTACCAGAAAATTTGGAATAAGCTCAAATGTATGAAGAAAAATTATTTTTATGTTTTTATGTTTTTTTCAAATATATATTGATATGTCTATATTGAGGGGCACACACAATTATAATCTACAATATAAACATATTCCAAAAAAGATGGGATTCAGAGAGCTTCTCAGCTGATGAACACGTGGAGGTGCTGGAAGCATGGTACCCCTGGAGAAAGCATGGAAACTCATGCCCCTTCCCACACACCTTTCCCTATGCATCTTTCCCATCTGGCTGTTCCTGAGTTATATCCTTTTCTAGTAATCCAGTAATATATTAAGTGAAGTGTTTTCCCAAGTTCTATGAGCCATTCTAGCAAATGAATTAAATTCATGGAAGGGGTCATGGGGACCTTCAACCTAAAGGTAGTTGGTTAGTGGGGTGACTGGGTGGCTCAGCTGGTTAAGTGACCCACTCTTGATTTCACCTCAGGTTGTGATCTCATGGTCGTGAGATCGAGCCCCATGTGGAGCTCTGCGCTGAGTGTGAGCCTTCTTTAAGATTCTCTTTCTCCCTCCTCCTCTGCCTCTCCCCCCTTTGTGTGCACACTTCCCCATGTCAAAAATAAATAAAAAAATAAAATAAAAAGTGGTTGGTTAGAAGCACAGGTTGTAATATGAATTTGTGACTGGCATGTGAAGTCAGGGTTGAGGGGAGCAGTCTTGTGGGGACTAAGCCCTTAACCTGTGGGATCTGATGCTATCTCTAGGTAAAGAGTGTCTAAACTGCCAGTATCCAGAAAATCTGAGGATTGCTTGGTAAACCGCCCCCACCCTGCCCCATATCTGGTCCCAGAAAGTATAAAGTATGTATGAAGTATGCTACTTAAGTAGCATAAAGGAGAGGCACAGAAAGAGTTCTTCCTTTACAGGCATAAAGGCATAAAATTTCCACTTGAGAAACCAGCTGGAAACTTTGTCATCCCTTCAGGTCAGGGGCCTCCTTTGTGAAGCTGTCTCTGACTCCATGGACAGAAAGAGTTGTCCCTTCTCATGGGATCTTGTAGCATTTTGTGTGTAGATTTTATAGGTCTTACTCCACTGTCCTACAATTACTTATTTTTATTTCTAGCCATCCTGAAGCTCAGGGACCTACCTGGTCTAGTCCCCTTTGTAGGCTCAGCATGTAGGGGAGAGATCCAAGTGGGAAGGAGAGATGATATTATGGGACAGGGATTTGGGAGATTTTTGACTCAGCTTCCTGAATTTCTAGACTTACATTGTTAAGCTGGTATTTGTTGGTTATAAATAACTTTTATTTTTTAGGTTCCTTAAAATATTCTCTGGCTTTAGTTAAGCACTTCTATTTATATCAATGTAGCAGCACCTACATAAAAATTTGAAAAATAAATCAGTGAGTTGAGGATTTCTTTTAAGCCATATTCTTACCTTCAAGTTCCAGCTGAAAATCGGCAGCCCAAAGTCCTGACCAAGGGTCAGTGGACACACAAAATGCATTCCAAGGAAGCAGGGTAGCATTCCCTGGGTATGGCAATTGCAGAGGCTCAAATTACCACTGTGTCTGAGGCATACGGGGCCTTCAGCAGGTAAAGGCCCTTTGGAGGCTCTTGGCATCCATGTGGTAAGTTGGAGCCATTCCTGGAAGAATTAGTCCTGAACAGGAACTAGCCCTGTGACCTGGCCTGATGTGGAAGAAATGTAAACAAGGTCAAATGTGGCTTTGACCACTCTGCAAATATCAGCTCCCTTGACTTGATGCAAACTTGAGGGTTGTGTGGATGTTCCTTCCTCTGAATTGGCTTCTCAGTATCTGTGCATGCTTGGTGGATAGCTGAGCTTGGCAGCAGAATCCAGCTTTCAAGTTGCTGCAGTTTCTCTGCCTGGCAGAGAATCTAAAACACCTGGGCCTGTGGGAAAACAGGAAGTTGGCTTCAGGAGCAGATGCATCCAGCTCCAGGTAGACTCTTGCTCCTTTGGTGTTCTTTCGTTTGACTTCTTAGCCTGACTCCCTGTGAGTGACAGTTCCTGTCTCCAACTGATGTTTTAAGATTAAAACCAGCAATATTAATGAAAACACCTTTCCTAGTACATAGTAAGTGCTTAAAATGCTGGTTCTTCCCAACCTGTATTTAGCCAAGCCTAAATGCAGAGAGGACAGAACCACAGTCTAGAGCTTGGTGTATATCTATTTATACCTTGCCTTGTCCTACATAGGGTGTACTTTTATGGAGGCAAATTATATTCCCTAGTATCCTTGGCTACCTGGAAATTTAATCCATTCTTGTGTTAAATAATCTCTGTTACTGCTATAGTTTTTGCCAACTCCCAACCTTGTTTATGACCCAGTGCTTTTCTTTCTTGAGTTCAAGTGTAAGCAGGCACCCTAGCCTCCATTTCTGACAATGTCTTCTTGTATTCTTTGACCGCACCCTCGGATGCTTCTTCACTGACATCTCTGCCTCCTGTTTTCCAAAGATTTTTTCTATAATGTCAACCCATTTTTCTTCATTCTGCTCTCCTCTCTTTGACAACCTCACTGATTTCAGTGCTGTTAACTCATGGAACCTTGGATAACTTGTAAGTTCCCAGCACTAGCTTGCTATCTTTTTCTGTGAAGTCCCTCATTACCAGCCACCTACTAAGGTTCTTCCAATGTCAGAGACACCTGGCATTGTGTACTTCACCTGCCCCACATTCTCTGCTGTCAAGGTAGCACTATTATCCACACCTGAAGCATCACCTTGGACTAAGGATGGGAAAGCCCCCCTACTTAGCAATGTCAGTTATTAACATATAGTTACTGAACACAAATGTAAGCAGTGAATAAACCCATGGCCCTCAAAGAATTTGTAGTTAAAACTACTGTATATGTCTGCTTCTTCCATATCCACAGCAGATGAAGTGTAACATCACAGAACTTTCTAGCATATCTGCTCACCTCTGGCCTCTTCTCTTCTGGTCTCTGGTGCACTTAGCATATAAATTAAGTTTTATGAGTCCAGATTAAGTTATCCACTGATTGTTTATGGCCCAAAGCTTGAATGCTTTTAACTTAAAGTATCTGATATCAAGATTTGTTATAAAAGCACATTAATTAAGGAAGTGTGGTATTTGTGTAAGGACAGACAAGTAGTCTGATGAGACAGAAAGGAGAGTCCTCAAATGGAACCACACAGAGACAGCTATCGAGTCTAGAAGAAGATGGAACTGCAATGGAGAAGAGGAAAGTGTGATCTTTCCAATAAATAGTGCTGGAAATTGGATATCCAGCTGAAAGAAGCTGAATCTTCACCTCATTGTATGCCATACATGAAAACCAGGTCTAGGTGGATTGTAGATCTAAATGTGAAAGGTAAAACAATAAAGGTCTTAGAAGGAAACATGATAGAACATTTCTATGACCTTTGGAAAAGCCAAGCTTTATTAGATGGGCTAAAACAGACATCCACCATAACGGAAAACAATCACAAAATTGGATTAAATTAAAGTGAAGAACTATGTTCATCAAAAACACATTAAAAGAGTAAAAAACAATCTACACAGGAGGAGAAATCATTTTTCAAAGACTCATATCCAGATTACATATAGAACTCCTTCAGATCTTTGAGAAAAAGATTAACAGCCCAATAGGAAAATGGGCAAAAGACTCGAATGGGTACTTCACAAATAATGACATGGCCAACAAATACATGAAAAAATACTAACGTCAATAATATCTAGAGAGATTTAATCAATAAATTAAAAAATTAAAATTAAAATTAATGAAATAAAAACTTACATCACAAATTCAACTACCCAACCACCAGAATGTGTAAAGATGAAGACCAGGTTTCCCAAGTTTGGGGGATGATGAGTAACTAGGATCCAATTCCACTTGCCTTTTCTTTTATTTTCTTTCTGTTTTTCTGTATTTTCCAAATTTTCACTGAATTTGTGTTCTTTTGTAATCAGAATATAATGATATTTTTCTCCAGAGCATATTTTATTTTTTTAAATCCTTCTCAGCTATGCATCTGAAAGCAAAGTTACCAGCAGAATGGAGGGATCTATCCAAATAAATCTGGTGGGTTTGCCCTGATTCCTCAGAGTGCATGGGAGGGTAAACTAAGGGGAAGAACTTTTGAATTCTGAAGGAAGAACTTCAGGAACATGTTTTGGGTTCATGCCTCTCAACAAGTAGAGTACGGATGACTTTCATGGTAGTGGGTGATTGTCCCCCTGAGTCTAATAGTTTATGGGGTCTGTGACAGGTCACTGTTGCTCTTTCTTTGGCCTCAGTTCTTCCAGGACTTCCTACTCTGCTACACTTCTCTCCAGAAATCATTACAGTTGTTGGCTGTCCAAGTACACAGCAGACTTACCTAGCCTGGTATTTTATCTCTGTGTACATCTCCATGATGTGGATGTCAGCCAATGTGAGTAGGATTTTCTTTCTTGGCATTATAGTCATAATTCTTCAAGGTGTTTGTGTTCTGGTGAAT
The DNA here is from genome assembly GCF_018350175.1 of Felis catus. Classification (NCBI taxonomy): domain Eukaryota; kingdom Metazoa; phylum Chordata; class Mammalia; order Carnivora; family Felidae; genus Felis; species Felis catus. The sequence goes on from NC_058370.1 coordinate 52,524,430, forward strand.
AAACTTGATTAAACCACCTTAGTTCATTGTTTAGCAGCTTCCTTTCTTTAAATTAAAATCTCTCTTATGACATTAAGGATGATATAATAAGACTTACTCTATAACTGGTACTGTTCCAAGAATTTCACAGTTTTTGGTATTTAATTTAGACCTCTAAATTAATGTGGGGTGGATGCTACTTTTGTGTCATAGCAGAATGACACTGAAGCACTTGGGTAAATTCCTCACTCTGGATCACAGCAGCAGAGCTACAATTTGAACCCTAGGAAGCTACATCCCTAACACAGGCTTTTAAACAGACTATACCATATTTAAGTCCATCTACTTCTATAGCATTGTTTCCTGGTGAATGTAGAGTAGCAGCACTAGTACAAAGTGAGGAATATTCCAGATTGGGTCATATTTTTGAGGTCAGAGCTCCAGGCTCAATTTCTGGACACAAAAGTCCTCAGATACTTTCTCATAGCATAGCTTACTTCTGACTCCCTTCCCCATATGTTCCCTGGGCCACATCTCTAAATCACTTATAATTCACCTTCTCCTCCAAAGGAATTGTTTGTTCATCTTTGTGGTCTTATATGTTAAGTATAAAGGGTGCTTTGATAGTTCAGAGTATGGAGAAATATAACTTTTTAAAAAAATTTCTTTCCCAGAGGAACTGAAGAGAGATTTTTCCAAATAAGATGTGCAAATGGCCAACAGACACATGAAAAGATGCTGAAGATCACTCATCATCAGGGAAATACAAATCAAAACCACAATGAGATACCACCTCACACCTTAGAATGGCTATTATCAAATAGACAAGGAATAAAAAGTGTTGGCAGGGATGTGAAGAAAAGGGAACGTTTTTGCACTGTCAGTGGAAATGTAAATTGGTGCAGCTACTGTGGAAAACTGTATGGAGGATCCTGAAAACATTAAAGATAGAACTACCATATGATGCAACAATTCTGTTTCTGGGTATATAAAGAAAATGGGAAAAAAAAGGATATTGAAGATATATCTACACTCAATGTTTTTTTGAGCATTATTCTCAATAGCCATGACATGGAATGACTTAAGTATCCATCAACAGATGAATGGATAAAGAAGATGAGGCACACACACACACACACACACACACACGAGTATTATTCAGTCATGAGAAAGAAGGAAATTCTGCCATTTGTGACAACATAGATTGACCTAGAGGGCATTATGCTAAGTGAAATAAGTTAGATAAAGACAAACTACTGTATGATCTCACTTACATGTGGAAACTAAAAAGAAACTGAACTCCTAGAAACAGATAGTAGAATGGTGGTTACCAGGGGCTAGAGGGTAGAGAAAATGTTGGTGAAAGGGTAAATAAACTTCCAGTTATAAGATGAATAAGTTCTGGGGATCTAATGTAAAGCATTGGAATTATAGTTAACAATATGTGTTATAAACTTGAAAGTTAAGAGAGTACACCTTAAATTTTCTCTCCTCCAAGAAGTAATGGTAGTTATGTCACATAATGGAGGTGTTAGCTAATGCTATGGTGGTAATCATTTCAAAATATTTAAGTGTATCAAATCAACACGCTGAACATTTTAAGCTTATACAATGTAATATGTCAATTATATGTCAATAAAGCTGGAAAAAATAAAATGATAAAGAAGTAAATAAACCATTTTCAAGTTTCAAGTTCACCTGAAATTTAGTTTTGTCTTTTAAGAGGCTAAAAATCCTATCCCCTTTCAAAATTAATAACATTTCATTTTCAATATTTTAATCCATTTCATTTAAAGGAGTAACTAAAGGAAGAGCTACAAATATATCCTCCCTCTGTTTTTACTATTACTTACAGTTTGCGTTTAAAAGCAAGCAATGTATCTTCAGACGAGGAAATTGGGGACCAGATCTAGGTTTTGCTTAAAGAGATTTTAACCAGGCTTCACCTTCAGGATGTTTGAACACCTTGACACAGGGAAAACTGGCAGCATGGAGGTCCAATCACCATTGGTCCCACCACTGAGGCATGTGGTCACATTCTTAGTGATGCTGTAGCCTGTACATTGCTACAGCTTTCTTATCCAAGAATTCATTTTCTGTTATCACTGTATTAGAGCCCTGACCAAAGAGTTTACTTTTGATAGCATTCACCACACCTAGGTACAGAATCAGGGTCGGGTTTCTGTTCAAAGTGTAACACAGGGTGAATTCATTCGCAACCATGGGAGGAAATGATGGAATGAGCACCCTTCCATGAAAATCAGGCCACAGTGAGAGGACAGAGTACTCTCTTGAACTCAAACTACCACATGATCTAGCAATATTACTTCTGGGTATTTATCCAAAGGAAACAAAACACTAACTCAAAAAGATATATGCACCTTCATGTTTATTTTAGTATTATTTAAAATAGCCAAGTTATGGAAACAACCTAAGTGTCCATTGGTGGATGAATAGAGAAAATGTGATACATACATGCTGGATATTATTAAGCCATAAAAATGGACATACTGTCATTTGTGGCAACATGGATGGACCTTGAGGCTATTATGCTAAGTGAAATAAAATGGAGAAATACAAACACTGTATCTCCCTTATATGTGGGATCTTAAAAAAAAACAAAAACCAACAAACTGAACTCACAGATACAGAGAACAAACTTGTGGTTGCCAGAGGTGGGGGGTTTGGGGTGGGCAAAATGGGTGAAGGTGAAAGTGGTCAAAAGGTACAAACTTCGAGGTATGAAATAAATAAGTCCTAGAATATAATGCACAGCATGGTGACTATAGTTAATAATATTGTACTGCATATTTGAAAGCTGCTAAGAGAGTATATCTTAAAAATTCTCAACATAAGAAATTTATAATTGTGGGTAGTGATGGTTGTTAACTAGACGTCTTGTGGTGATTGTTTCACCATATATACATATGGAATCATTATGTTGTACACCAGAAACTAATTTTATGTCAATTAGGTCTCAATTAAAACAACCAACCAAACAACTGAAAGGGCCTGTGTCCTTAGTATCAGGACAAATGTAAGTGGTGTTGGGCCATGCTTTCTATTGTATAGCCCTGAGCACAGAGATGAGCAGAGGTTCAAGCAGAGGGTGACAGCTTGCGGAAGAAGTGGTAGACAGAATTCTGGGGGTCTGTGTCTAGGACCATAAGGATCTACTTGTTCCTCCTCCATCAAATCTACTCTCTGAGCAGCAAGCAGAGTTATCTCAAAAACTCTCACTTCCCCAGGCGCCTGGGTGGCTCAGTTGGTTGAGCGTCCAACTTCCGCTCAGGTCATGATCTCACGGTTCGTTGGTTCAAGCCCAGCGTCAGGCTCTGTGCTGACAGCCTGGAACCTGCTTTGGATTCTGTGTCTCCCTCTCTCTCTGTCCCTCCCCTGCTCATTCTCTGTCTCTCAAAAATAAATGTTAAAAAACTCTCACTGGCTTCACCCTGTATAATATCTATCAGGGGTTAGCAAAGTTTTCCTGTAAAGGAGGAAGTAGTGAATATTTTAGAGTTTGCCAATCATACGGTGTCAGTTGCAACTACTCAGCTCCACCATTGCAGCATGAAAGCAGTTACAGACAATACTCAATGGGCCATAGTTGTGTTCCAATAAAATTTTCTTTACAAAAACAGGTGGTGCGTCATAGTTTGCTCACTCTGGTATATAGAATAACGAGAAAAGTCTTGAATTTAGAATAAAAGCTACTTTTGGTAAATCCCTCCTACCTATAGCTCTGGGTTCTCTGCTGCCATTCTTCTTCACTACACAGTCGGCCAGCTATCACCTTCAAGGTGATGTCACTGTTCTTTTTGGTTCCTTTATGTAACAGTTTTGTTTGGATATAACTCATGTACCACAAATTTGCCGATTTAAAATGTATAATTTAGTGGCTTTAGTGTCCACAGATTTGTGCCACCATCAATTTTAGAGCATTTTTATCACCCCAAAGAGATCTTGTACCATTTAGATACCACCTCCAGCCTAGGTAACCACTAATTTCCTTTATGTATCTGAAAATTTGCCTATTCAGGATATTTCATACAAATGGAATCATACACTATGTGGCCTTTAGTGGCTGACTTCTTTCATAATATTCTTAAACTTATAATTTCAATTTTGTGGTCTTTTCAAGGTTCAGCCATACTGTAAATAGCATTTCATTTTAGGTATACACCACATCTTCTTTATTCATTTATCAGTTGATGGAAATTTATCAGTTGATGGACATTTTGACTCTTATAAATAATGCTCCTATGAACATTCATATGCAAGTTCTTATGTGAACAGATCTTTTTCATTTGTTTTGGATATATACCTAAATATATATGAGTAGGGAGGGGATAATACTAAACATTAAAATAAGGTAAGTATTTAAAAACAGTATAATAGTAATTTTTAAAATTCATCTATTTCCTTAAGAGAATTCACCATTACAAGCTGACTGTACTTTCTGAATTGTTCATATAATCAAGGCAATGTTTCTTCTTTTAAAACATCAGAAAATGTACTAAGGCTTATAAATAGATGTAGCTGCCCTCAAGATTTCAGTATCAGTGGCTTTCTTTAAATTAAAACTCACAAAGTGCATAATTAAGGCATATCAAAAAACTAAATCTTTTACTCTAATGACAGGTTTCCATGCTTAATATTTAGTGGCTTATTTGACAAAATTAGGTCTTTTCAAGGAAAAAATATAAGCCACTGTAAAACATTTAGTTTGAAATGTATTTTAATATCTTCTTAGAAATAAAAATTTATTGGTGCCCAGGTGCCCAGTGCCAAGTGTCTGACTTGATTTCAGTTCAGGTCATGATCTCATGTTTCATGTGATCCAGCCCCGAGTCGGCCTCTGTGCTGATACTGCAGAGCCTGCTTGGGATTCTCTCTATCCCTTTCTTTCTTCCCATCCCCAGATGACACTCTCCTCTCTCAAAATAAATAAACATTAAAAAAAAAGATTTTCTCCCTCTTCCTCTGCTCCTCCCCTGCACACATGCTTGCATGGGCATGCGTGTTCTTTTTCACTCTCTCTCTCTAAGGAATAAAAAGAAGAAAGAAAGAAAGAAAGAAAGAAAGAAAGAAAGAAAGAAGAAAAAAAGAAGAAGAAACAAAAGTTTATAGAGGAAAGAGGTCATCAAAAGGGAAAGACAAAACCCCTGTTCAGGGCTCTTATCTCCTCCTGGACATTAGCCTTTCTTGTATTCAATTCTGCATCCTCTCTCTTGCTGGACAAGAGAGAACTGCAGACTCAAAGTCTGTGGTGTGTGTGTGTGTGTGTGTGTGTGTGTGTGTGTGTATTGAGGCAGAGGCCAGCTTACTAGAGTTATTTTTTCACAAATAATAGCAACTGACCATGCTTAAGTTAGACACAAAAATATTTTATTTGAAAGATACAGGGTAGCCTACAAAACTGAAAGAAAAGAGGAAGAACCAGGGCAGTAAGTGAAGCAGCCCTAAGAATCTAGGAAGAGTACTCAAAGGGCAATCTCTCTTCAAGGCACTTCTCTCAAGTTGAGTGAGCCCCAAATAAATTCAGTGTCTGCTCGTAATTAAAATTCCAGGGCTAAGTATCTGACTGACCTAGTTTGGCTCATATTTTCACCCTTTGGCCAGAAAAAGGTGGGGTTCCTTTATGGCTAATTCCATGAAATTATATACATTTGGGGAGGAGAAGTTTGTCAAAGCAAAACTGAGATGGTAATAGTGGAAGGGGAAATTAGTGTTGAAAAGGTGAGAACAATGTATGTGTACAAGAAGAAATAAAATCAATACACAAACAGCAATAATGAAAGGGAAAATTCTATAAGTACCATAGAAGAGACATAAATAAAATACTCTGAAGAGTCTGCAGAAGGAAACTTACACACACACACAGATACACACACACACAAATGGTGGTGGCCCATCATGAAAAATCCCACAAAGGAGATGACATGTAAGTTCCTCTTTCAAAGGAGAAGAAAAAGCCTTGTTATATAGATTAGAGTTAGTAGGGCAGATAGGACTCAGACTGAGGAAACAGTCTCATTAAAGATGAGAATCTTGGGTGTGTGTGTGAGAACTGTCTGGGGAACAGAGACTAGTCCTGTTTGACTTTAACAGTGAGCAGCAATTTCCCAACATGTGCTTTGGGAATCCATGTTGACCCCTGAGACTCTTTCAGGCGATCTTCAGGTCAAAAGTTTTCATAATAATAAACGATGTTTGCCTTTTACACACTCATTCTCTCAGGATTGTACAGTGGGGTTTTCCAGAGCTATATTATCTGTGACAATGCCATTGTTTTGATGACAGACGGGATGATGGAATTAATATGAATTATTCTTGTGTTTTAAAAATTTCTGTTTTAATTTGTAATATGGAAAATATTGCTAGATATAAACCACATAAGTAAAATCTATTTGGGATTCTCAAAAAATTTTTAAGAGTGTGTAAGGATCCTGAGAACCACTGGTATAGACCAGATGGGTAGAGAAATGGAGATATACTCTGGTGACTTTTTTAGTTTCTCATGACAAAGAGTGTATGATTAGTTTGACAGTCAGTGGATTACTGCTGAAGCAGTAGAATGACATACTCAGAGCTGCCTTTTAAGAACCATATGAATTAGACTATAAAATGGGTTGAAGAAACAAGAGTAGAAGCTGGGAGCAAAATTACAAGGTTATTAATAGGCTGCCCTAGGAGCCTAGGCAAGGGGTATGTGTTACTGAAGCAGAAGGGAGAGTGGGAAAGAGAAGGTCAGCAGAAGTGGACATTACTGCACCCAGCATATGACTAACATGGAGATTACTAGAGAGTGAGATGTTAAGAATACATGACTTCAATGTTTAAACCTAGATGCTTATTATGATTAATTTTATGTGTCAACTTGACTGAACCATAAAGTGCTCAGATGTTCAGTCAAATATTATTTTCTGTGTTTTTGTGATGAGATTAACATTTAAGTTGGTAGACTGAGTACAGCAGATTGCCATCCACCATGTGAGTGGGCCTCATCCACTCAGTTGAAGGCCTGAATAGAACAAAAGACTGACTTCCCTTGATTAAGAAAGAATTCTCCTGCCTGAGGGGCTTGGAACTGGGACATTGGCTCTGCAAGTCTCCATAATTGTATGAGCCAATTCTTTAATACATATACTGGTTCTGTTTCTCTGGAGAATTCTAACAAGATTTTGGTACAAAGAGTGGTTCTGGAGGAATAGAATCTTAAGGATGAATTTTTGAAATTGGTTCTGGGAGTTCCTGGAATTGGTTCTCTAATCTGATAAGATTTAAAGACATATTTAAATGATACTATTTCGGGTAGTAAAAAGAACATTGATATCCTTTGGCGTGATTTAGCAGTAGAGATATGTGAAATATTACCATTGGATACTCCTAATCAAGCACTTGGGAGAAGCAAAGATCTGGGTTATCATGCATGTGATATGTCCAAACATTTGTCATTATAAACTGGTGAGTGTAATTAGATTGGCTGGTTGCTTGCAACATCACTGGACACAGATATTGCTGGACAAAATGAGGAATGAAAATGACAAGCTCAGGAGCTTGAATTCCCTGCTAAAATGCCACATAAGTGATCTGAAAGCCTCTATGTCTTGCCTGAAAGAGATCCTCATCTCTTACCTCTGCAGGGCTGAGATGTCAAAAACCAAACCCAGAAGCTATCCTGCAAGTGGCTGGATTACAATACAATGCAATTATTAGAACACAAATAGAATACCCAGCTCATTGGGTATCTACTGTTAAAGTGTGGTTATTGACTGGGAGGAGTGAGATACTGAAAGTTAGAATGGGTGTGTGTATAGAAACCATTGTGGAGCTGGGTATTCAGTGCCCCCTGAATTCAGTGCCAGTAGAATGGCCTCTCCACTTCCATTGGTGGGGATTGACCCTGCATTGCCTGAGGAGACTGTACTGGCTTCTCCTGAGACAACTGCCTTGTAAGAAACTGCTGATTCTTCTCAAGACCCACTCTAGCACCTTCTTTGATTCTAGACCAATACCTAGACTCAAGTCCCAGAAGATCCCTAAAGGTGACGTACAGTGTGACTCATAAGAAGGTGCATTGCACTCCAAAGAACTACTTGAGTTTTTTAATTTATAAAACCAAATCCTGGGACTATGTATAGGAATGTATATAAGGGTGAGGAGTAATGGTGGAAGGAATATAAAATTTAATTAAGCCAAATTCATGCATGAGGGCCCACTAAGCAGAGATTCTGCATTTACTGTTGCAGCTCTGGGGGTTAGGGAGCATTGCACTGTGTGGGTGGTTGCCTGAAGCATGGCCCAAGAGGTGGCCCACTTTGAGCCAATGAGAAATACTGTGCCTGAATTGGTTTAATGTAGAGGAAGACATTCAAAGGCTTAGGGAGACCAGAATATTAGAGTGGATTTGTCATTTAGGACCTATTCAGCCACACTGGGAGGGTCCAGAAGGCATCTTTTCCACCACAGTTGTGAGGAATAAATTTATGAGGGAAGTCTGGCATCCTTGTGGAGTTTGGTGACCGTAAGTCCCCACCTCACTGTGGGGCCTGCAGTCTGTGAACTGGGTAGCCTAATGCAAGGAGAGTAGTTAGATTCTGGGGGGGCAGGGCCAAGGGATGGCACTCAACCACCAGAGACAAAGTGGGTATGGTTGTTACCAATCCATCTATCACAGCCACTAATTCAGGAAACAAACAGGTGAGTCTTGGCATGCTGCCATGGCCAACTGCTTGAATCCCAATGGGGCTGGACAAATGGGAAGCATAGCACCTGACTGAGTTTGCCAACACTGTTGCTGAACAAACATGGATAAACTTGTAGCAAGAGAAGCCAATAACTCAGAAAGCGAGGGTTTGGAAAAGAGGAAGGGAAAAATTTATTTCAAGTGCCAGCAGTTGAGGGAGGTGGCAGGCTCAAGCCTTAACAACTGACCTCTCCACCTGCAAGATGGGCATCTAGAGTTTTATAAGGAGAGGCTGGGGGTAGGGGATGGGTGTGTGCAAGAGGGTAGGCAGAGAGTATGTGGTCACCAGTGGGGGTCAGTGTGTGTTAAGCATGTGATCACGTGCCAGATGTGGTCTTCTAGGCATTCTGTTGCTGTCAGGGCTTTTCTGATCCAGTCATTGTAAAATATCCTTGTCACTGTCTCAAGAAAGTGAGATAAGGAATAAGCACAACGTGTTTCTGTTAGAGCCTTAGTTAAGCGGTATTGTCTATTTCTGGTTTTAACTGTTGGGGTCTATAGTTGAGCAAAAGGTCGCTGTAAAGGACAGCTGAGTCAAACCAGTGCTCAAGTACTCTGAAGTGTACAGACCTACGGCATTGCCTCATTGATTGTGGTGTGATATAGGAAGCCTGCTAAATTCTTACTTGATCTGTATAAGCAGAAAAGTTCTAGGTCAAGTGAACAAAGTCTAACCTCACTCATCAAAACAGATCGTTAAGGCTCCTCACTCAATTCTGAGACAGGAGTCAGTTTACAGACCTAGAATCTCATAGGATGAAGGAAGGCCAGGTCCCCTTGAGGAGAGACCCTGGTAAACTATCAAAAACATACTGTTAATCTTTCTCTCTCCCTCCCCAAAGGAACCTACAGCTATTTACCAGGATAACTGTGCACTTGGGAAAGGGAGATAATCAGACCTGTTAAGGACTACTGGACACTGGCTCTGAATGGACACTGGCTCCAGGAGACCCCAAATATCATCATGGTCCCTTAGTCAGAGTAGGGGCTTAGGTGATCAGTAGGTCCGGTGATCAATGGAGTTTTAGCTCAAGTCTGTCTTATAGTGAGTCCAGTGGGTCCTCAAACCTGTCCTGTGGTTATTTCCCCAGTTCTGGAGTGCATAATAGAAATACACATACTCAGCAGCTGGCAGAATCCATCCACATGTTTGTTCCTGACCTGTAGAGTGAAGGCTATTGTGATGGGAAAGGCTGAGTGGAAGCCACTGGAACTGCCTCCACCCAGGAAAATAGTAAACCTAAAACAATACCACATTCCTGGAGACACTGTAGAGATTAATGCCACCATCAAGGACTGGAGGGATGCAGTCCCACTACATCCCCATTCAACTCTCCTATTTGGGTTATGCTGAAGACAGAGCTTGGAGAATGATGTGGATTATTGTAAGTTCAACCAGGTATTAACTCTAATTGCAGCCTCTGTACCAGATGTGGTCTCCTTGCTTGAGCAAATTAATGCATTGCTGGTACCTGGTATGCAGCTATTGACCATGCCAATGCTTTTTCTCCATATCTGTTCATAGAGACCACCAGCACTTTTGCTTTCAGTGGGCAAGGCTGGCAATACACCTTCACTGTCCAACCTCTGGGGTACATCAGCTCTCCAGCTCTATGTCATAATTGATCACCTTTCTGTTCCACAAGATATCACACTGATCAATTACATTGTTGATATTATGCTGATTGGAACTATTGAGCACTAGGCTTATTGGACACTAGACATATTGGCATGTCACAGGGTGTGACATAAATCCAACAAAAATTCAGTGGCCTCCTACCTCAGTGAAATTCCTAGGGGCCCAGTGGTACAGGGCTTGTTGAGAAACCATTCTAAGGTGAAGAATAAGTAAGTTGTTGCACCTAGCCTTTCCCAACAACCAAAAGTCCCAGTGCCTAGGATGCCTCTTTGGATTTGTTGGCAGCATATTCCCCATTTGGGTGTGCTACTCCGACCCATTTACTGAGCGACCCGACAAATATGCTAGTTTTGAGTGGGGCCCGGAACAAGAGAAGGCTCTGCAGCAGGTCCAGACTACTGCGCAAGGTGCTCTGCCACTTGGGCCATGTGACCCAGTAGATCCAACAGTGCTTGGCATGGCAGTGGCAGAGAAGGATGCTGTTCAGAGCATCTGATGGGCTCCTACAGGTGAAATACAGCCCTTAGGATTTTGGAGTAAACCCTTGCCAAGCTCTTCAAATAACTACTCATCTTAAGAAACAACTCTTGGCCTATTACTGGGTCTTAGTAGAGACTGAACACTTAACCCTGAGCCGCCAAGTTGTCGTGTGGCCTGAGCTGCCCATCAGGAATTGGGTGTTACCTGACTCACCAAATTATAAAGCTGGGTATGCACAGCAGCACTCCATAATCAGATGGAGGTGGTATATACATGATCAGGCCCAAGCAGGCCCTTAGGCACAAGTAAGTTACATGAAGTGGCGCCAATACCCATGGTCCGGCTCCTGCTACATGGCCTTCTCTCTCCCAGCCTACACCTGTGGCCTCATAGGGAGTTTCTACGATCAGTCAACAGATCTTCTGCAGGATATGCAGGGTCCACGTGAACATAGTTGCATGCTATAGCCCCTTTATGGGGCATCTTTGAAGTATGACTTCAAGCAATGAACCTCATTGTTCACTTTGATGCAGAAATGACCAGATGTGTAATTATATACTGATTTGTAGGCTATGGCCAATGGTTTGGCTGATGGTCAAGGACTTGGAAGGAATATGTTGGAAAATTGGTGACAAAGAAATTTGGGCATGGTATATGTGGATAGGCCTTTCTCAGTGGGCAAATAATGTGAAGATATTTGTATCTTGTGAGAATGCTCAGTGACCTCAGTGATAATCAAGTGAGTAGGATGACTTGTTCTGTGGATGTCAGTCAGCCTCTCTCCCCAGCCACCCTTGTCATTGCCCACTAGGTTTGTGAACAAAGTGGCCATGGTAGCATGGTGGAGGTTATGTGTGGGATCACCAATATGGGCTTTCATTCCCCAAGTCTGGCTATGGCCACTGCTGAGTGTCCTATCTGCCAGCAACAGAGACCAGCCCAGAGTTCTAGATCTGCACCATTCCCCAGAGTGATGAATCAGGTATAGGTTAATTGCATTAGGCCACTTCCACCATGAAAGGGGCAGCATTTTGTTCCCACTGGAACAGACACTTATTCCGGATATTGTTGCAGGACAAAGGACCAGTTCTGAAATCAAGTTTGGCCTGCTTGCTGCTCCAAAGTCAATACTCAAGAGACAGGTGATGATGAGAAAGGAAAAGTTGCTTTATTCAGGAAGCTGACAACCTGGGAAGATGGTGGACTCATGTCCCAAGACTGTCTTCCCTATCCAGAAGAACCAGTGGAAAAGAGAGAAAATGGGGGAGGGGGCTACATGCAGGAAAAACTGATGCTCAGGGGTTAATCATTTGTGCTTGCAAGGCCTCCAGAATCCTCTGTTCTGCCAGTAATCAAGGCTCCCAGGTGTCTCTCAGTAAAGGATGCCCCTGCAGCCAGCAAGCCATGTCCTGGCAAGGAAGTCCAGATTCCCACTGCCTGTACTAGGAATCAAGACACCCAGGTTGTCTCTTACTGAGGATACCATGGTCAGTGGTGGCTGTTTTCGAGTGCGGTAAGGCCTTATCTTCCAGAAAGTCTAGTCCTTCCTTCCTCAAAGCCAGGGGTCTGCAGGCTCTGAAGGGAAGTAGGTTAATTCTGCTATAAACTATGGGGTTTAGGTCAGCAAGCAAAGAGTGCCTACCTTGAAGCAAGTTAACATTTAAGACCTGTTGGAGTGCTGTTACAATACAATTTGCCTTCCTTGGATGCAATGCTTCTGCCAAAACTATTATCCATGGTCTTACAGAATGCTTTATCCAGCACCAAGTTATCGTAAAAAGCCTTGTTTCTGATCAAGGAATCATTTCATGGTAAGTGAAGTGAGCCAAGGGGCTTGTGCTCACAGAATCAGTTTACTGGTGTTACCATTCCCACTGTCCTAAAACAGCTGGCTTGATAGAACTGTGGAATGTCCTTTTGAAGACTCAGTTACAGTACAGGTGGGGTGGTAAGATATGTTAGGAGGCTCTATAGTCTCTGAATCAACATTCAATGTATGATGTTGTTCCTCCCATAGCCAGGATTCATGAGTCCAGGAATGAGGGTGTGGAAATAGGAATAATGGCACCAGTTGCTATCAACACCCAGAGACCCACCAGCAAAAGTTTTGCTTCCTCTTCCTGTAAGCTTCTGCTCTACTGATCTAGAGGCCTTAGTTCCAAAGGGCAGGATGATTCCAGCAGGAGACTCATTGAACTGGAAATTAAGATTGCTGCCAGGCCATTTTGGGCTCCTCATGCCTCTGAATCAACAGGTAAAGAAAGTAGTTGTTTGCTACCAAGGGGATTATACTCCACAATGGAGGTGAGGGAGAGTATGTCTGGAATACGGGAAATCCTGTAGGGCATCATTTAGTATTACCATGCCCTGTGATTAAGATCATTGAAAAACTACAACAACCCAATCCAGGCAGGATACTAATGGTCCAGATGCTTCAGGAATGAATATTTGGGTACCCCCACCAGGTAAAGAACCACAACCTGCTGAGGTGCTTACTGAAGGCAAAGGGAATATGGAATAGAAGAAGCTAATTATGAATACCAGCTATGACCACATTACCAGTTACATTAATGAGAACAGTAACTACTATGAGAATTTCCTCCTTATTTTGTTATGAATACGTTTGTGTTTATGTACTGGCTTTACATCATGTTATTTAAGTATTTACTTCATAACATCATAGTATTTAAGCTGTAGGACGTCAAGGAGAAAAATTCCCAAGAAAATAGTGCTCCTATAAATAGCAACTGGAAATCAGGAGCAATTGTTTATGAGGGAGAGGGAACAGGGGAAGAGAAGGAGAATGAGTTAGGTTTTAAACATTTCTGAGACTGAAGTACCACAGTTACTGTAGGTGGGAATATCTATGAGGCAGTTGAAAATATAACAATTGTGGGGAGGGTTTGAGACTGGGTATTTCAATGTGCGAGTGAATCACACAGAAGCACCATTTGGAGTTTTTGAAGGGGGCAGAATATATTCAGATCTGAATTTCAAATTCATAGACGCTAGACTTAAAGGAAACTTAGATGATTCTCTTGTTTACACCTCCAACCCAGAGGGAAGCATGTAGTCTTCAGTCTCTTTCTTACAATGAACCCCCAATCTCCTAATAAGAAATATATGTACTATGAAATGCCCTTGGATTAGTTGACAGAGGTGCAAGCATGCTCTCCTATTTGAGTGAGAAGATGAGTCAGGTTCCTGAGGAATGGAGGACTTCCACTTCTGTTGATAAACGACTTACATTTTTCACAACATTCCAGAAAGAAGCTGAACTCCAAGGTCTTTTATCACTCACCTTGACAGGCTTGCTGTATGAAGCTTTGTATGCAGATTGCTTTATGATTTCAAAGTATTTTTTTCAGCTTTAGATCTTTTATTTTTTTAGATTTATTTATTTTTGAGAGAGAGAGTGCAAGCAGGGAAGGGGCAGAGAGAAGGGGACAGAAGATCCTAAGTGGGCTCTGTGCTGACGGCAACAAGTCCGACGTGGGGCTCAAACTCATGAGCCATGAGATACCATGACCTGAGCTGAAGCTGGATGCTTAACCAACTGAGTCACCCAGGTGCCCCTAGATCTTCTTTGACGTAATATAATACCAGCTTGAATTCCTAAAGACTGTCTGAAAAGACAAATCTTTCATCTTGCTGGGGTTGATGTGCCAGGCAAACATTATTGTGCCAGGCATTAAGACATGGGCACAAAATCAAATGCACTTTAAAACAGCTTCAATTTTTTTTTTCTCTAGGTCTATCATCTATCTATGTATGTACCTCAATAAGAGATTTTGTTGTAAAATTCAATGTCAAGCGGGAAAGTATAAAAGTTTTCAAAATTTCAACTTTCTCTCAGAAATTAAGTATTTAATAAATATTTATATCCAGAAAATAAGGCAGTATTTTGTCCCTTTTAGTGAAGTGGTGCTCACCTGGTTAGGAATTTTGCCATCATCTTACTTCAAGAGTCCAGTATTTACTCCCAAATCCTTTCTGATGCTCATTTTCCCCACCCATCTTGTCCTCTTTCCCATCCCTTTCTCCTTCAGCTTTGTGTCTCAGTCCTGACACATGCTCAGGCCCTCTCCAGGCCATCTTCTCTGGCCACCTTGTCTCTCAGTCCCCCATTTCAGATTTAATTCTTGACTCTGCTCTCTTGATCACAGTAGGACTTGTGTGACAGGGGACATGCTCTCTGGCACCCCTGCTGGCTAGGACCTCCTACTTTCTGCTCCATGGGAGGGGATTAGGGTATGCGCCTAAGGTTCCAAGTGGTTCCCACCTGAGTAGCTACACACCATGTGTCAGGGAACAGGGTGTGGTGGGATAAGAAGGGGGACTTGAGCTGGCAGGCCTATCCCACGTGCGCCCACACTGCCATTCCTCTCCCTTGCCAGTCCCCATCCTCACCCTGTGGTCTGACTACACAGGGCCTGGCCTCAGAATAAAGCATTCTAATTATGCAGAACTCATGGTTCTTGGTGGCACTACTACAGCGGTGTGCTTTTCACATGGGACTCAGGGTTGGGTTCCTCTTTTAAAGCTCTGGAATGGGGCAGCACTACTGGTGCCATGCCCAGATTCCCATTGATTGGCACCCCCAGCCTCCATCTCATGTCCCAGGAATGTGCTTCCTTCTTACAAGCCCTGGCCTGCTTCCTTCAGAGAAGGATGTCTGCCCTTTGGCACTGAATGGCTTTGCCCAGAAGCTCTGACAGCACAGGAATCTGGGAGCTGACATCCCCCTGGGGCAGCCACATGGAGGGACTGAGGGCAGGAAAGTAAAGCCCAGCTCCCTGCCCTGCCTCTAGGAAGGACTCTCCCAGGAATGAGGGACTCCCTAGAGAATAAGACTGAGGCTGGGACTGTGCAGAATCCCTCCCTTTCCTGTTTCCCATTCTCTGATTATTCTCTCATGGGAACACTTTTATTTTTTTATTTTATTTTATTTTATTTTATTTTTTTTTAATTTTTTCAATATATGAAATTTTGTCAAATTGGTTTCCATACAACACCCAGTGCTCATCCCAAAAGGTGCCCTCCTCAATACCCATCACTCACCCTCCCCTCCCTCCCACCCCCCATCAACCCTCAGTTTGTTCTCAGTTTTTAAGAGTCTCTTATGCTTTGGCTCTCTCCCACTCTAACCTCTTTTTTTTTTTTTCCTTCCCCTCCTCCATGAGTTTCTGTTAAGTTTCTCAGGATCCACATAAGAGTGAAAACATATTGTATCTGTCTTTCTCTGTATGGCTTATTTCACTTAGCATCACACTCTCCAGTTCCATCCACGTTGCTACAAAGGGCCATATTTCATTCTTTCTCATTGCCATGTAGTACTCCATTGTGTATATAAACCACAATTTCTTTATCCATTCATCAGTTGATGGACATTAAGGCTCTTTCTATAATTTGGCTATTGTTGAGAGTGCTGCTATAAACATTGGGGTACAAGTGCCCCTATGCATCAGTACTCCTGTATCCCTTGGGTAAATTCCTAGCAGTGCTATTGCTGGGTCATAGGGTAGGTCTATTTTTAATTTTCTGAGGAACCTCCACACTGCTTTCCAGAGTGGCTGCACCAATTTGCATTCCCACCAACAGTGCAAGAGAGTTCTCATGGGAACACTTTTAAAATAGGTTACTTGCAGAGGTGTCTGAGTGACTTCAGCTCAGGTCATGACTTCACGGCTCGTGAGTTCGAGCCCCTGCATCGGGCTCTGTGCTCACAGCTCAGAGTCTGGAGCCTGCTTTAGATTCTGTGTCTCCCTTTCTTTCTGACCCTCCCCTACTCACACTGTGTCTCTCTCCCTCTCTTTCTCGAAAATAAATAAACATTAAAAAACAATAAAATAAAGTTACTTGGAATCTTCATTCCAAGGTCTGCTTCTGGAAACCAATCGCAAACTGGGGATACCACAGGCTTCTGGAGAGCCCTGAGAACTCTCTGCCTTGGGGGCAACCTGTGGCCAATTGCAGCTTCCTGCTGCTTCTAGAAGCAGGGTAGTGACCTGCCATTCCACCAAATCCCATCTCCCTAGGACCTGAGGGGGCAGAGCTGGGACATGCTCTGTGCTAGTGTCCTGTGTTCAGAGCACATGGTGCTGGCAAGGATAGCTGAGCTTATATTTGGGTGTCACAGCCAACTCTGTAAAAAGAGTCTCATGTAGGAAGTTTGCCTGGCCTGCCTCTCTCCATACCCTGACAGTTCCCTACTCCACATTGCTGATCCTGGTGGTGGTCAGAGATGTTCTCCAGCTCCCGGGAACTCAGGGAGGCAGTCAGTGGTCTTCTGGTTAAGGCTATGACGGACTGTGGAATTTTAAGCATAGTGTGGACCAAGCCCTAGCCATTCAGTCCTGCTTTTCCTGCCAAACTTTGGACTTGAGCCTGACCCCACCAATGACTGCTCCTGGGGGACTGATTACCCACAGACCTTGGCAATACAGGGGTTCACCGGGGTGACCTAATACACAGAGAGATGTCCATTAGCCACTTGCAGCCCTTCCTGGTCCTCATCTTCTCCTGGCTGGGGACATTGTTCCCTGCTAGCCTGGTCCACACTCACCATGGGTCCTGGATATGCTCACCTGCTTGCTCCTAGAACCCAAAATACGTGTGCTGCTTCTCGGAGATGCGTCCAGATGAGGGTGGTGGGGCAGACCCCACCTTAGGAGCTGGGCATCTCTGCTGCCCTGGGCCCTGTCTGGGCCTACTTGGCTGGAAGTACTGCCCCCACAAGCCTCAGAAGGAGGCAGGCCTCTCCTAGGTACACATACTTTTGTTGCTGGAGGTGCCCGCACTGTTCTTTGGGAAGCAGAGGTAGAAGCTCTGGCAAGATCTAGATTTCTGGGGCTTCAGTTTGATCCCATCCAGGACTTCTGCTCTTGCATTCCAAATGTGGGAGTCTGAGTCTTCACAAATATGGACTTTCAGGATGCCTCTACACTCATTCACACCAAGTCCTGGTCCAGATAAAGCAGATCCAGAAACTCAGGTCTGAGACAGGATAGTAGATGATATTTCAGGCTTTAGGGATCCCTTCTTCTTTGTTTCTGGTGTTTTTGCAACAACCTTTTTAAAATAGAAAAATCCTCTTAGCTCCTATGCATACCAAATGAAATGAATTTGGCCCAGGAGCCATAGTTTTCCAGCCCTTGTGACCCCTATACCAACAACCGAGCAGGGAGAGAGAAGGGCAGGGCAGTGATGATGAAGGAGGGTGGATGGTTTGCCACTGAAAAGTAAACTCAGAAGAAAGCTGGTCATCAGATTTCACTAGTATAAACTCTAATTTCTTCAAGCCAAAAAAAAAAAGAGTGGATACCTAGAAAGATTTAAGAGTTTTTATTCCCATGCCTTGCCTTCCTTTCTCCATCATTTTTTAAAGTTTATTTATTTATTTTGAGAAAGGGAGAGAGAGAGTATAGAGGAAGGGCAGAGAGAGAGTGAGAGAAAGAATCCCAAGGAGGCTCCACACTGTCAGTGTAGGGCTTGAACCCATAAACCAGGAGGTCCTGACCTGAGCTGGTATGAAGAGTCAGACACTTAACAGATTGAGCCACTCAGGTGCCCCTCTCCATCATTTGTTATTACCATTCCACATACTTGAATTCAGATTATGTGGACTAAGTTTGACGCAGATGGATGTTTTGAAGTTTCATTACCAGCAAACCCACACAGGTTTATTATGAGTGAGATGGGTAAGGGACAGAAGACTGGTGGATGCAGGGAGGGGAATGAGATCCTCTTCCCCAAGGGTAGGCAATGGGCTTGGGTATGTTAGGATGGGAAACCCATAGAACACCAAAGAGCAAAAGAAGGGCCCAGGAGCCTGGGACAAGAGATGGCTTGGAAGGACGGAGGGACCAAGAAGGCTACACTATTTTGGGAAAGGGGAGCTTCTGCTCAGGGCTACCTCACACTCACAGACTTTTCCATGACAAAGACACTCTGATCCCAGCGTTCTACTAGGGAAAAACTGACTTTCTAACCATATTTCCACTAAGCCTTGGTTTTCTTTTTCTAAACATGCCAGTTAGGAAGGTTTTGGTATTTGTTAATCAGAAAGGATCCCTGGAACCCCAGGTTGTGATGACAGTGTTCTGAGTGCCCAGATGAACCGAACTAAAGCCTGGAGGAGGTGCAGGCAATATGCTCCAGCTCCAGGAGTGTGCTAAAAAATGGGCCTGGCTGGGAGCAGGGACATGAGTTCACTTAGCTCTGCTGGGTCCCACCTGTTGATTCTTAGTCATCTCATCACCAGTGAAGTCTTTGGGCAGTGTGACCTGATTCCTCAACTTCTTATTCTGGTTTCAGGATTCCAAGCTCAGTTCCATTTCCCATTACTCTGTTTTTCTCTCCTAAGTGCATGGCTCCAAATCCCTTAACTATGAATATTTACAATATCATCTTACATGACCACAGTATATAGAGGAGTGTGTGTGTGTGTGTGTGTGTGTGTGTGTGTGTAAATATGTAATATGTGATTAGAAGGATATTATATTGCCCTGGATACGTGGGTAGTCACCTTCTCCATCATCATCATTTTATAGAGCTGGGACTAAAGACTTAAAATTGAATGAAGCCTGGGACACCTGAGTGGCTCAGTCAGTTAAGCCTCAGACTCTTGATTTCAGATGTGATTCATGAGATACAGCCCCACTTTGGGCTCTGCTGACAGCATGGAGCCTGCTTGGGATTCTCTCTCTCCCTCTCTCTCTGCTCTCCCTGCCCCCCCCTCAAAATAACTAACCAGGTAGCTAACTAACTAACTAACTAAAATTGAATGAAGCCATTACTTCTTGTTAGTACTCCAAGTATTGTTTTAAAGCATATATCAGAACGTTGTGAGAGAGAAATCCATGAATACTCTGCAACTGAAACTGATGGAGAATACAAGAATGGAATTTATTTTTATAATGAAAGTAAAGAGAATCTTACAATTCATAAAAGAATAGCTGCACATTTTCCCAATTTGTGAACTCCAGACGCATTACAGATATTCCCTTTATTTGCCCAGGTCATACTGTGTACAGAAAGGGAGTTTTAGCAGTCTGCTGTCTATATTTTTAGGTAGCTAGTAGAATGTGAGCTGGGAATGTGGTGTGGGTGTTCACTGATAAAAAATGTATTTACTATTCAATCATGCTGGTTCACTTCACCATGTATTTCCTCAGAGCAGTTTGGCACTGCACAAATACTGTACTGGATTATTTGCCATGTGGTTAATGATTTTCATGCTTAGAAAGTATGACGATGAAAGAATGCAAATGGGGCTTCTTTTGTTCCTGCACAGAGTTGATAATATTCTGTATATTATGATTTAGTGGCATAGGAATGCAGTACTCCCACAAACTGTACCTTCCTGACATCCTTTTAAAATAATACATTGATATTCACACTACTTGTGTAAATGATGCTAGACACTTTCTTGAGACAGGCTTTAATGAAAAAAAAGAGGCAGAACATAATTACATGTGTAGCTGAATAATTTATCAATATTGACCATTTTGCTTAGAGCCTCTTTTTAAGAAGCATGAAAGATGATCCTTCCAGAGATGTGATACTCAAGATTTTCTTAAAGTGCATGTGGTGCTGGTATTTTATTTTCTTTGAGGGAGGGGGGCTAACTTGAAGATTTTCCTCCATTTCTCTCTAAAAAGCCCATCTGAAATATATATTGTTTTCTGCCTGTCTGCCTTGTGTTGGTCTCAAAAGTGAACTGCATTTGTTTCTGTTTCTTGTGCTGCTTATCACCCATTCCTTTCTGGCCTTTCTTCATGTCTAGCTTGAGACCTCCTGAGTCAGACACAGTTCACTGGCTTCCCTTCTTTTTACATTCTGCACCTCATAACCTAATACTTCCAACAGCTGGGCCATCCTCTGTGTCTCGTTGATGGTTAAGGATAAAACCTGGTTCCCTTTTCACATTCTCCATAGTGTTCACCTTCTCCTTCTCTGCTCCTCACTCACTTTATCTTATGTTGAAGTTCTACTCTTCTCTATTTCTCTCTTTTAATGAATTTTGCATCCAGGAAGCCAGGCTATTGTGAGATAGTGATTGGGTTATATCAGGGGTTTGCAGATAAGCACACCATTATGTGGTGGGTGTCTATGTGAATGATCATGTAATTTAATTTTAAATTTCTACCCAAGATTTGGTTGCATTTGGATGAAGTATATCACAGTGGCATAGAATTTCTGAGAGTGTAGGAAAGCTCAGGATTAAAGTTTAAGTATTCTTGATTATGAGGCTCAAGTGTCTAAAATCTAGGAAGGAGGTCCTTGACTGATGGGCTCCCCTGTTGCCCTCAGATCTCTGTGCGGAAGGTCAGGGTGCTCCCTGCCATCTTCTTCTGGTAGTCCTTGTCAAATTCTTCATTCTGGGTCACAGTGAAATGGCTCTTCCAGTCCCCAGGCATCCCTGAAATGGAGCAAAGTCTCAGTGATTACCACACAAGAGTACAGGGTGGAGTGAGCACACACCCTTGGAACCAGGATAAGAGTGGGGAAAAAAAAAGGAAGTTTGCCTCTGAAAAATTATGTAGTGTCACTGACAAGAATGCATAATGGGGCAAGAAACATTACTGGAAAATCTAAGCAGAGCATGGGGACCACAGAGTCCAATCTGGCATCTGAGAATATGAGTCTTAACGTACCTTTCCTCATAAAAGGGGAGATAGAGTGGTCCAGGAAGCTGATAGGAAAAGTGGTGTAGTTGGCCATTGGGTTGTGCTTCATTACATCAAAGGAGGTGTGATAGATGATTTTATTCAGAGTTTCCTCTGGTATTTCTTTCTCCAAGAACTTCAAAATCTTCTGAATTTCCCGCTTTGGGTCCTGTATGTAGAATAGTTATACAAAGCAAATAATTTTAGTTTTCCATTAAGGATGACATTCTGTGTGGACAAACAGTGTTTGGGGAGAAATGAGGTAAGGGATCAGTTCAAATATATTCAATAAACATCCCTCAGGTGACGACTATGTGCAAAGGTGCTGCCAAGACACAAAAATGAGAGCTGTTCCTGCCCTCAGGAGGCTCACGCTGCAATAGGGAGATGAATGTAGACATAACTAACTGTAAGAACTGGCCCAGAAAACATGCTGTCCACACACACACACAGACACACACAAGGAGAGAGAGAAAGATTGAGAGAAAGAGATCCATGAGATTTGTTGAAAGCAGCAATTATGTTTCCTGGTAGAGATGAGGAAAAGTTGTATAAAGGAGAAAAAATGTTGCAGGTGAGTCATGGTATGACCAAATTTAGTATTTGAGCTACAAAAGATGACAAAAAGTCTGTGAATTTAATAGAAGGTCAGTAAGGGGATGAATACAAAGGAATCTCAAGTTGATACAGAAATGTGAGTTCTTGTGCACTGGTTCTTTGATCAAAGAGTTGCAGAAAAGGAGCTATAGCTTTTGATTAGATTTCTCACCATTGGCACAAGAAGTAGTTTAATTCTAGGACACTAACCCTGGGGTCCTGAGAGTGATTTTGTCATGCCTCTCATACACAATGATTTGAAATGGAAAAATCTGTCCTCTGTCCCAATATGTGAGACCAATCCTGCCAATGATTAAACTTCAGTTTGTAATGTGGGCCTGGGGTGTGGAAGAGGGAGAAGGAAACTCTCCCTGCACGTTCACTGAACACAACTAGGCACTTTGCATATGTGATCTTATAAATCCTTATAATAATTTCATGAGATACAAAATGAGATGATACCCACTTTGTAGGTGAAGACATGGTTCATGAGTGTCAGAATTAATTCAACTATAAAGACATGTGATATTTCCTGAGGAGGAAGGATCTTCCAGAAACTGTGAACTGAAGCAAAAAAAAATTGAGAAGAGCAGAAAAGTAGTTAGAGCTTTCAAGGGTAAAACTGAGTCAAGAAGAGTGTCATGGAGAGAAAGGACTTGCACTGAAGGCTCTCCTGTGGGCAAGCCCACAAACAGGATCACGACTGTGGTTTGCTGCCCTGGAGAATATGGTAGACTGCACTGCCTCTCACCTCCTTCATGTCCTCATAGAAGATGTAGAGAATACGGTGTTGGTCTTTTGCATCCCACCATCCCTTCACATGGTCATACCAGGAGCCCCATAGCACTGGAGGGAACAAGAGAGAAGTGGGGGGGGCATCAATATCAACTTGAAACTTATAAAATGAGCATGGATGTCTCAAATAAAAGGGAAAAAGGCAAAGAAGACAAAGACCCTGGACAGAATTCTTATTTGCAGAAGACAGTTTTTTTTTTAATATTTAGGGAGATGATAAGAAGTATTCTGGATTCCTTGGTTTTATATTTCTTCTCTGGAACTTAATAGCACATTAGATACTGTGTAGTTGCCAGGAGTCATAATCTTTCTTTCTTTTGCATCACTACATGATGCCTAGATTAGTGTTACACAATAAACATTGTATCCTAGTAGGCTGATTTTCATTCTGGAAAATCTATAATTACCAGATATTTGGGCACCTTTACTCTCTGTAATGGTGAATGAGAGGAAGAGAGGTGCACCGGGTGTCTTCTGTTGGCCCTGCCAAATCCACTCTGCACCCTCCTCCACCCTGTGAGATTGACCTCTAAGGACTGCGTTGATGCCTCCTTTGTGCTCAGACTTCCACCTGGGCTTTGCCAGGAAAAGGTACTCAGAGGCTTTTGGGGGTAAAGGAAAGTAGGGAAGGTATGTTTATTTCCCTGATGCTCTTCCTGTTGGCTCACTGTTGTGGTCTGTTTCCCTTAATGAAGGCTTCAGCTCCTGTTAAGGGGCCCTGTCCTTTTTCCAGGGGGCAATGGCTCCCTGCTCGTACTCACCCAAGAACACTGTATTATCACCTGTTTGTTTCTTTAAACTCTGCCCGTAACTTTCTAAATAGTCTCTTGGTTAAATTCTCCCCAAATGATCCAGTTTGAATGTGCCATCACACCCTCCCATGACCTTGATGACTACAATCATTCACTGAAAACCCATCCTTTCTGAAGTCAGTAGTGAACAAGGAAACATGAATGAATAAGGACACATGCACCCACAATTTCCTTTCACTTACCTTTACCAGCTTTGAATGTCTCAACAAACTCCTCCCATGTACCAGGGTTAGGTAGTAGTGCAGCCATTCTTGAGAAATGGTAGTAGGACACCACAGTGTCTTTTGCATTTCTAGCCACATAGATAATCTGAAATCAGCCAGCAAGTGATTGAGACAGAGAGAAAACAAAACACAGAAATATTATTGCTCAATGCAGAGGACCTTAGTATTAGAAGAATCTTAGACTATCCCATTTGAGTATCTGAACGTGTGTGCCTTTTCTGTGATCGGGATGACCACATTTTCCGGTTTGTCCAGAGTTCCAACATATATCTGTGGTTTCAGATAATGATTAGGAGCATCCCTCCTTTTCTTAAAAGTACCCTGGTTTGCCTGATAAATACTATGGTCACCCTAACTATGATATTCCTGGAGGCTAAAGAGGCCCCTGTGTTTTTTTCCAGTGTGTAAGGTAGGTCCTCCTTGGCTTGCACTAAGTGAGGACTCTAGGTTATTTTATGGGGGTAGCTAATGCAGTCAGCCATTTGGTCTCATCTGCACATGATGAACTGCAGCTTTATAGATTAATGATATCACTCCTACTTTTCATTTGTGGTAAGATTGCAGGACTTTTGACGGCAGTGCTAAGTCTCCCTTTGGAGCTGCTCGTGATGATTCTTTTCATTGGAAAAGCAGGGGTGTGGTCTGGCCAGGGAGATCTCACCTCTTTGCTTTGTGTCCTGTGGTTCCCTTTTTCCCACTCACTGTCCAGGCTCTAATGCCCACCTGTGCTGCTGTGTGCATTCTCAGCAGAGCCGGAGAGGAGGAGAACATTAATGGTGTCACAAGCATTTTCCCATGTCTCACTTACTGAACAGAATTTCTGTGTCCAACACAACCATTCACCCAGTGGTATTTCTCTCTCAGCCAATCTCCCCAGACTCTTGCTTTCCCAGCTGCCTTTCCCCCACTGCTGTCTTAGAGGAGCACAGACCCAACATGTTTCTCTGCCTCTTTTCCTACTGATTGATTTTTCTCTGATATTTGTGAAAGCATGTAGGGAACCAAAAAGTGTGACACAGCTGCACCATCTTATAATGTAAATACATTTCTTAATGCTGGTGTTGGTTACTGCCTTTTTGTAAACTTGAGTAATTGTGAAGGGGCAGTCTGTGCTAGACGGGGAACATATCCAGTGTGCTTGTGGCAGGAGTCTGATGACTGGATATGACCTAATGTCCAGGACATTTTCTGAGAGCCTGCTGACTTATCTGTGTGAATCCCTCATGGCTGCTGTAACAAATGTACTGGCTTAAACAATAAGAGATTTATTCTCTTATGGTTCTAGAGGCTAGATTTCACTGGGCTCAGGTCAAGCTGTTGGCAGGGCTGGTCCCTTTGGTGGCAGTAAGGGAGAATCCCTTCACTTGCTGTTGCTAGCCCCCAAAGGCCACTTGCATTCCTTGGCTCTTGACCCAATCCCTGGCTTCACTTTTCACATCTCCTACTTTTTACTTTGATCTTCTTGTCTCCCTCTTCTAAGAATCCTTTTGATGATATTTAGGGCCCACCTATTAATCTAGGATAATCTTCTCATCTCAAGATCCCCAACTTAATCAAATATGCAAATCTCATTTTACCATATAAGGTAGCATTCACAGGTTCTGTTGATTAGGACATGGATATCTTTAGGGGATGGCTATTTAGCTTACCACTGCATCATAAAATGAAAATCTTGGCCTAAACTCTCTAATGTCACTTCCTGCTCAAATAATCCACAATTCTAAACAGATAAAAGGAGGTGCCATCATTGAGATTTTTACATTTTTGGAAGGCCTGATTTTTATAAAAAGAAGGTGCTAGTATGATGACTAACAAAATGCTATTGTGTCTTCTCACATTGAATCTATAATACCATTTGGAAATAATATTGCTTGTTGAGCATCAAGAGTCACATGAGTTATCTACCTGTGGGAACAAAGCAGGAAGTTTTCACAAATCAAAATGACCTGGGTGTAATCTCAGAGAAGCAGGTAATGAATGGGATAGCATATTGGAATGTGGAATTTTATTCAATTGTATTGTACCTTGTTTGGAGATGGGAGATGGGCAAGATGAAGAGCTGGTGACTCATGGAAGCCCAGAAAAAAAAAAAGAGTCAAAAGCAATCACTTGCCCTGTGTATCTGAGCACCACACATAGGGGAAATTGTCTTGACTAAATAGACTTGACCCTTATGGTTTTCTTGGTAAGGGTTCAGTCTGGGTTTCTAAAGTAGCTTGCCTGCAAGGAGAAGATGTTCTGGTCTAGTTGATACAAACATTTTGATTCTGCTGGATGGCTACACTTTTCACTGCAAATTTATAAGTCCGTATTTTGCTTATATTCCATATTTCATTGACTTTAAGACTCACTGATGAAGCATATATCAAAAAGCAACACTAGCATTTTGCTGTACATTACACATTGATCCTGAATTTGGAAGGTCAAAATAAATGAGAATTTTTGAAAACGGAGGACATAGTGTTATAACAGTTCCTGGGGGCTTGCTCCACAAGATATTCTGTAAGGGTGGTCAATGTAGTATCATGGTCTTATGGTTGTTCATCTTTCTTTGTATTGCTCTACCTTTCCCTTCACAAGTTTTCCCTAAATAAATCACTTTTATGCCTTGGCTTTTGCTTCTTAGATGATTCAAACTAAGATAAAAGCCTTCAGGAAATAGGTGCTTTGTTTCACAACTTGCTGTCTTTGGATGTGGCTTCACTGGCAGCTAATCAGAATTATTTTGTATTAAAACTTCCTAGTATATACTCAGAAATAATATTTTGAAAGAAAGTTGGATCCAGGATGGAGTATGTGGGAATGTGGAGGTAAGGACACCATCTGCTGTATACCTTCATTGGTTATTTATCTTTCAACATCTTTGATTGTTTCCACTTAGACAGAGAGAGTGTTTGTCCATATGAACAAAACTGGCCTTGAAGAGTTGGATTTTCCTACCTTTGAATTTTCTTTCCAGAAGGAAGGTGGCAGCAACTGAACAGGAAGGTGAGTCTTCATAATTCTAGGAGAAGGCATTTTTTCGGCCAGATCTAGACCTGGGAAAGAAGGCCACACCATTTACTTGAAAATTTTTCATCATCAGCCCCCTGAATTCAATATTATTGTTTGTTAAATATCTAGAATGAGATTTACCAGTTGTCTTTGACTAAAATTATGGTTTTACATGTCTAAATGCTTCCCTCCTGGTGACACCTCTACCATCCATTCAGGTAGAGGAAATCACTGATGAGATACTGGAAACCACCAACGGAGGCAACATTACTATTCTTATTTGATGGGTTGGTTGTACTTGTGTGGGAAGATGAAGATGCTTTGGGAGGTCTGAGGATGGTGATAACTATGACCCCAACAAGCACTTGGATATTTTGTCCTTTGGGGTTTTCTATTACTGCAATGGAGAGTAGATTAAAGCAGCTGGAGAAGAGCTGGTGTCCCTCTTGATGTAGGTGAATTACTGGCCAGCTCTACAACACAAGCAATTCCATTGATCTTTCTTCCAACCTTTACTTTCCAGGCCAAGAACTGCAACAGCCACTATCCAAACACCACACTGGTCTCTGTGCTAGGATGTATTTTCAGATGAAAAATTGAGCCTTACAGTAGTCAAGTAATTTCAGTAATTTCTCCAAGTTAGTAACTATGACAGCCAGGGCTGGAAATCAGTTAGTCTTTGGTGTGGAAAGCCAGTGGAGTGGGGGGAGGTGGGGCTCAAGAGACTTCGTGAAAAGCACCAGAGAGGCAAGGAACAATTAGATAAATCACAACCAAATCCTCCTTGGAAACAGAATGTCCAATCCTGAGTGTTAAAATACCAAATATAGGCTGGGATTTGGCCACACACAGTACCAGTCTCAGGGAGGGGGCTTGTCACTGAGGCAGAAAGGAAACCTTGGTTGGAGAAGCACAGCTTCTAGTGGAGAATCAGAAGGAGGAGGCACTCCCTGGAGACCTGGCAGTGATGGGAAATAAGGAAGTAAGAGAAAGAAAGATAAAGATCCTGCAGAAATGAAAGAAACAACATGCCAATTCTTCCTCCCCACCAACCACCAATGCTGTCCATGAACACAACTGCACAGTAGAGGGCAGAATGGACAGAAGAGGGTGCTTTCAAACTAGAAATTATGACAATAAAATGAATACAAACATAAAAAATCAGATCTCATGAATACAAAACTGCTATAAAAAACAGAAAAGGCAAACCCGAAGCCTTTAACCTGATGAAAATTCTCCCCCCAAAACCAACTACAATCCTAAACAAAATTGTGATACAATACTCCAATATGATTAAATATCCAAAACAAGCGTTTGGGAAAAGGAACAAACAACTCACAAATATAAAAATTAGGAAATGAAATAGACAAAATTTATTTATAAAAATAAATAAAATAAAATATATAAAAAAAGAAAAGGGGATAAATGAGAAAAGATTTTATGGAACTGAGAAAAGAAAAAGCACAATAACATAAGAAGGGAAGATTAAATCATAAGGTTGACAATGAAGGATAGGTTTGAAAGGAAATTTAAAAAAGGATGTTGAAGAAAAGCAAGAAGGTAACCAAGAGATGGACAATGAGGTAAATAAACAAATAAAAAGGGTCAGAGAGAAAGGGTCTGATCTGGAAGACAAGTCTGGCAGCTCTAACGTTGCTATCAACTGCAGTTCCTGAAAAGAAAATGAAAATGGTGGAATAGAACTAATATTGAAACTTATAATATGAACAAACTTTCTTGAAAAGAAGACTTGAATTTGTTGAGATTTTAGCTAAACTATTCCATAATATTGTCTCGTAATCCATTCTGGGTGGCCAAGCAGCCTACAGGGGCCTTGAGCATGCCATTTCACGCCCCAGCTGCATAACAGTCTGCAGAGACTACCCAATGGCCCTGAGATCAACAGTGTCTGTTACCTCCCAAGGCCTTCCCTGGGAGCACCCCTTTAGACAAGACCCCTGTAGAGCCTACCAAAACCCTGATCCTTTTGGTTTGGATTGACTGTTCTGGACTTAGCCCAGAAGCCCCAAAGCTTTCCACTTATGGACCTTAATAAGGGCATGTGCTCCAGGTCCCATCTCTCTACCAGC
This sequence comes from Felis catus, assembly GCF_018350175.1. Classification (NCBI taxonomy): domain Eukaryota; kingdom Metazoa; phylum Chordata; class Mammalia; order Carnivora; family Felidae; genus Felis; species Felis catus. The sequence continues at coordinate 52,553,459 of NC_058370.1, forward strand.
ATCCTGCCTTGACCTCTCATTTGGTCACTCAAGGCATGCCCTGTACTTCCTCCAGGACCAAGGAGTAGTGGACAGTGCTATTTCAATTCCTTATGGTCTTTCCTTGAACTGAGGCTCACCAGACCACCAAATGTTAATTTAACAAAGTCACAATTAGGTTCACAAGTAGGATGGACTAAATCAGCTTGCTTTTGATAATAAGAAATGCATTTTAGTTTCAATGGCTTACTGACGGGCTTTCTCATGTGCATAATTCCATGGAGGAGGAATCCACTGCCTACTGGAGTTTGGTTGCACTGCTTTGCCCTACTGCATACTGCCTTTTCAGAGAGCTGCCCCAAGTTTCCATCCCAAAAGTGCAAGTTACAAAAAAAGCAATGATAATTCTCCCAAACCTTGAGAGTATTGCTAATCAGAGCTGGTTTGAGGGGCCATGGATGTATTTCCCACTTATTAATGCCCAAGGGTTACCCTCAGTGGCTGTTAGACTTTGAGCATGTTTCTCAGCTTGTAGTACAGACCCAGATGCTGACTGTTAGGGACAACTAGCTAAGATTTTAGCAATATCCTGTTGCCCTTAGTTAACAGAAGGGAATATGTGAGTTGCACACCCGGCTCACATATAGGGCCACATAAATGTGCAGTGCCCCTAAGAGGAGAGGGACACTCCCTGTCTCTGATTGGCGGTGCTTGTGGGATGTACTAGGACTCTAAGTTATAACTTGGATGATAGGGATGTCCTCACTGGGGAGGTAATGGCCCCTCAAAAAGGCAAGAGTGGCTGGGTCCCACGGTCCCTCTGTCACTGCATACCTTGCTGCTGTGGCAGTTTGTCCCCTGACCCTATGAGGTATCAGGGGTCCCACTCCTGGTGTATAGGGGCACAAAATCTAATAGCCAAGTACAAATGACTTGAGCACCTGGTGCCTGCATCAACTAAAACTGTCTGAGGAAATTATCAAGCTCTGTACTAAATGGAAAACACTCATAGAGGTGCTGTGGGCACTGCTCAGTGTTGTGGTGTACCAACAGACCAAGGGACTGGTTCTATACTCTAGGGACCTGGGGCCAGCCCTAATGATTCTGCCACTGCTGGTCTGATGGAGACTAACACTAAACCCAGTGAAGTCAATTGGGACACCCTGGAGAGGGAAGCAGCAGGTATTGGCCACTGGGGACGTCTACCACAGATTTTTCCAGTGAGGATTCAGAAAGTCAAATCAGTGGTGGGTAATAGAGAATTAGAAACTGAAATTTGAAGCTTTACACACCTCAAGATTAAAACTATCTGAAAGGACTGTAGAGCAGGAGGAAGGAAAAGGGGTTGACTGGCTGTTGAGAGTGTTTAATACTGACTCTGAGCTATTATTACTCAACTCACAGACATGAGTCAGTATTTACTAGTCAGTATTTACAAGAAGCCCCAAATGGATAACTTTTTAAAAGTCCAAATTCTGGACAGACACAGATGACCCAACCCCCAACCCACAAGAGACTACCCCAGGACTAATTCAACCAGAATGAAAGCAAAAATTGCAGCCACAGATTGTCTCCATGTCCTAACTGGGATTTCTAATAACAAGGGAGAATCCAAACCCAAAGGCACAAGCCCCAAAGATATAGAGGGCAAATCCCACTCTCTGCTTACTTGGATTTTCAAGGTTTGTTGTGAAGTCTACCCTTTTATCATAGTTATTACTGCAAAGATTCAAAGCCAGTGGAAGATATTCAATGAGGCCCAACTCCTTTCCTGTATGATTGATATGGTCCTGTGGGTATATCACTCCTTTGAATATAGCAACCTATCCAGATGACCTGGATTTCATCTCCAATCTGAGGAAGTCCCAATTGATTATGAATCCAGAGAATTCTTCTTGCAGGGAGCCTCCACCAAATGACAGGACCAAACTTCATTTTAAGAGGACCTCCCATAATATTCTGGAGGCCATGCTGGGAATAGACTTGACAGTTCTTCCTTCATGAGGGAGACACTCTGCCAGCTGGGGGTCCAGATTTCATATCTGGACAGTTATGGTGCAAGCTCCTCTCAAAAACTCATGTTCATTTTGAAAAAGATCCCAATCTCAATGGCCCAGATGACTTTAGGGGGTTTCAAAGCTCCCTCTGCCCCAAACAACATCACTGACCTGTGGGCCTGACAAACCCCCAGAGCATTACCCTAGAACTGAATGGCTCATGGAACTTGTCATCTCCTGGGGATAATTGCCTATTCATGACTCAGTAGTCCACAGGGACTAAGGCAGTAACCTGACATTCTTTTCTTTGTTAAACACCATAGCCCAAGTCATAGTAATCCCAGGTAATCCTTCTAAATTTCTCAAATAATCTCCTACAGCCTACAAGTCAAAGCCAATAAAACCACAAAGGGAGTACAAGGAAAGCTGGCTATGGCTTTCCAAACCAGTTGCCAGTGGTGGTGGCCTCCCTGGCTCTCTTTTTCCCTATTATAGGTTTGCATGCACTTACTTCATGACATGCCTAGTAAAATAAACCCAAATTCCTGGATTTCTCATAAAAGGTGCCAGACAGTAACTTGCCCAATTGCCTCCTCCAGGAAAAAAAAAAAACTAAATACACCACATTATTGACTGAGTACACAGGACCTAAGGTCTGTCATTAGAGATATACTTGAATTGGGGTCAGTAGGCCCCCCATCTCACACTTTAATAGCCTGGTCTTGTCAGTGTGAAAACTGGCTACTAGTTAATGGAGATTAACTATTGACTATTATTGGAGGTGGGGGGGGGGTGCCTGGGTGGCTCAATCAGTTAAGTGTCTGACTCTTGGTTTCAGCTCATGTCATTATCTCATAGTTCATAAGACTGAGCCCCACGTTGGGCTCTGTGCTGACTGTGTGGAGCCCGCTTGAGAATCTCTTTCTCCCTCTATCTCTGTCCCCCCAACCCCCGTTCACCTCTCCCCTTCTCTCTCAAAATTAATAAACTTAAAAAAAAAGAAATACTTAAAAAAACAGAATTGACTATCAAAACTTAAATGCACAGGTTTCTATCATTAAGTTTCCCATTCCCAGTATTATAGACATGGTAGATGACATCCAAAAAGCATGCAGTCCTTACTTTGATGTCCTAGATCTAGCCAACGTGTTTCACTTGATCCTGATAATGGAAGACTCACAACTTCAATTTGCTTTCCGTTTCAAGGGCATTTTGAACCTTTACTTGGGTGCCCATGGGTTATTTAAACATTTAAGCACCCTGCTTTTGCATATAACCAATGCAGACAAGATTTAAATTCACTCCAATTAACCCACTGTAGCCTTTGATATTATATAAGTGACATTCTCCCTTTGGAACCTTTTGAGGATGCCATCCAGGAGACTTACACTTAGTAATGTATTTATAGCAGAGACGATGGGCCATTACCTTGCATAAGAACCAAGGACCAGCCACTTCTTTCAAGTTTCTAGACATAATGTGGCAGCTGAGGACTGTGAAGTTTCTCTCACTATAAAACATCAACTCCTTATAATTAAGCCTCCTGTTACATTATAGCAGGCAAAACACATATCAGGTGTCTTCACTTTTTGGGGGAAACACATTCTACATTTACCATTTTACTAAAACCTATTTGTGCTGTTAGATGCAATCCAGCTTCTTTCCATTTGGGAGAACCTCACCAAACTGTCTTGCATCTGGCCCAGCAAGCCATACAGCAGGTCCTGTCCTTAGTCTCTCTGGGCTCAGGCTTTTGAGTTGAATCAGTGGAGATATTTGATTAGGCCTTGTGGAGTCTTGGGACTAAGCATGGCTTTATCTGACTGTCCATGGGACCTGGATCAAAGATCTGTCCCAGACAGCAGCTTAGCACATGCCACTTGAGCATGAAATTTTGGCAGTCCACTGGGCCCTTTTGGGAAAAAAGGCATTCATAGCCCACACTGATTTGCAAAAAGTCCCCATCCTTCATTGGGTTAGCAATTCAACCCAGCAAAGGTTCAGCATGGTCCTGAGACCTCATTGTTAAAGTGAAAATGGTACCTTTAAAAAAGCTCAATCTGATGTCAAGGGCCTTTCCAGATTACAGGAGGGTGTGGCTCCTCAAAGCTCAGCCTCTTGCTTACTATTAATGAAGGCAACTGGTGGCACCCCCAATGTTGGCCCCTATAGCATTTTGAGAAGCTCCCTGGGACCAGTTGTCTGGCATGGAAAGGGAGTGAGTGTTCTTCACATACAGCAGTGCTGCCATCATACACAGTGCTGCCCACCAGCAGGCTGCAGTGGTCATCCCTAGTCAAGAAGGCCGCTTCTGGCTTGGCCCAGATGGCAGGGTTGGTGGCAGTGTGCTTGGTTCCACAACAGACCACAAAGTGAGACTCCCAAGGGCATATATTTTTACTGACTCCTGAGCTCTTAGCCAGTGGGTTCTCAGTCTGGTCTGGATAATGGCAAAAGGATAATTCAATGTCTCTGGGTGTCTCCATTTGGAGAGGGACAGCCAATTCACTTATGCCAATTATAGTCACTCATGTCTGTGTACAAATGACAACAAACACCAGAAGCACATTCTAATAACATTGCAGACTCCTTGTTCCAACATTCCAATAACATTCCAGACATAACCTCCATATAACTATTCCTCCAGAGATGCCATGCCCACCAGAAGAGCAGACCCCTATTTCAGGCCACAGGGGAGCAACAACACTCACTGATTGGGGAAACAGGCGTGGAATCCTTTTCACCCTTGCTCTATCCAAACTGGTGGTAGATAATTGATTGCTTCTTTGTCGCCAAACAAAACTCTGGAAGATTATCAGGTCAGTGTGACAACTTGTGATGGCAAATTTGTTGTACCAGACTGCTGCTGCCCTCTGCTGGAGCTAGTGGGTATGTAAACACCATCATCAATACCTTCTCAGGATGCCTACAGGCTGTTCTCTCCAGAAACACTGCTTCCTATTGCTCAATATCCTCCTTAACCAGATATGTGCTTGTCCCCTTACACCCACCAGACATTACAGATTCAGATCAAGATCGCCTTCCACCTCCCAAGCAGTTCAATAATGGGCTCTGGAACATGGAATCTTGTGGAATTTCTGCCTAGCTCACTGGCCCCAAGCAGGTGGACGTATGGAGAGGAACAATGGCCTTCAGAGACATGCTTCTCAAATTTTAAACAGAAGGGAGGCCCCAAGTGGACAGAAATTTTCCTCGTGGCTCTAATACTGCTTGATTCCTGGCTCTCAGCTCTTCCTACCCCCACACCAAATACATCTTCTCCAAAAACCCCCTTCTGGTACTGACAGGGAACCCTGACTCCTCTGACATCAAGGAGGATGTCATTCACTTCTGTTCACTGGATGAATGCTTCCCTCACCATTGTGGTCTTTCCATTGTCTCACTGTCTTCCATATGCTGGCAACCTCATCAGGGGTGGATTGTACAATATGACCCTCTTCTAATAGAGAGCTCAATGGAACAAACTCTACCAAATTGCTTAGAGATCATGATTATACCAATTTCTTTGGCATGGATGATGGTCCAGTATTAGCCACAAAGGTAAGGACACTGGCCTTGCTCAATATTCTGGTTTTAAGGCAGGTTAATTAAAGCAATTTCATAGAAAGTTTTGTGGGAGATTGAAATTATGGTTTCAGGGTCAACTAGTGGGATTGTGGATCTCAGAGAGAAGAAAAAGGTATTCTGCCCAGGGGATGCCAGTCACATTAAGAAATGAATCCCCTAGAGAAGCGGCAAGATGGCGGCTTAGGAGGACGCTGGGCTCACCGCGCGTCCTGCTGATCACTTAGATTCCACCTACACCTGCCTAAATAACCCAGAAAACCGCCAGAGGATTAGCAGAACGGAGTCGCCGGAGCCAAACGCAGACGAGAGGCCCACGGAAGAGGGTAGGAAGGGCGGCGAGGCGGTGCGCTCCACGGACTGGCGGGAGGGAGCCAGGGTGGAGGGGCGGCTCGCCTGCCAAGCAGAGCCCCCGAGTCTGGCTTGCAAAAGCGGAGGGGCCTGATGGACTGTGTTCCCACAACAAGCGCGACTTAGCGTCTGGGAGGTCATAAGTTAACAGCTCTGCTCGGAAAGCGGGAAGGCTGGAGGACAAAGGGAGGGAGAGCTGCTGAGCCCCCTGACAACAGAGCTCAGTTTGGTGGGGAACAAAGGCGCTCGCCAGCGCCATCTCCCCCGCCCATCCCCCAGCCAAAATCCCAAAGAGAACCAGTTCCTGCCAGGGAACTTGCTCGCTCTGCGCAAACACCCAACTCTGTGCTTCTGCGGAGCCAAACCTCCGGCAGCGGATCTGACTCCCTCCCGCTGCCACAGGGCCCCTCCTGAAGTGGATCACCTAAGGAGAAGCGATCTAAGCCTGCCCCTCCTGCCCCTGTGCACCTTGCCTACCCACCCCAGCTAATACGCCAGATCCCCAGCATCACAAGCCTGGCAGTGTGCAAGTAGCCCAGATGGGCCACACCACCCCACAGTGAATCCCGCCCTTAGGAGAGGGGAAGAGAAGGCACACACCAGTCTGACTGTGGCCCCAGCGGTGAGCTGGGGGCAGACATCAGGTCTGACTGCGGCCCCGCCCACCAACTCCAGTTATACACCACAGCACAGGGGAAGTGCCCTGCAGGTCCTCACCACGCCAGGGACTATCCAAAATGACCAAGCGGAAGAATTCCCCTCAGAAGAATCTCCAGGAAATAACAACAGCTAATGAGCTGATCAAAAAGGATTTAAATAATATAACAGAAAGTGAATTTAGAATAATAGTCATAAAATTAATCGCTGGGCTTGAAAACAGTATACAGGACAGCAGAGAATCTCTTGCTACAGAGATCAAGGGACTAAGGAACAGTCACGAGGAGCTGAAAAACGCTTTAAACGAAATGCATAACAAAATGGAAACCACCACAGGCTCGGCTTGAAGAGGCAGAGGAGAGAATAGGTGAACTAGAAGATAAAGCTATGGAAAAAGAGGAAGCTGAGAAAAAGAGAGATAAAAAAATCCAGGAGTATGAGGGGAAAATTAGAGAACTAAGTGATACACTAAAAAGAAATAATATACGCATAATTGGTATCCCAGAGGAGGAAGAGAGTGGGAAAGGTGCTGAAGGGGTACTTGAAGAAATAATAGCTGAGAACTTCCCTGAACTGGGGAAGGAAAAAGGCATTGAAATCCAAGAGGCACAGAGAACTCCCTTCAGACGTAACTTGAATCGATCTTCTGCACGACATATCATAGTGAAACTGGCAAAATACAAGGATAAAGAGAAAATTCTGAAAGCAGCAAGGGGTAAACGTGCCCTCACATATAAAGGGAGACCTATAAGACTCGTGACTGATCTCTCTTTTGAAACTTGGCAGGCCAGAAAGAATTGGCACGAGATTTTCAGGGTGCTAGACAGAAAAAATATGCAGCCGAGAATCCTTTATCCAGCAAGTCTGTCATTTAGAATAGAAGGAGAGATAAAGGTCTTCCCAAACAAACAAAAACTGAAGGAATTTGTCACCACTAAACCAGCCCTACAAGAGATCCTAAGGGGGACCCTGTGAGACAAAGTCCCAGAGACATCACTACAAGCATAAAACATACAGACATCACAATGACTCTAAACCCATATCTTTCTATAATAACACTGAATGTAAATGGATTAAATGCGCCAACCAAAAGACATAGGGTATCAGAATGGATAAAAAAACAAGACCCATCTATTTGCTGTCTACAAGAGACTCATTTTAGACCTGAGGACACCTTCAGATTGAGAGTGAGGGGATGGAGAACTATTTATCATGCGACTGGAAGCCAAAAGAAAGCTGGAGCAGCCATACTTATATCAGACAAACTAGACTTTAAATTAAAGGCTGTCACAAGAGATGAAGAAGGACATTATATAATAGTTACAGGGTCTATCCATCAGGAAGAGCTAACAATTATAAATGTCTATGCACCGAATACCGGAGCCCCCAAATATATAAAACAATTACTCATAAACATTAGCAACCTTATTGATAAGAATGTGGTAATTGCAGGGGACTTTAACAACCCACCTACAGAAATGGGCAGATCATCTAGACACATGGTCAATAAAGAAACAAGGGCCCTGAATGAGACATTGGATCAGATGGACTTGACAGATATATTTAGAACTCTGCATCCCAAAGCAACAGTATATACTTTCTTCTCGAGTGCACATGGAACATTCTCCAAGATAGATCATATACTGAGTCACAAAACAGCCCTTCATAAGTTTACAAGAATTGAAATTATACCATGCATACTTTCAGACCACAATGCTATGAAGCTTGAAATCAACCACAGAAAAAAGTCTGGAAAACCTCCAAAAGCATGGAGGTTAAAGAACACCCTACTAACGAATGAGTGGGTCAACCAGGCAATTAGAGAAAAAATTTAAAAATATATGGAAACAAACGAAAATGAAAATACAACAATCCAAACGCTTTGGGACGCAGCGAAGGCAGTCCTGAGATGAAAATACATTGCAATCCAGGCCTATCTCAAGAAACAAGAAAAATCCCAAATACAAAATCTAACAGCACACCTTAAGGAACTAGAATCAGAACAGCAAAGGCAGCCTAAACCCAGCAGAAGAAGAGAAATAATAAAGATCAGAGCAGAAATAAACAATATAGAATCTAAAAAACCTGTAGAGCAGATCAACGAAACCAAGAGTTGGTATTTTGAAAAAATAAACAAAATTGACAAACCTCTAGCCAGGCTTCTCAAAGAGAAAAGGGAAATGACCCAAATAGATAAAATCATGAATGAAAATGGAATTATTACAACCAATCCCTCAGAGATACAAACAATTATCAGGGAATACTATGAAAAATTATATGCCAACAAATTGGACAACCTGGAAGAAATGGACAAATTCCTGAACACCCACACTCTTCCAAAACTCAATCAGGAGGAAAGAGAAAGCTTGAACAGACCCATAACCAGCGAAGAAATTGAATCGGTTATCAAAAATCTCCCAACAAATAAGAGTCCAGGACCAGATGGCTTCCCAGGGGAGTTCTACCAGACGTTTAAAGCAGAGATAATACCTATCCTTCTCAAGCTATTCCAAGAAATAGAAAGGGAAGGAAAACTTCCAGACTCATTCTATGAAGCCAGTATGACTTTGATTCCTAAACCAGACAGAGACCCAGTAAAAAAAGAGAACTACAGGCCAATATCCCTGATGAATATGGATGCAAAAATTCTCAATAAGATACTAGCAAATCGAATTCAACGGCATATAAAAAGAATTATTCACCATGATCAAGTGGGATTCATTCCTGGGATGCAGGGCTGGTTCAACATTCACAAATCAATCAACGTGATACATCACATTAACAAAAAAAAAAGAGAAGAACCATATGATCCTGTCAATCGATGCAGAAAAGGCCTTTGACAAAATCCAGCACCCTTTCTTAATAAAAACCCTTGAGAAAGTCGGGATAGAAGGAACATACTTAAACATCATAAAAGCCATTTATGAAAAGCCCACAGCTAACATCATCCTCAACGGGGAAAAACTGAGAGCTTTTTCCCTGAGATCAGGAACACGACAAGGATGCCCACTCTCACCGCTGCTGTTTAACATAGTGCTGGAAGTTCTAGCATCAGCAATCAGACAACAAAAGGAAATCAAAGGCATCAAAATTGGCAAAGATGAAGTCAAGCTTTCGCTTTTTGCAGATGACATGATATTATACATGGAAAATCCAATAGACTCCACCAAAAGTCTGCTAGAACTGATACAGGAATTCAGCAAAGTTGCAGGATACAAAATCAATGTACAGAAATCAGTTGCATTCTTATACACTAACAAGGAAGCAACAGAAAGACAAATAAAGAAACTGATCCCATTCACAATTGCACCAAGAAGCATAAAATACCTAGGAATAAATCTAACCAAAGATGTAAAGGATCTGTATGCTGAAAACTATAGAAAGCTTATGAAGGAAATTGAAGAAGATTTAAAGAAATGGAAAGACATTCCCTGCTCATGGATTGGAAAAATAAATATTGTCAAAATGTCAATACTACCCAAAGCTATCTACACATTCAATGCAATCCCAATCAAAATTGCACCAGCATTCTTCTCGAAACTAGAACAAGCAATCCTAAAATTCATATGGAACCACAAAAGGCCCCGAATAGCCAAAGGAATTTTGAAGAAGAAGACCAAGGCAGGAGGCATCACAATCCCAGACTTTAGCCTCTACTACAAAGCTGTCATCATCAAGACAGCATGGTATTGGCACAAAAACAGACACATAGACCAATGGAATAGAATAGAAACCCCAGAACTAGACCCACAAACGTATGGCCAACTCATCTTTGACAAAGCAGGAAAGAACATCCAATGGAAAAAAGACAGCCTCTTTAACAAATGGTGCTGGAAGAACTGGACAGCAACATGCAGAAGGTTGAAACTAGACCACTTTCTCACACCATTCACAAAAATAAACTCAAAATGGATAAAGGACCCAAATGTGAGACAGGAAACCATCAAAACCTTAGAGGAGAAAGCAGGAAAAGACCTCTCTGACCTCAGCCGTAGCAATCTCTTACTCGACACATCCCCAAAGGCAAGGGAATTAAAAGCAAAAGTGAATTACTGGGACCTTATGAAGATAAAAAGCTTCTGCACAGCAAAGGAAACAACCAACAAAACTAAAAGGCAACCAACGGAATGGGAAAAGATATTCGCAAATGACATATCGGACAAAGGGCTAGTATCCAAAATCTATAAAGAGCTCACCAAACTCCACACCCGAAAAACAAATAACCCAGTGAAGAAATGGGCAGAAAACATGAATAGACACTTCTCTAAAGAAGACATCTGGATGGCCAACAGGCACATGAAAAGATGTTCAGCGTCGCTCCTTATCAGGGAAATACAAATCAAAACCACACTCAGATATCACCTCCCGCCAGTCAGAGTGGCCAAAATGAACAAATCAGGAGACTATAGATGCTGGAGAGGATGTGGAGAAATGGGAACCCTCTTGCACTGTTGGTGGGAATGCAAATTGGTGCAGCTGCTCTGGAAAGCAGTGTGGAGGTTCCTCAGAAAATTAAAAATAGACCTACCCTATGACCCAGCAATAGCACTGCTAGGAATTTACCCAAGGGATACAGGAGTACTGATGCATAGGGCCACTTGTACCCCAATGTTCATAGCAGCACTCTCAACAATAGCCAAATTATGGAAAGAGCCTAAATGTCCATCAACTGATGAATGGATAAAGAAATTGTGGTTTATATACACAATGGAGTACTACGTGGCAATGAGAAAAAATGAAATATGGCCTTTTGTAGCAACGTGGATGGAACTGGAGAGTGTGATGCTAAGTGAAATAAGCCATACAGAGAAAGACAGATACCATATGGTTTCACTCTTATGTGGACCCTGAGAAATTAACAGGAACCCATGGGGGAGGGGAAGGAAAAAAAAAACAGGTTAGAGTGGGAGAGAACCAAAGCATAGGAGACTCTTAAAAACTGAGAACAAACTGAGGGTTGATGGGGGGTGGGAGGGAGGAGAGGGTGGGTGATGGGTATTGAGGAGGGCACCTTTTGGGATGAGCACTGGGTGTTGTATGGAAACCAATTTGTCAATAAATTTCATATAAAAAAAAGAATGTAAAAAAAATAAAATAACTCATTTATCCTCACGTAGTGTTAAAAAAAAAAAAAAGAAATGAATCCCCAAAAGAACCATAGAATCCAATGGTGGCTCTCAGTGGATGCAGGCCAGGTCTCTACCCCACCTTAGATGAAGAGGTAAATGACCTCTTGCTCCTAAGCAAACATGCTCCTCCTTTTGTTGCTATCCAGATTGCTTTCCCTGAAGGACACCCCACAAGCTAATCAAATGCAAATGCTCTCTTTTACTGTGGCTACCTTGGATAATAGGGTTGTTGGTAGATCCCTCCAGCCTAACTCTATCTCAGGAGATGAGCTGGAACAAAATTAGCCAGGTATACAACTGTACTGAACGATGGCTGAGCACCAAGTGTTGCAGGCTCTATGTAGCAGGGGTCAATTCAGCAGGCACAAATTCTGACCCAGAGTTCATCTCTTCTACATTAAATGGTGCCAATGGAAGTGATGCTTAAAAGAGACATTCCATCCTTACACCATGCCTCAAATTATATTTACCCCAGGCCAAATGGCCCTACTGTCATAACCAAATCAGACCCATCTTGGCTGGCAGGTTTGTGCTCTAACCACCCTATCATAGTTTTCATGGGGTTATCTCTGGATTGTACATCTGCCATCCACAAAATATCCCTACTGTGAGCCTATCAATGTATCCAGAATCTATATGCATTATGGATGTGGTCCCCACAAAGTTCAGTCATGGATATTGCATGCTCCTTTGCAAAGTGCACCCTGATGATCTAACGGAGCCCAATGAGGTCTGCCCATCTAGTAGTAGAGTCCACACTTGTAGTCCCACCCCGAGCCAGGCCTCTAGGACATGTACTTGGTATTTAACACCAGCAGCCACTTCTACCCTTCATGGATCTTCACCTGGGAAACCACCCTCTCCTGGCCTCACCATCCCCAAGCACAGCAATGCCACAGATGACATCGCCCCAGCCCAAGAGCTCTTGCTGCCATTAGAGTTGTGACTGCCTTACAGACAGCAATGCCACAACCCAAGGGAAAGATGAGAGACAATGTACTTCAACCTTACTTGGCCTTGGGATTCCCACCTTGAGATCACCTCTGCCCCAGGAAGGAAATGACTGTGGTAACTGTCAGCACAGAGGCCTCCATTTGTAAAAATGCCTCCACTTGATGGAACCTGAAGACCTCATAGATTCTACTTTTCTGAAAGAGCTATATGCTTCTCTGGAGAAACTTGCCTCCATCAAAACAATTGCAAAACCTCTGTTGACTGCCTGGTGGTGGTAGACATCATTTTACCTTTGTGGCAGGCCAAACAATGTATTCTTAAACACGCTAGCCAAAATATAACACTTCTTTGCAAAACTTTCTTAACCATGCATATCATAAAAAGTTGATTATTATTGATCAACTCTGAAACATACCAAACTAAAATTATTATATTTTAAGATAGAGAAAAAAATTCTTACTCCAGGTAAAAGATGAAATGATTCATAAAGTCAAGAGAATTAAACTGGCATCAGACTTATCGAAAACAGCACACAAAGCAAGTAAACAGTAGAACATTTTCAAGAAACTTAAGGAAAGAAAGTGTGAATGAAAGATATATCCAGGCAAGCTGTGCTTCAAGTATCAACACTATAGAAAACAGCTTAAAACATTCAAGAACACACACAGAATACAATATATATGTATTTTCCTGAACAATTCACTAGGGTAAGTTTGATTTAACCAAAAGGAAAACATTAGTACAAGGATTGATAGTGAGAATTTCACATTATTTAATACTAGAACTAAAACTTAAAAGGGATGAAGGGATAGGTGGAAGAACAATATGTAAACCTTATAGGCTGTAATAAAGTAGAAAGAATGCAACTTAAAATTTAGAGTAGGATTACTGGTGGTTGTATAAGTAACGGGGGAATAAAAAATTCCTTTGAAACTGGCAGATCAGGTAGTAAAAGCTTAAGTAAGAAAAAAGAGGATTAAGTACTTATAAAAGGTGATAATAATACATAAGCAACCAATTGCTAGAAAAAACTTAAGAATTTCCTAAAGAAAAAAAAATGAAAAACTCCCACACAAAGCCATCCAAATTGGTAAGAAAGAAGTAAACCTTTAACTATTTGCAGATGACATGATACTATATATAAAAAACCCCTAAAAACTCCACCAAGAAACTATTAGAACTGATAAATAAATTCATCAGAGTCACAGGATACAAAATTAATGTACAGAAATCTATTGCATTTGTATACAATAATAACTAAGCACCAGAAAGAGGAATTGAGAAAGTGACCCCATTTATAATTGCATCAAAAATAATAATATACCTAGGAATACAGTTATCCAAGGAAGTGAAAGATCTGTACTCTGAAAACTATAAAACATTGATGACATAAATTGAAGATGACACACAAAAAATGGAAAGACATTCCATGCTCATGGATTGGAAGAACAAATATTGTTAAAATGTTCATACTACCCAAAGTAATCTACACATTTAATGCAATCCCTATCAAAATACCAACAGTACTTATTCTCAACAAATAATCCTAAAATTTGTATAAAACCACAAAAGACCCCAAATAGAACAATCTTGAAGAAGAAAAACAAAGCTGGAGGTATCACAATTCTGGACTTCAAGTTATACTACAAAGTTGTAGCAATCAAAACACTACTGTACTGACACAAACATAGACACATAGAGCGATAGACCAGGATAGAAAGCCCAGAAACAACCCCAAAATTATGTGATCAGTTAATCTTCAACAAACAGGAAAGAATATCCAATGGGAAAAAGACTCATTCTTCAACAAGTAGTGTTGGGAAATTTGGACAGCTACAGGCAGAAGAATGAAGCTGGATCACTTTCTTACACCATACACAAATATCACTTCAAACTGGATGAAAAAGGCACCTGGGTGACTCAGTCAGTTGAGCATTTGACTTCAGCTTAGTTTATGATCTTGCAGTTTGTGAGTTTGAGCTCCACATCAGGCTCGCTGCTGTCAGCTCCTTCAGATCCTCTGTCCTCCTCTCTCTCTGTTCCTCCCCTGTTTGTGTTCTCTTTCTCAAAAATAAATAAAACTTAAAAAATGGGTGAAAGACCTAAATGTGAGACCTGAAACCATAAACATCCTAGAAGAGAGCACAGGCAGTAATTTCTCTGACATTGGCCATAGCAACATTTTTCTAGACATTACTCCTGAAACAAAGGAAATAAAAGCAAAAATAAACTATTGGAACCACATCAAAATAAAAATCTTCTGCTCAGAAAAGGAAACAATTAGCAAAACTAAAAAGACACTTTACTTAATGGGAGAAGATATTTGCAAATTATATATCTGATAAAGGGTTAGTATCTAAAATATATAAAGAACATATATAATTCAATGCCACAAAAACCAAGGGCACTTGCCACTAAAGTGGGCAGTTTTGCCACTAAAGTGGGCAGAAGACATGAATAGACATTTCTCCAGGAAGACTTACAGATGGCCAACAGACACATGAAAAGATGTTCAACATCACTCATCATCAGGGAAATGCAAATCGAAACTACAATAATGGGTGCCTGAGCGGCTCAGTCGATTGAGTGTTGGACTTTGGCTCAGGTCATGATCTTGCAGTTCATGGGCTCGAAACCTTCATAGCTCAGAGCCTGGAGCCTGCTTTGTATTCTGTGTCTCCCAATCTCTCTCTGCCCCCTTTTCATGCTCTCCCTGTCTCTTTCTCTCTCTCTCTCAAAAATAAATAAACTTAAAAAATATATGTATATATTTAAAAAAATATGAGATATCACCTCACACCTGTCAGAATAGCTAAAATCAAAAACACAAGAAATAACAAGTGTTGGTGAGGATGTGGAGAAAAAGTAACCCTTTTGCACTGTTGGTGGGAATACAAACTGGTACAGTCACTGTGGAAAACACTATAGAGCTTCCTCAAAAAATTAAAAACAGAACTACTCTACAATATAGTAATCACAGTACTGGGCATTTACCCAAAGAATATAAAAACATTAATTCTAAAGGATATATTGACCCCTATATTTATTACATCATTATTTACAATAGCCAAAATATGGAAGAAGCCAAGTGTCCATCAATAGATGAATGGATAAAGAAGATGCAGTATTACTGAGCCATAGAAAATAATGAACTCTTGCCACTTGCAATGAGGTAATGACATGGATGGAGCTAGAGTGTATTATGCTAAGTGAAATAAGTCAGTCAGAGAAAGACAAATACCGTATAATTTCACTCATATGTGGAATTTAGGAAACAAAACAGATGAACAGAAGAAAAATTAAAAAAAGAGAGAGAGACAAATCAAGAAAAGACTCTTAACTATGGAGAACAAACGGATGGTTACCAGAGGGGAACTAGATGAGGAGATGGGTCAAATAGGTGAAAGAGACTATAAATACACTTATTGTGATGAGCACAGAGTAACATATAGAATTGTTGAATCACTGTATTGTATACCTGAACTAATATAGCACTGTATGTTTACTATAATTGGAATTAAAATAAAAAACTTAAAAAAATAAAAACTCCCACACATTAAAAAAAAAAAAAGAAAAACAAAAAGGATATAACAAATAGGGAAAGAAACTAAATATTTCTTATTGCACAGACAATATTGTCACTAGCTAGACACCAAGACCTGATCTTACCCACCTGCTTGTAACCACCACCATTTGTCTCACATTTTCCGTCAAGCTCTTCTTTTCAGCTTATCTCTTAACTCGGGCAAAAGACCCAATGGTCATGGCATCCTGTGATGGAAACCAAAACTATCCCTCAAGCAATAACGACTGCCCTGATGATGAGCTCCAACTGGCCCAGACCACCCAGACCAGTTTGAGCTCAACATTCAACTCACATCTGTGCAGATGGACCATGGAGTGACCTGTGGAGTGACCAACAGTTACCTTTACTTCATTATAATATTAAAATCTCCACCCAAGGAGGAGCACAGGCCTCATTAACATAACATGCAATGTATGTATAGGCATGTTTCCTTAAGGCGCATGCATGACGTTATGCCTCCCCTTAACATACATGACAAAACTCCCCTTTCTGAATATTTATCCTAACCCTAAATAAAATGAACCCATTTACCCTTGTTGTGAGAGTCATGGCTTTGGAAATTATTCCCCATGATCTCCTTATTTGCTGCAAATAAAGTTTCCTTTGTGTGACAGCTCTACCTGGTGTAGTTTTTATCTGTGACTCACTAAGGAGTAAACTCATGTTAGTTTGACATATGACATATGATATATGACATAATTGTGAACAAACATATCAGTCATATCAATAAATGTGAGTGGGATTAAATCATCTATTATAAATAGATGATTCAAGGGGTGCTTGGCTGGCTCAGTTGGAACAGCACATGACTCTTGATCTTGGGGTTGTGAGTTTGAGCCCCATGTTGGATATAGAGATTACTTAAGTGAATAAAAATAGGTTCAAATTGGCTCATAAGAGAAAACCCAATCATATGCAGCATAGAAGACACACCTAAAACACAAGAAAGAGTAAAAATAAAAAGGTAGATAGATATACAAAATGCAAATGGAAACTACAAAAAAGCAAGGATTATGATATTATCAGATAAAGTAGTATTCAACCCCAAAAGCATTATATAAGAGAAGAAAGGAACTCTAGAGGTGTCTGGGTGGCTTGGTCAGTTAAGGGTCTGGCTCTTAATTTTGGCTTAGGTCATGATCTCATGGTTCATGGGATTGAGCCCTGCATCAAGCTCTGTGTTAACAGTGCAGAGCCTCCTTTGGATTCTCTCTGTCCCTCTCTCTCTGCCCTTCCTTGTGCATGTACTTGTGTGTGCTCTCTCTCTGTCTCAGCATAAATAAATAAACTTAAAAAAAAGAACTTTATAATGCTAAAGTCTACATTATAATAATACAATAGAAAAATCATGAATATTTATGTACCAAATAACAGAATAACCACTTATATAAAACAGAAACCACAGTAGATGTAAGGAAAGATAGAAATACACTAATAATAGGATGTTTAATTCTTAGTACATGACAAGTCAAGTGGACAAAAAGAAAAAGCATACATAAGATTTAAGCAACATACAGAATATATTAGATCTGGATAATACAGAATGTATTTTCTCAAGTGCACACAGAATATTCATAAAAATTGATAATATAGTACAAATGAATAATTTTCAAAAAGGTGGAATACTACAAACAACACTCTTTGATCACAAGTGCAATAAAACTAGTAATTAAATACAAAGCATCCCCCCCCCAAAAAAACACCCTTCCATCTGGAAATTAAAAGCATCTACTAAATGTCTCTGGTGTAAAATTACAGGAATTCTGAAAAATGTGGTAAAATGAAATGTAAAGAAAACACTACATATCAAACCCAAATATATTTAAAATAGCAATCGAGAAAAAATGTATAGTCATAAACAGAGAATGGCTGAAAATGAATGGATTAAATCCCCAGCTCAAAGAACACTGACAAAATTCAACAGTAATTTATGATTAAAGACTCTGAGAAAATAAAGAATTGAAGGGAGCTTCTTTGCCCTGATAAAGAATATCTACAAAAAAGCTTTAGCTAGCATCATACTTGATGGTAAGACCTGGATGCTTTTCCCTTAAGATCAGGAAGAAGACAAGGATGTTTGCTTTCATGATTTCTGTTTGACATTGTACTGGAGGCTCTAGGGAATGCAATAAAGCAAGGACAAGAAAATAACAGATATCCAGACTGGAAAGGAAGAAGAAAAATATTCATTATTCACAGAACACATGATGGTTCATGTAGAAAACCCAATAGAATATACAAAAAAGTTACTAGAGTCAATAAGCTAGGATGCAGAATACAAGGTCCAATACAAATAGCAATTATATTTCAGTATACCAGCAACAAATAAAGATTAAAATAGAAAAATGCCATTTATAATAGCATTAAATAAACATTTTTAGGGTTAAATTTGATTGAAGATGTGCCAGACATAAGTGATAGAAGGTACCAGACACCAGCAAGGGAAATTAAACAAAGCCTAAATAATTGAGATGAACCACATTCCCAGGTCAGAAATCCTGATTTTGTTAGGGTAATACTTCTTCCCAAACAGATCAATAGATTCAATGCAATCCCAACCAAATATTGGAATATATTTTTTTCCTAGAAACTAACAGCCTGATTCTAGAATTTACAAGGATCCTAAAATAGCTAAAGCAACTTTGAAAAAGAAGAAATCTGAATTTATAATACCTAATTTCAAAGCTTATAAAGCTACAGCAAGCAGAAGGTGTAGTGTTGGCATAGAGATAGACACAAAATGGAGAGGAACAGAATAGAAAATCTAGAATATACCTATACATATATGGTTAGTTGATTTTGGAAAAGAGGCCAAGGTTATTCAATGGGAAAAAAAGATATTTTTTTTTCAACTAATGGTGTTAGAATAGTTGACCCAATCAATAATGGGTTTTCTTTTTTTTTTTTTTTTTTTTTAATTTTTTTCAACGTTTTTATTTATTTTTGGGACAGAGAGAGACAGAGCATGAACGGGGGAGGGGCAGAGAGAGAGGGAGGCACAGAATCGGAAACAGGCTCCAGGCTCTGAGCCATCAGCCCAGAGCCTGACGCGGGGCTCGAACTCACGGACCGTGAGATCGTGACCTGGCTGAAGTCGGACGCTTAACCGACTGCGCCACCCAGGCATCCCAATAATGGGTTTTCAATAGGTATTATTTTAAAAATAAAAAAATAACTTGGGCTTGAGAGTTAATAATTTGCTCAATGTCACCCAGATAAACATTTGAAGCTGGATTATTTGATTCCAAAGTCTATGGCTTTTCATCATTGGGTTGTCATCTATTACAAAAGCTAGTATTTGCCACTATTTACTTTATAAAAACATGTCCTTTATTCTCAACTGATTTCAAGCTCTTCAAGGGTGCTGTGACTGTGTGCTGTTTCCTTTTTTTTTTTTAATTTTTAAGTTTAATTTTGTGGTTTTTTTCAAACTTTTACTTACATTCTAGTTAGTTAACATATAGAGTAATAATGGTTTCAGGAGTGGAATTTAGTGATTTATCACTTACATATAACACCCAGTGCTCAACACAGCAAGTGCCCTCTTTAATATCCATCACCCATTTAGCCCATCTCCCACCCACCTCACCTCCATCAACCCTCAGTTTGTTCTCTATGGTTGAGTCTCATATGGTTTGTTTCCCTTTCTTTTTTTCCCTTCCCCTATGTTCATCTGTTTTGTTTCTTAAATCCTACATTTGATATCTGTGTATGTGTGCTGTTTCTTAGTATCTTTGGTGTGAAGTGTAATTGTTAATGATAATGATGCTATATATAATTTTGTTGGATTCTGTGGTTGACTGGTTATAGATGAAATATATTTGAAGATAATCCTCTACGCCAAAGGAGCACAATCACAGAGGAATATGGTTCTTAATCACTGGATGCTAGGAGTCCTCACCCTGCCTTCTCTGTGTTATACATTAATGATCACTCTTGAATTCCCAATCACCAGTAGGAAGTAAGCTGTCTGATGTTACCCAATTGCATATTTTATTTTATTTTATTTTATTTTATTTTATTTTATTTTATTTTTAGATTTTCTGTTAACAAAATTTCTTTTTTTTAAATTTCTTTTTAAAAACTTACATCCAAGTTAGTTAGCATATAGTGCATCAATGATCTCAGGAGTAGATTCTTTAATGCCCTTTACCCATTTAGCCCAATCCCCCTCCCATCTGGTAACCCTCTGTTTGTTCTCCACATTTAAGAGTCTCTTTTGTCCCCCTCCTTGTTTTTATATTATTTTTGCTTCCCTTCCCTTATGTTTATCTGTTTTGTATCTTAAAGTCCTCACATTAGTGAAGTCATATGATCTTTATCTTTCTCTGACTAATTTTGCTTAGCATTATACCCTCTAGTTCCATCCATTTAGTTGCAAATGGATTTCATTCTTTTTGAATCTTATGGGAGTCCTCTGTGCTTCCTGGATTTTGATGTCTGTGTCTTTCCCGGGTTAGGAAAGTTTTTCTTTTTTTTTGAAAAGTTTTTTTTGCTATGATTTGCTCACATAACCCTTCTATCCCTTTTTCTGTCTCTTCATCTTCTGGGACTATGATTCTGATGTTTTTCCTTTTTAATGAGTCACTGATTTCTCTAATTCTTAAATCGTGACCTTTTGCCTTAGTCTCCCTCTTTTTTTCTGCTTCATTATTCTCCATGTTTGTCCTCTATATCACTGATTTACTGTTCTGCCTTACCCATTCTTGCCACCGTGACATCCATTCGACATTGCAGCTCAGTTATAGCATTTTATTTCATCTTGACTAGCTTTTACTTCTTTTATCTCCACAGAAAGGGATTCTAATCTATTTTTGACCCCAGCTAGTATTCTTATTATCATGATTCTAAATTCTGGTTCAGACATCTTGCTTGTATCTGTGTTGATTAAGTTCCTGGCTGTCATTTCTTCCTGCTCTTTCTTTTGGGGTGAATTCCTTCGTTTCATCGTTTTGAAGGAAGAAAAGGAATTAATAAGGTAAAAATTTTTTTAGTTAAAAAAATTAAAAACAACACACACACACACACACACAAATCAAATAAATGATGTTAGGTCCTAGGTGTGTTTTGGTCTGGTTGTTGAAAGAAGCTTGATAGACTAGAGAAAAGAGAGGGGGAAAAAAAAGAAAAACATTCGAAAATTTGAAAAAATGAGTAGAATGAAATAAAATGAAATGATGGAATAGAATTTGAAAAATTTTACAAAAAAATAAAAATATATAGTAGAAAAAAGTTAAAGAAAAATATTTTTAATAAAAATGGAAAATAAAAATAATTTTTTTCTCTTTCTGTTTACAAGAAAAAGAAAAGAAAGGAAAAAGGAAAAAAAAGAAAATTGAATAGATGGACCAGTGAATGACTGAAATACAACTGAAATTACATCATTTTCTCCTAGATGTCAAACTATGAAGCACTTTATAGTCCATAAACTAAGCAGGCAGGGAGAGTTGTGGTGTTCCTGAAGAGTGAGATTGGCCCAATTGGGCTAGGCTTAGTGTAATGGCTCCATTCTCCAGTAGGTGGTGCTGCTTAGCTTACTAGGGTGGATTGTTGTGGCACTTGTAGATGTGTACACGCATGCACGGGAGGGGTGAAAATGATGCCACCCAGTTACCTAGTCTCTAGTATCAGTACTCTGTTCTCCCCAATCAGCAATTGTGCACCCATCCTTTGTCTCTGGCTTCCATCTGCTGCCTGCTTTTACACTGTCTGTGACCACGCCATCAGGTTGCCATGTGGCACCTCTCTTCTGAGTTCTATCTCAGATGTGGCTGTGTTTCCTGACCCCTCGCTTCTGAGGGACTGCAGCTTTGACCCTCTGGAGGAGGGTCTCACCAAGCAATGGCTGGGTGCTGGCTGCGCCCAGGAACGAGGGACCGAGCTTCTGCAATGGCAGCTTTGTGGGACCAAGCTGCTGCCAGTGCCCAGAGACTGGGGCTGGGTGTCAGCCTTCCCCAGAAAAAGTTCACATGATCATGTAGCAGCAGCATTTCAGGGATTATGGAAAGTCACAACACACATCTGGCACCAGGCTTCACCCTTAATGACCTTGTTCCAGCAGCAGCAAATGTGGTTGTTCTCTAGGGTCTGCTGGGACCAGGTGGCCACACAGCCTCTACCAAATGATTTCCAGCAGGGGAACCACTTTTCCTCATGTGGCCTGAGGATCCCCAGACCTCACTCCGCTCCTGGGAATTTGCCCTTCCCACCAAAGCACTGCCAGGTATTGAGCTGCAGAGTTTCAGACCCTGCACTCCCCCTGTTTATAGAGTCTCAATGGAATTTAAACCCTCTCCTTTCTCCTTTCTCCCTTTTTAGTTCAGTTCCTGCAGCTGTTTCCACTTTTCCACTTTCTCTCCAGCTGCTTGGGGGGGGGATGCCTTTCCTGTACTCTCCCCCCATTTCTGTCCTCTCTCCTCAAGCAAAAACAGCTCCCTGCTCTCCATGGCTTCTCTCTCCCCAGTTCACCTCTCCACACCATATACCTGCTGAGTTCTCTGGTTCAGGTTGTGCAGATTGTTGTGTTAATTCTCAAATAAGTTTTCTAGGTGTTCAGGATGGTTTAGTGTTGATCTGGCTGTATTTCATGGACATGAGGTGCAAAATAAAACTTCCATGCTGTTCTGCCATCTTGGCTCCTCCCCAATCATATATTTTAGAAGAAGAATTTAAGAGTATTATTTCCCAATTGAAGTGAGTACTTTGATCATAACCTTTTCCCCAGTAACCTTGAAATATTTTCCAGAAGGTTGATTGTAGAAATAATTCTATTCTCAGATGCAAACTCACCTAACACAGTAGTCATGGGTCTTAGCTACAACATCATAGGCCTTATTTGGGCACTTACCTGAGTTGAAGGGTGGGGGTAGAGTCCACTCAATGAAAGGATGCCGGTCAAAGGTGTTGGCCCGTTGGCACTTCTGCACATCTCCGTCATTTTGGATCATGTCCACAATCTCCTGTGTCCAGGTGGTGCCTAGAGGCAATACTGATTGTCAATTCCATCCACTCACTGCACAGTTCAATTAATTTCCTTGATTATTTATGTATTCAGTAAAATTTACATTTGCTGAGTGTTAAACAGAATCAGCTTACTTACCTTATTCTCTTTAATTCCCAGTGCCTTGCATAGGGCTTTGTAACTGGTAAATGTAGTCTGAGTGAATGAATACTGAATCAAGTGAATGTAGGGACATACAGAGATGAATTAGCCACCCTCCCTGTCCTATGACATTTACAATCTTTTTGGAGGAGATAAGATAGGACAGTGACTGCTTTTTGCCTAGCTTATATCCATTCTTCCTTTCTTTCTCAAGTTAATAGATCCTTAATTTTTAGCTGGGCATATAGTTACTTGCCTCAAAGGTAATATTTTTCTTGCATGATGTGGCCATGTCATTTTGGGAGGTTGTCTTTAAAGGGAAGGGACATGAACTTACTCCTCCCTTCCTACCTTCTTGCTGCTTTTTGGAATGTGCATGTGATAGCTAGAGCTCTAGGAGTCAGATTGGACAATAAAACCAAAAGCTACACCTGGAGATGATGCAGCAGAAAGTTAGAAAAAGCCCAGGTCTTTGATGATCAAGGCAGCCACCATTTCATAACTGACTACTAATTCTCCAGACTGCTTTTTCTTTTGTGTTATTTTGGGTTTTTGACACTTCTGGCCAAATTGAATCCAAACAGACACAGAAGAGGAATGGACATAGACATATAGATAGGCAAAGAGGTAGACTGTGCTCATTGTCCATCAGATACCCATTTTCCTCTTTACATCAGAAGTATTTGTGTCTTTCTGGCTTTTAGCAAAACCTGCTCTTTACTGATACATATGACATATACACAGATAACTAGAAGATTAACAGTATATAGTAAAAGCCAGAAAGGATGTGCAAAGGGCTAGAGGACTGGTCTACAGAGGAGGAGATCCAACTTGCTGTGGAAGAGGT
Source organism: Felis catus (assembly GCF_018350175.1). Classification (NCBI taxonomy): domain Eukaryota; kingdom Metazoa; phylum Chordata; class Mammalia; order Carnivora; family Felidae; genus Felis; species Felis catus. The sequence goes on from NC_058370.1 coordinate 52,577,646, forward strand.
CAGTAAGACTCAGCTGAGATGGCTTTGGAGTGTAGAGTCAAGCAGGACTGAATGTGCATTCACATTAAGAAGCTAGGGCATCCCAGGCAGGGAGCCTCAGGAGCAGGATAAAGAGTCACATTTCCTCACTGGGAAGTAAAAGCAGGCTCACAGTGGGTAGGAGGTGGTAGGGAAGGTGAGGGAATAAGGCTGGAGACTTGGGGACTGTCTTATGAGGGGCTTTGGGACTGACTGCATAATTTCAAAGGTGAGCTGAAAAACATTTCTGCTCTGAGGTGCAATGCAAATTCAAATTCAGTTCTGGGCAGGAGAAATGTCCTGTGCAAATCAGACAGAGAAGAAGATTCTTGAAACAACTGAACCCTGATGACAGGAAGACCCTTCTCTAGTTTAAGTAATGCTGAATCATGGGAATTCAGCATTAAGCATTAAGGAGGGAATTCCCAGCCAGAGAGGACAGGAACAGTCTAATGAAGGTTTGAAGAACTGTAGTGACCAGACTATTTTCTGAGTTATTTCTGGTTATGAATACCTAGAGTCCCTCTTTGTGAGTCAAATGGTCACTGGGACTTTCCCAAACTGGCTACAGCTTCAACTTCCATGCCTCACTCAGTCACTTGACATTATAAGCACAGGGAATGCAGGGGGATCATCAATCATTCCTGGAGCTTCCCCAGTTAGGATTCTCCCAACCCTGTACAAGCCTGGGAACACTTGCCTTTTCAGACTTTCACTTTTGTCACAACCTCCTCTTCATTTTATGAGGTCCTGGTAAGTATCATCTCCCCTCCTCCAGATTCTTCCCACAGTGCTTGGGGTTTGGACCCAGTACTATCAGAACATTTCATATTGGGGTGAAAGCCCTCATTTCCACATCAGTGTCCCCCACTAAGAGATGTTTTTTATGGGCAAGGGGTGCTGTCACTCCAGGACTTCCTCGTGGATGGGAACCAGGAGTGGCTGGGTTGACAAGATGACTGTGATAACTTCTGCGCAATTTCTCAGACTCTGCTTTTAAATAATTCATTCAGTCCTTTGAAGATTTGGGATTCTGGCAATCTCTTTCTCCATCAGAGACCTAAGAAAACAGGAGAACCTTGGATCCTAGGGGATTGGAGCCCAGAAACAAGTCTGGTTTCATTTTTCCTGGGGCCAGGCCTGGAGAAAATCTGCATTTTTTAAAATCAGGAGGTCCCTGCTCCTCTATAGCTGGCCTCCCCACTTCCAGTTTCGCAAACCTACCTGCCTTGGCATAGGATGCAATGAGGAGATCATCAGGTCTTGCTTGGAAATTCCAGATGTTGTCCCAATTTTCACTGATCATCTTGGTCACAAGGATTCCATTCACTTCCTTGGTTTCTGGTTGTATGTATTTTCCCACCAGCTGAAGGTCTTTCATTTCCTCCAGGGACATCTTTCTACATAGACTTATGAGACAGATGCATAAAAGAAAAGTGTGCTTGTGTCAGCTTAGAACAGTAATTCCTGTCAAGAAAATATTCTCTGAGAAAGGAGAAGGGCACTTGGGTGCCTCAGTCAATTAAGGGTCTGACTTTGGCTCAGTTCATAACCTCTCGGTCTGTGAGTTTGAGCCCCCATTGGGCTCTGTGCTGACAGCTCAGAGCCTGGAGCCTGCTTCAGATTCTGTGTCTCCCTCTCTCTCTGCCCCTACCCACTTGTACTCTCTCTCTCTCTATCTCAAAAGTAAAATAAACGTAAAAAAAAGAAAGAAAGAAAGGAGAGACATGGTGGGCATTCATTACTATGCTTAATGTTAACTTAAGTAAGAGAAGTCATGGTGGAGCCAGAAAGCATTTTAAATAGCTTTGTTTTAGAGCATCAGGATGGTGAAGACAGGAACATATTTCAGAGGAAAGCACACTGGGAAATCAGCTAGACTGCATGGGTTTCAAGGAGCTCATCAGAGATGGCTTGTCTGAGGCCTGAGTGACAAGAGGGGACCAGGGCAGAAGGCCACTGGGTTCACAGGCCCTTGTCAAGTTTGAGCAACAAGAGAGGGCAAGAACAGAATCAGCACTTGGGCTAATTGGGTCGGTGAAATAACGTATGACCTAGACAGCTCTAGATCTGACCAGAGTCATAGAGCAGGTGGGGCAGAAAGGGATCTCAGTGTGTCAGGTCTGCATTACACGAAAGTCTCCCTGCGGGTCTACAGCTCCAGGTATCACACCCTGCCCCAAATCTCTGGCTGAAGAGCAACATTTGCCAGCTGAGAAGGTAACCTCAGTTTGCTTGGGGGAGTAACCCCCACTGGCTTGGGATGCCACAGCTGTTCCTTTTGCAGATAACTTATTTCAGTTTCTTGAAATCCTACATCTATTATAGAAATGTAGCACACTAAATCAAACCACAGCATTACTAGTTTTAAGTTTAAGAATAATCTTGGCACACTTAGTAAGTACTTATTATGTAGAAGAAACTTTGACATACTGGAATATCCAAAAGATAAGCCTTGCAATTAGAAGTTAAAATGTTATTGGGGTGCCTGGGTGGCTCAGTCGGTTAAGTGTCCAGCTTCGGCTCGGGTCATGATCTCAGTTTGTGAGTTCGAGCCCCGTGTTGGGCTCTGTGCTGACAGCTCAGAGCCTTGAGCCTGCTTTGGATTCTGTGTCTTCCTGTCTCTCTGCTTGCACTCTCTCTCTCTCTCTCACAAATAAAATGTTAAAAAAATAAAAAAAGAAGTTAATATGTTATTATTTTAATGTTTAGACTTGGGATTTTAGGCTGAAAGTTTAGGCAATTTTACTTTGTTTATGAGAAATGTTTAAGAGAATTTAAGAGTCAATTCAAAGCTTAATTTTGCTAGATTTGTGAGATTTAATGAAGTAATTAGGATTTCTTCCTATTTTGTTATTGTCAGACAACCAAAGAACTTAAAAAGAATAAATGTAATTTAAAATATTTAGTGGAATCTTATTAACTAGGTTGAAGAAGCCTTTGTAAGTGGAAAACATTTACACATATGCCCTTGATATTCTGTAATCTACTGTTTTAATCTTAATTCTCAGTTTTGCTTTCTCATCTGTAGCATGAGGGGATCAGGCTATAACTCCAAGTTGCCTCTGACTTAACTGCATATCTAATTTAACATTTTCTTTAGCTGAAAGTCAGATAAAATCATGACCACTCCATTCACAAGGAGGTTTTTGCTTCCTGAGATCTCTTCCCTCAATCCTAAAATTTAAAGTGATCAAGCAGAATATGCAATTGTGCTCTTGACAGAGCTTGACTGTGGCATTTCCCTTCACCTGTCCTCCACCTTGGGGGTTTTCATGCAGGCATGGCACACCACATCCAGGTCTGTCATTCCAACTGGTCTGTCCCTCCTCCATCTCTCTCCTAGCTATTTTCAGGCAGCAATAGATGCTTCTGGATCACTTGGGATGCCTCTGTGACTGCAGGGGAGGCTTGGGAGCTTGTGGTTCTCCAGCAGATGGGCTCTGGGTCTTGTTCTTCCATTTGGATGGGGCAGGTTTGCATTTACCTATCTTCTATTTTGGGTTTCCAGATACATTTTGTTTTGAAGAAAGGGCTCTGGGATGCCTAGAACAAGTGTGACAACCACCTTTTTAGGACACTGCTCTCCACTTCTAAAGCAACAATTACAGTACTTTTCCAGGAATTAATGTCCCTAAAGTCAGAGGAGACGAATATTGGGGGTGGAGGAATAGAGACAGGTGGAAGTGTACCCTAAAGCATACTGAAGCAAATGAAACAATTTTGGAGAACTTTCTTTTCTCCTAATGATTAAATGAGTTGCAGTGGAATATTGTTCAGAACTAAAAAGATGTGAGCTATTAAGCCATGAAAAGACATGGCAGAAACTTAAGTGCATACTACTAAGTGAAAGAAGTCAATCTGAAAAGACTTTATTACTGTATGATTACAACCACCTGCCATTCTGGAAAAGGTAAAACCATGGAGACAGCAAAAAGATCAGTGGTTGCCAGGGGTTGGGGGGAGGGAGGGAAGAATAAGTGCAGCAGAGACTGTCTTTAGATACTCTGTATAATACTATAATGATGGACACATGTCATTATACATTTGTCCAAACCAATAGATCAGATGGCACCAAGAGAAAAACCTAATGTAAACTATGAATTTGGGATGATTATGACGTACTGATGCAGGTTCATCAATAGTAACAAATGTGACACTCTGGTGGAGGATTTTTCAAAAAAATTTTTTAGTGTTATTCATGAGTGGTATTTTAAAAAATTCAATTTCTGATTGTTCCTGGTATATAGAAATACAATTGATTTTTGTGTATTGATCTGTATTCTGCAATCCTGCTAAATTCACTTAATTAGTTCTACAAGGTTACTTATTGGTTCCTTCAGAAAAACAATATTACTTCCTTTCTTCCCATTGCCTTATTGCATTAGCTATGACTTCCAGTAAAATGTTGAACAGAAGTGGTTAAAAACAAACCTCCTGGTCTTGTTCCCAATTTTGGGAGTAAAGCATTCCATCTTTCATCTTCAAGTATGACATTAGCTATAGGTTTTCTGTAATGCCCTTTATTAGTAAAATGAAGTTCCCTTCTATTCCTAGTTTGATGAGAGTTTTAGCATAAATGGATATAGAATTTTGTCAAATTATTATTCTGCATTTACTGAGACCATTACACAAATTTTTCTTTTTAAGTCTATAAAAATTGTGAACTACATTGTTTGATTTTCAAATGTTAAACCAACTTTGCATCCTTGGGATAAACCCTACTTGGTCATGACATATTACCATTTTTGTCAATTGTTGGGTTGGATTTGGTAGAATTTTTGGATCCATGTTTGCAAGGAATATTGGTGTGTAGACTGTAGTTGTTATTCTTTAATTGAAATGTCTTCATCTGGTTTTGGTGTTAGGTTAATGCTTGCCTTTGACTATTTATGCCTTTAAATTGTGTGTTTAGATCATTTTCATTTGCTGTGATTATTGATATGGTTGAGTTTAAATGTACCACTTTTCTATGTGTTTTCTATTTGTCTCATCTGTTCTTTGCGGTTTTTCTTGTCTTACCCTCTTTTGGATTAATTAGAATACTTTTTATAATTTTATTTTATCTTCTTTATCTGCTTATTAGTGATATATAGTTGTTTTTGTTTTTAAATGATTGCTCTGGAGTTCACAGTATACATGTTTTAATTCATCACATTCTACCCTATGTAACATTATACTAATTCATATATAGTATAAAGATGGTAATAGCACATACTTCCTTTTGTTTCCACTCAGCCTTTGTGCTTGGTTGCCATTCATATTTACCTCCACGTACATTATAGACTCTACAATACCTTGTTGTTATCTTTTGCTTTCAACAGACATCTTTATTTTAAATATTTTTTAAATTATGAGAAATGCCTTTTATATTTACCCACATATTTACCATTTCTAGTGCTCCTCATTCTTTGTATAGACCTACATTTCTGACCGGTTATCGTTTACCAGAAGAACTTCCTTTTCTGTTTCTCCATTTCTTCGACTGGTCTCCTGGTAATTCTCTCAGCTTTTCTATGTCAACAAGTGTTTTTATTTTGACTTCATTTTTGGAAGCTTTTTGCTGGGTCTGGAATTGTAGGTGCACGTTTTTGTCTTTCAGTACTTTCAGGATGTTGTTCCATATACTCTGGCTCATCTCTGTTTCTCTGTACTGAATCTTGTTTCTTGGATGGCTCTTAATATGTTCTTTTTGTTTCTGGCCCTCAACAATTTCATTTTATTGTGCATTCATGTGTTTTATCTCATGTTTCTTTTGCTTGAGATTTATTTGGGCTTCTTGGATCTGTGAGTTTATACTTTTCATCCAATTATGAAAATTTTGGTCATTACTTCAAGTTTATTCCATTCCTCATCTTTCTCCTCCCATTTTGAGACTCACACTACACATTTGTTAGACTGCACAATGTCCCACAGTTTTTTAATTTTTATTTTTAAATGTTTATTTATTTTTGAAGGAGAGACAGAGTGTGAGTGGGGGAAGGGCAGAGAGGTAGGGAGACACAGAAGCTGAAAAAGGCTCCAGTCTCTGTGCTGTCAGCACAGAGCCTGATGCGGGGCTTGAACTCATGAGCTGTGAGATCATGACCTGAGCCGAAGTCATATGCTTAACCGACTGAGCCACTCAGGCACCCCCACAATGTCCCATAGTTTAATGATGCTTCATTATATTTTTCCCCTAATCTTCTGTGTTTCATTTTGAATAATTTCTATTTTGTTACACCTCCAAGTTTACTAATCTTTTCTTTAGCACTGTCCAGTCTGTTGCTTATCCTGTTCATAGTGTTGTCCATATTTGATGTTGTTTCTTTTTTTCATCTCTGAAAGTTTAATTGGGTCTTTTATATATCTTACATATCTCTGCCACCATGATCACACTTTACTCTACCTTTTTGAAGGTATGGAGTATTTTTAAAATAGCTGTTTTATTTTATTTCTTTTTGGGGGGAGGATATTTTTTAAAAATTTATTTTATGTAACCAAAACAATTCATTCATTTCTCATAACACTTTCTCCTCACCTCTCCTCACCTCTGACAACCACCAATCTGTTTTCTGTACCTATGAGCTTACTTTAAAAAATACATGTATATTTTTTTCTGGATTTCACATAGAAGAGAGATCATACAGTATTTGTCTTTCTCTGTCAGATTTATTTCAGCTAGAATAATGCCTTTGAGGTCCATCCATATGGTCGCAAATGGCAATATTTCATTATTTTTTTAAGTAATCTCTACACCCAATGTGGGGCTTGAACTCCTAACCTCGTGATCAAGAGTCACATGCTCTACCAACTGAGCCAGACAGTGCCCCTTATTCTCTTTTTGTTTATGTTTTGTTTTTAATGTTTATTATTTTTGACACAGAGGGAGAGAGAGAGACAACACATATGTGTGGGCACATGTGTGTGAGAGGGGGAAGGGCAGAGAGGGGGGACATAGGATCTGAAGCAGGCTCCACACTGACAGCAGTGAGCCTGATGTGGGACTCGAACTCATGAACCATTAGATCTTGACCTGAGCCAAAGTCAGACGTTAAACCTACTGAGCTGCCCAGGCACCCCCCCCTTTTTTAATGGCTGAATAATATTCCATTGTATATGTACACCACAAATCCCTTGTCAATTTATTCATTGAGGAACACTTAGGTTGTTTCCATATCTTGGCTATTGTAAATAATGCTGCAGTGAACATGGGGGTGCATGCATTTTTTTAATTAGTGTTTTCATGTTCTTCATTAAATACACAAAAGTAGAATTGTTGGATCATATAGTAGATGGATTTTTAATATTGTGAGAAATTTCCATACTGTTTTCATAATGGCTGCACCAATTTACCTTCCCATCAACAGTGCACAATCCTCACCATCACTTGCTATTTGGTGTCATTAAACAGGTGGGCCTCCTTCACTTTAAGTCTGGGAGTGGTCAGCTGCCTCTGTGTTGAGCCCTGGGGTGGGGGAGTCTGAGCACATGAGCCCCTTAAGAGCTGTTTCTCAGTTTGCTATATACAGTCTTATGGGTCTTGGGACATGAGCTTCCTTGGTTTTCAAAGTTAGATGTTTTAGAGACCCATTTCTCAGGTGTATGCCTTAAAAGTTGGGGTGCTCAATGTGGGCTCTTCAGGGAGAAACTGTGGGTTTTGATTTTCCTCCCAGCTGTGAGTTGCAGCACCAAAGGTAGGATTTTTGGTGAGATTTTGTCCCAGTCTCTCTACCTACTTCAATGTGGTCCTCCCATTTGCCCAATCCATAGCTGTTGCTCAGTCAGCCTTTAGGTTTTTTATTCAGGAAATTGTTCCATATGTGGCTATAGACTTAGTGAGTTTGTGAGAGGAGCTTGAGTTCAGGATCTTCCTACATCGTAATCTTGAACTGGAATTCAGTCTTTGGTGGGAAATATCCATGATGGGGAAGCTAGGCATACATTGGGAGGGGATATACGAAGAATCTCTATACCATCCTCTCGATTTTTCTGTGAACCTAAAATCACTTTAGAAAATAAATTCTTATAAAAAATTAAAATGAGTTTTCCATTCTTCCTTGTGATATATCTATTAATGTTTCATATAACAATATTTTGTCTCCACCCGGAATATTCAAGTAAACTTGATGCTTCAGAGATATGTAGTCTATTTCATGCACATCCAGAGCCACTACACATATTTTCTTTAGCATTTGTAGATTCGTAGATGCTATTTAAAAACAAAATTAACAGGTTACCAGTCTGGCAGGATGGCTTTAATAGGGCCATGGAGACATAGTCATAACTTTAAGAAGTGATTCTAATTGTAGAAAATCCTGACAGGCCAGTGAAACCAACTTTGGCAGGTGTTGCCCGCCATACCTGTTGGTGCTACCTCTTCTTCCTAAATGGGATGTATGTTTTGCCTGAGTTCTTTTAGAAATTGTTCTAGGTTTGGGTAGAAGTATGAGATATTTAAAAAATGGCATTTTTTCCAAATGTAGAGAAATATGATTCTACCAGTGATTCCAAAGACAGCTTCAAGGAAGAGAGAATCTGGTCCCTGATGGAAATCCCTTTTCATCTACTATCATCTTCCTCTCCACCATGCCTGTGCTGTACCCATACTGGACTTATTTCCATTTTCTGAACCAGTCACAGTTAAGATTACTACCATTTCAGCACATACAAATGACCATACCAGAGGCTGTACTTAACCACAAGGTGGATGCCTCTCCCCTAATAATGGTCACCAACCGTTTGGGGCTTTCAACTTTTGACTCTACCAACAACTCTACAGGCTCCACTTTCCATCATAAAACCAAAGCTCCCACCCCCACGCCCCCGTCATTCTCTAGGTCTCACCTCCACCATTTTGGCCTTTCTTAGTTACCTCTCCCTCACTACTTACTCTTCCCATGTCTCTTCAGGTCGGGGGGGAGCTGCTGCCACACTGGTCTGGGCCCACTGTAGGGCAGTTGACAGCCCTTGCAAAATGCATTGTTCTGAATTGCAAACTATACTCTCAAGCCAAACACTGGAAATTTTCAGGTCATGCTTCAGTTCAGGGAGGGGACTGCCTTTTCAGCCACTGGCAGTCTGATTTCATAGGACCACTTCCTCTGTTAGTGGGCACTACCCACTTCACTATTACCTGTGTGGATACTTTTACCAGCCTACTGCTTGCTACACCCACAAGGAACATTTTCATAGAGCAGATAATATTTCTTTTCTAAGTATGTCCTGCCCCCATTCAGCCCTCTTGATACCACTGACTCAGTTCAAGGATCTCATTTTACTGCCCTGGGCCCTACTTCAGGACATCCAATGGAAATTTCACATTCCATACCACCACAGTCCTCTGGCATTATTGAATGTCACAGTGGTCTTTTAAAGTCTTTGCTCCTTAAGTGACAGGGCAACATACGGACTCCTAAATGAACTTCGTTGCTGCAGGGACACTTTAAACTCTTGGCCATATGGCCACCACTCTCCTCACACCAATGGGCTTGTCTGGCCCTGCTGCCTGATTCTTATCACACGAATCTAATGCCTTCACCTTATGGGAGATATTATTTACATGTTTTCCGACATTTTTGAGTCCCCTTCCCGATTTCAAACGTCAAACATCTTGCTTTCCGATATTCACTGGTGACCCAATGGGGGACAGGTGGTTAGTGATGATCCCCTGGTTGTAGGTAGTCCTGGCCCATTAGAAAAACAAAGACCCCCTCTACTGCTGCTGGGCCACACTTACCCACTTGATATGCAAATTCCAGCTGAAATTCCGAAGTTTAGTGGCTTCAGTGGATAGCTCATTTTTCCTAACCACACCTCCCCACACGAAGTGAGACCCTAAAAGCCGATAAGGAGCTCAGGATGCCTGACACCAGAAATGTTAGATGATCGTGTGTTGTGACAGTCACAACACTTTGTCCTATCCCACTTTGGGATACCAGCAAGCAGCTGACCCACAATGGTCCCATAGTAAATCACTACGAGGAGCAGTCAGTGCACAGGCATGAAATTATAGCATACGGATGTTTGCTGCTGCTGGTCTTACTCTGTGCCTTGTGTGCCATGCCATCTGGGTCATGGGGCTTCGCCTGGATCCCAGAGAGGCAACACTAGAGAGTTGCTGAAACTGCCTGGCCACTCGCCTGCAATTGCACCCAGAGTCAGGGGAAGGCTAGTGTTGGAAGTCAGTTCTGGAGGGGCTACACCTGAAAGGACGCCACATGTGGATACTAGCCGGCAATTCAAGCCCTCTCTCTTAAATGGGACCAATGGCACAAATGCTTAAAGGCCACCAGCCCTGCCCAAATGATCACCAGCATCCTCACCTCTTGGAACAGGCCATTACACTTCCCTAATTTCAATGCTAATTGACTGATAGGTGTATGCAGTTCACACCAATCTCTGGCAAGACAAGGCCAAACATCAAACTGCCAAGCGCATATCACTAAATTTTCTTAAAACCACGGCTATACGTGTGCCTCCAGCTGTTCTGTTCAATGATGGAGACTCATGCCTTGGAGGAGAGCACCACCCAATCATTTGTGAGGTGCATCTCTGAGGACCCCCAAAATTTATTGAGAATTTGTGATAAATTCTCCTGGCAGGGCAAGCAAACCTTAATCAGGGCGTTTTAAATCCATGAGACCCTGTTAGACCTCTTGGCCCCTCAGTCCCCCTCCTAAGTGGCTCCCTGGGAGAGCCACTCTACTATAGCATGGCTCCCTTTGACTGTGGCTATGCTGGAGATGGCAATGCCCATGTCCACAATGGCATGAAATCTGAGACATGACCATACCAACAGTATGGGACTTGAGGATTCTGGACATGATAGAACCCTAGCCCATGACACCCCAGGGCACAGCCTCATCCTGAATGCTATCTCTGTGACCTTCTCCTGTAGCAGAGATTACATCCAGGAACACATGGCAGTTGATGATGGTGAATACTCCTCGGGACTTGGTTGTGAACTGAACAGAATTTATTTATCAGAATCCCCTGCTGTTGATCCCCATTTGGCATAGTTAGCTATGTTTATCCCAGGCCCCCTTGCTTGCTACTTGACTGTGAGGCAGGCTGCTCTCTGCTGTGCCTTTAAGCTTTGGGAAGCCAAGGTATGTGTCCAGTCTTACCACTTTGTGGGGCCCTTTTAACACATCACTCAATTGCTTGCTGTCATCACACCTGTTAGATTGGTCCATATCATGCATCCTACTAGGAGTTAGTGATTTTAATTTCTGTTGAGAGGACCCTTCCCTGGCTAGAGGTGCACCTGGCATAGCACTCCCCACTTCAAGAACAAAGCCGCAGGGTCACCTTCCCACACCACCCTTCCCCATAGTCACTGCTCAGGGCTCCATAATCTCCCTGTTAAGCCCTCTAATAGTCTTGTTTGTTAGTGCATTTCTTAGTGATTTCTTAATGCAGATGGTTTTAGATAACCATGTGGCTTTAGATTACTTATTGGCCCAGCAAGGAGGTGTATGTCCTATAAAGGCCACCCCCTGATGCATATGTATTAATAATTCTGGACAAGTTCAGACAGCCCAACAGGTACAACTATCTTATCCAAGGGCTTTGATTTATTTTCTTGGCTGGACTGCAACAAATGAGGGGGAAGATTTGACAGGATTTCGAACTGTTGTTTGTTGAATTATATTGTTTGGCATTTATGCTTTGCTCATATGTTTCACGTGCTGGGTGACCAATCCATGTCAGCAGCTTTCATTATCTCTGCTGTCTGGACAGTGCCCATGAGTTTCCCTAAAGACTAAAGTCTAGGCATTGAGGGGTCACTTGTGATGTGAAAACAGCTATTTTGAGTTGCTGCCCAGGGATTTCACAGTATGACAACTTGCTCACACCCAGGGTCTGAAATTCATTTTAGGATGCCCACCATAAGTTCCTGCTTGACTTTTACCAGGGCACCTTCTAAAATAACCACTTAGGGTTAGGCCCACGAAAAGTCAGTGACGACCATCCTGATCACCTTGTAAGAGATGCTTGCTACCCCGCTCTTGATCTCCTGCCTGCTGGTGACCTGGGACTGAAGACAGCCCTTCCCTGGGCTCATTGCATCACCTCCCTTCTGGGATCTCTAAATAATAAATCTTGTGGCTGTACTTCGTTTATGTGGGTATACTGAAATTGCATCTTCAATCAAAATGACTCCAGGGTTTTCATGGCCCCAGACTGGGAGGTCAGATGTTGAGAGAGCTACCTGTTGCCCCTGAGCTCGTGCCTCATCATTCAGCAGGTCAGTCCTGCATATTCATACTTCAGCACATTTGCTCTGGCTTCTCAGCACAATTTATGGTCAGGAACACTTGAAATGTGGAACTTCTTTAGTTCTATTTTGAAGGTAGGATCCTCCAGACAACATTTTTGTTTGCTCTGCTGGGCTCTGTGACTGCTTTTAAAGCATTTCAGCTGATCTTCTTTGTGGATGAATACAGCTAATAAATGTAAAAGGAGTGGTAGATATAAAAACAGCACCAGTGGATGCTAACCACCATTAGATACAGTGTTGAGAGAAATAGGATATTCATACAAAGTATCCACTCACAGCAGATTATAGAGGAGAAAACGTACTTTCTAATGAAGAGATGGGGAGGTGATGACCTCCACCAAGTGTAAATTAGCATTCCTGATAGCAGAATGACCTGGATTGTGTGCCAGCTGCGATGCAGCCAGATATCAGAGGCATCACCTGGGGCATTTTCTAGTAACAAAGTCTAACCTGAATTTCATCATCAAGAATTGGATGCAACCAGAATGTGGACTGTTCTGTGAAATAACTGGCTTGAATTTTTCAAAAGAATCAATATCAGGGAAATAGACAACAAAAGAGAACAAAATGGTTTGGGCCAGGGGTACTGATTCAGATTTATAAGAGACAAAAGAGACATAACAAAAGGCAACGCAAGGATGTTTACTGAGTTCTTAACAGGAAAAAAAGCAGCTTTACAGGACATTATTGGGCAAGTTGGGGAAGTCTGAACATAGATTGCCTGCCTAGTGGTGTTCTAATAAGAGAAGAGAATGTCCTTACTTTTAGGAAATACCAACTGCAGTATGTAGGAGGTGAAGTGTCACAGTGACCTCAATTTACATTCTGATGTTCCTTTAAAATATTATACATTTATTTGTAAATAGAGGGAAAGGGTGGGGAATAGGTGCAGCAAAATCTTATTCCTTGTTGAATCTAGGAGAATGTTTATAGGTGTTCTTCACACTATTTAAACAAAAATTCATGTAGGGGCACCTGGGTTGTTCAGTTGGTTGAGCATACGACCCTTGATTTTGGCTCAGGTTGTGATCTCAAGGTTGGTGGGTTCCAGCCTCACATGGGTTCCAGTACCACATCAAATACAAGATATATTTGAAAAATATTTTGTCTAGTTTTTTAAAAGGACGTTCTATAACTATCGGCTTGTTCAGGGTATTTGCTTCTCTAAACATACAATTCTGTCTCTGGCTATGCGTAATATAAACTTTAAAATATTGATGGCTTCATAGTCATATTACCTAAAGTTCTAAGAAGTCTTCATATGCTGTTTGCCCTTTCTGCTGGTTCTTTATAAATGAGGTTTTAATTTTGGAGTTGTGAGTTTGTTTTCTGTGGGGACACATGTCAGAGTCCTATGTGGTCTGGTTGCGGGCTTGTCTGTCTGAGGTTTGGATGTGCCCCTGTGAGGTGGACCAGAGCTATTTCTAATTTGTGACTTATTTTTATGTTAATTTATTGTTTTGGGGTTGCTGGGCCCAGTGGGTTGTAGAATTTGATCTGTAGCACAGACTCAAGCTTACAAATCTGTAGGGGACACTTTTTTCCATCCATAACCCACGAAAACATAGTCAAGCTTCCTCACTGTCTCCTGGTACAGAGAGACAAGTTTTCTTCAGAACACTTTTTTTTCAGAATATTTTAAAGAATCCAAGTTCACGACAGGGCTGTTTATCTTCAGTTCCCTCAGGTCCCCGCTTCTGACCTTCACAGGCGAGGAGGTGGGCATTTTCCCCACCACACCCAGCAGTGGTCGGTGCCCTGCTACACCAAGCCTTTTTTCCCCTGGGTACCTTTAAATGTCCTTTTTTTCTTCCTCCATGCTCAGCTTCACATTTAGGTGGATGGGGAAGCAAGATACATCCCTGGCCCAAAAGTATGCTTGTTGTATGTAATAGAATTTCTTTGCATTGTCAGGATTTTCAAGCAATTTTGTTTGTTTTGTTATTGGAACCAGTTCATTAATCTATTATTTTTGGCTTAAGGGAAGAAACTATTATTCTGTACACCAGCAGAAAGGACTCCCCTGGGTTTTAAACTTTTAAAACTTCTTACATTGATTGAAAAATTAAATAACATTTATTTAAAAACCAAATTCTTTCTTAAAAGATCATCTAAACATAATAAGTTTGGTGAAAACAATTTCCATGACACAGGAAAATAGTGGTGCCCTGGAAATCTATAAACAAACTAGTTTCAGCTTCTTGATCTCAGGAACCACATTCCATTTATCTCAGGGCCTCCACAGTGCTGGTTTGATAACTGGCACAGAGTGGGATCCTGATTTTTGTTATTGTCATTAACTGACTTTAAATGTGCTTATCTACCCATCAAATAGGAAGACACATCTTTTTCTTTCTGAATCACAGCTTGCCTTCTGTGCGACCTTAACCCCAACAGCATATCGTCATTGCTACTACTTACAGACAAAGCCCCAGCCTGTGTATTTTGTTGTGGGAAAATGGAATTGGCACGTGGTCAGCTCTCCTGTGCACTGTGAAGGTGGGAGTTTCCTCCTGATTTCAAGCCCTCTGGGTCCAACCTCAATCACAGCTAAGCCAGTGGAGGCATGCATGAGATAGGACTTGCCCAGGACACTAGCCCATGAGTGCCCCCCTGCAGGCCCCTAGTTCCAGTCCCCTGTCTTGGTGGAATGTGAATGTGTCCCTTTGGGCCAGGGATGTATCTTGCTTCCCCATCCACCTATTTACTGCATTCTGACACAACTTTGTTGGGCTCCAAGGCAAGGTGAAGGGCCCAGGAGCCCACACTGCCCTATAGAGCAGCTTTCAGGAGGTTACTGGGGGTAGTAGTTAACACTACTAGTGCCCACCTGAGGGGAGAACTTCAGCTCTGGAATGTCACAGAATTGACCTGATGCAGTTCACTCACTTGATCATGCTGGCCACACAGGGACTGTCTCCACCACCCAAGTTCTGGCATCTCGGGAAGGGGTGGGGGTTTCAGTAACGGGAGTTACTCGGGAAGGGGGTGGGGGTTTCAGAGAACCTCTGAGCCTCACTTATGCAAGATGTGGGTTATGCAAGATGCTCTGCACTACCTCAGGCTCCTGTTTCTCCTGTGGCTTTGGAGTGTCACAACTCAATGTCACAGCTCCCTGGCCTGAGGCTCCAGAGAGCCTGCGCATTGTCCTTCAACTCCCAGAACTAAATGTCTATGGTTGCCTAGCCTGAACCTTTTCTGGAGATAGTAAGTTAGGAGGAGAGAATTCTTTCTGTAGCCACAGAAAGGCAAAGAAGGCCTATGGTCATCCCTGTAGGCTGCTTGCCTGGGCTCCTGAATCTGCTGCCACTGTGCCCTTCAACTTTTTCAAAACAACGTCCATTGAACAGGCAGGGAATTCTGGCTCAGTCATGACACCCTTGGCAGAGAACCTGAGACCTAAGTGTCTTGGTTCATCTGAACCCTGTTTTAGGATGGTCTCTGTTATTTGACAGACACAGATTGGGAGCCTTACTCTGTGGAGGTAGACCAGCAGTATCTCCCACCTGCAGGGAGGGGAAAGACCTGGCAATAGTGTGCTCAGAGAGAATTTAAGTTAATTTTGAGGAAAGAGTTAAACTTTTAATCCAGTAAGGCCACCACAGGAACAATGGACAGAGGCCTTGGGAAATTTGGGACTAGGGGCAGAAAAGTATCTTTTTTCTCCTTCAGATCTTTGAAAAACAGATTTCTCCTTTATGAGCTGTAGAAAGTAATCGGCTTTCATTCCATCTTCCTGACCTTGCTTTATATTCTCCTTGAAGGAAACTAATCTGGTGATTCCATATAAGGACTTTTGGGTAATACTCACAAGATTCCAGGCAAGTGGTTTTATGAGACCTTGATCGTTGCTTTCTATTTGTTGACACTCGATGACTCTGCTTATTTTAGGCTTTTCTTGCAGGATTCTTTGTGATTCTGAAGCCTCAGATGTGTGCCACAAACAAGGACAGGATGTACACTGATCCTGTCCCTCGGTTCCCTTGATATAGGACCCGCTAAGGTAAGTCGAGCATCAGGCTACATCTAAGTGCTTAACAATGGAAAGAGGAGGTGAAAGAAGTAGCCAATGAAAGCCCTGGTCATTATCTCCAGCAGATCTCACTGACAACACAGACAGACCTTTGGTTCCAAACTGTTTGCTATATGGCTGTCTATTTTCTGGCACTGGTAAACTATTTTGGAATTACAAATTTGGAATTACAAGGAAGAGTAATTCTATGGCATGTGCAGCATCACTTTCCCTGTATATCTGTAGTGTGTGCTAATAATTGATCAGGAAACTCTTTCCAATGAACCGAAATGTGTTCTCAGAATCCTTCTTAACATTTTTCAAAGAGTTCCAATTGATAATAGTTGGCTAAAAGATGAAACCTTTTGCCATTCCTGGTTTATGATGTTCATAATGCTCTGATAGAATATAAGTCAAAGGTTAAAAATGCAATGGATCTTTAAAATTTGTTTAGGATTCCATTTATTGGTAATTGCAAAGTAAACATTTTTTTGTTTTGTTTTGTTTGTTTAATTGAACTACCTGGGTGCCTTACACAATTCTATTATCATAAAATGTCCTTACACATGGTTATCTTGCACATTTTCAAAATCTGTTTGTTTTAATTTATTTCACAAAGTGATAGCTACATTTGCTTATGAGTTTATGCTACTCACAGTTTAGTATATGTGCTGCTGAAGCAAGCACTGCTACTCACAGTTTAAACTGCATTTTTCCTTTCTCTGATATTTTCAAGGCTTACATGTTAATATTTGCCCTCTTATGGAAATTACCATGCAAGGAAACCATGGACCCCCAAATGAATTAAGTCAAACAATAAGCAGCTAACACTTATTAAAGGCTCAAATATATTGGGCTCAATTTCTAAGTGCTTTACTTGTGTTACTATAATTTTAAAGTTCTTACCATAGCCATGCCAGAGAGATAGTATCATTTTTTTCCTATATTACAGATAAGGAATTTTGGGGAATCAAATAGCTATGTCCTGGGTTAGGAAACCATAGGGAACACATTGCAAAGCAGAACACTGCTTTCTGGCCTTGCTGAAAACAGCAGACCATGCTTTCCTTACCTAGTTAATGTATATCCAAGGGGCTCTCACCTCACTTTTCTATATGTGTTGGAATGTCACTTAGATCATGATGGATTTCTGTCTTTATTGTTTTCTATCAATGTCCCCTACCAACTACCTACATTACAAAATTGGGTAATTCCCCCTTGCAAAGCTTTTCCAGTGTTTTCCATGGGTTGAAACGGCAGTTTCTTCTTGGCCTTCTCAGCAAGGCCTCTCTCGAGGAGGAACATGGAAGCTTGTCTTCAGTCTCCAAGGACTCTCCCTTGGGATGCCTTTTTAACCCACTGGAAACAATTCAGACTGAAATTTGGGAAGGAAATGATCTCCTGTAACACTACATGACCTTATTAAACAGGGCAAATGGACAGAGGTACCCTAGGTCTAGGCCTTCATGGCTCTAAATCAGGACCTGGACCTATGGGCCTCTTGCAGAGTGTGTTTGGTCAGGAACAAGGCCAGTAAACTCCCTCCTGATATATTGGATAATAATTATCTAAATATGCCACCTCCTAATAGAACCCAGTTGCTGGAGGAAACACAGGCCATCCATAGTGAAGGGGATGCTGACTTTCTCCTACTGTTTTTTTTTTTTTAATGTTTACTTATTTTTGAGACAGAGAGCATGAATGGGGGAGGGGCAGAGAGAGAGGGAGACACAGAATCAGAAGCAGGCTCCAGGCTCTGAGCCATCAGCCCAGAGCCTGACGTGGGGCTCGAACTCATGAACCGTGAGATCATGACCTGAGCTGAAGTCGGACGCTCAACCGACTGAGCCACCCAGGTGCCCCTTCTGTTTTTAATAAAGGTGAGGGCCTGTCCCTCATTCATTTCCCAGGTTAATGGCTATGATAATTGGAGCCAACTGTGGTTAGTCTACCTCAGGATGGCAACTTTAAAGAATATTCCCAAGCAGCTGCTGAAACTCCCTTTGTTTCAGGAAATTCCCTGTCTTCTCTAGCCTGACATGGACTGCCTAATTCCACTAGTTGGTGGAAAACAAACAAAACAAAAACCTGGTGCCTGCTCCTCTGTCTGAGTTTACAAGGTTTAGAACCAGGAGTCCTCTTTCTCTGCCTTCTATTAGCACCTCACATCTTCTGCCTTCCCCTCCCCCTCCTCCTGTTTCTGTACCACCTGGGGTGCTCCCTGCATACTGGCTCCTCAGTGCCTCAGGCACCATATGTTCCTCCTCCTATCCTCAATGTCATGAAGCAAAGAGCACCCCCTTGGACCACCTACTTCAGATTCCCCCACTGGTGTCCCAGGTAAAAACTTACAATGGGAACAACAAATTATCTTTTAATGTGTTATTTTATTTTTGAGAGAAAGAGACAGAGTGTGAGTGGGGGAAGAGCAAAGAGAGAGAGGCACATAATCTGAAGCAGGCTTCAGGCTCTGAGCTGTCAGCACATAGCCCAACACAGGGCTCAAACTTGGGACTGATGAGATCATGACCTAGGCCGAAGTCAGATGCTTAACCAACTGAGCCACCCAGGTGCCCCTAACAAATTAACTTTTTAGTGGATACAGAATGTATTGGATGTTTAAGCTAATCTAAGTTTGTTGTTTGATACAGACCTGTTTATCAGCATTAAATAAAAAACTTTTTATTCTATCTTGGTTTGCTAAAGGCCAAATAATCTCATGTTATCTCTGTTATAATTTGTTAGCAAAAGGATGACTTAGAATAATAGTTAATTCTGTCTCAAATTTTTCATGGGTAATTGAGATAGCTTTCAAAGTCTTTGGTAACCTGAAACTTTAAAGTTTTATTTGCACCATAAATGGGATTGAATTCTTTGGATATCTAATAAGATAAAAAGCTAAGGCACTGATTAGTAGATGTAGGTTTGTGCTTATTGCAGAACAACCAAGTCTATTTGGGTCTGGTAAACATGCTTCATGTTTTTTTAAGATTTTACTATGGAAAACCTTCTTTGTGCTTACTTGATAAATTTACCATCTAAAAACTGTTGTAATGTTTCTCAATTGGTTACTAAGTTTTCATTGGAGGCTAAGGTTTCTAAGAGTTAAAATTCTGCTAAGTGTACTTAAGACTGATGGAAATAAGGAAAGCAACTGTGTATGTAGGAAAGTAGGAGGTATGTAAGAAAGATATAAGGAATGAAATACATTTTTTACTAAAGGTAAAAGAATGTAATTTTGTCCTAAATGAGACTGGTTGTTTGGAGAGAAATGACGTGGGGCAAAATCTGAATGCAAAGAAAGTTATAGAAGGTTCATGAAAGGAAATCTTTGAAAATAAATTTTATGTGTGGTCAGGATGGACCAAGGTTGGAATGAATGAATTTTAAAAGTACACTGGTATAAAATTGGAATTCTGCTTCCCCCTCTATTCAAATTACAAAGTTTTCTTGGACTGTGATCTGCTCTTAATAAGAAAATGTAAACAAGGTGTTTTCTTTTTTCCTTTTTTTGTCTGCCAGGAAAACCAAAGCTTATGTTTTGTAGTTTTTCAGGTCTTTGATGACTTATTTAAAACTTCTCAGTGTTGAAGGAGCTAAATTTTGCTAACAACTAAATGACCTTACTGGACAAGCTATTATAGAATGTACACATGCCAGTTTAAAAGAAATGCTTCACAAACAAAAAAGGGGAAACCCACATAATTCCTCCCCTTGGAATTCACTGCATAAAGCCTTATACACTCTAATTTTTTAGAATTGTGTTTTCCAAGGACTCACAGCTGCCAAACAGCATTTTAAACCATCTCCTGGCTCGACTCCATGAACCAAGGTTTTACTCAAAGACATACAAGGCAATAATTCTTGGAAAGAACCTTATGAACTGATAACACGGGGAAGGCAATATGCACATGTTCTTCTCCCATCAGGACCACACAGGGTGCCTGCCCATCTGATTATAACCATATTATGAGTTGGAAGGATCAGCCCTTCACCTCTCTTTCTCCAATGGTTAATTTATCCTTACAAGGACAATAGAGGAGACCATGCCTTCGAACGACCAAGGCAAATGATGTCACCTGGGAACAACTTAAGAAGCTTGATCAAAATGCCACTGAAGTCATGCACCATGTTGGAGCATCACCAACCCCAGAAAACAGGTTTTTAGCATATTTATCTGTGGTTTCTCAAAACTTGGCTAAGGTAATGTTTTTCTTAATGTTTCTCTTTATCCAGACCTCTATTGCTTTTTCATCATTTCATTGGGCTAATATCATAGACCCCCCCCTCTTTCTTTAAGTTGGTTACATTACTGGTTAGTTGTGGCTCTGCGTCCCACCACTAACCATTAATGATTCTTTTTGGACTGGAGACATCTGGCTTCCACCAAAAGGCCCTCTTACTGAATGGAGAGATTGCTTAAAGCTGAATACTTCTGTTCCTTTTGTGTCACCTTTCCCTCCTATTTGTGTAACCACTATGAACAATTCTGAATGTTTAAAAATCACAGCACAGATATATCTTCACCACATGCCTAAACAAAAACTATAAAACAAATTTGACATTCATTTCAGTAGCTTCTTTTGCTACATACACCTCCACCAATGATTCTTATCCACCTGCCCACCCCCCATTGATCATTGCCAGATAAACAAGATATGGTCCCCTAGTAGTTCTTCAGTTATCTGGCAGCCCCTGCCAGACCTCCCTTGCCAATAAAAAGGAATTTTTTCAAAATCTTACTCTCATTAACTGGGGTCCTAAAGGACACTTAACCTCAGCAGGCAAACCTATTAGGTTTTCAGAACCTAGCAAATCTTCCATCCTTTGGACTGATGGCAGACTTTAAGGCCAATATTAAGAATTGAAAACAAAGTTTCACATAGCCCAATGCATAAGACAACTTACGGTGTCTTAGCCTCCCCCCCCCTGCTTTTTTAATACAATCTCTCCCATAGGCATTATGCTAATAATAACAGTACCTATTATATGAATTTCACAAAGAATGTCTCAGACAGCGTCATGATCTGTATATCTCATCCCTATGTTTTCATAATTTCCACTAAGCTTGTTAATATAACATTTTCCAGCCCATATTATGTTTTTGAAATACCTCCTCTGGCTTGGTACACAGCCTGTATCAGCCATTATAATACCAAACTTCCTGTCTCACATATGTGTATCTTAATAAGACGTCCTCAAATTTGGCTGCCAGTAAATTTAACAAGGCCCCGGGAAGTTTCCAATGGCTTCACTGAATTAGCCCAAGCCATTTCTAAGTGGAGACCTAAAAGATTTGTTGGATGGCTCATTGCCTTCCTTATCTCATTGGTTGTCATCTTAGCCACAGCCTCTGTTGCAGTGGTCTCCCTGACAGTCTATCCATACTGCTAAAGTAGTCAATCACTAATGACTAATATCACCAAAGCAATGATTACTCAAACACAGATTGATAACAGTATCATGCAGAAACTGCAAGCTGCAAGAACAGCACTCGAGCGGATGGGGGACCACCAACAGACACTTGTTGATCAAAATATACAATGTGACCAGCAACACGACAAAATTTGTGTCACTTCCTTATAACATAATACGTCTTATACTCCTGGGATTTAGTAAAAAAAAAAAAACACCTACAAGGATCTTTTTCCACCAATTTACAGTCTGAGATGAATGCTCTGTCTTCCCAGCTGCACCAACAACTATTAGATATTCAACAGAAAGCACAGATACAAGTTGAACAGGAGTTATCTGAAAATGTGGAATGGTTGAATCCAACCAACTGGTTCCATGGCCTCAATTTATGCATTTGGATTTTTGGAGCTTTTTGCTTGTTAATCTTTTTTTAAATTTCTCATAGCCCTTTGAATGATCTACACTGTAGTGGCCTCCTTAAGATGTCATCAACAACAACTTATTGCCCTCCTCAGCTCCCATGAACAAGAATATTCTTCAACCAAAAAAAGGGGGATATGTGGGAAATCAAAGAGCTATGTCCTGGGTTAGGAGATTATAGGGAACACATTGCAAAGCAGAACACTGCTTTCTGGCCTTGCTGAAAACAGTGGCCATGCTTCACTTCTCTAGTTAATGTGTATTGAGGATTTAGGTCCTGCCTGTGCTCATAAATTCCTTAGACCATGTTATCGCATGGAATATTTTATCTTGTTTTAACTTTTTTCTGCACGTTTTCAATATGTTCTTATTTGCACATAGACCACTGACTTATTGTTTCCCTAAATGTATGCTTAATGAATATGGGAGCTTGAGAGAAGCTTGGGGAAACTTCCCTTAGCCTCCCTCTCACCTCTCTTGTCTTGAATGGAGTCTTGAGTAATCCTTTCTGCCATCCTCAGCTTTGCTGGTCAAAGACAAAAGCTGAACCCACAAGGAATCTAAGTCCTAGAGAGCTTAAATAACCTCCCAAAGTCACATTGTTGGTCAGGGATTTCCTGTCAGCCAAGGTTGGAAGCCTCTTAACCACAATACCGTTCTTTCCACAGAGGAAAGAGAGGTTGCAGCTCTAAAGGAGATTAGTGTAGTTCAGTGCCAGAATACTCACTTTGAATAGACAGAAACAGATATATTAGATCTATTGGATTCCCCATACTTTTGTTTTTATTTTTATTTTTATTTTGAGGGAGAGAGAGAGAGAAAAAGAGAGAGAGAGAGAGAGAGAGAGAGAGAGAGAGAGAGAGAGAGAATGTGCACATGCACACACCTGCACATGAGTGAGCAAGCAAGTGGGGGTGGGGCAGAAGGAGAGGGAAAGAGAATCTCAAGCAGGCTCCACACCCAGCTCAGAGCCCAACTTGGGGCTCGATCTCATGACCCTACGATCATGACTGAGCCAAAATTAAGAGTCAAATGCTTAACTGAATGATGCACCCAGGCAACTCCAATTCTCCACATTTTGAAAGAATGACTTTAGATTATGAAATTAGAGTAGTAAACATAACTTTTTTTTAATGTTTATTTTTGAGAGAGAGAGTGTGAGTAGGGGAGGGGCAGAGAGAGAGGGGGGTACTATGGAGTTTTTTGTCTGAACTCTATAGGTAGATGGATGATCTTTATTTGTCCATGCATGCATCCATCCATCGTCCAGCAGATAGTTACGGAGCACCTTCCGTGTGCCAGGCACTTCCTGAGTGTTGGTGTGGTGGGATGAAGCTTCTCATCTGGTGCAGGGAGACACATAATAGCAACATGATGAATAAAATTGTAGCAGGTGGTATGCTATGAAGAAATAAGGAGAGTTAGTGATGGAAAGCAAAAAGGTCATGGCCAAGAAGCCAAGAGTTATAACAGATGCTCTCTGAGTTGGAATTCAGGCCTGAAGGGGTCAAGTCAGTGAAAAACCTTGACAGGGGAATGCCAGACAGACAGAACTGTGGGTTCTAAGACTCAGGGCTTTATCTGCCCTTGGAGCCAATAGAAGCCCTGAGCCTCCAAGTGTGCTGACCGGGAGCAAGATCAGAAAGGTAGGTGGGATCAGCTTAAGTAGGCTTTAAGACCTAAAGTGAGTATGGGTTTTGTTATAAATTAAGATGGCCTTTTGAAGGGCTTGACTCCCTTGCTTAAAATCAGGGCTCTGATTTACACCAGACAGGCTTTGATTTACCCTGCCTGCTGTTGGAAAATAGTTGGTAGGGGACAGGCACACCAACAGCAAGAGCATCTCAGAAACTGTTCTGCAGTCAAATAATTACTTACTGGAATTTGTTCAGCCTTGGAGTAATGCTACAAAGGCATTAGTTTTATAGACTTGTTCTAGAGTCCAAGGTTCAACAATGTACTCTGGCTAATGCTGTTACAGACCTGTGGTGTCCATGGGGGAGTGAACCAGTCACAGATCCCAGCTGCCTTACCTGTTGGCTCCTTTTCAGTGGATACACCTGTTGGGAGTATTGACTTACTATTTGGATACCTGCAGGGATCATTTCTTTCTCTCCACAATAGAAGTATTTTCAAGGAAAGCCAGACTCACTACTCGGTTACACGTGCGGGACTTCACACGATTTCATCATTGGTGAAAATAAACTCAATTGTGTGTGACCACAAAAGGATTAAAAAATTGTTTACCTGATCATGAAGAAGTAGAGGGCATGTGGAAGTGAGCCTGTGAACAGATACACGGGCTATAGGGAGTGGGCTGCAGGGGCTGCCTGCTGACTTTATTTTTCCTTAGTGGTAAAGAGGAAAAACATAGTTGAGTAAAACTCGTCTCTCAGAAAGGGAGAGGACTATAATTTTAGTAAGTTTGTATTTGAAAACAAAACAAAACAAACCAAAAAACTTTCTAGAAGAGAAAAGTAAACTTTTCTGAGAGATGGAGTTGCATTCCCAGGAAACTTGTTACCCCAACTTGGATTTCCTAAATAGATTCTTCTGTAATTACTGAACTTCTGAGATCAGGGCTATGTCCCATCTGCACTTCCCCAGTACCTATTATTTGTTCTAGTTTGGAGAGGAGGTTATAGGACAGTGTATAAGAGAGGGAGTTAGCAGAGGTGGATCCTAGAGGTGTTCTAAAGGAAACTTGGGATTTTAGAAAAGGTTCATTTCCCTTCAAGGGGGGGACTCATGATTGCCAAGTTCAGAGGCTGGGATATGGCTCCAGAGTTGAACTGGAACCAAAACGGCCTTGGCTGGTTAGACACTCATAGTCGCAACATGGAGACATTTCCCAGGAATGCTATAGTTAGGACTCTCTCCTAACCAGGCAGGCAAATGAGCTCAATGTCTCTCCTGGGTGGCTTAGAAGTGCCTGGCCTTCAGCTCTTGGTGTGCGCATCTGAGAACCACTCAGCTCAAAAGAGAGTATAGAAATAAATTCAGACACATTTGTTAAAGGTGAAGAGAAAACAATGCTTCTATTGCAATCTTTAGCAAGATACTGTTGCATCTGTCCGGACCACCCCCAACTTAGTTTCTGGCCAGGATCTTGTTATGGGTTGAATTCTGCCCCCCTAAATTCACATGTTGAAGTCCTAACTTTCAGTACTTCAGAATGTGACTGTATTTGGAAATGGGGCCTTTAGTTAAAATGAAGTCATTAGGGTAGACTCTACTCCAATCTGACTTGTGTCCTTAAAGAAGAGGAGATTAGGGTGGAGGCACACACAGAGGAAAAACCATGTGAGGACACAGCAAGATGGAGGCCATCTGCAAGCCAAGGAGAGAGGCCTCAGGAGAAACCAAACCTGGTGACACCTTGATCTTGAATTTCTAAGCTCTATAACTGTGGGACAATAAATTTCTGTTGTTTGAGTCACTTAGTCTATGGTATTTTGTATGCCAGCCTGAGAAAGCTATAGACATTCTTTAAGACCCAGCTGAAGCTTCCCTTTCTTTGGTAGTCTTCCTTGACCTGTGTTTCCTGATTTAGTCTGTTTTGTGCCTCTCTCCTCAGGTGACTGTATAATTTATCACCTAATGGAGTGAAAGGAGTTACTTTTAGCAACTCTCACAGGACAAGTAGATTTAAACTTGTTATTTACTGGGCAAATGGAAGATATGGGGTCATCTCTCCCTCCTCCATGCCCCCATGACACTTTGTGATTTCATCTATGAAGCATGCTGTCAGTAAGTCTCCTAATGAACATCTATCTCTCCCTCACCAATAGGACAATAAGCTTCTCAAGAGCTGGATTGTGACTTGCTGACTCTGTGTCAGTCACTGGAACAGTGGCTGGCACATCGGTAAATTTGTTAACATTAATTGAAAATTGAAAGCAAGAAAAAAAAATGGGCATTCACTTTTGAATATTCCCTCTCTATAAAGAGAGATTTCCTACCATTCTTACTTTTTGTTTTTTAATATTTATTTTTGGGAGAGTGCAAGCAGGGGGGAAGGGCAGAGAATGGGGACAGAGGATCTGAAGCAGGCTCTGCACTGACAGGCTGACAGCAGTGAGTCAGATGTGGGGATCAAACTCGCGAATGTGAGATCATGACCTGAGCCTAAGTGGGACACTGGACCCACTGAGCCACCCAGGTGTCCTACTTCTTTTCTAATTTCATACTCTAATAAACTTTTCCCTGCAGTTCAAAAAAAAAAAAAAAGGAAGAAAAAATTTAAAAGCACAAAGGCAATATAGGATGGAAAGTAGCCTTTCTCCCTTCTGTTTCTACTCTCAGCTCTTTTCTCAGAAGGTAAACAATTGTCAATGGTTTCTAGTGCATCTGTCCATTAAAAAGTTATGCATGTATGTCTGTAAGTCTGTCTACATCTATCTCTCTATCATCTATCATCTCTATATGATCTATCATTTCTCTGTTTTATTTGGTTTATCCAGAAAAGATCATCTTAAAAACACTGCTTAGTACCTTGCCTTTTAAAACCTTAATACAGCTCATATATCTTTTGATATGAGTGCTTACAAATATTTATTCCCATCCATTATTTTGCACAAATACTCTTTATTCCATTGCACAGATGCATAGTTTATTTAAGCAGTCCCCTAGGCTATAGAGGACTTTTTTGGATATATGTTTTGAAAAGTTTCATGATCAGATCTGCACTGCAAATTGTAGGGCAGGGGAATGTACATTTAAATTTTTGATAGACACAAATTTCCTCCCAAAACAGGACTAGGATGAGCATGTGTCTCCTTCCCCATATCCCTTCTCGCACTTGGTGTTCTCTAACTTTGTGATATTTATCAATCCGTGAGGAGGAACATACCTCATTTGAATAGAAGCCTTTTATATCCAAGAAAGAGCAAATATCCTGCACATAAATTTCAATATTGTTTCCCCAGTTTGTCATTTGTCTTTTAGCTGTGACATTTCTCTCCTGAAAGTAAAATATATAAATATTTACATATTTAAATTTGTCAATATTTTCCTTTATGGCTTCTGGGTTTTGTGTGCCATGCTTTGCAAGATCTTCTTTATTCTGAGATTCTAAATAGATTAACTCTTCAATTCCTTGATTTTTTAAAAATGTTTAAGTCATTTACTCATTAGGAATCATTAGGAATTGGTTCACTTTAATAAGAAGACTGTGGTAGGATGTTAGCTTTATTTGGTTCAAGGGTGAGCCCCTGATTTGAATATAGTTATTGAAAAATGTATCTTTTCTCCACTGGTTTAAAATGCTACCTTTATCATTATCTAAATTTCAACATGAATTTGGAATTTTCTCTTTTATTCTAAAGGTATATTTCTTCTTTATTGTAGAAGAAACTTTTTTATATATTATCATAATATATTTTATTTCATTAGACCTAGCTCTTTCTTATCACTTTTATGTTTTAGCATTTCCCAAGATATTCTTACAGGTTTATTAATATTTTTTTGGTCAAATTCTCAGAAAAAAAAGGAAATGTAAAGGAAAAGGAATCCCCCCCAAAAGAAATTGCGATAATATTTAAAATTGTAAAACTGCATCAAACTTTTGGTTAATTTATGGAGAATTGACAGACAGATTTCAAAATTGAGTCTTTCTATCCAAGAGCATGGTGTGCTTTAAACATTATTTCAATCTTATTTAATGTCTAGAGATATTTAATACAAATTACATCAGTCATGAATATTTATAATATTAAAAGTCATTGTATTAAATTCTACAAAGTGAAAATTAAGAAATTTTCAGTTTCATGGTAGAATTGATCACATCTTTCTCTGAATTTGGGAAATCACATAGATAAAAATAAACAAAAGTATATAGCAAGAATAAACTTGGGTTCTTCAAGCACAGGGTGGTAAATTTATTTGGGGAGAGGAATGGATATAGTAGGGCCTGTTGTGAAGTGCAGAGTCTGTATACAATCTCAAGGCATTCAAAGTAAAAAATACTTTTTTTTAGGAGAAAAATAGATTGTTTTTCCGAGCAAGTAAATAATATATGTTTGTAGTTGTCTCAAAAATTTGTAGTATATTATGACCTAAGGAAGAAATGGTAATCACTCAAAATAACACCACCTTCATACATTTCCATATTCTTATGTACAATCAAATGTAAGTATTCTGTATCTATAGTTACATATATATAATGTATCTATCCATATTTATATTTACATATGCATATATATTTCTTTACATATACATAATATAAAGTTTTATATAGGCATCCTTTTAAAAATGCAGTTAAAAATTTTTTTTAATGTTTATTTTCTGAGAGGGAGAGACAGAGTGTGAGTGGGGAGAGGCAGAGAGAGAGAGGCAGACACAGACTGTGAAGCAGGCTCCAGGCTCTGGGCTGTCAGCACAGAGCCTGATGCAAGGCTTTAACCCATGAACCTTGAGATCATGACCTGAGCTGAAATCGGATGCTTAACCGAATGAGCCACCCAGGTGCCCCTTAAAAATGCAGTTTTGTGTGTGTGTGTGTGTGTGTGTGTGTGTGTGTGTGTGCGCGCGCTTTATTCTTCTATTATATACCATACCTCTTAATGAATTAAAAACCTGATATGTGTCTTTTCTTTATGCTTAAACACTTTTATATAATGTGTACCTCTACATGCTTATTGTTTACTTTTTTAAATGAGATCCCATTTTATGCATTACTCTATGTTTAATTGCCATGTGAATACTGCTAACCTTGTTGATTAAAAACAGCCCAAACTCATTATTTTCAGTGGCTGAATAACATCCTATGACGTGGATGTTGGGGAAATAAAACTTCCCTGAATTTCTCAGTTCTCCTATAAAAATCCCTAATATCCTGAGAATTCTGAACATTAATAAGAATTAGATCTCTAGTCGTTGGTCTAGTTAGTTAATCTGACTCAGAAGGATAAAAACACTGCTCTTCATCTCTTCCTAGAGGGCCAAAAGTTTAGGGCCTGGTTTAAGTTCCTGAGTTAAGCCCCAAGAAGCCCAAGAAGACAGTACATTTTTCCCTAATCCCTGGCCTATGTTGTGTCTGGATGCTTTTGTGGGAATTTTTCCATCTGGAGCACTGCAGGAAGAGCACCTCCAAGTGAGCATTAAGGCCCACCAACCACTCATCTTTCTTTTGTTTGCATGTTTGAGTACTAGACCAATCAGTATGGGCAGGGAAGACTCTAGGAATGGTTTTTAAAAGATTAGCTGCTATTTTGCAAGCTTTCTCCGGTCCAAAGAAGACCATGTTGGAGACTGAGGATCTCAGATATCATCCTAGAGATTATATCATTCTTTTTCCAACATCCATTCTTCCTCTCCTACTAATAGGTGCACAAGCTGATAAGTTATCGTTTAGTCTGGGGTCATAGATCCTGACAAAGAATTTAAACTCTTTAAAAAACCATTGGGGAACCTCCCCTGGTTTAAGAAATTCTTTAACTATGGCCCTTAGTTCAGTCTTTGACCAAGGAGTACAAGATATCCGAGGAGGACTCCCTACAACCTCAGGAAGTTTTAGTTTAAAAAGTAACTGCTTCATTTTCTCTTCAGAGTGAAAAATTGTGGACCATGAGTACTCAGGTAAAAAAGAACAGAAGGAGGCACATCAGTCCTGTAATCTTTTGTCTTAAGTACTGTCAGCAACTAGACCCCAAGACCTGACCTTTCCTGACAAGCTTCTTGTACCCACCAACTTTTGTCCCACATTTTTTCTCTTAAGTTCCTCTATCCAGCTTATCTATTAATTCAGACAAAGGTCTCTACAGGCATAACATCCCAGGACAGAAACCAAAGCTACCCATCAGGTAATAGTGATTTTCTGGAAGAAAAGCACTGGTGGCCTAGACCACCCATGTCAGTTTAAGCCTAACCCTCAATTCACATCTGTACAAATGGACCATGAAGTGTCTTCTAGAATGACCGACAACTACCTTCCCCTCATTATAATACTAAACTCTCCACCCAAGGAGGAGCACAAGCCTCATTTACATAATATACAATGTATGTATATCCATGTTTTAAAGCACATGTATGGCCTTCTGGTTGCCTCTACACACAGTCATAAGCCTTCCTTATCTAAATATTCATCCTAACTCTAACCCTAAATAAAAGAAAGTCATTCACCCTTGCTCATGGAGTCACAGGTTTGGAAGTTATTCCCTGTGATCTCCTAATTTCTGCAAATAAAGTTTACTTTGTGTAATGACTGCACCTGGTGTATCTGTGAAGCACCAAGGAGTAAACTCACATTGGTTTGGTGACAGCACCTCTTGGGTTTTTAATTTTTTACCGGCCTTCTGTAATGAGTTTTTCAATGAGGCTATTTTAGAATCTTGACTTTTGGAGGCTTCTACATACCAATTAAAGTATGCATCCCATTCTATTTGTTTAATTTGGGAACCCTTATTTTCAAGTCCACTTTTTTTTTATTTTTCTTTTTTTTTTTTTAATTTTTTATGTTTATTTATTTTTGAGACAGAGAGAGACAGAGCATGAACAGGGGAGTGGCAGAGAGAGAGGGAGACACAGAATCTGAAACAGGCTCCAGGGTCTGAGTGGTCAGCACAGAGCGCAACGTGGGGCTCGAACTCACGGACCATGAGATCATGACCTGAGCCGAAGTTGGACGCTTAACTGACCAAGCCACCCAGGCGCCCCACAAGTCCACTTTTTAAATGAATAACCTTATCTAACTGGAATGTTCCCCATGATGACCACTGTAATTCTAGGTTATTTTTAATAAATTTTTTTCCATCTTGCAGGATATCTGCAACTTCCAGGACTGTAGTTCTTAGACATAAAATAAACAGGTATGCCTGAAGTGTCATGCATGACTCTAGAATTTAAGGATCTCATTAGCTAAGTCTTTGGATTTCTTGGAGCTGAACCAATACTGTAAGGGGATGTGCTGTGGGTTTGGGGGTTGTGTATGTTATACAGCATATCTCATTTTCTTGAGCCTGGCAGGTGACCTAGTATCCATCTAACCCATTCTATGACCAACTTACCCTATCATGGGAGTCTTCTTGAGGTGAGCATTCACTTTTAAATGCTTGACCCATCCCCACCATTTTTTGTGACTTTTTGGCTTCCAAGATGCCCATACATTGGACCAGAGAAGGCTCGAAAAATAGCAGCTGATCTTTTATTTTTTTTATTTTTTATTTTTTATTTTTTTGTTAGGACTTTTTACTTTTTTTTTATATGAAATTTATTGACAAATTGGTTTCCATACAACACCCAGTGCTCGTCCCAAAAGGTGCCCTCCTCAATACCCATCACCCACCCTCTCCTCCCTCCCACCCCCCATCAACCCTCAGTTTGTTCTCAGTTTTTAACATCTCTTATGCTTTGGCTCTCTCCCACTCTAACCTCTTTTTTTTTTTCCTTCCCCTCCCCCATGGGTTCCTGTTAAGTTTCTCAGGATCCACATAAGAGTGAAACCATAAGGTATCTGTCTTTCTCTGTATGGCTTATTTCACTTAGCATCACACTCTCCAGTTCCATCCACGTTGCTACAAAAGGCCATATTTCATTTTTTCTCATTGCCACATAATATTCCATTGTGTATATAAACCACAATTTCTTTATCCATTCATCAGTTGATGGACATTTAGGCTCTTTCCATAATTTGGCTATTGTTGAGAGTGCTGCTATGAACATTGGGGTACAAGTGGCCCTATGCATCAGTACTCCTGTATCCCTTGAGTAAATTCCTAGCAGTGCTATTGCTGGGTCATAGGGTAGGTCTATTTTTAATTTTCTGAGGACCTCCACACTGCTTTCCAGAGCGGCTGCACCAATTTGCATTCCCACCAACAGTGCAAGAGGGTTCCCGTTTCTCCACATCCTCTCCAGCATCTATAGTCTCCTGATTTGTTCATTTTGGCCACTCTGACTGGTGTGAGATGATACCTGAGTGTGGTTTTGATTTGTATTTCCCTGATAAGGAGCGACGCTGAACATCTTTTCATGTGCCTGTTGGCCATCCGGATGTCTTCTTTAGAGAAGTGTCTATTCATGTTTTCTGCCCATTTCTTCACTGGGTTATTTGTTTTTTGGGTGTGGAGTTTGGTGAGCTCTTTATAGATTTTGGATACTAGCCCTTTGTCCGATATGTCATTTGCGAATATCTTTTCCCATTCCGTTGGTTGCCTTTTAGTTTTGTTGGTTGTTTCCTTTGCTGTACAGAAGCTTTTTATCTTCATAAGGTCCCAGTAATTCACTTTTGCTTTTAATTCCCTTGCCTTTGGGGATGTGTCAAGTAAGAGAATGCTACGGCTGAGGTCAGAGAGGTCTTTTCCTGCTTTCTCCTCTAAGGTTTTGATGGTTTCCTGTCTCACATTTAGGTCCTTTATCCATTTTTAGTTTATTTTTGTGAACAGTGTGAGAAAGTGGTCTAGTTTCAACCTTCTGCATGTTGCTGTCCAGTTCTCCCAGCACCATTTGTTAAAGAGGCTGTCTTTTTTCCATTGGATGTTCTTTCCTGCTTTGTCAAAGATGAGTTGGCCATACGTTTGTGGGTCTAGTTCTGGGGTTTCTATTCTATTCCATTGGTCTATGTGTCTGTTTTTGTGCCAATACCATGCTGTCTTGATGATGACAGCTTTGTAGTAGAGGCTAAAGTCTGGGATTGTGATGCCTCCTGCTTTGGTCTTCTTCTTCAAAATTCCTTTGGCTATTCGGGGCCTTTTGTGGTTCCATATGAATTTTAGGTTTGCTTGTTCTAGTTTCAAGAAGAATGCTGGTGCAATTTTGATTGGGATTGCATTGAATGTGTAGATAGCTTTGGGTAGTATTGACATTTTGACAATATTTATTCTTCCAATCCATGAGCAGGGAATGTCTTTCCATTTCTTTAAATCTTCTTCAATTTCCTTCATAAGCTTTCTATAGTTTTCAGCATACAGATCCTTTACATCTTTGGTTAGATTTATTCCTAGGTATTTTATGCTTCTTGGTGCAATTGTGAATGGGATCAGTTTCTTTATTTGTCTTTCTGTTGCTTCATTGTTAGTGTATAAGAATGCAACTGATTTCTGTACATTGATTTTGTATCCTGCAACTTTGCTAAATCCATGTATCAGTTCTAGCAGACTTTTGGTGGAGTCTATCGGATTTTCCATGTATAATATCATGTCATCTGCAAAAAGCGAAAGCTTGACTTCATCTTTGCCAATTTTGATGCCTTTGATTTCCTTTTGTTGTCTGATTGCTGATGCTAGAACTTCCAGCACTATGTTAAACAGCAGCGGTGAGAATGGGCATCCTTGTCGTGTTCCTGATCTCAGGGAAAAAGCTCTCAGTTTTTCCCCGTTGAGGATGATGTTAGCTGTGGGCTTTTCATAAATGGCTTTTATGATCTTTAAGTATGTTCCTTCTATCCCGACTTTCTCAAGGGTTTTTATTAAGAAAGGGTGCTGGATTTTGTCAAAGGCCTTTTCTGCATCGATTGACAGGATCATATGGTTCTTCTCTTTTTTTTTGTTAATGTGATGTATCACGTTGATTGATTTGTGAATGTTGAACCAGCCCTGCATCCCAGGAATGAATCCCACTTGATCATGGTGAATAATTCTTTTTATATGCCGTTGAATTCGATTTGCTAGTATCTTATTGAGAATTTTTGCATCCATATTCATCAGGGATATTGGCCTGTAGTTCTCTTTTTTTACTGGGTCTCTGTCTGGTTTAGGAATCAAAGTCATACTGGCTTCATAGAATGAGTCTGGAAGTTTTCCTTCCCTTTCTATTTCTTGGAATAGCTTGAGAAGGATAGGTATTATCTCTGCTTTAAACGTCTGGTAGAACTCCCCTGGGAAGCCATCTGGTCCTGGACTCTTATTTGTTGGGAGATTTTTGATAACCGATTCAATTTCTTCGCTGGTTATGGGTCTGTTCAAGCTTTCTCTTTCCTCCTGATTGAGTTTTGGAAGAGTGTGGGTGTTCAGGAATTTGTCCATTTCTTCCAGGTTGTCCAATTTGTTGGCATATAATTTTTCATAGTATTCCCTGATAATTGTTTGTATCTCTGAGGGATTGGTTGTAATAATTCCATTTTCATTCATAATTTAACTATTTGGGTCATTTCCCTTTTCTTTTTGAGAAGCCTGGCTAGAGGTTTGTCAATTTTGTTTATTTTTTCAAAAAACCAACTCTTGGTTTCGTTGATCTGCTCTACAGGTTTTTTAGATTCTATATTGTTTATTTCTGCTCTGATCTTTATTATTTCTCTTCTTCTGCTGGGTTTAGGCTGCCTTTGCTGTTCTGCTTCTAGTTCCTTAAGGTGTGCTGTTAGATTTTGTATTTGGGATTTTTCTTGTTTCTTGAGATAGGCCTGGATTGCAATGTATTTTCATCTCAGGACTGCCTTCGCTGCATCCCAAAGCATTTGGATTGTTGTATTTTCCTTTTCGTTTGTTTCCATATATTTTTAAATTTCTTCTCTAATTGCCTGGTTGACCCACTCATTCGTTCGTAGGGTGTTCTTTAACCTCCATGCTTTTGGAGGTTTTCCAGACTTTTTTCTGTGGTTGATTTCAAGCTTCATAGCATTGTGGTCTGAAAGTATGCATGGTATAATTTCAATTCTTGTAAACTTATGAAGGGCTGTTTTGTGACCCAGTATATGATCTATCTTGGAGAATATTCCATGTGCACTCGAGAAGAAAGTATATTCTGTTGCTTTGGGATGTAGAGTTCTAAATATATCTGTCAAGTCCATCTGATCCAATGTCTCATTCAGGGCCCTTGTTTCTTTATTGACCGTGTGTCTAGATGATCTATCCATTTCTGTAAGTGGGGTGTTAAAGTCCCCTGCAATTACCACATTCTTATCAATAAGGTTGCTAATGTTTACGAGTAATTGTTTTATATATTTGGGGCCTCCGGTATTCGGCGCATAGACATTTATAATTGTTAGCTATTCCTGATGGATAGACCCTGTAACTATTATATAATGTCCTTCTTCATCTCTTGTGACCGCCTTTAATTTAAAGTCTAGTTTGTCTGATATAAGTATGGCTACTCCAGCTTTCTTTTGGCTT
The DNA here is from genome assembly GCF_018350175.1 of Felis catus. Taxonomy (NCBI): domain Eukaryota; kingdom Metazoa; phylum Chordata; class Mammalia; order Carnivora; family Felidae; genus Felis; species Felis catus. Next base: position 52,612,819 of record NC_058370.1, read on the forward strand.
CCAGTCGCATGATAAATAGTTCTCCATCCCCTCACTCTCAATCTAAAGGTGTCCTCAGGTCTAAAATGAGTCTCTTGTAGACAGCAAATAGATGGGTCTTGTTTTTTTATCCATTCTGATACCCTATGTCTTTTGGTTGGTGCATTTAATCCATTTACATTCAGTGTTATTATAGAAAGATACGGGTTGAGAGTCATTGTGATGTCTGTATGTTTTATGCTTGTAGTGATGTCTCTGGGACTTTGTCTCACAGGGTCTCCCTTAGGATCTCTTGTAGGGCTGGTTTAGTGGTGACAAATTCCTTCAGTTTTTGTTTGTTTGGGAAGACCTTTATCTCTCCTTCTATTTTAAATGACAGACTTGTTGGATAAAGGATTCTCGGCTGCATATTTTTTCTGTCTAGCACCCTGAAAATCTCATGCCAATTCTTTCTGGCCTGCCAAGTTTCAAAAGAGAGATCAGTCACGAGTCTTATAGGTCTCCCTTTATATGTGAGGGCACGTTTACCCCTTGCTGCTTTCAGAATTTTCTCTTTATCCTTGTATTTTGCCAGTTTCACTATGATATGTCGTGCAGAAGATCGATTCAAGTTACGTCTGAAGGGAGTTCTCTGTGCCTCTTGGATTTCAATGCCTTTTTCCTTCCCCAGTTCAGGGAAGTTCTCAGCTATTATTTCTTCAAGTACCCCTTCAGCACCTTTCCCACTCTCTTCCTCCTCTGGGATACCAATTATGCGTATATTATTTCTTTTTAGTGTATCACTTAGTTCTCTAATTTTCCCCTCATACTCCTGGATTTTTTTATCTCTCTTTTTCTCAGCTTCCTCTTTTTCCATAACTTTATCTTCTAGTTCACCTATTCTCTCCTCTGCCTCTTCAAGCCGAGCCTGTGGTGGTTTCCATTTTGTTATGCATTTCGTTTAAAGCGTTTTTCAGCTCCTCGTGACTGTTCCTTAGTCCCTTGATCTCTGTAGCAAGAGATTCTCTGCTGTCCTGTATACTGTTTTCAAGCCCAGCGATTAATTTTATGACTATTATTCTAAATTCACTTTCTGTTATATTATTTAAATCCTTTTTGATCAGCTCATTAGCTGTTGTTATTTCCTGGAGATTCTTCTGAGGGGAATTCTTCCGCTTGGTCATTTTGGATAGTCCCTGGTGTGGTGAGGACCTGCAGGGCACTTCCCCTGTGCTGTGGTGTATAACTGGAGTTGGTGGGCGGGGCCGCAGTCAGACCTGATGTCTGCCCCCAGCTCACCGCTGGGGCCACAGTCAGACTGGTGTGTGCCTTCTCTTCCCCTCTCCTAGGGGCGGGATTCACTGTGGGGTGGTGTCGTCCGTCTGGGCTACTTGCACACTGCTAGGCTTGTGATGCTGGGGATCTGGCGTATTAGCTGGGGTGGGTAGGCAAGGTGCACAGGGGCAGGAGGGGCAGGTTAGATCGCTTCTCCTTAGGTGATCCACTTCAGGAGGGGCCCTGTGGCAGCGGGAGGGAGTCAGATCCACTGCCGGAGGTTTGGCTCCGCAGAAGGACAGAGTTGGGTGTTTGCGAGGAGGGAGCAAATTCCCTGGCAGGATCTGGTTCTCTTTGGGATTTTGGCTAGGGGATGGGCGGGGGAGATGGCGCTGGCAAGCGCCTTTGTTCCCCACCAGACTGAGCTCTGTTGTCAGGGGGCTCAGCAGCTCTCCCTCCCTTTGTCCTCCAGCCTTCCCGCTTTCCGAGCAGAGCTGTTAACTTATGACCTCCCAGACGCTAAGTCGCGCTTGTTGTGGGAACACAGTCCGTCAGGCCCCTCCGCTTTTGCAAGCCAGACTCGGGGGCTCTGCTTGGCCGGCGAGCCGCCCCTCCGCCCTGGCTCCCTCCCGCCAGTCCGTGGAGCGCGCACCACCTCGCCGCCCTTCCTACCCTCTTCCGTGGGCCTCTCGTCTGCGTTTGGCTCCGGCGACTCCGTTCTGCTAATCCTCTGGTGGTTTTCTGGGTTATTTAGGCAGGTGTAGGTGGAATCTAAGTGATCAGCAGGACGTGCGGTGAGCCCAGCGTCCTCCTAAGCCGCCATCTTGCCCTCCACAGCTGATCTTTTAAAAGACATTCCTAGGGTCTTCCCTTCCCATACTTATTGGTCTATTACTCAAATATGCAAACAAAAGAAAGATGAGTGGTTGTCAGACTTTAGTGCTCACTTGGAGGTGCTCTTCCTGCGGAGTTCCAGATTCCATATAATAAAAGAGGTGAGGAAATCTGCTCAGATGCCCTGTTTGTAAGTGGGTTAATAAAAAGGCACAAAATATGATGAGAGGCCACAGGCCTAACCGAATTCACTGATATAGCTAAGTATTTTGAAAGGACCTAGGGGAAAGATTGTAAACAAAAGCCTGCCACATGGTTGGCTTTCTAGTTACAATGGCTCCAAGGCCAGAGACCTAAAGTAACACCTGGTCTTCCCACATTTCACCTTTCTAGCTGTCCACCATCAAAATCATGGTCTTAAGATGGATGTTTCATTTGTAGTAAAATGAAGCATTAGCAAAAAGATTGTCCTCAAAGACCTTAGGCAAATTCTTCAGTTTGAGTGCCCCTCAAGGGAGGGCTCACACACAGGTCCCTCCCAGAGTTGATGGGACCCTATAGGATTCTCCAGGAAACCGCTATCAATAATTCCCTTAGAGCTCAGGGGAAAACCAAAAGTAAATAAATAAATAAATAAATAAATAAATAAATAAATATATATTTAAAAAAAAAAAAAAAACCTTGCCAAATTATAGTTGATACCAGAACCATGCTGTCTGCTTTAAACCCCCATTTTGGACAAAACAAAACAAAACAAAACAAAACAAAAAAAAAGCTCAGTGAAAAGTAGGTTTCCATATTGGGGGTAGCCAACTTTATTTACGATCAGAAACTTGGCCAAATTGAAGGGTGATATTCAGAGCCTGATAGGAATTTTTCTTGGCCTTCTCTCTTAAGCTAAATGTACCCAGAGGAAAACAAGACATTCCCATAGATGAATGGGTGTGTCAATCCTTTGGTATGATTTAGGTTGCAAACCAATTCTTTGAGAAATGAAAAACAGCTATCCTTGTTTAACAAATCCAGTTTTTACCAGGCCAGAGAAACAATTCAGAAACAGGTTCAGAAACAATTCATAGACCACCAATCATTTTTACCAACCTCCCAAACTCCCCCATTTATCTCAAAAGGCTTATAAGTATTGTAAAAGAATCTGGTCTTAAGGGAACAAAGGCCTTTCTAGAAGGTGCCTACATTTTTTCCCCCTGTGCCTTTGAAATATAAATTTATTGTGTTCTACCTGGTCTTCTTCAGAAACTTCTTATCTAGTCCATCTCTTTAAAATGTTATGGAACCAGGCTGGAATGCTGGCGGAAAAACCAAGTAGCACTCGGAGATCTTGGTGGATTGGAGATTTATTTAACACTGGTGGGCTTAGAGGAGACCGTTTTCTCTAAAGATCTGAGTCCTGAATGCAAGTGGGAAGGGTGATTTATGTTGTCGCTTCCATATCTGTGGCAGGTTTTTGGGCGCATGGCAAACAGGGCAAGAAGAACCCAGAAGAGGAGTCTCTAAGCTAGAGACTAGAGTTTGTTTTAGTCCCCTTGGCCATCTTTGGTGAAGTACTTTATTCATTTCTCCAACAAAAACACAAATTCCAGGGGCACCTGGGTGGCTGAGTTGATTAAGTGTCTGATTCTTGGTTTTGGCTCAGGTTATGATCTCATCGTTGGTGAGTTTGAACCCCACCTGTCTCTGCACTGATGGTGCAAAACCTGCTTGCTATTCTCTTTCTCTCTCCCTCTCTCTCTACCACTCCGGTCCTCTCTCCTTCTCCCCCTCCCCTCGAAATAAATAAATAAAACTTAAAAAAATAAAATGCAAATTCCAGGGAGATAATCTTACCAAGAAAAAAAAATTAGGCAGAAGTTCATTTAGGAGTTGACTTGTCAAGGACAAATAAAATTGTTAAGGGTCTTCCTCACAAATATTAAAAGAAAGTTTTAGCCATCCAGATAAATAACCTTAACTTATTCCATCTACCAGGAAAACAAACTCACATCCAACTTTTATAACTAGTCAATTCTGTACTTATTACATGGTGGTACTTTTTTCTTTTTAAGGCATGGTGGTAATTTTAAAACAGAAGCTACAGGGTCTCTGCATGTCTCTGTATGTTCACATCTCTCTCTCTCTCCCTCTCTCTCTCTCTCTCTCTCTCTCTCTCTATATATATATATATATATATATATATACACACACACACATATATGTTGTAAATATATATATATACACATATGTTATATATATATAATATACATATGTGTGTGTGTGTGTGTGTGTGTGTGTGTGTTGTAAATGTGTTTCTACCTCTGGATGGTATTACTAAAATTAATTTGTAAAAAAGCTCCATCTAATGCTTGTAAGGACTGGGTATTCTAAAATTGAGACAGATAGAAACTAACCCAAATGTTTTTCAAGTTCATGTGATCTGGAAAAATATTTGTCATAAAAGCTAGTTGAAGGTTAATGGTTTAATTAATACAGACATGTCTTTAGAGTTAGCAACACTAAATATAAAACTTTTATTCTACCTAAGTTTACTAGCCAACTAAATTCATGTTATCTCTTATAAGATCTGTCAACAAAAAAATAATGGCTTAGGATAATAACTGACTTTGTCTAATGTTTAATAAAGTTTTTATAGGTAATCAGAACATAAGTGTTAAGAGCAAGTAGATTAATTTTTTTTAACTTTTATTTATTATTGAAATTCAGAGAGAGACGGAGCAAGGGCATGAGGGGGGCAGAGAGCAGAGGGGGAGACACAGAATCTGCAGCAAGCTCCAGGCTCTGAGCTGTCAGCACAGAGCCTGATGCAGGGCTGGAACTGACAAACTGCAAGATCATGACCTGAACCAAAGTTACACACTTAACTGACTAAGCCACCCAGGCACCCCAAGAACAAGTAGATTAAATAAAAAGTTTTGGGTAAAATTTTAAAATAGCTTTCTCAAGTCTTTTTGTTAACTTAAAACCTTAAAGTTTTGTTAAGTTAAATGATGAGTTATAGCCTTTAAATATCTAAATCAATTCCAACTGAGACAAAATACTAAAATATTTACTAAACATAAGTTTACCTATTGTAGCAGGATTCTTGCACAGAGAGTTTGGACACCAAAGCTTTTCTTTCCAGGAGGCAACTTTATGTCTCATGCCGGCATGGGCTCAGTGGGTTTGTATCCAAAAACAGCCCCAAGTGCAGCGGGGTGTAGCCTTTTATACAATTTCTACTTCTTTGTCTCCCATATATGGTGACATATAGTTTGATTGGACACAGTCCAAGTTACAGAGTTGTGTCAGAGGTACATATATCCGGATATAGGAGTTGATTGGACTACGTTGCCTTTTTTGTTTTGAGGAGGCCTCCACCGCATTCCTTAGGGAGGGGTTCTGCCACACTGTTTGGCTCCTTATTACAGAAAAACTAAAGATATATGGATATATTAATGCTCCAGTGGAAAGTTAAAAATGCATATGCTTCTAAAAATTTTAAGATGTATTTATGAATTTGCAAATTTAAAGAATACTAGTATGATAGATAGTTCATGATTACCTGCTCCTTGGTTTTCACTAGAAGTGAAGATTTCTAACGGTTAAGAATTCTAACATATGTAATTAAAACTATTAGAATTAATAAGGAAAACATCTCCATATGCCAGGAAAGTAGGATGTGTTTTCAGTAATTACAAAAAAGGATGAGAAATAGAGGTACATTTTTTTGTTGAGTTAAAAAAAAAGTAATTTTGCCTTAAAATAAGGCTGGTTTAAGGAGGAAAATCATGTGGCAAAATCAGAATGTAGAAAAACATAGTTGTAGAAGTTTTGTGAGAAAGGAATCTTGAAAAAAATTGTCATGTGTGGTCAAGTTGGCTAAGATTAAAATAGATTTATTTTAAAATGAGTTTTAAAGGCAAAATTAAGCTGGTGCAAAATTAAAATGTGTATCTCTTTCTTAAAAGGACAGAATTTTCTTGGACTTTTGGTCTGCTTTTAATATAAGATTATAAAAGTTTTTTTTATCCTTTAAATATTAAGTTTATAATGATCTTATTTAGTTAAGTGCTTTAAAACTTTTAATATTTTGACAAACTTCCCCCAAATTCTAAACTAAAGCTTTTTGACCTGGAATATTCCAAAAGATTTTTCAAACTAATTAGACATATTTGATATGTAAATTACATAGAAAGCATTGTCAAATAAATAATACTAAGCCTTGCTTGCATTATATTTGTGAGACTATCGTTCATATAAAGTCCATTCTGCTTCCACTAAAGTGGTCCCTCATTGTCAGACTTTTTCCATTCTGCTGTCCTTGTGATATGTCAACAGTGCTCCTGAATCAGAAAAACTAGGGTAGGCAGGGGCACCTGGGTGTCTCAGTCACTTGAGCATCTGACTGTTGATTTTGGCTCAGGTCATGATCCCAGGGTTATGGGATCGAACCCCGCTTCGGGCTCCAAGCTAAGCATGGAGCCTGCTTAAGATTCTCTCTCTCTCTCTCTCTCTCTCTCTCTCTCTCTCTCTCTCTCTCTCTCCTGTAACTCTTTCCCTCAACTCTATCTCTGTAAAATAAAAAAATAAAAATAAAAATAAAAAATAGAAGGCTATATTTGAAAGAAAAACTAAGATGGGAAAATAAATTATAAATTCAATGAACAGGGCTATGGGAAGTTCAAGAGAGCCAATGGGCTCCTCTTGGCTCCCTGAATCTATTTTTTTTTTGATATTTACATTCTTCCGCCCACCATGGTACATTTAAGGTGACTCAAATTATGAATAGACATTAATGTGGAGACTTCTATCAAATGACAAAAACAGTCTACTGGCAATGTCTGACCTGTTCATTCCATAATCCTGGAAAAACTTTCTGTTTGTTCCCCAAGGTTTCAGACCTCCTTCTGGACTCTTTGAATATTTGCAGCTGGATTTCATTCAACAAGAATAACATTTTCTTGTTATTGTGTGTGTTTTCTGGATGGGTTAAGGCTCTTCCCTTCTGTAGCTGGGATGGAGGGGTGCAAGAGCACCTGGCTCCCAAACAGACAGGGGTCCCAAACAGACCAGGCTCTGCCACTTACCAATGATAAAATCCAAAGGCAGAGGGAGGAGTGGTGGTGACACAAGAAAGGAATTTATTTCAGTGAGCCCAATACCAGGAAGACAGCAGACTAGCATCTCAAAGACTGTCTCCCAATGCTGAAAGTACTTCTAGGTTTATGTATGAAAGTGTAGGACAAAGTTTGGAGGATATGTGCAGGTGGGAAGTAAAGGTCAGGTCCATCGTTGTCTTGGGGTCAATCATGCGGCTGAGGAGGAGGTGTCTTCCTGGATCAGAACAGTCCTTATTGTTTGAGGGGGTAGTTTTGGTCCCCATTAGGGGGTGCTTTGCCTTCAGGGTCATTTGCCTGAGTTAAGAGATACACTGGAAAGAACTTAATTAGAAACTTTAAGGTCAAAAGAGAGGTAGCTGAAGTCCTCTTTCACTGCCACAAGACTGATGACCTAACAGTTAAAAACAGGAGTGCCTGGGTGGCTTAGTTGGTTAAGCATCAGACTTTGGCTCAGGTCATGATCTCACGGGTTTGTGGGTTTGAGCCCGACCTTGGGCTCTGTGCTGACAGTTTAGAGCCTGGAGTCTGCTTCTGATTCTGTGTTTCCCTCTTTCTCTGTCCCTTGCCCACTTGCTTTCTCTCTCTCTCTCTCAAAAATAAATAAACATTAAAAAAACACAAAGAAACCCATTAAAAATACATTTTCCACTTGGAGTGTACTTTCTACTATCTCCAGTGACTAAGGCACTCACTTCATTGGACAAATTATATGAGCCTTAGCAAAAACCTTACAAACTCCCTGAAATTCTATCAGTCTACAACCTTCCGCTGATTCCTTTTTGCACTATGCTAGTATGGCAACTACTGTAAGTCTCTAATGTCTTATGCTCCAGCCTGTCACCTACAGGTTAAAGAAGCTTTCTGGATCCTAATTCAGAGGAAACCGCTGGTCACAGTGTAGAGCCTGGGTGACTGGGTTTTCTAAAATGTCATCAGAGGAAGACAGCCCTCAAGCCCCATTGAGAGGGACCTTACTGATTGCTCCTGAACACTGACAGTGCTGCAAAATGTATTAAGTTTTGATTATGCATCACACAGCTAGAGATGGCTTCATCTGACACCTGGTCCAGTCCAGATGCTGGAGGCTCTAAACCAAACTGATGAGGAAGAGAAGTAGCAGACACAGAGGCACATTAAGACAACAGATCAAGACTTCATACTTTAACTGAATGTAAAACTCTTTCTCCTTTTCTTTTCCTTTCCTCTGGCATTGGCCTGGAAATGTAATGTCCTTAGTCTACATTCCCCAGGCTGTTGGGAAGGGGGGACAATCTGTTTTATTCTGGGCCAGCAGAAAATCTAACTGTGCCTCTAACTTTTCACAAACAAAATAAGACATCTCATTAGTTGAATCCCCTAAATTTATATTGTTGAGTTAAAGAGGACCTAGAAGGCTTTTGTGATTCAGAATTCACTGCTTTTGGCAGGTCCCTACTTCTCTGACTAGGGATAAATGTAAATGAGGCTATGATCAAGAACTCCTTAATTTCTAAAATAATTACAAAATCTTCTGCTAAAGCAATAGGTACCCAGTAAAGATCCTTAGATTCTCTGGCCAACGTTGTCTTTGATAATAGAATAACTCTTGATTATCTTTTAGTGGGCAAAGGGGTGTCTGCATTGTGTCCCACACAGTATATCTCTGTTGCAATTTGTTAGCAAAAAGATGGCTTGAAATGATGCTTAATTCTGTCTCAAAGTTTTCATGGGTAATTAAGATAGCTTTCAGTCTTTGGTAACCTGAAACTTTAAAGTTTGGCTTGCATGACAAATGGGATTGAATTCATTGGATATCTAATGAGATAAAATGCTAAAGCATTGAATACTAAACATAGGTTTGTGCTTTTAACTTCTTGCAGAGAAACTAAGGATATTTGTGTCTATTGGAAACATACTTTGTGCTTAACTGATTCATAAATTTACCATCTAAAGATTTCTGGTGTAACCAGAAATTGGCTACTACTTAGCTTTCACTGGAGACTAAGATTTCTAAGAGTTAAAATTCTGCTAAATGTAATTAAGATGGATAGAAATAAGGAAGACAACTCTGTATGTAGAAAAGTAGGAGATCTGTAAGAAAGATACAAGGAATGGAAATACATTTTTTGTTGAAGGTAAAAGAAAATAATTTTGTCCTAAGTGAGACTGGTTGTATGGAAATGGCTTGGAACAAAATCTGAATGCAAAGAAAAGTTGTAGAAGGTTCATGAAAGGAAATCTTTGGAAAGGAATTTTATATGTGATCAGCAGGCTTGTCTTTTATAACTTTCTAAGGCTTTAACAAACTTCCCAAGATTTAAATCGTAAATTAAGCCTTTTTGAACAATTATGCCTCTTTTATTTGGTATGTTGTTACTCTGGAAAGCTCTGTCAAATAATAGTAAACCTCAGGTTGTTGCTGGGTAAATGCTATAACTGTTCATATGTATAAATGCAATTCCTGCAGTTTTAATATGTTTTGGTAATAAGGTCATCATGATATACTGATTATTGAAATATTATGTGTCACAGAAATAACTGGATTACCTTGTCAACTACATAATAATGAACCCTCAGATTATCCATGTCCATTTTTGAGTCTTTTGTCATTTATAGTTATTGTTCTGATGCTCTTACAAAGAACATCTTCAAGGAGATTTATAAAAAGGACCTTAAAAACAAATAGAGGTATTTGCCATCTTTAAAATACTAAAAATTAAAATGGGTAAGAATTTCCAGAACTAAAAAGTTGCATTTGAACTGAACAAGAATTAAGAACATGGAAATAAATGAACTGAGGAAGATTATAGTTTTTGTGACTCTTGTGTTAAAGTATTGCTGGTTTTCTATATGTTTGCGCTCCAGATTAAGGAAAGTTTCTCTTAAGATATCCATGATATACAAAAATCAGATTCCTCTGTGAACAAATTGAATTTGAACAAAATTTGAATTTGAATTGAATTTGAATTGAATTTGAACAAAAAATCCTCTGTGAACAAATTGAAGCATTTAGCTTTTCACTCTACATGAACCCCCTGAAATTCACAAAATCTCAATGAGTGTTCTCTCTTCCATTACAATCATATTTATTTGCATAAGTTCAATAAGAATCTGCTCTCCTTATAACAGAACACCATTAGAAATACTGGTTATTTTACCAAGGCTTTGACTGGAATGTCATATTTAAGAGATATGCATAGACTCAGATATGACCAAACAGCTTTAAGGAACAAAGACCTGACTTTATGAAACATGGAGCCTTTTGGAAATGTTGGCCTGATACCTTGGTTGCCACGTTCCCAGCAGCCTTACCAGATGAGTAAAGAATGTCACTTCCCAGCAGGTGCAGGAACCTCAGGATATCTTGGGGACCTCATGAAGAGAAATTTGCCCAAATCTACAGGCAGCATGTCTGATGTCAAGTACTTGGCTTGGCTTCTAGTCTGGAGAGGCTACTAAAAGTTTTCTTATAAAAAGTTCTAGCAAAGCAAATTTTAAAAGATTTATATGATCAATCACCATTCTTGCTGAACTTATGTAAATAATTAGGCTAATTTTATTAAAACTGACCCTGTTTTACAAACAAATTAGTCTTGATTTGGCTATCTCTGGAAATGAGGGTTATTAGAAAAAATTATGTTTCAATAGCACCTATATGGATGTTAAATTCTAGTTCTGATTGTCTTTAAATGTTTGTTGTTAGCCTAAACTGGACAACTTAAGGTAAACTTCTGGGAAATTGTCATAATAGCATAGGTATGGGCAATCTTCTTGCTTGTTATTCTATGGGAATAGTAACAGGACCCCCTGGGTATATGATTATTTGAACAACTGAAAAAGGGGATGGATTCCTCCAATAATTGTATATGAAAAGCTTTTTCTCACTGTAGAGCTATCAGTAGATAAAGACTATATTGCTTTATTAAATTATTCACTCAAGGCTGGGTTAATTCATAAATCACTAAATATACACACCATATCCTCCTGCAACCTGATCTGACAGTTACTAGAAACCCACCCCATATAAACCCAAAGTACCTGGTTTATTTAAAAAAAAAAAGAAAAAAAGTTAAAGTCTAATACAGCAGGGGATTTAATTCCAAAATAGAAGGGCCCCTACTCAGTCAAATTATGTATTCCCACTGTAGTAAACTTAGAAGGGCATCTTTCATGGGCTCATATATCTAGAATAAAACCTGTACTTCCTTTGCAGGGAGCCAATGAGCAAACTAATGTGTCTTCTTATTCCTGTTAACCTGTGGAAGACCTCAAATTTATCTTCAAATGACAATAAAGGACTTGAGGAAAATTCTGATTAACTATCACAGGTCTTTTATTTAGGCTTCTCTTTCTCATAATATTAACCTTATTTTTTTTGTCTTTTCTGGTGTCTCCTTGCCTGGTTCCAAGACTCCTTCCCTGCCATAACTTCCAGCTGACAGATGATCCTTTCTTCTCAAAGAGGTTCATATATGTTAGACAACATATTGTCTAGACAACATATTGGATTGGCTGCCTCTGCCTTTGTAACTCCTATATATAAATTCCCCAACTGGCAATGTTGGCCCTATGTATGGACATCTCTATGGCCCTATTCAGCAGGAAGAAGCTACAGAAGAGAAGACCTTCCACTCTCAACAACCTTAAATATTTAAAGGTCAAAATTGTTCATGGGGGGAAAGACAAAAGCAGAAGGAAATGGCAGATAAAATTAAATTTCCTTATAACCTGCAGCCAATTGACAAATACTTGAGGCAGGCAGAATATAGCAGTTCTCCAGGAACTCCTTATTATCTTAATGTTAATGCTTTGCCAGAGGGAAAAATAACCTTAGCTTGACAATAACTAGGCCTCCAGTATCCTATGAATCTTCTTTAGCATATGAAAATCACTTTGGAAACTTCCTCTTGTCTTTACCTCCCTGAACTCCATAGTATATAACCAGTCACTCTTCACAATCCCAGGGCAGTTCTTCTTGCCCAGGGGTCCTGTCCCCGTGCTTTAATAAAATCACCTTTTTGCACCAAAGACATCTTGAGAATTCTTTCTTGGCCATCACCTCCAGACCCCATCATCACTCTGACACCTCATCATAAGGACTGTGGGGTTAGTTGGGTGTTGTTAAATGACAATGATGTGCTGAAGGAATAGAGTGAAGGCTCAAACTTGCCAGCTGCCAATTCAGGGCCTACTATGGTGTGAGAAGTCCTCCTTGGCAGCATTCAAAACGAGTCTTATCTCCCTCTGCTAGAAAGAGCACTGCAGAAAAGTACACTCAGGATTTAATTGTGAATGTGGCAGAACAGTAGGGCAGATTTAATGTGCAGCTGTTGATGTGATTTGATGTGGGATTTGGGAGCAAAAATGAGGCATTTTTGGTGCAAAAAAAGGTGGTTTTATTAAAGCACAGAGACAGCACCCATGGGCAGAAAGACCTGCACTGGGATTGTAAGGAACAATTGATCATATATTTTTTAAACTGGGGGAACGGTAGAGATAAAGGAAACTTCTAAAAAGATTTTCATATGGTAAGAAGACTTCTAGGATCCTAAAGTCCTGGCTGTTGTCAGGCTAAGGTTGTTTTTTGTCCCTAGTGAAAAAACACATTAAGGAAAAAAAAAACTTTAAGACAGTTGGGAGTTCCTGGAGGAATGTCACACTGACTATCTCAAATATTTGTCAATGGGCTGCAAATAGTAAGGAGATTTAATTTTATCTACATTTACTTTTGCCTTTGTTCTTCACATTAGCTGTGACAAGTCTTTGCTAACACCAAAGCTCTGGTAGAAAGCATGAGAACTGAGGCCTGGGACAGCCTGAGAACCTCAAGCCCCTGTGCTCCCCTGAAACACTCTGGGTCTATAAAATTGCTCTTATTATGGCTGAACTGGGAAAGGTACATCCTGTTTCTGGGGAAAAGGGATTATTCACCAGAAGTATTGCTGGACCAGGTCAGTTTACAGGCAGGAAGTAGTAGATGATACTTGGGAGTGGACATTATGTTTGACTTGGGACAGAGTGGGCAGGCTATAGAACTAGAAAAGAGAGTTCATTCATGGGGACACTCCCATGTTTCCAAATTTAACATCCTAGCAAGGTGATCTGGAGTCAGTCTTACTCTGTTCTGCTGGAATGGCCTCTCACAGTTTGTATAAAATGATGTACGGCAGAGTTTCTGAATCCAATCACTATGATATTTTAAGCCTACTTTTTTGTTGGAGGTGAGCACTGTTTCACGCATTGTAGGATGTTTAACACCATCTCTGGCCTCAGCCCACTAGATGCCAGTAGCATCTCCCCAGTTGTGATAATCAAAAATATCTCCAGACATTATCAAATGTCCCCTAGGAGAAGGGAAACTTACTCCCAGTTAAGAACCATTGTTTCAGAGGAAGAGAAAGATGTTATTTCTTTTCATGGAAGATGCTTTGTGGAGCTTCTGGAAAGTCCCATTAAGAGATCCACAGTCTCTGGAGCAATAATGTTGTAATAGAGAACTGCTAACTGTCTGAAGACCAGCCCCTGGCACAATACTCAGTTGTAGCAGAGATTAAGCACCAAATCTTGAGATGTCAAGAGACTATGAAGGCAGAGCTGCCCACCATGAACTAGGTATTGCTAGGCCTGCCAAATCATAAAATTGCATAAGCAGCAATCCATTGTTTATTAGAAATGGACATTTATGATCAGACCAGAGCAGATCTAGAAGGCATCAGCTTCATGAATAGATTCTCAACACTTCTCTGTTGTCTCAACATCTCTCCTGCTCACTCATCATTTTCTCTGATTCCTTCCTTCCTATTTTTCAAACCTGCCTGGACATCCTTCTTCAGACCCCTCTCTTACCTGACCATGCTCTTCTTGGCCCGTCTCCCTCTGGCAGCTTTCCCTTATTGTCAGACCTCCAAAACCTTCTGATAAGATCGGTTCAGCTTTTTTCTTTCAGTTCTCCTCTCTGCCTGCCCATGACCAGCTGATAGGAGTGAAGATGTGAGTTAGAATAGATTTGCTGTCAGCATGTTCTATATGTTGATGAGATCCAATAATAGGCTGTTTACACATTACTGGAATGGTGCAAGATCATGGTGAGGTTAAGAACTCTCTCTCAGGGGTTCCTGGGTGGCTCAGTTGGTTAAGTGGCCAACTTTGGCTCAGGTCATGATCTCACAGCTTGTGAGTTCAAGACCTGTGTCGGGCTCTGTGCTGACAGCTCAGAGCCTGGAGCCTCTTCAGATTCTGTGTCTTTCTCTCTCTCTCTCTGCCCCGCCCCTGCTTACACTCTGTCTCTCTCTGTCTCTCAAAAATAAATAGACATTAAAAAAAAATTTAAAAAAAAAGAACTCTCAGTGAGTAGAGCTTTGAGCAGTACATCTGGTCATCATCTCTTTTCTGAGGCAAAAGTTGCCCAAGTTGAGGATATACATGGACTTTTGGGCAGGAGAAAATGGGCCAGTGATTGACCAGTGTCCTGAAAAGTTAGGAGATGTCTAAGGAAAGACAGAGGAAAGAGACGGTGAACATACATTAAGGCCTCAGGACCAATTACAGCAGTGGGGACTGTGGTTTGTCCTATTAACACTCCTGTTGTAAGATTTTCTTTTTTATGTTTTAGAAATTGCCACCAACATTGAAGAAATTGAAAGACAGGATAGATTTAACTTGGATGACACATGGAGCTGAGTGGGGCAATGGGGGCTGTAGTGGACACTGGTGGCCTCCATATGCCCTGTGCTTCTGAAATCACCCCAATACCAGGATCTGCATTGTGGGTCTGAGCAGGAAGGCTGTTCTGCAGGCACTAGTGGCAAGCTGGGAGTGCTGGAATTTATACTTCCTTTGGCAACCCTCAACTAGTGATTAGCAGGAGTATAAACATCCTGCCTCTGGTAGCACTCCAATGTGAACATCCCAAAGCATGTGCTTATTGGTTTGTAACCTGGGGAGCTTTTTGGGTGTAATCTGAAACTGGCCCCTAGACAAAAGGCAAGGACGCAGCAGGGACACACCGAGTCAGGCCACTCCATGTTGGTAGGGGGCAGGTTTAATAAGCAAGGGAATTTACATATGAGACTTGTCAAGGATGATAGTAAGATGATTAGATCCATGCACCTACCAGCCAAATCTTAAAAGTTTATATACAGGCCTTAAGTGGGTTCAGTCACTATGCTTTCTATATGTCAAAGCTGTGTCCTTGGGCAGCCTTTGTTGACCAGGGAAAGGCAAAGAGAACTCATGTTCCAAGGACAGGGGCAGGGATGAGGAGCTTCTGATTGTCAGTGTCCAGCTCATGGACCAATGTGCAGTCACATCTCGCTGACCTTCTTCAACAGTGCTTTGAAGGATTTCTTAGAGATTCTTTGTGGGATGCTCATTTAGTTGTCTTCTGTGAAGCTTGTTTAGCTTACACTGTCTCCCTCTTCCTCCCAGAATTACACCCACTTTTCTGCTGGAAGTCCCCTCATCTACCAGAGAAACCACTTACATTCAAATTCTTGCCTCAGATTTGCTTCTGGGAGTGCCCAGAGGATATTAACATACAAAGAAAACCTAAGAAAACTAACTGATAACTGTTAGAACTAATGAAAATTTGGTAATGTGATCACTATATATGCACATACACATGTATAAAATACACACATATAATACAATGACTTTTTTTGATGGTAGCACTAAAGAAAAAAGTTTAAAAATGTAAAAAAGGAAAGAAGATCCTTTTCATTAAAGCAATGAAAATTAAAACTTAAATATTAAAAAACAAAAATTGAATGTGTTTACAAAATATGTGAAAAAATTATTAAAGGAAGAAAATTTTACAAAATATAAATATGGACAATTATAATCCATGTTTCTGGAAGTGAAGATTTAATATAAATAATCAAGAATATAAAAATTATTCTGTATACTATAATACAATCTCAGTGAAATTGTGGTTTCTTTAATTTCAAAAAATATTCTAAAATTCATATGAAAAAATAATTTTTTAAACTAAATACAAATCAACTTAGAAAAGGGAAATGGGGATCTTATTCTTATCTGAAGGTTGGCGTTGCCATAGATAAATAGCTTAGTGGAAGAGAATGTATGCATTCATAGTTTCAGAAAGAATGAAAGTAGAATCTCAAATTGGTGGGAAATAAAGTGTTATTTAGTGTTTGGAGAAATGGAAAGAAATTGAGCTCGTTCCCTACTTCATACTATATATGATTATGGATGCATTTAAGATTTACACCTTAAATGTCCTCAGAGATGGATGAATGCCTTCTTAGTCTTGAATATCAAAACCCATAAAACCATAAAAGGAAATAAGAATTTGATTACAGATCCTACAAATTTGACAAAAGAGAAAATCATCTGCATGATAAAATATAGCATAAACAAAGTTAATATAAACAAAGATTGGTGGAAATTAAATATATAAATACACATACATATATATATAAACATATTCATACTTTACAAACTGGTAAGAAAAATATGAAAACATCAAAAAAGTAGTTTTTTGAAAACAAAAAAAAAGTAGAGGCAACAGCTATGGACAGAAAAGTCAGTCACACACACACACACACACACACACACACACACACCCATATGCACACAGAAACTCTAAAGCATGAATGGTATATAATTACAATAACAAAACGAAATGCACAAAATAAAAATGAGTAAAATCTGTTGGTTATCAGATTAACAAAAATTAAGTAGCCATGATAAGGCCCATTGGTAGGAAAGATGTGGGAAAACTGGTATTCTCATCCACTCCTAGTGGGAAGATCTCCTGGGGAAGCTTCTGTGAGAAGTGTTCTGGCATATCTGTATATCTATCAACTCTATTAAGTCTCCCCAGCCTGAAGCTAAGGCATGGTGCTGAAGGATGAAGAATAACTCAAAACCTCAATGTAGAAATACAAGGCAGCTTTATTCCTACCCTCATCAAGGCATTTCATCAAGGATTCTCAGTCCTTTTCAAATTCTCTGAACCATATAACCAAGATATTTTGCTCCAAATACATCAGCTCTATATACCAAATCTCAGTATTGCACCCCTTAATACCTGCAGAGCCATGCAGTTATAGTCCATTCCTTGAAGAAAGCAACTTTTGTAGTAGTTGGTCATGAGCACTCAAGGAGCTCAAAGGGTGATGCAGGAAATGTTTTTATTTACATCATTCAATTGATTTTCAATCAGCAGAGAATGATTACCAAGTAGGAAAACTGGATTCACTTTTTCTTGTCTCTCTTCTTTTTTCATGTTGACTTTAGATGTGGACCTTACCTTGGTCCCCAGAGCTCTTTATCCATTATGTCTTCTTTTTTTAGGTTTATTTATTTATTTAGAGGGATAAAGGGCACACATGATGAGGGAGGGGCAGAGAGAGAGAGAGAGAGAGAGAGAGAGAGAGAGAGAGAGAGAGAATCCCCAGAAGGCCCCGTGCTGTCAGCACAGAGCCTGACTCAGGGCTTGAGCCCACAAACCATGAGATCATGACCTGAGCCAAAATCAAGAGTTGACTATTTAACTGGCAGTCACCCAGGTGCCACTCATTATGTCTTCTTCTTGGATTTCAAAGTTTAGTTGTCCCGGGAATCAGCCTTTAAGTCTATTGTCAATTCATGAATGATAGATGAATCTCTTTTGTTCTTACTCTACCTTTAAGTGGAAATTCTCTTTCTGAGGGTGGTATTTCAGGGGGTTGGATTATAGGGCTGGTAGAGGCAGTGGAGTGATGCCTGATTGGGCAACTTCATCCAGGCCACCCTCCATCCTCTCTTTTTAAAACAGTTTCTGGGGATTAGCTGCTTTCCTTACTTAAAGGTGTCCTCAAAGTTGGCTAGAGAATGAGCCTCCTCTTAGTTTTCTTTTGCTTGGGGTGGGGAGCATAGCACGGTTTCATTACTACAAGCAGTGGGAACAAGAATCACAAACACACGGGGATTACTTTGTTCTGTGCATTAAAGTCTCTGTATATTGTTCCTGATTACCTTTTGAGATGGTAATTGAAGTCTTTTAGGATTTCTCTAATTTTATTTCTGAGTTTAAAACTCTCCAAATTCCTCCCCTCTTGATACTTTCCTTGCGCTTGGAGAATAGTTGTAGCTTGTGTCTCTCTGAGGCCTTCTGCCCAGACAGCAGCTCTTGGTCAATAAAACTTCTTAGTGGCTTCTCCTCAAATAGGACAGTTTTACTTGGTCATATGGAAAGTCAGCTCTTAACTGAAACATAGTTGAAATACCAAATGTATAATGAATCTGAGATTATTCTTATTATTAGTGTAACACAAAATAAACTAATTATTACAAGAAATGTTACTGCATGGTGCTTTCATCCCAAATCTCCATTTACAGATCAGATACATTAGGTAATTGTTATTTAAAATTGTGCTTCTCAGGGGATCCTGGGTGGCTCAGTCAGTTAAGGGTCTGACTTCAGCTCAGGTCATGATCTCATGGTTTGTGAGTTCGAGCCCCACGTTGGGGTCTGTGCCGACAGCTAGGAGCGTGGAGCCTGCTTCGGATTCTGTGTCTTCCTCTCTCTCTGCCCCTCCCCCTCATGATCTCTCTCTCTCAAAAAATAAACATTAAAAATTTAAAAAAAAATTGTGCTTCTCAGTCAGAGATAGACAAATACCATATGATTTCACTCATATGTGGAATTTAAGAAACAAAACAGATGAACATAGGGGAAAGGAAGGGAAAATAAAACAAGATAAATATCGAAAGGGAGGCAAACTATAAGAGACTCATAACTATAGAGAACAAACAGAGTTGATGGAGGGGAGGTGGATGGGGACATGGGCTAAATGGGCAATGGGCATTAAGGAGGGCACTTGTGATGAGCACTGGGTGTTATATATAAATGATGACTCACTAAATTCTACTCCTGAAACCAACAATACAGTATATGTTAACTAACTTGAATTCAAATAAACTCTTGGAAAGAAAAAAAAGTGATTCTAAAACCTATTTATCAACTCTTCTCTTTTGTGAGTTATTTATACACAAACATATCAGTGGTGCAAAAGCACTGTGCCTACACAAAGTCCTTTCTCTTAATAAAGGAACTCTTCTTTTGTTTGTGAAATTCACACTAGGTTACATGTATAAATGCATGGTATGATGTTCTTGCTTTATCTGTTATGTACAGTACAACACACGTATATTTAAAAAAATTCTCATGATGCTCTGCTATTGCTCCCTTTCCCTCTTCTTCTTCCCCTTCTCCTCCTCCCCCTCTCCCTCCTCCTTCTCCTCCTCCTTCTTATTCTTCCACTTTTTATTTTTCATTTTTTTGCTGGAGAAGGTCTATCAATATTTTAAGTTATGTTTTAGCTTTATGCCCAACTAGACAACCCCCTGGGGGGAAAGAGACTAAATGCTGATATATGCCTCACTTTCCATCCACACCTCCTTGCTCAATATATTAAAAATCAGTGTATTTTCCATAGTCTCTTATTTTTTTCTTCTTCCCAGATCTCTGTGCAGAAGGTCAATGTGTTCCCTGCCATTTTACAATACATGCCAAATGAGGTCCTGTATCCCATTTTGAAGAGAAGAAAAGAGTCCTTTCAGAATAAGTCTTATATTCGCTGACAGAAAACAACCTATGTATTGAAATGAAAAAAGGCAACAGAAATATTTCGGGTAAGGATGACATATTAAATGCAAAAATCTGTGAGCTCACAATGTACAATGTCTTTCATATAGGAAACTGAAGAAATGTTAGTTTTCTCTTTCTTAGTTCTCTCTTTCTGAACATATGGCAAAATATCTAGGGGAATATATTTCCATAGCTTGATAACCAGTGTTATGGGAGAAATGGATCCTATGATGATATAAATTTGAGGAATTTCTGAGATATACAGAATGAAGCAGCTTTCCTCCTACACGACATCTCAGAGACTTGAATTTATTAAAGAGGGTCTTGAATCCCTAAGAAGGGAATCCCTAAGAAGGAACTAGAGAAGATTCTAGTTTGCAGCACTTTCCAATCCTTAAAGACTTTTTAAAAACTAAATTCTCATACAATTTGCATTTTAAAAATAATACCATGGGAAATTCTGACCTTGGCATATAGAAAAGCACTAGATGGCTCTAGTGTTTTGATGGCCACCTGGGCTCACTCTCAACCATTGCTTTTGTGTCAAATCCAAATAAGTACTCAAGATTTCATTTGTTTGGGGCACAGAACCAGATCCAATCGCCTTTTATTGGTTTCATTTAAACATTTAACATATACAATGTCCCACGCCCCTGCCTGCTCCAAATGTGGTTTGTGCAATGCCTAGTTGTATTGCAAATGGGATAAAATGTTATTTTTTTGCTTCCATACATGTCATACTCATTAAAACACATAAATTTAAATATATGTAATATGTTTAAATAAATTGCAGTTACATTTATTGATACCCAAATTAACCCATCTTTGGTAGTGGAAGCCTCTTCAAGTCAGCTCCTGAGTCCATCGACATGCTGTGTCATGACAAGAAGTTCTAGGCTCATTTGGAATGTTCTCATCCCAGACTAAGAATCAGTCTTATGTTCAAGGAGCCCTCACTTCTCTTTAGCAGGAAGGAAATAGAGATAGAGAACCTCAAAATGTATACTAAGCATTCCCATTGCCAGTATGTTCATTGGTTTCTAGGCTTTTTCAGAGGTTGTGGTTAAGAATATGCACTTTTTGAGGAGAAAATACTTCATGAGTTCACACTGGTGTTTCCATTTTGAATTCAGGTCTACAGGGTTTTATTTAACCACCTCAAAGTTATATTTGTGTCACCTTACTTTCATGCCAGAAGTTTTCTATCAAGCAGACTTTATTCCCAAATTAGCACAAATTTACTGACAAACCCAAACATGGAAATTCTAAAGAACATATTAGTTAGTCAAATCTAATAGGATACTAAAAATTTAGGACTTATTTAAGAATAATTCAACATCAGATAAATCTATCGAAGGAATTTACCACAATCATGAATTAAATAACTCTATTATGGCAAAAAGTTTAGCACCTCTTTATGCTTAAGCAACAAAAATAACAATAATGATAACAACAAAAACCTTACAGAAACTGAGTTTAGAAGAAAATTTCAACTTTACACAGGCTACTTGCCAAAAAACTACAGAAAATATCCACTTAGGGAAGAATTTGAAAACTGAAGCAAGAGAGATAACACTTTTTAGTTTTGGAAGATAAGAAAACCTACAGGGAAAACAAAATAACTCATAAATCAAAAGAACCAAACCAATAAGTTATTTCTGCAAAGTTTTTGATACATCATGAGCACCCCAATAAATATTACTCTTCATAGAGATAATAAATCTTTAAATATAATCAAAATCAAATAATATAGATAAAGAATGCATAGATAATTATAGAGAAAAATGTTAACTTTAGGACTTAAAAAAAAAGCACTGGATAAAACTGCCAAACTTCTCTGAGTTAAACCACAGATTGAAGCAGGTAACCTCAATAAAAATCTCAAAAGGATTTTGAGGTAAACTTGAAAAGCTGGTTTAAAATTTATGTAGAACAATAAGGGATGTGAACAGATAAAATAGTTTGGGAAAGAAAAACAAATCAGAGATCAATCTTTTTACCAGATATTAAGGATATTTTAAAATCAAGGGTGCCTATAAAATCAATGTGCTTATAGTTTTGTCAGTTCAGTCTCCCATTCAACCAATATTTTTTTGTCCTTCTATTAGTTTATTTTTTTAAATTTACATCCAAGTTAATTAGCATATAGTGCAATAATAATTTCAAGAGTAGGATCCAGTAATTCATCCCCTACATATAACACCCAGTGCTCATCCCAACAAGTGTCCTCCTTAATGGTCCTTGCCCATGTAGCCCATCGCTACACCCACAACACCTCCAGTGACCCTCAGTTTGTTCTCTATATTTAAGTTTCTTATGTTTTGTCCCTCTACCTGTTTTTATATTATTTTTGCTTCCCTTCCCTTACGTTCATCTGTTTTGTATCTTAAATTCCACAAAGGAGTGAAGTCATATGATATTTGTCTTTCTCTGACTAATTTTGTTTAGCGTAATAGATTCTAGTTCCATCTGCATTGTTGCAAATGGCATGATTTCATTCTTTTTGATTGCTGAAAACATTCCATTATATACATATATAGATATAGATATAGATATATAGATATATATATAGTCATCAACTGATGAATGGATAAAGACCTGGTGTATATACCAGGGCTCTTTCCATACATTGGCTATTGTTGATAGTGCTGCTATAAGCATTGGCATGCATGTGCCCCTTCAAAACAGCACACCCGCATCCTTTGGATGAATACTGACTAGTATAATTTCTGGGTCATAGGGTAGTTCTATTTCTAATTTTTTGACGAAGCTTCATCCTGTTTCCCAGAGGGGCTTCACCAGTTGGCATTCCCACAAGCAGTACAAAAGGGTTCCTCTTTCTCCACATTCTTAACAATATCTGTCGTTGCTTAAGTTGTTAATTTTAGCCATTCTGACTGGTGTGAGGTGGTATCTTATTGTGGTTTTGATTTGTACTTCCCTGATGATGAGTGACGTTGAGAATTTTTTCATGTGTTGGTTGGCCATCTGAATGTCTTCTTTGGAGAAGTGTCTATTCATGTCTTTTGCCCATTTCTTCACTGGATTATTTGTTTTTTGGGTGTTGTGTTTGATAAGTTCTTTATAGATTTTGGATACTAACCCTTTGTCTGATGTGTCATTTGCAAACATCTTCTCCCATTCTGTTGATTGCCTTTTAGTTATGCTGATTGTTTCCTTCACCATGCAGAAGCTTTTTATCTTGAGGAGGTCCCAATAGTTCATTTTTGCTTTTGTTTCCCCTGCCTCTGGAGACATGCTGAGTAAGAAGTTGCTGTGACTGAAGTCAAAGAGGTTTTTGCCTGCTTTCTCCTCTAGGACTTTTATGGCTTCCTGTCTTATGTTTAGGTCTTTCATCCATTTTTAGTTTATTTTTGGGTATGATGTAAGAAAGTGGTCCGGGTTCATTCTTCTGCATGTTTCTGTCTAGTTTTCCCAACACCATTTGCTGAAGACACTGTCTTTATTCCATTAGATATTCTTTCCTGATTCGTTGAAGATTAGTTGGCCATATGCTTGTGGGTCCATTTCTGGGTTCTCTATTCTGTTCCATTGATCTAAGTGTTTGTTTTTGTGCCAATACCATACTGTCTTAATGATTACAGCTTTGTAATACATCTTGAAGTCTGGAATTGTCATGCCTCCAGCTTTGGTTTTCTTTTTCAGGATTGCTTTGGCCATTTGGGATCTTCTCTGGTTCCACACAAATTTTAAGATTATTTATTCCAGCTCTGTGATTATTATTAAGATTATTATTCCAGCTCTGTGAAGAATGCTGGTGTTATTTGATAATGATTGCATCAAACATGTAGACTGCTTTGGGTAGTATCAACATTTTAACAATATTTGTTCTTCCAATCCATTAGTATAGACTATTTTTTCATTTTTTCGTGTGTCCTTTAATTTCTTTCATAAGCTTTCTATAGTTTCAGAGTATAGATTTTTCATCTCTTTGGTTAGATTTATTCTGAGGTATTTTATAATTTTTGGTGTAATTGTAAATGGGATCGATTCCCTGATTTCTCTTTCTGCTGCATCATTGTCAGTGCATAGAAATGCAACCGATTTCTGTGCATTGATTTTATATCCTGCTACTTTGCTGAATTCATGGATTAGTTCTAACAGTTTTTTTTTGTGGAATCTTTTGGGTTTTCCATATACATCATGTCATCTGTGAAGAGTGAAAGTTTGACTTCCTCCTTGCCAATTTGGATACCTTTTATTTCATTTTGTTTGATTGCTGAGGCTAGGGTTTCTAATACTATGTTGAATAATGGTGGCAAGAGTGGACATCCCTGTTATGTTCCTGACCTTAGCGGGAAAGCTCTCAGTTTTTTCCCACTGAGGATGATATTAGCCGTGGGATTTTCATATATGGCTTTTATGATCTTGAGGTATGATCCTTCTATCCCCAATTTCTTGAGGGTTTTTAGCAAGCAAGGATGCTTTATTTTGTCAAATGCTTTCTTTGCATCATGTGATTCTTGTCCTTTATTTTATTAATGTGGTGTATCACATTGATCAGTTTATGGATATTGGAATAGTCCTGCATCACAGGTGTAAATATCACTTTATTGTCCATTCAACCAATATTTTTAAGGACTTTGTGAAAACTTAGGTGTACAGTAGTCCTATGAAAGCCACTGGGGATGAATGGGTAAGCAAGATGCATATGGTCATTGCCTTCATAGAATATATAGTCTGACTGTGGAGACAGATGATGAATAAGTAATTGCATAAAGTGAGAGAAATATCATGAAGATGGGAGCACAATATGTTGGGAAAGCTTATAGTAGGGACACAAGGTAGTGAGGGTGGGGTCAGGGTAGTTTTGCTGGAGGAAGCAACATTTGGGCTGAAACCTGAAGGATGAATTTGTTTTATGGAGATGAGAGAGAAACAGTTTCCAGGAGTGAAGTGTGCCAGGTTCATGCAATTGTCAAGAAATAAACGTTTGTTCAGTTGGGATGAAGCATTATCTAGAGAGGGGTCAGAGAAGAACATGACAGAACACTAGCAAGTGTATCTTGGTAAAATTACTAAATGTCAAAAATGAAGAATGAACTAAGTTAATCCAGCCAGGAAAAAGAAATATTTGGCGAGAAGGACAAATTGGGCTCATCTTATATTTTCTCATTCTAATACTTAGTTCCAGAAAACAGTGGAACAATGTCTACAAAATTTTAAAAGGGTGAAGGTAGAGATACCTTTTTTAATGTTTATTTATTAATTTTTAAGAGAGAGAGAAAGAGAGAAGGGGAGAGGTGGAGAGAGAGAGAGAGAGAGAGAGAGAGAGAGAGAGAGAGAGAAAGAGAGAAAGAGAATCCCAAGCAGGATCTGCACTGCCAGCGCAGAGACTGACACAGGGTTCAAACTCAGGAACTGTGAGATCATGACCTGAGCTGAAACCAAGAGTCAGACGCTTAAGTGACTGAGCCACCCAAGTGCCCCTAAAAATAGTTTTTGGAGCCATGTTGCATTTATTTTTGTTTGTTTGTTTCAACTTTTTATTTAAATTCTACTTAACATATAATGTGTAATATTAGTTTCAGGAATAGAATTTAGTGATTCATCACTTACATATAACATCCAGTGCTCATTACAAGTGCCCTCCTTAATACCCATCACCCATACACCCCATCCCCTGTCCACCTCCCTCCTTCAACCCTGACTTTGTTCTCCATGGTTAAGAGTCTCTTATGGTTTGCCTCACCCCACCTCTTTTTCTTCCCTTTTCTATGTTCATCTGTTTTGTTTCTTAAATTCCACATATGAGTGAAATCATATTTGTCTCTGAATTATTTCACTTAGCATAATACTCTCTAGCTCAATCTGCATCATTGCAAATGGCAAGATTTCATTCTTTTTGATAGTGAACCACCTTGCATTTTAAATATAAAGGAAACAAATAAAATGATTAAACATATAAGAACTCAGAAATTTAATGTCTCGTCTTTCTTAAAAAATGAAAACAGAAAACAAATAAACCAAACAAAACTCTTAAATGATTAAATTCAGCAAATCCCCAATTTAATTTGCATATGGTGGCTCAATGGCCAAAGAATAGGTATTGATAATTATTTCATTTACATATAGACTCAAGACTAAGTCACTGTAAGAATTATGGTTAAAAGTAAAGAAGTAGTATCTTTTATGTTAGAAAATCATTAAAATAACCAACAAAAGTTGACTTACAAAAATGAATATGTACTTAACCAAGAAAGAGACTCCAACAGCTCAATGTTTGTTGTAATCTTGTTTCTTGACTTTACTAGCTGTCTTCAGAGTAACTGTGCTCACAGTGAAGAACATCTTCAAGATCAACAAGCCCTCTAGTTTCACTTCAGCTTAACAATGAAAATGGACAGTGCATTTGTGCGTGCAGTATAATCCCATTTTTGTGACATTTCATCTATTCTCACCATTCTTTTCAAGTGTTGTGTATGACCTCACCTAGCAATTTCTAGTGGTTAGCTCTTGGCCATTATCTTACTCAAACTATCAGCAGCATTTAATAGAGGTAATCTCAGATAAATCTCCTTAATTCATCTCATCTTTAGGTCTTCGGCAACATTGTCTCCTTGTTTTACATCTCTACCCAAGGCCATTCCTTCCTAGTTTCTGTGATGATTTATTTTCTTCTTCTTTACCTTTAAGTATTAAAGTGCCAAACACTCAGTATGAAATACCTTCTGTCTTCTGAATTTCATATTCATATATCCAGTGCTCCTACTAGGTAACTCTACTAGGGTGTCTCAAGTTTAACACATCTGTATATGAACTCATAATTTATTTGCATGCTTTGCTTCCCCTACTCCTCTTGTATCATTTTTGTTTTTATCAATGTCAACGTTGTACTTCATTTGCTCATGCCTAAAACCTTGGAGCTATTCTTTATTATTTTTTTTAAGTTTATACTTAAATTCCAGTTAGTTATCATACAGTGTAATATAAATTTCAGGTGTACAGTATAGTGATTCAACAATTACATACATTACCTGGTGCTCATCACAAGTGCACTCCTTAATCCCCATCACCTATTTAATCCATCCCTCCCCCTACTCACCTCCCCTCTGGTAACCATCAGTTTGTTCTCTACAGGTAAGAGTCTGTTTCTGGTTTGCCTCTCCCTCTCTTTCCCCTTTGCTCATTTGTTTTGTGTCTTAAATTCCACAAATGAGTGAAATTATATGGTATTTGTCTTTCTCTGACTGACTTATTTCACTTCTCATTATACTTTTTAGCTCCATCCATATTGTTGCAAATGGCAAGATTTCATTCTTTTTTATGGCTGAGTCATATTCCAATGTATGTATACCACATCTTCTTTATCCACTCATCAGTCAATGGACATTTGGGCTGTTTCCATAATTTGGCTACTGTTGATAATGTTGTTGTAAACACTGGGGTGCATGTAACCCTTTGAATTAGTATTTTTGTATTCTTTGGGTAAGCACTTAGTGGTGCAATACTGGATTATAGGGTAGTTCTATTTTTAACTTTTTGAGGAACCTCCATACTGTTTTCTACAATGGCTGTACAAGTTTGAGTTCACACCAACAATATAAGAGGGTTCCTTTTTCTCCACACCCTTGCCAATACCTGTTGATTCTTGTGTTGTTGATTTTAGCCTTTCTGACAGGTGTGAGGTGATATGTCACTGTAATTTTGATTTGTATTTCCCTGATGATAAGTGATGTTGAACAGTCTGTTGACCATCTGTATGTCCTCTTTGGGAAAATTTCTATTCAAGTCTTCAGCCCATTTTTTTAATGGATTATTCGCTCTTTCAGTGTTGAGTTTTATAAGATCTTTATATATTTTGAATACTAACCTTTTATCAGATATGTCATTTTCAAATATCTTCTCCCATTCCATATATAGACATTTAGTTTTGCTGATTATTTCTTTTGCTGTGCAAAAGCTTTTTATTTTGATGAAGTCTCAATAGTTTATTTTTGCTTTTGTTTCTCTTGCCTCAGTAGACATATATAGAAAGTTGCTATGGCCAATGTCAAAGAACTACTGTCTGTGTTCTCCTCTAAGATCTTTGTGATTTCATGTCTCACATTTAGGTTTTTCATCCATTTTGAATTTGTTTTTGTGCACGGTGTAAGAAAGTAGTACAGTTTCCCTCTTTTGCATGTTGCTGTCCAGTTTTCCTAACACCATTTGTTGAAGAGACCTTTTCCCATTGGATATTTTTTCATACTTTGTTGAATATTAATTGACCATATAGTTGTGGTTTCATTTCTGGGTTTTCTGTTCTGTCCCATTGATCTATGTGACTGCTTTTGCACGAGTACTATACTGTTTTGATCACTACAGCTTTATAATATAACTTGAAGTCTGGAACTGTGAGGCCTTCAGCTTTTTCTTTCTCAAGGTTGCTTTGGCTATTCAGGGTCTTTTGTGGTTCCATACACATTTTAGTATTGTTTCTTCTAGCTCCATAAAAAACGCTGTTGATATTTTGATAGGGATTGCATTAAATGTGTAGATTGATTTGGGTAGTATAGACATTTTAACAGTATTTATTCTTCCACTCCATGAGCATGAAATGTCTTTCCATTTCTTTGTGTCATTTTCAGTTTTTTTCATCAGTGTTTTATAGTTTTCAGAGTACAGGTCTTTTACCTTTTTTATTAGGTCTATTCTTAGGTTTATTTGGTTAGGCTTAGTCTTTTGGTGCAATAGGATTGGTTCCTTCATTTATTTTTTATTGGTGTATAAGAATGCAACAGATTTCTGTATCTTGATTTTGTATCCTAAAATTTTACTGAATTCATGTATCAGTTCTAGCACATTTTAGGGGGTAGTTTTTATGGTTTTCCATACAGAGTACCATGTCATCTGTAAATAGTGAAAGTCTGACTTCTTCCTTGATAATTTGGATGCCTTTTATTTCTTTTTGTTGTGTATTTGCTGTGGTGAGTAATTCCAGTACTATGTTAAATAACAGTGGTGAGAGTGGAAATCCCAAATTCTTCTCTTCTTGACCATAGAGGAAAAGCTCTCAGCTTTTCCCCATTGAGGATGCTATTAGCTATAGGTTTTTCATATATGGCTTTTATTATGTTGAGGTATGTTCCCTCTAAACCTACTTTCTTGAGGATTTTTATCATGAATGGATGTTGTACTTTGCCAAATGCATTTTTTGCATCTATTGAGAAGATCACATGGTTTTTATCCTTTCTTTTATTAATGAGGTGTATCATGTTGACTGATTTGTGGATATTGAACCACACTTGCAACCCAGGAATAAATCTCCCTTGTTCATGGTGAATAATTTTTTAAATGTATTTTTGGATTAGGTTTGTTGTGTTTTATTGAGAATTTTTACTTTCATGTTCATCAGGGATATTGGCCTGTAGTTCTCTTTTTTTAGTAGTTTTGGTATTATGTAAAGCTGGCCTCAGAATGAATTTGGAAGTTTTCCTTCCTTTTCTATTTTTTGGAATAGTTTGAGAATAGGTATTTTTAAATTTTTTTTATTTTGAGAGGGAAAAGAGAGAGAGAGACAGAAAGAGAGAGAGAGAGAGACAGATGGAGATGGAGAGAAAGAATCCCAAGCAGACTCCATGCTTAGTGCAGACTCTGACACAGGACTTGAACTCATGAGCTGTGAGATCATGACCTGAGTCAAAATCAAGAGTTGGATGTTCAACCAACTGAGCCACCCAGGCTCTCCGAGAAGAATAGGTGTTAAGTCTTCTTTAAATGTTTAGTAGAATTCACCTGTAAAGGCATGTGGCCCTGGGACTTTTGTTTATTGGAAGTTTTTGTTACGGATTCAATTTCTTTGTTGGTTATTTGATATGTTCAAGTATTCCTGTTCCTTCCTGTTTCAGGTTTGGTAGTTCATATGTTTCCAGGAATTTATCCATTTCCCCCAATCTGTCTAATTTGTTGGCATATAGTTTTTAATAATATTCTTCTATAATTGTTTGTATTTCTGTGGTGTTGGTTGTTATTTATCCTCTATAATTTGTGATTTTATTTATTTGGGTCTTTTTATTTTTGATAAGTTGGCTAGAATTTTATCAATTTTATTTATTTTTTTTCAAAGAACCAGCTCCTGGTTTCATTGATCCTATCTATTGGGTTTTTAGTTTTTATATAATTTCTCCAATAATCTTTATTTCCTTCCTTCTTGTGACTTTAGACTTCATTTGTTGTTCTTTATCTAACTTCTTTAGGTGTAAGGTTAGGTTGTTTATTTAAGATTTTTCCTACTTCTTGAGGTAGGCCTGAATTGTTATATTCCCTCTTAGGACTGCTCTCAGGACCACTGTGTTTTCATTTGCATTTGTTTCCATATATTTTTAAAAATTTTCTTCTTTGGGGGCACCTGGGTAGCTCAGTTAATTGTCCAACTTTGGCTCAGGTCATGATCTATTTGTGAGTTTGAGCCCTGTGTCGCACTCTGTGCTGACAGCTCAGAGCCTGGAGTCTGCTTCGGATTCTGTGTCTCACCCTTTCTCTGCCCCTCTCATGCTCATGCTCTGTCTCTCTCTGTCTCTCAATAATAAATAAATGTTAAAAAAATTTTAAAAAATTTTCTCCTTTGATTTTTTGATTGACTCATTCATCGTTTAGTAGCTTGTTTTTTGACCTCCATGTATTTGTTGTCTTTTCAGATTTTTTCTGTGGTTAACTTCTAGTTTCAAAGTGTGGTATTCAGAGAAGATGTGTGGTATGATTTCAATCTTTCTGTACTTTTTGAGGCATGGTTTTTGACCTACTATGTGATCTATTCTGGATAATGTCCCGTGTGCACTTGAAAATAATGCATATTCTGCAATTTTAGGATGTAACGTTCTGATTATATTTGTTAAGTCTATCTGTTCCAGTGTGTTATTCAAAGCCATTGTTTCCTTGTTGATTTTATGTTTAGATAATCTGTCCATTGATGTAAGTAGGGTATTAAAGTCTCCTACTATTTTTGTATTATTATCAATCTGTTCCTTTCTGTTTGTTATCATGTTATGTATTTGGGTGCTCCATGTTGGGTGCCTAAATATTTACAATTGTTATATCTTCCTGCTGGATTGCCCCCCTCCTTTTTTATTGCTTCCTTGACTTCCTTTTGACATCTACTTGAGTGATAAATGTTTCTCCATCCTGGAGTCATTCTTGACTCCTCTTTTGCTCATATCCTATACTCAATCCATCATCAAACTGTCACCTCTACCTACAAAACCAAAGAAGGTCTGATTCAGGTTGAGAAACTCACAAGACACAAAAGACTTTCCAAACACTAGGTTTTCTTAGCTTTGAGAAACAACACAAGACAGACAGAGCATACACAGATGCCACATAGTAGAGGTCTTATGATTTCCTGGGGAAGTTTCCAAGGATCCCAGTCATTATGCATGGGCATATGTATATCATGAGAAATGGGACTGAGTAAGTAGAGGTGTTCCTCCTCAGCTCAGTGAAACCATCAGTTCTGGGATTCCTTACTGTCAATACTTTGTGAGCCATTTATGCCCATTAATCAGTGTAACTGCATCTCATGAATTATCAGTTACACAATTAACAATTCTGAAGCCAGTACAATGTGTTCTGATAGGATGCTCAGTACACAGTGACCTCAGAAAAATCCTCATTTGTCTGGGATCTGGTATACTTCTTAACATTCTTAAAGTGTTACGAAGAACGTAACTGTTAGACAAATCCTCAGATGTCTCTGAGGCTGAGGGTAGGTTAGTGTCCCCTTGTACACTCTTTCCTTCCCAAAATATAGTCAGTATATTTTTACATATAATCACATGGTCGCTTCCCATCAAACCTCCATGATCTCTCCCCTGTGTTGGAATAGCCTCAAGACTTATCCTGCTCTCACCCTTGCTCCCTATACCTATTCTTCATACAACAACCAGAATAATCATGAAAGTATATGCTAGTTTATGTCCTCCTTCCTTTGCTTAAAACCTTCTGATGACTTCACTTTCACTCTGAATAAAAGCCAAGGTCCGCAGGGTGACCTATTGCCCTTGCTTTTTCCAAGAAAGCTCAGTCTCCATGATGCATCTTTGTGTGCATCTTTTCTCAGAACAGCAAGAGCTGTGTGTAGGTGGCTATTATGACTTTTTTACAAAAATGTTAGGTTTGGGTCAAAAGAATCTTTGCACCTCATCCACATACCATGAGGATTTTGAAAGTATAGTCTGAGCCAATATTGACTTACCATTTTCTTGTAACAAGGAAAGTGGTGTGAATGTATGCATATTCCCTAAAAGAGCTTAAAATTATTTCAAAAGAAATTATGGAAAACAGGGAAAAAGGCTGAATTTCACAGAGCTGACAAAGAGGTTTTTAAGACACCACAATAGGACTTGTGATAAAGAAATATATGCTTAAAGCCATAAAATTCCTTTAGTTCAGTTCCTCTTGTTTTTATTCTATTAATTGGATTTCTTCTGTATTTTTCACACAGTGGAAGGAGGGCTTGGAAGCCTTTTCACACACATTGTCAGGATAGATGCTGGCTTCCACTGATTCTACCAGGGCACTGAGAGGGTGAAACAGGTTCTCTGTGGATCCCCAGAGAGATGTTTTACCACAATAGTCAGATACAGGAGGCCACTGAGGCTAGGTCTCGGGGCACTTGGCTTTGGTTCTGGAAGACATCTTCCATACCAATGAACTGAACTTTTCACTTCACATCTGAGGAAAGAAAAAAACCCAAATCTGGTTGATTTCTGTGCATAAGATTTGAGCCATCAGAAACAGAAAACTAAGGTATATGGCATTCAGCATAAATTTTATTAGAATGTGAAATTGAAGAAATGAAGGACTTAAAATGAAGGACTTAAATTCTAAGTCATAGCAGCCTGTGAACGTATCAAGAGTGGGGTCCTTCAGTTGTTCTTCACTGTGTCATCTCTTCAGCTGCTAGCAGATGGAGCATCCTTCACTTAAACTTTTAAAAGAGTTAGACTCTAGAATTTGATGGTTATGGTTTTATGTTTTTCTTTATAGTTAGCCAGATCTGTGCTCAAATGTCTGGTGGACTTCTTTTAGCCATCCCTCTTTAATTTTGCATTTCTAGCTTTTGATTCTTTCTTTTCACCATTTTCCATCTCTCTGCTTACATTGCCCATTTGTTCTTGCATGTTATGCATTTTTTCCATTAGGGTTATTAGTATATTATCCACAGTTATTTTAAATTCCCAGTCTGATAATTCCAACATTTTTGCTATATTTGAGTCTGGTTCTGAAACTTGCTTTGTCTCTTCAGACTGTGGTTTTTGTCTTTTGCATGCCTTGCAACTTTTTGTTGGAAGTTGGACACGATGTATTAGGTAAAAGGAACTGTTGTAAATAGGACGTTAAGGCGAACTTTTATGTTTATCTGGATCGAAGTGTGGCTGAGTTTAATGTTTGCTGTAGCTCCAGCTGTCAGAGGCTTCAGTATCCTCTAGTGTCCTCATTTTTATCTTTTCTGTTGTCTTTTGTTTCCGTAGAAACTCCTGGGATAGAGAATGAGGCTTGTAATGTTTTTAGCTGCAATTTCCTGTTATTATTATACAAGAACCTGACTGAGGTGGTGGCGAAATTTTGGAAGAGGGGAATGTTCTATATCCCTGTGATTGGGTCTCAGTCTTTTGGTGAGTCCTCCAGTGACCTTCACAAATGCTTTTCAGCTTCTTCCCTTCCTCCCTTAGGTCAGACAGGAAGGCTAGAGAGGCTGGAGTGAAGGATTTCCCTGATCCTTGTGGATGGCTAGAAGGTCTGGCCAGGGTATTTTCAATTTTCCATCTTGAGTAGACTCTGGAAAATTAGTTTTCTTTGCAAGCAGTCCTTTGTAAAGGAGAACAGGGAGTTTTGGGCACATTTCAAAAATACTTTTACCACAGTCTGCTAGAAATATGGGAGATTTTTCTCCAATGTTCACTGTGAAAACCCTGGAAAGTTGGTTCCTGGAGGTAAAATCCATATGAGTGTAGGGAGTTCCTCTAAGCCTGGGCCTCTCTGGAGGTTTTTAACTCTTGTTGTCCACACTGAGCCTATAGCAATTCATGAGTTACTGTTTAAGTTTTCCCACTTCAGTAATTGCTCCAGTGGCAGTTCCTTCTCCTGAGGCTCTACCATCATTAAGCTGTAGCTCTCTGTATTGACCTGTCTGTTCAGTTTTGATGTAGCACTTCTTCCTCTGATCTCAATTCTCTGATGACTCTAAGAATAGTTGTAGATTTGTTCAGCTTTGTCCTTGTGACGATGGAAGTGATGATCTCCAACCTCTTACCATGTGGGACAGGACACCAATGTCCTCCATATTTTTCTGAGGCTAAGTTTTCTTATGGAACTTATATCTTGATAGATATTATATCACTGGGGTAGAGATCAAGGGGAGCACTTATAAGAATTTCAGAACCTAATTATTGAGGAATGACATCAAATTTGAAGTTGAGAAGGTCAAGAAACTGAAGAAGTTAAAGACACAGCAAAAAATCTACAGTTTGCCATCTCTTTGGACTGGCAAAACTTTTTCCCCCTAGTTCACACATCCACTGAGCATGCACATTTCAAAAGAATTCTAGCACTATGTAGGGGTTTCAATTCCAAGCACTGAACTGTTTGGACCTAAGATCCCATCTCCTTTGTCTATGTAGTCATTAAAACCCAAGCTTTTAGCCTTGCTACTCAAAGAAAGTCACTTGGGAGATTTGTTGGGAAATGTAGAATCTTGACCTGTCTCATCAGAACCCAGATTTTAATGAGATTTTTTGTTTTTGGATTCAACAGACCTTAAAGTTGGGGAATGCTGGTCTAGATGATGAAAACAAGTAGCAGCTCTGAATCTTTACCCCACATCCCTTCCAGTCCCAACAGGGGAAGATTCAGAAGACTGTTATATACTTATCATTGTGGTTTTTGTTTTTTTCTTTGTTACGGGACTTTTATATCTTCCCTGCCCCCTACCTTTTGAGCTTATTCATTTTTCAGTTTTTCTTCCCCCTAAAGTGGGACCTAGTGGCCAGACTAGACTGGATATTGGTATTTCCTTTCCTCATGTAGGTTAGTCTCTGGTGTAACCCTAGTGGGTTAGCCTCTGGTTAACTAGTTTCCCCTGAGGCAGAAATTATTAAGAGGAACAGAATATTCTGGAGTTTTTAAAAATGTTTCCATTTCCACTTCCCCTGATGAAAGCACAAAGAAATTTTTTTCTGATATTTACTGTGAGAACTTGGTTGAGCTCCTGGAGACAAATCTCACAATAATCTGCACCCCACCTCCTCTTTGGGTCTTTCTGGATTTTTTAACTCTCAGACTTGTCCACACTGAGCCTCCAGTAACTTGTCAGTTTCAGTTCTGGTTTTCCTACTTTGGCAGGGGTTCCCACGGTGGTTACTGCCTTTGAGTCTCTCCTCCAGGAAGGTGTGACTCCCTATATTCACCTGTTTCTCCAATCTTGGAGCAGAGTTTTCCCCTGTGTCCTTGCCTCTCTAATGGATTCAAGGAGAGTTGTTGATTTTTCAGTCTGTTCAGGTTTCTATTAAGGGAGTGTCAAGTTCCAAGCTCCTTATAGGCAGAACTGAAAACCAGGAGTCTAGCTATTTATTTACAGAGATATTTGTTATAAATTTCCCTGTGTTTATAGGTATTTACTGTGGATGGCTGATCAAAAAATCTAGATTGTCAAATTCTAGGATCCAAAAGTCAATCTTACTTTTTCTTAAGGATTTATTTTCCATCATTTATCTAATTATTTATTGGACATCTAGGCTTTGTCAGTCACTAGGTTAAAGTTTGAGGATATAAAGAAAGGATTATTATGATAAAAAGATTAGTGAGGAAGGAGGTTGTTATGGGAAACCTGGGTAAGAATCCCAGGATCCACTGCCATTGTATATAATTATCTTACCATTTCTCACAGGAAAGATATGAAGGTAATAGACTGCAAGAACTGTTGTTAAACAAACAAGGTACACTGCCATCTCTATGACTTTCTTATATGCCATGTATTGCAGCACAAGCAGAGAATGTACTGTTTGTCAATTTCTGTTAAAGATTTTGTTTGAGAGATGCTTCTGTTTAGTAAACAGAGTAGTGATTAGGGCTTCATGTACCAATAATTTCTGCTCTGGACAAGTAACTCAAGAAGCAAGAACACTTCAAGCTCCCATTCTTGGAAACAGTTGTTAAAATTCACGCATAAGCATTCTACCTGTGTCACTAAGATAACAACATAGTTTGTTCTTGATGTCACTCTCCCTCATGAGAAGAAAAACTAATAACTATCCATGGACAAGACACCATTGAGAGAATACTAGAACACAAAGACGATGATGAAACATCCCCTGCACCACAGAGACAAGGACAGACTGCATCAGAAGAGTAAGAAGAATGTTACATGCTGAGCACATTGTCCCTCCTCCAGGCTGGCACAGTACAATGGGGAGAGATCTTCCCTGAGCCTATTGTTCCACCAGTGGGAAAAGATTGGCCTGGGTGGATATTCAGCTCCCCCAGCATTGTGGGTCACTTCTTGGGAGCCCCTACTCTGGTCTTGCCCCACAGGGCTTACAGGGGAATATGTAGGGCTTGACCATTGGGATATGTTATTATGAAAAAGTGAGGAGAGGCTTACAACAACTAGCACTCAGATCTTGGTAGACCAAAGAGTCCATGTAATGTCAACCACTTACTTTGGCTCATCTACAGAATCAAATCAGTGGCTCAGTCTGACTAGGGAACTTGGGAAGTGTTCAGGTCTGCCTGATTTAGGTGTTCAAAGAGAGCCTTACTGGCTCTGGAGCATGATATATTCCACACAAGGAAAGAAGGTGAATCACAGCTCAGCCTATTACTGAGTATAGCTCCTGGCCACATCCAACCAGAAAGGCTGGCAAGAATACTGGGAAGCTATGTAGCCCAGCAATTCTCAAGCATTTAGTATGGCAGACACAACTGATTGCCTTTGAACAAAGCCCGTACTTGGATTAGAGAATTCTCCTTCTCTACCCAAGCAGGGGAGCTGGGTCATGACCTTGCTCACTGCTAAGTAGAGCTCCCAGCCCCTCCCAACCACAAAACCTGGACAGAACACCTGGAAAGCCATACAGCCTAGCAATACTTGAGCAGACTATACAGCAGGAAGGGATGATAATGTGAAGAGCAAAGGCAGTGGCCCTGTTTATCCAGGGAACTTGGAACACAGGTTGGCCTGAGTAAAGACCACAAAAATTTACTGGCCTTGCAGCTAGTTCTTCCACTTTGCATGGGCAGGGAAACTATTTCATAGCTCCACTCATTGCTGAATGCAACCTTCAGTATGCCTGACAAAGGAACATAACCAGAGGACACAGGAAGCCATGTAGCCCATCCAACAGCCCTGCTGTGATGAGAAAACAGCTCTTTTGAGTTGCTGCCCAGGTATTTCACAGTATGACACCCTGCTTACTCCCAAGTTGTGGAAT
This sequence comes from Felis catus, assembly GCF_018350175.1. NCBI lineage: Eukaryota > Metazoa > Chordata > Mammalia > Carnivora > Felidae > Felis > Felis catus. Next base: position 52,650,003 of record NC_058370.1, read on the forward strand.
TCAGATAAAGACCTGAGCCTAGGATGCCTACCATAAGTTTTTGCTTTACTTTTCCCAGGGCATTTAAAATAAAAGCTTAGAGTTAAGCTGACAAAAAGTCAGTGACCTCTACCCTGACCACCTTGTAAATAATAGGAACTTGCTACCCTGCTCTCAATCTCCTGCTTGCTGGTGAACTGGCATGGAAGACTGCCCTTCCTTGGCTCATTATACCCCCTTGTTTCTGGGATCTCTAAATAATAAATGTTATGGTCTTCCTTTGTGAGGGTGTACTGGAACTTCACCTTCAATCAAAATGACTCTGGGATTTGCATTTCTCCAAAGTGGAAACTCAAGTGCTAAAGGAGCTACCTGCCAACTATATGTGGGTTGCTTGTGCCTTCTCATTCAGCAGGTCATAATCTGTATATTTTAAAATGAATACACTTGCTCTGGGTCTTCCTGCACACCTGCTTACAATGGCACTTGAACAGAGAGCACAGACCATGACTTCCCTGTCAGCAGGCCAAAAATGGTGACCCTGTCTAGCTAGGTAATTCAGTGGAGAGTCTCACCTGATTTGGGTACTCAAACAATGAGCCATGCTGGCCCTCAGATCTATTCTACTGCTCTGATTGTACAGAAACTAATTCATAGCCCCTACTGAGTATAGTACTCAGTCCTGACCATGTAGTAAACTTAGCAGAAAACCCAGGCAACTGCAGAGCCCATCCTTCAGCTTTGCTTGGGCAGGGAACAAGACAGCAGTCTTACCCAACAGTTCTCAGCCAGAAGCACCCATTCTTGACCTAAGAGCTTGGGGAGCTCACCCAAAAATAGACCCTAGTATCAGACTCCAACTTTCCTAGATGCTACCACCTGATAGATCCTAAACCTCAAACTGAGCTGACTGGTGAAGAACTGTCTCTGCCATAGTAAACCTGTAAAGTCTGGAAGAGAAGACCACTTACTCAAATGCACAAACACTAACATAAGCAATTGAGGATCAAAAAAAAATCAAGCAAACACAACAGCATCAAAGGAAACTAATAAAACTCTAATAACTGACCCTAAGGAAATGTAAATATTAGCTATCAGACAAATAATTCAGAATTATCCTCCTAAAGGAGTTCAGTGAATTACAGGAATACACAGGCAACTAAACTGAACTAGGAAAACAATGCATGAACACAATGAGATGTTCTCAAAGAAATAGAAACCATTAAAAAAAGAAAACAGGAGTCTTAGAGCTGAAAATACAATGAGTGAATTGAAGAATTCAATAGAGAGCACCAAGAGCCAGACTCAACCATGCAGAAGAAAGAATCAGCGCATTTGAAATTTTCAGAGTAGCAAAAAGAAAAAAGAATGAAAAAGAGTAAAGAAAGTCTGTGGGCCTTATGTGATACAATTGAAAGAAACAATATATGCAGTATGGGAATTTCAAAGGAGAAAGAAAAAGGGATAGAAAGTACATTTAAAGCAATACTGGCTGAAAACTTCCCAAACCTGGGGAAAGAATGCACATCCAGATGTATGAAGTCCAAAGAACTCCAAATAGTCCTCCAAAGAGGACTACACTGGGACACATCAGGGTTAAATCCTCAAAAGTCTGAAAGAATGAATTTTGAAAGAAACAAGAAAAAAGAGAGAAATTAAATACAAGAGAACGTCCATAAGACTCTTGGTAGATTTCTCAACAGAAACATTTCAGGCCAGGAGAGAAGGGGAGCTTATATTCAAGATATTTTTAAAAGTCCAAAACAACCTGCCAACCAAGAATCCTACACGGGGCAAAACCATTCTTCCACAACAAAGGAGCGATAAAGACTTTCCTGAAGGAACAGACAGTAGCTGTGGGAGTTCTTAACTACTAGATCTGCCTTACAAGAAATGCTTGAGGGCATTATGCTAACTGAAACAAGTCACACAGGGAAATACAGTTACATGTCATCTCACTGATACCTGGAACTTCAAAAAACAACAACCAAACTCATAGAAAAAGAAATCAGATTTGTGGTTACTAGAGACAGGTGGTGAATTACACATCAATGTTACCATATTACAGAATCTAACTTTGACTACATACTTAACCATTACCAGAGAGTTTTACCCTGTCTTCTTATGTTTTTAGGATGTTAATTAGCACTCTTTTACTTGCACTCAAAGAACTCCTGTTAGCATGAGGTGAAGGTGGTGACAAGGTACAAACTTCCAATTAAAAGATAAAAAGTACTAGGAAAATAACATACAGCATGGTGATTACAGTTAACACCAAGATATGGTATTTATGAAAGTTGTTAAAAGAGTGAATCCTAAAAGTTCTCATCACAAGGACAAATTATTTTTTCCCCTTTCCTTCCTTCCTTCCTTCCTATTTCCTTCCTTCCTTATTTCCTTCCTTCTCTCTCTCTCTCTTTCTTACTTTCTCCCTTTTTTCTGTATCCATGAGTTGATGAGTGTTAACTAAACTTCTTGTGGTAATCATTTCATGATATATGTATGTCAAAACATTATGCTGTATGTCAATCTTACCTCAATAAGACAAAAATTCAAAAACAAATGTGCATAAAAATCTAAAAATACTTCTCTATTAACATGTTAAATAAGATCTAGACATAGGTCTATGACCACTACCATCATTTAGAAGTAGTCATGAACATAAATGATATGTTATAACTGTAAAATGATAAGAAAAATCTTTGCCTTCTGTTCAAGACAAGGTCACAGATACTGCTAATATTACATTCATAATGAACAGAAATGTATGTTTTGGTGAGGCATTAGCACAAGTAAAGAAATAATTTTTTCCTACATATCTTGATAGATTTCCCTGGATTCTATTCCTGGTCCTTTAACACAAGAGTGGAGTGAATACTTGACAACATTGTATAAAAGCAACATATAGGATGATAGAATGACATGATGGAATAAATCATGAGGCAGTTAGAGTTGACTTGATGGATGTCTGCTAGAGGTGGCAATTTTCACTAGAGAGAATGAGCATGTATCAACCAAGTTTAGAAAGTGGGAGACAGTGGTCCAGATGGAGAGGCTCCATGAAGCACTCAGGTGAGCAACGGGGACATGTTGGGGACATGTCACCATGGAAGAGCTTGAAGAACAAGTGGACACCTAAAGAGGGCATTTTCTGTATGTTAGGAAGGTGCCTTGTTCTTGGGACACTGATTTGTAAGTGTTGAGTGGGAGTGATAGACGTGGCAATCTCTGGGGATTCAAGAAAGAACAGGTGTAAGGAGCAGAGAAGATGCTCAGAGAGGACACTGATAGGGACCATCAGGGAGAGGAGGGACAAGGATGAGGGGAATATCATGGAGGCCATGTCAGGAAGGGGTGCAAGTCACCTGCACATTCTGAAGAGTCCAGAGTGTTAGTGTCCAGTAGATGGAGATGCTGACCTGTCAGGGACACTCTCTGGGCTGAGGTGAGGATTCATGAGCTCCTGTGTGGGGAAGCACCTGTAAGTATGGGTAACCAGCTGGACAATACATAGAGATGTGTGGGGTCTCTTGTGCTTGGTGGCTGTAGTAATAATTAATCATGCTTCATAGTTCATATTTTCTAGCATTCTTGTCTTATTTGATTTGAAATTCAAAACAGATGCTAGTGTTACACCTGTTTGAGTGATTTTAAAATAAAGCTAGTGTCAGGATAGATGACCCATCAAAATCACAGTTAAGATTAGACATAGGGCTCAGGAGCTCCTAAAGCACTGACTCACAATGTTGCAGCTGAGGAAGATCTTCCAAGACTCAAAACCCCTGGGCTCTGGCAAGCAGAGTCCTGCTCCACCTTGGGTCAGATCCACCTGTTGGCAGGCCCAGACTCTTTGAGTAAGGCTTTCTCCTCAGGGATGCTTTTCCTCCAAGGTGTTCCAAGGCATCCCCAGAGAGCTTCATGGTAGAATGGGTCAGCCCAGCAGGGTGAACCTGAGCTCCCAGGATCAAAGCCCTCCTGAATGAGAGCTTGCCTAGGTACATTAGTTTCTGGTCCTTGTCCAGGGTTGTTTGGTGGCCTGGACTCCTCCTGGCTTGTCTTGAGCCAGTGCTCAGGAACTACCCTTCCAGCTGGACACCAGGAAAATGTTATACAGAATAAAAACTAAGATTTGTTAGTTTGTTTGAATATATAGAATCTATATGACACTGAAACTTGTTCTTGAATTAAAAAATAGCCATTCAGGGGACACCTGGGTGGCTCCATCAGTTAAGCATCTGATTGGCTCAGGTTCATGATCTCATGGTTCACAAGTTTGAGCCCCGTGTAAGGCTCTGTGCTGACCACTCACAGCCTGGAGCCTGACTGAGATTCTGTGTCTCCCTCTCTCTCTGCCCCTCCCCACTCGTACTCTGTCTCTCTCTCTCTCTCAAAAATAAAGACATTAAAAAATTAAAAAAATAGCCATTCAATACAATTACAGTGCAAAGTTAATATGCATCTGTGCTCTGTGGGAATTTACCTGCTCTGATCTTTCCTTTGTGAATTTTCTAATGCTGCTGCAAAGGGAATGATGTGATTCACAGTAGCCTTGCTGACTGCTGAGAGTTTTCAGACGCCTCTAGTTAGCGCTACCTTTACTGCTATCAGGTGTCCCATCTGCCCTGACACTAAGATTTTGTAATTGGATGTTTTCACTAAACAATGGAAATTTATTCTCCAAATCAGGCTGTTTTGGTGCTTATTAACAATGCAGTAGGCATCACTCATTAATGGTATAATCTGCACTAAATGGTTTATAGAAGTTCTTGTTTTGATTCTTACAATAGCTAATGTATAAGATACCAGTTTTACAGAATGAATCTGAGACTCAGAGAGCTTAAGTCATTCACCCAATAAGAGACAAGACTAAGATTTGAACGTGGGTCTGTCACCCTACTGAGGTCAAGCTCTCAATACTGATAGTAGCTCTAGTCTGCTGCCAGCAAAATAGTACTGTAGAACACAACTATTCTTCAAACATCTTTCATTCCACTAGGAAAAGACTTCAACAGGGTTAGATTTTATTGATGGACTTTATTAATTTATTTATTAATTTTATTAATTTATTTATTGATTATTGAAGGTGAATAACCTATTCCAGAAAATGTCTCACCTGGGTTTCTACTCTGTGAAATAATTGTTTATTTACAGATCCCAATCTGAAGACCCCAAACACTAAGCCATTTTGCATGTGTGTATGTGATGATTAATGTGGTAAGGCTTACTTGATGACTCAGCGACCAGAAGAAGCAGCACATTGGTTTCAGTCAAAATCAATTCAGGAAAACCCAGAACCATGTTCTGGGGATACTGTACAAGGTCACAGCACGTACACACTAGATGGAGCTTTAGGTGCAGAACCAGAGAATCCTATTTGGACACATGTGTGTGAATGGCTGGTGGGTGGGAACAGGGGAGGGATGCTCCTGATTATCCAGGGCTTTTGTAGCTAGATGGAGGCTGTGGAAGATGGGAGGTGTCTCAGGCTGGCTTACAGTCCTGAGGTAGGTGGAGAGGAGCACGTTGCACCCACTGGCTTTGTTCTGCCTCTACCAGATGCCAATGTTTGTCCCCAGCTGTAAATCCAGGCACAGCTCTGCTGTGGTCTCCTGCTTAGGGCAACCACAAAGTTTATTTGTCCTTGTTTCTCCATGTGGCTTCTGCAAACAACCAGTAAGAGTGTGAATGAGCAGGTGTAAATGGATGAATAAATGATCCATTAATCATTGCAGTGACAACCTTTGATGGGAGTCTCATGGGTTGTACTAAAAGACTTCAAAGACCAGATCCCTGGACATGAACTTACAACTATTTCAGCCCCCCCCCCTCTGTCCCCTGTAGAAGAAACATCCATCTTTTTCTTCCCCAAATGAGTTGAGGAGAAAGTCCATTTTAGGGAATCAGAAGGCTTGTACCAAAACACAGGTTCCTCTTTTCCAGTGCATGCATGTGTGTGTGTGTGTGTGTGTGTGTGTGTGTGTGTGTGTTTTCAGGGTAAGAATGTTGTAGTCAGTGGACTGCATGGCTGTCATTGGGGGTGAGGAAGGTAGAAGTAGTCTTCAGAGCTTCAGGTCTTATACATCTCACATAGTTCTTAATTAAATTTCTATTTACTTTATCTAATTGCTGAGTTTACACTTCTCTTTACACACATTACTACCCAGTATCCTCTATTGAAAAAAAATACTTGTACAGAATTTATTATCAAAATTCCATTTGATTGCATTAGGTGGTCATCCATTTTGCAAGACTTCTGGCTACCCTCCCAAGCCACAACTTCAATTATACTTTTGGGGCAGAGTCATGACTTCTTTATCTCTTTCTAAAGCTTAGTTCTTGATTAAGAAGCAGTAGATCAAAGCCTGTCACAGAACCATCTGTGAAGCCAAGTGCTCTAGTACACAGATTGCTCTTCCATTTATTAGCTAAGACCTTGGGGAGGTTTCTTCATCTTTCTATGCTTCAGTGTCTTCTTAAGTTATTGTCTGTTGTTGGAGAGGAATCAACATGGTGGAGAAGTAGGGGGGCCTGAAGTTCCCTCATTTCTCAAATGTAGCAGTATTGAGGCCAGAAGACTTGGAATTCCAGGAATCCTGGCTACAGAGTGACAGAAACATCTCCAGGGGCCTATGGGCACAACTCAGAGGGCCACAGGTATGTGATTATGAATTGGGAGAGATCAAACAGCTGGCATATGCATGGAGGGGAGGGATCTCTTTCTGTGGAGAGACAAAAGGAAGAGAAAAAGAGGCTGTGGAAATGTAGGATTGTATTTGGACAAGAGAAAAACCATGGACCAGGAACATAAAAAATGGAGAAGAAACCAATTTCTAACACAATCCAGGGGTGTGGGACTTTCTCCAGATTGGTACCAGCCACCCTGTGCATGTGCTGAGAAGGAGGGGAGTTAGCCCCGGGATGGGTAGTGAGTGCAGAGGCTCAGCCAGAGAGAGCAGTCCCCTCCCTCCAGTGCTGTGGGAAGAAGGCATATAGCCACTTCAAGGACAAAAGACCCTGCAAGTGTCTACCAGCCAGAGGCCTTTTGTTGGCTGGGTAGAGTAGTACTACCCTGGAATCAGGGCACGTGGAGTGGGATCCTTTAAGACATCAGGGTTTTAATCTCAGCTGACTGCCTTGAAGACACAGGAGACTGTGGAGTGGGGCAAACCAGCCGCTTGCACCCACACAGCACTGTGAGGATGGCCTGAACAGAGTGGCTTGGGACACCCAGTCTGGGGAGAAGAGACTGTACTGTCACCATTTTTATCCCCATCATCAACAACGTGGGGATTTGGGGAACAGGACAATGGGCCCACATTGGAGGGGGTAACCCATCTACACCAAACCACACCCCTCTCCCTCTGATAACTGCTTATCTAACAGAGCTAGATTGATACTGACCAAACCAGACAGCTCCTCCTCCAGACCAGCACAGGCACAAGTTCCAAAGCATTATCAGATATTGGTCCAGCAGTTTTGCATTTTCTGATTTGATTCTTGGTCAATTCTTATATATATATATATATATATATATATATATATATATATATATCATATATCTATATAAGATACATATATATGTATATATGTGTATATATCATATATATATGTACATATATGTGTGTATACACACACACATATATATATATTCCTTTTCTTGCTCTTCCCTTCTCTATTTTGATTGTTGGTTTGTTTAAGCAGAAATTTCTAATCTATTCTTTTTAAACCTCTTTTGTATCTTCTTTATTTTCCTCTCTCTCTTTCTCTGGATTAAGCTGTATAGTTTCTCTGAATCTCTGCCTGGTCAATTTTTTTTTTCATTTCTTTTTCCTTGCCCCTGTCATTTCTCTCTTTGTATGGGGTAAAGATTTCTCAACCACTCCCCCTTCCCCTTTTAAAATTTTTTCCAGGGTTACTTCAACAAACATATCAAAGCACACCTGATGGAAGGTTCAAAACACTTCTATGAGTAGGGAGATAAAGTAATTAGAGTCACCACAACAGAGAGCATGCAACACACTCCATAAACATCCCTTGAAGGGCCAGGCCCTGGAAAGTGTATGACCCGTTTTAAATATAGTAGTGTTTACAGGCACAGGACAAATAACAAGCTATTAAAACATGTAAAGGACAGAAAACTAGCCAAAATGACAAAACAGAAGAATTCTCTTCAAATGAAATTACAGGAAGAAATGACAGCTTGAGACTAGCTCACCACAGATATAAACAATATATCTGATCAAGAATTTAGAATAGTCATAAGATTAAGATCTAGGCTTGAAAAAAGCATACAAGACAGCAAAGAATCAATTACTGCATAGATCAAGGAAATAAGAAAGAGTAATGATGATTAAGAAATGTTGTAAATGAGGTGCAAAATAAACTAGATGCACTGACAGCAAGGAGGGAGGAAGCAGAGGGAAGGATAAGTGAAATAGAAGATAAAATTATGGAAAATGATGAAGTAGAGAAAAAGAGAGATAAGAAAATGCTAGACCACGAGGAGAGAATTATAGAACTAAATGATTCAATGAGTCATAATAATATCTGTATCATAGGAGTTCCAGAAGAAGAGAGAGAGAAGGTGGCAGAAGATTTACTTGAACAAATTATAGCTGAGTACTTCCCTAATCTGGGGAAGGAAGCAGTAATCCAAACCTAGGAGGCACAGAGAGGCCCCTTAAGATTCAACCAGAATAGGTCTTCACCATGGCATATCATAGTGAAACTGGCAAAATACAAAGATAAAGAGAGAATTCTGAAGGCAGCTAGGATAAACAGGGGTTAACCTACAAGGGTAGACACATAAGTAGCAGGCCTGTCCACTGAAACTTGTCAGGCCAGAATGGAGTGGCAAGAAATAATCAATGTGATGAATAGAAAAAGTATGCAGCTAAGAATCCTTTATCTTGCAGGATGTCATTCAGAATAGAGAGATAAAGGCTTTCCCAGACAAACAAAAACTGAAGGACTTCATGACCACTAAACCAGCCCTGTAAGAGATCTTAAGGAGGACTCTGTGAGTGGAATGCTGCAAAGACTACAAAGGACCAGAGACATCACCACAAGCATGAAACCTACAGATAACACAATGACATAAAATCCATATCTTTCAATAATAACTCTGAATGTAAATGGACTAAATGTCCTAATCAAAAGATATAGGGTATCAGTATGGATAAAAAAAAAAAAACCAAGATCCATCTATATGCTGTCTACAAGAAACCATTTTAGACCCGAGGACACCTTCCCATTGAAAGTGAGGGGGTGGGGAACCACCTATCATGCTACTGGAAGTTAAAAGAAAACTAGAATGGCCATACTTATATCAGACAAGCTATATCTTGAACTAAAGACTGTAACGAGAGATGAAGAGCATTATAATTATGGGGTCTGTCCATCAAGAAGAGCTAACAATGGTAAATGTTTATGCCCCCAGCTTGAAAGAACCTGAATATATAAATCAATTAATCAAGAACATAAGCAATATTACCGATAAGAATACAGTAACTGCTGGGGACTTTAATACTCTACTTATAACAATGGCCAGATCAACTAGGCAGAAAATCAATAAAGAAACAATGGCATTGAATGATACTCTGGACCAGATGGACTTGACAGATATATTCAGAACATTTCATCCAAAAGAAGCAGAATACACATTCTTCTTGAGTGCACATAGAATATTCTCCGAGATTATCATATACTGGGTCACAAAACAGCACTCAATAAATTGAGGTCACACCATGCATGTTTTCAGATCATAATGCTATGAAAATTGAAATCAACCACAAGAAAAAATTTGGAAAGCCTCCAAATGCATGGAGGTTAAAGAACATCTTACTAAAGTATGAGTGGGTCAAGAGGCAATTAAAGAAGAAACTGAAAAATATGTGGAATCAAATGAAAATGAAAACACAACAGTCCAAACTCTTTGGGATTCAGCAAAGGCAGTCATAAGAGGAAAATACATTGCAGTCCACGCCTATCTCAAGAAACAAGAAAAAACCCAAATACAAAACCTAACCTCACACCTAAAGGAACAAGAAGCAGATCAGCAAAGAAACCCCCAAGCCAGCAGAATAAAGATTAGAGCAGAAATAAAAAAAATATATAGAATAAAAAAAAAACACCCCAGTATAACAGATCAATTAATTTAAGAGTTGGTTTTTTTTAAAGAATAAACAAAACTGATAACCCACTAGCCAGTCTTCTCAAAAAGAAAAGAGAGAGAACCCAAATAGATAAAATCATTAATGAAAGAGGAGAGATCACAACCAACACCACAGAAATACAAACAATTATTAGAGAATACTATGAAAAATTATATGCTAACAAACAGGACAACCTAGAAGAAATGGAGAAATTCTGAGATACACACACTTTACCAAAACTCAAATGGGAAGAAATAGAAAATTTGAACAGACCCATAACCAGAAAAGAAATTGAGTCAATTATCAAAAATCTCCCAACAAATAAGAGTCCTGGGCCAGATGGCTTCTCAGGGGAATTCTACTAGACTTTTAAAGCAGAGTTAATACCTATCCTTCTCAAGCTGATCCAAATTATAGAAATGGAAGTAAAGCTTCTTGACTCATATGTGAAGGCAGCGTTACCTTGATTCCCAAACCAGACAGAAACCCCACACAAAAGGAGAATTATAGGCCAATATCCCTGATGAACATGGATGCAAAAATTCTCAACCAGATACTAGCAAATTGAATCCATTAAAAGAATTTTTTCACCATTATCAAATGGGATTCATTCCTGGGCTGCAGAGACTGGTTCAATATTCACAAATCAATCAATGTGATACATCACATTAGTAGAAGAGAATATAAGAAACATATGATTCTGACAATAGATGCAGAAAAAGCATTTGACAAAATACAGCATCCTTTCTTAATAAAAAACTCTCAAGAAAGTCAAGGTACAAGGAACACACCTTAATATCATAAAAGCCATATATGAAAAGCCCACAGCTAATACCATCCTCAATGCAGAAAAATGGAGAGCTTTCCCCTGGAGATCAGGAATACGACAGCGATGTCCACTCTCACCACTGTTGTTTAACATAGTGTTGGAAGTCCAAGCCTCAGCAATCGGACCATGAAATGAAATAAAAGGCATCAAAATTGGCAAAGAAGTCAAACTTTCACTTTTCACAAATGACATGATGCTCTACATGGAAAACCTGAAAAACGCCACCAAAAAAGCTGCTAGAACTGATACATGAATTCAGCAAAGTTTCAGGATATAAAATCAATGTACAGAAATTGGTTGCATTTTTATACACCAATAGTGAAGCAGCAGAAAGAGGAATCAAGAAATGGATCCCATTTACAATTGCACCAAGAACCATAAAATACCTAGGAATAAACCTATTCAAAGATGCAAAAGATCTGTATGCTGAAAACTATAGAAAACTTATGAAAGAAGTTGAAAAAGACACAAAGAAATAGAAAAACATTCCATGCTCATGGATTGGAAGAACAAATATTGTTAAAATGTCAATACTACTCAATGTACACATTCAATTCAATCCCAATCAAAATTGCACTGGCATTCTGCTCAGAGCTAGAAAAAACAATCCTGAAATTTGTATGGAACCATAAAAGACCTCAAATAGCCAAAGTAATGTTGAAAAAGAAAACCAAAGTGGAAGGCATTACAATCCCGGACTTTAGCCTTTACCAGAATGCTGTAATCACGAAGACAGTATGGTATTGGCACAAAAACAGACACATAGAACAATTGCATAGAATATAGAACCCAGAACTGGACTGACAAATGCATGGCCAACTAATCTGTGAGAAAGCAGGAAAGAGTATCCAATGGAATAAAGACAGTCTCTTTAGCAAATGGTGCTGGGAGAACTGGATAGCAAAATACAAAAGAATGAAACTGGACTACTTTCTTACACCATACACAAAAATAAACTCAAAATGGATAAAAGACCTAGATGTGAGACAGGAAACCATCAAAACTCTAGAGGGGAAAACAGGCAACAACCTCTGACCTCAGCCACAGCAACTTCTTATGCGACATGTCTCTGGAGGCAAGGGAAATAAAAGCAAAAATGAACTATTGGGACCTCATTGAGAAAAAAAAACTTTCTGCAATGCAAAAGAAACAATGAACAGAACTAAAAGGCAACCAAGAGTATTGGAGAAGACATTTGTAAATGACATATTGGATAAAAGATTAGTATCCAAAATCTATAAAGAACTTACCAAACTCAACATACAAAAAACAAATAATCCAGTGAAGAAATGGGCAGAAGACATGAATATACACTTTTCCAAAGAAGACATCCAGATGACCAATAGATACATGAAAAGATGCTCAACATCACTCATCATCAGGGAAATAGAAATCAAAATAACATTGATATACTACCTCACACTGGTCAGAGCGGCTAAAATTAACAACTCAGGCAACAACAGATGTTGGGGAGGATGTGGAGAAATGAGAACCCTCTTGCAGTTTGTACAGTGGCTCTGGAAAACAGTATGGAGATTCCTCAAAAAAAGTAAAAATAGAATTACCCTATGACCCAGCAATAGCAGTACTAGGAATTTATCCAAAGGATACAGGAGTGCTGATTCATAGGGACACACGTACCCCAATGTTTATAGCAGTGCTTTCACCAATAACCAAATTATGGAAAGAGCCCAAATGTCCATCATCTGATGAATGGATAAAGACGATGTGGTTTATATATACAATGAAATACTACCTGACAGTGAAAAAGAATGAAATCTTGCCTTTTGCAAAAAAGTGGATGGGAACTTGAGGGTATTATGCTAAATAAAATAAGTCAGATAAAAACAGATATCATATGTTTTCACTCATGTGGAATTTGAGAAACTTATCAGAAGACCATGGGGAAAGAGAAGGGAAAAAAATAGTTTCAAACACAGAGGAAGGCAAACCATAAGAGACTCTTAAATACAGAGAACAAACTGAGGGTGGATGGGGGTGGTGAGGGAGGCTGGAAAATGGATGATGGATACTGAGGAGGGCACTTGCTGGGATGGGTGTTGTATGTAAACAATGAATCATGGGAATCTATTCCTGAAGTCAAGAGAACACTGTATACATTGTATGTTAGCTAACTTGACAATAAATTATATTAATAAAAAGTTATTGTCTGTTAGGTTTACAATAACTTTTGGTTAAGTTGGTTCAGAGGGTTGGATGACTTATGTAAACCACTTACAGCAGTGTCCAGAACACAATAAGCCATGTACATATATATAATAATATATAATACATATAATCAGTATATATATAATCAAATACACACACACACACACACACACACTACCTTGAGTGGGTAAAAACTAATGGCTTTGAATTCCCAAAGTTCGAGAAGTGATATCTAACTCATATAATTCATAATGAACTGTCCAGGAGACCCATAGATGCTGTGTCCTGTGCTCCCTCCCCTGTTCTAGGCACATTGTAATCATGATCTGTTTCAGGGACATTACAAGACTTTCAATAAAGGCTGAAAATCCTATTTCTATTGTTTTTTGAATTATCCAGTAAATTGTTAGAGGCTAACTCAGGTAATCCTATTGACAGAGGGGCTTTAACTTACAAACACTGAACTGGCTATTAACTTACTATAGAGAAAGAGAAAAGCATTATGTAAGTGTTAAAGCAAATGTTAAAATCTGTATACTTATTCTGTATTTTGTCATTATAAAGTTCACTTCTGCCCAAGTCTGTTTGTTGAAGAGGTAAAAAAAGCTTTCCCCAGTTAATTTTGCTATTAGACCTGCTTTTTCTTTCTTTGTTTGGAGAGAGGTTATAAGTCAGTATACTTGCTTTTGAGTATTTGTCATAAACACTTTATCAGATATTTTTATTACAGGGGACTGCATTTGTTAAATTATTACTTGTATAAAACTGCATATTCACTTAAAGTTGTGAACTATATTTATCTTAAGATGTTGATATTATCCATCAACCAAGTGTTAAGTAGTTCTTGTGTGCTTTAGCTCTAAATCAACTTGGCTAAAAAAATTATACAGATTTTAAGCATTAAAATAAAGCAAAAGAGTTTAACTTTTAGACTCCTTTAAAAATACAAAGTAATTAACTCCACCAGATTAACCTGAAAACACAATGAGAATTGGTTTGTGCTCAGTTAGTGGTCTAATGACAGGGTTAAGTTATGAAAGACTTTAAGACAGGAAGAGAGAATGGAATCTCTTCCTGAAGACAATGAAAATAGTGCCTTCAAATAACATTAATTAGCTTTGGAAACTTCTAATTTACTGCATCTCTGATCTGACTGCAGTATTGAAAACTTGGTTAGTTTTCTTGGATTCCTAAAGCTTTAGTCTTAGTAGTCATAAAATGTGTTGGAGAAATAATTTATTATTCTCTCAATGTATTCAATTAAATAAATTTTATAGATAATGTTAATTTTGTTAATTTAACGCAAGTGTTAATTTTATTAGAACTTTTGTCAATCTGACACTTCGAGATGTACAGTTTTATGGTTTTGTTAAGTATATAGATTTATGATTATAATATGCAGAAATATAAAAATAATTGAGAAAGAGACCATTTCAAATAAACTTTCTTTCTAGTTCCAAAGGTATAACATCATATGCAAAGTTGATCCTGATGAGGGTTGTGTCACCTGATTCACTTTTTAGTCCTTAGAAATTCATGGAAGCAAAACAGGATATAAATATGTACATAGGCTCCAAGCATACTTGCTAATTGACCACTGACCACATTCTGTACCTTAATTATGCCAAATAGTAAATATATTTTCCTTTTTTTTTGTCAACTGAAGTGTAGTATCTTTATTCCATATCAGTGACTTTATTTCTCTTCTAAATATTGGGAATAAATTTAGAGGTCAATTGAGTTTTAGAAGAAAATATGTATCTGATTGAATTCTTCTGATGGAATGCATTTCTGGGAAGAGTATATTTTTTTCAATAGAACTGGGATTTTGTCACTTGTGTTACCCCTTCCTCACCCTGCAAGCTCCAAAATGCCCTTCCTTTTGTGCTCTTTACAAATTATTACTTTGAATTAACAACACTGGTTAAAAACATAAAAGCATGGGATTGATATTGGGTTGTTTATTTTTTAAAACTTTTCAAAAAGGTTAAGATTATAGTAACTTAGGACAAACTATGTGGGGAAAAAGATATAGATCCTGGTGTCACAAAGGACAGCATATTCTTTTGTTGGGAAGCATGTTTACCTTTCACAGGATATATTATATCATCTTTTCTCTATCAATTAAAAAAATTTGAATTAAATTAAAAAATTATGAACATGGTATATCTTTTTATTTGTATCATCTTCAATTTCTTTCTTCAATGTCTTGTGGTTTTCAGAGTACAAGATCTTTTACCTCTTTGGTTAAATTTAAGAAATTGAAAAAAAATTATTTTTTAATTGAAATAAAAAATTTTTAAATTGAAATTCACATAACATAAAATTAACCATTTTAAGGTGAACGATTTAGTGGCATTTAGTAGATTCCACAATGTTGTGCAACTGTTTTGGAAACTGGTCTGGATCACCTGGCAGAAGAACCAAGAGTCACTCAGAGATCTTGGAAGGAAGGAGGTTTATTTTACACCGGTGGGCCCAGAGGAGATCATTCTCCAGAGATCTGAGCCCAGAGCATCTACAGAGGGGACAATTTATAGGTTGTTACTTCCGCATTCCTCATTAGTAGTAATTTGGCACCTGAGACAAGCAGGGTGGGGACAAGAACCCAGAAAGGAAGTCTTCAGGCAGGGACTAAAATTCCCTTATCAGTCCTGTTGGCCATTATGTAACAGATTTTTCCTTAACACAACCATCACTATCATCTAGTTCCAGAACATCTTTGTCACCCTAAAAGGAAACTATGTATCCATTAAGCTATTGGTTCCCAACAGTCTCAGCAGCTACCTGAGTTTGATCTGAAACTGGACCCATGCCCAGGGAGAGACCAAAGAAAGGCACACCACTCCAGATTGGTAGGTGGCAGTTTTAACAGGCAAAGGGGACTTATAGGAGAGGCTTGTACCGGGCAGCATCAAGACAAACGGATCCCCTTCCTGGGGTTTTGGAATGGTGGGTGTCTGGAGTTGATGGCCAAGAAAGAATTCTTGAGATGTCTTTGGTGCAAAAGGGTGATTTTTATTAAAGCATGCGACAGGACCCCTGGGCAGGAATTGCTGCGGTGAGATTGTGAAAAGTGACTAGTAATATACTATGGAGTTGGGGGGAAGTAAAGGCAAAAAGGACTCCAGAAGGACTCTCATTTGCTAAAGAGGACTCATAAGATCCTGGAGGCCTTGCTGTTGTCAAGCTAAGGTTTTTCCTCTAGTAAGGAAAATAGTAGGGAGGGAGGATAGTAGGGAGTCCCTGGAGAAATGTCTTACTCTGTATTTGCCTCAAGTATTTGTCAATGGGCTGCAGGTTATAAGGAAATTTAATTTTATTTACATTTCCTTCTTGCATTTGTTTCCCACATTGCTATGGAGGGGAGGATGATGTCAGTGCTCCAAGAAACTGAGTCTATAGGTTTCTGGAGATTAGGCTATTGATAAGATTGTCTTTTTCTTATAATTTACTAAGATGTATATAAACTTATGGAGACTCATGACCTGCATGACTGTGATCTCCATCAGTTAACCATCTGTTTTCCTCTTTCCTTTGTTCTTGGGCAGTCTGGAGTGCCTAGGAAATATCACACATATCCCACCTTGGTGTGGGGGTTGCAGGGTGGTCAGCTTGCCTTATGCTCCCTCACCACCCTCTCCTGCCTGCCCACTGAATCTTACAATTTATATAGAAGCCTTAACTGGGTTCAATCATGTATAGGGTGCAGGTGTTCTCAACACAACATCACTATCTCAAAGCTGTGTCCTGGGAGCAGCCTCTAGGAGTGGGGAAAGCAAGCATAACCCTCGTGCCAAGGACCAGGGAAAAGGTGAGGAAGTCTGAGGTCCACCTCATTGGTAAATCTGTGGTCACGTCTTTTCAATGACCTCCCCCAACACAAGCTGCTATTCCCCATTTCCTCCTTCCAGCACCTCCTGGTAACCACCAAGTTGCCTTTATAGATTTGACTATTTGGGGTATTTCATACAAATAGAATCATACAAATCTATGTGACCTTTTGTGTCTGGCTTTTTTTGCTTAGCATAATGTTTTGAGGTTCATTTACATTGTAACATGTATCAGTACTCCATTTCTTTTTGTGGCTGAAAAATACTCCATTGTGTGTGTATGCCATATTTGTTTATTCATTCACCCACTGATGGTCATTTGTTGTTTCCACCTTTTCGTTAACGTGACTAGTTTTTCTATGAACATTTGTGAAGAAGTATTTGTCAGAGTACCTGTTTTCAAGTGTTTCAGGTATATGCCTAGGAGGGGAATTGCTAGATCATAAGGTAATTTTGTGTTTAACTTTTTGAGGAACCATCAAATCATTTTCCATAGTGGCTGCACATTTCACTTTCCCACCAGCAAAGTAGAAGAGTCCCAATTTCTCCACATCTCTCCAGGGAGAGACCAAAGAAAGGGCATGCCACTCCAGGTTGATAGGTGGAGAGTTCTTTTCCACTTGTTCTTTCCATTTGTTCTTTTCCATTTTAAAAATTATAGCTATTCTAGTGAGTGTGAAGTGCTATGTCATTGTGGTTTTGATTTGCATTTCCCTAGTAGCTAATGATGTCAAATATTGCACTTTTCAATTGAATGTATTATGAATCAACCAAAAATTTTAAATATGCTTTGCTTTTAATCCTTTTTTTAGGACATACAATGTATAATGATATTTGGTAATTACTTCTGTTTGAGTTTTAATTTTTTAATTGGGGAACTTGCAAAGTTAAATATTTTTATATAGTGTCTACAACATACATATTTAATACTATATACAATATATGTATTTTCATAAGAATCTGTTTAATTTAGACCACTTTGTCTCAGGGAAGAGAGGTAAAATAACTTCAGAATTATCTTAGAGTTTTATCAATATATACAATCCACTTGTAGTTGTATTTTTAAAAGTTCCTCTGCCTTAATCCAAGGAAGATAGGAATTGTAGAAATTCAGATAATATATGGAAGAAATGCTCCAGAACAGATTTTTCTAAAGTGAGTTCAACATATTTTTAAAGTATGATAAAGGCAAATAGGCAAATAGGCAAATTTAAGTAAGGATGGGGAACATGGTATTTCAGGTGGTCAAAGATATATATATGTAAAATATGCATAATATATATGTATAATATGTGTATAACATATATATTTCTAAAATACTTTTAAACTTCTAATACATGTGTATATTCTTTAATAATTTCCCTTGAATTGCTGAAAGAAAATTGAATTATTAGCTACCAGAAAAGAATGAGATACTCTTAAATACTAGAAAATACTTAAAAAAAATAGCAACTAAATACTGATGAAGATGCAGTTAAATGGTCACAACTCAAACAGTGCTGATGGAAGGGAAAATTGGTGTATTATTTTTGAGAACAATTGAGCAGTATGAGACTTAATGAGTTTATGCTCATTGAGCCAGTAGTTACATATCTGGAAATACACCTTGATTCACTTAGAGACAAAGGCTTATGTACACAGGTATTTACTGCACTGTTACAATGACAAAGATGCAAAATTACCTAATTATTAGGAATTGTTGAGTGAATAGTAGTGCCTCTTTAAGATAAAATCTTAATCAGTCACTAAAAATTATGTGTACAAATAATTATTGATAAAAGAAGAAAATGTATGACAGCAAGTCATTATGAGTGTTTTCATGTCACCATCACTAGATAAACATTGTTTCTGATAAGCCTCTCAAGCAGTCTTTGATATTGGTGCTATTCTTGCCTGTATTTTGTCGGTGAGGAAACAGGCACATTGGTGTTCAGTAATTTGCAACCAACAAGAGGTGGGGTTGGATTTAAATCCAGATATTGTCATTGAAGTGTTGGATTCAAACTCTGTACCATTTTTCTTTTCTCTAGTTTAGGGAGCTCAAGGGTCTTGTCCAAAGTAACAAGGCCAATAATTAGTAAAAGCTGACACTACACCTGAACAACAGCAAATTCAGAGACCAGGCTTGTAACTGCTTTGTTTATGGTGTCCAAAATCTCCAATGAAGGGGGTCAGGTGGGGAACATAGTATCTTCAAAAATTTGAAGAACTGAAACATGGAGGATGATGAAGTGGACAGGCATGAATATCTCCAAAGAACAGAATTATCACATGCAGATTGAAATTTCAACAAACTGCATGTAATTCAGATATTTAAACAATTAAAGCCATCTGGCTATTAGGCAGGAAGTCTTAAAAGAAAGTAACATTTTGACCAGAAGCTAACAGACCCTCTTTTAGGAATATTGTACTAAGAATTTCTGCACGGAGACAGAGGCTTTTCTAAATTTTAGGAACCTACCAAAATGCTATGGTTCTTCAGAATGCTAACCTAAACATAAACATTATAAACTAATATTTGTAAAGCACTTGATGTTATAAGTATTTACCTTTAAAGACAAACTGTATCAATGTTATAGGCATATGTACTAGCATATGTGTATGTATATATATATATATATATACACACTATATATAATAAATAAGTTAAATAATATTAATTATAAATAGATATAAAAATAAAACATGAATCTTAAAAATTTTTTTCATGTTCATTTGTTTATTTTGAAGGAGAGAGAGAGAGTGAGAGAGAGCAAGTGGGGAAGGGGCAGAGACAGAGGGAGAGGGAATCCCAAGCAGGATCCATGCTGTCAGCACAGAGCCTGATGCAGGGCTCAATCTCATGAACCGTGTGATCATAACCTGAACAGAAATACAGCTGGACGTTTAACCAACTGAATCACTCAGGACCCTGAATCTTTTAATAATAGGTGGTGTTCTTCCTGGGGACAAACAAACTGTAATCTGAGTCTGGTCCATTTCTGTGTGTGTGTGTGTGTGTGTGTGTGTGTGTGTGTGTTTTGTTTTGTTTTTGAGAGAGAGAGAGAGAGCAAAAGTGCATGAGTGTGTGAGCAGGGAGAAAGGGAGAGGCGCAGAGGAGAGAGAGACTCTTAAGCAGGCTCCATGCTCAGCATAGAGCCTGATGCAGGGCTTGATCCCACAACCCTGGGATGATGAACAAAATCAAGAGTCAGCTACTCAACCAACAAAGCCACCCAGGTGCCCCAGGGGTTTGATATTTTTAAATCACTGTTAAAACAAAGCAAAACAGTATCAAAAAAACCACAAACACACAAAGGAAACTATGTAACAGAGACTGTAAGTTCTCTGAAATACCCAAAATATTTACCATCTGTTCTTCACCTAAAACGTTTGCTGACCCTTGCCTTCCATTAAACAATGCATTATCACATAACAACTTAGAATATTTTTTTCTCTAGAATATTAAACAGTATTTTGCCATCTGAATTTACTTTTTCACTTAACATCTGGCAGAACTGTAAAATAACAGTTTGGACACTAGAGGGAGACATGAATTTTTTTTTAATTAAAAAAATTTTCATACACTGACAAAGAATGTTCAACTGAAGACCTGTTCAAAACTTGAGATAAATGCATATTTATGTGTTATTACATTTCCTAGGACACGATTATACTTGTAATAACATAATAGTTTATACACTGTCTACTTTAGGCTCAGCTTTTTGAGAAACCTGGCTAAGAGAGGAAATGAAGAAAAAAATCAGCTTTATTGCTCTGGAATCAGTCTGGTTGCTTAGATTTTGGTGTTAGAGCACTTAAAACCTATACTAATTTTCCATATACCTAGGAAGAGTGCAATGTGCTTCAAAATATTGAATAGTTTTACCATAATCACTGAGGTCAATTAATAAAGAAATCAAGGTAACATCAGTTAAATGGTGTTGACTATACAGCCACTAATTCCTGAGTTCTTCTAGGAGTTGCTTTGCTTGTGTTTCTCACACATTTCCAGAAGAAACAGCAGTGATTATAAAACATGATCCTGCTCCCTGGCCAAAGGTATCTTATGAAAGGTGAACCAGTCAGGTGAATCAGGAATGTGGATTTGAGATTAGAGACTAGGGCTCAGCTGGCCCCTAGTCTGTGTGGCTCAGATGCAAACCCACTCTGTCTGCCTTCAAGTCAGAGCTTCCTTAATATAGTGCAGCCTACCCTTTTTTTATAAACACTTGAACAGCTGACATTATGTTTTGTTTCTAGGATGGAGGTCATACATTTTGCTACCTTTTTACTAGCCTTTCATTTAAAAATATTTCCTTGAGGGGTGCATGGGTGGCTTAGTCAGTTAAGTGCCCAACTCTTGACTTCAGCTAAGGTCATGATCTCACAGCTCCTGGGATCAGGCCCGGCATCTGACTCTGCACTGACAGCATGGAGCCTGCTTGGGATTCTCTCTTTCCTCTCTTTGTGCTGCTCCCCTGATTGCATGCATGTGCTCTGTCTCAAAATAAATAAACTATAAAAAAAACTTTAAAAAGAAAATAAAAATATTTCCTTGAAAATTGTGTCCATGTTTGTTACTAATTTTAAAGACATTTTATAGAAATCTTCTTCTATAAAGACTTCTTTATATAGATATCCTTCTATATCCTTTATAGAAGGATAGCATACAAACAGAAAAGTATCCTAGTTATAAGTACACAGCTTGATTAAGTTTTACAAAGTAAACACACAACTGTAACCATCACTCTGATTAACAATGAACATTACTGTCTTGTTGAACTCTCCTTCCTGTTATGTCCCCTTCCTGACATGACTCTCTTCTGCTGCCCCCACCATCAAGGAGAGCCACTATTGTAATTTTTAACCCTAGATATCAAAGTTATCTTTTTAAAAATAGTTTTTATTGAGATATAATTGCCAGCCATACAGTACTATATAAGTTTAAGATATTCGGCATAATGATTTCACTTAAATAAATTATGAAATGATTACAAGTTCAATTAACACCTATCATCTCATATAAAAACAAAAAATGCATTCTTCCTTGTGATGAGAACTCTTTGGATTTATTCTCTTAACAAGTTTCTTTTTTTAGATGTTTTTAAAATTTATTTTCTTTATTTATTTTGAGGGAAGGTGAGGGGCAGAGAGAGAGAGAGAGAGGGAGAGAGAGAATCCCAAGCAAGCTCCACGCTCAGCACGGAGCCTGATGGGGCTCAATTGTGAGATCATGACCTGAGCCAAAATCGAGAGTCAGAGGTTCAACTGACTGAGCCACCCAGGTGCCCCTCTCTTAAAATTTTTCATATATATTTTCATATATAGTTAGCAGTGCTAACTGTAGTCATCATGTTGCACATTACATCCCCAGGACTTCTTTATAACAGGAAGCTTGTAGCTTTTGACCACCTCATCTAATTCTCCTCCTCCTTTTTCCTAGTAACCACAAATCTGATCTCTTTTTCTGAGTGTGTTTAGATTCCAGATAGAAGTGAGATCATACGGTATTTGTCTTTCTTTATCTGACTTATTTCACATAGCATAATGCCTTCAAAGTCCATGCATAATGTAAAAAATGGCACAATTTTTTATGCTTGGATACTATTCCATGAATATGTTCATCACATCTTCTTAATCCATTCATCTGTTGATGGATAATTAGGTTGTTTCCATGTCTTGGTTGTTGTCAATAATGCTGCTAAGAATGTGGGGGTGCACATAGGATTTCAACATAATGTTTTTATTTCCTTCGGGCATATACCTAGAAGTAGAATTGCTGGATCATATGATAGTTCTATTTTTAATTTTTTGAGGAATCTCCACATTGTTTTCCACAGTAGCTGCATCAGTTTATACCCCCACCAACAAAGGTTCCCTTTTCTCCACATACTCACCAACATTTGTTCTCTTATCTTTTTGATAATAGCCATTCTAACAGGTGTAAGGTGATATCTCATTGTGGTTTTAATTTTCATTCCCCTGAGGATTAATGATATTGAGCATCATCATTTCATGTACCTGTTGGTCATCTGTGTCTCTTCTTTGGAAAAATGTCTATTGAGGTTCTTTGCCCATTTTAATTGGATAATTTTTTTCCCATTGAATTGTAGAAGTTCTTTACATACTTTGGATATTAAATCCTTATTAGACATATGATTTGTCTAATATTTTTTCTATTCTGTAGGGTTTTTTTTCATTTTGTATATTGTTTCTTTTTGTGTGTAGAAGATTTTAGTTTGATGTAGTACCACTTATTTTTTATTTTGTTCATGCTTTATGTGTCATATCTCAGAAATCATTGCCAAAACTCATGTCAAGGAACTTTTTTCCTTTGCTTTCTTCTGGGAGTTTTGTATCTCTGATCTTACATTTAGGTCTTACATTTGAGTCTTTAACCCATTTGAAGTTAATTTTCATGAACAGTGAAAGATAGCGGTCTAATTTCATTCCTTTACAAGTAAGTATCCAATTATCTTGGCACCATTTATTGAAGAGACTGTCTTTTCTTTATCGAGTATTCTGGTCTCTGTTGCCAAATATTAGTAGACTGTATATGCATGGGTTTATTTCTGGACTCTCCATTCTATTCCATTGATCTATGCATCAGTTTTTATGACAGCACCATGCCATTTTGATTACTATAGCTTTGTAATATAGCTTGAAATCAAGGAGTGTGATGCTTCCCACTTTGTTCTTCTTTCTCAGGATTGCTTTGACTGTTCAGGATCATTTGTAGTTCCACATAAATTTTAAGATTGTTTATTCTATTTCTATAAAAATGCTATTGGAATATAGATGGGGTTGAATAGTATGGACATTGGAAGAATATTAATTCTTCCAGTCTAAGAGTATGAGTCTTTCCATTTATTTATGTTTTCTTTGATTTCTTTCATCAATGTCTTGTAGTTTTCAGTATAGAGATCTTTTATCTCCTTTAGTTAAATTTATTCCTAAGACTATTGGTTTTGATGGTATTACAAATGGGATCATTTAAACATTTTTTTCAAATAATTCATTGTTAGTGTATAGTGTATACTACTGATTTTTTAGGTTAATTTTGTATCTTGCAACTTTACTGAATTAATTGATTAGTTCTAACCATTTTATGGTGGAACATTTAGGATTTTCTATATATAAAATCATGTAATCTGCAAATAGAGTCTACTTCATTTCTAATTCTAATGCCTTTTATTTCCTCCCTTGCCTTACTGTTTACGTGAGGATTTCCAGTCTTATGTTGAATAGCAGTGGTGAGAGTGGGCACACTTATTTTGTTCCTGATCTTAGAGGAAGAGTTTTCAATCTTTCAAAATTGATTATGATGTTAGCTGTGGGCTCACCATATATGACCTTTATTATGTTGAGGGGCATTTCTTTTATACCTAATTTGTTAAGAGTTTTTGTCATGAATGGATGTTAAATTTTGTCAAATGTTTTTTTTTTTGCACCTACTGAGATGATATGATGTTTTTTCTTTCATTTTATTAACATAGTGTATCACATTGATTGATTTGCATATATTAAACTGTGTTTGCATTCCAGGGATAAATCCTATTTGATCAGAGTGAATGATTCTCTAAGTGTGCTGTTGAATTTGGTTTGCTAGTATTTTATTGATAATTTTTGCATCTATTTTTATTAGGGGTTTGTTTTGGTCTGTTGTTTTCTTTTCTGGTAGTGTCCTTTTCTGGCTCTGGTATCAGGACAGTGCTGGCCTTGTAAAATGAGTTTGGAAGTGATCCTTCCTCTTCCATTTTTTTTTTTTTTTTTTGTGGAAAAATGTGAGAAAGATTGGGATTACTCCTTTTAATATTTGGTAGAATTCACCAATGCATTCTAGACCTTTCTTTGTTGGGAAGTTTTTGATTACTAATTAAAAACATTTTTAAAAATATTTATTTATTTTTGAGAGAGAGAGAGAGAGAGTGTGTGTGTGTGTGTGTGTGTGTGTGTGTGTGGAGGAGGGACAGAGAGAGATGGAGACAGAATCTAAAGCAGGCTCCAGGCTCTGAGCTGTCAGCACAGAGCCCAATGGGAGACTCCAACTCAGGAGCTGAGGATCATGACATGAGCCAAAGTCAGATGCTTAACTGACTGAACCACCCAGGTGCCCCTGATTACTAATTTTTAAATACAAGATTTTCCTTTTATGAATGCTGCTTGCCACTGATTTTTGGCAGTATCCTTTATAAAGTTAGCAATCTCCCTTTATTCCTAAAAAATACTTTTATTTATTTATTTATTTATTTATTTATTTATTTATTTATTATTTATTTATTTATTTTAACTTGTTCTGTTTTTTATTTTTTAAAATTTACATCCAAATTAGTTAGCATATAGTACAACAATGATTTCAGGAGTAGATTCCTTAGTGCCCCTTACCCATTTAACCCATCCCTCTTCCCACACCCCCTCCTATAACTCTCAGTTTGTTCTCCATATTTATGAGTCTCTTCTGTTTTGTCCCCCTCAGTGTTTTTATATTATTTTTGTTTTCCTTCCCATATGTTCATCTGTTTTGTCTCTTAAAGTCCTCATATGAGTGAAGTCATATGACTTTTGTCTTTTTCTGACTGACTAATTTCACTTAGCATAATACCCTCCAGTTCCATCCACGTAGTTGCAAATGGCAAGATTTCATTCTTTTTGATTGCCGAGTAATATTCCATTGTATATATATATATATACCACATCTTCTCTATCCATTCATCCATCAGTGGACATTTGGGCTCTTTTCATACTTTGGCTATTGTTGCTAGTGCTGCTATAAACATTGGGGTGCATGTGTCCCTTTGAAACAGCACACCTGTATCCCTTGGATATATGCCTAATAGTGCGATTGCTGGGTCATATGGTAGTTCTATTTTTAGTTTTTGAGGAACCTCCATCCTGTTTTCCAGAGTAGCTGCACCAGCTTGCATTCCCCCAAAAATATTTTTATTTTAAATTTTGAATTTCATCACATTATTTTTATGCAGCTGTGGGGATGATCATAACTTTCTCCTTTATTCCGTTAATGGGATTAAATTATTTGGTGTGGAATGCTGGTGGTATGAGGGATAGTGTGGTATGGCCACTGGAGTGGCACAGAGAGCAGAGTTTTCAGCAGATGGTCCTTATGAATGACTTAGTCTATTTTCTGTGCCTGGCTTTCTGTCCCTCCCATCATTTCTGTGAGCCACCAGACAGCCCCACAACAAACTCCTCTTATACTTAAACATTTTTTTTCCTGTATTTCATTAATACAATTTTTGAAAGCTGGATAACTGATTAAGATTATTCCTCCAAACTAAGGATGCAGAGCTAGATGCTCCTGAGTGAATCCCATGGAAGGAGGAAACTGCAACTTTTTTCTCTGGAATTCAAAGAAAGAGTTGCAAGGTTTTTAAAACTTGGCTGTTTCAGGCCCCACTAAATGGAAGGGCGATGCAGTCATGACAAAGGTGTCATACTGACTCCTGGAACAATAGCCAGGGTAAATTTTAAAGGGGGTAAGGCAGGGAAGGAGAGATGCTTAAGCATTCAGGGGCAGGGAGTCCCAAGAAAGTAGGTGTGCAGGTGCACTTGACTGAACATACTTCTTCATGCATAGTATGTCTCATTTGCATGTTAAGTCTCCACCTCTGGGCATGTATTTTAGCATTAAAATAAGGAGAAAAGTCCGTGAAAGGTCAAATCTGGTTGCAGCCATTCTGTCTCCCATCAGTCTGAACTGGTCTGTGCTTGCTCCTTGGTCAGCACTCTGCTCTGCAAGATTGGCTTTAACAGCCAGCAGGTCATGCACCGGGTGCACAGGGGCTTATTCCCAAGGTCCCTGACTGTCTCAGTAGGCTATTTTTTTTTTTTTAAATCCCAAACAAGTCCCTGTTAATACATTGGTGGGATTTCTTAGCTGGGTGATTCCAGGGAGACTGTTGGGAGATGCTATATGATAGATTCTTATCTAAAAAAGTGTTATCAGAACTACTTGATTTGATCATATTGCTTAAACTTGTAATTTATGACTGCATAGGGTGTAGCTATACTGGACAATGAAACATAGTCACAAGTGCCCTCTGGATGTGCAATCAATGAGGTATAAGAACCTGGAGACCCTGAAATTGAACACTTTCCCTGAGCTGGTTTGTGCTGCACAGAAAGTGCTTGTCTTTTGCTCTCAAACAGAGAAGGGGATTTTTAGGATATTGCTTTTGATTGTTAAGAGAAACGCTGGCCATTTGAAACCAAAGCCTACAGTATATTTTCTTTCTGCTAAGCATACAAAGAACAGTTAAAAGAGTTGCAAAGCATTTGCTTTTTAGAAATAAGAAATAGAAATAAATATATTTAATTGCTCTTGTTCCTTCTGACAACCTTTGCAAACCACTGCTGGATACTGATCTGAAGAAAAAATTCCTGAATGTGTTGGAGGAGCAGCTCCCCAGTAGAGTGTGGAAACTTCCTTGGGGGAGAGGTCACATTGAACGCATAAAATTCATGGATCACTGATGTTGGAAGAGATCTCGAGGTCCATCTAATGCAAACTCATAATTTCACTATTGAGAAACTGTGATCCAGAGATATTAAATACTGCACCTTGAGTCACATGTGAAAGCTGAGAACAGGACCCTGATTCCACGACTCCAAGTAAGATTGGTGATCACTCTTCTACATCACTGGTTCTCAAATTGTGGTGCCTTGACCAGCATCATCAGCATTACTTGGAAACTGGTTAGAGATGCAAATTCTCAGGTTTTAATGCAGACCTGCTGAATAAGAAACTTTTGGGGTCAGGTGCGGGAATCCGTGTTAAATAACTTTTTTCCCCAAGACATTCTAATGCATGATTAATTTTGAGAACCACTGCTATTATGTTGGCTCATCATGTTTCTAACATGATTATGTATATTTCTGCACAGCAAGGCAGGGATGTAAGAAAAACCTGTTAGAATGGCTATTATCAAAAAGATAAGAGAACAAATGTTGGTGAGTATGTGGAGAAAAGGGAACCTTTGTTGGTGGGGGTATAAACTGATGCAGCTACTGTGGAAAACAATGTGGAGATTCCTCAAAAAGTTAAAAATAGAACTGTTATATGATCCAGCAATTCTACTTCTAGGTATATGCCCAAAGGAAATAAAAACATTATGTTGAAATCCTGTGTGCACCCCCACATTCTTAGCAGCATTATTGACAACAACCAAGACATGGAAACAACCTAATTATCCATCAACAGATGAATGGATTAAGAAGATGTGATGAATATATTCATGGAATAGTATCCAAGCATAAAAAATTGTGCCATTTTTTACATTATGGGTGGACTTTGAAAGCATTATGCTACATGAAATAAGTCAGATAGAGAAAGACAAATCTGAAGTAAATATAAAACATCCTGAGTTTAAATTTTAGAAGCTCATATATTATAATTCCTATTGGTAAAACATGAAAAATGTTTGGGATTTGTCAAAAACTTGTAAAGTTACTCTCAGACCAAGGAAAGTCTTTATTGCTTCGTGGCCATATTTGAAGTTAAGACAAGTTATCCTGTTGCTGTAAATTTTCTAATCTACCTCCTAATATATCAGGAAGATGAAGACATTAATCTGACATTTTCATCCATTTCTGTTTCTGACACACCCACTGGGATGGGGGAATAAAGAGTGGTGTGCCAAGAGAATAATATCCACCTGCACACTTTTCATTATTTCTTCTTCTATTTCTTTAAATCTCTGCCTGCTGAAAATCATATTCCTGGAAGCTGCCAATTTTCATCCTTCATCAATTTTAAGAGTTATCTGCTTGTTAATGGTAATTGAAAGTTTAAATTTATTTTAATACTGTAATGTTCATAAACCCTCTCAGCCTAAGGAACTTCTAAGCTTAATAAAAAACATTGCTTGTGTCCTCCCTTATCTTCTCTGTAACCCCAGGCAGACCTCTGCTAATGCTTCATCCATGCAAGGCCTTTACCTCACAGCCCTTGGGAGCTTAGGCCACCCCAGATGTGAAAAATGTTTTGTTATAGTAAGACATGTGCTTCATTACAGTGTTAAGGATCACTGTAATTGAGTAGTTCTTAAAAAAATTTTTAAATGTTTATTTATTTTTGAGAGAGAGAGCAAGAGAGCATGAGCAAGGGAGGGGCAGAGAGAGAGGGAGACACAGAATCTGAAGAAGGCTCCAGGCTCTGAGCTGTCACTACAGAGCCTGATATGGGGCTCGAACTCATGAACCGCAAGATCATGGCCTGAAGTCGGACTGTCAACCCACTGAGCCACCCAGGCACCCCAATAATTGAGTATTTCTTAAACCTTAGTAGAAGATGCTAACACTCAATAAACAGAGGTATATATTGAGATAGAAACTCATGGAGACTATAAATGAATATTTTTCTTATATAAACTTTACATATTACTTCAGGAATTTGGGGGAAAATATAGAAACATGTAAGAGAACTAACAAAACCACCATAATTCTACTATTATTTTCATGGTAGAATTATAGTGTTTTCTTTGTATCTGTTTCTGTCTGTATCCATTTTCATGGTAGAATTATAGTGTTTTTTCTGTAGCTGTTTCTGTCTGTATCCATAGTGTTATTAAATCTATAGATCATATCTATACTGATACATATATTTGATAGGAATTGGGATCATACAAGTTGGAAAAACCTTTTTTCATGTGATATATTACTCATATATATTTTATTTATTTATTTTAATATTTATTTATTTTTGGGAGTGCACAAGTAGAGGAGGGGAAGAGAGAGAGGCACATTGGATTGGAAGCAGGCTCTGCACTGATAGGTTGATAGCAGTGAGCTTGATGTGGGGCTTGAACTCACAAATCCAGAGTTCATGACCTAAGTCAAAGTTGACATGACCTAAGTCAGTCAACTGACTGAGCCACCCAGGTGCCCCTGGATATATTTTAAATAATCTAAAATGTGATTTTTAGTGACTCTATTTTGGCATTGATTTCAGTGTTTCATTCTTTTAATTAGTTATAATTTATTAATCAATTCTATATTTTTAAAGATTGTAAGCAACATTGCAACAAGTCCCTTAATTTTAGAATACAGTTCTATGTATTTAGAATATATTCTGAAGTGTAATTAGTGAGTTAAAAAGATTCCCTGGATTATTAATTTTTTTAAGTTATATATTTTGATATAAAAGAAATATCATCAGTTGTTTTATCTGCATTTATCACAGATACTTTTGTATGCACCGGGAATACAGCATGTCAGAGGTTTGAACATCTGAAGGATTAGTCTGGGCAGAACATTTTCTTTTTCTGACAGGAATGGTTGACTTCCCAGTCCTGTCTCTCTGCTTCATTGAACGGGAGTGCCTGTTATGTTTGCCTGCATCCATTTTGAAGTTTCAAATGGTCACAGCCTATAAGGCAGAGTGACAAAAGGCCATCAATCAACATAAATGGGTGCTCATCCCATGGGTCTGGTCTTAGGTTGGTGAGATCATCAGAATGTAAATCTGTCTTTCATATTTAGATGAATAGTCCAGAAACAGCTGGTCATCATACACAATGGGGTATCTGACATAAAGCGAATTTTTTAAAACTGAAATACATGTATGCAAATTGAATTTTCAGGTTATTCTGTTTCCTCCTAGCAATGCCATTCACTAGTTAGCAGGTCAACATCATTCTTGAAAGTATTGATTTTCAGTGACCATAGAACATTCTCCATGTGCCAGAATTCCATTATTAATTCTGTTGTTTTTTTTTAAATTATTACCTTTGAGCATCTGAATGCTGACCTGAATCAGCTTTAAAATCAATGCCAAAAAAGAGTCTTCAGCTGCACCTTAGGTTAGGCAATATCAGGAGACTCTGCTTTTGTCTTGAATGAATGTGAAGGAAAAAAATGACCTTTAATGCATGCAATACTACCTATTCCTGCTAGAGGAAAATGTCTTTAGTAAGGGGTATAGGAGAGGGCATGCATGATCCTGTTAGTTCCTTACTGAGCTTTCCTAGATGCTTCCTCCAAGCTATCTGACAAAAGGGCTTTTATCCTCGCTGACATTCTTTTCTAAAGGGAGTAGCTCTGAGACAGTAGTTCTCTCTCCCTCCATCCCTTCCTCTGTTTCTCTCCCCTCCCTCATTATTTTCTCTCTACTTCTTCCTTTCTTTTTCTTATTCTACAGAAAATTTGCAAAATATAGAAAACCCTAAAGATTGATATTATCAAAATCATCTAGAATCACATTTCACAGAAAGAATACTTTATGTTTGCAGTGCAAATGAGTGAACGTATGTGTGCATGCAGAGTCATGCTGCACACACACACAACTACCTACATGCATATGTATACAATACACAATTAACCAAAATGGCCAGCATTAACCTTTGGAGTCCTAAGTACAATTATGCAGGTTATTCTTAACTAATAATTCCATTTTAAGATGTAGCCAATGGCAGGTGCTAGTGTCATTTACAAAACTGGCTGATACCTCTTCTGAAAATATATTCAGAAGAGGCTGATACCTCTTCTGAAAATACATTCATGGTCTCTATTCCATTTGATGTATTGTTTTCAGGGGATGGGTGGGTAGGTTCTCAAAATTTCTCCATCAATGAATTGTTTTGTATCATCTTTGATGTCCCTTTTCCTCCGTTTCCTCCACCCAGTAGTGGGCAGTTGTCGCTAGCTGTGGAAAAAGGCTTTGATAGGGTGATTGGGGAACTTGGGGGTAAAATTGAGATGTTTAAAATGTGCTCAAGGGTAAAAATTGATTCAGAGACTTCACTTGGAAGCATTTAAAATGTCTTTAGGCACAAAGGCAAGCTCTGAGCACTGTAATGCCCCAAAGGAGCATCTGTGAAGACAGGGAAGGTCCCACAATAAACAACGCTTCCTGGGGTGCCTGGGTGGCTCAGCCGGTTAAGTGTCTGACTTTGACTCAGATCATGATCTCATGTCTCCTGGGTTTGAGCCCTGCATAGCTCAGAGCCTGGAATATGCTTTGGATTCTGTGTCTCCTTCTCTCCATCTCCCCCACTCACGCTGTGTGTGTCTCTCTCTCAAAAATAAATATACTGAATTTTTTTTAAAGTTTAAAAGAAAAAAAACCCAATGCCTCCTATGGGAAATGCTCTGTTACCACCATCCACACCCTCATCCTCAGTGGACACTCAGCCAAAAGAGGGGAAAGAAGCCAGTTGAATATACGGAGCATCAGAGGTTAAAATGCAGTAGTTCTTATCCTGCTCTTACTCTGGGCGCACTACATGTTTGTTTCACTGTAAATATATATGAGCCCGAGAGACGCTAGCTGTGCCAGGGCTCACATAGTGAAATCACTTCCAGAGCTGTTATTGTTTTTTCTCAGTAGATGGCACTGTTTTGAATAAATAACATTTGGTTGAGTTAGTTTGGAAAAGTGGAATATAGTTGGCTTTTTTAGATGAAGATTTTGTTGTCATAAATTGAAAAGCTTTGTTATCAAAGATGGAAATAGTATCATAGCAAAAGAATGTTTATTAGCTTCTAGATCATCACTATCCTATGGAAATATAATGCAAACCATGGGTATTTCTAAAGTTTCTAATTAAAGAAGTAAAATAAAAAGTGAGATTAAGTTTAATAAAATATTTAACCCAATATATACAACATATTAAAATTTTAAAATGTAATAAATATAAAGATTATTTATTTGTTTTATCCTTTTATTCTTCCAGAAATGGGTGATTTTCCAGAACAACTGGCCTGTACCGAACTTTCCTCACTTTGTTTAGGGTAAATTGTAGCATTGAATTTGATCCTTGCGAAAGCAGAGTCTTCATTCACGCAAAAGATGTGTGTGTGCATACGTGTGCATGTGTGTGTGTGTGTGTGTGAGTGTTTGTGTGTAAATACCAGTTTTTCTTCCTTCCAAGAAGAGGACAATGCTAGCATCCAGGATACTATTAGAAAGTACTCTGTCATCCACTAAACAAATATCTATTGAGTTCCTACTATGTAGCAGGCACTGCTCTAAGAGATGAGAACCATCCTGTAGTCTGACACCAGCATTAAGCAAAGCATTTGAATAGACACAGTGTGACTTGTACTTTTTCTCATCATTGCTTTCCATTCAGTTCATCCAATTAACATGGGTTCCTACCTTCCTGCAGGAAGTTTTCTGGGTGCCAAGAGTGCACACATGAATAAGGTGGCTGCCCAGAAGATCATGGTCCAGTGGGGGGTGGACAAGAAAGCAGACAAGTTCATAGGACGGCACACATGTTATGATTAAAACATGTTCAGGATGTTATGAGAACTTGGAAGAGGGGTCTAAACCCGGATTGGGGATGCTAGTGGTGGAAGATGGGAAGGGGCGAAGTTTCTAGAAGGGTTTGATGTCTGAGATGAATCATAAAAAGATGGGTGGAGCTAGAAGAGTTGGAGGATGGCATCATCAGTGGGCTGAGGGTGCATCTGGCAGGAGAGCAGCACCAGCATTTGCTCAGATGTGCAGGACAGTACAATGCGGTTGAGGGGCTACAAGTAGGTGAGGCTGTCTGGTTTGTAGGGCTGAGGATGGGGCACTGAATGGAAGGGAGGAACCATGCTCAGGTCATTAGAATGTCCAATTCAACCTCCTTCTTGTGAACATGATGAAACTGAAATCCAGAGAGGGCAAGCAGATACCAATCGCCTCTCTTATGTTGGTCTCAAGTGGCAGCTAAATACTCTAGACATAGGTCTAAGGCTGCTGAAAAGAATATAGTCATTCGTTCACCATTTATTTTCATGAGAATATAATTCTAGTGGCTCTGATATAGGAGTTTAGAGTCTTGGAGATGATATAGGACATGTCTTAGGCGATTACAAAGCAAGAGGTTGGAACAGAATTCCTAATTCCAGGATGGTCATGAGGCTACTGACCCTGATTTGAGCTGATGGAAGACTGGTGAACATTTCTGTCCTGTTAGTTCAGACAGGCCCAGAGCTCAGCTGTGCTGCACATTGATATTAAACTGGTGTTTAGGTATTTGCACAGCCTGTATTGGCTGAAGAGTGGAAAAAACTGTTTTCACTGAGGCCCTAAGCCACCTTCTGTCATGGCTCTGTCTCCAGAAGGATGTAGAAAGTGAATGTCCAGTGCAGATCTCCAGTGAAGACTCAGCAGGGGGACAGCCCACACAGCAGGACCAAGCTGCCCACTTCTGACTTGACTTTTGAACATTGTCACTCCTGGCCCCAGTATAACCAGAGTGGGGTGACGGGCATACTATTTATTGGCCTTGGATGTCTAGGAAGGAATCTTTAAAAAATACTGTAATATTTATATTTAATGTTTATACTTAAGGAGTTCTTGCTGACCACTTCTCATGTTTTCCTGTCAAAGCCCACTCTTCTTTAAAGATCTAAAAATAATTGTACTGTTTCTAATAAAATGACTATTTCTATTTTGGGGTACAAAGTCAGAATTTTCTGTACATTTTAATCTTTCTATCTGACTTTTAATAAAGCTGGTGCCTTCTTGAGAGATAAAATGATCTTTTTGGTGTTTCTGAAATTCACTGCTTCACCCTTCTTGTTCTCTTTAATTCCAGAGCAGAAGGAATAAGATCAAGACAGAATTTCCTGCTGCCTTTTCCAATAAGAAAATCATTTTACTAAAACCCTAAAAGCCAGAAACAAGGTATGATTTTTCTTGCCAGTAAGGCTTGCATATTTAATCTACCAGGTGTTGGATTATTGATGCTGTTCTTTTTTCTTGTTTTTGTAATACTTCCTGTAAACTTGACTTCACTGTAGGCTTTCACCCTGATTTCACATTTTATTTTAGCCCATGTCAACCATTAATAATTTAACATCCAAAGTTACATGTTATCAATATCCTTCAGAGATTTTCAAGGCAACATTGACTGAAATGAAATTTTCTCTGTACTGCTGGATGTTTGTTGTGGAAAGACACAGTTACACTATTTGTCTGAAGCACAAGCACATGACCATAAATCAATATGGTTACCCAGCGTGCACATATGTTAAGGTAGAGATTTAGTGGAAGTTGTTTTTACCTATTGAGTTTAGTAAGTTTATTACGGTAGATATGGCCAAAGGGATTAGTGATAAGGCTTCTTAGGAGACTCCCAAGGTTAGACAGTGCCAAGATATACACACACTCCAAAATCTAAAAGAAATTGGTTTCAGAGAATTATGTTCATGATTATCTCAAAGAGGTAGATATGGCTGACAGAAATAATTGAACATTTGTGTCTCTTCCAACAGCCAGAGTGGGTGATAGGTAATGGGGATGGGGAATTGGGAGTGGGTTTGTTTTTTGTTTTTTGTTTTCACTGTAGGAGACCCCAGGAAAACAGATTTCCCTTTTATTTTGGAAAGGGAATTAAAGTTGCAAATTTGAGGTAGCTCAACCTGACAGTTCTGCAAGTAAACATCTTAAAGTATTAAAATTTCTTGTGTTGAATTCATAGATGTCAAGTAGCCACTGATAATTCCTTTCTTCTCTT
The DNA here is from genome assembly GCF_018350175.1 of Felis catus. NCBI lineage: Eukaryota > Metazoa > Chordata > Mammalia > Carnivora > Felidae > Felis > Felis catus. The sequence continues at coordinate 52,685,419 of NC_058370.1, forward strand.
TAACATTTAGTCTAGTGGCCTTTATGTAGTTCTGAAAATAAGAACAGAATCACAAGCATCTGTGATTGTTCCAAGTAAGTTCGTACACTGGAAGATTCTAATGCTGGAAAGCTAAGCTGACAGAGTTAGGGAGGCTTGTTTTCTGTGGGAAAGCCTGCTAGGCATACTCATGAATGAATTCATCCCAGTCACAGCTGACTACACTGCCATAATAATTTTTACCTTTCTACCCCACAGAGTATCACCAAATACAAGGAGGATGCCTTTCCATTCAGTTTTTTCCTATATGTTGGTAATAATGTCCTTATAGATTTCAGTCAGTAAAGGCTCCCCATGGTTGTGTAATCCTTAGCATTTCATTGAGGTCTTTACAAAAGTGCAGAGACATCATTAGGGAACATGTGACTCCATTGTTCCTGAACCATGAACAATGCTGGGCACATAGTGACCACTGAATACATGATATCATTTGTTTAATGAGTAAACAAGTTCAAGACACTTAAAATTCCATGCTATGAGTTGCATTATATTGGTGGCATCTCACACTAGTCCCCTTTGTACTACAAGTATTTTCTTTAGGCTGGGTCTCAGAGCTTTTCCACATAGTCCATCTCTTACACTTTCTATATCTCATATTTAGTTTTAAATTCTTTACCAACCTTAGTCGTGTTTCCTGAATTTCCTGAAATTGGAAGGAAGCCAAACTGTTTATAACTGCCTGCTTTCTGTCTGGGTCTTTGGCTTTCCTTCCGTCTTAACACCTCCTTTGCTCGAAGCTTGTGTTTTAGGTTCTACTCCACCCTTCTCCGCCTCCATTTCTAGCCCTTCGTCTTCACAAGGATGATGAAGTATCAAACTTTACTTGGCCTTAGGAACTCCAGCATGAACTTTAGGTTTCTGCATCACACCTTGAGATGTTAAAAACAACTGGAAGATGTGTTTGAGATTCTCCTGTTAAATCGCTTTGGTGTTCAAATGACTAAATCTCTAAGTGGGCAAAGGGCAGTGATGGAATGAAAAGTTCTCTCACTTAACTGTGCTTCCTTTGAGAGAACTTTAACAGAATCGGGCTAGGTAATGCAGTGCTAGCATTTGGTCATCTGTTGGACTTGCATCCCAAGGAAAACCTTAGTTGCCCTGTGGGGGAAGGACTTGGAGCTGAAGACAGAAAGAGAAAAAAGAAAGGAGTTGTGGTGGGAAGAGGGAAGAGAAAGAGATGGAAAGTTATGTTAAAAAAAGAAGTCTGTCGCATCACCTGGGTGGCTCAGTCAGTTAGGCGTCCAACTTCAGCTCAGGTCATGATCTCACAGTTCGTGGGTTTGAGTCCCGTGTAGGCTCTGTGCTGACAGTTCAGAGCCTGGAGCCTGCTTCAGAGTCTGTGTCTCCCTCTCTCTCTGCCCCTCTCCTACTCACACTCTGTCTCTCTCTCAAAAATAAATAAACATTAACAAAAATTTTTAAAAAAGGAAGTTTGCAACTGGCTTATTTCACTTAGCTTAATATCCTCAAGGTTCATCCATGTTGTCACATAGTACAGGATTTTCCTCTACTTTAAAATTGAATAATGATATATTTTATGTATATACCACATTTTCTTTATCTGTTCAACTGTTTGGATGGACATTTAGGTTGTTTTCTTATATTGGCTGTTGTGAGTAATGCTGCAATGAACATGGGAGTGTTAATATCTCTTTGAGATCTTGATTTTAATTCTTTTGGACAGATACCTAGAAGTGGGATTCTTGGATCATATGTTAGTTCTGTTTTTGTTTTTCTGAGGAACCCATACCGTTTTCCATGGCAGCCATACCATTTTGCACTCCCACCAACAATGTACAGGGTTCTTCCAATTTCTGATTCCACTTTATGAAATGTCTAAAATAGTCAAACTCAGGACACCTGGGTGACTCAGTCGGTTAAGCATCTGACTTTGGCTCAGGTCATGATCTCATGGTTCGTGGGTTCAAGCCCCATGTTGGGCTCTGTGCTGACAGCAAGGAGCCTTCCTGGGGTTCTCTCTCCTTCTTTCTCTGCACCTCCTCTGCTCGTGCTCTCTCTGTCTCTTTGTTTCTCAAAACTAAATTAATGTTAAAATAATAAAATAGGCTCATAAAAGCAAAGAAAAGAATGGTGATTCCCAAGGGCTGCAGTAAGGGGGAAATGGGCTTGTTTAATGCATGTAAAGTTTAGTTATGTACAATTAAGAAGTACCAGAGATCTGATATACAACATTGTGCCTATAGATAACAATAATGTATACTTAAACATCTGTTAAAAAAGTAGATCTTATGTTAAGAGTTCTTATAAAAACCAAACCAAACCAAATCAAACCAAACCAAAAAAAGGAAAGAAGCCTAAAAGCACAAATACACACATCCTCACATTGAAATTGCTAGTATTTTCTAGTTATAAATGGTGTGATGATGTGTGAATGATGGCAAAATAATTCCCAGGCTCCTAACACTGTCTCCATTGTTGTTTAGAATAAACTACAAAAAAGTCTTGGACGCTATTCCATATGATCTGTTATCTAAACCATATTTTCTTTCTTCATTGTTTTTAACTTAAAATATATATATATATATATTTAGCAGGGAGATAGTGGCTTCAGCTAAGCTGGTATTTAGTATTTTCAAATGTGTGAAAAAGATTTTTGGAACTAGATAAGATCTGTGCTTTCTCTTCTTTATATTTTGAGTCAATTATACAGTTGAGTTTCTATTATACAATGTGCTCCTGAGGTTTTTTTAGACATTGGAAAATAAAAAGTCAAAGTAAACATTAAATGCCTAGAAATAACTGTACTGTTGAAATGTTAGTATTACAGAGAAAGATTCTGCTGGTTAATGCCACGTGCCTCAAACTTAATTTTCTAATACTTTTAATTAAATAAATCAAATAATTCAATCAAAAGCAAATTCTTTTCAGGTTTCTATATTTGTTTTTTTTTCTAATCTAGGTATCCAGCATGTACTACATTTAGGTCTGCCTTGTTCACTAAGGTTTTCCTTAAATTTTTAACTGTTTTTATGAGAAGAAATCATAAAAGCAAGTTGAATAAACCTCGACACTATGGCAATTCCCTATGTGTTTATAATGATGTCTGTTTATTTCAGTTTCTACTCATTTACCTATCTTATACATGAAATGATTTATCTCTGTTTTTGAGCAGATGTTGCCACTCAGGGAAAAAGACATTTGTGCTTGCATAGCAAGTATACCCTGGAGTACTTTAACTGATCTGGGTCTCAGATCTCAGAAAAAAACACACATTATTCCCATTATAAATATAAAAGTTTATTGGCTAAAAGATGTTGACATTCTGACTTGCCGAGAGCATTTTAGATGTCAATCTGTCTGGAAATGAGTAATTCCAGGGTTCCTAATGACTGGCTTATATCAGGTATATTCAATTTTTCTCTCTCATCTAGGGCCAATAAATGGCTTTATTTTTTAAAAATTTTGAGGGTTTAATTTTTTCCAGTTTTATTGAGATATAATTGACATGTAACTTTGCTCAAGTCTAAGATGTTATAAAGTATTGAACAGATACACATATAAATCATGAGATAATTACCACAATAAGGTTAGTTAACATATCTGCCACCTCCCATTGCATTTTGCATGTGTGTGTGTGTGTGTGTGTGTGTGTGTGTGTGTGTGTATGTATTGAGAACCTTTAAGGTCTAGTGTCTTAGAAACTTTCTAATATATAATCCAATATGTTAACTATAGTAACCAATATATACATTAGATTCCTAAACTTATTCATCTTATAACTGGATTTGTACTCTTTGACCACCTTCACCTATTTGCCTCACTGTCTCACCCTCTTGCCCCTGGCAATCACCAATCTACTCTGTTTCTGCCAGTGTTTTTTTTTTTTTTCCTCCACATATAAGTGAGATCATGCATTATTTGTCGTTCTTTCTGGTTTATTTCACTTTTTATAATACCTTTAAAGTTCATTCATCTTGTTGAAAATGGCAGGATTTCCTTCTTTTCTATGGGTGAATACTATCCCACTATCTATATATGTCATATATTCATGATCTATTTATCTGTTGATGGACACTTAGGTTGTTTCCATGTCTTGACTATTGTGAATTATGCTGCAATGCACATAAGGTTGCAGATACCTCTTCCAGAGAGTGATTTCATTTCCTGTAAATCTATACCTAAAGTGGAATCGCCAGATCATATGGTAGTTCTATTTTTAATTTCATGAGAAACCTCCTTACTGCTTTGCACTGTGGCCATACCAATTTACATTCTCACCAACAGTATACAGAGGTTCCCATTTCACAAAATCGATACCAGCACTTGGTATGTCTTGTCTATATAATATCCATTTTTTATGTATTTTAAATGTTTATTTTTGAGAGAGAGAGAGAGAGAGAGAGAGAGAGAGAGAGAATGTGAGTGGGGGAGGGGCAGAGAGAGAGGGAGACACAGAATCTGAAGCAGGCTCCAGGCTCTGAGCTGTCAGCACAGCTTGAACCCACAGACTGTGGCTTGAACCCACAGACTGTGAGAGCATGACCTGATCATGAGCCAAAGTCAGATTGAACCACCCAGGCACCCCTATAAAATAGCCATCTAATAGGAATGTGGCGATATCTTGTGTTTTGATTGCATTTCCTGCTGATTATTGGTGCTGAGTGCCTTTTTATGTACTTGTTGGCCATTTGTATATTTTCTTGTGAAAAAGGTCTATACAGGTTTTTGGCCTATTTTCTAACTGGATTATTTACTTTTTGCTATTTTGCATGCATTTCTTATATATTTTGTGAATATTAACATCTTCTTGGCTATATGGCTAGCAAATATTTTCTCCCATTCTGTAGGTTGTCTTTTTCATTTATTGATTCCTTCTTTGGCTGAGAGAAAGCTTTCACATTTGAGGTAGTCCCACTTTTGTTGATCATTGATTTCATTGCTTGTGCTTTTGATATATATACAAGAGCTTATTACCAAGACCATTGTCAAGGAGCTTATTCCTTATGTTTTTTTTCTTTTCTAGGAGTTTTACAGTTTCAGGTCTTACATTTAAGTTTTTAAACTATTTTGAGTTAATTTTTACAAGTGGTATAAGATAGGGGCCCAGTTTCATTCTTTTGCATGTGAATATCCAGTTTTTCCAGCACCATTAATCAAAGAGACGATCTTTTCTGTATTGAGAATTCTTGGTTCTTTGCAAAAAACAATTGACATATAAATTTGGTTTTATTTATGTGTTCTTGATTCTATTCCAGTGGTCTATGTGTCTGTTTTTATGCTAGTACTATACTGTTTTGATTACTATAGCACTATAATATAGTTTGAAGTTAGGAAGTGTGATGTCCCCAGCTTTGTTCATCTTTCTCAAGATTTCTTTGACTATTCAGTGTCTTTTGTGGTTATAAATTTTAGAATTTGTAAATTTATAAATTTTAGAATTATTCTGTATTTGTGAAAAATACCATTGGAATTTTGATAAGAATTACATGAAACTAAGGCTTTGGGTAGCATGGATATTTTAATACTTTTAAATCTTCTGACCTAGGAACATGAGGTGTACATTTACTTGTTTGATTTCTTCCATCAATATCTTATAGCTTTCAGTGTGAAGATCTTTCACTGTCTTCGTTAAGTATTTTATTCTTTTTGATACTATTGTTAATGGGATTGTATTCTTTATCACTTTTTCAGATATTTCATTGTTTGTATATAGAAAAATAACTGATTTTTGTATATGGATTTTATATCCTGCAATTTTACTAAAAAATATTTGATTAGTTCTAACAGGTTTTGGTGGTGTCTTTAGGGTGTTCTATGCAAACAGACACAAGTTTACTGCTTCTTTCATATTTGGATGCCTTTTATTTATTTTTCCTGCATGATTGCTCTGGCTAAGACTTCCAGCACTATGTTGAATAGGAGTGGTGAAAATGGACACCTCTGTTATGTTCTTAACCTTAGAGAGAAAGCTTTCAACCTTTCACTGTTGAGATGATGTTAGTGGTGTATTGTCATATACAGCCTTTATTATTTTGAAGTATGTTTCTTCCACACCCACTTTGTTGAGAATTTTTTTATCATGAAACAATGTTGAATTTTGTCAAATGCTTTTTCTGCATCTATTGAGATTATCATATGGTTGCTATCTTTCTATTAATGTAATGTAGCACATTAACTTATTTGCATATGTTGAACTATCCTTACATCCCAGGGATGAATCCCATTTGATCCTGTTGATCGGGGTGTATGGTCTTTTTTTATTTTTAATTACTTATTACTGAAGTGTAGTTGGCATACAAATAATCATAAGAGTGCTGGTAAAAGAAAACAGAGTTGGAAGGTTATCTCTATGTGATTTCAAGAATTATTCTAAATCTACAATTATCAAGACTGTGAGGTATTGACATCAAAATAGATAATTTTATCAATAGAACATAATAGTATATCCAAAAATAGACCTATATACTCAGTTTTGACAAACGTACAAAAGTTATTCCTTAGAGGAAAATATTTTCTAAACAATTTTTGAAAGTTTTGACCTTCCTTAATTCTTAATAGGTTTTATTGAAGTATAAATACCATATGAGAAGATGCACTTTTTTAAAGTGTGTAAAATGGTACAAAATTATTTGTATCATTTTGTAATCTCTCCATCCTTCCCATAATATTCTCCCTCATTCCTCAGCCAACAATGAAGTTTATTTCTGTCACTATCAATAAATTTGCATTTATTTTCCATAGTTTTTGCCAATGGAATCAAGATTCATTTACTTTGTTGCACGAATTGTTTTTCCTTTTCCTGATTAGTATTTCAGGTTTTGAATTTATAAATTTATCAATTTATGTTGATAGACATTTGGGCTGTTCCAGATTTGGTTATTATAAATAAAATTACTCTGAAAATTTATGTCAAACATATGTTTCTTCTTCTCTTGGGTGAGTTCCTTGGGGGTGGAATGATGCAATAATGTAATAGCTGTACATTTAACTTTTTAGAAAATGACCAAACTTTAAAAAAAAATGGTTGTACCATTTTACATTCCCAGAAGAATAGTATGAGTGTTCTAGTTCTTCCACATGCTTGATATCACTTGGTATGATCAGTCACTTAAATTTTTAGCCATTCTAATGGGAACCTTATAGTATCTGATCATGGTTTTAATTTTCATTTCCCTAATGACTAATGATATTAAGCATGTTTTCATACCATCCATATATCTTTTTTGATGAAATTTCTTTTCAAATATTTGCTCATTTAAAAAAAATGACTTTCACAATCTCAAGGTCTGTGAGTTTGAGCCCTACGTCTGGCTCTGTGCTGTCTGCTCAGAGCCTGGAGCCTGTTTTGGATTCTGGGTACACCCCCCTGCTCCCCACCCACTTGTGCTGTCTCACTCTGTCTTTCAAAAATAAATAAATGTTAAAAAATAATTTAAAAATTGATTTTTTTTCTTATTAGTGAATTTTGAACATTCTTTATAATCTGGATACAAGTCTTTTACATGATATAAAAATTGCAAATATTTTCTCCCAGTGCAATAAATTTTCTTTCACTATTAAAACAGTGTTTTCAAGGGGCAGACACTTCACTTTGTCAAAATTTTCTTTTTTATGGGATGTGTTTTTAGTATCATATATAAGAAATATTTGCCTAACCAAAGATTACGAAAATATTATCTTATGTTTTGCTCTAGAAATTCTTTGGTTTAGGTTTCACATTAGGTCCATTTTCCCTTTTGTTTAATTGTTTTTAATAAAATGTGATATGTGAGTCAAATTTCATTTCTTTTGCTTTTTGAATACTATTTTTTTCTGGCACAATTTGTTGAAAGATCTGCAAGACTTGTACACTGAAAACTACAAAACAATTTTGTAAGAAAATTAAGAAATGTAAGTGCATGGATTTAATTTCATTTAATTTTTGAATACGTAGAACAAATACACTCCTTCAACTGTTAAAATTATGCAAGTTATACACAGATACATGTAATTCCTTTCCATATCTCTTTTACCTAATTCCCCTCTATCCTTTGTAGTAACCACTTTCAAGGTTTGCTGGTTCATTCTTCTTTAGTTTCTTTTTGCAAAGATAAACAGATATATGTCTGATATCTTATGTTCTATTTTTTCTTATACAATATGTAGCATAATATAAATCCACTTTTGTACTTTGCTTTTTCTTAATAAATTTCCTGGAAGCCACATTATACAAGTTCATAGAATTCTTTCATTCTTACACACAGCTGTGTAGTATTCCATAGTGTGTACATACCCATAGTTTATTCAACAAATGTCCCATGCTTGGAAATTTAGGAAGTTTCTTATAGTTTGTAATTACAAATATATTTCTGCATATGCAATATTTTTGTTTTAATATTTTATTTATTTGTTTATTTTTATTTAATTTGAAGTGTAATTAACATACAGTGTTATATTAGTTTCAGGTGAACAATATAATGAGTCAACAATTCTATATTACTCAGTGCTTATCATGATAAGTGCACTCTTATTCCCCTTTCTCTATTTCACCCATTCCTCCCATCCACCTCCCTTCTGACAACCAGCAGTTTGTTCTCTGTATTTATGATTCTGTTTTTTTGTTTGTGTCCTTTGTTTTTTGTTCATTTGTTTTGTTTCTTAAATTCCACATATAAGTAAAATTATATGGTATTTGTCTTTCTCTATCTGACTTATTTCACTTAGTGTTATTCTCTCCATTGTGTAAAACAGTATAGACGTTCCTCAAAAAACTAAAAAATGGAGCTACCATATGATCCAGTAATTCCACTACTGGGTATTTGCCCAAAGAAAACAGAAACACTAATTCAAAAAGCTAAACACATATGTTTATTGCAGCATTATTTACAATAGGCAGAATATGAGAGCAACCTAAATGGTATTGCTCTCTAATTTCATTTTCTAGTTTTTGTTGAAAGCATTTAGGAATACAATTAATTTCTGTATGTTAAGGCTGAATCCTGAACACTGATTTAAAAAAAAATCACTTAATGATTCTATCAGGGTATTGATAGTTTCTATTGGGTTTTCTAAATAGTTGATAAGGTCATCTGTGAATAAAGACAATTTTACTTCTTTCTGTTGATCTAGATTTAAAGACCTGGATTTACTTTTATTAACTGTCTTATTGCCCTTTCTAGAACTACTAACACAGTGAAAAGAAGTGGTGAGAGTGGGCATCTTTTCTTTGTTCTTTTGTCTACTTTATCTATTAACTTTGTCACTTAACCTTTCTTTTGACTAGTGTTAGCATGACATATCTTTTCATCTTTTCACTCGTGTGTCTTTATATTTAAAGTCCATTTCTTGTAGGCATGGGTCTTGTTTTTTTTAAATATATTTTTTTCAACGTTTATTTATTTTTGGGACAGAGAGAGACAGAGCATGAACGGGGGAGGGGCAGAGAGAGAGGGAGACACAGAATCGGAAACAGGCTCCAGGCTCTGAGCCATCAGCCCAGAGCCTGACGCGGGGCTCGAACTCACGGACCGCGAGATCGTGACCTGGCTGAAGTCGGAGGCTTAACCGACTGTGCCACCCAGGCGCCCTGGCATGGGTCTTGTTTTTATCCTACCTGACAATCTCTGTCTTTTACTTGGGATGTTTAGAACACTTATATTCAGTGTGATTATTGATATGGTTAGGATTATGTCTTGTTATTTCTTGAATACTGTCTCATTTGTTCTTTATTACTCTTTTCCTCTTTTTGTGTTTTGTGCTTAAATTAAATATTTTTAAGTGATTCCACTTTATCTCCTTTGTCAGCTTATTAACAATAGCTATTTTATTATTTTAATAATTGCTTTAGTGTTTTCAGTACATATTTTTAACTTACGGTATTTAACTACCATTAAGTGATATCATACCTTTAAATGATATGAATAATACCTTACAATTGCATATTTCCACTTCTTCCCTCTTGGCTCTTAAGGTATTATTTTCTTGTATTTTACTTACATTTATGGCATAAATCCCGTGATGTATTGTTATTTTCGTTTTGTCATTTATCTTCTTTTATTTAAGTTTATTTATTCATTTTGAGAGAGAGTACAAGCAGGAGGGGCAGAGAGAGGGAGAAAGAAAATCCCAAGCAGCCTCTACACTGTCAGTGCAGAGTCCCATGTGGGACTTGGTCACATGAACTGTAAAATCACGACCTGAGCTAAGATCAAGGGTCTGATGCTCAACTGACTGAGCCATCCAGGCACCCTTGTCATGTATCTTCTATGGAGATATGAATGTCTCATATATTTACCCTTGTGGTTACCATTTCCAGTGCTTTTCACTCCTTTAAAGAGATATTTTTGTCAAGTATAGAATTCTAGTTTGATGGGTGTTTTCTTTTTTCTCAGTACTTTAAGCATGTTGCTCCAATGTCTTCTCACTTGAATTGTTTGTGTTGGGAAATTTGATATTTTCTTCATTTCTTTGCATGTAACATATCTGTTTAATCTGACTGCTTTAAAATTTTTCTCTTTGTAACTGGTTTTATGTAATTTGGTATGTTGTGCCTTGGGTTTTTTTCATAGTTCTTGTTTATTTAACTTCTTGGATCTATGGATTTATGGTTTTCATCAATGCTGGATAGGTTTTGGCCATTCTTCTTCATAGATCCTTTTTCGTTTTCACTAATCTATGGTGTCTCCAATTAACCACATACTAAACCTCTTGAAGCTGTTCTTCAGATCACTAATGTATTTTTAATGTTTTTAAAATTCCTTTTTTCTCACTGAGTTTTGTTTTTGATAGTTTGTAATACTAGACCTTTACCATCATTGATTATGCCAATCCACCTCTTATATTGATTGTCTATTAATTCCATTCAGTACATTTTTCATATTAGAATTTGTCATTTTCATCTCTAAAAGTTTTATTTGGGTCTTTTTTCTACCCTTCACATCTATACTCAATAGTTTGAACATACAGGATACACTTACTATAACCATTTTAAGGTCCTGCTTGCTAATTCTAACATCTATACTGGTTCTGGCTTGATTGCAGTCAACTGATTTTTCTCCTATAGAGGTCATCTTCTCCTGATTTTTGCATGTTTGATAATCTTTGATTCGATGCCAAACATTGTACATCTTACCTGGCTGTTTTACCTGGTTGGGTGGTGGATATATTTGTTTTTCAATTTTTTTTTTTCAACGTTTATTTTTTGGGACAGAGAGAGAGACAGAGCATGAACGGGGGAGGGGCAGAGAGAGAGGGAGACACAGAATCGGAAACAGGCTCCAGGCTCTGAGCCATCAGCCCAGAGCCTGACGCGGGGCTCGAACTCACGGACCGCGAGATCGTGACCTGGCTGAAGTCGGAGGCTTAACCGACTGCGCCACCCAGGCGCCCCTATATTTGTTTTTCAATAAATCTTGAGGTTTTTATCTTTCATGATTCAGTGATACAATGAAGTTACTTTGAAACACTTTGATCTTTTTGCTTTTGCTTGTATGATTTGCTATGTAGGTGTGGAGCAGTGCTCATTCTAGTGCTCACTATTCTCCCACTACTGAGGCAAAACCTTCTTGAGTACTTTAATCAAAGCCCTGTAAATTATAAGATTATTTAGTCTAGCTGGTGGGAGTAGACACTATTTCTGGCCCTCTATGAGTGTCAGATACTGCTCTTTCTAGTCCTCGTGTATGATTCTCTAGGTGGCCTTGTGTAGTTCCCTAACAGGCATATGCTGGCCACTATTACTGAATACTTGAAGGGGAACTTCTGCAGATCTTCAAAATTGATGTAGCTCTCCAGTCTCAGTACTCAGCCCTAGAAGTTGTTGATGTCTTGATCCCTGATTCTCAGCTCCATGTGTTCAATGCTGGGAGTCACCAACTCCATCAGTGTTTCCTCTCCTTGTGCCATATCCTGGAAACTCCCTTAAGGTTGTGAACTGGGATGATTATATAGCTTACCTCATTTGTTTCTCATGTATCAGGAATCAGTTTGTTGCTTGATGGCCATGTCTTAAAATCTTTTTTGGGGGGTGACTGGGTGGCTCAGTCGGTTAAGTATCTGACTTTGGCTCAGGTCGTGATCTCGCCGTCTGTGAGTTCGAGCCCCGCATCAGGCTTTGTGCTGACAGCTCAGAACCTGGAGCCTGCTTCTGATTCTCTGTCTCCCTCTCTCTCTGACGCTCCCCCCGTTCATGCTCTGTCTCTCTCTGTCTCAAAAATAAATAAACGTTAAAAAAATTAAAAAACAAACAAACTTTTTTTTCCTCACATACCTTTTATGCTTTTTCAAAATTGTTTCAGGGGAAGATAAATTCATGCCTAGGAATGGATGTATTTGTTTTTAAACTTCTTTGTAAATTAGGGACACTAGTCTCTTATCTGTAACATTATGTTGCTAATATTTTCTCTCTGTTATGTCTTTTGTATTTGATTATGGCATATTTTTACTATGCAATTTTTTTCACTTTTATGTTGTTTAATTTATCAATGTTTTGTTTTTTTGAATCTGGAATTTTAGTAATAGTTAGAAAGGCTTTTCTAAATGTTTCTATTAGTACCCTAGTATATTTCAAATTTTTGTAAACATTCCATGTGAATTTGAAAAGAAATAATATGCTTTATTATCAGTAAATAACATTTAGCATATATCCAAAGGTTAATCTTATTGATTATTTTGTTTAAACCTTTTATATTATTTCTTATTTTTTATCTACTTGATTTGTCTCCAATTGAGTGATATGTTAAAATCTTTATTATTATTGTGTTTCTATTTCTTTTTGCAATACTTAAAGTTTGTTGTGTTATTTAGTGCGTAGTTATTCATAAATATCAGGTCTTTATATGGAACGTGTCTTAATGTTATAAAGTGTCCTTTGTCTCATTTAATGCTCTTTGCTTTGAAGTCCTCTTTGTCTGGTATTAGAATTGCAGCTCTTGGTTTCTCATTACTTCTATTTGCCTAGTACATATTTTTAAATGCCTTTATTTTTAGCCTGCTTGAATCACTGCATGTTAAGTGTGTCTCATATATAGAAGAGAGTTGCATCTTGTTTTATTGCCCAATTTGAAATTTTTTTCTTTTCATAAGCATATTAATCTTGTTCATATTTATTGATATGACTATATGTGTGGTCTCAATTTTGTCTATTGTCCTGTGCAGACATTTATTTGCATATTATGTTATATATACTGTTTGTATTTCTTTATTTGTTGTGCTCATTTTGCTTGTTAAATTTTTTCTTTTGGTATTTAAGAAGGCAAAAATATTAGAGTGCTTACCTTTGGATTGATACTTATCATAGGGCCCTTAATTTTTTTTTACTTAAGTGTTCACATCTGTCAGCTTTAAATGGTATCCTTTCACTCCCATTGACAACTATCAGTTACCTCATCTTACTTTTTCACTTTTCTTTTCTTTCTTGTTTTTTAGTTGCTGTTTTCTACTTTGCCCAAACATAATGTTTACATATTATCTTTAATTCATGATCATGTTCTTTTAATGTTGTTAGTGCTTCAATTAAACATACAGAGTATTTACTATAAGTCCTTTTGTGTAGTTTTGGGGCCATCCTTTGGCTGAAAGAAAGCCATTCTCTGTTAGATTTCTCTGGAAGTGCTCATGTATTCTGATTCTGGCATATGACAAACTCTTTGTCTATGGCCTTATTACTTTTAGGAACTTTGGCTGAATAAATAGTTTAATTCTTTAAGTTTCTTGAAAATTATACTCTCTTGTTGCTTTTCTTTGTTTATCATTTTGAAATACAGTATCTCAGTTTGAATCCTCTGCCTCTGTAATTTTTTTCTTTTCCTTTCTCTTTCTTTCCTCCTTTATCCTCTCCCTCCTCCTTCTTCTGCTCATCCTCTTCCTCCTATTTCCCTTCCTCCTCTTCTCCCCTCTCCTCCTCCTCTTTGTTCTTCCTCTCCTTATTTGCCTGGAGATGATGGAAATTATTTTTTTTTCTTTATCTCTAAAGTAATAGTTTTATTAGAATATGTGTTGGGACACTTTTTTTTTTCTGGAAGAGTCTCCTGAATTTATAGTTTTTAAATATTAGTTGTGTTCAATTGTCTTGATTTCATTTTTTTTCAAAGTTTATTTTTTTGGGGGGGCAGAGAGAGACAGAGCATGAACGGGGGAGGGGCAGAGAGAGAGGGAGACACAGAATCAGAAACAGGCTCCAGGCTCTGAGCCATCAGCCCAGAGCCCGACGCAGGCTCGAACTCACGGACCGCGAGATCGTGACCTGGCTGAAGTCGGATGCTTAACCGACTGCACCACCCAGGCGCCCCGATGATTTCATTTTTTAAGAACACCTTATATATAGGTTCAACTTTTGGGAGGTGCCAAGATGGCAGAGCAGCATGGAACTTGTTTTTTGCCTCTCACCCCTGAAGTGCAGCTAGATCAATGCCAAACCATCTTGCACACCTAGAACACTGATTTAAGGATTAACAAAATGATCTGCACAACTTGAACCACAGAACATGGCAGGTACGTGGCATGGAGAGGTGAACTGGGGGAGAGAGAAGCTGAAGAGGCTAGGGAGCTGTTTCTTCTTGCAGAGAGAGGACAGAGACGGGGGGGGGGAGAGTACAGAAAAAGCACTCCTCCCCCCCAAAATAGCTGGAGAGAAAGAGAAAGAGTGGATTTAACAAAAAAGGGAGAAAGGAAAAAGGGACTGCAAGGGACTGAACAAAAAAAGGGAGAAAGGAGAAAGGAGAGGGTTTAAATTCCATTAAGATGCTATAAACAGGGGAACACAGAGTCGGAAACTCCACAGCTTGATATCTGGTGGAGCTCTGGTGAGAAGGACAAATCCTCAAGAGTAGAGAGCGAGGTGTGAGGGATACTCAGGCCACACAGATAGTGGCTGTTTCCCTGCTGGGAAGACATTTGGTAGAGGCTGTGTGGCCTCCCCACAGGCAAAGGTCCCAGCATACCCTGGAGAACAGCCACATTCACTGGTGTTAGAACAAGGACATTAAGTGTGAAGCCTGGTGCCAGATGGGTGATATGATTTACTGTGATCCCTGAAATGCTGTTGCTATAGGATCGCATGAACTTTTTCTGGGGCAGACTGACACCTGGCAGCAGTCTCTGGGCATCTGCAGCAGCACGGTCATGCAAATGTACCAGTGGTCTGCAAGACCCTCCCCCAGAGGGTCTGAGCAAGTCAAAGCTGCAGGGCCCTCAGAAGTGAGGGGTTTGGAAACACAGCCCCATCTGAGATAAAACATGGAAGGGAGGTGCTGCCTGGCAGGCTGATGGCTTGGTCACAGACAGTGTAGAAGCAGGGAGTGGATGGAAGCCAGAGACAAAGAAGAGGTGTTTGATTGCCAGTGTGTGAGAGCACAGAGTTCTGATACTACAGACTGGGTAGCTGGGTGAGGCCATTTTCACCCCTTCCATTCATGCACATACATACCTACATGCACCACAATGACCCACCCCAGTAATCGAACCCTTGGCATCTAGTGGATGCCCAATGTTTATAGCAGCACTATCGACAGTAGCCAAATTATGGAACAGCCCAAATGTCCATTGACAGATGAATGCATAAAGAATATATGGTATATATATTCAATGGAGTTTTACTTGGCAATCAAAAAGAATAAAGCCTTGCCATTTGCAACTACATGGATGGAAGTAAAGACTATTATGCTAAGCAAAATTAGCCAGTCAGAGAAAGACAAATATCATATGACTTCACTCATATATGAGGAATTTAAGATACTAAACAGATGAACATAAGGGAAGGCAAGCAAAAATAATATAAAAACAAGGAGGGGGACAAAACATAAGAGACTCTTAAATAAAGAGAACAAATT
Source organism: Felis catus (assembly GCF_018350175.1). Classification (NCBI taxonomy): domain Eukaryota; kingdom Metazoa; phylum Chordata; class Mammalia; order Carnivora; family Felidae; genus Felis; species Felis catus. The sequence continues at coordinate 52,701,225 of NC_058370.1, forward strand.
GAGGGTTGCTGGAAGGGTTGTGGGTGGGGGATAGGCTAAATGGGTAAGGGGCATTAGGGAGGACACTTGTTGAGATGAGCACTGGGTGTTATACACAGGGGAGGAATCACTGGAATCTACTCCTGAAATCCTTATAGCACCATATGCTAACTAACTTGGTATGTAAATTAAAAAATAAATAAGTAAACAAAAAATATATATATAGGTTCAACTTTTTGCCTTCCATTTTTATCACTTTCTTTGACACTTTTATTCCTTTCTTTATCTCATATTTCTTCTACTGTTTAAAAAATTTTCTTAATTCTCACTAATAAGTTTTTATTTCAATCAGTCCTCCCCTGAGTACCTTGTAATTTAGTCTTAATTTTATGTTTTATGTTTTATTTCTTTCCTGAGTTCAACTTTCCATATCATTTCTTTCTGAGTTTCTATACATTTTGCTCTTTGCCTTTGTATTTCTGATTCAACGCATTTTACCATATCCCCATATTCTTGATTGAGAATATTCAATATAGTTTGAAGTTTTGTACTACAGTTTTCTTCAATTTAATGTTTAGTGAGTGAAGTGTTTTCTTCAGCAGAAAAGGCTTTCCGTTTATGTATGTATTTATTTCCCCACATCTTATGACACATGGCAATCATTTTATATGAAGGTGATCTGCTATTTTTTACGCCTACTCATTTCATGAACAGGATTTTTAGTTTGTTCCCCATCATTGCAGTTTATTTTATGGATGGTTGTGTTGTTGGTAGGTAAGGGAGAAAGGGTTGGCATGTCTTTCATTTCTGCAAAATTCTTAATTTTCCCTCTCATTTCCTCCTTTTCCCCACTGAGTTGTCATCAGGGTTTACCACTTCTTTTTATGTCTAGTTCTTCCTAAAAGCCGTAGTTCTTCTAAGTTGCCCCCTCTGGTCCTTTCCCCTTTATCCAAGGGGAACTATGAAGTCCTGGTCTGGATTCTTTATTTGGGCAATTTATTGTTGCAATTTCTCTTTCTAGAGGCAGTCTTCTGCTTTTTTTCACATGGAATCTTTTAAGCCTTCCATTCTCCATGCTTCACACCTAGAGGATTGCTGTCATAAGAGTTCTGGGTTTTCTTTTCCTTTCTTTTTGGTCCTCTCTAGTTATAGGTAATTTGAAGGTTGTATTTTATTAGTGTCTAGAAATGATGAATTTGTTCTCCTTCTTGATGTCATGTCTTTTGGCGGGGGGATGTGAGTAAATGGGAGGCAAAAAGTCAAGCTTTGTTATTGTTCTCTGGACCTGAAATCCCTCATGCATCTGTTATCTTTTATCTAATTTCTTTAAATGTTTCTTCTACTTTTACTTTTATTACCTTAGGCCTTTCCTGACTTCCAATAATTGGATTCTAAGGATATCTATATATAGCTTTGCTCTTTCTAATATTATAATTGAATCTCTAATGGCCTTTAATTTTTAACCCACTTTCTTTTTTTTTTATCTCACTTTTTCTGTTTAATTATCTTGATTTGGAAATTTTCAAGTTTTACCAAGTTTGCATTCTTAAATTCTTCTACAGCTGAAAGCATTTATAGGTTTATTTCATTTCTTGGGTAATTTTCTTCCAGAATGAGTTTTTAGTTCCCTATTTTTCTTTTGTTATCTCCCCCTTTTATCCTTGCTTCCTTCTGCCTTCCTCTACTATTGTTCTTTGATTTGTTTACCTAGTTATGCTATTTATCTTGTTCATGTTATAATTGGCAGTTCTCTCTAGACCTTTACTCTTCAATGTTATAGAATAGGTAAATACTTCTCAGCACCCTTATTGTCCATTCTAGGGTGGCTTATTTAATTTTTGTTGAGTATGCTGGATGTTGTCCATTGATAGCTAATACTATCTCAAGTATTCTAAACTCTAACTTGTATCCCAGTTACTAGAAACCTGAAAACAATATTTTCCACATTCCTTTGACATTTATGGCCTACATTTTACCAATAAGAGTCAGCTGAACGACATTTGGAGGGTAGAAAAAAACGGGGAGCCATTTTTCTCTTTTGGCAGCAACTGATAGACCCATAAGGGAGATGGGATACAAAGTGTTTGCAGTGACTTCCAAATAAGTTCTGTGAATCACCTACTTTGATACTGTAAGTAGTTAAAAATTCAAGTTTGGTTTCTATTTTCCTGTCTAAACAATAATTGACACAGCCCTGTTTTGAGGGCTAAAGGAGTTTTCTATCTACTTTCATGAAACCTACAGTATGAGGATATGGTGTAGGGATGGCAGATAATATTAAGTGTACTATCTTTGCTGTGCAAACTGGGCTTCCTCCTCAGAGAAACCACTAACCATTCTAAGCTTGAGACAACTCCCTTTAACCAGGAATGTGCACAACTCCTATGAACATCAGTTATGCTGATTTTGATTGCAGAGATAACTGTCTGCTAAGTCCCAGGATTGCTGTGTATAATGAAATGTAAAAACATTCAAGATAACAGATTCATTGCTTGATGTTAATAAAAAGTATGGGTCTTCTCTGTATCATTATTTCATTGTAAACATTTGACTGAGAATCTGAACAAATTTGGAAATCTCAAGCCTTTTTGGCTCTCTCTTGTTCCTGGTAAAATAAAGCTAGTTCAGACTTAACAGGAATACCACGTTTATCCAGGATTTCCAAGTCAACTTTTGGGCTTAAATGACAACATTGAGTCAATAAGGGTCATTTAGGTCCCTCAGACGTTACCATGACCAAAGGAAAGCTGGTCAAAGCACTTTAATAATTAAGGGTCCAACCTAACTGGCAGCCAAACTCAAAAAGATGCAATAGGTATAATCTTGTACAGTACATAGTTTATAGAAGCATATGACAGGAAACAAAGTTCACATAGCATCCCAATCTGATTGGGTTGCACAGTATTAGTGAGTACCCTGGATTTTTAGTGACCTCACACTTATGGGGCATGTGCATCTGCTGTAGATGAAAGCCAGTGTGTGTGCCATCTTGACAGAGAAGCTGTGGCCAGGTTTCCCATCATTTTTACATTTTCTCATCATTTATGTTTACACTCTATAACATAGGCCCAAAGCTCACCTTCCAACTTACAGATTCCCAAACTCAGGTGCCATCCCACAGAAAAATAATGTTCACAGCAAACAAGACAGACATAGTATTCCATACTTTCTGAACTCCATTTTCAAGTATTACTGTGAAAAGAGGTGATCCACACCTGATATTAACCCCTTTCCCAGAATTGGATTGGTTATCCAGGAATAAACAAAATTAGGTGAGAATTCAGGAGGCACTGTGCCCTCTCTGTCTTCTAATTATAATCTTGTGGCTGCAGCGAATCTGGGATGTTCCTAGGAAGAGCTGAGTTGGCACAATCTTGGACAATTCTTGAGTTTTATAGTTATAAATGTAGGTTGTACTCTAGGATTGCTCACAAACAAGTGACAACGGTTTAAACTGGCTTTGTTTCAAAAGGAAACAAAGTCTATTTATAATTAACAGAGTTAGAATTTTGCTTTGTTTTGTTTCTGACTCTCATCAAAAAGAGCAACATGAATAAAAAATACAAAACCTCTGTTTGACTTTCTCTTATAACACACCACTGGTAAATTAATCAGGAGAAATATTCTTCAGCTGTCTATCTCCTGGTTCTTTAGTCCACGCCTGGCTGGGCTCTCTGCTGATCTTTCATTAGCGTTGATGAGCCCGCGGTGGAAAGGCACTTTTCTTTGCTCCTGAGAGAATCTCCGCTAGGTAGTCTCACAGTTTTAATCACTGCTAATAGCTATTTTGGCACACATTCAGAGTAGACTCAGTGAGGGGCAGAGGAAATATTTTGCATTAACTGGATTATTTTAAGTTTTCAGTCCTGCAATGTTGCTTCAGGACAAAATGGATGGTGCTGGGAAAGACAGCTTGCTTTCCCCAGAGCCTGCAAGGAAATGGCTCCTGCAATGCTAAAGCAGGTTGGATTCCTCTTGGCTGTCCACTGGATACTGTGCTTACGAAGCCTTCAGGCAATGGAAATGGCAGTTATGATTGGGATGTGCTTGATATGCGGTGGTGGGTATGGTGGTCTACTGGTGACTGACTGCAGGGGCTGGAAAAAGAAAGGAAAAGGCCATAAAAGCAAGTTTTGTTTCCTCCTTTCAGATGTAATGTATTAGACTTACATGCTTCTGGGCTACCTTCCCTGCAGGACATTCAGAAGAATTTATGTTATTGGTGAATATTAAAAAGACTAAGAACATATAGAGGTTGGGTTTGAAACTTCCTCCATAATCTGATTTAAGGATCTTACCTCCTCTCAATGCCAAACATATGACTGACATGAACGTATCAGGGATTGAAAAGGATCTGGAGTCAAGCTGTTTCTGACTGGTTTGAAGGCATATAGTACAATATACTTTCTGAAATATGTAATGCCAAAGATGTACCCTTTGCCTAGATTCAGTAAACCATAATGGTTGAAAGAATAGGGTTTGGGGACCTGGCTTCAAATCTTGGATCCACCACTTGTGCATATTTTGACAAACTGATCAACATTTATGAGACTCATTTTCATGCGTCAATAGAATGGGGGAAATAATATCAATCTGATAGGATCACTTGGAGCATATAATGAGATTGTATGTGTGCATTATGTGTGTTTGCATGGTTTCATGTGTGTCTGTGTGTCTGTGTATGTGTGTGTAAATCAGAGTATCTGGCTTTAATCAATAAATGACAGTTAACATTTCCTGTCATGTTGGGACACTTTTAACAATGCTTCAGCTTTCTCCAGGGCTGCTCCAAGTTTCATGGTAGACTCTTACCTTTTTTACTGACAAAATCCTTGTTGAATGCTGTCTTAATTCAGGCTGCCATAACAAAATAGCATAGACTGAGTGACTTAAACAACAGAAATTTATCTTCTCACCCTTCTGGAGGCTAGAAAGTCCCAGATCCAGGTTCTAGCAGGGTTCAGTTCCTGGTGAGGGCCCTTTTCTTTTCCTGTATAAGCTCCCTTTTGTCTATTTCTTTACATGGTGGAGAGAGAGATCTCCTCCTCTTCTCATAAGGCCACAGGCCTATTGGATTAGGGCTTCAACATCATGACCTATTTTAGCCTTAATTAACATATGGGCTTCAACATACACATTTTGGAGGGACACAATTCAGTCCATAGAAAAAGCCAATCTCTTCTGCGAAAGGGCACTTGATATGGGCAGCGGGTCATCCCAGATACACAGAGAACTTTTTTTTAAAGTTCATTTATTTTGAAAGAAAGAGAGAGCATGTATGTGTGAGAGTGGGGGGGGGGGGCAGAGAGAGAGGAAGAGAGAGAATCCCAAGCAGACATGGAGCCCAGATGGGACTTGAACCCATGAACCATGAGATTATTACCTGAGCCACTCAGGTACCCCAGACAGTCTCAGAGACCAATTCATTTAAGTGTTTGAGGTGAAATGTCATGGGGCAGGTCTCAGTTGCCAGGGGCCTTACCAAGAGTTGCTACAGGTAAGTTAAGCATTCAAATTTTTTTTTTTACTCGACGCTGAATTTGAACTATCTGACCAATGAACTAATTTTAATTTTGAAATGTAGTTGTTATAAACTGATGTTAATAATTAGATTTGTAATTTTATATCCCTGAAGCAAAGGATATTTTCTTTTCCCAGGTTTTACCCCTTTACTTTTCAGATTTCAGATTTTTTTATGGCTCTGAGGATAAGATGCCCACTGCTATAAACTTCCTATATTCATTTTTTTATACCTCAGTGTCTTCTGAAATACATGTGTGTTTTCTATAATTTGGAAAGTAGACACAAGTAATGCTTTTGTTTGTTCTCAGTAACTTTTATTCAACTGAAGAGAAAGGAGAGATATTTGATGCAACTAATTCTGAGGAAATGGAGTGATCTTGCTTGATTGTTGTCTGTCATCTGCTCATGATGGGCACAGGGAGGAATGAACAATGTACACCAGCATGGGAACCGAACACCTATGTTAATGTACTGCCTTCTGTTTCCTTGATGGAAATTCTGTCCAATCAAGAGTCCTGAATCATATACAATCTACAGATGTCAGTAATGCAAGACTGAAAACGACACACATAAACATTTCACCTGCTTAAAATCTGAATGAAGCATGTCTTGAGTGAATGATCTTAGTTTCCCTTGACAGTGACTAGATAGCAGTGTGTGGAGATAAGAAGCATTCTGGCTCTTGATGGGGAGAGAACCAACTTTGAGTCCCAGCCTTGCCACTTGGTCAGATTACCATATTTTAGAGCTTCTCTTTCTTAAAGTATAATAGAGAATGATAATATCTAGTTCATACAAATTTAACAAAAATGAATCATGATAAAGGTAATGTGTGGAACATATTCTGGCTCTTAGTAAGTGCTCATTAAATGTTTCACCTACCTAATTTTGCTAATGATCTTTTGAGCTAGACTGAACTCCTAACCTCCATGCCCACTCTCCTCCCAATGGAGGGAGAAGTGAATTATCCACAACTTATTCTAAATTAGTGAGTTTAGGTAAACAGGTTGAGTTGCTGTTCTCAGCTTCTGCTTCTTTTCTGTAATCAATCTGCCTGCAAGGATGGTTCGTTTACATTCTTACCTTGCCTATATTTTGGGGACGTACATTTAATACAGCCCATTGTGGCTGCACACCAATGCCACATTTCTGTTCTAGGTTTCATAAGTAGTAAACTTACTATTTTGATTTCTTTTGTCTAACATTCATGTGCAGCGCTCAATTGGTCCAAGCCAAGTGGAGAATAATGTATTGTTGAGCCTCTTCAAATGTCATCATACATAAATAGCAGGACTGGTTTATGATACTTTATTAATTTAGCAAAATGGACCACCTTGGAAGAATAATGGTAAGTGGTCTTGAATGATGATTTGAGAATTACTGGAAAAGTTGCAGAAAAAAATTTTGTTCATGGCCAGACTTTCACTTTCACCATCAAAGTTTTTATTTTATTGGAGTCCTCTCCTCTAGTTTTTTGTTTGTTTGTTTGTTTGTTTGTTTTTGCTTTAGAAATGCAAGTATTATGAAACAGGATTAACATCTTAAATCACACAGGCTTCTAAGTATCATTTATGTTCTTTCTCACTTGGAACAGTGCAGGAAGAGGGAATACTTCTAGAATGCAGAGAGGTAGAAAAAAGAGGGGTGAGGAATTTTAAAACCGAGTATTACCTAATGCATAATATTGCCCCTGGTCAGTCTCACGGAATTTTGTGCACCATAACATTGGCACACAACAAATATTTGTGGGATGAATCAATGGACACTCTTACAGATCTGCTTAGTAGAAATACAAATACCTACTCACACAGTTGCGACATTATGAGGAGTGACTGGCCTGAGATGATGCTCCTATTTCATTTATCCTTTTGCATGTGAAAAGAGAAGATGACTGATGTCTCACTGTGAAATCTTTCTCGGTTTTATTATAACATCTGTAAATAGTATGCACAAATTGAATTAAGATTGAGATGACTGTAACTTTGCAATAATGAAATACTAAGGTATCTTTTTATACTTCAAATAGTTATTTCCAGTGGTAAAATAAAGTATATCCTATATAAGCTCCTTGAATCATGGAATAAAAAGTTCAGTCAAGAACAATCTTATATCTATATAAATTTAGTGTTAAAAGTGATCTTAATTAGTGACCTTACTTGTGAGACCCAGTGTGAATGAGCTCAGTTTCCTTCATAAATAAAAAGTGTATTTAATGTGTTTGTGTGGTTTTGAATGATGCCCTGATATGAGATGGGGCTTGCATCCAGTGGAACTAAATCACGTGGAAGTGACAAACCATTGAAGCAAAGCTCTTTTAACAAGATGATCTGTCATCCTATCAGTTTTTGTTTTGACAGTTACAGACCATGATAATGTTGTGTCTGGCATCGAAACATTCTATTTTGATCTCTAAATGAATTCTCCTATTTGTTACCCATAAAAAATGAGTTGTATAAAAAGGCAGAACTTCAATCAAAATTTCCAAAGTGTGCAGCATAGCCTGGCCCTGCCCAGAGAGGAAGAAGTCAGGAAGTTCATGTCAGGATTAACATGGGTCCTATGTGATGAATTGGTCTGGAGTGGGCAGGAGAAGCAATGATAAATGCTAGTTTTTCCTTTGATAATAATATTAAGTTATAGTTCATACTATGGAAACTATCCCAATTGACTCTGGTTGCAACTTCTGAGAAAACTTTATCATTCTGACTCAATATGCAGAGCCTGGCACATTTAGCAAGAGGTAAATATTTTTAAATTTCTAAATGGATTTTCTGGCAGCAAAATGCTCTTTTAATATAACGTACACCATGCATTAGCTTAATTAAGGTCAATTTATCACAAAAGTATTCTGCCCCAGGAGCCAGACTAGAGTTTTGGGAAAATTAAAGAAGGAAAGTAATGATGCAAAAATAGGTGGGACGCTATTTTCCAGACCAGCCAGCAATTCCCAGAATTCCAGGTTGGGATAAAGAGCTTTCCAGCAAGGGGACTTCTATGGCTTCCTCCAGCATGTACTAAAGGGCATTTAACCATAGTCATCACCCAGTATCAATTTATATCCTGGAGAGACTGGTCTTATTCAACCCTGCAGATGTTTACTTAGGACTTACTGTCACCTAGCAATTTCTTGTTTCTTATCTGCATGACAGTCAAGAACAGTCAAAAACAATAGTTGCATAATTATAACTTTCCCTACTCATCAGAAACTTAAAAAATCACATCAAATTTGTGGGAGATGGTAAAGTCCTGGATTTTTCAAAAAGGAAATAGGATATTTCTTGGATTGGATTATAAGAAAGTTACCTGCTGGATAGGAGAAGCATTTTGGTTAACTTGAATTTAATTTATTCCAATTTTTATTGTAAGTTTCACCAAAAATAAAAGTCAGACATCTTATTCACTATAGCATTTGCCATAAAAATGTTTCTGTGGACTTCACCATGAGAAATTCCCTTTAAAATTTTGCTTTTCTTGAGAAATTTGTGTGTTAATTAGCTGGTACTGATTCATGCTGCCTTCTGTCTCTGAGATGCTTCTAGAACTCAGAGTGGCCAGTATGATTTTACCTCATTATTTAACAATTAACTTCTATGTAGCCTGGAAAAAGCCAAAACCCTACCAATGTGTTTAAACATTCATGACCCTGGCATGCTCTGGCTAAATGGAGACTAAAACCCAATATCTGCATGGTTTACACAGCAACTGGGCATATAGGTCTTGGATTGATATAATCTGATTCTTTTATTTCACCAAAGGTGTATGTTTTACCAAAGCAGTTGTATAAAATGAGAAGTGGAAGAGATATTCTTGAAGATAAAGTTCAGTGTTTCCAGACAAATATCAGTAACAAAACCTCTTTGTTTCATTCCCTTAAGAACACAGGAATCAAAGAATCCTTGATTAATGTAGATAGTGTCTGTTTGGTTAAGGCATAACAAAATCTTCCATCAGACAAATGATGTCTGGAGCAGGCTTCCCACCAGATTTATCATTTATACTCAGGGGAAATGACCAATTCTTATAATATGTCCCTTTCAGCATGGATCTATATCCAGTGTTTCACTTAGAGACCCCACAGCTGCTGCCCAACACAGTTGTTTTCTACTGCAGCTGGGGCCAGATGAGGCCAAATGTTATATAGTCTAATTAGGTAAGTTAGCTAGTATTTAATGTGTTAAAGATATATTTGCAAAGTGAAAAACCAACAACTATGAGTGCCACGAGACCAAGATGCCTTTGCTATGAGGACAAATCTGTACACTACAATGACTCTGCAGACAGGAGCCTGAGATGCATAATTTGGATCTATATCCATTAAATACTCCTCTACTCTGTCCCATAATGTAATTAACATTGCAGGTCTCAAGGCTCCTTTTAAGAGAATTAGAAGCCATGAGTCATTTGGGCTTCATCGGAACAAGCTTTCCTAATGCAAAATGACTTAATCGCAGAGATTGCTACCTGGCAGCATTCCGAGATATCAGGACCTGAAAGTCAGCACTTAATCTGATTTAGGGCCTCTTAAAATATTTTTCCAACTTGGCTAAACATTGCTCTGGTGAAAAAGATTGAGAATTATTTTAGGAACCAACCATGGCCTGAACTGTCTTAGCTGCGATATTATTCCTTTTAAGTAATTGCATTTAATTTCGAAACCTATGCAAAAACAAACTAATGAAGAAAGCTGACTATGCTAACTAAAGTCAGACTAAATGTGTAGAGCAAAGATAATATAAAAATAGAAATATTTAAATAGATGTACATTGTTCTACTTTCCTGTTCTTAATGTCAGGACTTATTCATCTATGTAAGGGCATTTTTATTGTGATTTTAGTAACACTGAAAATAAAATCTTAACAAGTATCCTAATAGTGTTTAAAGGGCTTGTGAAAGTTAGCCCATCAAAGTGGTAGCCTATCAGATTGAAGAGTTGGTGTAGATGGACCAATACTTAATGGTATTTAATACTTAAAATGTCTTTAGTGTGATGTTGCACTTATTGTGTTGTTTTGGGTCATATACTTTTTATTTATTTATTTATTTATTTATTTGTTTGTTTATTTATTTATTTTTTCTGAAACTGGGACAATTTTATTGGTTGATTGATTTAGTCACTTTGTTTCTATGTTTTTATTTTTTTAAGTTCATAATTTTATTTTTTTATTTTTTATTTTTTAATATGAAATTTATTGTCAGTTGGTTTCCATACAACACCCAGGGCTCATCCCAACAGGTGCCTTCCTCAATACCCATCACCCACCCTTTCCTCCCTCCCACCCCCCATCAACCCTCAGTTTATTCTCAATTTTAAGAGTCTCTTATGGTTTTGCTCCCTCCCTCTCTAACTTTTTTTTTCCTTCCCTTCCCCCATGGTCTTCTATTAAGTTTCTCAGCATCCACATAAGAGTGAAAACATATGGTATCTGCCTTTCTCTGTATGACTTATTTCACTTAGCATAACACTCTCCAATTCCATCCATGTTGCTACAAAAGGCCATCTTTTATTCATTCTCATTGCCTAATTGCCTGGTTGACCCATTCATTCTTTAGTAGGGCGTTCTTTAACCTCCATGCTTTTGGAGGGTTTCCAGACTTTTTCCTGTGGTTGATTTCAAGCTTCATAGCATTGTGGTCTGAAAGTGTGCATGGTATGATCTCAATTCTTTTACACTTATTAAGGGCTGTTTTGTGACCCAGTATGTGATCGATTTTGGAGAATGTTCCATGTGCACTCGAGAAGAAAGTATATTCTATTGCTTTGGGATGCAGAGTTCTAAATATATCTGTCAAGTCCATCTGATCCAATGTATCATTCAGGGCCCTTGTTTCTTTATTGATTCTCTGTCTAGATGATCTATCCATTGTTGTAAGTGGAGTATTAAAGTCCCCTGCAATTACCACATTCTTACCAATAAGGTTGCTTATGTTTGTGATTAATTGTTTTATATATTTGGGGGCTCCCATATTCAGCGCATAGACATTTATAATTGTTACCTCTTCCTTATGGATAGTCCTTGTAGTTATTATATAATGCTCTTCTTCATCTCTTGTTACAGCCTTTAATTTAAAATCTAGTTTGTCTTATATAAGTATGGCTACTCCAGCTTTCTTTTGACTTCCAGTAGCATGATAGATAGTTCTCCCTCCCCTCACTTTCAATCTGAAGGTGTCCTCAGATCTAAAATGACTCTCTTGGAGACAGCTAATAGATGGGTCTTGTTTTTTTTTTTTTTTTTATCCATTCTGATACCCTATGTCTTTTGGTTGGAGCATTTAGTCCATTCACATTCAGTGTTATTATTGAAAGATATGGGTTTAGAGTCATTGTGATGTCTGTGGGTTTCATGCTTGTAGTGATGTCTCTGGCACTTTGTGGTCCTTGCAACATTTCACTCACAGAATCCCCCCTTAGGATTACTTGTAGGGCTGGTTTAGTTGTGATGAATTTCTTCAGTTTTTGTTTGGGAAGACTTTTATCTCTCCTTCTATTCTGAATGACAGACTTGCTGGATAAAGGATTCTCAGCTGCACATGTTTCCTGTTCATCACATTGAAGATTTCCTGCCATTCCTTTCTGTCCTGCCAAGTTTCAGTATATAGGTCTGCCACTAGTCTTATGGGTCTCCCTTTGTAGGTTAGAACCTGTTTATCCCTAGCTGCTTTCAGAATTTTCTCTTTATCCTTGTATTTTGCCAGTTTCACTATGATATGTCGTGCAGAAGATCGAATCAAGTTACATCTGAAGGGAGTTCTCTGTGCCTCTTGGATTTCAATGCCTTTTTCCTTCCCCAGATCAGGGAAGTTCTCAGCTATGATTTGTTCAAGTACACCTTCAGCCCCTTTCTTTTCTCTTGCTCTTCTTGAATTCCTATTACACGGATTGTTCCATTGATTGCATCACTTAGTTCTCTAATTCTGCCCTCATACGCCTGAATTTTTTTATCTCTCTTTTTCTCAGCTTCCTCTTTTTCCATAATTTTATCTTCTAATTCACGTATGCTCTCCTCTGCCTCTTCAATCCGTGCTGTGGTCACCTCCATTTTATTTTGCACCTCATTTATAGCATTTTTTAGCTCCTCATGACTACTTCTTAGTCCCTTGATCTCTGTAGCAATAGATTCTCTGCTGTCGTCTATACTTTTTTCAAGCCCAGTGATTAATTTTATGACTATTATTCTAAATTCCTCTTCCATTATATTACTCAAATCGTTTTTGATCAATTCGTTAGCTGTCGCTACTTTCTGGAGTTTTTTTGAGGAGGATTCTTCTGTTTTGTCATTTTGGGTATTCCCTGGGTTAGCTCCAAACTGCAGGAGCTTCCCCTGTACTGTCCAGAGTAACTTGTGTTTGTGGGCGGGGCCGCAGTCAGTCCTGATGTCTGCCTCCAGCTCACCACTGGGGCCGCAGTCAGACTGGTATGTACCTTATCTTCCCTCTTCCAGGGGCAGGACTCACTGTGGAGTGGTGTGGCCCCTGTCTGAGCTATTTGCACACCGTCGGGCTTGTGGTGCTGCTTCAATGGGATTTGGTGTATTAGAGGTGGTGGATCTGCAAGGTACACAGGGGTGTGAGGGGCAGGCTTAGCTTGCTTTGCCATTGGTGGCTCCCTGTGGGGAGGGGCCCTGCAGCACTGGGTGGGAGGCAGATCTGTCAGAGGGATGGATCCACAGAAGCACAGTGTTGGGTGTTTGTACGGTGCAAGCAAGCTCAGTCACTGGAACTGGTTCCTTTTGGAATTTCGGCTGGGGGATGGGAGATGGAGATGGCACTTGCCAGTGCCTTTGTTCCCCTGACGAGGTGAGCTCTGTCTCCCAGGGCTCAACAACTCTCCCTCCCGGGTTCTCTTGCCCTCCCCGCTCTGCTAGAGCAGAGCTGTTGACTTTTAACATTCCAGATGTTAAGTCCCACTGGCTGTCGGAATTCATGCAGTCCAGCCCCTCCGCTTTTGCAAGCCAGACTCAGGGGCTCTGCCTTACTGGGTGGGCTGCCCCTGCACTGTCCCAGCTCCCTCCCGCCAGTCTGTGTAGTGCACACCACCTCTCAGCCCTTCCTACCCTCTTCCTTGGGCCTCTTGCCTATGCTTGGTTCTGGAGAGTCTGTTCTGCTAGTCTTCTGGAAGTTTTCTGGGTTATTTAGGCAGATGTGGGTGGAATCAAAGTGATTAGCAGGACGCGGTGAGCCCAGGGTCCTCCTACCACTCCATCTGTTCTCAATTCATCTCATTCTTTCTCATTGCCATGTAGCATTCCATTGTGTATATAAACCACTATTTCTTTATCCATTCATCAGTTGATGGACATTTAGGCTCTTTCCATAATTTGGCTCTTGTTGAAAGTGCTGCTATAAACATTGGGATACAAGTGCCCCTATGCATCAGCACTCCTGTATCCCTTGGTTAATTCCTAGCTGTGCTCTTGCTGGGTCATAAGGTAGATCTATTTCTAATTTTTTTCAGGAACCTCCACACTGTTTTGCAGAGTGGCTGCACCAATTTGCATTCCCACCAACAGTGCAAGAGGGTTCCTGTTTCTCCACATCCTCTCCAGCACCTATAACCTCCTGATTTGTCCATTTTAGCCACTCTGACTGGCGCGAGGTGGTATCTCAGTGTGGTTTTGATTTGTATTTCCCTGTTGAGGAGTGACGTTAAGTATCTTTTCATGTGCCTGTTGGCCATCTGCATGTCTTCTTTAGAGAAGTGTCTATTCATGTTTTCTGCCCATTTCTTCACTGGATTATTTGTTTTTTGGGTGTGGAGTTTGGTGAGCTCTTTATAGATTTTGGATACTAGCCCTTTGTCCAATATGTCATTTTCAAATATCTTTTCCCATTCCATCAGTTGCCTTTCAGTTTTGTTGATTGTTTTCTTTGCAGTGCAGAAGCTTTTTATCTTCATGAAGTCCCAATAGTTCATTTTTGCTTTCAATTCTCTTGCCTTTGGAGACATATCAAGTAAGAAATTGCTGTGGCTGAGGTCAGAGAGGTTTTTCCTGCTTTCTCCTTTAGGGTTTTGATTGTTTCCTGTATCACATTCAGGTCCTTTATCCATTTTGAGTTTATTTTTGTGAATGGCATAAGAAAGTGGTCTAGTTTCATTCTTCTGCATGTTGCTGTCCAGTTCTCCAGCACCATTTGTTAAAGAGACTGTCTTTTTTCCATTGGGTATTCTTTCTTGCTTTGTCAAAGATTACTTGACATGATAGACTCCACCAAAAGTCTGCTAGAACTGATACATGAATGCAGCAAAGTCGTAGGATACAAAATTAATGTACAGAAATTAGTTGCATTCTTATACACTAATAATGAAGCAACAGAAAGACAAATAAACTGATCCCATTCACAATTGCACCAAGAATCATAAAATACCTAGGAATAAACCTAACCAAAGATGTAAAAGATCTGTATGCTAAAAACTATAGAAAGGTTATGAAAGAAATTGAAGAAGATATAAAGAAATGGAAAAACATTCCATGCTCATGGATTGGAAGAATAAATTTTGTTAAAATGTCAGTACTACCCAAAGTTATCTACACATTCAATGCAATCCCAATCAAAATTGCACCAGCATTCTTCTCAAAGCTAGAGCAAGAAATGCTAAAATTTGTATGGAACCACCAAAGACCCTGAATAGTCAAAGTAATATTGAAGAAGAAGATCAAAGCAGGAGGCATCACAATCCCAGACTTTAGCCTCTATTGCAAAGCTGTAATCATCATGACAGCATGGTATTGGCTCAAAAACAGACACATAGACCAATGGAATAGAATAGAGACTCCAGAATTGGGCCCACAAAAGTATAACACCCATTTTTAACATATCCTCAAGTTGAAGAAACATAATGTGAAATCAGTATGGCTCATGATTAGTTTTGGCAGAACAGGACGTGGGCAAATTTACAAAACAACTGAGCAAGGATGAAAATGAACAAAATGAAAAAAACTTCCCAGTTTCATTAGGAAATGGCAATGAGAGTTTGTATATCTGGGTCTAATAACGTTCACCAAGATTCTTAGTAGAGCCTGTAAATGAATATTTTTGCCCATGAAATTATGTTATCAATTTGAGTAGGATTTCGTAGCTCCACAGCCATTTACTGAAGACCCACTATGTGCAAATTCCCCATCCATTCCCCTCAAGCAGACCCCTCCCCTGGGTTCTACAACATCAGCTCTGACTCCCCCTGATTCTCCCTGGGAAAACCTTTCTCACCTGCCTGTGGAAACCACAGTAAAAGCTTGGGTTAAAAGTGCTGTATGGCATAGCAAACTCCTTCTAGGCATTCATAAGGGAGAGGGGCAATAATGTCTATCTCCATATGTCTTATCTGTTGCTCCAGTTAATTTTTTTTGAGAAACAACAATGGAGTTCACATGCCAAACCAAAGAAGTCATTTCCACTGGCTTTGGGCAATAGCCTCACAGATCTGACCAGATACCAGATAAATATAGTAAGATTAAAGCTTTTAAAGAATGTGATGGATATTTTTGTTTTGTGGAGTTTCATCTCTAACTGTGTCTGGTCTGTCCAACTTTTTACTTTTTTAGTTTTTTACTGGTTTAATCCTTAGGTTGAACACAAAAATGTCTTTCCTACCTTTCTGTTTATAGGAGTTATTAACTGGGACAAGGTTTTTATTATAGGAAATGGAACTATCCAAATTGAAAATTTCATGACAATAATTCACATTAAAATTGGAACATTAGACTAGTTAGCTACAGGACACTGGAATGTTGCTGAACTCCAGTTGATGGTACAATCATTTGAAACTATGAGTGTAATTAATTTTTAGATGATTTATTTGGCTACCATAATATAGACACATACATAACCACCAATTTTCAGCTGGACGGGAACTTAGAAACTTAATGAAAACATCCCATCTCAAGAGGCCCAAGGAATTAAGTGACTTGCCAAGGCCACATCACTATTTAGTATCAGTTCCAAGATCAAAACCCCAAACTTCTTTTCACTGTCCATTGTTCTTTGTTTGACATCCATTTTCTTTTGCCTTAACAGATAAAAATATGTGACCAGTAGCTATGCTTGGAATTAAAATCAACCAGAATCTATTTACAAGAAACTGGGGAGAGTGGTGAGTTTCAGAAGCTCCTGTGGCACTTCTAAAAACATGGTTGGCCCCCAGGAGTCAATCTTAAAGTTCTGGCCCAACTTGGCTGATTCTATTCTATAACCACTATTTTTAAACAGTTTAATGTGAGGCTAAGATTGAGAATCAGTGGGCCACAGCATGCAAAGTTCCTATTGTCCCATTAGTGTTCCAGTAATTACAAATTTGAGCATTTGTATATGGAATATATGTACACATTTCCTTACATAAAGCAAGTTATGACTAAAGAGGTCATAGAGAGAATTCAATTATTTTGAAAGGAAATAATACTGCCCTCAAAAGGTATTTTTTTAAACAAGTTAATGTGATTTGTTAGATACTGAACTTTCTCACACTACTGATCTGTTGCCTGAACATATGCTTCATTATAAGAATCCCTGAATGTAGTGAAGTAAGGGTTAAATGATTTTTAAGAAGAATTTTTAAGGAAAAATGAAGAAGAATTTTTAGGGAAATGGCAGATGGCAGTTTTGTAAATATCCTTTCACCCACTCTGGACAACTGTCCATGGTGCTGAAAACACTTGGTGCATAGATAGTCTCTTCTTACACTTTCTTCCTTTACCTCCTTTACCTTCAAAGCAATATCCTGGAACAGTTAGAGTAGACACTGAAGCTGGGGTAAATAACAAAATTAATTCCTGAAGCCAGATCAGAAGGCACCTGGTTTATATCCAGGAAATATTTAGGAAGGCTTTTCTGATTTCTTGTCTGGAACAAGAATGGTTGGTTCTGTTATTTGTACAAAAGGAAAGGGAGTTAGGATGTGTAAGTCTGTCTTCATGTGTGGTGTTGATTTCAATTTCAGTAGACAAAGGCCTTGATAGGTTCCATGAGCCAGAGAAAAAGTCCTGGTCATGTTTACAAACAGCCAGTATGTGATTGAGAGCTGTGAATTTCTTTGCAGAATATTTGAAGAACCATTGGGGTTCTATGATGGGAACAGTGACATTCCTAAGTAGCTCACAATTCTTCATTCACAGTAACAGATCCATGTCATAGGTGCCTTTCTCATACTCCCCATTGCTTTCCTCTCTTTTATCCCTCATCTACCAACCCCCATCCCATCTTCCCACCACCACTATTTGGGCCTCTCTACTTGAGTATGATTTAAAGAGCTTTCAACATTATGTCCTCCTTTGGTGTTAAGATTTTCTTCACAGTCATGTGAATTCTAATTCAGGGCCAGATCGTGACATTGTGGCCTCTACCCTACATCAGAGCCAGACAAATGTAGAAGGCAGACTGCCAAACTCTACTTTGATGTGTGCTCAGTGAGACCACATCATTAGGAAATTATAACATAACTGTAGGTGTGAACTCATTAAGGTAAAGTGAGGGCATATTCTCCTTTTGGGAATCATTGTAACAGTCCAAACCTCAAAAAGATTTCAAATAAAATATGATTTTCTACCTGGTAGAGAATAACAAAATTTGATTGGCCACCCGTTGCCCATGGGCTCTGAGGCTATGAGGTGTCTGCTTCAGCTCCTGTAACAGATGCTTTTCTGAACAATTTGAAGCAGTCTAGTTACTGCTCTTTCTTCTGCAAAAATAATTGTCAGTGGAGATTCAGGATATGAAATGGCTATAAGATTATACCCAAAGGAAATCTTGTGACTTCAAGATCAGCATGAAATAGCAATTGCTACAAATGGTGTCTTAAGGAGTTGTGACTTTGTTTTCTAGTAGATGTTCTTGATTCAGGAGATTTTGAGACAGGAAACAGTCTAGTTTGTGGTAACAGAGATTTGTTTGAAAATACAATAATTTCCTGAATGTTTAGTCAGCAATTAGTTAATTTTAATGCATCATTTCTTCTGATAGATGTTATTGGTCTCTGAGGGCAAAGAAACTGATGAAAATAGTAAAGTCAGGAACCATTTTTATGTGAATGTTTTAATGAAGTAGTTTAAGGCTGGAAGGATGGAACCAAATGTGTCTGCCCTTCCTAGGCAGAGCACAGAGAGTGGTAATGACTTGGTCTAGGTCATTTGCATGTGGGCGCACCCACACTGTATTTAGAATAACAGTGGTGATCAAGTAACATGTCTACTCACTTTCCTATTCATTTCAGCATGTATTTAATCAAGCACTGGCTTGTTTCTAGCACAGATCAAGCCATCTTCAACAGAGGGAAAATGTTCTTCTGTGTTTTCTTTGAAGTAAGGATATTATAAAATGAACAGATACAAATAACTGGAAACAAATCCCAAAGCACCAAATGGGAGTGAATGGGTTGAATATGGTACATTAATACAATTCAAAGTAAAGAAAAATGAGTACACTTGATCTTACTATATTATTTAATGTATTAATAATCCCAAGAAAACTGGTGCCTAGCAAAGATGATATAAATAGGAATTTATAACCACCAGCCTGTCATGGAATAAGATGAGGGACAGTGACAGTATAACAAATAAATGACTCAGACCTCTTGTATTTCACATTTGGTATAGGTATTGGCTATTACCTTTTTTACTCTCCTCCTCCCTTCTCATTTAGCATTCAATACTTATTAGGTTGATCTGAGTTAAACTAAAGTATGTGGTATTTCTCATGTGTACAGGGATGAAACAATTACTTTAGATAAGAAAACTTTCTTCTCTTTGGTGTTTATTACTGGAAATTAAGCTAATATTGCTCTAATGTCTTCCTTTTATTTGGGAATTGTATATCTAACTGAGAAGTAGTAATTACTCGATTTCAGTATAACCTAATGGTGTGCTTGAGCATGACACAAGATACATAAAATTTAATGTGCACATCAGAGACCCAGAAAGTAAACACTGAACATCCATAAATCCTGCCTTACTCATTGAAAAAAGTTAAACTAACAGCAATATTTACTTATAATCTATTATACTGCTTATTGATTGATTTAAAAGTTTATTTATTTATTTTTCAGGGGGCAGAGAGAGAAAGGGAGAGAGAGAATCCCAAGAATCCCAAGCAGACTCCACACTGTCAGTGCAGAGCCTGATGCCGGACTCAAACCCATGATCATGACCTGGTATTTGTCTTTCTCTGACTGACCTGTTTTGCTTAGCAAAATACATTCTAGTTCGATCTACAGTGTTGCAAACGGCAAGATTTCATTCTTTTTGATCACTGAGTAATATTCCATTGTGTATATATACTCATCTTCTTTATTCATTTATCAGTTGGTGGGCATTTGGGCTCTTTCCATACTTTGGCTTCTGTTGATAGCACTGCTATAAACATTGGGGTGCATGTCCTCTTTCAAATCAGCAGTTTTTTAATCCTTTGGATTAGTAGTGCAATTGCTGGGTCATAGGATAACACTATTTTTAATTTTTTGAGGAACCTCCATAGAGTACTCCACAGTGGCTACATCAGTTTGCGTTCCCACCAACAGTGCAAAAGGGTTCCCCTTTCTCTGCATCCTCATGAACATCTGTTGTTTCCTGAGTTGTTAATTTTAGCCATTCTGACAGGTGTGAGGTGGTATCTCATTGTGGTTTTGATTTGTACTTCCCTGATGATGAGTGATCTTTTCATGTGTCTGTTAGCCATCTGGATGTCTTCTTTGGAAAAGTGTCTGTTCATGTCTTTTGCCAATTTCTTCACTGGATTATAAGCTTTCCGGGTGTTGAGTTTGATAACTTCTGTATAGATCTTGAATACTAATTCTTTATCTGATATGTCATTTGCAAATATCTTCTCCTATTCTGTTGGTTGCCTTTTAGTTTTGTTGATTGTTTCCTTTGCTGTGAAAAATTTTTTTCTTGATTAAGTCCTAATAGTTCATTTTTTCTTTTGTTTCCCTTGCCATTGAGGCATGTATAGTAAGAATTTGATGGATCTTGCTGGTTTTTATGTTGAAATATAATGATTTGAGTAAGAGTACTTCTACATTTGGTGGGGGATACTCTTACTACTTTTGGAATATGTGTTACCTCATAACGTTCCCTTAGTAACAAGTCCTAACACCCTGGGAGTTTAAAATGATGTAAAATAATTTATTCTATTATTTTTACCCTTAGTTTGCTTTACTGTTTGTAAATTCCTGTCCTAGACTGTTGGAATGGAGATGGGATTTTTAAGCCTCAAGTAGTGTATTTTTTTTCCCCAAACATAGTCCTATACTTTTGGTGAATGAACCATTCTTCCAACAATGAAAAGCAGAAGTGTCTTGCATTGTAATCTTTTGCCATTGGTTCCCTCTTTTTTTCCCTGCTTCATTAGTTTCTATAATTTTATCTTCTATATCACTGATTTGCTGCTCTTCTTTGTCCATCCTAGCAATCACGGCATCCATTCAAGATTACATCTCAGTCATAGCATTTTTAATTTTGGCCTGACTAGATTTTAGTTCTTTTACCTATGAAAAAAGGGATTCTCTAGTGTCTTCTATGCTCTTTTCAACCTTAGCTAGTATTCTTATATTAGTGGTTTTAAATTTGGGGCACCTGGGTGGTTCAGTTGGTTGAGTGTCTGACTTCTGCTTGGGTCATGATCTCGCAGTCTGTGAGTTCGAGCCCCGCATCCGGCTCTGTGCTGACAGCCCAGAGCCTGGAGCCTGCTTTGGATTCTGTGTGTCTCTCTCTCTGCCCCTCCCCCGCTCATGCTCTCTCTCTCTCTCTCTCTCTCTCTCTCTCTGTCAAAAATAAATAAACATTAAGAAAATTTTTAAAAAAGTGGTTTTAAATTCTAGTTCAGACATCTTACTTATGTCTGTGTTGATTAAACCTCTAGCCATCATTTCTATCTGTTCTTTCTTTTGGGATGAATTCCTCCATCTTGTCATTTTGGAGAAAGAAAAATAATTAATAAAATAAAAATTGAAAAATTAAAAACAAGGGGAGTCTGGGTGGTTCAGTCAGTTAAGCATCCAACTTTGGCTCAGGTCATGATCTCAGGGTTTGTGGGTTCAAGCTCTGCATCAGGCTCTGTGCTGACAGTTCAGAGCCTGGAGCCTGCTTCAGATTCTGTGTCTCCCTCTCTCTCTGCCCCTCCCCCACTCATGCTCTGTCTTTATCTCTCAAAAATAAATAAAAACGTTAAAAAATTTAAAAACAAAACAACAAAAATGATCAAATAAAAGAAGCTAGGCGCTAGGTATGTTTCAGTCTGCTTGTTGAGAGAAGCCTGATAGAAAAAAGAAAACAGAAAGGAAAAAAAGGCAAAAAATTAAAAATAAAAAATCATATAATTAAATAGAATAAAACTATAAAAAGTAAAATAGAACACAAAAATGAAAAAAAAATCTGTTCTTTCTATATCCAAGAAAGAGAAAGAAAAGAAAAAAAGAAAACAACATAAGTAAAACAGAAGCAAGGAAAATGAACAAACAAGCAAACAATAAAACCTGAATGCAATTACATCCTGTTTCTCCTAAACTGAAACTTTGCAGCACACTGTAATTCATAGACTTAACAGGTGGAAGGGATTTGGGCTGGTCTTGATATGCCTGGAGGGCACAGGTGGACAGGGCTTGGCGCAATGGCCCCATTCTCCACTTGGTGGCGCTGCTTAGCTCACTGGGGTCAATCTGTGTGTGCGCACAGGCACGCCTGGGCTTTAGAGGTGAAAATGGCTTCACCTGGCTCTCTAGTTTCTGGCACAGAAATTTTGTAGCCTCACACACTTGTAATCCTCCTTTTTCCCAGACTTCCATTCACTCCCTGCTTCCACCCTGTCCGTGTCCAAGCTGTCTGCCTGCCAGGCAGTGTCTCCCTCCAGAGTTTTATCTCAGATGGGGCTGTGTCTCAAAACCCCACAATTCAGAGACCCCCACAGCCTGGACCCATGCCAATTATCTGGGGCAGGGTCTAGCCTAGCATTGGCCAGGTCCTGGCTTGTCCACGAAAACATTCCTGCAATTGCACAGTGGCAAAATTTCAGTTATGGCAAATCACAACACACAGCTGGCAATAGGTTTCATGGCATTGTGGTGCCTTTCTCCCAATACCAGCAAATGTGGCAGCTCTATGGGGTCTGTTGGGACCTTTGCCCATGGGAAGGCCATATGGCCTCTACCAAGTGCACTCTAAGCAGGGGAACTGCTTCTCCTCGTGTGGACAATGGACCCCTCGGACCCTGCTGGCTGCTCCTGGGGTTTCACCCTGCATCCTCACCAGAACACTGCCAGGCACTGAACTCTGAAACTTTAGACCTTACATTCCACTGTTTATAGAATCCTGGTGGTATTGAAACCCTCACCTCTCTCCCCATTAATGATTTTGGGCAACAGATATTTTGTCCAGGCCCCTGAAAGTGTTTTCACTCTTTCTCTCCAGCTACTTTTTGGGGGGAGTGCTTTTCTTGCACAATCCCAATGTGCCACATTCTCCCCCTTTCTCTTTCTCTTCTCTCCATGAAAATGGCTCCCTACCCTCCACAGCTTTTCTCTCTGCCAGTTCACCTCTCTGCACTACATACTTGCCAAGTTCTCTGGTTCAAATTATGCATATTGTTTAGTCCTCAGATAAATTTCCTAGGTATTCACAATAGTTTGATGCTGACCTAGCTATGCTTTAGGGACAAGACAAGCTCAGGGGCACCATACCAGCCTGTCATTTTTACTCTGAAGCTTGTTTCTTTATATCGTGAATCTGGGCTGACTTTGTGAGTTGCGTTTGCAAAAAGAATGTCAGAATACAAAGTGCCAGTTTCTAGCCTAGACCTCAGTAGGTTTTACGTGTTTTTACTCTCTTGGAACCTTTCCATCACCATATCAATCACCTGAGTTAACCTGCTAAATGATGAAAGACTTGTAACTCAATCACCACCACTGTCTGGAGCAGGCCCCTGCCGGATGTGTAAGGCTGTCCTAGACCTGCCAGTTTTTTAGATGGTCCACCAGCTGTCCATGAATGCACAAGCAAGCCCTTGTATGACCAGCCAAACCTGGCACAAATCAGTACAACCCAGCTGACCCATAAACTCATGAAAAAATATAAATTCTCGTTGTTTTAAACCAGTAGGTTTGGGGTTTTTTAAAAAATCAAAAATAGTTAATTGATATAATCACATCCAGCATCTAGCAGGGCACAGAGTAGGGACTGACTATTGAGTGAATCATGGAGCTCTCTAAGTTGCATGTAATAGAACTAATAAACTCTCTTATTGGAAAGGTGAACATTTATACAAACACACAGAATGTTACATATTATATCAGGAAGTTATTGACCACCTGCCTGTGGATTCCAGTGAATTCTCATAGACCATGCCAAGCCATCTGACTGCCTGGATGACTTTTGTGACATTTGACCCCACAATATGAAACCAATAATATACATATTTTACATTTTATTTTATTTTATTATTTTTTAAAAATTTACATCCAAGTTAGTTAGCTTATAGTGCAACAATGATTTCATGGGTAGATTCCTTAATGTCCCTTACCCATTTAGCCCATCCCCCCTCCCACAACCCCTCCAGTAACTCTCTGTTCTCCATATATAAGAATCTCTTACGTTTTGCCCCCCCCCCCCTGTTTTTTATATTATTTTTGCTTCATTCCCTTGTGTTAATCTGTTCTGTGTCTTAAAGTTCTCATATGAGTGAAGTCATATATTTGTCTTTCTATGACTGACTAATTTCACTTAGCATAATACCCTCTAGTTCCATCCACGCAGTTGCAAATGGCAAGATTTCATTCTTTTTGATTGCCGAGTAATACTCCATTATGTATATATATGCCACATCTTCTTTATACATTCATCCAACAATGGAGATTTTGGCTCTTTCCATACTTTGGCTATTGTTGATAGCGCTGCTATAAACATTGGGGTGCATGTGCCCTTTCAAAACAGCCTGTATCCATAGGATAAATACCTAGTAGTGCAATTGTGGGTCGCAGGGTAGTTCTATTTTTAATTTTTTGAGGAACACCCATACTGCTTTCCAGAGTGGCTATACCAGTTTGCATTCCCACCAGCAGTGCAAAAGAGATCCTCTTTCTCCGCGCCCATGCCAACATCTGTTGTTACCTGAGTTGTTAATGTTAGCCATTCTGACAGGTGTGAGTTGGTATCTCATTGTGGTTTTGATTTGTATTTCCCAGATGATGAGTGATGTTCAGCATTTTTTCATGTGTCAGTTGGCCATCTGGATGTCTTCTTTGGAGAAGTGTCTATTCATGTCTTTTGACCATTTCTCCACTGGATATTTTATTTTTTGGGTGTTGAGTTTGATAAGTTCTTTATAGATTTTGGATACTAACCCTTTTTCTGATATGTTGTCTGCAAATATCCTCTCCCATTCTATCAGTTGGCTTTTAGTTTTGCTGATTGTTTCCTTCATTGTGCAGGATCTTTTTTTTAATGAGGTACCAGTAGTTCATTTTTGCTTTCATTTTCCTTGCCTCTAGAGACTTGTTGAGTAAGAAGTTGTGCGGCCAAGATCAAGGAAGTTTTTGCTTGCTTTCTCCTCGAGGATTTTGATGGCTTCTTGCCTTACATTTAGGTCTTTCATCCATTTTGTGTTTATTTTTGTGTATGGTGTAAGAAAGTGGCCCAGGTTCACTTTTCTTCATGTCGCTGTCCAGTTTTCCCAGCACCACTTGCTGAAGAGACTGTCTTTATTCCACTGAATATTCTTTCCTACCTTGTCAAATTAATTGGCCATATGTTTGTGGGTCCATTTCTGGGTTCTCTATTATGTTCCATTGATCTGAGTGTCTGTTCTTATGCTAGTACCATACTGTCTTGATGATTACAGCTATGTAATACAGCTTGAAGTCAGGGATTGTGATTCCTTCTGCTTTTTTTTTTCAAGTTTTCTTTGGCTATTCAGGGTCTTTTCTGGTCCTATACAAATTTTAGGATTATTCGTTCTAGTTCTGTGAAGAATGCTGGTGTTATTTTGATAGGGACTGCATTAAATATGTATATTTCTTTGGGTAGTATTAACATTTTAACAATCTTTGTTTTTTTATCCAGGAGCATGGAATATTTTTTCCCCATGTTTTTTATGTCTTCTTCAATGTCTTTCATAGGCATCCTATAGTTTTCAGTGTATAGATTTTTCACCTCTTTGGTTAGATTTATTCCTAGGTGTTTTATGGTTTTTGGTACAATTGTAAATGGGATCGATTCCTTGATTTCTCTTTATGTTGCTTCATTTTTGGTGTATAGAAATGCAATCGATTTCTGTGAATTCATTTTATATCCTACAATTTTGTTAACTTCGTGGATAAGATCTGGCAGTTTTTTGGTGGAATCTTTTGGGTTTTCCATATAGAGTATCTTGTAATCTGTGAAGAGTGACACTGTGACCTCCTCCTGGCCGATTTGGAGGCCTTTTCTTTGTGTCGTCTGATTGCTGAGGCTAAGACTACCAATACTATGTTAAATAACAGTGGCGAGAGTGGACATCCCTGTCTTGTTCCTGTCCTGAGGGGAAAGCTCTCTGTTTTCCCCATTGAGGATGCTACTAGTGTTGGGTCTTTATATTTGGTTTTTGTGATATTGAGGTATGATCCTTCTATCCCTACTTTCTTGAGGGTTCTTATCAAGAAAGGATGCTGTATGTTGTCAAATGCTTTGTCTGCATCTATTGAGAGGATCATATGGTTCTTGTCCTTTCTTTTACTGATGTGATGAATCACATTGATTGTTTTGCAGATATTGAACCAGCCCTGCATCCCAGGTATAAATCCCCCTTGGTCATGGTGAATAATTTTTTTAATGTATTGATGGATCCAGTTGGCTAATATGTTGTCGAGGATTTTTGCATCCATGTTCAATCAGGGATATTGGTCTATAGTTCTCCTTTTTAGTGGGGTCTTTGTCTGGTTTTGGAATCAAGGGAATGCTGGCTTCATAGAAAGAGTTTGGAAGTTTTCCTTCCATTTCTATTTTTTGGAACAGCTTCAAGAGAATAGGTGTTAACGTTTCCTTAAATGTTTGGTAGAATTCCCCTGGGAAGCCATCTGGTCTTGGACTCTTGGTTTTTGGGAGATTTTTGACTACTAGTTTGATTTCTTTCCTGGTTATGGGTCTGTTCAAATTTTCTATTTCTTCTGGTTTAAGTTTTGGTAGTGTATATGTTTCTCGAATTAGTCCATTTCTTCCAGATTGCCCATTTTATTGTCATATAATTGCTCATAATATTCTCTTATTATTTTTTGTATTTCTGCTGTGTTGATTTTATTTATTTGGGTACTTTACTTTTTATTTTTGATCAAACTAGCTAGTGGTTTATCAATTTTGGTAATTCTTTCAAAGAACCAGCTCCTGGTTTTATTGATTTTTGCATTTTTTTTTGTTTTTTTGGTTTTGATAGCATTGATTTCTTCTCTAATCTTTATTATTTCCTGTCTTCTGCTGGTTTTGGGTTTTATTTGCTGTTCTTTTTCCAGCTCTTTAAGGTGTAAGGTTAGGTTGTATATCTGAGACCTTTCTTCCTTCTTTAGGAAGGCCTGGATTGCTATATACTTCCCTCTATGACAGCCTTTGCTGTGCCCCAGAGGTTTTGGGTTGTAGTGTTATCATTTTCATTGGCTTCTATGTACTTTTTAATTTCCTCTTTAGCTTTTTGGTTGGTCCATTCATTCTTTAGTAGGCTGTTCTTTAGTCTCCAAGTATTACCTTTCCAATTTTTTTTCTTGTGGTTGATTTTGAGTTTCATAGCATTGTGGTCTGAAAATATACATGACATGATTTTGATCTTTTTGTACTTGTTGAGGGCTTATTTGTGTCCCAGTATGTGGTCTATTCTGGAGAACAATCCGTGTGCAGTGGAGAAGAATGTATATTCTGCTGCTTTAGATGACATGTTCTGAATATATCTGTTAAGTCCATCTGGTCCAGTGTGTCCTTCAAACCTTTGTTTCCTTGTTGATTTTCCGATTAGATGATCTGTCCATTGTTGTAAGTGGGATATTAAAGTTCCCTACTATTATGGTGTTATTATAAATGAGATTCTTTATGTTTGTGATTAATTGATTTATATATTTGTGTTCTTTCACATTTGGAGCATAAATGTTTACAATTGTTAGGTCTTCTTGATGTATGGGTGCCTTAATTATGACAAAAAGCCCTTCTTCATCTCTTGTTACAGTCTTTAAAGTCCAGATTGTCTGATATAACTATGGCTAGTCCAGCTTTGTTTTGACTTCCAGTAGCATGATAGATCGTTCTCTATCCCCTCACTTTCATTCTGAAGGTGTCTTTAGGTCTAAAGTGTGTTTCTTGTAAACAGCATATAGATGGATTCTGTGTTCTTATCCATTCTCTTACCCTATGTCTTTTTAATGGAGCATTTAGTCTATGGACGTTTAGAGTGAGTACTGAAAGATATTAATTTTTTTTCCCTTATGTTACTTGTAGGGTTGGTGTCTCTGGTGGTGTTCTCTGAACCTTTCTAGTTTTTGTTGCTTTGGGTATTTATTTATGTATTTAGTCTTTTTCTTTCCTCAGAGATTCCCCCTTAAAATTTCTTGCAGCATTGGTTTAGTGGTCACAAACTCCTTTAATTTTTGTTTGTCTGGGAAACTTTTAATCTCTCCTCCTATTTTGAGTGACACTCTTGCTAGATAAAGAATTCTTGGTTGCATATTTTTCTGATTCAACACACTAAATATATCCTGCCACTCCTTTCTTGCCTGCCAAGTTTCTGTGGATAGGTCTGCTGCAAACCTAATCTGTTTTCCCTTGTAGGTTAACAACTTTTTTTCCCCTTGCTTCTTTCATGATTCTTTCCTTGCCTGAGTATTTTTTTTTAATTTGACTATGATATGCCTTATTTATGGTCAGTTTTTGTTGAATCTGATGGGAGTCCACTGTGCCTCCTGGATTTTGATGTCTGTGTCTTTCTGCATGTTAGGAAAGTTTTCTGCTATGATTTCCTCACATAACCCTTCTACCCCTTTTTCTCTCTCTTCATCTTCTGGGACCCCTATGATTCCTTTTTAATGAATCACTGATTTCTCTAATTCTTAAATCGTGCTCTTTTGCTTTAGTTTCCTCTTTTTTTCTGCTTCATTATTCTCCATAAGTTTGTCCTCTGTATCACTGATTGCTCTGCCTCATCCATCCTTATGGCTATGGCATCCACTTGAGATTGCAGCTCAGGTATAGCATTTTTTATTTCATTCTGACTAGTTCTTACTTCTTTTATCTCCACAGAAAGGGATTCTAATCTATTTTCAACTCCAGCTAGCATTCTTATTATCATGATTCTAAATTCTGGTTCAGACATCTGGCTTGTATCTGCGTTAATTACGTCCCTGTCTGTTGTTTCTTCTTGCTCTTTCTTTGGTGTGAATTCCTTCGTTCTGTCATTTTGGAGAGAAAAAAGAAATCAATGAGGTAAGCAAAAATTAAAAACAATTAAAATTAGGAAAGAAAATTAAAATTAAGAAATTAAAAACAACCAATACATACACACACACAAAATAAAATAAATGATTCTAGATCCTAGGTGTGTTTTGGTCTGGGTGTTGAAAGGGGCTTGATAGATTAGAGATAAAGGGGGAAAGAAA
Source organism: Felis catus (assembly GCF_018350175.1). Classification (NCBI taxonomy): domain Eukaryota; kingdom Metazoa; phylum Chordata; class Mammalia; order Carnivora; family Felidae; genus Felis; species Felis catus. The sequence continues at coordinate 52,730,308 of NC_058370.1, forward strand.
AAAAAGAAAATTGTTTGAAAGTTTGAGAAAATGAGTACACTGGAATAGACTAAAATGAAATGATGGAAGTAAATAGAATCTGAAAAAAATTACACAAAAGTAAAAAATATAGAGAATAAAAAATAAAAAAATATATAGAAAAATTTTAAAGAGTAGAAAAAATTTAAAGAAAATATTTTTAACAAAATTTGAAAATAAAAATAAAGTTTTTCTCTTTCTATATTCAAGAAAAAGAAAAGGAATGAAAAAGAGAAAGAAAAAAAGAAAAATTGAATAGATGGACTAGCGAACCGACTGAAATACATTGAAATTATTTCGTTTTCCCCTAGAAGTCAAACTATGAAGAACTTTATAGTCTGCAAACTAAGCAGCCAGAGAGACTTGTGTTTCTGAAGAGTGAGATTGGCCCCGTTGGGCGGGGTTTGGTCTAATGGCTCCGTTCTCCACTAGATGGCACTGCTTAGCTTACTGGGGTGGATTGTTGTGGCAGTTGTAGGTGTATATGCGCATGCATGTGAGCAGTGAAAACAGTGTCACTCAGCTACCCAGTCTCTAGTATTGGAACTCTGTTCTCCCCTATCAGCAATCACGCACCCATCCTTTGTCTTCAGCTTCCATCCACTCCCCACTTTTACACTGTCTGTGACCAAGCCTCAGGCAGCACTTCCCTCCTGAGTTTTATCTCAGATACGGTTGTGTTTCTCCACCCCTTCCTTCTGAGGGACTGCGGCTTTGTCCCCCTCAAACCCTCTGCGGGAGGGTCTCACTGAGCAATGGCCAGGTGCCTGTTGCACCCAGGAATATTCGTGGGACCATGCTGCTGCTGATGTCCAGAGATTGAGGCTGGGTGCCAGTCCACCCAAATAAAAGATCACGTGATTGTGTGGCAGCAGCATTTCAGGGATTATGGCAAATCACAACATGCATCTGGCACCAGGCTTCACCCCCAATGACTTTGTTCCAGCACCAGCTAATGTGGTTGTTCTCCCAGGTCCATTGGGGCCTTTCCCTTTGGGGGAGCCACACAGCCTCTACTAGATATCCTTCTGACAGGGAACTGCTTCTCCCCATATGGCCCAAACCCCCCTGGAATTCACTCTGTTCCTGGGGATTCACCCTTCCCACCAGAGCACTGCCAGGTATTGAGCTGTGGAGTTTCAGACTCTCTGCTCCCCCTATTTATATAGTCTTAATGCAATTTAGGCCCCCTCCTTTCTCCCTTTTTGTTCAGTCCCTGTGGCTATTTCCACTTTTCCACTTTCTCTCCAGCTGCTTTGGGGGGTTGCTTTTCCCATATTCTTCACCCCCCCCCCCACATCCCTGTCCTCTCTCTAGATGCAAAAACAGTTCCCTGCCTTCCGCGGCTTCTCTCTTCCCCATTTCACTTCTCTGAACTGTGTACCTGCTGAGTTCTGTGGTTCAGGTTGTGCCAATTATTGTGCTAATCCTCAAATCAGTTTTCTAGGTGTGCAGGATGGTTTAGTGTTTATCTGGCTGTATTTCATGGACGCGAGACACACACACAAAAACTTCCATGCTGTTCTTCCATCTTGGCTCCTCCCCCCAGATTTTACCTTTAAGATGCTGCTGGACTCTTTCTATAACTAAATACTGATGAGAACTCCACTCCATTTATTTCTCCTCTGACAGTTGTGTCAAGCCTTGTCTAACATATCAAAGAGTAAATATTAATAAAGTGAGAGAAATGATAAAAAAGAAAAGAACCAGGTGAAAACTCTAGAGTTGAAAAGTAGAATAACAACTGAAAAATTTACTAGGGGGAGTCTCAACAGTAGCTTTGAATTGGCAGAAGAATTAGTAAATTTGAAAATATGTCAATAGAAATGACATAATATGACACAGAGAAAAAGGTTGAAAAAGTGAACAGAGCCTCAGAAGAAATGTTACACACCATTAAAAACACCAATGCACAATGCACAATGTAACAGAGGGGAGAGAAAGCATCAAAAAATTAAGAGATCCATTAACATAATCGTATAATCTTATAAGAAATAGAATCAATGCATATTTCTTCTTTTTTCACCTTAACATATTTAAAAACCATTATATAAAAATGCATATGATTGTATTGTTGGGCTGCAGCATAGAGAACTGTTATATATTTGTCAATAACAGTACAACAGAAGTGAGTAGGAGCAAAGCTGTACAGGAGTGAAAGACGAAACCAGATGGTATGTCAAACCCTCAGGAACAAATGAAGAGAACCATAAGTGATAAATGAGAAAATTAATACAGCAAACTTTTGACAGGGTTTGTATACTTAATATACAAATAGACTTGCTCTCCTTTCATCTCACAGTACTTTAATAGATATGAAATTACATAAATAATAGCTACAACAGTGTATTGATGGGTTTGTAAATATAGAGGTGTAATGCATATAACAATAGTACCACAAAAAGGGAAGAGAAGGAATAGAACTATATAGTAGTAGTAACATTTCTAGATATTACTGAAATTAAATTGGTATAACCCTTAAGTTGATTCTGATAAATTAAGATGTATATTATATCCGTAGAGCAAACACTAAGAAAATAACTCAGAAAATATAGTGAAAAAACATTAAAGGAATTAAAATGTTGCATTAGAAAATATTCACTTAATGCAAAAGAAAGCACTAAAGGAAAAACAGAAACAAAAAGATGTGAGGCACCTGGAGAATAAAAAGTAAGATGGAAGACAAAATCTAACTATGCCAACAATAATATTAAATATGAATGTAATAAACAATTAAATCAAAAGACAGAAACTGGCAGAATAGATAAAAAACTAAGACCATCTATATTCTGTCTGCAAGTGTAACACTTCAGATACACGTTAGATACAAAAACACACACAGATTCAAAATAAAAAGATGGAAAAGGTATATTGTGTGATCCGTAGCTATAAGAATTCTTCAGTGGCTATATTAATATCAGACAAAATAAACTTTAAAACAAAATATGTTACTAGGGGGAGAGAGAAACATTTTAACCATAAAAAGGTCAGTCCATAAAGATACAATTACAAACATATACAAACCTACAAATGGAGCATGGAAATAAGTGAAGTAAAAACTGACAGAATGGAAGGTAGACTATGAAATTCTAGAATAACAGGAAAAGATGTCAAAATCCTAATTTTAGTAAAAGGTAGAACAAATAAAATCAACAAAGAAATAGAGGGCTTGAATAGCACTATTCACTAGACACCTATGGAATACCCCACCCAGTAGCAACAGAATATGCATTCTCTTCAAGTGAACATACAACATTCTCCAGAACAGATAATATTCTTTGCACAAATCAAATCTCAATATGTTTGTAAGGTCTGAAATGATTCCAAGTATTGTTTCAAATTACAATGAAATGAAATTAGAAATCAATAACAAAAGGAAATTGGAAAATTCACGAAAATGTGGAAATTAAACAACCCACTCCTAAATAACCAGTGGACCAAAGAAATCATAAAGAAAATTAGAAAAATACTTTGTGATTAAAGAAACTGGACACGTAGTATACCCAAACTGCTGGATTGCCACTAAACCAGTTATTAAAGGGAAATTTATAGCTATAGACACTGATAGAAGGAACGATTCATTATGTCTTTCCACACGACATGGAAAAAATAAACTAACCTAAAGCAAAGAGAAGGGAGAAAAAAAATAAAGATTAATGAAACAAAGAACAGAAAAACAATAAAGAAAAATCAATGTAATCAAAAGCTGCTTCTTTGAAAATGTCAACAGAATGGAGAAACTGTTAGCTTGACTGACACAAAGTGGGGAGTGGGGAGAGAGAGAATGAGAGAGGAAGAGATAAAGAGATCAAATTACTAAATTTGACAATTAAAAGGAGATATAGAAATTAGAAGGATCATAAGGGAATACTATGAATAATGGCATTCCAATTAATTAGATAACTTAGGTGAAATCAACAAATTTCTAGAAAGACCCAAAGTATTGGCATTAACTCAAGAAGAAATAGAAAATCTATGTAGATCTCTCCACTCCTATAAATACAGCCAAAAGAATTGAAAACAGGTACTCAAACAGTTACTTGCATATAAATATTCATAGTAGCGTTAATTCACATTTACCAAAAGGTGAAAACAACTCAAATGTCCATGAACAAATACATGGAGTGAAAAAATTGTGGTATGTATACATACACACATAATTGGATATTACTCAACCATAAAGTGTATAAATGTAGTACTGGTATAAACTACAATGTGGGAACCTCAAAAACATTATGCTATTTGAAAGAAGTCAGACCCAAAAGGTTACATATTGTACACTTCCATTTATGTAAAATATCCAAAGTAGGTAATTCCATAGAAACACCCTGGTTGCCAGGGGCTGGAGGAAGGGGAGTAATTGCTTAATGGGTATGGAGTTTTATTCGGGGGTAATGAAAATATTTTAGAGATAGGGAGAGGTAGTGGTGTCACAACATTGTCAATCTACTAAATGCTGCTGAATCATTCACTTTAGAATGTTTCATTTTGGGGTCCCTAGGTGGCTCAGTCAGTTGAGAATAATTGATTGACTCAGTATCCTTATCTGAAAAATGAGAATAAAAACAATCATATCTGCTCTATGTACTTCGCTATGTACCTTTAAAGATCAAAATGAGATCGGTACAGTGGAGGAAATTACTTCCTAACAGATTGTATGAATGAGGTGTGTTACTCAGTGGTGTCATGTGACCCAATTCCAGGAGTTGCTATTTATTTATTTATTGAGCGCATGTGCGAGTGGGAGAGGGGCAGAGAGAGAAGGAGAGAGTAAATCCCAAGGAGGCTTTGTGCAGCACAGCCCAATGGGGGACTCAAGAGTCAGATGCCTAACTGACTGAGCCACCCAGGTGCCCTGGAGTTACTATCTATTCAGATCACTGTTAATGTACCCCTGCCTTTGTGCACTGCAGCCAACTTGACCATTACTGAATTGTATACCATGTTTCACCAAAATGCAAATGTGTCATTACTAATAAATGAATTTTATATACTCTATTTTTATTTAGAAAACTCAAAGGCATTTGAAACATAACTTTTCTTAGAAAGATAAGTGTGAAGAATTTTTCAGGCCAACTTCTTTTTTACCTAGGAGCTTATTTTAAAAGATTCAAAACTGTTTTAGGGCATATTTTAGTTTGATGGCTTTTGTCGTGGCTTCTTTTATTTTCCTGGTTTCTACTACTCTGCCACTAATTTATCTTGATCTGCTTAATGTGTTTTCTCCTTTTAAAACGTGAATCAAGGAGAGAAACAACAAACTCTTTGGCCTCAGCTGTAAATCTGACCTTTCCAGGGACAGGGTTAAATTTCATGGGTGGGTTCAAGTTGTTATTTTACTTTTGCAATTCGAAAAGCCCATGACTTTCCAATACTTCATGCCAGAGCTGCTACAGTGCTAATGTATGGTTAGCTCTAGGCAGTGTAAGACTCTTTGCTTAGATGAACACCTGGTCCCACTCAGCTAGTGTGCAGACATCCACAGGTAGATCATATTAAGCCTACAGAGTCTGGGTTATTTATTGACAGCCTAACAGTAATGATTTGGAGCTCAGAACAGCCTCCTTTGGGAAGGTCTAATGTACACCAATAAATCCCCAGTCTAAGCAATTCTTCTATTCAAGATATATAGTGTCTTGTTTATTGTGCACAGATTTATCCTCTTAGGATACTTTAAAAATATATTTACTTATGTTATAGAATTAATGCATGTTAATTACAGAAAAAATCAGAAAATGCACATAAACTAAGAAGATAATAAGACACTGTAACTTTCAGTTATCACACTGATATATGTACACATTCACACATTTCAAAATTTCACCATAACCAAGTTACTGTTTTGGAGAATACTTTTCTAAATCCAAAATACATAACTGCCATTTTTTTCTTCTGCATTTTCAGGGCATTATTCTTAATGACCGTGCAATCTTCCAATGCATGGATATGGCACATTTAGTCAACTGATTCCCTGTTTTGATATACTTTGGTTATTTTTTTGGACTTCCTTTGAAAATGTAAATATTTATTTCATTCCAGGAACAATCTTAGAATAGAAATGTGCTTTTTAGCATAATGTCACCATGGATGAATTTCATATCTCTCATCATTTAAAAATGATGGCTCTTTACTTCAAATGTCTCTGACTTCCTCTTGAAGTGTAGTTCTTCTCTACAGTGGATTTCTCCCACACAGAGAACTCTAACTTTTATAGCCTCATTGTCCCTAACACATTACCATTCTTCCTTCTCTGAGATTTTTTTTTAACCTAGGCCTGAGGAACATGGTAATTATGGCTTGCTTCTGGTACTCATCTTGGGGAATGTCTCCTGAGCTTCCTGGTGAGAATTACTTTTAGAAGAAGAAAATTTAAAAATGTCTTTGCAATTAGGGCATGTTTAGAAGCAGCACTTTGTATATCATCAGGTACTTTTGAAAATTCATATTGGCAAGTTAATTTTTCCATGGTTAATGAATGCTAATGGTTTCCTCTAAGATTTGTGAAGGGAACGGTTTGTTGACTTCCCTTTTATTATAATGATGCTAGAACTAACTCCCAGGAAAGGTGATTTGTGTTTTTATAATACAATTTCCCTGGAAAACTTAAAGCTTTATTTATTCAGAAGCACACCATCAGGTTAGTCCCCAAATATAGGTAAAGATAGCACAAGAAAAAAATTGGGAAATTATGCCTTGGTTTTACACAAAATGATAGAAGCCCCATAGTATGTTGAGTGCTCATATACTCATACACTTAAAAGAATGGCAAAATTGGTAGAAGTTTTTACTGGTAGGGTCTCATAAGTTACCTAGTGTACCCAGCATTTTATAATCAAGGAAATCAAGTCCATACAATATTAAAAAGCTATTTCAAAGTCACATAAATTAATTATAACTAATTTACTAAATCATAATCAGGGTCTTCATTTTCTGATTTCCATTTTTTTCTTCATAAAGTCCAGTTATAGACTACCATATAATTCATACCACACTAAAAGGTAGTTAATGGCCTAAAACCCAAGGGAAGATTTGGGAGGAAGTAAAGAATAATGGTCTTGGATACAGTGCACTGAGTAATTGACAGTGTGGACTCCAGAGCCGGTTAAGTTTTAAAATTTCAGTTCCACCACTAGAAAGCTGTGTAAAATGGAAATAACAACAGCAACAATAATAATATGATAATAATAAAAGTAATAATTATCTCATAGTGTTGTGAGAATTAAGTATATTTAGCTCAATGCCTATTAGGTTTGTTTATGCTGCTATTTCTTTGTCAAGGTGGTGGGGATTAAAGGGTCTGAACTCATATGGCCACGGGTTACTGTGTCCAACTTACTAGTTGTGTGACGTAGGAAAAGTTACAAATTTCTTTAAGCATAAGTTTCTTCATCTTTAAACTTAGTACAATAATATATCTTAGTTACATAATATTTCATAGGGTTGATAGGATTAAATGATATAATCCATGTCAAGTATTTACAAAAGTATCTTTTGCATAATAAATGTATTGTTATTAATATTATGACTCTCATTCATATTAACCTAAATGTTTCCCAACCAGTAATAAGTAAGATTACTCATTAGTCTTACATCCTACAATTTAGAAGTTGGCTGCTGGCCAAATGACAGTTGAAGGCCATGTATACTTGCTGTAAGAAAACAAGCTGAAAAGAGGCCATATGGTTGGCAAAATATATTGGATTTCTCTCCAGATCACCATGCCCAGAACTCTGCAAGTACTAAGTGTGTAGAACTGTTTTCTTTCTCAGGATGATGAGGTCTGTGGTACTTTAAGTTCATGGCCTTGCCAATGGTACTTCTATGTTTAGAGAAAACATTAAAATAGATGAGTAGGTCCAAGGTTGTTCTAATTTTAACAAATACTGGTATTCTGTCAGATAAATTCTGCAGCAATAAAACTAGTCTTGTTATTGTTAACGGAATGGGGCTGAAACAATCAATCTCTTTAATTTGGCATAGCTCCTATGCTCATGACTTTTAGAAACTAAGTCCCATTTTTCTCAGAATTTGAAGGACAAGAGATATAAATTCATATGTTTTCTTCTCTGATGATTTTGCTACCCACAAGGATCTGCTGGGGAATGGATAGCTTATTTTCCCTCCCTCCTACCTAATTTGAAATGTTGAAGCATCAAAGGGTGAACAGGATGCTTTAACCATTTCTGATCACAAAAAAAGGTGTCTGCGTGAAGCCCACTGTTGAGACAGTTTTATCACCAGAATAATTAATGTTTTAGCTGGGACACTCATTCCATGTTGCTTCTGGCTGTGAATTTTGATTATATGTTAAGAGAATAGGATTTCATTAGCAGCTCACCAGAGATGTTGTCATTCAATTGCTATAAAACCAAATAAGGTTTTTTTCTGGCTGAACATGATTTCCCTGGGTTTGTTTGTTCTCCCTTTTGACCCAGATGGTGGTTGCTAGTATAATAAAAAATAATACCATTTGAGCTACTTTAGTAGCAGACGTGATTAGGCCATGAAGGTTATATGCTTACGTCATTAGATTTCTCTTCTTGGCACTCGTCTCTGACCCTGGAACTGCTGATCACATTACTGGAAAAGACTCTTCCCTTGATTTATCATTGCATAATGACTCCATTCCTTAGTTCTACAAGAAATTATTCATCACAACTTGTGCTTTTTGGTTTGCTTGAGCAAGGTCAAAAGAGGGTCCCAATGAAAGCTGAGCAAGACTGAATTCTTGATCATCCTCCAGGTTGTAACTTATTTCATTTCAAACTCTCACTTCTCTTTACTTTTCTGTATTAAACCTTGGTTTGTAACATTACTTCAGCAGCACATGTAGAAAATCCTTTGGAAGTGAAATTAGGTTTTATAAGCCCAGAGTCCACAAATTGTATGCTCTATAAAGAGATGGGGGAAGGTATTATCTAACCTGAGTCTCTCTTCAGAGAGATATTTTGCTTGTGTACATTTATGTATATTGTCTAAATCTACTTGTATATGTAACAATATTTTTAGGTTGTAGTTGTATTACTACAGTTAAAGAGCAATTTCAAAATATTTTTGTTTCTTAAGTTTTTATGGTCCTTCCGGTTTATGACAGTCACCTTTTGTTTTTCTCTGAAGGTGGTAGTAGGCAAGAAGTGCAATAAGGGGAATGACTGTTGATTTTGTTATGACATTCACTTCCACCTATAAAGAAAGTCAGGGCAACGTATTTACTTAGTCATAGAAATTAATCCGTCTGCTTTATGTGGCCAGCTCTAGAGGTGTATGCTCCAAGTTGGTACATAAAAACATGAAAAGAGCCTATCTGTTCTGACTCAGGAAGCGCTTCAACTAATCTAGTGATGTACAGACTTCTATCAGTTTGATAAGAGAAAGTTGACACTGGAAGAAATCGATGGATGTAAAAGAGCAACAATGGAGAAAAATGTAAATAAATAATGATAGTAGGTAAGGTTTGTTGCAAACCTACTGTGTGTTCTATAGTGTACCAGATACTATACTAAACACTTTATTTGCAATTTATCGTCAAACCACACAGTACACCCTCAAGAAGTTTAATTCCTATATGAACACAACTTGATCACCTGATAGGAATGACTGGCTTGCTCTGGTCCAATCAATGAATATTTTATATTGTTCCACTTATTTAGATCTTTAATATCTCTCAGCAGTGTTCTGTAGTTCTCCATGTAGATGACTTCCATGTCTTGTTAGATTTATTCTTAAGTATTTTATGGGTTTTTTTTGCTACTACTATAAACTGATATTCTAATTTCAATGTCCAATAGTTTACTGCATATATATGTGTCTATATATATTTATTTATAAATGCATATATAAATGCATTATATATGTATACATACATATATATATATACACACACACATATATATGTGTGTGTGTATATATATATAAAAGCAATATATATATATATATATATGCAATAGAGTTTTCTATATTAACAGTTTCCAGTGGCCTTGCTAACAATTCACTGGTAACTTTTGAATATATGCCTGCAAATTTGTGAAGTAAATAAACATACTATCTGTAAATGGAGAGACAGTTTTACTTCTCATCTTCAGATTATATTGTATTTTAGCTTATTGTGTTATTGGGCATACCATTGTGTATTATTGTATTTCTGAGGGTAATTGTGTTCCCTAGGTGAGACTTGGCAATGTCCTATTTTTTGGTTTTCACAACTTAGAGGAGTACTACTAGTATGTATGGTAGACACCAAGGAAGCTGCTAAACATGTACAATAAATTATCTAGTCAAATACATTTGGTTTAGAAATTCTGTTTCTATGATTTTTAGGAATATTGATTTGTAGTTTTCTTATAATTTCTTTGGTGATGGTATGTAGGTAATACTGGCTTCAGAAAAACAGGTGGGGAATGTTCTATACTTTTCTATTTTCTGAAAGATTTTCAGTAGAATTGACATTATTTCTTAAAGTTTTGATAGAATTCACTAGTGAAGTCATCTAAGCCTGGGGTTTTATTGCAGGAAGTATTTTTTAAACATTTTTAATGTTTACTTATTTTTGAGAGAGAGAGAGAGAGAGAGAGAGAGAGAGAGAGGCAGGGGCAGAAAGAGAGGGAGACACAGAATCTGAAGCAGGCTCCAGGCTCTGAGCTCTCAGCACAGAGCCCAACGTGGGGCTCAAACTCACAGACTATAAGATTATGACCTGAGCTGAAGTCGGATGCTTAACTGACTAAGCCACCCAGGTGTCCCTTCCAGGAAGTTTTTAAATTGTGAAAAGTTTCTTTAATAGATATGAAGCTATTCTATTTATTTTTATAATGTTTAAAAAATTTTAAATGTTTATTTATTTTTGAGAGTAAGATAGAGATACAGGGTGCAAACAGGGAAGGGGCAGAGAGGAAGGGAGACACAGAATCCAAAGCAGGTTCCAGGCTGTGAGCTATCAGCACAGGGCCCAACATGGGGTTCAAATCCATGAGCCGTGAGATCATGACCTGACCCAAAGTCAGAGGCTTACTTAACTGAGCCATCCAGGTGTCCGTTTTTTATAATGTTTTGGTACTTTGTGTCTTTCAAAAAATTCATCTAAGTTTTCAAATTTATTTGCATAAATTTGTTGATAATGTTCTCCTAATATCTTTGCATATAGCTATAACTCCTGTTTCATTCTTGATAGTGGTAATTTGCATTCCATCTCTATCTTTTTTCTTTGACCAATCTAGCTAGGAATTTATCAGTTTTGTTAATGGTTTCAAACTAACTAGCTCTTGACTATAATTTTTGTTCTATCAGTTGCTTTCTTTTAATTTCATCAATTTCTGATCACATATATTCTTTCATTTTTTTTTTCTGTTATTTTGGATTTATTTTGCTCATAATTTATAACTTACTGGAGATTTAGATAATTATATTTGGATATTTCTTCTCTTCTAATGTAAGTATTTAGAGCTATAAAGTTTTCTTTAAGCATTACTTTAGTTGCATCCTGAAAGTAGGAATACATTGTGTAGGAGACTGAATAAAGGCTATTAACATGTATGTGTTTTAATCTCCATAAGTTTTGAATATTACCTTGGGTGGAAAAAGGAACTTTGATAATATAGTTAACTTAAGAGTCTTTAGATCATTTTAGATTGTCTGTGTGGGCTCTATGTGGTTACAATGGCCCTTATAAGAAGGTACAAGAAAGAATCAGATTAGATGTGAAGGCAATATAATGATGGAAACAGATTGGAAGGATGTACTTGAATATTGAGGAAAATGCCATAAGCCAAGGAATATAGGTGGCCACTGAAACCTGAAAAAGATAAGAAAGTGTCCCCCAAGAAGCTCCAGAAGGAACCAGCCCTGCTGACACTTTGACTTTAGCCCATGAACCTGGTTTTAGACTTCTGACCTCCAAAACTGTGAGATAATAAATTCGTGTTGTTTCAAACCACAAAATTTGTGCTAATTTGTTGCAGCAACAACAGAATAATACATGCTTTGGTATCCGGATGTGAGTGCTTTTACTCTGAACTCTCTTTATTAATTTTTTGTAGGCAGGTATGCCAGTAATGAATTATCTCAATTTTTGGTTATCTGGATATGTCTTAATTTCTTTTTTATTTTTGCTAGTTATGTTAGATATTGAATTCTTGATTAATATCATTTTTTTTCCTTTCATTAATGTGAATATGTCTTCCCACTGTCTTAGGGGTCCTATAGCTTCTGATGAGGAGTCAACTGTTAATCTTATTAAAGTTTCCTTTTATGTGATGAATTGCTTTTCTCTCGCTGCTTTCAAAATCCTCTCTTTGTTTTTGGCTTTCAATAATTTGAATGTGATGTGTCTAGGTGTAGATTTCTTTGAGGTTATCCTACTTGGAGATTTTGAGATTTTTGGATGTGTACAGCAGTGTTTTCATCAATTTGGGAAAGTTTGGGGCCATTTTTTTTTCTACCAGCATTCTTGCTATCTCATTCTCTCACTCTTTTTTTTTTTTCTTCTTCTTCTTCTAAGACTCCTATTATCATGTGCTAGTTCATTTGAAGATGTTCCACAGTTTTCTGAGACTCTTCATTTTTCTTCATTATTTTTTCTTCTTTTCAGATTGGGTAATACAAACTGATTTATTTTCAAGTTTATTGATTCTTTTGCCACTCTAAATCTGCTGTTGAGTCCCACTAGTAAATTTTTTATTTTAGTAGTTATACTTTTTATGTTAAGAATTTTTTTCAAATAATTTTACCCTTGTACTGATATTCTCAAATTAATGAGATATCATTTTCATTTTACTTATTTAGACATCATTTTCTTTAGTTCTTTGACTATAGTTACAACAATTGATTAAATTTTTTTAATGTTTATTTATTTTTGAGAGACAGAGAGAGACAGCATGAGCAGGGGAGGAGCAGAGAGAGAGGGACACCCAGAATATGAAGCAGGCTCCAGGCTCTGATCTGTCAGCACAGAGGCCGATGCGGGGCTCTAACTCACAAGCCATGAGATCATGACCTGAGCTGAAGTCAGATGCTCAACTGACTAAGCCACCTAGGTGCTCCTACAACAATTGATTTAAAATCTTTGTCTAGTAAGTTCACTGTCTGGGATTCCTCTTTTTTTAAAAAAGAAATATTTCACATTTTTTAAGAGACAGAGCATGGGTGGGGGACAGGCAGAGAGAGAGAGGGGCAGAGGATCTGAAGCAGGCTCTGCTTTGACAGTAGTAAGCCCAATGCAGGGCTCAAACTCACAAACCATGACATCACAAACCATGAGATCATGACCTGAGCCAAAGTTGGATGCTCAACTGACTGAGCCACTCAGGCTTCCCTGGGCTTCCTTTTGGACAGTTTTCATTGCCTATTTTTCCTTCCATAGCGGACATACTTCTTTCTGCTTTGCATGTCTTATTTTTAATTTTTGTTGTTGACAACTGGACATTTAAGATGATATAGCATCTCTGGGGGAGAGCCTCCAGACATTTCTTTGTAGCTTTTTGGTCTTGTTTTTGTTCTTGTTGCTATTTGTTTAGTGACTTTCCTCAACTAGTTTTGTGACATATGTATTCTTTGATGCTTGCAGACATTGAATTCTCTGTTGTTAGGTTAGTGGTCAACTAGGGTTATATGAAGATTTACTTTAATGTTGTTAGTGAATAGTTCTCACTTTGCCTATAGACGTGTATGTTTTGTTGTAGGTATTCTTTCAACATTCCAGTCAGGTGGTTTACACCTCTGCCTTAGCCTTCTCTTCCTGTTTGTGCAGAGCCTCAAGTTCAGCCTGAGGTAGGAGATTTGGGCCTTCTTGTGTATTTTGGGGCATGTGGACAGCTCTGCATGTGCACGTGGCCTTCTAGATCCCAAAAACATGTCAGAGCTCTTCAAAGTTACCCATGGACATCTCATTCCCCAGTTTTTACTTTTATTAAATTTCATCAGCCTCTTTTTAGTCTCAAATGGTAACACCATTTTGGGCAGCTGCAATGCTAAATAATTGATAGATGCTCTGGTAGTATAGCTCATCACATTTACAGAGATCTAAATCAGGTAAAAATAAACACAGCCTTTGAGAATGAAGTTTTTAGGGAGCTGCCAGATTAAATAGTGAGCATTCTCTGGGGTGGGACTTTTTGGTGAGTTTCAAATGTCTTATGCCCCCTCCAATACTTGCTGAGATATTGGTTTTCCTGAAAGTTGCAAGTTCCTGTAGTTGCTAGGCTGCCAGTTTTAAAATTAGTTGGGAAGAGGAGGATAAGAACAGGATAAATTAAAATGCCAGAAAGCTCATTGGTCTTATTGGGATTTGATTGCCTTTTTTGAATAAAATCTCTTCAGATTGTTGCAAGCCTTGGATTAATTTACAAAGTTATGTAAAAGTTGATTTTAACAATTTTTCCCAGTGTTCTCTTTGTTTTTATGAAGGGGCAGATATTTGGAGGTCCTTGATTTATTATTCCAGAAGTGCTCCTGGCCTTTGTTCTGGAAGGATATTTTTGCTGCTTATAGATTTCTGGGTTAAGTTTAAAAAAAAAAAGAACTTTAAAAATATTGTTTCTTTGTGCTTTTACCTCCATAGTTTCTGAATAACAATAAGTGGACTTTTGAATTGTTGCTTCCCTGTTTGTAACATTCTTTATGTTTTTCTTTATTTAGTTTTTGTTAACAGTTGATTATAATGTACCTAGGCATTTTTTTCCCAAATTTATCTTAATTATGTTTGGTTCAGATCCTGAAATTTGTAAATTTATATTGACACAAAATTTGGGAATTTTTGACCATTGTTTCTTACTATCTTTTTTGTTTTGTTTCACTATCTTTATCGTCTCTTTTGGGATTCCAACTGAATCTGTTAGGTTGAAAATTGTCCCACTAATGGTTCAGATTTTGCTAATTAAAACTTTTTTCCCCCTCTCTTTTAACAGTGGATGGTTTCTGTTTCTGTCTTATTCTTCACTGAGTCTCTTCTCTGTCATATCCATTTCATTATTAAAGAGTTTAAAAAACTATCAGATACTGTAATTTTTAATGATAAATTTCTGTTTGATTCTTTCTGTATCATTTAATCCTCTGTTGAAATCTATTTTTTTTTCATTTCTTTGGAACATATTTTTTTCTTAATTCATTTATATAGTTATAATAGCTGGTATAATTTCTTGTCTAATAATTCCAACATCAGAATCATCTCAAGCTTTATTATTTTGGTTGTCTTTTCCTTTGGAATGGGTCACATATTCCTTGCTCATCCTGTTTAAGTAATTTTGGATTGAATTCCTGACTTTGTGAATGATATGTAATGCAAATATGGATTCTGTTATACTCTTTAAAAGATTCATAATTGTTTTAAGCAGGCAATTGATTTGATTAGACTCATACTGAACATGTAATGCCTGTAGGGATTGAAAGGAAGGGGGAATTTCATATCTTAGACTAGCTATTTAAGCCTAAGCTGCAAGTTGCTTTCAGTCTATCACACATATCTGTGGCTTGAAGATCAGCCAGACTTAGTCTGAATTTATACACAGGTTTAGGAGCTCCTTGTTATTGGAAACTTAATCTTGTTCATGTCTAAGAATTTGTCAGTTGTCATTGTTAATGTGTGTGTGCACATAATTGTGTTCTGTTATCTCCCTTCTACTTGTAGAACTCAGATGCCCCTTTGACCTAGAAGCTCTGCTAAAGTCCAGGGCATGGAGTGGGGCTGGAACTCGAGCAATATGGATTTGCAGAAGATCCCCTGTGAGCTCAGCAGCTTGGTCTGGGGTGTAAAGGGGAAGGGGGATTTAGGTGAAATATGAGCAAGTTCACACTTTTAGTGTCTTAATCCCTGCTTTCCTTGAAGATACCCTTTATATAGTTGGCATCAGTATTTATAGCCAGGATATCATAGCATTGTGTTTATGAACACTCTAAATATAGGAAGCACAGTGACAATGGGCTTCTTGATGGGTAAACACTGGTGATAGCTTGAATATGGAAAACTGGTGGAGCTCTTGATGGTTCAAAAAAATGAAATTCCCAAGTACAAAGCCTGAAGGGGCCATATCGAAGTAAAGAATATCTTCCTTTCTCTGCTTCTGCTCTTTTGCCATTTGGCTTGTTGCCAATACAAGAAACTTTGCCCACTCTAATTATGCAGGCTAGATCAATAATTGAAATAGATGTGCTACTGGTAATGTAATAAAGTTAATGACTGACTTAAATTATTCAGTATTGATCCTCAATTTCCTTACGTTTGACCGTTTCCATATGAATGCTTGTTTCAAGAGAGTTAATACAGGCTCATAGCCAATTCTAGGATATAGCTTTACAAACACACATTGCATGTATATGCTATCTATGCATATGCACATCAAAAACATATATGTATTCATATGTGTGTCAGAAACATATATGTGTGTGTAATTTGTTTTTTTCTAACAATACCTCAAAAAGGGTCTGATTATCGAAGAACAATAATCTGCCTCTCCCTGTCTTGAGATGCTTGTTACCTATAAGGATAGATGTTCCTGCATTTTTTTTGAGTCCGAAAAATAATCAGACTACATTCTTATAATGGAAATTCAGTGACAAGATTGTACAAGATGAAGATGTTGCTTGCTTTTGTGCTGATCTGACCACATGTAAGAATTTCTTTGTAACATGATACAAAATGGGTGTGAGCAGACTAGATATTATTAGAAGAGAGAAACTGAGGTAGGGATAAAACCCAGTACCAAAAGTTTCTCTGGAATACACCTATAGTAAAAACTTCAGTCTATTACCTTGTTACAGCAAGATAGCACATAAACCATGGGCATCTCAGCAACAGGACTAGTACATTGAATGGATTTGGTGTGTGCTGGGTGATTTGGGGGAAGCAAGGGTTGATTCTAGATTGGGTGTTGCAGGAATAACATGCAGTTTGATGATCAAGGTATCTTTTGAATAAAAAAAAAGTTTTATTGAGATATAATTCACATAATTTGCAAATCACCCACGGAAAGTATACAATTCAATAGCTTTTAACATATTCACAGTGAGAGACTGAACATACAAATGGACCATAGCCAAACCATATATAAACACAAAACTTTGACCCACAGTCCGCAACAACCAGTCTAGGAAGTCAACCCATTATCTCCAGTAACTAGCCCAGGAAGCCAGCCTACTTTATCATATTTGTAGGAAATCAAACCACTATCTCTAGCAGACAGTGCAGAAAGCCCAACTTATAAATCTACCCCAAATGGCTAGGGCATAATTAGTAATTTACAGCAAACATGCATCCCTAACCACTCACATGGTATGCCCTATTTCTAGTTATCCCACCTATAGCTGCCCCATGCCAATAGCTTCCAACCAGGGCATATCATCCTTTCTTTTTCACTATTAAACGTTCCTATTTCTCTGACTACTTTTGAGTCTCTGCTAAACACTAGTGATAATGGCTGACTCTTGCTTTTTCAAGCTCAGAATAAGTAGGCTTTGTTTGTTGTTTGTTTTTTTAATGTTTATTTATTTTGAGGGAGAGAGAGACAGAATGTGAGCAGGGGAGGGGCAGAGAGAGAAAGGGAGACACAGAATCTGAAGGAGGCTCCAGGCTCTGAGTTGTCAGCACAGAGCTGGATGCAGGGCTCAAACTCACAGACCATGAAATCATGACCTGAGCTGAAGTTGGACACTTAACTAACTGAGCCACCCGGGTGCCCCAAGACTTTGTTTTAATCTGGTTTGTCTTCATTTACTTTCACAGCAGATATTTGCACCCATCATGACAATCCACTTGAGGACATTTTCATTACACCCCCTAAGAAATCCTGTACTCTTAGTTATTATTTTCATACTTCAATCTTGCCCAGGTCCTAAGCAATGACTAATCTACTTTCTGTATCTATAGATTTCCCTATTCTGGATTTCCATATGAATGGAATGTTCTTTTTTGGTCTGGTTTCTTTCACTTAGAATAATGTTTTCAAGGTTCATCCATGTTGCAACATGTATCAATACTTCATTCCTTTCATGGTTGAATACTATTTCATTATGTGGATAAACCACATTTTATTTATTCGTTAGTCCTTTAATAGAATTTTTTAATTTTTTGCCATAGGTATGATGCTGTTATAAATATTGAGGTATCTTAATTCTTATTTAGGAGCTGGATTAATAATGTGGGGCTACAGTTGTCCTTGATTAAAAAAAATAAAACAATAATCACTCATGTTTGCAGGGAGAGAGGAGTGTTTGGTTACTTTGTGGTGCTATAGAAGCCTTGTCTTTATGTTCAGACACAAATACGAAGTGATCTTGTTTTTGTCTTTTTCCATCATGGTCACAGAGTGACCTTGTCTGTTTTTTGTTGGGATTCCTTATATTTATAATGGAAGATGACAACCTAGCTCCTAGTTGCTAGCTTCCAGGGCAGGTTTTCTACTTTCTTTCTTGTTCTCAGAGGTGCACGTCTTATATGCATGATATGAAAGAAATATGGAAATGTAAATAAAGAAAATAAGGATGACATCCTAGAGAAGATGTCAGTGAAAAATGAACACAGACACTGCACTATGACAAAGAATAACAGAACTTAAGTACATAACTAGCAACAGGGAGGTGGAAGTTGTATGTGGGCTGTTATCAGCTCAGTATCTGGTAGGTCTGCTTAATAACCTAACTGCCTGAAAATGGAATTGGCTGTCTTGAAAGCAAGTTTCTTACCTCTTTGTGTGTTTAAGTAGAAATGGGCTTTCCACTTGATTTTGCAAAGGGATTTCAGGCAAATGGTAGAATCTTATTTCAAGATCTCTTAAAAGATCTGACTGAATTTAAGTACTGTGAAGTTACTTCACTAGAATTGCCCCACACCTGTAAGCATTTCTCAGCTCTGTACTCCCTCATAGCAGAAGAAAGTTAGCCTTTGTTGATCACTCACTTGCTTAGACTATGTGGATTTAAAGCTAAATCAAATAGAATCAGCCCTCATTTTTGTGCATGAGTACTTTGTTTTCTTAATATTTTCTGGCACATATTAGAAAACATAAAAAGAGAAACACACAGATAGAGTACTTAAGAGAAGGTGAGCAACCTCTGAGTATCCCTATCTGCTTTGGTCATAGTTCTACAGCAGCTGCCCAAGACAAATTGCTCAGGATTGTCACCTTCTTCTGGTTTCCATTATCTTCACCTATGCCACCATTCACAAACCTGGAGACACCTGAGCATAATGTTTTTTGTTTGTTTGTTTGTGTTTTTGAACAAATATTCTTTTTAGATTCAGCTTAAAGAGAGTCTGCTGTTTACTTATTTGTTTTTCTGCATGACTCAATTGACCATTTGATTCACTTCATCTCATTTTCTAGGTCTTCCTTCACTTTCCACAAAGATGTACAAACAAGACCAAAAAGAAGACATAAACTGTGCCACTGGGCAATTATTTCCTAATTCAAATATTATATCTGTATTTTCCTCAATGCCACTCCAGTCTGCCTTTTAACAAAAAGGATGATTCTCCTTTGAATTGAATTTTTGCTATTTATATTAAAAAAACATTGTTGAACTTCCTTTAGATTGTGATTTTTTTAAAAAAAATTTTAATCTTTATTTATTTTTGAGACAGAGACAGCATGTGAGCAGGGGAGGAGCAGAGAGAGAGAGACACAGAACGCGAAGCAGGCTCCAGGCTCTGAGCTGTCAGCACAGAGCCTGATGCAGGGCTCAAACTCACAAATAGATCATGAACTGAGCCGACGTCACTCAACCGACTGAGCCACCCAGGAACTCATAGTTGTGATATTTTTTAATATTCTAATATTTAATTTTTTAATGTTAATTTATTATTTTTTATTTTTTTTAACATTTATTTATTTTTGAGACAGAGACAGAGCATGAATGGGGGAGGGTCAGAGAAAGAGGGAGACACAGAATCCAAAACAGGCTCCAGGCTCTGAGCTGTCAGCACAGAGGCGGGGCTCAAACTCACGGACCGCGAGATCATGACCTGAGCCGAAGTCGCACCCTCAACCGACTAAGCCACCCCTCCTCAACCGACTAGGCACCCCTCCTAGTTATGATTTTTTAAAGCACATTAACAATAAGCACTCAGAAAAACCTAGAGTTTTCATAATTATCTCCTGAATAAGAATACAAATTTTTTCTCAGTCCAGCATTTTAGGTTCCTTAAAATCTAATCCCATCTTGTCTTTTTATACTACTACTAATGGTAATAATGATGATGATAATAACAAAATTTATTGTTTTCCATGTTCCAAGCACTATGAAACCCTTTACAATGATGATCCATTAGAACTCTACAACATGCCTATAAATTAGAGAAGTTCTAGTATATCTTTTTTACAGGTGAGGAAATTAAGACTCAGATAAGTTAAAAAATTAATTGCCCAAGAATACAGTTATTAAGTGGTAGATTTATATACAAATCCAGATATGGTTTTAAAATTTATTATTTTCTTTCTTTCTTCTTTCTTTCTTTTTCTTTCTTTTTTTTGTATTCTTTCTTACTTACAACCTCTGTCTTCCAAGAATATTCTCCCCCAGTGCATGACTACTGTTCCTCCAAATATTTTAATCTCTTAGTTCTTTCTGTCTCCATTCATGATCTGTCCACCATCTCTTCTCCATTCCACTAAGAAGCTTCCTTTCCAATCTAGGGAAAGCATCAGGACAAATGTTATCTCTAAGAAAGGAGTCTTAACAATTGACTGAAACAATGCATGAAACATAATTCATGGAAATCTATATGTTTGAGATAGTGTAGGTGGTGCAGAACCTCAACAAAAGTAATTGGGTACATGGGGCACCTGGGTGGCTCAGTTGGTTAAGTGTCCGACTTCGGCTCCGGTCATGATCTCACAGCTTGTGAGTTCAAGCCCCATGTTGGGCTGTGTGCTGACAGCTCAGAGCCTGGAGCCTGCTTCAGATTCTGTGTCTCCCTTTCTCTCTGACCCTCCTCTGCTTGTGCTGTCTCTCTCTTTCAAAAATAAACAAACATTAAAAAAATTTAAAAATATATTAATTTGGTACAATGACAAGGGAGAGAAATATCTTGACAATGAACAGGCATTAATATTTACCAAGTTCTTACTATGAGATATATAAGTTAATATTCACAGTAATCCCACAAGGGAGGAAACCATTTGTGGCAGGACAACTCTAAGATGACCTCCAATGGTTTGGTAATCACACCCTTGTGAAATCCTGTCCCTTGAGTTTGGGGAACTTATGAATTGCTTCTAACAGAATATAGCAAAAGTAATGGGATGTCACTTGGTAATTAACTTACACAAGATTGTGACTTCTGTTTTGCTAGTTGCCTCTATTGCCATATTGGCATTCATGTCTCAAGGAACTGAGGGTAGCATCTGATCAAAAATCCTTGAGGAATGGAGGCCCTTAGTCTAATAGCTCTTGAAGAATTTAATTCTGACAATGAGAGCTTGGAAACAGATCCTTCCCCAGTCAAGCTTTCAGATTAGACTCCTTGGCTGTGACCTGGTGAGTGTCCATGTTTCAGATGTAGGTACGTCCTACTCTAAGTACTCCAGCTTCTTAAAAACCACTCCATATTTCTTCCTATAGTTTATGACAGATATCTACTAAACACCTTAAAATATTTAATAAATCTCTTTATATGTAAACATGTGATAACCATACATTTTGCTGTTCTGAAGACCAGGTGAAGTATAAAAGAAGAAGGGCAATATTTATTAAATATTCCTTTTCAACATGTTAAAGGTTACAATGGAATTGAAGGAAATTAAGACCAGACTAGAACTATTGTAAATGTCAACAGAAGAACATAGAGGAAGGGAAGGAAAAATAAGATAAAAACAAAGAGGGAGGAAAACCATAAGAGACTCTTAAGTACAGAGAACAAACTGCTGGAGGGGAGGTGGGTGGGGGGATGGGTTAAATGGGTGATGGGTATAAGAAGGGCACATTTCAGGATCACCACTGGGTGTCATAGGTAAGAGATGAATCATTGGGTTCCACTCCTGAAGCCAAGACTACATTGTATGTTACTAATTTGAATTTAAATAAAAATAAAAACAAAAATAAAAATAAAATAAAATGACTGTCATTTATCACTTCAGTCTCAGGTCACCAGATTTATTCTCTCAAGAAGATGTTTTTCAAATATCCCAGTAGAGAGCTTTTTAAAAAACTGATGTTTGGAAACAGCATTTTCTATATTTATGAGGCTAGGACATTTGACTGACATTGGGTTCAGTCTTTTGCCCTGTGTATAGATATTCACTGTTCTTTTTCTCTGATGCTTTACTTGATTGAGCTAAACCAGAAAACTACAAACAATTTATTTTAACACTGGGTAAATTTCATATTCACTGACTTTCACAGGTTTGTTTGTCTTTCTGTAACCTTGAGTAGAAAGAAATATTTCCATTCATCAAGTAGAGATTGATAAACCCATTTGATGATTACATTCTCAAGGAAAAAACGCAATCTATATAACATAATTGAAAAACAAATGCCTCAAACATATTTCACTAGTTTGTAATTTTATGCTTGTTAAACATTAATATGGTTATAGTTTAATTATAAAAGTTCACTTCTATTATGTTTAATTGTGATGAACAGAAAAGTATTTTGATCATGAAAGTTAATATTAAATTTAAGTATCATTAATCTCAGAGTGGGCTGAAGACTGTGTCCTTCTTTCTGCAAACATGATGCATTCCACAAAAACTGAATGTTGTTAAATTCTTCTTCTTCCTTCTCCTACTGGTCTGTGCATTTATTCCATCCCAAGAACAATTGCTATCGAAGCTGACAGGTATGGAGGCAGATTCACCAAGAAATCTTTTTTTGTATGTCTTGACAATTAACATGTACTTTGAAATCACTGTTGTCAAGGACACTCCACTTTGAAGAGCTTAATCAATTTGCAGCAGGTGTTAATGTTCACTGAAATATTTTATTAGATGGGATTGGGGAGTGAAGTTAGACTGGTCTAGTTGAATTTCAAAAGGGAAAAAAAGGCAAAAAATTCAGGGATGCCATTTCTTCTCAGCTCTGAGAATCATTCTTTCAGTTCTGCAAAGTGGAATGGAACAAATAAATTCTGAATATTAACCAGCAAAGTAAAATATTTGCCTCAAATTATTAAAGTCAGTGGTAAGTGCAACATTTTTTTTTTTTGCTTGAAACCTTTCACAGGTGTATGACTATTGCTCCAGCATAGATTTTATAAATATAATTCCCTGGAAACAAGCATTTCACTATGATTATTCACTTTCTATTGCACTTTTAATGTAAATCTAATTTTATCTTGGATTCATCTTAGCCTTGCATTTGGGAGGAAACAACACATCTACACCACATTAGCAAACTGCTGAATTAGAAGGCAAGTCTCTCAGCATTTGGAGAATAGTGATGGATCACTCAGCACGGTGCCATTTACCCAGGGAAGAATACATAGTATATCCTGTTTTCCAAGGAAACTTTAGCTTGCCAACTGATCTATACCTTTCTTCAGAAACTAGAATGTCTGTTTGGTTGATGCTTTGATAGAATCAATGGAGTTCATTTCTTAAAGCTAAATTTGTGACTCAGTGTTTGAAGTAACACTTTTGTTTGTTTGTCTTCAGTCATTAGGCTAAATATCAGTGCCTTGGGGCACCCCACCTTCAGCCCACCCTCTGCTTTCCCCGACTGTTACTTTAACGTTGATGAGGAGGTCATCACATCTTATTGATTTTGTTCTCCCTGGCTTCCTCTACATCAGGATATAGCACAGATGGGAGTCTTCAACTCATTAGAGGGAGCCACTTTAATACCGACCTCATCAATCTAGTCTCTTTCCACATTAGAGACACCATAAGAATTTCTACTTCAGAGAGTTCATCTTTATAGTTTTGCTAGTGTGTGTGCACCCAGGTGAGAAAAAGTTTCTAAGCTAGTGAGACAGAACTAGGGAAGTAGACATATTATTTTGGAATGAATAGGAAAGCTCGGGGTGCTTCACTAAGGATCTGAAAGTAGATTAGATTTATAACCTGCTTACGGTTATTTAAAAATACATACACAGCTCTTACAGATCGATATTCTTGAAAACACAACCTTGGTTAGTGTTTTTTTTTTTTTTCTTAGGAGGCTAGATTGATGGAGAGCCCATTACTTACAAATTTAATCACCTCAAGGCAATTAAAGCAATTCTGTGTTTTCTTCTTTAGTGTTCCCCTGAAACGACAGCATCTGGACAACTTTAATTACCGCTTCAATTCAGCAAAATGCACAGAAGTGTCAAGTTTGGTGATTTAGCAAAAGGTTGTTTTCTCTTTTTTTTTGCTCCCCATTCACATTTCTTGACTGTGGGGTTTGGGTTTATTTTCTGTTAGTGCTAGGGGAAACAACTACACATTTAAGGCTGCTGGTGCTGATAGGGAATGCGGAGGGAAAGAGGACCCTGAAGGAAGGACACCCATGAGTAAGCTGGAATGATGGGCATTTAAGTCTTTAATGGACACTGTTGTCTGTGGATTCTCTCTGATGTAATTCTTGATGAGGTCACTTTAGCTGCCTCTTCCAGGCCCCTGTTCATATTCCATTAGAACTAATGGTTTGAAAACTAGTCCCTGGAATGCAACTAGAACTCAGTAGAGAACAAATGCTCAACACTGGCCATTAAGTGACTAGGGCACTGCCACTGTGCCATCATGTACTCGGTGCTGCTCTTCACCAGGTCATAAGGTTGGGTGAGCCCAGCACCAGCCCAACATACACTGGATATGGTATATTATGGAGCATGTTTAGGAAGGGCCAGGGACACAAGTATTTCATGTGAAAGGAGCTTAGATCTCCATGCCACTGATTCTATTCTAATAACGTGAAACTGACTCTTTGAGATAACACATGCCCGGCCATTCTACCCCAAGAACATTCTGTTTAATCTAATTGATTTATGAGCCAGCTTTTCAGAAAGTTGATCTACTGCCACAAGACCAAGTAAGATTGGAACAAACCAGGAAGAAGTCTTGGAGGTGCACAAAAGGGTCTGAGAGTGAAAAAAAGTAACCTCTGCGATGACACACACGAGATCTCCCCAAAATCACGCTAGCGCTGCCCCCATCTTTTGTACATAGGACATAAGTGCCCGGATGTCATCGGGGGCACCTGCACAGAAGCAGCAAGGTTCTCCCCTCCCCCACATTACCTTTTCCCAAAGTCCAGTCAGCTCAAACACCTTCCCAGATACCCAGCCCCTTGTAGAATCCCATAAATACTCAGCTCCCTTTATCCTCAGAGAGGCAGATTTTAGAAATTTCCTCCCTGCTCCTTGCTTGGTGCTCTGCAATAAAACCCTTTTTCTCTGCCGCAAAAACAGGTGTCAGTGTTTGGCTCACTGTGCATAGGGCAGGATCCTTGTCCAGTAATAAACACTTCTTCAGCTCACACCTGTGGTCCCTTGGAAGATCCCCTATAACCAACTGATAAAGGATTAAAAATTTTACACTTAGTTCATGAATTAATCAGTTTGATGTATTGATGTGTGCAGAAAATAGATTGCTGCCACATTATACCTCTACTGGAGTAGCTCTGAGAGACCCTGGATAGGATCCAATGGGCAGAACCTAGAGCAGTAAACTTGGTCATAAACTTATTGTGGAGAGAGCTATGTATGGCCTGAGTTAAGCACTCCCAGGTATGTCTGATGACTTGTTGGTGAGGGAATTGGAAGAAGAAAAAATATATTGGAAGGTGGGAGATAAGAAATCTGGAGAAGAAGTGTGTGAATGAATCTATGGGAATGGGCAAGAAAGTGTGCAAATATTTGTGCTTCATATCAGTCAGTACCTGCTAGAGAGCATCTACCTAGAGAGGACACTAACCTGAGTTAATGAATGACTTATCCAAAGGGTGAACACCAGCTTGTATAACTGGACAACTCCCTGCTTATCCAATGGAGATATGCACAGGGGAAGAGAATGCTACCATTGAATTTATGAACTGTTAGCAGCAGAAATAAAAACTGAGGCCTCCATATGGTACCATCCTTCACATATTTAAAGGAGATCAACCAGATACTTGGTGACAAGTCAATTTTAATTTTGGGGAAAGTGGTTATTTGTACATAATGAGATTGGTATGTGTGCTAGGTCTTGGTTTAGGGCCCTTTCCACAATGCCTCATCTTACACTATTTGTGGGTTCATAGAGTTTTTGATTTAGGAACATGGGATTCCCCCGGGGCCATGGGTACATGATTACAGGATCCATTGTTTGTACCATTTACTGCATTATCCAGAAGCTGCTGGCCTAAGAGAGCATTGGAGCTGCCTCCTAAAGGTACAGCCAAGGTGTCACTTTAGAGATGATACTGTGAGGGTTTGGATTCTGTTCTTTAAAAATAGTCTCTACTTTGAACCAATAACCTGTCCCTGATACCTGTACCTGGATTCAGGGCCCATGGAATGGACTTGGCTCTTACCTTACTATTTCTTACCATCACTCAAATTTGCCTATGGAGAACTCATGCTTTCTGTTCCTATAGCTTTAATCTATTGTATTAGAGACCTTTGTTTCAGGATTGAGTGGGAGGTGCTTCTAACCAAAAAATATAGTAGGAATTCCACCAAACCTAAAACCGTAGCTGGCCATTTTGCATTTCTTATGCCAGCTGGTAGTAAAAGAAGTTATATTGGCAAGGGTGATGGGCCTTTATAGCAAGAGCAGGAAGTTGAGGCTGCTTAATGTGGGTGGGCAGGAATATGAAGAAACATAGGTGATTCACTGGAGCACTTCTTGGTGCTTCTATTTCCAGTGAAAATCATGAATGGGCAGTTGCCCCAATCATGGCCTGACAAGAACATGGTAAGATGGATGGTTAAAAAGGGAAATAATACATATAATCCTCTATCAGTACTGTCTGTTACTCAGATGATCTATGATCTGTCTCTGGACACCTTGACCACATCCAGTACTACCATGTCTCATCCAGAGAGGTCTCTACTTGACTGGAAATATCCTTAGCCCTTCACAGGAACAACCTGGCAGTGATGAGAGGCTGTATAAAGCTTTTTTCTACCTTTTAGCCACCTTTGCTAAACTTGGACATCAAAATATTCTCCAAGAAGCTGTCTGCTTTTGGGAAAGCTGCTGTGTCATGCAACTCCTCCTTGGTGGACCCTCTGAGTCTCACTCCTAGGCTACATGAGTGTTACTGGGTTTGAAAACATGATTCCCTACATCCATGGATATTCTAATACTGAAAAAAAAATTATTTCCCATATGCTTCTGACATGAGGCTTTTCAAAACATCATCATTCATTATTTCTTCAAATGCAGTAATGAAAACTTTATCATCGTTGCCTGACCCCAACAAAATGACTGCACCTAAACTTACCACTCTGTGAATATTCTTGGGACATTGCTTACATTCTCTCACTAAATTTGAGCCACTTTATTCTAGAAAGCATTTATAAGTAACAATAAAGCAAAATGAGGTGAAGAATGCATAAACTTACTTATGTGATTGTGAGCTGTGTAATGAGGAACTATAAGTCAGTTGATAAACTAGTATTCAATTAGACATATGGAATTATTAGGCACAGAGATTTATAAATCCAAAAAGTGGGCTAAATGAGAGTTAATTAACTGAACAATGGAACTCTCTCAGCAACATTCTAGGTTTTCAAAGTAGAGCTTTTTAAGTCATTAGGTATTTTTTCCTGACTCAATTAAAATGAAATTTTCAAATTCTACTGTTCTTAATTGTTTGCTGCTAGTATGATATACCATAATTAGTTTCTGTTAATTAACCTTGAATTTGGTATCATAGTATTTACTTTTACTTCCCTTGGGTGCTGATTTCTGAAGATTTTCTATGTAAACAAACATGTAATTCACAAATAGATATAGTACCAAATCTTATTTCCCAATTTATATGCTTTTTATTCTTGACCTTGTACTGATTTGGATTCCAGTACAATGCTACATACAAATGGAGACAGTGGTTATCCCAAACTTGTTCTGAACCATAGGGTGCAAATGTTGAATATGCCAATGTTATGTATCAAGGGGCTAAAGGATCTTTTTTTAATAGATGGTCTTTAGCAGATTAGGTTCCCTTCCTTTCCTAGGGTCCTGAAGGGAGGAAAACTTCTATTTACATGTGAATTTAGTGAACATTGAATTTAGTCAGCATTTTTTCTGTATGTATTTAAATTACTGTGTTTTTCTCCCTTATTCTGTTAATATACTAAATTTATTGACTAACATTCTATTACTCAAACAACCTAGCATTGCAAGTATAAACTTCTCTTGGTCATGATATTTTATCCTTTTTATATATTTCTGGATTTATTTTGCTTATGTTTTGTTGAGATTGTTATGGTATGTTTATTAGCAGCATTAGTCACTAATTTGTCCATTTAATTTAAAATAATAAAATTTGTTTGCATAGAAATTTTAATAATTTTCCTATTCTTTTAAAGTCTTTAGGAGCTATAGTGATAACCTCTTTTCTGTCCCTAATATTGGCAATTTGTATTTTCTCTCTGTCTTATTTCTTTCATCAATCTAGCTACCAGTTGTCAATATTCAAAGAATCAGATTATGGCTTTGTTAATTTTCTCTCTTGTATGACTTTTTTACTTGACTTTAGCTCTTATTTTTATTATTCACTTTCTTTTTGAGGTACCTCAGGCTCTGGGTTTTTAAAATATTATTGTTTCCCTCTTTCATTTAGAGTGGATGCTTTTTATTGATCTGTCTTCAAGTTCATTGATTTTTCCTCTGTCATCTCTATCCTTCTATTAAACAATTTAGTAATTTTTTTTTCAGCTACTGTAATCTTATGTTTTAAAACTTTGGCTTTTTGAATTTTTTTTACTTCCCTCCTGAGATTTATTTTATTTCTTCACTTAATATATATAAAACATAAAAAATATACATAGTTATATAAATATACAATACACTATATATGTGTTATGTATATACAGAATACAACATATATATGCTATACACATACAAAAGACAACTAATACCAATTCCTAGATCAATCAGATGTTGTAATTACAAAGAACGTCAAAGCTGCTATTATAACTATGCTCAATGAGGTAAAAAATATACATAGCATGTAGTTAAAATAGCTGCTTTAAAGTCTGCCTGATAATTACATCTGACTGATCTAGGGTTGGTATTAGTTGTCTTTTCTTGTAAAGTTCTTTTATAATTTTCCATTGTAAATTATATCCACTGCATACCATGTACTTCCAGATTGTGTATTGGATGCTGCAAATTTGTGTTTTGGAAATTCTGGATTTTCTCACTACCTGGAGAATACCCATCTTTTGCTTTAGCAGGGAATGCACTTAGATCCTATTGCATCTTTTCACAGTTGGCGTGGCTGCAGCTCAGTTCTCAGCTCCGTTCTTCCTGCCTTGGCTGCAAATACTTTCCCTTTTCTGCACACAGGCATGGTTTAGGCATCTTAGAGATTTGGGCTGAATTTAAAACATATTTGGGTTTGGGGGTGCCTGGATGGCTTGGTAAGTTAAGCATCTCAATCTTGATCTCAGCTAAGGTCATGATTCATGGTTCAGGGGATCAAGCCCCATATTGGGCTCCATGCTGACAGCTCTGAGTCTGTTGGGATTCTCTCTCTCTCTCTCTCTCTCTCTTTCTCTCTGTCTCTGCACCTTCCCCACTCATGCTTGCGTGCTATCTCTCTCTTTCTCAAAATAAATAAACTTTAGCAACAACAACAACAACAACTCAAAGAAAAACACATTTGGGTTTTATTTTCCCACTGGTTCTGTCTATTTGGAGGCACACACATAGCTCTCTGGTGAAGGTAGCCCCTGAGGCTTTGCCCTGGTTCCTTCAGCCAGAAATATACTCGGTTCTGTATTAGAATTTTAGGCACCATTATGTGGTCACCATGATGACTGCATTGCCCTTGGGGCAAAGATGTAAAAATCGGGGTACTGGTGCCGTGGCAATTGCTTGCTCCACATTTAGACTCCTTTCCAAAATTTGCCTTAAAAAATCAGATTCCAGATTCCTCAAGCAATTGCCTTTCTGTAATTTGTTTAGAGGTCACAGCTGTTATTTACAGAAGGATCACTGAGACAGGCACACTCTTCCATAGGGTTGGGCTTCTAAACCTACCCAAATTGCTCTTTCTTGAGCTCTCCTCTCAGAGGTGGCTTCTATTGGACCAGCTGGTTTTGTGTTTTTGCCCCTATCTGGAGCCTCTGTTCCCTTCTCCCACTGCTGCCTGTCAACTTCCTCACTGCAGGGATTCAAAACTATTTGCATTGTCTAGAAAAGATGCATTCAGTGCAAAATATTAATGAGGCATAAGGAATTTCATTTAAAAAATTTTGAAGACTTTATAGGTGAAATTGGGGAAGTGTCAATATCATAGATTGCTTAACATACTTAGCACCCCTCCTTTGATATGTTTTCCTTCCCAACTGCCCCCTTTCCACACTGCTATTAATTCTTCTCTTTTTGGTTTTGCCATTCAGATCTTCCTTGGAGTACTCTGTCCTCTAGCTTCTGAATTTTACTCTTTCCTCTCAACATCAACTTATTACTTTTAAATATTTAGTAAGAAACATCCAATGTATACAAAAGTAGAAAGAATGCTATACTGAACCACATATATACATCTCCCAACCGCAACAATTATTATTCATGGCTGTCTTGTTTAATTTATAACCGCATTTACTTCCTTGCTCACACCAGCTTGTTTTGAGCAAATCCCAGACATCATATTATTTTATTCATAAAAATTCCAGTTTGTTTCTTTAAAGGACTCCTAAAAATAGCTATAATATCATTGTTACCCACAAAGGACAGATAATAATTCCTTATTATTATTAGATATCCATTATTTGCTACAAAGTTCTCTGAATGTCTTGTAAATATTTGAAGTTCATCTTAATCAAGATCTAAATAAGGTCTATTGATTGTAATTACCATGTTGTGATTTTTTTTTTTGCTATTTGAGGAAGTTTGTATTTTTATTCTTGATTCAAATTTTCCTAGTAGTACCCCTGTTGAAACTATTATTCTCTTCCTTAGTGCTACAGCCTATGAGTTCCATATAAAATCAATATGATATTATTTTTTTTAAATTTTTTTTTCAACGTTTATTTATTTTTGGGACAGAGAGAGACAGAGCATGAACGGGGGAGGGGCAGAGAGAGAGGGAGACACAGAATCGGAAACAGGCTCCAGGCTCTGAGCCATCAGCCCAGAGCCTGACGCGGGGCTCGAACTCACGGACCGCGAGATCGTGACCTGGCTGAAGTTGGACGCTTAACCGACTGCGCCACCCAGGCGCCCCTCAATATTGATATTAAATACTATTCCTCTCATTTTCCTCTCTTTCCCTGTCCCTCTAAACCATCCCCCCACCCAAAATCCTACAACCCCCTCTTTGTCACCATCTGCCCTGTCATTAGGACCTTGTCCATTCCCAGTTCTACTGAAAATGTACATCGTTTGTGTCCTGCTCCATCCATTCCTGTATTCCAATTTTCAAGCTAATACCCACTTAATCTATCAGAGGACAAAGTTATGACTCTACAGACAGTGTTTAAAGACTCCCCTTTTTCCTCACTTTCTTGCCCCTGGAAACCACTATTCTACTCTCTATTTCTATGAGTTTGGCTTTTTAAGATTCCACATATAAGTGAGATTATACTATGCTTGTCTTTCTCTCTCTGACATTTCACTAAAGAGAAGTTTGTCTTAAACTCAAAGGGTGATTCTGAATATAAGAATTTCTTTCTCGGTGACAGGCTAGTATAATGCCCATTTGGCATACAGAGCTTTGCAATGACTTTCAAATCACAGGGGATATGTATTTTGTTTCTTTTGCATGCTATTAAGCTCAAAAGAACTGTTGGTCAACAATATACAACCAGCTGACAGCATGCATGTATGCGACAGTAAATTCAAACCTTTAAATTTCCAATATTTAGCTAAAGAATGAAAGTCATCTGATGATATATCCCCTTGTGGTCATTTGATAACTTTATGTACACATCAAAATTGCTTTTATTCATTAAAAAATAATGAGATTCTGTCTAGATAGAAAGCATGTTATTCTTGGCTCTTTGACATTTAAGGTCCTTAATTTAAATTCAGAAAGTAGTTTTACTTCCTTTGAAGACTCATCAGCTGTCAATAGCCTCTTACATTCTCCTTTCTAGTCACATATGAGTGTATTTCATTCATTTGTCTTAAATTCCTACACATTCTTAAGCATGTGGAAAATTTCTAGCCTGGACTTAAAAGTCACTTTCTCTGAAAAGGAATGACTTTCCCCTGTCTGTGTTTCCTTTGGAAATCATTCATATGGTTGGCAGAAAAGTGTAGTAGTTGTGCTCTGGAGTTATACAGGTCTGGATTTGAATCCCTGTGTTATCATTTACTAGCTGTTTGATATGGAGCCAGTTATACAACTCTTCAAAGTATCTCCTCCCCTGTGAAATGGAGGTAATAATGCTTAGTTCATTGGATTATTGTGGCACTTAAATGAGATAATGTATATAGACTGCTTATTCTAGCTCTTGACATATAAATTTTGTAAGTGCTAGTTGTTTTTGCTATTATTTCTATTGGTATTGTTATTGGTAAGTGCTAGTTGTTTTTACTATTATTACTATTGCCATATAATGTATTTCATGATATTTTCCTCCAGTACTCCAGATGATGAGTTCTTTTGGAATAAAGACCATTTCTTATTCAATTTATCATACATTCTATCTTACACATAGTCTTGCATATAGATGGACAATAAGTAAGCATTCAGTAGATTTTTGCCAAATAAGTTATTTAACAAACAACTGTGTTACCAGTTATTACTGTTCGTTTAATGTAGTTCATCATGTTATTACAAATAATTTTCTTAGCAACCATTGCTGATTTCACATAATACTATTTAGGTTTAGTATATATGTTTTATTTATGAATACCATTCTGATATTTGAGGATTATTATGGAAAATAATGGCACAGATTTGTTTTTTAAAATGCTTAAAAAGACTTTTAAATAAGAATAAAAAATTCTCATGAATGATTATAATTTCAAGTAGGGAATAAACAGTGAAACCCAGTTCACTCAGTGGCTAGCAGAGAGAATTAAAGGTTTATACAATCACTGAAATGGCAGGGGGAATAAATGTCTCTTTTTTAAAGGGAGTCATGGGAAGAACACAGACCATTACCCCAGCTTCTGTGGCACCATGGTGAGTGACTCTCAGGAGAAGCCTTGGAAGCCAAGAGAAGCTACTAATGATTTGTGGTGTCTTCTCTTTGGAGAATAATGAGTTTCCCTTATCTTCTGCTTTCCAAATATTGTATATGTCCCTCTTATTCAATAATTCTAAGGGCAAGGGAATTCTGGGACATGCAGTTTTAAATTTCTCCCTTGAAATGCAGAAGCCAACACATTGCTAACTTGCACCAGGCAATTCACTTTCAACACATTTTCTAAAGTAAAAAAATAAAGTGAAAAACCGAAATATTTAAGAATAATGAATTATATGTGGAAAGTTATAATCCATTGTCTGGTGGCTCCAATTTGTTTTTTCATGCACCAGCCTCTTCTTTCTATTTTGGTTTCAGGTGTCACTATTGCTTCTAGAATCCTAGGAAGAGCTCACTGCTGAGGCAATACTGGAGGATACGTTTTTCACATTATAATGTTACTGATTTAAAATGCTGCCCACCACTGGTTATTTTCCATATTTGAATGGCAAAAAAAAAACTGGATATGCTTATGCCAAATGCATAGCATTTTGAGAGCAGAGAGTAACTAAGCATCACCAATTTCTATCAATTTCTTCTACTATTTCTGAAAGTCATCACCTTTTCTTTTTAAAAAAATTTTTTTTTAATGTTTATTTATTTTTGAGACAGAGAGAGACAGAGCATGAATGGGGGAGGGTCAGAGAGAGGGAGACACAGAATCTGAAACAGGCTCCAGGCTCTGAGCTGTCAGCACAGAGCCCGACGCGGGGCTCGAACCCACGGACCACGAGATCATGACCTGAGCTGAAGTCGGCCGCTTAACTGACTGAGCCACCCAGGCGCCCCATGAAAGTCATCACCTTTTCATGGCCGCCAACACCACACCCCTAATCCAAATAACTAATAGCCCGGACAGTTGTTGAAATTTTTTAACGTGTATTCATGCATCTTTTTTTGCACATACATATTTGTTAGAGTAAATTTTTCCATGTGAAAATCTTATCGCCTCATTTTTGTGTAAAATAACCTTTAAAGTCACTTAATATATTTCCATTAAAAATAAAATGAATTATTTTTTGGATTATAAAATTAAGACAAGATATTAACAAAACATGCACAAAAAATTTGAGAAGAAACAAAAATTCTATTACAAAAGTGTCCATTGCTAAAACTCGTAGTGTATATATTTTTAAATGTTTTTCTATATTTTTCTGTACACTAACACATGCACACATTTCCAAATTAGGCAGTAGTAGTTAATATATTCCTCTGGAAAGTCAACCTATATGTTTACACTTAGCAATTCATTATGAATATTTTCTGTGTCAATAGCTTATAAAATGAAAATCACAATGTTTGATGGCTATATACTTCATACTGTCAGATCATAGGGTCTTTTGCATTTTTTTGTCATTTTAAACAATATTTTAAGTAGCATGTGCAAATGTACAGAATGATGAATGAACACGATATTGAAGAATTGTTGGCAATATGTATGTAACTTTATTATGTTTTATGGAAGGTAGGATTAGGATATTGATGAAAGTAGAAAAGTAAGTTGCAACTAAATAGTGAAGAGCTTATTTGCTATAAAATTGAAGAATATGAAAAAGGTTAAGTGTGATTTATGTTAATCTTGGGTATATTTTTTTCCCAATAATGTAAGTGCATAATTGTTTCATAAAATGTATTCTTGCTTTGAGTTGTTATAATTTCAGTCATGTAGATTTCTTATGAAGGTGAAATTCTCATAAAGTAAAAGTAACCATTTTAAAATGTGTAATTCATTGGCATTTAGCACATTGATAATGTTATGTAGTCAGCATTTAATACCAAGTTCTAAAACATTTTCATCACCTTAAAAGAAAACTCCAAATGTATTAAGCAGTTGATTCCCATTTTCCCTGACCCCCGGTATCTGGCAACTATCAATTTGCTTACTATCTCTGTGTATTTCCAGGTTTTTATTTTCACATAAATGGGATCATGTAATATGTAGTCTTTCACTTACCATAATGTTTTAAAGGTTCATTCATTTGATAGCATATATCAGTAGTTGGCTATTTTTCATGGGTGAATAATATTCCATTGTCTGTATATACCACATTTTATTTATTCATCCATCTGTTGAGTGAAATTGCTGGATCATATTGCAATTCTATGTTTAAGTTTTTGAGGAACTACCAAGATGTGTTTCACAATAGCTGAGACATGTACATTTCCACCAGCAGTGCAAGAGGGCTCCAATTTCTCCATTCCCTCACCAAGTTTTGTTATCCCCTTCTTTTTAAATTATAATCATCTCAGTGGTGTAAAGTGTATCTCACTGTGGTTTTTATTTTCTTAATTACTGATGATGTTGAGTGTTTCACAGTCATTTACATATTTTATTTAAAGAAATGTCAATTCAAGTACTTTGCCCATTTTTAAATTGAGTGGTTTGTATTTTGTTGTTGAGTTCTAAGAATTCTTTATATGTTCTGTATTTAGACCCTTATCATGCATACTATTTAAAAATATTCCCTCTCATTCTGTGGGGTGTCTTTCACTTCCTTGATAATGTCTTTTGATGCATGAAAGTTGTACATTTTATTAAAGTACAGTGTATCTATATTTTCTATTGCTGCTCTTGCTTTTTGGTGTCATATGAAGAATCTATGACCAATCCAGCATCATTAAGATTTACAGTGTGCTTTCTTCTAAGAGTTTAATAGTTTTAGCTCATGCATTTGGGCCATTGATCCATTTTTAGTTAATTTTTATAGATGGTGTGAGGTTGAGTATAAATTCATTCTTATGCAGATGAGGAGCCTGTTTCTCAGCACTATTTGTTGAAAAGACTATTCTTTCCTCATTGAATGATGTCAGCACTCTCATCTAAAATCATTTGAGTTTATTTCTGGGTTGAATGAATGAATGAATGAATGAAATTTATTCCATTGGATTACAGGCCTATCCTTACGCCAGTTATGCAATGCTTGATCACTGTTTGTTGCTTTGTGGTAAGTTTTCAAATCATAAGTGTGAGCCCTCCATCTTGGTTCTTTTTCAAAATTATTTTGGCTCCTCAGAGCCCTTTGGTAGGAATTTGAAGAGTAACTATTCTTTTCTACAAAAAGTCCATGGGAAATTTAATTGAATCTGTAAATTCCTTAGGGTAGTATTGTGATCTTAACAAGATTGTGTCCCAAACACACACCAGATACATTTACATTATTTAAGTTTTCTTTAATTTATTTCAGCAGTGCTTTTGAGTGGGCAAATCATCCACTTCCTAGGCTACATTTATTCCTAAATGTTTTATTCTTTTGGATGCTGTTATAAACACAATTGTTTTCTTAATTTCCTTTTCAGATTGTTCATTACTGGTGTTTAGAAATGAAACTGACTTTTGCATGCTATAATTTGGCTTAATTTTTTATTAGCTCTTATAGTCTCTATGCATTTATATTCCAGATAGAAGCTCATGACATCTGCAGATAAGGATGCTTTTGCTTTTTCCTTTCCGATTTGGATGTTTTTAGTTTTTTTCTTGCCTAATAACCCTGGAAAAAACAAGCATTCTTGTCTTGTTCCTGATTTTAGAGGGAAAGCTTTCAGATTTTCACCACTGGGCATGAAGTTAGTTGTGGATTTTTATTAATGTCCTTTCCAGATTGAGGAAATTTCTTTCTATTACTAGTTTAAGTGTATTTATCATAAAAGATTGTTGGATTTAATAAAATTCTTTTTCTGCCTCAATTGGGTGATTATTCTATTTAAAAAATTGATTCTCGGGGCGCCTGGGTGGCGCAGTCGGTTAAGCGTCGGACTTCAGCCAGGTCACGATCTCGCGGTCCGTGAGTTCGAGCCCCGCCTCAGGCTCTGGGCTGATGGCTCAGAGCCTGGAGCCTGTTTCCGATTCTGTGTCTCCCTCTCTCTCTGCCCCTCCCCCGTTCATGCTCTGTCTCTCTCTGTCCCAAAAATAAATAAACGTTGAAAAAAAAATTAAAAAAAAATAAATAAAAAAATAAAAAAAAATAAAAAATTGATTCTCTTAATGTGATATATCACATGGTTTAATTTTCATGTGGTGAGCCACCCTTGCACTCATGGGATAAGTCCTATTTAGTCATTGCAAAGGCTTGAATGTTTGTGTTCCTCCTCATCCCCAAGTTCACATGTTGAGACCCTAATCTCTGGTATTGGGAGGCAAGACCTTTAGGAGGTAGTTATAACATGATGGTGGAGCCCTCATGAATGGGATTGGCATCCTTATAAAAGACACCAGGGAGCCGGCTTTCTGTCTCAGTCTGTTTTCCACTGTGTGAGGGTACAATGAAAGATGCCCATGTACAAACCAGGTCCCCATGTACAAACCAGGCACAAACTTGGTCCCCACCAAGAAACTGATCCTGAGGGCACCCCAATCTCATACTTCCAACCTCCAAAACTGTGAGAAGCTACCCAGTTGATTGTATTTTGTTATTGTGGCCTGGGCTACGATAATTGTGTTATTAATATTTTTAATATATTGCTGAATTTGCTTTGCTAGTATTTGGTGAGTATTTTTATATCTATATTTATAAGGGATTTTATCTGTAGTTTTCTTTTCTTAGGATATCTTTGTCTGACTTACATATTAAGATAATGCTGTCCTCATAGAATTAGTTAGGAAGAGTGCTCTCTTCCTCTATGTTTTAGAGGAGTTTGAGAAGACCTGGTGGTAATTCTTCCTTACCTGGTAATTGGAAGAATTGGTAGAATTCTTCAGGATAGCCATCTATTCCTGGGGTTTTCTTTTTTGGGAGTTTTTTGATTACCCATTCAATCCCTTTACTGGTTATAGGTCATATGGATTGTTTTTTCTTTAGTTTGTTTATGTAGTTTGTGTTTTTCTGGGAATTTGTCCAATTCATCTGTGTTGGTAAACAGCCACTTATAATGTTCTCGTATAATTCTTTATATTTCTATTTACACAAGTTTGGTAGTAATGTTTCCACTTTCACGTCTGATGTCAGTAAGTTTAGTCTTCTCTGTTTTTTTCCTAGTCAGTATAGCTAAGTGCTTTTCATTTTTAGTGATCTTAAAAAAAAAAAAACTTTTGTTTCTATTATTTTTGATTGTCTATTTCATTTATCTCTGATCTAACTTTTATTATTTCCTTCCTTTTGCTGGTTTTGGTTTTAATTTGTTCTTTTTATAGTTCCTTAAGGTGTAAAATTAGATAATCAGTTTGAGGCCTTTCTTCTTTTTTACTGTAGGTGTTTATAGCTCTAAATTTCCCTGTGAACCCTGCTTTTACTGCATCCCATAAATTTTGTCACATTGTGTGTTCATTTTCATTCATCTGAAAGTATTTTATGATTTCTCTTTGTGATTTCTTCTTTGATTCATTGGTGGTTTAAGAGAATATTGTTAATTTCCACACATTTGTAAATTTTTTGGAGTTCCTGGATTGATTTCTATTTGCATTTCATTGTTGCTGGAGAAGATTCTTTGCATGATTTCAGTGTTTTTACATTTGTCTAGGCTTATTCTGTGACCTAATATATGGTCTAACCTCAAGAATGTTCCATGTGTCCCATTATTTTTGGAAAAAGGCAAAGATTTTAACATGTCCTACCAAAACAAATAACCTGGCTCCTAACCATTCCTCTAGCCTTATTTTGTAGCTAACTCTCCTTATGCTCATTACTTCTGCCAAACCACTGTCATTTATGCCCTCAGATTTGCCCAGCCTCCTCTCACTAAAGGACTTTATACAGGCTGTTGCTTCTTCCTGGCATGCTGTTTCTCCCCCAAGCTAACATCCACATTATAGCCTCTTTATTGAACCACATTCTTCTCTTTAATAGAACATTTCACAGTTGAAACATTAACATTTATTTCTTATTCTTATTAATGCCTATCTTCTCCAATAGACTCTAAACTCTGTGATAGAAGGAACCAAGTTTATTTTGACTATTATTTTGTCTCGAGAAGCTAGTGCAGTTCTTGGCATATAATAAGTTTTCTATAGGTATTTATGGAAATATATATAAATGGAAGTAAATGATGTGAATCTTCAATCCTGAAATCACACCGACTATTCCAATTTTATTTAAGTCTGGTTACTAAACCGAAACAGCCTATACTAAAGGAGGAAGTCTAAATGAGTAAATTGGCAGTCATTATTCAACACATTCTTAGAATTAATATACAACACTTTGTCTGCTCCACTTGGGAAGAATGATTTCTTGATGGTACCACTCACTGAGTTATTTGATATGTTACATTTATTCTTATGGAAAATTTAAATGCCTATAATGTGCTAAACATTAGACACAGCATATAAAAGACAATTTGATAGTACATTAAATGTTCAGTCTTTCTCTCCTCATTTTAATTCTCTAATCAAAGCATTTATGAACTATTATCAGAGTTAATATAAAGGAGATGATTTTTGGATTTCTTTGAAACTGAAAAAATCATGAATTTTATCTTTGTGCCATGGAATACAAAGATATAATTAGGAAGCACTTTGCAAATAATCTAATACTCCCTCCTTAATTTACAAATAAGAAAGTTGAGGTTTAAACTGATTAAGTAATTAATTGAAGTCTCATATCTGGGAACTTAATCCCAAACTTCTAAAACCCTTAAGAGGACTTATTCCATTATAACATGTTGTTATCATAATATTTCTCAATTCGTTCAATGCTTATTTATAAGAACTACATTTTCAGGGCACCGGGGTGGCTCAGTTGGTTAAGTGTCCGACTTGGGCTCAAGTCATGGTCTCACAGTTCATGAGTTCAAGCCCCATATTGGGTGAGCTCAAGCCCCACTTTGGGATTCTCTCTCTCTCCCTTTCTCTCTTCCCCTCACTCATGTGCTCTCTCTCTCTCAAAAATAAATTAATTAATTAAAAAAGAAGTTTAATTTCATTATACTAAAAATGCAGCTGCAGGGTGCCTGGGCGGTTCAGTTGGTTCAGCATGGGACTCCTGATTTTGGCTGAAGTTGTGATCTCTGGGTCATGAGATTCAGCCCCGGGTGGGGCTCTTCCCTGACTGGGGAGCCTACTTGGGATTCTCCCTCTTTCTCTGCCCCCTCCTCCACTCATTCTCTATCTCTCTTTCTCAGAATAAATAAATAAACATTAAAAAAAATAATGCAGGAGCTTCTGGTTTGAGCCCTGAGGCAGTAATACATATCAGACTTGTCTTCCAACTACAAAATAAAACAACCTCATTTAGTCATGGGAGGAAAGACAGAGCTGGGGTCCTTGGGAGAAGAGAATCTCATGAGACAAATGTCCCCTGTCTCTGGCTTTCTTACTAGGGGTACTTCCTAAGCCATTCCATAGGGAATTCAAACCCAGAGTCCAGTGGCAATACTGGGTGGAGGAAACACAGAATAAAGTTCAGGGCCAATGAAGTGGCTGGACTATGAGGAACATGGTATAAAGAAGAAGGTGTCCAGAGGGTAAGTTCAGCATAGGAGTGGCCTTGAGTCTTTGCCCAAATACTAAGTGCTATATACATGGGATGAGATTCCCTGAAGTTCAGCAGGGAAGAGCTACTGGGGTTGGCAGGGTCACATAATGCTGGCAGACATGAGAGAGCGGCCCCACCAGAATGAACATGGCAGGCATCCAGGTGAGAGCACAGTAAGGCAAGAGCACAGGGCTACACTAGCCATAGAGTAAAGGACACAAGCATGAATAGAATGAAGCTGATCAACCAGTGAATGACTAAAACAAAGCTCAATATTTTCCATAGGAAGCTAAGATAATTCAAACTCTCTGTAACAGAATATCTACAATTTTCAGAAAGCCATAGAAAATGACTATACTAAGAGATGTTGGAATTATAAGGTAAGGGCTTCTAAACAGTTATTATCAATATATTCACAATTTAAGGGAAAGGGGGATAAAAAGAATGACACATGGGGACTCAGCATAGAAATTCACATTTAGAAAAAGAACAAATGGAAATTCTGCATCAGCAAAATACAATATCTGCATTGAAAATTTTTTCTGACAGGCTAACAATAGATTAGGTAGTACAGAAGATGGATTAGTGGGATTTGAGATGGGATAATAAAAACGGAAGCAAAGAGGGGCACGCCTGGGTGGCTCAATGGGTTAAGTGTCTGACTCTTGATCTCAGCTCAGGTCATTATCTCAGGGTTCATGAGTTTGAGCCCCAGGGATTCTGTCTTGCCCTCTCTTTCTGCCCCTCCCCCACTCTTTCTCTCACTCTCTCAAAATAAGTAAATAAATTTAAAAAAATGACTGGAAAAGTCAATGGCACATGGTCTATCATATTTGTGGTCAGGGTGCCAGAAGGAGAGGAGAGCGAAATTGGGGTCAAAAAAATCACAGAAATAATGACTGAAAAAATTCCAGATTTAATGAAAAAGATAAACCTGTGGCTTTAAAAATCAGGAAAACACAAAACAAACCATGTCATTTCAGACTAATAAAAACCACAGACAAAAAAGGAAATCTTAAAAGCAGTCAGAGAAATAAACCACATTGATATTGGATATGGGGAACAATGATAAAAGTAGCTGCTAAAATTTCATCAGAAACAGAACAATCAGGAATAAAGTAGAATGACTCCTTTAAGATGGCATTACTAACCTGGAATTCTCTGTCTTACAAAAATGAGTTACAAAAATGAAGGCAAAATAAGCATATTTTAGGTAAACCAAGGTTGTTGGATCAT
The DNA here is from genome assembly GCF_018350175.1 of Felis catus. Lineage (NCBI taxonomy): Eukaryota > Metazoa > Chordata > Mammalia > Carnivora > Felidae > Felis > Felis catus. The sequence continues at coordinate 52,772,215 of NC_058370.1, forward strand.
TTGTCTTTGGGAGACTTCCACTACAAGAAATCCACAAAGTTCACTAAAGGTAAGGGAAATTATAGCAAATTGAAACTCAGATCTATGGAAGCCAGCAAAGAGCACTACAAATGACAAATATGCAGCAAATACAGAATAGTCCTTTTTCTTATTTCTGACTGTCTTTAAAGGAACACTGATTATTTAAAGCAAACATTAAATGCTATTCTGGAGCTTATAATATAGGTAGAGATAAAATATGTATATGAAAGATAAAAGAAAGTGAACTGCTCTAAAGTTTTTAAGTTATAGCAATAATATTAATTAAAGGCAAAGTGTAATAAGTTAAATATGCATGTTATAATGTCTACAACAATTTAAAAATTTAAAACAAAGAAGTATAGCTTAAAAGCCAATAGGGGTCATAAAATTAAATATTAAAAATTGGTTCAAAGAAAGCGGGGGAAAGAGAAAAGAATAAATATAAAACAGAATAGAAAAATGGTAGACTTAAAACAAGACATATAAAAATTACATTGAATACAAATGGACAACATACAGCATTTTAATTTTTTTCAACATTTTATTTTTGAGAGACAGAGAGAGATAGAGTATGAGTGGGAGAGGGGCAGATAGAGAGAGAGACACAGAATCCGAAGCAGGCCCCAGGCTCTGAGCTGTCAGCACAGAGCCAGAGGCACAACTCCATGAGATCAAGACCTGAGCCAAAGTCAGATGCTTAACTGACTGAGCCACCCAGGCACCTCTATATACACCATTTTGAAATCAGTGATTATCAGACTGGATAAAAAGCAATTAAATGCTATTTGAAAATATATATGTAATTTATTTTTTATTTTTATTTTTTTAACTTTATTTATTTTGAGAGAGGGAGAGAGAATATGAACAAGGGGGGGTGCAGAGACAGAGGGAGAGAGAGAGAATCCCAAGCAGGCTCCGCACTGTCAGTGCAGAGCTGGACTCGGGGCCTGAACCCATGAACTGTGACACCATGACCTTAGCTGAAATAAAGAGTTGGAAGCTTAACTGACTGCGTCACCCAAGCACCCTTGAAAATATATAGTTTAAGTAAAAAGACACAGATTGTCAGGAGTAAAATGATGGAAAAAATACCATGCAAAAACCAACCATAAAAGTTTTGGACTGATTTATTGCTTTAAGACAAATTAGCATTAACAACAAGAAAAATTCCCAGAGAGAGACATTTCATAATTATAAAAGGGCCATTAGTAAAAACAAGAAAAAATTCCTAAATGTGTAAGCACATATAGTAACATATGCAAACAGGCAGGAAGAAAGCGTAGATAGGTCTACAAGGAGAAACAGACAAATTTAAAAATGAGGTTTTTTACACCCTGTTCTCTGTAATGAATGAAACAAGTAGACAATATATTTAGTGAAGAATATGAGAATCTGAACCACACTACCTACCACCTTGACCTAACTGAAAACTATCCAACAGTATATTCTTTTCTGTTTTAGAAGGAGACGTCATATGCTAGGACATAAAACCCAACTCGGCAAATTTAAAAGGATTGAAATCATACAGAATTTGTTTTCTGCTCATAGCAAAATTAAAATAAACACAATAACAGGAAGATAACCTGGGAAATCACCAAATAATAATAACACACTTCTAAGTAAACTATGGTCCAAAGAAGAAACCACAAGAGCAATTAAGAACATATTTTGAATTCAAAGAGAACTAAAACTCAACCATATCAACATTACATTTGAAATTTATGTTTTTAAATGATTAAAACAGAAAAAAAATTAAGATAAACTATCTTAACAATCTAGGAGAAGAGGAGATAAAACTCAACATTACTAGAAGGGAAAAGTAATAGGGATAAGAGGAGAAAACCCCAGAGTTTTCTCCATTGGTTTACATTCCCTCCCAACCCTGTCTCTGTGTTCTGTCTGAGTCACTTTGGTGAGTAAGTTCAACCAAATACAGGAAGACCACCAGTCAGGTGTCTCTGCACAAGTTCATCATCCATTTCTACCTCTCCTTTAGGATTTTCAAATATAGAAGAAACCTCCCCAAACATCCAGTTTCTTTAAGGGCATGGATTCAACCAACAGATCATCCTGCCAAGGATCACCTCATCTAGGCTGGCAAAGGCTGAAGCCCCACACCCTTCTCTCTGCAGCTTGTCTGTTGACTCTTGCTGATATCAGAGCCCATAAACATAGGAAATGACTTGAGCTGGAGAATGGTGATTGTCTCCTTAGCAGATGCCCTGGTGGCAGAGGACTAGAGTCTAGGTTTCCTAGCTTCTGGTTTGGCAGTCTTGTTAGTACATTTCTGGTTTTGAGTCAATAGTGCCCCTGTGTGCCATAGTAACAATAAGATAGTTATTAACTATGTTATCCTTCCCTGATCCAGTAGTGAGGTGCCTTAATTTACACCTGACAAGTGAATATTAATGTTTAATGAATTGATGGATTATAAACAATAATTTAATATAGGAAATTAATGTCATTATACATTAATATAATAAATTAATGAATCTAATGTTAAATCAGTTAAGCACAAGTGCTCTTTCTAAGGGGCCTTTAAGGAGAGACACAAAATGTAGAAGTTTCTGTAAAAGGCCTTAGAAATGTTTTGTGGGAAGAAAGGGACATGCTTCTTGGGGTGGCCCTGAACTCCAGGACTCAGGAAAATTCCATCTGGTGGAAGGAAGATGTCTTGTTTGGATGAAAACTACAAACCAAATGAGCCTTACACTGAATGCTGTCCTACAGAGCAGTGGAGGAGGCAGTGCTTCAGATGGAAATAGAAAATTTTGCTACATGAAGTGAACATCAGGAAGACAAAATAATTCTATTGGAATGATAGAGGAGAAACATTAGTCTAGAAGTCTGAACACCTGAGCCTGAATCTTTTGGGGTCATGTTTGACATGTCACTTTATCTCTGTGATCCTTCCTTTCTGCATTTGCAAAGCAAGCGTTACCGGTTCAGACTCCTCCAGGTCTGTGGGGAAATGACTGTATGAAAGTTAAATTCAGCTCCATTTGACAACAGACAAAACAGTCTCATTAAGTGATTATGGGATGACTTATGTTGGACAAGTTTTAGTCTGTTTATTCATAAGTTGGATTTAATACTTCAAAAGTGATGCCAATTATGGTCATGTCTGAATATAGTGTTTAGATTTTTTTCTAGCATCAGTTGGAGATAAAGAATGTAACCTCTGCCCTAGCCCCGCTCCCTACAATTTCTGAAAGGGTGGGGGGTAAACAGAGTATTTTGCAAACCTTAAATCTTTGACTGATGTTTTGGCACTGCAGAAATTTCTCCAGCCTGGTATGAGAAACTATTTAATATAAGGGAAGCCTCAGGGGACATTCTAGGACAAGTGGCTGTGCCTCAGGAATATTTGTACCCAAGCTCAGAAGCTGCATTTGAACAAATTTTAGGTTTGTTTTGTCCTATGAGAAAGAGCCACAATTAGCCTCTTGAGGCTTCCCCAGCTTCACACAACTTCAAACCCATTTTTTCCTTGCTCTGGATCTTCTCTAGTGCCGTGGCCATGGGTAACTTTAGGCTTTTAAGCATGTGGGACTATGGAGTCACCACTGACTCATTGACTATGGATCAGGCCCCAGTGGACAATTTTCCCCCTTTCTTACCTCGGGGGAGGCAGATATATTTCAGAAACTCCTGCACGATGGAACAATGGTAACAGGAGCCAACTCCATTAATCATTGTATTAGCTTTACCCGCTGTCCATAGTTCCATCCCCCATCCTTATTTCTGCTTTTGTGAATTACTTTTCTAAATAACCTACCTGTACAAAACCTTCCTCTTGGGTTTCTTTGTGGGAAACCTCAATGTTATTAAAAGTCTAAAATATTTCACTAACACAGGCATCTTTATCATAGTATTCCAGCTGTCCATCTAAAATGTGTGGTTTTACTTTGGCCCTGATAATGACACAAAGCAAAACTCATAATTCACTGAGACAATGGTGATTCTTTTGGTGGGGAGGGTGTATTCCTATCCACTTCTGAGTGAAAAGGCCTCAAAGAAGGAACAAGGACAAGAGGAAACAAATATCTTCCATTCAAGTTCAGATACCTTCAATTCAAATTCAAATGCCTTCCATTCAGATTTGCCCAATTTTCCATCACTTATTTAATACAATTAAGTCATGGTCACATGTCTTAGTCACAAACTTAAAATGAATATTGGAATTAGTTCTTGCTGAGACCTTATTTCAGAACAGGAAGGTTGAGTGTCTCTATAAGTAAGTAGCAAATAAATTTCATTATGGAAAACACAGGCAAATGCTATTTATACTAAAGCCAGAATTAACAAGTATTTCTATTCTGTTATTTTATCTTAGATGTTTTTAAGTAAAAGACAGAAAATATCATAATTAAGAGATTAAAAAAATAGACTGATACAAATGCTGTTAAGTGATAGAAATTTTTAGGATACAAGACAAATAATGTATTATTATAGGGATGTAGGTATGAAGTAAAAGTGATGGTCTTTTAAAATAAGATAGAGAAAACTGAAAAATTGAGCACCATTTACCCAAATAATTTCCACCATAATCATATCTGTCATTTTCTAAAATTGTCTCAGTTGTATTTTATCTATAATGGGATGTGGGAATCCAATTTTTGTGAATTCAGTCTTTAAAAAAATCTTCATGTCAGTGGAGATTTTGAGGTCCTGGATAAAAACTATTCAGTTACCTAAGCAAAAAATCGATACAAATAGTGTGTGTGTTGTGTGTTGTGTGTTGTGTGTGTGTAACATAGCAGTTGGCAAATATGGCCCATGGGCCAAATCCAGTATTTGTATGGCCCACAAACTAAAAATGAATTTTACAGGTGTTCATTTACAATGAATACTATAATAAAGAATATTAACTTTATTTTCTTTATTTGTTTTAAAGTTTTTATTTAAAAAGATTAAAGCTCTTCAGGCACAACTCCTTCCTAGCACACTTAGGGTTTGATGTGTCAAATGCAATACAGTTACAACCAATACATCAGGAAGGGATGGGAAACTCCTGATTTCATACTTAAAGAAAAAAAAGACCACTTCAAACAAAGTTAAAAAACATTTAAAAAACATTTCAGAGTAATTGCCAGCATAGTTGTCTTATATTGGCATTCCATTTCTAGCCACCTAATCACTGCACACACAGGATAGAGCTGAGAAATAGTGTCCCAATGCAAGGTACAGGATGAGGTAATTTGCAAGAACACAAAAGTTGCTACTTTGTAAATCCTTGCCCCACCCCCACTCACCTAATCGGGTCTTTTTTTTTTCCATGCTTCTGCACCGACTTCTTAAGTAACATTTTAAGAACCTCTACATATGTATTTTAAAAGGCATGCCAGTCTTCTGCATTCACCTTCAGTTTCTTGAAAGGTCTGATGTGTGTTAGCAGGTGCAGCTTCTATAACACTCCGCATCAGCCTCAGCCACACCTAGATTCTCTGAGCTACAAGGGTGGGATGTGGAGTCTTGATTTACAACCCCCTTCCCAACCTCAAAAGAATTCATTAGCCCTAAGTGTCCATTCATATCCCAAGCCAGTGCAAATATAATCACAAATTGCATCTCTGGAAAATCCCGTGCTTTTAGCTTCTGCACAAATTCAACATGGCACCTCCTGCAGCATTCTAGGGCATAGCCAGGTTAAGAACAGGAAATATCCACTGTAAGTGGCCAAAGGTAAGAAAAGCACCCTGCCACACAGTCAGAACATTTTCCCTGTGGTTGAGAAGCATTTTAAAAGGAGGTTTTAGCTTCCTCTAAAGTTTACCTTTATGTTCACTCAAGCTACCACCTTGATAACATTGCTAGAGCCAAGAAGGGTTATGTGTACCCATGACACCAGGTGAGAAAGGCTTATGAATCTATATAGGTAGAGGAATGGAATTAAGACTCCAGGCCTTAAAGTATGTTGGAAGAATTTTTCCCAGTTCCTATGGGCAGCTATGTTAATGAAATAGTGGCAGAAAATACAGAGCTGAAGGTTTTGCTATTATACTTGGAAAACTAAGCTTCACTTGGGAAAGCACCTGATAACCTTAGGTGGTTGAATTCCAGTGGAAAATCCACTGCGCGCGCACACACACACACACACACACACACACAGGAAAACTGGCCACTTCTCCATCCTCAAACCCTGCACTGCTGATACACAAAGTAAATGTGATGGCAAAGTTTCCTTAATCCATAGAGATGCTTTGGTTTGTTTCTTTTTAAAGGCTTTTCAACCCTGCCTGGTACCATGAGTTGAAGCAAGGGTGTATAAAAATGGGGGCCATGGGTGACCTCTACAAAACAGGACTCAAGCCCCTCAGAAGCTAATGTGAGACACCCACCCAGTGAGACCTTTACACAGGGATCTTACCCCTCATCTTGATAATACAACCAAACATGTCTTTACACCAAATAAGATTCTTTACACCAAAGAATTCCAACACTGAAATTTCACATATGGCTGACTTTCATATACGAAGGACAAAGTGTTCTATACATATGAACAGAAAGGGGAGGCAGGGCTGTGAGAAGAGTTTACAGTTTTCCCACAGTGACAGGGCTACCGTTTCAATTTCACTGGCGGTAGGGGCTCTGCTCCTACCTGTTAGATGCATTTACAAGACCATGGGCAGGCCTTCCCACTGGATGGCTGTGAGGGAAGGACGGAATAGGAGGAAATTAAGGTAGAAGGCTTAAAAGGAAACTCAGTGGGGTCACATCTCCCATCAGTTCTTAAAGCCTTGCTAACTTGAAATCTATGTAGACAATGATTCTTTTGTAAATTTATTTCTTTTGTAAAAAGCAAGAAGTTATGCCTAGTAACTAACAATTCAAAATAGCCAAGTCAGAAAAAACTGAAAAAGATTTTGCCTTCCCCCTCTTACCAGCTGAAGGGCATGTTGGGAAATGAAAGAGGACAGAACTAAGGTGAGGAGACTGGGAAGGAAGGCATTACACTTTTTAAGTAAACTGAAACTAAATTATAAATGAGTTGGAGTTAGGGTTAGGTCAATAAGACATGATTTCTACTGAACAGACAGATTTCTACTGAACAGGTCCTGTCTGCCCTTTGGGTAGATTTTCAACATCTCAGTGAAACTAAGACGTATTTCTAGTGGATTCACCAGGACAACCTCACCAAAGCACCTTTGGAGCACAGTGATATTGGCAGCATTACACTGCTCTTAGAGTTTGAGTCCCCCCTCCCCTCCTTCCTTCCCACCTCCCCTAAAGAAGCTACATTTTCGTAATCTCTGGAGAGGTGCCTAACTCCTTTAAGTGTGGGATGGTAGAGATACAACAGTAGACATGGGAAGAGATCTTTACTCAAATGCAGCCATGGGGGTTGAGGCTGTTTTATTGTTGTCCTTTAATGATGAGCAACTGAATGTAGAAGGGAAGAAAAAAATTTATGTATGAAATATTCCACCTGTAGGTAATTTTTTAGGGGATCCCTGAGTTATGAAAAGTTTGAGTTAAAAAAAAGAAAAGAAAATCAGCCTTTATAATTTTTTTTAAATGATTTGAACTGTTATAAATCCACAAGCAATGGTTCAGACATGATGCTTCTGAAGTATTTCACTCCTCCCTACCAGGCACAAGTTGCACCAAGAAGAGAATGGACTCCCCTGCCTCTGTTTAAGGATCAGGAGACAGTAGAGGTCAGTATTTCTAAGTGGCAGGAACAAACATCCCAAGGGGATGTTGGCAGCCACAATCACTGGTGAACCTGACAGGGGTCTGAGGGATGAAGGGGTTGGCACTGAAGAAATCCCTGATATCATATTGGCACTGCTGACAGAGATACTGCCACCTACCCCTCCTTCCCATGTGCTAGATGAGCCCATTCGTGCTTGGTCCTTCATAACAGTGTAGGAATAAGAGTGCTCTATGGCCTCTTTTGTGGTGAGCCATGACGGGAAGTCAGATTGTCAAAGCATTTCCAGGAAATCCAAGGCCTCAGAGCTGACAAGGTGCTGGTTTACACTGTGAACAAAGAATTCCTATTGCTTATAGGAGCATCTGCCCAACATACCATTGAAAGGTGTATCAAATTCCATGTTGCATTTGTCAATATGGTCATATAAGTCTTCTGATCTCAGAACCTTGGCTATCTTCAACAACTGATTGTAATTGTCACATCCATGGAAAAAATGGCTCCTTCCTTCCAGAAGATCATACTTGCCAGCATACAACCCAAGCTCCACATATCTGACTTATGTATAATTGTACATCTTATAGCCTACAGTAGCTCAAGACCTTTGAAGTATCAGGAAGTAATTTGGACATTATAACCTTAATCAGGATGGTAAAACTCAGCCAAACCCCAATGTATTAGCTACAGCTTTCTGGGCTCATGACCAGTCATGATATTATGGAACTTCATGTCTCTGTGCCTAATTCCTATGCTGTGAAGTGGAGTATCATACTCTAGGACTTTCAGAATCTCACACATGTAAAATCAAGAATCAGTCTGTTAACATCTGGTACAATTGCTTGAAGTGTGTGCTGTTCATGTGTTCAAAAACAGAGGCCCAGGGTCTTTTACAACACCTGTCAGTGTAATGATGTTGGGATTGACTCATAAATACTCCAAAATTTTTATTGCATGCTTGATTTTCTTTGTCTTTATTGGATTAAGAATTTTAACAACTTTTTCATTAATGTGTAATATTGATGTTGGCATGGACCCAACATGTCAGACAGGGTGGCCAACAAAGCTGGACTTGACGTTTGGGTTCAGAAGCCCCTGGGGGGCAAGACCTCATTTCAACATGTTTTCTTCACTCTGTGGTGGAAGCGGCAGTGGTGTTTCTGGAGGTTGGCTTTGAACATCAGTTAACTTTCCTTTTATTCCAAATCATTCTTTTATTAGTAGACATGTTTTACAAAAACTAACTCACATATATGCAAACAAACAAACAAATAAATAAAGTTTGTGGAAATTTATTTTCTCTCTTGTTACATAATAATACCGGCAGATAGCCTTGATTTTGCCTTCCCATTTTCAAAGCCTATTTCAAAGCCAAATATTTACTTCGGACCTTTTGCTGAAACAGTGTTTTATTTATTTATTTATTTATTAAAAAAATTTTTTTTTCAACGTTTATTTATTTTTGGGACAGAGAGAGACAGAGCATGAACGGGAGAGGGGCAGAGAGAGAGGGAGACACAGAATCGGAAACAGGCTCCAGGCTCTGAGCCATCCGCCCAGAGCCTGACGCGAGGCTCGAACTCACGGACTGCGAGATCGTGACCTGGCTGAAGTCGGACGCTTAACCGACTGCGCCACCCAGGCGCCCCTGAAACAGTGTTTTAAATCCCTACTGTAATAGTTCTTTAAAGATGAAACATTTTTCTGTATATTTGTGAAAAATCGCTGTATTCTTTTTGGTGTTTGCAGTTAATATGATTTGTACAATCAAAGTACATTGAATAGAAACCATATCCCCCCACATTTTGGTGTTACCTTTGAGATGTGACCCACACAGCACCAACATGCCCAAATTCCTGGCTTATGATTCCAAGGAACTAAGCAGTTTGACATCATATAAATAAATCTTGCAAAGAAGTCCCTGAATTCTGTATTGGGTTTACTGAAAGGAGTTTATGTATTTTTGTCCCTTCCTAGTGCAACCTATTATTTCTTTAGGGTCCAAATAGTACTTATGCAGCAGGAGTTGACATTATTAACTTATTCTTGAATGTATAAGTTAAGGGGCACCTGGGTAGCTCAGTCAGTTAAGCATCTGACTCTTGATTTTGACTTATGTCATGATCTCACAGTTTGAGGGATCGACCTCCCACATTGGGCTCTGCACGGACAGTGTGGAGCTTTCCTGGGATTTCTCTCTCTCCCTCTCCCCCTCCCCCTGCTTGTACTCTTTCTCTCTCTCAAAATAAATAAATAAATATTAGAAAAAAATAAAGTATTTGTTAATAATTTCAACTATGAAAGTACAAATAGTTTTAACAATGACTTCTACTTTGCAAAATTAAGTGGGGTTTTTTGAGGATTCCTTCAGACTAAACACTGATCCTTTATTCTTTCCTGAAAGCCATTTGTGCCCTGACAACTGGTCTCCTCATTTACTTCCTACATCTCTGGCAGTACTTCCTCAGCCTTATTTCTTGAATTATCTGCATTTGCTAAGTTTTCAAACATTGAAGTTACTCTGGCCTTAGTTACTAGACTCCTTTCTTACTCCATAGTTTCCTTAGTTTATCTCAGTCATTCCCAAAGGTCTCAGCTACTATTTGATAACTTCCAGGTAAGTATCTCCTCTCTATCTTTTCACTCACAGACCCAGGCCACCCAGAAGCTTTTCCAGAGCGCCAGCTACACCACAGCAGGGAAGACACACTGGTCCTTCAACTTCACATACATACTCCTAGCTCTTGATGGTTTACCTCCCAAACTGACTTCCTCTTCCTGATTCCTATCTCAGTGAAAGGTCCCAGTAGTCACTCAGTTGTACAAATGACAGGTGGGGAATTGCCCCCACAGCCAGTCCAGGCCCATTGCCTGCAGCTCAAATCAGGTCATGCCATTTCCACTGATGGTTTTCTATTACCCTGAGGTGTGGTGACCAAATGCCCTGGGGCACCCAAGACTGAGGCCCAACACGTGGGCCTCTTGGCTTTAAAATTGGGACAGTCTTGGGAAACTTGCTCCCATTTGCTTGAAACAAACGATTTCTGGGGATGTAGTACTCTGAGCGCTGAAACTCCGGACATCTAAGGCAAACTGAGGCAGCCTGTTTGCCTCAGCCTGTTTTTAGGCTAAAACTAACTTAAAACCCTAGTTTTAAGACTAAGTGGTGAAAGTTCCTGAATACCCTGCCCCTCTTTCCTCTGTTCTCCTGGTTCCATTCTATGAACATGTCATTATGCTTGCTACCTCAGGGCCTTTATTTGTGCTCTTTCTGTTGCTTTTCCTTTTCCTGTAAATTGATTCTCTCTTCCCAACCATCATATTTTAGCTAAATCTTATTTCCTCAGAGAAATTTCTCTGATTTCCCAGACCAGGGCAGATCTCTCTGTTACATTCTTTCTTATTACTTTTGCACTTCTTTTTAGCACCTATTAGAATAGCAATTATATTATTCAATGTGTGTCTCTCTGGCTGAAATGTAAACTCCATGAATGTGGAGACCATATGCACATGTGATTCTTTAGCAAGGTCCCCAGTGCTTGGCACAGTGCTTACCACGAAGTAAGTGTGCGTGAATATTTGTTCAATGAATATCTTCTTTTACCGTCCTATGGTTATGGTCTATTTCCACAGTGACAGTATTACCATGAAAATATTCAGGTGGACCTATTTTCTATAACTTACGTATTTAATATCAAATCATATTACAAGTTCCTGGAATTATTGGTCCCTCCCTTTGTTTGCATTACAATTGTCTTTCAGCAAATCAAACTGAATGGCACAGTCCTCCCTCTCAAGGACTACATTCTAGGGAAAACCATGGCCACAAAAATGTCTGTACCCATATGAGCTGCCTCTGTTAGGTAGCCTCCATTTTTATCCTAGTGCATTTTGAAGCAAGACTGTGCATTCCAAGAAGTCTAAAAAATAGACCCTCTCAATCACATCTCACTGAATGAATATTTTACTAAAGATACCATGGGGCCATGTAGAAGAGGAGTCACACTGTAAGCCTCATACCAGGAGCTCAAGGAACTGAGGAACAGAGATGACTCTGTTCTCCTCTGGGTGTCCCTATCTTGATGTCATTTTCCCTATCCCTTTCACCTCTTACTGTAGCCTCCAAAACATTCCTGTGTTGCTTCAGGATAATTCAGTCCCTCCCCATACTCTACATGCCTCCCACAACAAAACAAAATCCCACCCTGGTCCTATAAGTCAGTCTCCTGGGCCTTAAGCACAATCTTGGGAAGTTGGATTTCATTTCCTTCCCACAGCCCTCCTTTCTGGAAACCCCAATTTTTTCATCCATAATACATCAGTCCACAAGGAGTATTAAGGCAGCAATTACATAATTAGGAAAGACAAGTATCTTCTGAGGAAAAATAAGTGGGAAATATGGTTTATTATTTTCATCAAAGTTGAAAAAAAATCCAAGGGAAATTGTGCCAGAATTTTGGTCAATAAGATCCTAGTAGCAACTTCTCTGCCAAGGATGCTGTTCCCTCATGAGCATAGAGTGCTTTACCACATGCTGCTCAACTGACCCCAGACATGCCCTTGTGCTATGCACTAGACACATAAAGGTGGTTCTATGGATAAATCCAGACTTTTAGAGACCTCAGCTGGAGAGAATTGGCTGCAGGTTCTCAGGGCCCAACTGAGCTAATGGTGCAAAGAGAGGCAGAGGAGCCACCGAATATGCCAGAACTGCAAAAAATATGAACAGAGCCCAGCTCAATTACAGCACCTTTCAGGAAAGCTCTGTGCATGGAGAACACAATGCCACAGATCCTACTCTGGTTATCTTTGCTGCTTTCTGTGTTGACTAAGAATAACCAGTCTTGGAAGAATCCTAGAGCCCAACAACGTCAGACCTGGAAGGGAACTGAGAAATCATCTGGTGTCTCTCCTTCACTCGTTAAATAATGAAACTCAAGGTTAAAGGGGTTTGTGCCACTTGGTGAAGGAAGTCACTTGGTTATTTGAAGATAATGAAAACAAACAGTCCTTCTGGTTTCTAGTTAATTGAGATCCAATCTTGAACACTACTCAATAAGGAATTTCCCCTAACATATATGGATTTGTAGTCTGCAGAAGCAACACAATCAATGGTGTCCATTTTTTAAAAACAGAATCAGAGCTAAGTGAATTTTAAAATGAATAATTGATTAAAAACAGATTTAGTGGAAATAGTTGTAGTCATCACTCTGCTGTTAATGGCTTGGAACCTTAAAGTGATGTTTAATTATTTGTTTCTTTCCCAAAGGTTTTAATGCCATCTTTAAATAAACAGCAGGATTTAATCAGTTGAGTCGGATGGGCAATTTCCCTCTTGAGAACTAGCACAGTATTAAAGCTCAGTGGATTTCACAGTTTCCAAACACAGCCTGTTGCAGTGGCCCTCATATTTCTATATATTCCTCTAATTGTGGATATCCAAATGTTTGATCATAAGTCACTATTAAAGTCAAATTTGAAATGTGTTGATATCCCTTTAAAAGTGTAAAGGAGGGGTGCCTGTGTGGCTCAGTTGGCTAAGTGTCCAACTCTTGATTTCAGCTCAGGTTATGATCTCATGGTTTATGAGATCGAGCCCCAAGATGGGCTCTCCACTAACAGCACAGAGCCTGCTTGGGATTGTCTCTCTCCCTCTCTCTCTGCCCCTCACCTTCTCTCTCTTTCTCTCTCAAAATAAATAATAAACATTAAAAAATAAAGAAATAAAAGTGCAATGAGCATATTGACCTCATGAGATGTGATCTCTAATCTTATATACAACTGCTTTACGGAAATCATTCCATATGGTGGCGGGGGGGTGGGTACATACAGGAGCCTGCTGGGGGCTGAGCAACAGGTTAAATTCATTTAGGGTGGGAAGTCAGTTTATATTAAGCATCCATTTTATGCAGCAACACTTTCTCTTTCTTCAAAGTCCTCAAAGACCAAAGATCTTCAAAGACCTTTAAGAGCTCCTATTCTTACTGTTGTCTCTCAACACCCTTCTGGGCACAGAGCAAGGCTGTATAATACATATGAACTATTTGAGGGAGACATACAACTTAGTGTGCTTTAGACTTGATATCCATTCTCTTGTTCCATCTTCATGATAATTCTGAAGTGAAACAGAAAAGGTGTTATTATCACCATGTTATAAATGAAGATGGGGATGCAGAGAGATTGGGTGTCATGCATGCAGGAGCCTTGAGCTTCCGGTAGTATCATCACAACACCAGTCAGGAAGGGAAGTAGTGTCTTAGTTTGTATTAATTGGGTGGGAAATTGGCGGGTAAAACAGTTTAGTTATTGGCAGAAACTGAGAAAAACAGTCTGTACTGCTTCATACTTCCTTTCTCAGAGACAAGAGTCTCTGCAGACTGTAGTCTTACCAGAGGTGCGGGGCCATGTGTCTCTTGACTATTCTAGAAGTATCTGTCATAGCTCAGTTTGGGATCCTGGGTGTCAGGGTCCTACGTTCCCTGGTAGATGTCAGAAAGTGAAGATGGATGTTCCAAACAAACAACTGGACTTTATATCTCAAAAAATTTCTTCAGCTGCAACATCTCATGACCTCTGATACTTTTTTTTTCCTTTGGCACATGACCTCAGACACCAGGGGGTCACCTGTTTGTCTCCAGGACTAAGGACTGGTCTTTTGGGTTCAAGATTGGTGCAATTTTAAAATCCTATAACTAGTGTGCTGGAGTATAGTTTAGTGATTGAGTTTGAACCTAGGTTTGAAGCAAGCTGCTCTGCCACTCACCAGCTGTGTGAATAGAGGCAAGTTACTTATCTTCTCTAAAGCTTCCACTTTTTTTCATACTTAAAATGCCAAATAAAGGTTGTTGAGAGAATTAAATGAGAATCTGAAAAATGGTGTTGCACATATAGAAAACTTGTAAGTGGTATCCATGGTAGTTATTAATGCAACTGCTAATATTGCTATTCCTGGCTTATGTTCAGCAGAAGAGGAAGAACATGCCTAAAATTCCCTGAAATGCCAGACATCACACATAAAGTTGATGGAAAGTACGAAGTATGCACTTCTTAACAGAAATGGACAGAAATCAATTCATCAACAGCTTTGTCCTTCAGCCCTGGTCAGTGCTGCCACAAAGGTGAAATCAATTACAGGTAGAATACACAAGAAAGAGAGAGAGAGATCCTAAAACCCAGTAGAGTGTCTGGCACAACCTACCCCTCCAAGTCAAATCTGCACACTTTTCCCTGTTGTGTGTGTGGAGGCTGACCTCTTTGCATTACATCACCTGGGCTTCCTACTCACTGCAAATGAATGATGAGACAGCACCCATATCAAACACTCACTGGGGAAGGTTCAGGGAGGTAACATCAGCAGGACCAGTGTGGGTGCCCTGTTTCTCATCCATTCTAGAGCAACACACAGAAGTCTATCAAAGTTGGATGTTATTATGAAAACCTTGAGTTATGGCATTTTAAGCTGCATGGTTAGGGATGCACAGATCTCTCCAGCTGTGATTAGGGGCTGCACAACGTGGCAAACACTTGGACTCTAGCGTTTTCCTCTCAGCTGAGTGAGTGTGTTGGGGGAGTGCCAGCTCTGGGCATCCAACCCATGAGGGTTTCCAGAATACATGGTCTTAAGCACTGGGCTGTAGAGCTTTCCATGGAACTTAGAAGGAGAAGCTGTTTTGCTTGGAGATCAGTCTGCAGAGATCACTCTTGGACATGTTAAATTTACCTCTCACTTGTCAAATTCTGGTTGTGTTTGGACAATGAGAAGTACCATTGAGACACTGCAGAGGGGACAGACAGAGAGGAGAGGGCATATCTTCCCACCTCCCTGGGGCATCTTGAGTCCAGCCAGGCCACAGCCCTCCTTCTACCTGGCCCTCCTACAGCAACAGGCTGCTGCATCTTAGCCCTTTCTCTTGCCTTTTAGGACCTAAGGCTGTTGCTAGTCCTGGTCACTTTCACCATCCTCTTCTTAGGCTCCCCTGTGTCCACACTGTTGTGATGAGTCCAGCCTTTGAACTTTCTTCTATTTGTTCATGTGAATGACTGACTATCTGTTTCCTGCTACAACCTTGCCAGAGAGAACATGGAAAGATGTCTAATTTATTTAAGATATGAGCATTGCTCGTTTTAGTCACTTGGATCCATATGGGTCTCTAAAACATCACATTCTCTTAATATTTTCAAATGTAGTTTTTACTCTAAAGAGAAAAATATAAGAAGGAATTTGAACTTATGTTACAAAGATAAACAACTAAAAATTCTCTCCTTTGTTACTTCCTGTTTCACTATCTTAAGAGTAATCAAAAAAAACAAGTGTTATTGGAATTCCATACCTCACTGTATAATCAAGGCAAATGTAGAAATAGGAAAGTTCCATTATTAGAGCAAAATTTCTCAAATGGTTTCATTGTCCAAAATGACTCATTTAGACCTGTCACAATTCTTTGTTTTTGTACCACGCTCTAAGCAAGTACAAATAAAAATAGCCAAGGAGGAGGCTTACATATAAGCTCTGGTACTAGGGTTTTTCCATGGGAAATTGATTTATTCTTCACAAGTCTATAAATTCAATTTACCTTCATGACTTCCTGTATTGATACAAATGCCATGGATCCAGGGAAGGCTTAAGCAGACATGTCTGGAAAACATTTCTCATTTTTCTTTCTCAATTAGATGAGCTAAAATTGCATTACAGACTACTCTGTTCTGAAAGATCATAAATATATCTAATACCCGCTGTCTGGAGAAATATAAAATTGTGCAGGCAGCTGCCCTCCTGACCCTGGCTTGTAATTTTCTCACATCTTCCAGTGAGGCCAGTTTTCCCTACACTCATTGTTAGCTGAGATCTGAAGAGACTGTCTATTTTTGTTTTATATGGATTAAGAAGTGGTTGATTTTCTCATGTCCACTCATATATGAGTAATAAAGTTTTAACTTCGTTCACCAAGCTTATGATAATTGGGTTTTAAAGCTGATTTTGGAAAAATCATTCATTCATTTATCACTCACTCATTCATTCATTGTCAGGAACTTTCTGTGAACATACAAGCTCTCCTTAATATGACTGCAAAGGAAATTAAAGAAAACAAAGTAAAAATGTATAATCAATCCTTTCATAAACGTTTGAGAATGTGCCAAATGCTGCATTTTGTGCTATGTTGGGAAATAAGTAACACAAAAGAATGAAGAAGTATGTCTGCATTTGGAGGGGTGTGGTATCCAATAGGAGAATGAAGGAGTAGAATCAATAAAAAGTCACTAATCAAAAGTTTGGCTTTATTCCAGGTAAATGTATAAAATGTTTCTGGGTGAATTTGTTATTTAAAATTTTGTTACTTTTCCACTGTCGATTAGAACAATTACTTGAAATCCTGGTCTTGTTAGTAAGCACCTCGGGCAAAGGGTTAGCTTCATTCAGTGTTTTTATGTCTCGGCCATCTTCAGACAGCCATAAGACTCCACCTGGCCTAACACAAGCATGTCCTCAGTTGAATTGCTAACAGATCTTGTTTACTACATCAGGTATTCATTGGTGTTTATTGACCCAGTCTACATGGTCTTTGAAAGGGAACAGGAGAACACAACATCCAAAAGCACAGATTCTAGAATCAGATATCCTGAGTGTGAAAGCTGCTTCTATCATGTGGTAATTGTGTGGCCTTTGGCAAATGATTTAACTTTTCTGTGATTCAGTTTCTGTGTGTGAAAGATGTAAATAACAAACTAGAGCTTGTAAATTATTTAATATGACCATGGAAAATGGTCACTGAATATTGGCTTTACTATTGTTACCAACACTCTCTGAGGCTACAGGATCCTAAAGTCTGGCCCATGTCTAAACAGGTATCTGGTAAACCTAGGAAGTGGCCAAAAAATCACATGGCACTGTTAAATTCTTCATTTTATATACACTGATATATCTCTACAAAGTATTTTGAACATTCAGTCTTATTTAAGATAAGAATATATTTATCTCTATATAATAAAAAAGAAAAAATACAGTACAGTATAACTATAATATTTCTGCTCAAGCAGTGAGTCAGTACAGGGAAAAAAACCCCACAGAGACAGTAATCTAGAGTAGGAAAATCTAAAGAAATATTCATGGGAACTTACATAAAGTGGCTTAGGCAGGGAGGTGATGAGGGCTCTAGTCATCCTGGAGTAGATGGAGTAGTTAATCCTGGAATATATTATTTTCAATAAGCTCTTGTTTTATTAAAAATTAATAATTTTAACTAGACATTTTCAATAAAATAAAATGCCAATGCTTCCCATTCATTCATCCAAAAATGTACTAAGTACATGCACGAGGCACAGTGGGTGCAAAAATTAATACGCTGTGTCCCCCGTGATCTTGTAATGAAGGAATGAGAGACATCACATAGATATGTAGGTCAAAGGTTGGTCTTCAAAGTGAGGAGTTTTTGAGGAGTGTGCAATATATTAATGTATAACTAGAAAATAAAACTAATTAAAAAAATTAAGCAAAATATTCAAAATAGGTTTTGACATTGGTATTATTTGGTTCATATGCCCAGCTGTTGCATGTTATGTGTTGTATCACACATCCTCTGTACTAGGTATTAATGTATTATAGTATGTATATATTGTAAAAATATGTATGTATATATTGTAAAAATGTATGTGCATTATGTTCATGCATTATGTTGCTTTTTTTAAAAAAATTTTTTTAACGTTTATTTATTTTTGAGACAGAGAGAGACAGAGCATGAACAGGGGAGGGTCACAGAGAGAGGGAGACACAGAATCTGAAACAGGCTCCAGGCTCTGAGCGGTCAGCACAGGGCCAGATGCGAGGCTCGAACCCACGACCGTGAGATCATGACCTGAGCCGAAGTCGGATACTTAACCGACGGAGCCACCCAGGCGCCCCTATGTTGCTTATTTGTTACTAAACTAACTTCATAAAATGGATGAGGCCTAGAGTAGATTCCTGTGAGGAAAGTGCAGACTGGGGGTAGTACTAAAATTTCCAGCAAAGCAGCAAAAGCAAAGAGAAAATGGCAGCACCACCCCTCCCCCACTCCTAGAAGGACACTTCATCAGCCTTGTTGTGGATGAAAACTGTGACAATCCTGCAATGTCTGCAAGAATTGGATCAAAAGGAATTCTAAATAACCAGAAAGAATGTTTGATATGTGTATTTATATACAATATTGTTATCAATGAACATCACCTCAAGTGTGTATTAGTCTTGAGATTTTGATTAATGATAGTAGAATAGATTTACAATTTATAAACACATAACTTTGAGAATGTGTCTTCCAAATTTCATAATGAGAGAGGCATGTGGTCGACAGTTTGGATACCACTAGATTTACATGTTATAATTCCAGGAGAGAAACAAAGGGGGACAGGCTTTATTTTCAAAATTCTTTTAATCTGCCTTCATTTTCTTAAAAATATTTTGCTCTTTTTAGTTTTTTAATTTAATTTTTAAGTATAGCTGACCATATTATATTAGTTTCAGATGTACAATATAGTGATTTGACAATTCTAGGAACTCCTCAGTGCTCACCACAGTAAGTATGCTCACCACAATAAGTGTAATCACCATCAGTCACCATTACATTATTATTGACCATATTCCCCATGCTGTACTTTTCATCCCCATGACTTATTAATTTTATAACTGAATGTTTGTATTTCTTAATCGGCTTCACCTAGCTTGCCCATTCATCCCTCTACTCCCTGAATAGACATTTTCCCAAAGAACACATACTGAGGCCAACAGACACATGAAAGGATGCTCAACTTCACTCATCAGCAGGGAAATGAAAATCAAAACTACAGTGAGATACCACTCATACCTGTTAGAATGGCTATATCAAAAAGACAAGAAATAACAAGTGTTGGTGAAGATGTGAGAAAAGGGGAACCTTGTTCACTGTTGTGGTAATCATAATGGTACAGCCACTAAAGAAAACAGAATGGAGGTTCCTCAAAAAATTAAAAATGGAACTACCATATGATCCAATGATTGCACTTCTGGGTATTTACCCAAAAAAATGAAAACACTAATTCTAAAAGATATATGCACCCCTACATTTATTGCAGCATTATTTCCAATAGCCAAGATATAGAAGAAACCTAGGGGTCTATCAATAGATGAATGAATAAAGAAGATGTGGTGTGTGTGTGTGTGTGTGTGTGTGTGTGTGTGTGTGTGAGAATACTACTCAGTTTTCATTTTAGGTAGTTTAAAACAACTTTATCTCATTCCATTTGCACATTAACAGGTTTTCTTTGTATTAAGTGTGGAAGGACTATTCCAAAGCATCCCTTCCAGCTGTGAAGACACACTTTACTTCTTAAATATAATACATTGCACTTTTTTAAAATATAGTTTATTGAAGGGGCGCCTGGGTGGCTCAGTCAGTTGAGTGTCTGATTTTGGCTCAGGTCATGATCTTGCAGTCTGTGAGTTGGAGCTCTGCATTGGGCTCTGTGCTGATGGCTCAGAGCCTGGAGCCTGCTTTGGATTCTCTGTCTCCGTCTCTCTCTGCCCCTCCCCGCTCATGCTCTGTCTCTCACTCTGTCTCTCTGTCTCTCTGTCTCTCTCTCTGTGAAAAATAAATAAAATATAGTTTATTGTCAAGTTAGCTAACATACAGTGTATACAGTGTGCTCTTGGTTTAGGGAGTAGATTCTTGTGATTCATCACTTACATACAACACCAAGTGCTCGCCCCAACAAGTGATCTCCTCGTGGTATATTGCTCATTGTACAGTCGACATGCTATTGTCAGAAGATTTAAGTTAGTGCCTTTGCACAATGGAAATTTTCAGATTTTTTATTTATTTTTTACATCCAGACCTTACTGTTAACATAGAAATTCTAAAGAGTCTTGGAAAAATGCATCTTGAAATTTTTTAATAAAGGTATCTCTTTAAATATAAATGATTTAATTAAATTTTGGTACACTTGTTTTTGAGAGCTTGTGCCTCTTTGTTGGGTCTGGTAATAGTACCGGGACACTCCTGTATTTTTATTTTGATAGCGTTTATAATTCTCATAAGGCATCTTATGCACAGTGTCTTGCTTGGTCTCTTCGCAGTGTAGAGAAAGGCTCAGGGTTCTGAGGTGAGGTTGACCTGGCTACAGTTCTTTTTCTTGCCTGTAGGAGCCTGGTCCATTAGCAGCAACTAATGCCCAGGCTCTCTTTCCTCACTTGCCAACAGTGATGACCAGTCTTATTTCAGGAAGGCCTCAAGGATCAAATTTTGTCATATCTATGAATTACCACTCATTAGAAATTACTTAGAAGTCTTCTCTTCTCTTCTCTTCTCTTCTCTTCTCTTCTCTTCTCTTCTCCATGAAGCGTGCCAGGGCTGGTGTGCATGAAGAGGGCCTGTCCTGCTGGACAGAGTAGAAGCTAAATCACAGGGAGCATACAAATGACTTAGGAATAACAGAAGCCCAAGACACTGAAAGTATTTGCATGATGTGTTCATTTTAATCTTCCCCTCCCCATTTAAAAAAACTAATGTTTTTATTTATTTTTGAGAGAGAGAGAGAGAAAAAGGAGGAGGAAGGGGAGGAGGGATAGAGAAAGAGGGAGACACAGAATCTGAAGCAGGCTCCAGGGTCTCAGCTGTCAGCACAGAGGCTGATGCAGCGCTTGAACCCATGAACTGCAAGATCATGACCTGAGCTGAAGTCGGATGCTTAACTGAGTGGGCCACCCAGATGCCCCTTCCCTTCCCCATTTTGAACAGAATGCATGCTCATTGTATAAAATATGGACATTAGAGAAAATGTAAAAAGGCAAAAATCATCGACCACCCAAAGGCTTTCACTATTAACATTTTAGTGTTTGATCACACTGTAAATAAAAATTGCTTTGCCATTTTGCTGAATATTATAACAAAAAATTGTCAATTTTGAAAAGTTTTGATAAATATTAATTTTTCAGCTGCATTAACTATCCTACCTGCATCATGCAGATATACCATATCATATAAGCACTCACACAATTTGAGTTGCTATTTTCACTATTTTAAATACCCATGGAGTGTCCTTTTTGTATCTAAGTTTTTCCAAGTTATTCTCTTAAAATGATTTCCCAGCAATGGAATTACTGGGTCAAAGGATGGACATTAGCCACAGAACTTCAAACTTACTTATAGTAATTTGAAAGTGGCCTTTATGGTTTCAAATACTAGCATTACAAGGAAGATATGAATCTACAATTTAGTACTTAAACTGCATTTATCATGTTCACAAATAATTTTAATTTTAATAACCCCTAGGGAAAGCATTTTCCCCCTATTCATTTTTAACAACTATTTTTTAAAAATTAAGACAAAATATACAAGTAATCAGCATCAGAGAACAAAAATTATTTTACTCTGATTTTCAATAGCTGAATAGGTATTCTATATATTCAGATGGGGAATATGTTAGCTAAAACAGTAAATGCTATGGGTAACTTTATAGTAGTTATTTCATTATATTAAATATTTCTCAAGGGCACCTGGCTGGCTCAGTTGGTGGAACATGTAATTCTTGATCTCAGGGTTATAGATAGAGTCAAGCCCTGTGTTGGGTGTAGAGATTATTTAAAAAAAATTCTCTACTCTGTAAATTTCAGTAAATCATTTGTGAATTGAATACAAAATAAAGCAGATATTTAAGGGGTCTTTGCATTAGAAATAAAAATATTGACAAGTGAAAAAATAGTTTTACTTTGGCAGGAGTGTTATTGAACAGGGCACTAAGGCTAATTCAAAACAAGAGGCAGGATTATAGTCAGTGGTGGAATGGGCTCTGAAAACAAAGACTTCAAGACTATGTGTCATCCCTGAGTGAATATGGATTTTTGTTATCAAAACTAGCTTTTCCCACCTACTAGATAGTAATAAGATGCTAAATGCTAAGAACTTGCATGTGGAAAGCTGTGTTCTAAGGCTTTAGGTGCATTTTTCCAATCTCCACTTGCATGTGGAAAGCTCTGTTCTAAGGCTTTAGGTGCAGTTTTCCAATCTCCTAAACAACCTTATGAGAAGGATCTGTTTCATCCTAGCCTCACTTCACACTTGGAAATCCGAAACAGAGAGAACCCTCCAGAGATACTGGTAGGTGGGGAGGTTGGGACTGGAACCCAGGTAGTCCCACTCTGGCCCTTTGTTCCTGATGATTTTCAATCCTGCTGACCTGCTGCATGTTACTTATCCCATCAGAATTTCCCTTTGCTCACTTGTAAAACAGAGATAATAATGATAGCTATTCTGTGTATGTTGGCTATCTGTTTTGAGATTCGCAAATGGAAAGATGAGTGAAATTACTGTGTGCTCTGGTGTGCTATAAAAGGTTAGTATTATTGCTTAACTCTCTAATTAGCAATAATCAATAATGAATCTATTTCATAACACCGATATCTCTTCTTCAGCAACTAATGAGGTGTGGTCTGTTTAAAGAATTGCCCTCTTACTGCTTTTGATTTTTCTCTGCTTTCCCTGATTGTGTTCAACGGCATGATAGCCAGACATCAGCTTTAGAGCTCAGTGGAGCTTGGGAGAGTTCAAGTCCAGTGAAAGCCTTCAAATGACACAAGAAGGGCTGAAATCCACAGCAATTCATGTTGCTTAAACATCATGGGTGACTGGAGAAGTACAAGGGCATAGTGCTTACTGCCTGCAGACAACCACCCACTCCAAAGATTGCTCCAGCTTTTCTCCATGGAATCCCTGTTTCTTAGGCCTGTTCCCACTATTTCCTTTTGGGCCTGTTCCCCAAGTCTCTACTGATTTTATAAAGTCCCACATCCTGGAAAACCCTTTGTGGCAGGCCAGCTGGGACTGTTGGTCACTGCAAGACATGGCACTATGACTTCAGTCTCCTTTCTGGGAGAGTGTCTGGTTGAGCTAGACTTCATTAGTGGGAGAAGGCAGGTGAGTAACTTGAATAAAAACAAAAATCAGGGGCGCCTGGGTGGCTCCGTTCGTTAAGCGTCAGACTTAGCTCAGGTCATGATCTCGCAGTCTGTGAGTTTGAACCCTGTGTTGGTCCCTGTGCTGACAGCTCAGAGACTGGGGCCTGCTTCAGATTCTATGTCTCCCTCTCTTTCTGCCCCTCCCCCACTCATGCTTTGTCTCTCTCACTCTCAAAAATGAAAAAAAAATGTCAAAAAAATTAGAAACAAACATAAAAAACAAAAATCAAGCAAAAATTGGGTGCAGACATATAAAATAGATGTCAGTCCAGAATCCAAGAATGACAGTGTTATTTTTTTGTGGCAGTCTAAATATAGAAAAATTACAGGCGGGATTTTACTAAAACTCTGTGATCAGGTGTAATCTGAACAAAACTATCTAATGAATAAAGACAGACTGAAAGTGATTTCCATTCACACCTTGCAGCCAAATCCCAAAATTATCTAAGAGTTGATTTCATAAAACACCTGTTGTGAAGAAAGCCATGTGTATGGGTATCCCGAGGCACCTCAAATCTCTGGTGTGCTAAGATGGCCTTCCATCCCTAAACTGTATTGTTCTACAAAGACAGTCTCCAACCAGACCTCTACAGCTGTAGCTATAAATCCTGGAGGTCCCTTCCTACACACTGATATTAATGAGGCTGCAGGCAGCATTCCTCATGAAGGCCCGTGGAAGTCAACATAAATGAGAGGAGCTGTATTTTAAAAATAATAATTTTACCTACTTAATGGGCTCTGACAATCCTCACGCTTTCATAAACCAACTGAACTACTCTTAATCCAGTTTTCCTTGAAAAAGTGTTAGATCACATGAGAAATTAGATCAAATCAAGCAAAAAAAATTCCAAAGATTTTATGTTGAGAATCCTGTTGGAAAATACATGAGCTTGTAAGCACAACTTCATTTCTTTTGGGATTGTCACACCATAGAGAGGCTTGATTGGGTCATAGATGGTCCTTCTCATTTTCAGAACTATGAGGCACAACTCCAGGTCAGAGGGAGAGACTTTGCCAAGTTTCTGGAAAACACAATTTATGCAGCTCTGGAATGATTTTCCCCTGTTGTAATCATATACTTCAAATTCTGAGGCCAACTTAATTGGTATGGCAAATGTGATAGATGGTGTCTGAGACCACTGTGCATTTTAATCAAGGATATGTAGTATTTAGAGCCATTTTCTGGGTGAAGCAGTTGCAACTCCAAGCCCCACTCCCCTGCCTTTTCCAGCCTGGATTCCTGGACTCCTGCAAATGCTCTCTTTGGAATTCTGCCTATTCTGTTTTTGACAGATTTCAGGTACACAGATCTCACCGAGTTGCTTCTAACAAACATTTCCTAACAAATTCTGAAATGGTAATGAATCATCCTCTACCTCCCATCCTTTGACCCTTGCTAACTAACACAGCACTCACAATGGCTGGCCTCTGGGGGCACTTAGGTGGCTCTGTCAATTGAGCATCTGACTCTTGCTTGATTTTGGCTCATGTCATGATCTCACGTTTGTGGGATCAAACCCTGCATGGGGCTCTGTGCTGGCAGTGTGGAGCCTGCTTAGGATTCTCTCTCTCTCCCTCTCATTGCCCCTCCCCTTCTCATGTGTGCCATTGCATGAGCTCTCTCATTCTTTCTCTCTCTCTCAAAAATAAATAAATGAACATTTAAATAACAACAACAAAACCCAAAAAAACAATGGCGGGTCACAGGATGCTCTGCAAAGTGACAGGTGCCTGATCTGATCCAGCAGCAAGCAGTCAGATGCCATCCTGGCTCCCTGGCAGCCCTAGTTAATTTCACTGGTGTCAGTAGCTTGTTTCTGGGGGATGTGGCTATTCCTGAAGCTTTGGAGTGAGATATCCAAAGCATACAAAGAGGAACAGGAAGCTGTGAGGGTAGGTGTCTAATGGTGTAGAGAACAGAGGATAAAGATTTATAAGATAACCAAGTGTAAAAGAAATACAATAGCAAGAACCTTTCACAACCTCTTTCTCTTGGGTCAGCCATACTCAGAGTCAGCATGAAATAACTCTTTCATGAATTGACCCCAGCTAGGGGATCTTCAGATTCATAGGAGAAGGCTTTGATATTGGCATCACTAAGTCAGGTAGGAGGGGAGGAGCAGGACATACTTGTTTTTCTCACATCCCAATGGTTAAAGAAAAGAGCCACAGAAGACAAGATGGTACCATGAAAAACACTTGACATTTTGTGGAAAAATTTGTTTACTGCTAAGTTGTAGTTTAATTTTATTTTTGATAGACTTCTCTTTTTTGTTTACTATCACAAAAATACGTTAAGATAGAAAGTAAACATCAGCAACAGCCACTAAAAAGTACTACAGTTTGGGGGTACGCAGCAGGGACCTCCCCTTACAGTCATCAAATCTAGGACCTTTTCACTTCCTGTGGGAACCAGCAAACTTTCTGATCATGTCTAGCTTGCACAGCATGGCTTTCCTCCATGCATATGTTTCTAAATATTTGATCTTTTAATATGTCTGCTGTGGTTGATTGTGGCCTCTTTCTTGGTAATTTTACATTTGAAAACATGTCAAAAAGCCCAATCTCTTTTCCCTTTCCGGGCTTTCTCTCAGTTAGCCCTATTCCTCTAACATTCCTGCTCTTCTCTCTCTTTCTCCTACTTGTACTTGTATGTCATCTGGTTTAGAATTCCAGGTGAGGGTTTGGACAGAGTAGCCCTGTGATAGTGCACAGCAAAGGGTCAGGACAGAAAACAGAAGTACCTGCATCTTGTGTCCTTCTTGCCCTCACACCCACCCCAGTGACCTCCACCCCAAATATTTTACCCACATCACTCCATGTCCTAAGCACAGAGTTTCCTACAGGGATGGTGGGGGAGAAAGAGGATGCTTCAGACTGTCTGTATTCATGCTCAGGCCTTCCTCATGCTTCAGGAGTCTGCCCTTTTGGTGCTATTCAATAAACCTTGTTAAAGGCCACACAAATTGCTTTGAGGGTTTAAGACATAAGGTTCAAGTCTAGAAGTTTGGCTGAGGATCTGCTACATGTATACAGCTATTTCCAGGTACCAGGAGCTTCAGAGATTTGGGAGTCTTTCTACAAAGTTATGGGATAAGACTAGGTAGAGATTAAGCTGCACCATAGGTCTGCTAAAATATGGTTGGTAAAACATTACTAGGGATTTCCTTATCTGGTGCTGTAGAAAAAGATATTTTGATGGCTTAAAATGCCATAGAAAATTCTGGCCATCATAAATCCAGAATTTCTTCCTTCTTCCAACTGCCTACCCAATGCTATTCTCTCCAGAGAAGACATCCAGGTGATCCCATAGGCTCTCTTTCCACCTTCTGAGGCTTCTACAACATTCCAGGGCCCACTGGGAAGCACCTTCTGAAGTACCTACCACCTGCTGTGTCCCAAGGGGCAGGATGACACAAAGAGATAGGCAACAACTTCTCCTGGGTGCCCCACATCCTGTGCCTCCTGAGATGTTCAGCATAGTCAAAGGTGGAGAAGAGGCTGAGCATTACACTCAGTCTCCTTAGGACTGAAGAGAAGCCACCTGCTTATTTTCCTGCTCAGGGAAGATTCATGGGTAATAACTTCCCCTTAGGTCTGGGCTGCCCTTATAGCTTTTGCTCTCTGTTCTGATCCCTAGAGATCTAGAAAGCTGGCATTCTCTTCTTGTGCCAGCTACCCAGTCCTTTGGACGAACCTGTGGTTGGACTGAGGACCTGACTTTGGGTTTCCTTAAGGAGATTTTTTCTTGGGATCACCCTTGTCTGTTTAACCCACAGCCAGCTCCTTCATGGGCTTTCACCTTCTTGGGGCTGCTGCCCTGGATGATAAGTTTTTCCAACACACATGAGGTGTCAGGGCAGTCTGGTCACCCCACTGGGTGCCTTGCCCTATGTGAAGAGTCCTAAAGTACTTGATGTTGCTGAGACTCCATTTTACAAACCTTGTAACTGAATGGGTACCCCCTCTGCCAGCTCTGGGCGACCATTTTGGGGACAGGTGGCTTGTCTACTCTCTGTGTGGGCCTGAGATATTTTAAATAGTGCTGCAGGCTTCCTAGAGAAATAATTTCCTACCTTTTTAATTAAATTGTACTTGAATTTCCAAATTTAGTGGGAAAGCATTTAATTTTCACAAATAAGTATTATATTAGTTGTGAGTTTTTTTTAAGGTCCCTTTGACACATTGAGGAAATTTTCTTCTATTCCTCATTTGCAGAGAATTTTTATCATGAAAGGGTATTGAATGTTGTCAAATGCTTTCTCTGGATCTTTATGATCTGAAACGATCATATGATTTTTCTTCTCTTTTCTCTTTACATGGTAAACTTGGTCATGGTACATTATCATGATTACTTTTTAATGGGTTTGATTTTCCAATATTTTGTTTGAATAATTTTGTGTCTGTGTTTATGAGAGTATTGATAATAATATTCTCTTGTTATAATAACCTTGTGTGGTTTTGGTATCAGGTTGTGGCTTCAGAATATATGTTGGGTAGTGATGCCTCTTCCTCCGTGTTCTGAAAGACTTGTGTAAGACTGGTAGTATTTTTCCCTAAAATATTTGATAAAATCTACCAGTGGAACCATCTCATCTTGGAGTGTTCTTCATCAGAATGTTGTTAATTGCTCACTGGATTTATTTAACAGTGCTATTAACAATTTTCTATTTCTTTTTCTGTCAATTTTGGTTTATTGTCTCTTTCAAAGAATTTATAAATCTTATCTAAGTTTTAAAATGTATTATTATAAGGTGTTTATAATATTCCCTTGTTTTCTGTTTAATATTTATGGGATCTCTGTGATGTCTCTTTTTTTAATTCTGATAGTAATAATTTGTGTCCTTTTTTTTTTCTTTTTCTTGGTCAGTTTTTCTAGTTTATCAACTTTACTGATCTTTTTGAAGAACTGAAACAACAAATCTTTTTATTTCATTTATTTTCTCTCTTGTTTGTCCATATTCTATTTGATTGATTTTTACTCAATTTTCATGTTGCTTGTCTTTTGCTTGCTTGGGGCTTGATTTCTCTTCTTTTCCTAATTTATTAAGGTAGACTCACAGACTGATTTAAAATTTTTCTTCTTCCTTTTTTTGAGAGAGAGACAGTGTGAGTGTGAGCCAGGGAGGGGTCAGGGGTAGAGAGAGAGAGGAAGAGAAAGACTCCCAAGCAGGCTCCATGCCCCGTGTGAAGCCAATGTGGGGCTCAATCTCATAACTGCGAGATCACTACCTGAGCTGAAATCAAGAGTGGGACACTTAACCAATTGAGTTACTCAGTACTCCTAAATTTTTTCATTTTTATTATATTCATTTAAACTATAAATTTAGGGGTGCCTGGGTGGCGCAGTCGGTTAAGCGTCCGACTTCAGCCAGGTCACGATCTCGCGGTCCGTGAGTTCGAGCCCCGCGTCGGGCTCTGGGCTGATGGCTCAGAGCCTGGAGCCTGTTTCCGATTCTGTGTCTCCCTCTCTCTCTGCCCCTCCCCCGTTCATGCTCTGTCTCTCTCTGTCCCAAAAATAAATAAACGCTGAAAAAAAAAATTAATAAAAAAATAAACTATAAATTTATATTTAAACATTTCTTTTGCTACATCCCACCACAGATGCTGACATACTATATTTCCACTATCATTCAGTTCAATATACTTTCTAATTTGCATAGTTTGTTCTGTAACTTGTGGATTATTTAAAAATCTGTTCCTTGATTTCTGTTTGGGACTTTTCTAATGTCTCCTTTCAATTTAATTCAGCTGTGGTCACAAAACAGCTTCTGTACCATTTGAGTCCTTTAAGATTTATTGGCATTTTGTTTAATAATAGACTCTGATATTTTTAAAAATATTCCAGATGATTCTTATCTATGATAAGGGTTAAGAACAACTAGGCAAGATCTTTAGGGGTCTTTCCTAATATAATAATCTAGGATTCCTGCTTTCATTTGTTAGAAAGAGGTTTTAATTCATGGTTTTTTAGACTAAGAAGTGGTTTAAGAAACCTGACCTAATGGTGAGCAGCCTTTGCCCCCTTGGCACCTGTTTTGCCAGGAGCCCAATGATAGTGCATCAACTACCCCTCAGAGGAGGTAGGGAGTCATTTGTTCCAGGTTTCCACGACAGGCTCCATTATCTTGATTCATATCATTTTCTGTGCTGACTTATTCATAAAATGTGTTCAAACAAGAGGCAGAAACAGGCTTCCATAATAGCATTTCTACATTGCAGACATGCGACTTGTTCTTTTAATAAAAGAGGAGCACTTAATGAGCTTGATTCATTTAGCAGCCTCACAGGGTGACAGATCATCTGCAGAATATATTAATTGGGTGTACTGAAGAGTAAAGGAATGAATCCCAGTGCTATTAAAGACCTGGTGTCAAAATGACTTCTACTGCCAAGTCATAAAAATACGGCATTGGAGGGAGATGATATGTATATATATCAAATCCATCTCAGGTGTTTGTAACGTGCATTTCGTTTTTGCTTGCATTATTTTGAAGTTAACTCTACTGAAGCATCTATTTTGGCAGGAAAGCCATTCAGAGTCCCAATGTGGCCCTTTCTAACAGAGAATATGGGGAGAAAAAATCTTACCAGAGTTTTTGAATTAGTGTGAGAATACCCCTTGGGTCCTGTGTAGTGGGAGACTTTGTGGCTCCTAAAATGACCTATGAGTTATTTTCATGGTGTTTCTTTGCTTGTGCAGGATTCTCAATATCTGGGCTCTTGGTTTTTTCCTTACTTGTCCTGATTCCCCAATTAACACATTTCATTACTTGCCTTAGGGCCTGCATGTACAGGCTACAGAAGATGAAAAAGTTGAAAAAAAACCCATTTTACTTTTCCCTTTGCTTTGCTTTGCTTTTCTTGTTCCAGGCACAGTTCAATGCTTTCTTTTAAATTTGGACACAACCCTGCAAAGCAGATATTATGATACATATTTTTACAGACAAGGAAACCAAGGCTTAAAAAAAATTAAAGTTATACTACAAGGTTTATCTGATGCTGAGGGTTGTAGTTTTTGCACATTGCTCTTAAAATATGATTTAAAATTCATATGACTCTTAGGAACTTTCGATCTCTTAGTGACCATGAAGGACCACTCATTTGGAGATTCTTCTAGCAGACTTTATACTTTGTACCACCCTGAATTTAAATTTTAAATTAGTTTGGAAGCTGCTTCCAGAGAAAATTCTGTCTAAAGTTCCATTCTGTATAGGTACTAACTGGGATGTTACCCAATAATTTCATTTGAGTTAAGATTTTAGTGGCTGCTTTTCAAAGAAAATTTTTTTAACGTTTATTTATTTTTGAGACAGAGAGAGACAGAGCATGAATGGGGGAGGGTCAGAGAGAGGGAGACACAGAATCTGAAACAGGCTCCAGGCTCTGAGCTGTCAGCACAGAGCCTGACACGGGACTTGAACTCATGGACCGTGAGATCATGACCTGAGCTGAAGTCGGCTGCTTAACTGACTAAGCCACCCAGGCGCCCCTAGTGGCTGCTTTTCAGATACACATTGATGGAGAAATTACCTAAAAATTCATAGGGGTTGAGAGGTAATGAAATTGTATACATATACATAATATACATAAGATAGAATATGATATCTAACATATATTGTTAAATATAACATGTACTATGTATATTGTTAAAATATACAAATGATGAGAAAAAGATATATAATCTAATAACTATATTATTTTTTTAAGTTAATTTATTTTGAGAGAGAGAGGGCATGAGTGGGGAGTGGCAGAGAGAGGTAGAGAGAGAATCCCAAGTAGGGTCCATGCTGTCAGCTCAGAGCCTGATGCAGGGATTGAATCTACAAACTGTGAGATCATGACCTGAGCTGAAATCAAGAGTTGGGCACCTAACTGAGCCATCCAGGTGCCCCTCTCATAACTATATTCTTAGGGAGATGCAAATTTTAAAAATAAAAATTTTAATAATGTTAGTTTTTATTTTATCTAGAGCAAAATTTTTTTTTATTTTTATTTTTTAAATGTTTATTTTTGAGAGAGAGAGAGAGAGAGAGAGAGATAATGTGGAGTGGGGGAAGGGCAGAGAGAGAAGGAGACACAGAATCTGAGGCAGGCTCCAGGCTCTGAACTGTCAGCACAGAGCCCCATGCAGGGCTCAAATTCATGAGCCATGAGATCATGACCCAAGCTGAAGTTGGGTGCTTAACCGACTGAGTCACCTAGGTGCCCCCAGAGCAAATTTTAAATGGTTTATTCTAGAAATATCTGTTGATCTGGGAATAGTAGAAATTGGGAGGAGAATAGTTTAAATAAAGAATGGTGTCTCTATTTAGTCTCAAACAAAACACAACAAAAACCAAAACAAACAAAAAGATTTTAGTGGTTGAAAGTGGTTTAATGGGTTATACTCCTTGATAACATTTTCAGGTGAACAAGGAGTTTCAGTAACTCTAAACAAAGCTAGTAATGTAGAAATTTCAAATGGTCAGACAAAGGTTGTGAGGGAAATATATTTGGACAAAGGTAAGTTTGGGCACAAGACACTTTGAAATGCCCACATTATGGGCAGGCTGAGAGGGGAAACAAACCAAGCCTGAATAGAATGGGGCTTGGGACATGGACAGGGCTGCAACTGCATTCTATGAAGTGTGGTTGAGGCTCAGGTCTACTTCAGTTCATAAATGAGGTGGTGGTGATGGGGAGAAGTGTATTTCAGGACAAAAAAGATGCTACCATGTCACATGGAGATACTAGGGCTTCCCTATAGCAGAAAATAGTTCAAGGACATCAGGCAGGCCAATGGAACCTGTTTCCAGTCTCTAAGACTTTGGGGCTGAAGCTGAGCCTGATCATAAATACTTCCTGTGGTGTCAAGAGTGACCAAGAAGTGAGGTGGGATTGGGCCTGTAGGTTGGCCATGACAACACTATGGTGGAATTGATTCATAAGCCCCCAACACCCTCCCCCCTGGATACAAAAACTGGCCAATAAAGTAGGCTACTCCCCATATACCAAGTGTGCATTCCATGTGCCTAAATGAGTAGGAGATGAAGATGAATCCCCACACACTGCAGAACTTCTTGCACTTTGTGTGCAACTACCCCAAGTGAATACTTCGGTTTCTTCTAAATGTTTCTTTGTTTACTGGTCCTAAATTGTTTATTTATTTCAACTAATTTCAGTAGTGACTGATGTGTTTTATTGCCTTTTACAATGATTTCTCATTTAATATTTCCAAGTGCAAAGATTGGCCAGAATAGCACCTATTTCTGTAATATATAATAATGAACAGAGGCTAAAACATGATTTCTGAATAATATACCACCTTCTTTCAGAATGGGACATCAGATAATATTGGAAAGAATCTGTCATAACTAACAGTGTCAGTAAACATGGTTTTCTCTGATCATCTAGTTATGACATGGTTGAAGCATTTTTTTGATGTTTATTTATTTACTTTTGAGAGAGAGAGAGAAAGAGAGAGCACATGTATATGAACAAGGGAGGGGCAGAAAGAAAGAGACCGAAAATCCCAAAGAGGCACAGAGCCTGATGTGGGGCTCAAACTCTTGAACCGTGAAATCATGACCTGAGCTGAAACCAAGAGTCAAGTACTTAACTGACTGAGCCACCCACGTGCCCCAAAGCATGTATTTAAGTATCATTTTGCTCTAGGGAGGTGGTCCTCATATTTAATGTGCATCCAATTACCTAGAGATATTAAAAGTCTCATTTCTGGCCTCACCCCCAAAGTTTCTGTTTCAGTTTCTGGAGTGGGATATATCTAATATGTTCCCTGGAGGTGTCAATACTGCTGGTCAAGGGACCATACTTTGAGAACCATTGCTTTAGGGAATGAGTCAGCATATGAGATAATAGGAATTTGAGATTGGCTAGCAAGTGATTGAAAAACTGACATGGGAGCTTCTTGGGTTTCCTTTCTTAAGAAGTTATGTGTTTATTATTAAGTTCTTATAACTAAGGTATGTCATTGTTCCATGTGAAATAGATGGCTTGCCCTTTAGTTAATAAGGATGGATGATTAATTATTAATTCAGTCTGAAACATGTAATGCTATTAGCAAGAGCCTGCCCCACTCTTCACTAACCTTCATTTAGGAGAGTCTCTTCTAGATAGAGGTAATCACAAGTAATATATGACCAATATTAATGAAAGATGTGGCTGCAATTTAGGATGGGCAGCAGTGCATCCAACCAGAAGTAATTATCTCTATTAATTCTGCTGAGTGGCATCAGCTGGGTTAGAGGAGTCCAGCTGCAAAGAGCATCCTGGATCTCCTCCAGCCTCTTTGCCTCCCCTGTGTCACTACCCATTTGTATCAGTCTGCTTGGCAACTATAACAAAATATTAAGGAGTGGGTGACTTAAACAACAAACATTTATTTCCAACAGTTCAGGAGGCTAGGAAGTCAAAGATCAAAGTGTGGCAAAGCAGGGTTCATTCTGAAGCCTCTTTTCTTGGCTTGTAGGTGCCATCATTTTACAATGTGCTCACATGACAGAGGGAGAGAACTCTCTGGTGTTTCTTCTTCTGTAGACACTAATCCCAGCATGAGGTGTTACCATTGCTTGATGACCTTCCAAAGGCCCCACCTCCAAGTACCATCACACTGGAAACTAAGGCTACAACACAAGGATTTGGGGTGGGGGCACACAATTATTCAGTCCATACCACTGAGTGCCATGAATTATTACCAGCACTAAAGGATCATGCATTTGGACTAGGTGGGGTAGAGTGTCAGCCTGAGTTAATGTAAAGTCCGAGTTATACAGATTTTGAGGAATGCAATTCAATATGTGACAACAAATGTTACATAAATCCAAGAAAAACATTAACTGTATTGAGGCACATCAATGTGTGTACCAATGGCCTTAAAATCATCTTGTTCTATTAAACAGGTGAAACATTTTTCATTCACTTCAATTACATTATTGATTTGTTTAGTGACTGTAGTCCTCCCTGGATATAATTATTACCTACTCCCAAACCATGGAGTCAGATTAAGTATATTTTATTACTTTCTTGTTTTTCTTTTTAAAAATTTTTAAATGTTTATTTATTTTTGAGAGAGAGTGTGAGTGAGGGAGGGGCAGAATGAGAGGGAGACACAATATCTGAAGCAGGCTCCAGGCTCTGAGCTGTCATCACAGAGCCCAATATACGGCTCAAACTCAAGGACTGCAAGAGCATGACTTGAGCTGAAGTCAGATGCTTAGACTGAGCCACCCAGGTGCCCCTCTTGTATTTCCAAATTTTTATTTTATTCCCTCTTGTAAGATATTTACCTTGCTTCCATGTTATAGATTATAAATATCAGATAACAAAATAAAAATGAGATAGAGGATGATGAAACACTTTGTGGCTTCTCAAGTTAGATACTTAAATGCTTGTTAGTAGTTGGTCAGGGTATAATTCAAAATTTGACTTTGGCCTATAGGTCTGTTCAGTCTGATTACTAAACCTTACTTGCTTTGTGGCAGGTTTTCTTAGGATGAGATTTACTCTATATTTATGGAACTTTTCCAAAATGATACTTAGTCTTGAATTTAAATATGCTACTGATAAAGGCAGCTTCAAAAGCTCTTAAGTATTAGTGCTTCTGCATTAGATTTGCTGCTGTGCATTGGGAAAATCATACTCTAAATTGGTTATTTGGGGGACATTTCTAGTAGTCCATGATATGTGAATGTAATATGTGCAAAAGGTGCCCACTTTCTTTTCCAGAAAACCATAGCTTGTTGCTTGGAAAACATAAACATGTGACGTAGGGCATCATGTTTTTCATATTGTGATTCTCAGAGAAATGTGAGTTCAAATGTCAGGACAGGGGAGGGAATCTATTATTTATTGAAAAGCTGCTATCTGCCCATTGGAGTGCTGGCCTGCTTCACATATGCTATTTTGTGTAATTCTTTCATTAACCCTATGAGATAAGAACAATTATTCCCATTTTTATAGATAAGAAAATTGAAGTTCAGAGAAATTAGTAAATTGCCTTAATTTATAGCACAAGCAAGTAGCCAGGTGTTTCTGAATAAAATCTAGAGAGCTTTCTACTGTACAATGGTTCTCAAACCTGGTTGTACATTAGAAATACCTGGGTAGTCTTTAAAAGTATGACTAGTGTCAGGCTCCACCACCAGTAATTTTGACTTATTCAGCTTGGAGTAGGTAGTGGCACTTTAACACAGTGCTTCCTGTCCAACGGGGTCTAATGTGCATGTGGTTGAGATCCATTGCCCTCCACCCTGCTTCTTCTGGAAGAATAGTATTATTAAACACTATCAGCTGGTGGTAATTTCAAAAGAAAATGAGTTTTTAGAAGTTCGATAAGGGGCTTGTGGCCAAAGATGAGATCACTTCTATTCTTGACTCTTTATCACCTGATGCATACTTGTTGCCCAGGTAATCCCAAACTGCCCTATAGCATTCTACATGGCAAGTGATAAAAGATGAAGGTGGAGCCAGTCTGTGTTGAAACAATTGTGGAAAGCAGGTCACATGAAAGACACTTATACTCAGAATGTCCATTATGAAGTGAAAATTCACTGTTTGTGCTTTAGGCAAAATTAACTGGGGTACACATATAGATCACAAAAGATTTTCATATGGTTATGCTGAAGATAATTAAATAATATACATGAGGGGCGCCTGGGTGGCACAGTCGGTTAAGCGTCCGACTTCAGCCAGGTCACGATCTCGCGGTCCGTGAGTTCGAGCCCCGCGTCGGGCTCTGGGCTGATGGCTCAGAGCCTGGAGCCTGTTTCCGATTCTGTGTCTCCCTCTGTCTCTGCCCCTCCCCCGTTCATGCTCTGTCTCTCTCTGTCCCAAAAATAAATAAACGTTGAAAAAAAAATTAAATAAATAAATAAATAAATAAATAAATAAATAAATAAATAAAAATAATGTACATGAACAGACACTGTGAACTCCAGACACTCTGAAGTCAAATATAAGATACATGAATTATTAATTTTATAAATGACAAAATATTAGTGAAAATAACAATAAAAGTAAGTTTCTTTTTGGTTCTCTACCATTCACTGAGTGGTCTCAATACTCTCATTAGTAACTACAGTTTTTGAAGAAAGGAATCAAGTGCTTAGGAAAGCAGCATAATCGAATCTGTGAAGGAGAAAATGAGTAAGTGCATGGACATGGTTCCTGTCAGTCAGCACTTGCAGGAAGTCATCTGAGTGTTCCAGGTCTGACTTAAAATGATGACATTGCAGTGAGTGATCTTAAAAAGGCAACTTTTTTTTTTCAACGTTTATTTATTTTTTGGGGACAGAGAGAGACAGAGCATGAACGGGGGAGGGGCAGAGAGAGAGGGAAACACAGAATCGGAAACAGGCTGCAGGCTCTGAGCCATCAGCCCAGAGCCTGACGCGGGGCTCGAACTCACGGACCGCGAGATCGTGACCTGGCTGAAGTCGGACGCTTAACCGACTGCGCCACCCAGGCGCCCCAAAAAGGCAACTTTTAACATTAACAATTTTTGTTATACTTCAGACATGGAAAAACATTGTTTTTTTTTTTAAAGTTTATATTTATTTATTATTTATTTAGAGAGCATGAGTGGGGGAGGGACAGAGAGAGAAGGAGAGAGAGGATTTCCAACAGGCTTCATGCTGTCATCCCAGAGCTCTATGTAGGGCTCAAACTCAAGAACTGGAAGATCGTGGCCTGAGCCAAAACCAAAAGTTAGATGCTTAACCAACTGAGCCACCCAGGCACCCTTGGAAAGATATTGATTTTAATCAACTAATTATCAAATCAACTAAACAACCCAAGAATACCAGATATTTGAAGCCAAAGAAAAAGCAAAATATCAAAAAAAATCTGGAAAATAAGACAAACAATGCTAATTTATTAGAAGCAACTCACTTTTTACTTCAGTTATGTAGCCAATGGAGTCCTAGATTTAAATATCTCTGAAATGAAGTATTCAAGAGCAGCAAAGAGAGAGCATAAACTGACTAAAATGTTAACTGCAATATATGGCATCAAAGGGCGAAATGAAGCCGGCAAAAGTCAAAATAGAAATGGAAGAAAATCATCTTATTTAATGGAGTTTGGGGCTCCCATCTGATTCAGAAATAGGTCAAATGTTTCCCTGTCCCAGTGCTAATTATTCTTCTTACACTCCTTCTTCCCCCACTTTAGCCACTTAATCCAGAGAACAAGGAATTGAAGGTAAAACTATGGATCTTGGGGTGCCTGGATGTCCCTGTCTGTTGGGTGTCCAACTCTTGATTTTGGCTTAGGTCATGATCTCATGGTTTGTGGGTTTGAGCCCTGTGTCTCTGCTGGCAGCGTGGAGGCTGCTTGGGATTCTCTGTCTCCCTCTCTCTCTGCCCTTCCCCTGCTCATGCACTTGCTCTGTTTCTGTCTCTCTCAAAATAAATAAATAAACTTTAAAAAATCCTATGGATCTCATACTGAATATGCTGATATCATAGTGTGTTTAAGAAGGGAGTAGAAGGGAAATTTTTAAAATTAAATCCCCAATACCACCTTCTTCTTCTTCTTCTTCTTCTTCTTCTTCTTCTTCTTTTTCTCCTTTTTTTTTTTTTTTGCTGGAATTGTCTTTGAAAAAAATCTCTGAATTAAAACCCTTTTCATTATCGCCTTCAGAGAAGCTGTCCATATGGTTGTCCCTTCATGCAATAGACTCAAAGCCTTTTATCACTGCAGGCGTTCATGGGGAGTTTGCCTTTCTGATGACTGGAACCCACTCGAAAAAAAAACCAAACAGAAAAAGCTTCCTGTCTTGGTGATGTTTGCAAGTGATGTTTGCATTTTAGAAAGTTTTGCAATCAGAGCATAGGCTATTTGTTTACTCTGTCAGCTGGAAGGCTCCCTGCAACCTAGAACACAGTTGCAGGAGGTGGTACCAAGTACAAAGGAAAACAGCTGTGTAATGAGCTAGCAGCACACCGCTGCCAGAGAAAGCCTCATTTTAGGGAGAACCAGCCGTCACAGTAGAGTTTATTGCAGTCATCTTCATCCCTGATTTAGTTTGAAATGAGCAGAAAGGAAAAAAAAAAGAATCCTCATAAAGACTAAGAATTACACTAGCAAGTGGTCTTGGGGGCAAATGGGTCAGAAATCAAAATGATATGTTTTTTTTGTTGTTATTATTTTTTATTGCACCAACCATGATCATCTTTCACTGCAGATCTCAGAGGTAAACAAGTTGAAAGCTTTGTTCATGTTCAGGGAAAGCAAACAACTCTAGGGTTGTAGACATATTTCTTTCTGAAGTAGTGTTGAGCAAGTAAAACTGTTTGAAAGAAAGACAATTCTGAGAATAGTGATGGAGGTGAGAGAATTGGAAACCTCTAAGCAACTTTTTAGGAGGCAATGGGATGTCCTGAATCTGCAGAGCTGGGGCATAACCAATTCTACTGTGGGCCAGAAGAATGAGTGGAGTCAGAGATTTCTGGGCTGGAGTCTGGGATCTGACCCCAGCTGAGTTGCTTAACTTTCATAAATCTTATTTCTTTCATTTACAAAACAAGAATAATAACATCTGACTTATCAGAGGGTATAAAGAATAGGCAACACAGAGAGTTTAGCATAGTGCCAGACACATAGAAAGTATGCACAATGTTACAAATTATGAATATTACAGAAAGGAGTGCTCCTGGGTTATAAGAAGAAGATGATGTACTTTGGGATAGTGGATGCTTCAGGAAGAACCACAGTTCCCAAAACATGCCT
Organism: Felis catus; assembly: GCF_018350175.1. NCBI lineage: Eukaryota > Metazoa > Chordata > Mammalia > Carnivora > Felidae > Felis > Felis catus. Next base: position 52,811,577 of record NC_058370.1, read on the forward strand.
ACCATCTCTGTAGCCTCAGAGCCAAGCCTTAAAATCTCTGTCTTGTACTCTCTGCCCAAATATCCATCATTCACACAACGTTGACTGGCTCACTGCTTTTCAAATCAATGGTGGAAGAAAGGTCAAATTTCTAGCTCATGGCAGACTAATACTTTTTATAGAGTACAATAAAAGACAATTATTAGAAACTCACAAATAATCAAAAAAAGACCAAACATAAACCTGCTGATCACATGCTTGGATATCATGGTGATGCAAATTGATAGAAAAACTTCTCATTGCCTGCTCTCAAGTTTGCCCTTATCTTGCCATGACAACAGACAGTGATTGGCACCAGTGTGTAGTTCTAGTTTTTAGGACCATTGGCATAACTTCCCCATAACCTCTACTCTTCCTTTAGGTCTCAATTAGGATGTTCCTTCCTTGGGAAACTTTCCTTGATCTCCCCAAGATTGGACTGGTTACCTCCTGTGTGCTTTCTTTGCCTCCTGTGCTTGTCCCAAGTTTACAGGGATTTGTCTTATTTGCCTTCCTATTTTCATTGCTACCAAAATCTGATGCACAGCTGATACTCCATAAATACTGGAAGGGCAGATTCCTTTCTTTTTAAGAAAATATTTTTTTCATGTTTATTTATTTTTGAGAGAGAGAGAGAGTGTGAGCAGGGGTGGGGGAGGAGCAGAGAGAGAGAGGCAGAGACACAGAACTCGAAGTGGGCCCATGTGGGGCTCGAGCTCACGGACCACAAGATCATGACCTGAGCCGAAGTTCGATGCTTAACCAACTGAGCCACTCAGGTGCCCATAGATTCCTTTCAAATAAGGAGAGAAATGAGGTGATTGTTCAACTCTGTGATTACCTGAACTTGGGATAGGATCATTCTTGGCATTACTTAGATTCACCTTGGAAAATTAGGTTTCCTTTTGGAAAAAATTCTTCCTTGGCAAGAAAATAAATAAGCCACAGTAAACCCTGGGAAAGTCTCAGTGATAGAACTTACTCATGAGGTGAATTTTATTCAAGAGCTTCAGGAAGGAAATTGAAGGTTTAATTTGTATCCCTTCCTTAGAGTTGGATGTATAAATCTTTGGAAGTTTCTTCTATCTTTAAAATATACTGCTTTAGAAGATTTTTCTTTGACAAGTCATGGTTCTGATGACTCACAGAAGACTTACTAAGAGTGTAAACTGATGTATGCAACTGTTTCTCTAAAACCAGCAAGGGATAAGAAAATACCAGTGACTGTCTCAACGAGGGAATAGAGAAGATTTTAACCAAGACTTCATTTTTCCCCCTTAAGGATAAAGGGGAAATGTGAAAATATGGTTTCTATTTTATAAGTGGAATTTTTACATTTCATCATGGAGAGAAGAAAATGCTGATTCACACTTAATAGAATAGGACATTGTTTGGATGGTCAAAGGAAAACATTGTTCATTTGAAAGATGACCAAATTATTTTCCTCCCCATGGGTGAGTCAGTTATTCCCTATCAACTGGGACTAAATAAATGTTTAAGAAGTGCCCATATACAAGACACAGAGCTATTTGGCTTTGGTCTGAGGAGAAAAGTGGCTTTCTTTCCCTTCTCTGGAGACTGACCTCAGTCCCTGCCCATTGTTCTTATCAGGGACATGGATCCAAAACTGGCCACATGAACCTCTTGTCAGTCCCCCAAAACCCTGTTTGTAGCAGAGGAAAGAGGACTGAGACTGTCTTCATGATGTCAAACATCTTGGGATAAAACAAGAAGGCTCCTATTACCAGTAGGAAATCTGTCCACAGTTTAAGTGCACTTAGACTCAGTGAGCTAGATGGTTGCCGGGCAGCGGAATTAAACCAGGCATCTAGACCCCAAATGTGCACCACACATGATCAGTACGTAAAAAAAACAAATTTTCTTGGCCATATGTAGATCTATTTCTAAATGTGTGTATATTGTTATACTTAATAAGTTCAACATTTCAAAAAGAATTATTGAATACATCTCATAGTTTTTCACCATTATGTTTTATTCTTAATCAGGTAATGAAAGTACCATTGCTGTTATCATGTGTGGGTCTGAAAAATGTTGGATTAAGAAGGGCTCCCGAGTCTCTGTAAAGGTTGGAAACTGTGATGTGTACCACCTTGCCCTCTAACTTTGCAACTGCACAGACATATGCAGGGCAGGAAGCCTCCAGAGGCTCCAAGGAGGATCTGGCTGCTTCTGCTTAACAGGGAAGGTAGGTTGAGGACAGAAAACTGGAAGGAACATTCAGGGAAGAGTAATCTCAGTGTATAGTCACCCTAACACTGGTTCTGTCTTGCTGGATGGTGAGTTAGGAGGCATATGGAAGTCCTTATATTCTCAAACATCTCTCACACCTGATCCTCAATGCTCTATGTTCCTATAGTGAAGAAAACTTGCCTTTCACTATGGAGAATTCTAGTTTAAAACTAAATCAGATTGGTTTAATGCCATTTGGAAGTAACACATCTCCTGTCTTCTCTTCTTGAAGAAATATCTTGATTAGGGAAGAAGTTGACAAGACATGATGTACAGTTAATCTAGAAAGTGAAAAGAGTATCATGGAAGAGAGGAAAGTCATTTGTATATGAGGTTTGATTGCTCTGTGTCAACATGGAACAGGGATAAGGAGGCAGGAGCTTGTCTATAGGATGTTAAAACTGAGAAAAATAATAAAGGGAAAACTATCTAAAGTGGACACTCCAGAAGGGGAGGCTGGAAGAGGTAGACCCTACCACTCAATGTTTATTACGAGATGATCTATTACAGACCCAATAAAGTATCCTCAATGATCCTCAATCATCAATTACAAGCCCCAGCAAGGAAAGGTGTACATTTCCTCTCCAACAAGAAGTTGACTATCCCTACAACTCAGTCCATGAGAAACTGTCATTATCCTTAGGTCTTGCTTTTCCCAATGGACTTTCATTCAAAACAACCTCTCCCAACTTCTCCCCTCTCTATAAAACAACATATCTCTCTTAACATTGGACTTGCCTATGGTTTTGCCATAGTTTTATTACCCTTAATCGTAATTCTCAAATAAACCCTCCCCCTTTTTTTTGCTGGAAAAAGAACACACTTTTCTATTTTTAAGGTGAACACCACCCAGAAAAACAAGATAGTGGGGGATGGTGGTTGGACATGGAGGCAGAAATTCAGCTAGGCAGGGGAAGCTTGACTGACAAAACAGTCATGTTTGGGGTAATGGTTGGCTTTCATGCTAGCTTCGGCAGCACATATACTAAAACTGAGGTAATGGTTGGCTCTGGAGCTCCAAGGTGGCCATAACACTTACCACAGAAGTAGAGACCTGAAGATATGTGAAATTAGGGAGGCCTGTGGGCTTTATATCATCATCAAGGAAGTATATCATTGGAGGTCAAAATTTTTTATCACTAAGTAGCCTTTTAAGGACTGGGCTCCAAATGCCACAAGGGAGATAGACACAAGGCTATAGAATCACAGAAATGACAATCAAGTGATGTCACAGATCCAAGTGGTTACAGGTGGTGTATGAAGCAGAAAAGATTCAGGGACTAATATGGGAACCCAGTGGTCAGTATTTCAACATCAATGTCTGGGATGAAGATCAGAGCTAATCCTTGGGGGGATACCAATGGAAGTGTGTGGGATATAGACAGATTCAGTTTAAATATAGTTAAATAATGCCCAACCTGCATGTGGTATGTTTACAATGTTCACTCCACCTTAGGAAAATTAACTAATTGGATTTGGTAGTGATGCCTTCAAGAGAAGGAAATCCTCTGAATCTCCACCCAACTTATGGGGAAATGACTAGGTTTGGTCTGTGTCCTTAAATGCCTGAGCTTAGAAAAATGAAGCCATCCTTGTATCCCCCTATACGTTGTAGGAGTTTTGCAATGAATTGGGGATCAACATCACAACTGCACATAGAATATTTCTTTGCTGTGGTTGGCTTCCTAGGTGCCTGATGACTCTCAGAAAGCTCATGGGAAGGAGGGAGCAGTCAGATCACAGTAGGTTTCAGGCATTCCTGGCTTTTTTAATCAAAATATCACCACCAGACTTCTCTTCATTACCATTTTAAATGTAAAACTTACTACAGGATGAGGGATGAGGGGAGCAGGGTCATCTGCAGCATTCCCTGGCATGAGAGAGGAATGAGGGGGCACACAGCAGGACAGACCTCATTTCCCACCAGTGTTTAGAGTGGACCCAAAGGAAGAGCTTCATCCATCCTGGCAGAATAAAAAGTATAAGTAGGAGAAAGAGGAGTAGGTGAGGACTCACTAATTATGCTTTCAAGGTTAAACCCTAGAATACTGAGATTGAAAACTGACCCTAACGGGTCACACTCTTGCTCCTTCCAGTGGGTGGATTCTTATGGAGAGGTAGGACAGGGTGACAAATATGGAAGACTGGAGCTCCATGGGGCAGCTAATCTTGTTCAGTTTTTCTATTGCAAGAGCCAAACCCAGATCCTGACACACGGGAGGTCAATAATGAATATTGGATTACGTTTTGAATGAATGATCTTTCTCCTAAAGGCTGACAGGGATCCATGTAGACAGCTTTACTTACTTGGTTTGCTGAGATGGCTTTGTTTCACCCTTACTTGACTCCTTCCATTACCAATGTGAGTAAGGTTATCATTTGTAGTAGAACCCATGAAAAAGCATAGCTTAAGATCATTGTCTCTGGAGAGATTCCACAATAAGCCAATGGAAACACTGTCCCCTTTATACATAAGCAGATCTGTTGTTACACTTCCTCAGGAAGCTAGCAGACATCAAAATGTATGTCACAGTTATTTTTTTGTGTGTGAGGTGTGTTTGTACAATAATGTCTGTAGGCACGTGTAGAAAGCACTTTCATTTTATGATATACACCTTATATTCATCATGTTTGTGTGAGTGTGTGAGGAATGAATGAAATCCACGTCATGTACCCAACAAACCTCTGGGGTGAATGGAGTCATCTCTGGCATCAATCACAGGTGCTCTGTCACTATTCATTTACAGGAGATTGCTTCCCTTTTACTTTCTTCTCACTTATTTTGCTCTTTCCTTCTCATTTTCATGCTCTCTTCTCTTCATTTTAATTTTTCTTTCTTCTTTTTTCTATTCTATTTTCCCCCATTCTATTCTATTTTCTTTTGCTCCCCACTTCCATAAACACCCATGCAGAGCTCAGCCATAGAGGGGGATGCTCAGCTTTACATTTGGTATGAACCTATTTAAGAAATCTTCTTTCCTTGAAGGGACAGGAATTATCTCCCCAAGATTATGCTTATATAGATTTATTTGTTTGTAGTCTGATTTTTACCACTAGAATTACAAAGTTACATGAGAGTAGTTTCTGGAACTGTGCCTAGTATATGTGTGTAGCCACTGAAAGAATATTTGTTGAATAAATGAATAGATACTGAATGCCTTTACAGATAGACATAGTAAGGTTTATAAGCTTGATATAAACAGATGTGGTCTGTCTGCATTTGTGCCATCTGTAAATTGTGTGATCACCCACTAGCTTTGCAAAGACTGGGTTGAATCTCAAGAAAACAAAACCCTCATGTTCCTTTCCCCTCCATCTCTAGGGGCTTGCTTGGATTTCTCCAAATCCAGTAGTGTTGTGCCAGGCCATGACTATTTATCTCTTGTGATGAATACTTAATGCAAATAGCAAGCCATCCTGACAGAGGCTGGCATTCATACCCACTGAGAAGGACAGTGAGCAGTGTGAGAAGTACTGATGTCAAAGGCCATTAACGCAAGTGAAAATTAACATTTTTCATCAATGTCTAACAGTGTGCCACCAAACAGGCCAACCACTGTGCCACTTGTTTATAGAAACACGTTACTAATCAGTCAGTAAAATCCTGTAATATCTGTGTTTCTCCATATTTGCTTTTCAGCCTTTTAAGAACATTAGATTAATCTCAATTAGTAAAGCTAATGCATGCAGAAATAGTGAACATTTTAATTTAATGGAAAACACCCTGCTGAGTGAGAAATATAATTTGTATCTGGAGCTGTTGGCTCCATGTCCAGGACACTGATGTTGATTTTGTTGTTGTTGTTTTGTTTTTGTTTTGCATTTCTTACAAATCATTAAAAAGCTTGGTATTCATTTCTCCATCAGGGAGGTAATGATCTAATGTGTGCATTTGAATTTTATCTTTTCTCCTGGTGAAACAACAAAAGGGAAGTTGCTGCATCCTAAATGTTTTCTATCATGTGAATGGTTTCCATACAAATAAAACAGTAAAATATAACTAAGCAAAAACAATGAAACAGTCATCCCTTTTCCTCATGATAGCCCATACGTTGTCAGCTCTCTTTCATTGTTACTGTTAGCTTTGTTTTATTACTGTGCCTGAGGCCTGATTTCCAACAGGAGGCCTTGTATAATAGAATGCCAGTAGAATTTTAGCTCCCTGTGATTTACATGTCAGCTCTATTTTGATAACAAAGCAAGAGAACTAGTCACAGGTAATGAGAAAATTCATTTTATTTACTGGTGATGTTTATTTGTGAAGTATTAGAGGGGTTAAGTTTTCAGCCAGAACAAAAGTTCCCGGAGTTGATGACTGATAGTTTCCAACCTTCCCATGGCTCATGACAACAGGTGGCTGACAGGTGGGATGTGACATGTAGAAGTGCATAAAAAGCATAAAACCATCCAAAGATAATACCCCAGTAATAAAATACAAGATAAATTAAATGTTATAAAAAATAATCATTTATTCTCGCCCAAATAATTGTGAAGGTCATAATGACTCCTTGTTGTGTCTCTTAAAAAATGTTGTCAAGATGAAAAGAGGAAAAAGTTGTGATGCTGGGGCTTAGGGAGAGTCCCTTATCTGAAAATCAGGAAGTCTGAATGTCTTGGCACTGATCTCTGGTGGGGTTTGGACAATGGGAACAGCAGCAGGCAAGGAGAAGCAGGGATAAGGGTGAACAACGTGCCAACAGCACAGGCCACAGCAAAATCCCCTCTAACACCATTCCTCAGGGGAACCACCTCGCCGTATGGTGGCCTCTGGCCATATTAGACCCCAACCCATTACCCTTTGTGGATGAACACACACTTCAGTTATGGATTTGACTCCCCTACCTGTAGGTGTTCTGTTAGAAACACTATTCTTACATTTAAAGGAATCCTTATTCATTGCCATACTACACTGCATGTGACCAGGGTGCACTTGATGGCAAAGAAAGTGTAACAATGGGCTCCCAATCATGGGATTCACTATTTCTTGTTAAGATCTTTGCTGTGGTCTGAAAGTTTGTGTCCCCTGCCTTCCGCAAATAAATGTGTTGAAACTATAATCCCCAAGTGATGACATTGGGAAGTGGGGCCTTTGGGAGGTAATTAGGTCCTGAGGGTGCAGCCATCATGATGGGAAGAGACAGGAGAGAGTTTATTTTCTGTCTCTTTAGTCTTTGCCATGTGAGGTCAGTAAGAAGAGGGCCATATGCAAGCCAGGAAGAGAGCTATCCCCAGGAACCGAATCAGCCAGCACTATGATCTTGGACTCCTACAGATTTATGAGAAATAAATTTTTGTTGTTTAAGTCAATGAGTCTATGGCATTTGTATGACAGCCTTAGCTGGCTTCAATAAATCTTTGGCTATTTAGGCTTTTTGTGGATTCATATGAATTTTAGAATTTTTCTAATTCTGTAAAAAATGCCATTGAAATCTTAATAGAGATTACAACTGAATCTGTAGATGGCTTTAAGTAGTATTGACATTCTAACAATATTAACTCTTTCAGTTCTTACACATAGGATATTTTCCATCTACTTGTGTCTTCTTTGATTTTTATCAAGGTCCTTATAGTTTTTAGGGTGGAGATCTTTTACCTCCCTGATTAAATTTATTTCTAAGTATTTTATTATTTTTTAAATTACGAAATTTATTGTCAAATTGGTTTCCATACACCACCCATTGCTCATCCCAAAAGGTGCCCACCTCAATACCCATCACCCACCCTCCCCTCCCTCACACCCCCCATCAACCCTCAGTTTGTTCTCAGTTTTTAAGAGTCCCTTATGCTTTGGCTGTCTCCCACTCTAACCTCTTTTTTTTTCTTCCCCTCCCCCATACACTTCTGTTAAGTTTCTCAGGATCCACATAAGAGTGAAAACATATGGTATCTGTCTTTCTCTGTATGACTTATTTCACTTAACATAACACTCTCCAGTTCCATCCACATTGTTACAAAGGGCCATATTTCATTCTTTCTCATTGCCACGTAGTATTCCATTGTGTATATAAACCACAATTTCTTTATCCATTCATCATTTGATGGACATTTAGGCTCTTTCCATAATTTGGCTATTGTTGAGAGTGCTGCTATAAACATTGGGGTACAAGTGCCACTATGCATCAGCACTCCTGTATCCCTTGGGTAAATTCTTAGCAATGCTATTCCTGGGTCATTGGGTAGGTCTATTTTTAATTTTTTGAGGAATCTCCACACGGTTTTCCAGAGCGTCTGCACCAGTTTGCATTCCCACCAACAGTGCAAGAGGGTTCCTGTTTCTCCACATCCTCTCCAGCATCTATAGTCTCCTGATTTGTCCATTTTAGCCACTCTGACTGGCGTGAGGTGAAATCTGAGTGTGGTTTTGATTTGTATTTCCCTGATGAGGAACGATGTTGAGCATTTTTTCATGTGCGTGTTGACCATCTGGATGTCTTCTTTAGAGAAGTGTCTATTCATGCTTTCTGCCCATTTCTTCACGGGATTATTTGTTTTTTGGGTGTGGAGTTTGGTGAGCTCTTTATAGATTTTGGATACTAGCCCTTTGTCCGATATGTCATTTGCAAATCTTTTCCCATTCCGTCGGTTGCCTTTTAGTTTTGTTGATTGTTTCCTTTGCTGTGCAGAAGCTTTTTATCTTCATGAGGTCCCAATAGTTCATTTTTGCTTTTAATTCCCTTGCCTTTGGGGATGTGCCAAGTAAGAAATTGCTGCCGCTGAGGTCAGAGAGGTTTTTTCCTGCTTTCTCCTCTAGGGTTTTGATGGTTTCCTGTCTCACATTCAGGTCCTTGATCCATTTTGAGTTTATTTTTGTGAATTGTGTAAGAAAGTGGTCTAGTTTCAACCTTCTGCATGTTGCTGTCCAGTTCTCCCAGCACCATTTGTTACAGAGACTGTCTTTTTTCCATTGGATATTCCTTCCTGCTTTGTCAAAAATTAGTTGGCCATACTTTTGTGGATCTAGTTCTGGGGTTTCTATTCTATTCCATTGGTCTATGTGTCTGTTTTTGTGCCAATACCATGCTGTCTTGATGATGACAGCTTTGTAGTAGAGGCTAAAGTCTGGGATTGTGATGCCTCCTGCTTTGGTCTTCTTCTTCAAAATTACTTTGGATGTTCGGGGCTTTTTGTGGTTCCATACAAATTTTAGGATTGCTTGTTCTAGCTTCGAGAAGAATGCTGGTGCAAATTTGATTGGGATTGCATTGAATGTGTAGATAGCTTTGGGTAGTATTGACATTTTGACAATATTTATTCTTTCAATCCATGAGCACGGAATGTTTTCCCATTTCTTTATATCTTCTTCAATTTCCTTCATAAAAGCCATTTATGAAAAGCCTACGGCTAATATCATCCTCAGTGGGGAAAAACTGAGAGCTTTCTCCCTGAGATCAGGAACACAATATGGATGTCCACTCTTACTGCTGTTGTTTAACATAGTGTTGGAAGTTCTAGCATCAGCAATAAGACAACAAAAGGAAATCAAAGGGATCAAAATTGGCAAAGGTGAAGTTAAGCTTTCACTTTTTGCAGATATTATAAATGGAAAATCCAATAGACTCCACCAAAAGTCTGCTAGAACTGATACATGAATTCAGCAAAGTTGCAGGATACAAAATCAATGTACAGAAATCAGTTGCATTCTTATACACTAATAATGAAGCAACAGAAAGACAAATAAGCTGATCCTATTCACAATTGCACCAAGAAGCATAAAATACCTAGGAATAAATCTAACCAAAGATGTAAAAGATCTGTATGCTGAAAAATATAGAAAGTTTATGAAGGAAATTGAAGAAGATACAAAGAAATGGAAAAACATTCCATGTTCATGGATTAGAAGAATAAATATTGTTAAAATGTCAAGTGAATTTTAAATGAAAAGTAGAATTAGGGTTTCCAGAGCTTTATGAGCCCTATTTCACTGTAGGTAGCAATCAGATTCTGATGAGAGTGATGTGTGATAACAATCACATCCTTCTTGTGAATTGTCAAAGTTCTCTCGAGTTTGCCGGTGACTGTGCTAACACAGGAGAGCACAAAGTCCTCCTACACAGCAGATCCATTCACCACAGGGAGATAGGGCATGGCAAACAGAATCACCACCTTCTTTGTTTCTTACTAGAGATGAAGTTTCTGACAATCTCCCCCTGCATGTTCATGATGACCACTGTATTTGATCTGCCACATACCACAAAGTGCTCTGGGTTTTTAGGAAGCAGTATCACACTGTTGATAGTGATATCTGTCCCTGCAATGCTGCCCAGGGATTTAAATGGATTTGAACGTTTTGTGGTCTTCATATTCCAGATATTTACAGTCCCATCAGAGGATGCACTAATAATACAATGTCCATCTTGTGTAAAAGTTAATCTATTTAACAAAAGAGGAATGGCCACAAAATTCCTTCAGGGTTTTCCCAGATTTTATACCATGAATTCTAATTGGCCAAAAGAGGCAGTAAGGATATGACTGCTATCCTTAGAAAAGCTTTTCTGTGACACCTTTACTGTGTGCCCTTTCAAATCTCCTAAACACTGTCCACTTTGAATCTTCCCTATACCTTGATTTTTTCCATTATGGACCCCAGTTGCTAACATTTCTTTATCTCTGCTGAAAAACATGCAGAGGACAGCATTATCCATCATCCTAAAGTCATCCTGGGCCTGGAACTAAAGATCCTTTCTGATTTTTCCAGTTGTAAAGTTCTAGACTTCAGTGAATCCAACAACAGGCCCAGTGACCAAATACTGACCATCTGGAGAAAATCGAGCACACTCTGTATGTGATTTCTGACTAAACTTAATATGACGGTTCAGTTGTGTAGGAAACTTTTCTTCTTCTACATCTTTGATGGTTGCTTTGCCTCAGAACAAATCTATGTAGTCATGCCAGGAGGAAGCAATCCCTGATGTTGCTGCCACTTCAGTACCTGTCCCAGTAATGCCATGAGATGAGATGGAGACACCACTGACTTCTCAGGTAAGGACTGGGAGATTGCTGCTCTTCTCTTTGCTACTTCTATCTGGGTAGACCTCATGAGGATCGAAATAAGACCTGGCCAAGAGGTTCTTCAAATGAACACACTGCTCTGGCTGTGTTTGTTTTAACATGATCATGGGAGCAGTCTGTCTCAGGAGTGACCTGGAAGCCCCCAATTCACGCAGCTCTATCAATTCCAGAACAACCCATTCATAGAGTTGAATGAGGGTTTTGTCTGGCAATTTCAGAGACTGTAAAACAGTATCCCAGTATTAATGTCAGCTACAAAACTTTCAGTGCTGCCCATGATATTCAGAGACACAGTAGTCTCTTCCTGTACATTAGCTAATGCCTGATATAGGCTGTTTTCCTTCAGGTATTGTATGATAAGATGGGTCACATTCAAGCACTTGATTTTGATCAACATAGCATTATCCTCACAGGCACAGAACTCACTCCACTATTCAGAATCAGAATTTTTGGAAACTCTTCTGGTTATTCTAATGTGCAGTCCAGTTTGAAAACTACTGGACTAGAGTGGTGTTGCTTACAATTTTATGTACGTAAGGATCTCCTTGAATTTCATCAGGTCTGGGATGGGGCCTCACATGCCCCATTTCTGACAAGTTTCCAGTATTTTCAGTTGCTACTGGCCCAAGGGCCACACTTGGAAAAACAAGGTCTACTAGGCAACCATGCAATGCCCTCTACCTTATGTATCCTCAGGGTACTTGCCCCAGTAGGGATCTGTGATTGCTCATCAGGCCCTACCTTCTCCCAATGTGGTCCTCAAGCTAAAGTCCTATCTCACATATCTTGTCCTCATTTGGTCTCTAGCACAGGCATCAGGCCTCTGTAGCACTCAGAAACACTGCCCAGGGAGGTGAGTTTATCCTTGACAAACCAACAAGAGCACAAGAGCTGGAATGTCCTGTTACTGTTGCTGCCTAAAATCAGTTAATTTTTCTCTCAGATGCTATAGCCATCTTGGTTGTCCTAGAGTTTTCTTGTGCAGGTAAAGGGACTTTACTCTTTTTTCTGGTTCTAGACACTAACCCAAAGTGAGCTTTTTCTGCCTTGAACAAAGGGCAGAGTTGAGCTCTGGTGTTCAGGGAATGTAATTGGAGCCCAGTTTTCTCACACTCTGCTGTCCCCACCTCTGTCTATGGACTTATCTTTTAAAAAATCCTTTAAATGTAGTTGCTCATGGCTGAAGTCAAGGCACAGGCCCACGGCAGCCAGGGCCTGCCTTGAGTGGACTGAGAGCAGCAATTCCTTTGCACTGTCCCCATCACTGGAGGGCATCTACTCCAAACTTGTAAGTGTGTTACACCTAGGACAGGGGAAGCTGTTCTCAAGGTCTCTGTCAGGTGGGCTCTCACCCACCTGTGCTTCTATATTCTATGGGCAAAATCTCTGGAAGCACACAGTTTTAATCCTGCCCTGTTCCTCCCCAGAAAAGATGTAAATTCAGTGCCATTGGCACCCTGCATCTGCATCAGCAGAGGCTGTTTGTGACTCCGGGTGGGAGGTGAAAATCAATTGTAATCTGCCTCATTTACTCCCAGGGTTCCAGTTCGTGCTATCAAGCGTTAATGGAGAGTAAGGGAGAGAAATTATATTCCCATTGATTACCTGTATACTAGTTGAGATAGATTTTAGCCACACTGGAATTTATTAAGGTAGGGAGGTTTAGACTTATACAAGAATTTCTGTAGGCAGTGCTTATCTGTTGGTGCTAATAAGGAAGTGACTAGGCACCTAAAATTATGGAGAGGACTCTAAGCAATGCATCCAGGAACTTAGCAACCTGGCTATTGTTGTCCTTGAAGTCAAAGTGATAGGTAGGAGTAGACTGAGGCAGTCAAGTTATGCATACCAAAGAGAAAAAGAGACCAAATGTCTAAGATTTGGTTAAATGCAGCTTGAACAGTAGCTGTCAAATATCAAGCATGACGTCTAAGGGAGTCTATCCAGGGCAAGTGAGGCAGAACATAATCCTACAGTGGCACCTGGTGGTGCGGGGGGATTCCTTGGGGGTCAGGAAGAGGTGTAAGGATGCCCTTCCTCATGAGAGTGCAGGAGGCTGGTAAGGTCATTGGTTTAAAATCTGATGAGAACAGTGTAAGCATACACCCTCTTCTTATCTTTTAGCAAATTTTGTGGTGCATTCAGTGACTACTCCCAAGGCTAATTCTGGTTCCCTCTCTTCTTACCTGTGCAGTCATGGGACATTTCTTTAACCTCTCTGACCTTCAGATTCTCATCTGAATGAGGGGAGGTTAAGGGAGTATTTAATAAGTTCAAAATATGTAAAGGGTGTAACATAGGGTCTGACATTGCTTAATAAATCACAATAAATACTAGTTGTTATTTTGATTGTTTTTTGTTTTGTTTTGTTTACAAGGGATAAATACTATTCTATTAGTTGTTATGGTCAATGGATTATGATCTTGCTTCATAAAAAAAAAAATTCCCTAGATTTCCAAGCTTACTGGTGGAAGGAGGCTCCCCCATTAGAAAAGAATAGCTGAACAGGTATAACACTTCCCCAACATTTCTTGCACCTGTGCTCACCTCCATAATCACTTTGGCTCCTGGTAGGGAGGAGGAAAACAAAGGCAAAAGAATTGTAGCTTAAATTAAATCCTACAGTTTGGAGCCCACTAATAGACACCTGAAACATGCACCTTCCTCTGAGGACTTATGGCTGCATTAGTGCCTTAATGTTTAAGTTTTATTAAAGACTACAAGTAACCTTAACAGCAGCTAGCCCTTCAAGGCTCTGAAAGCCTTCCATCAAAGTTCCTTAGAAACTGGGGCGCCTGGGTGGCGCAGTCGGTTAAGCGTCCGACTTCAGCCAGGTCACGATCTCGCGGTCTGTGAGTTCGAGCCCCGCGTCGGGCTCTGGGCTGATGGCTCGGAGCCTGGAGCCTGTTTCCGATTCTGTGTCTCCCTCTCTCTCTGCCCCTCCCCCGTTCATGCTCTGTCTCTCTCTGTCTCAAAAATAAATAAATGTTAAAAAAAAAAAAAGTTCCTTAGAAACTTACTTATCTCTATCTTTCCTCCCTCCACAAACTTAAAAGCATATAATCAGTCACTCCTCACAACCTCAGTGCTACTCTTTCTGCCCATGGATCCTGTTCCCATGCTTTAATAAAATCACCTTTTTGCACCCAAATGGCTCAGGAATTCTTAGCCATTTGCTCTGAACCCCAAAATTTCATAATTTCATCAGTAAGAGTAGATAGGGATACTGCTGTACCTTTAACACCTGAGTCAAGAAGAAATCCAAAAGTTCCCTGATTCCTCTTAGCAGAGATAGTAACAACCTATGAAAGCTGCACAAAATACAATCTTTTAAAAGTATAATTTTCTTTCTGGAACTCCTAAGTCCCACCATTCTGAGTGAGCTATCAGGAGCTGAGAGAAGTCCTCCTTCTGAGGTTCCTCATTTCCAGCCTGCCTCCCCTCTCTAACACATGTCTTTCCAAAGTTCCTTCCCAGATGCCTAAATCAGTCTTTCCCAACCACCGAGGGCTTTTCCCCAGATTCCCCCTTTTTTTTTCCTGAGCCATTTCTCTATGTAAATCACCTGCACTGCAGTGTAGCAAAAAATTCCACTGCAAGCCACATAAACTGTATTGTATCATAGCAGAACACTAAAGCCACAGTGGTTACATGCTCAGGATGGCACATACACAATAACCCACTTGTTTTCTCTCCGAAGCCCGTTGTCTTTCTTTAGATAATTTGCTAAACTATTCTCCCAGAGAATAGAGGTTATAATGTACATTCTTCATCAACATTTGCAAGTTTAGACTCTACTGATGAGAAATAAATTTATTCTTACAAAAATATGTTTCCATTTCCATCTGCTTTTAGGAAATGGTCCAGATCCACTTTTGCTCTGGTCACCTCTGGCTGTGATGCACACAGCCGTGTGGGTGACAGCTCGGGGTTCCTGGGTGATAGAGTTTTCCACCAGGTGAACCTCTCGTTGAAATGGATCTGAAGTCCTAGTTGTTTATGCTGTGCTCATTAATATTCAGTTCAGTAGTTGTAGGGCATCTACTTGTGTCAGGTGTTGTGCAAGGACATGAGTAACAAGGATCTAGTGGACGTGGGTCATCTATGGGTGCTCCATGTCTTTTGCATATTGCCTGTACATTTGATAATCTCCACCTCACCTATCCAGATCCTTCTGTAATAACATGAAATCCAAAATATGTTTTCCAGACTTCCTGTGAGCATACACCTTCTTTCTGACTTTCCTGGGAAGAGTTGAAGGCTTTACCCACAAACAGGGAATTTCTCCCATTTCTCTTCTAGTGTGCTCAAATGAAGCCTCACAGATGGTGACCCTCAAGCTCTTCAGGCTTTTGACACCTGAAATCCCATTTCCCTGAGGCTTTGTGATTCCTCCACCAAGATCCTATTTCTGCTGCTTCTATGTCTGTTAAAGTTATCTTATTTTCCATTATTCTGATGAATCCCTTACATTTTCAGAGTATACTTCTTCTCTCTAACTTTTAAAAATACTTATTTATTTTGAGAGAGACAGAGACAGCAGGAGAAGCAGAAGCCAAAGCAGGCTCTGTGATGTTGGTGCAGAGCCTGACGTGGGACTCGAGCTCATGAACTGTGAGATCATGACCTGAGCTGAAATCAAGTCATATGCTTAACTGACTGAGCCACCCAGGTGACCCATCCAATGCTACTTTGAAACATTGTTCCTTCAACCCATGGGGGAGGGGAAGGAAAGAAAAAGAGAGGTTAGAGTGGGAGAGAACCAAAGCATAAGAGACTCTTAAAAACTGAGAACAAACTGAGGGCTGATGGGGGGTGGGAGGGAGGGGAGGGTGGGTGATGGGTATTGAAGAGGGCACCTTTTGGGATGAGCACTGGGTGTTGTATGGAAACCAATTTAACAATAAATTTCATATATTTAAAAAAAATAAAAATAAAAAAATAAAAAGCAAAAAAAAAAAAGAAACATTGTTCCTTCTCTTGGAAACTTTCTCTTTATTTAAAAGTCAAAACCTTCTTCTTAATATCATCCCCCTCTTCTTGTTTAAGTAATTGACACAACTTTCTGGAACTCCTCTTTCATTGAGAACTTATGCAGGGGACTCTCAACCCATCTTTAATGCTGCAGATTAAGTCTTCATTTTAACTTTCATGGTATTCAGTTTTCATCCTCCCACTTGCACAGCTACATTCTGGATTTGTCATGCCCCAGATCTTGGTACAATTCTTAGGCCTTTACACTGAAATAGTGCATGGCCAATTGTTTTCCCAAAGGTCACCCTTTCCTGCCATCTGTCTGGGAACAATCATTCTGCTTGGAGATTGCAAACATTGAATGAAAGTAACATCTCCACAATAATTAACTTCCACATTATCTTTGAAGATGTAAATAATATTTTTCTTTCAGAAACAAGACAGACTTATTTTTAAGCCCCAGAGAAGCTCATTCCTTAAGGCCTACTGTCAACATTTATGTACCATAATTTTGCTTCCTATCTTATGTACTAGTTTCATAGTCTGTAGAGTACAAATAACAACAGCAGAACCAAATATGTTTTTTCTCATTCTGCTTTTTTCAACTGGGATGAACAAATATCAAAGATAATTAATGTATGTTGAAAGGTGATACTCTGAACCTGCAAATTTTGAAAGCAACTTGAAGTATGTTTCCATAGCATAGATATCCATACCCAGTAAAAGATTTCCTCTGGGGTGTGTGCGCATGTGGGCGTGGGCGTGTGTGTGTGTGTGTGTGTGTGTGTGTGTGTGTATGATATCCTCCAGAAGAGAATCATTCTTTTTGCTGCCCTGGAAGAACAGAGTTCAAATCTGAGTAAAGAATCCTAATAAATATTAAGGCTGGCTTCCTGAGAAATTTGCATTCTCTATTCTTAGCTCTTCTAATAGAAGATGTTGCTTTGGGCTAAGGAAACCTCAGTTTCACTCAGTCCTGCTCTGCCGCCTGCCTCTTATGGGCAGCACTGGTAGAAGGATATTGGCTTCAGTCCTGAGAAGTTCCACAGGAAGAGAAATGGGTTCATGTGACAGCTTTGCCATTTATTTTTTCCTTTTCCAAGGCAGGTGTTCAGCCTCTGTAAGTGATGAGCTTATTAAGTCTCTGCTCTTTCAAAGTCCCCCCAAGGGACAGTTTTCTGTCTGTTTGGCATTCTGCATTCAGTATGTAGTCAGGTAGTCCTTATTTAGTCAAGCTTCTGCTTGTGTTCATTTGTGGACTCTGTTTTAGCCTGCACAGCAGGTGGTCTGTTTGGTGAAGGTGCCCTTAAGTAAGTGAAGTCCTAGAAATGGAGGCTGTTGGGCCAGTGTGTAATTCATGTGTGTCCTTCTTCCTTGGGCTGGCTGATGGGCAGAAAATAATCAAATGGAAGAAACTGCAAAGTAATGCAGTTCAATAAATACTTGGAAGTAGAAGACTATGACCCTACCAACCCGAGTTAGAATTTGGGGCTGTCTGTGAAGTTCAATTTGTTGTCAATATCCCCTGCCTCTTCAAAGTGTCACTGCTTAATACTGTGGTAGATATCTAGGACTTACAGTAGGTACATTGTTAGCAGAACCTCAGAAAGTCATACTATATGACTTTTACAGAAGTATTACTTCAATTTTTTTGAAATGTGTCAAGTGTCAAAAAATACATCCAGTATTAACATATGGCAAAATTGGCTGCAGAAGCAACTAGATCCTTAATATTTTTTCCTTTAGACTGTTTCATTTTTTCAGTAAATTACTACTGTGGAAGAAAATATATTATCACCATCCACATTTTGATTTACTGTCAATAAGATGACAGCCTAAGACTTATAAATAATTATGGTCATATCTCTATCACTTAATCTTTTTGCATTACTGGAAAAAAATAAGGAAATGTAAGTTCATATACATATATATTGAAATATTTATATATTTGTAGTTATACATTATACATTTCTTTGGTTTCTGGCTGACATTATGTGTGCAATTCTGATAGCAAATTATATGCAACAAAAGACTGAGCTCTTAATATAGTAGAAAATTAGTAAAGTACTGAAAATTAAGATTAGTCACAACCAAAGTAGCCTGTAGAATTAAAAAGAAACTTGCAAATTCTATTTGCCAAATGGTAATTGACCATGCAATCTTAACCTCTCTGTAAATGAAACAAAAATGTTCTAAGAAGAAATAACATCTAAACAAAGGGCATTTGTGAGCCCAAAGTAGTGATATCTGTTTCAGGGTTCTATTTTGATAGAGCAGATTTTAAAATGTGAGGCACTGGCCTATAGGGAGCTATAGTATTTTCTTTTTTCTTTTTATTTTTTTAACTTTATTTTTTATTTTTCAATTTACATCCAAATTAGTTACCATATAGTGAAGCAATGATTTCAGTAGATTCCTTAATGCCCCTTACCCATTTAGTCCATCCCCCCTCCCACAACCCCTCCAGCAACCCTCAGTTTGTTCTCCATATTTATGAGTCTCTTCTTTTTTGTCCCCTCCCTGTTTTTATATTATTTTTGTTTCCCTTCCCTTATGTTCATCTGTTTTGTCTCTTAAAGTCCTCATATGAGTGAAGTCATATGATTTTTCTTTTTCTCTGACTGACTAATTTCATGTAACATAATATCCTCCAATTCCATCCATGTAGTTGCAAATGGCAAGATTTTGTTCTTTTTGATTGCTGAGTAATACTCCATGGTGTGTGTGTGTGTGTGTGTGTGTGTGTGTGTGTGTGTGTGTGTATCACATCTTCTTTATCCATTCATCCATCAATGGACATTTGGGCTCTTTCCATACTTTGGCTATTGCTCCTGGGGGTGCATGTGTCCCTTTGAAACAGCACACCTGCATCCCATGGATAAATGCCTAGTAGTGCAATAGCTGGGTCATGGGGTAGTTCTATTTTTAGTTTTTTTAGGAACCTCCATACTGTTTTCCAGAGTGGCTGCACCAGCTTTCACTCCCACCAACAATGCAAAAGAGATCCTCTTTCACTCATCCTCTCCAACATCTGTTGTTGCCTGTGGTATTTTCTAAAGAATTCACTGAACGGTCAAGCTTAATTTTTTTTTCTTTTCAACCAAATTATGAGTTGCTAATCTTTCTTGCATTAACTGGAAGTTGACAAGACCTGATAGTTTTGTTGGGGGAGTTTATAAACTCTTGCCAGGCAATGGAACCAGAAGCATGAGGCTAGGGGAGGCTGAAGGGACAGGCTTGTACTCTAAAACTCAAATAATTTCCTTCTTGAATCACACACACACACATATATATATATATATATATATATATATATATATGCATATACATATATATTCATCATTATGATTAAGTAATCATTTATATATATAAATATACACATTAACTAATTTTAATCATGCATATCTGTCCATAATTATACATATTTTATTTTATATAATATATATATTTATTTAAATCTTTAATCTTAAGGCTATTTCTCCAATGGTTTCAATCAAGTCTATTTACTTTCAGTAGTAGTGAATTTAGGGTTTTATACTAAAAAGGGCTGACCACTTGGGAGGTGCTTTCAAAGCACTTCTACTGGAGGACAATTGGGAAGGACTGTGATACTATGAGCAATTCTGCAAACCACAGCCTGTACTCTGCAAGAGTCCTTCCTGGTCCCTGCAATGCAGTGACTAGTTAGTAGAGTTCCACACTTACCTGAGAGGCAGCCTCATGTCCCAACAACGACAGGATTGGAGATGCCTCAGAAACAGTGCAATTGTAATTTAGTAATGCAGAAGCAACAAGCTTTAGATGTCTGTTCTTCTGACAAGGAAAATTCTCAGCTCAAGAGGAGCCACCAAAGTCTGGTTATCTTCTCTGAACTAAAGATAACTAAATAGTTATCTTCTCTGAACTTTGAGCTTTCTGTTGTGCATATAGCCCAATCATATATATACCACAAACAAACAGTGTCACTTCAATAATCAAATTCACTGTGTCATGCCAGCTACCTGTCCTTGTAACTTTGGACTAGGCTAACGGTGGGAGTTAATAGGACTCACCTTCATCAAAGAGCTAATGAAGCCAAGACACCAGCCTGAGACCACACACTGTGTATAAGCAGCAGACTCCGGATTCTCTTTGAAATACTTTACAATAACTGGTGCTTGGTTTTGTTTTCTTATTGTAGGGATACCTCCTCACTTGTAAATAAAAGTATGATGAAAATTACAGAACACATACTTCGGTGGAGCTTTCAGGCATGCCGGGTAGTATTCCAAGTGTTTCACAGACACTCACTTGACCGGTGCAGAAAGTGGGGCTGAGAATGGTGATGAAACTTGCCACAGTTAGCAAGTGTTGGAATCATGATTTGAATGGCAGCCTTGTGCCAGCGTCCTTGATCTTAACCACCACACTGTATAGAAAATTTAAAAAAAAAAAACTTGACTTTTTTTATTTAAAAAATATAAACTGAGCCTTAATATGTATGTATAAGAGTTAGTTATAGCAAATTTTTGAAGCTGGCCATTTTATAAAGTTTGGCATTGAAAGTTTCTCTAAGTTATCTTCATTTTGTTCTCCTTAAAAAAATTACAATCAGAAGTAGACAAGAACAATTGAAAAAGGAAGGATAAAACACAAAGTATCCATGATATGCATTAATAAGTGCATCCTTCCAGCTGATCTATCTGTGCACAATACTCATGTGATAACAAGAACGTATTTTATTTGAAAGGGAGTGCTCTGTGCATGATGGATCAGCTCCCTTTTGTCAATAACCTTGCCTTCAACGTCAAGACTGATGGATATGCCCTGACCTTCTTTTCACTCCACCTCTACCTAAAATGAGTGAGTGACCTAGAGCATAGTTCATATAAGGTTGTACATTAAAAAAGTAAACACTTTCACTCAAGATTCAACCAGAGTCACTCTCTATCACTCATTCTGCTTCAGATAAAGAAATATATACTAAGAATGCTTCATTGACAATGTCTTTTCTCTAAAGAATTTCCCCTTCAGAAGACAGTCTTTTGGAATCCTTAAAGATAAAATGAGCCTGTTGATATGTAAGTCATAATTTATTCTACACGTTTTATGAAAGTAACAATGCTAATGAAAATATTTGAGACCAATGAATCCTAATGCCTGGGCCCCAGGTAGGAGACTCTGATTTAATGTTGTCTGGAAACATGACTGGGCCTCTGAGTTTTTAAAAGTATTCCTAGAAAATTTTAATGTGCAGTCAAGATAAGAACCATGGTATGAAACTTCAGATTAAATAAGCAGAATATTCCTTTACGAATCTAGAATTCTAGACCAAAGAAAGGAAAACACACACACACACACACACACACACACACACACACACACAGTTCCTGATTTCCAATTTGCTCTTAAGCATATTACTACAATCTTCAATTTTGAAAACATTTTTCTTGAAAAAGAAATAGAGAACCAATAAAAGAGCCTTGTCGTATGTGATTCTTTATAGTTTACAGATGTCCTCTATTTAATACCATCTTAATTGATCTTCATGCATCCCATTTTACAGACAATAAAACTAAGAAGCTATGAGCTACTTTGAATATTGTGCATCCATTACCAATAGGTATTAGTGAGCAGAACTGAGAAAATAAAACTTTAAAAATCTTATTAAAATTTAAAAATTTCAGTTCACAAGAGAGCTTATGAATATTTTGATTTTATTTTTTATTTCCATTTATTTAGTATGAACTATTTCATGTATAAAAACACATAATCTATATCAATAATGGTAATAATCCATCAACCATGAGAACAGAATAAGATCCCATTTCTATGAAATATGCAGGAAGGCAAATGCACTTCAGAAAGTACGTTGGTGTTTGTTTGGATCTGGGGATGGCAATGAGAGAAACTGCAAGATGGGCCCAGGTGTCTTTTTGGGGTGATAGAAATGTTCTAAAATTAGGTTATGATGATGGTTGGACAATTAAGTATATGTATCAGAACTGTACCAAAAGTCCTTCAGTATATGTATCAGAACTGTAAATTTTTAAAAAAGAATGAATTTTACATCATGTAAATTACACCACAGGACGGCTGTTAAAAAAATAGGAAATATAGCTGATCAGTATCTTTGAAGCCCTTTGTGTATCTCTGTTTGATGGCATTGTGTTTTCCCCACCAGATTTAACAATTATCTTGAAATTGGTGTTTAAAATTCTCTGAATTTTCTTTGTGTATACATATGTATGTGTATATACACACACGCACATACACTTACACATAGGTTCCTTTACATATTATATTTAAATCAAGATATGTTTATTAATATTCATTTTATATCTATATCCATATCTGTAGCTCTATCTACCATCTAATTGTCTATCATTTCCCTAAGTAACCCATTGCTTAGTTTGGTTTTTATATTTTGGATAAATTATGTAATTCTAAATAAATTCTTCTGCAACATGATATTTGCATGCAATATTATATTTTCCACCTATATCATAATGTAGGAAGCTTGGGTTTTTCTGTTTTTGTTGCTAGGTGTTATTTTATTATTTTAAATATCACAGTATGTGTATCTTTTCCTTTCTTGGAGTATATTTGGGTTATTTTGTGTGTAATTGTGCACCATGTTTCTATGATCATTCTTGTGCCATTGACATCTCCAGATAGCTCTATTATTATTATTATTATTATTATTATTTATGCAACTAAGGGATATTTTCTAAGGAAAAGTTTCTTGAACACTTAGTATGTGCCTTACACTATACTGTATTTTTTTTTAATGTTTATTTATTTTTGAGAGAGAGACAGAGTGTGAGCTGGGAGGGGCAGAGAAAGAGGGAGACACAGAATTTGAAGCAGTCTCCAGGCTCTGTGCTGACAGCTCAGTGGAGCTCAAACTCATGAATGGCGAGATCATGACCTGAGCTGATGTCAGTTGCTTAACTGACTGAGCCACCCAGGTGCCCCCCCTTGCACTATACTGTAAACCCCAGTTTAAAGTGAGTTTTCACATACAGATTTCCAAGACAAAAACATTTGTTTTTGCTTAAACATCATTCATTTAGAAACAATGATAGGTACCATTTCACCAACAATTTGTATTGTTTAAAGAAAGAAAAGGTCCTTAACTGAGAAAAACTTTGGTTTTATCAAAATAGCGTTTTAAAATAAGACTTTGAAGAATTTAGCTTATTTCCTTTGAATACTTTTGGGGTGATAGAAAGGCATGAAATTGTTGACAAAATATTATGACTTGGATATTTATTACAACAACTTATACTTCCCAACTGATTAATAAATATGCAGATTATAAACAATTATTGTATGTATAAATTTAGTATATAATGCCATTTGAGGAGATAAGAGTTGGAAGTTTTATAAGTATCCATTCTTGAAAACCTTATGTTCTTTAAACTGTCACTTAAAGAACTTACAATTATATTTTACAATTATTTGTCTTGCTGTAATAATCACGATGGTTTTGAACTTGTGTGGGTAATTTTAACAGATATTTGGTTTGTTTGCTAACATTTTTGAAATAAATATTTGGGGTCATATATGTGGAATGTGGTGCCATTTATGTTTGAATTGTTTTAAGTGAGATGCCAGGTTTTTATTTATTTATCTATCTATCTATCTATTTATTTATTATTTATTTATAGATGTTTATTTATTTTGAGAGAGCATGCGTGCAAGTGGGAAAGGGGCAGAGGGAAGGGGAGAATCTTAAGCAGACTCTATGTCCAGCTCAGAGCCCAATGAGGGACTTGAAGTGGGGCTCAATCTCACAACTGTGAGATCATGACCTGAGCTGAAATCAAGAGTCAGCAGCTTAATCGACTGAACCACCCAGGCATCCTGAGAAGCCAGTTTTAAATAAGATTATAGGAGCATTTGACTTGTATGTGGGATCAAGAAAATAACATAGTCACAATTCATGTTTTGTAGCCTGTGCACACATACGTAACTGTGTTCTTACCAGAATGGTGGAAATTCTGCACAAAAAACCCGCAAATGTTTTCATTTCATTTCTTGATACGTGCACATTCTACCAATTCACTACTTTTGTCTTACTACTGAGGAAGGAAGGACCTTCCTTCCTTACTACTTCCTTCCTTACTACTGAGGAAGGAAGAGGCAAGGAATCATGGGTCACCCTGTCTTCCCATTCCTTCCTTGTCATCATTTTCAGTCTCAGTGATTGGCTAACACAGGGAAGTAACATGAGAAGAAGGGATGTGATAGGGTTCCTCAGGCATCTGTGTTTCTTAGAACAATGTTGCCTTCTCCCATGTCTGAAACAAAGCTTGGTTTAAAGGAAAACATGATCTCTCAGGGCTGTCAGCTCCCCCACTCATCATGATGGTAACATGCTTACCTTGTACTCAGAGTCTCTCCTGGGGCATTGCTATGTCACATACACTGTATATGAACTCTCAGACAGCAACTCTTCCCCCTTGTATCAGAAGTGAGGTTGAAGGTAGGACAAAAGGCATCTCATTGTTAAATTTTGTCTAAATTTTGTCTATTGTCTGTCTCATTGTTAAATAAATGTCTATTTATTAAGACATTTTTAATTCTGTTGAGAAATTGACTACCTTGATTATAAAACTGCCAAGGGCTAAAATCTCAAAGTGTTTTAAGATGGAAATATAATATACCCTCATAGCCATTGACTATGTAAAAGTAAGGAGGTGGAGAGGTTGGGAGACATGTAGAAAGATGATGATTAAGAAATGTATAGATATCTCAAAGAAACATAGTCTGTGAGCATAACGATAAAGAGCGCGCACTTTGAAATCAGACACTATGTGAATCAGACAGTATGTGAAATGTAATTTATTAGTGTGGGGAAGATACTTACAATATCAAAATATCACCAGTTAATTGGGGAACATGGGAGTGCATATATGACCCCGGGATAATGATTTCACTCCTTTGGATACATACCTAGAAGTGGGAACTATGTGGTAGTTCCATTTTAAATTTTGAGAAAACTCCATATTGTTTTCCATAATACTGTACTAATATACATTCCAATCAACAATGTACAAAGGTTCCCCCTTCTCCACATCTTCACCAGCATTTGTTATTTCTTGTCATTTTGTTAATAGCCATTCCAGCAGGTGTGAGGTAATATCTCATGTGGTTTTGATTTGCCTTTCACAGATGATTAGTGATATTGAATGACTTTTTATGCACTTTTTAGCCATTTATGTGTCTTCTTTGGAGGCATAAATATTCAATCCTTCTATTCATTTTGAAAATCAGATTTTTTTTCTTTTTGCTATTGAGTGGTATGAGTTACTTATCATATTTTGGATATTAACCTCTTAGTAGATACATGCTGTGCAAATATTTTTTTTCTATTTTATAGGATGCATTTTCATTCCATTGATCATTTCTTTTGCTGTGAAGAAGATTTTTGTTTGAAGTAGTCCCACTTGTTTATTCATGCTTTTATTACTTGTACTTTTGGTGTCACATCCAAAAAATCATTGCCAAGACTGAGGTCAAGATGCTCTTACCCAGTTTTCTTCTAGGATCTTGTAATTTTAAGTTTTATGTTTAAGTCCTTAATATATTTTGAGTTAACTTTGGTGAGTGGCATAAGATAGGGGTCCATTTTCATTCTTTTGCATGTGAATATCCAGTTTTCCCAACACTGTTTGTCAGACACTATCCTTTTCCAGTTGATTTTCTTGGGTCTTTTGTTAAATATTAGTTGACTGTACATGTGTGCATTCATTTCTGGGCTCTTCATCCTGTTAAATTGGTTAATATGTATATTTTTATGCCAGTGCTATACTGATTTTACTACCATAGCTATGTGATAGAGTTTGAACCATGAAGCATGATGCCTCCAGCTTTGTTCTTTTTCAAGATTGCTTTGGCTATTTGGGTCTGTTTTTATTCTATATGAAATTTAAGATTGTTTTTTTTTATTTTTCGGTTGTTGAGATATAATTGACAGATAACATTATATTAATTTCAGATGTACAGAATAATGACTTTATTTTGTATATATTGCAAAATATTCACCAGAAGTCTAGTTAGTATCTGTCACCATAGTTATGCTTTTTTTCTTATGAAGACAACTTTAAAGATCTCCTCACTTACTTCAAATAGACCATACAGAATTATTATTTTTTAATATAAAATATTGTCAAATTGGCTAACATACAGCGTTTACAGTGTGCTCTTGATTTTTGATGTAGATTACTATGGTTCATTGCTTACATACAACACCCAGTGCTCATCTCAACAAATGCCCTCCTCAATATCCATTACCAATTTTCCCCTCTCCCCCACCTCCCCATCCACCTCAGTTTGTTCTCTGTATTTAAGAGTCTCTTATGGTTTGCTTCCTCCCTCTCTGTTTGTAACTATTTTTTCCCCTTCCCTTCCCCTATGATCTTCTGTTAAGTTTCTCAAGATGCACATGAGTGAAAACATATGATACCTGTCCTTCTCTGACTGACTTAATTCACTCAGCATAATACTTTCCAGTTCCATCCACGTTACTACAAATGGCATGATTTCATTCTTTCTCACTGTTAACTAGTATTCCACTGTGTGTGTATATATATATATATATATATATATATATATATACACATATTATATATATATATATCCATATATGTATAATATGGATAAAGAAGTTGTGTGTGTGTGTATATATATACATCAGTTGATGGACATTTAGGCTCTTTCCGTAATTTGGCTATTGTTGAAAGTGCTGCTAGAAATATTGGGGTACATGTGCCCCTATGCATCAGCACTCTTGTATCCCTTGGATAATCTCCTAGTAGTGCTATTGCTAGGTGGTAGGGTAGTTCTATTTTTAATTTTTTGAGGACCCTCCAAACTGTTTTCCACAGTGGCTGCACCAGTTTGCATTCCTACCAACTGTGCAAGAGGGTTCCCATTTCTCCACATTCTCACCAGCATCTGTAGTTTCCTGAGTTTTTCATTTAAGCCACTTTGACAGGTGTGAGGTGGTATCTCAGTGTGGTTTTGATGTGTATTTCCCTGATGATGAGTGACGTTGAACATCTTTTTATGTGTCTTTTAATGTTTGCCATCTGGATGTCTTCTTTGGAAAAGTGTCTATTCATGTCTTCTGCCATTTCTTCACTGGGTTATTTATTTTTTGGGTGTTGAGCTTGGTAAATTATTTATAGATTTTGGATACTAACTATTTATCCTATATGTCATTTGCAAATATCTTTTCCTATTCTATCGGTTGCCTTTTACTTTTGTTGATACTTCCTTTGCAGTACAGAAACTTTTTATCTTTAATCTATTTTGAGTTTATTTTTGTGTATGGTGTAAGAAAGTGGTCTAGTTTCATTCTTCTGCATGTTGCTGTCCAGTTCTTCCAGCACCATTTGCTAAAGATACTGTCTTTTTTCCATTGGATATTCTTTCCTGCTTTGTCAAAGATTAGTTAGCCATATATTTATGGGTCCAATTCTTGGTTCTCTATTCTATCCAGTTGGTCTATGTGTCTGTTTTTGTGCCAATACAATACTATATTGATGATTACAGCTTTGTAGTATGGGCTAACATCTGGGATTGTGATGCCTTCTCTTTGGTTTTCTTCTTCAATATTACTTTGGCTATTCAGGGTCTTTTGTGGTTCCATACACATTTTAGGATTGTTTGTTCTAGCTTTGAGAAGAATGTTGATGCAATTTTGAATGGGATTGCATTAAATGTGTAGATTGCTTTGGGAAGTGTTGACATTTTAACAATAATTATTCTCCCAATCTATGAGCATGGAATGTTTTTCCATTTCTTTATGTCTTCTTCAATTTCCTTCATAATTTTCTATTGTTTCAGCATACAGATTTTTATGCCTTTGATTAGGTTTATTCCTAGGTATTTTATGGTTCTTGGTGCAATTGTAAATGGATCAATTTCTTTTTTTTTTTTTAATTTTTTTTCAACGTTTATTTATTTTTGGGACAGAGAGAGACACAGCATGAACGGGGGAGGGGCAGAGAGAGAGGGAGACACAGAATCGGAAACAGGCCCCAGGCTCTGAGCCATCAGCCCAGAGCCCGACGCGGGGCTTGAACTCATGGACCGCGAGATCGTGACCTGGCTGAAGTCAGACGCTTAACCGACTGCGCCACCCAGGCGCCCCAATTTCTTGATTTCTTTTTTTCTGTTGCTTCATTTTTTGTGTATAAAAATGCAACTGATTTCTGTACATTGATTTTGTACCCTGTGACTGCTGAAATCATATATCAGTTCTAGCAGTCTTTTAATGGAGTATTTCGGGTTTTCCGTGTATAGTATCATGTCGTCTGTGAAAAGTGAAAGTTTGACTTCTTCTTTGCCAATTTTGATGCAATTTTATTTCATTTGGTTGTCTGACTACTGATACTGGGACTTCCAACAGTATGTTAAACAACAGTGGTGAGAGTGGACATCCTGATGTGTTCCTGATCTCAGGGGGAAATCTTTCAGGTTTCCTCCATTGAGGATGATATTAGCTGTGGGCTTTTCATATATGGCTTTTCACTGTTTAATATGTTTCTTCTATCCTGACTTTCTTGAGGGTTTTTATTAAGAAA
The DNA here is from genome assembly GCF_018350175.1 of Felis catus. Classification (NCBI taxonomy): domain Eukaryota; kingdom Metazoa; phylum Chordata; class Mammalia; order Carnivora; family Felidae; genus Felis; species Felis catus. Next base: position 52,840,406 of record NC_058370.1, read on the forward strand.
GGATGCTGTAGTCTGTCAAATGCTTTTTCTGCATCTATTGACAGGATCATATGGTTCTTATCCTTTCTTTTATTAATGTGATGTGTCACACTGATTGATTTGTGAATATTGAACCAGCCCTGCAGCCCATGAATGAATCCCACTTGATCACGGTGAATAATTCTTTTGATATGATGTTTAATTCAATTTGCTGGTATCCGGTTGAGAATTTTTGCATCCATGTTCATCAGGGATATTGACCTGTAGTTCTCCTTTTGTGTGGGGTTTCTGTGTGGTTTGGGAATCAAGGTAATGCTGGTTTCATAGAATGAGTCCAAATTTTTTTCCTTCCATTTCTATTTTTTGGAACAGCTTGAGAAGGATGGGTATGAACTCTGCTTTACATGTTGGTAGAATTCCCCTGGGAAGCCATCTGGCCCAGGACTCTTATTTGTTAGGAGATTTTTGATAACTAATTCAATTTCTTCACTAGTTATGTGTCTGTTCAAATTTCCATTTCTTCTTGTTTGAGTTTGGTAGTGTGCGGGTGTCTAGGAATTTGTCTACTTATTCCAGGTTGTCCAGTTTGTTGGCATATAATTTTTCATAGTATTCTCTGATAATTGCTTCTGAAGCATTGGTTGTGATAAATCCATTTTCATTTGTGACTTTATCCATTTGGGTCCTCTCTCTTTTCTTTTTGAAAGTCTGGCTAGGGGTTTATCAATTTTGTTTATTTTTTCAAAAAACCAACTCTAAGTTTCATTGATCTGTTCTATTATTGTTTTTTTAGATTCTGTATTGTTTATTTCTGCTCTGATCTTTATTATTTCTCTTCTCCTGCTGGATTTGGGATTTCTTTGTACTGCTTCTATTCCTTAAGTTGTGCAGTTAGATTTCATATTCGGGATTTTTCCTGTTTCTTGAGATAGGCTTGGATTGCAATGTATTTTCATCTTAGGACTGTCTTTGCTGCATCCCAAAGGGTTTGGACTGTAGTGTTTTCATTTTCATTTGTTTCCATATGTTTTTTAACTTCTTCTCTAATTGTCTGTTTGACCTAATCATTCTTTAGTAAGATGTTCTTTAACTTCTGTGTATTTGGAGGTTTTCCAGACTTTTTCCTGTGGTTGATTTCAAGTTTCATAGCATTGTGATCTGAAAGTGTGCATGGTATGATCTCAATTCTATATTTATTGAGGGCTGTTTTGTGACCCAGTATGTGATCTATCTTGGAGAATGTTCCATGTGCACTCTAGAAGAATGTGTATTCCCCTACTTTAGGATGAAAAGTTCTAAATATATCTGTCAAGTACATCTGGTCTAGTGTATCATTCAGGCTATTGTTTCTTTAATGATTTCCTGTCTAGATGATCTGTCCTTTGTTGTAAGTGGAGTATTAAAGTCTCCTGCAATTACCACATTCTTACAAATAAGAGTGCTTATGTTTGTGATTGTTTTGTATATTTGGATGTTCTAAATTCGGTGTGTAAACATTTATAATTTTTAGCTCTTCTTGACGGATGGACCCTGTAATTATGAAATAATGCCCTTCTTCATCTCTTGTTACAGTCTTTAGTTTAAAATCTAATTTGTCTGATATAAGTATGGCTACTCCAGCTTTCTTTTGGCTTCCAGTAGTATGATAGATGGTTCTCCATCTCCTCACTTTCAATCTGAAGGTGTCCACAGTTCTAAAATGGGTCTCTTGTAGACAGCAAATAGATGGGTCTTTTTTTTTTTATCCATTATGATACCTTATATCTTTTGATTGGAACCTTTAGTCCATTTACATTCGGTTTTATTATTGAAAGATATGGGTTTAGAGTCATTGTGTTATCTGTAGGTTTCATGCTTGTAGTGATATCTCTGGTCCTTTGTGGTCTTTGCAACATTCCACTCACAGAGTTCACCCTCAGGATCTCTTGTAGGGCTGGTTTAGTGGTGATGAATTCCTTCAGTTTTTGTTTGTCTGGGAAATGTTGATCTCTCCTTCTATTCTAGATGACAGGCTTGCTGGATAAAGGATTCTTGGCTGCATATTTTTCCTCTTCAGCACATTGAAAATTTCCTGCCACTCCTTTCTGGCCTACCGAGGTTCAGCAGATAGGTCTCCTACTATCCTATGTGTCTACCCTTGTAGGTTAAGGCCTATTTATCCCTAGGTGCTTTCAGAATTCTCTCTTTATCTTTGTATTTTGCCAGTTTCACTACAATATGTCAGGTAGAAGACTGATTCAAGTTACATCTGAAGGGAGTTCTCTGTGCCTCCTGGATTGCAATGTCTGTTTCCTTCCCCAGATTGGGGAAGTTCTTAGCTATGATTTGTTCAAGTACACCTTTGGCCCCTTTCTGTCTTCTTCTTCTGGAACTCCTATGATATGGATATTGTTCCATTTCATTGAATTCCCTTAGTTCTCTAATTCTTTCCTTGTGATCCAGAATTTTTTTATATCTCTTTTCTCAGCTTCCTCTTTTTCCATAATTTTATCTTCTACTTCACTTAATCTCCCCTCTGCCTCTTCAATCCTCGCTGTCACCACCTCTAGTTTATTTTACACCTCATTTCCATCATTTTTTAATTCATCATGACTATTTTTTAGTTCCTTTATCTCTGCAACAATAGGTTCTCTGCTGTCTTCTATGCTTTTTTCAAGTCCAGCGATTAATCTTATAACTATTATTATAAATTCTTGTTCAGTTATATTGTTTATATCTGTTTTGAACAATTTTTAGGTGTAATTTCTTCCTGGAATTTCTTTTGAGGATAATTCTTCTGTTTCATCATTTTGGCTAGTTTTCTCTTATGTGCTTTAAAAGCTTGTTATGTGTCCTGCACCTGTGAGCACTACTATGTTAAAAAGGGGTCATACACTGTCCAGGGCCTGGCCCTTCAGGCAGTTTTTGGAGAGTGTTACTTGCTCTCTGTTTTTGTGACTTTGGTTACTTTATCTCTCTACTTGTAGTGATATTTTGGGCCCTGCACCACATGTGCTTGATTTGTTTGTTGAAGTATCCCTGGAAAGGATAACAAACAAACAAACAAACACACAAATAAAAAACAAAAACCAAAACCAGAAACACCAACTACACTAAACAACAGGGTGGAGGCAGTCCTGATGGAAGAGGTCTTATCCCATACAAAGAGAGAAATGACAAGAGCAGGGGAAAAGAAGATAAAATAAAAATTGACCAGAGAAAGTATATGGCTTAATCCCGAGAGAGAGAAGGGAAAATAAAGAAGGAGGTGTGGAATATGTATCAAGAGAATGGATGAAATATGTCTGCTTAAACAAACCAACAACCAGAGTAACCAGACTACAGGAGAGAAGAGATAAGAAGGAGGAAAGAAAGGAAGAATATATCTATATAATAATAAGGATTGTCAGAATTAAATCAGGCAATGCAACTGAGCTGGTCTGGAGGAGGGGTTGTCTGGTTCATCAGTGTCAATCCCATTCTGGTAGATTTGCATTTACCAGGCATGGAGGGGAGTAGTTTGGTGCAGGTGGGTCCGCCTCCACCATGGGACCTCTGTCCATTCCCTGAAGCTCCACCTTGCTGGTGTTGGGGAGAAAAATGGTGACACCACAGTCACCCTTCCATGGGCCAGGTGTCCCAAACCACTCTATTCAAGCTGTCTTCACTGTGCCACAAGTGCCAGTGAGGCAGTTTTCCCACTTTGCCAACTCCTGGGCCTCCCTGGCACTCAGCTTGGATTTAAACCCCAATGTCTTAAAGATTCCTGCTCTGTGCATCCGGGTTCCAGGGAAGAGCTGCTCTGCCACCACACAGTGCTAAGCACATGGTTTGTCCCACTCCACTGACTCCCATGCCTCTCTGCTGGGACTTAAACCCTGATGACATTAAGGTTCCCACTTAGTCCACCCAGTTTCAGGGAAGTGCCACTCCTTGAGTGGATATATACCTTCTTTCCACAGCACTCCAGGGAGGGAATTGCTTTCTCCCTCTGTAGACTGCGCCTCTGAGCTAGTTACCAAGCCCAAGGCTGGCTGCCCTCCTACCCAGGTGTGCGATCCGGGAAGCTGGCCCCAGCCCAGGAAAAGCCCACAGTTAGAGATTGGATCTTTCTCCATCCTGCTCTGTGTTTTTTTTTCCCTCTTGTCCAGATACAGTGCTATGCTTCCCCAGCTTCTCTTTCTCTTCCCTTTGTCTCTCCGCAGAAGGGGATCACTCCCCTCCATTATTTTTATCTCTCCAAGCTCACAATCATGCATCTGTGGCCTGTTAGGTTGTCCTGGTGGGTCCCTGGAAGTTTCTGTGTCTCTTTGCCACCTGAACTATTGGAGTTCAAAGTCCTATAGCGTCAACACTGCTTTGTTTGAGAGACAAGGGAACTTTGGATGGCCCCAACAACACAGTATTATTAACTAGAGTTACCAAGCTGTACATTGTATCTTGGTGAATGACTTATTTTATGTCTGGAAGTCTGTGCCTTTTCAAAACCTTCACCTATTCCACTTATCCCCCTCCCCTCAGACTCTGGCAATCACCAGTCTTTTCTTTGTATCAATGAGCTTGATTTTTTCCTTATTGTTTTAGAGTCCATATATGTGAGAAGCCATTCTATCAGGAATGAGATAAAATCTCATTGTGATTTTTTTAAAGTTTATTTATTTATTTTGAGAGAGAAACAGAGTGTGTGGGCAGGGGAGGGGCAGAGAGAGAGGGAGAGAGAGAAAGAATCCCAAGCAGGCTCTGTGCTGTCAGTGCAGAGGCCAACACAAAGATGGATCCCATGAACTGTGAGATCATGACCTCAGCTGAAATCAAGTCAGACACTTAACCAACTGAGGCACCCATGGGCCCCTCATTGTGATTTTTATTTGCTTTTCAGTGGTGATTAGGGGTGTTGCACATCTTATAATGTAATTCTTGGTCATCTGCCATCTTTAGAAAAATGTCTATTCAGATCCTGTAGCCATTTTTAAATCACATTGGGTTTTTTGTTTTTGTCTTGCTATCGAGTTGTATGAACTCTTTGTGTACTTTGGATATTAACCTCAAATATTCTGTCCCATTTAGTAAGTTGTCTTTTCATTTTGTTCATGGTTTCCATTCCAATGCAGAAGCTTTTTTAGTTTGATGTAGATCCATTTGTTAATTTTGTTTTTGTTCTTTTTGATTTTGGTGTCATATCCCAAAAATCATTACTAAGATCAATACTGAGGAGGTAAACCCCTATGATTTCTTCTAGCAGTTTTGTGGTTTCAGGTATTTATGTTCAAGTTTCAATATATTTTGAGGTTTTTTTTTTTTAATTTTCAATGTTTATTTATTTTTGAGAGAGAGAGAGAGAAAAAGAGAGAAGGGGAGGGGCAGAGAGAGAGGGAGACACAGAATCTGAGGCAGGCTCCAGGCTTTGAGCTGTCAGCACAGAGCCTAACATGTGGCTTGAACTAACAAACCGCAAGATCATGACTTGAGTCAAAGCAGAAGTTTAACCAATTGAGCCACACAGGCGTCCCCTATTTTGAGTTAGTTTTTGTGTGTGATATAAGAGTGATCAAGTTTCATTTTTTTTCCATGTAACTGCTAGTTTTCCCAGCACCATTTATTAAAAAGACTGTCTTTTCCAATTGTATATTCTGGGCTGCTTTGTCAAATATAATTGGCCATATTTGTATGGGCTTGTTTCTGACTCTATTCTATTGATATATGTGTCTGTCTATCATCTATCTCTCTATCTATCATCTATCTATCATATATCTACCTATCATTATTATTATTATTATTATTATCTATCATCTATCTATCTATCATCTATCTATCATCTACCTATCTAGAGAAGGGGAGAGAGAATGCATGAGCACGAGCAGGGAAAGGGCAGAGAAAGAGAGGGAAAGAGAGAATCCCAGGCAGGCTCCACAGTGTCAGTGCAGAGCCTGATACATGGATGGATCCCACAAACTGAGATCATGACTTGAGCTGAAATAAAGAGTTGAACACTTAACCAACTGAACCACCCAGGTGCCCCAATACCACACAATTCTGATTACTATAGATCTGTGATATAGTTTGAAATAAGACAATGTGATGTCTCCAGCTTTGTTTTTCTTTCTCAAGATGGCCTTAGATATTTAGGAACTTCTGCAGTTCTATACAAATTTTAGGATTTTTTGTTCTGTTTCTGAGAAAAATGCCATTGGGACTTTGATAGAGATAGCACTGAATCTGTAGATTGCTTTGATTAATATGTACATTTAAACAATATAAATTCTTCCAATCCATGAGCATGGAATATTTTTTTCATTTATTTGTGTCTTCCTCAATTTCTTTCATCAGTGTCTTATAGTTTTAAATGTACAGGTGTTTCACCCCCTTGATTAAATTTATTGCTAGGTATTTTGTTTGTTTTTTTTTTTTTTGATGCAATTGTAAATGAGATTGATTTATATTTCCTCTCTCTGATAGAGCATTATTAGTGTATATAAATGTAACAGAATTTTGTAGGCTGATTTTGTATCTTACAACTCTACTGAATTCATTTATTAGTTCTAACAGTTTTTTGATGGAGTCTTTAGGGGTTTGTATATATAATATTATGTCATTCTGCAAATGGTGACATTTTAATCGTTCTTTTCTTATTTGGATGCATTTTATTTATTTTTTTCTTGCCTCTGGTTAAGACTCTTAAGTCTCTGGTTAAGACTTCCAATACTCTGTTGAATAAAAGTGGTGAGAGTGGGCATCCTTTTATTGTTTTGATCTTTGAGAAAAAGTTTCAGCTTCAGGTGTCGGCTTGTCATATATGGTCTTTATTATTTTGGGATGTATTCCCTCTATACTTAGTTGTAAGTTTTATCATGAATTTTGTCAAATGCTTTTTCTGTATCAATTGTGGTGATCATATTACTATTATCCTCCATTTTGTTATGGTGTTTCCTTATAATTTATTTGCAAATATTGAACCATCCTTGTATCTCAATCACAACTGATAATGGTATGTGATTATTTAAATGTATTATTGAATTAATTTTTCTTACATTTTGTTGAGGATTTTGGAATTTATGTAAATCAGGCATATTGATCTGTAACTTTCTTTTCTTGACACATCCTTGTCTACTTTTGGTATCCAGGGTAATGCTGGCCTCATAAAACGTGTTTGGAAGTGTTTATACCTCTTTTATTTTTGCAAGAGTTTGAGTAGGATTGGTATGAATTATTTTTTGAATGATTAGTAGAACTCACTAGTGAAGCCATCTGGACCTGTGCTTTTGTTTGTTTGAAGGTTTTTGACTGCTGATTTAATCACCTTACATGTAATTGGTCTGTTCAGATTTCTATTTACTCATGATTAAGTCATGGTAGGTTTTATGATTCTATTATTTTATCCATTTATTTTAGATTGTCGAATTTGTGGGTATGTAATTGTTTATAGTTGTCTCTTGCGATCTGCATTTCTGTGCTATTAGTTTTGAAATCTCCTCTTTCATTTCTTATTTTTTTATATTTAAATCCTTTATCTTTTTTTTTCTTGCTGAGTCTAATAAAACTTTGTCAATTTTGTTTATATTATCAAAAAAAGCTGAAAAACATTAAAAAACCCAACTCTTAGTTTCATTGATCTTTTCTATTGTCTTTTTAGTCTCTATTTCACTTATTTCCACTCTTATCTTTGTTATTTCTTTTCTTCCACTAACTTTGGGTTTTATTTTTCTTTCTGTAGTTCCTTGAGGTGTAAGGTTAGGTTATTTATTTGAGATTTCTCTTGTTTCTTGAGGTAGGCATTTATCATTATGAACTTCTATATTAGAACTGCTTTTGCTGGGGTGCCTGGGTGGCTCAGTCAGGTAAGTGTCCAACTCTTGATTTTAGCTCTGGTCATGATCTTATGGTTGTGAGATGAAGCCTCACATTGGGCTCTGCTCTTGATGTAGAGCCTGCTTAAAATTCTCTCTCTCCCTCTTCCTCTGCCTGCCGCCCCCTCAGAGAAAACCAGAACTGCTTTTGTTGCATCCCAGACATTTAGTATGCTGTGCTTCCATTTTCATTTGTCTCAAACTACTTTTTGAATTTCTCTTTTGATTTCATCTTTGATCCACTGGTTGTTTAGTAGTATACTGTTTAATCACATACTTAGGTATTTTTCAGCTTTTCTTCTTGTCACTGATTGCCAGTGTCATGTCATTGTGGTCAGAAAAGATACTTCATATGATTTCAATCTTCTTAAATTTGCTAAGACATTTTAAGTGAACTAACATATGATCTATCCTGGAACATGTTCCCTCTGCCTTGAGAAGATTATGTACAGACACACCTAGGAGATATTAAGGGTTTGGTTCTAGACCACCACAATAAAGTGAATATTGCAATAAAGCAAGTCAAGTGAAGTTTTTGATTTCCAGTGCATGTAAAATTACTACTATACTGTGGTCTATTAAGTGCAGCATCATTATGTTAAAAAAAAACAATGTATGTACTTTAATTAAAAAAAACATTATTGCTAAAGAATGCTCACCATTATCTGAACTTTCAACAAGTTGTAATCACTGATCACAGATCATCATAACAAATATAATAATGATGAAAATGTTTGAAACATTGTGAGAATTGCCAAAATGAGACACATAGAAATGAAGTCAGAAAATGCTGTTGCAAAAACAGTGCTGATGAATTTGCTCAATGCAGGGTTGCCAAAAACCTTCATTTTTCAGATTTCACAGTATCTGTGAAGTACAATAAAACAAGGTATGCCTGTATTCTTTCATGGGATGGGATGTTTTGTTAGGTTCTGTTAGTTAGGCTCTATTTGGTCTGTTAGTTTCCTTTGGAGTATATTACACATCAAATCCATTGTTTCCTTTTTGGTTTTCTATCTGGATGACCTATCTATTGTTCAAGGTGGGGTATTGAAATTGCCTACTACTGGGGTGCCTGGGTGGCTCAGTCAGTTAAGCATCTGACTTCAGTTCAGGTCATGATCTCAGAGTCCATGGGTTCAAGCCCTGCGTCGGGCTCTGTCCTGACAGCTTAGAGCCTGTAGCCTGCTTCAGATTCTGTGTCTCCTTCTCTCTGACCCTCCCCCGTTCATGCTCTGTTTCACTCTGTCTCTCTCTGTCTCAAAAATAAATAAACATTAAAAAATTTTTAAAAAATTTTGAAATTGCCTACTATTGTATTATCATTTATTACTCTCTTCAGGTCTATTAGTATTCACTTAATATATTTAGATGCTCTTATTTTGGAGATATATGTGTGTGTGTGTATATATATATAGTTCTTGATGAATTGACCACTTTATCGTTATCTAATGACTTTCTTTGTCTCTTCTTACAGTTTTTGACTTAATGTATATTTCTTCTGTTATAAATGTAGTTCCCCTGGCTTTCTTTTGGTTTCCATCTTTTTCCATCCTTTTTCTTTGAGTCTACGTATATTCTTGAAGGTGAAGTGAGTCTTTTGTGGACAACATATAGTTAAGTCTTGTGGGTGTTTTTTTATCCATTTTACCACTCTGTGTTAGAAAATTCTGATTAAAGAATTAATCCATTCACACTTGATGTAATTACTGATAGGTAAAGACTTACTGTTACTATTTTGTTAATTTTTTTCCCTGTCTTATAGTTTCTTTGTTCTTTTTTATCTGTCTGGCTGTCTTCCTTTACGAATTTTTGATTTTCTGTAGTCATATACTTTAATTACCTTCTCTTTATCTTGTACATATTTACTATGGGTTTTTGTTTTGTGGTTACCCTGAGGCTTACTTGGCACACCTTACTAAAATAACAGTGTATTTAAGCTAACAACTTAAATTTGGTTGCATAAAAAACTCTTCACTCTTATTGTCCTGTCCCCATTTTATGTTTTGGATGTAACATTTTGCATCTCTTTATATTGTGTATTGTTTAACAAGTTATTGCATAGCTATTTTTGTCTTTTAAGTTTTATTTAGTTATATATTCATTTATAAAAATTTATTTTAGAGAGGGAAAGAGAGCATGAGTGCAGGAGAGGGGTGGGGGAGAGAGAAAGAGAATCCTAAGCAGGCTACAGGTTCAGTGCACAGCCTTATGCAAGGTTTTATCCTATGACCCTGGGGTCATGCCCTGAGCTGAAATCAAGAGTCTGCTATTCAAATGACTGAACTGCCCAGGCTCCTCCAATTCAACGCTATTTTTAATGCTTTTATATTTTAACTTTTATATCAGAGTTAAGTGGTTAATTCTCTTCCATACTACAATATTAAAGTGTTCTAAATCCGACTATATGCTATGCTTTACCAGAGTGCTGCATATTTTCATTCTCATGTTATTAATTAGCATCCTTTTCTTTTACCTTGAAGAGCTCATTTCTTGTAACATAGGTCCAGTGTTGATGAACTACCTCAGCGTTTGTTTGGTTAAGTATCTTGCTTTCATTTCTGAAGGACAATTTTGCTGGATAAAATATTCTTGGTTAGTAGTTTATTCTTTAAACTCATTGTATGTATCATCCAATTTTTCTGCTTAAAAATCTGTTTATGACCTTCTATGACTTTCTTATAGGAGAGAATATGTTTTCCTTTTGTTATTTTATAAAGTTTATTTTTGGTCTTTGATTTTAGATAGTTTTATTATAATACTTGTTGTCAAAAATCATTTTGGATTGAAATTATGGGGTGATCTATTAGCTTATTAAACTTTGATGTCCAAAACTCTCTCTAGGTTTGGGAATTTTCAGCTATTATTTTTTTATGTAAACTTTCTCTTTATTACTTTCTTCTCCTCTTAGGACTCTAGTGTAAATCCTTTCTCTTATTTCTCTTGTTTATCTTCTTATAAGTGCCACAGGCTTTCTTCATTCTTTTTCATCCTTTTTTTTTTTTCTGTTTGCTTCTATGACTGGACAGCTGCAAATGATCTATCTTTGAGCTCACCAATCCTTTCTTCTGCTTGGTGCTGTGGGTGGTTGACGCTCTATTACATTCTTCATTTTAGTCATTGTATTCTTCAGATCCAAAATTGTGTTTGGTTCTTTTTTATATTTTCTATATTTCTGTTGAACTTATCACTTCGTTATATTGTTTTCCTGATTTTGTTAAATCTTTATCTATGTTCCCTTGTAGCTCTCTGAGCATCTTCAGAATTATTATTATTATTAATGTTTATTTATTTCTTTTGAGAGAGAGAGCACAGTGGGGGAGGATCTCACAACTGTGAGATCATGACCTGAGCCAAAATCAAAATTTGGATGCTTAACCAACTGAGCCACCCAGGCGCCCACAGAAGAATTATTTTTAATTCTTTGCCAGGCAATTCATGTATCTCCATCTCTTTGGGGTCCATAAGTGGAAGTTTAAAGTGTTCCTTTGTTGATGTCATGTTTCCCTGATTCTTCATGATCCCCATAACCTTTTTCAGGTGTCTGCACATTTGAAGAAGTCATTACCTCTTCCAGACCTCATGATCTGACTTCTGTAAAGAAAGCTCTTCACCTGTAGGTGTGAGAATCCTGCAATGTACTGTGACACTGGGTCTAGTTGTGCAGGGCCATGTGGTGGCTCTAAGTCTGGGGTGGCATGATGTCTCCTTGGCCCAAGCCTCTGGAATCCACACTATCAACAACTGAATGGTTCTCATGAAAGTGGTAAGAGTCTGCAGTGGCTGTAAAGCCTGTAGGGATCTTTAGTGTCACCTCCAGTCCAGTGGCTAGGAACAATGGCAGACAGAATTGGTGACTAGAGGTGGTGTTCTCTACATACTTAGTTGAGGGGGCCAGCTGGAGATACCTGTGCAGTAGTAGTGGTTAATGGCAACACAGTAGTGGGGGCCACAGCCATCAGCAAGGGTCTGGGTCAAGGGTGGGTGTGCTGGAAGCTGTGGGAACCCTGCATGTCAGCATGTACTCCTTGGACTTCAGAGTCTCCTCATGGGTGCATGTATGACAGTGGAAGGTGATGAAGGGAGCTGGGCCACTGGCATGAAGGTGCATAGCTGGAGGGGCTTGCTACAGGCAGACCCAGTGGTGCAGGCCAGTGAAAGGAGCTAGGGATGGAGCCAAGCTTACAAGCAACTGTGTGGGCTAGTTGCCAAAGAGCCAGTGGTGCAAGATGGTGACTGGAGATAGGACCAGATATGGGCCACAAGCATCTGTTAGAACCTAGGTTTTGGGGTTCACTTCTGTGTCTGTAAGACCTTTCCATGGACACATACATGATGGTAGAGGCTAGTGATTTTTAAATGCACAGCTGGAGGGGTTAGTATTAAGCATATACATTGAGATGGGGGGTCACATGCAGAGGTCAAGGCTGGTGTGTTGTAGCTGCAGAGGCCTCAGTTGGTGCAGCTCCTGGACTCCGGCATGGTGGGAGTAGAAGGGAGTAGGGAGGGACTCAGGCGGCTGGAGTCTGTGAATACAAATACCCATGGGGTGAACACCTGGCAAAAAGGCTGCTTTCCTGGTCATAGGTTTCTTCAGAGATGAAAGCTTCTAGGGTCCTTTGCAGAGCAGGTTACAGGGAACCTCAGTCATTCAGCATGGTTGGTACCAGTGTCCTCTGCTTTTATTCCTTGATCCTAGCTGTCTCTATTCATCTTAGCTTTACAAGTGTCTGAGTGAGGTGAATTTGAAGTGAGTCCTTCATGTGGTACCCTAAAACCTAGGCAGGCTGTTTCCTTACCTTGGTCTGTCTTTCCTATTGAGGGGTCCTTTCTAGCTGAGGAATTCCCATGTGGTGCTCAGCAGTGCTGGTCTGGGGGATGGGATGATGCAAGCAAAATGAAATTGTTCTTCCTTACCTTTTTGTGCACTTATTCTCAGGGTTTCCCACTGTGTTCCTGAAGTTTCTTAAGTGGACTCCTGAGATCTCCCAAGGATGTTTTTGTTCATAGATAGCTGCCCAATTGTTGATCTTTGTGGGGAGATGGAGGCTGGGGTCTCCTACTTGGCCACCTGGGTGATGTCCTGGAGTCTTTTTGTAATATGGTTTATTAAATGAAATCAGAATGTGGTTTCTAAAAATATGAATCATCTGCTTCCTAATAAATACAGTTAGAAGTTTTATGATTGCTTGATCTTTGATTTCTACTAGTACCTAATAAAATTGTTGCCTTATCTCATAAAATTGAATAAATGATTTTATTTCCACCTCAGAAACACTCTTCAGAACCTCAGGGCCTTCTTGTTGGCTAACCAAGCATAATATGTGTGTACTAGGTAATACCTGGAATTATACTTCTGACCTGTGGATTTACTAATATTCTCAGAGGAAAAAGATCTGAGTTCCATAATTCTCTAAGTATCTGTAAGTTTTATTTGTGTAACCAATGGATTAATATGGACAGAGTAATATTTTTAGGGTATTGGATTGGTTTCTGTTCACATACTATAATAAAAACCAGAAAGGGGGAAAAACCAGAATGGAATATGTGTACAATTTTGTTTCTTTGGTACCCCTAATTAGCTGAAATATTTCTAGTAAGGGAACTACAAAGGGCAAAGGCAGGGAATCCTATGGTTTGCTTCCTCTCTATTCAATTCAATTTTTGACATATGTATAATGATCATAAATTAGGACACTTTCCCTATGTCTGAAACCAACAACCATTATCTATAAGCAAGAGGCCAGACAAGATAAATAACTTCTAGATAAAGGATGGATCATTTCATGCTCTCATGGAAGCTATTCCTTCAGTGAAGAGGGAGAGATTAACCCACAGAATATGATATCTTATAACCATGTGCATTATGACAGTGGCCTTTGATAGGCAGTAGGTTTTCCCTGTAAAATTAAAAGCATTCTCATTTTTTCTGTTGTTTTATTTTATTAAGCTCTAGATTTTGTGAACACCTAAATATTGTTTTAGAAACCACGAAGAAGTTGTGCTCTTAAAATATTAGCAGAGTTGACATGCTCAAATATTGAAAAAATACATTGTTATAAAAATGGAAGTGTGCATAGCTCCTACTTTTTCATGCTTTGAAAAGGACTGCCTTTGTTCTGCTAGTCAAAGTACAAAGTAAAGATATAGGGCGGAGGAAGACAAAAATGGGTAAATCCCTTCCTCCAGGAGGAAGAAAAAGCAAGAGAGGGTCGCAGAGAAATCCTGGCCAGAAGTTTTGGGAGAGAAAGACAGAGACGGAAGACAGGGCAGGGCCAGACATGGTGGAATTTTGGACTTATGTGGAGAACTTATGACTGTTTGTGGACTGGTAGAAATTTCCTTTTGTTGCCTCTTCAAGATGGCAAATTATATTACAGTATATTAGACTAGAATTTGTATTTCTTCTGAATGGAACATACGACAGATTTCTTCTGAATTGCCATCTTACAGTCCATCATCTCTCTACTACCTTAGCTACATTTTTTCCCCATGAGGACAAAAGGTGACAGAAGTTCACATATTAATCAGATTATTTGTTACTACCCATATGACATTATCTTTGATGTTTGAGTGGCAAGAGTGGGACTCTTCTGTTACATGTTATATTTTTTCAATCAAAATTGTGGGAAAAGGTTAATTTGCACTTTGTCATATAGATAAAATTTTGTTTCAAGTTCTAGGGAAATGCAGATTTTGCTCAATAAAATGAATACATGTTGAATACGGGGAACTTTCTAGTATTTGAGTAAGCTGACTCAGAAATAGGTGACTATCCTTCACCAGTATGTTCCAACATGGATTAAAGGACCACCTGGAAAGAGGGAATAGGCAAACGTTACTTTAGGGGTCCAGAACTTTAACCAATTCTTTCAAGATTCCAGTGGATCTCTTTTCCTGGAAAAACTTGAAAAAGGAAAGAAAACGATACCAACTATAACCTCTACCAGTGTACCTGCTTTCAGGGCCATGACCAGGACTCATGGTCTCCTTTCTTTGCTAGCCATCTTAAATTCCCTTTACCCTCACTAGCAAGTCTGAGGTTTTGATGACAAACTTGGTGACTCATTCAAGTCTCATCCCTGAGAGATATAAAGGTGGGCCACCTTGCCCCTTTTCAAGTATATTTGCTGAACTTTTCCCTTTATCCTCACAAGTAAGAAATGGAATAACAAAGGCACAAAGTAATCTCTTGAATGCTAAATGCATTCCTCCCTACTCTCAGGGGACAACAGCAGTTCTAGCTCCCTTTGATGATCAGGGTCAATATCCCCATTAAGATGGTGACTTTTCTTCTTGCTTGATAGAGCCTCAGTTAATGAGCTTGAAGTGCCCAGGAGATAGGGGTAGCTTTTAATACAATGGGATTCTTGCTGATTTCATTGGCAGAAGTGTTTCCCCTTTGGAGTCAGGATTTTCAACTATGCAGAGCTCACAGTCACAGGGATAGGTAGCACAAATTCCCCATTGGGTCAGTAGGAGTGTTGGTTAGTAGGCTCAGTTCTGCTTCCCCCTTCCTTGGTTCCCATTTATTTTTCCTACTGGGTACACAGTACCAGATAAAGGTCATTCCCAGGTATATACTGCATTCTAGAAAATGGCACTCTATTATCATAAAGTCTTTCCTCTGAAGCAGTGTTTCACCTGTACCTTCACCAGGTTGTTACACTCTGATAGGCAGGCAACTTCAGGGTAATATGTTGCAAAATATGACCAAAGAATCCCATGGACATAGGCTTACTTTGCACACCTCCTTTGCTATAAGTAGGTCCCTTGGTTTGATGTGAAGTTATGAGGAATCCAGTATTGGAGAAGCGATACTCTATAAACTCTTAGATGGGAGCACTGTCAAGAAAGTCAGCCAATATCCAGAAATATATATATATATATATATATATATACACACATACATATATATGTATATATACATACATATATATGTATACATATATTATACATATATATACATACACACACACACACACACACATATATATATATATATATATATATATATTCTATCCTTTTCAGAATTAACTGCTTACTCTTCCAGAGCAGAAGAAACCCAGTAAAATCAACTTGCCACCACATGGCCCGTTGGTTTTGCTAAAAAATGATGCCATATCAGGACTCAGTGTTGGTCTCTGTAGACTAGACACTTGGGGTAGCAGTATCTAGATCAACTTGGTAAAAAGGAGCCTGTGTTGCCAGTACCATCTATAACTTCTATCCCTGCCACCATGGCCACTTCACTCATGTGGTCATCTTGTCAGCATTTGAGTGTTCAGTGACAAGGGCTGGTGGTGTCTTGTATGCTAAATCATTGGTGCTTCTTCCAGATGAGAAATTTTTTGATGGGAACACTTGCCTGAGGTACGGGATTTAACATCCTGGCAAGGACCACTGGAGATAGTATAAACTCACTCCTGGCATGGTTCCCAGAAACATAAAAATGTTTTGGCCTAGCTCAGTGAAGTTGAAATACCAGAATTACCATATTAGATAGTAGAGGAAGGGATTAAAACATTCTGGGAAGTGTGCTTTACTGGAGTGGAATACACGGTAGTGATGGAAATTCAGTGGTGTTTTCTTTTGTAGGCCAAGGCCAATGGTAGCAGGGGCTCATTGATAGGGGTCAGGGTGACAGGAGATAGGACCTCAAAACAGTAGAGTCAAAATGGAGGTACTCAATCATAGTAAGTCAGGAGATATAATTATTTTAATAGGGAACAAGATTGGGTTAAGGGGGCATGACACATAGAAAGGTATGACGATGGTGTATGGCACACAGTGTTCCTGAGCAGTGAACACTACAGATGAGAGATGAAAACAAATGATTTTTCTTTGCTTATAGAGGTGAAGAACACAGTTGTCCTTCTTACCTTGTAGTCTCCTTGGAAGGATAATGGGCATCTAATTCCAAACCTGTTGGTATTTAAATAAAATCTCCAAAATTCAGAAAAACTCAAAATTTGGCTTTTATGATCTAGCTCTTCCAAGATCTGAGCTTTGTTTCTCCTGAAATGTAAATATATAGCAAGAAAACACTCCAGTCTTCCCAACATCTTTGGGTGTAATCCAGAGCCCTACTGTGGGCAACAGTCATTTAATGTAGAAGTTTTCTTATACTTTGGGTCTTATCAATTAACTAGAAAAATGGCCTCAGAGATAATTCTCATGGTATTTAGAGTCACAGAAAGCTTGGGCACTCATAGGAATACTAAGATATCCAGAGAACTCTTGGAATCCCATTGTTCTATTCAATTGTGTCAGATGTAGACTCATGTAGTTGTTAAATTCCAAGTTAGAGTTATACTCTAAAGATCATCATTTACAAAAAATTACTTGGCACCATGAAGGGTCAATTAGCTCATTCAAGATTAAACCAAGAATGAAGGGTACTATCTCCTAACTCCTTGGTTCAACTGGGATGAAGGTAAGAAAGTAGAATTTCTAATAGGTCATCAACATGAATGTTGAAAACTTGTTTTACTTTAGCTTATGTTGTTTAAAATTCTCTAAAGTTTTTCTTAAATTAGAAGGTAAAGTGAACTAAAATTAATTTTAACTTTTTCCTTTTAGCCATCTGTCTAAAAACAGTAATCTCAGAATTATTTTGAAAATAATAGATGTAAAAACAGAAGACTGAATCAAATATTCATAAGGCCATTGTCAGATAGATGAGTTTATTTTATGTTATGTTTTAAAATCTCTAGTAGCAAGTGGTTTACTGGAGCTTTATAGTTCTCTCCAAAAAGTGAAATGTAGGAAATACTAAACTTAGTGTTATTTAATAGAAATTTTATTCTAAAAACTGAAATAAAATGAAAAGTAAGTTGTTATGAAATGGAAGCCAATGTGGGTTAGATTTTTTCTGAAGGATAAATGTTGATTCAACCTTAAGTAACAGAAAATAAATCATGTGGCATCCATTGTATCTATTCACGCTCTGTGAACACAGACAAATGTGGTCTGGGCTGCAATTGCTTTGCATGGATTCAGCCCAGATTGTTCCTTGCACTTAAGTCATAGCTCACACTTTATGCCCGTGGCCATCTGTTCTTGGGACATTTTAACCTATATAGAGTAATATGGTTTGCAATACTTTCTGGATTCTGATGCTTTTAAACTTCATGTTAATTTCTATTGGTATCCGCCAGCGTATTTCCATTCCTGCCCAAGGATTAACATTTATGAGCTTCGAAGGCCAGCTCTGAGTAGTTTTTTAAAAAAAACACAATTTGCTTTTTCAATCTCCTTTCATTTTTCTTATCTTAAAAAATGATTGAGTTATGTGATGCTTTTAAATGGAAAGATCAGAAATATACAAAATAACTAAATTAAAGAAATTTTTTATTGACTTTTCCAAGCCTACAAACCTCCTATAGACTTTCCATTCCTTACTCTGAGCACAAAGGACTCTTGGTATTGCCTGAAAATTCCCACATGAATAATGAGATAACCTTCTCATAGATTTAGTCACTCCTTGTTAACTTTGTATTCATCCATGGACCATAATTTAAGATGCATGCAGAACAGCACTAAAATTCTGTTACATTAGGTCCTTGAAAAGCCACATAAAGCAAATATAACCTATAGCTCAATATATTTCAAAACATGACTCTTCTTTCTTCATCCCTAATTTAGAATCCAGGTTTAAAACTAGTTGAATATGACAAGATTCATAGGCAAAATAATTTCCCAAATAGCTAGATAGGTTTTGTCCAGTTTTCTCAGTTGGAGTGCTATGTTTATATTTCCATATTTTTACATTGTTTGTGTTCTATCTAACCACCTAACCATTTAAGTATCATATAACTTCAGCCTAATAACAGATAAATGCAATCTTCATTTGGGAATCAGGCTGCAGAGGTTAAGTGGCTTGGTCATACCATTGAGATCCTCAGTCTAAGGCAAAGTAGCTAGTGGGAGCTGTATGTGTCTTACTTTGCCTTTCCACTCTTACCTACTGTCTTCCAAGTTATGCCACAATAAGGCCAAAAGCCATGGAGTCTGAGCCATTCTAGTGCTATAGCTCACTCACTCCAGCTGAATTTTGTAGCAACACCAGGGGGGTTTTCACTTATTCCTCTCATTAGTATCCACTACTCTTATTAGGCTTTGGGTCCTACTTGGTTTATGTTTTTAACTGCTTCTAGTTCAAAATTAATAAACCAACACAGCATTTTAGCTTCAAAGTACATAGGGCGGTACTTATTTTAAATATATAACCATAGCTTTTCAACCAAAAATAAAAACAAATTTACCATATGCTTTTTGATTATAGAGAATTTAAATAATAGGAGGGATGCCTGGGTGGCTCAGTCGGTTAAGCATCTGACTCTTGGTTTCGGCTCAGGTCATGATCCCGCGGTTCACGAGTTTGAGCCCCACATCTGCACTCAGTGCAGAGCCTGCTTGGGATCTCTCTCTCCCTCTCTCTGCCCATCCCCTGCATGCTCTGTCTCTCACTGTCTCTCAAAATAAATAAATAAACTTTCCAAAGTATTAAATAATAGGAGATGGATATTTTTACCATTTGGGGGTTCTTCTTTGGGTCACTATACAAAAAAATGAAGAAGTAATAATTTGTCCTTATCTTTGTCCTACAAAAAGCTTTGTAGCTCTTTGGATCTCTTGGAATATCTGCCTTAAGAGAATGCTCATGATCAAATTAAACTCTCTTAATACAGGAGTAAAATGAAGAAAGCATACATAGGCTCCAATATACATTGTCTTTTCTAGCTCCTAATTTTCTGTAGTATAGATTTGTGATAAAGCAAAACACAGACTCTCCAGTAGTGGGTCCATGATAGCAGACAAATTGGTATATTTCTCCTATAACTATTTATTCTTTTCCTTCATTTATCCTTAAGCTCATCCTAGACCTCTTCTCTCTATATACCCAGAGGCACACATGCTTATGATTTAGGCTTAAGGGGCCAAGGTTCTTCTGAGGGTATATATAGTTACACGTTTAAAGACACTTTGATAGAGTTAGGTGAGAGATATTAAAGTATAGAGAATAATGAGAACCAGTTCTTAGTGATTGGTTGTGTATCCCAAGTCAATAATTATCAAACAGCTATTTGATTTTTAAGATGCAGATTTCTTGGTATTAGTGGAAGAGATATTCTGTCTATTGATTTCTTTGATTCAAAGAAAGTACTGTGTGCGGTGGCAGAACTTCTTTTCCAGGAAAAATAATTCACATTGTTTTGAGACATGATATTCATATATTGCCCTAAGATTTATACAAGGTGTAACACTTCCATTTCATATTTATACAGGTTCTAGCAATGAGATGGTTTATTTCAATTCCATTGCATAGTTGCCTGGAAGCACCACTTATATTTGTTTTAAGAGAGGGCCCCAAAAAGCCAAGCCTAGACAATGATCTCCTGAATCTCACCAGGACAATTTAATACAATATCATTACATTGAAAACATTTACATGTAGAGCTGAAAATCTACTTAATTTAAGCATAGTTTATATAGTATTGTGACAGACAAAAATATATATTTAGAACCATTATACATATCTGTCTGCTCAGGAGCAAACTTACAATAAATTATACATTATGCCAGGGTAAATTTTCTCGAAGACTAAAAAGAAAATGTTACACTATATATTTAAAGTACAATGTTAATTCATTATTTCTAAATTAAAAAACCTAATAGCCATTCCACTAAATTCACTTATTTCAGGCTTACATTCATTTTACATTCACATAAGATTCATTACTATTAACTGTAGCAGTGATGTTGAATTTTGACACTGAGAGTTTGAAGGCTTATTGACATTTCAGTCCAAGCTTGATGTTTTAGAAAATATGTGTGAAAAAAACACATTAAAATCATCCAAGAAACATGTTACAATTATTGTAGAAGTATGAAAATAAAATATATGCTTTATTCTAATGCTTTATCCACAGGTATTGCCTCCAGAGGTTAATATATGGCCAGTGTCTAAAATGTTCCTGTCGTTTTATTTTCATGGAGGATGGATTTTTGAAAATTAAGTCCACTGAGCAAAGCTGGAAGCACTGCCTCCAGCACTGCCCATGATGTCAATACAGAGCGAGGGATGAGCATAAGGTATTGTCTTCTGCATGTCACAACTTTGTTTCTTCCTTGGAAATGGAGAAATATGCATGCAAATGAGCCTAAGTAAACATCCTGTGATTGCTGTTTCATTCTTTTTGATCGTCAACATTTTTTTTTGTCCTTTTAAAAAATCATCTTGTTAATATTTAGCACATTTGTAAGTGTATTTTATACTAAATTAGATTTTTATAAATCTAGTTTGAGAGTAGGTATGAAATAATGTGTCAAATAAAAATAGAACATTGTCAGGGTGCCTGGGTGGCTCAGTCAGTTAAGCTTGATCTCATAGTTCGTTAGTTCTAGCCCCTAGTCGGGCTCTGTGCTGACAGCTCAGAGCCTGGAGCCTGCTTCAGATTCTGTGTCTCTCTCTGCCCCTTCCCCACTCACACTCTGTGTCTCTACCTCTTTCTCTCAAAAATAAGTAAACACTAAAAAAGTTTTAAAAAAGAACATTTTTTATTGGCTTATATCATTTTAAGTTGCCTAGTTTTTAATGTTTTAGATGAGTTAAACTTTTTTCCCTTTTTATCTTTCTACTATTACAAAATAAATGGAGTGGAAGAAATTTTCACTGTTAATATTTATTCTTTTTCACTGGATTTAAATATGGTTATTGCACATATTGAGCATATTTGGACAACTGTTGCCCAACAAAATTATGAACTATAACATCTTCAAAGAGACTCTACATGCCCGCTTACTCTATTACAATATGGGTGATGTCTTCTATGGAAGCTGATCCATAAATAAGTTGTACAAAAACTTAGGGTGATGGAATTCATAAAAATAATTATTCAGGCAGTGTGCTGGAGAGCATGGTACATTGGAAAGACTAGATGCATCAGGAACTGTAGTCCCCAACAATTAATCACTTTTCCATGCCAAATGTTTCCATCATTGCACTTTGTCCTTAGTGAGATTCGTGCCCAGTTCTCTCCATCCATGTCTGAGAACCTTGGGATTCCCACACTGCTTCCAAAAATGTGCTCCTTCCAAGTGCTCTATTGGTTAATAGGCATGGAGTAGATTATGAGCAAATAGATGAGTAAAAAGAATTCTATTTTTATTTAAGTATAGATGATGTTTTTATTTATGAGAGAGAGAGTGTGTGTGACCTGGGGAGGGGCAGAGGGAGATGGAGATAGAGATAGAGATAGAGACAGAGACAGAGACAGAGAGACAGAGAGAGGGAGAATCTTAAGCAAGCAGGCTTCATGTCCAATGTGGATCTCCATGTAGGGCTTGATCTCACAACTGTGAGATCATGACTTGAGCTGAAATCAAGAATTGGACATTTAACCGACTGAGTCACCCAGATGCCCCAAAGTATAGATGATGTTCTATAAACATTCTGAATGCGACATCATATTCTCCATCAAGTTTTGATAAAGCATTAAAATATGGGATATTACAACAGGTAGAATTATCTAATTCATATTCTAAGAATCACCTGTGAATTTATCTCATGTGTCATTTGATGCTTTTAGGCAATTAAAATTTTTTAAAAAAGGAATTGTAACTTCCTGAACAACACTTTCATACTTAATGTTGAACACTGAATTAACTTCATTTTGTCTATGAATTGCAAAACAGAAACATTTTTGGACAAAATTTTTTAGTTTAAATAAGTCATGGTGCCTTTCTTTATTTGATCAAATGCTCAGATAATTTTTTAGCTCATCAATTCACTCTGCTTTTGTAGACATAGTCCTGGTTATTTCTATAATGTGGCTACGGGGAAAGCATTTAAAATTCTAAAATGGTACAAACCATTAGATAAATAAATAAATAAATATAAATATAAATATATACATATACATATACATGTGTGTGCGTGTGTGTATATATATATGTGTACATATATATATACACACACGCACACACACACACACACACACACACACACACATATTTTTTAACTCCAGAAAAGGAGCAAAATAATATTTAATGACTAACCTCATGAAAGTTATGTGGACACCAAATGTTAAAATTGATGGCTTTTTCCCTTTAGGACTTATTTTTATTTTCTTCTTTCATCTGCATCTTAAAATTCACTGTCTACTTTTTGTAGTGATGATTTGTCTAGTACCTAAGACTGGCTTTTGCAAAAAGTGCCACAGAGTCACTCTCTTAACATTAAATCATCTTCACTAATGAATATCCAAAATTGAGAGGGTTTTATTTTTCTAGTTTTATCAGGAGGTGCCATTTGTCTCTCATTAATCTTCATTGGCGCTATACTGTTATCTCACCTTAGATAAGGCTCAATGTCACTTCCAGTACCAATTTAGATAGTAATATGGGACACTACTTCTTTTATCATGAAGCAAAACTTTATAAACTTCAGATGAAGACAAAAACCTGCTCTTGTCACTTTCTGCTTAATGGCCTTTTTGATTTATTGCTTTAAGGTTGTCTAATATAATGCCTTCCATACTCTCGGTATGCTTCTCAATACACATGGTAGCTGTTGGGCACACTCAGAGGAGCCAGTGCTCCTCTACAAAGATGGATTCTACTTTTCCTATTACCTTGTGCATAAAGAAATTCCACGACACAGTATTTTGCATATGTGTTTGCTTTGCCTGTGCTCAGAATAATGTGTGTCACTACAAAGAGAAACAAATTGCATATTCAGCAAATGTTCTAGTTCAGAAGATGCAAGAATAGGTTAACCATCAGGACACCAGGACAATCACCCATTAATTTCTTGCACCATTCATCTGAGTGATGGCAAGTTACTCTCTGAACTTCATCATGAAAATAAACCAGACCCACTAGTGCATTAGCAGACAAGGTCTAGAGCAAGTCTACTGAATTTCCTTGGCTGTTTCATACCTACTTCTTTTTTCTGAATAAAGATAAATAACCCTCTGTTCTTTGAGTGGGGCTTAATTCACTTTTGCATATTTAACAAAAATATCTAGAGTCAGAGTCAAACGAGGATGAGAAATACCAATGAGAAAGCAATCTGTTGCTTTCATACATGATTCCTTCTAACTTGGCTTGCATTTGTGCAACTGTACTTTTATATGGATTTTTATCCACCTGAATGCTGTTTATTTTTTAAGTATATTTTTTATATGATGCAACCCATCTTTCCTGGACTAGCCTGCTATAACACTCTGTTTGTGAAAGCAGTATTTTATGTGGATGGGGTCATTAGGAGTTATCTTCAGTCCCAGACCCTTCTGGACTTGAATCAATGTTGAGGAAGGCCTCCTTATTGGTAAAAGTTGAGCTGAGAGTTATGCTCTGTCGGGGCTTCACAGGTGCAAGTTCATCTAATTTAATATTTTCATTTTTGACCAGAATTGTCTTATCCATGTTTTCTTCACTGTGCCTTGCAACAACAGCATCAAACACATCTAATTTGGGTGGCAAGCTTCCACTCTCAAATAGATATTTGGCTAGATAGGAGATGCAAATGTTGGATAAGAATGAGGTAACCATGGAAAGGGTTTTAAATGGGAATCTCTGATTATATATGCCATTCTTATCAGGGTAATAACCAGGATAAAAGATCAAAGGCTGCAGGTACAGATATGGCTCCCCACCAGTTATTCTCAAGAAAAGGCCAGACACATAACCTGCCACAGCCCCATACGTGTTGGTTCCCTTGACGAAGAGCACACAGAGCAGCTGCGGGAAGATGATGATGTAAACGAGGTCTGAGCTGAGGTACCAGAGCCCATACACAGTCTTCGTCAGCAAGGCCATGGCTGTGGCAGAAGCTCCAAACACAAACACTGTGATTCGCATAACCCAGATGATTTCCTTGTCTGATGCCTGCAAGAAAATGTCACAGTGACAGCTTTTCACACAGTGTACTGGCTCATTTAAGTGAAGAATGAAATGCATTTCTGTGCTTTAAAGCAGGTCTAAACAATTCCCCTGGTTCATATAGCTCATTGCAGGCAAAACCAACCTAAACGACAGTATAGGAAGCTAGCAATCCAGGTGGCTTCCCTAGCGGGCCTTTGGGAGAGGTTTCTGTGTGTCTTGTGCAGGAAGCACAGGTCAGCTGCACTTTTCTCTGAATATGCAGGGGGAGAGGTGAGAGGAGCTTATGTGCTGTCACAGGGGAATAATAATGCAAGAGATGGGGCGCCTCGGTGGCTCAGTTGGTTAAGCGACTGACTTCGACTCAGGTCATGACCTCATGGTTCATGAGTTCAAGCTCCGCATCGGGCTCTGTGCTGACAGCTCAAAGCCTGGAGCCCGTTACAGATTCTGTGTCTCCCTCTCTGCCCCTCCCCCGCTCATGCTCTGTCTCTCTCTCTCTCTCTCTCTCTCTCTCTCTCTCAAAAAGAAATAAACATTAAAAAATTTAAAAAAAAAATAATGAAGAGAGGATTTCATGTACTTTTCATATTAAGGAATAGTTCTTATGTGACCAGAAGGATGCATGGCCCACCCTTCTTTCCTCTCTTCTAGGAGTCCTACCATCTTTAAGGCCAGCCACCTTAAAAACATGTGGGGCCATTTTGTTAACTATGACTTAGAAAACTAGGGAAAAACAAAGAACAAAGCCTTAGTGAAGGAAGAAGATGGGCAGGAACTCCTGGCCGCTCAGTGACACAATAGCCCTGTTCTGCACCCACTTGATTCATTAAGGACAATCACACTGAGAGGCTATTTTCTCATGAACATGGACTTGGGAGTTCAAGTGAAGGGTGGGGCAGATGCTACACAAATGACCACAAAATAATGTACTCACCATGCTCTGCTTCAAGTTTCTTATAGTACATGATTAAACTCAAAGTTTTTCTAAGATGTTTTGGGTTTCATTACTTTCATTAGAAAGACAAGAAATGTGAATTGTAGCAATATGACTGTACCTCTTGAAAAATGCTTACGTTGGGTTTGTTCCCTTACATACTAACATGAATAGTAAGATGCATTAAAAATATTCATATACAGCATAAATAAAATTCAGCATTATTTAATCTTGTGTGCTTAATCAGAGTAGGGTCAGATTTTAATATAGGATATTAGTAAATATATAATATTACAGATAAAATAAATGCAATGATGACAAAAGCAATAATGCTACACTGGAAAAGACTGTTCTTACATTTTGTCTGAATGAAAGCTGGTAGATGTTCCGGGCAAACATGGAACTTGCTGACAAGATAGAAGAATCTGCTGATGACATAACAGCAGCAGAAACTGCACCAAGACCAAAGAAAGAGATGTACACAGGGCAGAGGTACTTCAGAACAATTGGTAAAATCATGTCTGCTTCATCGTTGTCCTTGGGATCTAGAGGCTTATATGTAGTCTGGTTCCAGTCTGTTGAATAGAAATGACAAATATAATAATAACTAAAGAACCACATGCTCTTTATCCATTTGGGGGTCATCTTATTCTCTGGTAGCTTTTGAAATAAATTCAGAATGTATGAATTAGTCTGATCAGAGAAGTGTAATTAGTATAATTAGGTACGTTGGTCTAAGTAGGTAGGAAATCCATGTACTGGTCAATTGAAATGGTCTTATATTCAACTCTGGCTTCTAATGGGTTTTGGTGACACTTAGCCCTATTCACAAGACCTGTTATCTATCTATCATCTATCATCTATCTATCACCAGCTATCTATCATCTATCTATTCATTTATCTACTACCTGCCTATTATCTATTTCTTTTCTGCAGTTGTGACATCAAATTGTACAGAAACATAGAAAAATGTTATAAAACAAAAGCATAGATTATTTCTTCAGCCAGTTGGTGGTATGAGGGGACAAGTACTGTTTCAGTCCTAAGTTTTTAGTCATAGAAGCATTAATGGATAGACAATAGTGAGGTTATTCTCATCCATCCTTTTCCTGTATATAAACTTGGTTTTGGAGCTCCCTCAGCATTGTTTTTCTCCCAACTAAATCCCTTCTTGCATTGAATTCCACTTACTTGAAATAGGAGGCATGATAGGTAAAGCAAAGTCCTTGTTTTATTGAGTAGAAAGTGCAGGTATGAGGCTGACATTTTCAGGAGGTTTTTGAACTCCATGTAACGGAACTCAAAACATAAAAGGCAAAAGGACTCCTGAGGAAGCAGGAGGGCATGCGCATCAGAGGTGTACAGGCAATGTTTTGCAGCACATCTCTGGCTAAGTCTGTAGGCCAGGCTATTAAACACAATGAATCAGTTTGATAGTTGTGAGGATAAGGAAAAAAATGGGCAGAGGATGGCAAGTGCCTAATCTTGTTAAAGCAAGAAATAAAAGGAAGAATCACCATTGGATTAATCCAGTGTTTTGCAAACCTGAATGAACATTGGGATCTCTCATGCATGCCTTTAAAATGCAGAGTCCTACATCCCTATCCTGAAATAATCTGATTGCATATGTCTGAATGATGATAATATTCAGCCAAATCTGGGAATTCACCAAATTATAGTTAATTCAATAGATTGACCTTTGGAGTAAAATTTAATTACAGAATACTATCAATTTATGTGATCTTCACAAAATAACACTGTGAAGCTGACTTAGAAAAACTACATACATGGGGCACCTGGGTGGCTCAGTCGGTTAAGCATCAGACTTCGGCTCAGGTCATGATCTCACAGTTCATGAGTTCAAGCAAGCCCTGCATCAGGTTATCTGTTGTCAGCACAGAGCCTGCTTCAGATCCTCTGTCCCCCTCTCTCTCTGCCCCCCCCTCTGAAAAATAAACATTAAAAAAAGAAAAAAGAAGAAAAACTACATACATAAATTATACAACTGTACATTTTCATACAGAGAAGAATGTATGTAAATGTTCGAAACATTTTTTAAAAAGCTAAAGTAGGCAACATGAAGTTTCTTGAAATATATAAAAGGTTTTTTGAAAAAATAAAATAGGTAAATGTGCTTTTAAGTTTTAAAATTTGAAACTTGGAAATTATTCCTGATATTGATACTATAAAGAAAATAAAACACTGTATTTTTTTATTTCAGAAAATTTAAGTTTTTTACCATAATTGAAGGAATTGCATGATCAATTAAACACGGTCAGCATTATTTTCCAAAATTTTCCATTATTTATGCATGTATCTATGAATTAAAGTTTATTTAGAGAGAGAAAGAGAGAGTGTGCATGCATGAACTGGGGAGGGGCAGAGAGAGAGGAGAGAGAATCCCAAGCAGGCTCTGTGCTGTCAGAGCAGAGCCCAATGCAGGGCTTGATTTCATGAACCATTAATTTTTCATACAACTGAGTGTTTTGAATTATACAAACCTATCAATTAGCAGTCTAAGACTCACCAACATTAATACTATGCTTCTCCAACAGAATCTCAGGTGAACCACTAGTAAAATATGCTATAAGATCATTTAAATTTTATGATATGTTTGCCTGCTGAACTCTAGAATTCATAGAAGGAATTACATCTTTAAATTTATTTTTTAACAAAGGTAATTCTGCATTGTGCTAATATGCTTTTGCATATTATTTACAGAATGGCTATGAAGGCTTCATTGTAAGGGTTACAAAAAATATCCTGTTGTGCACCACACAAGATGGAGAAAATAGTGGTGAAAAACAAACAAAAAAAGTTTATCTTTGAATATATAGTTCTTTACTGTTTGTACCATTATGTGCTGAAGAATAAAATGGAATCTTTAAATGTACATTACTATAGCTCCTTTTTTATTTGCTGAACTTCTTTGATGGCAAAGTACAGGACTGAATAAGAGTGGTTTCCCTTGGATCCTACTATTTTTTTATTCCCCCATTTTCCACTACAGTTCAAACCCATGCTTTGTTGAAGCCAATTTTACAGCATTCCTTGAGATATTATGGTACCAGAAACAACAACCAAGAATATGAACCTATTCCAAAAAAATAGCTGACATTGTGTTTTTCAGTGTGTTGCCCTACAATACACACACATACACACATGCACACATACATGCACATATGCATGAGTGCTCCTGATGGCCGGATCTGTTTTCTGATTGTGACATAAATGCTATCTTTTATTCAAAGGCATATAATCACCTTTGTCAGTCATCTTGTTAAGTGTTTGTTTATGTCATGGATGAACAATTGGAATGAAGAGTGTACATTATGAATCATGACTACTTCTTGTAAAAGTTAAATAATCTAATAAACAGCTGTACTAATTGAAAATAAAAGTAGCCACATGAGTATTATCCTGTATCAACTTTACAAACACAGCAGAGTAAAAGGTAAGCTTCTTTAATCTGTTTTAATGACCTTTGCCTACAGGACCCCTTTGAATTTGGATTATTGTGTTGTATTTTCATGAAATACCCTTGGAAGCTGCATAGCATAGATATATATGCATCAAGAGTAATTAACAAGTTCAGTAAAATTAAGGGTGAGATTTTAAAAATGTTCTAGATAGAGGCTACTGGGAGATAAGCATTTCATAATGCTTTTTTTTTTTTTTACTGATTTTGAGTAAATTATTCTCTAAGTTACTTAGTGCCTTGAGTTTATCTTTATCTTGAAAACTTACTTATTGATTTCTCCAAGAAAGAAAACTTGTAATTAGCAAGCTATAAAAAATGTAAATCAGGAATCTCAAGTTCAAAGTGGTCTGTAGGTGTCAGGTAAATTTCTAAGCCAGTGGCTCTCAACTTGGGCTGCACTTTGAGCCACCAAGCAGCTTTAGAAACCACTGCTCTCAGGATCCATCTTAGATTATTAAAATAAAATCCCTGTGGGGTAGGATAGAAATGGGTATTTTTTTCAAGAGTCCCTTCCCCTCCCCAGATGATGTCTATGTGCACCTTGGTTGAGAAACATTGCTAACAGGATTACATAGACACAATTGATAAGTATACCAGCAAGGGGGGCCGGGGGGAAGGGCATGCTCACAAATGTTTTATTGGTGGGGAGAGCAATCAAACGCTTTTTGGAGGCATGGAGCTAAAATACAATTGTTTGAGTGCTATAACAAATGTCTGTATATGAATATGATGAGAAACAATCAACTATGTGTGGATAAGAGGGAAAATGGGGGAGGGAGGCTGGCTGGGTGGTAATTGGTCACTTCAGTGAAGCCTCAGTGGGTCCATTAGTGAAGTTACAAGAGATATACCTGTTGATGCTCCAATGGCCCCAATGAGTATGGCTGGTAAAGCCATCACCAGGCACCCAAAAGCTGCCAGGAATGACAACACTTGAGCATAGGTGGCTGAGGATGAAGAGAGGACCCTCTGGAAGTAGGCTTGCCATGGGATTCCACCCAGCATCTGCATGGGAACAGCAGGGACTCAGAATAAATTAGAGGCAAATAACATCTATTAGGTATTTTTTAAATAAGAAGTTGTACAGTTACATGCACAGTAGTCATTTGTATGGCTCTCATACATGCCAAACATCTCAACTGCAATCACCACATTTTCAACTGCAAAGAATTTCTTCAAGTTTTTTCCTTCATAATTATATCACACAATCTTTTCTATTCTTTGGTTTCCCTACTTTAAGCTGCATTACAACTACCCAGAAGCCCAGAAGCCTTAGCTTTGTTTTCATCTGGAGGTTCTTTTTGTTAAAGTTTATTTATATATTTTGAGACACAGAGAGAGAGAGAGAGAGAGAGAGAGAGAGAGAGAGAGAGAGAGAACAAGCATGGGGGAGGGGCAGAGAGAGGGAGAATCCAAAACAGGTTCCATGCTGTCAGCCCCGAACCTGAAGTGGGACTTGATCTCATGAACCCTGAGATCATGACTTGAGCTGACACCAAGAGTAGGTCACTCAATGACTGAGCCACCCAGGTACCTGGGGGATGTACTTAAAATTCTTACTGAGGATACACAATCATAAACATTTTGGATACAGTGAACTATAATGTAATTTGTTGCCTGCTATAAAGAAGTATATACAGCTGCATGGCAATCAGGAACACCTGCAGAAATGACAGGGAGTCAGTTCTGAAGCACTGAGAAGGTGTCACTAGGTGGAGATGGAGAGAGAAGACAGCAACACCTGGCAAAGAATCTAATGTGAAAACAGAAGAAGAAACAAACAAACAAAAACAATGAAACAGCTATGAGACCACCATGTCTTTGGCTTAATTAAAGGTCAGGGTGTGTGGGAGACAGGAGGCAGGGGAATACCTTCC
The DNA here is from genome assembly GCF_018350175.1 of Felis catus. Classification (NCBI taxonomy): domain Eukaryota; kingdom Metazoa; phylum Chordata; class Mammalia; order Carnivora; family Felidae; genus Felis; species Felis catus. The sequence continues at coordinate 52,871,393 of NC_058370.1, forward strand.
CCTTGATTACTGCCATGGTCCTCTGACTCTCATACAGTCACTGCTCATGAGTGAACTGGTGAATGAATTCCCCATATCACAATGTATTGAAGTTGTTTCTTTAATTGCCTCTGGAATGTATTGTTTATCATTGTCACACCTGTGCCAATGAGAGTGCTTGTTACATATTGATTCCAGAACAATCTCCTCCTTATAAAAGCTATACATGTTCAAAAGTTAAAAAAAAAAAAGTAAAATAATGAATTCTAAAATGCATAATCCATGTCTCAAGTCTATATTTTTCCAAAACTTTTCCTTTGGTTTGCAACCTGTAAGTCAATACAGATCTTCTCTGACTTACAGTGGGATTACATCCTAATAAATCCGTCATATGTTGAAAATATCTGAAGTCAAAATCAAAAATGCATTTAATACATCTAATCTACTGAACATCATAGCTCACCCTAGCCTACCTTAAAGGTGCTCTGAACACTGACATTAGCCTACAGTTGGACAAGTCATCTAACACAAAGCCTACTTCATAATAAAGCATTGAATATTTTATATAATTTATTGATTACTAGACTGAAAGTGGAAAACAACATGGTGTATGGGTGCAGAATGTTTGTCAGTGTATGTTGTTTACTCTTCGTGGCTGGCTGGGAGCTGTGGCTGGTTGCCGCTGCCCAGCATCACAAGAGACAGGATAGTACCGCATACTGCCAGCCCAGGAAAAGATCAAAATTCAAAGTATGGTTTCTACTGAATTCTATTGCTTTTGCACTACCATAAAGTTGAGAACTTGTTAAGTCAAACCGTGATAAGTCAGGAATGTATGTATATCACTAACATTTTCTATGCCAATGAACATTCATCAACAATTTAGATGCTTATATGAATCTCTACACCATAATTTACATGCCAATCTCTCTGGATATTTAAGTCACCAGAGCTTTGTAAGTGAGGTGAAATCTGACTGCCACAGACAAACAGAAGCTCTGATGGTGAGGTGGAAGATGGGTCTGGAGAAGTGAGATTTGGTTGGGCTGCTGCAGGGAGACCGTGAAGGGCCATTACAATGGGCCAGGTGAGGAATGTTGTCAGTGAGCAGGTTCAGGGTGATACCTTAAAGGTATCCAGAGCAGGAGTCCATAAATCATAAATTTATGACAAGTGGAAGTTCAGAGAGACAACTGGAAGGCTGGAGACCACTCGTGAAACATTTGGAGGCTTCCTTCTGTAGTTCATCTATTCATTCATTATCTATTATTCCACTTTCACTTGTGTTGCATTTTGAAGAATGAACAGAGTCATATAATTTTTTGAGGTGGAAGAAACCTTAGCAGTCATTGGATATATAGCCTTATCTTCAAGATCTGTAAATCTGAGGACTAAAGTGTCATGTAGGAGAAATAAGTTTTGGGTCTTGATTCTCTATTTCAATCCTTCACTCAGACAATGGTGTGATTATGAACAAACTGCCTATCTTCTCTGTCATAATCTTCTCCTATGTAACCATAAATATATCTGCTATGCAGATATAAGTTCATACACACATAATATTTAACCCCATTATTCATTGAATTCATAATTATAATCCAATCTAGAAAAATGTTGGCCAATACATTTACAACCTTTGGGAAAGAAGCTCTCCTCAGCACCACTAGAAACAACTTGTTTTCTTGTTTTCCTGTCTTCTTACCAGGAAATTCCTTATTGGGACAGACAAATCTGCCTTCAGGGATGAAATTTACCGAAGTGACATAATGACAAAGTGAAATTACAAACTATTGTGAACCCTCTAAAAAGGAAAAAAAAAATAAACAATTTCCCTTTAATTTTGATATAGATGTTAATCTATTTCTTACTTTGAAATCAAAATAAGTGTTTTATTTTTGTAAGTAACCATTGCAAGTAGCAAAATCACAATATCTGGCAGTTTCTTTTGGTTTTCCCATCTTTCCTCAACCTGTGATCTGCCTTTATTTCTTCTGTGCCCCACCTTCACCCCAAAGTCCTGCCAAGTTCCCAAGCTATCTCTGACTTCCCAAGACTTCTTTCTTGGTATCTTTCCTGAGGGACACCTCTTTTTCCAATTTCTGTCTGCACTAAAGGTCTTATGGCACAACTAACTTACTTACTCAGTAATTAGAGACTGAATGGATTACTTATTTTCAGAAGAAGTGGGTTGTAATGCCTAAACCAAAAATACAAATTAAAGCTTTTAGAAGGCTTGGCTTCAGATTGGGGGGGTACCTGGGGGTAGGGCATGGTGTTCTTCACTTATAGCACAGCAGAAATGGGTACACACCATATATTACCCCATTGACATTGTCCTGTGAAGGCTTCACTCTCTCTCCACTTCGACACTAATCAGCTACCACAGTCAGTAAGTGGCTCCGGCCTTCCAACAGGAAGTAGTCAGTGCAGAAACATACATGAGCCAGTAGGTGACATATACATATAAGTCTTAAAATCTTAAAAATATGTTCAATTTTAGGAAAAATGAGACTGCATTCCTCAGGTAAGGGCATTACTTACCAACAACAGAAAACTATCAAGCCAAGTGTAGATTTCAAATGATTCAATGGTCCCCAGCCAAGGCTTTTGGTATTTGGTGTGCAGAGCAGTGTACCCAATGTCAGCAACTGCAGAATGTGACAGGGCGAAGGGGACGCTGATCCACTACAACCAAAGAGGGACATGAGGCTGTTAAACTACAATTTTTTTTACCTGTTTAACATATGCAAGGTTTCACCACATATTTTGTTTCCTCACAGACCACATAGCTCGGTTGTTCCTCTTGTTCAGACAGAGGAGAACTTGGAATTAAGTTCCCTGTGGGATGCCATGAAATACTTATTTACAAAAGTTAGACTAACATATTATCTATACCTGTGCTTAATTACACCATATCATATCAAATATAAGAGCAGTCAACAAATCTTTGGGAAGAAAATGTTAAGTTTGAGAACATTGAGTATATTGATATATAAACACTTATTGTTTTCTTTGAATTAGATAAAGATGTCCAATTTTTAACATGACAAGGAAAGACCTGATTGAGAACTTGGTGGGTGACACAAACCTTCAGGCGTGAGTCCAGTGCTAATACAAAAAGAAGGCAGTGAATGGGGAGACCATCTATATGGAACAAGGCAAAGAGGAGAACACACAGGGTGTGCACACACATCTTTTGGGCTACAAGTGGCTTAGGGAAATAGGGCAGATAAACATAAATATATGGAGAGAAATTTGAATTGTAAGCTGAGGGTTGGTGTTTTGTTTTGCAGGCAACTAGAAGCTAGTGGCATTTCTTCTAAGTTTTTTTTTAAGTTTTTATTTAAATTCCAGTTAGTTAACATACAGTGTAATATTAGTTTCAGGTGTGCAATTAAATACTTACAACACCAGGTGTTCATCATGGCAAGTGCCTTCCATAATGCCCATCACCTATTTCATCCATTCCCCCACTGACCTCCCCTCTGGTAACCATCAGTTTGTTCTGTATAGTTAAGAGTCTGTTTCTTGGCTCACCTCTGTTTCCATATGCTTGTTTGTTTTATTTCATAAATTCCACATATGAGTGAAATCATATGGTATCTGTCTTTCTCCAACTGACTTATTTTGCTTAACATAATACTCCCTAGCTCCATCCATGTCATTGCAAATGGCAAGATTTCACTCCTTTTTTATGACCGAGTAATATTCCATTATGTATATGAGCCATATCTTCTTTATCCATTCATCAGTTGGTGGACATTTGGGCTCCTTCCATAATTTGGCTATTGTATATAATGCTTCTGTAAACATCAGGGTGCATGCATGCTTTTGAATTAGTATTTTTGTATTCTTTGAGTAAATACCTAGTAGTGTGATTGCTAGAATGCAGGGTAGTTCTATTTTTAACTTTTTCAGGAACCTCCATAATGTTTTCCAGAGTGGCTGCACCTGTTGCTTTCCCATCATCAGTGTAAGAAGATTCCCCTTTCTCCACATCCTCACCAACACCTGTTGTTTCTTCTGAGTTTTAAAAAGAGTTTAGTATATTTCTTCTGCATTTTAATTTCTAGATGTGAACAGTGAGCTTAGGAGAAGAATAAGTCAGAAAAAGCAGTCGGTACACTGATATGACTCAGGTAAAGGCGCGAAATAGAGTGATGATATTGGAAATAGAAAGACATTGGTACTAAAAAGGATTATGAAGAGAGATTCAACAGTCCTTACATTAGAGTGGGAAGAGAGTTCAGAGAGGGAAAATGAGCAGATTAACCTCATGTTTACAGTTGTGGAGCTCCAAGGATGGTGATAAAATCAACAGAATTGGAGAATTTGAGAAAAGGAAATGGTAAGGTGTGAGTTGATACATTAATTATGCATCCATGTATAGCCATTTGAAGGTTGGAAAACAAACCATTCTTGGCCTTTTATTCAGTCAAATCAATAGACCCTTAACTTATAACCAAGACAACTTAATTCCTTATCAGTTTAGTTACATTTTGTAGCATAAAAGCACTCTAACATTTATACTCACATATATTTGCCCTACCATCTTTGTACTGGCATGCTTGATTTATGCACCTGTGCATTTTAAGTTCTGGTCTCATGAAAAGCAATGAGAAATTACATTTATTGTCAATAAATAGCTTCATCCCCTGAGGTTGTGTTTGTTAGAATACCAAGTGCATCATGAGAGCTGTCATTGCCAAACCAACCATGCCTCCAAGGTTCTGAACAGAGATTTATTTCTGGAAGTGTATGATGATGCTAAGGAGAATTGTGAATTTCAGCACTGTCCACTTGCTTTTGACAATTTAAAAATTAAAAAAGTAGGAGTCATTAAGCAAATTAAATATACTTGAATTCAATTAAAATATAAGTGAATGAAATTCCATGAAATGCACATCAATTCTAGGGGAAAAAGAGGAAATATTATGATCATTGCTAGCATATGTTAATTTAAGGCTGAACTGTAACTTTAGTTGTAGTCAGTTCTTTTAAATTTTTTCATCCATTATTAATGATGCTAGAAAACAAACAAAAAAAAACAAAAACAAAAAATGAGTCTGAGATTCAACTTAATTTTTCTGACTGTCTAGTGTGAACACTAGCATAGGGTGAAGAGCTTTTCATTATGAGAAAAATAAGGAAAAAAGAGGAGGCTCAAGGGTGCTTTAATCATCTGTGGAAAGTGAGTCATGATGTGCAGTCTCAATGTGCTCTGTCTGTGGCCTTTCTACGTGGGCACCACCTCTACAGGACACACAGCTGAGATAACATACACATGTCTGAACTCAATACAGTGCCCAGCACGGAGTGGTCACACCATTTTCTTTATACTACCTTAGAATTGTCTTAGGCATTGGATATTATATAGATAATAATACAGTCTTGACATTTTAAGATGTTGAGTTTGCAAAGGCTCAACATTGACTAAAATGTGCATGTAAAACACAAAAGCACTTTTAATATAATACCAACAATATTCACGTCTCCATAATTCAGTATTTTTTACTGAATAAACACACATATATTACCTAATTTAATCTAGAACTTACAAACAATACATAATAAATCTTGTGCCCTTTCTTTGATTTGAGACCCCAAATAGTGATGATAAATATTGAAACCCACAGTTTTTCCAGTGGGATAGTTTCTGTCTTATGAGCGGTCTTATGGAATTAAAACTAATACAGGGGAAGGTTAAAAGACTAATGCAGGTAAGCACCAACATTGACATTTTAACTCTGAGTGAAGTGTTTTTTGCTTTCAAACTCAAGGGAGAGCATACATAAGTTTCCATCAAATGTGGGCATGAAGCAAAGCAAGTCCTAGACCTTGCTAAGAATTAAACTGAGGGCATATTTTCTGTCAAAATCCAACTAAATGACTACAGTTTTTCATCCAATTAATTAATTGAGAAATTTAAAGTCTCAAATCATACACAACTTACTATGTATTGCTCATGATGGAAAATAACGTTTCTATTCAATTTTGCTGAGTTAGTATAAAATACCATATTATCTTTTAGAAAGAAGAAGGAAAGGAAAGGAAGAAAGAAAGTCTGTGAATGGCCCCACTTACCAGGCCTATGAAGATGCAGAAAAGCTGAACTACATCCGTGTAGGCCACGGAGTACAGACCGCCCACCAGCGTGTAGAGAGTGGCAATGAGCGCAGAAACAATGACAGAAGCTTGCACATCAACGTCAATGATCACGCTGATGGTGGCTCCTGAAGAAAGCAGACAAGAGAATGCTATGGTCAAGGTACTCAAATGGATTCCACTTTCTGTTCAAGGATACATTGAATGTTCAATACCAGCAGGTAGTGCCTCTGTGTCATGTGAAATGTATTGGATGATAACAGCCAAAGTGAATTGTCATATCAAAATCTTAAAATCTATAATATATTCTTCCTTCCTGAAATTGGCACTTTGGTAACTTATATAGGTGGGAGCACCCAAAATTGATGATATGACCTCAGAATTCCATGAAATATATTAAATTTAATACCATTATAAGAACTTTCAAGGGCACCTGGGTGGCTCAGTTGGTTAACCATCCAACTTTTGGTTTCAGTTCAGGTCATGATCTCATGGTTGGTGAGTTCAAGCCCTGTGTGGGCTGGCAGTGTGGAGCCTGCTTGGGATTCTCTGTCTCTTTCTCTCTCTCTCTTTGCCCCTCCTCTGCTTGCACTATCTCTGTCTCTCTCAAAATAAATAGACTTAAAAGAAAAAGAACTTACAATAATTTTACTAGCTATCCGAAACAGACTTTAATTAAATATATACAATGTATTTACTCATATTCACGAGATAAGCACAATCACCCACTTCCACATTTTACAATTAATGTTCATTTTCCATTTTGCATTAACTCTGACCCCTGCTAGCTTTTCTTAGATGACAGATGGTATAAAGTGCCAAGGTTTAAGACAACATTGTAGGAGAAAGTAATAAAACTGGTAAATTTAATCCAGTCCTACTGCTAGGACACAAACGTATTGAAGAACCCTAGATTTCAACATCATATTTTTAAGTAATTTTCCTTATCAGAATTTTAAACCTCCCTTAGAAATAAAATTTATGTTTTTCTTACTTTCTGACTGCTTATGTGTTTTTGATGTCTATATTTCCAATGAGAATATGAGGTTAGGGACACTGGACCACTATGGTTCTTGGACTTCCAGTTCAGAATTCACCTGCTGCTTTATAAATCCTTTCTCCACCATTTTCAAAAGTTACATACTTTATGTTTCATATTGTTAAACACGGCAATTATAGGAACCCCAACATACGTGCAAGAAATCTGTGATTCTTTTGTATCATTAATTTCAATCTTATGTTCTGCTACCACTCCTCAAATGCATGCTAATAGCATATGCAAACCACCAGAGACGAAAATCCATTTTCTCAAGGAGCAGTGTAAACTATTTTGATCTAAGATAACAATATAAAATATTTTTCAAGAATTTTTTTCTGAGTGATTTGGCTTTGGTAACAAAATTAAATTATTTTTATGAGTAAAAATGAATTAGTAAAAAGAAAAGTCTGGTATTGGAGAATGAAGATGAAGGAAGGTGGTCAATTTGGATCAGTGCAAAGGTGGTGACTTTGGATAGCGGACTGAGTTTTTGCTTCATGTTGAAACCTTAGTTGTGAATTCTTTGCCAATCTTCTTTTGGTCTGGTTCTTGACTTTAATAACATTTCTAAGTCATATCTCAGGAATGAAAATTCCAATTACTACCTGCCTCTTTGGGCTGCTGTTTAACTTTCTACCCATTGTGACGTTTTTATTAATTCCATACCTCCAAAAGGTAGGGAAGGAGGCTGTATGCTACAGAAAAAAAGATCATTGGACTAGGATTTTAAAGACTTGGGTCCTGGTAAATACTGCCATTTGGTTGTAACTCAGTGGTTTTAAAGAAATCACCCATTTTCTATCACTATTAAGATTGGGGTTAATTTTTTCTCTAAAATATTTTCTAAATAATTCCATCATTTATAGTGACTAAAATTGAAGTTACATTTCCAGATCTGCTGTGAAATATTAGTTTAATCATGAAGCCATAAAAATAAACATAAAATAAAGTTATAAAAATTCACCGAATTTGAGCTGTGAGAAGTATAAATACACATTTTAAAAAAAAATGTATGTAAAAGATGCTGTCCATTTATGCCAAGAAGATAGTTTAAAATTCTCCTAAGTTTCAGCACATTCACAAGAAGGTGATAATGTTATATTTGTCTATTCTTAAGTGTTCCAACTTACTTCTAACAAACACTAATTTTGAATTATGTCCCACTATTATTTTTGAAGAAAATATGTGTTAATTTAGAAAGACACATTCTCTTTACAAAAGCATATATTTTGTGGGTGATAATGTTATATTTGTCTATTCTTAAGTGTTCCAACTTACTTCTAATAAGCACTAATTTCGAATTATGTCCCACTATTATTTTTGAAGAAAATATGTGTTAATTTAGAAAGACACATTCTCTTTACAAAAGCATATATCCCAAACAATAGCAGCAATGTTTTTTTATACATGTTTTTGATATGTGTGTGCATCTGTGTAGAGAGGGATATATAGATATCAACACATTTTACATATATAGTGACATAACACACAGATGTAGATACACACACATATACAATAATAACTAACTGAGCAAAGTTTAGAGATTGGTTCAAGTTTATATTTCAAAAATACTTTAGAAATATTAGTTTATTATTTTAACTCTCCCTTCCGGGCTCTGTTACATAAATTGATCTGTATTCCATGAAAATGAACATTTTGTATTCATTCTGTTAGCTACTGAGCCCACTCCTTTTTAAATATCTCAGCAGGCTGTTCTTAAAACCAACATTTTCTAGTGTTAAAACCAATGACAAACTACCATTGCTTCTTGGCTAATGACAGTGAGGTGGGAAAGGAGATGTATTTTTACACATAATTTCATTAGGCTATAGGTGCAGTGGTAGTTGTGGAGAATTATTATATAGTACCTAGAAAGTGCAACATTTTCCACTGAGTTATTACAATATTTTATAGCTATCAAACTTTTTTCTTTTCTACATCAAATCATCCCTTCATTTTATAGTTGGAGACCAAGAAGATAAGATTATATGGGAGTTTAAAAAATAATGTCATGAAAGGAAGTATAAACTAATGTCTGACATTACAGAGGTCAGATCTGATGATAATACTGAAGCCAGAAGGTAAGTTTGTAGTATAGAATATACACCATAGAAGGAAATTCATCTTATCTTACTTTTGCTTTGACCACTTAGGGTCTAGCTATAGACATAAGCCTTTTATCTTCATTTGTAAGAAGAGATGGAGAGAAACATACATGGATGCCTGGATATCAAACACGGACACAGCTCACTGAAGAAGGTTATGGAACTTCCAAGTCTATTAATCTTCAAGAAGGAACTCAGCACTCAGTGAAATTTCCCCTTGATGAAAAGGCAAATTATTGAGACTGACCGCTCTTCCACCATCTTGTTTTCTAAACCTTGCAAGTGGGCTGAGAACTGATGGGCCAAGGATAAGTTGTTCTTAGCATTAATTGGTCTTGGTAGTAAGTTAGACCCTAAGAAGTCTCCATTCATTTTCTAGATCCCTAAACATATATACAACCCAGTACTTTAGGATGTACTGGGATTACACTGAGAAAGGAAATAATGTTTTTCTTCTCCTCTTTTGAAGAAAGTATAGCCATAGATGATTCATTCATTCATTCATTCTTTCATTCATTTGTGAGAAGATTATAATTGTTAACAAGATACAAGTCCTATCTTCAAGAACTTTAGAACTCCCTTTGTGAGGTTGGATTTGGGCATGATATAGATAAACAGGCACATAATAATACAAAGTGACAAGTCCAATGAAAATAAAACTCTAGGTATCTAAGGAAGCCCATGGGAAAGGCATCTGGCAAGGTCAGGATGTCTGGCCCAAGGAAGTGACATCTATAAGAAGATTGAAGGACATTTCCTGGTTTTCTAGGCAGATGTGCAAAATTGTAGGGGGGGAAAGGAGTCCAAAGCAGAGGGCACCTGGGCTTGCACAGTGTCAGAGGCAAGACAGGAGGTCTAGAGTTCTGGAAAAGTAAGGAGGAGTGGGGGGGGGGGGATGATGAAGGAAACAAGAGCCTAAGTCATAAAAAGCTTAATGGGTCCACTTAAAAGTTTAGAAAGGGACAGTAAAGGGACATGATCAGATTTGTGTTTTAGAAGGATGAGTCTGGCTACCATGTAGACTAGAGGAAGAGGGCTGAACCATAAGCAGGGAGATGGTTGCATTAATTCAGGTGAGGGAAGCTGCAGGTAGCCTGGCTTGTGGCTGAAGGGAGTAAATTTGTGTATGTGCTGCTCATCAACCAGAGAGAGGCAGAGGTCCTTACCTAAGGCGGAGAAAATGGCTGCAGCCCAAAACATTTCTCCCATTAGCGCAGGAATAAATAGGAGCCCACCCATGCGCTTTCCATAGATCTGCTGAAACGGGTCTAACATAGTCACATATCCTTTGGAACGCATAGGCTTTGCAAAGAACAAACCACCTAAAAGAAATTAAAGTGTTTATGAGAAAATAAAAAATTCATAATATAATAGTCTTTGCCAACATTTTATTATGTTATAATTTCTCAAGGGAAATACATTTTTTAGAACCTTTATATGTGTGGAGGAACCAGACTAAAATACACTGTGAATACAGAACCAAGACATACTTAGTAACAAAACATGACTTTCTTAATACGTTTTGTCATTGTATGCATCAAAAGGGCTATTGAATAGTATATCCGAGGCATGTAGATTTAAAAACATTGACCAGCGTGGCATTCGCTAAAATGCCTTTGTATCACCCAGAATAACATTTAGATGCTGATTAAGCACAAAATCCAATAAAAGTATTTTAACGGCAAAAAATATTAGGAACTTTGTTATATAATATTCTTGACCTTTTCTTAGTTTTATTTACAAAAAGAAATTCAGGTACAATTCAAGTTGATTCATTGTTAATGATATCTCTACACTATTTTTGAAAGAAAAAAAATCATACATTAGGAAATTGACTATTCTCTTGCCATCAGATCAAGGGACTAAAAACATATTCCATAATCAAGAGATCAAATAATCTAAGCATTAGTGTTACTGATTTCTGGTAACACCTACTTGAGAGAATTCTGGTAACATTTTTTTTCCACGATAGTTATTTACAGTTTGACTTGTTATTTCATTTGTTATTTGTACTCCTGTTCTTTATGCTTTACTGAGTGTGTCACTAAAGTTTAAATTTTCACTTACCTAAAATCAGACTAAGAGAATATCCAATTGGTGCCTGAGCCCAAGCTAGACCATAGTCTGGTACATACACTGCTTCAGCTGTCCCGTTGATGTAACCTCCTCCGACCCAGGTGGCTGAAATAGAATGAAGGGTGAGGGAAAGACGCTGCCAAACTCCTCATACCCCAGACCGGCTCACGTTGACACAGTGGCCAGTAGCCTCCGGTGACTGCTGAGCACCTGAAATGTGGCTAGTCTGGATTGAAGTGTTCTGGGTGTAAAATATATACTGGATTTCAAAGACTTCATATGTGAAGGTGAATGTAAGGTGTCTCAATAATTGTTTTTGCATTAATTATATGGTGAAATGGAAACATTTTCAATGTATTGAGTTAAATACATTCTACTTTATTTTTTATTACGTTATTCTACATTATACTTATTCCTCTACTTTTTAATGTTCTTTAAAAAAGGTTTGTAGAAAATTTAACATTACCTCTGTGACTCACATTGTATTTCTATTGGACAGTGTTGCCTTGTGTTTGTTGAGGTCAAGTTTCTTTATTTTAAGGTTTTTCTGTTTTGATTGTATTGATCTTTTCACATGGATCACGATTATCTTCCTCAAGGAGGGGGCAGGGAGAGGCATTCACAGTTGTAGATGTATGTACTTTTTAAAATTTTTATTTTTAATTAATAGGGGCACTTCTTAAACACTCTGGGTACACAGGATTTTGGCAGAGCTGTTCTGCATCCTAACATTTTACTTACTTTCTTAAATTATTAAAGGAGAGATGACACTTTTACTCCAAGGTGTCCTAAAGTGACTTTAAATTATGTTTTTCCTCCTTTTTTCCAAGTACCTAACATATGCTTAGGACCTGGGCTGATATTAGAATTTGAATGTTGACTGCACACCCACTTGCATTCTTCATTCTAATCTGGGTCTTTTAGTAAGATATTTGATATTTCAGGGAGAATAATAAGAAATATGTCTTCTTCAGATGTTATTTAATAGAACTCCTGTAGCATAACAGTTGAAGGAAGAGGTCAAGGATCCAAAGAAAACACATGTTGGGTAAACAAGTTTGGGCAAAGAAGGATCTATAAACTCTACCATTTTCTCTGAGAAGGTAGTATCATATATGCTTCTTCCTGAAAAGCTAAAGTTAATGGAACACTTAAATCCTTATAGTTTTTTTTTTAATGTTTATTTACTTTTGAGAGCGAGAGAGAAAGAACTGGGGGCAGGGGTGGGCAGAGAGATAGAGGGAGACAGAATTTGAAGCAGGCTCCAGGCTCTGAGCTGTCAATACAGAACCTGACACAGGGCTCAAACTCGTGAACCACGAGATCACGACCTGAACCGAAGTTGGTCACTGAACTGAGCCATCCAGGTGCCCCAAAGCTTTATAGTTTATTTCCTTTTAAGAATATTGCCAAAATATCTAAAAGAATCCTTTGTAGAATGTGTGTAAAATTATGAGGAACATGGGCTCGCTTATCAGATAGGAGTCTGAATTCTAGGCTGTATCATCCAACTGGGAAAAAAATTTGACTCTGAAAAATTCTCTGAAATCTCACAATTATAATGTAAGTAAACATGTATTTGAAACTATCAAAGACAAGTGTTTCTACTGTGTTCATTCCAAAATTTATCTGGCGTTTAATCCAGATACCAAGCAAAGAAGGGAATGTTTTAAGGTTAGTATTTTTTTTTAAAGGTTAACATGAAAAGATCTCCCTAGAAAAAAAATCTTAAGCACATTTAAATGGAAATACAAAAACCCTAAATTAGGACAAATATGCATATATCAGCCCCTCTCATCTGCTTGCTAGCTTTTACATGGCTGTGAATGAATAACAAAAGCTATTATTTGCTTTTCTCATTTTAAGCCCTCCTGTAAATTTAAACAGGGTTTCCCCCTCCACTGGTGTCTAACTAGGACTTGAAGAAATTATTTTCACAGTCATAGAATCAGACTTGATCCTCGTTCTAGGAGAATCTGGAAACTAGGAAACTGGAACCCCTAAGAACATACTAGCAATGTTTCATTGCATAAAGGAAATGGTCTTATGAGCACAAAGCTTATAAGTGATCATTTTTCATTGTGTAGATGTCCTCTCCCTTATCCAAAAACAAAATTGGTGTCTGAATGATTGTAAACATATAGAAGTGAAGACTTGATTACTTATCCTGGTTAAAGTCCATCCATTTTTATCACTCTAGTCCCTTCTATGCCAGAATTTGCTCTGCATGTTTGTATATTTCATGTCAGATTTATCAGTGAGAACAATAACTCTTTTAAACTATATGCATTTTTATTTTTTAATCTTTATTCTTTAACAAATATATATGATCAATGAATCTGACAAGATGTAGATAATATGGTTCAGATTTTAAATGAGTTATGATATTGACCAAGGTTCTTTTCAGTTCTTAAAGACTGAAAAAAAAATCTTTAAAAATTGAGATAGACTATGAAACTTCATATGAAATAATCATGATTCAAATTCTTCTATACACTTTAAAAAACTGTTAGGTTGAAATAATCATTATAGATCATAAAAACAAATTCTGCAATATTATCTTTATGAACACAATAGATCTAATATTAAACTAGAGTCATAAAACACTATAATAATTTTCAATGAATAAAAACTTTGATGTACAGCAACTCATTTATTCTTTTCAACAGTTTTTTGAGTGAAATCAGTTCCTATTGTTTTATTTCACTTTTCTTCTCATTTTCTTGGTATAGGAGAAACCTGAAGGGAATATAATCACAATGTTTTGCTTCACTTCAGATGCCAGTATCACATCTGGATCTTTAGGGTAAAAAAGAAGTGTTGTTGCTATAATGAAAAATGAAAATTAAGATGTAAAGTTGTGCATGGTGTTCATCAGGATAATAAGGAAACAACATCTGAAAATCTATACCAACATTTCAGTAAACATACGCAAGTTGTAGGGTTATGAATGATTCTTAATCTTTATGTTTTCCTACTTATCTGTGTATATTAGATATCACAGAAAATATTTTGCACAATACAATTTGTTCTATATATGTGAGTATATAGAAAAATTGAGACACGGGGGTAAGAAAGGACCTCTTTACAAATGTTGTGCCTTTATATTCTAGAAAGGAAGCAAAGCCAGCTAGAGGCCTGCACTTGGTGCATTGCGGAGGGGTCCCAGGGTGTGGCTGCCACAAGACCAGGGTTTGGTGCTAATTCTAGTCCTTACTTCCAGAGACCTTTCACAGTGGTCAAATATAAACAGCCTCATAATGATCATAAGAAACTATACACAGTTGAAGAAGAATTAAAGGAACATAAAATGAGCATGTCTGAAAAATAAAACCTATAGTCCATAAACTATTCTAGAACATTGTAGGTTTCAGATGGCCAGCAGGGATGCAGTCTTCACAGACTGTTCTGTTAAACTATTTCATATACAGATGAATCATATTTAAATAGCACATCAGGAAGGAAACTGGGCATCATTTGGATATGATTTCTCATGGGATATTTTCCAATGGGCCCTCAGAGTTCTGGTTAGTCTGGATTATGTTGCTAATGTTTAAAAACCTAGTAAGAACCAGAAGTGAAATGTTATTGTTAGTGAACATATATCAAATAATATTAAAGATATAATTTTAAATTGTTGTTTTTCAGAAATATTTTCAACAACAAATAAGAATATAAAAGAGAAACAAGTTACCACTTAAACAGAACCACCTTTGGGAACAGGAGGAAAGATATCAGCTTCTCTGAGCCCAAAGGGTTTTGAGTAGGAAAGGGCTGCAGATGCAGGCTAAGGCATTTCAGTTGGGATACGCCCTAGCTTTCCCCCTTTTTATCAAGCCTCCTGGAAATCTTTTTTTTTTTTTTCCCCAGTGCTGTGGATTCTTAACATGTGATTATCTTCCTTTGAGGAAATTGGTTTATTAAATGGGAGGATAAGGTTTCAAAACAGGGCATCTCTCAATATGGAATTATGTTGCCCCTAATTGATTTATTCAGTTGAAAACTATCATGAGTTAATGTTCATTGACATTCATCATTTGAGACATCAAAAATTCACAACTTTGTACCTGTATTAATGAACATGATGAGACACTGACTTTATCACATAGCTTGTAAGACTAAGACACTTTTCTCCTTTGTTTTTATTCTGTTCCCACCCACTGAACTGTCCACATCCTCCAGATTTGTTTCATTGATATTGTGTCCAGCGATTTTTATAAAATCATTTTGTTCAAGTTCTACTGAGTCGACACCCACTTATTTTTGTTTCAAAAAAGTAAAATTATTTTTGGGATATGTAAGTAATGAACTTAAAGAATCCCCAAAAGACAAAGGCTAATGTTTGCTTTGTCACTCTGAGAGGCCAAGGAGGGGTGGGCAGCATGGAGCAGAGGCATCAGAACCTACCTGTCATGGTAAATCCACCCACCAGCAGACCAATGTCTCGGCCACCAACTATGATGGCCTCGCTGCGCTCTTCTGAGCTGCCACTGTTTTTGGTTCTCCAGGCAGCCCATATTCCAACCAGCAATATTAGAAGGTAGAACACGATGATAGCAATCAGTCCTTCCACATGGAAAGCCATTTTTATCTAGGGGTCCAGATTCTTCCACAGTGAGCTACTTCATTAAGATTTCTGAAGAAAATACAGTAATGCATTATAAACCAGCCAAGCATGCATAAGCAGCTGGGAATAAACCAGCTGGCTCATGAGAGATCCTGTGCCACTTACAGAAAAAGCACATTGAAATCGCTTATGACACTAGCAGTTGCCAACACATGTCCACTATTTTATTCTAATTAGTATTTAACAGTTTAACATTGTTTTGAGCCTCCAAGGGGGGAAAAAAAATAGAAATGGCTGTTTACCAAATGTAATCATGGTCACTTTTTGTGCTTAATAAATTCTTTTAATTTAAAATTAACCTTGTCTTGTATCATAACTGAGTCTCAGTTAAGATCATTTACAAAGAGGATGCATCTGGCTTTTGGAACTAACTTACTATTCCATCTAGAATTATTGTAAGACTACCCTGAGAATTCTAACATATTCTTACATTCAGTCATCCATTCATTCTTCCATCTCTCCTTTCAAACAATTGTAGGGAATGGTTCCAAAAGTAATGTGCCATACAAATATCTGGGGAAAAAAAACTTTAGGAAAACCAGTTTCAAAAGCACATCAACTCTAATTTTCAACAAGTGCCCGTGGTCCAAGTTACTGTAGCAACTATAGATGGTACATTGTTTAAAGAATGCACCTTTTAGCCTGCTCTTCTGGCTCTTCCATTGTTCTTTGCTCTTTTCATCTCTCCCCCCCTCCTGAACTTAATGGTAGGTACAAGAAAACAATTTAAAAATACAGTATTGCCTAAATATATAAGAGGGGGGCAAACGTATTAAAAACAAGACTTCTTAAGAGACATATGTCAAATTCTAACGCCTTCACCTTCAGGAATTCTTGTTCTCTGTTATTTTTCAACCCTCGTGACCATGGCTATTTCATGCACTCGCGTTCACACAAGCACGTTTCTGGGGGGAAATGCAGGTATTTGTGTTCGCAGGTGGGTGATGAGTCCTTGGGTGAAAGAATTAGCTTCCCTCTGATTCAGGGGAAGCAAAAGACGCGCGGGCGGGCTGGGTGAGCTCCGCCTTTGTGAGCAACCGAGCTGGGAAGTTCGTTCTTGGGCCCAGCCTGGGGGCTCCCCAGCACCCTCCACCCAACCCCCGCCGACCCTCCCGCTACCCCTCGGTCCTTCTCCTGCGCCCAGACTTCCCGCCGCTGCAGCCTAAGAGCCTTGGGTGCCAGACAGTGGACCCGCCCGCGCATCCCCACCAAGAGGCAACAAAAGCCGAGTCCTTCCGACCTAAAACGCCTGCTGGGCGGCCACCGGGTCCTCGAGGGAGCGGGCTCCGACGCGCCCGGGATGCCTGCTCTGCTCCTACCTGGAGTCGTCGCCGCGCGGAGAAGTGCTCCGCCGGCTGGAGCTCCTCTCGGGACCGCCGCCCAGGCACCTTGGTGGTTGGGGGCTGCAAGGCTGCCGAGGGAGGGGGAGAGTCCGGGGTGCCAAGGGGCGAGGAGTAGCGCCAGGCGGCTGGGTTCCTGCCCCAGGTCTCCCAGAACCTGGACGCGCGCGGAGTTGACAGGTGTGGGCGCCCCGGCGGAGGGCGCGCGACGCGGCTGAGGTGGCGATCGATGCCAGTATTGGCAAAAGTCCCCTTTATAAGGGCGGCTGGCGGGGGCGATCGTCAGAGCTGGGCGGGCGGACGTCAGAGCAAAGTGGTGCTGGGGCGGGTGCCGGGGAAAGTGCCCTCGCTCGCAGGATGGGTGTGGGGGTGAGGAGGGGCGGGGGCTGAGGGGCTGGGCGGGAGCCCGGGCTCTGGGGTGGCTCCTCTGCGGGATCCCGAGCTCAGGCGGTGCGGACCAAGTGGCTGCCACTCCCTCTCCCCTCCTCCGGAAAGGAGGGCGTGTTCCGGAGGGTCATTTCCCATTCTGACTTCCCTGGGCTCTGGTTCCAAGCAGGGGATGGGGAAACTGGGAGGGTCCCAGGGCTTCTTGTTTTCAGATGGAGCAGCGGAAGTCCAACAGACAGGAAGGGTCTAGAATTCTTGTCTTCCCAGACTGGCCCGAAGTGGTTTCTTGTGCCTCTCACGGAGTAGAGGGGCTATCTCCCACTGCGTCCCATGGGCCTTGGTTGGAGGCTGGTTCCAGCTGCCCTGGTGAGGGGTTCTCTGAAGAAGACTTTTCAGGAAAGTTTCCGAAGTCATTTTTAAATTCATATCCCTTTCGCTTAAAAATGGGGTTAAAATGAAAGACTCTAAGAGTTGTCCAAAACAATGAAGTATTGCACAAGCCAGACAAGATAGCGTTCCTTGTAGATGTAACTAGGTTGTTTGCCCACCCAAATCCCCTATTCTAGCGTCACAAAAAAATTTTGCTGTAAGTTTAATATTATCTATCATTTATCTATCTATCTATCCATCCCTAGATAGCTATATTTAATGCCTAGATTATTTACATATGAACGGATATAGTTACACATGCATAGCATAGAGCTATATTTATTCATCTAGATATATAGATGGATTGGTAGATATAAATATCTGCTTATTTATATACATTCTTTCTTGGGCCCAGCCTGGGGGCTCCCCAAGCACCCCCCCACCCAACCCCCCGCCGACCCTCCCGCTACCCCTTATATACCCTCGTATATACCTTGTATACCCCCTATATACATTTGTGAGTGTATGTAAAAAGATAGAATAGCAACAAGTCCCTCTAGCCACGTTTTCCTTTCTTTCCACGTTGAAACATGCCAATGTATTAACCAGTGAAACATGAAAATCTAGTAACTGATAGAATAAGTAAGAGTAGTTCTTAACTACTGTCCACTTCTTGCAAGGTGAAATTTCACACCATCCCCCATTTTCTTATGCTGGATTTGAAAGTTAACTTTCAAATTTATGTCACAACCCCTTTTCTTTGTTCTCTGTATAAACACTAACTACATCAGATCACCTTGTTTGAGATAAGAAGTCCCATGGAATTCAAATTGAAATTAAGACAAGGGAGAAGGGTCTGTGTGAACAGTTATCTCATTTAGTTTGAATGATTAGCTCACTGCTTTTCTGGAAAAGGTTTAGATAACCTTTCAATGTCACTCCATTTTTTTTTTTTTTTTACATGAGGGGTTATGAATTTAAGCAATTTTAAGGAACTGATAGAAGGAAAACATAGATGAAATTTCATATTATTACTCAAGTGCTTTTCTTTTTTTTAAGTTTTTTTTTAATGTTTATTTATTTTTGAGAATGAGAGAGACAGAATATGAGCTGATGAGGGGCAGAGAGAGGGAGACACAGAATCTGAAGCAGGTTCCAGGCTCTGAGCTGTCAGCACAGAGCCTGATGCCAGGCTTGAACCCACAGACCGCAGGATCATGACCTGAGCTGAAGTCTAATGCTTAACTGACTGAACCACCCAGGGGCCCCTCAAGTGCTTTTCAATAGAAATTCATTCATTCATTCTTGATTTTGTATTTGACAGTTATGTATAAGTCAATTTCTGATTCTGGACTTAGGCCACAGAGTAACTTCTGTCTTTCCTACCAGAATACACTTCAGGTCAAAATGATAAAAATCTTGTGGTTGTAGCAGGGCATATGTGGGCAGTGACAGTGTTTGAAACAGTGCACAAGGCTAAGGTCCTGAGGGCTAGACTCAAATCCAAAGAGGGACAAAAGAGGTGGCTGTCCTCAGAGAAACATCACCATGGCTTTCAGCTACAAGAATCAGGAAGGCAGCCAGGACACAAAGCTCTCTGTGGGGCCCACCTAATCCACTTTAAGAAGCCAGATTTGCCAGCTTCTAGATTCAGTGCCAGATCTGGGAAGGTACGATGACCTTGAAGGTGGCCAAAACAATTCTGACCTGGCAGAGCAGCTATCTTTCATGACAGAAAGCACCAGTTGAAAATAACAATTGCTGATGTATTGAGTCTACTTCTGTGGAGACATTTCCTCATTTGCTGAGCCCTTTGAGCTCCTGCTTCTGATCTGATCAGGATGCTGCTTGTGATTTTCTGCTGTAGGATGTCTGCTCCAGACACCCACTCCTCTTTTGTCTTTAATATGCACCTCTTCTTCTGCTCTTCTAAGAATATGTGAAGTACATGGCAATGGAAGTTCAACTTCAGCTTTGGACAATAAAAAAAGAAGGTTTTGCCTTTCCAAATCTTTTATTTATTTAACAGAAATTTCCTAAGCGCCTTTTATGTTCCAAGCACTGTTCTGAGTACTAAGAAGCATGTGGAAAATTATATAGTCCCTGCCCTCAAGCAATTTATCATTAGTGAAAGGAAAGCAGGAACAAACAAGCAAAAGCTCTACTTGAATATACTATTATAAATACTGGCAAAGACATGTCATATCTACGCACACAGATTTTAGAGAAAACAAACAAAAAGGCTTTGATAAGACTGGGGTATTGTTATTGGAGGAAGGGGAGATTTATACATTCAACAAACACAATGTGAGGACCTACTCTGTGCTAGGAATTATGAAAGGTGTGAGGTGAATAGCCTGAAATGAAGACAGCCCTGTCCTCATTGAGTTTATAGTCTATGACCTTTCTACTCAAAGTATGGTCCATGAAACAACAGTGTCAAACATTATCTCTATTTCTTTTTCTTTTGTTTTTGTAACATTGGTAATTTGAGAAGGACATCACTTGGTATACACACATTGAACATCACTCAGATATGAATGACAATGCATAATGAGATTTTGAGGGATCCATTTTCTTTAAGCCATTATCCTTCATCATGTCTCAGTTTCCTCATACAATTTTTACTTGAACCTTTCATAATTTCTAATTGATTACATTCAGCTTCAATTATAATTTTGCCCTGTCATTTGCAAACCAGGGTGATCATCAGCAGTCACAGAGTACTTTAAAAACTGTGTATCCTAGGGCCCCACAGCAAAAATTATGATTCAGTAAATCTTGGGTAAGAGTTCAAAAATTTCTTTTTAAATGGACTATTTTTTAAGAGTATCTTAGGTTCACAGAAAAATTGAATAGAAGGTATTTCCCAAATACTCCCTCCCTGATATGTATACCTCCCACTGTTATCAATACCATCCTCAGCACTACCACAACCCAGTGGTACATTTGTTACAATAGATGGGCCTATACTGACACATAATTATCACCAATGGTCAATTGTTTATGTTAGATTTCACTCTTGGTGTTCTTTCTATGGGTTTGGATAAATGCACAATGACATGTATCCACCATTATAGTGTCATACAGAGTAGTTTCACTGCCCTAAAAATAATCTGTACTCTACTGGTTCATTCCTTCCTCACTAACCTGTGACAACCAGTAATCTTTTTGCTGTCTTCACAGTTTTGCTTTTTTAGAATGTCATATAGTTGAAATCAAATGGTATGTAGCCTTGTCAAGTTGGCTTCATTCACTTAGTAATGTGCATTTATGTTTCCTCTATGCCTTTCAATAGCTGGATAGCTCATTACTTTTTAGTGCTAAATAATATTCCATTGTCTGGTTGTATCAGTTTTTTTTTTTTTATCCATCAACCTACTGAAGAACATCTTCTTTACTTTCAAGTTTGGGCAATTATGAGTAAAGCTGCTATGAACATCTATGTGCAGTTTTCTGTGTAGACATAAGTTTTCAACTCCTTTGGGTAAATACCAAGGGGCATGAGTGCAGGATCACATGATAAGAGTATGTTCAGTTTTGTAAGAAACTGTCAAACTATCTTCCAAAATGTCTATACCAATTTTTACTCCAATCAGCAATGAATGGGAGTTCCTATTGCTCCACACTCCCAGCAGCATTTGGTGTTGTCAGTGTTCTGAAGTCTAGCCCTTCTAATAGATGTGTACTATTATATTTTTATTTTAATTTGCATTTACTTGATACATATGACACAGATAATCTTTTCATATTCTCATTTTCCATCTGTATATCTTCCTTTATAAGGTGTTGTTTAAGACTTTTAGCCCATTTTTAAATGTTATTTTCTTGTTGTTGGATTTTAAGAGTTCTCTGTATCTTTTGTTGGTTTTTAAGAGTTCTCTGTATCTGTATTACCTATGTATTCATAAAAATTTTCTACCAGTCTGTGGTTTTTTTTTTTAATTGTCTAGACAATGTCTTTTGCAGGGCAGAAAATTTTAATTTAATAAAGTACAGCTTATCAATTATATCTTTCATGGATTGTGTCTTTGATGTTGTATATAAAAAAGTCATCTTCATAGCCAAGGTTATCTAAATTTCCCCTGTTATCTTCTAGGACTTTTATAGTTGTGTGTTTTACATATAGGCCTGGGATCCATTTTGTGCTAATTTCTGTGAAGAGTGTAAGGTCTGTGACTACATTCATGTGTGTGTGTTGGGGGGGGGGGAGCGGGTTCAAGGACCATTTGTTGAAAAGACTACCTTTGCTTAATTACATTGCCTTTACTCCTTTGTCAAAGATCAGTTATCAGTTGATTACATTTATATGGGTCTTTTTCTGGGCTCCCTATTCTTTTCTATTAATGTATATATCTATTCTTTCACCAATACCATTTGGTCTCATTGCTGTAGCTTTATAGTAAGTCATAAAGTTGAGTAGTGTAGGTCCTCCAACTTTGTTTCTCTCCTGCAATATTGTGTTGGCTTTTCTGAGTCTTTTGCCTCTCCATATAAACTTGAGAATCAGTTTCTCAACATCCCCAAAAATAACTTCTGGGATTTTGACTGGAATTATATTGACTGTATAGATCAAATTGAGAAGAACTGACATCTTGACAATATTGAGTCTTCCTTTCTTATCCATGAACATAGGATATCTCTCCATTTACTTACTTCTTTTATCAGTTATATAGTTTTTATCCCATAGATTTTTGTACATGTTTTTTTATTATATCTGTATTATTTTAGGGGTACTAATGTGTTATTGTGATTTTAATTTCAGATTCCAGTTGTTCATTGTGTTTATAGGTATATAGGAAAGCAGAATTTTTTTTTTGAAGGCTTCCTGGTGATTTTGATAATCAGCTAAGTTGGGGATCCTACTGCTTTTCAGGATGGAAAAAGTTTTGAAGTCAAACCACACAACTTTAGATGATATTTGCTAGTTATGGGAACTTCAGAAAATTATTTTGCCTTTTTTGAGTTTTAATTATTTTCCTCTAAAATGGAAATAAAAAATGTGCAAGGTTATTGTTGATTTCATAGGAATGTAACGATTGGGACAGTATTTTTTAAAACACTAAGTGCAACACATATTTTCCCACTGGTGATCAGTATACAGTAGGTAATTGCTACCTCAGCTGTAACTTCTGTTATTGCTGCTTGATTCACTGTTGAACTGCTGATGTTCCAGCCTCTGATAGCAGTTAATTACACAACTATTGTGGTGGATAAATGTTCCTGACCATTTCCTTACCTAATGTTGGAGAAATGTTTTGCTAATAACTCAGGGCTGCTTCAGAAGCTCATATATCACATGAACCACATCATAGACTAAGGTGCAGATTCTACTTCTTGATCCATTTTTAGCTAAAGCCAATTTATGCCTTTGTAGGTAGGGCTGGAAGGACAGGTAAAAATTCACTTTCATAGAGATACATGTGGAAGAGACATCCAACTTCATCATCTTCCTGACACTCAGTCCTCACCAACAATCCCCAGAAACTTTTCAGTGAAACCCTCTTCACCTTGGTCACCTTGTATAAGGCTAACCCCTTTTCATTTAGATCCAGCTCAGACATGAATCCAAGAGAAACTTCCATGATCCTTTGTCTACATGCAGCCAGAGTGATATGTCCCTCTTCCAGGCTGTTTTCCCATGGCACTTACTGCTACCTATTGATGGTCAACAGATCATATGTTTATTTTTCTATTAGCCTGTGAACTCTGTGAAGGGAAAGATCACATTCCATAAATTTTATCTAGTCACACTTAGCACTGTGCCTGGAATACTACTAGTCAAAAATTTAGTTGAGCTGAACTGCCTTATTCTTTTATAGAAGGAAAATTGAGACTCAAAGTAAATGAAGACCTGAGTGCATTAGAATAGACCTCCATGTGCTGACAATAACACTCAAATTAATCACTTGGAAACAAATCAATTAGATTCAAATGCAATTGCTAGCAAATGCCAAGTTTTTTCCTTCTATCCTTATGATAAATGGCACATGATGACTAAATCTTCATATATTTGAAACAAGAAGTTATATGGGAATTATATAATTGTATAGCCTCATCATAGTTTTTAAAAGTATAACAGTGATGAGTAATGTATTTTAGAGTCACCCTCGGTGGTGTCAAAGTCACTCTGTGAAACCATTGTTATTCTTGGTAGTAGCAGAAGACATTTTTCCTTATGTTTTTTTCCTAATATTATATTATGAAAATATTCAAAAAAACATTAAAGTTGAAACACATATCAAAGTTAATACTTGTATAGCCACAATTTAGATTTTTTCAGAACCTTTCTTTTTATCATATCTATCTTCTACCTATTCATCAATTTATCTCATTTGTTTGATGCATTTGAAAATAAATGACATAAGTACAATTCCCCCTGAACAAACATATCATTAACTAGAGTTCACTAATTGTTTACAGTTGTTTCCTTTCCTATGGAGGTAAAATTTACATGCACTGAAATTCATGAATCTTGAGAGTGTATTAGCCGATTTTTGGTAAAAGCAAAGACCAATGTAACCAGACCCTGATCAAGATATAAAACATTACTTTGCACCCCATAAAGTCTCTTATACCCCTTCTGAATCAATCCTTGCCATTGTTCCAAAAAGACAAGTGATGTTCTAAATTTTCTTCTACTGTGGATTAATTTCGCCTATTCTAGAACTTCATGTAAATGGAACCACAATGTATGTACTTCCACCCAGCATATTTTTTTTTTTTTTGAGATTCATCAATGTTGCTGACTGAATAAGCAATGTGTTCCTTTTTTGCTGTAATTTTCCATTGTGTGAATATATCACAGTTGATAATCTATTGATAGGCATCTGGGTGTGTTCAATTTTTGATTATTATGGATAAAGCTGCTATGAACAGCTATTTTTGTGGGTACAGGTTTTTATTCCTCTTGGGTAAATGCCTAAAAGTGGTATTTCTGGGTCACAGAAAATGTATACTTAGATTTTGTTTTTAATGCCAGATCATTTCCCAAAGTAGAGGTACCATTTTACATTCCCACCAACAACATATAAGATTTTGTTTCATATCCTTGCCAGCATGTATATATATATATATATATATATATATATATATATATATATATAATTTTCCTTTTAATTTTGGCCATTCTGGCTTTATGTAGAGATGTGTCATTGTGAGTTTATTTTTCATTTTGCTGATGTGCTTAATGATTAATAGTATGTCTTCTTTTGGGGTACTTGCTGGCTCAGTTAATAGAGAATGTGACTTTTGATCTCAGGGTTGTGAGTTCCAGTCCTATGTTAGGGGTAGAGATTACTTTAAAAAAAGAAAATCTTTAAAAAAAAATAGTATGTCTTCTTTTGTGAAATATACATTCAATTTTGTTTCCATTTGTGATGAGTTACTTGTTTTTTAAAAAAAATATTTTGTTGTAGACCTTCTTTATATATCTATTTTACCTTTTTAAAAATGTTTATTTGTTTTGAGAGAGATGGAGAAAGATCGTGAGCATGATGGGAGAAGGGCTGAGAGACAGGGAGAGAGAAAATCTCAAGGAGGCTCCACACTGTCAGCACAGAGCTTGACATTGGGTTCGATCTCACAAACTGTGAAATCATGGCCTGAGCCAAAATCAAGAGTTAAATGCTTAACAGACTGAGCCACCCAAGTGCCCCTATATATCTATTTATTTATTGAAGATCAGGAGTTTTTCATTCTGATCAAATCTAATTTTTCTCTTTAGTTTTATTAAAGTAGTTGAGTAATTTTTTTTAGTTTCTAGTTTGTTTAGTTTCTTTTGTTCCTCTAAGACTTTATAGCTCCAAAGAATCTTCTCTAATATTTTCTTTAAAAAGCTTTATAATTTTAGCTTTTACATTTAGTTCTATAATCTATCTCAAATTAATTTTGTGTATGGTATCAGGAAATTTTACATTATTAAAATTTTTTTCTGCCCCAATCTCTCTTTTTTCCACATCTGTGTCTCCATGAAAGATTTTTGAAATTTATTCCTCAGATTCTTAAGATTCTAGTTGTATTTTCAGTTTATCCCCTTAGTATTGCAGAATAGATCATTCTTATTGAGATACATTTAAGTTCACTGACTTTTGAAATTTTGGTGTGGGGGGGGTCATCTCTATTGTACTTTCACTCTATCCAATATTTTTTTAAAAACACACACATTGTATTTTATAGTTCTGGTATTTCTACTTGTTCCCTTTAAATTGTTATCTCTGCTGAATTTCCTATCTTTCCAGTATGACATATTTTCTTTATGTAGTCAAACATAGTTAAAAATAGGTATGTTAGTGTCCTGGTCTGCTAATGGCAGCATCTGGGTCACCTACAGTTTATTTCCTGTAACTATCTTTTCTACTGGGAATTTTTCACATTTTTTTTCATTATTAATTATGTTGAGTAGTTTGGTTTGTATCCTAGATAATATGAATGACAGATTTTGGATTTTGGTATATTCTTCCAAAGAATTTTGCTATATACGATGTTTTCATATCCAAATACTGGACTTGTCTCTCTGTTTTTAAAACATATTTTTAAATTTTAATTGAAGTATAGTTAGCTTACAATATTATGTTTCAGATGTGCAACATAGTGATTTGGCAATTATATACATTATAAAATGTTCGCCACAAGTGTAGTTACCATTTTTGCCATATGAAGTTATTACAATATTACCTACATCCCCTATGCTGCACTTTACATCTCTGTGAGTTATTTGTTTTATAACTGAGAGTTTGTCCCTCTTCATCCTTTTCACCTATTTGGCTCATCATCCCACCCTCCTTCCCTCTGTCAATACCAGGTTGTTCTCTGTATTTATGATTTTATTTCTGTTTTTTTAAACAGAATATATATATATATATATAAAATATATATAATGTAATGTGTATATATGTGTGTATACACATCCCATTATATACATTATATATATAAATATATATATAAATATATATAAGTATATATATATATTTATATATATAATCTTCTTTATCCATTCATCTATCAATAGATTTCTTCCATATTCTAGATATTATAAATAATGCTGCAATAACATAGGGGTGCACATATCTTTTAAAATTAGCATTTTTTTTCTTGGGATAAACATCCAGAAGTGGAATTACTAGATCATATGGTATCTCTATTTTTAATATGTTGAGGAACCTCCACATTGTTTCCCACAGTGGCTGTACCAATTTACATTCCTACCAACAGTGCATGACTGTTCCTTTTTCTCCACATCTTTGCCAACACTTATATCTTGTCTTTTTTTTTTTTCTTCTTCTTCACAATATAAGACTTTATTAACTTCTTCAATGTAAGGTATGTTGCAGACTTTGAGTATGGAATTCTTTCTTGTCCAGCAAGACAGCAGATGCAGAATTAAATATAAGAGAGGCTAATGTCTGGGAGGAGACAAGAACCCCAAGTATGGGTCCTTGCTCCCTATTTATTAGGATCAGAAGGCTTACAAATGTGATGGATGTTCAGAAAGAGACAATAAAACAATGATCATTAACTCCAGTGTGTGAGAGAAAGGGGGTTTTGAAGATATGTGGTGTTAAGGGTTTGGGTCAATACAAAACAAAACACTGGTGTTGAGCAGGTGGCTGTTTATGGCAGGCACCAGGCATCCTGTCTGTTTATCTTAACTTGCCTAGGGGGTAAGATAGAGCATGCTACCTCAGGGTCAACAAGGCACTTTTCTTTTGCTAATTAGCTCCAGGCAATTTCACCCGTCTGCTGTGGTCTATTGCCCTGTTTACCACTTCTCAGATGCTTTCATCCTGTGGAAGCAGTTTTCTGCTTTTGTTCTATGCTGGGGGCACTTTTTCTCTGTCTATTCTTGGACGCTTTCGTCCTAAACTGTGTGAAGCCATTGGTGCCGGCTCAGGGAATTCCTAACCTTACTCCCCAATAAGGTAGAACTACACTGCAGTCTAGATCAGTTCCTTTTGCAAGATTACAAATCTCAAGAATCTTCCATTCTACTTCCTTGGACTTTTCTCTATTTTTCAAAATGCATAATGAATTAAGTAGGGTTATGTGTGGCTAATACAGAGTGACTTAAAGAAGAGAAAAGTTACTTCTCTCTCACATAAATGGCCAGAAGTAGGTAGTTGCAGTGCCTTATCTACCTGAACAGCAGCAGTAGTCACAGGTTTGTAATGGTATTCACACTTACAGTACCCAATAGGCTTCATGGGACTGAACCCGGCACCAGGCTCACTTAATTTCATAGGAACCAGCACAGCAGCTTGAGGCTTGTTGCAATAGGAGGCTCTACTCTGGCACCCAATTGTCAGTTCAGGTGTAAGGGAACAAGATGATTTGGGTGGGTGCACAAGCCACACTGGTTTAGAAACTTCAGTCTCCTCAAGAACCAATATTTCTTGTAACATCCATGAGTGTAGTTTCCAGGGATTTTTGTAATAAGAAACACAGCACTTAAAGAAGCCCAAAGTCCATATTTTCCAATGGGCAGAGTTGTCATAGCCTTCTTGGTCTAGATACAGTTTACCAATAAGGGGATATTTTTAATTATAAACACTATTGCCTGACATCGCAGTTGACATTCTATTGTTATTTTATCTAGTAGATTTCCAGAGAAAACAATGCCAAAAGGTAATCTTGAAGTCATTTTACCAGGAAGAAAAAGATTATTATTAATCTATTAAAGGTTATTATTAACCTTCTTTATTCTTGTCAGTACAGGGCACTATCATATCAAGATCCATTATTATTATTATTAATTACTATTATTATTATTGTTATTATTATTTTTAATTTCAGAGATACAGAGTGAAGTCAGGGGCAAAAGGAGAGAGAGAGAATACTTAGTGCAGAGTCTGACGTGAGTCTCAATACCATGACCCTGGGATCATGACCTGACCTGAAATCAAAATTGGACCCTGAATTGACTGAGCCATCCAAGTACTACAGAGTCCAATATTCTATCTATTGCTCTGCCATTCATAGCTTCTATTTCCAAGGTTACTTTATAGTCCAAAAAGCCTCCTGAATATCTAGCCACCACGTTCATGTTTCAGCAAGAAGAAAGAGAAGATGAACTGGCCCATTTCCTTTCATGCCTTAAAGTTTAAGGCAGCTTTCCAGAAGCATTTATCACTCAATACTTATAATTCCATGTCACTGGCCAGAACTTAGCCATGTGACCACATATACACATTGCTAACCAGAATAATTCTGGGATTTTGTTACAAACCCAAAAAAGAAAGAACAGATATTGAGTGAGGTAATTAGCAAGTTGGGTCAGAGATAGGATGATGGAAGAAACAGGAGACAGTCAAAGAGTGAGAGAGACTTGACCATTAGTGGTTTTGAAGAGAGCCAAGGAATGTAGGCAGGCTCTAGAAGCTGGGCACTGTTCTCAGATGACAGCAAGAAAATGGGACCTTGATTCTTCAATTGAAAAGAATTGAAATCTGCCAGCAACTGAATGAACAAGGAAATATAATCCCCCACTCCCAACCTCCAGAAAAGAATGAAGTCCTGTCAACACTTTAATTTTAGCCCAGCCCATGTCAGATGGCTGACCTACAAAGCTGCAAGATAATACACTTCTGCATTTTAAGCCACTAAGTTCATGGTGAGTTGTGATGGCTGAAAAACAAAAACAAAAACAAAAACAAAAAAACTTTTACACTTACCTTAATAAAACTTCCAATCTAAAGGACTTATCAGTGATGGGTCCCTATAGTCATTTATACCAAATTTTAAACTTTCAACTCATATCTCATCCTTAATGATTCTGGTATATTAAACTGTGCTATATTGGAAATGTGTGTATAGCCAACAAAACTAGTAAAATAGTAAAAAACTGAAAGTTACATGATAATTTTATATAAAAACTCCAAAAAGTTCATTAGTAGTTGTTATAAGAAACATTTCTTCTAGGAGTGATTTTTAAGGCAATAGAAGTGAGTTTTATGAGTTTATGAGTTTCCATAAAAACAGAACCTCTGTCTCAGAAGAAGGGATATCAATAAGAGGACCAGGCTTCTCTATTTCCAAGTTCAGTGGTTTCCCCTGTTCATAACTCAGGTTTGAATTATCTTTCATTTTAATCTCTTCCTCTTCCACTTCCAAAGGTTTGTCTGAGGCTGAAGGCTCATTATCTTCATTTTCATGCAGAAAGTGAAAATCATGTTGGGTCTATAGAAGAAATCGTTGTCCTTGATTTGTAGCCATTCCACATCACCTGTTTTCTTCTCCTTCCCTCTTTTCTGTCAGAAGAGTCCTTGTCATGCTGAGTTTCTTCATTGTATGGCATTTTATCTTAGCACTGTTTTTTTTTTATTGCCCTCTGTATCATCATATTCAACATTTTCTTCAGATACAATCCAGGTCCCAAGAGTGTCTTCATACTCTCCATACTATCCTTCATAGCTGTCCACTTGAAGAATGGGCCTCTCAGTGTCAATTCCTAGAACTTTGCATTTATTTTCACATTTTGATAGAAAGTCCGAATCAATAATTCGAGACAATTCCACCAAAACCAACTGCTCTGCCTCTTCTTCTTCCTCTTCCTTCTCCTCCCAGCTCCTCTCATCAGTGGCCACCCTAATCCTGCACCTCTTTGGGACCTCTGAATCAGTGGCCATGCTCTCCAGGGCTACCATCTTGAGTAGAGGCCTATCTTGTGTTTTTGATCCTAGCCATTCTGACTGAGTCAGGTGATATCTCTTTGTGGTTTGGATTTGGATTTTCCCTGATGTTGAGCACATTTTCATGTGCCTGTTGGTCATCTGTATGTATGTCTTCTTTGGAAAAATGTCTGTTCAGGTCCTTTTTTCACTTTTTAGTGTGTGTGTGTGTGTGTGTGTGTGTGTGTGTGTGTGTGTTTATGTGTGTTGAGTTGTGAGTTCTTTAAATATTTTCAATATTAACCTCTTATCTGATGTATCATTTGCAAATATCTTTTCCCATTCTGTTGGTTGCTTTTTCATTTTGATGATGGTTTCCTTCACCATGTAATAGTTTTCTAGCTTGATGTAGTCCCAATTCCTTATTTTTTGCTTTTGTTTCCTTTGCTTTGAGGAGACAGATCCAGAAAAATATTGCCAATACCAGTGTTTAAGAGTTTATTGTCTATATTTTCTGTGAGGAGTTTTATGGTTTCAGGTCTTACATTTAGGTCTTTAATTAACTTTGTCTTTATTTTTGTATATGGTGTAAGAAAGTGGCCCCAGTGTCATTTTTTAGCATGTAGCTGTCTAGTTTTGCCAACACCATTTATTGAAGAGATGGTATTTTTCCCTTTTTTAAAAATATATATTTAAATGTTTATTTATTTATTTTGAGAGTGAGCGAGAGAGAGAGAGAGAGAGAGAGAGAGAGAAAGGCATAGAGGGGAGAGGGGTGGGGGTGGGTGGATGGAGAGAGAGAATCCTAAGCAGTCTCTGTGCTGATGTAGGGCTTGATCTCACAAAATATGATATCATGACCTGAGCCAAAATCAAGAGTTGGATGCTTAACCTACTGAGCCACCCAGATGCCCTGGTCTTGTTCCTACTGTGTATTCTTGCCTTGTTAGTCATGTATTAATTGATCATGTAAGTGTGGGCTTATTTCTGTGCTCTTTATTCTGTTCCATTGATCTGTATGCCTGTTTTTAGGCCAGTACCATATTGTTTTACTATTTGCTTTCTAGTATAGTTTGAAATCAGAGGATTTGATATCTCTAGCTTTGTTCTTTTTCTCAACGTTGCTTTGGTTATTTGGGATCTTTTGCAGTTCCATAGAAATTTTTGGAGTATATGTTCTGTTCTGTGAAAAATGCCATTGATATTTTAATAAGGATTTCACTGAATATATAAGTTGCTTTGGATAGTATGGACATTTTAAGAATATTAATTCTTCCAATCTGTGGGAACAGAATATCTTTCCATTCATTTGTGTTGTCTTCAATTTCTTTCATCAATATCTTATAGTTTCCAGAGTAAAGGTCTTTAAGTTCCTTGGTTAAATTTATTCCTTTTCCCATTTTAGGGGTGTCTGGGTGGCTCAGTCAGTTAAACGTCCAACTTCAGCTCAGGTCATGATCTCACTGTTCATGGGTTCAAGCCCCACATGGGGCTCTGTGCTGACAGCTCAGAGCCTGGAATCTGCTTCAGATTCTGTGTTTCCTTCTCTCTATACCCTTCCTCCACTCATGCTCTGTCTTTCTCTGTCTTTCAGAAATAAATAAACATTATAAAAATTAAAAAAATTGTTTCTAGGTATTTTATTCCTTTTGATCCAACTGTAAATAGAATTGTTTTTATTAATTTCTCTTTCTTATAGTTCATTATTAGTGTATAGAAACACAACTGATTTCTGCATCTCAGCTTTGTATCCTGAAACTTTATTTATTTATTCAAATAACTCCTTAGTGGAGTCTTGATGGTTTTCAATATGTAGTATCATATCATCTGCAAATAGTGACAGTTTTACTTCTTTCTTAACAATTTGAATGTCTTTTGTTATTTATTTATTTATTTATTTATTTATTTATTTATTTATTGTCTTATTGCTGTGGCTAGGACTTCCAGTACTATGTTGAAAAAAGGTGCTAAGAGTGGACATCTTTCTTTGTTCTTGATCTTGGAAAACTTTTCACCATTAGGTATGATGTCAGCTGTGTGTTTGTCTTATATAGTCTTTATTATGTTGAAGTATGTTTTCTATAAACTCACAGTGGAACTTCTTTCAAAGTTGGAGTCAGTCCTCTCAAACCTGCTTCTGTCTTATCAATTAAGTTTATGTAATATTCTAAATCCTTTGTTGTCATTTCAACAATCTTCACAGCATCTTCAAGAGTAAATTCCATCTCAAGAAACCACTTTCTTTGCACATCCATAAGAAGCAGTTCCTCATCTGTTCAAGTTTTATTATGAGATTGCACCAAATCAGTCATATATTCAGGCCCCACTTCTAATTGTAGTTCTCTTGATATTTCCACCATCTCTGAGTTATTTCCTCCACTGAAGTCTTGAACCCTAACAGTTTTCCATGGGGACTAGAATCAGATTCTTGCAAACTTTTGTTATTTTTGATATTTTGACCTCTTCCCATGAATCACAAATATTCTAAATGGCAGCTAGAATGGTGAATCCTTTCTGAAAGGTTTTCAATGGACTTTTCCTGGGTCTATCAGAGGAATCACCATCTATGGCAGCTGTATATAGACTTATAAAATATATTTCTTAAATAATAAGACTTGAAGGTCAAAATGGCTCCTTGATCCATGAACTATAGAATGGATGTTGTGTTAGCAGGCATGAAAACAACATTCATCTTGTTGTACATCTCAATCAGAGCTATTGGGTGACCAGATGCATTATCAATGACCAGAAACATTTTAAAAGGAATTTTTTCCCCCTAAGTAGTAGGTCTCAACAGTGAGCTTAAAATATTTGGTAAACCATGTTGCAAACATATGTGCTGTCACACAGCCTTGTTTTTCCATTTACAGAGCGCAGGCAGAGTAGATTTAGCATACTTCTTAAAGGCCCTAGGATTTTTGCAATGGTACATGAGCCCTTGCTTCAACTTAAGTCACCAGCTGCATTAGCCTCTAACAAGAGAGTCAGCCTGTCCTTTGAAGCTTTGAAGCCAGGCGTTGACTTCTCTCTAGCTTGACTTCTCTCTAGCTATGAAAGTCTTAGTCCATCTTCTTCCAATAGAAGGCTGTTTCATCTACATTAAAACTATATTGTTTAGTGTAACCACCTTTGTTCATTACCTTAGCAAAATATTCTGGATAACTTCCTCTAGTTTCTACATCAGCACTTGCTGCTTCGCCTTGCACTTATCTGTTATGGAGGAAGCTTCTTTCCTTAAATCTTATGAACAAACATTTGCTAGCTTCAAACCTTACTTCTTCAGCTTCCTCACTTCTCTCAGCCTTCAAAGAATTGAGTTGGGGTCTTGCTCTGGATTAGGCTGTGGCTTAAGGGAATGTTTTGGCTGTTTGATTTTGTGTCCAGACCACTAACACTGTCTCCATATCAGCAATAAGGCTGCTTCACATTCCTATCATCAACTGCACTTATCCAGTGTTCATTAGAAACACTTTTAATTTTCTTCAAGAACTTTCCCTTTGCATTTACAACTTGGCTATTTGGTGCCAGAGGCCTAGGTTTCAGCTTATCTCTGCTTTTGAATAGTCTTCCTCACTGAGCTTAATCATTTCTAGTTTTGGATTTAAAGTGAGAGTTGTGTGACTCTTCCTTTCACTTGAACACTTGGAGGCAGTTGTAAAATTATTAATTGGTCTAATGTCAATATTGTTTTGTCTCAGGGAATAAGGAGGCCTGAGGAGAGGGAGAGATGGCCAGTCAGTGAAGCAGTCGTAACACACATAACATTTATTGATTAAGCTCACTGCCTTATATAAGTACACTTCATGGCACCCCAAAACAATTACAATAGTAACTTTAAGCTCACTGATCACAGATCACCATGATAAATATAATCATAATGAAGAAGTTTGAAGTATTATAATAATTACCAAAATGTGACACAAAGATATTAAGGGAGCAAATGTTTTTGGGAAACTGGTACTGATAGACTTACTGAGCACAAGGGTGGCACAAGCCTTGATTTGTAAGACATATAATATCTGCAAAGCTCAATAAAGCAAAGTATAAGAAAACAAAGGGCGCTGTACATGAACCTATACGTGTGATAACATGGCATATGCATGAATACACACATTCACAAATAAGTACAAGTGAAAATGGGAAAATCTGAATAAGGTTATAGATGGTATCAATGTCAATATCATTGCTGTGATATTGTAGTACTGTAGTATATGTACTATAGTTTTGCAAGATATCATTGGGGTAAATGAAACAATGTTACATATCAGTAATATTTCTTATAACTACATATGAATGTATAGTTGTCTCAATAAAAATTTCACTTAAAAAATTTATCCTGTTTGTGTGTGTTGGAGGGGTGGGGAGAAAAGACACTCCAGATAGTAAAAACATTTGTAAATCATACATCTGATGAAAGACTTGTGTCCAGAATATAAAGAATTGTTACATATTAGAGGTCCCAAGAGAGAAAGAGAACAAAAAGGACATATTTTATATAATTATATATAATATATAATATGTATAAAATTATATAAAATATATACAACAGAGCCAAAATTATATATATGTGTGTGTATGTGATATATATAATATATTAATAATATATTATTATATATGATAGATGTATATCCCAGCTTGCAGTCATGCAGAAAACAAAGCCAATCTTCCTTTGTCTTTTTCTCTGTTTAGGTCCTCACTGAATTGGATGATGCCTACCCATTGGGGGAGGGCCATCTGCTATATACTTAGTTCACCAGTTCAAAAGCTAATATCTTTGGAAACACCCTCACGGACATCCCTAGAAATATCTGGGCATTCTGTGGGTCAATCAAACCGACACATATAATTAACCATTACACAACTCAATACTAAAAAAGGCAAATAACTCAATTTTGTAAATGGGCAAAGTATCCAAGAAGAATGACTAATGGCATATGGAAAGATGCTCTACATAATTTGTCATTAAAGGAATGCATATTAAATGGAAGTCAAAACCTCAATGAGATGCATACTTACTAGCATGGCAGCAATAAAAAAGATAACAGCAAGTGTTGAGAAGAAAGTGTAGAAACTGGTATCTCACACATTAGTGGCAGAAACATAAAATGATACAACCACTTTAGAAAATAATTTGACAAGTTATGAAAGCTTTAAATAATAAACATAATACACAATGCAGCAACTTCAGACAACTTAAAACAGGAATTCACACAAAAGTTTATATGTAAATATAAAGGTTTATATGTAAATGTTCATATTAGCATCATTCATATTAGTCTAAAAGTAGGTACTCCAAATATCCATAAACTGGTGAATGAATAAACAATACATGGTATAACAATACAATGGAATATACTACTTAATAATAAAAGGAATGAAGTACTGATACAACCTAATACATGTATGAATCTCAAAAACATAGTAAGTGAAAGTAAGCCAGACTCAAAAGACTGCATATTTGTGATTCTATGCAATGATAAGTCTTGAGTGGCAGAAAGGAAATCATTATTTGCCTGTGGCTGGTGAGCAGAGAGGGAATTAATTTCATACTGGCGTGAGGAAACTTTTTTGGGCTAAAGAAAATATTCTAAAACTCAAATGCAGTATTGTTGCACAACTCTGTATATTTACAAAAATTCACTGAATTACACTTAAAATAGGGATTTCTCTTAAATACGGAGAACAAACAGGTGGTTGCCGCAGGTGAGGTGGGGGGGGGGGTGGAGGTGAAATCGATAAAGGGGATTAACAGTACATTTCTCCTGATGAGCACTGAGAAATGCATAGAATTGTTGAATTATTATGTTGTACAAACTAATATAACACTGCATGCTAATTATACGTGAATAAAAAAGGATGTATTCATGATATGTAAATTATACCTCAATAAAACTGCTATAAAATCACTGATATATGAAACATGGATGAATTCCAAAATCAGTTTGTTGAATGTAATATGCCTTCAGAGAAGAGTACAGATTAAATGAATGCAATTGCATGAAATCTGGCAGCACTGATTTGTGGTGAAACATAGAGCACTAGTTCCCTCTGTTGGGGTGGGGTAGGCGCTGGCTAGAAAAGAATGTGAAGGAATCTTCTGGTGCAATGGCGGTATTTGATATCTTGACAGCAGTTCGCTAGTTGTTTGTGTATCTAGATTTGCTAAAAATTTTTAAATGTATACTTGAGACTTAGATGTTTCATTTTGTAAACTCTACTTCAAAAAACATAAACAAATATTGATATTCATAATGAAATGCTTATGGGTGAAATATGTCTACAACTTACTTTGAAATCCAGAAAAAAATAAGGTAGAATGATTGATGGATGGAAGGATGAGTACATGTGTGAAATTTGCAAATAATCACAAGATGTTAACTACAGAATCTAGGTGATGAGACTGTGCATGTTTACTATACAGTGCTTTCCATTTATTTGTATGTTTCAACATTCTCATGATATAATGTGGAAAAATAACACAATAGGTATTGCTCCAACTAATAGTATTTTGTCAAGGTCGTAAGCCAATTATATTTAAGACCAGTATATTCTTTAATATATTTGGTAAGTGTAGGAATCTTCCCCTTTTTATTGAGTAAGAATAACTTGTAATTTTCTACAAAATTGTTAATATCACCAGAGGTTTGTTCAGTGCTGTTACTTAAATCTAAAAAGAAGTGTTAGGATTGCCACTACATGTCTTTGTTTCTATTTCAGATTCCAAATAAACCATGGAAATAAGATGATTGTCGGAGAAGCAAATGGCTTGGAGATCTACAGGATAAAATTTCAGAATCCTCTAATTGATCATAGTTTTCAGCTTTAGGGCCTGTTTGATTTACAGAATTGAAGTGACACCTGGAATGTGATATCTGGAATACACATTTGGGTCAATTATTTAATGATTTATGGTTTTTTTCATTAAAAGTTGTAGCCCAGTACCAAAAAATTTATTAAGGTAATTGGCTTTAATAAAAAGAGAAACATATGATATATGGAATTTAAGAAACAAAACAGATGAACATAGGGGAAGGAAGGACAAATATGATAAAAACAAAGGAGGCAAACCTTGAGAGATTCTTAAACACAGAGAACAAACTGAGGGTTGAGGAGGAGATGGGGGAAATGGGTGATGGGCATTGAGGAGGGTACTTGTTGGGATGAGCACTGGGTGCTAGGTGTAAGAGATGAATCACTAAATTCTACTCTTGAAACTATTACACTATATGTTAACTAACTTGGATTTACATAAAATTAAAAAAAAACGATTAACATAAAAAGAAGGAAAACATGTGATTAAACCAAAATTGTATACTTGCATTTCATGTTTAGGCTAGATACTTGAAACTTTTCCTTTTGTAAATCTTTTCTAGTCTCTTGCAAAAAAGGTAATTTTAATAAATTTCAATGCCACTTACTCTTAGGAGGATATAATTACATTTCATTCCACCCCTTTATATTTGCTTAGTTTTTTGACATAAAAACTTTTTCTGTGAAATTATCAACCAGGAAACAAAGCCTTCTGTTATACTTAATAATAATTTCTTTCTCTGCATATATATGTGAAATTATATGTGTATTTTATTGTACTATATGTTACTTAAAAGGCAGAAGGCTTTTGTTTTTCAAAACTACAGTAACATTTTTCCTGCATCCCTTTGAGCAGTTTTCCATTAAATGTAAATTATGCTCTTTTAAGAGAATAGTATTATGGGTGCTTTTCATTGATTGCAAAACCTTCCATTTACAAAGAGCATAGGAACATGATATATGATGGATGGGCTGTCAAATGAATTGAATAAACTGTTGCTAAAGCAACTTCAAAATGAGTCCATGAGCTACCTGAGCACATTTGGTCTTAACCGGTTTTTGATTGCAGTAACAATACCATATCTTGACCTTGAAAAACAACACATTTCTTATTATTGCAAATATAATTTAAAACAATGCAGATTCACTCTCTATATTTCAGGTATCATCAGTAAGGATTTGGGTAACCGGATTATAGCACTGAAGTCAATAGGGGATTATAAATGCCAAGAATATGGAGAGAAAGCAAGCTCTAATGTAAAATAAAACCAATCAAATAAAAACTCTACAATTATCATTATTCCAATAGGAGAAAAATCAATATCATGGTTTTTTTCAATGAAGTTTTATTTTAAAATACTTTTAAATTCCAGAAAACCTCTGATAGTAGAGGATATATACCACACTCAATTTCTCTTACTGTTAGTATCTTACATTAGTATGGTACATTTGTCACAATTAACTAATATTGATATATTATTATTATTAACTAAAACCCATAATATATTCAGACACCTTTAGTTTTTACCGAATGTCCCTTTCTGTCCAGAACCCTATTCAGGATGCCATATTATAGTGAGTCATCATGTCCCCTCATGTTTCTCTAGACTGTGGCAGTGTCTCAGATTTTCCTTATTTTTGATGGCCTCAACAGTTTTAAGGAGTACTGGTCAGGTATTTTATAGAATGTACCTCAATTGGGTTTGATGTTTTTCTCACAATTAGACTGTGATTATGGGCTTGGGGGATGTAGGCCATTGGGGGATGTATGATATCATTCTCATCATTTCATATCAAGCATACATGCTATCAACATATTTTCTCATCACTGATGTTGACCTAGATCACTTGGCTGAGATAGCGTTTTTCACTTATCTCCACTGAAAAGTTACTCTCCTGTCCCCTTCCTCTTTCCATACTATACTTTTTGGAAGGAAGTTACTATGTGCAATCCACTTTTAAGGGATAGAGACTTACACTCCACTCTTTGAGGTGGGAATATCTACATAAATTTCTAGATATTTTTCCACATGGAAGGATAGGATTGTCTCTTCTTTTCAATATATTCATTTATTTGTTTAGCCATTTATTTATATTGGTATTGTCTCAAGGATATTTATTTTATGCTCTGGGGTTATGATCCAAAATCAAATTATTTATTGTGTTGCTTAAATCATTCCAGCTTTGGAATTAGGATCTTTTGCCATGTCCTTTTGCCATACTGACATTGGTGTGTGTGTGTGTGTGTGTGAGCATTTCTTTACCTTCTACCACTGCAAGATGGTCCAAGTTCATTTAATACATTTCCTGTCCCAGTTGTAGAATAAGTGATTTTTTCAGGAAATTCTAGTTCCTTTTATGGAGAATGGTATTACAAAACAAGATATGGTCTCTGGGTGTGCTCCTTGTTTCTGAAACATCATTGCTTCTACTTATCTCAGATAAGAGTTTGGAAATATGTATGAATACTAACCATGTTTACACATATATCTGTAAGTATTCTACATATCTTTCTTTCTTTCTTTCTTTCTTTCTTTCTTTCTTTCTTCTTTCTTTCTTTCTTTCTTTCTTTCTTTCTTCTTTCATTTTCTTTCTTTTTTCTCTCCCTCTTTCTTTTTTCTCTCCCTCTTTCTTTCTTTCTTTCTTTCTTTCTTTCTTTTTATTTCTATTATCTATCTATCATCTATACCCATCTATATTGATATTAAAACATGAGTTCATACTGTTGTCTCCAACTCAAATCCAGGACCACTTTCATCATTCTTTCCATTGTTATCTCTTTCCTGTAACTCCTAACTTGAACAGTGATAAACCTGGTTTCTGTCATCTTCTATCAACTTACTTACTTGTTTAATTCCAGTGTACTTGTGTAGTCATTTCATAATTTCAACATCACTTTTTAATGATAAAACAAAATAATGTTAGCCAAGGCCATTCTTGAACTTTGTATATTTTTCTATAGTAAGATAAAGGACTCTGTACTAAGGACCCACAAGAACTATTTTATGCATTTAAGGAAGTTAAAATCCAGTTAAAGTGAATAATTGAAAGTAAACCTTAGTTTTTTGTGTCTCTAATTCAAATGAATTATTATTAATTTTTGCTACTTAGAAGTACAGAGGTAATTAAAGGAAAAGAGATAAGCTAATTCCTCATCCATCACTCTTGGGGCTAGAAAGAATTAATGTCCCAATTTACTGTTGGGAGAAATTTAATATTACAATGAGGAAGCCCTGCTTTAATCCACCAAACATAAATACTTACCCTTTAACCATGAAAGAGTTTCCTGTATTCTCATCATCTTGACTTCATCTAGAATATATATGCTATCTTTCTTTTAAGGACTCTTTTTTAAAAGTTTTTTTTTATGATATTTTTGAGAGACAGAGAGATAGAGTGTGAACAGGGGAGGGGCAGGAAGAGAGGGAGACACAGAATCCAAAGCAGGCTCTAGGCTCTGAGCTGTCAGCATAGAGAGCCCGATGCAGGGCTTGAACTCATGAACTGTGAGATCATGACCTGAGCTGAAGTTGGACACTTAACCGACTGAGCCACCCAGAAGCCCCTTTGGGGAACTCTTATGTTTCAAATTACAGAATCCTAGATTTTTAAAAGGTAAATATTTTAAAAGCTGGAAACTATAGGCATACCTCAGGTCTCTTTGCTTATTTTTTCCTAACGATTGTTGATTTAATCTTGATATTTGAAAGATTAAAACATCTATAAGCATTAACGCCTCACTTAATTCAATTTTACGAAGTCTGTGAATGTGCATCTAATGGGCCATTTGGTGAGTCTTCTCCAATTCCTAACAGTAAGAGACATTAATCATTCCTTACACAGAATCATCTGGATTTTGCATCATGTTCTTCATATTGTAATTAAGGATTAGAATCTGTTTGCTCTGTTCATGCTGAATTTAAATACATTCTGTTAATAAATGTTTTTGACATTAAGCATTGCTGCTCAGTAAGGAAGAAAACAAAAATGAACATTGTCTTTACTAGTTGGGTGTGGGTGTTCAGAAGATATTTGATACAAAAATTAATAGAAATTAATACTGAAATCATTTATGTCACTAACTCCCTTAAATAAATTAATGAATAGAAAATTTTCAAATTGCACTAAGGATAGGTATTCTACCTATATTCCCAATGAAAAATAGTTTAGAGACACCTTAGGTTATTAAAAGGAAATTAATTCTTTATGCAAAGAATTTAATTTTGTTTCAGACAATAGATAGGCCTATTTGAACTATAAATTCCATTTTAGACACTTTTATGTTTCGTTTCTATTCAGATTAAATTTTATTAGCTGCATGCAATTAGTCTGTAATTAATTACATTTAGATGGTTACATAAGCAGATCTAATTATATGTTTCTGTTAATTTTAGTTATAGATGATTTAGACACATGTACACTCTCCTGCTGGTAAAATAATCCATTTATTCTTTCTACAAATATATATCACCTACCACGTGCCAGGCTTATGTGCACTTTTATGTGCTTATGTGCACTTATGCAGCTTTTAAACATTTTTTTTTTGCATTTGACATAAAAGTTGCATAATAAAAGTAAAACTTTATTTAAAGATGCATATAATCATGCTATTGTGATCCTCTGGGAATAAGTATTTCTTCAAACTCTGCTGTTATTCTGAGTAAGCAAAATGAAGCACGTATCATCATTTGTGTTTTTCTTTGCTCAACCAGAGATTCTCACTCTTTTGTAGACAGCAACAAAGACTATAGAATGTCATCATAGCTGTGCATTTCTAATGATTGGCCCAGGGCTTGTCACTACACTTAATTTCTACTTTACAAAGTATTTCAAGTCGTGCGGAAGGACTTCCAGAGCCGAGGGATAGTTGGCTGTGCGTAGCAGCTCAGCGCTTAGTTGAGCCCAGGCCCAGAGGCCAAGGTCAAGGTGATACTTGGTCAAGAACTAACATCCCCACCCCCCTTCCCCCAGGAGACAGAGAGCCCCGCCCCACTGCCCCCCTGTACCCTATCAGAGGTTCACCTGCCCCTTGCCTGACTGCAGCTCAGATCACAACAAGGCGCAGAAGCTAGGCCCTCACCTGTGCAAGCCCACAGGGAGAGAGACCCCCTGTGTGTTACCAGGAATGGTGCAGCAAAACCTTTGTCGGGGACTATCTTCTGAGCTGTCATGTCCTGATTCTCCGTCCTGGGAAAAACCGTTTGTACAACTAGTGGCTGTGATCACAAATTCAACACAAAACCAAACTTGAAGGGGCATTGTGAATGCAGACATAAAAATCAGCAAAAACGATATATATATTCACTTTCGAAGGTTGTGAGAAGAACCTTTAAGAAACCCCAGCGGCTACAAATCCATCGGTGCCAGCACCGCATGCAAATGCGTGCAAGAAAGGTGGGACACTCGTGTGTCCAACAGAATGCTCCTTTGTGGCAAAAACGTGGATAGAGCTTCTAAAACATGCGAGAGAAACCCATAAAGAGGACAGAAAATGCAAAGTATGCCAGAAAGCACATGAACACAAACATTCCCATAAGCAATATATGAAAACCCAGGCCCCAGAAAGGAACTCATGCAGCTGCCAAGAGAGCCCTGTGAGTCAACCTGTGCACTGCTGCGTCTCATCTGCAGGGCCACACTCTCTCTTCTCAGGAGGAAAGGCACGCGCTTGAGGGTGAACCAGGCAGCTGTGGCTAAACGTTTAGGATGGAACAGAGTCTCACTGGGCATGCTGTTGTGCGTGGCCATGGCAAGAAGAAAATGAAGCTCAAAGTAAAACCTTCCCTTGAAAAATGGGGTTTGGCCCCTCGTCTCAGTGGATATAATCCTCCTAACACAAAACAAGAACAAGATTTATCCTCGCCTGAACGTGGTGCGTCACTGAACTGTCCTGAAAACAAGGTGCCCTGGACGGTTGTGATACCCCAACCAGACGTCAGATTGCTTTGTTCAAAGGACTGTAGACCGGCCGGATCAGTTAATTTCATCCCAGAAAAACAGTTTTGCTGATTAAAATCACGATGCACAACAACAAAAAGAAAATATTTCAAATGAAAATAAACGTGGCAGTATTATAAACAGAAGAGTCTTTTATTAAAAAAATAGTAACAATTCTTTCACTTATTAGATGCTCTTGGGCTGTGCCTAAGGCAACAGTTTTGACCCACTTGCCTGTTCTTCTCTCTACCTCTACAACGTAGGTCATTATATCTGGGGAATAAAATCCTGGGGTGGGGTGGGGGGGGAATGGATAGGACTTTCTTTTTCTTTCCATCCCAGTAATTATCACTAGTAAAATGAGTCTAAATCTCTGACACAAATGGAAATACACAAGGTTTATTGTTAATGTTATTATTGGCATTAGTGACATACCTTCACTGAGGCTTCAACTCTTCTTTACTCAGTTCTCTGGCATCACCTGGTTTCCATATGGCTCTTCTGGCAACAAAGTGGTGTTCTATGAGCTGTATTCAATCTAAATATCTGCTTTGTTTGAGCCACATAGTTTTGGCCTATCTGAACATCTTGAAATCAGATTTCACATAAAAATTCAGATTTCCCATGAAAGTTGAAAGTCTGACCTGGCGGGTTGTTAGTTCTCATAGGACAATAGCAGGCATGGATGAATGATCACTACTCCCTTGAAATGTGGAGCCATAGACCTTAGTGACCGCTCTGACTTTCCTGAGACTAAGAGCAAACATCATCTTGCCTTCATTTCTTCATATGTATTT
Organism: Felis catus; assembly: GCF_018350175.1. NCBI lineage: Eukaryota > Metazoa > Chordata > Mammalia > Carnivora > Felidae > Felis > Felis catus. The sequence goes on from NC_058370.1 coordinate 52,915,569, forward strand.
TGCCTTTTACAGAGTGAAGGTGAAAAATAAAATGGCTCTTTCAAAAGTAGGAAAATAAGAGATAGAGAGGGTCAATTGTTTCACCATTTCTATCTCCCTTAATTGTATTATTTGCCTGGAGCCCATACATTCTTGTTTGTGACCTCTAGTATACTTGAACATTATTTTGAGCAAGTATGCACTTGTGTACATATGTGTATTAGCTAAATTCTATGCAGTGGCCATTGAATGAATGAAATATTATGCACTTATTTAGGAACTGATTTTGCAGAAATGAGGGAGACATGATATTATTATAAAGGAGTGCATGGTCCAGGCAACTATCGTGGAAGTCCATAATAATTATTTCCTAACTAATTTTACTTCTTTAAAATGTACTTCCTTTTATTGTGTGTTACATGATAATCTCTTGAATGAGAGTTGAATTCCCTATGTCATTAGCTGTTAGTACAAATATATACTGGTCTTTAGATAGGAGCCAAAATAAAAACTCACATGTTACATAGATACTCTCCATTTAAGTCTGCAAACAAATTTCCCAAAACTTATTGATAGTGTACAGCTAAAAAAAAATTGATAACTGATTTATTGAGGAGGAGAAGATTATTTCTACTAAGGAAAAAGTAATCCTGGCAAGAATTATAGAATTTCCCAAAACTTATTGATAGTGTGCAGTGAAAAAAATTGATAACTGATTTATTGAGGAGGAGAAGATTATTTCTACTGAGGAAAAAGTAATCCTGGCAAGAATTATAGAGTTTCCCTGGAGAAAAGGAGAATATCCTCCAAAGAAAAATAGAACAATTCATCTGTCATTACTTGAGCATCAGTCAGATCTATGAATGGATTCATAATCTTGTTTGAGACAGGAAGTAAAAAAAGGCAAACATCTATAATTTCAGGCAGGTGTCACCATCACTAACTTTAAACAATTTCATTGTACACACTGGGGGTTCATGAAATTATGGTGTCTATTTCCTAATCCATCTGCTGGAAAGGGTCCACCAGAGGGAAGTCAATTCATAAGTCACAATGGCAGTGGCTTTAGCTAATGCCCTTACAATTTAAAGCTATAAGTGATTGCCCAGTTGAGAGTCCTCGAGGCGACTATAGGTTGGTTGATGCACTATTAAAGGTGAGGCTAGAGACTCTCCATTATGGAGAAACAGAGTGAAGCTGAGAAAAAAAATCCTATGGCTTGCTTTGGAAAGTAGCTATGGAATAACAATAGTGGAAGTTGATAGATTCTTAGGAAAGCCATAAAAAAATTTGCCTCCCCTACAGCACAGCTGTATTCCTGTTTCTTTCTCTTTCTCTCTCTCTCTCTCTCTTAAAACTTTTCCTGTTTGCAAATGGTTAAAGCAAAAACAGTTGTAATAATTCAGGAACATCTGAGAAAAGCAAATGTTTAATCTGATGTCCTTAATGCCTCCAGAAGGAAAAGAATACTGTGATCTGATTGCTTCTTATTGCTGACAGTCTTTTTGTCTTTAGAATTCAGATCACGTTAATAATTTTTAAAATAATATGACTAAAATGTCATTTCTCATGTCTCAAATTGGCAAACATTAAAAGTCTTATAAAGATTTCCTAATTTATTGTGTAAAATCTTTTCCCAAACTGCCTCTAACCACATTAAGAAATGATTTCTTTGTACTTCTCTTCAAGCAAATGATCTTTCAAATAATTCTCCTTTATACTCAGTTCATGTATGAATTATCTGCATTTCAGCAACATTATCTGAATTAGCAAGATTAATTATTAGATTTCTGGGTGATGAGCTAAAAGTATCACCTGAATAAAATGTCATATTAATGGCTGAGTGATTAACCAGTACTCAAAGACAGGACTCCTTAATACACATATTCTTTCCTCCATGAGTAATATTACAAAACTCCTTTTAAGGCTCAGTATGTTCTTGAATATCCATGTATTCCATTTTGTCATCATTACTACTGGATTGGATGATGGCCTAATTGCCCAAGTGATATGAGCCAGCACAAGTATTGAGCTTTCTGAGTATCGTTTAGTGTTCTGCTGCCCAGAAGGAATGAGAAGAAAGAATTGACTACTTATCAGTTCATCCTTTTAATCTTCCTAAAGCAATATGAGATAGTATCAGATGAGGCCACTAAGGCTCTCTTGAGAGTAAATAATTTGCCTGAAGTCACATAGCTGGTAAATGAGTCTTGGAACCAAGAGTCAGTTGCAATTCTCCATGATTCCAAAGTCCATGCTCTGAACCTCTATCCCTATAGTGTCTTTGAATACATTTGAATATATTTCTTGTCTCATGGATTTTTGTTGACTCTGTATAACCGTATATAAATACAGCTAATACCTTTTTGTTAAAAGTATTTTGGTATTTTTCCAAAAAAACTTCTTGACTATATTATTCTTTCAAATAAATCTTGGAATCATTAAAGTTCTATTTAAGACAAAAACTGTAAATTTGGGTAAGGTTTTCTAAACAAAACAGAGAAGTATTGAAATAGCTATAAATTTTATTCTCTATTTTCACTGAATATTTAGCTTTTTAAAAACTTTTCTTCCTGTGGGTTTTTACAGAATTATTTTTAGTTTTTCTGATTTTCACTTATTGTGAATAGAGTTATATCTTCTCATTTGGCATTATGGCATTGTTGTCATATAAAAAACTTTCTCTTTAATACTAGCATTCAAATCTGAACCAGTCACACTTTAGTAAGATTTTAAAGTCTTCCCCATAGAGTTTCAATGGGGAACTTTTATTTTAAATAATGTAGTGGTCCCTATAAGGAGTCCATTATCTTTCCAGGTATTCATTATAACAAAGTTAGAACAAGGGTGGAAAATAGTGACAGGACACACTTGACAGACAAGTTGTCTACTTGTATCACTTCCAACTTGTGAAATTGAGGCCCTTGTTTTGTGCATTGAGTTTACTTTTAGTCAATTGTATTACTTTATCTTTCAATCTTATTAGTTTTTCCATTTTAAATGGTTTCTGTCAAATAAACTATTTGAAGTTTCCTTTGTAATCTTCCACAGTTTCTTACCCACATATCTTTGTTCACGTAACTATCCTATTCGAGGCACCCCTTTCCTTCTTCTTCTTCTTCTTTTTTTTTTTAATTCAACCTAGCTATTTTTTTCAGGGATTAACTAAAGTGCCAGTCTCTCCATGGAGTCTTTTCTAATCCCTTTAACCAAAAAATAACTCTCATCATAGTTCTCAGACTACTTTATCTGACTTTTCTTGGGTCCATTAGGATGTTTTGATTTTGGGAAACAGAATCTGCCTCTAACTTAGGTGAAAAGAAAAGGTTTGAAGTAGCTCATTCAATCAATGGAAAAGAAGTGTTGGATTGTCCTGGAGACCTAGGTAGTAAGAGCAGAGGGTGAGCCTCTGCAGGATGCTCATTGGAAATACTCAAGCAGATTATTTTCCATCCTGTGCAGATTCATTAAAATGCTAAAACTTCTGGAGAGAGTGTCAGATAGAACTTGCTGGGTCAGACACTTGTACCTTGGGTAGAAGTGGGGAGGGTACCATTATTAATGTTCCCACCAAGACTGGGAGTCCCACCAAAACAGTGAGAATAAGCTGGTTCTCCTGTGGAAAATGAGGTATTCAGTTAAAAAAAAGACAGGGAAGGGGATTCTGAATTGTAGAAAACAGAAGATAGTCACTACACTTTTGTTCTCCATTAGTTTTGACCAGATATATTGGTAAATCTTACCTTCTACAATTTATTAATTTTTGGATCCTTACTACACAAGCATATAGCACAAACACACACACACACACACACACACACACACACACATACATTCAACAATGATAAACATACATAAATATGACTTCACTGTAAGACAGAGAAAAATTTAAAGACAGAATGTCCTAAACAAACATTTGAGCAACATACATGGTAAATGTTAGATGGGTTCTTCACCTACACGTGCATTCGTATTACTCCCTCCTTAGGGTGTTTTCTTTTTCTTTATCAAATCTTTACCTTTATTATTCCATATTTTTTACTTACTATGTTACTTTACTTTCCGTTCTCAAAATATTTCCTTTTTTAGAATTTTAGAATTTACTTGAGGGTATAAGAGGAGCAGAGATTTTTCCTACTGGATGTGTCTCCTCTTTCTCCTGATGTCCATGATGAAAGTGAATAAAGTTATAAATTTGGAGCTTGGGAGAAAGATTTATATAATTTGGGGTTTTTAATATTTTTTTTAAAAATTTTATTTATCTATTTTGAGAGAGAGAGAGAGAGAAGGACAGAGAGGGAGAAAGGGAATCCCAAGCAGGTTCTGCGCTGTCAGCACAGAGTCCAACACCAGGTTTGAACCCATAAGATCATTACCTGAGCTGAAATCAAGAGTCAGACACTTATCCAACTAAGCCATCCAGGTGCCCCTATATGTTTTGTTTAGATTATGAATTTAGTCATTGAAGACCTATGGACAAAACTCTTAGTTTATTCATTTGAAGATTTTCATTGTTCAGTGGTTAAAAAAAATTGTAAGCATCTCCAGTTAGGAATTGAGGACTTTAAGGAGAAGGACAAAGTCCCTACTGTGAATGAGCATGTAGTCTGGTGGGGAGTTCCATGCCAAGTGTAGGGCTTGGTTTGGGGCAGGCACACAGTATTGTGCAAAGAAATGGGCACCTGCAACTTGCCAACCTCTCATGTAACTGGAGAAGGTCACTTAAGACTAGGGAGACAGGGCAAGCTTATGGAGGTTGTTCACTTAGTGAGGAGATTCATTTACAATGTAGGAAAACTGCTTGTGAGCAGAGCTGTACCCCCAAACAGACATGATTGACAGTGGCCCTTACAGCCTGCTCAGAGAGAGACAACTTAACTTTTCAAACTATAGTGATTTATCATGATCCACTCAGTTCTACATTAAGTGGGAAACTTCACAAAAGCTATGTGTTTGCATCTACAGCAGAGGTATTGGTTGACTTCTGAGCAGCAGCAAAACATTTCTGGATTCACAGTCTAATTTGGCAGTAGAATAAATGATGCTTGGACTGTGGGTATCATCTTCACCAAAGCACAAATCTTTTTTTTTTTAATGTTTATTTATTTCTGAGACAGAGAGAGAGACAGAGCATGAGTGGGGGAGGGGCAGAGAGAGGGAGGGACACAGAATCCAAAGCAGGCTCCAGGCTCTTAGCTGTCAGCACAGAGCCCGATGCAGGGCTCAAACTCAGACTGTGAGATCATGACCTGAGCCGAAGCTGGACACTCAACCGACTGAGCCACCCAGGCGCCCCAAAGCACAAATCTTAAAAACATTTTTCAGTATCAGTGATATTTAATAACTCATACAAAGATCCCATTCATACACAGAACCTCATATATAGGCACTCATTCATAGGTCCTCACTAATCTCTTGACACAGGGCAAATTACTTAAATTCTTTGAATCCCAAAGTCCTTATCTTACCACAAGATAATACTTGAAGATTCAATGAGATGATAAGTGTAGAGCCCTTGGTATAGAGTTTAGTACACAGTGGGGACTCAATAAATATTGTTTATTATTATGGAAACCACAAAGCTTGAGAGACCTCTCTCTCTATCTCTTTAAAGCTGTGTTCTTGCAATCTAGTATTTTATTGAAGAAAAGGTAATAGTTCGAAGTCAACAAACTTCACATCATCTAAAAGCTCAGTTGAGTAAATATCTTGAAGACTGAAAACACAATAAAAGTGCAAACATAATATTTATTGGATTTTGTTTTTCAGAATTAACCTGAGTGTGAGGCCATAATCATCTTTCTGAAAAGAGGTCTGATATTGATGAAGCCTGGAAATATTATCAGAGTAAATGGATATGTTGTTTTTCATTTTGTTTTCAATTTTCCAGACTAAAATAAATGATGAAGAATAGGAGTACACCTGCCCCTAGTGATGTAGAGAAAGGTGAGAAATAATATAATCAAGGTGCCATGAAATGCTCCCCTCCATTCACCTGTTTTCTCTAGTCCCAACCAGAAAAGCAAACCCTATCCTGTGTCTGAGATCCCAGGTCCACCCCGAGAGTGCTGTAGTTTGTAGTCTCCAAACTTGCTCACGTTCTCTGCCTATTAGGCAGGTATCAAAATGCCGGGGATTAGTCCTGAAAACCAAAGCATCAGAATTAATGGAAGATATTATTAGAAAGATAAAAGTTCCGTCCTTGATACTTAACAAATATGAATGTTAAACTAATAGAGAGGGAAAGACAGCTAGAAGGAGGAGGAAAAGAATGAAAGAAAAGGGGGTGGGGTGTGTGGTTACAGGCTCCTGGTACTCAAGTCTTGATTCAATGTCTGGGTAGAAGCCTTTCTTACCCAACAGTCTTGAAAAGTATTGGGAAATATTTCTCCTTCAAGTTATAATCTGCTTGCCAAGAATCCCAAGAGATTCTTAGTTTACATATCCCACAGGCATGGAGTCCAAGATATGGTTATATCACACCTGTTTAATGGAGAAATGTGAGCTCAGAGGTTGATTCCATAGGCGTTACCATAGTACACTCCCCTCCCCCACAGTACCTGTGATCTCGTTCCATGAGGTTCAAGGGTAGTCAGATACTGGTGATGTTTCCAGGTCTCTGAGCTGAAGTTTTTGCAAAGGTTCCTGTACTTCATGTGTAGAAAAATCTGTCTATATCTGTTGGTTGTAAACTGAGGTGGCCTGCATAAAACTTTATGGTAAGACTTCAGATAGTTTGTAGGCTTATTTGAGGGTGTGATTTCCTCATTTAATTTTCTCTGATAACTGAGGATGATAAAAGAATGGAGTTCCTATATGATGAGCCATGTCTTACAAAGCTCTTTCACATTACTTTCTCTGTAAAATTTACAAAATATGTCAATACACAAATAGGTGAATAATGGATATATGTACTTACTACTGTCCATTTTCTGGATGGCTGGATGTTTATGCCTGCCAAAAGTCAACTGTCTTCTCTAGACCTTCTATTTCTCACATGGGATAAACATCCACCCATCCAGAAAATGGACAGTAGTAAGTACATATATCCATTTGAATGGAGCAACTGTATAAAATCCACTGCAAATGTTCAAATAAACTTAGGGCTTTCATTCTTTCCTACATCTCCCCCCTTTACAGTTGTGCCAGGATTATGGGTTTGGCAGGTGGAATATGTGTCAGAAACAATTTTAGCAATTGTGAGTTCAATTGCCCTGTCAATGCTGGCTTAAGATTGCAATGACGTTTTTTAATTCTGCTCTTGTGATAAAATTGAACTGTTCTGGCTAATGAATTATGTTAGCCAGCATTATCAGAATGAAGTAGTGGAATTCTTTCTTGAGTAATAACAAAAAATTAGTATGTAAAGATGTAATCACTAATTACCCTGTATATAAGAGTTTATAAATAGTGAGACCATCAAAAAATTTCAGGTGCTTTTTTGTTTATATCCTGAATCTTATGACATTATCTCTGATTGATAAGCATATCAAAATTTGTACATAAATATCAATTTGCACCAGTCTTTATGATGAAACAAATATGTTTCTTCAAACCTGAGAAGTATGAAATCATTGAAGTGTGTGTGTATATATATATATATATATATATATGAGAGAGAGAGAGAGAAAGAGAGAGAGAGTGGGTAGAGGGGGAGAGGGAGAGAGAATCCCAAGCAGGCTCCATGCTTAGCATGAAGCCCCATGTAGGGCTCAATCCCAAGACTCTGGAATCATGATCTGAGCCTAAGTCAAGAGACGGACGCTCAACTGACTGAGCCACCAAGGCGCCCGAAAGTATTTATTTTAATATATGTTATAACACAAATGATGAGGAATGAATTTCTCTATTAATTGCTTAAAATTTTTTCCCTTTTTCCTTAATTTTGGTAAACAATGGATTTACCACACCTTCAATATCTTATGTGTATGTGTAACAAATATAATTTTTACTGTAACTGAGCTTTATTTCTTTTTCAAGCCCTCACTCAGCTGCAGTGACAATAATCTTATCAACTGAGGCCCTCTTCTTTCCCAAGGCTGTGTTAATCAGGTTGGGGAATTTCTGAAGTGCCAACATGGGAAGCAAAAGATGTCAGGTCCTAGCATCACTGGTCCCCACAGGGATATGGAGACGTTCTTTGTCCACTGTGGTGTTTGTTTTCCAGTTTCATGGTTTTGTGCTGACAGGCTTGGCCCTTCCAATCATGGGGACTGCCTGGCTTGAGGGTCAGGGAATGTCTGTGGCTTCCTTGCCCTGCGATGCAGCAGAAATCTCTGTGAGGTGGCTCTTCTGCCTGGACATATTTGAAACATCATCTCAGAACTTGTCCTGTGTACCCTCTCCCCATAAATAAACTTCTAAGCCAACAACTGAATAAAATAGTCAGTAGGCTGAAAATTATCTGAGGCCGCACTCTCCAAGGCTCTACCCAGAATCTAGTGGGAACAGGCATTACCAAACAGTGCTAGAATCTTATTCTATTTCTTCCTCTATCTTAAAAAAAATTAATAGACTTTATATCTTAGAGCAGATTTAGGTTTACCGAGAAAATGGGCAGATAGTACAAAGAGTTCCTGTATATACTCTCTTCCTATCATTCTATTTCCCCTATTATTATCTTGTCTCAGTGCGGTATACTTGTTAGAATTGATAAACAAATATTGATATATTATTATTAACTTAAGTCCATAATTCATATTAGGGTTTACTTTTTCTGTTGTACAGTGTCAGATAGAACACAAAACTGAATTTTAAGTAAGTTAAAAGTCAGAGATCACATGGTTTTCCCAGGGAAAATGAAATAGGCAAATAAAGTCCTTAATCACCATTAAATGCTTTGAGAAACACAATCCTGCTCAGGAAATCAGGTAGATTACTGATTTAGAAAAGTTTGCTCCTAGAAGAGACAGTGGGATAACATGCTGCTTTTATAAGGTTTAAATTTACCAATTAAAAGTAGGCTGGAAGCCAATAACATTCATTTAATTGATTAGCTTAGATTAAAAAAATAATCTTGGATTCTCCAACTTGATTGAAGAGTAAATTCTCAGTTGACATACGCAAAAATCAGAACCTTTTAAAAACAAGCATTTTCATGTTAATTCTGAAACATCATTTGCAAGAATTTTCATATTAAATTACATGACTTTACCAGGCTAGTTCAAATGTGTTGCATTTGCTGAAATAGCTACAAGCTACCTACCACTTCTCAGTGTGTCCTCCATAAAACTGAGCTTTGTCTCTGTTTCCAGAAAGATATACACATGCACTCTGTGCCATGAAGAGCATCTCTGATTGCTTGTAAGGATGGTAAGTGATCGATATGATATAATCAAATTGATTCTGACTTTTCAGACCACTTGTTTAAATGGTTTTGCATTGGGGGAGAAGAAAAAAGGTATTGGGGGGCCCTCTGCTGGTGAACCCACATAAAGGATGAAAATAGATTAAGATTTTGGGAGGATAAAATAACCTTTTGCGGGGTCTTCCATTTTTCACCCCTACCTTCCACACACCCAGTACTCTTAAAGAATTAGAAGATTAAGAATCAGAAACATAAAGGCCTACACTTCAGGTCTGTAGGGTGGAAAACAGAACTGGATGGGAAGCTCAGCTATTAAATGCAGTGAGACTGATAGGTTTTTTTTTCCAACTTTACCAAGATATAATTGACAAATACAATTATGGTATATTTAAAGCGTTCAACATGATAACTCCATATACATATACATTGTGAAAGGATGCCTACCATCAACTTCATTAACCCATCTGTCACATACACTTTTTTTTTTTTTTTGGTAAAATAAGAACATATAAGTTCTACTTTCTTAGCAAATTTCAATTATACAATACGGTATAATCAACTATAGTCACCATATTATACCTAATGTATAAGTCTCAGACCTTATTAATCTTATAACTGAAAGTCAACCCCAAGTCTCTGGCAATCACCATTTCACTCTCTTTTTCTATGAGTTCTTTTTTCTTTTCTTTTCTTTTCTTTTCTTTTCTTTTCTTTTCTCTTTCTTTCTTTATTGCTTTTATTTATTTATTTATTTAGTCATGTAAGTGATACCATGCAGTATTTCTTTCTTTGTATGGATTACTTCAATTAGCATGATGCTTTTCAGTTTCATCCATGTTGTCACAAATGGCAAGATTTCATCCTTTTTTTAAGTTTATTTATTTTAAGAGAGAAAGAGTATGCATGCACATGCAAACAGGGATGGAGCAGAGAGAGGAAAGAGAGAATCCCAGGCAGGCTTCACGCTGTCAACATAGTGCCCAAGGCAGGGCTCAATCCCATGAACTAAGAGATCATGACATGAGCCAAAATCAAGAGTCAGGTTCAGAGGAGCCAAGATGGTGGAGCAGCATGAAAGTTTTTTTCTTTCTTTTTTTGAGTCTTGCATCCATGAAACACAGCCTGATCAACACTAAACCATTCTTCACACCTAGAAAACTGATTTGAGGATTAACACAACAATCTGCACAATCTGAACTACAGAATTCAGCAGGTACATGGTGCAGACAGGTGAACTGGGGGAGAGATAATCCGCAGAGGGCAAGGAGGTGTTCTTGCTTGCAGAGAGAGGACAGAGAAGGGGGGAGAGTTCAGGAAAAGCACTTCCCCCAAAAGCAGCTGGAGAGAAAGTGGAAAAGTGGAAACGGCCACAAGCACTGAACTAAAACTGGAGAAAGGAGAAAGGAGATGGTTTAAATTCTATTAAGACTCTATAAACAGGGGGAGCACAGAGTCTGAAACTCTGAAGCTCAACACCTGTTGGAGCTCTGGTGGGAAGGACGAATCCCCAGGAGCAGAGTGGGGTCCAGGAGGTTTTCAGGCCACATGGAGAGAAACGGTTCCACTGCTGGAAGGACATTTGGTAGAGGCTCTGTGGCCACTTGGTCCCAGCAGACCCTAGAGAACAACCACATTCGCTGGTGCTGGAACAATGTCATTAAGATGAAGCCTGCTGCCAGATGTGTGTTGTGTGTACATGGAATCTTGTGTACATGATCATGTGAACTTTTTCTGTGGTAGGCTCGTGCCCAGCCATAGTCTCTGGGCATAAGCAGCATCATGGTCTTGTAAACATTACTGGGTGCAGCTGGCCCCTGGCCATTGCTCGGTGACATCCTCCCCAAAGGATCTGAGTGGGACAAAGCCACAGTCCCTCAAAACTGAGGGGTTGGGAAACACAGCCACATCTGAGATAAACTCAGGAGGGAGGTACTGCCTGGCAACCTGATGTTGCCACTGTGTGGCTCGGTCACACACAGTGTAAAAGCAGGGAGTGGATGGAAGCCAGAGATAAAGGACAGTGCTTGGTTGTTGGTCAGGAAGAGCACAGAGTTCCAATACTAGAGACTGGGTAGTTAGGAGATGACATTTTCAACCCTCCCATGCACGTACATATACACCTAAAAGCTCCACAACGATGGACCACAGTAAGCTAGTCAGTGCCATCTAGTGAAGAATTGAGTTGTTACACTAAACCACACCCAACTGGGCCAACCTCGCTCTTTAGGAACACCACAAATCTCTCTGCCAGCTTACTTTATGGACTAAAAGTGCTTCATAGTTTGACTTCTAGGGGAAACCGATGTAATTTCTGTCACACTTCCGTCAGATCGCTGGTCTATGTATTCAATTTTATTTTTTTTCTTTTTTCTTTCATTTCTTTTCCTTGAATACAGAAAGAGAAAACAATTATTTTTATTTTCAATTTTTATTAAATATATTTTCCTTTATTTTTTCTACTATATTTTTACTTTTTTTGTAAATTTTTCAAATTCTATTTTACTTGTATCATTTCACTTTATTCTATTTCATTGCATTCATTTTCTCAAGATTTCAAACATTTTCCTTTTTTTTCTTTTTTCTTTTTTCTTTTTTCTTTTTTTTCTTTTTTTCTAATCTATCAAGCTCCTTTCAATAACCAGACTAAAACACACCTAGAATCTAGCATCATTTATTTGATGTTTTTTCTGTGTGTGTTGTTTTTAATTTTTTAATTTAAATTGTTTTACCTAGTCAATTTCTTTTCTTCCTTCAAAATGATGAAAAGAAGAAATTCACCCCAAAAAGAAAGAGCAGGAAGAAACGACAGCAGGGATTTAATCAACACAGAAACAAGCAAGATGTCTGAACCTCAATTTAGAGCCACAATAATAAGAATATGAGCTGGGGTTGAAAATAGATTAGAATCCCTCTCTGAGAGATAATAGAAGTGAAAGCTAGTCAGAGTGAAATTTAAAAAAATGCTATAACTGCGCTGCAATCTTGAATGGATGCCATGGTGGCAAGGATGGCTGAGGCAGAGCAGCGGATCAGCAATATAGAGGACAAACTTATGGAGAATAATGAAGCAGAAAAAAAGAGGGAGACTAAGACAAAAGAGCGCAATTTAAGAATTAGAGAAATCAGTGACTCATTAAAAAGGAATGACATCAGAATCATAGGGGGCACAGAAGATGAGAGAGAAAAAGGGGTAGAAGCTTATGTGAGTGAATCATAGCAGACAACTTTCCTAACATGGGGAAAGACACAGACATCAAAATCCAGGAAGCACAGGAGACTTCCTTAAGATTCAACCAAAACAGACCATCAACAAGGCATATCATAGTCAAATTCACAAAATACTCAGGCAAGGAAAGAATCATGAAAGCAAGAAGGAAAAAAAACAGTCCTTAACCTACAAGGGAAGACAGATCAGGTTTGCAGCAGACCTGTCCACAGAAACATGGCAGGCCAGAAAGGAGTGGCAGGGTATATTCAATGTGCTGAATCAGAAAAAATATGCAGCCAGGAATTCCTTATCCAGCATGGCTGTCATTCAGAATAAAAGAAAAGATTAAAAGTTTCCCAGGCAAACAAAAATTAAAGGAGTTCATGACCACTAAACCAGCCCTGCAAGAAATTTTAAGGGGGACTCTCTGAGGAGAGAAAAGATGGGAAAAAACCCCAAAAGCAACAAAGACTAGAAAGGACTGTAGAACACCACCAGAAACTCCAACTCTACAAGAAACATAATAGCAATAAACTCATATCTTTCAGTACTCACTCTAAATGTCAATGGACTAAATGCTCCTATCAAAAGATGCAGGGTAACAGAATGGATAAGCAAAGACAAGATCCATCTATATGCTGTTTACAAGAGATCCACTTTGGACCTAAAGACACCTTCAGACTGAAAGTAAGGGGATAGAGACCATCTATCATGCTAATGGTCAATAAAAGAAAGCTGGAGTAGCCATACTTATATCAGACAATCTAGACTTTAAAATAAAGACTGTCACAAGAGATGAAGAAGGGCATTATATCATAATTAAGGGGTCTATCCAACAAGAAGACCTAACAATTATAAATATTTATGCTCCAAATGTGGAGCACCCAAATATGTAAATCAATTCATTAGAAACATAAACTCATTGATAATAATACCATAATAGTAGGGGACTTCAACACCTGACTTAGAGCAATGGACAGATCATCTAATCAACAAATCAACAAGGAAACAATGGCTTTGAATGACACACTGGACCAGATGGACTTAACAGATATATTCAGAACATTTCATCCTAAAGCAACAGAATATACATTCTTCTCCAGTGCACATGGAACGTTCTCTAGAATAGATCACATACTGGGACACAAATCGGCCCTCAAGAAGTACAAAAAGATCAAGATCATACCATGCATATTTTCAGACCACAATGCTATGAAATTCGAAGTCAACTACAAGAAAACATTTGGAAAGATAACAAATACTTGGAGACTAAAGAACATTCTACTAAAGAATGAATGGTGTACCCAAACAGTTAAAGAGGAAATTAAAAAGTACATGGAAGCCAGGCGTCTGGTGGCTCAGTTGGTTAAGAATCTGACATTGGCTCAGGTCACGATCTCACGGTTCATGGGTTCAAGCCCCACATAGGGCTCTGTGCTGAGGGCTCACAGCCTGGTGCCTGCTTTGGATTCTGTGTCTCCGTCTCTCTCTCTGTCCCTCCCCAGCTTGTATTTGTCTCTCTCTCTCTCTCCCTCTCGAAAATAAACATTAATTTTTTTTTAAATAACATGAAAGCCAATGGAAATGATAACAACATAGCCCAAAATCTCTGGGACGCAGCAAAGGTGGTCATAAAAGGGAAGTATATAGCAATCCAGGCCTTCCTAAAGAAGGAAGAAGTGTTTCAGATACACAACCTGACCTTACACCTTAAAAAGCTGGAAAAAGAGCAGCAAATAGATCCTAAAACCAGCAGAACAGGAAATAATAAAGGTTAGAACAGAAATCAATGCTATTGAAACAAACAAACAAACAACAACAACAACAACACAGTAGAAAAGATCAATGAAACCCAAAATTGGTTCTTTGAAAGAATTAATAAAATTGGTAAACCCCTAGACAGTTTTATCAAAAAGAAAAAGGAAAGGACCCAAATAAATAAAATCAAGAATGAAAGGGGAGAGATCACAGCCAACACAGCAGAAATAAAAACAATAATAAGGGACAATTATGAGCAATTATATGCGAATAAAATGGGCAATCTGGAACAAATGGACAAATTCCTAGAAACATCTGCACTACCAAAATTGAAACAGGAAGAAATAGAAAATTTGTAAAGATCCATAAGCAGTAAGGAAATCGAATTAGTAATCAAAAACCTCCCAAAAAACAAGAGTCCAGGGCCAGATGGCTTTCCAGGGGAATTGTACCAAACATTTAAAGGAAGATTTAAGCCCTATTCTCTTGAATCTGTTCCAAAAAATAGAAATGGAAGGAAAACTTCCAAACTTTTTCTGGTAAAGCCAGCATTACCTTGATTCCAAAACCAGAGAAAGACACCACTGAAAAGGAGAACTATAGACCAATTTCCCTGATGAACACGGATGCCAAAATCCTCAACAAGATATTAGCCAACCAGATGCAAGAATACATTTAAAAATTATTCACACGACCAAATGGGATTTATACCTGGGATACAGGGTTGGTTCCATATCCACAAAACAATCAATGTGATCCATCACATCAATAAAAGACAGGACAAGAACCACATGATCCTCTCAATAGATTCAGAAAAAGCATTTGACAGAATGCAGCATTCTTTCTTCATAAAAACCCTCAAGAAAGTAGGGAGAGAAGAAGCATACCTTGAGATCATATAAGCCATATATGAACGACCCAATGCTAATATCCTCAATAGGGAAAAACTGAGAGCTTTCCCCCTAAGGCCAGGAACAAGACAGGGATGTCCACTCTCGCCACTGTTACTCAGCATAGTATTGGAAGCCTTAGCCTCAGCCATCAGAAAACACAAAGAAATAAAATGCATTTAAATCGGCCAGGAGGAGGTCAAACTTTCACTCTTTGCAGATGACATGATACTCTATATGGAAAACCCAAAAGATTCCACCAAAAAACTTCTGGAACTGATTCATGAATTCAGCAAAATGGCAGGATATAAAATCAATGCACAGAAATCGGTTGCATTCCTATACACCAACAATGAAGTGACAGAAAGAGAAATCAAGGAATCGATCCCATTTACATTTGCACCAAAAACCATAAAATACTTGGGAATAAATCTAAAAAATAGGTGAAAAATCTATACACTGAAAATTATAGAAAGCTTATGAAAGAAATTGAAGAAGACACACAAAAAAGTGAAAAAATATTCCATGCTTCTGGATAGGAAGAACAAATATTGTTAAAATGTCAATACTACCAAAAGCAATCTATATATCAATGCAATACCTATCAAAATAACACCAGCATTCTTCACAGAGCTAGAACAAATAATCCTAAAATTTGTATGGAAACAGAAAAGACCCCGAATAGCCAAAGTGATCTTGAAAAAGAAAACCAAAGCAGGAGGCATCACAATGTCATACTTCGAGCTGTATTACAAAGCTGAAATCATCAAGACAGTATGGTACTGGCACAAGAACAGACACTCAGATCAATGGAACAGAATAGAGAACCCAGAAATGGATTCACAAGTGTATGGCCAACTAATCTTTGACAAGGCAGGAAAGAATATTCAGTGGAATAAATACAGTCTTTTCAAGTGGTGCTGGGAAAACTGGACAGCGACATGCAGAAAAATGAACATGGACCCCTTTCTTACACCATACACAAAAATAAACTCGAAATGAATGGAAGACCTAATTGTAAGACAGAAAGCCATCAAAATCTTCGAGGAGAAAGCAGGAAAAAACCTCTTTGATCTTGGCCACAGCAACTTCTTACTCAACACTTCTCCAGAGGCAAAAGAAACAAAAGCAAAAATGAACTATTAGGACCTCATCAAAATAAAAAGCTTCTGCACTGCGAAGAAAACAATCAGCAAAACTAAAAGGCAATCGATGGAATGGGAGAAAACATTTACAAACGACATATCAAATAAAGGGTTAGAATCCAAAATCTATAAAGAACTTATCAAACTAAAAGCCCCAAAACAAATAATTCAGTGAAGAAATGGGCAAACGACATGAATAGATGCTTTTCCAAAGAGGACATCCAGATGGCCAACAGACACATGAAAAAATGCTCAGCATCACTCATCATCTGGGCAATACTAATCAAAACCACAATGAGATACCACCTCACACCTGTCAGAATGGCTAACATTAACAACAACAGATGCTGGCGAGGATACTGAGAAAGAACATCTCTTTTGTGCTGCTGGTGGGAATACAAACTGGTGCAGCCACTCTGGAAAACTGTAAAGAGATTCCTCAAAAATTAAAAATAGAACTACCCTATGATTCAGCAATTGCACTACTAGATATTTCCTATGGGCACAGGTATGCTGTTTCGATGGGGCACATGCACCCCAATGTTTATAGCAGCACTATCAACAATAGCGAAAGTATGGAAAGAGCCCAAATGTCTATCGATGGATGATTGGATAAAGAAGATGTGGATATACAATGGAGTATTACTCAACGATTAAAAAGAATGAAATCTTGCCATTTAAACTATGTGGATGGATCTAAAGGGTATTATGCTAAACGATCTTAGAGAAAGACAAATATCATATGACTTCACTCATATGAGGACTGGGTTCTCTATTCTGTTCTATTGATCTTTGTGTCTGTGTGCCAGTACCATACTGTTTAGATTATTATGGTTTGCAATATAGTTTGGAATTAGGAAAAGTGATGCCTCCAGCTTTTTAAAAAAAATTTTACTATTATTATTTTTTTATTCCTCAAGATTGCTTTGGCTATTTGGAGTCTTTGTGGTTTCACATGAATTTTAGGACTGTTATTTCTATTTCTATGAAAAATGCCATTGGAATTTTGATGGGGGTTCTTTTGAATCTGTATATCACTTCATGTAGTATGAATGTTTTAGCAATATTAATTCTTCTGATTCATGAACACAAAATATCTTTCCGTTTTTCTTTTTGAATTTCTCTCATTAATGTCTTCTAGTATTCAATGCCCAGTTCTTTCACCTCCTTGGTTAAATTCATTCCTAAGTAGTTGATTCTTTTAGATGCTACTGTAAATGGGATTTTCTTTTAAAAAAATTTTAATGTTTATCATTTTTGGGAGAGAGAGAGACGCGCAAGCAGGAGACGGTCAGTGAGAGAGGGAGACACAGAATTTGACACAGGCTCCAAGCTCTGAGCTTTCAGCAGAGTCCGATGTGGGGCTCGAACTCAACATCAGGTCATGTAATCATGACCTGAGCTGAAGTCAGATGCTTAACAGACTGAGCCACCCAGGCACCCCATGGGATTGTTTTCTTAATTTCTCTGATAGTTTATTATTAGTGTATAGAAGCACAACTGGTTTTAGTATGTTGATTTTGAATCCTGAAATTGGTTTATTAGCTCTAACAGTTGTTTTGGTGGGGTCTTTAAGGTTTTCTATATATGTGTAAGATCATGTCATCTGCAAATAGATACCATTTTACTTTTCCCTTTCAGATTTGGATTCCTTTTAAAATTTTTTTTTTTTTCAACGTTTATTTATTTTTGGGACAGAGAGAGGCAGAGCATGAACGGGGGAGGGGCAGAGAGAGAGAGGGAGACACAGAATCGGAAACAGGCTCCAGGCTCCGAGCCATCAGCCCAGAGCCTGACGTGGGGCTCGAACTCACGGACCGCGAGATCGTGACCTGGCTGAAGTCGGACGCTTAACCGACTGCGCCACCCAGGCGCCCCATGGATTCCTTTTAATTATTTTTCTTACCTCATTGCTCTTACTTCGACTTCCAGTACTATGTTGAATAACAGTGGTATGAGTGAACACCCTTATATTGTTCCTGATCTTAGAAAAAAAGTTTTCAGCTTTTTACCACTGAGTATGATGCTAGCTGCAGTCTCATTGTATATGGCCGTTATTATGTTGAAGCACATTATATCTAGACAAAATTTGTTGAGTGATTTTATCATGAAAAGATGTTGAATCTTGTCAATTACATTTTCTGAATCTGTTCAGACCATCATATATATGTTTTGTTATTCTTTTTGTTAATGTGGTCTGTCACATTAATTGACTTGCGTATGTTCAACTATCCTTGTATCCCAGGGATAAATTCCACATGATCATAATTTGTGATCTTTTTAAGGTGCTATTGTATTTGATTTGCTATTTTTCTTATTTTTTAAAAAATTCTTTATTTGTATTTGAGATTGAGACAGAGTGTGAGCAGGGAAGGGGCAGAGAGACAGGGAGACACAGAATCTGAAGCAGGCTCCAGGCTCCAAGCTGTCAGCACAGAGCCTGATGTGGGGCTTGAACTCACAAACCATGAGATCATGACTTGAGATGAAGTTGGACTCTCAACCAACTGAGCCATCTAGACACTCCAATGATTTTCCAATATTTTGATGAGTATTTTTGCACATATGTTTATTTGAGATATTAATTAGCCTGTAGTTTTCTTTTCTTGTAGTGTCATCTCATTTGGTACCAGTGTAGTGCTGACCTTGAAAAATTAATTTGGAAGTGTTCCTTCTATTTTTGGAAGAGTTTGAGAAGGACTGACCTTAATTTTTCTTTCAATGTTTGGTAGAATTCACCACCCATCTGGTCTTAGACTTTTTTCGAGGGGGAGGGAAATGTTTCTGAGAACTGATCCAATCTCCTTATCAGTAATTGGTCTGTTCATATTTTCAGTTTGTTCATGATTTGTTTCAGATAGGTTGTATGTTTCTACCAATTTTTCCATTTCTTTTAGGTTATATAATTTTTTGGTATATAGTTGTTCAAAGTAGACTCTTATGATCCTTTGTATTTCTGTGGTATCACTTGTAATATTTTCTCTTTTACTTCTGATTTTGAGTCCTTTCTCTTAGTTTCTTTTTTTTTTTAATTTTTTTTCAACGTTTATTTATTTTTTTTGGGACAGAGAGAGACAGAGCATGAACGGGGGAGGGGCAGAGAGAGAGGGAGACACAAAATCGGAAACAGGCTGCAGGCTCTGAGCCATCAGCCCAGAGCCTGACGCGGGGCTCGAACTCACGGACCGCGAGATCGTGACCTGGCTGAAGTCCGACGCTTAACCGACTGCGCCACCCAGGCGCCCCATCTTAGTTTCTTAGTCTAGCTAAAGGTTTGTGAATTTTGTTTACCTTTTCAAAAATTAAGCTCTTAGTTTCACTGATCTTTTCTATTGTCCATTTAGTCTCTATCTAATTTATTTCCACTCTGATCCTTGTTATTTCCTTCTTTTTACTAACTGTGGGCTCCATTTGTTCCTCTTTTTCTACTTTCTTGAAGTGCAAATTTAGATTTTTTTATTTTTGATCTTTCTTTTTTTTAAGTATGCATTTATTGCTATTAATTTCTGTTTAAGAACTGCTTGTGGGCATCCCACAAGTTTTGATATATTGTGTTTATATTTTCATTTATTTCAAGATATTTTTTCATTTTCCTTTTTATTTTTTACCCATTGGTTGTTTAGGAGCATGTTGTTTAATTTCCACATCCTTGTAAATTTTCCAATCTTCTTGTAATTGATTCCTAGTCACTGTGGTCCAAAAAGATGTCTTATAAGACTTCAGTATTGTCAGATTTATTAATACTTGTTTAATGGACCAACATATGACTTATCCCAGAAAATGTTCCATGTATGTTTGATGAGAATGTTTATTCTGCCGCTGTTGGTTGGAGTGTTCTGTACATATCTGTTGGGTCCATCTGGTCTAATGTATAGTTAAGTCCAATATGTCATTGATATTCTGCCTGTGAAATCTATCCATTGGTGAAAGTGGGTTTTAAAATTCCCTACTATTATTGAACAAATGTCTATTCATTCCTTTGTGCCTATTAATATTCACTTTATATATTTAAGTGCTCCAATGTCGGTGCATAAGTATTTATAATTGTTATATTACTATGATGAATTGGGGGTTTTGTCATTATATAATGATTTAATTTGTATCTTGTTATAGTTTTTAGCTAAATTCTACTTTTGTTTGATGTAAGTGTAGCTACCCCTGCTTTCTGTTTCATTCTGTTTTCTGGATTATCTCTTTCCATCCCTTCTCTTCCAGTCTACTTGTGTCCTTAAAGCTTAAGTTAGTCTTATTGGCAGCATACAGTTGAATTCTTTTTTTTTTTTTAACTTTTTATCCATTCATCCCTCTGTGTATTTTTTAAACTTTATTTAAATCCAAGTTATTACCATATAGTGTAATAATGGTTTCAGTAGTGATTCATCACTTACATATAACACCCAGTGCTCATCCTAACAAATGCCCTCCTTAAAGCCCATCACCCATTTAGCCCATCACCCCTTCAGCCATCCTCAGTTTGATTGAGAAATTTAGTCCATGTATATTCAAAGTATTTATTGATCGATATGGAGTTATAATTGCTATTTTATTATTTGTCTTCTGGATTTTTTATGTTTCCTTTGTTCTTTGCTTTCTTTCTTACTCTCTTCATTTGTGACTTGGTGGTTTATGTAGTGGTATGTTCAGACTCCTATCTCTCTATCTTTTGTATATCCACTACAGGTTTTTGTTTCTAGTTACCATGAAGTTTACATGAAAGCACATTATAGTTATAACAGTCTATTTTTTTAAGTTTTATTTTTTTTGAGAGAGAGATGGGGAGGGGCAGAGAAAGGAGAGAGAGAATCCCAAGAAGGCTCCATGCTGTCAGCGTGGAACCCAATGCTGGACTCAATCTCACAAACTGTGAGATCATGATCTGAGCCGAAATCAAGAGTTGGTCCCTTAATCAACTGAGCCACCCAGATGTCCCTATAACAGTCTATTTTAAGCTGCCAACAACTTTACTTTGAACACATACAAAAAACTCTACATTTTTACAGTCTCCCACATTTTATATTTTTGATGTTACAATTTACATTTCATAATATTGTGTGTCCATGAACAACACATTGCATTTATACTCATTTTTAAAACTTTTGTCTTTTAAACTTTATACTAGAGTTATAGATGATTGGCCCATCACTGTTATAATATTAAAGTGTTCTGGGGTGCCTGGGTGGCTCAGTCGGTTAAGCGGCCGACTTCGGCTCAGGTCATGATCTCACAGTCTGTGAGTTAGAGCCCCGCGTCGGGCTCTGTGCTGACAGCTCAGAGCCTGGAGCCTGTTTCAGATTCTGTGCCTCCTTCTCTCTCTGACCCTCCCCTGTTCATGCTCTGTCTGTCTCTGTCTCAAAAATAAATAAACATTAAAAAAAACTAAAGTGTTCTATTTAACACTACCTTTATATTTAATAGTGAGTTTTATATTTTGTATGTTTCCCATTACTAATTAGCATCCTTTCATTTCAGCTGGAAGAACTCCCTTTAACTTTTCATTTAGACTGGTCTAATGGATATGAACTCCTTCAATTTATCTTTGGGAAATTATTTACTTTTTCTCCAATTTGAATCACTGCTTTCCTGGGTAGACTGTTCTTGAGTGGCATTTTTTTTTTCTTTCAGCACTTTGAATATATCATTTTACTCCCTTCTGACTGCAAGATTTATGCTGAAAAGACCTTTAATAGTCCTATGGGTGGGGGTCCCTTGTGTGTAGTAAGGTGCATTTCTCTTGATGCTTTTGTGTCTCATTGTCTTTTTTTTTAAAGCTTATTTATTTATTTTGAGGAGGAAGAGGAACAGAGAGAGAGGGGGAGAGAAAATCCCAAGTAGGCTCCGTGCTGTCAGTGCAAAGCTGGATGTGAGATTCAATCCCACAAGCCGTGAGATCATGACCTGAGCCAAAATAGAGTCAGACACTTAACTGACTGACCCATCCAGGCACACATTTTTGCCTTTGTAAAAAAGTATTTCTTTATTTGAGAGAGAGAGAGAGAGAGAGAGAGAAGAAGAGAAGAGAAGAGAAGAGAAGAGAAGAGAAGAGAAGAGAAGAGAAGAGAAGAGGAGGGGAGGGGCAGAGAGAAAGGGAGAGAGAATCCCAAGCAGGCTTCATGCTGTCAGCACAGAACCTGATGCAGGACCTGATTCCATGAACTGTGAGATCATGGTCTGAGCCAAAATCAAGAGTCAGATGCTTAACTGATTGAGCCACTCAGGCGCTCTTTGTATCTTTGTCTTTAACTTTTGATAATTTAATTATAATGTACCTTGTTGTGGGTCTCTTTACATTCATCTTTTTTGGTACTTTTGTGTTTCCTGAATCTGGATATCTGTTTTTTCCCTAAGGTTAAGGAAGTTTTTGGCATTATTTCTTTGAATAAGCTTTCTGGCCCTTTATATCTCTCTTGTCCTCTCTTGTCCTCTCTATAATTTGAATATTGGTCCACTGGATGGTGGTCTATCAAGTCCTGAAGCTATCTCCATTCTTTTTCATTCTTTTTCTCTTTTTCCACCTCTGGTTAGATGAATTCCAGTGTCATGTTGATGTCCATGATCCTTTCTTCCATTTGATCTAGTTTGGTAATAGAACCTTCATTTGAATTTTTCGGTTTAGCTATTCTATTTCTCAGATGCATTATTTGTGTGTGACACTTTTGATGTTTTCTCTCTTTGTTGAAATTCTCACTTTGTCCACTCATTGTTCTCCTGACCTCAGTGAGCATGCATATGACCATTATTATGACTCTATTGGGCAAACCACTCATCTCTGTTTCACTAGCACTGTTTTTTGCTTGTTTGTTTGTTTGTTTGTTTGTTTTTGTGGGTTTTTTTGAGATTCCTCTTCTTTTGCTTGAGCCTTATTACCATATTTCCTAATTTTCCTTGAGTCTCTGTGTTGGTTTCTGCACATTAGATATAAGAGCCACCTGTCTCAATCTTGACTTCCTGGTAGGGAAATGAGCTTCGTCAGTCAGCCTGAGACCAAGCTCCTGGTTGCCACTCAAACTTTTGTGTTTGTACAAACCATTATCTTTCTTTTTAGTGGTTCCCAGTAATTGGGCATGTGTCAAGATCTCCCAAAGGTGGGGGAGATACACCTATTGAGGCTCCTGGAACATGACTAAATTGCCTGTCCCTTCAGCTCCCTGATGCAGGCTAATTATTAATCCACTTTGGGACAGCACATTGGAAAGTGAAGCTGTTAGGTATATGTGTAGTCTATCTACCCCCTATTTGGGTGAAACTGAGACCTGGGTGTTTTTGCTTACTTACTGTTTTGAGTTAGAGGGACTAGTTACTGGCCTTCCAGATGGAACTGTGTCTTTGTTTTGTGTGATCCTAGGGGACTTATG
This sequence comes from Felis catus, assembly GCF_018350175.1. NCBI lineage: Eukaryota > Metazoa > Chordata > Mammalia > Carnivora > Felidae > Felis > Felis catus. The sequence goes on from NC_058370.1 coordinate 52,939,208, forward strand.
AATGTTGAACCTTATCAGTTTTCAGAGTTAGATAACTTCGGAGCCTATTCCTTGGCAGCCATAATAATTAGAGTACAGATGTGTGGACAAGCTCCTTCCAGGAAGAAGCTGGAGACTTCGTTTTACTATTGGAGCAAGATAAAGGGAAACAGCAGAGGATGTGCCCACTAGCTCTAATAGGTTTCTTGGGGGAATGTAGGCAGCTCCCACCTGCAAATCGATTAGAAGCCAGAACCTCAGGAAGTCGTTAGGAATGTATGCACTCAAATACCTTTTGGGGAGATACTTGGAGATGGGCATTTTTTCCCGTTCTTCCTGTGCTGATCCCAGGGGGACAGCTATGAGGTACACAAAGCTTGTGTTCCCGTTTAACAACTACTTTATTTGCTATAGTCCTGTCGGACTCATTAATGTAATCACCATTGTTTGTCAGAGATAGGTAATTTGGGGACCCATCCCTTTAATGGCAGTCATAAAAGTTGGGGTGCCAGATGTATGGACAATCTTCTAAGATGAAGCTGGAAGTTTGGTTTTATTGTTAGAATGGCCCAGGTGGCAGAAGAGCCCACCCAGAAGAGCCACTGATTTTTCTGGCTCCCAGGATGATTGCAGATAGTACCTAGATGCATCCTCCTTCTGTATAGGGCCCTGAGAGGATAGCTGTGGTGAGTACTCATGTACCCATTAACAACTGCTCTTTGTTTGCTATACTCATGTGGTACTTGTGACCACAAGCCCTGCTGGCTTTCAGAACTACGTGATGTGGACACCTATCCATCAGGATGCAACCTTAAAAGTTGGGACACCTGATGTAAGACCCAAAACTTTTGTTCCTCAGGGAGAAGCAGGGAGTTGGAGGGTCCCTTCCCATTGTAAGGTGCTGTGCCAGGTATTGGGTTGATAACAATAGTGTGTCTCAGCCTTTCCTACTCATTTCAGTGTGGGTATTTTCTCAGTCATCTGAGGTATAGGAATCATTCAACCAGTTCCCAGATTTCTTTCAGAGGAAATTGCCCTGTGTGTAGCTCTACATTTGGCATATATGTGGCAGAAGGAAAATTTATGAGCCTCCTAGGTCACCATCTTGGTGGTATCTAAAATGAAATTTTATTTGTTGCCGTTTACTGAATCAAAGTTGGTGGTGGTCCCACTTAATGATAGCAAGATAATTTCAGGGGCACCTGTGTGTCTCAGTTGGTTAAGTGTCTGCCTTTGGCTCAGGTCTTGATCTCACGGCTCTTAAGTTTGAGTCCTGTGTCAGGTTCTGTGTTGACAGCTCAGAGTCCAGAGCCTGCTTCAGATTCTGTGTCTCCCTCTCTCTCTGCCCCTCCCTCACTCATGCTCTGTCTCTCTCTGTCTCTCAAAAATGAGTACATGTTAAAATTTTGTAAAAAATAAAATTTCAAATTTTATCTGTTTACTATCTTTATTCTAAACTTAGTTGTTGAGCTGTTTTATAGTCTAGCTTTCATGACAGCAAGTTGACCTCCCATAAACAGATACCTGAGTTGGCATTTTTGAGTATCAGTGGGAGGAGAAGGCTTTCCCATTATGTCTTCAATCATGTGGTTTGGCTTGATGGATCAGCAGTCATGGCTTCTACTTAACATTGGTTTAAAAGATGTGAAGAACATACCCAAGCTTTCAGCATCAGATAAGGTTAGAGACTCATAGCAACAGAGGGCTTAGCAGATCTTAAGGTTTTAAAATACTGCAGATCTATTTTTTTTCTTTTTGCTTTTTAAAGTTAAGATATATGCTTATGAAAACTGTATTTATATCACTAGACACTTCTATTTTATTTATTTGATTTATATACTTCTATTTATTCTCTTTGCTCAGTGCTAGCTGGGAACAGCTAGAGTTACCAGTTTTCTTAATTAAGCCACCAAGAGGACCCCAAAGTCAGACTCAGAGAGTGGGAAGAAGTCCATCCCAGCCTTGCTTGTAACTCAAACCTCCACATCCTCTGAGAACAAACCCCACAGTTAAAGTGAAAGTGTTTTCATAGCCTTCTCAGTCACACAGTTCAGCAATCACAGATATAACACAAGTCATTTTCTGTTCCATTTATCCTTTCTAAGAACTTATGGAATTAAATTTTTCCACTTCCTCTCCTTTGGTGGATTTGTTCTCATGACTTGTCAGGTTCTGAGGAGCTTGGTAGAAATCTGGGGCCATGATTATCTAACTGATTTTGCATGGTCTCTTCTCTGTGTTTTCTTGATGATTTAGATGGTGGATCCAACTGCATGTCTTCCGTTCTGACCTATCTGCCTTGGTACTTGAAACATGTTACCTGTATGGACACCATCTGGTTCTGACAAAGCCTGCTCTGTCTCAGTGAAGCTTACCTTGTCCTGACTTACTAGATAGCATTACTTTAAAGATCTCATCATTGCTATTCTGAAATAATCCCCACAAAAATAGAGTTAATATCCAAACTGAGAACAATGCAGGCTTAAAAACAAGTTACTTTGACCTTTAGCATAAGGGTCCTGAGGGTTCTCTGTTTTTATTATTTTTTCCCACAATTTAAACTTTTACCAGAATGAGTTTCTTGTGTTTCTTCTGTTTTATTGCTTTTGACTCACTAGAGGGGGATAGAGGAAAAGGTTTCAAAGAGGCAAGGCCAGAAATTACATAGAAAACTAAATACCTATTTAGGCTAGTGTTCCATATTTTCCTAAAAACAACTAGGGTCCAAATGTCAAATCTAATGGTGAAGCAAATTAAGATACTTGTTTTTCTACACCCTTATTTTGAGGATAAACTTACTATGGATAATTCAGTCAATGCATCCATGGGCTAGGAGCTGATTACTGATTGAATTTGATGCCTTCTATTTTTATGTTAATTAAAGGCATTCACACTATTTTTTTTTCTTTCTGCTTTTCCTTCAATTTTTGTTGGAAATATCCTAATGAAATCACTTCCTTATTAGTGCCCCAAATTTTGTCTTGCTTATAGACTGCAGAATAGTATTTTAAAAGTTTTGAAGTTAATGCTCATCCATGAACATCATAAGGAATGAAAACATAAATACAGTTTCTGTGCACTCACAATATTATATAATATGGTAACCTGCCAGTTAAACATGGTTCCCCGTATCCTTTTTGGGGATTGGATGACTGAGTATATTTTTGAAAAGAAAGCGATCTCAATTCAGTTGGCCATTAAGAGTTGGCATCTGAGATCAAGCACCCTTGATGTTTGGCCAAGTCTGTCAATCTGTCCCTTCCCCCACACTCCCCACTCTCTGAAGACAACATGTGTATTTGGAAACACTAGGGTGACTCCATTCCTTAAAAAGAAAAATAAACAGGAGCACCTGAGTGACTCAGTCAGTGGAGCATCCAACTTCAGCTCAGGTCATGATCATGCAGTTCATGAGTTCAAGTCCCACAATTGGCATGGAGTTTGCTTGAGATCCTTTATACCCTTCTCTCTCTGTCCATCCCCCATTCTATGTCTCTCTCAATATAAATAAAAGAAAGGGGCGCCTGGGTGGCGCAGTCGGTCAAGCGTCCGACTTCAGCCAGGTCATGATCTCGCGGTCCGTGAGTTCGAGCCCCGCGTCGGGCTCTGGGCTGATGGCTCAGAGCCTGGAGCCTGTTTCCGATTCTGTGTCTCCCTCTCTCTCTGCCCCTCCCCCGTTCATGCTCTGTCGCTCTCTGTCCCAAAAATAAATAAAAAAACGTTGAAAAAAAATTAAAAAAATATATATAAATAAAAGAAAAAAAAGAAAAACAAACAAATGAGTAGTATGGACTATACTTATTCCAAATGCAGTAACTAGTTGACCTTAAGCAAAGATCTAAAGTAGGTGATATTTCTCTTCAGAAATAGCCTCTTCTCTCTCTCTCTCTCTCTCTCTCTCTCTTTCTCTCTCATTCTGTTACCTCTAGTTTTGCCCATCGCAATAAAAGTATTTCAGTCTGCATTGCACTTGAGTCCTGTAGACATATTCATTTGATTCCTGCATTATAACAGGAGGCTCATCAGTTAGATATCGAAAGAAATGTACATCAATGCACAATTGATTTTCAAATTTTCCTCTCTGTTCCCTTCGATCAGGTCTCCTTCCACCCCTTATTCCAAGAAATTGTGGCTCAATGTTGAACTCTAGTTACTAGGATACCCGGCATACGTGTTATGCCCACCCATCACTCCTGGATCCACACCTGGATCTGTCTAGGTTTTCTCATAAGAACCCACTTGTCCTGTAGCTCCATTCACCCGTAATCCAGTAAGTAACCTGATCACAAACACATACCGAGATATAAATGACTCATCATGCTTTGAAATATGATGACTTTTAAAAGGTTTTGTGCATTCCAGGGTTCTTTCTGGATACACATGTATTTTTACATAGAGGACCAAATCATTAAAGGTGACATTTTGGACACTGGGGAAGGCCTTTGAGTCAAATTTCTGAGACTGTGTATCTGCTATCTCTCTACCAAAACTCAGGTTCAGTCCATTGTTTCACATGTCTCACTCTTTGAGACCCAGAAGTGAGTCATTCTGTCAGAAATGATCTTGTCTTTCTTCCCACACTCAGGCCCTAGCAAACCTTTACCCAGTTCTGTCTCATATGTGGGCCAAAACCTACAGAAGAATACAAAATTGGCCCTTGGAGAGGAAAGCCATGTGGGCTTCTGGTGTGGTCTCCCTGGGGGTAGTAAGGCAAACACATGTGGAATAGCCTTAAATATTTGCCGACAGGTATGTGCAAAGTTTGATTGTGAAGAAGTAAACACAGTTCCTGCCCCCTGCCCTGCAGTTTAATAAAAGATGGAAAGAGTTGTGGCAGAAAGGGACCACAGCAGGTCCTTCCCTGGGGTGAGTCCCCACCAGGAAGCTGGATCCTGAAAAGTAAAAGCAGCTGTGGGTGTCATCACCCTTCCCTTTAATTACAGAACAACCAACATTTCATTTCATTCTGAAATGGAAAACTGTTCCTGCTTCATTAAATATGTACATTCCATAAAATATGGATTAGCACTGGGCTTTGCTGGTGATCAGTGAGTTATAGTCTTTCCAATCTGACCTAAATTATTTGTGTTGGTTTTATGATCTGGAAAGCAAATGTATGCATTCCAAAGACACTTTCTAAGATGTTTTAAGTTACTCCAATTGTAATATGGAACAAATCCTTACATTTCAACCCTGGAAAAAAAAAGCAAGCCTGTTAAACTGCAGAAATGAGTTAGCCATTAATTCAAATGACATGTGGCCTCACCCAGAGAACAACTGTCTTCCATTTATCCAATTATGTTTTGCCCATTCTGGTTTGAATCCTTCAGTTTGTCTCTGACACTGTGGGTGGCTTCATATATTGTTATCCTTCCTGTGAAAACAATCTGGGGCTTGTTTAAAATATAGCTAAACTAACAGTTGATTCTTCGCAGAAATGATACATGGAAACTTGAAAATATATGACTTTTAGGAAGGAAAAATGGAATGCACAGAGACAATAAATGATAATTCGTACAATCACCAAATGTGATTAAACCTAGAACTGTGAGTTAATTTAACTAGTCAATGTAATTTGGATTTTATTTTTATGATCTCAGAGAGGAAATGTGTTTTCTTTGCTTGAAGGTTTGTAGTTTTATTGGCTATGTCCAGGTTTATCAAAATGTAAAATGTATTGGAAAGAGCCCACTTTCCCCGCCTCCTGGTAAACCAACTCTAAAATTTAAAATGCAGCTGAAGATTAAAAACACTGTCTGCTCTGTGGAACCCTACCAAATCCAAAGTCATGCATCATTTCTGGGGATACTGAGAGAAATCCTAGGACATAATTTTCATTGCTTTTATTAAGCTAATGAATTTTTTATTTCTGAATAACATAGAGAGAATTTACTTTCATGTAAAGCACATATTCTCTACAGATGTATTAGCTTATTCATATTTAAAGCATTTGTCTCTTTATAACTTCCTTTAATGTTTATGTATAATTAACATTTACATAAAGCTTTATATTTATAAGACAGTTTAAGATACATTATCTCATTTAATCTTTAGAATAATTTCAGAGATAAGAATCACTATCCTGCTTACAGATGAGGAAGCAGAAACTTGGAGAGATTAAATTTCTTCCCCAAACTCACATAGGGTAGTAAGTGGCAAAGCAGGACACAAATCACAAATTCAAATCCTTGGTGTCAAGTCTGGTGTCATTCAGGCCCTCCAAATGTCAATTGCCATTTAGTCCCTTCCTGTGGTGAGCACCACATGTTAACCATATGCCTGTTTCCCTTCAACTCAAGGATTATGCTCACATTTATAGGTAACCCACACAGTCTTACTTTTTTCTTACATTTACACCTAGATAAAATTGCCTACTTGCTATTGAGCTGAAATATAAAATTAGTACAATGTGTCCATTTTGAAACAAGTTAATTCCATGCTCAGCCCACACTCAGCTCTGGTTGTTTTCACCTGCTGGTTTTCTTGGCCCTGCACCACTGGTCTGCTTTGTTAGAATACAGATTTCTTGAAGGCACACCTTTTATTATCATAATCTTTCCCATGCCTAACTCACTGCTTCCTATATAGCTGATGTTTTAAAAATGTTTGTCAATGAAGATGCTTAAAAGGAAAGATACAGATAATCTTCCCTGGATGCTACACTATATAGAACTCCTTTTATTTGAATAAGTCTAAAATTTTATGACAAATATACAAAAAAATGTGAATCAAATAAAACTAAATCATGGAAACTAGATCCCTTTTACTGTATTTTACACAACATAAACTTCACATGTTGATGAAACTGCAATTGAAGGAAGTTTTGAAGATCAATTTTGCTTCTCTTTTTCCTGGGATCATGAGAATTTGAGATGTCTCTATTCTCTGAGGGTCTGCTTAGCAAGGAATACTCACCAGTACACTTATTGATGAACATTGCATCTGAGTGTTAACTGTGTCCCCCCCACCCCACTGCTCATCCAGATGTGGGGAGCATCAGTGTAACACGCCCCTTCCAGCTCACCTCCAGGACAAATGGCGGTGTTTTCTGAAAGTGAGTCCTCTGGAAGTAATTTTGTAAAGCTTGCGTGGGAAGCCTCAATTTAGAATATATTCTAAACCAGTGCTAGTTTCAAACTGTTACACAGCAATAATTGATTATTTGAATACTGCATTTAAAATTTTTCCATGTGGCCTTTAGTTATTAATCTGAAGAGGGCCTATCTTCTCCCTGATTCTTCATCAATAATTTCTTCTGTCTACTAAATCTTCCACCTCTCTTAATCTGCCAGGAGTCCACAAACTAGTGCGCTGTTCTAAAAACTTCAATCCTATCGCCCCCACCATTTCTACCTTTCTAAATTTCTGGAATAACTGGTCTTTCTGGTCCTCACTTACTCCACTGTCAATCTCCCTGTAGCTAACATGACTTGACTCGTGTGTCTACTCCTTTTGTGGAAAGTGTTTTCATAGGGTAGCTAATGTCTTCTAACTTCCTGAACTAGTCAGCAGTTTAATTTTTTCACTTCAAATTTCTGTTAAAATTTAGTAATCATATATTGCATATTTGTATACACATAGAAAGTGTATGAAATATACAAAATAATATAATACTGTATAATATATCTACAAATGTACTATCTAGATTTTATCTTATGTTAATATTTTATCATATTTCCTTCAGTATGCCCCTTTTAAGAAATAAAATGATTCAGTACATTTAAATCCTCACTTTGTCCTTTTTTCTTAACTCTAGTACCTCTCTCTTCACTTTCTGCATCACTGACAGTGCAGATGGATCCTTTCTTCCTAACATCTTGCTTCTCCCCAGCACAACCGTGTTTCTTGTCTTTTCCTCCTACTACTAGGTCTGTGTCTTTCATCCATGGTTTTCATTCTTCCTTCTCTGCCTGGCTCTTAATTGTTGGTATTCCCATGGGCTCCATCTTGGTTCTGGCTTGCTACTTTGCCTGGGATCTAGTGATGCTGTCCACCTGTCCACCTTTGTTTCCCTTGTGCCCATGTTTTCCAAGTCTGTTTTTCCAAGCTTGACTCTCTTTCTTGGACACAATTTTCCTCTGAGCATTAGACATAGATTTCCAAGTGTGGTGCAGCCTCACTCAAATCTGCCCCTGCTGGTCCTTTGTATTTTAGTGTATCCCATGCAGCAACCTCAGTGTCCTCCCAAGCTCCATTTTTTTTCTCACTCTTAATACTCACTAAACATTGCAAGTCTATCTCAGGAAGTTTCCCTAAATTTTGTCTCCTATCTATCACAACTACCACTGCATTAATGCTCTTCCTTTCCATCTTATCTCTGTTTGACACTATCACCCACACTCTAATTGTCTTTGCTCACTAGATATTTTGTACTCCATGCCATCAATCTTATATGCTGTCAGAGTTTGCTTCTGAAAAAAAAAAGTCTGAGTATGCATTGCTAGTACTTAAAAATTTCAATTGACCTCTGGTCCTGTGAAGAAAAGAAAGCATGGATTTCTTTTTGTGCCCTGTGAAGACCTTGACACTTGTTTGGTGTCTACCTCACCACTTCAGCTCATGCCCATCCCATTGCTCATGTACGCAGTTTCTACCTACACCAACCTGGCTTTCCCCACCATGCATGGGAGTACTGTCAAGACACTCCAAGATGGCAGACTAGACTGATGTGCTCTTCTTGTCCCCTACCACCATTATTTTTTAATTAATTTATTTATTTTGATAGATAGAGAAAGAGTGAGAGCAGGGGAGGTGCAGAGATAGAAGGGGAGAGAATCCTAAGTGCAGAGAGTGCAGAGCTTGAGGCTTGAACTCACAAATGAGATCATGACCTGAACTGAATGAAGAGTCAGAAGCTTAACCAACTGAGATATGCAGGTGCCCCTTCTACCTCTATTCTCAAGACAGAGGGGAGCTGAGCAATTGATAACAGCAGCAATAAATAAAACAATATAAAATAAAACGCACAGGTGAGCTTAAAGTTAAGTAGGGGACATCTTCAGTTGCTTGATGACCAGATTGGAATGTCCATTAACTCAAAAAGACATTAGTATTTGATCTACCTCTTTGAGTGGGTTTTCACACCCATTCTATTGAAGAGTTAAGAATGCATTCCCTGTGCTCCACATGAAATAGAACTGAGGCTGTTGAATGAGGAAGCAAGGGAGAGGTGTTCTATCCATGAATGGGAACTAAAATAAAATTGTGCTCACCAGGCCAGAAATGCCCCATGGAGAATGCCATCTGCCTTGGACCATGGATGTGGAAAAAGCCTCCAGGAGCAAGAAACCAGATACCCAAATTTGTGCTCTGCAGGAGGATGTGATCCAATCTTGAATTTTGTACATGGTGAGGAAATAATGAGCTGAGAAATTAACCTTAAATACTTGGTTAGTGAAACTGATAAAACTCATAGTGCCTAGTGAGAAGCAAAAACTTCCCCACATTATTATCTCTAGACTCTTGTAGAAAATGATTCCCATCAAAGATAAGCTCAGAGTCAAAAATTAAAAGCAAAAATGTAACATAGAGAATTCACAACGAAGGCACTGTAAATCCAGAGCAATCTGAAAACAATTTTAAAGACATGTGCTTAAATTATTCAAAATGTTGAGGGTAGGGCTTGAATCTGTAAGGAAACTACAAAACATTAGGAGGTAAACATTACAGATAGACTTGAAAGGGAAGTAAATACTGAGAGTTGTTGCTCTGGCTCTGGGCTGGGTGTGTCCTTTGAGGAAAAAGGAAAACAGTTGTCCACAGTAAAACTGAAGAGGAAAGAGAAAACAAAAACAGTCAGTTCTTCCCAGGAAGGAAAAGCACCAAGCCGAGGAGCCCGCCTGCTTCACCCCTCTGTTGCTCTATCACTGTCCCTGCCCCTGAACTGCCTCTGCTACAGGCATGGTAAGTGGCCTGCTCTTGCCACTGAAATCAAAGTAGCAGTGTGGATAGACCTATGGGGAGATTCAGACAGCCCAGCGGTCGGCCTCCCAACAATTTGTGCCAGCAGGAGACAGTGGGTGATACCCAAGGACATGTTCTGTTGTCAGAGTGGTAGGGTTAGTACTGGCATCTGGTGGACAGGGGATACTGGAAATACCCTGCATAGACCACACAGGCCCCACAACAAAGTTCTGGCCCAAAAGGTCAATTGTGCAGAGGTGGGAAAGCCTGCTATGGATGAAGTAAAAGGCTTTAAATATTATCATATTAATATTACGCTCTGCTTTTCATGCCTTGTTCTTGTGGCTTCCACTGTATCCAGAATGTGGTCTATAGCATATCCCTCTGATGAACCCCATCTTCCTGCATGCCCTTCTCTAATGGAGGAGCAATGGCACCGCCAATGGAGGCAAGAGGTAGAGGGGTCGTGGTGGTGGGGAAAAGTTCCTCTGAACAAATTTTCTAATTTAGCGGAGGGGAGTAGGATTCTGCCCAAATGTAATAAAACCCCAACAGATAGACGACAACAACAACAACAACAACAAACTCTTGGTTTTAGATCAAGTTATATTGAAATCTAAATATAATAATATAAAATTGCTGGAAGGTGTAGAGGGGAATGTAGTACAGGTGTGTTAAACTGCTTTTCTTATTTTATAGCACAGAAGCTAATAAATGCAATTCAAATGTGATATATTAGGAAACAGAAACAGATTCCATAGATTTATAATGTTCTTCAGCAGATGCACTGAAAGTAGAATTTATTGAAATAATGGGACTGTCTGGAATTTCTTAATTACAGGAACACTATTTCTAAACTTAAAATAAAACAATTTTAATACCAAGTGTAGTAAGAGTGGTGTTGTGCATATAAATAGAACTATCTTTCTGGAGGGCATTTTGGCAATATGTACCAAAAGACTTACAACATTTTAGACCATCCTATCCAGTAATTCTGCTTTGAAGTATTATCCTACGGAAATAATTAGAGATGCAAGTGTAGATTTATATTCAAAGATATTCATTGGAGTTATTTTTTATATATAATAGTTAAAAATTGTAATAATTGAAGTGCCAGAGTAGAGATCGGCCAAATAAATTGTGGAACATCCAGACAAAAGGATATGAGGTACTATTAATATTCATATTATCAATACCATTCAGTGACACACAGGAAAAAATGATCTAAATACAGGGCTGCATGGTGGTGAGGCTATTTCAAAAGCAGGCTCCCAATGATGTTAAATACATATAATTATTAAAGAGGCATTTTTTTGCACTCTTTTTACGCACAACTACTTTGCCCTAAGAGTAGAATAAGCTTAAGTATCAGATTTTCTGATATACATTTTGCTAAAGGAGGAATTGACAAGAGGGCTATGTTGATACTTCTAAAAGTCTTCACAGAATAATCTTAAATACAGAAAAGTATATTATTCAAGAACAGGCGGATTTTAACTTTTGTAAAGAAACAAGTCCATTGGTTAAAAATAAAACATATTAGGCTATATTGGAAAAAAATTAGGTATCTTCAGAAGAAATACATCAAAATACTAATAGAATATATTTCTGGATATTGGGGCAAGGATACTGGTAGATTTCTTCTTGATTTATATTCCAAATTTTCCACAGAAGGAACAAAATCTTTGTGTGAGTATGTTTTGTTTTGTTTTGTTCTTGTCTTGGTTCCCCACAAAGGCATGTGTTTGCTTTCCGGTAACCATACCTTCGTTTTCTTGTGGAAAGCTGCCCTGTTCTCTTTTCACAGACCACGTGGCTTCAGTGGAGTCTTAACTAAGCATCTAAGGGTAGAACAAGGAATCTGGATATTACATTTCCCTGGTTATAGGGATTGATCAGGGAGAAGCACTTGAGATGACTTGCAGGCAAAAAGAGATTTTTGAAAAGGACACTTTCCTGTCACTAGACGTGAATATGAAAGGATGTGAGATCTATAGCTGCTGTCTCACAATCTGCAAGGACAAGAGAAGAAACTGATGGGGCAACCAGCCCAAAGGGGTCAGCAGAGCACTGGCCCCTCGGGAAGGCAGCACTGCTCTGGGCACGTCAGTTACCTGAGTTGACCTGTTCCCTTGTGCCTGAGCCATAGGGATTATCAAGAATGATCTTGATAAAATGTTGTGACTTGTTAAGTTTCTTTTTATTCATATCTTTGGGGGGAAGTTTATCCTGGAAGTTGTGATCCTTTGGTCATGTATTTCTGAAAAGAATCATAAATATTGATTTTGGGGATATTTTATTGGATCTATTTTTCTCCTTCCATTTGTATAGAAATCAAAGTGCTTGTTTATTCTCATTAAGGAAACAATCAAAATTGTGGTGATTCATTATAACTCTGTCATATATCCCAACTATATCTTTTTTTAGGTTTGTTTATTTATTTACATTGTGAGAGAGAGAGAGAGAGCAAACATGAGCAAGGCAGAGGCAGAGAAAAAGAGAAAGAGAGAGAATCCCAAGGAGTCTCTACACTGTCAGTGCACAGCCCAATGGACCACAAGATCAAGAGTCAACCGATTGAGCCACCCAGGCACCCTTCCCCCAAATGTATCTTAAATGAGAAAAAGGCAATATAAGCAAATTTTCTGTCTCATTGAATCCAGGTCTTTTCTCTCAAAGCAGTAAGACAATGATGGCATTTTTGATCAATTCAGGCAGAAAAATAGGTAGTGTCACTTTTGGCCAAAAGTTTCTCTTTCCTTACCCCTCTATGACACAAAAGACAAAACAAACCAGGGACACCTCTAGAACTACCACATCAAAAATTGACTTCCAGTAGTTTTTCCAGGAACCAAGGAATAGCTTCCTCCACTTAGGACCCAATATGGACCCTTCTCTTACACTTGGTTACTGGACAGAAACCTGACCAAGTCAGTGCAAGTCTAACAATCATGTTAAAATTATTTAAGCTAGAGTCAACAAGAGCACTGTGTACCAATACATGATCTTTATTAACATAAATTTTGAGGCTGTCTGTTCAGTATAATTGTGTGAAGTTAACTAGCAAGAGGAAGATATGGATGGACCAGTTCAAAATATTACAGATATGTTAACTCTTGTAAAATAATTTGGCAGTCCTAGAGTACAATTTCCTGATGTTTACTGGAATGGATTTTACTTCTTCCACTTTTAATCAAAGATATTTGATCTCTTGTAAACTTTGTCTGCTTTCTTAATATCAGAATTTTCCAGTGTTTCCCAAAAGAAGTCATGTGACCCAGTGTCTACCCTTCTTGTGCAGGTTCCTAGGGCAGCCCTTGATACTGATGAGCTTTCCTACTCAGACTTGGTATGTAAGAGGGCTGGAATGAGAATTGGCCCACTGAACTTTTCCTGATTGACTAAACTAGAATATGGATCTGATTTTAAAAAGAAGTTAGGTCTTTAAGAGCCTACTGAGGGGCGCCTGGGTGGCGCAGTCGGTTAAGCGTCCGACTTCAGCCAGGTCACGATCTCGCGGTCCGTGAGTTCGAGCCCCGCGTCAGGCTCTGGGGTGATGGCTCAGAGCCTGGAGCCTGCTTCCGATTCTGTGTCTCCCCCTCTCTCTGCCCCTCCTCTGTTCATGCTCTGTCTCTCTCTGTCCCAAAGATAAATAAACGTTAAAAAAAAAATTAAAAAAAAAAAAGAGCCTAATGAACTGAACAATACAGTTTGAAAGTTGGCTTCCCAGTGTGATATGAAGTATGGGCAAACTTTTAGCTGACTCTCAGTGTGATTCAACTTTATTTTTATCTCATGCCATATCATTCCTTGTGTGGATGGAACTATTTTCCATTCTTTCTCTTTCTGTTCAGTTTTAATTATGCTACATATGATAATGCTAATTAACAAGCACCCATTTGAAAACAACCTGGGACATGAGACATATGAATAAATACAATTTAAGCCAAATTGAGCTCAGTGCCCATAAAAATTAGGCACAATCACTTGTAAACGGCTGAATATATATTTATTGTTATATTAAATAAAAATATATAGTAATACGGTAAAACCTTTGCGAGCATACTTTGTTTCAGAGACATGCTTGTAATCCAAAGCACTTGTATATCAAAGTGAATTTCCCCATAAAAAATAATGGAAACTCAGATGTTTCATTTCACAACCCCAAAATATTCATATAAAAATGATTACAGTACTGTAATATTGTTATATTATCTACTATCTGCACTTACCTTTGAAAACCTTCGTGGCTGGTGTGAGGGAGACAAGAGAGAGGTGGGTTATTGTGTAGGGCGACTTTCACTATTACTAATGGAATCGCTCAATGGAATCTTTTTCTGCATGGGGGCCATTGTATATGCTCGCACAGATGTTGACTACAGTACAGTATTAATAAACTCTTATAATATGCTGTTTTTAATGTTACTGGCAATAAGGCGGCAGAGGAAAGGATCTATACCTGCAGGCAGCCTGACCTAGAATGAAACAAAGCATTCCTAAGCTTACTCTTGTACAGAAAAGCACAAGACTGCCCATAGGTACTTTGAAGTGATAAAAAATACAATACTGCCAGTTTTGGGCACCTTCCAATATTCTGAAAAATCACTGATTTCTGCCAAACACTGTGACCTGAGACTGAGGATCTGAACATGGAGGTGATCACCCATAATCCCACAGCACATAAGAGAAGAACCACTGGCTCCATTGTCATCATGTGACATTTGGTGCCACATACTACTCACATTGCAAGACATCGCTCATTTATCAAGTTAAAATTTATTAGAAATGTTTGCTTGTCTTGCAGAATACTTGCAGAAAAAGTTACTCGTAATCCAAGGCTTTACTGTATATAGTAATATTAATATTATATATTAATATATGTTACAAATATATGTTTCACTTTACATAATGAAAATATAAGTACTAAAAATGTAAAACATTTCAATTAATATGAGGAATATTGTGTAATTAAAAAAATTTTAAAACATCACTTGACCATATGGAGTTGTAGGCATTTATGACAATGTAAGGGATGATTTGTGTGGACAATCCCTAGCATGGTGCTGGTAGCAATCACTTTCAGTTTTGGATATCCTGATGTGATGCTGAAATGGTTATGGTAACAGTAACAATGATGTTTCATGTTAAATTTCCAAATCACTCATCACATCCCAAGTCACTCCCTTTGTCATTGTTATTACTACTGCAAGTTGTTCTGTGTGCTTCAGTCACTGCTTTGTGTGTTTCATGACCCTAAATGAATCAGACAAACTTTTAGGATACTGTCAATCACTCTAAGGCTTTTTGCAAATTAAAGGTACTTGGGTATGCATTTTTCTCTAGCTGGCATAGAGATATAAAATAAATTTAGCAAAGCATTAAATCATTTGAACATTAATATTTAATTTTTTAAAAGCCAGATAAATGCATATGAGAGTAAATATGATCTAAATTTTTTCCCTGGACACTGAGCACCTTTCACATGTCAGTTAAGTATCCAAAAATGCTCATAACTTGGCAGTTATGGTTAATGTTGGAACTAGGGTATGATAAGGAAGGCTCAGATGTATGATAAAGATCAGAATTTGTCTTCTCCTGAGCTTCATTACTCAAGTAGGATAGTAAAAGGCAGTTAGACTCATTGTTAGAAATAATGTGAGACCATCTCTTTCAAATCTCTGGTTTCTTCCACTATGTGCTATTTGGAAATTGCAGTAACTGTAATTACTGGGGAAAAACCCTCAAATAATTTTTAGTTGAAACTAATGGTAAACATTTATAAAGTTATGTATTTGTAAAATGCATTTTATATTGGGGAAACAATATGATACAATTTGGAAATAATCAGTGAAGCAAGACACATTTATCAATCGATTAACAATAAATTATCCAATTTTATTTTATTTTTTTAAAGTTTATTTATTTTGAGAGAAAGAGAAAGAGAGTAGAGAGGAGAGAGAGAATCCCAAGCAGGCTTTGCATTGGCAGCATGGAACCTGAGGCAGGGCTTGATCTCATGAACCGCAAGATCATGATCTGAACTGAAACCAAGAGTCAGATACTTAACCGACTGAGCCACCTTGGTGCCCCTAAATTATCCAGTTTTAATTGGAAGTGAAGTATGTACCACGTACTGCCCACTAAATGGAAGATATAATAAGACAGGAGTCATTTCTGCCTTCTAATTGTTTATTAACCAGCATAAAGGACACACATTGGACAACTAATTACAAACGTGATGGGCCTTAACAAAATGGAAGGTGAGTGTTGCTAAACGAACTCATAGTGAGTGAATATAACTCATTCCAAGAACTCAGGAAAGACTATTAAGAAATAATATTTAGCTAGAGACCTATACATTTGTAGACATTTTGTGGTCAAAGACATAAGGGAAGTATTTTGAGCCAAGAAAACCACATGGGAACGTCCTTTTGGAATGACAGCATATCTGAGGCACAGAAAATAAATATTCAATATGGCTAGACCACAGAGAATTCAAGAAAGTGTTGAGCAAAATGAAGTTGGAGAGGTTGGCCATGGGTTTGGAATTTTATCAGATTATCAGGAACCACTGAAAGGTTTTAAGCAAGGTTAGAGTTTTAAGTCTGGTTAGATTTTTGAAAAGAACCTCATTTTAGTCCTAGCTCTGCAACAAGTGACCTCTCTTTACCCCAGTGTCATCCATTAGCACAACATGCTGTTTACAGACCCATCCTACTCTGAGTCACGTGTGACTATATCAGAAACAAAGGGATGAAATTACTGATGAGAAGGAAAGAAGCATGAATGTTCTGTGACAACTAACCATCTGTGTGTGTGTATGTGTGTGTGTGTGTGTGTGTGTGTGTGTGTGTGTGTGTGAGTGGTTTATGTTGGTGGTGATGAAAGTTGTTTACTATGTTTATGCATAATAAAGTGAAAAGTGTCTATTTTCTTCAACTGGCCCAGGCACAGGTGCTGTTATAATTGCTGAGATTATTTGTGTATTGGGTTTTAATGATGCATTTAAATACTTATTCCATTTACTGATTTAGGTAAACAATTTATTTTTGCAAGTGAAGGCCAATGTCATGGTTATTCCCAAGCTACCATTTATTTAAAACATATCACCCCAGTCGTTCATACCACCCCCCAAAGAAAAAAAAAATAGAATTCTGGTCATTTAAGCACTAAAACAAAAACAAACATAAAAGGAATGATAAAAACAGATTTTTACTGTAAGAGAGTCATTTCATTGTATCAAGAAAGAAGAAATAAAAGAAGCTGGTTTACAAGTTACATGCCTTGTGCTACTTTCCCATAAATGCTCTTACATTTATAAGCCCTTAAGACAAGTTTGGGCTTTTATTGTTGTTGCTGTTGTTATTTAAATCCTCTCAGTAAAAACAGAGCATCAAAGGTGAAGCAGGTGTTCTACAGCATGTGAGTAGCATACAAGTAGTATATAAGATAAAAATATTGTTGTGCTCCTCAGTAGTAATTGGGGAATGTACCCATTGGTTTCTCGGTACCTATAATTTCTAGGAAGAAGAGGAAAGAGAGACTCACAGCTGACTTCATTCTGTGTAGACTCCCTGCTGGCCTGGAAGCATCTATGATACCTGAGGACATGGAAGGCATTCGTAATTCAAGTTTAATTACAAATTTAAATGAAGTTACAGAAGAATGTATACTGGCAGGAATGTAGTGGCTATCACCTTTCCAACTTCCAGATTATGGTGGTGCTGATATTAAACTTGTAATCTTTGGGAATTGTTTGAAGAATAAAATGCAAAATGAAATGTATTTAAGAATTTGAATGTTAAAATCAAGTATCTTCTCTATATGTAAGAGCACTTATTGTTCCATACTATTTCATAAAATGCATTTTGTGATTATTCTAGTGTGGCTTCTGCTCTGAATCCTATTTGTCTAAGTTTGTTAATAAGAAAATGAGAATCAATGATTAATTGCATCATATAGGGCTATATTTTGCTTAATCAATATATGTTGTATACATTGTGTTTATAGCATTCGTGTTTGACCACAGTCCATTTTAGGATCCTTAATTGGAAGTTGCCTTGTTTCTTTAGAATGAAAATTGGACCTTTTGGGTTGAGGCAAGAGAAGGAGGGAAGGGGTTGACTGCAGACGGTTATGGAGCCTGTGGCATTATCACAGAGTTGCTTCTGCTATTTGAAATCTCCTTCCAGTCCAGAGGGTGACTGGGTCCCTAGCTGGGTGACAGGACTTCTGAGTTTGAAGCTGAGAATGATCCAAAAGATAGCACTGTAGGGTAAGTGGAAACCAGGAAGATAATAAAACTTAATGTAGCAACCCAATGACCCTTTCAGAGGCTGCCCTACAAAAGGCATTTGTGGATGGAATGTTAGATATCAGAGTGGACAAGTGTGAGAGGCAGAGCTTGGCTGTTCCTGAAGTGGGAAGCAAGGGGATCTGTGGCTAACTTCAGGTGCTGAAATGGCAAGACTGCATTCTTAGCTACATATGTAGAGGGAGCCTGGCTGGCCTGCTTCCTGATACAGACAATTGCAGAATAAATATAGGCACCTGTAGCCAGTGGAGGTAGGGTAGCTTTGAGTATTGAGGTTGTGTGGATATTGAGAGGCACTTGAAGTGTTGTAGAATTTGTGTTCTTATAGCGTGCTGGCTATTCTGCATCCATTATGGAACTGTGAGGACACCCCACTCTCATCTTCCACCATTTCCAACATCACCACAAATAAAAGGACTTAATCATTTGTGTCAAGCTATGCAAAAGCACTTTTGGTGCAAGCAGAGATCTAACAATACTTTGAGCTGTGACCTTCATTTTATCCAGAGGGGTCTATCCTTGTGCTCTTCTCCAAGAATATGTTATACAGGAGACACTGATGTTGGCCTTTGTTTCTTGGCAAATGGAGTCAGGGGAAGCATCTAAATTTCCTGGGATCTAAAAACGCAAGGGTTGTTGGAACAAGCTTCTAGGCAAGTAGGTATTTGCATAACTCAAACCGTCATGTTGTATAAAGAAGAAGAAAGAGTAACAACCACATTGATCAGATTCAGGAAAATTTCCCATGACAAAACTCTAAGAATTCCAAAAGGTATTTTGGTAAAATATTCACTAACAGAAGGGAGTGAAAGAGTACAACAAAAGAAGAAAAGTTAAGAACTAACAAAGGATATTTTTTAAGTCCCCCCCCCCAAAAAAAAAAGATACAACACTCTCTCTTTGGACAGGTACAAAAAATCATGCTTACATTTTATATACTCAAGTGGAATGTTTGAGAATCTTTTGTTTAGGTGTTAATGAGGGAAATTGGTTATTATTCAGCCCTTTCAGTTACCCATTTGTGATACTGAAAGAAGTTCACCAACTGACAACCTATTTTCATAACATAAGAGCTAAAAAAATGTGAACTAAAATATTGGACTGAGCCTTTGTAGACAGACATCTGAGCAATTTAAGAGTAAGGCATAAAATTGACTTCAACTCTACACAGCAAGGTACAGCTTGGAAAGAAAATAAAACACCAGATAACAGATATTTAATCTCATCCAAAAGAATATAGGTCTTTGCTTTATTCCAAAATAACCTCATATGAATATTCATTACAAAGAAAAAACTGTCCCCCCCCCACCACCAGATAATTGTTTTAAAGCACAACGTCAAGATTTTTATAGAATAGCATATGGTAAAGTGAAGATAGTGTTTCTAAGGGGAAATTTCCTCTTAGTATTTCTTGGGAAATTTATGTTTTTAAGAATTCTGAGTTCTATAAATAAAATCAAGAAATGAGGAAACCAAAAAAAGTAGCATAACTCTCCTGTGGAATTAAAAGTTAACAATCAACACAGTGACATTCTAAGAAACCCAAATCGAAAGCAAATGAGTCCTGAAACTGACAATTTCAACTTCTGATTCTGTGTAGTGCTGCTGACTTTGTTTGGGGACCCAGATGTTGTGTTATTCAGATGAAACCCGAGTTTGCTGGTGTTTTCCAGTGTCAGGATATTCTGCATAGGCATGTGCTCTTTAACGGAAGACATGCAAAGAGCATATGGGGCTGATGAGGAATACTGTGATATAAAATCAGCAACTGATCTAAAATCTGAATTAGCCAGAGAAATATCAATTCCAACGGCAAAACCAAAATCCAAGCAAGTAGACAAAAATATTTTCATCTTTAAAAATAAATGAATAAAATAAAAGGAAACATTTTTTTTGTTTTAGAATATTTGTAATGGAACAAAGTCAAAACTGTCAGAAAAATTACCTTTTTGTTTTAAATTTTATTTTATTTTTTTAATTATGAGAGAGACAGAGTGAGAGAGAATGGGAGAGGGACAAAGAGAGAGAGAGAGGGAGAAAGAATCCCAAGCAAGCTCTGTGCTGCCAGTGCAGAGCCTGATGTGGGGTTCAATATCACAAACTGAGATCATAACCTGAGCTGAAATCAAGAGCCAGACACTAAACAACTGAGCCACCCAGGAGCCCCTAAAATTTCATTTTAAGACAAACTCTAGAAATTATTCTTAACTGGGTGGCTCAGTTGGTTAAGCGTCCGACTCTTGGCTTCAGCTCAGGTCATGATCTCACCGTTTTGTGAGTTCGAGCCCTGTGTAGGGTTCTGTGCTGGCAGTGCAGAGCCTGCTTGAGATTCTCTCTTTCCCTCTCTCTTTGCCCTTCCCCAACTCATGCTATCTATGTCTCTCTCAAAATAAATAAATAAACATATAAAAAGATAATTTTTAAATATTGAATATTTATGGCATTATCTTTAGTTTTAAATGCATTTTATTAACATTTACTTTGTGTTGGTATTATTTTCTTTTAATGTTTTCTATTATCAAATGTTCAAATCAAATTAATATTTTATATGTTGAATTATATAATATTGTCCCCATATATAATAATGTTATTTATTTATTTATTTATTTATTTATTTATTTATTTATTTTCAGAGAGATAGAGAGTGTGCAAGCTGGGGAAAGGGACAGAGGGAGAGAGAGAATCTTAGCCAGGATCCACCCTCAACACAGAGCCTGATGCAGAGCTTGATTCCATCTGTAGGATGATGAACTGACCTGAAATCAAGAGTCTGATGTTCAACCAACTGAGCCACCCAGGTGCTCCTATTTATTTATTTATTTATTTATTTTTAATTTTTTTAAATTTACATCCAAATTAGTTAGCAGGTAGTGCAACAGTGATTTCACTAGTAGATTCCTTAGGACCCCTTACCCATTTATTCCATGCCTCCTCCCACAACCCTCTCCTGTAACCCTCAGTTTGTTCTCTATATTTATGAGTCTCTTCTGTTTTGTCCTCCTCCCTGTTTTTATATTATTTTTGTTTCCCTTCCATTATGTTCATCTGTTTTGTCTCTTAAAGTCCTCATATGAGTGAAGTCATATGATTTTTGTTTTTCTCTGACTGACTAATTTCACCTAGCATAATACCCTCCAGTTTCATTCAGGTAGTTGCAAATGGCAAGATTTCATTCTTTTTGATTGACGAGTAATATTCCATTGTGTGTGTGTGTGTGTGTGTGTGTGTATGTATGTATATATATATATATATATATATATATATATATAAACATACATACCACATCTTTATCCATTCATCCATCAATGGACATTTGAACTCTTTACATACTTTGGCTATTGTTGATAGTGCTGCTATAAACATGGGGGTGCATGTGTCCCTTTGAAACAGCATACCTGTATCCTTTGGATAAATACCTAGTAGTGCAATTGCTGGGTCCTATGGTAGTTCTATTTTTAGTTTTTTGAGGAACCTCCATACTGTATTCCAGAGTGGCTGCACCAGTTTGCATTCCCATCAGCAGTGCAAAAGAGATCCTCTTTCTCCACATCCTTGCCAACATCTGTTGTTGCCTGAGTTGTTAATGTTAGCCATTCTGACAGGTGTAAGGTGGTATCTCATTGTGGTTTTGATTTGTATTTCCCTGATGATGAGTGATGTTGAGCATTTTTTCATGTGTTGTTTGGCCATCTGGATGTCTTCTTTGGAAAGTGTCTATTCATGTCTTTTGCCCATTTCTTCACTGGATCATTTTTTTGGGGTGTTGAGTTTAATAAGTTCTTTATAGATTTTGGATACTAACCCTTTATCTGATATGTTATTTGCAAATACCTTCTCCCATTCTGTCGGTTGCCTTTTAGTTTTGCTGATTGTTTCCTTCACTGTGCAGAAGCTTTTTATTTTGATGAGGTCCCAGTAGTTCATTTTTGCTTTTGTTTTCCTTGCCTCTGGAGATTTGTTGAGTAAGAAGTTGCTGCGGCCAAGATCAAAGAGGATTCTGCCTGCTTTCTTGTTGAGGATTTTGATGGCTTCCTATCTTACATTTATGTCTTTCATTCATTTTGAGTTTATTTTTTGTGTATGGTGTAAGAAACTGGTCCAGATTCATTCTTCTGCATGTCAATGTCCAGTTTTTATTCCATTGGATATTCTTTCCTACTTTGTCACAGATTAGTTGTCCATACATTTGTGGGTCCATTTCTGGGTTTTCTATTCTGTTCCATTGATCTTAGTGTCTGTTGTTGTGCCAGTACCATACTGTCTTGATGATTACATCTTTGTAGTATAGCTTGAAGTCTGGGATTGTGATGCCTCCTGCTTTGGTTTTCTTTTTCAGGATTGCTTTGGCTATTCAGGGTCTTTTCTGTTTCCATACAAATTTTAAGATTATTTGTTCTAGCTCTGTGAAGAATGCTGGTGTTATTTTGATAGAGATTTCATTAAATACATAGATTGCTTTGGGTAGTATCTACATTTTAACAATATTTTTTCTTCCTATCCAGGAGCATGGAATATTTTTTCACTTTTTTGTGTGTCTTCTTCAATTTCTTTCATAAGCTTTCTATAGTTTTCAGTTTATAGATTTTTCACCTATTTGGTTAGATTTATTCCTAGGTATTTCATGGCTTTTGGTGCAACTGTAAATGGGATTGATTCCTTGATTTCTCTTTCTGTCACTTCATTGTTGGTGTATAGGAATGCAATCGATTTCTGTGCATTGATTTTATATCCTGCAACTTTGCTGAATTCATGAATCAGTTCTAGAAGTTTTTTGGTGGAATCTTTTGGGTTTTCCATATAGAGTATCATGTCATCTGCAAAGAGTGAAAGTTTGACTTCCTTGTGGCTGATTTGGATGCCTTTTATTTCTTTGTGTTTTATTGCAGAGGTTAAGACTTCCAATAGTATGTTGAATAACAGTGGTAAGAGTGGACATCCCTGTCTTGTTCCTGACCTTAGGGGGAAAGCTCTCAGTTTTTCCCCATTGAGGATGATAATAGTGTTGGGTCGTTCATATGGCTTTTACGATCTTGAGGTATGCTCCTTCTATCCCTACTTTCTTGAGGGTTTTTATCAAGAAAGGATGTTGTATTTTGTCAAATGCTTTCTCTGCATCTTTTGAGAGGATCATATGGTTCTTGTCCTTTCTTTTATTGATGTGAGGAATCACGTTAATTGTTTTGAGGATATTGAACCATGCCTGCATCCCAGATATAAATCCCACCTGGTCATGGTGAATAATTTTTTTAATGTATTCTTAGATCTGGTTGGCTAATATCTTATTGAGTATTTTTGCATCCATGTTCATCAGGGATATTGGTCTATAGTTCTCCTTTTTAGTGGGGTCTCTGTCTGGTTTTGGAATCAAGGTAATTCTGGCTTCATAGAAATAGTTCGGTAGTTTTCCTTCCATTTCTATTTTTTTTGGAACAACTTCAAGAGAATAGGTATTAACTCTTCTTTAAATATTTGGTAGAATTCCCCTGGAATGCCATCTGGCCCTGGACTGTTGTTTTTTTGACAGATTTTTGATTACTAATTCAATTTCCTTACTGGTTATGGGTCTGTCCAAATTTTCTATTTCTTCCTGTTTCAGTTTTGGTAGTGTATATGTTTCTAGGAATTTGTCCATTTCGTCCAGATTGCCCATTTTATTGGTATATAATTGCTCATAATATTCTCTTATTATTGTTTTTATTTCTGCTGTGTTGGTTGTAATCTATCCTCTTTCATTCTTGATTTTATTTACTTGGGTCCTTTCCTTTTTCTTTTTGATCAAACTTGCTAGTGGTTTATCAATTTTGGTAATTCTTTCAAAGAACCAGCTTCTGGTTTCATTGATCTGTTGTAATGGGTTTTTTTTTTTTGTTTCAATAGCATTAATTTCTGCTCTAATCTTGTTATTTCCTGTCTTCTGCTGGTTTTGGATTTTATTTGCTGTTCTTTTTCCAGCTCCTTAAGGCATAAGGTTAGGTGGTGTATCTGAGATCTTTCTTCCTTCTTTAGGAAGACCTAGATTGCTATATACTCTCCTTTTATGACCGCCTTTGTGGCATTCTAGATGTTTTGGGTTATGGTTTTATCATTTTCATTGAATTCCATATACTTTTTAGTTTCCTCTTTAACTTCTTGGTTAGCCCATTCATTCTTTAGTAGGATGTTCTTCCATATCCAAGTGTTTGTTACCTTTCCAAATTTTTTCTTGTGGTTGATTTCAAGTTTCATAGTGTTGTGGTCTGTAAATATGCACAGTATGATTCGATATTTTTGTACTTACTTAGGGCTCATTTGTGTCCCAGTATATGGTCTGTTCTCAAGAATGTTCCATGTGCATTGGAGAAGAATGTATATTCTACTGCTTTAGGATGAAATGTTCTGCATATACCTGTTAAGTCTATCTGGTCCAGTGTGTCATTCAAAGCCATTGTTTTCTTGTTCATTTTTTATTAGATGATCTGTCCATTGCTGTGAGTGGGGTGTTGAAATCTCCTACTATTATGGTATTACTATCAATGAGTTTCTTTATGTTTGTGATTAATTGATTTATATATTTGGGTGCCTCCACATTTGGTGCATAAATGTTTACAATTTTTAGGTATTCTTGGTGGATAGACCCCTTAATTATGATATAATGCCCTTTTGCATCTCTTGATGCAGTCTTTATTTTAAAATCTAGATTGTCTGATATAAGTGTGGCTACTCCGGCTTTCTTTTGTTGACCATTAGCATGATAGATCGTTCTCCATCTCCTTATTTTCAATATGAAGGTGTGTTTAGGTCTAAAGTGGGTCTCTCATAAATAGTGTATAGATGCATCTTGTTTTCTTATCCATTTTGTTACCTTGTGTCTTTTGATTGGAGCATTGCGTCCATTGACATACAGAGTGAGTACTGAAAGATATAAATTTATTGCCATTATGATGCTTGTAGAGTTGGAGTTTCTGGTTGTGTTCTCTGGTCCTTTCTAATCTTTGTTGCTTTTGCTATTTATTTATTTCTCTCTATCTATCTCTATCTCTATCTCTATCTCTATCTCTATCTATGTGTGTGTGTGTGTGTGTGTGTGTGTGTATTTTTTCATCTTTCCTCCTCTCAGAGAGTCTCCCTTAAAATTTCTTGCAGGGCTGGTTTAGTGGTCACAAACTCATTTTATTTTTGTTTGTCTGGGAATCTTTTTATCTCTCCTTCTATCTTGAATGAAGCCTTGCTGGATAAAGAATCCTTGGCTGCATATTTTTCTTATTCAGCACACTGAATATATCCTGCCTCTCCTTTCTGGCCTGCCATGTTTCTGTGGATAGGTCTGCTGTAAACCTGATCTGTCTTCCCTTGTACGTTAGGTACATTTTTTCCTTTGCTGCTTTCTCCTATTTATCTTTTTAATAGAAAACCTCTAAAACTTGTTAGTTTCACAAAAATTATTCACTATTTATTATTATAGTTACCAATAAGTATTTTGAAAGACTTAAATAACATTTTATGAAAAATACAGTATAATATGATTAGAGAAATTCCTAAGAATTTCAGAGAATCCTAATGTCTCATTCCCAAATCCTAAAGATTGTTATTCCTAAGATTAATGTATTTTGTGAGTTCAGAAAACACTATGTGGTTGGATTATTTTAACTCTCAGTTTTATGTTAAAGGAGAATTTATTCCAGTATCCAGGTGAGAAAATAGATATAAATATAACTTAACTAACATAATGATTTATAATTTCTTGAATTAAGCAATTAAGCAAATGTTATGCATACTCACCACATTGCCACACACTTTCACATTCCATTAATTATTTGTTCTTTCATTTAACAAGGAGTGTTTCCTCTATGTCAGGACTGGTCCAGACTCAGGACAGAGGACTGAACCAAAGAGAAATAGTCCTTGCCTGGGAGGGGAGGACTGACAATGAAAACAGATAGGTACATGTGAAACATAATTCCAGCTGTATTTTGACAAGTGCAGTGGTGACAAGTTAAGTTTTTGCCATTTTTTGTCTGTCCACATTTGGAGTTAAGTACATGGGGTCAGAGAAGGCACTAAGACTATACTTCACACTTTATGGATCTAAACTGCACTTCTCAAACTATTAGACCTACTTGCACATAAGAGTGCTCAGGATGGAAACTGGAATTTGTCTCTGGGGCAAACTTGTATTCCTTGCAATTGGGATAGACCTGATGAGTGGTTCCAAAGGTTCTTTCTTCTTCCCCTTCTGTTTTCTTTCCCATCTCTTCTTTTCACACTCTTTTTTCTTTGTGGCGTTCCTTTTTCTTCATTTTTCATTATAATTGGTTTTACATGCTGCCTTCATATTCTGATGTCCCCATCATGTGTCTCACATTATCTAATATGTGGGAATCTACTAATTCCCAGTTGGTCCCCCTCTAATTTTATGTGAAAGTAAGTGAAGATCATATACTTTCCAGGGACTCTATATGTGTATGTGCCTTCATATTGTAATCTACAATTCCAATCTCATTATGAGCATCTTCTGATTTAATCATATTTCTCAGAATATTAACAGATAATCTTTTAACCTACTCTTTCCCTTATTCGGCTTTCAATTTTTGATTATCAATCAAATGGCATATAAGCCCTAAGAAATGCTGGGATTTGCCATTTTAAAAGCCACTGTTGGCATTATTTTGTTCACCTCTTGCCATGTTTGGTGCCATAATACATGGGCTGATAATTATTCATTGAGATGATGTCTTTTCTTTTTTTAATTATTTTTTATTTTTTTAATTTACATCCAAGTTAGTTAGCATGTAGTGCAACAGTGATTTCGGGAGTAGGTTCCTTAATGCCCCTTACCCATTTAGCCCATCCCTACTCCCACAACCCCTCTAGTAACCCTCTGTTTTTCTCCATATTTAAGACTCTCTTATGTTTTTGTCCCCCTCCCTGTTTTTATATTATTTTTGCTTCCCTTCCCTTGTATTAATATGTTCTGTGTCTTAAAGTCCTCATATGAATGAAATCGTATATTTGTCTTTGACTAATTTCACTTAACATAATACCCTCTAGATCCATCCACATAGTTGCAAATAACAAGATTCAATTCTTTTTGATTGCCAAGTAATACTCCATTGTATATGTATACCACATCTTCTTTATCCAATCATCCATTGATGGACATTTTGGCTCTTTCCATACTTGGGCTATTGTTAAGAGTGCTGCTATAAACATGGGGGTGCATGTGTCCCTTCGAAACAGCATACCTGTATCCCTTGGATAAATACCTAGTAGTGCCAATGCTGGGTCATAGGGTAGTTTATTTTTAATTTTTTGAGGAACCCCCATAATGTTTTCCAGAGTGACTACACAAGTTTGCATTCCCACCAACAATGCAAAAGAAATCCTCTTTCTGCACATCCTCGCCAACATCTGTTGCCTGAGTTGTTAATGTTAGCCATTCTGACTTTCTGCATGAGGTGGTATCTCATTGTGGTTTTGATTTGTATTTCCCCGATGATGAGTGATGTTGAGCATTTTTTCATGTGTTGGTTGGCCATCTGGATGTCCTCTTTGGAGAAATGTCTATTCATGTCTTTTGCCCATTTCTTCACTGGATTGTTTGTTTTTTGGGTGTTGAATTTCATAAGTTCTTTATAGATTTTGGATACTAACCCTTTATCTGATATGTTGTTTGCAAAGATCTTCTACCATTCCATTGGTTGTCTTTTAGTTTTGCTGATTGTTTCCTTCACTGTGCAGAACCTTTTTATTTTGATAAGGTTCCAATAGTTCATTTTTACTTTTGTTTCCTTTGCCTCTGGAGACATGTTGAGTAAGAAGTTACTGTGACCAAGATCATTCAGCAAAGTTGCAGGATATAAAATCAATGCACAGAAATTGTTCTCATTCCTATACACCAACAATGAAGCAACAGAAAGAGAAATCAAGGAATCTATCCTTTTTACAATTGCACCAAAAACCATCAGATGATGTCTTTAATAAAGTTATTCATAGGTCTCTTTGTTTACAGACTTATTAAAATCTACTGCAGCAGTTAAATCAAGGTTCCAGGTTATATTAACTCAAATTTGCTTTGAGCTTACTTTGAAAATAAATTTCCCAAGCATAATGTGGTGCACTACAAAATATGGCTAAATGTTTCTCTAGTCTTTGTACATAGGCCTCATTGCAATTCTCACTTCTTCCAGCAAAAGGTGGTTTGTTTCTCTACTTCCTGGAATCTAGGTTAGGCTTGCAACTTGTGCTTGCCAAGGGAATGCAACAGAAGTGATGCAATAAAGCTCTAAGTATTCCTGAAGTGTCCATTTTTGCCCTTTTGGGATTTGGCTGCCATGTTAGAAAGCCCAGTGTGGTGTGCTTGAGGGACAATGGGAAAGAGCAGGGACATCTCCACCCACAGTTGCAGCCAACTCTCAGTATGTGAGTGAGGCTACTTGCTCTGAGCTGGCACCCGGCAGGATTACCAAGTGACTCCAAGTGCATGAGAGACCTGTCAGTGATAGCTCAGCTGTGCCCGAGGTGACACCCCAAGAGTTAGGATGAAATACAAAGTTGTTTTAAACGTTAAGTTTTGTGGTAGGCACACAGCAAAAGCTAATGAACACAGAATTTAATACTTAAAAGTAAGATGCTGCTGTATCAATAATTGAAAACATGTAGCCAGGGTGAACACCAAAGACTGAAGAGACAGTGAGGAAATTGTTAACCAGAATAGAAAAAATAAGTGGCAACCTATTATGGAAGCTGAAAAATCAGTGAGAAAATTGTTACTGAGGGTAAACATGGGCAACCCATGTCATTTAGTTGTAGAACAACTTAGGTGATAGAAAAGGTCCCTAATAAAACAGGCAGATCTGGCTAAGGAGATCTCTAGGAAGAATGTTGAAAAACCAGTGAAGTTCCCCAAGCTGCATGTGGTCTGTTAGATGCATGAGAGAGACAAATGAAGGAAGGAAATTTTCAGTTTGTAAGTAGAATATAGAGGGAGTATTGTGTAAGTAACACTTGCTGGATTCAAAAATTAAACTATTTTCATCCCTAGTTTCCCTAGTTTCCAAATTATTATCACTGTAAAATACCTCTGATAAGGATCAAGTCAAGGTGTGGATGTAAGACCCTTATGTACAACAGTGGTTCTCAAACTTCAGTATGCTTCAAAATTATCTGGAAGACCTGTTAAAATACATGGTCTCTCTTCTTTTCTAAGAGATTCTGATTACGTTGTTTCAGAGCAGCATCCAAAAATTGCATTTCTAGCAAGTTCTCAGGTGATGCTGCTAGTCTGGAGACCACACTTTGTGGAGCACAGACATAGCCAGGTTTACATCTGTGACAAGTAGACCTGCTAACTTAGACAAAATGGCTTCTAAGAATCTTAAAATTTCTTGAAATAGCTTGATATGCCCAGAATAGGTATCAGTCTTGCAAAGAGTTATGCATATGGCTTTTGGGGCATGGGGTCAACCCCAACAAGATTAAAAAGAAACTTAGAAAAAAAAGAGATGTATTGGTGGTAGCCCTTATTGCTTGAACTAAAAGAGCTAGAAACTCTTAAAAATTAAAAGAGATCTCTGGACACCCAATTTTCCATGGGCAGAAAACTGAGAGAAATCTTTGCAACTGCAAAGATAGATTGTTATTATTGTTTGAATAAGACTGATATCTCAGAGGCTAAAACCAAAGAACATAGGGAAATAGATTAGGGGACTACTCCCAAGGAGTAGAATTAGGAACATTCAAAGAACATTCCTTGCAACTAGAGAAGTGGGTCTTGGCCACATGTCTGGGCTATGCTTCAGAATTTTTATAGGCTAATGGCAACTTTTAGCCTCTCTTCATCCCCAGTTTGAATGGGAATACCTAAATGTATGGAGAGCTGATAACACATCCTTTTGGTGCATAGTCTCTGGGTCAAGACGGAATATATCTAAGGAGATGCACTGAGGAGCTTTATCCATACCTGAACCTGAGGCAGGGCAAAGATTTTCAACTGGAGTCAAATGCTATAATTGGGATGGGACTTATGGGATCTCTGGGATGATATGAATATTTCGCAGACAGGAGTAACATGAATGATTTACGACAGATGGTGGATGGCAGTAGATTGCAAAATACAACCAGAAGTTCCTATGATCCATCCACCACCTTCTATTCAAGATAAAGTCTCTTTCTCTAACTCCTTGGATCTGAGCTTACCTTGTCACCTACTTGGAGATGGGATGTTGTGAGCCTTCCAAGCTGAGACCTCCAGAGGCGATGTCCTCTGTTTTTGCTTTCTTGGGATATAAATACCATGAGAGTAAGTCTGAGCTGGCTACGGAGAAGGCTCAGGGGAGAATCAGTCAATTTAAATTGTATTTGAAGATGAGAAAAAAATTACCCATGTTATGCTGCTGCAGAACAAGCTGTCTCCTGTTGTTTTTTGGATGATAGAAATTAAATTTTGGGATAGTTTGGCACTGAGTTAGAGGTACACTGAGATGCACTAAGTCTATGTGAATTGTAAATAAAAATACAGAAATTCTAAGGTCAGAATAATTCCAATTACACATAATTTTCTCTGGAGAATAGAAAATATCTTTTAAAAGACAACAGATTTCATAAAAGATAAACTGGCCATTCCCAGAAGATATGTTGTGAATGGTATCACATAAGCATAGTGTCAGTGTCCATATTTGGCTCTACCTCCAATGTGGCTTAAATGTATAGGGAGAAAAAAGGAGGTACATATTCTATTTTCATCTACAAGTATTTATTTCAACAAGTGTTTATTGACAACGTACTGTGTACAAGATCCTGCACTAGGTATTGTGGATAGAACAGTACACTAAACAAGCAAAAATCTTGCCTTGAAGGAGCTTAGAATCATAGTTGAGCCGATAGACAATGAAAACCATAATAAGTAAAATAGTCTGTTGGAAAATAGTAAGTGCTGAGGAGGAAATATAAAATAAAGAAGGCAGATAGGAAGTGTTTAGGTGATAGTGGTTAAATTTCAGTCCTCACTTTCAGGAAGACCTCACTCAGAAGAGATTTAGTAGTAGTAAATATCTATAAGGAAGTGTTGGAGGGCATGAAGATACCAAAGAGAACACATGTACACACACCTTGAATGTAAACATGTGTGGAATGTTGGAGGAATGGCACCAGGCAGGTTAAGTAAGACAGTTGAGGTCATAAAGATAATGCAAGTGGGGTGGACTTCCAGGCCACAGTCAGGATTTTGGCTTTTGCTGTAAATAAGATGGGAAGTCATTGGGGAATTCTGAAAATAAGAAGTATGTGATCTGACTTAGATTTTTCAGTTGATCTAAGACTGCTATTTTGAGACCAGACTGAGGGGATGAATAGAATAAGCCAGGTGAGTACCACAGTAATAGTGAGGGCAGTGGTACCAAGAGGTCAAGTTCAGGATATAGTATGCAGTCAGATCCTGGGGGATTTGCTAATTGGTCAAAAGTAGAGCATGGGAGAATGAGAAGACTCAAGGATGAGTCCAAGGTTTTTGGTCTAACCAATTGAAAGCCTAAAATTGGCATTAACTGAGATAGGGAAGAAGAGCCCATGTTAAGTGTGAGGTGGCTAACAGACATCAAGTGGAGATGTCAAGTAGATAACAATATGCATCTAGAATTTGGGGGAGATGTGTGAGCTGGGAATAAATATTTGAGAGTTTTGGCTGTATTGGCTTGTTAGGGCTTCCATAGCAAAGTACCACAGGCTGGGTGGCTTAGAAAATAGAACTTCATTTTCTCACAATTCTGGATGCTAAAAGGCTAATATCAAGACTGCTTGGATCTATTGACCCACATGACCTAAATTCAACTTAATTACTTCTTTAAAGACCCTATCTCCAACTAATTTCACATTCTAGGTACCAGAGGTTAGGACTTCAACATATGAATGAAGGACACAGTTCAGCCCATGATATTAGCATTTGTGGTATTTAAAATATGAGACTGACTAAGACCATCTAGGAAGGGTTTAGATAGAAAATAGCAAAGA
This sequence comes from Felis catus, assembly GCF_018350175.1. Taxonomy (NCBI): domain Eukaryota; kingdom Metazoa; phylum Chordata; class Mammalia; order Carnivora; family Felidae; genus Felis; species Felis catus. Next base: position 52,971,387 of record NC_058370.1, read on the forward strand.
TACAAAGACAAGCCTTGAAGCCCTACAATATTTAAAGGCTGAAGAAATGAGAGGAAACCAGTAAAGAAGATTGAAAATGAAAGACCAGAGATATAGGAAGAAAGTCAGGGGGGTGGGGTCTCCTGAAAGGCAAGTGGACAAAGGTTCAAGGAGGAGAGAGTGATCAACTCTGCCAATTGCTATTGAGAAACAAGTAAGCCACCTTAAAAATTTGGAGGGGCCAAGATGGCAGAGCAGAATGGAAGTTTTCTTCTTTTTATCCCTGAAATACAGCTAGATCAGCATCACACCATTTTTCACACCTAGAAAATTGATCTGAGGACTAATAAAACAATCGGCATAACTTGAGCCATAGAACTTGACAGGTATGTGGCATGGAGAAGTGAACTGGGGGAAAGGGAAGCTGCAGAGGGTAGGAAGCTGTATTTGTGGAGAGAGGACAGAGAAAGGGAGAGAGCACAGGAAAAGCACTCACCCTGAAAGTAGCTGGAGAGAAAGAGAAAGAGTGGAAACACCCACAAGTTACTGAACAAGAAAGGAGGAAGGAGAAAGGAGAGGGTTTCAATTCCACTAGGGTTCTATAAACAAAGGAGAACAGAGTTGGAAATTTCTCAGCCCATTACCTGGCAGTGCTCTGGTGGGAAGGGCTAATTCACAGGAGCAAGCAGCAAGGTCTGAGGGTCTGTGGACCACAAAGGGAGACGCAGCTTCCCTGCTAGGAGGGCATTTTGTACAGGCTCTACGTCCCCTCCCCCCCCCCTCAGGCAAAGGTCCCAGAGACACCTGCTGAGAATGATTGCTGATATTGGAACAAAGATGCCAGGATGCAATGAAACCTGGTACTGGTTGTGTGTTGTGATTTATCATAATCCCTGAACCACTGCCACTACGTGATTGCAAAAACTTATTCTGGGATTCTGGGGCAAGCCAGGACCTGGCTACAACCTCTGAGCCTCTACAGCAGCATGATCACAGGAACAAACCCAAGGGCAATCCAGCACCCAGCCATTGCTGGGTGAGACCCTCCCCCAGAAGGGAGGAGTGGGTCCAAGCCACAGGGATCTCAGAAGTAAGGGGTTTGGAAACACAGCCCATCTGAGATAAAATTTGGGAGGGAGGTGCCACCTGGCAGGCTTGGACATGGACCGTTTAGTAGTGGGGAGTGGACAGAAGCCTCATACAAAGGAGGTGTGTTTGATTGTCAATCGGTGAGAGTGCAGAGTTCTGGAGCCAGAGACTGAGAAGTTGGGTGACACCATTTACACCTCTCCTGAGCATGTGCATACATGCTGATCAACGCCAGTTAGCTAAGCATCACCACCTAGTGGACAATTGGAGCCAATACACCAAGCCCCTTTCAACTGCCCTAGAGGACCACCACAAGTCTCCCCACCTGTTTAGTGTATGGACTATAAAGTGCTTCATAGTTTTACTTTTAAGGGAAACTGGATGAAATTTCATTCTGATTTCACGCTGTTCATTGACCCATCTGTTTGGCTTTTTTATTTTCTTTTCCTATTCTTGGATATAGAAAGATATAAAATATATTTTTATTTTGTTTTTATATAAAATTTAAAAAATTTACTATATTTTTTATTTTTTGTAAATTTATTTTTATTCTATTTTACCTTCTTCAATCCATTTAATTTTATTTTATAGTATACATTTTAAAGGTTTTAAATGTTTTCTTACTTTTTTTTCTCTTTTCTTTTCTTTCCCTTTTTTTTTCTACTCAATCCAGCTTCTTTCAACAAGCAGACCAAAATATACCTAGGATCTAGCTTCCTTTGTTTGATTTTTTTGTGTGTTGTTTTTAATCTTTTTAATTTTTATTTTATTAATTATTTTTATTCCTCCAAAATAACAAAAAGAAGGAATTCACCCTAAAAGAAAGAAGAGGAGAAAATGACAGCCAAGGACTTAAACCTCACTGGTATAAGCAAGATGTCTGAATTAGAATTTAGAATCACGATAATAAGAATACAAGCTGGGCTGGAAAAAAACATAGAATCTCTTTCTGTGGATATAAAAGAAGTAAAATCTAGTCAGGACAAATTAAAAATGCCATATCTGAGATGCAATCTTGAATGGATGACATGGTGGCAAGGATGGATAAAGCGGAACAGCGAATCAGCAATATAGAAGACATAATTATGGAGAATAATGAAGGAGAAAGAAACAGAGGGAAAACTAAGGCTAAAGAGCACAATATAGGAATTATAGAACTCAGTGACTCACTAAAAAGGAATAACATCTGAATCATAGGAGTCCCAGAAGATGAAGAGAGAGAAAAAGGGGTAGAATGTTTATGTGAGGAAATCATAGTGGAAAACTTTCCTAGCCTAAGGAAAGACAGACATCAAAATCCAAAAAGCACAGGTAACTCCCATTAAATTACACAAAAATAGACCATCAACAAGGCATATAATAGTCAAATTCAAAAACTACAGACACAAGGAAAGAATTATGAAAGCATTAAGCGAAAAGAAGTCCTTAACCTATAAGGGAAGACAGATCAGGTTCACAGCAGACCTATCCACAGAAACATGGCAGGCCAGAAAGGAATGGAGAATATGTTCAATGTGTTGAATAAGAAAAATATGCAGACAAGAATTCTTTATCCAACATGGCAGTCATTCAAAATAGAAGGAGAGATAAAGAGTTTCCCAGAAAAACAAAAATTAAAGGAGTTTGTGACCAGTAAATGAACCTTGCAAGAAATTTTAAGGGGGACTCTCTGAGGGGAGTAAAGACAAAACAAAGCAAAAAAGACCAAAAGCAACAAAGACTGGTATGGATCAGAGACCACCACCAGAAGCTCCAATTCTATAGGCAACACAAGGGCAATAAGTTCATATCTTTCAGTACTCTAAATGTCAATGGACTAAATGCTCCAATCAAAAGACATAGTTTAACACAATGGATAAGAAAACAGAATTCATCTATATGCTGTTTACAAGAGACCCATTTTAGACCTAAGGATACCTTCATATTAAAAGTAAGTGGATGGAGAACCATTTATCATGCTAAAGGTCACCAAAAGAAAGCTTGGGTGGCCATACTTACATCAGACAATCTAGACTTCAAAATAAAGACTAACCAGAAATGAAAAAGGTATTATATCATAATTAAGGGGTCTTTCCACCAAGATCTAACAATTGTAAGCTTTTATTCCTCCAACATGAAGTACCCAAATGTATAAATGAATTAATCACAAACATAAAGAAACTCATCGATAATAATATAATAGTAGGGGGCTTCAACACCCCACTTACATCAATGGACAGATTATATCTAAACAAAAAATCAACAAGGACACAATGGCTTTGAATGACACACTGGACCAGATGGACTTGACAGATATATTCAAAACATTTCATCCTAAAACAGCAGAATATACATTCTTCTCCAGTGCACAAGGAATGTTCTCCAGAATAGACCATATACTGGGACACAAATCAGCCCTAAGTAATTATAAAAATATCAAATCATATTGTGCATATTTACAGACCACAATGCTATGAAACTCAAAATCAACCACAAGTAAAAATTTGGGAAAATAACAAATACTTGGAGATTTAAGAACATCCTACTAAAGAATGAATGGGTTAAACAAGAAATTAAAGAGGAAATTAAAATTTCTTAGAAGCCAATGAAAATGATAAGAGGGAAGTATATAGCAATCCATGCTTTCCTAAAGAAGGAAGAAAGGTCTCAGATACACAACCTAACCTTACACCTTAAAGAGCTGGAAAAAGAACAACAAATAAAACCCCAAACCAGCAGATACAGGAAATAATAAAAATGAGAGCAAAAATCAATGCTATCAAAATTAAAAAAAAATTAGTAGAACAGATCAAAGAAACCAGGAGCCAGTTCTTTGAAAGAATTAACAAAATTGATAAACGCCTAGCCAGTTCGATCAAAAAGAAAAAAGAAAGGACCCATACAATTAAAATGAAGAATGAATGAGCAGAAATCACAACCAATGCTGCAGAAATACAAATAATAATAAGAGAATATTAGGAATAATATGCCAATAAATTGGGCAATCTGGAAGAAACACATTCTTAGAAACATATAAACTACCAAAACTGAAACAGGAAGAAGTAGAAAATTTGAACCGACCCATAACCAGTAAATAAGTTGAATTAGTAATTTAAAAAATCTCCCAAAAAAAAACAATAGACCAGGGTCGGATGGTTTTTCAGGGGAATTATAACAAACGTTTAAAGAAGACTTAACCTATTCTTTTGAAGCTGTTACAAAAAATAGAAATGGAAGGAAAACTTCCAAACTCATTCTACAAGGTCAGCATTATCTTGATTCTAAAACTGGACAAAGACCCCACTAAAAAGGAGAACTATACGCAAATTTCCATGATATACATGGATACAAATCTTCTCAACAAGATTCTAGCCAAGAATTATTCACCAGGACCAAGTGGGATTTATATCTGAGATGCAGGGGCGGTTCACTATTCACAAATCCATCAATGTGATACATCACGTTAATAAAAGAAAGGACAAGAACCACATGATCCTGTCAATAGATGCAGAGAAAGCATTTGACAAACTACAGCATCCTTTCTTGATAAAAACCCTCAAGAAAGTAGGGATAGAAGGATCACACCTCAAGATCATAAAAGCCATATACAAAAGACCCACAGCTAATTTCATTCTCAATGGGAAAAACCTGAGAGCTTTCTCCCTAAGGTCAAGTACACAGCAGGATGTCCACTCTCACTACTGTTATTCAGCATAGTATTGGGAGTCCTATCCTCAGCAATCAGACAACACAAAGAAATAAAAAGCATCCAAATCAGCAAGGAGGAATTGAAATATTCACTCTTTGCAGATGACGTGATACTCTATATAAAAAACCCAAAAGATTCCACCAAAAAACTGCTAGAACTGATCCATGAATTCAGCAAAGTGGCAGGGTACAAAATCAATGCACAGAATTGGTTACATTTCTATACACCAATAATAAATCAGTAGAAAGAGAAATCAAAGAATTGATCCCATTTACAAATGCACCAAAAACCATAAAATACCTTGGAATAAATCTAACCAAAGAGGAAAAAAATCTATACACTGAAAACCATAGAAGTTTTATGAAAGAAATTGAAGAAGAAAAACATTGAAAAATATTCCATGTTCATGCATTGGAGGAACAAATATTGTTAAAATGTCAATACTACCAAAAACAATCTACATATTCAACGTAATCCCTATCAAAACAACACCAGATTTCTTCACAGAGCTAGAACAAACAATCCTAAAATTTATATGGAACCAACAAAGAACATGAATAGCCAAAGCAATCCTGAAAAAGAAAACCAAAGCTAGAGGCATCACAACCCCCCACTTTAAGAGGCATTACAAAGCTGTAATCATGAAGACAGTATGGTACTGGAACAAAAACAGACACAGATAAGTAGAACAGAATAGAGACCCAGAAATGGACCCACAAACGTATGGACAACTAATCTTTGACAAAGCAAGAAAGAATATCCAGTGGAATAAAGACAGTCTCTTCAACAAATGGTGCTGGGAAAACGACAGCAACATGCAAAAGAATGAACCTAGACCACTTTCTTACACCATACACAAAAATAAACTCAAAATGGATGAAAGACCTAAACGTAAGACAGGAAGCCATCAAAATCCTAGAGGAGGAAGCAGGTAAAACCTCTTTGACCTTGGCCACAGCCACTTCTTACTCAACATGTCTCTGAAGGCAAGGGAAGCAAAAGCAAAAATGAACTATTGGGGCCTCATTGAGATACAAAGTTTCTGCACAGCAAAGGAAACAATCAGCAAAACTAAAAGGCAACTGACAGAATGGGAGAAGATATTTGCAAATGACATATCTGACAAAGGGTTTGTATCCAAAATCTATCAAATTCAACACTCAAAAAATAAATAATCTAGAAACAAAACAAAAACAAATAATCTAGTGAAAAAATGGTCAAAAGACATGAATAGACACTTTCCAAAGAAGACATCCAGATGGCTAACAGACACATGAAAACATGTTCAACATCATTCATCATCAGGGAAATACAAATCAAAACCACAATGGGATACCACCTCACACCAGTCAGAATGGCTAACATTAACAACTCAGGCAACAACAGATGTTGGTGAAAATGTAGAGAAAAGGAACCCTCTTGCACTGCTGGTGGGAATGCAAACTGGTGCAACCACTCTGGAAAACAGTATAGAGGTTCCTTAAAAAATTAAAAATAATTAAAAATTAAAAAAATATGTATATATACACACACATGATGTAGTGTTACTCAACAATCAAAAGGAATGAAATCTTGCCATCTGCAACTGCATGGATAGAACTAGGGTATATTATGGTAGTGAAATTAGTCTGAGAAAGACAAATATCATATGACTTCACTCATATGTGGAATTTAGGATACAAAACAGATGAACATAATGGAAAGGAAGCAAAAATAATATAAAAACAGGGAGGGGACAAAACATAAGAGACTCTTAAATATGGAGAACAAACAGAGGGTTGCTGGTGGGGTTGTGGGTGGAAGGATGGGCTAAAGGAATATTAAGGCAGACACTTGTTGGGATGAGCACTGGGTGTTATGTGTAGGGCATGAATCATTGGATTCTACTCCTGAAATCATTATTGCACTATATGCTAACTGACTTGGATATAAATTAAAAATAGAATTAATTAATTTTAAAAATTTGAAAAAATAAAAAACTTCATACTACTACTAATAATAAAAACAAAATTCAATAACAGTAGTTTCTATTGAACCCTTACTATGTGCTGGGAGTTTGACTACCTCATTTTTCCTTCAAATCATCTCTGTGAGATGAGTACTGTAATTATTCTGTAATTTACAGATAATGAAACTGTAATTCAGAGAGATTAAATAACTCACCCAGTCAGGACCAGCTACATAATTTGTAGGGCTCAGTGCAAAATGAAAAGGCAGGTCCTTTGTTAAAAAAATTATTAAGAATTTCAACATGGTGACAGGAGAAAACTGGATCTAGAATAGGACCCTTTGGAGCATGGTCCCTGGGTAGGGGACCCACATCTACAAAGTCGGACCAGCCCCCAGTCAGTGTTAGACTCAGCCTGGCCTTGTTAAAATGATCCTTTACCAAAAATGTGAAGTGCCCTATAGTTTGCCAATAGTTTAATCTAACAGCATTAAAAGACATTTCTGAGGACTTTCTGTTCTGGGCAATACTAAAATTTTTTTTTTCAACGTTTATTCATTTTTTGGGGGGACAGAGAGAGACAGAGCATGAACGGGCGAGGGGCAGAGAGAGAGGGAGACACAGAATCGGAAACAGGCTCCAGGCTCCGAGCCATCAGGCAAGAGCCTGACGCGGGGCTCGAACTCACAGACCGCGAGATCGTGACCTGGCTGAAGTCGGACGCTTAACCGACTACGCCACCCAGGCGCCCCATGTTCTGGGCAATACTAAAAAACAAAACAAACAAACAAACAAATACGAAGCCCTCTTCTGGTTCAATCCAAGTATTTCTGAGGTCATCCCTGGGGATAGGAAGCTAGGAAGGGTGCCTAGTTGGAACTATTCCTTTGAAAATGAATTAAGAACTCTAACTTCCAGCTGTGACCATGCAATCTATGCTTCTATGCCTGAAACATGGATGGGAGAAAAGGTGACATCTAAGCTTGATATTTATTTGGGGTGACACTATCTGCCACCAGTGCTAATTTTAAGCTCTTTTGGGTGTTTATTGCCAGCCCTTCTTTTGAGGCTCACATAGACATTACAGCTGTGAAAGCATTTGTTGACTGACAGAAAACTCAGCATTAGGACCAGCAAATTAAATATTCCTTTCTCACACCTGCCTTTATTTAGCTTCATATTCATGAAATATCAAATTTTTCTTTATTTTTCTGGTCAGTCTTCACGGAAGCACCACTGTGCCACTGTGACAGCATTTTAAATTAGTTTCACTATGGTCATCAGCTTTGTGATTAGCTCTGCTTCTTGAACACCTGGTCTGACTTTAGAAATTATTTGCCATCTGGTCAAATACTAAGTAATTATAACAATTTAATGGCAGGATGACACACTGTTAAGAGACTTGATAGTCTTGTCAAAGACTGCCATCAACTTATAAATGTTTTCCCTTTTTGACTTTAAATATGTTACGTTTAAGGGCATCTTTGGGGTTTCCTTGGTATTAGTCTTTGCAGACATCATGTTGGTCAGAGTCCCGTGGGTCCCCTTTATTCAGCAATTTCCATCACATATTAAAACAGAAGCAATTTGTAGCTCCTGTGTGACAAACATAAACCTAAAACCACACACCACACTCAACTCATCATTTGTTATTAGGATCATTGGCTTGCCTGGAATCCTGAAGCCCTTACAACATGGAACATTCAAGAGCATGGGTCTTGTTCATATGCACCATTTTGCTGTGACGGGTGTCTTCTGAGGATGTATTGGAAGGCAGAATGTATTTTAATGCCATCGTGTACTTTGAGATTGGATGTCATTTGGATGATTCAATGGGAAAGATGTCCTAATGCTTAAGAGCATTTACTCTGGAGCCACACTTCTTGGTGTGGATCCCATTCTGCCACTTCCTACCTTTGTGCTCTTGGCCAAGATATTATTTATATCTTTTCTGTCATCTATAAGGCAGAGATGATGATAGGAATTACTTGATAGGGTTATAATAAAGACTGCACACAATAGTATTAAGTACTTAGTGCCTGACATATAAGAAGTGCTATGCAAGTATTATTAAATAAATGTGACTATAGATAACTATACATACATAAAATGTAAAAGCAAATAGAAATTCTTATTAAGAACTGGATGATATTGGGGCACCTGGGTGGCTCAGTCGGTTAAGCATCTGACTTCAGCTCAGGTCATGATCTGGCGGTTTGTGAGTTCAAGCTCTGCATCGGGCTCTGTGCTGACAGCTCAAAGTCTGGAACCTGTTTCAGATTCTGTGTCTCTGTTTTCCTCTGCCCCTCCCCTGCTCACGGTCTTTCTTTCTCTGTCAATAATAAATAAATGTTAAAAATTTTTAAAAAAAGAACTGGATGAGATTAAGTCTTGGATAGATAAAAAGGCTCTAGGTGTGGGGGCACCTGGCAGGCCCAGTTGGTAGAGTATGTGACTCTAAAGCTTCAGTGTGTCCTTTTGGGAGACAGCAAAACACCTCTTTCACTCTGGACATCTCCATGTCAAGTATTGACATTTCATGTTGGAGTCTAGATGCCAGGAACTCTTGTGAACATATAATTATATATGTATTATGTGTAAACCAAAGCCCATTATTTCAGGAAGCTGCGAGCTTGAAAATGTATTTTAAGTAACACTTACTAACAAGCCATGTCTTCATATGTGCCTTTTTGAGAAGGTTAAGAGCTGTCAGGATGAATTATACCCATCCCAGAGCTGGCCTGACTTTTATCAAGCACATCGGTGAGGGCATTTGGTCATCTGTATCTGGACACTGATACAATTTACTTAACATTAGAAGGGGACCTTCCTCCTAATGGCTAACACAGCCAACTGATGACCTGCTTTCATCACAGGGACTTCTCTAAGTATTAAGCTTGGGGCTGTGCATCAGAATGTAACAGCCCATCATTTTGACTGAGATGAATGATACAATTGTACATGACACTGGCTAAAGCAAGTGACCTATAATTAACAAACTAGGAGTGAGTATCCACCAGGCAGCACACAGCTATGTTGGAACAGCACATCTGACTTGAGTTGCAAGTGCTGGTTGGTTACTTAGCCAGTCGTGAATCCAATGAGGTATGACCACATTCAGCAGTGCCAAGGGCCATGTGAGGGCATGACTCAGCAGCCAGGTATGTAGACCACACCACCGAGACGTGCCCCAATTGAGAAGTGTCTGCAGATTTCCTGCCAAGAGGCAGAAGGTGCCAATGGACTGTATTCCATGGCACTGTGTAATGGAATCCTTTGGGTTAGTTATATCAAACACTTGGAGTCTGTTAATACCAAGTTAATAGAGCACATAACTGTCAGATTGCTATAATTAAAGAAAACACCCGCTATATTTACTGAACTTCTACATTAGTGAATGCTTTTCAAATTTTATCTTAATTATCAGAGTGCCAGTATTTCATTTTTCTGACATCTGGCATTTTGATAAGGCAAACTCTGGATTGGCGTGGGCTGACAGGACAGAAGTGAATTCTCTATGAAGAAGACTAAACAGTTACAGTGCCACTGTTAGAAGAAGAACCATGACTTGATAATATAAGCAGGATCCAAGATTGTTTTTTAAAAAATTACCTGGTAGGCACGGCCACTTATAACACCCCTCTGTGGCTGTGCACAATTTCTTTATAAGCCATGAATACATTAATGTTTCCCCCGAAGAGTTCCAGGCAGCTATATTTTATATTCAGCCTCCTTATAAACTTCACAGTGTGGAGTTTCTCGACAGGTTTTAGCATATACACTATCAACACACTAATATATTCCAGTAAATTCCCAGAGCAAACTCCAAATCAAAGCTTCCCAGGGTTAAGAGGCACTAAGCACTTAAATGACCATCTGACCATCCGTAGGCCACAGAGGGAAGATGCAGACAGCTGGCTGCTGACAAGGAGGCTGCCTGCAGCTTTCTGATGCACAGTCTGTCACTGCAACTGGTGTGGATGCCCCTGATTTAATATCTTCAGTGACAGCCACACTGTAGCCTTAGCATACACATCTTATGAGGAATATGACATTACTGGGCAAAGATTGCATAAAAGTATCATTATGGGCTGAATCTGACCCCACTTCAAATTCATAAGTTGGTACCTTAACCCTAATGTGATGGTATTTGGAAATGGGACTTTTGGGAGGTATTTGGGTTAGCTGGGGTCATGAGAGTGAGGCCCTCATGGGATCAGTGCCCTTAGAAGAAGAGAGATCAGAAGGCTTGCTCCCTCTCTTTCTCTTTCTCCCTACCAACAAGAAGGAAGAGGCCAGGAAGAGAAACATTCCAGGAACCAGTCAGGTGGCACGTTGATCTTGGACTTCTGGCCTCCAGTACTGTGAGAACTTAAGTTTCTGTTGTTCAATGCCCAAGTATGGCATTTTCTCATGGCAGCCTGAGCAGACAGCCATGTTTCATGCAGAATATCAGAGCTTTTGATATCGTTTGTAATTAAAACAAAGTCTGTTTTCACAGGCACTGTGTACGGCCCTTTAGAAAAAGGAGCAGATAAGATGCACATAGTTTGGCAGCTGTCCTCATGGCCCTTATTATCTAGGACTTACTACAGGGATCTGACCTTGCTTCCCCACCTGTGTGACAACAGACACACTGTACCCATATTAGCTCTTAGAAACTTCAGTGGACAGATTCTCTTTTTGCATTCTTCACATTCCACTGTTTTTTTTCCATGTGGACTCCTTTCCACAGACAACATAATAAGTAAAACAACGCAACACAAATATGAAGAGAATTACTTTGTGGCACTAATAGAAACATGGGGGTCTTAATATTAGTGGAGACAGTAGACACTGTGGTTAAGAATGTGGGTTCCAGAGCCATGCCACATGGGTTTACATCCTGGTTCTGCTATTTACAAGATGTGCAACTTTGACCTTTTTCTTAACCTCTCTGTGCTTTTGCTCCCTTGTTATGAAAATGAAGACAATAATGGTATTTCCCTCCTGTTGTGGTTGTGATCTCTGGATGAGATAAGATATATGAAGTACATGTCCTGGAACATAGTAAGTACACAATAAATGTTAGCCTTTATTACTTACTTATATTTTATCTGTATTTTATCATGGCACTGAAAGGGAAAATAATTGCACTAGAGAAGCAGGCTGTCATTCTGAGATATAGGTCACTCATAATTAGCTCTTGAATCTATTGTACCAACATTTGGAAGCCCCACTCAGCACAGATCACAGATGGGCTTCACTTGACTTATATATAGCAGTGCTGTGAAATAGGGCAAGAAGGATATTTGCTGGTGATAATGATGCTAATTGAAATTGCACGTAATGTGTTAACCAGTTGCAGTGTTGTTAGAGCTGCCCAGATAGGGAAAAAGAATAAAAAAAGCAGTGAGAAGGTTTATCCTCTGAGGTAGACAGGAAAGAAATACTTTAATTTTTTTAATGTTTATTTATTTTTGAGAGACAGCGACAGAGAGCGAGCAGGGGAGGGGCAGAGAGAGAGGCAGACACAAAATCTGAAGCAGGCTCCAGGCTCTGAACTGTCAGCAGAGTCTGATGCAAGGCTCAAACTCACAAACTGTGAGATCATGACCTGAGCTGGAGTTGAGCACTTAACAGACTGAGCCCCCCAGGAGAAATACTTAAAAAAAATTCAGTGTAAGTCTTGGCAGGGGCAACTTATAATTCTCCAAATTTGCACTTTCCCCTCCCCACCCAAACTCTCTATTTTCACCTATTTTGCTAATAATTGCATTTTCACTACAATAAAAAGATAATAGAAATTAGAAATATAACAAATATGAGCCCAACCTTTATGTCTGAAAAACATAGGTTCAAATCATGACCGTAGCACTTGACATGTTTTAACTTTGGGAAATTTAATCTGATACTTGCTAGCTTGTGGCCAAAGGTCTGACTTTAGCTAGTCCTATGAAATAAAGACTGGCTGGCCTAAGTCCTCAGTTCCTGGGAGGGAGGTAGCCTCTAAATCCTTGGAGCTTCCCAAGTGACAGATATGTGTGTAATTCATCTTGGACCCTAACAGATTATTTGCAGGAGGTGACTCAGGATGGGGCTGGGTGGGCTGGAAAGTTGGGCTATGTGATTTGAGGGTAGGGGTTTTGAGCCGCATGATAGCAGTCCAAACCTGGGGGATGGGCAGGGGCTGAAGAGATTGAGTTCAGTCACATTCAATGGTTCAATCAATCATAGTTACATAATGAAACCCCCAAATCTGGACACCAAAGCTCAAGTGTGCTTCCCTGGTTGATGAGACTCTGTGGTACTGTTCACATTGATGTGATAGGAAGGTGATGTGTACTGATTCCTTAGGAAGAAAACACTAGAAGCTTTGTGTTTAGGAATTCCTAGACCTCACTGCAAGCATCTCTTCTCTTCAATGGTCCTGAATTGAATTCTTTTCCATATAATAAAGCTGTAATCACAAATATAGCACTTTCTGAGTTCTATGGGTCATTCTAGTGATTCACTGACATCAGTGAGTGGGAAAGCCTCCATTTTCTATCCTGTTGGTCAGAAATGAGGCTGTCCCTGAGACTCTCAAGCTGGTGGCTGGTGTCTGAAGTGAGGGTAGGCTTGTGGAAGACTGTGACCCTAACCTGTGATGGGTTTATTCTCAGAAGCCACTTTATCTAGTTACAGCTTCACTACACAATTCAGAAGGCACATTTAAAAAAATCCGGTAAACAATATAGTCTAGTAGAGAGGTTCTCAAAGTGTGAGTCCTGGAGGAGTGAGAATCATCTGAGAGCTCGTTAGGGATGCAAATTCCCAGGTACCACCCAGGCCTCCTGCATGAGAAGCCCTGGCATGAGGCCTAGCACTATGTGCTCTCACAGATCCTTTGGTTCTGATATAGGATGCAGTCTTTGGTTTGAGAACAAACATTCCAACAACTAGACACAGAATCTAGAGCTGGATATAGCTTGGACTTGAATCCCTCCCTGCACCCCCCCCCCCCAACTGCACAATTTATTAGCTGTGTTACCTTTGGCAAGTTGTTGAACCTCTCCGAGCCTTGCTTTCCCACCTGGAAATATGAAAATAGTAATAGAATACCCCATGCAGTTTTCTTGAAGGATAAGTGGGTTAATATATATAAAGTACTTAGAATAGGACATGGAACATTGCTTTATAACTGTTGATGGCCATTATCTATAAAACAAAGGTATTGCTATTTGTTCTGTGGTGAACATCAAATTATATTAAATATAATATATTCTGTAGTACATATCCCACAATCAGTGAATAATCATTATTTTATTATGTTCAACTTCAACTCATTCTAGGCATGGAGTAAATATCACAATTATTTTGCTGAGGAGCAAGTGGAAGTTATAATCAAGCTGCTTGGAATTTCCTTCACAAGGTTGAGCTGTCCCATCTCTGACTCCTTGCTGAGCCAAATATCAGTGATTTTATTGGAAATGCCTTTCTGGGCACTGACTTCAAACTAATACTGAGGAGAAAACTACAATTTGTTTCTCATCAGACTCAACTGGTTGCTCAAGATGGAGAGATTTCAGTATTTTCTGCTTCAATCATCACTTAACGATACTTTGTGACATTTTGTGATGATTTTAAAATCAGAAGTATTCTGGTTAATTTATTGATTTTTAATTAAAATGATATTTTAATTTCATTGTAGACCTGCAGAAATGCAGTGTTTCTCAAAGACTTTCAGAAATACATCTGCATCAGAATTGTCTGGGGTGTTTATGGCTAAAAATAAAACAAAAGAAATCTGAATGAAAACCTCAAGCATGGATATTGAGCTTTGAGAGGTACTGTTCTCAGAAATAAAAGAACATCAGAAAACAAAACAAAATTAAAAATCCCTAAAATTCCAAGAGGTATTATAAACCCAGAAGGGGTAGTTGAAGATGTAGGTTCAGAAGAGGGACTTGATGGTATCTGAGGACAAGGGAGAGGTGAGAAGAAAATACAACAAAGAGTCTCAGGAGCCAGGACCAGTTATTATGGAGATGACACAGGCAGCCTTTTTTAACTGAAAACAGAACCACAAGCTCTTTATGACTGAGACATGATGAGTTTTTCTGTCTTTCTGCAGCATGGACCTCCATAACCCTCTGATTATTTCTGTGCTGAGCAAGGCCCATCAGGGTCAGGGCTCACCGTTTCTGGGGGGGGGGGGGGAATTAATTTTTTAATGACATGGTATAAGTGCAACCACATATCATGTGCCCCAACTGTCATTTCACACTTTCAGTCACTTTATATAAATAGAGTACAAAGGGATTTCATTGTTTCTACAGGTCTCCTCAAGGCAAGGCATATATTTGCAATCCAGGGTGACAGTGACTCTTCTCATCTCAATGCATGCAAAGCAAAGATAATCTGTTTGCTGTTCTCATGGGTCCATTAATGAGACATGTTTTTTTTTTCTTGTACAGGTGCAATGAATAGAATAGAGAGACACACAAGCATAATGAAAGATTTACCTATGCTAAAGAGATTTAGTGATGTCTAAATAACTTAGAGCTAAAAATAGAGAAACTAGATGACTTTACCTCTAGATAATTTGCCAAACTCTTGTTCAAGTTCTGGTACCATTTTTTTTTTACTTGTTCTGCTAAAATGAGACTTGTCAAGGATTATATCTTCCTTCCTAATTAGTCTTCTAGAGGAGGTATCAGTGAACTATAAAATGGAAGTATATACAGAAGAGGAAACTGTCTAAACAATGCCTAAGATGGATGATTGCTCATTGAATAAATAGAAATTATTTCTGGGATGTCTTACCATCAGAAAACACAGAGTAAAGATGCAACAGTGTGGGTCAAAGGTGTGTGTGGGGGGGGGGCAGGGGGGTGGGGGGTGGGAAGAATGGTAGGGCAACAACATAAGCAAGTTGGCCAGTTAGGTAATCTGAAACATTCCTGCTACCAAGACACCTAGAAGTTCTGGATGCAATGCAGCAAATATACTTTTGTTTTTTAAATTAACATTTATTTATTTTTGAGAGAAAGAGAGAGAGCAAGCAGGGGAGGGGCAGAGAGACAGAGACACAGACTCTGAAGCAAGCTCCAGGCTCTGAGCTGTCAGCACAGAACCCAGCATGGGGCTCAAACTCACAGACTGTGAGATCATGACACGAGCCGAAATCAGACGCTTAACCAACTGAGCCACTCAGGTACCCCTACAATACAGCAAATATAATTTTAAAGGCAGAGGTGAACTTGTAGGAAAGTAAAGAGGAATTCCCAAAGGCCCAAAGCAAGGAGAAAACTACAAACAATGGTCAGTGGGTACCAAGCCACAGCTGCCCTGGGAATTTTGTCATTTCAATAATCAGGAAGCATATACTTAATGGCCATTAAAAAAAATGTGCACAATAAAAATGGAGGACTGTAACTGTGAAATTTGCATTAGCCCAGGCCTTAGAATGGAAATCTTAAATAAAAAGAAATTTCTCATTGATGAAAGTTGAAAATGTAGGTTATTGGGGTGCCTGGGTGTCTCAGTTGGTTAAGTGTTCAACTCTTGATTTCAACTCAGGTCTTGATCTAACGGTTGTGAGTTCGAGCCTGACATTGGGTTCCATGTTGGACATGAAGACTGATGATGTTTTGGGGTTATGGGTAGTCTGGAGCTGACAACCAAGAAAAAAATTCTTGTAGAGGTCTTTGGTGCAAAAAGGTAAATCATCTTATTAAAGCATGGGGGCAGGACCCATGGTCACAAAGAGCTGCACTGGGGTTATGAAGAATGGCTCCTTATATACTATGAAGTTGGGGAGGTAAAGTCAAAGGGAGGCCTCCAGAGGGACTATAATATGCTAAAGAGGACTCCTAAGATACCTGAGGCCTTGCTCTTGTCAAGCTAAGGTTGGTTTTCCCTCTAGTAACGCATTAAAAGTAAGACAGTAGGGAGTTCCTGGAGAAATGTTTTACTTTGCCTGCCTCAAGTATCTGTCAATGGGCTGCAGGTTATAAGGAAATTTAATTTTACCTGCCACTTTCTTCCTGCCTTTGTTCCCCACATCACTATGGAAAGGTGATGTTGGGGCTCCAGGAAATTGAGTCTACAGGTTTCTGGAGATTAGGCTATTGGTAAGATTGCCTTTTTCTTATAATTTACTAAGACATTTGTAAACTGATGGCGACTCATGCCCTGTATGTATGACTGTGATCTCTATCAGTTAGTCATTTGTTTTCTTTCCTTTCCTTTGTCCTTGGCAGCCAGGAGTGCCTGGGGAATATCACACATATCCCACTTGGGGAGGGGGGGATGGTGTGCTAACTCGTATTTTGCCCTCAGCTTGCTTTATGTTCCCTTATCAAAGACTACTTAAAAAGAAATAAAAGATTAAAAAAAAAAGCCTCATGATTTAAAACAAAAAGAAAGAAAGGAGAAAATGCAGAAGCTTATTTATTTTTCATAATATGAGTTTGGTGCAAAAAAATATTCATATTCTACCTAAAATCTGTAATCAAAACTTTTCCATAAAGATAGGTTTAAAGTTTGAATTTATATTATCTTATAATCTCAAATCTCTCAAATGAAAAGGTAATATAAAAAGCTAGAAACACCACTGAGATGCCTACAAAGACAAATACAAAATTTATTTGGAGCTGTACCTTTTGAATCCAGGGGGCATATGATTCCACAAATACGATTTTACAGAAAATGTATTCACAATCCAAAATTATAAAACGTGGGGACACATAGCACAATAAGCAAGAATCATCACAAAAGACAAATAACAGGAGGTAACGTTCCAAGAATTTCAGATAATGAAAATAATGGAGACAGAAACTATAAAACAAGTGTGTTTAGAAATAACAAAAGTTAAAAGTAAATAACAACATGAGAAATAAATAAGATGCTATTAGCCAAGACCAGGCATAATTGAGAAGAACAGAAGGTGAAGAGGCAGGAAAATTGGTTTCTGGAATTTCTCCACCACTTACTATGAGCTTTATGTCTTTGATTAAGTTATTTAATCTGTCTAAACTGATTCATCTTGAAGATATACTCTTGATTTTTCTGTCTCAAGACAGAGGTTATTAAATCATTTTCTCATTGGCTTGAGAGGACAATAATGCTCACGCACGTGGCGCCCACGGAGGGAACTAAGACAGCCCAGAGGGCTGGTGACAGCTAGGTGGTATGGAGGCAAAAGTCTGTATTCACCCCTTTGGTCAACACCAGCTTGCAGGTGGAGGGCCCAGTGGGCATTCTAGCTGGCATCACTAAGAACAAAAGTACCCAGGTCAGCAAATCTCACATTTTGTTTGCTAGTGTTATTATCTTTTTTGATCCAGATATTTCCACTTTCAGAATGTGGATTTCATTTGTACAGATTAGAGTTCTTTGTTCAATACAGGATTAAATATTAGCACAATTATGAAATTGAATTCTTTTTACCATAAATCTTGATTTCAGTGGAAATTAGAGTCAGAGTGGGGCAAGGAATGGTGGCTGATGGAGTTCACTGGCAGACAAGGTTACTGACCATACCTACTGTGGTGTACACCATGTCTGGGTCTGTAGGTATTTATCTCCAGGCATTTACCTAAAGGAAATTACTGGAAATCAAAGCAAATCCAAGCAACATTCATGTAGGTACAAATGAACCTCCAGTAATCCTGTAGACATATATTTATTTCAGGATGTTTTACCAGTACCAATCATTTTGGAAGAAGGAAACAAGGATATAATTTCCTTTCCCCATTTGTCTGCAGTTAAAGCATTTAGTATTGTGCATGGGGACCAGCCACTATTAGCACATTTGAAAAGAAAGGCTGTGAAATCACTTCTCCAATAGGAAGTTCATGTTGGATGACAGGGTACCTTTTTCTTGCCTGAGAAAATGACACTTCGCAGAAATGTGTAAAGACATGAATTGTCACAGGGAGTTACTTCCCTAGTAATTGTCTTTGTAAGAGGTCAGGCTGAACAACTTTTAATAGACTCAGTCATGGTGGGAGAAGATGTTGCCGAGAGGATTCATACTAAATCAACGCAGTATTTTATGAAGGATATTTGTGAGCCTTTCAGCAGTGAATTGCTGATTTACATTAGCTCAGCTTAAAATAAAAGTGCATTATGAGAAAACCTAGATGATAACGTGGGAAAAATAATTTTCATATTCTTCCTTTGTATGAATGTCACTGGAAGCTGTTTGAGGAAGTGTTGCTATTTTTTTTAAGATGCTGCATGACTTTGTAAGAAAAATCTGGTTACATATTTCTCAACGTTGAATTTTATGTAGCCTTCAGCATGTCCACAAATTACTCAGACAAGATAGTAAATTTCACAAAGTAATCCTTGCATAAAAGACATTGGTCTTTTCTTGCCCTCCAACTCCAACTGAGGGATGAAAGTATGATTAAACACCTGCAAATCAATCAATATGATAAAGCAAATTAACAAATATGAAGAATAAAAATCATATGACTATCTCAATAGATGCAGATAAAGTATATGACAAAATTCAACATTTATTTAATATAAAAAATCTTAAACTAGATACAAAGGTAATGTACCTCACTTTAATAAAGGCCATATATGGGAAGCTTACAACTAACATCACACTTTCTGAAGAGAAGCTGGCAGCTCTTCCTCTAGGATAAGGAACAAGACAAGGATGCCCACTCTTGCCACATACATTCAACATAGTATTGGAACATACATTCAACTCCTAATCAGAGGGACTAGGCAATAAATAAATAAATAAATAAATAAATAAATGGCATCCAAATTAGAAAGGAAGAAGTAAAATCGTCATTTGCAGATGACATGATATTCTATATAAAAATCCTAAAGACCTTACCCCAAAACTTGTAGAACTAATAAATGAACCCAGTAGAGTTTCAAAATACAAAATCAGCATTCAAAAACCTGTTGTGTTTCTACATACTAATTGCAAACTATCAGAAACAGAATAAAGAAAACAATTCCATTTTCAGTTGCATCAACAAAATGAAATATCTAGGAATAAATTTAACCAAGGATGTGAAAGATCTATACACTGAAAACTATAAGACCTCAATGAAAAAAAAAACTGAAGAAGACACAAATAATGGAAAGATGTTCCATGCTTATGGATTTGAAGAATGAATATTGTTAAAATGTCCATACAATTCAAAGCAGTCTAAAGATACTATGCAATCCTTATCAAAATTCCAACGGTATTTTACACAGAAGTAGAATAAACAATCCTAAAATTTGTATGGAACCACAGAAGACCCTGAATAACCAAAGCAATTTTGAGAAAGAACAACAAAACTAGAGGCATCACACTCCCTGGTTTTATTCTATATTACAAAACTATATTCAGAATAGTATGGTATTGGCAAAAACAGACACACAGATCAATGAATCAGAATAGAGAGCCTAGAAATAAACCTTTGCATATATAGTCAATTAATTTATGGCAAAGTTGAAGGAATATATAATGGGGAAAGCACATGATGTTGGGAAACCTGGACAGCCACATGCAACAGAATGAAACTGGACCACTGTCTTACACCATAGACATTATCAACTCAAAATGACTTGAATATTTGAAAAAAATGTAGGTGAGTAAGCTCTTGGTGATGAATTTTGGATGTGACACTAGAAACAAAGGCAACAAAAACAACAACAAACATGTGAGATTACATCAAACTGAAAAGCTTCTGCATGGCAAAGGAAACCATTGACAAAATGAAAAGGCAGCATAATGAATGAGAGAAAAAAAATTGGAAATAATATATTTGGTACAGAGTTAATATCCAAAATATATTAAGAACTCCTATAACTCAATACTAGAAAATCCATAAAATCCAACTTAAAAACGGGCAGAGGATCCGAATAGACATTTTTGAAAGCAGACATACAGATGGCCAACACGTATATGAAAAGATGCTCAACTTCACTAACCATCATGGAAATACAAATCAACCACAATGAGAGATCACCTCACATCTATCAGAATGGGCATCATCAAAAAGACACCAGATAACAAATGCTGGTGAAGATGTGGAGAAAAGGGAACATTTGTGCACTGCTGATGGAAATTTAAATTGGTGCAGCCATTTTGGAAAACAGTATGGAAGTTTCTCAAAAAATTAAAAGTAGAATTGCCATATGATCCAGCAATTGTACTTCTGGTTATTTTTCTGAAGGAAATGAAAACACTAAATTCATAACCATATAAACATCCTTTTATTCATTGCAGTATTGTTTACAATAGCCAAAATATGGACATAAGTGTTCATCAATGAATGAATGTATAAAGAAATTACTTACACACACACACACACACACACACAATGGTATACTATTCAGACATAAAAAAGAATGTAATCTTGCCACTTTTAAAAACATGGATGGACCTTGAGGACATAAAACTAAGTGAAATAAGTCAGACAGAGAAAGACAAATACCATATGATCTCATTTATATGTAGAATAAAAAAAAAAACAAACCAAAAACATGCTCATAGATACAGAGAACAGATTGATGGTTGCCAGAGATGGGAAATGGGGGTTGAATGAAATGGATAAAGGGGTCAAAAGGTATAAACTTCCAGTAATAAAAGAAATAAGTCCTGGGGATGTCATGTACAGCATGGTGACTATAGTTAGTAATACTGTACTGCATATTTAAGAGTTGTTAAGAGAACATACCTTAAAATTTCTCATCATAAGATAAAGCAGTTCCATAATTATATATGGTGATGGATGTTAACTAGATTTAAGGGTGATCATTTTGCAGTATATACAAATATTAAATCATTATGTTGTACATCCAAAACTAAAATGATGTTGTTTTTCAATTATGCTTCAGTTAAAAAAACAAAAATACTAATAAAGTAATTTTTAATATAAAAGTACTACTAACTTTTAAAAGTACTAACACATTAAAAAACAAGTTGTGTTCATACAAAATGTTAATAAGTTCCTTTTATTTGTCCCCATGGCCAAAGTGGCCTTACAGCAATGAACCCTAATGGAATGTGTTGCTCGGGGTCAGGAGTGCTGCAATTTTGCTTCTATTTATTCTTTCTTGTCCATTGAAGTATGTGATGCAAACTGTCCCAGCAAAGTGAATTAGTTATAGATAATTTGCCACCCCCAATTTCTCCATTGAATAATCCCTTCAATATGGTTGGCCACTTCTTTTCAGTATATTTCTGGTTTCCTTTTAGCGTACAGACCATGCCTTTAACTGGTTTCTCTTCCTCTACATAGCATTTACATCCTGGAGTCCTCATGGCTCATTTCCGGACTCTTTCTTATTTCTATATGTACTCTTTCTTTAGACTCACTTATTCCTAGACTCAAAAATCCATTCATATATGCTGGAAATTCCCTGGTATATGTCATCATCCAGACCTCTCGTCTTAGAACTAAATGGGGTAACAAACCTTTTACTTGAGATTATTTGTGGGCTTCATGTAAGGTTTTCAGGTTCATGGCTTCTTTCCACAAACCTGCTCACCTTCCAGTTGTCTCACTGACAATAAAATGTATCACCATCTTCCCAGTGTTTCAAACCCAAACATAGGAATCCCCTTCTTTCTCTCATTTCACACGTCTATTACATACACAAGTTATAGCAATTCTACTTCCAAAATGTTTCTTAATTCTATCAATCTTCTTCATCTCCATGGCCACTCCCTTTATCCAAGCCATCGACTACATTTACCAGTCAGGTATGACTGTGTTCTAGTAGGTGTTTTGTTGTTGTTGGTGGTGGTGGTGGTGGCTTTTTTGTTGTCATTGTTGTTTACCTGCAAACCATGCCCAACTCCCAATCAATTCTCCATAAAGCAGCTAGAAATAATTTCCCCATACATAAATCTAACCATGTGGTTTCCACCCCCAGTTTCACCAAGAAATTTGTATGATGGTCATGTCCACATGTTCCATATTGTATAGAAGATTCAATATGTAGGGGATATGTCTTTGAACATATTTGAGCTTATTATATTTATACTCTTAATATCCTCTTTCTAATTATCTTTTCATAAAGGACAAGGAAACACTTGCTTCCATGACAAGGGAAAATATCTTATTTTTTCAATGTCCTAGATTACAAATTCTTTGAGGGCTCAAATAACCTATAATTCCTTGCACATTAACTGTGCCTTTCTATTGAGGAGAATCTAGTGTGTTAGTGTTTGAATGGAGCTTACACACTGTACAATAGATATCCAACTGATATGTGACAGTAATTCTTCAGTGTCTGTCAGCATACCATATTTAAGAATATACAGTTAGCCCTTGGGGCACCTGTGTGGCTCAGTTGGTTGAAAGTCCACCTTCAGCTCAGGTCATGATCTCACAGTTAGTGAGTTCGAGCCTCCCAATGGGCTCTGTGTTGATAGCTCAGAACCTGGAGCCTGCTTCGATTCTGTGTCTCCCTCTCTCTCTGTCCCTCCCAAGCTTAGTCTCTCTCTCTCTCTTTCAAAATAAATAAACATTAAAAAAATTTAGTGGTGCCTGGGTGGCTCACTCAGTCGGTTAAGTGTCCAACTTTGTCTGAGGTCATGATCTCACAGCTCACGAGTTCAAGACCCAGGTCAGGCTTTGTGCTGACTGCTCAGTGCCTGGAGCCTGCTTCGGATTCTGTGTCTCCCTCTTCCTCCACCCCTCCCCCACGCATTCTCTGTCTCTTTGTCTCTCTCTCAAAAATAAACAAACATTATATATATTTTTAATTTATAAAAAAGAATATACAGTTAGCCCTTCAGCAACATGAGTTTGAACTATTTGGTTCCATTTATATGCAAATTTTTTCAATAAACAAACCGGAAAAAATTTTTTGACATTTGAAACAAGTTAAAAAAAATACACAAATTGCATAGCTTAGGATATCAAAAAAACTTAAGAAAAGTTAGGTATGTCATGAATGCACAAAATATGTGTGTGTTCTAGACTAATAATTTATTGCCATAAAATATACACAAGTCTATTTCAAAAATTAGTTTATCTAACTTATGCACACAAACACTTACAGATCTTATATATGGCATCATTTTCAGTTGAGAAAAATGTAAACAAACACAAAGGTGCCATATTAAATCATAACTACATAAATTAACTGTAGTTCATAGTATCCTACTGTGATAATTTTGCAGCCACCTCCTGTCATTATTGTGGTGAGCTCAAGTATTGTGAGTAAATGCTTAAAATGCCCTGTGACATTCATCATCTCCATGTAAGCAGTTCATCTTTCCAGTAAATTGCATAGCACAGTAAAAAGTGATCTCCTGTGATTCTCCTGTATTTTTTTAGAGTGTTTAGTGCAATATTGTAAGCTTTGAATAACATTATGGGACCCATATGAAGTGCCATTAGTGATGCTGTAAGTAGTCCCAAGAAGCATAGAAAAGTCATGACATTACAAAAAAAAAGTTGAATTGCTTGATATGTATCATAGATTGAGGTCTGTGGCTGAGGTTGCCCACCATTTCAAACTACATGAGTCCAAAGTAAGGACCACTGTAAAAAAAGGAAAAGGAAATTTGTCAAGCTGTTGCTGCAGCTATACCAGCAGGTATAAAACCTTGCACTTTTTGCAACATAACTTTATATCTCAAATACAAAATTCAGATTTCACATGGATGCAGAATTGTTACAGAAAAGGCATACCTGTCAACTCAAATATAATTTGAGAGAAAGAAAAGTCAAATGAGAACTTAAAGCAAAAGGCAGGTGAATAATCTAAATCTGGGGAATTTAATACCAGTAAAGGATGGTTTGATAATTTTAGAAAGAGGTTGAGCTTAAAAAATGTCAAGATAACAGGAGAAGCATCTCTGCCAGCCAAGAGGCAGCAGATGAGTTCCCAGACACCATTAAGAAAATCACTGAGGAGAAAGGATGTCTGCCTGAACAGGTTTTTAGTGCAGATGAAAAGT
Organism: Felis catus; assembly: GCF_018350175.1. Lineage (NCBI taxonomy): Eukaryota > Metazoa > Chordata > Mammalia > Carnivora > Felidae > Felis > Felis catus. The sequence continues at coordinate 52,995,993 of NC_058370.1, forward strand.
GCCCTATTCTGGGGGAAAAACGTCACAAAAGACATTTATTAGTAGGAAGGAAGCAAGTACCAGAATTTAAGGCAGGAAGGGATAGGCTAACTCTACTGTTTTGTGCAAATGTAGTCAGGTTTATGATCAGGACTGCCCTTACTATAAAGCTGTTAACCCTTGCGCCTTGAAGGGAACAGATAGATACCAGTTGCTCATCTTTTGACTGCACAAAGAGAAAGTTTGGACAATGAGAACACTTTTTCCAGGTTGGTTTCATTAATGCTTTGTCTCTGAAGTCAGCAAGTGTCTTGACAGTAAGAACTTCCTTTTTAAGTTCTTTTGATATTAGACAATGTTCCTTGCCACCCAGAACCCCATGAACTCAACACTGAAGGTGTCAAAGTGGTCTATGTGCCCCCAAATGCAATTATTTCTATCTCAGCCTCCAGATCTGGGGGTAAAGGCTCATTATACATGGTACTCTGTGGAAAGGATTGTCAATGATATGGAAGAAAATCCCAACAGAGAGAGCATCATCAAAGTCTGGAAGGATTACACCATTAAAGAAGCTGTAATTATAGAAAAAGCCGTGAAAGCCATCAAACCTCAAACAATAAATTCCTGCTGGAGAAAACTGTGTCCAGATGTTGCAAATAACTTCACAGGATTTATGACAGAGACGATCAAAGAAATAATGAAAAAAAGATTGTAGATATGGCCAAAAAGGTGGCAGGGAGAAAGCTCTCAAGGTATGGATCTCAGAGAAATTCAAGAGCTAATAGACACAATACCAGAAGAATTAACAAACTTGATGGTGATGAGTGCATCCAAACCGGTGCCTGATGATGAGGAGTAAGATGTACAAGAAGCAATCCCAGAAATCAAATTGACATTAAACAATCTGGCAGAAATCTTTCAATTATTCTAGACTGCTCTTAACCATGTTTGTGACCTCGATTTTTATGATATGGGTACTGGAACCAAAGCAAATTATGGAAGAAGAGTTGGTACCGTATAGAACCACTTTTGGAAAAATGAAAAAGCAAAAACGTCAGACAAATTATAGCATATTTCTATAAAGTTACATCAGGTGTGCATGCATCTTCTGCCCCTCTCTACCTCCTCCACCTCTGCCACCCCCTGAGACAGCAAGACCCACCCCTCCTCTTCTTACTCAACGTGAAAAAAACAAGGAAGACCTCTATGATGATCCAATTCCATTTAATGAATAGCAAATAATCAACATTCTTTGTAGTCAATAAACTTATCTGGTGTGTATGTGAGTGTCTGTGTGGAAATCTAGTAAGACTCTGTGGGAATAACTGTACAGGACACTTTGTGTCATACATCATTATCATTGCCTAAATATTCATCATGCAGAACATCGTATGCAAGAGTCTTGTGGAAGAGAATAGACTATCTTTACATAGGGATGAAGGTGAATGATGCCTAATACAAAATTAATAATGTGTTAGTTTTTTATTAGTTTTATAACTTTGCTTTCAAAGAATTACTTTACCATATGCCTTACTCTTTCATAATTAAAGAAACCGTGGATCAGCCTATTATACCCACAGGTTAGGTTTTTTTAAATGTAACAGTGTTTGCAATGCTGTGTTATGAATATTACTGTAATACTGTATGCCATAAAAATCTTGTAATCATTCATTTATTAGTGTATAGGCTAGGGAACCATGAAGTAATTGTATGAACTACATTAGGTGACCATAAAGCACTGTATTGCTGCTTCTTCATGACCAATTTGTAAATCATTATACCTGTAAATAAAATGGAATTTTTTTCTTTTTCTTTTTTTTCCAACATATGAAGTTTATTGTCAAATTGGTTTCCATACAACACCAAGTGCTCATCCCAAAAGGTGCCCTCCTCAATACCCATCACCCACCCTCCCCTTCCTCCCACCTCCCATCAACCCTCAGTTTGTTCTCAGTTTTTAAGAGTCTTTTATGCTTTGGCTCTCTCCCACTCTAACCACTTTTTTTTCCCCTTCCCCTCCCCCATGGGTTTCTGTTAAGTTTCTCAGGATCCACATAAGAGTGAAAACATATGGTATCTATCTTTCTCTGTATGGCTTATTTCACTTAGCATCACACTCTCCAGTTCCATCCACGTTGCTACAAAGGGCCATATTTTGTTCTTTCTCATTGCCACGTAGTACTCCATTGTGTATATAAACCACAATTGCTTTATCCATTCATCAGTTGATGGACATTTAGGCTCTTTCCATAATTTGGCTATTGTTGAGAGTGCTGCTATAAACATTGGGGTACAAGTGCCCCTATGCATCAGTACTCCTGTATCCCTTGGGTAAATTCCTAGCAGTGCTATTGCTGGGTCATAGGGTAGGTCTATTTTTAATTTTCTGAGGAATCTCCACTCTGTTTTCCAGAGTGGCTGCACCAGTTTGCATTCCCACCAACAGTGCAAGAGGGTTCCCGTTTCTCCACATCCTCTCCAGCATCTATAGTCTCCTGATTTGTTCATTTAGGCCACTCTGACTGGCGTGAGGTGATATCTGAGTGTAGTTTTGATTTGTATTTCCCTGATGAGGAGCGACGTTGAGCATCTTTTCATGTGCCTGTTAGCCATCCGGATGTCTTCTTTAGAGAAATGTCTATTCATGTTTTCTGCCCATTTCTTCACTGGGTTATTTGTTTTTCGGGTGTGGAGTTTGGTGAGCTCTTTATAGATTTTGGATACTAGCCCTTTGTCCGATATGTCATTTGCAAATATCTTTTCACATTCCGTTGGTTGCCTTTTAGTTTTGTTGGTTGTTTCCTTTGCTGTGCAGAAGCTTTTTATCTTCATGAGGTCCCAATAGTTCATTTTTGCTTTTAATTCCCTTGCCTTTGGGGATGTGTCAAGTAAGAAATTGCTGCGGCTGAGGTCAGAGAGGTTTTTTCCTGCTTTCTCCTCTAGGGTTTTGATGGTTTCCTGTCTCACATTCAGGTCCTTGATCCATTTTGAGTTTATTTTTGTGAATGGTGCGAGAAAGTGGTCTAGTTTCAACCTTCTGCATGTTGCTGTCCAGTTCTCCCAGCACCATTTGTTAAAGAGACTGTCTTTTTTCCATTGGATGTTCTTTCCTGCTTTGTCAAAGATGAGTTGGCCATACGTTTGTGGGTCTAGTTCTGGGGTTTCTCTTCTATTCCATTGGTCTATGTGTCTGTTTTTGTGCCAATACCATGCTGTCTTGATGATGACAGCTTTGTAGTAGAGGCTAAAGTCTGGGATTGTGATGCCTCCTGCTTTGGTCTTCTTTAAAATTTGGCTATTTGGGGCCTTTTGTGGTTCCATATGAATTTTAGGATTGCTTGTTCTAGTTTCAAGAAGAATGCTGGTGCAATTTTGATTGGGATTGCATTGAATGTGTAGATAGCTTTGGGTAGTATTGACATTTTGACAATATTTATTCTTCCAATCCATGAGCAGGGAATGTCTTTCCATTTCTTTAAATCTTCTTCAATTACCTTCATAACCTTTCTATAGTTTTCAGCATACAGATCTTTTACATCTTTGGTTAGATTTATTCCTAGGTATTTTATGCTTCTTGGTGCAATTGTGAATGGGATCAGTTTCTTTATTTGTCTTTCTGTTGCTTCATTGTTAGTGTATAAGAATGCAACTGATTTCTGTACATTGATTTTGTATCCTGCAACTTGGCTGAATTCCTGTATCAGTTCTAGCAGACTTTTGGTGGAGTCTATCGGATTTTCCATGTATAATATCATGTCATCTGCAAAAAGCGAAAGCTTGACTTCATCTTTGCTAATTTTGATGCCTTTGATTTCCTTTTGTTGTCTGATTGCTGATGCTAGAACTTCCAGCACTATGTTAAACAGCAGCGGTGAGAGTGGGCATCCCTGTAGTGTTCCTGATCTCAGGGAGAAAGCTCTCAGTATTTCCCCGTTGAGGATGATGTTAGCTGTGGGCTTTTCATAAATGGCTTTTATGATCTTTAAGTATGTTCCTTCTATCCCGACTTTCTCGAGGGTTTTTATTAAGAAAGGGTGCTGGATTTTGTCAAAGGCCTTTTCTGCATCGATTGACAGGATCATATGGTTCTTCTCTTTTTTTTTTTTTTTTTTGTTAATGTGATGTATCCCATTGATTGTTTTGCGAATGTTGAACCAACCCTGCATCCCAGGAATGAATCCCACTTGATCATGGTGAATAATTCTTTTTATATGCTGTTGAATTCGATTTGCTAGTATCTTATTGAGAATTTTTGCATCCATATTCATCAGGGATATTGGCCTGTAGTTCTCTTTTTTTACTGGGTCTCTGTCTGGTTTAGGAATCAAAGTAATACTGGCTTCATAGAATGAGTGTGGAAGTTTTCCTTCCCTTTCTATTTCTTGGAATAGCTTGAGAAGGATAGGTGTTATCTCTGCTTTAAACGTCTGGTAGAACTCCCCTGGGAAGCCATCTGATCCTGGACTCTTATTTGTTGGGATATTTTTAATAACCGACTCAATTTCTTCGCTGGTTATGGGTCTGTTCAAGCTTTCTATTTCCTCCTGATTGAGTTTTGGAAGCGTGTGGGTGTTTAGGAATTTGTGCATTTCTTCCAGGTTGTTCAGTTTGTTGGCATATAATTTTTCATAGTATTCCCTGATAATTGCTTGTATCTCTGCGGGATTGGTTGTAATAATTCCATTTTCATTCATGATTTTATCTATTTGGGTCATCTCCCTTTTCTTTTTGAGAAGCCTGGCTAGAGGTTTGTCAATTTTGTTTATTTTTTCAAAAAACCAACTCTTGGTTTCGTTGATCTGCTCTACCGTTTTTTTAGATTCTATATTGTTTATTTCTGCTCTGATCTTTATTATTTCTCTTCTTCTGCTGGGTTTAGGCTGCCTTTGCTGTTCTGCTTCTAGTTCCTTTAGGTGTGCTGTTAGACTTTGTATTTGTGATTTTTCTTGTTTCTTGAGATAGGCCTGGTTTGCAATGCATTTTCCTCTCAGGACTGCCTTCGCTTAAGCTGTATATTCAAGACTTTCTTACTATAAATCAGCTTAAAGGGCTGGATAGTAAGTAAATGAGAGATTCCTCTGCATCAGAGATACTTCTAATTTTGTTTAGCAAAGGCACACATATAGTTTGAAAAATCTGGGATATAGTGATGCCCAAAAGATTCCTTTTCACTTTGTTCCATAAACACTTAAAATTTTTTGCTTATCTTCCAAGGTGTTTAACCTCCAGACCTTTATTGGGGTACTCTGAGAGATGCCTTTAGGTACTAATTATAGATGCTCAAAACAAAAGGAATTCCAGTAGCGATTTAGGTCTTCAGTTGTACATTATACAAGTTAATCATTATATAAGTAAATCGAAAATGAGATAACTATTTTCTTTAAAGATGAGACTCACTTTTTTTTATGGCCAGCTATAGTGTTGCCTCTTTTGTTTCTGACTTTAACACTGTGATTTCCTGAGCCTTTGGCTGGAAATTATCTAACTGCCAACTTTTTCTGATGGCTCAGTTCCCAAGGGAAATCTCATACATGTAAGATGACAGGACCTGTATCCCAGCACATGAACAGCAATTAATGGTGACCCCATGTTATTCCATACCGATCACAGGTCAAAAGAAGGTGACTAAACAGAACAATCTGGGGATGGAGGGTGGAATTTAAAATTTTTCTTTTGGGCACATAGGTGGCTCAGTTGGTTAAGCATCTGACTTCAGCTCAGGTCATGATCTCATGGTTCATGAGTTTGAGCCCCACATCAGTATCTTTGTTACCAGCGCAGAGCCCACTTCAAATCCTGTCTCCCTCTCTCCCTTCCCCTCCCTGCCTCACACACTCTCTCTCTCAAAACAAATAAACATTAAAAAAAATTCTCTTTCATACAGACCAAAAATGAAGCATCAAAAAGTTTGAGTACTAGAGGTCACTGTCCTTCTTGTCCCAAGAATTTTGGTATTAGCACTTATGTTTCTGGATTCCATCCTGTGACTTTCCTTGTTGGTTTTTCAACTTCCCTTGGTTTCATTTGTGGTAAAGCAATAATACCCCGAAAAAGTAAAAGTTGAGAAGCAGTGGGATTCTGTATTTTTTAGATTCAATGTATACTTAATCTGTTAACTTTATACCAACTTAATGAGTAATTGATATATTTACATAATTGTAATATTATGAGGTATATGTATAATTCTTCCAATTGAAAATCTCACAACACTATCTTTAGATATCAGGGCACTTGACAGTCAGATCTATAAACATAAAATATTTATGAATTAGGTGAAAAAATATTTTCAGAATGTGGACTTCTGGGACTCTTGTCTACTTTATGGTTCATTAAGAAATTGATTCATTTGGAAACAGGTTAAATTTAGGCAAAAAAAATCCCTTGATAGTTATATAAGCTTTGCATTTTGAAGATGCTTTCTTATGTATTATATCTTAAAATTTAATCTTTATAGCTATTAATGTTGACTTAAAGGCACTGAAATAGGCACCCCCCCATGCACACACAAAATAACACACGCTTTTCACAATTTTTACCAAAAAAAAAATAGATGCCACCTGAAATGAAATAATTTGTTATCAGAATCATATGGCTGGAGGAGCCATATTATAGGCAATCACTTTGATGGATGTTTGTGTTGTGGTTAGGGGACTGAAAAGGTGACTCTAGTCTAAAGAGGTGAATCAAAACTTGGATGGGATGTGCAACTGGTTAGTAGTAGAACCATTGCTCATCCCCCTTCAGTTTGTCTTCTGCTTTGTGCTGGAAGTTTGATGAAGTTTGATGAAGGATCTGGAAGTGGTAGATTGACTAGACAAACATTTCTTTCTGCCCTTATTTCTTCTTTCTCACTTTTTCAGGGGACAGTTAATTTCTTAACTCTTTTATGCAGGAAATACCTCACCAACATCACTAATACATTTTCCCAATAATTTTTTGTACCATTCACTCTGCAGGCAGAGGTTCCTGGCTGGCTCAGTCAGTAAAGCATGTGATTCTTGATCTCCAGGTGATGAGTTTGAGCCCCATGTTGAGTTTATTTAAAAAAAAATCAAAGTTGTATTAGCACAGAGCCTTGTCTGGGTACATTAGATCCTCAGTGAAGAGACTGTGATTCTAATCAGGACAATTCTGACTGGATTTAGACCAATTTGAGGAAAAAGGCAGGGACACATACGTGATTAATGTAAAATACACAATAAACTTTAAATTCATTTTGAATTTAAAACAATCCTACAATGAAGGTCAGTTCCAATGAATTCTGGATAGTCATTATCACTTTAGTGATAATAGTAACTAACATCAGTGATCAATAGTGGCCAAACTTCTTTCTGGATAGCCATGTGGAATAATTGGGTTCACTTCTTTTTCTACAGAAGGTTATTGGGGTGTGTGGGTGGCTCAGTCAGTTAAGCATCCAGTGTCAGCTCAGGTCATGATCTCGTGGTTCATGAGTTTGAGCCACGTGTTGGGCTGTGTACTGACAGCTCAGACCGTGAGCCTGCTTCAGATTCCTTGTCTCCTTCTCTCTCTGCCCCTCCCCTACTCACACTCTGTCTCCCTCTCTATCAAAAGTAAATAAAAAATTTTAAAAAATTAAAAAGGGTTATTAACAATTTAACCTAAAGATTCAAACAAACAAATAATTGTGAATACTGGGGAAATTTTGGAAGGTTAAATTAATGTATACGTTCCAGAAAGATCGTTAATCCTGATGGTTAGGGAGCTGGCAGAACACAGAAGAGAAAACACTGAAGATAGGCTGAAGAACGCAGGAATGTCACAGAAAAGGGAATTAATAACTGTCAGGTCTTAACTTAGGAAAAACATCTTTTCCAGTGATGGCATATTTAGTATCTGCCAGCATTGTAGCTGCCACCTTATATACACTATTTCATTTTATGTCAGTGAAGTGATGTTTACCTCCTTTTGCAAATGGTTATATTGAAGCTTGGGGAGATACCTGGCTGGTAAGTGAGAGCAGATGTCTGAACACTCATCTGCCTACTCCAGAGCCTGTACTCCTAACCTCTGCCTCTTTCTGTATTTGTCTCCTGGCATTGAGGGACTTCTCCTCGGTGATAACATCCACCTGTATCACACTGTCCCATGTGAATGACCCACCCAAGACTCCAGACTCTCCATTCCCTTGGCACCCCATCCCCAGTGACCTTTACCTTTGCCCCTCCTTATTCATCCATTCCCACTGTCATAGTTTGGACCTTAACATCATCTGGACCTGCCCCACTTCTGGAGCTGTTCTGTTCAATTTAGGTCTTAACTCCTGACCCCAACCTACTATTTTATATATGTGTTTGCTTTTTAGCTCTTTGGCTAATTTTGCTCCAGTGATGCCTCTGAACCCATGAATATCTATCATTTCCTGTTTATAGCTTGCCTTTTGCTTTTTTGCTCTAACTCTGCAGTATTTTATGGCCCCTCACTCCAATCACTGACATGTCAATGTTGCAATCCCCTTGCCTGGTTGTGTATTATCTTATTTATCTTGAGAATCCCCAAGTTTGGATGAATTCATAAGTTCAAGATCACTTTGCCCACCCCTGGATTTCTGATTGCTGCTAAAGAACATCAAGTCACTGCTCAAATTGGAGCCATAAAATTCATGGTGTCCCTCAGCATTGTCCAGCAACACTTATGCTTCTCCCACTCTCTGCAGCTAATTTTACATATCTTATAGGCTTTCTTTAGCCTTCTTTCTTTCCCATTCAGAGGGCCTCTTACATCACAGAGAAAATGGCAGCATTGACTGGAAACCCAACTACAAATGGACAAACCACAACTAATAATCACCTTCTCTTCTTTCCCTTCAGGTATGAGAGTAAAGCTATTATTTTACCTGTGAAAAGTGGACTACTGGACCCTACCCATCCCTGACTTCTACAACCTCTCAAGCTACTGATCCCTCCACTTGCCTGTACCTTTACATTTTTCCTACCTACTGGCCTTCCTAGCACCATTTCAAAATTAATTTTCATATTGTTTTCCTTCGACTACAACTCCCAACTTTGTTCTCATTCCAGGACCCCCAGGGGTGAGTAATGTAATCAGTCTGGTGAATTGTTTCTGCCCTCTTTCTTCACATTTACACATAACATATGCAGGGGCCCATGGAATAATATGTGTTTTGTGTGTGTCTGTAGCTAAGAATCTATGTTTTACATGATTCATATTATGAATTGAATCATACTGCACTCAAAAAATCGGGGCGCCTGGGTGGCGCAGCCGGTTAAGCGTCCGACTTCAGCCAGGTCACGATCTCACGGTCCGTGAGTTCGAGCCCCGCGTCAGGCTCTGGGCTGATGGCTCAGAGCCTGGAGTCTGCTTCCGATTCTGTGTCTCCCTCTCTCTCTGCCCCTGCCCCGTTCATGCTCTGTCTCTCTCTGTCCCAAAAATAAATAAACGTTGAAAAAAAATTAAAAAAAAATTAGCACATATGGATCTATCTCCCTTATTTAGTCCTATTCCATAGTCTAGATAAATGACCATTTATTTAACTGTTTCCCTAGGGCTGGGTGTTAAGGCATTAATTTTCTCTGTAGTTCTGTAGTGATTATTCTTGTATACACCTCATTGTGCGTATATGAAAATGGTTCTCTAGAGCAGATACCAAGAAAAGAAACTCCTGAATTGTATTCTGTTCACTTGAAGAGATTTTTAGGTGGGATTGCCATGCTGCTGCTCCTAATTTATACCCATAGCAGAAGACAGAACCTAGTTTTGCACATACCACTACTTATTAGTTTTGAATTTTGTCAGTCTAATGAGGGAAAATTTTTTATCTTATTGGTTTTAAAATTGGTTTTCTTGATCATTAATCTAATCTCTTTCACATACTTATAAAGAGGCCATCTACTCTTCTTGTTTGTGACTTGCATGTTTCTGTTTTGTTCACTCCTCCAATGGGATTTTTGCCTTCCTGTCAATTTTTAAGACTTGTTTAAATTGTGGATCTACTCATTTGTTATATATATTATAAAGATGTGTTCTATCAATCTGTAAATCTTTTAATTTTTCATCTGTTTAGAAACATGATTTATCTTTAATCTCATAGTACAGTGAATTATGTTAACAGATTTCATAAATTAAAATAGGCTTTTTTTGGCTTTCCAAAACCTTCCAACCACTATTTCTATGTTTGGGGAATTTCTTACCCTGTGGCTCCTGCCTGTTCTAGATGGAGTTCAGAAAGTCACCCTTATAACTTCCTTGCAGCTAGGACACAGGTGCATGACTTCCTCAGCCAATCATAAACCCAGGGGAATAATACAGTCACCAAGAGGAGAAGAGGCTATGGAGTATGTCAGAGAGGGCTTTCAGGTGAAGTAGTGGGTGAGTTCCCAGGGTGTGGGGGCCCACTCCCCGGCTTGTGCCAGCTCCAAGCATGCATGCCCAAGACTGCATTACATTTTCCAGTGGAGCAGTCTGGGGTTATAACTTGGGAGTTGTTCCTAATGGTGTAGACTCAAAGCTTGATTCTGGGAATTAAAGAATATCCTTTAATAAGTTTCTAAATAAATAATAAATGCCTTAACAAACTAAAGTAAGTCTGGTATTTGTAATACCATGCACTAATACAGTTAGGGGTTGTATAATATGTGATGTATTATTATTTTAAAATACAGATTGATTTACTTTACTATTATAATATTTCTTCCTTCCTTCCTTTTTCTTTTATTTTTCTATGTTCATGAGTTCTATTCACAATAGTTTTTTTCTTTCTTTTCCTTGAACTTTATTAGTTCACCAGATTGTGCCTATCTACACCTACCCTGTAAAATAAGTTTTGTGCCTTGTCATCTTCTGAAACAATTTGTGTAACTGGGAACAATCAATTCCTTGAGAATTTGGAAGAAATATCCCAAGAATTCTCTAGAACAGTGCCTTTTGGATGACAATGATAAATTCTGATTAACATTTTAATTTTGCCTGTTGTTACTGATCTACTTAGGTCCCCATTATCTAAAATTTTTCAATTTAATATTTTAAATTTATTGGTATTAAGTTGAACATAGATTTCTTATTAATTCTTAAATCTGTATTATAACCATAGCTGTTGCCTCACTCCCTGATTTTTTTTATTTATAGCTTCTTTATTTTTTATTTTCTTTATCAGACTTGCTAAGTAGTTTTTAATTTATTAATCTTTCTGCTAGCTGTATAATCTTGGGCAATTCATTTAAATTCTTGGTTTCCTTATTTAAAAAATACAGTATAATAATGGAATTTATTTGTAGGGCTGTTAAAAGATTAATCCAGTTAATATATATAATGCTCAGAATAGTACCTGGGAAATAGTAAGCACCATATAAATGGTAAAAATTATTTAAGGACTCATCTTTGCTGAGTAATGATTTTTTCTTTTAATTTTTTAAGTTAAAAAATATTTTATTTTTAAGTAATCTCTACACCCAACATGGGGCTCAAACTCACAACCTGAGATCAAGGGTCATATACTCCACCAACTGAGCCAGCCAGGCTCCCTCCCCTACTATTTCTCTTTTTTAAAAGATTTCTATTTCTTTAAGTATCTGTTTTCATCTTTAATTTTTTTTTCTACTTGATTTGGAGGGGTTTTTTCTCTCCTTCCAAATTTTTAAGTTTAAACTTTTGTTCAATTCCTTTCAGCCTTGTTTACTTCCTAATACATGCTTTAAGGCTCTGTATTTTCCTCAAAGGATCACTTTGCCATATGGTGAAACTCTGTGCATGACGACCTTAGTGTTTTGGGGTCTGGAAGGTTTGAAGCACCTTTACTGTTTCTTCTCATCTTCTTTTCTCCACTGTATGAGTCCATTGTACACTAGGCCTGGTTGCCTCCACCTGCTTGGCCCTCTGGCCTCTGGCTCTGCACTGCCTCCCTCTGGCCACTGCCTTCTCGTCTTCCTCTGCAGGACCACACCACCCTCCTAATGTCCCCCTGACCTTGAGTTTCCTTTCCTCCATGTCATCATCCATGCACCTGCTGTGGGGACCATTTTAAAAATGCAAATTTGATCATATGACCCTTCTGCCTAAAAGGCATCATGGCCCCCTTCCAGTCACACAAAAGTACTTGTGTGTTCCACACAGAGACTTCATCATCTAGGATTTGGACGCTTATCCAACTTTATTGTTACTATTGTTGTCATTATTTGGCACTTTCCTCTATGAAACCACCATTGTTGTGTTAAGCTTACTTATTCTCTGGGTCCCAGAAACAAAACATATACTTTCACATATTTTTGCCCACATTTATATACATATATATATATATATACATATATATATGCACACACATATATATAATACATATGTATATATGTATATAAAATACATATGTATATTATATATATTATGTCTATATAATATATATAGACAATTTTCTTGTAAGGATGTGCTTTGTCATTCTTCTCTTCTATGGTAAAATATAATCAATATAATCAATGTAATCAATGTAATCAATAATATAATATAATATAATATAATATAATATAATATAATATATAATAAAAATAATATAAAATTTTTTTTCTGGAGAATTCCAAGTTATATTTTAAGTCCCAGGTCTAGTTAGGATTATCCCGTCAGTGAGGTTCTTGCTAACCATTGATTTCCTCCCCTCATTTAGGATTGGGTGACCCTGCATGCCCTCCTTGTTCATTAATCATAATGTGTCATATTACTACAGATATATTCTCATATGCTTTCTCCCACAAAAGTTTGTGAGTTTCTTGTGGGCAGAGACTGGCTCTGATCATTTTTGTAGTTCTAGCACCTAGTACAAATGTCCAGGTACCTAGTGAATGCTCAATAAATATTAGCTGAAAAATTATCAAATAATGAGCAAATGAGAATGCCATAATTTTTTCTGTAAACATTTCAGGTAATGAATGAATTTGATCCTTTGCCTGGGTTAGGTTAGGTTTGTTATGGTTAAGAAAATTAGTCCTCATCCATAAATAACATTTACTGAACTGTGCATTGCTATAGAGCATTACATTGTCAGATAAGTCACATGGTTGTGTTTATGAAGATGAGATCATTTGACCTACCCCATGTATCAAAACCAGTAACCTCATAGTTTTTCTATTATTACTTAGTTAACAATATTTTTCTCATACTTCATGATGATGATGAGGAAACCTACTAAATTCAGGAATGGAGAGAGGGATGGTTGCATTTGACATTTTTTTAGCTTCCTCAGAGTGCTAGTAGTTAGAGGTTAAAGAAGTTATATAGATTTTGCTTTTGAACTTTTCATGGTCTGTAGAAGATCTTTAAGTTAGTTACCTGGTCCTGAGTCATTAGAGCCCTGCCTGGATTTGCTCATCATATACATAGCTCTGCTCTCATGGTATCCACTTTCTCTAAAGTACCCCTTTAAAGGAGTGAGGCATTTCATATCTGCTTCTGTCCTGCTCTCTGTATTTCCTTCTAATAGCTTTAGGAAAATGTCTGAAATCCATGCTGTTATTTGTTAAATAAATGTTAAGCGGAGCACAGGGTGCCAGATGGTGAGTCTTGGTTCAACAAAGGACAAGAGAAATTGAAATAGAGTAGTTTATTATTCACAGGTCCTGGAGAAAGTGCATAACATACCTCTATGGGCCACATGGGGAGGTCAAGGCAGAGTGTAGACAGAGAGAGGCAGGATCTGGGGTGCATGCCTTTGTTAGGTCTGTGGGTTAAATGCTCTGAGGCTCCTGGGCTATAGTCAGGTTGGTCAATACAAACCAAAACAGCAGGGTTTTGGTAAGACTGAGGGGGTTTTATCTAGGATGCAAAGAAGAGGAAGGCTCTGGGGAGCAGGGGAGACTTTATACCAGGGCTGTTGGGGAAATCATATCAGGAGCTCACATTTACTTGTGACTCTGTGGCTGTTGTCTAGAACATGAACTTTCACAAGGGCCTAGTGTCAGTGTAAGGTCCCTGTAAGCTACTTAGCCACACAGAATTGACGCTGAGGCAGCAACACCATGGAGGAGCTGAGCTAAACTGACAGACATCTACTGAAATAAAGCCATAAGTATACTGACCTATTAGAGAAAGCTTGATTGCATGTTTTTTTTTCCTTCCACTGGTATTTTACTTGTGCATTTTTTTACTATACATAGTCGGCGTATTATTCTTCCAAGAGGACCCCAGAATGGAAAACTTTTGTCATATTTTCTTAGTGACAATTGTCTTGTAAGGATGTGCTTCTTCATTCTTCTGTTCTATGGTCAAATTATTTTAGTTTTCTCAGGAGAGAGCAGGTTAGTTATAATAGGGTACATTCCAATAAGCTGAATTGCTACATGGATTCAAAGCCTTTCATAAGAAAAATTCTCTGCAGTTGAAAGACTTCAAAACCTCAGGAACAGATATAATGCTTTCAGCACAGTGCCTGGTACATAGTAGGTATTCAATATTTTAGATAATTATTTTAGATAATTATTTTAGATAATTATTTTAGATAATTATTTTAGAATCGTATGGATAGTTTGAAGGTACAATCACTTAACTTGAATCGGAACAGCTCTCTCAAAATTTAGCTGCTCATTCTCTGCACGAATAAATGTGTCTTTAAAAATAGAAAACATAAAATCATAACTGAGAAGTGTCCTATTACTCATTCCCTGAATCCTCAAGGACCCCCTTCGTCATATGTGTGACATTTTTGTGGTCAAAAGGCTGCTGGTGGGCTGGCAGATATGCTGTCAGACTGGAGGTTGGAAGGTTTCCCTGCAGGCTGTTATAAAATGTCAGAACTGACACATCTCCAGAGGAGATTTTGAAGTAAATGCAAAAAAGCTATTTTTCAATTATAAGGCTTAAAAACACCTTGAATTTATACATTTTATGATTTTAAGATCCAAATGGTTCATTATGAAATGTGACTTAGAATATTATTTGTTTAGCCAGATAATTTCATACAAGCTGCTGTTTGTTTTTTAAATTTATTATCATTATTTTTTGTTTAACATTCTCTTTATTGCTCCTTTGCTTCCAAACCCTTAAATAGAAGAATGAATTCATATACTCTAGGGTACAAAGGAAGTAGTTCATAGGGACCCTTTTCAAGTCA
Organism: Felis catus; assembly: GCF_018350175.1. Taxonomy (NCBI): domain Eukaryota; kingdom Metazoa; phylum Chordata; class Mammalia; order Carnivora; family Felidae; genus Felis; species Felis catus. The sequence continues at coordinate 53,011,039 of NC_058370.1, forward strand.
GTAATTATTCTGAAGTTTCATTTTTTTGTCTTAAAAATTCAGTTGGATATATGACTTTCCCTAATATACTGCTTATTTTAATAGTAATGTTTTAAATTGCTTTAAATCAAATAAAATTAGGACCTTAAAAATAATTCAGGATTCTCCAGTGGTCTCATGTTCTGCACCCTCTGCTCCCAGCCCATAGCTGAGCAGGACAAAAAGTAAGCATACTTCAGAATACCCAGCAGAAAGGAGACAGAATAGCAGACTAGTATAAAGACCATGTTTTGTAGAATGCAAAACATTATTCTTCTTTTCTACACAGCTTACCTCCTGATCTCTCCCAGGACCAGACCATCAAGAAGTCCCTGTCTTTGAAGCATGCACTGTGTCATACCTTGCCAGCAGCTCCCGGTGTCTCCCACTCCACTGCAGCCTGGCAGGCTGTCTCTTGGATGACCACCTGTCATTCATCCTATCTGAAGAGGAGAAATGTTTAGATTTGGGGTCTGTGGTGGTCTAGATCATGTTCTGCCACCACCTCACAGTTAAACATCGAGGGAACCAATTGCTTCTGGGACTCTTCTTGTCTCTTTTGCAGAATTAGTGCATGGGTTGAAATTAACATACAAAATCGCTTTCATGCACAACTTTACATGATTTCCTCTCTAGTTACTGACACTGTAGCCTTAAAAACTTCTACAAACAAGAGTGGGCAGCCAGAGCTGTGGTGAATGGCTGAGGAAAAAGGTGGGCTTCATTAGTATAAAGACAGAGAACTGGAGGAGTTGAGATTTAGTGGCTTTAGAAATTGAATGGAAACAAACAATGTAAACACAGAAAAGAATAGCCTCTCTCTCAAAAGGAAAGGCTGAATAAATGTTTCTGGCAACTCTAGTTGCATTTCCATTTCAACGTTGGCATATTCTGTAATTTCAGAGAGTCAACCTGAAAGGTGCCCAGGACAAATTTGAAGGAATAGGGAATTCAATTGATCAGTGGGCAAAAATATATTCTAGGGATGATGAAAAACTACTGGTTGGAATATTTGGCAGAAAATGCCAATACAGGGGCTTGAAAACTGTTAATGTCATGTCTTCTAAAGAGATGGGGGTGGGAAAGGGAAGGAGGAAGTGAACGAGTTTCCAGAAACCAATGTCTTATTCTTGTAGTAGTATTTATCTCAGTCTCAAATTACTGTTCATTATTTATAGGAGAAATGATATAAAAATGAAAATGGTATTTCTTAATTTGCCACAGAATTTGTGACTGGAAACAAAAGGTGCTGAACGTCCCTCCATTTTGTCCTGTTTTCTCTCTCTTCTGTTCGTAATATCTCTTATTTTGCATCTTAGAAACAATGAGAAGCAAAGACATAAATCCTCTCCACCTTCTTTTCCTCTGTAGTAGGTCTCCCTGGTCATTCCTGCCCCTCTTTTCAATCTATTTTCTTTTCAATTCCTTTTTTTCCTTCACCTTCTCTTGAACTCATTAATCATATTGCCCTATTGGTGTTTTTGCTCTTATATAGTTGTTCTTCTTTCAACTTGAAATCCCCCATTCCCAACCCCTGTCCTGGCTGTGCCCATTTCCCATGGATCAGGTCTCAGCTCAAGGTAGCTTCCTCGGAGGGACCCTCCTTGGCTACCCAGTGAATTCAGCCCCAGTCACTTTCTGTCCCACTCTGACAACAGGCTTGGTTACACACAGACCCAGGTTAGGGCTGTCAAGATTCTCCGTAAGATACTGTAAGACTCTGTACAGTAAATGCATCATTATCTGGATCGGATGGAGTTTTTGACCCTGCACCCCTACCCCCTATCCTGGCCCTGATTTTGGCTTGTTGAACAGGCCTCTACCCACCCAGCTGTCTGCACTGACCACTATCACCCCTATACACACACTCCCCAGTACCAATCTCCGACCTTTCATAAACCAGCCTGGCTCTCCTGGGGAAGAAGTAGAGATGAGGCTCTCACCACTGGATCCTGGAACCTGATTTCTTGGCATTCTGCTTATACCTCCTCCATTTATGCTGAGCCCCCCTGTTCAGAGGCCCCAGTCATATATGGGTCCATGATTCAGGCTTCATCAGGCAGATTTATTCTGTCTTTGCAGGCAGCAGGTGTCAGGGATGACTTCTGAACTTGTAATGAATTAGGGTGACCTTTTACTCAGTTTCATCACTTTCTCAGAGACTTAGATTTCCTTAACCATGGTCATATTATAAGTGACCTCAGAACAAAATCAGACTGGAGATGGTGAGGAGGAGGAGTCCCAGGGGGCTTGGGTGAGGGGAATGGCTCCCTCCCTAGGCAGCCCATAAAAGGCTGTTCTGCTTTTAGCCAGACAGTGTTGCAGAACTCTAAAAAATTCCCAATGATTAATTAGTCATTGTTTCATCCACAGCTCTTAAACCAGTGAAGCCCGTATAGTGCCCTGGCTTCTGCTCAATGAAATACGGCCCGTGGCATTTATTACAAGCATTAACAGTAATTTACCCTTCATTAATCAGAGCAGTCAGCTACAGCTCTTTTCAGTCATGCATAATACTTACTTTCCTAGTTGGCTGGAATATTTTATCCATCCATTAGTTTCAGAGGCTCTGCAAACAGCTTGTAAATTTAGACAGGGCCCCAAATCCTGAACAATGCAGTGCCCTTTTTATGGCTAATTTATGGCCCATGTTTATATTTGTGCCAAGACTCAGGATTTCCCACTGATCAAGGTTTGAAATATGTAGCTATAAACTCTGCTTTTGTATTGGCCCATCAGATGAGAGGGAACCTGTCGTTTTCTCCAACACTGCCCTTTATGGTGTTCTTCTTCAGAGCTCATGTGATCATGTGTAAGAGCGGCATCAGTACTAACTTCCCTGGAATCAGATATTCAATTTAATAGGCTACGGGGAGAAGTCTTCTCTGTTCTGTGTATTTGTTAATTGGATTCCTATTGACGGGGTGTTTGTGGAGAGTTGAAGACATCTTCAATTCCATAGCATCATTTATACATGGAGATTCATTTTTTTCAAATTCATGTCCTCTTGCATATATCCTTATGGGTTTATCTGGTTTAAAAAACAAACAAGCCAATGGGGTGCATGGGTGGCTCAGTCGGTTAAGCCTCTGACTTCAGCTCAGCTCATGATCTCCTGGTTCATGAGTTCAAGCCCTGTGTCAGGCTCTGTGCTGACAGCTCAGAGCCTGGAGCCTGCTTCAGATTCTGTGTGTGTCTCTCTTTCTGCCCCTCTCCTGCTCGTGCTGTCTCTCACTCTTTCTCTCTCAAGAATAAACATTAAAAAATTTTAAAAAGTAAAAAATAAAGAACAAACAAGCCAAGTTTAAAAATGGGCATTAAGAACAGTATGTACAAAATTACTGAGAAGACACTAAGCACAATTTTATGGAATTCAGCAAGATATTGCTTCTGGAACTTGGGCCTAACTGGGTTGCATTTATTGTCACGATCTTGTGTTCTGAGATGTACAGAATTGTTCACCTCCTCTAATTTAGATTTTCTATCTTACAGAGTTTTAAATTGCCCTGGGTCCCCACCAGTCACTCTAATTTAATGTGTATTAAATTGCACTCTCTAAGCGCAATCTCATGTGGTTAAAACCAAAATGTAAACCAAAATGATTTATTTCAGTTCTATTGCCCTCCTGATTGACTCATTTGGATTCCCATTTTTTTTTAATGCAGAATTGAAATCAAGATAGAGACTTGAATCCAAGAAAAGTCTAAACGAAGTATCAGTGATATGACCTGTGTTCACATAGAAGAATCAAAGAAATCTTTTTTATTTAAAAATCCTGCATAATACTAAAATTTTCAGTTGCAATGTAACATGCATTAATTTTAGTAAAATGGCACCAGGCAGTGGATTCTTGCTTGTTTTTGCTACATGAATAATGTGAGATATTCTGGAGATTAGTGGTATACAATGTGCCATAGAATGTGTAAGGGAAACTACATATGTTATGTTTTCCTCTAGGAGTTGCATATAAGTCATCACCTGGACAGCAAGATGAAGCAGATCCCAGATGGTTAGGTCAACAGTTGTGAGGACTGCCCCCACTGAGAAGCCTGACTAAAGACAGATGCCTTTGTTGGTGAACTGTGGTTCTTGTTCTGTATCTCTTAAAACAGACAGGGGCCAAATGTGGCCAGTCATAGTCTTGGAAGTCCCAAAGGCTAGTTAAAATAAGAAGGCCATGGTGGGTGCTGCAGCTGGTCTAAGAACCTGAAAGTCTAACCATTATGAAAAAATGGATTTCAACTCATATAGCAAAAGAATTTTCAAAGGAAATATTTTACAAGTTATTTTGGAATGAGTCTTTGCTAATCCCGTAGACTTTTTATACCAGTATGATCCTATGCTCTGTGATCAGCACATATCTTTTTACAAAGATGATGGGCAAGGTTGTTCCCATGTACAGGCTGTGTCATTAACTGCCTATAATTTTCTTTCCTTTTTTGGTTTCTTTGGCTTTCAACTTTTTGTTTTTTTCATCTACATTCTGAATTCATAAAGATGGCTTATAGTAATGACTACATTCATTTTATTATGTTATAAGATATGCAGTCAGTTCTTGGACATAGTCTACTGTTTTATGGGTGAATTCAACAGTTATAGCATGAAAAAAATTACTTGGGATTTATTAGCAAAGAGACAACTGTAGCTCCTTTATCATAAGTTGAAAAATGGAAAACCTTTCTTAATGAATCTAGATGACACATTAAAGAACCTTCAGGAGAGATGTCTGCTAGGCCTGTGGGTGAGAGTAGCAGGAACTGGAGGCCTGACCTTGAATTGCTACTGTCTTCTCTCTCCAGAAAATATAGTCTTAAACCCTCACTAATATCTGATTTTGCTTTTTGGCAAAGTAGAGATGTAGTTTTAAGTGGTTTTAAGACAAGAGGCTACACAGAGATTCAGAGAAGAGTGTGGATTTTACTAGTTCCTGTAAGAGAGAGAAATCATGTAACAAGATACAAAGGATTTCATAAGGGAACAGTCTGGGTTGACTAAAATCGTTTGCATTCTTCCAAGGTGGCTTGCAGTCTTTCGGATGCCCTTATTTAAAAAAGATTTGAGTGTGTAAATGCAGATCATGGCTTTAGAAATGATCTGCACAAGGCTCCATGTCATCCTCAATTTTGCTATCAAGCAGTTCATTGATACTTAATCATCGTGCTTCCACAAAATACTATTTACTTAACATTCCCAAAGTGTTGTGAGTATTAATGAACAACCAGCTGACTACCATAGAGGTAGATTTTGGGTTCCTTGGATTTGGCTTAGCTTGTGTTTTTTTATTTGTTGCCTAAATTATTATGTCACATACATTCAAAAGCCCCAACACTTTTGTCCAGTTTCTTAAGCTGACTGACATTCTTTCAGAACTCAGTTCATAATGAAAACTTTTACATAGTTTATGTGCAAGTAAATTAATTTTACTGTTAAATCCAAACCTCAGATTCGGTCAGGTTTTCTGCATTTGCTCTTCCAAATAAAATGTAAATACCTGACTCCTTAACTAATTTTGATAACACAGTTTCCTAGAGACCAGCAGGAAAAACAAAAACGACAGTAATGGTAACATTAATAACTGTAGACTGACTTTGTATTTAGAGCATTTTCCATCGGGACATATAAAATGTATTTTTACAAGAAAGATCATTTTCGGATCCAATTTCAAAACATCCTGATTCTGCCCTGTGTAATTTTACAGAAGCATATTGTTATTCCCAGAGATTTAACCTTCTTTCAATTTTATGTGTTTTTCCCCATAAGCTGTAATATTTCTTTAAAAACTCATCAAAAGAAAAGAGAGAAAGAGGAATCATAGGAATTATTGGAAAAACCTGTTTATTGTATTTTTTTGAAAAAGACTCTGTTTCAATATTATTGACTACTGCTATTGGTTATACTGATACATTTGTGTTTTTTGCCATTCCATTATAATCTATGTTCAATGCTGTTTATGAATCTGCACACAGATATTATTAAGAATTATTTACTTAACAAAACAAGTAAAATTTATGCCTATTTTACACTAAATTTGCATATTCCTCACTTTCTGGAATATTAATTCCTATGTTTCAAGCTCTTCAGAATTAAATATGTGGTAAAATATAATACTATGAATGTCATGACAATATCATTTGTCAGTGTACATTAATCTTATTCCCAAACTTCCTTCTAGGAAAGTGTAGGCTGCTGGCAATTACATATAATATAATTTTGTGTTTCATCGATTTAGCCAGCCCAGCCTTAACTTTATTCAATTTGCTTTCTTACCATTAAGTTCTATCCTCATTCTTTGGGACTGTCTTCCTGTCTCCGCCTTAATTCTTCAGGCTCCTAGGGAATCCTGAGGTGGTTTTTTTCTTCTCTCTCTTGGCCCCTGTGCATTTTTTCTCACTCAGTTTCCATGCCCCATGTGTTATTGAACCCAGTGACAGTGTAAATCATGATCTCTCTCCATGATCGTTTTTCTTTTCCTTTACTTTAACCCTGAATGAATGGCTTTATCATTTTTAAGGATTCTTGAACTAACACATCAATCAATCATCAAATATTTATTAAATTTTATTATGAGCTCAGCGCTTTGCTGGAATTTTACAAGTATATAATAATATTTCATCTTATACCTTCTATTTACTTTTATATCTTGGGGAGCCATTTGTTATTTTTGTATGGTATGATATGATAAGTGCCTACATTTTATAGATTGAGTACTAAAATATAGTGGTATAGACTTTACCCTCAGCTCTAAACTTTATCGCTTTCTAAATCCTCTTAGTTTTTCTTTCTATGTATGCAGTCACTCACTACATTAACATCCATCCCTCTTTTTCTTTTGTTTTCTGGCCAAATGCAAGGGATCATGCTTTTTTATTTCTACCTGAAAGGGCTCTATTCAAAGCCTCCCCACCCCCCCCCCCCCAGCCAAGTTACAGACAAAACTCACAAGTGTGGCCCAAACTCTTTGTTTTTCTAGGTCATGGTGCCCCTCATCCTCAGAAAATAGACCCTAACTGCAAAACATATTCTTCTCTAGCCAGACCACAATCCACATCCCACATGAGCTCCAGACAGAGCCCCTTGAGAAACCTGCACCTCCTACTCTCCCTGGCCAAGAGTCAACCCCCTCCCCAAGAGTCAACCGCCTCCCCATACTCCCATGGGTGCAACTGCAACCCTCTAACACTCTTAAGAGGAAAAAAACAAAAAACAAAAAAGCAAAAAATAAAACAATCAAACCCTTAAAAGGCCCAGCCCCACAGAAGCTCAGGGCCCACATTTCTCCTGATGTCTGGCCCCTCTCCTCCCTGGGAGAGTGAATCAACTCTGTCCTGCTTGCTGCTCTATTCTTGGTGCAATTACTTGCTGCTTGTGTCATCTACCACCCTAACATTTTGGTGACCCTTATGTATGGGGACTGGCCATTACCTGCTGACTAGAATCCAACTCAACTAGATTTTTTTGTTGACTAATCTTGGGTGATTAGTCAAATTTTCATTTTTAGGAGGGCTCTTTGAGATCTTGAGCACTGGGAACAATCAACATGTGTTGGCCAATTCCCTATGACACAGTTCAAGCCCTAGTACTGGGCTCGGTCAACAATCAACTGATCAATCACTAGAAGGACGCCTCCTCTGGGTCTTTCTGCACTCTTGGGATCCTTGATCCTTCCCCCTCACATGGACCCTTGAGATTGGGTTATGCCCCTTTCTCTCAGGCTCCACATTGGTCAGGGTTTCATCTTTTCTTAGAATACTGAGTCAAAATGTCTCTCTTCATGGTTTTTCCCTTTGTTTCCAGTCCTCAAAACCTCCCTTCTTATTTTCCTAGATTTCCAAGTGGTAAAAATCTTGTCCACCCTTCCCAAAGGCTCCCCTCTGGGATGTCTCCTTAAAATCTCAAAAGACTAATTAAAACAAGGTATTTGGCCCAAATGTCTTATTTTTTATTATAATACAGCCTAGCCCCAGTTTTAATTAGTGACCAGGGGGTCTGGCCAGAGAATGGCTCTCTTAACCACAATACTCTTTTCCAATTGAGTTTATATTTTTGTCACCTGGGTAAATAGTGTGAGGTTCCTCACGTCCAAGCTTTCTTTGAACCTGTTTATCATTCTGACCTTCCTGCTACTTGCCTTATTCTCCTTCCATCTCCCCAAGAGACACTGCTCTCTCCCCAGTTCTCCTGACTTGGACTTCCCCCTGTTGACCAACCTCTGACTTTCCACCTGCCCACATTGGATCTTCCCTTGGCACTTCCACATAGTCCCCCTCTTTCCCCTCAAGAGTCTTCAGCATCCCTTTCCCTTGCAGCCGTTGCCTCCACATCCTGATCCTTCTCCCACCCACACTCATTCTGGTCACCCTTATCAACAGATGCTCATTGTACCCAATTCCCTCTTTGTGAGGTGATTGGAGCAGAGGGCATTGTTCAGGTCCACATTCCCTTCTCCATGCCAGATCTTTCTCACATAGAATCTAAGCTTGGCTCTTTCCCAACTGATCTCTTTAGGTTCACTAAAGAATTTGAAGATGTCACTCTTTCCTATGATTTATCATGGAACACCTATATCTTATTCTCTTCACCTGTACCACCCCAGAAGAAAAGACCAGAATTCTGTCCAAGGCTATTGAATATGCTGATGATTAGAACTACAAATAGTCTACACAATATGCCCCTGGCAATGAGGCAGTTTCCTTAGCTGAACCCACTTGGAATTACCAACACTTCTCTGGAGACAAGGTCAAATATGACCACATGGTCACCTGTCTTATAAAACGCAGCTTCTAAATAGGCCAGTTATGAAAGGTTAAAGGAAATCACCTAGAGATCAGATTAAAACCCTGCCCTTTTCCTCATACACATCTCTGAGGCTCTTCAAAAATTCACGAACCTTGATCCTCACTCTTACGAAGCAAAATTGATCCTGGCTATGCATTTCAGCCCCTAGTCATCCCCTGACTAGAAAGAAAGTTCAAAACCTGGATAAAGTTTCTCAAACCCCTCAGTCTGAGGTATTGGACCTGGCCTTCAAGGCCTTTAACAACAGAGAAGAGGAAATCAAAGAGGAAAGGAGACCAAGAGATCAAAAATGATCTCAGGCTTATCAGCTCTTGGCTATTGCCCTTACTGGAGTTGTTCTAGAGAAGTCTTACCCTGCTGGCTCGACCCATACATTCTACAAACCCCCTCCAGGAACTTGTTACCCTTTCAGTAAGCCTGACCAATGGTCTAAACAATGTCCCAATAAAAACCTGCCACCCAAAACCCCATGTAAGGAGGCTGGCCCCTAGAAAAATGACTGCTCCACCCTCAAAGTAGGGGGGGGGCCCTCAACTCCCAAAACCTGCCTTTGGAGCCCAAACAGGGAGTATCAGACATATCGCCAATAGAAGATCTCTTGGGACATCTTCAGGACACAGACTGACACACCCCAGGATTGGCAAAGGCTCCTGTCCATGTCATCTCTATGGCTGAACCCAGGGTAACTCTCTCCATTGAAGGTAAAAATATATCATTTCTTATAGACACAGGAGCTACCTACAATGTTCTCCTCAAATTTTTAGGACCCTCTTTTCCCTCACCCATCTCTGTTTTCAGGGTTGATGGTGTTGTTTCTCACCCTTCTGCTACCCTCCTCTTGTGATGTGTTTTGGGAGATAAAATGTTTAGCCATTCCTTTCTTGTTCTGCCACACTGTCCTGTCCCTCTCCTAGGATGAGACATTATGACCAAACTAGGGATTCACCTCCCTTTGGACCCCATACTTCCCTTAATCCAAGTTCTTGGGAATCTTTACTTAACCTACATACCCTGCTTCCACTTCACTCTTTCCAGTAATGACTTGTGTTTCCTCATCTGTATAGGACATCTCCAAACCAGTTAAGGCTACTCACTTCACCCCCATTACCAGATGCCTCAAGGATCCTACATTTTTCCTTTCAAAACCCCAATATCCTCTCAAACCTGAGGAGTTGCAAGACTTACAAACCTTAATTTTGAAATTCCTTTCCTCAAGTATATTAAAACCTACTAATTCTCCTTACAATACTCCAATTTTTCTAGTCAGAAAGCCAGATGGTTCTTATAGACTAGTTCAAGATCTCAGAATTATCAATGCCCCAATTTACCAAAGAAACTTTCCCCCAGCTCTTCCTCAGGGCTTTAAGTGGCTATTTCATGTCTTAATCATAATCTTTTGCTCCAGGCATCTGTGGATTATTAGCATTCAGTATTTTTGAGCAATGCCCATAACTTCTCCAGCCTGAGTGAATTCCGGGTTTGGTGATACTGAGATGAGTACCTTGTGTACGTCCTTCAAGTAGTTCGTAGGTAAGTTAGAACAGATATGTAATAATTTGCTAATAAGATCTGCTCTACTTTTTCCAGAACCAGAGACCAAGTCCTACATACACTGGGAATGTGGGTGCCATGTCTTCTCTCCACCATTCTACCTCACTCACACACACACACACACACACACACACACACACACACAATGTATTTTCCTTTCTTAGATCTTAAGGATGTGTTTTTCACTCTTCCCATCTTCCTCAAATCCCAAGAGCTTTTCACCTTCACCTGAACTGACCCCAACACCAGACACCCCTAACAGTTTTCTTGGACAGTTCTCCCACAGGGTTTTAGGGATAGCTCCAACCTCTTTGGATGAGACATCATATCTCTCTAATCTATTCTTTACAAATAGTGCCCTTCTGCAACATGTAGATGACCTTCTCCTCCATAGCCCTTCTTTGTCCACTTCTATTTCTGATACCATCACTCTCCTCACTTGCCTAAATAACAAAGGTTATAGACTCTCCCCCTCTGAAGCCCAACTTAATCAGCAATCTGTCACATACCTAGGAGTGTTTCTTATCTCAGAAAAACTGATCGCCCTGCATATAACCCAACTCTCACACCTATTTTCTCTGTGGAATACTGGCCTTTCTCTGCTTATCCTCCACCTAGAAATGATACTGCACCCTCATATACCTAATTACTGACCTACACTTTCCCAACTCACTAGTCCTCATACCCCTAATGCAGACTCTAACAGGCACTCAAGGAAAACTCAGTCTTTTTTTTATCCCACCTCCACAGAGCTCATCTTCCTCAGCATCCTTACAGAAATTGGGTTAAGCACAGGAAGAACAGCTTATTCCATCCATACATGGGAACTCTGTTTCCTTGAGTCAACAAGTAGTTGACTTGTTTTCCACACTCCAAACAGTATAGAGAGAGATTGATTCCCTGGAGGGAGTAGTTCTTCAAAATCATCAGGCTTTAGACCTGTTGACTGCTAATGGGGTGGGGGAAGACTTATGCTTTACTAAAGGAAGAATGTTGCTTCTACGTAAATGAGTCTGGCCAGGTTATAAGCTTGATAAAATCATCAATACAGAAAAATCTGGAACAATGTAAAAACTAGGGAGCTGATTGGTTTTCCTGGAAACTAGATATCTGGTCTTGGTTGTCATGGCTCACTCCTTTCCTAGAACCTTTGACAATTATTGGACTAGCCCTTATTTTGGGGCCCAGTATCTTAAAATCTTTAAATCTCTTTCATCTAGGACCAAATCTCAGCTCTTGGTAGTTCTCTAAGGTCTCAGCAAAGTCATAACTCAAGCCTTTCCTTTCAGGGCAGTTCCTTACCAGCATCTCCCTCCACTCTCATCTTTCTTGCAGCTGGATAGGGCAGCTCTACATCCCTACTCATCAGGAAGTAGTTACAGAAAAATGACCTTCGCCTATTTTCCCAATTAAGAATAATTTCAAATAAAGAGAGAAGGGAATGAAAGGGTTCTATCAAAGCCCTCTCCCAGGCAAGCTAAAGACAACACTGCAGGTGTCTTTACTTGGCCTTAACTCTTTGTTTTTCTAGGTCATGCTGTCCCTTGTTCTCAGAAAATATATCCCAACTACAAAACATATTCTTCTCTAGCCAGACTACAAACCACATCCCAGACAAGCTCTTGACAGAGCCCCTCGAGAAAGCTGCCACCTCCTGCTCTACCTGGCCAAGAGTCAACCCTGTACCATGGGCACAGCTGCGACCTTCTCACACTCTTAAGAGGGAAAAAAAACCCAGAAAAACCCTTAAAAGGCCCAACCCCACAGAAACTCAGGGTGCACATTTCTCATGATGTCTGGTCTTTCTCCTTCCTGGGAGAGTGAATCAACTCTGTCTTGCTTTTTGCTCTACTCTTGGTGCAATTCTTTGCTGTCTGCATCACCAGCCACCCTAACACTACCTAAATGTGAACTTTGATCTTGGGGCATTGGTCAGTATCCATCTTGAACTTCTAAAACACTCTCTCTCTTCTGACAATATTTAGAATTTTATTCCATGTCCAATTACACTCTTCTAATTTTGCCTGTTATTTTACTGCTGTCATACTTGAAATGTAGTTGGAAGAATTAGGCAAGAAATAAAATGCACATTTGTGTGTCTGAGAGACAGAATAGAGATGGGGAAAGGAGGGAGAATTGGGGAGAAAGGAAACTAAGTGGCAACATAAGCTGAGCTGGCCAGTATTAGCTATTCCTTTTATACTCAAGGTGTGCATATTTGTATTTTGGTCAATATTTTTGCACTTATGCATTATGTAATTCAACAATTATTTATTAAGAGCATGTTATATGTTGGGAATTGTATTAGGCACCCCCTACAATGAACATATGTAGTAATAGGGACCAACTTCATCCATGTGAAAAAGAAGTTTCTGACGAGCTATCAAGCCATGAAAAAACATGAAGGAAACTGAAATGCATATTACTAAGTGAAAGACATCAATCTGAAAAGTCTTAACACCGCATGATTCCAACTATATGACATTTTGATAAAGTCAAAACTGTGGAAACAATGAAAAAACCAGTGGTCGCCTGGAGCTGAGGGAGAGGGATGAGTAGGCAGAACACAGAGGATCTTTAGGGAAGTGAAGCTACCTTGTATGATATTATAAGGATGGACACATGCCATTATACAATTGTCTAAACCCATCGATTGTACAACACTGAAAGTGAACAGTAATGTAAACTATGGATTTTAGGTAATTACTATATCTATGTAGGTTCATAAAGTGTAACAAAGGTACCATTATGGTGGAGGATGATGGTAGTGGGGGAGGGCATGGATATGTGGGTATCAGGGGATATATGGGGAATCTCTTACATTTTAATTACTTTTGCCATTAACCTAAAAATTCTGTAACAATAAAATTCTTCATAATAATAACAAAAATTTCTTCAGGAATTTTTTAAAACCTTTATATTTATATATCACACAATTTACCATTTTAACCATTTTCAGTGTAAAATTCAAAAGCCCTAACTACATTCACAATATATGTATCTATCACCAATATATATTTCCAAATTTTTCATCACCTCAGACAAAAGTGTCATATACATTAAGCAATTTCCTTTTTTTTTCCTTTTTTTAAAGATTTTATTTTTAAGTTAACCCCACACCCAATGTGGGCTTTGAAGCCACAATACTCAAGAGTTACATGCTCCACCAACCAAGCCAGCAAGAAACCCCCACATTAACTAATTTGTATTTTTTTAAATAATAATCTATTTTCTTCACCTGACTTCCCATAACTCTTTGTCCATGTTTTCCATTAGCTCTTTCAATATATTTAAGATAGCTGATTAACATGTGCCCCTATGAATCAGCACTCCTGTACAATTTGGATAAATCCCTAGTAGTGCTATTGCTGGGTTGTAGGGTAATTCTATTTTTAAGTTTTTGAGGAAACTCCACACTATTTTCCAGAGTGGCCACACCAGTTTACATTCCCACCACCAGTGCAAAAGCATTCCTGTTTCTCCACATCCTCACCAACAATGTTTATAGCAGCACTTTCAACAATAGTCAAATTATGGAAAGAGTCCAAATGTCCACCAACTGATGAATGGATAAAAAAGATGTGATTTATATATACAACGGAATACTACTTGGCAATGAGAAAGAATGAAATCCTGCCATTTGCAACAATGTGGATGGAACTGGAGCGTATTATGCTAAGTGAACTAAGTCAGTCAGAGAAAGACAGATTTCATGTTTTCACTCATATATGGAACTTGAGAAATTTAACAGAAAACCACGGGGGGAAGGAAGGGGAAAAATAGTTTCAAATAGAGAGGGAGGCAAACCATAAGAGACTCTTAAATACAGAGAACAATCTGAAGGTTGATGGGGTTGGTAGGGGAGAGGGGAAAATGGGTGATGGGCATTGAAGACGGCATTTGTTGGGATGAGCAGTGGGTGTTGTATGTAAGCGATGAATCCCAGGAATCTATCCGTGAAGTCAAGAGCATACTGTATATACTTTATGTTAGCTAGCTTGACAATAAATTATATTTAAATAGTATAGCTGGTTAAAAAAACTTCTCTAAGTCTCATATCTGGGCTTCCTCAGAGGCAGTTTATGTCAATTTACTGAAACACTACATTGGCACAACTTGATTTGTTCCTTTGAATGGCTCATACTTTCTTATTTCTTTGTCTTCCTTGTGATCTTTTTATTAAAAATTGGACTTTGGAACATTATAACATGCTAACTCTGTAAATCAGAATTCCTCCTTCCTTTGGTTTTGCTGTATTTTTTATGCTTGACAACTGTAGTGGCCCCTTTGTTTAGTGACTTTTCCAAACTGTTTTTGCAAAGACTGTGTTCCTTGTCATGTGTGCTATCTGAAGTCTCTGTTTTTTAGCTTGTGTTCAGCTAGTGATTTGACAAAGACTTCCTTAAACACCAGGAGGTTGAGGCAGAGGGAGGGAGTGAAGGAGAGAAAGAGAGAGAGAGAGAGAGAGAGAGAACAAACTACTAAAAAAGTGCCTACACAAGAAAATAATAATAATAATAATAATAATAATAATAATAATAAAAATAAAACAAATATCTCCCAATCTTTTCAGAGTCTGTTCTGGAATGTTTCTTCAATTACTTAGTAGTTTTGCAGAGCATAGAGATCAGCCCAATCTGAAAGTTTAGGGTCTTCTCAGGGCTTCACTGAGCATGTGCATGTCTTTCTAAATCTTCTTATACACAGGGGTCTTTTGAGTGCCCCAATTTACCAAAGAAACTTTCCCCCAGCTCTTCCTCAGGGCTTTAAGTGGTTATTCCATGTCTTAATCATAATCTTTTGCTCCAGGCATCTGTGGATTATTAGCCTTCAGTATTTTTGAGCAATGCCCATAACTTCTCCAGGCTGAGTGAATTCTGGGTTTGGTGACACTGAGATGAGTACCTTGTGTACATCCTTCAAGTAGTTCGTAGGTAGGTTAGAACAGATATGTAATAATTTGCTAATAAGATCTGCTCTACTTTTTCCAGAACCAGAGACCAAGTCCTACATACACTGGAAATGTGGGTGCCATCTTCATGACTGCCACCAAGCCAAGGAAGAGAGCAGGACAAAGGCAAGTAGAAATGTCACTAAACTGGGGTACCTGGGTGGCTCAGTTGATTAAGCATCTGACTCTTGGTTTCAGCTCAGGTTATGCTCTCATGAATTGTAAGACTGAGCCTTGCATCAGGCTCTGTGCAGACAATATGGACACTGCTTGGGTTTCTCTCTCTCTCTCTCTCTCTCTCTCTCTCTCTTTCTCTCTGCTCCTCCTCCCTACCCTTCTCTTTCTCAAAAAGAAAAAAGAAAAGAAAAAAATTACACTAAACTGTCTTATCATTTTAAGTTGTCATTTTCATGGTTGTTGCAAACCACTGACTAGTTTCTAGAATTCTGAAAAAAGTTGGTTCTGAAAATTTCTTTCCATTTCTTCCTTCCTTCCTTCTTTTTCTTTCTTCTTTCTTTCTTTCTTTCTTTCTTTCTTTCTTTCTTTTCTTCTTTTTCTTTCTTCTTTCTTTCTTTCTTTCTTTCTTTCTTTCTTTCTTTCTTTCTTTCTTCTGAATATACAATTTAGTTAGACACATTGGTAACACACTCCATAATATTTTATTTAACTGTTATGACATTTTAAGAGATAAGTATTATTGCTTACATGGGGCAAATGAAGAAACAAAAATACTTGCAAAAAAATTGACAATATATTTAATGAAAGTGCTTTATATAATAATTTATTTTTTAAATTTACATCCAAGTTAGTTAGTATATAGTGCAACAATGATTTCAGAAGTAGATTCCTTAATGCCCATTACACATTTAGCCCATCTGCCCTCCCACAACCCCTCCAGCAACCCTCTGTTTGCTCTCTATATTTAACGGTCTCTTACATTTTGTCCCTCTCCTTGTTTTTATATCATTTTTGCTTCCCTTCCCTTATGTTCATCTGTAAATTATCTTAAATTTCTCATATGAGTGAAGTCATATGATATTTGTCTTTCTCTGACCGACTAATTTCGCTTAGCACAATACCATCTAGTTCCATCCACACAATTGCAAATTGCAAGATTTCATTCTTTTGGATTGCTGACTGATACTCCATTGTGTGTGTGTGTGTGTGTGTGTGTGTGTGTGTGTGTATCTATATATCTATATATCTATATCTATATCTATATCTATATATATATATATATATCTGTTCATCAACATTTGGGTTCTTTACATACTTTGCCTATTGTCAATAACACTTCTATAAATATTGAGATGCATGTGCCCCTTCGAAACAGCACACCTATATCCCTTGGATAAATACTTAGTAGTGCAATTGCTGGGTCGTAGGGTAGTTCTATTTTGAATTTTTTGAGGAAACTTCTTACTGTTTACCAGAGTGGCTGAACCAGTTTGCATTCCCACCAGCAGTGCAAAAGAGATCTTCTTTCTGTGCATCCTCACCAACATCTGATGTTGTCTGAGTTGTTAATGTTAGCTATTCTGACAGGTGTGAGATATGGTATCTCATTGTGGTTTTGATTTGTATTTCCCTGATGATGAGTGATGTTGATCATTTTTTCATATGTCACTTGGGCATCTGGATGTCTTCTTTGGAGAAGTGTTTATTCATGTCTTTTGCCCATTTCTTCACTGGATTGTTTGCTTTTTGGGCGTTGAGTTTGATAAGTTCTTTATAGATTTTGGATACTAACCCTTTATCTGATATGTCGTTTGCAGATATCTTTTCCCATTCTCTTGGTTACCTTTCAGTTTTGCTGATTGTTTCCTTCGCTGTGCAGAAGGTTTTTATTTTGATGAGGTCCCAATAGTTCATTTTGGCTTTGTTTCCCTTGCCTCCAGAGACTTGTTGAGTAAGATGTTGCTGTGGCCAACATCAAAGAAGTTTTTGCCTGCTTTCTCCTCAAGGATTTTGATGGCTTCCTGTCTTACGTTTAGGTCTTTCATCTACTTTGAGTTTATTTTTGTGTATGGTGTTAAGAAAGTTATGTATGGTGTTAAGAAAGTGTTCCATTTTTCTGCATGTTGCTGTCCAGTTTTCCCAGTACCACTTGCTGAAGAGACTGTCTTTATTCCATTGGATATTCTTTCCTGCTTTGTCAAAGATTAGTTGGCCATACATTTGTGGGTCCATTTCTGGGTACTCTACTCTGTTACATTGGTGTGATTGTCTGTTTTTGTGCCAGTACCATACTGTCTTAATGATTGCAGCTTTGTAATACAGCTTGAACTCCAGGACTGTGATGCCTCCAGCTTTGGTTTTCTTTTTCAACATTGCTTTGGCTATTCAGGATCTTTTCTGATTCCACAAAAATTTTAGGTTTGTTGTAGCTCTGTGAACAATGCTGCTGTTATTTTAATAGGGATTGCATTGAATATGTAGATTGCTTTGGGTGGTATCTACATTTTAACAATATTTGTTCTTCCTATCCAGGAGCATGGAATACTTTTCCATTTTTGTGTCTTCTTCAATTTCTTTCATAAGCTTTCTATAATTTTCAGTGTATACATTTTTCACATCTTTGGTTAGATTTATTGTTAAGTATTTTATGGTTTTTGGTGCACTTGTAATTGGGATTGATTCCTTGATTTCTCTTTCTGTTGCTTCATTTTTGTGTATAGGATTGCAACAGATTTCTGTGCATTGATTTATATCCTGCCATTTTGCTGAATTCATGGATCAGTTCTAGCTGTTTTTGGTGGAATCTTTTGGGTTTTCCATATAGAGTATCATGTCATCTATAAAGGGTGAAAGTTTGACCTCCTCCTGGCCAACTTGGATACCTTTTATTTCTTTATGTTGTCTGATTGCTGAGGCCAAAACTTCTAATGTTATGTTGAATAACAGTGGCGAGACTAGACAGCCCTGTGTTGTTCCTGACCTTAGGGGGAAAGGTCTCAGTTTTTCCCCATTGGGGATGATATTAGCTGTGGGTCTTTAATATATGGCTTTTATGATCTTGAGGTATGATCCTTCTATCCTTACTTTCTTGAGGGTTTTTATCCAGAAAGGATGCTGTATTTTGTCAAATGCTTTTTCTGCATCTTTTGAGAGGATCATGTGGTTCTTGTCCTTTCTGTTATTGATGTGATGTACCACATCGATTATTTTGTGGATTTTGAACCAGCCCTGCATCCCAGGTATAACTCCCACTTGGTTGTGGTGAATAATTTTTTTATGTACTGTTGGATCCAGTTGGCTAGTGTCTTGTTGAGGATTTTGGCATCCATGTTCATCAGGGATATTGGTCTATAGTTCTCCTTTTTATAGGTGTCTCTGTCGGGTTTTGGAATCAAGGTAATGCTGGCTTCATAGAAAGAGTTTGGAAGTTTGCCTTCCATTTCTATTTTTTGGAACAGTTTCAAGAGAATAAGGGTTAACTCTTTTTTAAATGTTTGGTAGAATTACCCTGAAAAGCCATTCGGCCCTGGACTCTTGTTTTTTGGAACATTTTTTATTACTAATTAAATTTCTTTACTGGTTATGGGTCTGTTCAAATTTTCTATTTCTTCCTGTTTCAATTTTGGTAGTGTATATGTTTCTAGTAATTTGTTCATCTCTTCCCAATTGCCCATTTTATGGGTGTATAATTGCTTGTAATATTCTCTTATTATTATTTGCATTTCTGTTTTGTTGGTTGTGATCTATCCTCTTTCATCTTGATTTTATTTATTTGCATCATTTCCTTTTTTTCTTTTTTATCAAACTGCCTAAGGGTTTTATCAATTTTTTTTTAGTTCTTTCAAAGAACCAGCTTCTGGTTTCATTGATCTGTTCTGTTGTTTTTTTGTTTTTTGTTTTTGGTTTTGATAACATTGACTTCTTCTCTAATTTTTTTTATTTCCTGTCTTCTGCTGGCTTTGGGTCTTATTTGCTGTTCTTTTTCCAGCTCTTTAAGGTGTAAGCTTATGTTGTATACCTGATATCTGTCTTCCTTCTTTAGGAAGGCATGGATTGCTTTAGGAAGGCATGGTAAGCTTATGTTGTATATCTGATATCTGTCTTCCTTCTTTAGGAAGGCATGGATTGCTATATACTTCCCTCCTATGACTGCCTTTGCTGTCTGTCAGAGGTTTTGGGCTGTGGTGTTATAATTTTCATTGGTGTCCATGTACTTTTTAATTTCCTCTTTAACTTCATGGTTAGACCATTCATTCTTTAGTAGGATGGTCTTTAGTGTCCTAGTACTTGTTATCTTTCCACATTTTTTCTTGTGGCTAATTTTGAGTTTCATAGCATTGTGGTCTGAAAATATGCACGTTGTGTTCTCGATATTTTTTGTACTTGTTGAGGGCTGATTTGTGTCCCACTATGTAATCTATTCTGGAGAACGTGCCATGTGCATTGGAGAAGAATGTCTATTCTGCTGCTTTAAGGTGAAATGTCCTGAATATATCTGTTAAGTCCATCTGGTCCAGTGTGTCATTCAAAGTCATTGTTTCCCTGTTGATTTTCTGTTTAGATGATCTGTCCATTATTATAAGTGGGGTGTTGAAGCCCCCTACTATTGTGGTGTTATTATCAATGAGTTTCTTTATGTTTGTTGTTAATTGACTTGTATATTTGGGTGCTCTCACATTTGGAGCATAAATGTTTACATTTGTTAGGTCTTCTTGGTGGACAGACTCCTTAATTATGATATAATGCCATTCTTCATCTCTTGTTGCAGTCTTTATTTTAAAGTGTAGATTGTCTGATATAAGTATGGTTTCTCCAGCTTTCTTTTGGCAACCATTAGCATGATAGATGGTTCTCCATCCCCTTTTAATCTGAAGGTGTCTTTAGGTCTAAGGTGGGTCTCATAAATAGCTTACAGATGAACCTTGTTTTCTTATCAATTCTGTTACCCTATGTCTTTTGACTGGAGCTTTTAGTCCAGTGATGTTTAGCATGAGTACTAAAAGATATGAATTTATTGCCATTATGTTGCCTGCAGAGTTGGAGTTTCTGGTGGAATTCTCTGGTCCTTTTTAGTGGATTTGTTGCTTTTTTCCCCCTTGTCCTTACTCCCCTTAGAATCCCCCTTAAAATTTCTTGTAGGGCTGGTTTTGTGGTCATGAACTCCTTTAATTTTTGTTTGGGAAACTTTTTATCTCTCCCTTTATTTTGAATAATAACCTTGCTGGATATAGAATATTGAATCATATCTTGCCACTCCTTTCTGGTTTGCCAAGTTTCTATGGATAGGTCTGCTGTGAACCTGATTTGTCTTCCCTTGTAGGTTAAGCACTGTTTTTCTCTTGTCGCTTTCATGATTCTTTCCTTGCCTGAATATTTTGTGAATTTGACCGTGATATGCCTTGTTGATGGTTGGTTTTTGTTGAATCTTACGGGATTTCTCCTCTGTGCTTCCTAGATTTTTATGTCTGTGTCTTACCCCAGGTAAGGAAAGTTTTCCACTATGATTTGCTTACATAGACCTTCTACCCCTTTTTCTCTCTCTTCATCTCTAGGACCCTTATGATTCTGATGTTGTTCCTTTTTAATGAGTTACCGAGTTCTCTAAGTCTTAAATTGTGGTCTTTTGCCTTAGTTTTCCTCTTTTTTTTTTCTGCTTCATTGTTCTTCATAAATTTGTCCTCTTTATTGCTGATACACTGTTCTATTTCATCCATTCTTGCCACTGTGGCATCCATTCGAGATTGCAGCTCAGTTATAGCATTTTTTATTTCATCCTCACTAGCTTGTACTTCTTTGATCTCTGTAGAAAGGGGTTCTAGGGGCGCCTGGGTTGCGCAGTCGGTTAAGCGTCCGACTTCAGCCAGGTCACGATCTCGCGGTCCGGGAGTTCGAGCCCCGTGTCGGGCTCTGGGCTGATGGCTCAGAGCCTGGAGCCTGTTTCCAATTCTGTGTCTCCCTCTCTCTCTGCCCCTCCCCCGTTCATGCTCTGTCTCTCTCTGTCCCAAAAATAAATAAAAAAAAAAGTTGAAAAAAAATTTAAAAGAAAGGGATTCTAATCTATTTTCAACTCCAGCTAGTATTCTTATTATCGTGATTCTAAATTCTGGTTCAGACATCTTAATCATATCCATGTTGATTAAGTTCCTGGCTGTTACTTCTTTCTGTTCTCTCTTTTGGGGTGAATTCGTTTTGTTATTTTGAAGGAAGAAAAGGGATTAATAAGGTAAAAAAATAAAATTAAAAAATTAAAGACAAGACATAAAAAATCAAATAAAGGATGCTGGATATTAGGTGTGTTTTGGTCTTTAGGTGTGTTTAGGTTTGTTGAAAAAAGCTTGATAGATTAGAGAATAAAGGGAAAGGTAATAAAAGAAAAAAAAGATAAAAGAAAAAAAGGGAACATGTTTGAGAATTTGAAAAAATGAACACAATAAAATAGAATAAAATTAAATTATTAAAGTAAAAAGAATTTAAAGAATTTACCAAAAAATATAGCAGAAAATAAATAAAGAAAAATATTTTTAGTAAAAATGGAAAATAAAAAAAAAAATGTTTCTCTTCCTGTATTCAAGAATAAGAATTCAAGAATAAGAAAAGGAAAAAAAATAGATGGAGCAGTGATCAGACTGAAATATGATTGAAATTACATCAGTTTCTCCTAGAAATCAAACTATGAAGCACTTTATAGTCCATAGTCTAAGCAGGTGGACAGACTTGTATTCCTGAAAAGCAAGGTTGGCCCAGTTGGGCTGGGCTTAGTGTAACGACTCTATTCTCCACTAGATGGCACTGCTTAGTTTACTTTGGTGGATTGCTGTGGCATGTCTAGGCATGTATGACCAGGCATGGGAGGGATGAAAATGGCATCACCCAGCTACCCAGTCTCTAGTTTTAGAACTCTGCTCTCCTGGACAGGCAGTCGAGCACCCCTACCTTGTCTCTGGCTTCTCTCCACTCCCCACTTTTACACTGTGACCAAGCCATCAGGCTTCTAGGTGGCACCTCCCTCCTGAGTTTTATCTCAGTTCGGCTGTGTTTCCCAACCCCTCACTTGTGAGGAACTGTGGTTTTGACCTGTCCTGACTCTCTTGGGGAGAGTTTCATTGAACAATGTCCAGTGGCCGGCCTGACCCCAGGAATGTTTGCAAGACCATGCTGCTGCCAATCGATGCCCAGAAGCTTCAGGTGGGTGCCAGCCCACCCCAGAGAAAGTTCATGCAATTGTGTAGCAGCAGTGTTTCAGGGATTATGGTAAATCACAACACACATCTGGCATCAGGCTTCTCTCTTAACATCCTTGTTCCAGCACCAACAAGTGTGGTTGTTCTCCAGTGTCCACTGGGATCTTTGCCTGTGGGCTGGTTGCACGGAGTCTACAAATGTCATCCCAGCAGGGGAACTGCCTCTCCCTTTGTAGCCATCAAACCACTTGGACCTTGCTCTCTGCTCCTGGGGATTCACCCTTCCCACCAGAGGTCCACCAGATATCGAGCTGTGGAAGTTCAGACTCTGCACTCCCCCTGTTTATAGACTCTTAATGGAATTTATACTCTCTCCTTTCTTCTTTCTCCCTTTTTTATTCATTTCCTTGCATACTCTTTCCTTCCTCTCCAGCTGTTTTGGGTTGGGGGTATGTTTTCCCATACTCTCCTCCCATCTCTGTTCTCTCTCCAGGAGCAAAAACAGCTTCTTGCCCTCTGTGGCTTCTCTCTTCCCCCGTTCACCTCTCCATGCCATGTACCTGCTTAGTACTGTGGTTCAGGTTGTGCAGAGTGTTGTGTCAATCCTCAAATTAGTTTTCTAGGTGTGCAAGATGTTTAGTGTTGATCTGGATGCATTCCAGGGATGAGAGATGCAAAAACACCTTTCATGTTGTTCCGCCATCTTGGCCCCTCCTTTTTCTTTCTTTATTTCTTTCTCTTTCTTTTCTTTTCTTTTCTTTTTTTCTTTCTTTCTCTCATGTTTTGTGGAGGCAGGAGCTTGGAGCTACCTACTTGGTCAATTTGCTGACATCACCTCTCCATATTTTGGATTACATGCAGTCTCCATATTAATGGAATCCATTGATGTTTGCAGGATAAGTTTGCCATTGAAAGACGATTTATTAAGAATGTGTTTTATGATTATAAAAAGAATGTATTTTTGATTATAAAATCTTCAGAGGAATTTTTATATGTGAGGAGATGTCAAGTAAATAAAAATAAACTGTAATGGGATGAAACCCAAGAGAGCAGCCCTGTGTTATTCTGTTTATCCTGGTTATATAGTAGAGTAGTTATCCTGGTTATATGTATATGTATGTGTATATATATATATATATATATATCCTGGTTATATATAGTATCCTGGTTATATATCTTGGTTATATAGCAGCAGAAAAAACTGGAATACCTCCTAGAACTGCAATGTCTCATGAAGGGATGCAGGTAACTATATGGCAAACACAAAAAAATCCTGTATCACTCATTATAGCCACCATCATCATATTCTTAAAATGTGCCATCACCTCTCCTGTAGGGCCCTGTGTTAGGCACTGGTAAATACAGAGCTGAAGAAGACAAATTCTTACTCTTGAGTCACTTCAGTGTATGTTGGAAAACACTATTTCAGGAGTTCCCAATATTCATTATACATTAGATTAATTGGGCTTGTATTTTTAAACAATACTAAAATACAGAAACCATCCCTAGAAAATTATGTTGATTTGAATGTTAAGGTGGGCAAAAGTGTTGTGACAAACTTTGGGGCAAAAGCCCCCCAAATTTTCTGGTTTAATTAAAGAAAGTATTTGTAATTCATGAAAGAGACCAAAATTCTATCTCATTTGCCAGGTCTCTCTATATGGAGATTCATGTTTTTTTTTTTTTTTCTGAAGAACCATGACTAATATAGATTTTGCTAATAATTATTCTAAAAGTAAAGAATCTTAAAGATGAGTTCTCTGAATTGGTTCCAGTGTTTCTGGAACTGGTTCCTTAATCTGGTTACATTCGCTGATATTAATGATTTTATTTTCAGTAGTAAAGAGAACACTGATAGTCCATGGAATGATGTGGCAGTAGAGATATACAAGCTATCACCATGGGGTACTCTTAATCAGATATTTACAAGAAACAAGGTTCTGAGTGACCAGGAATTTGATACCCTAGATGATTTTTATCAAGCTAACAAGCATAATGAGATTGACTAGTTACTCCTGATTTAACTGAAGAAAATGGGAAACTAAAGGGATGAGCTCAGGGATTTAAATACCCAGCCCCAAAGTATAAATGATTTGAAAGTTTCTATGTCTCCTGGAAAGGAATCTCTATATCCTGTCACCACAGAGCTGAAATCAGACGTAGAATTTTATCCTGCAAGTGACTGACTTGCAACAAAATGAATTCCACAACTTGTCAGGGTATCTACTACTAAAGTGAGAGCATTGTTTGGGATGAAATAGAATCATGATAATGGGAATGAGGATACATGGGAAGATCCTGATGACACTGAGGAATCTGTTAAATTCTGCTGAATCATTTTTGCCAGTAGAAATAGTCCTCCATTCCTGTTTGAGTAGGTTAAGGCTGCTTTGCATGAGGAATATGCAATGGTCTCGCTTGAGGTAGTTTCCTTGTAAGACACTGCTGATTCTCCTCAGGACCCACCTCTACCATCCTTCTTTGCTTCTAGACCTATAACTGGGCTGAAGTCCCAAAAGGCTCTGAAAGGTGAGGTATAAAGTGTGACCCATGAAGAGATGCACCACACTCCCTAAAGAACTATCTTATTTTTCCCATTTATATAGACAGATAGCCAAAGAACAGGAGTGAGAATGGATAGTAAGATTGTGGTCTAATGGCGGAAGAAACACAAAGTTAGATAAGGACTACTAAGCAAAGATTCTAGATTTAATATTGCAGCTTAGAGGGCTAGAAAGGGCTCTAAGGTTCGTTTGTTTAGTTGGCTGAAACATGGACCAAAAGGTATCCTATACTAAATTAAGTTGAAATAAAAAACCTGCCTTAATATGTTATAGCAGAATATAGCCAAAGTCTTAGGGAGGCTGAATTTTTAAAGAGAATTTACCATGTGAAAATCATTCACT
Source organism: Felis catus (assembly GCF_018350175.1). Taxonomy (NCBI): domain Eukaryota; kingdom Metazoa; phylum Chordata; class Mammalia; order Carnivora; family Felidae; genus Felis; species Felis catus. The sequence continues at coordinate 53,036,400 of NC_058370.1, forward strand.
TGCCCTGAGAGAATCCAGAAGACACACCTTTCACTAAAACCATGAGAAATACATTGTGAAGTGGACTCTGCATCCTTACAGAGCTCTGTGACTCTTCTCTGATTCCACTGGTTCTGTTTTTCTGGAGATTCTTGACTAATACAACATGTGATTAAATTTTGTTTAGTTGCAAGAAATCAGAAACAGAAAATTAGAAGACAAAGATTGGATTTGGATCCCAGCTTTGCCATTTATTGTGTGACCCTCTGTCAGTATTCCTCACTAAGCCTCAGTGTTCTCATCTGCTTATTGGGGATGAAAATACCTGACTAGTGACATTGTGTGTATATGATGTTAAGGTTAAGTTATGTAACCTGAGAAATGCTCTTAATGAGTGCAGTTATATGCAAAAAATTATCTGTTTTACTTTACTCGAGTACTGATATCTAATTCTCATATTGTGATGTTTATTTGGGGCCATTCCAATAAGTTTTTGAGGCACTTCATGAATTCATAATTTAACAAGACCAAGAATTGTAAGTTGTGAATTATTTAAATGAAGAGAGCATGGTCCATGCCAAGTGTCCAACAGAAATATAATGTGACCCATATTAGAAGCAAAGCAGGTAAAATTAATTTAATAATATATTTTATTTGACCCAATATATCTAAAATATAATTTCAAAAGTAATAATAAAAACAAATTAATGAGATATTTTTTATTTTGTTTTCCATACAATATCTGCAAAATCCAGTGTGAATTTTATATTTACAGCAGATCCCAACTTGGACTGGTCACATTTCAGGTGTCCCACAGTCACATGTAGCTAATAGCTATTGCATTAGCACAAGTCTAGGCTATTCCACAAAGCAAATCTCATTGTTCTTTACTCTGCACAAAGCACTATACCCATCTAAATTTATGCAGAACAGACATAACTTGTTCCAAATTCCATGTAAAATCACTAATTGTCTTACCATGAGAGGCAACAGGGGACTAGGGGAATCATACTCAAATATTACTGTTGCTTTTGTCACTTCTGAGTTCAAAGAGAAGAGAGAGACATTTTTCTCCCTCTCTTTCTTCCCCTACATTACATATTGGGTTTATCAATCCTCCATATCACTTTTTTCTCTAAATTTTCATGTCACTCCTTTTTAAAAATGCTGTAATTACTATAAAATAGTCAATTAAACTCTAATTTGATTTTGGGTTTTAACATGAAGCATAGAATATAATTCTTGTGTAATGGCCCCTTTTCTGGTCATATGCTTTCATTTATAAAGAACAGCTATGCAATATCTGTGTCATCACACATAAGTGACTATAATCAACATTGATAGGTGTGCTGAAGTTAATCGAATTGAAAAGCAATTTTTGCATGTCCCAATTTAGCAAGGAACTGTTTCTTGGGAATGATGCAATATTAAAACAATGCAGAAAATCTCAATAAAGTGAAGTTCCCCAAATCTTAATAAGTGAAGGTACGTAGCTCTAAATGTCCTCACTCTTGTTTTTGAGCTTTCTTAAAAAGCTCAAGACCATATTCAAAGAAATTCTAAGTATAGCATTACTTAACCTTCTTGATATTACTTGGGACCAAGGTAGCCAAAGTAGTAAACGTAATCCTAAGATTTAGCTAGAAAGAGGCAAAAGGGGAAACCAGTCATTTTTTAATTCACTGGTTTAGTTAATAAGTGTTTCAATAAACATTTACTACATGTAAGCCAACATTCTACAAACAGTCAGTGGAAGTTAGAAGAATATTATATAATTTTCCACAGAACTTGAGATCACATAAGAGAAGAAAAGAAATCAACACAAATAACTGTAGTGCAAAGCAGTATGAGAAATGTGTCAATAAGAACTAGGTTGTTCAGAAGGAGGAGAACACATTCTTTGCTTAATCAGGGGAGATTTCAAGAAAGAGAGCATGAGAAGTGGGTTATTTCAGATGGGTGAGAATTGGAAAATATAATTTCACTTTGGTTGGATTATAGGGTTTAACTAGAAAGGTAGGTTTATAACAAACTAAAAGGACAGGATGGGATGGTTGCATACTAGACAAGGAAAGTTGAGCCTTATTTGGCAGACTAAGGGAAACTAAGGCTAAAAGCAGTTAGGTTGCTCTGGAAGGTTTGTTTTGTGCCATGACTGACATGGTGATTTAGGAGCATTTTTTTTTTTTCTAGTAGTGGCATCCACAATGAAGAAGGCGGTAAACTCTTTGACATTGGTCTGAGCAATATATTTTTTCTTTGGATCTGTCTCCTCAGGCAAGGTAAAGAAAAGCAAAAATAAATGAGACAACATTAAACCAAAAGCTTTTGCACAGCAAGGGAAAACATCAACAAAATGAAAAGGGAATCTACAGAATGACAGAAAATTTTTGCAAATCATATATTTTATGGGGCACCTGGTTTGCTTGGTCAGTTAAGCATCTGACTCTTGATCTTGGCTCAGGTCATATTCTCATGAGTTGTAAAATCAAGCCCCACATCAGGCTCTGTTCTGACAGTGCAGAGCCTGCTTGGGATTCTCTCTCTCTCTCTGCTCCTCTACCCCCAAATAAATAAATAAACTTTAAAAAAAGAATGAAAAAAATCATATATCTGATATAGGGTTAATATCCAAAATATAGAAAGAACTCATACAACTCAATGACAAAACAACAACAACAACAACAACAACAACAAATAACCTAATTTTAAAATGGGCAAAGCATATCAACAGGCATTTCTCTAAAGAACGCAGAAGGTCAATAGGCAAATGAAAGGTTTCTCAACATTACCAATCACCAAGGAAGTGCAAATCAGAACTACAATGAGGTACCACCTGTCAGAATAGCTAATACCAAAAAGAAAAAAATAGTAAGTGTTGGTGAGGATATTGAGAAAAGTAAACCCATGCATAGCGTTGGTGGGATGTAGATTGTTGCAGCAAGTATGGAAAACAGTATGGAGTTTCCTCAAAAAATTAGGAATAAAACTACCATAAAATCCAACAATTCCACTTCTGGGTGTTTATCCAAAGAAAACATAAGCACTAATTTGAAAGATACATGCACCCCCATGTTCACTGCAGCATTATTTACAGTAGTGACAATTTGGAAGCAACCTAAGTGTCCATTGATAGAGAAATGGATAAAGATGTGGCATATAGGGGCGCCTGGGTGGCTCAGTCGGTTGGGTGTCCGACTTCAGCTCAGGTCACGATCTTGCGGGTCCGTGAGTTCGAGCCCTGCGTTGGGCTCTGGGCTGATGGCTCAGAGCCTGGAGCCTGCTTCCGATTCTGTGTCTCCCTCTCTCTCTGTCCCTCCCCCATTCATGCTCTGTCTCTCTCTGTCTCAAAAATAAATAAACGTTAAAAAAATTAAAAAACAAGATGTGGCATATATATATTTCATTCTTTTTTCATGGCTCTGTAATATTGTAATATTGTAATATTACAGAATATTGGAATAGTGGAATAATACAGAGCCATTAAAAAGAATGAAATTTTTGTCATATGTAACATGGATGGATCTAGAAGATATTAAGCTAAGTAAAATGAGTCAGGTCTAGAAAGACAAATACTGTATGATTTACTTATATGTGGAATCTAGAAAAATAAAAAAAAAACAAAGCAAAATAGGAATAAATACAGAGGACAAACTGATGGTTGTCTGAAGGAAGGGTGGAAAAGGGATGGGTGAAATAAATGTGGGGGATTAAGACATACAGACTTCAATTTATAAAAACAAATATGTTATAAGAAAGTAAAATACTGCTTAGGGAATATAGTCAATATTATTGAAATAATATTGCATGGTGGCAGATGGTAACTAAACTTATGGTGATGAACAGAATAGTACATCTGAAACTGATATAATATTATACATCAACTATATTTCATTTTTTAAAAAAGAAAAGATATCCACATACTAATTCCTAGAACCTATAAATATTAGGTTTGTATGGTATGGTATGGTATGGTATGGTATGGTATGGTAAAAAATAAAAAAAAAGTTATTTATGGATGTTAAGTTAAAAATACTGAGATGGGGAGGATGATCGAGATGGGCTTTTATGTGTCCTTATAAGACAGAGGCAGGAGAAGGAGCACACACAGGAAAGAAGGTAATGAGACGAGCTTAACAGAGAGATTTAAACATGCTCTCTGTGGGCCATGAAGATGGAAGAAGGGGCCATGAGCTCAAATCTGGGTCCCTAGATACAAGACATGCAGCTCTAGATGCTGGGAAAGACAAGACGGTGGATTTTTCCATAGTGTCTCTGGGGATAATTTTGACCCACTGACACTGATACCAGACTTCTGGCCTCCAAAACTGTAACAAAATAAATTTGCATTTTTAAGCCACTTAGTTTATGGTGCCTTAGAAGACACTCTCAGAATGTTGAAAAGGCAGTGCTGGATCACAGAGGAAAGACTAGGGTCTAGGAAACAAGCAAAGGTCTGGGGAGTTAATGGTATGTGTGCAGGAATGAAAGAGAGGAGAAGGGGAAAGAAGCAAGCTTTAGGAGGTGTCCACATGAGGGCTCAGTGGGAGGAGAAGGGGGCTAGCAAGGGACACTAGAAGTAGATGTTGAAGACTGATGAAGAAAGCCAATGTGGGTGAGAGTTTCATGAAGGATCAGATTATCGAGGTTTAAAAACAAGAAAAACCAAAACAAAGAGGAAAGATTTTTAAAAATTTTTGGAAGATGTAGCTGCGTGGAAAGCTGATGGACATTCCTAGAGAGAATTCACACAATATCCATTCAAAGTAGCTGAAGCTAAGGAGAACATGTGCTGTTGGAACATAAGAACTAGGACAGAATTGCTGCTGCCTCTGGTATTTCAGAGGGATCTTCCAAGTGATAGCACATAGTTGGTTCTTTTTATCCATAAAAAAAGCAGGATATTTGATACAGTAAAACAAGAGGCATTTTTAAAATTCAAATTGAATCTTTAAGTAAAATCCATGCTTTTCAGGAATAAGATTTTAGTGAATTTGAGCCCACTTTGAGGTTTTTAAAATCAGGTTCGGCAAGTAAAACAGGTTAAAGAAGGCTAAACGTTTTCCCTCATTTCTTTTCTATTTCAGATTATTTCTATTTCACCCTATTTATTTTAGAACATGTGATAGCCAACATTACATCCAGCTGGAGGTGATACCAAAACAAAAACATCATTTATATGCCATTTGGCTTGGGCTAAGAATTCATCTTTTTCTACAGAAATCTTACTATGAATAATTGTTGGGGTACCCAGGCCAGCACCCTCAAATCTTAGCACACATATAGTAAGATGAAAGTGAGAATATGTAGTATAGCCCAGAGCTGGGGGTCCCTGGGAGCTCTGAACACCCTTGAGCTCCTCTTGATCCTTGATGGAAATTCCACAGTCTGAGCATGAAGCTCTGTCCCCCTAAATACTAGAAGACAAAGGAGTTGATTCAGGGCCATACAAAACTCCCACTGCAACAAAGTAGAGTTCTAAGATGAAATCTTATAAAAAAGCAGATATATCCTATACCAGGGGGGCTTATCAGGACTCTGGCTGCAGTAATTCTATCACTTAACCAGGAGCCAGCAGCTGCTGGGAGCAAGGGGGTGGTCACCATCAGAGATGTTGTTCATAGTCCAGAGTGCATATCCAGTGCCCTCTGTATTTTCCTTCAGAAGAATTCCTGTGCTGTTCATTTTCAAGATCAGTTGGAGCTCTGGGCCCAGGTATAGTCTAGGAAGGGCAATAAAAGAGAAAACAGCAACAAGAGATTCTACTACACAGAATAACATTGGTCATTACTGAAGAAACCATTTCTGGCCAAGTAGAAATATTACTGTGAGAAGGGAAACGTTTGTGTGAAAAATTCTGTTTGTTTGCACCTCCACTCATTCCTTACTCCGCTGTCCCTGCTCTGTGCCCTGGGAGGCTGACCTCTGCCCACTGTGTTACCCAGGCTGTCTTGCCAGTTGGCTACTGAGAAGCATGGGCAGAGCAGTGAGCAGCGGAAGAAGTTGAGGCTCTTTCCTCCACACTGTTGTGTGTATGGATTCTGGGTGCCTACCAGTGGCTAGGTCTTTTCTTGATTATAGCTCCTGCTGGGCAGTCCCCACTCCAACCACCCCTGCTCTCCAGTCAAACTATTTCTTCCCATTGTGCTACTGCATAAGGAATGGTAACTGCTGGTCACTGGATGTCCCATCCACTATTTTTTCCTTGAACCTACTCACAATTCTGTATCTAGTGTCTAGTCATTTCATTAGCATCTCTTCATTTGAACCATTTAGGTTAACATATGTTTCCTGCTGGCGCCACTCATAATCTAATGGTTAAAGGGCCAGTGTTCACAGACTTCATCCTCCATCCTCTACCAACCCATCAAAGAGAACCCTGAAATGTTACTTCTTCCCCACCTCCTAAATGGAAGATATCCTTTCATGCCTAAGAAAGGTTACTCTGAGCCAGGTAGCTAAAGAAAAGAGAGGGAGAGAGGAGAAATGTTTTCCTGGATTTTAATTTGTAGGACAAAATAGTAATGTGGTAGGAGGGGGTGGGAAAGGAAAGGACATTTTGGGGGACTTGTTATAGACTCTGAAGCTAGATACCCTCCACAGATTCTTAGAAAACCATACTAAATCTCTACGTATCTTGGTTGTTGATCTGTTTCTTTGTCTAAAACTCTGATCCCTGAGTAAATCAAACAGATTTGGAGGTGTTTATGGAATTGCATCTTTCTCTCTCTCTCAAAAGTGAAGCTTTTTCCTCAACAAAGTTAGGTTTCTTAAATCCCTCCCCCCATTCCATTCTTTATCTCCCTACTCCCAAGAAAAGAGCATACTTTGATTGCTATTACAGAAACTTACACTTCCTCATAGTAACCCTTTCTGAATTAATGGGGTGGTGCCACAGCAGGCCTGTTTTCCAGAGCAGTCCATGGGCTCCAAATGCCATGCTTGCACTACCTATTTAGCAATGATGCCCTGACATTTAGCTGACACAAACTGAAGAAATTCACATCATTATTCATCTCCTCCAGCATCACCTTTGGTTTAATTTCACACTCGTCCATCACTCAGTGCTTTTTTTCATTGCTTGATTTTTGACGTCCATCAGGAAGGATCTTATTCATTCACTCCCTCAGGCAGTTATTTCCTAAGCTCTCACCATTACTGCCTTCTTATTCTAGGACTCCAGATGGCATCCTATCATTATCAACATTTGGTGACTAAGTAATTTTTGCTATCCTTTAATGCCTTTTTGGCGCCCTTTTATTTTTGCAGGCATGCATTTCTCTTATTGTCATTCAATTTGGTTTTTTTTATGTTACAAGTACAACTGTAGAGTTGAAAACATCATTAAAGCTCATCAACTGACCCATCCATTTACTCCCCTGAATTAGTATCAGAAAAACTGAGTCTCACATTAGTTGAATGATTTTCCCAATGTAAGACAGTTAATCATTGAAAAATACAAAACTGGAACCTACTCTAGAGAAGGTTTTCTCCAAGAGAAAAACACCTTTCGAATGTAGGATTTTTTCATTTCTTTCAGAGTTTGATTTATTGTACCTGCGTATATTCCTTTAACAATACAAACAACAACAACACAAAATCTGGGTATTAAATCTCTGGGAATTTGTTTTGTATTCAGAACATTTACTCTGATCTTTTCATTTCCTATGAACTGTATTTAGAGTAAAAATAAACAGGTTTCTACACTTTGTCTCACCCATCTCAAATAGAAGTCAGAGATCAAGTAAGTGATGGATTTGGGAACCAGAATAGGCAGGATACGTTAAATGTGTACTGAGAGTTTCAGTAAACGAGTCAATCTGTAGAAATTTATTGTGTGGCTATGAAACAGTAGCTCAGTGCAGAAAGTACAGAACTGCTAGATATGATGCATTTTCTATGGTTTTGTCTTCCATGAGCTTAAAGTCCAAAAAGAGCCCAAGTGTTAATTACATCAATTTGATATCCAAAAGGACAAAAAAGCACATGCATATACAGGCTTAAAAATGTAATGGATGTGACTAAATATGTGTGAGGTGTGATAACTTATTTCTTAACGAAACCAAGCTCTTCCATTTAAATTACGTAAGGAAATATTAAAGAAACACAATGACAAAATATTTAATATATCTAAGGTATACATATTATAGATGTGTAAGTAAACATTTACATATAGACCTGTCATCACTGACATCCTTTTGACCCTGTTTTGACCTAGACCTGGGCCCTAATCACTCTGCATTTCACCCTGTCTTGTCAGGGGGCACCTGGGTGGCTCAGTCGGTTAAGCGTCTGACTTCGGCTCAGGTCATGATCTTGCAGTTTGTGAGTTCAAGCCCTGCATCGGGCTCTGTGCTGGAAGCTCAGAGCCTGGAGCCTGCTTCGGATTCTGTGTCTCCCTCTCTTTTTGCCACTCCCCGCTCACATTCTGTCTGTCTGTCTCTCTCTAAAAAATAAATAAACATTAAAAAATTTTTAAAAAATAAAAGAACATAATCAGTCATGTTCTGACCCCTGCGTTTTGTTCTTGGCTGGAGACAGCACCAAGCTAACTTCCAAATGCCTATCTGGATTTTTTTGATAGGGTCTTACTAAATAATAGAGGAATTGAACAAGTTTTTGTCAATACAGTGATTTGTTATTACACTATTATCTGAGAATAACTCTACCCCAAACACAGGTAATGGCAGAAACTCCAAAGGACTGAGACCAGATATTAATCTCACACATCTTTTTCACTTCTTGCTCAATCAAAAACTGTCCATTTGTAAGGTTGCCTGTAGGTTCTACTAGTGAAATCACATTTTTTAGCCTCTTCATATCCACCCTCCAGACTTCTAGCCCTCCATTTTTCTCTGGAAGCCTCACTGGATGGATACATCACTGGGATCCCTTGTCTTCCAGTTTCTGGTCTACTCAAACAATGGACAGTCAGCCGATCACAGAAAAAAAGAGAGTGAGGCTAGGATACATATTCCCCTAGGCTCATTCCTGTAGGGTTGCTTTGGGTTGTTGAATCCTTTGGTGAACATCGCTGCCCAATTCTGCTCCCACTATTGTAAATAGTGCCTTATTAAACCTACCTCAAATTATCCTAATCTGAGTACATCATGTTTCTCACTATGGACACGGCTAACACACCTCTCTTAAACTATTGTAGCCCACACCCAAAAAGTCATTGTTTCTCTTATCATTCAGTTTTCATGAATTCCCGGAATGTTTTGAGAAAATCTTTATGCTGGATGGCTTTAGGTAAGAACTTGTGATTTTTTCTTCTGTTCTCTAGCTCTCTTGGTGGAGAAATAACTCCATAGAAATAACTCCACTATGGAGACACCACTATAGCCCACTGATACTCTAAACATTTGAGGGTAAGACAGTGGTGATTCAATATTTAGAAACTACTAAATTGTGTGCTGGAAAAGGTGAGGTGAGTAGATACAGGTAAATGAACATTAAGAATATGATTCAATTTTCCTCAAGTCTTTGGCTACTTCATAAATCTAAAGACAAGTTTTTAGAAATTACTCCATTAATAAGCCAATAGGAGTATCTGGTTGGCAAATATGGAGTGACATCTTGAATAATTAGAAACCTATAAAAGCCAACTGGCCCATCTCTTCTGTCAATGTGATGAAGGGAGTTCTGAGAGGTCTGCATGATCTTTTCATTTTGGTTGTTTTCTTGAAAACATTGGGGCAGAATGGTGATGAGACTTAGTCACAGGTTCCTTAGAATGAGCTACAGTAGATAAAGGTCCACTGTTTGGAATAATGAAGCCTAGTGAGTCTTTTATTTTAATTAACTCCTACAAAACTATGACTTTGCCACAGAACTTCAAGATGGACTTGGTAACTCTTTGAGGAGATGTCTATTCAAGTGGGAGGTGAGGAGCCAGGCATCATCAATTGAGGGATGAATAGCCTACCCCACCTGAATGCCTGGGCAAGGTGACGTGAGAGATAGAGGAAAAATAAACTTAAACAGTACTTAAATGGTACTTAAACAGTAACCCTTGGCAGTGTTTTTCCTAGACTGAACAAGACTTGAGACATATTGAAAATTAGCTTGTGTGACACCCTCATCCTGATCCCTCCCCACTTCCTTCTGAAAGTAGAAAGTAGAGATCTTGCAACGGAATGATAAATATTCTGGAATGTCCATTTAGACTACCCTAATTAACTTCAATAGATTTTGTGTGGTTTGGTAGAAATCAGAATAAATTCTGACTAATTGAATGTACAACTTCATATAGGCTTCACTTTTGTATTTTTAAAAGATGCATCTCATTTAATAAACATGTTTGTGTTTATCAAAAAGGAAAAAGAAAAAAAAATTCCCCTTAAAGAATCCTGAAAAAATCAACATGGAATCTTAGTTAAGTTTTCTTAATTATTTATCTTGAAAGAAATGATGACAGATTATGCCAGTTAACTGGGTATATAGTACAATTGTGAATATGATTTTCAATTCTAGAATTAATTTTCAATTGAAAAAATTAGTTTTTATTATTTAGAGAATTCATGGAAATAATTCTAGGATGGACCAATATACAAAATACAAAATTTGCATGATAAATACTTTCTGAAATAACAATATTTTGAAAATGAAATAAGACATTGTCTGTGGATGGATACTGTTGACTTCTGAATGGTTTGAATGTCAGGCATCTCTTCCACAAACAATGCAAAATATGCAAGTGTGAAAATATATATATGAAAATTCACACAACTTAATTTGATTATCTGAAGAAGCGAATCAAGAGGTTGTTCTAAATTAAAATGTCCAGGGGCGCCTGGGTGGTGCAGTCGGTTAAGCGTCCGACTTCAGCCAGGTCACAATCTCACGGTCCGTGAGTTCGAGCCCCGCGTCAGGCTCTGGGCTGATGGCTCAGAGCCTGGAGCCTGTTTCCGATTCTGTGTCTCCCTCTCTCTCTGCCCCTCCCCTGTTCATGCTCTGTCTCTCTGTCCCAAAAAAAAATAATAAACGTTGAAAAAAAATTAAAAAAAAAATTAAAATGTCCAGTGTAGAATTAGCAGAGGCAAACAGCACCATGAATAAGCATTTTGTATTTCTTCTCTAGATTCACAGGGAGGTTTTGATTTTGCCACTGAACACAAGAGTCCAGCTGTATCCATAGGTCAATGGAATTAAAGTTATAAAGGAATAAAGGAAATCTTCAAATCATTGAGGACCAAGGATGATTACATCAAGAAAATAGATGTGATTGTGAAAACATTCAGCTCTTTTATTAAAAGAAGATAATTTGTAGGGTGCGAGTTTTTGGAGCCATACATATCTGTGTTCGAAAGGTTTTCCTTACATACTAGCTGTGTGACTTGAAAAATTTGCTTTGCATTCCTTATTTTCTGACATCCCAACTATACATAAAGATAATTAGAATTTCAGTGTTAGGTAGAATAACATCAGTGGGCTTGTCAGAATAAAAGAAATACCATGAATTTACCACGTAAGTATTGGATCCAAAAGTGAAATTTAGAAACTTTAGTGCTGATGGGTAGAAAATGTAATATGCTATAAACTGGTGCAAATGTGATCAAAAGAGGTCTCTGAGGACAGTGGGATCTGGGTTCAAGTAACTATAAGATGGAGGGCAGGTTACCTTATAGTCCGCTCCCTTCATCTCTTCCTGTCTCTGCTTCTTTCCTTCTTTTTTATCCTCTCCTCATCCAGTATTCAGAATATCCATTGGAGGATAGGAGAATTTCATCCCCTTTATGGAAGTCATACCAACCCCTCCCTTCCCCCCATATCTCTGTTTTATTTATTTTCTTTAATGTTGCAATTGTCTCCAGAAACTCTATCTAGATCATTCTCCTTCTCCTCCCTTCTACTTCATCCTCCTCTTTTTCCTCTTCCTATCCTTCTTCTTCTCCTCTTCTGCCTCCTCCTTCTTCTTTTTTAAAGTAGACCCCCCCTCATTATTTTCTATCTGGGAACAAATGTCATAATTTGCACCATCAGAGAAAGGGAGAAAAATCCTTTCTCAGTACTATTACACAAAGGATTTGGGCCTTGAGGACGCCCTGAAATAGTTTTGGGGATCCTTCAAGAAGACCATGGACCACTCTTTGAGAACTACTGGCCTAAGACCATTACTCCTGTCTCCTTAGTAAAGTTCCTTTTCTTTGGAACTTTATTGGCATTTCTCCAACATTTTATGGAACCATTACTTTCAAAACAAATTTTGCCTGTATTCATTTTTTTCTACACCTCTTGCATTCACTTTCCTTATACTTACTCAAAATTACTGTCATGTCCTTATTTTGCATTAATATACATAAAACTTCTTTCATTGTTCTTGACATTAAATCACTTCAACCGGATATTTAAGTGACTGGAAATTTTCTGCTATTACATATTTAAATATTTTTTTTGTTTTATGTGTTGGCTTCCCTTCAGGAAAATTACCACATACAAGTTGGGTCATCTTTACTGTCTGTTTATATTATCTTCTCTCTAATTGCAGTAATTGCTGTCTTTTTTCCCACTGCATCTACCATGATTATCTCAAGACTTTCACCTATATCAGAAATTCAATTTTTCAGATGTCTTTTCTGTTTCTTGTTATTTCTCATGTATGTGTTAGCTCAATATTTATGTCACTTGCATCCTCAGTTTGAACCCTTATCTCTGAAATCTTTCTTTTTTGGGGGATGGTTTTATCATTTTTGTCTTTGAGATCACATTTTACTGAATTATATTCTAAGTTTTTTTCTGTGGTAACTTACTCATGGTAAATTTTATGTGTATTCTTCATCACATTTTCTCTTCCAGAGGTTCTTTACCTGTGTCTTTTGTGTCTTATGTTCTGTTCTTTCTTTTTTCCTTTCTTCTCCTCTCCCTTCCTTCCTCCCTCCCTCTGTTCCCACCCTCTCTCCTTCCTTCCTTCCTCTCTCCCTTCCTTCCTTCCTCTATAGTGCTTTTGCATAGTTGGTATGTGTTTCTTTTGGTTCTTTAGCTCATACTTTTAGACAATAATGTTCTTTCAGACAATATTTACTTTGATACATACAGGATTGGTGACTTCTCTTCACACTCTGTCCAAGCTTGTTTTCCTTCCACTCCACATTGTAACTTGGAGATTGTTTCCTTGGGCTCTATTTGCTCCTCTATAACGTGATAGGGTAGGAGCCCAGGAGAGCTCAACTGGGCTGTATGCACCTTTCTTCTTGGATGTTCTTGCTCTTCTTTCCCTGAGACGGGATAATGTTTTTCTGACAGGATTGAGATTACATAGATGTCTATTTTCAAGGGTTTCACTGATAATTTACCTGTAATTCTACTTACCAGTTTAGTCCATTTTTTTTCCGGGATTGAGGGATATTAATGCAGTTTCCCAGTGTGTTTTTGTCATATCAGTTTCTTTCCTTATTCTGCTTCTGGGAGGTTTTGGGAGGGAAGGGGAGAATCTCCAGTCTTCCCAGAGTCATTCTGGAATCTTCTTTCTTTGATTACAACTTTTTATTTAATTCTTTTTTAATCATGTTTCTTTATTTTTTTTTAAATTTTTTTTTCAACTTTTTTTTTTTTTTTATTTATTTTTGAGACAGAGAGACACAGAGCATGAACGGGGGAGGGGCAGAGAGAGAGGGAGACACAGAATCGGAAACAAGCTCCAGGCTCTGAGCCATCAGCCCAGAGCCTGACGCGGGGCTCGAACTCCCGGACCGCGAGATCGTGACCTGGCTGAAGTCGGACGCTTAACCGACTGCGCCACCCAGGCGCCCCACATGTTTCTTTATTTTTGAGTGGCAGAGAGAGAGAGAGAGAGAGAGAGAGAGAGAATGAGTGGGGGAGGGGCAGAGAGAGAGGGAGACACAGAATCCGAAGCAGGCTCCAGGCTCTGAGCTGTCAGCCCAGAGCCTGACACAGGGCTTGAACCCAGGAACTGTGAGATCATGACCTGAGCTGAAGTCGGACACTCAACCAACTGAGCCACCCAGGCACCCCCCCTTTGGTTACAACTTTTAAAAATGATAGTATGGGGTTATATCTAACTTCCTTTCTTGTTGCTGCTAATGAGTTTTTTGCTTTTGTTAATACTTTTACTGTTTTGCTTTCTTCTTGTTTTTTACTGATCACCCCGTTGGATATTAAGGACAGATAATTTGTCAATCTATGTTTACCCCATCATATTATGTGCCTGTTAGTCTTTAGTAGGATTGACACACTTAACTAAATCTTTAAGGCATATGCAACAGTTCTAGGGCAGTGTACTCCATGGGATGTTGAGGAATATTTACCTTGTTTTAAGTTATAGCAGTTGGTTACTTTTTAGGCTTTGAGTGACACGTTTCAACACCGATTTACATATAACATTGCACTGTCTTCCTTTAAAAAGTGTCTCTCATTTGGAAAATACCTTGCAAATGTCTTCATAACTTCTTTATGTTGGATTGACCAACTGAGATAAATATCTAGGGCTATGATTATGAGTACTATAAACCATCTCTTCTCCTGTCAGGCTTTAGAGTCCCTGTATACTGTAAAAGTTAAGGCTTCCATATGAAAGTCTTATGTGCAAAATCAATCTCATGGAGGGTCGTGAATGGTCTGATAATCCTGAAAACTGCAGACTCAAGCTTTACATAAGGTCTCAGCAGAGGTGGATCAAGGTTTTGCAAGGCCTGAGTAAGTCCCTTATTTAGGGACTTTTTATGAAAAAAAATTATACATTAAAAAATATGTATAGGGCCTTGGAAGTAGCTCATGCAATTGAAGCTTAAATTTTATTGACTTCTTTATAAACTCACCTCTAGAGCTCATGGAAAGATTCTCCCAAGCAAACTCAGTTCCAAGTTGATTTCCTGATATTACTTGCAAAGAGTGACAGTGTTTGAGAAATGTTGGACCAATGTATATGTGGGCTCTGAACCTGATTGTTTTACCTTCTTGTTGCGTTCTGATGTGTCTATGCAGCAAGCTTCAGTCTTCTGATGGCCCTACTCTTTTGCTGTTACTTGACTTCTCTCCTGGTTTTCTGATTAAACTCTTATCTATCTCTAGATTTGGAACTTTTTTTGACTCAATTGGCTAAGATCTAGCCATTGTACTTGGCTTTTCATCTACAGTTCTTGTATAAACTGGATTCTTTTCCTGTCATTTTATATGGGAAACACTAGCCTGACATGACACTGACATTGAACATGACCACTTTATAGAAGCTCTTCCTAAAGTCTCCTGCAGTTGTATACCAGATCTTAATCCTCTGGGTATGGGTGCTTGTTCTGTTTAAGAGTTTAGGTTCTCCTTGCCTTCTTTGTACAGTGTCATAGGAACTTCTGGCTTGAAGCAAGTCCTATTGTTAAAATTGTATTTCTAGGTAACAGTCTATCTTATCCATACTGTTTATTCTTCTCTACTAGTCCAATATGGTGGCAATTGCCTTGAGATAAAGCACATAGATCAATAACTAGAAGATCCATCTTCACATCACAGCCATTAGTGAATTTCTATATAAATAATATTTTGGCATACTTTATCCTGGGACTTTTAAATATGATAACAAGTCCTGGGATTCCCTGCCATGTACAGTCAGGAATACCTAATGCCAGATGATAAGAAAAGCCATAACATTTATGAATTATTTTGCGTTGAATTTCAGATTGGCATATTTTTCTCAAGTTATCCTTTATTTTATAGACTCTGAAGAGCAGAGAGTTGGTGACCCTCCAAAGCAGAGTAAGGATTGACTTGCTTAAATTAATCTGTAAATATAGATAAGGCACACATTTCTAGACTGGCAAAAACTCTTTATCTATCTATTATAGAAGGTAGTTATATTAAAATCCATTTCTTTCATTTTTATAAAGTATAATGATGCAAGTGCAAAGTTTTACATTAGAAATGATGATTCCAAGGACAGAGGCAACATATTGAACTTCTCAGTTAGGCAAGCTTTTCATCTCCATGGTGAAGCATTAAAGAAATAGGTGACAATGTACCCATTTTACTTTTAGGAATAATGTATCCTATGCATACGCCATAATGGACCATTTAAAAAGTCAAGAAGTACCCAACAAAACTCAAAGGGAATACACACAAGTGTTGGAGCCTCTTCTTTAGGAGGGCTCTCTAGCTAAGTAAAGGAATTTGGCTTTGCAAATATTCAAGGATATTTTGGTGATGCAATGAAAATTACCTCATGAATCTTTGTCCTCCCATCTGTAAATTAACATATACACACCACGATATTATTTGAATAATGTCTACCAATAATTTGCTGTATGGCAGCTCTGTTTCACATTCCTTTAAAGGAGGCTGGCAAAAATACAAATCAGTAATGAGAAAGTATAAAAACAAAAGTAACTCATCCAGAACTAACAGAGTAAATCACTTAAGGGAACATTAAATCCTAATTGTAGAAATAACACATATTAATCACTTCTCTGGTGCCACCAGGGGATGGGTTTTCCAGTGGGCATTCTATGGCCTGGCACAAGGAAAAATGTGTACACATGCAACCCAAACATCTGAGTTTCTAATGTGAAGTTGTGCATTTGGAGCCTGGGTGCGCATATGGTTACATCATTTTTAAATTTATAGTGGAGAGAAAATCCCAGCAACACAATATTAGAGTTGCAAATGTAGGTGCACATAGAGGAGAAAATTCACCTTGAAAAGCTTTCTTCTGGCATCAGTTCAAAGGCATTAAACATATGGCAAAGTTCAACTGGGAATTGTTAAATGTTTACAATTACCTTCAGGTTAGGAGGCAAGAAGCTTCAAGTCGTTGCAATCACCAACTTTTCAGTAGAGTAGAATTGGCCAGTTATGACCACTGGATCTTACTGTTAAAGACACTCACTTCAACTTTCAAAACAAAACAAAACAAAACTGAAAAACATGAGCAATGAGAACTCATGAAATGTCCAATATCAGAGGTGTCCTTGATTAGTTTTCCAGAAAAAGCAGAGCCCAACATGACAATTTCCATGCTGGTGCTTTGTTTCCATGCTTGAACTTGATCCAGAAAGCACAGGAATGGGGTACTGGGATGTGAAACAGGAGAAGAGAGAAAGTTGCTGCAAGTACACATTGTGGAACTGATCACTGTGGTCTGTCAGCAATGGGGGTTTTATTTCTCTGGGGTCTTTCTGGAGAGCTATGAATACTGCATCTGTCAGAAAACAATAGGGATAGAAGAGGGGAGCACTCATGTACTAGCTTCCATCTTCCTTTGGTGAAGGGTAAGTGCATGGCTTGTTAGCACCCTGGGCCTTCCAGTTCGAACTTTGTCATTACAACCGAGGGGGTTCTTGGAGGAAATGCACATAAAGACAGAAAAGTCTGTGGCCAAAAAGCAGGAGAGGCACAGTACCCCAAGGGGAGATGCTGTAGGTTTACACCTGTGTGGTTCAATGACAAGAAGATAGACAGACAGACAGAGGTGTTGTTCGTGGAGCAAGAAAGGAATCTGAGATACACTGTGGGAGGATCCTCAGGACATGTTATTTTATACATTTTGTTATTTTAAAACCATGTCTTAGTAGTAGGATGGAAAGGAGAGATTTCTCACGCTACCTATCATGGACTGGACCAGATAGAAGCATTTCATCATGGTTTTTTTGCATGTTTTCTCTGTAAGATAGAGGCTCACCCTGTATATTTGTATATTCTTTCAGCAAAGAAAGTGTGAGGGATCTAGTTTTTCCTCATTTGGTGACCTGAGGAGCATCTCAGTGATTGGTGTTATCTTGCCTCTATGTACGTGGATAAAGACAGAAGGAGAATGGAGATGGATATTGAACCAGATGGGTTGATGCCATATTCTAGTGAAAAGACACCTGGAGTCTGCAGACTTCTCTCCACAGAGGTAAGATTGTTGACATTTACTGACTTCAAAGGTTCAATAAAGACTTGGAGAATTTGGGTGGCTCAGATTGTCTGACTCTCGATTTTGGCTCAGGTCATGATCTCCCCATTCGTGAGATTGAACCCTGCATCAGGTACTGTGCTGACAGCAGCGAACCTTCTTAGGATTCTCTCTCTCCATCTCTCTCTGACCCTCCTCTGCTCATGCTCTCTCTCTCTCTCTCTGTCTCAAAATAAATAAATATTAAAAAAAGACTGTACATATATACAGATGCACACACACGCACACACATGCACACATATGCACATTCTCTCTGTGTCCTTCCATCAGATATCAAAGTTCTTTTAAATCTTTGTACGGACTTTTATGGTGGAATTTGGAGACACTAAATGATAAATCTGTGCTTATCTTTGAGATGTTTACCTTAATGTAAAAGAAAAATCTGAAAGTCTTCTTAGGTGGAGGATGAAGTGTCAGGATGCTACATTTTGTTTTCTTCCTTCCAAAAAGAGAGGGCACTATTTTGCTCTCGCAACCACCTGTGCTAAAACCTGGTTATGAGATCAGTTGTTAGATGATTTGCATTACTTCTCCCCAAATTGTTTGCACATGTCTGTCATTGTAGAAAGAAGGGCTTTCTTCCTTGTTATAATGAATCAGTTCTGCAAAGATAAGGAGGGATAAGATAAGGTTTGTACCCTTGAAATTCTACTTTGTAGGAAATAACCAATTTTGATATGCCACAGGACATATTTAAAAATCGCTTGTTAACTTGGTATGCTGAAATTACCTAGCGTGAAGGTGATTACATATTAATTTTGGGAAGCTCAACATAGGTTGGAACAGATTTAATCCTGTATTTGCTGTATTCATTAGTTATCTTGTCTTAGTTGTACAATAAGTTTATTTCTACTTCCTCTAAAACAGGCTATATTATGTGTGGAGTGGGCATGACAGGTTTAGAGTCAGACAGACCTGTGTTTCCATACTGTTTCTGCTGCATACTAGGTGGGCAGTTTATGTATTCATTAGCCTCCATGTCCTCATCTGTAAAATGGAAACATTAATATCCACTAGGCAGGGTTGTTATAAGGATTTCTGGAAATGTATATAGGTATTCTAAGATAATATATGGCACTAGAAAAAATCAGTGACAGTGATGAGTTAGCCTGTTAAGGATAATCTACTGTTGGTCTATGGGGGAAGAGAGGCTGGGGCCTGCAGGCAAATATTTTCCAATCAAATCTAATTCATTGGTATTCTCCTAAGCATTTTTGTAGGGCCCATCTATCCCTTGACAATTTTCTTATGTACGAGTTCTCAGAAGCAAGGAGATAAATGCAAAGTGAAATGTGGACCTCCAAGTGAATTAAAGCATCTGTCAGTGTGATCAGCTCCAAATCGAAAAGTAAACTTAATTAAAAAGAAAAGAAAACTCTTGTTGCTGCCATAATGAAATTCAGGGTTTCAAGGCTGACAAAGAGAAAGCTGTACTGAAAGGCTCATAATTAAATGATAGGATAAAATTATCACAGGATGTTTACTCTGCATCTTTGCTCATATTTATTTATTTTTTTGCCTTCTAAAAATAGAAGCTGTAAAATTGAGTACACAATTAAATTATACCTGTTGTGCCCCCAATTAACCAAATCCTGGCACATTTCAATTTGTGTGTTCCAGCTGTGTGCATCAAAAAGGAGCTAGGAAATGTCTCCTATAAGCTTGTTTTCTGGCACAAGATTTAAAGACCTGGCTGGTTAATAGCTCTCTGAACTCCTTCTGGCCTGTCTTGCTGGCTTTGAAGGTCAAGCAAGAGGCTGAAATGTGAATTTGCAAATGAAATATGAAATATGCACCTTGAAGTTTGGTGAAGACAGGGATGGTGGCTGGGGCTGAGAGGAAATCATGAGATTGCAAAGGGTTAGCAGTGATTAAAATTCAGATGGCAGCATTGGTTTCTACTGAGCAAATGTTTTAAACATGATGGCAATAATAGATACTCAGTTACCCACCACTCATTGAACGTATGCTAACATTATGGCATTTTTTGTTTAGTATTTTTAAAGAAATGCAATTAAAAAATTCTAGCTTAAGCTTCCACCTTATATCTGTCCTTTATCACTTTCTTTCTACTCAAAGTGCTATTAAGAAATAAATATATGAGATTAGCATGCATGTTTGAAATATATATGTATGCAATCATGCACATTATGTAGTGTGTTCTTGTGTGTACATTCACTTATATAAATGAAATGCTCCTATGTGGGCGCACAGAGACATAGAGAAGATGTTCATCACAGCCTTGCTGTAATAGCTACAAATTGAAAATAACCAGTATACTCACCTATAAAGCATTGGTAACTTAAACTGTAGTGTATTCATACCATGAAATGTTTTCTAATAGTTTACATGAATGAACCAGATGTGTGTACTAATAGAAATATATTTCAAAAATATAATTTTGAGTGAAAAAAGTTGCATTTTAGTTTTTAAGTAAATAACATCAGGAAAGGAAGACTGGATGGGAAACCCCTTGCATCTGTGTGTGAGAGAGAGACAGGTAGAAGCTCACCAACCAGGGCATTTAGATGGCCCTTTCAGTTTTTCTTACAGGTAGGTATATCCATGAGTTATGCTCAGTGTTATACTGGAGAGGTCTCCTTTACCATTTTCTAACTTGATTCATTCAAACCTCTTTTGGGACCCTCCACACATTCTCTCCCACTCCTAGACAGATGCAGAGGATCCAGTAGAAGATTCTGCAGCCCTAGGATATGTGGTGGAGGGGAGCCCACCTGTAACATGCACCTGTAACATGCACACTGTTGTGTGAGATGGGCAAGAAGCAAACCTTCATTGTGTGAAGCCACTGATATTTTATGATTATTGATTCTTCTGGCATGTTCGGTGTGTTTATTATAAAACTGTTTCTAAGTCACTTCTCAAGGAGCCACCATGAATGTTCAGGGCATTGATGAACAATTTGGAGAAAGGGTGGTCACAAAGGAGGACAGATAAGCCCTGATTCTTCTCTCTGGGAAGAATGTTCCACATAGTTTTTGGCTCTGCCTTTGATTTTGTTTTCTATCACCTTCTTTGGCTACATCTGAAGTGGGTCTATGGTTTCCTTGGGTCTTGCATAGCATTATCGGCCCCTCTGTTAGTTCACATAGATTTCTGTAACCTGTAATAATAGGCTTTTTTTAGTTCAGACTTATGCTTTCTCTGGCAACACATTTCCCTAAAAAATGTAGAAGGTGTACAGTGTAATTGCATCCTGTCAGTTCTTTTTAAAAATTTTTTTTACATTTATTTATTTTTGAGAAGCAGAGAGAAACACAGCGTGAGTGGGGGAGGGGCAGAAGAGAGAGAGAAGGAGACACAGAATGCAAAGCAAGCTCCAAGCTCTAAGCAAGCTGTCAGCACAGAATCCTACATGGGGCTCAAACCCATGAACCATGAGATCATGACCTGAGCCAAAGTCAGACGCTTAACCGACTGAGCCACCCAGGAGGCCCTGCATCCTGTCAGTTCTATATGTCAACAATCACATCTTTATATTTATATTTATAATATAATTTCTATTCATTTTATAAACATATATATTTAAATATATAATTACTTGTGTGTTTCCCCCTACCTTACTTTAAATTATAAATTAAATTATTTAAATTATTTATTAAATCCTTTAAGAATAGGGCTTGAATGGGAAGGCCACAAACTTAATCTAATACTTGCCCTGGGTTATTTTATCTAGCTGGGATTGTTTAATGTGCCATTTTCATTCAAATTATTTGTTTTTATTTTTATTTTTTTAATTTATTTTAATGTTTATTTAGTTTGAGAGACAGAGACAGAGAATGAGGAGTGGAGGGGCAGAGAAAGAGGGAGACACAGAATTCAAAGCAAGCTCCAGGCTCTGAGCTGTCAGCACAGAGCCTGTCGTGGGACTCGAGGTCACAAACATGCTCTCACAAGCGAGATCATGACCTGAGCCAAAGTTGGATGCTTAACTGGCTGAGCCACTCAGCTGCCCCTCAAATTATTTGTTTTTAATGTACTCCTTTAAAATAATAATTTTAGACTTGCAGAAATAGTGGAGAATTTCCATATAACTTTCCTCCAGCTTCCCCTAATGTTAACATCTTGGATAACCATAGCACAAATATGGAAACTAGGAAGGAATTAACACTGATACTACTAAGTAATCTACAGAACCTCATAAGTTACTAGTTTTTCCAGTAGTGTCCTTTTTTCTGGGCTAAGACCCAATTGAGGATGATTTCACATTTTATATAATTGCCACAATTCCTTGACCTCCAAAAATCTGTGTTTGTTTTCATGTTTTTCTTTTCTGATAATCTACTTTTGTAGTGTACTGATAAGCTATTTTGTAGAATGTCACTCAATTTGACTATGTCTGATGTTTTCTCATGATTAGGTTCAAGTTATATATTTTTAGCAAGAATATATCAGAAAAGATGTTCTCTTCTCAGTGCATCATCAAGGGGGCAGGATGTAGATATGTGTCTTTACTGATGATATTAATTTTCATCACTTGGTTAAGGTAATATTTTCAGGGTTTCTCCACTATAAAGTTACCATCTTTCCCTTTTCAATGAATCAATACTCTGGAGGTAACACTCTGAGGCTAGTCAAATACGCTTTTTCTCATCATATATTTACCTACTTATGTTAGTATTCATTGATGACTTTTGCCTACAGTAGTTATTACTGTGTACTGGTGTAATGGTAGTTTTCCTGTTTTTTTTTTAATCCTTTTACATTTATATATTATCATTCTACTGTTAGGCAGAGCTCTCCTTCTTCCTTAAGTATGTATTTGAATGTTGACTTATATCAGTAATATAGTCAAGGATATTTATTCTATCTATAGATATAACACAATACAATCATTATTAATTTTGTGGCTCAGATTATTCCAGATTTTGCCGATGAGAATTTCTTCAAGTTGTTTCTGTATCCTTTCAATATGCTCTGATCTTTGTTGAGCATTTCCTTACTTTAAAGTACACATAATGTTTGGGCTCATTTTGTATTTTACTTTTCCCAGTTCCAGACCCAGTCATTTCTACAAGGAGCTCTGGTTTCTTTGATCAGAGAATCATAGTTAGAAACTAAGACTTGAGTGATAGATATATTTTTTTGCTGTATTAGAATATCATTGCATCTAGGCCTTCCCAGTAGAAATAACTAGGAAATGTATGTAGTTTTTCTAACACAAACACATATACACACATCTCTATTTCTGTTTGGATATATATGCATATATATTAAAACCACAAATTCATATTGCTAACGCTGATTCTATTCCAACACCACAGTTTCATTACAGCCTTCCTCCTTTCAGTATTTGAAACTTTTTTACAATTCAGTATTTCAGTATTGTGACGTCTTTCTGCAACAGTGAGATACCTGTTTTTTATTACCCATAATGTATTTGCACATTTTTTTCAATACTTAGCATAAATGTAAAACTAACGCTTTGAGAAAGATTAACTAGATTAAAATATTTGTGTACAGTTCTTTTTGTCATAAGCTTTAGAGTACACAATTGAACTACTTTTTTTTCATAGTTATTTAAGCTAAGTTCTTTTCCTTCCCACCCCCTTTCATTGTGATTATGTAATTATGTAATTTATTTGTAAAACAGATTCATTTGTTACATCTGGTATTCAATTTGGGTTTCATCCACATCCTGGTTAAATTCACCTTATCATTTTGATTGTATGTAAAACATTACCATCATTCTAAAAGCCAAAGCTATTAGAAAAAGATGTACGGAGAGAAATGTCACTAATCCCCTATTCTGTTCCCTCTCTGCAGGTAACCAATCTCATTAATTTCTGATCCATACTTCCTTCAGTTCTTTTACACAAAATGAAGAGACATATGTAAGTTTTCATATATCCCCTCCTTTCTTACATGAAAAGGAACTACAATACCGGTACTCTTTCAGAGTTCTGTTTTCATTTACTAGTACATCAAAGAAATCATAGAGGTCTTCCACATCTTTTTGTTTTTGTTTTTGTTTTTTACAGTTGCAGAGTACTCCATTTTGTGGCTGCATCATTATTGATTGAACTGTTCTTCAATGTATGAATATTAATTGAGTATTCAATACATTCATACATTCATACAATATTCATTCATTTGTGGGTAAAATCACTGCCACAATGAATAGCTTTGTAAATGTATATTTTCACACTGTTGAAGGTGTATCTTTAGTGTAAATTGCTAGAAGTCATATCAAAACTTAAATGTAATGGATCAAAACATAAATGCACTTATAGTTTTGTTAAGTATTGGCAAATTCTTCTCCACAATGGTTCTTCTTGCTTACATTTCTATCAGCAATATACAGAAGGTCCTAATTCTTTTTTTTTTTTTCAACGTTTATTTATTTTTGGGACAGAGAGAGACAGAGCATGAACGGGGGAGGGGCAGAGAGAGAGGGAGACACAGAACCGGAAACAGGCTCCAGGCTCTGAGCCATCAGCCCAGAGCCGAAGCGGGGCTCGAACTCATGGACCGCGAGATCGTGACCTGGCTGAAGTCGGACGCTTAACCGACTGCGCCACCCAGGCGCCCCAGAAGGTCCTAATTCTTAACAGCCACATAAATAGGCTATATTGTCATCCTTTTTCATTTCCTCCAATCATCATTTCAAGGTGTCAGTGTTGTTTTATTTTGCATTTATCTATCTGTAACTTTGAATATTTTTGAAATGCTAAGAGCCATTTTTATATCTCTGTATATATGCATGTGTGTGAATTGTCTGTTCACGTGTTTTCTCACTTGTTTTTCTGTCAAGACTTTGATAATTTGTCCCTCAATTTTTTTTCCTCAAATTTTTTATGCAAACAAAAATGATGGTATAATGTAGAGGTTCATTTGACAAACTCTTTCTAGCAGCTACATTCCCAGCAGTGTACTGGTATTATAGCATAAAGGAAGACAGAGTCTGTTATGCCCAGAATTCGTGATCCCCAAATACCACCAGGGAGTCGAGTCCCATGTAAAAGCAAAAGAGCCTTTATTCGAGCTAGCTCGAGCTCAATCCCCTACCTGCACCGATGCAGCGGTGACATACCAGGGAGAGAGAGCAAGTTTCAAAAGGACAAATGTTTTATTGGGGCCTAGGGGCAGTTGGTGAGATAATGGCTGTGGCCTTAGCCGATTGGCTGGGGAAGGGTCCCAGTCCTGTTAGGTGGGTGAGGGGGGTGGTTACTCAAGGGAAGGAGGCGTGGTCAAGGTGAAGGACACAGAACAAGATGGAGTTGGCTGGCGTAGGCCCGCCCTTTCAAGTCCTTCATAGAACATTGGTCTGGTGGAAGAGACAAAGGTTGAGCACTTTATTTTTTTAACTAAATTTGTATTTTGAGATAACTGTAGATTCACATTCAGTAATAAGATATAGAGAGATCCTGGGTAACCTTTACCCAGTTTTCCACGATGGCATGTTCTTCAAAACTGTAGTAAAATACCACAGAGTATTGACATTAAGAGTCAAGACACAGAACATCACTACCAGATTTTATCTTGTGCTTTTATAGCCACATCCATTTTCATTTTGTCTTCATTTTTTTAAGTTAATTTATTTACTATTGAAGGGGGAGGGGCAGAGGGAGAGAGTCCCAAGCAGGCTGTTAGCACAGCATGCAACATGGAGCTAGATCTCACCAACTGTGGGGTCATGATCTGAGCTGAAATCAAGAGTCTGACACTTAGCCAGTTGAGCCACTCAGGCACCCTGTCTTCACTTCTGTCTTCATCCCTAAGTTAAGCATGACTCTATTCTCCATTTTATCATGTTGCCATTTCAATAACATTATACAAATGGGATTATGTAGTCAGCACCATTTGGGGGTTGGATTTTCCACTTAGAATAATGCTCCGGAAGCTAATTCAGGTATTTGCATGTATCAATACTTTATATCTTTTGATCTACAGTTAAATGCTCTACCACTGACCATATCCTTTGCTCTAATACTTCACTTCTTTTGATTGCTGAGTAGGATTGTATGATAAGTACATTTAGCCATTAACACTTTATCTAGCCATTCATCCAGTGAAAGACAACAGAATTGTTCCTAGTTTTGGGCTACTATGAATAAAGCTGCTATGAATATTCACGTTCCAGTTTTTGTGTGAACTTGTCTTCATTTCTCTGAGGTAAATGCCCAGGAATGAAATTCTGAGTCATATGGTAGTTGCATAATTATTTTTTGAAGACATTCCCAAGCTGCCTTCCAAGGTGATTCTTCCATTTTATATTCCCACCAGCAGTATACAAGTGACAGTTTCTCCATATTTTTGCCAGCATTTGGTGTCCTATTGTTTATTTTCACCATTCTGTAATAGAACATCTCATTGCATTTATCTAATGGCTAGTGATGTTAAACATCTTATGTGCTTATTTGCCATTTGTAGATTCTTTTCAGTGGAATGTTACTTTATGGCTAGTGTCCCTGTTCTAAGGGAATTGTTTGTTTACTAAGTGTTCAGTTTTGAGATATCCATATCTCTACATGTCTATGTCTAATCTATATCATCGGTCTATAGCTATAGATAGAAATATTATAGGGGAGCCAGGGTAACTTAGGTAAGCATCGAAATCTTGACTTTTGCTGAGGTCATGATATCATGGTTTGTGGGATCTAGCCACTGACAACAAGGAGCCTGCCTGGGATTTTTTCTTTCCCTCTCTCTCTGCCCCTCCCCCACTTGAGTGATCTCTCTGTCTCAATAAATAAATAACCATTAAAAAAAGAAATATTATAGATATTAGTCCTTTGATATGTAGATTGCAAAATTTTCTCCTACTCTATATTTTGTTTCTTCATTCTCTTAATGGTATCTTTCACAGAGCAAAATTTTGCATTTTGATAAGGTCCATTTTATCACTTTGTCTTTTGATTGATGATGCTTTTGGTGTCAAATCTAAGAATTCATCTGCTCTTAGATTACAAAGAGTTTCTTCTATGTTGTTCTCCAAAGGTTTTATAGTTTATGTTTCACATGTAACTCCATGATTCATTTATCCATTTGGGGTTTGTTATTTTATAAAGTGTGAATCATAGGTCCAGGTTCTTCTTGGGTTTGTTTTTGTTGTGTTTTGTTTTTTTCCATGGATTTCCAGTTGCTCCAGCATTTGTTTAATAGTATATTTTTCCACTGAATGGCTTTTGCACCTCGTTGAAAATCATTTCAACTGTTTATGTGGACTTATTTCAGGATTCTCTGTTCTATTTCATTGATCTCTGTGTCCTTACCTCTGCCAATTCCACAGTGATTACTATAGCCATGTAATAAGTCTTAAAACCAATTAGACTAATTACTTTCATTTTATTATTTTTTAAAAATTTGTTGCTATAGTTACTTTGCCTTTCTACATAAATTTTAGAATATTCTTGTCTATACCTAGAAAAATATCTTTCCAGGATTTTGATAGAAATTGTGTTAAACTTGTGTATCAATTTGGGGAGAATTGACTTCTTTACCATACTGAATTTTCCAATTTTTGAACTTGACATGTCCGGTTTTTTATTTATTTATTTATTTATTTATTTATTTATTTATTTATTTATTATTTTTTAAACATGAAATTTGTTGTTAAATCGGTTTCTATGCAACACCCAGTGCTCATCCCAACAGGTGTCTTCCTCAATACCCATCACCCACCCTCCCCCCCACCCCCCCATCAAACCTTCAGTTTGTTCTCAGTTTTTAAGAATCTCTTATGTTTAAGAGTCTCTTATGCTCCCTCCCTCTCTAACCTTTTTTTTTCCTTCCCCCCCGCCATGGTCTTCTCTTAAGTTTCTCAGGATCCATGTAAGACTGAAAACATATGGTATCTGTCTTTCTCTGTATGACTTATTTCACTTAGCATAACACTCTCCAGTTCCATCCATGTTGCTACAAAAGGCCATATTTCATTATTTCTCATTGCCATGTAGGTGGTGTCTGGGTGGCTCAGTTGGTTAAGCATCTGACTTTGGCTCAGGTCATGATCTCATGGTCCTTCAATTTATTTACTTCTTCTTTGATTTCTTTGATCAATGTTTATAGTTTTCAGCATATAAGTTCTGTGTATGTTTGTTAGATTATAATTAGTTAGGTTATATATATATATATAATTGGTTAGGTTATATTTATAGGTTGTAAATATTTCATTTATTTTGAGTGGTTATAAATAGCATTTTTAAAACTTCAGTGCCCACATGTTTATTGCATATATTTGTGTGTATTTAAATATATATACACACAAAATTGATTTTTTAAATGTTTATTTTGTGCCCTGTGGACATGCTAAACTCACTTATTGGTTATGAAAGGGTTTTCGTTTTTGGAATTTTGGAAAATTCTTTGGAATTTTCTATGTAGACAGTCATGTCATCACCAAATAGACAGTTTTATTTTTACTTTTCTGATCTGTATGCCTTTTATTTCCTCATCTTATCTTATTGCACTGGCTACAACCTCCAGCACAATGATCAATCAAAGTGGTCTTCTATTTTCTGTAAGGCATTATATAGATTTCCTGTTAATTTTTTATACCTTATTTAGACTTCTGTAGTGAAACCATCTAGGCTTGAAAGTTTTTTGGAAGGGGGAATATTTAAATTATAAATTCAATTTTCTTAATATTTATAGGGCTATTCAAATTACGTATTTTATATTGAATGAATTGTGGTTTTTAGTTACCTGGCTTAAAGGGGTCCAGTAACCTTTCCTTCAAGGGGCAGTAAAGGATTGCTAGAGCATGACTTCTTGAAGGGGAGGTAACTGGAGTGAGGACCACCTTGAGCCAGGAACATCTAAAGGAGGAAAGGGAACCAGAGAAAATCATGGAAGAAAATAGTCTCCCAAGTGAACACTTTTTATCTTTTCAGAAAGAACACAACTTTCTTTTTTTTTATTTTTATTTTTATTTTTTTTAATGTATGAAATTTATTGACAAATTGGTTTCCATACAACACCCAGTGCTCATCCCAAAAGGTGCCTTCCTCAATACCCATCACCCACCCTCTCCTCCCTCCCACCCCCCATCAACCCTCAGTTTGTTCTCAGTTTTTAATAGTCTCTTATGCTTTGGCTCTCTCCCACTCTAACCTCTTTTTTTTTTTTCCTTCCCCTCCCCCATGGGTTCCTGTTAAGTTTCTCAGGATCCACATAAGAGTGAAAACATATGGTATCTGTCTTTCTCTGTATGGCTTATTTCACTTAACATCACACTCTCCAGTTCCATCCACGTTGCTACAAAAGGCCATATTTCATTTTTTCTCATTGCCACGTAGTATTCCATTGTGTATATAAACCACAATTTCTTTATCCATTCATCAGTTGATGGACATTTAGGCTCTTTCCATAATTTGGCTATTGTTGAGAGTGCTGCTATGAACATTGGGGTACAAGTGGACCTATGCATCAGTACTCCTGTATCCCTTGGATAAATTCCGAGCAGTGCTATTGCTGGGTCATAGGGTAGGTCTATTTTTAATTTTCTGAGGAACCTCCACACTGCTTTCCAGAGTGGCTGCACCAGTTTGCATTCCCACCAACAGTGCAAGAGGGTTCCCGATTCTCCACATCCTCTCCAGCATCTATAGTCTCCTGATTTGTTCATTTTGGCCACTCTGACTGGCGTGAGGTGATACCTGAGTGTGGTTTTGATTTGTATTTCCCTGATGAGGAGCGACGCTGAACATCTTTTCATGTGCCTGTTGGCCATCCGGATGTCTTCTTTAGAGAAGTGTCTATTCATGTTTTCTGCCCATTTCTTCACTGGGTTATTTGTTTTTCGGGTGTGGAGTTTGGTGAGCTCTTTATAGATTTTGGATACTAGCCCTTTGTCCGATATGTCATTTGCGAATATCTTTTCCCATTCCGTTGGTTGCCTTTTAGTTTTGTTGGTTGTTTCCTTTGCTGTGCAGAAGCTTTTTATCTTCATAAGGTCCCAGTAATTCACTTTTGCTTTTAATTCCCTTGCCTTTGGGGATGTGTCGAGTAAGAGATTGCTACGGCTGAGGTCAGAGAGGTCTTTTCCTGCTTTCTCCTCTAGAGTTTTGATGGTTTCCTGTCTCACATTCAGGTCCTTTATCCATTTTGAGTTTATTTTTGTGAATGGTGTGAGAAAGTGGTCTAGTTTCAACCTTCTGCATGTTGCTGTCCAGTTCTCCCAGCACCATTTGTTAAAGAGGCTGTCTTTTTTCCATTGGATGTTCTTTCCTGCTTTGTCAAAGATGAGTTGGCCATACGTTTGTGGGTCTAGTTCTGGGGTTTCTATTCTATTCCATTGGTCTATGTGTCTGTTTTTGTGCCAATACCATGCTGTCTTGATGATGACAGCTTTGTAGTAGAGGCTAAAGTCTGGGATTGTGATGCCTCCTGCTTTGGTCTTCTTCTTCAAAATTACTTTGGCTATTCGGGGCCTTTTGTGGTTCCATATGAATTTTAGGATTGCTTGTTCTAGTTTCGAGAAGAATGCTGGTGCAATTTTGATTGGGATTGCATTGAATGTGTAGATAGCTTTGGGTAGTATTGACATTTTGACAATATTTATTCTTCCAATCCATGAGCAGGGAATGTCTTTCCATTTCTTTAAATCTTCTTCAATTTCCTTCATAAGCTTTCTATAGTTTTCAGCATACAGATCCTTTACATCTTTGGTTAGATTTATTCCTAGGTATTTTATGCTTCTTGGTGCAATTGTGAATGGGATCAGTTTCTTTATTTGTCTTTCTGTTGCTTCATTGTTAGTGTATAAGAATGCAACTGATTTCTGTACATTGATTTTGTATCCTGCAACTTTGCTGAATTCCTGTATCAGTTCTAGCAGACTTTTGGTGGAGTCTATCGGATTTTCCATGTATAATATCATGTCATCTGCAAAAAGCGAAAGCTTGACTTCATCTTTGCCAATTTGGATGCCTTTGATTTCCTTTTGTTGTCTGATTGCTGATGCTAGAACTTCCAGCACTATGTTAAACAGCAGCGGTGAGAGTGGGCATCCCTGTCGCGTTCCTGATCTCAGGGAGAAAGCTCTCAGTTTTTCCCCGTTGAGGATGATGTTAGCTGTGGGCTTTTCATAAATGGCTTTTATGATCTTTAAGTATGTTCCTTCTATCCCGACTTTCTCAAGGGTTTTTATTAAGAAAGGGTGCTGGATTTTGTCAAAGGCCTTTTCTGCATCGATTGACAGGATCATATGGTTCTTCTCTTTTTTTTTGTTAATGTGATGTATCACGTTGATTGATTTGTGAATGTTGAACCAGCCCTGCATCCCAGGAATGAATCCCACTTGATCATGGTGAAGAATTCTTTTTATATGCCGTTGAATTCGATTTGCTAATATCTTATTGAGAATTTTTGCATCCATATTCATCAGGGATATTGGCCTGTAGTTCTCTTTTTTTACTGGGTCTCTGTCTGGTTTAGGAATCAAAGTGATACTGGCTTCATAGAATGGGTCTGGAAGGTTTCCTTCCTTTTCTATTTCTTGGAATAGCTTGAGAAGGATAGGTATTATCTCTGCTTTAAACGTCTGGTACAACTCCCCTGGGAAGCCATCTGGTCCTGGACTCTTATTTGTTGGGAGATTTTTGATAACCGATTCAATTTCTTCGCTGGTTATGGGTCTGTTTAAGCTTTCTATTTCCTCCTGATTGAGTTTTGGAAGAGTATGGGTGTTCAGGAATTTGTCCATTTCTTCCAGGTTGTCCAATTTGTTGGCATATAATTTTTCATAGTATTCCCTGATAATTGTTTGTATCTCTGAGGGATTGGTTGTAATAATTCCATTTTCATTCATGATTTTATCTATTTGGGTCATCTCCCTTTTCTTTTTGAGAAGCCTGGCTAGAGGTTTGTCAATTTTGTTTATTTTTTCAAAAAACCAACTCTTGGTTTTGTTGATCTGCTCTACAGTTTTTTGTTAGATTCTATATTGTTTATTTCTGCTCTGATCTTTATTATTTCTCTTCTTCTGCTGGGTTTAGGCTGCCTTTGCTGTTCTGCTTCTATTTCCTTTAGGTGTGCTGTTAAATTTTGTATTTGGGATTTTTCTTGTTTCTGGAGATAGGCCTCGATTGCAATGTATTTTCCTCTCAGGACTGCCTTCACTGCGTCCCAAAGAGTTTGGATTGTTGTATTTTCATTTTCGTTTGTTTCCATATATTTTTTAATTTCTTCTCTAATTGCCTGGTTGACCCACTCATTCGTTAGTAGGGTGTTCTTTAACCTCCATGCTTTTGGAGGTTTTCCAGACTTTTTTCTGTGGTTGATTTCAAGCTTCATAGCATTGTGGTCTGAAAGTATGCATGGTATAATTTCAATTCTTGTAAACTTATGAAGGGCTGTTTTGTGACCCAGTATATGATCTATCTTGGAGAATGTTCCATGTGCACTCGAGAAGAAAGTATATTCTGTTGCTTTGGGATGTAGAGTTCTAAATATATCTGTCAAGTCCATCTGATCCAATGTCTCATTCAGGGCCCTTGTTTCTTTATTGACCGTGTGTCTAGATGATCTATCCATTTCTGTAAGTGGGGTGTTAAAGTCCCCTGCAATTACCACATTCTTATCAATAAGGTTGCTTATGTTTATGAGTAATTGTTTTATATATTTGGGGGCTCCGGTATTCGCCGCATAGACATTTATAATTGTTAGCTCTTCCTGATGGATAGACCCTGTAACTATTATATAATGTCCTTCTTCATCTCTTGTTACAGCCTTTAATTTAAAGTCTAGTTTGTCTGATATAAGTATGTCTACTCCAGCTTTCTTTTGGCTTCCAGTCGCATGATAAATAGTTCTCCATCCCCTCACTCTCAATCTAAAGGTGTCCTCAGGTCTAAAATGAGTCTCTTGTAGACAGCAAATAGATGGGTCTTGTTTTTTTATCCATTCTGATACCCTATGTCTTTTGATTGGCGCATTTAATCCATTTACATTCAGTGTTATTATAGAAAGATACGGGTTGAGAGTCATTGTGATGTCTGTATGTTTTATGCTTGTAGTGATGTCTCTGGGACTTTGTCTCACAGGGTCCCCCTTAGGATCTCTTGTAGGGCTGGTTTAGTGGTGACAAATTCCTTCAGTTTTTGTTTGTTTGGGAAGACCTTTATCTCTCCTTCTATTCTAAATGACAGACTTGCTGGATAAAGGATTCTCGGCTGCATATTTTTTCTGTCTAGCACCCTGAAAATCTCGTGCCAATTCTTTCTGGCCTGCCAAGTTTCAAAAGAGAGATCAGTCACGAGTCTTATAGGTCTCCCTTTATATGTGAGAGCACGTTTACCCCTTGCTGCTTTCAGAATTTTCTCTTTATCCTTGTATTTTGCCAGTTTCACTATGATATGTCGTGCAGAAGATCGATTCAAGTTACGTCTGAAGGGAGTTCTCTGTGCCTCTTGGATTTCAATGCCTTTTTCCTTCCCCAGTTCAGGGAAGTTCTCAGCTATTATTTCTTCAAGTACCCCTTCAGCACCTTTCCCTCTCTCTTCCTCCTCTGGGATACCAATTATGCGCATATTATTTCTTTTTAGTGTATCACTTAGTTCTCTAATTTTCCCCTCATACTCCTGGATTTTTTTATCTCTCTTTTTCTCAGCTTCCTCTTTTTCCATAACTTTATCTTCTAGTTCACCTATTCTCTCCTCTGTCTCTTCAAGCCGAGCTGTGGTGGTTTCCATTTTGTTATACATTTCGTTTAAAGCGTTTTTCAGCTCCTCGTGACTGTTCCTTAGTCCCTTGATCTCTGTAGCAAGAGATTCTCTGCTGTCCTGTATACTGTTTTCAAGCCCAGCGATTAATTTTATGACTATTATTCTAAATTCACTTTCTGTTATATTATTTAAATCCTTTTTGATCACTCATTAGCTGTTGTTATTTCCTGGAGATTCTTCTGAGGGGAATTCTTCCGCTTGGTCATTTTGGATAGTCCCTGGCGTGGTGAGGACCTGCAGGGCACTTCCCCTGTGCTGTGGTGTATAACTGGAGTTGGTGGGCGGGGCCGCAGTCAGACCTGATGTCTGCCCCCAGCCCACCGCTGGGGCCACAGTCAGACTGGTGTGTGCCTTCTCTTCCCCTCTCCTAGGGGCGGGATTCACTGTGGGGTGGTGTGGCCTGTCTGGGCTACTTGCACACTGCCAGGCTTGTGATGCTGGGGATCTGGCGTATTAGCTGGGGTGGGTAGGCAAGGTGCACAGGGGCAGGAGGGGCAGGCTTAGATCTCTTCCCCTGAGGTGATCCACTTCAGGAGGGGCCCTGTGGTAGCTGGAGGGAGTCAGATCCGCTGCCTGAGGTTTGGCTCCACAGAAGCACGGAGTTGGGTGTTTGCGCGGAGAGAGCAAGTTCCCTGGCAGGAACTGGTTCTCTTTGGGATTTTGGCTGGGGGATGGGCGGGGGAGATGGCGCTGGTGAGCGCCTTTGTTCCCCACCAAACTGAGCTCTGTCATCAGGGGGCTCAGCAGCTCTCCCTCCCTTTGTCCTCCAGCCTTCCCACTTTCCGAGCAGAGCTGTTAACTTATGACCTCCCAGAGGCTAAGTCGCGCTTGTTGTGGGAACACAGTCCGTCAGGCCCCTCCGCTTTTGCAAGCCAGACTCGGGGGCTCTGCTTGGCCGGCGAGCCGCCCCTCCGCCCCGGCTCCCTCCCGCCAGTCCGTGGAGCGCGCGCTGCCTCGCCGCCCTTCCTACCCTCTTCCGTGGGCCTCTCGTCTGCGTTTGGCTCCGGCTACTCCGTTCTGCTAATCCTCTGGCGGTTTTCTGGGTTATTTAGGCAGGTGTAGGTGGAATCTAAGTGATCAGCAGGACGTGCGGTGAGCCCAGAGTCCTCCTAAGCTGCCATCTTGCCGGTTCCTCAACACAACTTTCTGTGGTAATACCTCCCTTATCATACTACTTGCGTTGAACTCTCCATATTGCTTCTGTTCTAATTCCAGTTCTGCTAGTTGTGAGTGGTGGGACTTTTGGCAGTTATTTAACCCCTCTGTGCCTCAGTTTCTTCTCTCTAAAAATGGAAATAGTAGTAGTATTTTCTTCATGTGATTGTGTGAGAATTCAAATGAGTTCATAAATATGAAGTGTTTTAAAAGGTGCTAATGAGCATCTTGCTTTTCCAACATCATTAATTGAAAATGATTTATTTTTCTCCTTGAATTGCTTTGGCACCTTTTTTTTTTCTTCGTAGAATAACCTGTGACATATGTGTGGGTTTATTTCTAGACTCTTCTCACTTCTGCTGATCTATTTGTATATACTTTTGCAAATAGCACATGATCTTTATTACTCTTGCTTTAGAATAAGCTTGAAATCACAGAGTGTAAGTCCTCTAACATTATTTATCTTCTTCATTATTGTCTTGCTATTTGAGGTCATTTCCATTTTCATATAATTTTTGAAAAATGGCTTTCCAATTTCTATTGTTAAAATTGAATTTTGAATTGAATTTATGTATCAATTTGGAAGATAATTGACATTTTAACTAAATATAGAGTTTTTCAATCACAAACATGGTTCATATCTCTAATGTGTTCTAGATGTCTTACATATCTTTTGTTAAATGTATCCTAGGGGTTTTTTCTAACGCTACTAATAACTAAGATGTTTTAAACATCATTTTTTAGTTGTTTATTTGTAGTGGAAACAGAATCAGTATTTTGTACTTTAATCTTTTAACCTGTGATCTTGCTAAATTAATCTATTAGTTTGTGTGTTTGTAACCTATAAATCATGAAGAAAGCTTTACTTTTTAGTTCCCAATTTTTATACCTACTTAAGTCTTTTTCTCTTTCCTCCTTATTTATTCTCTCCCTCCTTATCTCTTTTTCTCTTCCTTTCTCCCTCCCCCACCTTATTGCTTTATAAGGCCTATGAATGCATTTTGAATAGAAGTGCTATGAGTAGACATTCTTGTGCTATCCCTAACCTTAAAGGATGAGGTTCAATATTTAACCTTTAAGAATATTGTTAAAAATATGAAGAATAATGAGAATAATCATGTTAACTGCAGGTTTTCAAAGACACCTTTTACCTTTGTATGTTTTCAAACTATATCCTTAAACTTGCTTTATTCTCTTGATATTTTATTTGTGAGGTTCATTCACGGTAGGTAGGTAGGTATAAATCTGTGCCTTTTTTCTCACTGCTATATAGGTCATTCTACAAAATTGTCACAAATTCTTTATTTATTCCCCTCTTAATTGATATTTATGAGATATCTACTGTTTTAAAAATACATGCAATGATCCTTTTATAATTCCTCTGAATCCTCTGTACACTTATTTTTTGCATAGTCCAAGAGTTGGAATTGCTAAGTAAAAGGTGTGTTCAGTTGACTTTAATATTTTTAGACAAAATTCTTCTGCAAAATGATTGCCCAGTGTATACTACACAAACTGTAAGAGTTCCATTGCTTCACAGCCTTACCAAACCTTGGTATTCTCAGACAATTTAAGTTAATTTTTACCCATCTGATGAGTATGACATTGTATCTCTTTGGACTTTAGATTCACATCCCTGGTTACTTTAGGGATCAAAAAATTTTTTTAAGTTTTAAATTGATTTAAATTTTAATTGATTTTCTGTTAATTCTGGCCAGTTGCCCACAGGGTTATTTGTATTTCTCTTAATGTTCATAGATTTTAAAAATATACACAAGATATAGATTCTTTGCCAACTATGTGTGATACCCCAATTATTGCAATCTATATTTTCTCTGAGTCCCTTCTCTGTCTCTCTCTTTTACACACACACACACACACCCACACACACAATTTCATGCTGCATTTTGATAAACAGAAGGTTTTATTCTTAAACGACCAAATTTGTCAATCTTCTTTCATGGATTTGTATTTCTTTTAAAAAATCCACTCTTGAGATTACAATGATGTTCCTCTATTTTGTTTTTAAAATTGTCAGGTTTGATTCTTCACATGAAATTCATGTTAGTTTATTTTGCAAATGAAGGATCCCGTTTCTTGTTTGGCCGTATTTATAAACAGTCTCCCCATCTCCTTGTATTGAATCTTCCATCTCTCCATGGTAGGTAGCCAGCTCTGCCACATGACAAGGGTTATAAAAGTCTTGTGTGTTTCTAGTCAGTCAGCCCTTGTGTTCTGTCTGTCCATTTGGCTGCAGTCCTTTTCTGTCTTGCTTACTATTTTTATTTTCTTCCCTTCTACATAAATTTTAGAATTCATATGTTGATTTCGGAAAGTTTGAGAAAAATAGTGTTGGAATTTTAACCGGGTTTACACTGAATTTTTTACATTAATTTGAAGAAAGTTGACAACTTTAGGACATCTTTCCATCTCTAGACATGGCATTTTGTTCTATTTAGGCCTACTTTAATTTATTTCAGT
Organism: Felis catus; assembly: GCF_018350175.1. Classification (NCBI taxonomy): domain Eukaryota; kingdom Metazoa; phylum Chordata; class Mammalia; order Carnivora; family Felidae; genus Felis; species Felis catus. The sequence continues at coordinate 53,073,603 of NC_058370.1, forward strand.
AAAACCCTGACATTTTATCCATCAAGTTTATATGCTTCTTTTGATAATTCATTCTTTATTATGTATAAAACATATCTTACATATATGATATATATAGTTATTTTAAATGGTATCTTCTAAAATTACATTTCATTTTGTTGATGGGGTATAGAAGTGCCATTGATTTTTAACATGTACATCATATCTGGCAAATTTGCTGAATCCCCTATTTATTTCTATGTTTTCCTTGTTAATTATCTTAGCTATTTTCTGAGAAAACAGAATGTTTGAATAATGGCAGTCTTTTCTTTTTCTTCCAATCCTTATATATTTAGGATTTTGTTTCCTATTAAAAAAAAAAACTTTCTTTGATGGTTATGACATATAGAGCAATGAATTTGGGTAAGATGATCTGTGATTTTTTGATAAGTGTGGGACTTGCATTATGGTGAGTGCATAGCCATCTTGTATACTGTTCCTCCTATGTGCTTGATTAGAGTGGGTTCTCACTCATTACTTGTGTGTCTTTATTAGACTGCCAGTACTAACTGCTCTTTTCAGATTTTCTGTATCCTCACAAACGTTTTTTTTTTTTATTTTGCTTGAAAGATATATTCCATTAGGTAGTGAATTTATCAGTTTCCTCTAAATTTCTGTAATTTTGTATTGTACACATTTTATTTTGTTTATATAGAAACTATGCTACAAGGAATCTTTTCATCTTCTTGAGATCTTATACCTCTGTATAGTCAACAGGGGCTGCCAGGACAAAACACCATAGACTGGTGGATTAAATAGCAGAAATTCATTTTTCACAGTTCTAGAGGACAACATGGTTGGGTTCTGATGAGGACCCTCTTTCTGCCTTGTGGATGGCCACTCTTTCCATGTCCTCACATGGCAGAGTGAGCAAGCATTCTGGGGTCTCTTTTTACAAAGGCACTAACTCTGTTATGAGGGCCCCAACCTCATGACATCACCTGAACCTCATCAGCTCCCAAAGGCCCTAACTCCTAACTCTTAATACTATCACCTTAGAGGCTAGAGTTCCAACATATGATTTGGGGAACACACAATTCAGTCCATGGCAACCTCTTATCTGTAATGATCCTCTTTCTTTCTTCCTAATAATTTTTTCCTTTCTAAAATACATGCTTCATCTGAAGGTCCCTGTGGTATTTATGTTTGGTGGTAGTATAGTATAATAATATAGTACATAGCTAAAAATTTAAAAAATAAAATTGACCTTCTTTTAAGTTTATTTTGAGAGACACAGGGAGAGAGAGAGAGACAGGGAACCCCAAGCAGGCTCCATACCATTAGCGTGGAGCACAATGCAGGGCCCGAACCCACAAACCATGAAATCATGACCTGAGCTAAAATCAAGTTGGTTGTTCAACTGACTAAGCCACAGAGATGCCCTAATAAGATTGAGTTTTTAATGAGAGTTTATTCATTTACATTTATTGTAATTACTCATATATTTGAAATAATTTTAATTTTTTTTCTTTTCATTTGATTATTTTGCTCTTAATTAAATTTTCTCCTTTTTGGTGGGGGTGGTACTTCATTGAGGTTTCATTGTTGTGCTGTATTTTCCACTCCTGGTTGGGAATGTATACAAGCTATTTCTGTTATTTCAATCATCAATCTTTTAGTTTTAAGTTGTAGAACCAGTGGAGTATGCAGTTGACTAAAAGCTTTCCCATCATCATGAATCATGCAAATACCTTCAACTAGTCAGTGTCTTTCTGACTTGCATGCTATTGTTAATCAGTATTTTGAGTATTTTGCCAATTTGGCAATACTATTTTGTATGAGATAGTATTTATAAAGATCTACCCACATGCTAAAAATTTCTTGCTCACTGTTCCTTTGTGCATTTCAGCTACTTTTTTTTCTGGATTTCTTTCTTCCTCTGCTATCTTTTTTACTTTGTTTAATAAGGGACAGTTGTTAGTAAACTTCAGATTTTTGTTTGAAAATAGAATTGTCATTTTTTAATAACTGCCTTACTGTTTATGTACTTTGGCCTGATAATTATTTTCTTTCCACATAGTGAATGTTGTATTCCACCATCTGCTGACTTCCTTTGATCTATTAAGAAGTCAGTCTCAATCCAGATAAAAAAAGATTTAAAAAAATATCTTTTTTATTTTATTTTTAAAAATAATCTCTGTACTCAACATGGGCTCAAACTCATGACCCCAAGATCAAGATTCGCATGCTCTTCCAACTGAGGCAGCCAGGTGTTCCCACTATTTATCTTTAACAGTTAATAAGTCTTAAGTCATGGGCAACTTGAGCTCCTCTCTTATACTTTGTTGTTGTGCAGTTTTGTTCTCCTATTTGTAATATTTTCCCTTTTACTTGTTCTCCTAAGACTGTAGTTCTTATTAAATCTAAGATTGCTTGACTTGCTTCAAATGTGGAAATGTCTCGCCAGTACATCCTTAGATATTTTATCTTCCGCATTCGATTTCTTCTCCTTATTCTGAAACTTACATTCAGTCTTCTCTGTCTATCCAACCTGTCTCTCTGCCTCTGTCCTATTTTTCACTTCTCTCTCTGATACATTCTTTGTATCTTTAAAGACACCCACTACTTCTACTTTCAGCAGCACCTAGTCCTTTAACCTATCCACAGAGTTTTTAATTTTATTTATTAGATGTTTTTCATCTCTAGAGTTTATGTATAGATAGTCTTCAAACCTGCCTGTCCTTCGTGGATAATATCTTACTTTTGGGTCATATTATCAATTCTCTGGTTTATTCCTTTAAGAAGCTTATTCGTGTTTATTTTTAATTTGTATGAAAGAATCCTAATATATCATGTCTCCAGGGGGCTATCTGTGCTCCTTATTCTTTTGGTCATTTATTGTTCATGTTTCATAATTTCAGATCTGGAGCTTATACTTGTCTAAACTCCATAATTTGTGTTTTCGTTTGCTGATCAGGGTATCTTGGTATATCTGCTGGCCACTTACTGTAATTTTGCAACTTTGTGTTTCCCAGACTGAATAGAAAGTATAAATTCAAACATCAAGTTCACCAGTGTAGGGCTGTGGTCTTGGATCCAGAGATAGACAAGGATCTTTTTCATACAGTTAGTTGAATTTTTGTTTTATAAACAAAATCTCATGTAGGCTTTAGCTCTTCAAGGGTCCCAATTACATGTAGGTATTTCATTCCTCAATCTTCCATTCTCTTGGGCCCAAGCCCCTGTCTCTTATCCTTCTTGCAATTGGTAAAAATCCAATACTTAAATTTACTAAAATTGGCAAATAGCTTTGGGAGCACTTGTAGCTTTAGTGCACTCTTAAAACAAATTCTGATTGCCTACCTTTTCTTTGTTTTAGACTCCTGGAGATTTATCTTAAATCCTTGTTTCAGCTCAGGGTTTAAATGTTTGCTTTGTATTTGCTTTTACATTTTTCAGCACTTCCATGGGTTCTGTAAACATAATTTTTCACGATATCACATTTTCCATATTGCCAGAAGTGAAATTTACTTTGATATATGTTTATTCAACAACTGTGGTATATAAGACCATGTTACAGTGTCTATAGTGAGGTAAGATGCAGGGAAATGCTCCAGTACTGGAAGTGAAATAGGTATTGTTAGGATCATTTATCAGAATTTCAACAAACCTCACCCTATTGATGGGCTACTGAGACTTTTAGCTAGTGGACCAATTACTGGTAACCCAATCTGTGGTAATTTCCCTAGCCATTTGTTCCCCCATGTGAAGGATAGAGATATAGAGATTAGATAGATAGATAGATAGATAGATAGATAGACAGATAGAGACTGAGGGCTAACTGCCCAGATTTGAATCATGGCTCTTTCCATTACTATTTATATGGTCCCAGGAAAGCTACTTAAACCTTCTGTGTTTCAGTTTCTTCACTTGTAAAATTGAGACAATAATTCTGCCTGTTTCATGGGGCTATTATACAGAATAGGTAAATGTACATGTAACTTGTTTAGAATGGTGTCTGGCACAAAATTTTTAGCATATCTTAGCTACTCTTATTTTAACTATTATCTAAGGCTCAGTACTATGCAAAATACTGTAGCTACAAAAATGAATGAGAGTCCCTGCTCTCCAAGGGTTCAGTCAGCTCACCTTTTTGGGAGAGGCTAATATGTAATCCGTACTGTGTATTGTTTACATGTAAAAGGTGGTAATTAAGGCATCAGTGCAATAAACAAGGTGCAGAAGTAGTTCAGAGGATGGGTTGATTAATTCTTTCTCTTAGAGTGAAATGAAGTAGAAAAGAGGAGGATCATATGTAGGAAGAAAACAATAAATTTCCTTTGTTGTCATGATCTATTTAATAGCCTTTTGGAGATGACCATCGGGCAGTTAGGAAGGAAGGTCTTAAGTTATTAAAGACAGCTTGAGTTCTTTGTGAACTCCAGGTTTCTGATTCAAATGCTTCCAGTTTTGAATTTTTTGACACTTCTCTTATTATGCAGAATTAATCACAAGGTGTTTGAGAAGACTGATTAATGCTAGACTGAACATAATGCTTGCTTCAAGATCCCCACAGATTGCCTTGAAAGGGCAGTCCTCACTTCTCTTACTTTCCCTCTATTTTCTGCACACCCCCAACCCCAATTAGGATGGAAAATGACTAATGTGTTATTGTCCTTCTGTTGGATACAAAGGACATGAGAATCCCTGTGAACATTAACTTTCTACTTCATAGAGCTGAGCTTTGTGCTCACTATGCGCTCAGGCTTGTCCTTTTAATGAAACACTTGGTCCAAACACTTTTATCATTAAAAAAGTAATAATGAATCCATTATGAGGCCACTGAAGGAGGGTGGAAGGTTAATACATGTTAGAGAACAAAAAACAATTCAGCCACCACAGCCAATGAATACAAATTTCCTTTATTCTCCTTGAAGTCATCCACTAAATTTTTTTAACGCCTTTCTCTTCTCTTCTTGACAACCATATCTGAAGCCTAAGTGAGAGGAGTAAAAACTGACCCTTCAACTGGAAATCTCTATTAATTGCACAGCTATGGCAATGATGATGAATGCTTCTAGCACTGGCCTGAAAGTTCTGAGGTCTTGCTGAATCATCAAAGATTAAATTCCACTGAAAAGCATGTCTTTTAACCAGTTCTCTTTTGAAATCTAAAAATCCATGTATAGTTGCAAGTATAAAGAAAAAAGGCAAATTCTACCAACCATGCATATAAACCCATTTCATCACTGTATGGTCACGTCTCACCTATTATTGCTCTCCATTAATTAGAATAGTTGATCGATTAAAATAATTCCATTATTTTATATAGGAATATTATGATTTGGGTGTCCTCATTAGAACCCTCAATTACTTAATCTGCATAGAACCATGAAACCAGAAGTGTGTCCAGCTTGTCATGTAAGAGGTAGGGAGGTGCCATCCTGTCAGTGTTTGGGGACAGGAGACTCTGGAAAATATTGGGAAGTTGTGGGATTCTTCTAAGAGACAGGTGCTGTAGAGCTACTCCTGGAAGACATCTGATTTATTTCACCTACAGACACTTTAGTGCATTAGTAATTCATAGAATGCAGTTATTTTCCAGATCCCTCACCCATCCATATGCTCACAATACTTAGCATAAAATTTCATGGAAATTATTTGAACTCCTGAAGTTCATATAAAGACCTCACATTGTCATGAGATGTTCTCATCTTAGTGCATTCTACATGCTAGAATCGATGAGGATACAAAATTACATAGCAAATGGTTTTAGCCTTCAAGGAGCTTATAGTCAACTGGAAGAGACCGTAAAGTAAACAGACAATTATAACACCGAAGGAATTGGGAGACAATAAAATATTGTCTCCTGGCAATAGGAATTCACCAGGATACTTGGAATTTTCTTGAGATGGGGTTGAGATAGACGTCTCAAAGGAAGAATACCTCACAACAGGTACTTAAAGAATGAGAAGAAATTAGCCAAGAAAAACTGGTGAAGAATGTGTTCTCACTAGATGGAAAAAAAAGTACAGTGGACTATTTGAGGCAAGATAACACAGAGCAGTGTTCAGGGAAATAAAGCCATCTAATACAAGTAAAATGTGCTCTCAGTAGATGGAAAAGAAAGTGCAGTGGACTATTTGAGGCAAGATAACACAGAGAGGTGTTCAGAGAAATAAAGACGTCTAATACAAGTAAAATATGCTGTAGGTAGTCAAGGGAATAGGTTAGAAGCCTGAGTTAGAATCATAACTTTTGTGTCATACTAAGGAATTTGGAATTTTACCCTGATAGCAAGAGAAAATGATTATAATAGTCTAGCCTTAGTGTGAAAAAAAATATAACAAGGGCAAAGAAAGGTATTTAAGAAGATGGAGTCTGATGCCATGTTGGCTGGACTTAAGTCCTGGCTTCACTAATAATGAAAAATTATTTAACTCCTCTGTGCTTCAGTTTCCTCATCTGAAAAATGGAGAAAACTTCACATTTATCTAGCAGAGTCATTGTCAAGATAGAATGAATTGGTAGGTAGAAATCATGTGGGATGTTCCTTGGCACGTGTGTTGTGGACATTTTGCTTAGTATCTACACCATCATCATGATCGGTAGCACTCTTCAAGGTGAAGGTGTCGCAACATTTGGTAAAGTGTGTGGCAAAGGAAATGGAGGGAAGTGCATGACTGGGCAGATGCAATAAGTAATATATGGTGATTGACTACATGTGAGGGGAAGGAAGCAGATCTGGGTGATTTCCCAGATTTCTGTGTCAAACAGTTAGATGAGGACTGAGAAGTAGCAAGATGAATTCTTTCTGTGCTTGCAGGTTTTGACATCCATTGTGTGAATAAAAACAAAATACAGTTGGCTATAATTACAATCCAGGGTCAGAGGCATTGACACCTACCCATGGATTCCTAACTGAGGCTGTCAACTCTACACGCTTTTCATTCTAAAGAGGTTTTAGATCCTCTAAGTGTACTCATTTGATCTTTAATTCCATAGGTTAGATGAATCAGGTGGCATTATGTCTATTTTGTAGTGAGAAACTCAAAGGATAAGGGCACGATTTTCTCCCGTGAGCATCTAGCTAATTGGTGACAGAATTGGCAGGAAAAGTAGCCCATTTCTGTTTACTCAGACTTGTATTCATTGCTTCTCGGCCTTTTGGCTAAGATCAAGTGCAGACTTGTATTCAAACACCGCTTCCCTCATATACCTAAGGCATAACTAAGCATCGAGGAAGGTACTCCATGCTCTTATTTTTTTTAAGTTTATTTATATTTTGGGAGAAAGAGTGAGCACACGTGCATGCAAGAAGGAGAGGAGCAGAGAGAATTCCCAGCAGGCTCAGAGCTACTAGCACAGAGTTGGATGCTGGACTTGATCTCACCAACCACAAGATCATGGCCTGAGCTGAAATCAAGAATCAGATGCTACCCAGCTACGCAGGTGCCCTCCATGCTTTTAGATTCAGTGAAATTGGCTCAACTCCCATACTACGTGTAACAGGAAGCTTCAGTCATTCTAAAGATTTTAGGGTGAGTGATACAGTTTATGGATTTCCTGAATACTATGATGTTTTTCTTCTGAGTCAATTTCCCTTTAAAAATGCTGTGTTTCTGGACCGATATTCCTAACATGCTGGCATTCTCTCCTTCTCTCTTTTGTGATTATACCCTCCCTGAAAGTCTAGTTATTTTCTGATTTGGAGTAGTTTTACTCCATTTTTGTCCTTGTTTCCTGTTAACCATACTCTCAGGTGTCAAATTACTGAGTAGCTTACTAAGGCATTCTGGCAGCTGTTAAGATTTGTTATTTTTCTACAAATTATGCACTCTATTGATAGTGAAATCTTTCTGAAACTAATACTTTTCTTTAGCTTTTTGAATAAGTTACAAGCTGGACACTGAGCTCCTAGTATTCTCTAGATATCATCACACTGTAAGAAAAGATACTCATTATTTCCTCCCACCCACCAGGTCCTCCTGACAACACCAAGCATGACCAAGACATTTGTTATTAAAAAGACAAATATTTTCTTTTCTGTTAAAATGTCTTTTATGCTATGTTTCCTCTCTTCTTTCATTATCATCTTTCTCATTCTTTTGACTGACTAACTGGCATTTCAAAGAAGAGAAAAATATTTGGTGCAGATCCAATTAGACTCCAAATGAAAGACCAAAAAGGTGTGAGGACAAGTAATTCCAAACAAACAATAACAAAGAAGAATATAAATTTGTGTCTGTGTGCCTCATAAATTATGTATATGATTTCCTTCTTTTTATGTGTTTTATCCTATCTTTTGAAGATAAAAGTAGAACACATGAAATATCACAAAGTATCAGGGTGTATCAGGGAAGCTTAATTATTACCTCAGACAAATATTCACCATAAAGATTAAGAAAACAGATTTCATAAAATGTGATCTTATTTTTGTAAAGATTCAAAATCTACACATGTATCTGTATTACTGTAAGGAAAAGAAATCCTGGAAGATATACCTGCATATCAAAATATTAACAATAGCTGTGTATTTAGAGAAGCATAACAAAGGATAATTATTTTTAATTTATTTATCCTCATTTTCAAGTTTTATAATAAAGATTGTATCTGTAGATGAAGGAATTTTCCAGTACAGAATTTTTGTTCCATTCAATATTTAGACATTATATTATTTCATCTTATAAAAATATATTTATAACAATATATGTATTGTTATCTACCAGACATCCCCTTAACCAAGTGATCAAATTAACACTGCAAGCAATAGTAAAAACTGATATCAGATGCCTTTGTTGTGTTACATTGAGAAAAATACTACATTACTTTTGAAGTATTTCTGCCCCAAATCCATAACTTTAATCAAATCTTGAAGACAAAATCAGACAAACTTAAATTTTCTGAAATTTATAACTTCAATGTGATTATAGAAGAAAACATTCTTGCTTTGGGAGATGCAAGCTAAGGTTTGGGGAGCAAAGGATCAGGTTCTCTGAAGGTCACTCTTAAATGATTAAGGAGACAGAAAGAAGGAAGGGAAGACAGGTGGGAGGGAGGGAGGGAAGGAAGAATGGAAGTGGGAGGTTGAGCTCTTTGAGATTACTGAGATCAAAAATTAATTTCAATCTAAATTTGTAACATACTGTCTTACAATAATTGAAGTTTATCCCCCAAAATGGTAGAATCAGTGAATAGGTATTTTAAAAGCAGACCTATGTAATCTTGTAACCCTTGAGAAAGTGAAAGAGAAGTTTGTCCATGAATGACATTTATAATATACAGAGTGGTTCTATTCATAGTAGCCCCAAACTGAAAACAACCCAAATGTCCATCAGCAGTAACATAGATACATTGTGGTATACTCATGTAATAGAAAACTACACTGGAATAGAAAAGAAAAAAAAAACACTATTAAGCATCACAGCATAAATACATTTCATAGATTATACAATGTCAAGTAGAAGCCAGCCACAAAAGAGTATGTATGGATAATTCCATGTATAAGAAGCTCAAGAACAAGCAAAATATATTTATGGTGATAGAAATAAAAGTAAAGGTTCACCTGGGGGAGGATATGGATGCTGACTGGGAAGGGTCATGAGGATGCTTTCTAGAGTGCTGAAAGTGTTCTATATGTTGATTTCAGTGATAATTACACAGGAATAAACATGTAAAAATTCACCATTTCATATCTTTTTTTAATGTTTATTTATTTGAGGGGGAGAGAGTGCACACATGCATGAGTGGGGGTAGAGTGGAGAGAGGGAGAGAGAGAATCTCAAGCAGGCTCCATGCTATCAGTGCAGAGCCTAACATGGGGCTTGATCTCACAAATGATGAGATCATGACCTGAGCTGAAATCAAGAGTAGGACACTTAACTAACTGAGCCACCCAGATGCCCTTCTTCTTGCTGTATTCTTAACATTAGTACATGTTTTCCAAATAAATGTTATATTGGGCTTAAACCCATTCTGTGCTCACCACTAATGAATCTCATCTTTACACATTTGGCCTAGAGACTTGCATATGGTAAATATTCAAAATATATTTTTGGACTGAATAAAAATTGTACCTACCTGTGCCTTATTTCTTTGGGGCTCTGCTGAATATAATAGCAGATGCTGATACATATTTTATTTCTTTGTTATATCTTTTAGAATATATCCGAGAATATTGCATTAATCCAAGGAACAGCCCTGATGACCAAAAATTTGAAACAAACTCAGTAGTCTGACAAGAAATGGGGAGAGTGGGGTCAATATTTAAAAAGAATTGGTCTTCAAAAATCCCATATATTGTGTCATTTCAGTATGATAACTTACATGAACCCAGGTGTGCAACAGATTGAGTGGTTCCTTATGGGAGGTATGAAGAAGTCAATGCAATACAGCACAGACCCTATTCAGAGACTAGAGCTAACAGGAGACTTTTCTGGATTGGGTGGATATCAGTGTCTAACAGGGTGGGGGAAGAGCTTGGTGGTTCAAGTTTCCAGGCAGTCATGTTTTATGTGGAAACAGGCAGTGAGGAGAAATCAGATGCATTGTAGGATTATGAGATTCAGGAATTCCAGAAGCAAGGACCAACCTTCAGGACAAAGATGCTGGCAGAGACCAAGCAAGGAATTCTGGGGTTCAGTTGGCTAGACGTCTGCTTCAATCAGAATTACAGCCCCAAGTCAAGCCCTGGGACAAAGGCCAGGGACCAGGAACCCAGACCTTTGAGGAGAGCTTTGGGACTCTCTGGCCAACAAGGTACACTGTAGCTCCATGCACCTCCAGTATCCTGGGCTTTCTTTGACCCCTCTCCACTCTTCCAGGGATGGAGGGCGTTCCAAACACCAATGTCTGGTTTTATTCATCAAGGCCTTGATGAAGTTAAAACCCTAAGTGTGTTTGTGTTGTTTAAGGGTGAGTTATAAAAGGCAGGGACAGAAAATAGATAACTGTGGTTCTCACCTGCACATTAAGTCAAATCTGTTAATGGGCATCCCATAATACACCACACCTTTTTAGTTAGCTCCAGAATATTAACTTTCTGGAGACATCTGAGTTATAGTTGAGAGTAAATGGTTCTTTCAAATTGTGAGCATGTTGGGGCGCCTGGGTGGCTCAGTCGGTTAAGCGGCCGACTTCAGCTCAGGTCACGATCTCGCGGTCCGTGAGTTCGAGCCCCGCGTCGGGCTCTGGGCTGATGGCTCGGAGCCTGGAGCCTGTTTCCGATTCTGTGTCTCCCTCTCTCTCTGCCCCTCCCCCATTCATGCTCTGTCTCTCTCTGTCCCAAAAAAAAAAATAAATAAATAAATAAAAAAAAAATAAAATAAATTGTGAGCATGTATACTATAATGCTTATTTTAGAAAAGTAATAAGCTGGCCAATTTTTTTGTAGCCTATGCCTTTAAAGGGATCTTTGGCATAATTTTTCTAATATTTAAAAACACTAAGATATTTGCTTAATTAATTCCCATCTTGATGAATTTCTTTTTAAAAAAATAATTACCAGAGATAATTGTCCCTTTTCTTATATTAATGAAGATATTAGGGCAGAGTAAATATTGAGACAAATCAAATATTCTAGCTAGGAAAACTGGAAAGGAGAAAATGAGTACTTTTTCAGAGTTTGGAATACTTACAATGTGAGTAAATTTCCAATATGTAATAGGACCAGGGAATTTAAATGCAAAATACTTTTTAGTTACTTAGAAATACATTTTTAAGTTCATTCCTTATAATCAATTATAAAGATGACTTTGTCAAAATTAACCAAACTCATATCAGATGTTTCATTAATATATTTACAGAGAAATCTATAAATTATAAAAATTTGAATTAATTGTGTGGTTTTCAGAGTACCTTTAAATTTGCCATTTGAGGGGCATTGCTAATAGGGTCACCTCACTTTGTTTTGAAAGCAGGCATCTTTTGTGAAAATATCCTCTTGTGAAAATAAACAAATTGTTAGGCATTTTTCCTTTGTGTGTTTATATAAACATAAGAAGAAAAGCATATAAATTGAAGGTATTATTGTTTTGTGATTGACTATGACCCTGGCAGGGTATGTCAGCCGGGCCCTGTTGCCTCAGTGTTTCAGTATGCCCCTCCTCTCCTCTACGTATGCTACAAAATGTTATGGTATCCCACTGTCACTTTATTCAATGCCCATTGCTAGGCTTTTATCACTCAGTTTAAAAATACTTATATTTCCTTATTTGAAGATTTTTAATTTTTCTTTCATTTGACATTTTCTTCTATTTCCTATTGTTATCTTTTTTGAATTAAAAAAATTGGGCTTTTCATATTCCTCTTTTTACCCTGGGAGAAAGCCCGACCTTTGTGCTAGTGCAACTAATGTCAGAATTGCGTACTGTTGGTAGCTGCATCATTTGCCATTAAACTACTATCTCTGTTAGTGATTCTTTGCATGGAGTTATTATGTTATTATAGTCAGGAAGCCTCATTATTTAGTAGGGAGGAAAGGGCCTGCTCAGTCAGTTCTACAGGAAGACTACCCTCCCCTGAAGCAAAGTAATGAGGTTTCTGGCTGTTCCTGACCTATTCACATTAAGGTCAACAACTGGCCAGAACTAAGATACTAGACATCAAAGGAGGGTAAAGACCAACAGAAATAAGCTCCTAAAAATTTCCCTTTAGTCTTTTACTGTGATTGAAGGAAGAATGCTGTCCATCATAAGCTAACTCTTGAGTTTACTCTGAAGTGAATAACACAGTATCATGCACACATGCACATGTGTGTGCACCTTCCTACACCACAACCACGCACATAAACCTTCATATACACACGTACATACACAAGCACTCACGTGTGCATGCACCTTTATACACACACACACACACACACACACACACACACAGCTCCTGGCCCAAGAAAAGGCATGTAATTTTACTGGACCTCAGAAATGCAATGAAAATATTTTCCAACTGGATGTCTAAATTCTATGCTATAATTACATTACTTGGAAAAAAACATCTATCACAAGACAATATTTTAAAGATGAGTTGCAAACATGTACTCCATATAAAATATTATATATATATATATATATATATATATATATATATATATATATATATCTCACTTTAAAAATACCTCTATGAAACTTACTTTCCAAAGGAAGCCATTGGATTACTTATTTCACATCCTTTTTGGTAATAATGGTACTAAGGGTATGTTCAGAGGCTATACTAAATATGTCAATTCCATTATCCAACATGTTCTCTCTAAATGGGAAACTGGGAGTTCTTTCCCTGTGTTCAAATCTAATTTGTTACATTCTGCCATTTAGGAGAGTTTTAAATTTTTCTTTCATTTTTTTTTGATGTATTCTGTTTATGCCTGGGTATTGTAATCTTGATATATATTTCTGAGTACTTAGTATTTTCTATTATGGCATCTTCTTATCTATAAGTTTATGTATCTTATTATATCTTATTACATCTTCTTATCTTTCACAGTACAGTTTTAATTATTTTTGTAAGGATTTCTTAATTTATTTTAATTTTAGTTAGAGGTCAGTTACTGCACAATGATGAAAACTAAAATGCATTTAGACTTACTTCATGGTATAGTATAATCAATATTCATAAATATTCCATTTTTAAATCTGAATGGATATTAATTTTCCCATTATTGGATGTAGAACTTTATGTATTTCTTTCAGAGGCTAAGACAAGGTTGCTAATAGTGTAGTCCAAATCTCCTTTTCCACACTAAATTTTTGTCTAATAAAACCTTCAGGTACTTATACTAATGCCTAAACATCTTCTATTCAAATGGTGGTTATCTTGTAGCTCTGTCCACACTTATGTATATATCATTATTTCATCCTAGCCATTTGAAAATTTTATCAGCGTATATATTCTTATAGTCTATTTTATCTGATATTAATATAGGCACAACCGCTTTCATTTGATTAATTTTTATATGATTTGGATATTTTTATCTGTTTATTATGCTGGAATTTAAAAATTCATGTCCAACCATCTTTATATTATAATGGAAGCATTTTGTCAAAAAATATTTAATGTGATTTCCAAAATACATAAATTGTATTTCTATAGTTCACGTTTTTTCCCCCTCTTCTTATATGATTTTCATGAGTTCTCATCTTTTAAGATTGCTTCTCTTCATTCACATTTCTTTTTCCTTTGTTACTTTGGAAGCTGTATTCTCTGTTTCTGTTCTTTGGGGAGTTACTTTATAAATTTTAATAATTTTAGCAGTGCTTTTGCCTTGCTGAAAAATATCTCAGGACCTCAGGATCATTAACTACTGCTTTCTGCCCAAACTAGATGCTATCATTATCTGGTATTCTATTTAAGCTTTGTTTTTATCTTTATTCTTTGAAAACAGTTATTGTTTTATAGTTGATACATGTCAGATTTACCCATATGCTTAATAGTTAACATTTCTTTGCTCTTATTCCTTTCTGCATCCCAGACCTTCTATCTAGCATAATTTTCAATCTTCCTGAGGCATATCTTTTAGAAGTTTCTTTAATAAGCATCTTTTATAATTAAAGGGTTTTTTTTGTTGTTGTTAATTTGTATGTTTTTGATTCACATGAATTCAAGAACAAGAGCTTTTCTGTATATATGACTTACGCCTGACAGGTAATTTTTCTCATCACTTCAGATATGTTATTTCCTTGACTGCTGACATCCACTGCATTGAGAAGTCACTTGCCGTATTCATTGTTCCTCTTGTTATATGCTGTATTTAGGAATGGGGTTTTGTTTGTTTGTATGGATGACTTTCTACAACTATGAATTGGAGTCTCTGATCAGTTGTGCAAGATTCTTCCTCTCTACCTTTATTTATTTTTCCCTGTTCTCTCCATCCTCACTTTATGGAGTCCTGTTAGATGTATGTTAGATCCCTCTACTCAACCCCTATACCTGTTTTTCACTATTTCCATATTTCATTAGTCTTTCTGCACTGTGCTCTGCAATATTCCTTTGGATGACCTTACAGCTCATTTCATGTTCTTTTCTGCCATTTGCGGACTGTTGGAATTTTTTACATTGTGCTTTAAATTTTACTTACTAGAATGCTTATTTCTAGAAGCTCTGGTTAATTCCTCTTCAAGTCTTCCTGACCATGTCCTGTTATACTTTTGTTAAATATGATTAGACACATTAAATATTTATATTCTTTTTTTGTTAATTCTAATATCTGCAAAATTTTTATTCTAATTCTGCAGTGAGTTGTTTTCTCAACATTTGCTTATTATGTCTTCCTTCCTCAAGTGTTTTATAATTTTCCCATAAATAAGTTTTCTTATGTTATGATAGTGTAAATGATTTTGGAGCCAGTTTAAATTATTTGGACACTGTTAGAAATGGTTCACTTCTACAAGCTTTTGAGAGCAAACCTAAAATTTAATTAACTTAAATTTTTGGCTAGTACTATTTAGAGCCAATAGGTGGTATTTATCCTGTCCTTATATTCATATGAGGCGGAACTTGTTGTCAGAAATTGTCAGAGAAGACATTTTTCTTTCTCTTTTTCTCTCCTCTATCCAGAGTAAAGATCAGGAAGGAACTTTTTATAATCTTGTTTTGGGAGTAGGATGTTTTTTCTCAGTTTACCTACAAAACAAATTGCCTTTTGAGAGTATCAGCGGTAAGTTGGAGTCTAATACAAGGAGTTAAAATTCCTTGTGATAACCCCAGCTTTGTCCTCAGCCCTTCTCCTTAGAAACTAGCCACCAGACCACTAGAGATATTACTTCTCTGTTCCAAACATTGGGGAAGGAAGTAGATAAACTAAAGGCTATCCAATGTAATATGTACATTTTAGTGAAATGACACTGCGAGTCTAATTCTCTCCTGATTATATATGTACTGGTTTTTGGCGTGGGTCTTCTGTGACCACCTGGTTATCTCTGTATTTAAAAAAAACACAAAAAGAAAACAAAAAAAAGTTTATTTATTTATTTATTTATTTATGAAAGCATGAGTGGGGGAGCATAGAGAGAGGGGAAGAGAGAGAATTTCAAGCAAGCTCTGTGATGTCAGGGCAGAATCCAACACAGGGCTTGATCCCGTGAACTGTGAGATCATGACCTTATCTAAAATCAAGAGCCAGACACTTAACCAACTGAGCTACTCAGGTGCCCCTGCCTATCTCCTTGATAGGATGTATTGCTTTTCATATTTACCAGGTATTGCTATCAAAGAATGACTATTATTAATGTGTTTTTTTCTGTTTATTGGATAACTCAGATAGCTTAATGTCAAAGCTCTAGAGAGCAGTGTCAGCTTCATGAAAAACTATGCAGAGAAGACAGCAGGAGCAGAACAATATTATGAGAGATGATGCACCCCCTTGTATATGGTTACCTCTGGCATCTTCCATTAGCAGACAAATGAAAGTAAAGTGTGAATTTTATATTTTAAGCCTTTTAGTATTAAGAACAATGTAATAAAGGAACATTAAAATAGATTTTTTTTATCATGGTATTATTACTAATCTAGTATTATTATTAATCATTAAGAATAGAAAGTATTATTCACAGGTTAAAGGTTTTATTATTCTTCATTTCTTTATAAGTTAGGTTTTTAAAAAATCAAACCTGGGAATTAAAATGAATCAAATCACCATATGGATTATGTATTAGATGGCTAGGGCTTCCATAATAAAATCCATCGATTGGGTGGCTCAAACAATGCAAATTCATTTACTCACAGTCCTGGAGTCTGGAAGTCCAGAATCCAGGTGTCAGCAGGGATAGTTTCTCCTGAGCTTCCCTCCTCAGCTTGCAGATGGCCACCTTTTTGCTCTGTCCTCACTTAGCCTTTTTCCATGTCCTCTCTTTATGAGGACAACAGTTGTATGGAATTAGGGCCCCACCATTATGATCTCATTTAACCTGAACTACCATTTTATAAGCCTGATCTCCAAAGGCTAGGCTTTCAGTATATAAACTTGGGAAGACACAGTTCAGTCTATAACTGACTATATATAATCTAAATTAATTTTAAAAGTATTTTGGTCTAAATTTGAAGAGGATGTGAAAACATTACAAAATTGTTATCAGATATCTGAGGCTTTGCTACCTGAAACTTTCTCTCTGATTTGCAATCTCTTCTCTATTATAGGAGACATTGCATTTACAGTATACAATCAGAAATATTCAATCATATGAGTAATACCTGCTGTATTTTGTTTTCCATCAGAAATCAAAATCATTCATTGCTCAGCACTAAGTCAAAGAAAACAAATTTCCAAAAAGACAAGGAATGACCTGCAAGTACCCTAACACTGTACTTTAGATCCTGACAAGGGATGAGATCTTGTTCTGAGTTTGTTTGGAGTGGGGACAGTGAATTGTCTTTCACAGATTATAATCCATAACTATGTTTGCACATCAAAAGAGTTCTGGACAGAGGCAAGTTTCTCTTATTTGTTGCTTTTTCAAAAAATACAAAAAATAGCAAAACAATTTCATAGTGGATAAGGATATGAAATAAAGGTTTAAATACTTATTCAGATGGTTTGTCTTAAGCCTGATGCCAGTGGTTTTGTTCATTAAAAAAGTCAACTAAGGTATAAGCACTTTTTGAAATCCACCTGTGCTATCCACAATAATGAATGCAATTATCATTTTGAAATGCTCTGGGGAATGATGAAAACCAGCACATGCTGAAGGATTGCAAAAGCTGAGCTGCTGTGAGCACTCAAGCTAACCAATATCTGTCCAATGCAGTCAAATCTGTCCAATGTATCTGGAGACTGCAGAATCCAACCAGACATGCGTGTTGCAAAAAAAACAAGTCCTGAAATATAACCTCAAACCTCCGGTGGATATATACTCTTTGGTCTCATTCTGGTCCTCATTTGTTATCATCACAAAACCATCCTGCAGTTCAGCATAATTCATTGCAGTGGGTGGTCTTCAGTTGGGAAAGGACAGCAACAGGAATAGCAAGAGTTATGGGATATAGCAACATTTTTGGTATATATAATGTTGAGTTGGAGTCCACTCAAAAAAAAAAATGGAAGTCGTCACACTTGGGTGGCTTAGTTGGTTAAGCATCTGACCCTTGATTTCAGCTCAGGTCATGAGTCCGTGGTTTGTGGGATCAAGCCCCATGTCTGGCTCTGTACTGATGGCATGAAGCCTGCTTTGGATTCTCTTTCTTAAGCATCCTGCAATGGAAATGGTATAAGAAAGAGTGGCACTTTAAAGGGAGAAGGAATCACAATCATAGAGGCAAATCCTTGAAGGTTCTTTATGTCAAATCCATTTGAACCACATATTCTCATTGTATCATAGTTTAGAAAAGCTATGTACCTTGTCTTTATGAACTGGAAGTAGCAGAAGATACAGAGCCATCTGACAGTAGGAAGGAATATAGTCAGCATCAATTGATTGCATGATTACTAGATGGTTCTGGAATGGGAATGTTGAGGAAGAACTCAATTTTCTAAAAGTCTTACTCTTTTTAGTGCTATGTACTGGTTTAGATCATTTCTATAACCCAGATGAACCCAGAATCCTAGAATTTCTGTTACAATTGCTTATTTTTTACAGTTTTGTAGACACTAAAATATTTTATAGCAAATTACCTCTCAGTGAAATAACTGGAGCCTATTTGTTCTAAAAGCTTTAAATTCTAAAATAGCAAGAATTTTTTTCCTCATATTTATGTACAATATTGTATTCCTTATCACAATAACATTAATATTTATTACTCTTAGGAGGTCTTGTCTGGTCTAGGACCACACCAGAATATCTTAATGGTGAATACAATGAAGGACCCATGAGAAGTACATAGCAAGGACCCAGAGAAGTGCATGTGAATTTTGTTTTAAGAAAAGCTGATCTGGAAATTCATTTAACTTCTATTAGGTTGGGCAGAAATTCTGAGCAGCTGATCTTTTTTTAACTATTTTTTTATGTTTATTTATTTTGAGAGAGAGAGACAGAGCATGTGCACATGCACAAGAGCATGGGAGGGGCAGTGAGAGGGACAGAGAATCCTAAGCAGGCTCCACACTGTCAGCCAGAGTCCTATGTGGAGCTTGATCTCAAGAACTATGAGATCAGAACCTGACCTGAAACCAAGAGTTGGGCACTTAGCTGATTGAGCAACACAGGCGCCCTGAACATCAGATCTTCTAAGAGCTTCTCTTGAATTGTGTTTGAACACAATTGAGATATTCTTCCCAGGAATCAGAAACTCCAAAATGTCTTAGGATAGATACATATTCAACAAAAAGTTCTTCCCAGATAGTTCTCCATCATTCTGTGTAAGTCATGTATATGTCCTGTCAAACATGAAGAGTTCAGTATATGCCACCCCAAAAGTATGCCACTTTGGCATGATGATTATTATTTTTTTAATGTTTTCATTTTATTTATTTTTAGAGGATGAATGGAGCAGATGCAGAGGGAGGGTGAGAGAGAGAGAGAGAGAGAGAGAGAGAGAGAGAGAATACCAAACAGGCTCTGTGCTGTCAGAGCAGAGCCAGACGCAGGACTTGATTCCACCAACCTTCAGATCATGACCTGAGCCGAAAAAGAAGGTCAGAGACTAAGCAGACTGAGCCACAGGCATGGGGATTATTTTGACCTCAAAGCAGTTGAGAATCAACAGACGCAAGAAGCGTTCCTTCTCCCCTCAACCCACCCCCCCCTTCTTAGCTGCCTAAAGTAGGGCACAAATTTCCCTTTTTCAAGGTGCTGCCCACACATGAGCAGGAAAAGAAGAGTGACTCTTATCACTAGAGTGGGAGAGTCTACACTGAGTTTTCATACAGATTTTGTAAAATAACCCTGATCTCCCACAAGGTCCCTCATGTATTTCCTCATCACTTCTCCATGATTTATTGACCCTTTCTTTCCTTTATTAGAATAGTGTGTAGCTCAAGGTTCTAACCATTTCTATGAGTTATACTCATTTTCATCGAACTCTCATGCACATAAATATTAGTAATAATGGTAGGCCTCTTCATCTGTTAATTTCTTTTGCTCATTTGACTTGCATACCCTCAGGCAAAAATCCACCAAGGCAGAGGAAAAGTTTTTCCTCCTCAACAAACACTAGCCAATAGAGAAGCTAACAAAAAGACATCAGTCCTAGTTCGAAATTTTCAATGACATTGTCACAGTGTTTCATTGTACATAAGTTTTCAAGTAGACAGAGAAACAACACACATTTTTTGAGTGCCCAGTTGCCAATCACTGTGTTTCTAAGTGCACTAAAGCCTCCAAAGTCAGTCTTAGTTTACAAAGTACAGTACATCTTATTTTCCACATTTACAAGTGAGAAAGTCGAAGATTAAAGAGTTTAAATAACTTGCCCCAGGACAGACGTCTTTTGTATTTAGATCATGCTCTTCCTACTGCACCTTCCTGCCTTCCTGTCGCAAGCACCTTAAATGAGATCCCCTCTGTTTTGTATGCACAGTGTAGGCTGATATCAGATTCTGGGTGTGTGTGGACATTGATGCATGCACTTTCCCTATGTCCCCTTTTGATCCAGTTCATGTGCCTTGAAGCGTGACTGCTGAGTTACCATTTAATGTTGAGCTTTTCCACACTGTGATATACAAATGTTGGCTTAAATTATACTATTAAAGCTAAAGTAATCCTGAAGTGGTTTCCTTTAGAGTCTTCCCTTGATTTGTATTTTGGCACCATGGGTTTTTAATGCAACCTAAAGATCTTCGATCTGCTTTCATTGAAGAAGCTGAATATCTTGTACTATGAATATATATATATATATATATATATATATATATATATATATGTATCTGTTCACTCTGTGATTCCATAACTTTCTAGTGAATATTACATTAAGCTTGTCCAGTCTCCTTACTCACTGCATATGAAACTACTGATATTGCCTTCATGTTTATTTTCCCTCTGATTTTGAGAGATATCCTATCCTTATCCCTCCCCTTCAAGATAAATTTCTGGCTTGTAAAAAAAATACTCAAAAATTTACAATACCATCACATGGCCTTGTCATGGCCACCAAGCACCACCTGTTTGCCTGTATACTATTCTGTCACAGGATAATAGTTCCATATATCCTTTCTTGAATTATTTTTCCCTATGAAAAATGCTCCTTTACAATGGTTGAAGACATCAAGACATATGAATCTTAGGTATACTTTTGTGCATTGATTTCTATGCTGATCAGTCTTAATTCTGACATTTCACCATTTGGCATATGCCTTCTATCTCAGAAATGTCTTTAATTGAAATAACATCGCAAAGAAAACATGACATGCAAAACCTTAGTTATTTCAATTCTGTGCACATAGCAAAAATATCTTTGTCTAAACAATCATTTCTTTTAGAGCACCTTTGAAAGGCAGAGATATTTGTTAATTTAGGTGTATCTTTGTAGGTCATTAAAATTAACAAAATTAGGGAGAGAGAAGGAGAAAGAACTTACTTCAAGCAAGAGATTAGCATTAAATTTTTCATAATTTTGTATTGGGTCAAGGTTGAGTATCCAAAGCTTGGCTGACTAAGGAAAATGAGCCTGGGATGGATTGAGGCCCAAGGAAGGGCCAAGTTCTCCTAAGGGGACACGTGCAGAGACCTAGGCCTGGCTAATTACACAGGCTCAGTGGACAGCAAAGCCTGGGTTCTGGCTTATGGGAACTCAGTTATGGCTCAGGCCCAGGATTCTCCAAAGTCAGATATTGGAGTATCTTGACAAATGAGCAGAACTGAAGGATAAGATGTCAGAATAAATATAATATAAATATAACAAAAGGCTGTATTTAGAGCCTATGAGTGTAGATGAAGGAGCATGTAGTGTGTGTGCATATGTGTGTGTGAGATACACAGTGTGTGTGGTATGCATGTGTATATATGGGGGTGGTGTGCATATATGTATGTGAAGGATGTGATATGAGTGTGTCAGTGAGGCAGTCATATGTGTGTTGTGCATATGTGTGTGGGGTGGTGGTGGTGTGTGTATGTAGTGTATGATGTGGGTATGGTATGCATTTGTATGTAGGTGGGTGGTGTGCATGAGTGTGTGTGTAGTATGTTGTGTGTGACATGCATATGTGTGTGACTGGTGTGTGTGTCTAAGTGTCTTATCACTGCAGTTATTATAACATGGTACTGCAGAACTGAACACTGGGCCTCTAGAAATAAAGAATTCCAGTGGTTAGTACATTCTAAGTAGGATCAGCAAAAGAAAACCCATCAAGAACTTTACCCAGCAGTTCAATAGGTAACCCAAGAAGAATGGTTTGATTCAAACTTTATCTAATAAGAGACATGAACTTATTGAAGCTCATCTTTTCTGGAGCCCAGGTGGGTGTGCAGATTGGAATGGATTAGTCCTGCAAGGAGAGTGAATCCAGCTGCAGCAGCATCCCTGTAAAACAGAAGAGGAGAAGAGGTGATAGACTAACATTTGGAAGCACAGCCAAATGAAGTTCCAATAGTCTGGAGATAACTACATCTCATTTTCCTCAATGGTAAAATATGGGAATATGATTACCTCTAAAAATCCTCATGTTCTAATGTTCTAACATTTGGCTCTACGATTCTGAGGTAAACATCTGTAATATTGTGTGAGGCATTAGGGAAAGTCTATTCATTACACAAATAATGTTTAGAGCCTCCTCAGGTAGAAAAGTGAATTAGACATAACTTATTAAAACATGCTAAAGCACTATTGCCATGAAATCTGTCAACTTCCAGAAATAAACAACTATTAACTGAGGTATCAAGAATAATACAGGACTTGAAGAGCTGTTACCCACATAAGGACACTGCCCCACCTCTTTTTATTTATCTTTTTTCTTTGTTGGTTTAACAGATTTAAATTTTATAATGCAGTGTTACCAACTATCATCACTATGCTTTGCATTAGATTCTCAGAAGTTATTTATTGTATAACTGGAAATTTGTACCCCTTTTAATCAAACTCTTCCTATCCCCCACCCATCCCAGACCCTGGTAACCACTTCTCTACTTTTTGTTTGTATAAATTTGACTTTTTTTTTTTTTTTTTTTAATTTCACATGTAAGTGATACCACACAGTGTTTGTCTTTCTGTCTGGCTTTTTCACTTAGTGTCACGCCCTTGAAGTTGAGCCATTTTGCCCCAAAGGCAGGATTTCCTTCTTTCTAATGGCTAAATAATGTTCCATTGTATATATACACACCACATCTTCTTCATCCATGCATCCATTGATGGAGACTTGGGTTGTTTTTTTTCATATCTTGGCTATTGTGAATAATGCTGCAATAAACACAGGGTATAGATATTTCTTTCATATCCTGTTTTCATTTCCTTTGGATATATACCCAGAAATGCAATTGGTACCATTTCATATGTAGTTCTATTTTTAATTTTTCTGAGTAAACTTCGCATTGTTTTCCATAGTGTCTGGACCAGTTTGCATTCCCATCAGCAATGCATAAAGAATCCCTTTTCTCCATATCCTCACTATCTCATTACTTCTTGTCTTTTCGTTTTTAGCCATTCTGACAGGTGTGAGGTGATATCTCATTGTGGTTTTGATTTGCATTTCCCTAATGATGAGTGATGTTGAGCATCTTTTCATGTTCCTCTTGGCCATTTGTATGTCTTCTTGGGAAAAATGTCTAATCAGATCCTTTGCCCATTTTTTAATTGAGTTATTTATTATTTTGCCACTGAGTTGTATGTGTTCTTTATATATTTTGGATGTATGATGTATGATTTGCAAAAATTTCTACCATTTTATAGGTTGCTTTTTCATTTTGTTGATGGTTTCCTTTGCTGTGCAGAAGCTTTTAATTTTGCTGTAGTTCCACTTTTTTATTTTTTATTTTACTGACTTTGCTTTTGGTGTCAAATCTAAAAATATCATCATAAGACTAATCTCAAAGAGCTTCCCGCCTATATTTTCTCTAAAAGTTTAATGGTTTCAGGTCTTACATTCAAATCTTTAATACATTGCATGTGGTATCAGAGAGTGGTCTGGTTTCATTCTTTTGCATGTTGCTGTCCAGTTTTCCTGAAACCATTTGTTGAAGACACTGTTTTTCCCCATTGTATATTATTGTCTTTTTTTATCATAAATTAATTGACCATTTAAGCTTAAGTTTCTTTCTGGGCTCTTTATTCTGTTCTGTTGATCTATGTGTCTCTATTTATGCCAATACTATACTGTTTTGATTACTACAGTTTTGTAATATAGTTTGATTCAGGGAGTGTGATGCCTCCAGCTTTGTTCTTCTTTCTCAAGTTTGCTTTGGTTCTTCAGGGTCTTTTGTGTTTCCATATGAATTTTAGGACTATTTTCACTTTCCTGTGAAAATGTTATTGGGATTTTGATAGGGATTGCACTGAATCTGCAGATTGCTTTGGGAAGTATGGACATTTCTACAATATTAATTCTTCCAATCCATGAGCACAGAATATCTTTCCATTTATTAGTTTCTTCAGTTTCTTTCATCAGTATTTTGTACCTTTCAGCATACACATCTTTCACTTCCTGATTAATTGTATATATATATATGTATATGTATGTATATGTATATGTATGTATATATATACACACATATGTATAATACTATATGTAATATATAAATAATATAATATATCTTATTTTACATTATAATATATTAATTATATTATATTAATATGTAATATATAAATATTATATAATATATGTTATATATTATATATGTATATATTATGCTATATATAATATATAAATATATACATATAA
Source organism: Felis catus (assembly GCF_018350175.1). Taxonomy (NCBI): domain Eukaryota; kingdom Metazoa; phylum Chordata; class Mammalia; order Carnivora; family Felidae; genus Felis; species Felis catus. The sequence goes on from NC_058370.1 coordinate 53,098,288, forward strand.
ACAAAAAATATATATATAATATTTCTCACGTCTTCTTTTTCCATTCATCTACTGACAAGCACTTGGGTTGCTTCCATATCTAGGCTATTGTAAATAATGCTTCAGTAAACATAGGGTGCATAGATCTTTTCAAATTAGTGTTTTTGTTTTCTTTGGGTAAATAACCAGTCATTGAATTATTGGATAATATGGATTTCTATTTTTAATTTTTAAGGAACCTCCGTACTGTTTTCCACACTGGCTATATCAGTTTGCATTCCCACCAACAGTGCACCAGGGTTTCTTTTTCTTCGCATCCTTATAAACACATGTTATTTCTTTCCTTTTTGAATCTAGCCATTCTGACAGGTGTAAGGTAATATCTTGTTGTGGTTTTTATTTGCATTTCCCTCAGGATTAAACGATGTTGAGCATCTTTTCATGTGTTTGTTAGTCATCTGTATGCTTTTTTTTTTTGGAAAAATGTCTATTCAGGTCTTCTGCCCACTTTTTATCAGATTTTTTTGGAGTTGGGTTATATAAGTTCTTTATATATTTTGTATGTATCACTTGCAAATATCTTCTCCCAATCAGTAGGTTGCCTTTTCTTTTTGTTGATGTTTTCCTTCGCTGTACAAATGTACTTTTTTTTTGGTGTAGTACCAACAGTTTATCTTTGCTTTTGTTTCCCTTGCCTAAGGAATCTAGAAAAAATTGCCATGGCCAATGTCAAAGAAGTTACTGTTTATGTTTTCTTCTGGAAGTTTTATGGTTTTAGATATCATATTTAGGTCTTTAATCTACTTAATTTTTGTGTGTGGTGCAAGAAAGTCTAGTTTAATTCTTTTGCATGTGGCTGTCCAGTTTTCCCAACACCATTTATTGAAGAGACTGTCTTTTCCTCATTGCATATTCTTTGCTTCTTTGTAATAGATTAATTGACCATGTAGGTGTGGGTTTATTTCTGGGCTCTCTATTTTGTTCTAGCAATCTGTGTGTCCATCTTGATGCCAGTACCATACAAATTTGATTACTACAGCTTTGTAGTATATCTTGAAATCTGGAATTGTGATACTTCCAGTTTTGTTCTTCTCTCTCAAGATTGTGTTAACTATTCAGGGTCTTTTGTGGTTCCATACTGGGATTGTTTTCTTAATTTCAGTTTCTAATAGTTTATTGTTAGTATACAGGAATGCAACTGATTTTTGTATATTGATTTTGTATCTTGAAACTTTATTAATTCATTTATTAGTTCTAACAGTTTTTTGGTGGAGACTCTTTTCTTAAAGCTAACTAGATCTCAGTTATAATTAACTAATCTAACAAAACAGGAGAAATTCATATTCCTTTTTATTCTTTTGCCTATTCCACTGGGTCCACAACCTAAAAAATAAGGCAAAATATTCTTAGGTGAAGAAATTTATTGCAAACAAGTTAATGATTTCATTCATTCAAGTTCAAGAATTGTTAAGATATTTTAAATATTTTAGTGTTAGTTGTGTTGTGGATTATCATGTTTATTTTCAGACCTGTCACCTATCTCACTTGGGTAATTTTATTAAAGTAACTTATGTTTTCAATCTATATATTAACATGGGCCTAGAGGCTATTTAACAAGCATGCCTTTTATCTCAAAAGCGACAAAAAATAAATGAAGGATTTCATGATTTAGATAGATCTATTGGTTTGATTTTTTTATATACGTCTATCCACCTATTTTGAGCAGAGTACAGACAAATGTTATCCTTGTATCAGTCCATTCAACCCGAGTGGTTTCTTTTTTTCTTCTTTAAATTTCAACTGCTGCTCATAGCAGGATTCTCCATTAGATTCATTCCGTCTTATTAAAGCAAATACAGGTTATTATGAGCAATAGGCTACCCCGGTCATATCTTGGGTGGAGAAGGTCAAAGTTCTTTCCAGATCACTTCTCTGACACTGTCTTGTCTTTGCCATTCTGATTTTGCCTTTTTTTTTTAACCAGTTCAGTGCCTATGATGCTGAGTTACTGTTTGCTGGTATCTCCAGCAAAGAAAAAAAAATCAGGAAATGGAACTGCAACATCAACTGACCTTTTTCCCTTGAGGTTCTGAAACTTGTAAAGGGACATCACTCTTCTAAAAAAGAACAATTTTAAATCACTTTCCAAAACATTTTTGGTCCTTGTCTTTGTTTATTTATATGTTTAAGCATATGCTTTTAAACTAATTGAGACAAAGGAAGGATATATACAGTTCTAGGATGCTATTAAATTAGATGCTATGCTAATGTAAAATTTATGCAAGCAATCATTGTCTACAACAGCACTCACCAAAGAATGTTACAGAAACTGCAAACTGCCCTTAGAAGTCAGTCACTTTCAGTGGTCAAATTGGCTTGGGAAACGTTTGCAGGGAGAGCCGTCTTTTGGAAACACACTACCTACCCTTGAGAACATGTGAGGTTGTATAAGGCCCTATGTGAAAGAAATCTGCTTCATGCCAGTGTTTTTCACTCCTCTGACCCACTCTTCATATAACTCCTGTTAGTGGTAGTATTTCTTCTTTATTTAATACCTATTAATATTCTGAAGAGTTATTTTGTCATGGAATACCCTTAAAATACTGTTTTGTTAAATGGCTGGTATATATCAAAACCTCAACATTTTATGATATTTCCTTGAATTGTGAGAAAAAGAGTATAAAACCAATTTTGATGTTCATGTATTTACGCATTTCCTTTTTTTTATTTTTCTACTTTTTTTTGTTTTAAGTTATATGAATAATGATAGAAAGTAAGGAAATGTGAAAAGTGCTATCCAAAGTTTCAGCCATAATTAGCTGCAACATGGTAAGTACCAAAACAGTGTGAAAATGCTCCTTGGGGAGACAGTGACCTTCTAAAGGGAGAGAAAAAGCAGGTTGGCTGCAGGGAGGTTCCCACTGTGCCATGCCACATGGGGCAGAGAATGCAGGACTGAAGGGAGAAAATAGCAGGAGAAGGTGGGGTGGATCTTGCCCATCTATGTGTGTGATAGGGGTGGGGGGAGACCACTTGTTGTCCTGTTGTTTCATCTGCTTCTGGGAGAGTCAGCACATTTTGGGAAAGGAGAGTAAGCACAATGGGAAGCAGAAAGTCCTCATTGTGCAGTAACCTGCTCCTCAAATAGAAATGTCAATGTGATATCAGAACCCAGGAGATCAATAAAAACAATCTACACAAGAAAATATGGCCTTTTTATTACTAGCTTTGAAAACTGAATTCAGCATGCTAATCATATCTTACAAACCTTGTTCCATTCAGTGACCAGAGCTGCTACTGAAGGTCCCTTAGTCAAAACCTCCAAATCAAATGCATAACTCATTCTGAAATGTGTTCCCATTTTACTGCATGATTCCCTACCTCTTTCTGAACCTGTAAGGATATTTCCCAATCACAACAAAAAAGTCCACTTCTGAGCCCAAAGCCATTTCTCCCACATCTAAAAGTATACAACTCTAATGTCAACACTAAAATTCAAACTGAAAAGGGATCATTTCTAAGTGATCCAAGATGTGTTTGTAAACAATAAAAGCAAGACAAATACAGTAAAATACTTTTCCATATTGGAAACATATATGTTTAAAAAGACATATTTTAAAGATAGCATTCAATCATTAATTTTCACATTCAATAAATTTTTATTGAATATTTACTATAAGTCAGGCACTATTATGCATTAGGATTACATCAGAGAGAAAAACAGGTGAAACTCTTGCCCAAAATTACTATGATATGGTTGGATACAAAATAAATAATTAAGTTAATAAATGTATACTATTTCAGGAGTTGATAGTAAATTTGGGGGGATATTGAGTATATGTGGTGTGTGTGTTTGTGTGTGTGTGTGTGTGTGTGTGTGTGTGAAAGAGAGTGTACAAGAAAGAGACAGAAAGAGAGTGAGAGAACTGCCTTGAGAACTGGGCAAGTGGAGTTCCTGACTTGGACTGGGCATCTTGGGCATTTTGAGTGCCTTTCTTAAAGTTCTGTAAGTCTCCTGTGGTGTCTGGGACAAGCTGGGGCTGGTGGTGCCATCTAGTAAGGATGTTTCGAATTTGAAAAGAGATTTTGACTCCATCTGACCCATCTGAGGTACTTTCTGAGTATCTATCTCTTGCATAGGATGGGCCAAATGCCCTGAGAAGTCCAGGACTTATATTTTAAGGCCACCTTAGGACCTTATTGGGCCAGATTCTGATTCTAGGAGAGTAGCCTGGTAAACACAGAATTGCCACTGGTCACGGCAGTGTATCTTTCATGAGATTGCATGGGATTGGGCTGTTAAAATGGCTGAACTGCCAGAGCACCTGGGTGGCTCTGTTTGTTGAGTGTCTGACTCTTGATTTTGTCTCAGGTCATGATCTCAAAGTTTATAGGTTTGAGCCCCACATTGGTCTCTGTGTTGATAGCATGGAGTCTATTTGGGATTCTCTGTCTCTCTCTCTGCCCCTGACCCACTCATGCTCTCTCTTTCTCTCTCAAAAATAAATAAATAAGCAATATTTTAAAAAAATAACTGACCTGCCAATTTTGAGTGAGTCAAATTTTTTTAGGTGGACAGGGAGGGAGCCTAACAAATACAGTTGCCCAGGGCCCCGCACACTTTAGGGAAAGCCTTTTAATATCCAAATACTAACACTTAGTGGTATATGAGATTTTCAAAGGTTGAAAATGAAGGTCTATATGCTAATAGGTATTTGAATGAAATCAGAGGAAGTGATGGGATAGATTATTCCAATAACTGAAGCAGAATGTTCTAGGTAGAAGAAGAAAAACAGTGCCAAGGCCCTGGGACTGAAGAATTCTTTGTATATTTGAGTAAAAGCAAATAAATCAGCATAGCTGAGCAGAATGAATTGACCTACTACTCAGTAGGGATATGGTGGTAGATGAAGACAGAGAAGTAGAAGAGGGAGCCAGATCAGGTAGTGCCTTGAATGTTACATAAGAATTTTGTCTTTTACTCTGAGTGAGCTGGAAAGAAATTTGGGTGTTTTAAGCAAAGACTAACATAATTTGACAAAATTTAAAGAATGCTTTGAGGCTTATGGTTGATTGTAAGAGCTTTAAGGTAGAAAAAAAGACCAGTGAAGAATCTATTGCACTAATTCATGTAAAAAATGGTAATGGCTTGAAGTCAGGTGTTAGTAGTAAAGATGATGAGAAATTGTAAGATTCTGGGCATTTGTGAAAGTAAAGCCAACATAATTTGGTTTTAGATGGACTGGATATAGATATGACAGAGATGTATCAAGGATTTTGATCTGAACAACTGGCAGAGTCAACCTGACATTTATGGAGACAGGAAAGACTGTAAGAGGAGGAATTGTGTGGAATAGTTATCAAGAGTTTTTCAGAGAACATGCTAGATCTGAGATGCCAATTAGACATTTACCTGGAGATGCGGATTGACAGCTGCATACATGAACATTTGGGAGGTATCAGTATAGAGGTTACCTGAGGAGTGGGTGTGGATACAGAAGAGAAGAGGTCCAAAGGCTGAGACATGGTTGGATGAGCCCATCTGGATAGAAGGCATGGGGGGAGAAGAGAAGAGGTCCAAGGACTGAGGCATGAGCCATTTCAAAACAGGAGGTAAGAAAAGAGAGCAGGAACAGGAAAGGAAACAGAAAAGAATGGGTCAGTGAGGTTAGAGGAGAATGTTACGAATGGCTGGAAGCCAGTGGAGATTATCTTTCAAGTGCCGTATGCTGTTGCCTGGTTCTCCCACCTCTTGTCTTCTACAGGTAAAGGATGGGGTATTATTTTAAGTTGGCATGCATAAGATCCTATTTATATAATAACAGGAATGATTCATTAGAAGAAAAACAATTTCTCTTCCCTCCTGAGGACCTACAATTTTAAAACTCTGAAGGTAGGAAGAGAACAGCTGACTGTGAGTAACAGTGGGCCAATGGTCAGTGATGGGACAAAATCAAAGGGAAGCATCAAGAAGGAAGGGAAAACATCTTGTTTACTTCAAAACTGCTATTCTCCTAGGTAAGGTACTAAGATCTGGGGTGGGATCTAGTGGCCAGTGGCAGTGCTAAGGGCTTCAGGAGTTGGAGGAAGGGGTCCTTCCCATCAGAACGCTGCCTTTTAGATATTGGGCCTGGCAGCTCCCAGATTTGTGCCTCTCCACTCCAAATTTCAAACACAAAGAACAGACTGAGCCAGCTTCAGTCCAGCGTCCTCCTCTGGAACAATCCATTCTGACCAGTTGGGTAGGACCACATAGTGTGGAGGTGTGTATCTGGGGATGCTTTCAGTGAAGAGAAATTTGGGAGGGAGTGAGGCAGCTACCCCAGAAGGCATCTTTCCACTACAAACCCTCTGCCTAATCTCAATTACCCTCTCAAATTGTAAGTAACATGAAACATTCATTCTCTTGGAGAAAGTGCATAGATATTTTAATTTTAGTAACTGCCAGCTATATTTACCTAAGTTCAGGAATTGGAGACAAGTTGATATTTTTCCCTTTCCTGGATAACCCTTCATTATCAAGTTCCTCACAGTGAAGAAATGAGGCAAAATGCCCCAGGTGAGAACACTAGCTGTTAGCAAATATAATTTTGACAGAAATAATAACTTTAAGCTGTATGGTGATTTATAGTTTACAAAGTGCACTTTCATTCCCATTACCTCAAGCCTCACAAAAGATTTGCGGGTTAGGTTTCCGTAGCAGGCACTTGGTTTCCTGACAAGCACTAATTCCTTCCTTCCTCCTTACTGTCAGAGCCCGGATTTCATTCAGGTATGTGGCAGTGTGGCCTGAGCCCCAGGGAATGAGTTCTGCTCATCAGAATCAGGCATTCTGGATTCCCTCCCTTTTATTATGGGTAGACCTAGGGGTATCAGGTGTGGGGACCTAGTTCCAGCCAATGCAAACAAACAAGTAAATGATGACCATCTTCTCCCCAGCTTTTTTTTTGTTTTGTTTTGTTTTGTTTTCCTCTGAGACATTGTCATGTGAGGTTGAGTTTTTTGGAGCTGGTGAGGCCATCTTGTGAGTACTATGGAGACCCTTTTCTGACACCCTGAGAATGGCAGAGCTGCAAGGTGAGAGGGCCATGTTTTCTCACATCATCAACAAGCTACTGAGTTCACCAACTCTGGAATGACCTACCTCCTCACTTCTGGTTAAATGAGACTCTGGTTATTATTGACTATGGAAGGCATTCTCCCTCATACCTTTTGCAGATAAAAATACTGAGACTCAGAAAGGTTAAGTGACATGCCCAGTGTTGCCCAGCTGCTAGATGGCTGTTTCTTAACTCAAACCCAGGTGTTTGGATGTTATATCTCTTTTCAGAGCCCGTGGCCTTTTTATGAAGTCACAACAGCTTTCCTGCTTAGTTAATATTTGATCCCAGATAACCTCCTTATTAATTTTTAAATGTCACCCTTACCCGACCACAAAACAGGTGCTTGGCAAGCAGGTACTTATTTAAATTTCATGTGTGGCACTTGAACCTCAACTCCCTTCAACATGACCACCAACACACTCACACCTTCACATGGTTACTCATCACCCCCCAACACTAGGCTTCCTTTCTGAACCCTGGCACAGTTCTAGAATGCCTCAGAGTTCAGGTGATCACTACCAACCCATCTTTCTGAATCAGCACACAAATATTTGAAACACTTCATGTCACAGCCCAGCTCAGACATGAGCTGACTCTAAAGGAAATGTGAAGTCAAGTATGAGAGGCATCCTTGGGGGAATGAGAGGGACAGCATGGGGAAGAAGTCAGGATTACAGAGATCAAAGCTCAGGTCCTGAGTCTGCTACTCAAGTAGTGTATTTATTAGGCAAGTGACTGCATTCCCCATTAGTCAGTGCAGACTGGATTAAGATTTTTCACAGCTGGCTTAATGGTTCTGTAAATTTAGCCTTGATATTTATTAAGCATTCATATAATAAGCAATAATTAGGTGCCTATTGTGTGACAAATACTGTCTGTATGCTGGGCTTTAGAGTTAAATAAGGCAGGAAAATTCCCAGGAAAAGAGCAATTTGATGGAAGAGACAAGAATATAAGACAATACAAGACCAAGGTCAAAATGGTTACAATAAAGCCAGAGCCAGCCAGTAGAGAAGAAGAGGTGCAGAGTTAGGGGCCCTTTATGGCGGCACACCAATAGCATCTAGACAGCTTCTCTGTTTCCTACCCTCTGGCCTCTGCATAAGTAGTCACAAGAGGCATTATTGCTCTCGAAGCAAAGTATCAACAATTTGAGGCCCTGAATTTAAGTATTAGGACTTAATAACACTTGAAAAACCCAAACAGTCACTATTTAAAAACAAAGACAAACTGAGATGCTCAGTTTTATTTTATAATAAGTAGGACACCCGCTTTGGAAACTGCCAAATAGAAGTCACCAAAACTTGTCAATTCTATCCTATCTAGGAAAAGCCTATCTAACCTTAAATTTAGGGCTAATGTTTGAGATTGAGAAAATATCTATTTATATACTTAGACTAATTCCTCACTGAGAATGTTTCAAGAGGGTAAAATTAAGACCATATAACCAGTTGTCATTGTGACAGTTCATTAACCTTGAGGGCTTTGTTACCACTGGGTGGCTCCAAGCTATTTAATTAAATAAGGAATAGTTAGAGAAATTTATACACTCAAGTTCCACTTGACACAGGTGCCATCTTTATCGATGCCTCTCATTTTATAGTTTATTTCAATGAGAATCAACACTTCACATAAAGATAAAATATGATACTAGGAAGAACTGGGGCTCAAGAGGCCTCTGAGTGTCCCCTTGTGACACTAATAGATGTGTCCTCAAGCTCCCCCAGGGCTGCCACCAGAAGAACCTCTTGCCTTCCATCTTAGGATCTGCATCCTGCTACTTAAATAATCACAGATGCTTTTACTGACCAGCATGGGAGGAGGCTTTTGAAGGGAACCTTGTAGCAGAAAAAGGGAAAGAAATGACTCCATAATGGATTAAATACCGGTGTGGAGAGTAAATGTGTGCTATTTTTACCAAGGCTGTATTCACTTTTCATTGCCTCCATCTTTACCATAGTCAATATTGCTTTTCATGTTTCTTAATGAGGGGTTTGCTTTAAAGCTAAAGTGCTTTAAACTGGCTCTGCTTCCATTCAGCTCAGCTGGAGGCCCCCCGCCTTGCCCCTACCTTCCCCCGTTAATCACTGAAGCTCAGAACACAGAGCATTAGGGCAAATTAGGGCAGTCTGGTGAAAGCCCAAACCTCCAATGAGGAGTATGTTTTGTTCACTGAATATATCATGCTGTGTTATTCAACTAGTGTGATTGCACATGTATATGCCCTCACTCTTTCCTGTGAGGAGATGCACTGGACTCTATACAGAAGAGTCCTAGAATCAATACGCATGAAACAAAAAGAACAAGCAAGATGAATTTGCCCAAAATCTATAACAGAATAGAAATGCTCTGTGAAGGTGTTTCCTTTTGCATCAGCCTTTAATTTGCTTAGCAGCAAGTAAACTCCTGACATTTTTATGCTGTGGTAAGTTAAGCCTTTTGTGAACTTTGGGGCTCCCTGATAGAGTCAGAGAAGAAAGGATGTGAGAGTAATAAAAACAAAGGAACAAGAAAAATGAAACAATCTTGGGAAATGATAGCAAGAACAGCAGGGAACAAAAGGACTCTTTTATCAAGATGGGGAGAGTTATTTCAAAGTGCCAGATGTGTTTTCTTCTTTGGGCACTATCCTAACTAGAGAGCCCCTATTTCTTATTGTGTGCCTACACACAAACCTGTGCAACATGCACACACACACACATACACACACACACACACACACACACACACACAGCAAAAGCATTCCAAATTACCCAATTTCATGGAGTGTAGCATTCCTAGGTTTTAAATGAGAACACTTGCTTAATCTAGAAACTGAGTAATGTTGATTAGCATAATCAAGCTCTCCTTATGCACATACAGCCTAAAAAAAAAAAGAGAACAAAAACAGGACCTATTTCTTAATCGGAGAAGATGTTGTGAGGGCAAAAAATAAACATTCTTTGTCTGTAACAGGATTTGTGGGACAGGAGGAAGGTAATGTTAACTGAAGAGTTTCTCCAGACCTTGGCTGTCATTAATGGGGAGTTCAACCATGTATTAGCTCCTTGAATGTAGAAGCCCTATATTTCACATCTCTGTATTCACAGGACATTTCCCAGGACAGAGGTGTGAGCATATTAGATGCTTGAGTATTGTTTGTGTAATAAGTCCCTGCCCAAGCTGTGCTCAAGGGGAGCTCTATTTCCTCAAGGCAAGGCAGTGACTGCAGTAGACACCAAAGCTTTATCCCCAGCTTGCTGGATTTCTCAGCAGTGTATGTCATGATATGATAACCCAGTTGCTAAGAGCATGAGCTCTGAAGAGAGACTATAGACTTAAATCCCAGGTCCTGCACTTATAAACTATGTGACCTTGGGTCATTTACATAATTTATAAAAAATCCCTATTTTCTCCATTTTGAAATTATGCATAATCGTGTCAGTTTCAAAGGGGGAAAGAAGAGTTAATACATGTACAAAAGAACATTCCTTGAAACATACCAAGAACTCAAAAATGTTGGTTACTTTGTCATTACTGATCAATCTTCAAATTTTCCTCCCTTAACCTTTATGACACCTTTCTCAGATATAGCTGAATTCCACCTCAGGTTTTCTTTCCTTGTCTTCCCAGACTCTTTTTGGACAAGCTTGAAAACTTCATGGCTTCAATTCTATCTATATGCTAATGATTCTCAAATCAAGACTGCTCTCTCTCTCTTTCTTTCTCTCTCTCTCTCTCTCTCTCTCTGTCTCCATGGAAAAATAAAGAACTGACAAACTGGTTTCTTCTACCATAGAACATTTAACTAGTTGCCTAAGGTTGTATCTATATATTGAAGTGTAATGCATTTTCATTTTGTATCCAAATAACACATATATCATTGGAATAGAAACAAATGGAGTTTATAATAAAAGAACAGCTATCTCTTTCTACCTTTTCCAGAGCCTGCCACTAATGCTGTTCCTCAATTCATCAGTTTTTGTCATTATATATTGATTTCCTTGCCCTGTTGAATGAAGATTTAGCTGGATAAATCACACCGTTTCTTCTCATCCTGCCTTTTATCAGAGTTTTGTAATTATCATTAATTAAATTATCAACATTTACATCATTTTGACTGTATAGATATTGTTTATGGATACATAAAGTAGTGCTTTCTGACAATATTCCTCACAATTTTTTTGTTTGCTTTCACAGCAGTTAGGTTATTTTCTTGGATTTCTAACTACCTTTCTTTTTTCCCAGATTTATTGAGATATATTTGTTGAGAGATATTGACATATAGCATCATGTAAGTTTAAGGTGTACAATGTCATGATTTGGTATACTTATATATTGCACCTATATGTGGTTATATATAACCACAATAAGGTTAATTAACACATCTATCAACTCACCTGGTTAATTGCCTTCCATTTCCTGATCTTGGAGCCTGTTTGAGTTGTTCAGATTCTCAAGAATAGTACAAATTTTTTTTTCTTTTTAAAGTTTATTTGAGACTGACAGAGACAGTGCAAGTGGGAAGAGGCAGAGATAGAGAGGGAGAGAGAGAGAATCCCAAGGAAGCTCCATGCTGTCAGCGCAGAGCCCGATGCAAGACTCAAACATACAAAAGTGTGAGATTATGACCTTCCCCAAATTCAAGGGTCGGGAGCTTGAGCCACCCAGGCACCCCAGTACAAAATTTCTTAAGTCACATTTTTCCTGTATGGGACTCTGCTAGAGCCGCTTCTCCTCCGGCATCGTCCTGGAGCCTCTTCTTCTGAATCGTCCTGGACCAATTGTTCTATTAGGTGTATGGTACTGCAGAGCTGCCATTATGCCATTTGCCAGAGAAGCACAGTGTCAGCCTAGAAATTCCTTCCCTCTGGTCCACCACCTTCCTGCCCCTGCTCAGAATATATGGTCCTTTTTTACAGTGTGCTCTTTCATTCTGTTGGAACAAAAACATCCAGTAACTTCCTAATAAAGGCAAATGTAATATGCATTTTCCACATTACCATATTTCTTAAAATGCTTTGTTCTAAGGTTTTGCTATTTTCCTAAGAATCCGGTGTTGACATTGAGACATCTAATACCAATCTAATGCTATTTTCCATTGTTAAGAACCCAGTTATTTCCCTCTCTGGAAGATTTTAATATATTCTATTTGTCCTTGGTGTTCTGAAATATCACAATGATGTACAATGATTCTGGGTATATGTATATATTTTCGTATTTCAAGATTTACTTAACTGTCTCATGAGCTGTGATTTCCATTCATATATTAAATGAAGTAATAACGCCTCAATGCCAAGATCTTGGTTTCTAATACCATTCTCCAATAAAAAGTACCAGGACTTCTTGGAGACATACCCTATCCATGCTGGTTCAGAGAATATACAATGTAAGCATCTTCTAGTGCAGAAAGTGAGGAGATGCTCAAAGAATAATCACAACAATGTGTGTATGCCAAAGGGACATAGAAGCCAACTGAAAGAATTCTCAGTGGCTGAGGTTGGAACATTTTGAGCAACAAAACAAATAATAGTGGATTATAACCCAAAGTACAAAATAAATTACCATAAGTCTATACTGATATAAAATCAATGATTGAATGGAAAGATCAATAGACTAATCTCTCATGTATAAGAATTCAAAATAATTCACATACCTCCTCTGCTCACAAGGAATGGGAGCTCAACTCCCCACATTTAAGTGTGGGTTGCGTACAGGAACTTCTTCCAAACAGACAGGAAGAAGGAAAAAAGAATAAGTTTCGACTGGTGAGATCTGAGAAAGACCTGGGCCAGATGATCAACGTTAACATCAACACTAGTAAGTCATATCAATAGTGCGTACTCTTTTTTTTAATTTTTTTTTATGTTTTTTTATTTTTCAAGAGAGAGATTGACAGAGTGTGAGCAGGCGAAGGGCAGAGAGAGAGAGGAAGACACAGAATCTGAAAGAGACTCCAGGCTCTGAGCTGTCAGTGTAGAGCCTGACACGGGGCTCAAACCCACGAGCTGTGAGATCATGACCTGAGCCGAAGTCGGACGTTTAACCGACTGAGCCACCCAGGCACCCCAGTGTGTACTCTTGATACACGGTGGTAAGAATGACACTTGGTTTCTGTGTTTTTTCTTTAAAAAACACCACAACTTCAATCTAATCATAAGAACAACATCTGAAAATTCCCACTGAGGGGCATTGTACAAAAATAACCTGACAAAATAACCAGTACAAAGTCGTCAAAAACAAGGAAAAGTCTGAGAAACTATTCCAGCCAGAGGAACCTAGGAAGACATGACAACAAAATGTAAGGTGGTAGTCGGATAGTATTCTGAAACAAAAAGAGGACATTTGGTAAAACTAAGGTATGTGAATAAAGGATGGACTTTAGTTCACTAAGAATATATAATAGATGTGTAGATGTTAGTTCATTAGTTTTAACACATGGACCAACTAATGTAAGATATTAATGACAGGGAAAACTGAGTGTGAAATATAAGGGATTTACCTAGAATATGCTACTTTTTTCCTAAAGTAAAACATATTGTAAAATAAAAACTGGGTTTTTAGGGGCAATATAAAGCAGTATTGAAAATATGTGTCCATGAACATAGCATGTGGTGGGGGGGGGGGGTCTTTACTCCAGGAGAGTGAGCAGTGAAGTCTTTTTTGAAAGACTCTTTAAAACCCTTGAAAATACCTCTTTCACTTTTTGTTTGCAGGCAGGTATCCACTTTCTTGAGTGAGGGTAAGGGGAAATGGTGGAAGGGTAGATTTTCTTTATATAGATTTTCAAATATCATTCCTATTTCATACCATATTTTCACAGTTATCTTTGGCATTTTGAAGTTCAGACCATCTCTGAGCTTCTTTTATTTAATGTTTATTTATTAAAAAATTTTTTTTTAATGTTTATATATTTTTGAGACAGAGAGAGACAGAGCATGAACGGGGGAGGGTCAGAGAGAGAGACACACACAGAATCCAAAGCAGGCTCCAGGCTCTAAGCTGTCAGCACAGAGTCCCACGCGGGGCTCAAATTCATAGAGTGCGACATCATGACCTGAGCAGGGGTCGGACTCTCAACCGACTGAGCCACCCAGGCTCCCCCTAAGCTTTCGTGGGGAAGATCAAGTCACACTTTTGCAGTTTTCCTGATAATGCTTACACAGGCTGTGAACTCCTCCAGCTTCTGTATTGCTTCTCTATCAGTTTTCTGTTTTCTAGAGGTTTTATTGTTGTTGTTTGTTTGTTTTACATATTTTGTCTCCTGGTAACCTTCATCCTTTGTTATGTGTCTGTGTGTTTCTCCTTCAGCATAATTTATTAGTGTGTTTTATCGGGGGCATGGGGAGGTGTTCATTATGGCATCTTGACTCTACCTGACTTAGAAATCTGAAGTTATTTTTTCAAATAGAATATCTCTTTTCTTCAATAAATCTTATTTTTACTGTCTGTGCAATTTTAGAACTACATTGTAAAGTCTTCACAGAAAAAGGAGGAACTTTATACCAGGAATACTTTCTGATTTTCTCTGTTGTGGGAGGTGGTCAAGTTGATTGTTAAGGTTGAGAATCTAGGTACTTGCTCAATCTCACCTTAAAGACAAAGGGTGGTCAGTTACGAGTTCTATGTGCAATACATATGTCTACCTTTAAATCAATGGGCCCAGCCCCTTACCTAAGTCCACCTACCTCCTTCTTCAGGAGATAAATATACCAAAAATTTGCTTATCAGGGGCATTTTAAAAATTTTCCCAACTCAGGAAATAGGAAGAGAGGTTGACACATTTTCCAGTTAAATAGCTAAGGCTTCTGTTCTACCAGCATCAATCAGCAAAGTTACTCTTTTGAAATTTACATAATGAGTGAGGTTTTTTTTCTGCCCTTCATTTTAGAACATTGGTGATATGAGTTTAAGCATAGATAGTGATTCACAATAGGAAGTAAGCAATTCTTCACTCCTACATTCAAGAGGTTTCAAAATCATCTGAATGGCATCTACTAAACTACACATCCCTTTTACTGAAATGTTTATATATTTCCTTGAGGGTACATCTCACTTTTCCTACTCCAGGAAATAATCACTGTCTTTTTGTGAACCATGCTTATTGGTGGTGAATAGTACCCTTCAGATGATGTATCCATGAGCAACTGATAAACACAAGTAGCTCCAGAGTGATAATCACTGTAATCACTTACAAAAAAATTAGTACTATAAATATTATATAAAAACAGTTTTTTCTTCATTAGTAAAATAGAAATAATAATGTGTAACATAGGATTATCATGTTAAATGATACACTGAATATAGAGTGTCTGGCATGTAAATGATTAATACACACTAGCTAGTATTACTAATTTGTTTTTAGGAAAAAAGATGGAAACCCACAAACATAAACAGATATAAACATTGGAATATATCATATATTTCAGTTCAACAAATATTTACCAAGTAACATCGATGTACTAAGGATATAAGGTAAATAAGATATTGCTTTCTCAAGATAATTGCAATCCATGTAAGAGAACCTTTCATAGAAGGATGGTCATAATTTAGTATTATATGGTACATGGGTTGCTAGATGTATGCATAGGGTGCTTTAGCAGAAAAGAGAAGAGGAGAATAATTTAGCTGGGGTGGAAGCATGAATTTAGGAAAGATATTTAGGTGGAGATAATGTCTACACTTGGTGTTGCATACAGGTTAGGGCCTGAGTACTAGGAGGCAGAGTAGGAACATAGCATTGAAATAAGATGAAACAGGCATGCATACACTAGTATTGCATTTGTTTTGTTTTGTTTTTATTTGTTTTATTGTTTTAATTGTTTTATTGTTTTAATTCAGCAGTCAGTATTTGTGAAAGACATGGAAGATCATATAAAGAGCTATTTTAACTGGAGGAGCAGAAATCTGACTTTCAAGAACAAAGTGTAAAGGCTTTTTTACTCTGTTTTTATATTTAGTATCTTAAAAACATTGAATTTTCTCTGACATTGAGTCATCATTCTCAGTAATTTGGGGGAAACTCCTTTGAGAAACCTTAAATTTCATCACCTTTTGAATCTTTTAAAACTACTTATTCAAGCCATTGAATTATTTAAATATGCAAATAAGTGAATTTCCACAATATTCTTCTCTGGCTTCGTCTTTCATTTTCTTATTTTGTAGATCTGCCTTCATCTTACCCTTCTCAATTCCATCCTAGTGTGCCAGCCCAATAGCCCCTATTCAAATTTCATTTGCTTCTCTTCCTCCTCTGGATTGCAGTGAGCCCTGTACTCATTGACAATGTACAGACCTCTACTTTCTGTAACTCTGTTAATTCTCTCACTGCTTCTCCACAACTTCCTACTGTTTATTCCCTGCTGGTCATCAATCCTGTTTAATATCCACTGTCTGCTTTCTTTGATGCTAGAAATCAAGGCACTGATGGTGAAAAGCATTAGACTGTCCATTAAGTTTGCCTCATGTGTAATACCCACTGCTTTCTTTGATGCTAGAAGTCAAAGCACTGATAGTCAAAAGCATTAGACTATCCATTAGGTTTGCCACAAATGCATTGCATGTTGCATTATATTGTGGATATTTAATGTTAAGCATGACAAATTTTGACTTTTCTACTAAACTTATTTTACTGAAGATCACTGTTTTTTATTACTCGTTGAAAACCCAGCAAAATCTTTCATAGTAAAAGCTAACAAAATCATTGTACATATGGTCACTTCTAACTTTAAGCCTATGTTAAATATACATGCTTCTAATTTGCTAAGACCCTCCATCTATTCTATTGAATTCTTTCCTATTTGCTGACCCTTGTCCTTGGCTACTTACCACATACATATATAAGTATGTTCAAATTCAATGAAGAGTTTTTTATCCAGAAAGTCAAGACTTTCCCAGAAAAACAAAAACTAAAAGAGTTCATGACCACTAAACCAGCCCTGTAAGAAACTTAAGGGGGGCTCTGAGTGGAGAAAAAAAAAATACCAAAAGCAACAAAGACTAGAAAGGACTGGAGAACATCACCAGAAACACTAACTCTACAGGCAACTCATGGCACTAAATTCATATCTTTCATAATTATTTTAAATGTAGGTGGACTAAATGTTCTAATCAAAAGACACAGTGTAACAGAATGGATTAAAAAAACAAGACCTATCTATATGCTGCCTACAAGAGACTCATTTTAGACCTAAAGACACTTGCAGATTGAAAGTAAGGGGATGGAGAACTATCTATAATGCTAATGGACGTCAAAAGAAAGCTGGAGTAGCGTTACCTATATCAGACAAACTAATTTTAAAACAAAAAATGTAACAAGAGATAATGAAGGGCATTATATCATACTTAAGGGGTCTATCCACCAGGAATATTATAAATATTTATGCCTCCAACTTGAAAGCACCTAAATATATAAATCAATTAATCATGAATATAAACAAACCCATTGACAATAATACCATAATAGTAGGAAATTTTAACACACACTTACAACAATGGACAGATCAAGTAAGCCAAAAATCAACAAGAAAACAATGGCTTTGAATGGCACACTGGACTGGATGGACTTAACAGATATAACATTTCATCCTAAAGCAGCAGAATACTCATTCTTCTCAAGCACACATGGAATATTCTCCAGAATAGGTCACATACTGGGGTCACAAATCAGCCCTTAAATATATTGATATCATACCATGAATATTTTTAAACCACAACTCTATGAAACTTGAAGTCAACCACAAAAAAAATGTAGAAAGACCATGAATATTTGGAAATGAAAGAACATCCTACTAAGCAATGAACGGGTTAACCAAGAAATTAAAGAGAAAATTAAAAAGTATATGGAATCTAATGAAAATGAAAACACAAGAGTCCAAACCTCTTGGATGCAGCAAAGGCAGTTATAAGAGGGAAGTATATCATAAATGTCTTTCATTTTAAACACAAAATTCCCCATGTTCCCCTGATCATATTCAAGCATTCCCAAATTATTTTGAATCTTTGAGTTTTTGCTCATGCTTCTCCCATTTTGGAAACGCAATGTTCCTCCTCATCTGGATGTTATTACATTTATCTTTAAGATGCAACTTTGAGATGCTATCTCCTACATGAAGACTATTTTCCCCCCTTGTTATAGTCAAAGACATATTCTTCCTTTGCAGTCTATCATAATCCTTTGCTATTACCTCCATGACGGCACGTATAATTTTTCTAAGCATCCACATTGCCTTGTGTGTATCCTCCATAGTCTCTAAGCGGCTCCTCAGCAAACCACAGTGATTGCTATCCATCACTGCATTACAAGCATATAAAACAGCCTGAGCCATAGCATGTACTCAGTATAGTGAAGGAGTGATTAAATGCATAAATTAATGAACCAGAAAGCTGTTTCAATGTGCCCTTTTCCCCAATATAAAGACCTGTATTCTCTGTTGAAAAACCACAGATGGTAGCACCAAGAGGAGTGAGTAGTCCTTTGGCACAGGCTCTGGAAAAAATGTTTCTCCAACAGAGGCTGTATCATTTAGGCTGTTGTGGTTAGTGTGTCATAGCTGTCTTATTCTCAGCTGTGATCCATGACATATTAGCTATAGTTGATGTGGAAAATTGAGAGATGCTGAATTGGGAAAGACTTTCCGGATGCTTAATTACTACCGATGATATAAAAAAAGATTGCCTTCTTACCAGTAATCAGTAGTTTTAGTAATAACAAAAATGCGTTTTATATGTTTGAGTGATCTAAATCCATGGTTGTGGTACAGCAAGGTGGCTTTAGCTCTACCCTATAACCATTTGGTGAGAGGATTAAAAGCTTTAATAATTAATTTTTAGATAATACCACACCTGGGAAGCACTCCCCTTCTTTGAGACCTCAGTGCCAAAGTGGAGTTTGATGAGATTTTATATTTCCGGTTTCCAGTTAACCTAGAAAAATGTATCTTAGAATACCTTAATCAAAGTACCCATTAGAGATACTCACTAGAAGAGAGAATCTTGAGAAGCAGTTATGTTGCTTACAAAATAGAAAACCCTGAGTGACAGCATAATATAAATTGTAAAGTAGGTTTATAATTTTTAGGGCAATAAAAAACTAATGTAATTTCAGTTTTCACATGCCCTTTGTTTTACAAATCAGTGAGGTAATATCATCTTACCACAAAGGATTGGTAAGACCATGGTAAAAAAAAATGCATTGGAGAACACTAGAAGTACAGGGATCTACAACATGATATGAAACATGAATACAAATTAAAAAAAATGCATTGGCTAGTTAAATACCCAAGGCATATGTAATTATTTTTAGTATTTAATGGCAGAGAAATCTATACAAAGGTCAATGGAGAATTTTAACCATAAAAAATTAATTATATATATTTTTTATTTGACATAAGCCTTCAGGCTTTCTTAACATTGGGGTTTAGTAATCTGACTAAGCAATGATACATTTCTAACTACTCTTATAATATTTTTTTATTTTTTTTAAAGTTTATTTTGAGAGAGAGTCAGAGAGAGCAAATGGGGGAGGGGCAGAGAGAAGGAGAGAGAATCCCAAGCAGGACTGGGCTTTCAGCAGAGCCCGACATGTGGCTCTATTTCAGGAACTGCGAAATCATGACCTTAGCTGAAACCAAGAGTCACACACTCAACTGACTGAGACACCCAGGAGCCCCTACTCTTTTATAATATTTATTTTTTTGTGTGTGTTGAATAAACAACATGCAGGAAAAAAAGAAAGTGAGAAATAGATTATTTACTTTGGATATGACATAAGCTTGGAACCCATTGTGCCGATCTTCACAGCAAGAAAAGAGAGAAACTGATAATCAACTCTTTTTAATCCATCATAAAACTGAGGACACAAAGTAGACTACTGCACCACAAATGGGAGAAACAGATGATTAAGAAGAATCATGGCCTATTGGACCAGAAGCCCACTGCTGGAACCAGTACTAGGAATGAAAACTTCAAGTATAGTTTTTAAATTTTTTTTACATTTATTTATTTTTGAGAAACAGAGTGAGACAAAGCATGAATGGGGGAGGGGCAGAGAGAGAGGGAGACACAGAATCTGAAGCAGGCTCCAGGCTCTGAGCAATCGGTCAGCACAGAGCCTGATGTGGGGCTCGAACCCACAAACTGTGGGATCATGACCTAAGCTGTAGTCGGACGCTCAACCGACTGAGCCACCCAGGTGCCCCTATAATTTTTGAGTAGCTGCGGGCTCAATGTGAACAAACCTGAGACTTAAAACTCCAGGGGGGACAGTCTTATGGGAACCCTCATACTTTCATGAGATTTATCTCTTTCAGTGAGGATTGGAGAAAAATTCCCTTATTCTTCCAGTCAAGGAAGGGTGGCCATTTTGAAATATCCTAAGAGCATTCTGTTCTTCTCAGCAAGGCCTGACATTGAAAGAAACTATTTCAGCAAAGCCTCACTGAGTGGGGTTCTACTAGAGCCTAACCAAACCGGGGAAAAAGAAATATCCAACTCCAGTCCCCTCTAGGCCTTTGATATAAGGATGAGAAATACCAGATACTCAGGGTGAGAACCAGAGAAAAATCCCCTTATTCTTTTTACAATGTGGGAGGCATGGGAGTAAAGGTGAGGGGGAGGTGTAGAAAATAACCATTTAAAAACAAACCCCAATTTTTTCTAACTTTTTTCTCCCTCTCTAACTTTTAAAATGGGGTGCAGGTGCACTGGAGACAATGGGTTAGGATGGAGACAGGAAGGCAGGGGAGGCCCCGGAGGCCCAAAGGAAGAAAAAAGTCTTCCTTGACCAGAAATGGAACCCAGGCCTGACGGTGATAGCGCTGAATCCTAGGACCCCAGTGGTGAGAGTGCTGAATCCTAACCACTAGACCACCAAGGAGTGACAAAAAAAAAAAAAAAAAAGTAAGAGAAGGAGGGAGCCAAACCATAAGAGACTCTTAAAAACTAAGAATAGGGGCCCCTGGGTGGCTCAGTGGGTTGGGCGTCCGACTTCGGCTCAGGTCATGACCTCACGGTCCGTGAGTTCGAGCCCCCAGTCAGGCTCTGTGCTGACAGCTCAGAGCCTGGAGCCTGTTTCAGATTCTGTGTCTCCCTCTCTCTCTGACCTTCCCCCATTCATGCTCTGTCTCTCTCTGTCTCAAAAATGAATAAACGTTAAAAAATAAAAATAAAAACTGAGAATAAACAGGGTTGATGCGGGGTGGGAGGGAGGGGAGAGTGGGTGATGGGCATTGAGGAGGGCACCTGTTGGGATGAGCACTGAGTGTTGTATGTAAACCAATTTGACAATAAATTTCATATTAAAAAATAAATAAAATAAAATAACATTCTATTAACATGAAAAAAAGAAGTAAACATTAAAAAATATTTAAAAAAGAAAAAAAAAGAAATTGCCTTAATAGGTATGTTAGCAAAATGCTGAATTTCTTTTCTAGATATGTGCATATTTTTAATATGGAAGATGGCAAGAATTGTGTATCCACATGACTGTCATTCGAAAAATGTTATTTACCCCTACACAGCTTGCTTTTAAAATAGATATTAATGAGGGCACCTGGGTGGTGGCTCAGTCCGTTGAGCATCCATCTGATTTTGGCTCAGGTCATGATCTCCTTGTTCTTGAGCCCCACATTGGGCTCCATGCTGACAGCTCAGAGCCTGGAGCCTGCTTCATATTCTGTGTCTCCCTCTCTCTCTGCCCCTCCCCTGCTCATGCTGTCTCTCTCTTTCTCTGTCTCAAAAATAACATTAAAAATTCAAATTAATTAATTAATTAATTAAAATATTGGGAATAAAAATATTCCCCCAAAATAAAAAACTCCACATATTCTGTTCTCCATTAAAAAAGAAAAAAAGTCTGCCTTCAAGGGAAACTATTTTTCCAGAGCCTAACAACCTTGGGCTTTACCAGAGCCTAATTGAAAAGGGAAATGACCAAGATCAGTCTTTTTTGTCTCACCTAAGGTGGGGACGGTGGTACTGAGGAACACCTGTGAGGGTCACAGCCCAGGAGAACCAGCTCACTAGAAGACTCAGACAAAATCACGTATCTATAGAATGCTTAGCTTCCCTCCACAAACTTACCACCACCTCAACAGGGCCCTTGTGTAGTAGCAGCATATTGCAGTCCAAAAACTAGCATGGCTCAGCTTTACCTAAGATGATGTCTCTAAGGAAAATCAAAGATAACAGTAAAAACAAGGACACAAGAAGAAATTTTAGCCTCTGACACCTACAGTGACAACATATTATAAGTACAGACTAACTCATGGCCAGATAAACATAAAGTCTCATTCTAAATGCCTATGTAGCTCAGTTTATTTTACCCAGTATAATATGTCTGGCTTTAAAGAAAAAATTAAAAGTCATGATCTTATGATCTGAATGCCTGTGTTCTTCTCAAATTCATATGTTGAATTCTGAATACTCAATGTGATGGAATTAGGTTTGGCCTTTGGGAAGTGATGTGGTCCTGAGGGATAGAGTCCTCATGAATGGGATTATTGCCCTTATAAAAGAAACCCACACAGCTCCCCTGCCTTTTCTACCTTGTGATGATACAGTGAGAAATTGAGAGTCTGATATCCAGAAGAAGGTGTTTATCAGTATGCAACCATGCTAACACCCTGATCTTAGGCTTCCAGTCTCCAGATCTATGAGAAATAAGAGTTTATTGTTAATAAGATATCAGTATGTGGTATTTTGTTATAGCATCCTGATAGACTGAGACACTTATAAAAGGCACAGTGTGCTTTACACAGTCTGAAGATAAAGAAAACATCAGAACTAGACTCAAATACAACAGAGATACTGAAATTATCAGACCAAGAATTTAAAATAACTATAATTAATATGCTAAGTGTTCCAACAACAAAAGTAGATAACATGCAAAAACATCATTAATGTGAATGGAGAGATGAAAATTCTAAGAAAGAAACAAAGGAAATGGTATAAATAATAATAAATAGTAAATAAATAAATAACATTTAAAATAATAACATAAAAGCAGAATGCTTTTGATGGGCTGATAAATAGACTGGACTCAGCCAAGGAAAGAATCAGTGAGCTTGAAGATAGGTAAATAAAACTTCCCAAAATGAATGCAACAAGAAAAAAGAATGAACAAGGAAACAAACAGAGTATCCAAGAAAATGGCTGGGCAAATACAAAAGGTATAAGATTTTTATAATGTAAATACCAAGAGGAAAAGAAAGAGAAAAGAATTGAAGATATTTTAGAGGTACTAATGACAGACTTGTTCAAAATTAATGACAGATACAAACCCCACAGATCCAAGAAGCTCAGAGAAAATTAAATAAATATCAAAAAACTAACCAGGGCATATCATGTTCAAACTGTAGAATATAGACAATGAGAAAATCTTGAAAGAAGCCAGGGGTGATCAGGGAATGCCTTACCTACAGAGAAGCAAGAATAAAGATTACATTGGACTTCTTTTCAATAAGAGAGTAGAATGAAATAAACAAAAATGATACTTTGGAATAAACCCAACCAGAGAGGTAAAAGATCTATACACTGAAAACTATAAAAAGCTTTTAAAAGGAATTGAAAACACACAAAAAATGGGAAACTATTCCATGCTCATGGATTGGAAGAACAAATATTGTTAAAATGTTGATACTACGCAAAGCAATCTACATATTCAATGCAATCTTTATCAAAATAACACCAGCATTCTTCACAGAGATACAACAAACAATTCTAAAATTTGTATGGAACCAGAAAAGATCCTGAATAGACAAAGTAATGTTGAAAAAGACAAATAAAGCTGGAGGCATTACAATTCCAGACTTCAAGCTGTATTACAAAGCTGTAATCATCAAGATGGTATGGTACTGGCAGAAAAAGCAGTACCAAAAAATAGAGAACCCAGAAATAGACCCAGATGTATGACCAACTAATTTGTGACAAAGCAGGAAAGAATATCCAATGGAAAAAAGACAAGTCTGGTGTTGGGAACGCTGGACAGCGACATGCAGAAGAATGAACCTGGACCACTATCTTACACTATACACAAAATTAAACTCAAAATGGATGAAAGACCTAAATGTAAGACAGGAAACCATCTAAAACCTAGAGTAAAAAACAAGAAACAGCCTCTTTGATCTTGGCCACAGCAATTTCTTACTTGACATATCTCCAGAAGCAAGGGAAACAAAAGCAAAAATGAACTGAGACCTCAAGATAAAAAGCTTCTGCATGACAAAAGAAACAACCAGCAAAACTAAAAGGCAACCAACAGAATGGGAGAAGATATTTGCAAATGACATATCAGATAAAAGGATTAGTATCCATAATCTATAAAAAAACCTTATCAAACCCAACACCCAAAAAACAAATGATCCAGTGAAGAAATGGACAGAAGTCATGAACGGACATTTTTCCAAAGAAGACATCCAGATGGCCAACTGACACATGAAAAGATGCTCAACATTACTCATCATCAAATCAAATCAAAACCACAATGAGAAGGCACTTCACACCTGTCAGAATGGCTAAAATTGACAACTCAGGCAACAAGAAGTTTTGGTGAAGATGCAGAGAAAGGGGAACCTTTTTTGCACTTCTGGTGTGAATGCAAACTGGTGCAACCACTCTGGAAAACAGTATGGAGGCTCCTCAAAAAATTAAAAATAGAACTATCCTATGACCCAGCACTTGTACTACTACATATTTATCCAAAGAATACCAAAATGCTGATTCGAAGGGACACATGCCTCCCAATGTTTATAGCAACACTATTGACAATAGCCAAAGTATGGAAAGAGCCCAAATGTCCATTGACTAATGAATGGATAAAGCAGATGTGGTACACACACACACACACACACACACACACAAAATGGAATATTACTCACTAACCAAAAGAATGAAATCTTACCATTTGTAACAATGTGGATGGAACTGGAGTGTATTATGCTAAGCGAAATAAGTCAGTCAGAGAAAGACAAATATCATACGATTTCACTCATATGTGGAATTTAAGAAACAAAACAGATGAATGTAGGGGAGGGGAATCAAACATAAGATAAAAACAGAGGGAGACAAACCATAAGAGACTCTTAAATACAGAAAACAAACTGAAGGTTGCTGGAGGGATATTGGGTGGGGGGATGGGCTAAATGGGTGATGGGCATTAAAGGAGGGCACTTGTTGGGAAGAGCACTAGATGTTGTATGTAAGTGATGGATCACTAAATTCTACTCCTAAAATCATTATTACACTATATGTTAACTAAGTTGGATTTAGATAAAAATTTTTTAATTTTTTTTAACGTTTATTTATTTTTGAGACAGAGAGAGACAGAGCATGAACGGGGGAGGGTCAGAGACAGGGAGACACAGAATCCGAAACAGACTCCAGGCTCTGAGCTGTCAGCAGAGAGCCCGACACGGGGCTCGAACTCACGGACCGCGAGGTCATGACCTGAGCCGAAGTCGGCTGCCCAACTGACTAAGCCACCCAGGCGCCCCTAGATAAAAATTTTTAAAAAGTGATACTTTGTTGTTGACTTACGCATTTTAAGAATTGTTATGTTTGGGGGCACCTGGGTGGCTCAGTCGGTTAAGTTTCTGACTTCAGCTCAGATCATTATCTCAGTTTGTGAGTTTGAGCCCTGCGTCGGGCTCTCTACTGTCAGCAGAAAGCCTGCTTCAAATCTTCTGATCCCCCTCTCTCTCTGCCCCTTCCTAGCTCATGCCCTCTCTTTCTCAAATATAAACATTTTAAAAATTAAAAAAAAGAATTGTTATGTTTTATTGGTGAACTTTATTATGTGATGTTCCTTTTTAGCCCTGATAATCTTTTTTCTGAATTCACCTTAAAGTGAATACTGAAATTTATGCTGAAATAACATTTCACTGTTGTTTTTATTAGTGCTAGCATGGTAGATCTTTCTCCATTTCTTTACTTTAACCTGTCTTTATATTTCAAGTGAGTTTTGGGGGGGGACACATATAGTTAGATATCATTTTCATCCATTCTGACAATTTCTGTCTTTTGACTGGTACATTTAGACCACTGATGTTTAAAGTGATTATTGATGAAGTTGAATTAGAATCTACCATATTTAAAAGCTTTCTATTTGGTGAATTTTTCTTTGTTTTCCTTTATCCCCTCCATTCTTTGTTTTTTCTGATTTTGATTAAACATTAATATTACTTCATTTTATGTCCTCTTTCAACATACCTGTTATAGTTCTTTAAGAATACTTCTTCAATCAATTGTTGTCTGAGCTTCAAATATACATTTTAAAGTAACCTATGTCCACCTTCAAATAACATTATACCATTTTACTTTTAATACTGTTATCTTATATGAGTATTTCCAATTTTCCCTCCCATGTAATATGAGGTTGTTGTCATCTATTTCACTTATTCATATTCTCTAATTATCAAACACATTGTTACTATTCTTACTTTTAAAAATTATCTTTAAAATCAGTTAACTGACCTGCATTATTTTCCTTCATCTGAAAAACTTCTTTTAACATTTCTTGCCCTGCTATTGACAAGTTTCCTTCGATTTTGCTTGTCCAAAAAAGTCTTTAATTCTCCTTCAATTTTGAAGAATAATTGTATTTTTATAGAAATCTAGGTCAGAGAGATTTTTAACATTAAAATATTTAAGTTGAATGTTTTACTGCATGTTCATCTTGCTTGCATGGTTTCTGATGGGAGGTCTGATCCTTGTCCACTGTAAGATATTTTCTCCTACCTCTTCAAGATTTTCTGTCTTTGGTTTTCTACAGGTTGAATAGGATATACTTAGGTATAGACTTTTTGTTACTTATCCTGCTGCTTTTTAGAGCTTTCTGGATCTGTGGTTTAGAGTCTGACACTAAGTTAGGGAAAAAAAAAATTTAAGTGAAGTAGAATTGACATACAATGTTACATTTGTTTCAATTTTAAGTCTAGGATAATTCTTATCCATTATTACTTTTGACATTTCTTGTTTTCCATTCTCTCTTCTCTTCTGGCATTCCAATTATGTGTATGTTATACACCCACAGTTCTTGGATGCTTTGTTCTGTTTTTAATCATTTTTCCCCCCCTCGGCCTCTCAGTTTGGTATGTTTTTGTCATCCCATATTCAAGTTCACTGCTGATTTCATCAGCTCTGTTCAGTCTAACGACAAAAGACAGTATAATTTCTGCTGCAACACCTTTTATTCTAGCATTTCCTTTTGATTCTTTTTTGGGGGGTTTCCTCCTCTCTGCTTACATCCCCCATCAGTCTACATTTTCTATTATATATCTATATATCTATATATTATATATCTATATATCTATAATATCCTCACAGGTTTTTTTCATATCTGAGTCTGGTTCTAAAGCTTGTTTGTCTCTTCAGACTGTGCTTTCCCCTGACTTTTAGCATGACTTGTAATTTTTTGTTGTTCTTGAAAGCTGGGCACAATATACCAGGTAATAGCTTCTTTGGTAAATAGGTCTCTGTTATGAGGTTTGATGTAAATCTGGCTAAGAGTTGTAGTAGCTGTAGGTGCCAGAGGTTTCAGATTCTTCCAGTGACCTTGTTTGTGTCTCTGTATTATCCTAGGTCTTTTCTAGGAAATCATTCTTAGTTAAGGCTTGCATCTTGCAGTTCTTTTGGTTGCCATCTGCCTTTAGTATACTGGAGTCTTCTTGCATGGAGACAATATGTGGGAAATGAGAAACATTTATATAGCATCGTGGCTAAATCTCAGTTTTAGTGGTTCTGTGACTTTTGCAAGTGTTTCTTAGGCTTTTTATCCCTAGATGAGACTGGAAGTCTAAAAGGGGCTGGGATCAGGGAAAGTCCCTTTTCCAGGTTTAATGAGAAAATGGTAAGTTCTTTTCTCCTACAGAGTAATTTTTTTTTTATTGAGAATTTTCTAATTTTATTTTGCAGTGTTGTTCTTCCTCTATTTGGGGAGAGATAAGAAGGGATTTTTCTTAAGTATTCATTGTGAGAACTTGGGCTTGCTGGGAGTAAAACCCAAAAAGTATGGAAAGCCTCCCTAAGGTGGTGGCCCCAACACTTTCTTATTTGTCCACATTCAGCCTCCTGTAGTACGACAAAATTACCATGTTTGACTTCCTAGAAACTTGTAACTTCTGCTGCTTCTGTTCAGAGAAAGTAGATCTCAGCGGTAACTCTGCATTTTTCAGTCTTTGCAGATTTGGGGGTAGTGGTGTGCCCTTTAAGCTCAGTTCCCTGATGGGTCCAAGAAAAGTTGTTGATTTTCATTTTGTTCAGAATTTTTCTTATTTTATGGGCAAAGTTAACCTCTTCCAAGCTCTTTACATACAGGATATTTTTTAATTGAAGTATAATTGACATATTATGTACTTTTAAGCATAAAAGTAATGATTTGATATTTGGATACATCATAAAATGATCACTACAATAAATCTAGTTACAATCCATCACTGTACATACTTACAAAAATTATTTTTTCTTGTGATGAGAATTTTTTAGATCAACTCTCTTAGCAATTTTTAAATATGAACTACAATATTATTAACTATAGCAACCATGCTGTATATTACATCCTCCTTACTTATTTATTTTATAAGTGGAAGTCTGTACCTCTTGACCCCCCTCATCCATTTTGCACAATCCTCAAACACCCTTCCCCTTGGCAACGATTTTGTTATTTGTATTATCAGTTTTGTTTTGTTTGTTCATGTGTTTTGTTTTTTGGATTCCACATATAAGTGAGATATGATATTTTTCTGACATATCACTTCACACATCATAACCTAGGTCCATCCTTGTTGTCCCAAATGGCATGATTTCATTCTTTTTTATGGTTGAGTAATATTCCATTATATATATATATATATATATATATATATATATATATATATTTCATTAATTCATTGATGGATATTTATTTCCATGTCTAAGCTATTGTACATAATGCTGCAATGAACCTAAGGATGTATATATCTTTTTGAATTAGTGTTGTCATATTCTTTTAATGAATATTCAGAAGTGTAATTACTGGATCATATGATAATTCTGTTTTTAACTTTTTGTGAAAAACTTCCATACTGTTTTCCACAGTGGCTGCACCAATTTATATTCTTCCCAATGGTGCACAAGGGTTCTTTTTTCTCCACATGCTTGCCAACCTTTATTTCTTGTATTTTTTATAATAGCCATTCTGAGAGGTATGAAGTGATATTTCATCATGGTTTTGATTTGCATTTCCCTGATGACTAGTGATGTTGAGCATCTTTTCATCTGTCTGTTGGCCATCTGGATGCCTTCTTCTGAAAAATGTCTGTTCAGATCCTCTGCTCATTTTTTTTTCTATTATTCTTTTCTTTTCTGCTATTGAGCTGTATGAATTCTTTATGTATTTTGGATATTAACACCTTATCAGATCTATGATTTGCAAATATTTTATCCCACTCACTAAATTGCCTTCTCATTTTGTTGATGGTTTCCTTTGCTATGCAGAAGGTTTTCAGTTTCATATAGTTCTATTTGTTTATTTGTGCTTTTGTTGCCTTTGCTTTTGGTGTCAGATCCAAAAAATTATTGCCAAGGCTAATCTTAAGGAGCTTACTGCCTATGTTTTCTTCTGGAAGTCTAATGGTTTCGGGTTTTACCTTCAAGTCTTTGAGTTAATCCATTTTGAGTTAATTTTTGCACATGGTATAAGACAGTAGTCTAGTTTTATTGTGTGTGTGTGTGTGTGTGTGTGTGTGTGTGTGTGTGTCTAATTTTCAAACATCATTTATTAAAGAGTCTGTCCCTTCTTCATTATATATTCTTGTATCCTTTGTTGTAAGTTAATTGACCATGTATATATGCGGTTATTTCTGAGCTTTCCATTGTGTTGCACTGATATGTGTGTCTGTTTTCTGCCAGTACAATACTGTTTTGATTATGATAACTTTGTAACATAATTTGAAGTAAAAAAAAAAACAACAATATAAAACGCTTACAAGGTTGTGGTACTACAGGAACTCTCATTAACTTTTGCAAGGAATGTAAAATGGTACAGTGACTTTGGAAAATATTGGTGATTTCTTACAAAAATAAACATACTCTTCTTACCATAAAACCCTGCAGTGGTACTTCTTAGTAATTGGTCAAATGAGTCAAAAACTTCTGTCCACACACATCCATCCTGGACTTGAATGTTTATTGCAGCTTTATTCATAATTGCCCCAAACTGGAAGATTTTATACTACATACCAACTATATGACATCTGGAAAAGACAAAACTATGGAGAAAATACAAAGTTTGGTGGTTGTCAGAGTTTGGGAAAGGAGGGCAGGAGGGATATATAAATATAGTGCAGGGTAATTTTAGGACAGCTAAATTATTCTGTATGATGTTGGAATGACAGATTTATGATTATTATGTGTTTGTCAAAACCTACAGAATATAACATCATAAAGAGCAAACTCCAATGTATATTAAGGACTTCAGTTAATAATTTATCAATACTTATTTGTAAATTGTAATAAAGTGCCCCACCAGAGGAAAAATATTAAAATAGAAAAATTGTATGCAGGCACATGAGTATAATTGAAAATATTTTTTTATTTTGTAAATAAAGGAAATGCTACAGTAGGCTTGCTCTAGTTTGATTGTGAAAACATCACATAACCTGCAAATCTTTGCTTACTAAGAAAACTAGACTGGGTTTCTGTGAAAATTTTAAATTATTGAAAATGTTAAACAGTGATATCATTTTCACCTAAAAAGGGATCTTATAAAAATATTCTCTGGAGAACCCGAACTGAGACAACTGGTTTTGTCTAGGATATCAAAGAACATTCACTGTGGGTGGGACTTAGAAGAAGGCAGGAGACCCTCCTCCTCCATGTTCTTTTTTCCCTTCCTCTAGCTGAATGCAAAAGACCAGAAGTACAACCATTATCTGGGCATAACCTGAATGCCTGGAGGAGAACCCACTGCCAACCTGTCACCACCCTGTCAGTGTATGATACATGAGACATACAATTCTATTGAATTTGAGCCATTTGCATTTTGGGTCTATTTATCAGAACTGTATTGTTGATACATACATACATACATACATACATGCCATGATACAGTGGCATGGAGGGGTTCAGATTCCACTCTCATCCAGGGAGGATAAGAGTGTGTCAGTGGGGGAAGAGTGACATTTTGTGTCTGTTGAATTGAGAACAGATGTTAAATGTTGTATATTTTCCAGGACTTCTGGCCCTGTCACAATTGAAAAAGTTCCTATCCATAAAAGTTTGTGTTTAGACTTTAAAATAAACAACAGTTATTAACCAGTCCACTGCAACGGATGGTGTTCTGAGATGTAATTGTTCCCAAATATTGGCTTAGTCTTCTTCAATTATCTCTTCCACACAGGAGCTTATCTTCTCTTCCTCTGCCCAAACTTCTCATCAAAGAGCACTTGCCTTCCTTCAATACTTCTAATTAATGTTATCTCAGAGTCTCTGGTGGGTAGTTTATTGCTCAAAAATTCTTTTCTTGTTACTGAAATACAGTTAACCTAAGGAGATTAAAGGGCAATGCCTGTGGTCACACAGCCATGTGATTGAGCACCTGGTTCCTAGCTTGAGAAACTAATACAAGATTGGATTGGAGTGGAACTTAGATAAAAGACCACCTGTTTATGTGGTTTCTGTAAACATTTTGCTTTCATAGGCATGTTGTCTGAGATTTTCTTATGTTCTTTTCTTTGCCCTGCTCTAGGAGAAGTTAATGCTTGTCCTCAGGGGGTTTATTTGCCATCTCTCATAGACATACTTAGAATAACAAGTAAAAGTTGTATACATAGCTTTTTGATTTAAAAAAATCTAATAAAGTAAATAATATTTTTATTCAAGTATTTGAAATGTTGCAGTTTATACACAGTAGAAAATGTGGCGCTTTAACTTTTGATAGAAATGAGTTCATGCAGAACTATTAAGATGTGTTTCCAAAATAACCAGTGTGTGCACTGACTTCATGAATACATAGTCTCCTATAGAATAAGACTAGTCTTCTTTTTCTGTCATGATTTTTATTTAGGTAATGAGAGTAATTATTCTATCAAGTACGATTATCACATTTATTCTAATATTTTTGTTACTTGATTTAGTTGTTGAGAATATATCTTAAATAATTCAGAGAAGGGTAATATTTGTCTGTCTCTCTGTTCTCTCTGTCTCTGTCTCTCTGTCTCTGTCTCTCTCTCTCTTTCTATATATATATATATATATATATATATATATATATACATATATATATGTGTATATATATATATATATATATAAAACTACCTATCAGTCACCAAATATTTAATGAGAAGGCCTATTATGAGAGGAACAGGATGAGGATGTTTGAAGACCTCTGGGATGGATAAAATAGCTATGAAGGCATAAAGAGATTTAATACATAAGTTAGATACTTGAAAAATAGTTGAAATGGTGAAAGCATAGGGTTCCAGACTTAGTATCCAAAATTTACTACTAGAAGAACATCCCAAAACTGCCTTGCCACATGAGCCTCTATATCCACCACAAGCAGGGATCTGAGGATCATGAAACTGCTGTGGCAACTACTGCCACCAAGATTATACCCAAATCCAGGTATAGTTCCAGGGCCAGTTGTACTGCTAGTAAAGCACACCATGGGTATCTCATATCCTAGAATTTGTCATTTCTATCTATGTCTACATCTATATCTATACCTATACGTATACTTATACTTATACCTATATCTATCTATCTACATCTGTCTATCTTCTATCTATCTATCTATCTATCTATCATTTATCTATAGGCAAGAGAGTGCATGGTAGTGTCATTAACTGAAATAGGAAGTAACAAAACATGGCGCTTCATTGGGCATAATGACTTTATAATGTTTATTGGACATCCAGGTAGATAGACAAGGAGAAGTGGAATTGAAACTTAAAAGAACATTTTGGAATAGACATAAAAATTCAGGAACAAGTGGCATATAGATGGCAGCTGTAGCAAAAAGAATGGATGGAATTGTGTAGGAGAGAGTGCAGAATAAGAAGAGCCTGTGATAAAACCCAGACAATTTGAGATATTAAAAGATTTGGCCAAAACGGAAATTCCTTTTAAAAATGAGATGCAGAAGGGGTGCCTGGGTGGCGCAGTCGGTTAAGCGTCCGACTTCAGCCAGGTCACGATCTCGCGGTCTGTGAGTTTGAGCTCCGCGTCGGGCTCTGGGCTGATGGCTCAGAGCCTGGAGCCTGTTTCCGATTCTGTGTCTCCCTCTCTCTCTGCCCCTCCCCTGTTCATGTTCTGTCTCTCTCTGTCCCAAAAATAAATAAACGTTGAAAAAAAAATTAAAAAAAAAATGAGATGCAGAAGATAGCAGAACACTATGGAAGTTTTTTTGCATCTTGCATCCATGAAATACAGCCAGATCAACACTAAACCATCCTGCACACATGGAAAACTGATTTGAGAATTAACACAACAATCTGCACAACCTGAACCACAGAACTCAGCAGGTTCATGGCATAGACAGGTGAGCTGGAGGAGCGAGAAGCCACGGAGGCGAGGAGCTGTTTTTCTTGTGGAGAGAGGACAGAGATAGGGGGAGGCTATGGGAAAAGCACCCCCCCCCCAAAAAAAAGCAGCTGGAGAGAAAGTGGAAAAGTGGAAATAGTCACAGGGACTGAACTAAAAAGGGAGAAAGGAGAAAGGAGAGTGTTTAATTCCACTGAGACTCTATAAACAGGGGAGCTCAGAGTTTGAAACTCTGCAGCTTGATTCCAGGTGGTGCTCTGGTGGGAAGGGTGAATCCCCAGGAGCAGAGTGAAGTCCAGGGGTCCTGGGGTCACAAGGATGAGGCAGTTCTCCTGGTGGGAGGATATTTGGTAGAGGCTGTGCAGCACCCCTACAGGCAAAGGTGCCTGCAGACCCCAGAGAACAACCACACTCTCTGGTGTTGGAACAGGGTCTCTAAGGGTGAAGCCTGGTGCCAGATGTGTATTGAGATTTTCCATAATCCCTGAAAAGCTGCTGCTACACAATTGCATGAACATTTTCTGGGGCAGGATGGTACCCAGCCATAGACTCTGGGCATTAGCAGCAGTACGGTCCCACGAAAGTTCCTGGGTATGGCCAGCACCCAACCATTGCTCAGTGAGACATTCGCCCAGAAGGTCTGAGTGGGAGAAAGCCACAGTCCCTCAGAAGTGAGGAGCTGGGAAACATACCTGCATCTGAGATAAAACTCAGGAGTGGGGAGCCACCTGGCAACCTGACAGCTTGGTCACAGAGAGTGTAAAAGTAGGGGGTGGTCAGAAGCCAGAGACAAAAGACAGGTGCTCAATTGTTGATCAGGGAGAACAGAGTTCTGATACTAGAGACTGGTAGCTAGGTGATGCCATGTTCACCCCTCCCATGCATGCGCATACACACCTACAAGTCCACAACAATCCACCCCCGTAAGCTAAGAAGCACCATTTAGAGGAAGGGAGCCATTACACTAAGCCCCGCCCAACTGAGCCAACCTCACTCTTCAGGAACACCACAGGTCTGCCTGCTTGGTTTATGGACTATACCGTGCTTCACAGTTTGACTTCAAGGGGAAAACAATGTAATTTCAATCATATTTCAGTCTGATCATTGGCCCATCTTTTTGATTTTTCTCTTTTTCATTTCTTTTCTTTTTCTTGAATACAGAAGGAGAAATATTATTTTTATATTCAATTTTTATTAAAAATATTTTTCTTTAATTTCTTTCTATTTTATTTTTAATTTTTGTAAATTTTTCAAATTCAATTTTACTTCCATCATTTCATTTTATTCTATTTCATTGTATTCATTTTTTCAGATTTTCAAACATTTTCCTTTTGTTACCCCCTTTTTTCTCTAATCTTTCAAATTAAAAATAGACCTATCCTATGACCCAGCAATATCACTGCTAGGAATTACCCAAGGGATACAGAAGTGCCGATTCATAGGGACACTTGCACCCCAATGTTTATAGCAGCACTTTCAACAATAGCCAAATTATGGAAAAAGCCTAAATGTCCATCAACTGAAAAACAGATAAAGAAGATGTGGTTTATATAAACAATGGAATACTACTTGGCAATGAGAAAGAACGAAATCTGGCCATTTGTAGCAACATGGATGGAACTGGAGGGTATTATGCTAAGTGAAATAAGTCAGTCAGAGAAAGACAAATACATTATGTTTTCACTCATATGTGGATCCTGAGAAACTTAATAGACAACCATGGGTGAGGGGACAGGGGGAAAAAGTTATAGAGAGGAAGAAAGGCAAACGATAAGAGACAGTTAAATACTCAGAACAAACTGAGGGTTAAAGGGGGGTGGGGAAGAGGGGAAAGTGGGTGATTGGCATTGAGGAGGGCACCTATTGGGATGAGCACTGGGTGTTGTATGGAAACCAATTTGATAATAAATTATATTTAATATAGAAAAATAAAATAAAAAGAATGGATTATAGCTGAAAGCTGTAAGATGCAGACTCTAGCTAAGGAGGAGTTTCTAGGGAAGCCAAAAGCAACACAGGAGATTTAAAAAAAAGATGAAAAAAAAGTAATTTGGACACTCTGGCATCTGCAACTACAAGAAACATGAAATACAGCCCAATCCTAGCCATATTAACATAAAACCTCATAATAAAGGGCTTTTTATCTCAATTTCTATTATCTGACTTTTTAATAAAAAGTTAGAAGGCATGCTAAAGAGGCAACAAAAAGCCATCTAGAAAGACAAAACAAGCATCTGAACCAGACTTAGATATGAAACAAATTTTGAAATGATCATTCAGGGAATTTAAACTAAGTATGATTAATATATTAAGGACTCTAATGGAAAAATTAGACAGCATGTAAGAACAGACAGGTAACATAGGCACAGAGATAGAAATCCTAAGAAGGTATCAAAAGAAAATGATAGAAATTAATGAAGAAAGTCTTGAAGATAGGTCAATAGAAATACCCTGAAATGAGAAGAAAGAGAAAAAAGAATGCTATATCTTTCAAAAGGTATTTAAAAAACCAAATACATGATTGTAATATCAGAAGGAGATGAAAGCAAGTATAAAAGAGAAGAAATATTTGAAGTAATAATGGCCAAGAATTTCACAAAATCCATAACAGACTCCAAAACAGAGATCCAAGAATCATAGATAACACCAAGCAGGATAAATACCAAAAAGAAGTGATGGAGAGTAGATATAATGGGGTCTCTGGATATGGCAGTGAACCAGATTACAAGGGAAGTCCTAGACATGAGCATAAGAGTTGGAGGACAGGACAGGTATGGATCCAGGAGCTTTGGTTGGTGTTGAACAGTCCAGATAGGATCAATCTTGTTTCCTCCATATCCTCCCCTCCCCACTCCTCACTCCCTTACTCCTCCTCCTCCTCCTCCCCTCTCTTCCCCCCTTTCTCCCCCTCCTTTTCCGCTTCCTTCTCCCCCCCTTTCTCCTCCCTCTCTTCCTCCCTCCTCCTCACCCCTTCTTCTCCTTCCTCTTCTTTCCAGCTTTTCTCCACCTTCTCTTCCTTTCCCTCTTCCTCCTTCTTCTTTGGTAATGAAGAAATAATACCTGATCATGTTGTCAGGTTTAAGAAAAAGGTTTTGTTTTGGGTGGCCAACATGGCAGAGTAGTAGGGGGATCCAAAGATCCCTCATCTCTTAAAGCAGTGTTGAAGCAAAAGGACTTTGAACCCCAAGAGTCTGGGAGGAAAAGAGACTAAGTCACTTCCAGGGACCCACCTGATGGACCATAGGTTCATGATTTTAAACTGGGAGGTAAAAAACAAATTGAGGGGAGGGAATCCCCTTCTACAGAGAGACAAAGGGAAGAGAAAGAGAGGCTGGGGAAGCATAGGATGGTATCTGGACAAGACAAAAACCAGGGACTAAGACAGAGAAAGATCCAATCTCTAACTGAGGGGCTTTCTCTGGATGGTGGGTGGTTGCCCTGATCATGCACCTGGGGAGGAGGGGAGCTAGCCCTGGGCTCGATG
Organism: Felis catus; assembly: GCF_018350175.1. Classification (NCBI taxonomy): domain Eukaryota; kingdom Metazoa; phylum Chordata; class Mammalia; order Carnivora; family Felidae; genus Felis; species Felis catus. The sequence continues at coordinate 53,135,350 of NC_058370.1, forward strand.
GTTAGGTCAGGGGTGCAGTCTACAGTAGGAGAAAGCAATATCCTCCCTGGGGTGCTGTGAGAACAGGGTTTGTGTCCGCTCAAAAAACAAAACTGCTGGGGTCTGACAGCTGGGGACCATATATCGGCAGTGTGGAGAGGCACTCCCCCAGTACTGGGGCACATGAAGAGGGAGTTTGAATCCCAGCCAAATGCCAGGGCATGGGAGTCAGCAGAGTGAGACAAACCACCTTGTTTGTGCCCTTGACACAGTGAGGACAGTTTGAACAGAGTGGTTTGGGACACCTGGTCCATGGAGGAGAGACTGGGGTGTCACCACTTTTCTCCCCATCACCAACAAAGTGGGGCTTCAGGGAACAGACAGCAGGCCCACAAGCAGAGGCAGGACCTGCTTACACCAAACCACACCCCTCCACACCTAGTAACTGGGTATCTACTGGAGCAGGATTGACCCTGAGGAACCAGACAGCCTCTCCTCCAGACCAACGTTGTTGTATTGCTTGATTTAATTATCAGACAATTCTTTTTGTGTAGATATATTCTTCCTTCCTTTTCTCCTTCTTATCTCTTCTCTCCTCTAGTCAGGTTACTCCGGTTGTTGGTTTGTTTAAGCAGACATATTTAATCCAGTCCCTTGATATATGTTCTATAACTCCTTCTTTATTTTCCTTTCTCTCTCTCTGGATTAAGCCATACCATTTCTCTGTCTGGTCAATTTTATTTTCTCTTATTTTTCCCTGCCTCCTTCTTTATTTTCCTTACTCTCACTCTGGATTAAGCCATATAGTTTCTTTGGTCAATTTTATCTTCTTTTCTTTTTCCCCACCTCCTTCTTTATTTTCCATTCTCTCTCTCTGGAATAAGCCATATAGTTTCTCTGTCTGACAACTTTATCTTCTTTTCTTTTTCTCTGCCTTCTTCTTTATTTTCCTTTCTTTCTCTCTGGATTAACCCATATAATTTCTCAGCCTGGTCACTTTTTATTTCCCCCCACCCCCTGTCATTTCCCTCTTTCTATGTGATAAGGCCTCTTTCATCAGTACTGCCTCCACCCTGTTGTTTACTTGTAGCTGTTATTTCTGTTTTTGTTTTTGTTTTAGTTTGTGTGTTTATGTGGTTTTGTTTTATTGTTTTTTTTTGTTTGTCTGTTTCTTTTCCTATGCTTGAAAAAAGCATAGAAGACAGCAGAGAATCTATTGGTACAGAGATCAAGGACCAAAAACAGTCATGATGATTTAAGAAATGATGTAAATGAGGTGAAAAATAAACTAGAGGACGTTAAAAAAAAAAAGGGGGCGCCTGGGTGGCGCAGTCGGTTAAGCGTCCGACTTCAGCCAGGTCACGATCTCACGGTCCATGAGTTCGAGCCCCGCGTCAGGCTCTGGGCTGATGGCTCGGAGCCTGGAGCCTGTTTCCGATTCTGTGTCTCCCTCTCTCTCTGCCCCTCCCCCATTCATGCTCTGTCTCTCTCTGTCCCAAAAATAAATAAACGTTAAAAAAAAGAAGAAGAAAAATAAACTAGAGGTGGTGACAGTGAGGATTGAAGAGGCAGAGGGGAGAATAGGTGAAATAGAAGATAAAATTATGGAAAAAGATGAGGCTGAGAAAAAAAGATATAAAAAAATTCTGGATCACAAGGGGAGAATTAGAGAACAAAGGGATTCAATGAAAAATAACAATATCCATATCATAGGAGTTCCAGAAGAAGAAGTGAGAGAAAGGAGCTAAAGGTGTACTTAGAAAATCATAGCTGAGAACTTCTCCAGTCTGGGGAAGGAAATAGACATTGAAATCCAGGAGGCACAGAGAATTCCCTTCAGACATAACTTGAATTGATCTGCATGACATAGCACAGTGAAACAGGCAAAATACAAAGATAGAGAATTCTGAAAGCAACTAGGGATAAATAGGGCTCAACGTACAAAGGTAGACACATAAGAGCAGTAGCAGATGTATGTACTGAAATTTGGCAGGTGAGAAAGGAGTGACAGAATATTTTCAACATGATGAACAGGAAAAGTATGCAGCCAAGAATCCTATAACCAGCAAGCCTTTCATTCAGAATAGAAGGAGAGATAAAGATTTTCCCAGACAAAAACTGAAAGAGCTCATCACCACTAAACCAGCCTTATAAGAAATCCTAAGGGGAACTCTGTGAGTGGAATGTTGCAAGGACCAGAAAGTACCAGAGACATCACTACAAGCATGAAACCTACACATAACACAATGACTCTAAACCCATATCTTTCAATAATAACACTGAATATAAATTGACTAAATGCTCCAATCAAAAGATATTGGGTATCATAGCATATCAGAATGGATAAAAAAATAAGACCCATCTATTTGCTGTCTAGAGACCCATTTTAGACCTGAGGACACCTTCAGATTAAAAGTGAACTGATGGAGAACCATCTATCATGCTACTGGAAGTCAAAAGAAAGCTGGAGTAGCCAAACTTATATCAGACAAACTAGATTTTAAACTAAAGACTGTAACAAGAGATGAAGAAGGATGTTATATAATAATATGGGGTCTATTCATCAAGTAGAGCTAACAATTATAAATGTCTATGCACCAAATTTGGATGCACCCAAATACATAAAACGATTAATCACAAACATAAGCAATATGATTGGTAAGAATATGGTAATTTCAGGGGACTTTAATACTCCACTTACAACAATGGACAGATCATCTAGATAGAAAATCAATTAAAAAAAAAAAAACACAATGGCCTTGAATGATACACTGGGCCAGATGGACTTGAGAGATATATTCAGAACTTTACACCCTAAAGCAGGAGAATACACATTCTTCTCAAGTGCACATGGAACATTCTTCAAGATAGATCACATACTGGGTAACTAAACAGCCCTCAATAAATATAAAAGAATTGAAATCATACCATTTTCAGATCACAATGCTATGAAACTTGAAATCAACCACAGGAAAAAATTTGCAAAGCCTTCAATTGCATGGAGGTTAAAGTACATCCTACAAAAGAACAAAGGGGTCAGCCAAGCAATTAAATAAGACATTTTAAAAAATATGGAAACAAAAGAAAATAAAAATACCACAGTCCAAAACAGCAGCAGCAAAGGCAGTCCTAAGAAGAAAATCATTACAATTATGGTTTGCCACCCTCCCAGTTTGAACCTATTTTTCCCCCTACCCTTCCCCCATGGTCTTCTGTTATGTTTCTCAAGATCCACATATGAGTGAAAACACATAATATCTGTCTTTCACTAACTTATCTCACTTAGCATAATACCCTTCGGTTCCATCCATGTTGTTGCAAATGGCAAGATTTCATTCTGTCTCATTGCCAACTAGTATTCTATTGTATATATATATATATATATATATATATATATATATATATATATATATATATAACCTACATCTTCTTTATCCATCAGTTGATGGACATTTGGGCTCTTTACATAATTTGGCTATTGGCTGAGGTCAAACAGGTTGTTGCCTGCTTTCTCCTCTAGGCTTTTGATGGCTTCCTGTCTTACATTTAGGTATTTCATCCATTTTGAGTTTATTTTTGTGTATGGTGTAAGAAAGTAGTCAAATTTCATTCTTCTGCATGTTGCTGTTACGTTTTCCTAGCACCAGCTGCTAAAGAGACTGTCTTTTTTCCATTGGATACTTTTTCCTGCTTTGTCAAAGAATTAATTGGCCATACATTTGTGGGTCCAATTCTGGGTTTTCTCTATTCTATTCTATGCCATTGGTCTATGTGTCTGTTTTTGTGTCAATACCATACTCTCTTGATGATTACAGCTTTGTAATAGAGGCTAAAATCTGGGATTATGATGTCTCCCGCTTTTGTCTTCTTCTTCAGTATTACTTTGACTATTCGGGGTCTTTTGTGATTCCATACAAACTTTAGTATTGTTTGTTCTAGCTCTGAGAAGAATGCTGGTGCAATTTCATCCTTTAGTTTACAGCCTTTAGTTTAAAATCTAGTTTGTCTGATATAAGTTTGGCTACTCCAGCTTTCTTTTGACTTCCAGTAGCATGATAGATGGTTCTCAATAAGCTCACTTTTAATCTGAAGGTGTCCTCAGGTCTAAGATGGGTCTCTTGTAGACAGTAAATAGATGGGTCTTGTTCTTTTATCCATTCTAATACCCTATATCTTTTGATTGGAGCATTTAGTCAATTTATATTCAGTGTTATTATTGAAAGACATGGGTTTAGAGTCATTGTATTACCTCTAGGTTTCATGCTTGCAGTGATGTCTCTGGTACTTTGTAGTCTTTGCAGAATTCCACTCACAGAGTCTCCCTTAGGATTTCTTGCAGGGCTGGTTTAGTGGTCCTGAACTGCTTGTCTGGGAAAGCTTTTATCTCTCCTTCTATTCTGAATGACAGACTTGCTGGATAAAGGATTCTTGGCTTCATATTTTTTCCCATTCATCACATTAAATATTTCCTGCCACTCTCTTCTGGCCTGCCAAGTTTCAGTGAACCTGTCTACCACTACCATTATGTGTCTACCTTTGTAGGTTAAGTCCCATTTGTCCCTAGGTGCTTTCAGAATTCTCTCTTTATCTTTGTATTTTGCCAGTTTCACTATAATATGTCATGGAGAAGACTTATTCCTGTTATGTCTGAAGAGAGTTCTCTGTGCCTCCTGGATTTGCATATCTGCTTAACTTCCCAGATTGGGGACATTCTCAGCTGTATTTTGTTCAAGTAAACCTTCTGCCTCTTTCTCTGTCTTCTTCTGGAAATCCTATGATACAGATATTAATACGTTTCATTGAATCACTTAGTTCTCTAATTCTCCACTTGCGGTCTACTACTTGCTTATCTCTCTTTTTCTCAGTTTCATCATTTTCCATAATTTTATTTTGTATTTCAGTTAGTCTTCCCTCTGTCTCTTCCATACGCACTGTCCCCACATCTAGTTTATTTTTCAACTCATTTTTGCAACTCATTGACCACATTTCTTAAATCATCATGACTATTTTTTAGTTCCTGGATGTCTGCAGCAATACAGTCTGCTGTATTATATGCTTTTTTTCAATGCCAGCTCTTAATCTTATAATTATTTTTCTAAATTCTTGATCAGATATATTGTTTATATCTGTTTTGAGCAATTCTATAGCTGTTATTTCTTTCTGGAACTTCTTTTGAGGAGAATTCTTCTGTTTTGTCATTTTGGCTAGTTTTCTGTCCTTTATGTGTTTTAATAGCTTGTTATGCGTTCTGCACCTGTGAGCACTAGTATATTACAGAGAGGTCATACACTGTCCAGGGCCTGGCCCTTCAGGAAGTATTTTTGGAGTGTGTTGCATGCTCTCTGTTGTGACTCTGGTTGCTTTATCTCCTTACTCATAGTGGTGGTTTGGATCTTTCACCAGGTGTGCTTTGAATTATTCATTGAAGTAACCCTGGAAAAAATTTAAAAAGGGTGGTGGTGGTGGAAGATGCTTTATCCCCTACAAAGAAAGAAATGACAGGGGCAGGGAAAAAGAAAAGAAGAACAAAAATTGACCAGGCAGAGAATCAGAGAAATTATATGGCTTAATCCAGATAGAGGGAGGGAAAAAAAAGAGAAGGGAGTACAGAAGAGGTGTAAAAAGAGTAGATTAAAAATATCTACTTAAACAAACCAACAATCAGAATAGAGAAGGGAAGAAATAAGAGGAATAAAATAAAGAAATATATATATATATATATATATATATATATATATATGTATATATACACATACATAATAAGAATTGACCAAGAATCAAATCAGAAAAATGCAAAACCTCTGGACTGGTATCTAATGGTTACTTAAAACCTGTGGCACCAGTCTGGAGGAGGGGCCATCTGGTTCAGTCACTGTCAATCTCACTCCAGTAGATACTCAGTTTCCATGCACAGAAGGGCATGGTTTATTGTAGGCAGGTCCCACCTCCACTGTGGGCCCCTTGTCCGTTCCCTGAAGCCCCACCTTGTTGGTGATGGGGAGAAAAATGGGACATCCTAGTCTTTCCTTCCTGGACCAGACCACTCTGGTGTACCAGACCAGACTGTTCAGGCTGTCCTCACAGTGCTGAGCAGGTGTAAGTGGCCTGGTTTATCCTGATTCACAGTCTCCTGCACCTCCCAGTGCTCAGCTGGGATTCAAAAGTCTATGTCATAAAGGATCTTGTTCTGTGCACCCTATGAGGGGACTGTTCTCTCCAATTGCATCTCTGAGCTTGCTACAGAGACTGAGACTGGGGCTGGCTCTTCTCCTCCCCAGATGCGCAAACAGGGTGATCGGCTCCAGTCCAGAGAACATCTTGCATCTTTGGGTCCTGTTAGAGACTGGTTCTTTCTCCGTTTTTTTTTTTTTTTTTCCATTCCATGGTCTGTGTTTTTTCTCTTGTACAAATACAATCCTACACTTCCACAGCCTCTATTTCTCTTCCTTTTGTCTCTCCACAGAAGGGAATCCCTCCCCTCTGTGTCTATGTCACCCATTTTATCTCTCCCAGTTCACAATCACCCACGTATGGTCCACCAAGTTGTCCCCATTAGCCTCTGGAGACATTTCTGTCACTCTGCAGCCCAGATTCCTGGAATTCCATGGCTTCTGGCCTCAGAACTCCTATGTTTGAGGGAAGAGGGAATTTTCAGGTCCCCCTATGTCTCCGCCATGTTAACTCCTCCCTCCTAATTATTTCTTTCAACATGCATATTATTATTGATTACAGTCTAAAATTTGTTTTTAGTTTCTTTTTGATGTCAAATATGCATAAAATGCATATACCTATATGGTATACAATTTCTGAGTTTTGAAAATGTATATGCCTGATTAACTCAAACTCATATCATGATAGATCAGGAGTAGGCATCCTTTTCTTGCAAAGCCCAGAAAGTATATATACTATATATATATATATATATATATATATATATATATATATATGTGTGTGTGTGTGTGTATGTATATGTGTATACACACACATATATATATATATATATATATATATATATAATGTTTATTTATTTCTGAGAGAGAGAGAGAGAAAGAGAGAGCAGGGGAAGGGCAGAGAGAGAGGGAGACACAGAATCCAAAGCAGGCTCCAGGTTCTGAGCTGTCTGCACAGAGCCCGATGCAGGGCTCATATTCATGAACTGTGAGATCATGACCTGAGCTGAAGTCTTATGCTTAACCAAAGGAGCCCCCTAGGAGCCCCATAAAGTATATATTTTATGTATTATAGGCCACATACAGACTGTCACATATTCTTCTTTGTTTACAAACTTTTAAAGACGTAAAAAAAAAACATTCTTAGCTTGTGGGCATACAGAATAGTTTCTCTGGGGCTCAGTTTCTCATCAGGTCTATATCTGATCATCTATAATGTTCCTTCTACATCTGCATTAGCTATAACTTATTTTTTGTCAGTCTGTCATATTTGGTTATCATATTTTGTTGAAAATGTTTTCTTCATACTTTTATTCTTTCTTTCTGGATTGTTTCACATTGATCAACTTTAATTTGAAAAATAATCTACTTCAGTTCCCAGAAGATAAGTAATTAGTGAAATGTAAATGTAACTAGATACAATGGGTTATTTGCCAAGGAATGATAATGCTCTTAACTCTGTATTTTTGCATAAATATATTGACTTTCTAAGTACAAACTATAGTAAAAATAAATAGAAGCAAATAACTTTTTTGTTGCTATAGTTTCCATTTGTATTAGTTATCTATTGCTGTAACATATCACCATAAACTTAATGGCTTAAAAACAACATACCCCTAGAGGGCCTGCCTGCCTCAGTTGGTAGAGCACATGACTCTTGATCTGAGGGTCATGAGTTCAAGCCCCATGTTGGGCATGGAGCCTACTTAATAAAATAAAAAAAACTTAAAAAAAGAAAGGAAGCAAAACATCTCCCACTGTCTCACCATTTCTGTGAATCAGAAACCCCGGTGTAGCTCAGTTCAGTTCTCTGCTTGAGGCTGCAGACTGCTACCAAAGTGATGGTCAAGGCTGAGATCTTTTATGAAAACTTAACTGGACAAAGATCCATTTCCAAGCTCACTTAAATAATTGCTGGCAACATTCAGTTGCTTTTATGCTGTTCGACCTAGATCTCAATTCCTTCCCAGCTGTTGGTCAGAAACCCCCCTCGGTTACTAGTTACTTGGGCCTCCCACACATGGTGACTTTCTTCATCAAAACCAACAAGGGAGAGGCTCTGCTAGCAAGATGGAGGTCAGACTCTTGTAATCTGATCATGGAAGAAATGTCTCCTCAACACTCAAACAGTATGAGAAAAAAGCAAAGTACTAAAGAAAAGGGGATTATAAAAGGCATTCCTATCAGGAGATGGTTCATTGGTACCATCTGAGAAGCTGAACACCACACCACCTGATTCTGTATTTCAGATGGATCAAGTGTAGGTTTGTAAATCAGCACACTGTGTGATAATTAATGGCTACATAAAAGCACAACCTGAGTGAGAATTTGTCTGAAAGTATTGTTTTGAAGTGACTGTAGCCCAGATAAGAATTAGCCTTTAAAACCACTGAAAACAGCAAAGAGGAAGAATGGATTAGGAAGGAGTCAGGAATGTTATCCTTGCCTAGCAGGTAAAAAGCACCCTGTATTTCAGGAAACATGATTCTCTTATTAATTCTCTAGTTTTGGATGAACTCCTACTCTCCTGATTCTCTTTCTTCTGCTTACTCTTTCACCTTTTGCTTTTCCAAGAACATGCTTACATCTTCCAGTCCTTGGCATTTAACAGGTACATAATGCACTCCCAAAGATGTTCATGTCCTAATTCCCAGAACCTGTGAATACATGATTTCGGATGGCAAAGATATATTACAGATGTGATTAAATGAGTGATTTTGAGGTGGAGAGATTATTCTGGGTTATAAGCCCAATATGATCACAACGGTCCTTTGTAAGAGGCAGGCAGAAGGTTAGAGTCAAATAAAGAGATGTGATAACAGAAGCAGAGGTCAAAGTGATGCAGGACCAGGAACCCGGTTGTGTAGGCAACCTCCAGAAGCTGGAAAGGCAGGGAAATGTCCTCTGCTAGTGCTTCCAAAGGGATTCAGCACTGACATCTTGATTTTAGCCCAGTGAGACCTACAGACTTAGGATCTCCTGAACCGGGAGATAGTAAATTTGTGTGTGTGTGTGTGTGTGTGTGTGTGTGTGTGTGTGTTTAAGCCACTAAGTATGTGATAATTTGTTACATCAGGAATAGGAAATAAATATACTACCAAACTGTTTCTAGAGAGATAATACCCTTTTGCATTCCCATCAGCAAGGCATGAGAGTTCCAATTGCTTGACATCCTAGACTATTATCAGGCTTCCGATTGTAATCACTACACAGAGGGTGCAGTGGTATCTCATTGTGGTTTTAAATGGCATTTTCTTTATGACTAAACTACATTGAACATCTTTTCATGTGGTTTTTGGGTACCCATATAGCTGTTGTCAAATGTTTGTTAAAGTTTTGTCTATTTTTGTAGAGTAATTTGTCTTCTTTTTATGTAGATTCAATTATTATCTGGCCTTTGGCCTGAAATATCTTCCTGTATCATGATTCATAACCCAGATCTGCTGACAATGAACTTCCTTAGTTTTTTTATATGAAAATATATCTCTTTTGTCCTTATTTTTAAGGATAATTTATTGGATAAAGACACAGAATTTTTGGTTTTAACACTACAGGGTTAAATTTTAAATTTTTTTCTAGCACCTCAAATGTGTCATTTGCATGCCTCTTGGACCCAATATTTCTCTGATGAGAACTCAGTCACTAATTATATAATTGTTATCACATTGTAATATATAATTTTTCATCAGTGCTTTTAGAATTATCTCTTTATTTTTCACTTTTGGCACTTGAACTGTGATGGCCTAGGAGTGGGTTACTCTATCCTACTTGGGGTTTGTTAAGTTTTTTAATTTATAAGTCATTTTTAAACAAATTTGGTGGATTTCTGGCCACCAAGTCTTCAGATTTTATTTCTGGCCTTTCTCTTGCTCTACCACCTTCTTTTGGGTCTCCAGTTACACTTGTGTTAGACTTCTTGATACTATCTTACAAGTTTTCACTTTTTTCTCCAATCTTTTCTCTCTGGCCTTTGGATTGGGTTATTTCTGTTGATTTCTTTTCTTTCAAGTTTCCCAATTGTTTCTTCTGCCATGTTCAATCTGTTATTGAGCATTGTAAGTTAATTTTATGTAGTTATTATAATTTTCACACTTAGAATTTTTATTTAATCCATTTCCATTTTTTTTTCTGTTGAGATTTCCTAGATGTTTACTTATTGAAACCATTTTTATTTTGATTATTTGAAATCAGTGCTTTGAAAACTTTGGCTGATAAATTTCTCTACATTTGCCCTTACTCAGGCACAGTTTTATTGACTGTTATTTGTTCCTGAGCATAGGTTGTATTTGCCTGTTTGTATACATGTCTAGTATACATGTCTACTATACATACATGTATAGTATGTCATTTGGTTGAAAATGGGACTCTGAATTCTTTTTTTTTATTCTGAGGATTGTTGCATTGTTTAAGTAACCAATTAATTTGCCTGGACTTAAATGTCAAGCTCTGCCCCCTGCAATACACAGTCAGTATAGTAAGTTTACAGTTTCTAGCTTCTGCCTCTTTTAAGTCTGGTCTTCTTTATATTTATGTTGTGCGTGGATTTGTGAAATCAATCAATAAAACAGAAAACTCACAAATCTCCATATGTCTCTATGGTCTCTATGTACTTTTTCACGGAATCCCCTGGGGTCTTCCTATGCATGTGTATTTTAGCAGTTAGATAGGGGGTTTGGGTAAAGTTTCTACTCACATTATGGATCTCACCACTTCTTATTTATTTAAAAATATTTTTAATGTTTATTTACTTTTGACAGACAGAGACAGAGAATGAGCAGGGTAGAGGCAGTGAGAGGGAGAGAGAGAGAGAGAGAGAGAGAATCCAAAGCAGGCTCCAGGCTTTGAGGTGTCAGCACAGAGCCTGATATGGGGCTCGAACTCACAAACCGTGAGATCTGACCTGAGGCAAAGTCGGACGCTTAACCAACTGAGCCACCCAGGCACCCCAAGGGTCTCACTACTTCAGTTACATTGTTTCTGGGAATTTCCATAAAGTTTATAATTGTTTTTTTTTTCCAGCCCTTATTTTGTCCTCTGCCACCTCAAGCTGACAATGGTGTGGTTTTCTGCAAGCATAGTCATGGGGATTGTAGAATGTCCTCAGGTAAAGATGACAGAAGCCACTATTCTTGTCTGTTGCAGTGCAATTTTTAAAAAGTAACCTTTCCTTCATATTCTATCTGACTTTTCACCTTTCTGGTCAATTGTTAATATTTCATCCAAACTTTCTAATAATTACTGCAGGAGGTCTTACATGCCCAGTCTGGCGTCATTACTAGAATATCTTCCTTCCACCCTCTAGGAATTGTTAATCTTCTTTTAGTAAGTTATGTGTATGGGGCAGTGGGGAAGTATTTGAGCAAGTGTGGTTAAGGACATGTAATGGTAATTAGCTTAAAGTCTTTAAAAGGAATTGTACATGAAGAATACTTAGGCTTTGAGTCTTGTTATTAAAAAAAAAAAAATGAAGCCCAAAATCCCTCTTCTCTCTCAAATAATAAGCTTTCTATATTATGGCTCTATTAGAAAATTTTTTTAATTATATTTAAAAGTTAACCGATGACATTGCTTTCCCTAGTTCCTATTGTATTACCCCCTCTGGCAAATGAACACCCACAGAGGAAAGGAAGCTATTGAATCCATGACAGAAGGGAGACCACTCTACCAAAAGAAATAAGAGGGCTTAGTTAATATTTCCAAATTCTGTCCTGCAATAGATAATATTCATATTATAATTCATTTTTTAAGATTTATTTTATTTTTAGATAGAATGTGAGCGGGAGAGAGGGACAGAGGAAGAGAGAGAATATTAAGCAGTCTCCATGCTCAGCACAGAGCCCCACACAGAGCTCAATCCCACAACCCTGGGAATGTGACCTGAGCTGAAATGAAAAGTTGGGGACTTAGCCAATTGAGCCACCCATATGCCCCCATATTACAATTCTTATATAACTTACCTTCATTTGTTTCTCTGAAGCACCTGATGCCATTCTGATACATTGATCTGCTTTAAAATATTTTTCTTTTGGATATACTCAGGTATTTACCCCTCTTTCATACATAGGGTATCGCCACAGTGGCTGCATCCTCTTGTAATCCGAGCTTCTCTCAGACAGCCCCTCCTTCTGTGGCATCAGTTTACTCAGACAACTAGGCTATCTGGGAACTGATAAGCCACCACTTTCTTTGACCCTTCAGCCAGAGTAGGGGGCAGCCCCTTCCTGCTAATAATCTCTAAGATTCCTTGTTACCCTCTCTTCTGGCTCATAGCTTTCTCATCACCAATTTCCTATTTATTTATTTATTTATTTAAGAGAGAGACAGAGAGAGAGAGAGGGAGAGAGAGAGAAGGGCAGAGAGCGAGAGAGAATCTTAACGTGGGGTTAAATCCCATAACCCTGGGATCATGACCTGAGCCAAAATCAAGAGTCAGATGCCCACCTGACTGAGCCATGAAGGTGCCCCATCAATTTCCTATTTAAATTCTCCCTAGAACCTATAAAGTTTCATGCTTTCTTGACTGGTCCCTGAAAGACATTCTTCATAAATAAGCCATTCTGTTGTAATGGAAATAAGTGTGCAGGCATAGATAATTACATTAAACAAAGGATTGCTGTGGGAGAACCTACCATATAAGTGATTCTCAGTAAGTCATGTCTTCTTTGACTCATAGCAAGCAGCACAAGAGTAGGAATTAAACCAACTAGGTCTTCTGTTCTGTCTGATTTGCCCACACTTTTGCAGACATGTTTCACAATGTCTATTGTGCTATCTTCACCAATAATGGGTGATGATATGTGTGTTGAGACAGAGTGGTTGACCTTTATCATGTGAAAAGGGCATGATGGGGACTTGCTAATCGGCTTGTTATTGTGGCATTCCTGAGCTCTGAATGTGGAATTGTTTGGATAGATTCACCTACCATTTAATCTGTAATCTAACAATTTGTCTGACAAATTTTCATGTCTTAATCTTCAACAGTTGTCCTCTTAGTTTCATGAAACTTGCTGATAGTTTGTCATTCATATGAATAGTGGAGACTCTTGATGTCCTTCCAGAAACCCCGTGAGTCAGTGTACCTATCTCTGACTGCCATGAGCATTGGATGATTAACAACAAATAATTGAACTCTTCTCTGGGTAATTTCCTTAAATTATGAAAGTTTTCTTGGCCAGAAACACCCAAGAATTATCCAAACAGGACTTTAAAGCCCCAGTGTCCTTGCTTCAAGGCAGAACAACTCTATTATACTTTTTTCAGTTCCAGGGTTCCATGCAGGATCTTCAGCTAGTCCCACGTTTTTGCTTAGTTTCTTTCACTGCTCTATCTTGCTTTTCTCACTTATTTTACAAGCTCCTTGTGAGAACGTTCATTAAATCATTACATGAGAACCCCACCTTTCAAGCTTATATTCTAAGGAAACGTATCTAAATCAGGGTGGAATATAATTATTCCTATAGCCAGTCAACACTGTTCAAAAATACATATTTTTTTCTCTGTGGGATGTTGAAATACTGGCCATTTATTTGATTATAACACTTTATAAAAACAGAGCTTCACCTATGAGAAAGCTCCAAAAATACATAGAGTACCAAATATGATGCATGTCATCAGGCAACTTCAGTTTCCTAATATGCAAGTTGGAAATCAAATCCCATCATAAATATTTATGAAGAGTGAAGGAGATACTACAAATGTTCCGAAGTGGCAATCTGCTCAACACATAGTAGGTACTAAGTGGGTGTTTTTAATAGATATATTGTGATATTAGAGTGAGGTTTCTAGGTTCTGATAATATCATTGAATTTGGAAGGAAGCAGTGTAGACACAGCTGAGTCAAATTTTAAAAACATAAAGAATGACTTAGTTAAAACATGTCTCTAATTTTCCAGGTAAAAATGAATCTGCAAATTTTTTTCTAGTGTGATGAAACCTCTAAGAATGCATTTAGAAAAATAATCACTTAGTATTTGAAAGTTCTGATGTGGAATACTAGACAAGGATTTCTAATTTAAGAGAATGAGTGTCAATCCAGGTCAGGTGGGCTGGAGTATCTGACCTTGGACCTAGGGACAAATGAAGATGGCCAACATTTTAGAATATAGATTTGAGTTCCTGGAAAACTCTTTCTTCTTTCTCAGTCTTTAGAAGACTAGACTTTACAGTCTTACCACATTTAGGAATCTTTTATTTGTGTTAATAGCTCTTTGTCACTATTCATGTAGTTCTTCTTGGCTGAAGTCACTGTCTTTCATGTTCAAGCTCCAAATAATCCCTAAGCCAGAAAATGAGTCCCTCAATAGCCTCAGCACAACCAAATGTTGGTGTCTGGGTTTGTTTTACTTGGTGGATTTGCTATCAACTCAGTCAAGAGTGATCCTGCAGAATTGTGGGCCAGTCACCTAATTAGCAAAACTAATCACGCTGTGAAACCTAATGTTGAAACCTAGGATGAAATACTACGAAGGTTTTATTTTCTCATCCATGGGTAAATAACATTATTTTGTTAATAAGTAAGTAGAACTACTTAATAAACAGTATTTCACCTACAAAGAAGTTTGAAGCTCAATACAGAGACAAACATAGCTAGTTAATAAAGTTAATACTTTGCCAAAACAAATGTATTATTAAAAATAAGCTTAGGTGGGGCACCTGGGTGGCTCAGTCAGTTAAGCCTCCAACTTCAGCTCTGGTCATGGTCTTGTGGTCTGTGGGTTCAAGTCTGGAGACTGCTTTGGATTCTGTGTCTCCCTTTTTCTGCCCTTACCCTGCTTGCACTCTGTTTCTCTCACTCTCTTAAAAATAAATAAACATTGAAACATTTTTTAAAAAGCTTAGAATGATCTTTACGATGATTTATGTTATTGTAATTAGAATGTTTTTTGTAACTTCTTTTTTTCAGTTGCTTGAGCCTCCCTACTGAGTAGTTCTAAATATGTTAAGTTTTGTTTTTACATAGAGTTCTTTAATTTGTTTTTAATTCATTTTAATTTAGAAAAGGAACATTTTGGTATTCTGTCATGGAAACTCTCAAAATAATGTGAATAAATTTTATACCTCATATGTACACACATGGAAATCTATCATTACTCTCATTTCATTTGTAAGGTTTTTCCCCCCTATTTTACTTTTTACTCATATTGGTGTGACAGGTCATTTGCAAATTTATTTTGTGTTTTGACTGCATTTGACTGATTTTATGCAATGGGCTTTTCTTTCAATTGTGTTAACTTATTTGGAGTAATAAAAACATGTCAGCAGCTCTATCATATTCTACTAATTAACTGGGAAGACCTTATGTCACATACATTATAAAAAGTAATAACCTAATGATATCTTTCCTTAGGAGTTATTGCTTAAATATGAGTACATCTCCTAGGCCAGGAGATGAAACTTTTTTCCTCTTCTCACCAGATCAACTATCCTGCAATGCAGAAATTTATAAGGTGTCTTGTAAGATTGTCCCACAAGATCTAGCAATCAGTTTGGATATGAAGTGGCAGTGAGCTCAGTAGTTTCTCTCTCTCCTCATTGCAACCTTCCTATGATTTCAACTCACAACATGTTAGTAGCTTACAGGCTTTTGTGCTTTCTGGGCAGACAAGCTAGAGGAGCCAGTATCGGGAGTGGTCCTAGAAAGCAAAACCTCAGGATGAGTTGTTGAAGTTGTGTTACATGATGGTGAATTTTATGTGTTAACTTGACTTGGATAATGAGTGCCTAAATACTTGGTCTAACATTATTCTAAATGTGTCTGTGAGGGTGTTTTTTGCATGAGATTAACATTTTAACTGGTCAACTCTGTAAAGCAGTGCCCTCGGCAATATAGGTGGGCCTCATCCAATCCATTGAAGGCCAACTGTCCCCTGAGGGAATTCCTCCGTGCCTGCTGGTTGTGCTGAGACATCAGTTCTTCCTGCTTTCAGACTAGAAATGAAGCATTGTTTTTTCCTGGATCTCTAGCCTGCCAACATTTAGACTGAAAGCACACCACCAGCTCCCCTGAATCTCTAGCTTGCTAACTGCATACATACAGATATATACTATATATCTATTTGTGGAATCTGATGAGTTTGTTCATATATATATATATATATATATGTGTGTGTGTGTATATGTATATGACTAGAGCTTTAAGAATAAATTTTCTAAATTGGTTTAGGGATTTCTGGAAATTGGTTCTCTAATCTGATTAATTTTAAAGACATTCATGACTCTATTTCCAGTAGTAAAGAGAGCACAGATAATCCATGGAATGATCTGGCAATAGAGATAGACAAAACATCACCATTAGATACAGGAATATCAGTTAAAATTAAGTAAGGATTTCAGTGAACATGCATGTGATACTTTTGAACATTTTTACCAAATTAACAAACATAATGAGATTGGCTGGTTGTTCCTAATGTCCCTGGACAGAGTGGGAAAAGAAAGGGATGAGGTCAGAGATTTGAATACCCAGTTCAAATGCTGCATAATTGTCCTGAAAACTTCTAGGTCTACCCTGAAAGAAACCCTTATCTCCTGAAGCTGCTAGGCTGAGATTCTTGACAACCAAACTCAGAAGCTCATTCTGCAATTGGCTGAATTGCAAGGCAACTTGAACTCCCAGACTCTTTGAATATATACTGTTAGAGAGAGGGCACTGACTGGATGGAATGGGATCCTGAAAGTTGGGTTTTTGGGAAGACCCTGATGGGACTGAGGACAGTGAGCCCCAGAATTCTTATGTTTTCTTTGCCAGTAGAAGCAGCCTTTCCACTAGCAGTAGAAGAAATCTCCACCTCCATCTGAAGGGATTAACCCTGCATTGCCTGAGGAAACGGTACTGGCACTTGCCTTACAAGACACTGCTGATTCTCCTCAGGACCCACCCCAACACCCCTCTTTGCCTCTCAATCTATAAATAGCTCAAGTCCAAGCAGACCCTTAAAGGTGACATACAAAGTTTGACCCATGAGAAGGTGAAATGCACTCCAAAATAACTGCATTCATTTTCTAATTTATGCAGCCAGAAATCTGGGGAACACATGTGGGAATGTTTATTAAGTGTATGATATAATTGTGAGAGACACATAAAATTGAATCAGGCTGACCTTACTGATATGGGCTGAGATTCTGATATTTGGGATGTTAGAAAAGAGCTCTAACAATTTGTTTAGTTGGCTGAACCATAGACCAAAAGATGTCTCCAATTCACAGTGGGTAAATCAGAAATGCTGGGAATTCTTTGGTTTAAGGTAAAGGAAGAGATTCAAAGGTTTAGAATGATTGGGATTTTAGACTAAATTTGTTACTTAAGACCTACTTACTCACCTACTTTAAGAGAATCCTAAAAACATGCTTTTCACCACAACTGTGGGACATGAATTTGTGAAGGGAGTCTCAACATGTTTGCAGAGCTCTGTCATAACTATCCTCTATAGACCATTCCTTGTAGTGGGAACAGTGGTCACTGAGCTGGGAAACCTAAATCCAGGGTGGATAATCAGATCTTAGCATGGCAGAGGCCAAGTGGCAACACTAAACAACAAAAGGGAAAGTGAGTGTGATATAGTTAAAGGACAGCAGAGACAGAGCAGCACTCAGAATAGCCTAACTCATGCAGGTCTATGGTGTTAGTTAGTTGATGATGGTATCCCTAGAGGTAAAATAGACAAGAAGCTTACCAAATTCGTACTTGATCTATACAAGCAGAAGAGTTCTAGGTCAAATAAACAAAAGTCTAACCTGAATCATAAAAACAGAGAGTCATCGTCCATCAATCAATTCCCTGACTTGAGCCAGTTTACAGACCCAAGACCATTTGAATGAAGAAGAAGTTGGATCCCACTGAGGAAAGACCCTACTACATTGCCAAGTATATTTTTAATTTTTCTTCCAGCCTTACCTAAAAAGAACTGCAGCTTTTTATCACAGTTACTGCACTGGAAAAGAGGAAACAGAATTTGTGGACTACTAAACACTGACTCTCAACTGGCACTGATTCCAGGAGACCCAAAGCACCACTGTGGTCTCCATCAGAGTAGGGGTTTATGGAGGTCAGGTGATCAATGGAGTTTTAGCTTAAGTCCATCTCACAGTGGGCCCAGCAGTTTCCTGAAATTCTGTTATTTTCACAGTTCTGGAATGCATAACTGGAATAAATACATTCAGCAACTGGCAGGATCCCCACATTTGTTCCCTGACCTGTGGAATGAGGGCTATTGTGGTAGGAAAGGCCAAGTGGAAGCCATTAGAACTCCCTCTATCAAGGAAAATAGTAAACCTGATGTAATACCACATGCCTGGAGGAATTGTAGAGACTAGTGCCACCAACAAGATTTAAAAGATCCAGGAGTAGTGATTCTCACCACATCCTCACTCAACTTGTCTATTTAGCCTGTGCAGAAGACAGCTGGATCTTGGAGAATGGCAGTGGATTATCAAAAGCAAAATGAGGTGATGACTCCAACTGCAGCTGCTGTATCAGCTGTGATTTCATTGCTTGAGCAAACTAATACATCCCCTGGTACCTGGTATGCAATTATTGTTCTGTCAAATGCTTTTTTTCTCAATATTTTTTAAGTTAATTTATTTTTGGCAGAGAAAGAGAGAGAGTGTGTGCATGTGTGTGCATGAGCAGGGGAGGGGCAGAGAGGGAGAGAGAGAGAGAGAGAGAGAGAGAGAGAGAGAGAGAGAGAGAGAATTCCAAGCAGGCTCCATGCTGTCAGGACGGAACCTGACACAGGCTCAAATTCATGACCAGTGACATCATGACCTCAGCCAAAATCCAGAGTTGGATGCTTAACTGATTGAGCCACCCAGGCACCCATCTCAATATCTTTCAATAAGACCCACCAGAAACAGTTTGGTTTTAACTTGTTGGGCCAGAAACACACCTTCATTGTCTTATCTCAGAGGTACATCAACTTGGCAGTCCTAAGTCATAAGTTAGTTCACAGGGATCTTGATCACCTTTCTCTTCCACAGGATACCACATGGTTCACTACATTAATGATATTTTGATGATTCAATATACTAAGCAAAAAGTAGCAACTTTCCTAGACTTCTTGGTAAGACATTTGCATGTCGGAGGGTGAGAAATTAATCTGACAAAAACTCAGGGTCCTTCTACTTTGGTGAAATTTCTAGGGGTTTAATGATTAGGGCAAGTCAAAGTACTTTTTCTAAGGTGAAGGATAAGTTACTGTATCTGGCCCCTCCTACAACCTAAAAAAAGACACAATGCTTAGTGTCTCTCTTTGGATTTTGAACATATTGCTTTGACCCATTTATCGAGTGACCTAAAAAAGTTATTAGTTTGACTGGGACCCAGAACAAGAGAAGGCTGTGCAATAGGTCCAGGCTGTCAGGACCTGGAAAGATATTCTGCCACTTGGGCCATCTGATGATCCAGCAGATCCAATGACACTTGAAGTGTCAGCAGCAGATAAGGATACTGTTTGGAGTCGTTGACATGCCCCCATTGGTGGATTAGATCATGACATAAGCCTTTAGGATTTTGCAGCAAATTCTGCCATGGTCTGTGGATGATTACTTTTGTTTTGAGAAATAGCTCTTGGCCTGCTCCTGGGCCTTAATAGAGACTAAATGCTCAACCATGGCTGCCAAGTTGTCAATTGACTTGAATTTCCCATCATGAACTGGGTGTTATCGGACTCACTAGACCATAACATTGGGCATACAGCCCATAACCAAATGAGAGTGATAAATATATGATCAGGCTTCAGCAGGTCCTAAAGGCGCAAATAAGTTATATGAGAAAGTGGTCCAAATGCACATAGTCTGACTCCTAATACACAGCTTTCTCTCTATAAGAAAGCGCCTATGGCCTCACAGGGATTACCTATTATCAGTTGGCAGAGAAAGAGAAGGCTTGGGCCTGCTTTACAGATGGTTCTCCAGAATATGTAAGCATGACCCCAAAGTGAATGGCTTCATTAATATAGCCTCCTTCTGGGATGTTCCCGTAAGACAGTGCTGAAGGGAAATCTCAATCGGCAGAATTTTGAGCAATGAGCAATGCACCTGGTTGTTTACTTTCCTTGGACTGAGAAATGGCCAGACATGTGATTATATACCACTTCATGGGCTATGGTTAAATGATTTGGCTTGATTATCAAGGACTTAGAAGAAAGAGGATTAGAAAATTGATGACAAAGATATTTAGGGAAGAAGAATGTGGATTGACATCTCTGAAAAGGCAAAAAAACAAAACAAAACAAAACAAAAACAAAAACATAGAGACATTATAATTTTGTATAAATTATACATTTTATACCAAATGCATAATTTAGTCACCAAAGCCTGACCTCAGCAGAAAAGGATTTTAATAATCAAGTGGATAGGATGACTTTTTCTGTGGATGCCAGCCAGTCAACTTGTCTTCCCAGTCACCCCTGTAATCATGCAATGGACTCATGAATAAAGTAGCTATGAGTGGAGGAATGGTGGTTATTCATGCCCTTGGCAATATGAGTGTGTATTCACCAAGATTTATCTGGCTAAGGCCACTGGTGAGTATTCAATATGCCTGCAGCAGAGACCAATATTGAGGCCCCAATATGGCACCATTCCTTGGGGGTGATCAGCCATCTATCTGGTGGCAGGTTAACTGCATTGAACTACTTTCATCATGGAAAGAGCAGTTTTTTGTTTTTACTGGAATAGACACAGTCTGGATATAAATATTTCTTCCTTGCAGGCAATGCTTCTGCCAAAACTAACTATCTGTGAATTATAGATGTCTTATCCATTGTCATTGTATTTCAGACAGCATTTCATCTGAATAAACTCATGATAGCAAATAAAGTGTGGCTATGGGCCCATAATGATGGAATTCATTCAGCTTCTAATGTTTCCCACCATCCTGAAGCAGCTTGCTTAATAGAGTGGTGGAAAGACTCAGCACCAGATAAGTGGCAATACTTTGCTGGGCTCTCCAGGAGGGTGTATATTCTCTGAATCAGCATCCCGTATACCATACTATTTCTTCCATAGCCAGGATTCACAAGTGTAGGAATCAAAGGAAAGAAATGGGTGTGACATTACTCACTAGTATTACTAGTGACCCATTAGCAAAATTTTTGTTTCCTGCACCCACGAGTGTATACTCCGTGGCCTAGATGTTTTAGCTCCAAAAGGAGGAATGCTTCCATCAGGAGATACAATAAAGATTCCATTGACCTAGGATGGCCAGACATCTTATGTGATTTCTTTATGCCTGTGAGTTCACAGAAAAAGAAGGAAGTTATGGTGCTGGTTGGAAAGGAGTTATAGTCCTGACTATGGAAGGGAAGTGAGACTACTATGCTACAATGTAGGTAAGGAAGAATATGTCTGAAATACAGGAATTCCCTTAGGGTGCCTCTTAGTATTACCATGCTCTGTGATTAAGGATGATGGAAAACTACAATAATCTAATTCAGGCAGAACCACTAATGACCCAAACCCTCAGGAATGAAAGTTTGGGTCACCTCACCAGGTAAAGAATCACAACCTACTGAGGTGCTTCTCAGGTTGTCATGAGAATTTTTTCCTTATTTTGTTATGAAAATGTTTGTGCATACACACACACACACACACATATATATATACATATACATACATATATACACATATGTATGTGTATGTATATATATATGTATGTATATATACACATATACGTTTGTGTGTATACTTATATGTATACATATATATATATGTATATATATGTGTGTGTATATACATATATATATATATAAAACAAATATCTTTTTCTTCTCTCTAATCCCCTTGTCATGTAATATAGGATATATTAACTTTGTATCATAGTATTTAAGTGTTGTTAACTGTACCTCACAGTATTTAAGTTATGAGATACAAAGAGAAGAGTAAACATCACTCATGGACTTTACCTCCTTTTCTGGAAAAGGGGTTAATAAATTTTTATTGCATGAAAGGTAGCTGTATGATGGCTAGCAGAATTATGACCTTAATATTGTATTTAATGGAGATCAAATATTGTTTAATATTTAATTAAATATTTGTCAAGGGGTATTTGTGATGGTTAATTTTATGTGGCAACTTGACAGGACCACAGGGTGCCCAGACACTTGGTCAACCATTATTCTGGATGTCTTTGTGAGAGTATTTTTAGATAAAATTGACATCTAGGTTGGTAGATTGAGTAAAGCAGATTGACCTCTATAATGTAGGTAGGCCTCATCCAATCAATTGAAGGCCTGAATAGTTCAAAAGCATGACCTTCATCTGAGGAAAAGAGAGTTCTTCCTGAAGGCCTTTGAACTGAAACATTGGCTTTTCTTATTTCTATAATAACTAGATGGCCTTTGGACTTGAACTAGGACACTGGCTCTGTATATTTTTGACTTTCTAGTCTCCATAATTACATAAACAATTTCTTACTTCTTATAATATTGTGTGTGTATATCTATATCATCTATATCTATATTTACATCTCTGTCATATCCATATCCATATCCATATCTATATCATCTATCTATATATCTTGGTTTTGTTTCTCAGAGTTCCCTGAATAATACAATATTCAAACCATAGAAAACAAAAGGCAGAGAGAAAATCTTGAAAGAAGGCAGACGATGGGAAAACATATTACCTACATACCTATCTTTAACAAGAATAAGAATTACCCTGGAACACCTCATCAGAAACCAAGCAAACAACAAGGGACTGAAATAAAATAATAAAATTATTGAAAGAAAGGCTCCTTACCAAATTGGAATTCTATATCCAACAAAATATCCTGGAAGGAGAAATAAAAACTTTGTCAGACAAAAACTTGGTTAATTCACTGAGGGCTGATCTGCCCTGCAAGAAATGTTAAAACAAGTTTTTCACTGGAAAAAAGTTCCTCAGAGAAAAATAAAATGACATTAAATGGAATAATATAAAATGTCCAAATAAAACCAGAGTGAAGTCATCTGATATTTGTCTTTCTATGACTGACTAATTTTGCTTAGCATAATGCACACTGGTTCCATCCACATTGTTGCAAATAGCAAGGTTTGGGAATTTAAAATACAAAACAGATGAACATAAGAGAAGGGAAACAAAAACAATATAAAAACAAGGAGGGGGACAAACCATAAGAGTCTCTTAAAGACAGAGAGCAAAATGAGGGTTGCTGGAGGGATTTGGGGTGGGAGGATGAACTAATTGGGCAAGGGGCATTAAGGAGGACACTTGTTGAGATGAACACTGGGTGTTATATGTAGAATCACTGGATTCTACTCCTGAAAACATTACTGCACTATGTATTAACTAACTTGGATATAAATTAAAGAAATAGTAATGAATTAAAAAAATGAAGTCTGGGCAAAACCCACTTGCCTAAAGAAAAACAAAGCTAATTAATTAATTAATTAATTAAAAAAATAAAGCCAGAGAAGATAGAAAAAAAGGAAAGAAAGAAAGAATACATGCAATGAATAGAAAATAGTTACAAACGCAGTAGATAATAACCAATTATATCAATACTTAATAAGTGGATGTTGTCTAAAACACTAATTAAAAGACAAAGACTGACATATGGACTAAAAAATTAGAGCCAACTATCTGTTGTCTATAAGAAACTCACTTTAAAGTCAAGACCAAGGTAAATTAAAAGTAAAAGAATGTTGGGGCGCCTGGGTGGCACAGTCGGTTGAGCGTCCGACTTCAGCCAGGTCACGATCTCACGGTCCGTGAGTTCGAGCCCCGCGTCGGGCTCTGGGCTGATGGCTCAGAGCCTGGAGCCTGCTTCCGATTCTGTGTCTCCCTCTCTCTCTGCCCCTCCCCCGTTCATGCTCTGTCTCTCTCTGTCCCAAAAATAAATAAACGTTGAAAAAAAAAAAGTAAAAAAAAAAAAAAGTAAAAGAATGTTAATGTTAATCAGAAGGAAGCTGAAAAGCTATATCAGTATCAGACAAAGTAGATTTTAGAGCAAGACACATAGAGATAAAAAGGGCATGACATAATGATAAAGGAGTCAATTCTCAAAAAGGATACAATAAACTTAGACATGTATGCACCTAACAACAAAGCATCAAAATACATGAGACAGAAACTGACAGAACTGAGGGGATAAATAGACAAATCCACTATTATAACTGGAGACTCTAATACTTGTAATTCAGTGTGTGATAGATCAAGCAGGCAGAAAATAAATAAGTACAATAGTTGACCTGAGCAGCCCTGTTAATCTTTTTGACATTTATAAATGCTCCATCCAGCAACAGTCAAATACACATTCTTCTCAAGCTTGTATGAACCATTCACTAAATAGACCATTTTACAGGCCATAAAATACCTTTAAAAATTGAAAAATAAAAGTCTTAAAAAATATGTTCTCAGGGCACAGGGAAAATAAGCCATAAACCAATAATAGAAAGAGATGGAAACTCCCAATATTTGAAGACTAGCCACCACATTTCTAAATAACACATGGGTTAAAGAGGTGTCAAGATAAATTTTAAAATATATTGAACTAAAGGAAAATTAAAATACAACTTAACAAAATTTGTGGAATGCAGTGAAAGCAGTAGATGAGAAAAATTTATAGCATGAACTGCATACATTAGAAAGGTGGAAAGATCTAGAATCACTGCTCTACTTTTCTACCATAAGAAATTAGAGAAAGAGCAGGAAATTAAGTCTAAATTGTGCATAAGAAAATAATTATTACAGTAAAAATCAACAAAATTTAAAACAGGAAAGCAGTAGAAATAATTAACAAAATTTAAAGCTGTACCTTTCAAAGATCAATAAAATCAATAAACCTTTAGCCAAGCTAACCAAGGGCAAAGATATAAATTATGACTATCAGAAATGAATGAGGTTTCATTACCACTGATTCTATGGTTAAAAGAATAAGAAAAGAATACTATAAACAACTCTATGCCCAGAAATTTCATAACTTAGATGGAAGTGGATCACGTCCTTGAAAAACACAAAGTGCCAACATTTACACATGAAGGAATGGATAATCTAGATGACCTCTTTTGGATTGAACTGTGTTCCCCAAAAGATATTTTGAAGTCCTAAACCTTGGCATTTATGAATGTGATCTTCTTTGGACATAGGATCTTTGCATAAATTATCAAGTTAAGTTGACGTCATTAGAATGGGCTAGTGCAAAAGGACTGATGTCCTTATGAAAAGGGAAATTCAGCCATACCCATAGAGAGATGAAAGCCATGTGGAGAAACAGACAGAGAGGGAGGAAGACCATGTGAAGCTGGAAGCAGAGACTGGCCTTACACTGTCACAGTCAAGGAAAACCTGGGGATACCAGGAGCTGGAAGTTTAACATTTGAAAATCAATTAATTATATGGAATATTACTTGGTGATCAAAAAGAATGAAATCTTGCCATTTGCAACAACGTAGATGGAACTGGAGTGTATTATGCTAAGTGAAATAAGTCAACCAGAGAAACACAAATATCATATGATTTCACCGATATATGGAATTTAAGAAACAAAACAGATAAACAAGGGGAAGGGAAGGAAAAATAAGAAAAACAGAGAGGCAAGCAAACCATAAGAGACTCTTAAATATAGAGAACCAACTGAGGGTTGCTAGAGGGGAATTGGGTAGTGGAATGGGCTAGATGGGTGATGGGCATTAAAGAGGACACTTGGTGGGATGAGCACTGGGTGTCATATGTAAGTGATAAATCACTAAATTTTACTTCTGAAACCAATACTACACCAAATGTTAACTAACATGAATTTAAATAAAAAAATCAATCATTGTAATCCATCACATCAACAAGCTAAAGAAAAAAAATTCATATATCAATTGGTGCAATAAAAGTTTTGGCAAAATCTAATATATATTAATTCCAAGAAAACTCTTTGAAAAGTAGGAATAAAGGGAGACTTGCTCAACTTGATAAAGATCATCTACAAAAACCCATAATTGACATGGTACTTAAAAGTGACAAACTGAGTACTTCCCCCCTATGATTAGGTACAGGGCAAAGATGTCCTCTGTATCACTCATATTCAATATGTGACTATAAGTCCTGACTAGTGCAGTGAGACAAGAAAATAAAGTAAGAAATAATTCTAAAGGTCATAGAGAAATGCAAAAGACTTAAAATAGCCAGCACAATACCAAAGATGAACATATTTGGAAAATTCACAGAACTTAATTTCAAGATTTCTATAGAGCTATAGTAAACAGGCCAGTATGGACTGACTGAAAGAGTAGAAGAAAAGATCACTGGAACAGAATAGAGATCCCATAAATAGACCCATGAAGAGATAGTCAACGGCTGTTTGACAGAGGAGCAAAGACAATTCAATGAAAAAAAAGGCAGTCTTTTTAGCAAATGGTTATGGACAAATTGGACATACATATACTAAACAACAACAACAACAACAACAACAACAAACAGACAAACAAAAGCCATTTGCAGACCTTACGCCTCTCACAAGTGTCAACTCAAAATGAATACTAGACCTAAATGTGAAATGCAAAACTATAAAACTTCTAGAGGAAAGCATAGGGGAAAGTCTAGGTGGCTTTGGATGTGCTAATAAATTTTTAGGAACAACACAAAAAGAACAATCCAATTAAAAATTATATGTTAAACTTTATTAAAATAAAAATCTTCTGCACTGTGAAAATGTTATTTAAAAAATGAAGAAATGGGGGCGCCTGGGTGGCGCAGTCGGTTAAGCGTCCGACTTCAGCCAGGTCACGATCTCGCGGTCCGTGGGTTCGAGCCCCGCATCGGGCTCTGGGCTGATGGCTCGGAGCCTGGAGCCTGCTTCCGATTCTGTGTCTCCCTCTCTCTCTGCCCCTCCCCCGTTCATGCTCTGTCTCTCTCTGTCCCAAAAATAAATAAACGTTGAAAAAAAAATTTAAAAAATGAAGAAATGGATGAACACTGGGTGTTGTATGGAAACCAATTTGACAATAAATTTCATATATTAAAAAAAATAAAATAAATAAAAATAAATAAAAAAATAAAAAATGAAGAAGTAAGCCATAGACTGAATAAAATATTTGGAAAACACATACATGACAGAGGATTTATACCCAAAACATGCAAAGAAACCTCTTAAAATTCAATAATAAGAAAACAAATAACATGCTTAAAAAATAGGTAAATCTCTGAACAGACACCTCTCCAAAGAAGTACAGATGACACATAACTTATAAACAAGAATGTTCAATATTATTTGTCATTAGGCAATTGGAAATTAAAACAAAAATGTGATATCTTGCTATTAAAGTATTATGGTACTATCAAACTATCAAAATACCTAACAAACTGGCAATAGCAATTGGTAGAGAAGATAAAAAGCAACAGCAATTCTCATTCATTCTTGATGGGAACGCAAAATGATAGAGTCACTTTGGAAAACAGTTTTGTTGTATTTTACAAAGACAAATATAGTCATATTACCCTGCAATCATACTCCTAGATATTTCCTCAAGGGATTAAAAAAAATAATGTTTATTTATTTTCTGAAACAGAAAAGAGACAGAATGTGAGAGAAAGAGAGAATGGGGCATGAGCGGGGGAGGGGCAGAGAGAGGGACACACAGAATCTATGCAGGCTTCAGGCTCTGAGCTGTCAACAAAGAACCCAACATGGAGCTTGAACTCACAGACTGTGAGATCATGACCTGAGCTGAAGTCGGAACCTTAACCCACTAGGCCACTCAGGCACCCCAGAAAAAAATGTATGTTCGCACAAAAACCTAAATGTGAAATTGTATAGCAGCTTTATTCTTAGTCTCCCAAAATTGAAAAAAAAAAAAAAAAACAACCCACAATACTCTTTAATAGGTTATAGACAAAGTATGATACATCTATCCAAGGGAATATTATACAGTGATTAAAAGAAATAAGCTATCTGAGTTTGGGTGGCTCAGTGGGTTAAGCATCTGATTGTTGGTTTTGGCTCAGGTCATGATCTCACCATTTGTGGGTTTGAGTCCCACTTGGGGCTCTGAGCTGTGAGCACAGAACCTGCTTTGGACCCTCTCTTTACCTCTTTCTGCCCTTCCTCCACTTGCGTGCACATTCTCTCTCTCTCTCTCTCAAAATAAATAAAGAAAGAAATAAAGAAATTAGCTATCAATCCACAAAAAGACATGGTCATATATTAAATGTATGTTGCTACAATTAAGAAGTATGAAAATTCTACATACATAGGATTCCAATTATATGACATTCCAGTAAAGTCAACACCATTGAGATGTTAGAAAGATCACTAGTTGCCATGGGTATGGGACGGGGGTACAGTTAATAGGTAAAGCATAGGGATTTTATTTGGCATTGGGGCCAGTAGGTATGGCACTGAATTGTTAGATTACACATTTTTCAAATGTGTACTTTATAGCACAAAACGAATGAACCTCAATAGATTCAAATTAAACATTATTTAGGAGATTTGGGACTCCCAGGAGTGCATGAATGTAGAATGTAGCAAAACAATCTAGCTGCATTTAAAATATAGGAAATAATCTCAGTCAAGGAGGTAGGGGAAGCACTTCTTACCTGAGAAACTTTGCAAATGAGTGGGCTTTATAAGACATACATACGATAAACTGGACGTGGCACAGTGCCCTACTTGACACATTGGGTTTGAGAGAACAGTTCTGATACCACTACACCTGTGTACTAGAATCAAACCAATAAGTGAATAAGTGGAAGATGATGGGTTCCAGGTTTTCTACTGTTGGAGTGGCAGGTCACAGAGAAACAGGTGAATAGCCTAGAATGACCCACATGGTAATGCATTACAGTTCAAGACATCAGTATGAACTCAAGTTTAGCTTGCCATGGATACACTTGGTTATACCCATAAATAACTGTAAATAATTCTGTATGCTGGTGTTCTTTGCTCTGTCAGTTGAGAAGTTCTAGAAATAGCAACATCTCAATAGCAATGTGCACACCTACCACCCATATCTTGGTTTTTAATATCATTCTGTAATAGAACCAAAACATAATAAAACAAAGACCAAAAGAGTAGAACTTCTTGGAGAGATAGCAGATTCTAGAACAAAGGCAAGAAACATATAAAATAAGCTTTGAGCAGTTTTTAGTCCCTAAAAAGTGAGGAAGTCCTTAAAATTAAAAAAAATAATAATAATAAAATAAATAAAACCCAAACCCACAGTGATGGAGGTATATCAAAGAGATACAGGATCCAACTGAAAGAGCTCCCAGTTGTCAAAGCTGGAAAATCTTTTACACAAATAATATATAAAAGCTTACTGTATTATAGCCCGAAGTATAAAATAAATGTCTATGAATCCATCCTAATATAATAATTGAACAAATAGATAAATGGGGGAGAGATAAATCTTCCATGCAGAAGAATTTCAAATAATGTATGAAATCTGCCCTCAAGCAAGTTTAGTGCCCACACTAAACTTACTCTTCACCCCTTGAGTGTGGGCTGTACATAGTGATGTTTTTTCAAACAACACAGTATGGAAAGGAGAGGGGGCAAAGAGTAAGTTTAGTGTGGTGCCTAATATCAGCATCAACAGTGATAAGTCATGTTGATAGTAGGTACATTTAATATGACAATATGAGAATGGCAATTTACCTCTCTGGTCCTCCATATAACCCCAATGTAATCATAAGAACAATAGCTAACACATCCTGTTTGTGGGACTTTCCATAAAATACCTAACTAGTCTTCATCAAAACTGTCTCAATAATCCGTAAAGTCAAGCTGTCAAATTGAAAAGTTGCTTAAGGAGACATGAGGAGACACCATACAGTGTGGTGTCCTGGGTGAGATCCTAAGACAGAAAATAGACGTTAGGTAAAAATGAAAATAATGAGCTTTAGTTAACAATAGTGCATCAACATTGGTTCATTACTGTAGCAATTGTATCACCCTCATGCAATATGTAGGGAAACTGGGTATGGACTCTGTGGGGATTATCAGTCCTATTTTGCAGTTTTCTGTAATTTCATAAAATTCTTCCAAGATGAAAAGTGTATTTAAAAAAATAACAAAAAAAAATTAGGCTTGGTTAGAAGCCTTACTTCCTGCAGCAGCAGATTTGGAAAATGTGCATATCCGTGAAAGAACATGGTAAGAGTCCTATTGTTCTGGAAGCTGCAAATACTTTCTGGCTCTTCTGGGCTTTTCTTTCCATAAACCAACCAATTGTAAAAGAGTAACCAAACTGCATGGAGCGGGAGGAGTAGGTCTGTAATGGGGATCCAATGAGTCATCATTTAGGTTTATGCTTGTTAAAATTTCTTTTGAAATTGGCCTATCTCTTTTATATTCTTCATTTCCTTAGTTCTTGCCTTTTTAAAGAACTATCACATATTTAATATAATTCCATTTTCTTCTATTAGCTTCTTGGAAATCCATTATTTTACTATTATTTTCCTGGTTGTCATATTGCCTCATACATCCTTGACTTTTTACAGTATAATATAAATTTTTACTTTTACCTCTATTTCTGCATCGCCAGAACCTCAGAACCTTTAACTTCATTTACCCTGATGTTGTTACATCATCTTTGCTGGGCATTTTAGTTTATGCATATTTTTTAGTTACATAAGGTGTTACTATTATTACTCTGAAAAGTCAATATTGACTATATTTACATATATTTTGTCCAGTATTGTACATTTTTTTTGTGGTGTGTTTTCATGTGGTATCATTTTCCTATAGTCTAAAGAATTTCCTTGATATTCTTGTAATGCAAGTCTCCTCATTTCTAATTCTTTCAGCTTTTGTTTACATGAAACATTTTATTTCATTTTTATTTTTGAAGGCTATTTTTCTGGGCAGCTAATTTTAGGTTAGCAATTCTTTTTTTTTTTTTTCTGCCCTAGTTGTTGTTGTTGTTGTTGTTGTTGTTGTTCTTCTTCTTCTTCTTCTTCTTCTTCTTCTTCTTCTTCTTCTTCTTCTTTTTAATGCATAAATTATCTCCTGGCTTCTACCATTTCTTCTCAGAAGTCAGTTGTTCACTTTATTATTTCTTCATTGAAAATACTGTATCCTTTTAATATGATCGCTTTTACTTCAGTATTCAGCATTTTGACTTAGATGTGTTAAATATGTGTATATGTCTGTGTGTGTGTGTGTGTGTGTGTGTGTGTGTGTGTGTGTGTGTAAGAGAGAGAAAGAGAGAGAGAGAGTGGTAATATTTATGTTTCTTGGTGTTTCCCAAGCTTAATGAATCTGTGGGCCAACATCTTTCATAAACATCTGAAATTCTTAGTTATCATCTTTTGAATAATAATTTTTATGCCTTCACTCTCCTGTTATCTTGAGATCTCTACATGTATGTATGTTAGAACTTCAGGGTTTATTAAACATGGATTTAGGATATATAAAACTGTTTTTCTCTATTCTTTGGTTTGGATATTCTCATGTTTCATTTAGTGTACTGATCCTTTAATCTATTCAGTCTGCCATTGAACCTATCCTCTGGATTCTTAATTTTGTTTTTTACATATTTCATTTCTAGAATATGTTTTTAAATTTTTTTAATGTTTATTTATTTTTGAGACAGAGATAGACAGAGTATGAGTGGAGGAAGGGGAGAGAGAGAGAGGGAAACATAGAATCTGAAACAGGCTTCAGGCTCTGAGCTGTCAGCACAGAGCTGAATGTGGGGCCCAAACTTAGGAGCTGTGAGGTCATGACCTGAGCTGAAGTCAGATGCCCAACCAACTGAGCCACCCAGGCGCCCCTAGAATATGTTTTTGATTATTATGTTTTCTACTGCTCTGTAAAACTTCTTTCTCTTTTCAACTATTTTGTCCATCTTTTCCCCTCATTCCTTTAACAGAGTGACCATAATTATTTTAAATTCTCTGGATGCTACTTCATTATCTGGATCAGCTGTAGTTTTGCTTTTATTGGCTAGTTTTTTCTTTCTTGGTTCATGGTTGTATTTTTATACATCTCTAACTGTCTAGTAACACTTTTCCACCAGACATTTTGCATATAAAACTACAGAGGGTCCTAATGATGTTGTCTTCCAACAAAAAGGATCCCTCCCTTCCTAGTAAGCATAGAGAGTATGCTTACCTGATCAGTAATTGATACAAACTGGAGCTGAGTTACAGTTTGTATTAGATTCATTCAAATTCTTGTACCTCTGCTGCAAGGACTTATGACTGAGGGTCTGGTATTTCTCTGTTTACAAAGCCCTAAAAGGCTACAGGAGATCCAACCCTTCCCTCTAGATGTTCTCAGCACAGCTCTTAGGTTTCCATTCTGCAGGGCTTCACAAATTGACAGATACATTCCAGAATATCTGAGCCATATGTTTGAAGCAAAGCCCTTCCTCTGGTTTGGCCTCTGTATCCTAATCTTGAAAGAACATTGAGGGTTTTATTCTGCCTTCCAGGAGTATAATAGTTTTCCAATGCTGGTGTAACAAATTACAACCTTAACAGCTAAAAACAATGGAAATTAACTATTTACTATTACTGGAAATAACAGTTCTACAGCTCAGAAATCTGTCAGGCCTGTCTAATTTATATGGTCCAGATCTCAGAAAACCAAAATCAAGAATTGGCCTAGCCAGGGGGAAAATTCACTTCCAACCTCATTCAAGAAATTAGCAGAATTCAGCTCTTTATGGTTTTAGGACTAATGTCTTCTTGCTTGCTCTTGGCCAGGGGTTGTTCTAAGCTTCTCAAGGCTACCCATAGGCCCTGGCTTATAGCCATTTCTCCATCTCCAAAGCCAGCAACTGTGGTTGGAGTCCTCACACTTCAAATCTCTCTGGCTTCCATTGATCTGCCTTTCTTCTTCTTCCACTGCTTCTCTCTTACCTTTTGATCTTTGAGTGTTCAGGGAAAGATTGTAAGGTCACACCCCCAACTTTCTCTTTAGAGTGTACTTTCCAGACAATGCATCTCTTAACTTCAGCATCTTTATCATCTGACAAAGTTAAGAATTTCCTAAATTACCAGGTCCTGATGGCATTTTTTGGGTGGATCTTCATTTTGTTCTCCTCTTGCATTTTATTATAAATGACAAGGAGAAACCAGACTGCCTCTACTATACTTTGCTGGAAATCTCCTCAGCTAAATGTCCAATTTCATCGTTTACAAATTCTGCTTTCCCTATAACTGCAGGACATGATTCCTTTAAGCATTCTGCTGGTATGTAATAAAGATCCCTGTTTCTAATAACATATGCCTCAATTTCTGTTCAGCTCTTAACAAGCAGCATCTTTAGTGCCCATATTTCTGTGCATATTTCTATTCAATGCAGTCTAAGCTTTGTCTACCATGATCCCCCAAATTCATCCAGCCTCTCCCATGTCCAATTTCAAATCCACTTCCACAGTTTTAGACATTTGTTGCAGCATCAACCCACTCATGACACCAAAATTTGTATTCAATTCCTATTGCTGTCATAAAAAATAATCACCACAATTTAGCAGCTGAAAATAATACGCATATATTATCTAACAGTTATATAGGTCACAAGTCTA
The DNA here is from genome assembly GCF_018350175.1 of Felis catus. Classification (NCBI taxonomy): domain Eukaryota; kingdom Metazoa; phylum Chordata; class Mammalia; order Carnivora; family Felidae; genus Felis; species Felis catus. Next base: position 53,168,963 of record NC_058370.1, read on the forward strand.
GGCCTGGCATGGCTTAGGTAGCTCCTTCCTTTGGGCAAAATTAAGGCATCTGTATACTTTGTTCTTTTTGTAGGCTCTGGGGAAGAATTCATTCCCAAATTCATTCAAGTTGGTGACAGAATCCAGTCCCTTGCAGCTGTAGACCTGAGGTCCTGCTGGCTGTTGGTCAGGGGATGCTCTCAGTTTAGAGAGGATGCTGCACTCCTTGTCTTGTAGCTCCCTTCCTCCATCTTCAAAGACAACAATGGTGGGTCAAGTCCTTGCATGTTTTGACACTCTCTCACCTCCCTTCTGGCTCATCTACCCTCTGCATTCTTCTTTTGCCACATTTCTCTGACAGGGTCTTCCATCTTCCTCTTGTAATATTGTGGGTTTAGGTGATTGCACTTGTGTCATTTGGATAATCCAAGATAATCTCCCTTCTTCAAGGTCAGTTTACGTATAACCTTAATTACACATACCAAGTTCCTTACAGCAGTACCTAAATTGGGATTTGATTGAATAGCCAATGGATGGAATTTGGGGGCTACAGAGGTCTTTGGAATTCTGTCTGCCATCCCTCTCTAGCATCCAGGGCAGGAATAGAACTGAGCAAGTGTTTTGTGAATAAGATAAGACACGTATCTGAGGCTGTTCAAATTTCCCATTCTTCTATTCCATTCTCATTGGACTACTCAAAGTTTTGTTTTATTCCTTTTTCCCCCACCCATATTTTTTTAGGGCCAAGCCCAATTCCTGCAGCTCAAGCCCATAATTGGCAAGTGGCCCTGGGCAGGAAGAGAACTAACAACATCTTTCTCAAACCTCACCTGGGAAGGGTTCTTCTCCCTTTCCTAGAACTTATTTCATCTAGTGTTCATTGATTCTCTAACTGTCTGAAGCCTTTAAAATTAGTGGTTTCTATAAATTTTTCCCCAAGGTTTATAAAGGAGACTTTGTCTGGTACAATCAACTCTATTCCACCCAGAAGGGGTAATCCTCCACAAACAATGATTTTTTCTTAAGCTAAGTGGAACAGGTGTCTGAGTGCTGACAGTCAAATAACTTCAGGGTACTAATAGCCTAGTTATGAAAGTTTTCCCCTAAATATAACTTTCTTTTAAGTATTAAGGGCACCTATTAATAATGTTTTCTTTTATTACTAAAAATACTTATGAGGTTTAGCTAATAAATGCTTTCAATGTTTTCTCTCCTTCTTTCCAGCTTTCTATAGCTTCCATGCCAGTTCAGGCTTTTTATCATAGGAAACATATATGAAATAACTTCCTAACAATCCTCCTCGTAGTGAGCTATGTCCAATGTCCCTATAAGTTTTCAAATACAGCTTTATTTTTTAGTTTAGTTGAAGAAAAAAAGGTATATTAGGAAATGTTGAAGACAGGGAGGATTTGTAGCTGAAAGAAAAGATGTTTTAATGTTGTATATCTTCCAACATTTTAAGAAATGGTTTTGGAGGCTGCTGTACTTCTGAGTGCAAAATTTGAAGACTTATTGAAGACAATCATGATAAATAACATTTCTGGTAATCATCATCATCATCATCATCAGAGCAGTTAGGAGAAAAGAAACTACTCAAGGAAGAATTTACAATAGTTTGATTCTGCTACCAAGTGAGGTTTCCCACTCACTACTACTGGACTGTCACTGAAAGTCAAATTTTCCACATCAAAATGTGGTTTTGACTAGCGACTTACACTAGTTAATAACTAGGAATCTTCCTAATCTAATATTTTAAGACTTAATTAAACACAGAGTCGTGCTAAAGAATGACAGAGGGTTGTACCAATTGTGGGTGGGAAAGGAAGGAGCAGGAAGAAATAATATGCTCTTAAAATGCAGAATAATGTTGAATATATATTTACATTTGTAAATATATATTTAAAATTTATTTAATATATAAATATTTGTGCATATATATGTATATATGCATATATATACACACATAACATATACACATACACAGGTAGACATATCTTATAATTTACTTTTATATATAAAAGGGGTCAAGGTTTACATATTATTCTGTAATTTTCCCAGTCAATACAGTGTTATTATATTATCATATGTATTTTTCCATAACTTGATTTTTTTTATTTTTAGTTTTAGTTTTTAAGTGTATTTATTTATTTTGAGAGAGACAGAGATGGTGAGAGTAATCATCATGGATGTAATCATGGAGTAATCATCATGGGGAGGGGCAGAAAGAGAGGGAAAGAGAAAAAATCCCAATCAGGCTTTGCACTGTCAGTAGAGAGCCTGGTGTGGGGCTGAAACTCACAAAACCGTGAGATCACGACCTGAGCCAAAACCAAGAGCCAGACCCTTAGCTGACTGAGACACCCAAGTGCCCCTCCATATCTTGATATTTAATGATCTTGAAATACTTTATTGGACTTTATTGAAAATTGAAAATTTTCAATAATTTATTAAACAAAGCTACCTTAATTGGTTATGTGGTTTATGCCTAATTATTACTTTTTAAAGAAAGGTAAAAAAAAAGTTGATAGACTGTATAGATATCTTTATTCATCCATAAAGTTTGTTCCTATAGTGTATAGTGTCATTTTCAAACTGCATTGCCCAAGCAGATTGTAATGGGGTGTTTTTTTTCATCCCATTAATAATTTTTAGCAGGTTATTTGAACAATGAATAATTATTTTGAATAACACATAAATGGCAGGCCCCATGAAATTTGGCTCCCTTGAGACACACCAGATTGTGTGCAGTTGACCCATCAAGGGATAACAACAGAGCACTTCACACTACCAGGCAATAGCATTGGTGCTCCTTTGGAAGGAGCTGATATATACAAATGAAAAGTTTATTGCCATTATTTTAGTACCTTATGTACTTAGCATTTACAAAAAGCATTTGCTGTATAAAAGGATTTTTATACAAAAAATTATTTCTACCTCATTTTCATGAAGCTATATTATCATCAATGAAAGCAGTTTCTTATTAAATTATTATTCCCCTGGTTTAACATTGCATAGAAATTTTGATGAGCAAAATGCTAAAACTATTATTTGGGTTTAGGACTTCCCTAATGTCTGCTTGAAGTCCAGCCTTTATTAACCCACATATTTGATCACATAACCCTTCAGAAGACTGACTAGCAGAACTAAAACAATTCTAAAGAAATTGAGAATTGAGACATAACTAAAATGCAGAAACCCATTGTCTTACATCTATTTTTCTGAAAACAGAGCCTGAGGCAGGGATTCTTGAGTAAGTAATTTTGGAGAGGGAGAGTGAGGGAAACAAGATAGGAGGAAGAAAGTGAGTGAGGATATACTCTCAGTTAGTGACAAGCTCCCAGCTCATCTTATTAAATTGTTTCAGCCTTGAGTCAAGGAACTTTTATATCCCCAAGTTAACCAATCATTGGCAAGTGGTTTCTTTAGGGGTTTCTTTAGGAGGGTAGCATTGCCAGTGAGGTGGCTCCTATTCAGAAAAGATGGTGCTCTGGAGAAGAGGGCTTCAGAGCTATTAGCAGTCAACACTCAACAGCTTATCTGATTAAAGCACCAACAGCAACTACTGTAGTTCAAAATTTGCATCACTTAGATCCACCTTTTTCTTACATTGAGTTTATTTCATCCAGTCCCTGGTTCTTCAGGATCTCAATTGGTCATAGTTCCTAGGAAACATACAAGACAAGTGTTACTGGGGCAAAATACAAGCACCATTACTACATTCCTGAGGCCATAATGGATACTCTTTATCAAACTCCTCTTTCGCCCATCCTAAATTCCCCTTCTCTATGGCTAGTTTATCAAGTTGTTTTGCCTCATGGAGTGACCCAATACTTTATTTCTGAGGTTTGGGCATCCATGCCCTTATCAGTCATAGTTCTTTTATTTGCCCATTTACAGTTAGAACAGGATGTGGAACAATCAATACATTATCTTCACTGTTAACAGGGAGCCCAGTTCTGTCACAGTATCTCCCACCATCAGCCCTGTCCTACAGAGAATAAGTGGCATTGAACTACCAGTGAATAATGGTGACCCATTCACCTGAACATTTCTTATTGCCTTGGCACACAGAATATCTATGGGAGCTATTTAGGAAGAGAGTCACCTGGTAGGTTCTCTAAACTTATATTGTATATCTATTATAGCATGCCTACTCCTTGGGCTATTTTGATTCCTTCCTCTATAATCTGCACAGTCTATTAATGTGGGACACTGCTTCTTCCAAGCTTCTAATGTATGTGATGTATGAAATCGTTTACCTGGGGAAATTGAGAGGGTGTTAAACCCTATGTCATTGTGGTGTGTCCCCATATCAACACACTTGTACTCATCCAGATTTCCATTCAACCTTCCCTGAAACAGCATCTATACCAAGGCACTGTTTCCTGGTTCCTTCTGGAATATGTTATCCAAATACTAGAGTGTCTTTGGGGTATAATTCCTTTCCTTCTTTAGCAAGCAGGCCAAATATTTTTAAAAGTTTTACTGAGGCAAAATTGATATTAAAAAAACTGCATATTTTAAAAGAGGACAATTTAATAAGTTTTGACACATATATAAACCCAAGAAGCCATCATCACAGTCAAGATAGTGAACATATCTATCATACTCAAAAGTATCCTCTTTCATGATTGTAATCCCACACACACCTCCCAGGCCTCTCTATAACCACGACCTGCTTTTTTGTGACTGTAGTTTGTATCCTGTACAGTTTTATATAAATAGAACCATATGCTATATGCTCTTTTAAATTGTAGTTCTTTCACTCAATATGACTATTTTAAGAATCATCCATGTTGTCCCATGTATTGAAAGTGTATTCCCTTTTTATTGTTATGTATTAAGTGTCCCATTGTATAGAAAGACCAGTCTGTTCACACACACACACACACACACACACACACTCAGAATTGGTTATATTTGTCTCCAAATATTGAACCTATAATACATGTTACTATTTGTATGTAATTCAATTAGATATTACATAAACTGATGGAATTTTATAAAATAAAATAATTATTTTTTTCCACAAAAACAAATTACAACATCTTGGAAAGAATAAATAAAATAGTTTTTTTTTAATGTTGTTTCAAATAAGGAGTGGACAGAGACAGATGTAGCATCAAGGGAGTGGCTTTTAGGGTCTCTCATCAGTATAAGTTCCTCTCAAGTTCTGAGGGAGGCCCTAGTAATGCGTTTTTGTAAAATTTTGAAAGTAAAATATATCAATTTCAAGTGGTTAAGACCTCGGTGTGTTCCACTCCAAGTTACCTTTGATTGTGCTTTATCTTTAAGTGTGTGGTGTTGAAATGGGGCAGATACTGACTTGTAGGTAAGGTGTGGTTCAGTTGTGGGTACATTCATTTGGGCTTCATGCAGTGTATTTATGTTGTTGGAAGTCAAATTTTGTTTGCACAAATGTGAAGTTATTGTTAACTACCCTGCTATAAGAATACTTCCAGGAAGAGTACTTAGTCCTTTGTACTGACTCACCAGGCATCACAAAAGCATGGGAATTTGCTTGTGCTTGGAACCAGAAGTTTTGGGGTAGATCTGAAATGCATAAAGCCAGAAGTAGGCTTGTGAGAAGTCTTCCAAATCCTTTGACCTGTCAATACTCCTATAACCCCATAATAACAAGAAACCCTGAAACCCTGGTTAATGTATATCATCAATTCATAGAGTATTTATGATTAATCACTATTCCAGAAAAGTCAAAATGCCCTATATAAATTTGATAGTAATTGTAAACATGTTTATGTCGTAACCAGTAATGAGTTATAAAGCTAAAAGCTCAATTTTAAAAAAAAAAGAAAATTTCAATCAATAATTCTAGAGGAAAGATTAGTGATCTTTCTATTCTCATTGCAATTAGTGATATTACAATAGTATTGTCATATGAAGAAGGAGTCAAAATTATGCAGCCCAAAATATAGAACCAAGTATGGATTTATGGCAAATAGATGATTATTAAAAACTGACATTAGGACAATTTTGTAATTTTATTGGGAATTTATCAGCTCTTTGGAAAATTTTGTTATGATTATTTTTCTCCTTCTAAATAAATATTAATTTTCTTACTAAATTTTGTTTTCACAAATTTGTATTATTGTTCTTAAACAGATCACACAATTATATGAGTTTCAAGACCCATAAAATTTGCATTCACTTTATAAATGAGACAACAGTAAATGGGGAAAAAAAAACTATAACATTGAGAAGGCACCTACATTCAGCAAAGTTCACAGGTCTTTAAAATTGTTATTCCATTTTAGGTCTATACAATTTTGAATAGCAAGAACAGTTAAAAAATAAGTCTTGACTCTATAAAACAAAATTCATAAATGAATGTAAAGTAGTATCTTGATAGGCAACAAAATGTTTAAAGCTTTGTGTATATCATTTTTAAAGATTCTATGCTTTAAATAATTTTAATTTACTGATCCAATTGATGATCAACATCACCTTAGATAAGAGCATAGCTACTACATTACAATTATGGAGTTTTTACCACTGATAGATACTTCTTATCCTTTTGACATGTTATCTTATTTCATCAGAGGACCAGAAAAAATCCCCTCCTCTGCAATATCCATCCTTCTCAACAAACTCCTTACATTATCTGAGTAAATGTGATCTAACCACACCCACCCAGGTATATATGCACCCACACAGCTTTACATAAAGTTGCAGAGTATATTGTCTTTCTCAAGCTTTTGCAATGTAGAATTTGGGAACTTCCATTGATTTCATTCTGTTTTTATACAACCTGATGTTGCACATGAAGAAACTGTAACATTAGGGTTACAGAATAACTTGTCTAAACTCATGACAGGTGGAGAAAAGATAAACTGGAATCCAATTCCAGGTTTGCTTGACTCCAAATCTCATTCTCCTACTCTTGAGGGTCTCCTCACTTCCAGTTTCTCATGGCTATGCCCTTCACCTCACTGGCATGTTCTTATCCTTCTACACCTGGTCAATGTGATTAGGTTTCATTCATAAGCAACCACTGAGTTTGGTTATTTATTTTATTATTTTTTAAATGTTTATTTATTTATTTTGAGAGAGAGAGAGAAGTGGAGGAGGAGCAGAGAGAGAGGGAGAGAAAGAAGGAATCTCAAGCAGACTCTGCACTGTCAGCACAGAGCCTGAGGTAGGGCATGATCCCACAAACCATGAGATCATCACCTAAGCTGAAATGAAGAGTCCAACACTTAACTGAGTCACCCAAGTGCCCTGAGTTTGATTATTTTAGAATATCCTTGTTTTAGTCAGTTCCAGCTACTGTAATAAAGTATCACAATCTCAGTGGCTTATAAACAACAGAAATGTATTTTTCACAGTTCTGGAGGCTGGAAATTTGAGATCAGTGTACCAACATAGTTGGGTTCTGTGGGACCCCTTTTCGGGTCAAAGACTGATGACTTCTTGTGTCCTCACTTGGCAGAGAACAGAAAGAATAATCCCATGTCTTGTCAGTTTTAAAAAATAAGGGCATTACAGTTATCATGATGAGCACTGAGTAATATATAGAATTGTTGAATCACTATATTGCACACCTGAAACTGATACAACACTCTATGTTAGCTATACTGGAATTAAAATTTTTTAACATAAAAATAAAAAATCAGAGCATTAATCCCATTCATGAGGGCTCCTCTCTTATGACCTAATTGCCTGTAAAAGCTCCACCTCCAAATACTATCATATTGGGGAACATGAAATTCCAACATATAAATTTTGCAGGAACTCAAACATTCAGTCTATAAAGCCTTAACACCCAAAATGCTATAAAGGAACTCATTGTATTTGGATAACTTTGGCTGGTATTATATTTGTTATATTATTATATTATATTATATTATATTATATTATATTATATTATATATCATCATGCATTTTTGCTTTCTTAACAGCATATGAGAATACACCTGCATACTTGATATATTCAGAGAGATCATCTACCTTCACCTCTACTACCTTGAACATTTTTTGCAAGTACAAATTAAATAGAAATAAGATGTTAGAATAGCCAAAAAAAACTACACCAAATAGCACATGTATTTATTAGACATTTGTTTGTGCTTTTTAAAAACACTTTTCCAGTTATTGATAAAAATTACTGTCAAACATTTGTAGAGCTCTTACTACATGAGAGCTCTTACTACATTTATAGAGCTCTTACTACATTAGAGATATTTCATGCAAATTATCTCAGTATTTTAGTAAGTTGGTAATCTAGTTAACAACCTACTGGCAACCAGCATCAGTCTTTCTGATTCTAGCCTTTGAATCATTCTACCTACAACTCTGTAAGTTGTAGATGACTGACAATAATTGAAAGTCTTGTCTATAGACATACAAATTCATTTTTCTTTCCCTCCCCATCATTAAAAAGCCAGTTTTGTGTCTATTTATAAATTTATTTCAACATTTACTCCATTTTCCCTTATGATCCTCCTTATGATGTAACCTTTGAATTGGATGCAACATCTGATCAATTCCCTCAATATTGAATCAAATGAAATCTTTAATATGTGTTCATTTTATATGAGAGTCACGACTTGACTTCTTTTTGGAAATTGCTCTTTAACAAAATATAATCTAACCTGTGTGTTTCAAAAAGACATTTTAAACTGAGAACAAACTGAGGGTTGATGGGGGGTGGGAGGGAGGGGAGGGTGGGTGATGGGTATTGAGGAGAGCACCTTTTGGGATGAGCACTGGGTGTTGTATGGAAACCAATTTAACAATAAATTTCATATATTGAAAAAAAAGACATTTTATAAAATCCCCTCTCTGATTTAAGTTCTCTCACTCCCTCTCACCGCCCTGAATAATTTCTGTCTCTAACACAATCTTATTTTGCTCCAAATTCTAACTGTTGGACCTCAGTGACTTTCCCTTATCTTAAAGCCCATGAATTTGTGACAGTTATCTTTCTTATTCAGAGAGGAGAGCTTTTCAAATTTCCTTTTGGGGTAAACAATTGGGCTTCATTATGCTCTATTTATTTATACTTAAATACATTTAATTACCCATGTTTTCATATTTAAAATTTCATATTGTTCCTTTAGAGCGGAGCCATGTATGATAGTTGAACACCTTGGGGAAGTCGGTGAAATCTGGGAATTTGATATATGTGGTCAAGTCATGGCTTGCTGCATTGACTGACAGGAATTGAATTGCAAGGCAGAAATTTGATGGGAAACAGTGAGGAGAATGCAAATTTAAGAGCTGGATTTAAGGAAATATCTGATAATGTGTCTTTGTTAACAGGCTGGTAATTGCTGAAACTGATTTCCTTCAAGTCTAACTAAACCAATGAAATGAAGATAGAAACCTGCACAAAGTATTCTTTCTATAAAAGGGCTAAGGGTGGCTGAAAAAAATCATTTTCAATCCTCCCAGCAAACATACCACATTTACATTCATTAATTGCTAGGGAAGAGCCTGCATACTTATTAGGGAGAAGTACCCTTATTCCTGGTCAGTCCCTGCTGCTTTTAAGGAGAGACAAATGTTCCCCTTCTGCTCATTCTCAATTGTGCAGCAGAGTGGTTTAGCCCCTTGTCCCCTCCCTGCTGCTACTTCAAAAAGAAAGGTTAGGCAGGATTTTTAAAAAATGATGTTAGAGAAAAAGTTTCTTAATGAAGCAAGCACTCTAACAGAAATAGACTTTAATACCTTGAGGCTTTGAGCCAAGAAGAAATGGTGAGATGTATTTTCATGGCTGGTTGGTTTCATTTTTCTTTTCTTTTTTTTTTTTTTTAGTCAGATGTGCCAATAGGAAATTTAAAGTGTTCCTCTTGATGTTAAGGCCTAGAGCATAAGAAGCTATTCTTACCTTTTATGCAAGACATTTCTTTTTCTGAGAAGTCCATAAAATCAGGCTGATAATTCACTAAATGCCCCGTTTCAATTGAAATCTTCTCCTGCTTTAAAGTACATCATGTCCTGGAGTCTTCTTAACTTTCTTCAAGTTAAATGGCAACCTCTCTTTTATCTCTGGTATTTTTTTTTTTTTAACTCTAAAGTTGGTATCTGAAATGTCCAGCCAGCTATCTGAGAGTTTGACTTTTCTCCTGTGGAGGTGAGAACCAGTTCATTGATGGGGTAGCAGGTGGGAAAATAACTGTTAGGAGAGGAGAAGGCAGCTGAGATGGGAGAAGAGAGGCAGTTTATGCGGTGAGAGGAAGAATATTTATTGTAAATAAACACCCTGTGCATGATCAGTGTAAATACACTGGTAAAATCAATCTTTGTTTTCCTTCACTGGAAAGCACTGAAAGGTGATATTTTCCCATTTCTGTGTCATCAAAAGCATCAAAAGATTTTATTCTTCAAAGGGAAGCTAAAATAAAGTACTTAAAGTCTATGACCATATTTCATGACTATGACTTGATTTGTTCTATTTCAGAAATTATGTGTAAGACACAAGCTGGTTTTTGAAAAGCAAAAATAAAAATTACCTCTGTGTTGTGAACAGGCTGTTCAACAGAGTAAATCCATTACAGTATTTCACTATAGACCATCATTCCCTTGGAAAAAATAGTTCATATCAATATGAAGAAGTTTTCCATTTGATAATGAAATGTTAAATACATAGAGATAAAATTCTGGAAGCAAAAAGTGATAACAAATTAGGAAATGATGATTTTAACTCCCTACTCCCCCACAACTCCCAAGAAATGCTCATAACTGCCTCAATAGTTGGCATTAGTCATGGCTTATCACATTTACTCTTGGTTTTTTTTTTATTGTTGTTTTTTGTTTTGCATCTGAACACTACTTCCAGGGAAGTCCTTGAAGTTGTCTGTACTTTTGACTGTCGTTGTACAAAAAGCAAGTACTCTTCACTGCATTTTATTTGCTCCCCTTTGTATACAACACAGTAGAGCTAAGACCACTGCTTCTGTGTTTTTTTTCCCAATGTCCACCCTTGAGAAAAGGGGTGGGCATATTTCCCTTTAATACAGGGGTGGGGGGTTGTAAACTGAGTTAACCAACTACTTTGGAGGATGGGAGATAAGACAATGTTTAAAATATGAGCATTTTCTCCTGTTTTCTACTAAACCAGATAGTGTTAGCTCAGAAAGAGGGCTGCACCCAGTGGGCTTTTGAAACTGTCTCTTAATCTGCCATTTCATGTGAATGTCAATTGTATACATCTCTTTCTGGGTCTGTGTTCAGTGACTTTGAGTTAATAGCTTGAAATTGGCAGTGACAAAATTACTTATACTACAGAAATTGACAAATGCTATAAATCAGATATTTCCTTTCCCCAGTGGGTAACCAGCACAAAATGGGTGCAACCAGTTTTGTCTTTTAACTCAAGAACTATCTCAGGTGGAAATAGTTTATTATATGCAAATGGGTTTCTATAACCCACAATAATTCCTTTTTTAAAATTCTCTCATTCCCTTTCCAAGAGGCACTATTTCTTGATATCTTTTTTTGCCCTTGTAGCCAGTTAGCTGTCTCTTCTTTTGGTTTCCTTTAATCTCCAATAATCTTGCCTTTTCAGGCTGTAGGTATTTCTTTCCACTTAAAAGGAAGTAAAAAACAAAGTTTCACACTAGTGAGAAACCAATATGTCATTCTCAGGTGCCGGGACAGCACTTGTCTTAACAGATTTGAAATACTCTTCCATCATTCTTAGCTCTTTCTGTTCCTGTTGTGGGAGTGGTGGCTGTATTTGTCAGGATTGTCCAGAGAAACAGAACTAATGAGATATATCTTATTATATATTAATTATATATATAATTTATTTGTGTGTATATAGATAGAGATTTTAAGAACTGACTCAGGCAATTGTGGGGGCTGACATGTCCAAAATCTAAAAACGCCTTCATAGCAACATCTAGACCATTGTTTGATGAAACATCTTGGTGTATGGCCAAGTTGACATTTATAATTAACTGTCACTGTTAGACCTTAAAGAAATATGCTTTGTATTTTTCAATGAGTTAAATCCTTTTTGAAAACATGTAAAACAATCTTATTTTAATTGCTTGTGGGGAATGAATGATAAACTCTATCTTTAAGATAAGGTGCTTTGGGATCCTGGTGTATCTTCTAGTTTTGGTCTTTCCCCTGAATCATTATGGATTTTAAACAGGTCACTTAACTTTTCTGTACCTGAGCTTATTGATCACCAGAGTAGACCTTGCTAAACACCATTGGGGCAAAAATTGCTACTCAGGGTTAATGGAGTTCATTTATGTCTCTTCACACTCCTTTGAAGAAATGGATTGAGAAAACAAATGTGATTATTGTAAGAGACAACACTTCCATTAAGATAAAAATGATATTTCTGAATTTATTCTTTGGGCATTCAAATTAAAAGCATTTTTGATTTGCTTTAAGTGCTGTGTTGAGAATAATTACTAAAGTTTTTCTTTAGCAAGGCATTTCTATACTTTCATAATTACTATCATTTTCCTGGCAAACAATCACATCAGATGCTGAGAAAATTATATAGGGCAAGAATTTTGATTAAGAAATAGTAAGCTTGACAAATGTTACAATTAAATGTGTCCTTTTGTTTCTGCTCCAAAACTTAAAAAATAAGTGCTTTATTTTTCAGACACAGAAGAATAATGACTGGGAAAATATTGAATTTTAGAATTTCATGTTTGCATTACTAAGAAAAATGTAGTCTTTAAAGCTTAGTGTCATGGTTAGTCTATTAAGTGACATTATTTATTATTAAATACACAGATGTTGCTTCAGACAAGGAAAAGTGGCTAACATAATTATCTGAATAATTCTATAAAAACAAATGTGTATTTTTTTTTCAAAATTTCCCACATATCTAAGGAAATGGGGGAGCCAAAGTTTAGAATCCACATTTTCAATGTGATTACTGTAATTATTTGTGTAGACACAACTTTCTTTCTTTGCATGGGTAACAAATACAGATATAGACTTCTGTTGCCCTGTGGTGAGAGATTTTAAATTTCATCCTTAGAACAAACTCTCATAAGAAGCTTTATACTTATTTGAAAGCCACTTCTATTTTGTTCTATGGAGGATACTGTGGAAAATTAATTTCTTACTGTCATTAACTACCAACATTAATTTGATCTTAATTGCACTTAATTTTGTATGGACCTTGAGAGATTTGATGATCAGTGTATCAAATGAGCCTTCTTATATTCGATGTGTCCATGAGATTTAGAAAAAATATCCTTCCCTTCTTATTAGCACAAAGAAATGTGCAAAGCTTCCTCACTGATGAAATGCTAAGTACCGTTGATAATTTTATTTACTCCAGGCTCACATAATTGATGACAAGATGATTGTTTACAGTGCTGGAAAACTAATACCCAGTACAGACTATGAAATATAGTTAAGACTTTAAGACCAATACATCTTACTTTGTGAGCTTTTTATAACTTAGCCTTTTATGCTTAGCCTCATTATTTTCTAACTTCACATACTAACATCCTGTTATTCCACTCTACAGATTCTTGTAAAGACTGACCTATGACCTTAAACAAAATGTTTTTTTTTTAGGATTTAGAAATAATTTTTATTACAAATGGTAATTACCACAGAATTCACTATGAATATGGAAAATATAGCTGTGGAATGAATATTACAGGTTTTAAACTCCATTATGTTAGCATTAAATAAACTGTAGCCAAAACTATTTGTTGGAACATTCCCAAAGGGCACATATTTAGTAAATGTCCTAATTCTTTGTACTCATGTTCCAGTGCTCTTTCTACTATCTCACCAGAAACATAAATACATTTATCAATTCCTAATCAATAATAGCTTATCAAATAACAATGTATTTACTCTGTTCAACTGTCTCTTCTTAAGTTGGAAAGTGAGCATTTGAGAGAAAATGTTAGGGAGTGTTCAGAGGGAAATGTTAGAGGAATGAGATATTTAGTGTAAAAATATGAACTTTGTGATTGAACAAATATCTTAAGAAATGTCAGAGCAGGGATCAAATTCCAGCAGGACAGCATTTCAGCTCAGGTCATGATTTCACAGTTTGTGGGATCAAGCCATGCATCCTGCTTGGGATTCTCTCCACCCTCCCACTGCTCCTCCCCTGCTCACTCTGTCTCTTTCTAAAAATAAATAAATAAACATTAAAAATATCATACAGTGGCTCCTGGGTGGTTTGGTCACTTGAATGTCCAATTCTTGATTTCAGTTCAGGTCATGATACCAAAGTAATGGCATCAGGCTGTGATTCTTTCTTTCTCTTCCTCTGCCCCTCTTCCCTCTTTGTGCTGTCTCTCTCTCTATCGGAAATTAAAAAAAAAATCATATAAAGCCTCTGGAAATGAAAGACAAACAGAAAATGGAGAAATATTTATTCAAAAATGTCATAGAGGATCCTGGGAAGATGACAGCGTAGGAGGACGCTGGGCTCACCACTCATCCTGCTGATCACTTAGATTCCACTTACACCTGCCTAAATAACTCAGAAAGCCACCAGAAGACTAGCAGAAGGGAGTCTCTGGAGCCAAGCACAGAAGAGAGGCCCACGGAAGAGGGTAGGAAGGGCGGAGAGGCAGTGCGTGCTCCACAGACTGGCAGAAGGGAGCCAGGTCGGAGGGACGGACCACTGGCCAAGCAGAGCCTCCGGGTCTGTCTTGCAAAAGCAGAGGGGCTGGACAGACTGTGTTCTGACAGCAAGAGGGACTTGACATCTGGAAGGTTATAAGCTAACAGCTCTGCTCAGAGAACGGGAGGGCTGGAGGACAACAGGAGGGAGACTTGTTGAGCCACTGATGACAGAGCTCAGCTTGGCTGGGAACAAAGGCCTCTCCAGTGCCATCTACTTGCCCATCCCACAGCCAAAATCCCAAATGGAACCAGTTCCTGCCAGGGAACTACTTGCACCATGCAAACACCCAATGCTGTGCTTTTGGGGATCCATCCCTCCAGTGGGTCTGCCTCCCTCCCGGTGGTGCAGGGCCCCTCCTGAAGCGGATCTCCAAAGAAAAAGTGAGCTGAGCCTGCCCCTCCTGCTCCTGTGCACCTTGCTGATCCACCCCAGCTAATATGCCAGACCCCAGCACCACAAGCCTGTCAGTGTGCAAGTAGCCCAGATGAGCCACACCACCCCACAGTGAATCCCACCCCTAGGAGAGGGGAAGAGAAGGCACACACCAGTCTGACTGTGGCCCCATCGGTGGGCTGGGGACAGACATCAGGTCTGACTGCAGCCTCTCCCACCAACACAAGTTATTCAAGACAGCACAGGGAAAGTGCCCGCAGTGGTGCAGCACTCCAGGGACTATCCAAAACGATGAAACGGAAGAATTCCCCTCAGAAAAACGTCCAGGAAATAACAACAGCTAATGAATTGATCAAAAATGATTTAAACAATATAACAGAAAGTGAATTTAGATTAGTAGTCATAAAATTAATTTCTGGGCTTGAAAACAGGATAAAGGACAGCAGAGAATCTCTTGCTACAGAGATCAAGGGACTAAGGGATAGCCAGGAGGAGCTAAAAAATGCTATTAACGAGCTGCAAAATAAAATGGAGACAACTATGGCTCGGGTTGAAGAGGCAGCGGGGGGGAAAGGTGAACTAGAAGATAAAATTATGGAAAAAGAAGAAGCTGAGAAAAAGAGAGATAAAAAAATCCAGGAGTATGAGGGGAAAATTAGAGAACTGAGTGATGCACTAAAGAGAAATAATATAGGCATAATTGGTATTCCAGAGGAGGAAGAGAGAGGGAAAGGTGCTGAAGGTGTACTTCAAGAAAACATAGCTGAGAACTTCCCTGGTCTGGGGAAGGAAAAAGGTATTGAAGTCCAAGAAGCACAGAGAACTCCCTTCAGAGGTAACTTGAATCGATCTTCTGCACAACATTCATAGTGAAACTGGCAAAATACAAGGATAAAGAGAAAATTCTGAAAGCAGCTAGAGATAAACGTGCTCTAACGTATAAAGGGAGACCTATAAGGCTCGCGACTGATCTCTCTTCTGAAACTTGGCAGGTCAGAAAGGAATGGCAGGAGATCTTCCATGTGATGAACAGGAAAAATATGCAGCTGAGAATCCTTTATCCAGCAAGTCTGTCATGTAGAATAGAAGGAGAGATAAAGGCCTTCCCAAACAAAAACTGAAGGAATTTGTCACCACTAAACCAGCCCTACATGAGATCCCAAGGGGGATCCTGTGAGACAAAGTACCAGAGACATTGCTACAAGCATGAAACCTACGGACATCACAATGACTCTAAACCCATATCTTTCTATAAAAACACTGAATGTAAATGGAATAAATGTACCAACCAAAAGACATAGGGTATCAGGATGGATAAAAAAACAAGACCCATCTATTTGCTGTCTATAAGAGACTCATTTTAGACCTGAGGACACCTTTAGATTGAGAGTGAGGGGATGGAGAACTATTTATCATGCCACTGGAAGTCAAAAGAAAGCTGGAGTAGCCATACTTATATCAGAAAAACCAGACTTTAAATTAAAGGCTGTCACAAGTGATGAAGGGCATTATATAATAATCACAGGGTCTATCCATCAGGAAGAGCTAACAATTATAAATGTCTATGCGCCGAATACAGAGCCCCCAAATAGATAAAACAGTTACTCACAAACATAAGCAACCTTATTGATAAGAATGTGGTAATTGCAGGGGACTTTAACACTCCACTTACAGAAATGGATAGATCATCTAGACACAGGATCAATAAAGAAACAAGGGCCCTGAATGATACATTGGATCAGAGCACTTGACAGACATATTTAGAACTCTGCATCCCAAAGCAACAGAATATACTTTCTTCTCGAGTGCACATGGAACCTTCTCCAAGATAGATCACATACTGGGTCACAAAACAGCCCTTCATAAGTATACAAGAATTGAAATCATACCATGCATACTTGAAGACCACAATGCTAGGAAGCTTGAAATCAACCACAGGAAAACGTCTGGAAAACCTCCAAAAGCATGGAGGTTACAGAACACCCTACTAAAGAATGAATGGGTCAACCAGGCAGTTAGAGAAGAAATTAAAAAATATATGGAAACAAACAAAAATGAAAATACAACAATCCAAACGCGTTGGGATGCAGCGAAGGCAGTTCTGAGAGGAAAATACATTGCAATCCAGGCCTATCTCCACAAACAAGAAAAATCCCAAATACAAAATTTAACAGCACACCTAAAGGAAATAGAAGCAGAACAGCAAAGGCAGCCTAAACCCAGCAGAAGAAGAGAAATAATAAAGATCAGAGCAGAAATAAACAATATAGAATCTAAAAAAAACTGTAGAGCAGATCAACAAAACCAAGAGTTGATTTTTTGAAAAAATAAACAAAATTGATAAACCTTTAGCCAGACTTCTCAAAAAGAAAAGGGAGATGACACAAATAGATAAAATCATGAATGAAAATGGAATTATTACAACCAATCCCTCAGAGATACACGCAATTATCAGGTAACACTATGAAAAATTGTATGCCAAAAAACTGGACAACGTGGAAGAAATGGACAAATTCCTCAACACCCACACGCTTCCACAACTCAACCAGGAGGAAATAGAAAGCTTGAACAGACACATAACCAGTGAAGAAATTGAATCAGTCATCAAAAATCTCCCAACAAATAAGAGTCCAGGACCAGATGGCTTCCTAGGGGAGTTCTACCTGACATTTAAAGCAGAGATAATACCTATCCTTCTCAAGCTATTCCAAAAAATAGAAAGGGAAGGAAAGCTTCCAGACTCATTCTATGAAGCCAGTATTACTTTGATTCCTAAACCAGACAGAGACCCAGTAAAAAAAGAGAACTACAGGCCAATATCCCTGATGAATATGGATGCAAAAATTCTCAATAAGATACTAGCAAATCGAATTCAACAGCATATAAAAAGAATCATTCACCATGATCAAGTGGGATTCATTCCTGGGATGCAGGGCTGGTTCAACATTCGCAAATCAATCAACGTGATACATCACATTAATAAAAGAAAAGATAAGAAACATATGATCCTGTCAATCGATGCAGAAAAGCCTTAGACAAAATTCAGCACCTTTCTTAATAAAAACCCTCGAGAAAGTAGGGATAGAAGGAACATACTTAAAGATCATAAAAGCCATTTATGAAAAGCCCACAGCTAACATTATCCTCAATGGGGAAAAACTCAGAACATTTTCCCTGAGATTAGGAACACGACCGGGATGTCCATTCTCACCGCTGTTGTTTAACACAGTGTTGGAAGTGCTAGCATCAGCAATCAGACAACGAAAGGAAATCAAAGGCATCAAAATTGGCAAAGATGAAGTCAAGCTTTCGCTTTTTGCAGATGACATGATATTTCACATGGAAAATCCAATAGACTCCCCCAGAAGTCTGCTAGAACTGATACATGGATTTAGCAAAGTTGCAGGATACAAAATCAATGTACAGAAATCAGTTGCATTCTTATACACTAACAATGAAGCAACAGAAAGACAAATAAAGAAACTGATCCCATTCACAATTGCACCAAGAAGCATAAAATACCTACGAATAAATCTAACCAAAGATGTAAAAGATCTGTATGCTGAAAACTATAGAAAGCTTATGAAGGAAATTGAAGAAGATTTAAAGAAATGGAAAGACATTCCCTGCTCATGGATTGGAAGAATAAATATTGTCAACATGCCAATACTACCCAAAGCTATCTACACATTCAATGCAATCCCAATCAAAATTGCACCAGCATTCTTCTTGAAACTAGAACAAGCAATCCTAAAATTCATGTGGAACAACAAAAGGCCCCAAATAGCCAAAGTAATTTTGAAGAAGACCAAAGCAGGAGGCATCACAATCCCAGACTTTAGCCTCTACTACAAAGCTGTCATCATCAAGACAGCATGGTATTGGCACAAAAACAGACACATAGACCAATGGAATAGACTAGAAACCCCAGAACTAGACCCACAAACGTATGGCCAACTCATCTTTGACAAAGCAGGAAAGAACATCCAATGCAAAAAAGACAGTCTGTTTAACAAATGGTGCTGGGAGAACTGGACAGCAACATGCAGAAGGTTGAAACTAGACCACTTTCTCACACCATTCACAAAAATAAACTCAAAATGGATAAAGGACCTGAATGTGAGACAGGAAACCATCAAAACCTTAGAGGAGAAAGCAGGAAAAAACCTCTCTGACCTCAGCCATAGCAATTCTTTCCTTGACACATCCCCGAAGGCAAGGGAATTAAAAGCAAAAATGAACTATTGGGACCTCATGAAGATAAAAAGTTTCTGCACAGCAAAGGAAACAACCAACAAAACTCAAAGGCAACCAACGGAATGGGAAAAGATATTTGCAAATGACATATCAGACAAAAGGCTAGTATCCAAAATCTATAAGGTGCTCACCAAACTCCACACCTGAAAAACAAATAACCCAGTGAAGAAATGGGCAGAAAACATGAATAGACACTTATCTAAAGAAGACATCTGGATGGCCAACAGGCACATGAAAAGATGCTCAACGTCACTCCTCATCAGGGAAATACAAATCAAAACCACACTCAGATATCACCTCATGCCAGTCAGAGTGGCCAAAATGAACAAATCAGGAGACTATAGATGCTGGAGAGGATGTGGAGAAACGGGAACCCTCTTGCACTGTTGGTGGGAATGCAAACTGGTGCAGCCACTCTGGACTACAGTGTGGAGGTTCCTCAGAAAATTAAAAATAGACCTACCCTATGACCCAGCAATAGCACTGCTAGGAATTTACCCAAGGGATACAGGAGTACTGATGCATAGGGGCACCTGTACCCCAATGTTTATAGCAGCACTCTCAACAATAGCCAAATTATGGAAAGAGCCTAAATGTCCATCAACTGATGAATGGATAAAAAAATTGTGGTTTATATACACAATGGAGTACTACGTGGCAATGAGAAAGAATGAAATATGACCCTTTGTAGCAATGTGGATGGAACTGGAGAGTGTTATGCTAAGTGAAATAAGCCATACAGAGTAAGACAGATACCATATGTTTTCACTCTTATGTGGATCCTGAGAAACTTAACAGAAACCCATGTCGGAGGGGAAGGAAAAAAAAGAGCTTAGAGTGGGAGAGAGCCAAAGCATAAGAGACTGTTAAAAACTGAGAACAAACTGAGGGTTGATGGGGGGTGGGAGGGAGGGGAGGGTGGGTGATGGGTATTGAGGAGGGCACCTTTTGGGATGAGCACGGGGTGTTGTATGGAAACCAATTTTACAATAAACTTCATATATTGAAAAAAATATGTCATAAAAATTCGTTAGGAAAGGCAAGCATATTGTGGTATTTGGTGTAGAGTTGCTTCCTCCTTCTCTCTCACCTTAGCCAGACTGAGACCTCATCCAAGATTGCTATAGTTAAGAATACAGGATTTACTTTCCCAGCAGATCCAAGTCAGAGGTATTTCTCCTCAGACGGAGCAGGACTTCAGCTTTTCTCATCCTATCAGCTGAGTCTCAGTCGAGGGAAAGGGCAGGGCACCATTCTTCTTCCCCACCCCAGTCATTGGACTGAGTCTCTACCTTGGGTACAATGCAGTGTAGTATTTGGCCCAATTGCACTTTCCCAGGCTTGTGAGGTGATCTTTACATGCCAGGAAAGGCAAGTCAAGAGGACTTCAGGCAGCTTCTTTCTTCCCATGACTGACTGTACAACCCCTAAAGCAGGGATGTCACCCAGAAAAGAAGTGTGCCATTGTCTCCACTTCAGCTCCAGAGTCTTGACTCAGATTCATTTTGCTAGGGGGCCAGGGAAAATCATCCCATAAAATGGCTCTTAATCTTTTCCTGACAGAACTGACCTCATTTACAACAGAGCACAGGGAGGTTAAAACCTAAGGGCATTCTCAAGAACATTGGTGGTTGCAGTGAAAGGCAATTGGAAAGACTGTATGCTGGCTAGTTTAGAAGATAGAACCAGAGAATAAGACAATTGGAAAGAGCTCTCCTAGAGTCACAAAAAATTCCGAACATAGACCTTAGAAGCTATTCCTTTAAAGGTGGCACTATTTAGTTGGATTAGTTTACAGAGCAATTTATGCCCCAAGGCATTTCTGAAAACAGTAAAGCAGTTAACCAGCAATTAGTGGAGTTCAAAATCTGAGGAAAGAGAGAAAGCCAACTCCACCAATAACACTGTTATTACACGGTTACTCTGAGCATGCTAAGGAGTAACATCAGAGCTTTCAGGCTATTGGAACATGAAGACTAAGCTTTACTAAATAATTCAGCCAGTTACTAAACAAATAAAAAAGCAAATAATAATAAACCCTGAAAGATGAGGGATACACTACCCAGAATTAACACAATTTAATATCTAAAATGTCCAATTTTGAATAAAAATACAACACATGCATGCAAAATAGGGAAGTATGATCCTTATGCCAGAAGACAAAAACAAAAACAAACAAACAAACCAAATAAGTAAACAAAACCCACAAAACAGTTAGAAACTCAACCAGGTGTCAGATTTAACACAAAAAGAGTTCAAAATAGCCGTTATAAATATGTCTCAACTAAAGGAAAGCAGTTCTTAAAAAGTGAAGGGATATATGACAATGTTTTATCAAATAGAAAATATCAATAAAGAGAATGTATAAAAAATAATCAAATAGAAATGATCTTAAGTAAAAAAATATAGTAGCAAAAATTCACTAGAGGGGCTCAAGAGTAGATTTGAACTGGCAGATGAAAGAATTAGTGAACTTGAAGAAGATTGATAAAGAATGTATAATCTGAAAACCAAAAAGAGAAAAAAAATGAAGAGAGCCCCAAAGAAATGTGAGACACCAACTGCACCAACATACACAGAAAGAGAGAAAAGAGAGAAAAGAGAGACCAAAAAAAGCAGATAAACTATTTGAAGGAATAATGGCAGAAAACTTTCCCAATTTATTGGAAAACAATAGATTCAATTAGTTCTGCATGGGATAAACTCAAAGAGATCCACAAATCATGGTAAAACGTTCGAAGTCAAAAACAAGGAGAAAATCTTGAAAGCACAAAGAGAAAAATAATTCCTCACCTACAAGTCACTGCAATAAGATTCTCACTGATTTGTCAGCAGAACAATATAGTCTAGAAGGCAGTGGGATGATATATTCATTCAGTGTGCTCAAAGGAAAACTGTCAACCCAAAACTCTCTATCCAGCAATGCTATCTTTCAGAATTGAAGGTGAAATAATGACTTTACCAGGTAAACAAGCACTAAATATGTTGCTATTTGACTTGCTTTAGAAAATTATACTAAGTAAAAAATGCTAATTCTTCAGGCTGAAAACAAGTGATACTAACTCTAGACAGTAGTTTGAATCCACATGAAAAAACAAAAAGCACAGGTAAAAATAGTTATGTAATCATAAAAAAACAGTAATAGTGTATATTTTTTCCATTTTTCTCATAACTGATCTTAAAAATAATTACATAATATAATATGTACAATTGTCATATTGGGTCTATATCACATAGAAATATATGTATACTATATTTGCCAAAAACAACACAAAGGAGATGAGTGGCAGCAGAGCTGTATTTGGCTAAGAACACTATAGATGATAAAATAATAATTGTAACTGTGTATTATTGGGCTTTCAACATAAAGAGAAGTAATATGTATAACAAGATTACCACAAAAAGGGGAAAAAGAGACCAGAACTGTATAGAAGTAACATTTATATATCTTACCAGAATTAAATTAGCATATATCTGAAATAAGTATTTATTCTGGTAAGTAATGATATATATGGGAAATTCTAGAACAACTGCTAAAAAATAAGTAAAATATATAGTTTAAAATTCACTCAGAAAATCTACATCTACATTAGAAAATATTCACTAGCTGCAGAATAAAACAGTTAAAGGAGCAGCAGAAGAACAAAAAATGAGACATACAGCAAAGAAATTTAAATGGCAGCTATAAATCATTTATACCAGTAATAATATTAAATGTAAATGTGTCAAACCATCCAATCAAAAGACAGAGATTGTCAGACTAGATTTAAAAAATATGTGATCCCACTATACCTTTTCTGTAAGACACACTTTTTAGACTCAAAGATGCAAATAGATTGAAAGTAAAATTTACAAGACCATGGCAGAGTCAGTTCTCCAGGCTACCATCAGGATCAGTGCTGACTCATTATAGAGTTCCTATATGCACAGGAATATGTGCAATATTGCAGAAAATGTTAAGATAGTCATCA
Organism: Felis catus; assembly: GCF_018350175.1. NCBI lineage: Eukaryota > Metazoa > Chordata > Mammalia > Carnivora > Felidae > Felis > Felis catus. The sequence goes on from NC_058370.1 coordinate 53,192,162, forward strand.
ATTCTATTTTACAAAAGCTTCTAGTTTATAGAAAGTAGAAAAATAAATGCATAACTCTACTCCAAAGTAGAGCCAGATCAGTACCCAAAATGTAAAGTAGGGGTTATTCATAAGAGGGAGAATTGGAAAAACCAGAAAAGGATTCTGCTTTTCTCAGAGGTGGATAGAATCATGACATGTGAGCATGAGGAAATTTCAAGGAATAAGCAAGGGCACGAATGGAGAATTTATGGTTTTTGAACCAATCAAGGGTCTTGAAGTTGTTTTATCAAAAAATTAACTCTACTTATATCTGTTCTTTAGGAATATCAATCTAGATTAGAAAAATGGTAAAAATAAATCCATGTTCCGTTTCATGTTCCATTTGGGGCACACAGTTAAAGTAATAGAAAGAGGGGTTCCTGGATGATTCAGTCAGTTAAACATCTGACTTCAATTCAGGTCATGATCTCATGGTTTCTGGGTTCAAGGCCCACATCAGGCTCTACACTGACAGCTCAGAGCCTGGAGCCTGCTTCAAATTCTGTGTCTCTCTCTCTTTCTGCCCCTCTCCCACTTGCACTCTATCTGTCTCTCAAAAAAAAAAAAAACACTAAAACAAATAAAATAAGAAAAGATAACCTGTAACAGGGTTGAACTGCCTTTTGTTTATTGCTATTTTCTGTCTTCTTCTGAGAATGCCACCACTTTAAATTTTACATGGCTTTGTAGCTAGGTTGATAATATCCATATGGACTCCTACAGAACTTAGGAATGAAGTATTGCTAATGTACTGTACATATTTAACTTTTAACACTCCTTTTTTAAAGAACAAGAATGGTTTGTAAAGAAGGAAGTGTGCATACTAAAATAGAGTGATTAGATTAATAATAATTCTGGGTACGTCATGGTAAAAATAGTTGGCATAAAAATTGTCTAATCCTCAAAAAAAAACAAGTTTATCTCCATCAGAAATAATCTACTCTGATATTTCTTATAAAGAAAAAACCATAGTGATATTTTAAAAAATGTGATGCCTTGCCATCAAAAACTGATTTATGCAGTAAGTTTTCAGTATCTTGTCTGTGATATATGTAAGATTCAGCTGGCCTTTTCTTTATAGAAATGCATCCTTTAATACTTAAAGGCATTTGCCAATTAGCAGCTTTTTATTCTTCACAGATATTAAAAACAATCAATATTAATAGTGGTAGAAAACAGTTGACCTCTTGATAAGTGCAGTATCTACGCATACACTACCCACTTTTTACCCTAGTTGTAAAGAAAAAAAAAATTACTCTGTCAACAGAGAAAGTATGTGTCAGATCAAAAGATCAAGAAATTTGCAGTCCCAGCTCCATGCAGAGCAGGACAGTTCTTTTTGATAAGCTTTATGCTCTTTTTCTTGTAGCAAGTTCTCTCCATGATTCCCTGTGACAACTCTTACTAACTGACTAATGGGGATAATACTATCAAATGATTGTCTTAAGGATGGAATGGCAATATTTTGAAGATTAGTCTCTTTACAAAGAAACAGATGACTGTGCAGATGAATTTTTAAGTTCCTTATTTCAAAATTGGTATTATTGCTTTCGTCCATAGTGGGAAAATTGAAATTTGTCATTAGAGGTGCTCTGCTAATTGATATGTTCACACACTTTCCAGATTAATTTTTGCAAATTCTGCCTTGAACATATTAAGTGACTCTTTATACTGCTCAACATCCAGTGTTTTATAAGTTTTACTAAGACAAACTAATATATTAACAATAAATAATAAGTCCTAAATAATTGTCTTTTAAAATCACTGACAAAATCCATTCAGATCTCTACTCCATATCAAGTCCAGTGGGTACTGGGTCAGGAAAAATCTGAGAAGAAGACTCCATGTTACACTTACAATTTCTCCCCTTGTCTTGGTCTGTTAGGTGACTACTAGTTATGTTTTCCCTCAAACATGACTCTTTTAGGAAGCCTTCAAGCACTGATACCACAGACTCCATTTGATGAACAAACTTCCCACAGGATCTAGGACCCACGTGGCCATAGGTATGGGGGAGGCACATTTTAAGATACATACCAGGTCTGGTCTATAATACTTTTGTCCATGAGAATGTCCCAACCTGAAAGATGTCCTACGGAGATTCCCCTGGAAAGCCAAGTTTTGTTGGCTTGGCTTCTTTAACAGCCACTCACAGAGAGCTGCTGTCCAAGGCTTTGACAAACATCAACTCACACCATCCTCATAATGACTCTTAAAGTCAGGTTACTTAGGAAACGTGCCCTGTGAATGGTTGTTGTTTTTGATTTTGATTTTTTAATCCAGAAACTTAGGTAGTAAGTTTTTAAAAATTCCATGAGTCCTTTAAGAAATGTTTCTCTTGATACAGTGATCAAGCAAAAAGCATTGATGTTGTGTGAACACTGCATTGGACTCTTTTGTGTTGATTTATCTTGTATGATCCACACAGAGGCACTTCAGGGGAACAGGAGAGTTGTTTTGCGTCCTTTTTTTGCAGATTAGGAAACAGGATGTCTTAGAGTTCAAGTGATTCCTTTATGTGTGTTCTGACAGAGAATGGCAGGAGATAGCAAATATTCATACTATGTATCATTAATGAATTTTTGAGGTAAAAATAATTGCTCACTAGTTTTTAAAGGAGGGCAAAACATGCATTTCCAAAGCTCAGCTATCTTCTCAGAAGGGCAGTTTTTCCTTGAAGAAAATTTCGATTTTACCTCAGAGTATATTTAGAGCAACTGAAGGTGTGCTTTCCGCTAGTATTTTGTATTGGTGCACATTATCATCTGTGAAAACAAGCACAAAATACAGAACATTGAAATGCAGCAACATAAGTGACAGACACAGCAATTCTGGTACAACATGGGAATATTTTTCACTGCTAATATTAAAAATAGTACTTTCCTCCAGGTAAAATAAAGGACATTCTCCCAAGGTGCTGCAAACACTCTAAAAAAGAAGAGAAAAAAAAGCAAATGCAATTGTTTTGCTTTGAACTCAGAGGCCTGAGAAGGATGTCTCAGCAAGTCACTGCTGTGACATATGTATTTTCATATTCTGAGTCATGGGATCAGCATCATATTGTAACTCACAGATAATAAGCAGAGAGCTCACATTTCTTCAGAAGCTACCATGTGCCAGGCAAGGTTCTAGATACTTGGTACAACTGTCTCATGGAAGCTTCATCAAGTGATGTGATACAGGGGCATCTGGGTGGCTTAGTTGTTAAGCATTCGACTTTGGCTCAGGTCATAATCTCACAGTTTGTGAGTTCAAGTCCCACGTTGGGCTCTGTGCTGACAGCTTGGAGCCTGGAACCTACTTCAGATTCTTTGTCCCCCTCTCTCTGTCCCTCCCTGCTCACACTCTGTGTCTCTCAAAAAACTAAATAAAACATTAAAGATTTCAAAAGAGAGATGTGACACAATGCCCATTTTGTAGATGAAGTAAAGAAGACTCAGAGAGGTTACCTATCATTTCCAAGGACATACAGCTAGGAAGCACTGTTTTACTGCATGTATTTATTTTAATCATAATGAAAATACTTCACTATAGTTGTTTCTGTTTCCATTTGATAGCTGAGGCGTTGTGTCATGGAATTCAAGTGGCTTATATATGTGGTCACATTTCAAACAAATGGTAGAGAGGATTGATGAGCCTTTATGTTCTGCTGCTGTTATCAGGGGCTTTCTGATAATTTGCTCCTTAAAGAGTGGTCCAGAAGGGCTCCTCAAAGAGGTAATCCTCTGGGAGTTTGTTAGAAATGCAGGGTCTCGGGCCCTCCCCAGACATGTTGTATCAGGACTTGTATTTTAACACCCCCCCCCACCAAGTGATTCTCCCGCACATTAATATTTGAGAAGCACTGCATTCATCATACCGCTCCACTCAGACAGCTTGGCAACACGTTATTTCAGCATTTCTCAGCCAGCTGATGACTATTCCCAGCAGGAGCCATCTGCACCTTCTAGAAGCCACCTGAGATTGATAGGGAACACTGGTCATGCCTCCCAGGCCACAACCTTGCCTGCTGCCACCCCAGCCCAGGACCTAAACAGCACTCTCTATCCCATGTAGATAATCTTCAGTTTCAGGTGGAGATGAATGGCCAAATTCTCTTTAATTCAACTTAACCATGTGAAACAGCACTAACTCTTCAAAGCTAGAGCTGGTTCAACTGTGGAGAGGCTGATCATCCATTCCGTCCCAGAGAGTCTGCCAGAGAGCTATTCAGTTCCCTGAAGCTCATGATCCCACAGGAGAGGAAGGAAGTGCTTGTGTGTCACTTGGCCCTTTGTTCTGCACACCTGGTGTTTTGCTGAATGGAGTTTTTACTGAAACACTTCATTATTTCAATCTCATTATCTCTAAATATGCTTGTTACCATCTGGATAAGACCTGACTGCAAAGCCTCTTCTGTGTTCACTCTCTTTTTTGGCATTTTCTGTAATGTATATACTATAATGTGTAAATGTGATTGGGCATGTCCCCTGGGGTCAGAACAAAACTTTCAGAAACACACATGTTACCTGACAGAATGCTGGGATGGTATCTTCACAGGGGACACTTAAAGTGTGGAATAATTTGTGTGTGTGTGTGTGTGTGGTTATTGTTGTTCAGCAGTTTCTACTATACAAAGCACTTTCTCACTGCCAGTTACAGCAAAGTTGCAATCTAATATGTAGGTCTTCATTATTCTAGAAGCAAAAAAAAAGTCACTAATAAAAAAATTTCAGTTTTGGTCTTCTTAATGAATCTAATGGTATAACAGTTTCCTTAGTGGACAAAAGTGGCTGAAAATGCATACGACTCAGAGTTTCTTCCCTGAATTGGCTAAAAAAATAATGATTAGTTATACTATAAAATATGCTTTGCTATTGTCTCTTGATTTTCTTTATATTATAAAAGTCATTTTAAAATTTATTTTAATGTCTTCATCTCTCATTGTTTCTTTGGTTCAATGTAAAAAATATGGAAAGTTAGAAGTCATTCATTTCGACTTCCTCATTAAACCTCTTGTCTAAATATTTTAAACAAATAATTTATAACTTGCTGCAATTATTTAGAGATCACCCTTAATAAAATTATTCAACTTTGCCTTAATGAACAATTTCTGCAAAACTGCTTTTCAATTATAATTTCTTAAAATTAGGCATAAGAGTGGCTATGGTAGATTATTATTCTTGTACCATTAAGCCAAAAGCAATTCTAATTACTTAAAAATAGCATAGACAGTATGCTTCAAAAGGATAAGGGTTGTGTCCTCAGTCTGCATATGGTGTCTAGCATGTAATATTTATTTATTAATTCATTCAATAAATATATATTGAACATCAGATACTATGATGGGTTCTAGTGATACTATGGAAAATAAGATACCTATTATTCCTTTTCAGGTGCCTGTTGGCTCAGTTAAACGTCCGACTTTGACTCAGGTCATGATCAGGTCAGTGAGTTTGAGCCCTGTGTCAGACTCTATGCTGACAGCTCAGAGCCTGGAGCCTGCTTTGGATTCTGTCTCCCTCTCTCTCTGCCCCATCCCAGCTCATGCTCTATTCTCTCTGTCTCTCAAAAAAATGAATAAACATTAAAAAATTAATCGCTTTCTTTCCTACTAAAATGTGAACTGTATGAGTTCAGGCTCTTTTTATCTTGTCCATTGCTTACTCATTTCCATAGCACTTAGAATAACACTTAGCATGTAATTGTTGCTCAATATATATATATGTGTATATATATATATATATATATATATATATATATATATATAATGGATGAATTAAATAAATGAGTCATGCCAGCACTCTAGTAGAGGAGATAAACAAAAACAAAAAATATGAGATTATTTTAAAATTATGATTATTGAAGAAAAATGAATTGTTGACAGAAAATAACAGAGGAAAATATTATTTACCAAAATGCTTTTGGTAAAGTATTGCCTAATTATAGCTATGGAAATAGTAATGTCATTTCTAACTTTTTATGGCAGAGAGCATTTCTTCTTATAATTTGAAACAGTGAGATAGATTATTGAATCAGTTTAGGGGGGTCTTTTTAAGAAACACAAAGATTCATCTATTCAGTCATATGTAGTGATTGCTAGGTGCTAGGCACCATCAAAGATTCTGGAATTACAGCAATGGGCAACACAAATATGGTGAGGCTCCTAGGCTCCTACCTGATCTTGTTATCTCCATGCATAGAATCTTGGGGTGATTTCCAAGGCTACTTGGTACAAGTATGGAAATCAGGACAAGCACATGTTTGGAGAAATTATTTAGTCCAGAGTTCCCTTAAAGGGTCAGGACTTAGGACAGATACAGGATGAAAACTGTTTCTTTTTTAAGGTTATTTATTTTGAAAGAGAGAGTGTGGAAGTGGGGGAGGGGGAGAGAGAGAGAGAGAGAGAGAGAGAGAGAGAGAGAGAGAGAGAGAATCCCAAACAGGCTCCACACTGCCAAGGCTCCAACCCATAAACTGTGAGATTATGATCTGAGCCAAAGTTGGATGCTTAACTGACTGAGCCACCCAGGTGCTCCACATGATGAAAACTCTGTAAGACACATTTAAGGTCCAAGTTCTCCTTCAGCAAGATAATAATAGTTTGAACACTTACCTGTAGCTTAGAGATGTAGGTCAGTGCACATATTACATTCTAATTTAAAATGTCTGATTTTTAGTTTCCTAACTGGTAAAACAAGAATGTCAGAATACTCATCACTTAGGGACTCCTAGATACAGAAGTAGTTTTTCACTGTGGGTCACCAGTATGATGTTTTAAGTATCCCTTCCTTAGTATAATTATATTTATATTTAGCATAAATATAGTCAATATATACCATATAACTATATAGCTATATACAACTTATATACTATATACCTATATAGTTAGTATATACCAAAGTTAGTATGAACTAACATGCTAATATAAATATCTAACTTATGAACAAGCATTACTTAGTTTCTGCAAAGAAGATAGAGTGCACATTTCCTAATTTCTAGCATGTTTCCATACAAATACCTTCCCCTTATATTTTCATCCTTATTAATCTCACTAAATATCCTCAGTTTCCTTATTCTACTGCTTCTCCTTTCTATGTTACACTCACACCTTCTGATAAGCACACATCTCTAGGATTCCATTTTGCCTTTCTTATTTTACATAGCCTTCTTAGCATCTTCAAATATAGATTCACCATATTTGTGATTCACAGAGATTAATTTTTCATGTGCCTCTTAATAGCACTAAGTGAGTAAAATTCCCATCCCCAAAGTAGCTTTGTTTAATTTCCTTCCTCTTCAAATCTACTGTTTAACTCAACTATTATTAATTCAGCATTACCGTGTGCCAGAGACAGGGTATAAATTGGTGGGTGAATAGATGCAGCCCCCATCTCCCTAGAGCTGACAGTCAGAGGAGAAAGATAAGCAGTAAATGACTAGGCAAACAGGAAGTTCATTGAGATAAGTGCTTTGGAGAAAATGAACAATGCAGAGATGAACAGGCTGGAGTGGGGATGGCCAAGGGAGCCATTTCTCAGTATATTCATACAAGAAGACACTGAAAGGATATGAAGAAGTCAGCCATACAAAAGCCAAATTTAAATGTATGCAGGGCAGCCATATCAGCCCGTATGAAAACTTTGGGGTAGAAAAGACAGATCTTTTAAAAAAAAACTCTCTATTGTGTCAGAATTTGATGGGAAAGTTGGAAGAAGGGAGATATGAAGCAACAACTAAGATATGAGAAGTTATGTCTTCTTGGACTTTGTATCTATATCTACACCAAGATGAAAGAGTCATATATACATTTATAGCCTGACCGTGTCTTGGTTCAAGACCTGCAACTTTTTTTAAACTTTTTTTAAAGAAAGAGAGAAAGAGAGCTGCACAAGCAGAGGAGAGCAGCAGAGGGAGAGAGAAGGAGCATCTTAGGCAGGCCCCACATTCAGCGTGGAGCCCAACATGGGACTTGATCTCAGGACCTCGAGATCATGACCTGAGCCTGAATCATAAGTCAGACGTTTAACCCATTGAGCCACCCAGGCATCCCCAAGACCTGTATCTTTCCCTAATGTTCCACAGCTGAAAATCAGCCTGTCCTAATATGACTTCACCACCTTCCAGATTCACTACAAGCCAACTCTCCCTCCAGTTTTCTCTTGCATAAAAGCACTACTGCCATAGTAGTGCTTTTTATTAAAAGCATCCAATCAAGACACTTCATTTATTACTGACTTTACTTCTGTTAGTTGTCTACACCCAAGTTAGCACCAGTTCTACTATTTTTACTCCTAAACACCTTAGGAACTGACACCATTTTCTCCACCTGCACTTCCTCTGTCTTGGTTCTGGTTATCATCAGCTATCATGTGGGCCAGTGTGAATAATGTACAAGCTGGTCTCATCCTCCATGTCTTTCTACTTCAATCTGTTGTCCTCATATTATCACCAGGGAAATCTGGTGGCATCATGTTGCTGCATAAGATCACTCCTTAGAAGGACATGCAAAGTACCTTACAAGTCTTCCAATCTACCTTCTCAGCATCATTTCCCTCCCCTGGAATACACTTTATGCTCATGCACAATGTACTTTTCTGTGGCCTGGACGTATTTCTGTCTTTAATGTTACCATTCCTTTGTATAAACTCTTCTGTTTCAATGATCTGTCTTTTATTGCTCTGCCAGATGAGTGCCTATTCTTCTTTAAAGACCCAGCTGAAATGTTTCTTCCTCTGTAAATTCTGTTTTTGTCTCTCCACTATCATCAGTGAGAATTCATTTCCCCCTCATCCATACTCATACTCTATCTTATTTATCAATTCAGTTTTCTTGACTGAATCTTTCCTTATAGACTGTATATTTCTAGAAAGCAGTGCCAACGTGCATTAATTTTTATGTCAACAATTAAAATAGCATCTTATCTGAAACAAAAATTAATATGTATTTAGTAGATTAATAACAAAGAATTAGGTTGTCTATAGGAAGTAGAAGTTTACTGAAAGATCCCCTCACAAACTGTTATCCAGGCAGAAGTCAGCCATTTCCCAACACCATCATTTTGTCCCTTATAACCTTAGCAAATGCTGAGGCTCCTTGCCACTCAGTCTGCTCAAGGAGTTGCATGATGCAAAGAAGCACAGTACAGAAGCACAAAAACAATAAAATGGCATCTATGCTATCCTCTACCTGAATCTCTTAGAAGAAAATGAAAGGGATTTAGTTCATAACGGAGTTACATTTCTCAAATCCCATGCCTCTCCTTCCCAATCATCCTTACCTTGGTCTTCCACATCTTCAAACCATTTCTATCCATTTAAAAATATTTATTCCACTTGAAACACCTGCCTCCTCCCTTTAAGCCTATTTGGTATAGAACAATTTTGCCTTTTTGATACCTACCATGCATACCCCTTTTTGTCCCATCTTCTCCCGATTCTAAATTGCATGTAATCTGGAAACCAAACTAGCAACAACTTTGCATTATATGAATGAGGAAAACTCACAAAACACATTTGCCCAATTTAAATATCCCTTAAGCATTGCAAACTAAGATAGGTGTTTACTTGTCTGAGTATAATTTGATGTTTTTAAGAATAAAATTGAATGAAATTCCAAATTAGAGAAGGGTAAAATTCATAACACGTGTTGAATCTGATTGCTCTGCAAAATGGGGGATAATATATATATATTTTAATTGTTTGACCACTTCTATTCCTTATCCTAGATTTATGTCATCTCACATAAACACTGGATGGCAAGGTTTTAGTTATTTTTCTCTAATATGACCCATAATTTTGAAGAGAAGTTTCCTTGGACATTCATTTTCCCTTGCAGTAGGAGGGTGGATACAATCACTGGATGTGGCTTTTTACTTGCCTTATTTATTTTTTTCTTTTCTCTTTCTTTTGTTAACCAGTGGAAAGCAGAAATCAGGGACTTTTTCTTTCTAATGTTTGGCTAAGTCCTCATCATAAAATTCCTTTCATATAGCAGGTCATTTAACAAAACAGCAGGCAGACACTTAAAATCAGTTGATAATTGCTTTCAGCTTTAGTGACTCACCCCACCAGGAAGTGTTCTTTGTTGTTTAGATTTTAATTTTTGATTGTTCAAGCTGGCCTAAATGCTTAGAGGTGAGCATAAGAAATCTGGCAGCATGTAGCATGTGTCGTTTGAAGCCATCTGTTTGCGTGGAATAAAAGATAACTCTTCAGGTGTCACTTTCATCACTGTTGATAGGCAGGATAACATTTATTCTCCCCAGTCATCTCTTCTCATTGCATTTTCCATCAGTTTCCCCATTCAGTGGATGATCCAATTAATGTCAGGGATGGAGGGTTTGACAGCTTGCCAACACAGGTGTGCCGTGACTGTTCTACTTCGTTCTTATTTTTCTTTCTATCTAAAGAAAGGGGACGAGCACATTCTCAATCACAGGGTAAAGAATCTGCCAGCATATTTCTGATGACTTTTTTTTTGGAAAAATAAAAAGAACAGTACTTTATTTCATAGAAAGGCAAATATTCATTTACCACTTTACTATTTTATCCAAAATTATACTCACTAATCAATTTAATTATAAACATGCACTAAGTGTGTATCATTTTTCAGCAAATGTATGTTGTACCAAGGATCAAAGATAAATAAGACCTATCTTCTGACATCAAATGGCTCATTGATCAGTGAAGAGAGAACTCCATAAATAACATGCAAACAAACAGAAATGGAGACATATAACAGAAATAATAACAAAAGTACTAGAGCAAAATGCGTATGGTATGCGTATGGAGGCAAGAAAAAGGGAGGCATATGTTCTTTGAAGGCTCACAAGAATAGGTTGTGTTGTGGAGCTGACATACAGCAAGACTGTGGAGGAGAAAATGTGTTCAGGCACAGAAGATTAAAAAAAAAGGAAAAGGAAAAAAATAGCTTGGGCAATACTCAGAGACACACAAAGGCATAACACACCAGTGGCAGGGATTGTTTTATTGTCTTCTAGGGATAGGAAGTAGGGAGACCATGAACTAGCATGAGCTAATGGTAATGACTCTATGTCATGCTAAGCAATTTGGTTCTTATATTGAGGGCAATGGGGAACCACCAAAGGTTTTTGCAACACTATCTGAAGAATTCTAACTTAGTAGGGGAGAGAATGCAAATGAAGTGAGCTCTAGTAATGGAGATTTGGGAACATGGAGCCCAATAATGAGATACATCATCAGTTGATTGTACAAAATATTTATTGAGTGCCTCCTATGTGCCTGATGCTAGTGGTAACAAATGAACTTGACAGTTACCTCCGCTGAGAAACTCACAGCTCAGCAGAGGAAGCTAAACATGTAAATATGCGTATAACATAACTTGGTAAAATTCTTATTTGAGTTCTGAAAATAATGCTGAATATAAAGCCACTGTGTGCTATGAAGTTCCTGAGAAATGTAATAGAAAAGATAATTTTTTAATGTTCCATGTCAAATAGAAGTTTTCAAATGTAAAAGCATGGGGATAGAGGATGTGGAATTGGAAGTTACAGTTCAGCCAAAATGTACAAAATGAGTAATTAAGTCCAGGGAGTGTGTCTTGAGAAATAAGAACATGGCACCCATAACCAGGATGGGGAAGAATAGATTTGGAATGAGGAAAGAAAGGTGCTGTGTTTAGTCTGGAGCATATTGAAATTGAACTGACAGGAGACAGTCAAGCATCACTATCTAATAGGTATCTGGAAATGTGAGTCTGGAGTTCAAGGGAAAGGAGAGAAACTGAATATATTTATTTGGGGTTCAGTATCATATAAGTGGTAGAGTCACAGAAAACTATGAGGTCAAGTAAGGAAAATGTGCATGGTAGAAACAGAAGAGAATTCTAAGAAAAAGCAGAAGCTGTAGGTGAGGAATACTTGGAGAGGAAGAAAGACATGTGAAAGCATGTCACCAAGGCCAAAGAAGATAGCGTTTGAAAAGTGGGCTGAGCAATTAATTTGCAGTTGGTCACAGACCACTCCAGAAAAATCAATTCTACAATATTGAAAGCACAAGATATTGGATTTTAATGGCAACTTTAAATAGAGAACCTTTTTCAACAGAGTGAAGCAAAATATATAGTAATGTTTCAAGAAGTTTCTTGGTGAAGGAAAGAGAAGTAAGGGTAATCACTTAAGGGGTCATGTTTTAAAGAGGGAACTTTGGGTGGAGATATTTGACTATTTTAGGAACAGCAGAAGTGTGTAGAAAGGGAAAAAATGAGCATTCATCAGAGAGGAACATAATGTTGAAACGAGGCCTGGAGGTCATGAGTAGACATTATCTATCACAGGAGTGTCAATCTTTGTCTCTTTTCTGAGGTAGGTGTGAGGATGTAAACATGAGTCAGTTGTACCAAAATGTAGCTTTGAATAATGGGAAACCACAGAAGGTAGCAGTTCATGGCTAGTAGCTCCATTTTTTTTTTCTGTAACATATGAAAGAAAGTTATGAGAATGAAAATGTTGAATTAAAAGTCTAGAATGAAGGACAATGCTGATAATTGGAAACATTCACTTGACTATGGTCAAAAGCAGACTAGAGAACAGTAAAAGTCAACCAACCAAAGCAACTAATTAATCAATGAACCAACCAACCAACCAAACATCTGTAGTGAGATGTTTACATAAGGAGTGAGAGCACAATTTCCAAAGCCAACCAACAACACTTTACTCCCTGATCTGTCCCTGAAACTTTTATCTTCAGGACTTTGGACAAGTAACAGCCTTTCCAAGTTTTTTCCATATGCAGCATGAGCATAGTAATATGAGATAATGTATGTAATTCTCTTGGAATTGAAACAATCTCTTAAAATTATCTTCTAATTTTTTTAGGACTTATGAAATAGGTGGAAATCTTTAACAATAGTGAGAAGACAGGAGTGAGAAATAGCAATTATGACCATTAAACACATAAAACTGAGGGATTATCTTAGCGTAAATCTTCAAACACATGCACATTTTTCTCCTGTTCTTTAGAAAGGATAAAAAAGTGATGAGCAACAATTTTTCATTGTCAGTAAAAAGAATAAAAATAATAATAAAACGATTACAGCAGTAAATGTTAGTGTTAGATACAAAAAAAAGAGAATTTCCTAAGAGTAAAAATATATCCCACAAAATTTATAAAATCCATATCAATGTTTTGGTAACTGAGACATGGCAAAGAAGCAAATGGGCCACAATTTTTACATGTGTCCTTTAAGAGTTAACTGAATTATGAAGAGAGTAACAGAAGGAACTAGATGGAAAAGAAGACTCACTGGAGATGAATCCTTAGGTTCTGATCATCTTTTCTGGGTCTTGACATACATTTTTATGATGGATATTGTTAATTTTTGAATAGTCAAAATTGTCAGTATGCCTGTTAATACAATCTTTTCATTACTGGCTTAGATATCACCATACAAAAAACTTATGGTTAAGGGTAAATATACCAATCACCTATCTAGATTGTTAATTCTTGAAGACAAGGCATGCCTTTTGTACTTCACATCTGCCATTGTAAATCGTTGCTCAAAATAATCTATCAATCCATATTTGTTGAATGCATGGATGGATCAAATAATCAATGAATTAATTAAGCACTATAAAATATTATTAAGGTGAATGATTTTTATGTGTACTTTCCATGATGTGTGTATAAATGCACAAGGCAAAATGAGGATTTCAATGAATCTAAGATTTTATCATTTGTTAATTAGAGATGATTTCCAGTGTTATCTATTTAGGGTAGTGAAATATCAAAATCCTTTTTTTTTTTTTTTTTTGTCCTCAGGAATACATTTGGAATTTGAGCCGTTCAAGATATCTTTGTGCCAAAAAAAAAGAAAAAAAGGAAATTATGAATTTTCTCAATGTTTTCCTGGTTTGCCAAACAGAATGTAAGAAATTATGCCATTACTAAAGCTATATAAGAAACTAAATGACTCACCTAATGTATATTAATCTTGCTTTTTTAACCCTTTTCTACTAAGTGTTTGAAGTGCAAGTTCTATTTTGTCAATAAATGGTACCTGTTACCCTGAGGAGTTAGTGACATATGAACAGTTTAAAACATTTTTTACAGAGGGATGAAAAATTTATTGAATGAGTCTATACCTAAACAATTCTAGGAAGCAGCCTGGAAGTTTTCTGCTTCTCTCATCACTGAAATGCAGCTAATTCAACACCAAACCATCTTGCAAACCTAGAAAATTGATCTGAGGATTAACATAATAATCTGTATAACTTGAGTCACAAAATTTGGCAGGTACTTGGTGCAGAGAGGTGAATTGGGGGAGAGAGAAGCTGCAGAGGGTAGGGAGCTGCTTTTGCTGCATAGAGAGGATGGAGACAGGGGGGAGAGTACAGGAAAAGCACTCCCTCTGAGAGCATCTGGAAAGAAAGAGAAAGAGTAGAAATACCTATAAGGGCTTGAACAAGAAAGGGAAGAAGGAGAAAGGAGAGACTGTAAATACCATTAGAACTCTACAAACATGGGAGCACAGAGACTGAAACTCTGCAGCTCCATACCTGGCAGAGCTCTCATGGGAAAGGTGAATCCCCAGGAGCAGACAGCAAGGTCCTAAGGTGCTTGGGCTGCATGAGGAGAGGCAGTTCTGCTGGTGAGAGGACATTTGGTAGAGGCCGTGTGGCCTCCCCATAGGCAAAGGTCCCAGTGGGCCCCAGAGAACAGCCATGTTTGCTGGTGTTAGGACAAGGACGTTAGGGGGCAGTGAACCCTGGTGCCAGATGTGTGTTGTGATTTACCATAATCCCTGAAAGGCTGATGCTACACTATCACACAAACTTTTTCTGGGATGGGCTGGCACCTAGTGGCAATCTCTGGTCATCTGCAGCAGTGTGATTGCCAGAACATTCCTGGGGGTGGGCCAACATCTGGCCATTGCTCTGTGAGAATCTCCCCCAGAGGGTCAGGATGGGTCAAAGCTGAAGGGCCCTCAGAAGTAAGGGGTTTGGAAACACAGCCCCATCTGAGATAAAATTTGGGAGGGATGTGCTGCCTGGCAGGCTGACAGCTTTATCCCAGACAACCTAGAAGCAGGGAGCAGACAGAAGCTGGAGACAAAGGAGGGGTGCTTGATTGCCAGTTGGCGAGAGCACAGAGTTCTGATGTTAGAGACTGGGTAGCTGGGTGACACCATTTTCATCTCTTATGCACATGCACATGCACATACACATGTAGACGTGTCACAACAATCCACTCCAGTAATCTAAGCAGCGCCTTCTAATGGAGAATGGAGCTGTTACACAAAGCGCAATTCAACTGCACCAACTGCACTCTAGAGGCACATCACAAGTCTCTCCACCTGCTTAGTTTACCGACTATAAAGTGCTTCATAGTATGACTTCTAGGGGAAACTGGATGTAATTTCAATTGTATTTCATTTTGTTTGCTGGTCCATCTATTCAATTTTTTTTCTTTTTCTTTTTCTTCTATTTTCTTATTGTTGAATACAGAAAGAGAAAAATTATTTTTATTTTCTGTTTTTATAAGAAAGATTTTTCTTTAATTTTTTCTACTATATTTTTTGTAAATTTTTAAATTCTATTTTACTTTAATCATTTTATTTTATTCTATTTTTATGTAATCATTTTTTTAAATTTTCAAACATTTTCCTATTTTTACCATTTTTAAAACTTTCTTTCCCTTTTTTGTCTATTCTACCAAACTTCTTTCAACAACCAGACCAAAACACACGTAGGATCTAGCATCCTTTCTTTGATATTTTTGTGTTGTTTTAAATTTTTTAATATTAATTTTGTATTTTATTAATTCATTTTCTTCTTCAAAAATGTCAAAACGAAGGAATTCACCCCAAAGGAAAGAACAGGAAGAAATGACAGCCAGGAACTTAACACAGATACAAACAAGATGTCTGAGCCAGCATTTAGAATCACAATAATAAGAATACTATCTGGGGTTGTGAAAAATACAGATTTTGTTCCTGCAGAGATAGAAATAAAATTAGAACAATATTCAAAATGCTATAACTGAGAAGCAATGTCAAATGAATGCCACAGTGGCAAAGATAGATGAAGCAGAGAAGCGAATCAGTGCTATAGAGGACAAACTTATAGGGAATAATGAAGCATAAAAAAAGGAGGGAAACTAAGGCAAAAGAGCACAATATAAGAATTAAAGAACTCAGTGTCTCATTGAAAAGGAATAACATCTGAATCATAGGGATCCCAGAAGATGAAGTGAGAAAAAGGGGTAGAAATTTATTGTGAGCAAATCATAGTGGAAAACTTTCCTAATTTGGGGTAAGACACAGACATCAAAATCCAGGATCACAGAGACTCCCATTATATTTAAAAAAATCAACAAGTCATATCACAGTCAAATTCACAAAATACACAGACAAGGACAGAATAATAAAAGCATTAAAGAAGAAAAAAGTTCTTAACCTACAAGGGAAGACAGATCAGGTTTGAAGCAGACTTATCCACAGAAACATAGCAAGCCAGAAAGGAGTGGCAGGATATATTCAATGTGCTGAATTGGAAAAATATGCAGCCAAGAATTCTTTATCCATCAAGGTTGTCATTCAAAATAGAAGAAGAGATAGAGTTTCCCAGACAAACAAAAATTAGAAGAGTCTGTGACCACTAAATCAGTCCTGCAGGAAATTTTAAGGGGGACTCTGAGGCGAGGAAAGACAAAACAAAACAAAAAAGACCAAATACAACAAAGACTAGAAAGGACAGAGAACACCACCACACACTCCAACTCTACATGCAACACAATGGCAATAACTTCATATCTTGCAGTACTCATTCACAATGTCAACGGACTAAACACTGCAATCAAAAGACATAGGGTAACAGAAAGGATAAGAAACCAAGATCCATCTATATGCTGTTTACATATCTTACCCATCTTAGATCTAAAGACACCTTCAGACTGAAAGTAAGAGGATGGAGAAATATCTATCATGCTAGTGGTTGCCAAAAGAAAGCCAGAGTAGCCATACTTATATCAAACAATCTAACTTTAAAATAAAGACTGTCACAAGAGATGAAGAAGGGCATTTTATCATAATTAAGGGATCTATCCACCAGGACCTAACAATTATAAACATGCATACTCCAAATGTGGAAACACCCAAATATATAAATCGATTAATAACAAACATAAGGAAACTCATTGATAATAATACCAAAATAGTAGGGGACTTCAACAACCCACTTACAGCAATGGACAGGTCATCTAAACAGAAAATCAACAAGGAAACAATTTCTTTGAATAACACACTGGATCAGATGGACTTAATAGATATATTTAGAACATTTCATCCTGAAGCAGCAGAAGACACATTCTTCTCGAATGCACATGGAATATTATCCGGAATAGATCACATACTGGGACACAAATCAGCCCTCAACAATTAAAAAATGTTAAAATAATATTGTGCATATTTTCAGACTACAAATATGAAACTTGAAATCAACCACAAGAAAAAATTTGGAAAGACAAGAAATACTTGGAGTCTAAAGATCAGCCTATTAAAGAATGAATGGGCTAAACAAGAGGTTAAAGAGGAAATTAAAAAAAAAACACTTGGAAGCGAATGAAAATGATAACATGCAGTCCAAAACCTCTTGGACACAGTAAAGGCAGGCAAAAAAAGGAAATATATAACAATCCAGACATTCCTAAAGAAGGAAGAAAGGTCTCAGGTACAAACCTAAACTTATACCTTAAGGAGCTGGGAAAAGACCAGAAAAAAAAAAAAAAAAAAAAAAAACAAGCCAGCAGAATATGAGAGAGATAGTAAAGATTAGAGTAGAAATCAATGCTATTGAAATAAAAAACAAAACAACAAAACAAACCAACCATAAAACAGTAGAATAGATCAATGAATCCAGGAGCTGGTTCTTTTAAAGAATTAAGAAAATTGATAACTGCTAGTCAGTTTGACCAAAAAGAAAGAGGAAAGGACCCAAATATATACAATCAAGAATGAAACGAGAGATCACAAACAACACTGCAGATACAAACAATCATAAGAGAATATTAGGAGCAAATATATGCCAATAAATTGGGCCATCTGGAAGAAATGGACAAATTTCTAGGAACATGTAAACTACCAAAACTGAAACAAGAAGGAATAGAAAATTTGAACAGACCCATAACCAGTAAAGAAATTGAATTAGGAATCAAAAATCTCCCAAAAAACAACAGTCCAGGGCTTGCTGGCTTTCCAGGGGAATTTTACCAAACATTTAAAGAAGAGTTAACATCTATTCTCTTGAAGTTGTTCCAAACAATAGGAATGGAAGAAAAACATCAAAAGTCATTCTACGAGACCAGCATTATCTTGATTCCAGAACCAAAGATCCCACTAAAATGGAGAACTATATACCAATTGCCCTGATGAACATGGATGCGAAATTCCTCAACAAGATACTAGTCAACTGGATCCAACAATACATTCAAAGAGTTAGTCACCACAACCAAGTTAACAATTCATTAACACATTAACAACTCAAGGAACAACAGATGTTGTCAAGGATGTGGAGAAAGAGGATCTCTTTTGCACTGCTGATGGGAATGCAAACTGGTGCAGCCATTCTGGAAAACAGTACTGAATTTCCCCAAAAAGTTAAAAATAAAACTACCCTAAGAGCCAGCAATTGCACTACTAGGTTTTTTTTTTTTTTAATTTTTTTTTCAACGTTTATTTATTTTTGGGACAGAGAGAGACAGAGCATGAACGGGTAAGGGGCAGAGAGAGAGGGAGACACAGAATAGGAAACAGGCTCCAGGCTCTGAGCCATCAGCCCAGAGCCTGACGCGGGGCTCGAACTCCCGGACCGCGAGATCGTGACCTGGCTGAAGTCGGACGCTTAACCGACTGCGCCACCCAGGCGCCCCAGCACTACTAGGTTTTTATCCAAAGAATAGAGGGATGCTGTTCCAAAGAGGCACATGCATCCCAATGTTTGTAACAGCACTATTGACCATAGCCAAAGTATGGAAAGAGCCCAAATGTCCATCAACAGATGAATGGATAAAGAAGATGTGGTAGATATGTATACAATGGAGTATTATTTGGCCACAAAAAAGAATGAAATCTTGCCTTGCATCAACGTGGATGGAACTAGAGGGTATTATGCCAAGGGAAATTAGTCAGAGAAACACAAATATCATATGATTCACTCATATGTGGAATTTAAGATACAAAACAGATGAATATAAGGGAAGGGAAGCACAAATGATATAAAAACAGGGATGGAGACAAAAACATAAAAGACTCTTAAATATACAGAACAAACTGAGGTTTTCTGGAAGGGTTGTGGGTGGGGTGAAGGGCTAAATGGGAAAGGGGCATTAAGGAAGACACTGTTGGGATGAGCCCTGGGTGTTATATATAGGTGATGAATCACTGGAATCTACTCCTGAAATCATTAATTCACTTAATGCTAATTAACCTGGATGTAATTTTTTTAAAGAATTCTAATACAAAGAACATATTGCCAGTTTGAAATTGGAACTTGCTTAAGCCAACTTTGCTAGGGAAGGATCAATAATGCTTCTCTGTGTGTACAAAATCTGTGTGAAAAACAACAGAAAGTCACTTAAAAATTTCCATAATATTCCTTCTTAATGACAGGATTTTGTCATTAATGTTTTTTTCAAACGAAGAAGTAAACATAATAATTGCATCTCATATGAATAGCCAACCAGCACCAGAACACCAGAGTCATTATCTAAATGTATTTTGCATCGACTTGCCAGACGATTTGCAATGACTCTAAGGATCATGAATTCTAACTCTGTTAAAATCCAAGGTAATAAACACAGCCTCTGAAGGTGGTCGTCAGACTGCCGTGGGGTGTGTTTATGTCTTGAGAAGAAATGCGATTAGCGATTTCTGAGGTACAGATGAAAAAACAAATCCCAAAATCAAATGTATTAAAACCCTTGAACCTTGTGGAAATGTTAGTTTCAAGTCAGTGGTGTTCTGATGGTTTGGTAAAGGGAAAAGCTTGAATACAATTTTTTGCCTTCAGTACTCAGATTCCTCAGTATTACTGAATATGTATTGTCAGTCTCTAGGATAGGAGTCATTTTCTGCATGAAAATCTCTTATTCATCTTCAAAGTAAATTGGTCACCTAGAGGACACTTGAAGCTGAGCTGTTCCCTTGGGAAGAAAGCTACCAATATGGTGACATGCTTTCTGATTTTGGTCTCATTTAGTTCAGATATACTATTTATTATAAATAATAACACTCTACATTTCTGTATTGAACACTTTATATTAGAAAACATTATCACATACATTATTATAGTGGACCCTAACAACAGTTCCTGCTGTTTTATACTCCATGTAACATGTAACAAAAGTTTAGAAGTGAAGTACATAGTGCAAAATAAGAGAACTGGTTAAGTATGAGATTAGCATCTCATCAGAAACGTATGGAGACCTAAAGAATCTATAGGATTTTTTCCTTCTTTGGTGAAATTTATTTGCTTTACTTGTGCGACTTGAAGACCAAGTAGCACCAGCCTTAAGTAAAAGGAAGAGAGGCTGAGCTTGCCTTTTTTTTAATGTTTATTTATTTTTGATAGAGAGAGAGAGTAGGGGAGGGGCAGAGAGAGAGGAAGACACAGAATCCAAAGCAGGCTCCAGCCTCTGAGCTGTCAGCCTACAGCCCAACGTGGTGCTTGAAGTCACAAACCGTGTGATCGTTATCCGAGCCGAAGTAGAACGTTTAACCAGCTGAGCCATCCAGGTGGCCAGAACTTGCCTTTTAAACCTCCCTACTAGTTTCTCTGCTTTGACAAGCCATTAATTCAGCCAAAACATGGGTATCAAGAGCCCACTGATGTGCCAGATCCTGGGTTAGATCACTCACCATTCTCTCGTGCACTAATCTCACCAACCCAACAGTTCCATTCAGTTGGTGACTGGATTCTCATTCATCCAGACCTTTCCCCAGTGCAGCCATGTGTTAAGCAACTTGAAGTGAGAAGCCTAAGAGCTATCAAAACCTCCTTATGATGACTGCTTCTATGTATCACTTATTAGCTCTTGAGTCATGCACACTTATTTAATATCCCTGGGCTATTTATTCTTGATTTGGTAATGCTCATTTTTTAAATGCTTGAATTTTTTGCATCAATCTTTTTGATTTCTTAAAATTATCATAATGTAACATTTTTAAATGTTTACTTCTTTATTTTGAGAGAGAGAGAGAGCTCACAAATAGGGGAGGGGAAGAGAGAAGGATAGAGACAATCTCATGCAGGCTCTATGCTCACAGAGCAGAGCCCCATGCAGGGCTCGATCTCATGAATAATGAGATTGTGACCTGAGCCAATATCAAGGGTCAGATGCTTAATACCTGAGCCACCCAGCACCCCTATATTGCAGCATTTTTATAAATAGAAGAGAATAACATAGCAAAGCACTTGTGAGATAATAGAAAACATAAATTGTGGGCACCTGGGTTGTTCAGTTGGTTAAGCTTCCGACTATTGATTTCAGCTCAGGTCATGATCCCAAGGTTGTAGGATCGAGCCCCACATTGGACCCTGAGATGAGTGTGGGGCTTGCTTAAGATTCTCTCTCCCTCTCTCTCTCTCTCTCTCTCTCTCTCTCTCTCTGCCCTTCTCACCCACTCGTGCTCTCTCTCAAAAAAAAAAAAAACACCATAAATTGGTGTCTGCCCAGGGTTCTTGTCACAGATTTCCTGAAACTCTTGTGATTTTCTTTTTTAAAAAATCTTTTATGTTTTATTTTATATTTGAGAATGAGAGAGAAAGAGAGAGAGAGAGAGAGAGAGAGAGAGAGCGAGCAGAGGAAGGGCAGAGATACAGAGACAAAATCTGAAGCAGGTTCCAGGCTCCAACCTGTCAACACAGAGCCAGGTGAGGAGCTTGAAATCACAAGCAGTAAGACCATGACCTGAGCTGATGTCAAATGCTTACCCTACTGAGCCACACAGGTGCCCCTAAATCCTTGTGATTTTCTAATTGATAAGAGCACTAAGGATATCTTGTTTTCTAATATTTTGTCTCTGACACTCATTCCTAACATAAGGCTCCTAAAACCCTTGTAATTTCCTGGCTGATGAGACTCTTTTGTTCTAATGAAGCCACTCTAGGTGAGCTTCTGGATAATTCCTGGATGGTGGCTGGTCCCTGAAAAGACCAAGCCATAATTAGAATCTTGCGATCCTCAGTCCCACTCCATCCCCTGTTTTCTTCAGAAGTGAGAAAGACTGGAAACAGAATGAATAATTGACTATGTCTATGTAATGAAGCTTTCATAAAAATCCCAAAAGTATGGGGTTTAGAAAGCTTCCAGGTTGGTAAACAGAGTTTTGTTCCAGGAGGGTGATATATCCCAAATTCACGAGGACAGAAGCTCCTGTTCTTGGGTCCCTCCCACACTTCACCTTATATATCCCTTTATCTGGGTGTTCATCTGTACTCTTTATCATATCTTTTAATGAAATGGGTCAATGTGTTTCCCTGAGTTCTATGAACCACTCTCACAAATTAATCAAACCCAAGGGCAGGGTCATGTGAACTTCTGATTCATGGCTGATTTTCTCACAAGGCCAGGTGACAACCTGGATTTGCCATTGACATCTGCAGGAGATGGAGGGTAGCAGTCTTGTGGGACTGAGCCCTTATCCTGTGGGATCTGATGCTGCCTCCATATAGTGTAAGAATTGAATCAAATTTAGTTAAACCATAGGACTTTGCACTGGTGCAAAATTGTTTATTGTGGGAAAACCATCCCACACATTTGGTGACCAGAAGTGCCAGAAGTGGAAGAGTTCTGTGTAAAAGTAAAGGAGACACCCAGGAGGAAGAGGGTGGTTTCTCAATATATCACCAAACCACAGTGCACCCTTTCTTGCTCCCTACTACTACAGTGAGATGAAAGCAGGCAATAATCCCCAACCAAAGATAAACAGCTGATAAGGATCATGAGGGGGACCTTCTTTCATTTTAGAAAGGAATGAATCTTGAAACCTCCAAAGCTTTAGCCCCATTTTAGTAGAATTTTATTCTTCTTGGCAGGGATAGGGCCTCTGGTAGTATCATTCATTCCTACTGAAAAGCTCATGATGGATGACTACTCTGTCAGGCTTTGGGCTAAAGAAGAATAAGATATGGTCCCCACCTTTGAAGAGTTTATTACAGGAGTTTATCATTTGCTTACCATGGGGCATGGTCACCCATGGGTTCTCCAGCCCTACCATCTGGTCTTTTCTCCTGGAACACTCTCCCAATGTGCTCTCTGACTTAGTGAGGGCCATCCTTTAATGATCCTGAGAATACATGCAAAAACATTCTATAATAGTTGCTTATGGGATGTAACTCCCATCCTTCTACCTGCTACCCCAGAGCATGGCGGAATTTAATTACCGTCACTCATGTGAGCTTTGCACACCTTCTTACATGCAGGTGCTGTCAGCTTAGCCCTGTTACAGACTCATTCCTTCCTCACAACACCTTGTATAGTGTTGCCCACCCTCACCCCTCACCACCAAGCATGCAATTATGTTGAATTAAGTTGAATTGGGCCACAGAAAAATGTATAATATTTAGAAATATTTCAGACATATCCAATAGAAAAACTGTTAAACACTGAGACTGATACTCAAATTAGGTCACAGAATCCAGTCCCTTTGAAAAGAATCCATCTTGAAGTGATTAAGGCATGGTATTGTTACTGAAACCCAAGACTGGCTGCCTGTCACTTGAAAGGGCAGTACTCAAGAGACAAGTTTGGATTGGAAAGGAATATGAGCTTTATTCAGGTGGCTGGCCATCTGGGGAAAAGGTGGACTCTTGTCCAAAAACAACTTCAAGTTTTCTGCTTGGCTGAGAGATTTTTAAAGGGTTTTAATCAGTTAAGGGAGTGCAGTAGTCTGTGACATTTCTTGATGATGCCAGCTACAGAGTTATCTCAGTGTTTGGAGATTGTGCAAGAAGTTCTAGTTCCTTGATTTCCAGTGGTGGAGAGGCAGAGAGTGGGGTGTGCAAAAAGGTCTGGTTCCTTGGTACCCAGGGGTTGTGCAAGAGTACTCTGTTATTTCTAAGAGGAGGGCAAGGTCTACAGGTGCACAAAGGGAGAGGTTAGTAACGTCATTTGGGTGACCTTAAAAAGAAAGACATTTTGCTAAAAGATTGGTAGCCCAATCAGAAAGTTAAGAAGACTTCAAACAGATTTGCTGGCCTCTGTGGTCTGGGAACGTTCTAGTCCCTTCCCTAAGGCCAGGGGTCTGCAAATCTCAGAGTGTAAATTAGTTCTATTATAGATGACTGGCTTAAGTCAGCCAGTGAGGAGTGTGCTAACTTAAAGCAAGCTAACCCTTAAGACCCGCTGGAATGCTGATGCAGTGTTAAGCATTAACACTGAAAAAAAATGTAGAGTTTAGTGTCCACCAATCCCTTATCTGTTACTGTCTTAGCAGTAGGGAGGCAACTACATATTTTGTCAGAAGTTAGAATCTTCAGTCTGAGCAACAGAGTTTCTTTTTCAGGGAAAATTTTTCACTAAGTTATGCAATATATTGGATAAAGTTATTGTTTTTTTAAATTTTTTTAATGTTTATTCATTTTTTGAGAGATAGAGCATGAGTGGGGGAGGGGAGAGAGAGAGGGAGACACAGAATCTGATGCAGGCTCTAGGCTCTGAACTGACAGCACAGAGCCCAACATGGCACTCGAACTCACGGATATTGAGATCTTGACCTGAGCCGAAGTTGGATATTTAACTGACTGAGCCACCCAGGCACCCCTAAAGTTATTGTTTTAATAGGACAGTCAGCAGGATAATTGCTTGCCCATGATTGTGAAAGGGGCAATTTTTCTAACAGTTCTTCTACATTGACTCACCCTTCAAATTATATCACATCTGGGGCTCCTGGGTGGCTCAGTAGATTGAGCGACTTCAACTCAGGTCATGATCCCATGGTTCATGAGTTCCAGCCCCACATCAAGCTCACTGCTGTCAGCCTGTCAGCACAGAGCCTGCTCATATCCTCTGTCCCCCCTCCTTACCCCTCTCCCACTTGCGCTCTATCAAAAATAAATAATTTTTTAAAAAGATATTATGTCCAAGATCTAGAACCGTCTTCTCCATTTTAAGGTGTTCATCCAGACAAACAGCCTCTGACTGGTACTCTGCTGTGAATGTAGCTTTAAAAAAGGCACTTAGACATGTCTGTCCTATCTAGCACATCTCTGTGCTTAATTAAGAGAGCAAAGCAAGTACTAGAAAATAAAACCATAAGCTATTTTTTTCATTTTTATTATAATTTTAAAATCTTTTAATTTTAATTTAATGAGGAAGCTATCACAGCAAATGATCTCAAGTATTGTTGAATGAGAATTTAATTCCATGTCTGTAAAACTAAGTATTATAAATCGAAGAGGAAAAGCTTACCACCATGTTTTTGCAGTTTATTGTTTTAGTTAATTTAATATTTCTGAAGTGCTTAAATGAGCTCGCTTGGTCTACTTTGCATTTTCCCACGGACACTGGTAACTCACCTTGAGCCTGAGCTCACCATACCCAGGCTATCAGCAAGGCTAATGGAATATTAGTGATGGATGGATGAAAGTACTGTACAAATCTGTCTTGCTTCCAGCTTATGATTCTTCTCTACTCATTTTTCACTATTACATACTTTTGCTATTACCACACGCAACCAGAGAAAGGTCAAATCTGAAACAAACAGGAATTGAAGGCAGGTTCTCAAGGACAGAACATATTTTAAATGAACAGTACAAATTTGGCTTTTCTCTGCTGGCTCACATTGGTAGAATAATTGGTGTGAAAATGTATCTGCTATGTTTGAATTTCAAATGAAAGATAATTAAAGAAACAGCAAGGAAACAATTTTAACTCTAGGTTAGTAGGAAGGTGAATGAGGTTCAAATGAAAAGTTACTCTCTGGGAATTAGATTAGAATTTATACTGGAAAGTCTTAGCATTTCGCACTGAATATTAAGATATTCAGATAAAACACAGACTGCCCAATTAAATTTGCATTTTAGAAAATTGTTTACAATCAATATGTCCCAAATATTGCATGTAACACACTTCCATTTAACTTTTATTTGTTGTTTATTTGAAAATCAAAGTTAACTGGATATCTTGGTATTTTTATTTGCTAACTCTGGCAACCCCAAATAAGATATTGACATTTAAGAAGAAAAAGGAAACAGACTAAAGCTGAATTCTAGGACTTAATTTTGTATGTTCATGTTAGTCATTCAATAAATATTTGGTGAATGAATTAACATATTCATTTAATTTATTTGTTTATTTATGTATTTTGAGAGAGAGAGAAAGAAAATGTGAGGGGGGCAGAAGGCAGAGGGACAGGGAGAGAAAGAATTTCAAGCAGGCTCAGTGCTGTCAGCACAGAGACCAACACAGGGCTCAAACTCACAAACTGTGAGACCATGATCTGAGCAGAAACCAAAAGTTGGACGCTCAACTGACTGAGCCACCCAGGTGCCCTGAATTAATATATTTAAAACATGCAAGATAAGCCCTGTTGTAGAGGAAAGATAATAGCATTTCAAGTTCCCAGGACTCAGGCTGGAGAAGAAATTATTTCTTTTTTTTTTAATTTATTTTTATTTTTTTGAAATTTGTATCCAAATTAGCACAGAGTGCAACAATGATTTCAGGAGTAGATTCCTTAGTGCCCCTTACCCATTTAGCCCATTCCCCCTCCCACAACCCCTCCAGTAACCCTCAGTTTGTTCTCCATATTTATGAGTCTCTACTGTTTTGTCCCCCTCCCTGTTTTTATATTATTTTTGTTTCCCTTCCCTTATGTTCATCTGTTTTGCCTCTTAAAGTCCTCATATGAGTGAAGTCATATGATTTTTGTTTTCTCTGACTGACTAATTTCACTTAGCATAATACCCTCCAGTTCTACCCAGGTAGTTGCAAATGGCAAGATTTCATTCTTTTTGATTGCTGAGTAATACTCCATTGTATTGTATGTATATATGTGTATATATACTATATATATATTCCACATCTTCTTTATCCATTCATCTGTCAGTGGACATTTGGGCTCTCTCCATACTCTGGCTATTGTTGATAGTGCTGCTATAAATATGGGGGTGCATGTGTCCCTTTGAAACAACACACCTGTATCCCATGGATAAATGCCTAGTAGTGCAATTGCTGGGTCGTGGGGTAGTTCTATTTTTAGTTTTTTGGGGAACCTCCATCCTGTTTTCCAGAGTGGCTGTACCAGCTTGCATTCCCACCAACAATGCAAACGAGATCCTCTATCTCCACATCCTCGCTATCATCTGTTGTTGCCTGAGTTGTTAATATTAGCCATTCTGACAGGTGTGAGGTGGTATCTCATTGTGGTTTTGATTTGTATTTCCCTGATGATGAGTAATGTTGAGCATTTTTTCATGTTTCGGTTGGCCATCTGATGTCTTCTTTGAAGAAGTGTCTATTCATGTCTTTTGCCCATTTATTCACTGGATTATTTGTTTTTTGGGTGTTGAGTTTGATAAGTTCTTTATAGATTTTGGATGCTAACCCTTTATCTGCTATGTAGTTTGCAAATATCTTGTCCCATTCTGTCAGTTGCTTTTAGTTTTGCTGATTGTTTCCTTTGCTGTGCAGAAGCCTTTTATTTTGATGAGGTCCCAGTAGTTCATTTTTGCTTTTGTTTCCCTTGCCTCCAGAGACGTGTTGAGTAAGAAGTTGCTGCGGCCAAGATCAAAGGGGAGAAATTATTTCTTAATAAGAAAACTTCTCAGTTTCTTGAACAAGTCACTGAAATAGCCTTTACTCCAAGGATTTCTAAAATTGGGACCATGCAGCTCTCCAGGGGGAATGATATAAGAGTCACCTTGTCAAAAATCAATGGATGATAAGCATTATAATTGTCAGAAAATATATAACAGAATTAGGGCTGAAAAATGTGAGAGGTGAAATTCCAACACCTCGTGCTGAGTGGAGAAAATGCAGAAGAGTATTCTGCCCAAATAATTCAAACTCAATGAAGCAGATGAGGTACGGCTCTCAAAAGCAGTTTAAGTTTTAGACACCCTTAGCCCCCACCATCCCATTGATACTTACGGGATGAGCTGGTCAAAACAGACCCAGAGGTAACCAGAGATGAGAGAGGCTGCATGGATCAGGCTTCAAAATGACACTAAAAAAGCAAAGCACACATTCCAAGCTCATAGAGAGGCTGGGATGCCAGAGGAAAAACAGCAAGGGAAGGAGAAGGACTTAGCAGCTCAGTCCACACAAGCCCTGTAGCAATTAAAAAAAAAAAAGTGCTGAATTGAAGAACCATGTTATTTTGCTTTACTTGAGTGTTGAACACCAGCTAGTGTTTGATTGCCATTAAATGATAATGCAGGCTGGATGCACTGCCATTAGAATCTGGCCCCGCCAGTATAGTTGACTCTCTATCAGATCCAGAAGCTTTTTTTTTTCTTTATCCTTCTTCCCCTCTGCTAGATCCTAAGAAGTATTACTGGCTTTTACAGAAGTGACTGGTGTTTTTGCCATCCATGTGGAGACTACTACCAAGGAGAGTTATTTATCTCTGTTTCTGTTTCTACTCTTACGATGACAAGATTTTATCATTATGAGTTCTCACAAGGAACTCCTGAACACTATCCTGAACAAAAAAGCCACAAGATAATGAATTCACGTTCTTAGCAGAATCTTCTATCATTAATAATTTAAAATAGGAGGGACCAAACTCCAAGATTATGTACTGCTTGGTGGAGAGACTGACAGGATTAAACATTCCATAGTTTTAAAGTGTGTGTCTGTTTGATAGGTTCCGGAAACAGTGAGGTATTTTGTTCAGTCCTTGTGCATTGTTGCTACCTGCAAAACAGACACTAGTCGTAATAAGTCATAGTAAAAGTCTCTAGTTATCTACTTCTGAAAGACACTGGATTGAGAAAGGGAATCACTTAGCAGTGTTTACGGAGCAAGAGATGACATGAACTTTACAGAGGAACTCTTTGGGGATCAGGATTAATGGTAGCAATAATGATCATAATGATGACAATGATAACTAACATTGAGTGTTGGGTTTTGTTTTGGGTTTGTTTTGGATTCTGTTAGTTAATACTTCCAACAGCTTCTTAATGCAGGTATGAATTATTCCCCCTTTACCTCAGAGAAAACCGAGGCTTGGACCAACGAAATGCTTTACCACTGTGCAGTTGGCTGAGGCAAGATGTGCAGCCTGGCTCTTCACTTCTGTAGATAGCTGTCTCCACTTCCTTCAGTTCCAAAAGACAAAAGGGATGCCAAAGGAAAACTTCAAAATGCTTATTACTTCCTGTATACTGATGTTTAGTAAATATTTTCTAAGATTTTTGAAGTCAATTACCAGTTCATTATATATATATATATATATATATATATATATATATATAGTAACTTACAATCCATTACATATGCAAGGATAGACAGGTCTAAAAGCGTATTTCATAGCTACTGAGGCTGCTTTCTATTTAAAAGCAAAACCAAGGGACACCTGGATGGCTCCGTGGGTCAAGCTGCTGACTTCAACTCAGGTCATGATCTTGTGGTATGTGGGTTCAAGTCCCATATTGGGCTTTGTGCTGGCAGCTCAGAGCCTGGAGCCTATTTTAGATTCTGTGTCTCCCTCTCTCTCTGCCCCTCCCCTGTTTGCTCTTTGTCTCTCTCAAATAATGAATATTAAAACATTTTTTAAAAATAAAAAAAGAAAAAGAAAAAGAAAAAAAATTGTCAGACGCAGTAGAGAATCGTAGCCCGGCTGCAGCCAAATGGGGCACGGAGGTAAGGTAGCCGAGGGAAAACGCGCTAAATAGCATGCAAGTACTGCGAGCCCGGCATAAGTTTATAATGAGTCAAATAGGATCCTGTTGCAGAAGGCGATTTAATGGGTAGTCTCAGTACACAGCAGTGCAGGCGTGCCTTTGGGAGGCTGATCTGTTTATCTTCTCCGATGCAGCATGCAAAATGCACCAGGCACCGCCTGCAAAGCAGAGTTCCCCCTGGGGTGTGCGAGGCTGATGAAAAGAAATGACACCATCCTCAGCACGGTGACGATGCCACCGCGCTTACACTTGAACCTTCCCACTTCCCAGATTGGCACCAACTCTGATGCAGAATTCTATGTTTTTTCAAGATTGAAGGCAAATCCTTCATCTGCAAATAGCTGTGGTTCTAATGACTTCACACGACCCTTGTAAAGAGAATTCCCTGACAAGCACATCTCTAGGGCTTCAGTGAGTTTTCTCTTATCTGTCACAGTTCCTGAAACAAAAACTGTTGAGCTAGCTGGAGGCCCTTTGTTTCATTGCTTTTCACCACTTCACAGCGCGGGGCTTAACTGAGAATTCCCTAAATTTAGATCTAACCTAGATCACTGCAGACTGTAACCTACATAATTTGTCAATTGGGTTGAGATGTGCAAAATTGCCAATATTTGACTGTTTTTGACCTACAGAAATGGTAATTTCTTATGGTTCAACTTAACAATTTGTAAGATTCCGGTTTCCTAATTTTTTCCTCCCAATCACTAACTTTGAGACAGGCATGCTGTTGTTAAAGACATTAGTGAGAAAGTCTCTGTCATCTTCCAAATCAATCTATAAAATCCCCTAACATCCTCCCACAAGATCTTCAAGGGCAAACTGCACATGCACATGCACACTTCCTGTGCTCCTGTTTTAGGGAATATATTTATTTTTAGCCATTCAAGGCAATTTTAGCATTTGAGGTTACTGTGCCTGAGGCAGAAAGTGTCAATTTTGTATACTGTGCGTGGGCACAGAGGCCAAGGTGAGCCTGTACATTACTCAGAGACCTCAACTTAAATTTAAAATAGAAAAGCACATTCTTTCCATCAAGCACATATGCTGCGTTAGGAGCAACACCTTGTCCCAGCTTAGCATCTGCTCAGGAAGGAAAAGCACCAGCAGGTCCTATTCCAGGAGAGCGTGCTTGTGAGCCTGTGTTGTTTTTTTCTCTCAGCAATGTGGGACACAGCAGGATTTTAAATGCAGAGGCTACAACCAGGAGTCAGCTTCCCAAGATCACATCATCCAGTTCAGGGAGGGAAAGCTGGGGGACCTTGCCCCAGAAAGCAGCATTTTACTGTTCCTTTCATTTACATCCCTCCTATTGTCTTTCCAGTGTTATTCTTCCCCTATTTTCTCTCCCCCAAATACCTCTCAACCAGATTTTTGTTGCAATTACTATTGGAGAGAAGTGAATCTGTGTGTCCATAGGACTGGTCACAGCAGTCCTCATTAGCAGACCAACGGGACTGACTCAGGCCTGTGTTCAGAGAAGAGCAATCCAGCTAGCCATGGTCAACGGACATGTATATCCTCAAGGATCACAGTCACTCAGACTAATGTTTTAGCAGCACATGAATAGACAACATTTTAAAACACATTAACAACAGCTTGACCTTGAACGTGCTCTGCAATGGAAAACTCCGGTTAATTTTTATCAAATTAGGATGCAATACTGTAAGAGCTCTTCTTTCCTTTAACTCTCTTTGGAGGACCCTGTAATTTATTGAGAGTGACAGAAATCTTCTAGAAATGAAACAGCCTTAATGTGGGACTACAAACACTCCAAAGTGAATTTATATATATAATATATATTATTATATATAATAATTATATAATATATATTATTATATATAATAATTATATAATATATATTTACTATATATTATATATATTAGGATGCATTTGTCTGAGAAACATTTCTTAAAGTCTTAGCAGATATAATATCCTTGGAATAACTTATCAATTGTGTCAATGGCTCTGAAAAAGATTAAATTTTGTATTTTTCCTCTTTTCTACCTTGTTGGGTTGCATGTTTCTAAGAACGTATCTGATTTTTACTAAGTTGTCCAATCTGTTATTGTGTAATTGCTCATAGTAGTTCTTTATGATTTTTTTTTTAATTTCTGAGACATCAGTTCTCATGTTTCCTCTTTCATTTCTGATTTTATTTATTTGAGTCTTGTTTTCTTTGCTAGTATAGCTAAGGCTTTGGTGATTTTATCTTTTGAAAAAATTAACTCTATTTTTGTCATTTTTTCTATATGGTTCTATTCTCTGTTTATTTCTCCTCTAATTTTTTTAAACAAACTTTCTTCCACTAGCTTCCAGCTTAGTTCTTTTTCTCGGTCTTCAAGGTATAAATTGAGATTATTTATTTGAGATCTTTCTTCTTTTTTAATATGGGCATTTATCACTATGAATTTCCCTCCTAGTACTGTGTTGGCTGCATCACATAAGCTTGGTGTGTTGTGTTTCATTTTTATTTGTTTCAAGATATTTTCTAATTCCCTTTTGATTTCTTTTTGACTCAATGATTATTCAAGAGCATATTGTTTAATTTTCAGGTATTTGTGAGTTCTCTCATTTTCCTTTTGTTTCTGATTTTTTGTTTCTAGTTTCATTTCACTGTGGTCAGAAAAGATACGTGGGATCATTTCAATGTACTTAACGGTGTTAAGACTTGTTTTGTGGCCTAGCATGTGATGTACCTAGAGAGTGTTCCATATGTACCCTGGTGCTCTTGGGTGGAACGTTCTATATGTTTGTTAGGTTCATATGGCCTCTAGTATTGTTTAAGTCTACTGTATCCTTAGTGATTCATGTCTGGATGATCTATTAATTATTTAAAGTAGGCTATTTAAACCTCTTACTATTATTGAATTATTACCTATTTCTTCTTTCAGATCTGTCAATGGTTACTTCATATATTTAAATACTCTGATATTGGGTGCATATATGTTTGTGATTGTTATATTTTTCTTTGAAATTGATCCTTTTATCATTACGTAAAGACCTTTGTCTCTTGTGACAGTTTTTTATTTAAAGTCTATTTTATGGGATATAAGTATAGTCAACTCTGCTATCTTTGTTTTCATTTGCACTAAATATCTTTTTTCATTCTGTCACTTTCAGACCATGTATGTCCTCAAATATAAAATGAGTCTTTTGTGGAAAACATATAGTTGGATCTTATTTCTTATTTATCAGCTTTTCTATATATTTTGATTAGTGAGTTTAACCCATTTACATTTAAAGTAATAATTAATAGATGAGGACTTACTCTTGCCATTTTTGTTCATTGTTTTCTAGTTTCTAGTCCTTTTTCCATGCTTTTCCTTTCTTAATCTCTTCTTCTGTGACTTGATTTTTTGTAGTGATATATTTTGGTTATTTCCTCTTTATCTTTCTTCTGTCTACTATAGGTTTTACCTTTGTAGTCTCTATGGAGTTTACATACAACATTATTGTTGTAAAAGTCTATTTTAAGCTATTAGGAGCTTAACTTCAATGAAACTTCAAACTAAACTTTTACTTACCCAACATGCAAATTTTATGTTGTCCCTATCATAATTTACTTTTTTAATATTGTGTATGTGTATCCCTAAAAGATTTCTGTGGGTTATAGTTATTCTTAATACTTCTGTCTTTTAACTTTTATTCTAGGGTTAAAAGTCATTTATGCACAAGTTTTACATTGCTGCAGTATTTTGTAATAGTATATATATTTACCTTTATCACTGAAAGTTATACTCTCAAATACTCACAAGACCCAAAATAAACTAAAACAATCTTGAGCAAAAGGAACAAAGTGAGAGCCATCACACTTATTTCAAAGTATTATCACAAAGCTACAGTAATCAAGACAGTCATAATGGTGTAAAAACAGGTACACAAACCAATAGACTAGAATAGAGAGCCTAGAAATAAACCTACACATATACAGTCAACTGACTTTCAACAAGGAAGCCAAAACCACACAATGGGAAAATGATAATCTCTTCAATAAATGGCCCTGGAAAAATTGGATAGTCACATGCAAAAGAATGAAACTGGACACTTATCTTACATCATACGCAAAGTGTAACTCAACATGAATTAAAACTTAAATGTAAGACCTGGAACCATAAACTCCTCGAAGAAAATATAGGGAAAAAATTTCTTGACATTGGTTTTGGCAATGATTTTTTTTTTCTTGAATATGGCACTACAGTCAAAGACAACAAAAGCAAAAATAGACAAGTAGGACAACATCAAACTAAAAAGCTTTTGCATAGCAAAAGAAACCATCAACATAATTAAAAGACAATTTTAAAAAGTGTTAATATCCAAAGTAAATAAGGAATTCCTACAATTCAATAGCAAAAAAATAAATAACTCAATTAAAAATGGGCAAAGCAACTAAAAAGACATTTTCCTGAAGAATATATACAAATAGCCAACAGACTTATGAAAAGGGGCTTAACAATAATCATCAGGAAAGTGTAAATCAATACACCAATGATATATAATTTCATACCTTTTAGTGTACCTATTATTAAAATAAATGAAAACAAAAACTACTGTTGGTGAGGATGTGGTATAAAAATAACCCTTGTGTGGGGCCCCTGGGTGGCTCAGTCAGATAAGCATCTGACTTCCGCTCAGGTCATGATCTCACAGTTCATGCGTTCGAGCTTTGCATTGGGTTCTGTGCTGACAGCTCAGAGCCTGAAGCCTACTTCAGATTCTGTGTCTCCCTCTCTCTCTCTCTCTCTCTGCTCCTCCCCCACTCATGCTCTGTCTCTCAAAAATAAATAAATGTAAAAAAAATTAAAAAAAAAAGAAGAAACCTTCTGCAGTGTTGGTGGGAATGAAAACTGGTTGTAGCCACTGTGGAAAACAGTATGGAGGTTTCTCAAAAAATTAAAAATAGAACTACCACATTATCCAGCAATTCCACTTCTGGATATGTATCCAAAGAATTGAAGTCAGGATTTTAAAGAGATATTTGCACTCCTGTATCCACGTCCATAGTATTAATAGTTAAGACATGGAAACAACCTAAGTGTACATCCGTAGACACATGGAGAAAGAAAGTTTGGTATATGGATTGAGAAGATGGCAGTGTAGGAGGACGCTGGGCTCAACACGTGTCCTGCTGATCACTTAGATTCCACCTACACCTGCATAAATAACCTAGAAAACCACCAGAAGACCAGCAGAATGGAGTCTCTGGAGCCAAGCACTGATGAGAGGTCATGGAAGAGGGTAGGAAGGGTAGAGAGGCGGTACGCACTACACGGACTGGTGGGAGGGAGCCGGGGCGGAGGGGTGGCCTGCCGGCCAAGCAGAGCCCCCGAGTCTGGCTTGCAAAAGCGGAGGGGCCAGACGGAGTGTGTTCCAACAGCAAGAGGGACTTGACATCTGGAAGGTTATAAGCTAACAGCTCTGCTCAGAGAACGGGAGGGCTGGAGGACAATGGAAGGGAGAGTGGTTGAGCCCCAGGATGACAGAGCTCAGCTTGTCGGGGAACAAAGAGGCTCGCCAGTGCCATCACCCTCACCCATCCCCCAGCCAAAATCCCAAAGGGAACCAGTTCCTGCCAGGGAACTTGCTTGCACCACACAAACACCCAAGGCTGTGCTTCTGCGGATCCATCACTCCAGCGGGTCTGACTCCCTCCTGGTGCCGCAGGACCCCTCCTGAAGCGGATCTCCTAAGGAAAAGCGAGCTGACCTGCCCCTCCCGCCCCTGTGCACCTTGCCGATCCACCCCAGCTATTACACCAGATCTCAAGCACCACAAGCCTAGCAGTGTGCAAGTAGCCCAAATGGACCCCACCACCACACAGGGAATCCCACCCCTAGGAGAGGGGAAGAGAAGGCACACACCAGTCTGACTGTGGCCCCAGCTGAGGGCTGGGGGCAGACGTCAGGTGTGACTGCAGCCCCGCCCACCAATGCAAGTTATTCAAGACAGCACAGGGGAAGTGCCCTGCAGTCCTGCACCACTCCAGGCACTATCCAAAATGACAAAACGGAAGAATTCTCCTCAGAAAAATGTCCAAAATATAAAAACAGCTAATGAACTGATCAAAAATGATTTAAACAATATAACAGAAAGTGAATTTAGAATAATAGTCATAAAATTAATCGCTGGGCTTGAAAACAGTATAAAGGACAGCAGAGAATCTCTTGCTACAGATATCAAGGGACTCAGGAACAGCCAGGAGGAGCTAAAAACTGCTATCAATGAACTGCAAAATAAAATGGAGACAACTACGGCTCGGGTTGAAGAGGCAGAGGAGAGAATAGGTGAACGAGAAGATAAAATTATGGAAAAAGAAGAAGTTGAGAAAAAGAGAGATAAAAAACCCCAGGAGTATGAGGGGAAAATTAGAGAACTGAGTGATGCACTAAGAAGAAATAATATACACATAATTGGTATTCCAGAGGAGGAAGAGAGAGGGAAAGGTGCTGAAGGTGTACTTGAAGAAATAATAGCTGAGAACTTCCCGGATCTGGGGAAGGAAAAAGGCATTGAAATCCAAGAGGCACAGAGAACTCCCTTCAGACGTAACTTGAATTCATCTTCTGCACGACATATCATAGTGAAACTGGCAAAATACAAGGATAAAGAGAAAATTCTGAAAGCAGCTAGAGATAAACGTGCTCTAACATATAAAGGGAGACCTATAAGACTCCTGACTGATCTCTCTTTTGAAACTTGGCAGGCCAGAAAGGAATGGCAGGAGATCTTCAATGTGATGAACAGAAAAAATATGCAGCCAAGAATCCTTTATCCAGCAAGTCTGTCATTTAGAATAGAAGGAGAGATAAAGGTCTTCCCAAACAAACAAAAACTGAAGGAATCTGTCACCACTAAATCAGCCCTACAAGAGATCCTAAGGGGGATCCTGTGAGACAAAGTACCAGAGACATCGCTACAAGCATGAAACCTATGGACATCACAATGACTCTAAACCTATATCTTTCTAGAGTAACACTGAATGTAAATGGACTAAATGTGCCAACCAAAAGACATAGGGTATCAGAATGGATAAAAAAACAAGACCCATCTATTTGCTGTCTACAAGAGACTCATTTTAGACCTGAGGACACCTTCAGTTTGAGATTGAGAACTATTTATCATGCCACTGGAAGTCAAAAGAAAGCTGGAGTAGCCATACTTATATCAGAAAAAACAGACTTTAAATTAAAGGCTGTCACAAGAGATGAAGAAGGGCATTATATAATAATCACAGGGTCTATCCATCAGGAAGAGCTAACAATTACAAATGTCTATGCGCCGAATACAGACCCCCAAATATATAAAACAATTACTCACAAACATAAGCAACATTATTGATAAGAATGTGGTAATTGCAGGGGACTTTAACACTCCACTTATAGAAATGCACAGATCATCTAGACACACGGTCAATAAAGAAACGAGGGCCCTGAATGATACATTGGATCAGATGGACTTGACAGATATATTTAGAACTCTGCATCCCAAAGGAACAGAATATACTTTCTTCTCGAGTGCACTTGGAACATTCTCCAAGATAGATCATATACTGGGTCACAAAACAGCCCTTCGTAAGTATACAAGTATTGAAATCATACCATGCATACTTTCAGACCACAATGCTAGGAAGCTTGAAATCAACCACAGGAAAACGTCTGGAAAACCTCCAAAAGCATGGAGGTTACAGAACACCCTACTAAAGAATAAATGGGTCAACCAGGCAATTAGAGAAGAAATTAAAAAATATATGGAAACAAACGAAAATGAAAATACAACAATCCAAACGCTTTGGGATGCAGCGAAAGCAGTTCTGAGAGGAAAATACATTGCAATCCAGTCCTATCTCAAGAAACAAGAAAAATCCCAAATACAAAATTTAACAGCACACCTAAAGGAAATAGAAGCAGAACAGCAAAGACAGTCTAAATCCAGCAGAAGAGAAATAATAAAGATCAGAGCAGAAATAAACAATATAGAATCTAAAAAAACGGTAGAGCAGATCAACAAAACCAAGAGTTGGTTTTTTGAAAAAATAAACAAAATTGATAAACCTCTAGCCAGGCTTCTCAAAAAGAAAAGGGAGATGACGCACATAGATAAAATCATGAATAAAAATGGAATTATTACAACCAATCCCTCAGAGATACAAGCAATTATCAGGGAATACTATGAAAAATTATATGCCAACAAACTGGACAACCTGGAAGAAATGGACAAATTCCTCAACACCCACACACTTCCAAAACTCAATCAGGAGGAAATACAAACCTTGAACAGACCCATAACCAGCGAAGAAATTGAATCAGTCAACAAAAGTCACCTAACAAATAAGAGTCCAGGACCAGATGGCTTCCCAGGGGAGTTCTACCTGACATTTAAAGCAGAGATAATACCTATCCTTCTCAAGCTATTCCAAGAAATAGAAAGGGAAGGAAAGCTTCCAGACTCATTTTATGAAGCCAGTATTACTTTGATTCCTAAACCAGACAGAGACCCAGTAAAAAAAGAGAACTACAGGCCAATATCCCTGATGAATATGGATGCAAAAATTCTCAATAAGATACTAGTAAATCGAATTCAACAGCATATAAAAAGAATCATTCACCATGATCAAGTGGGATTCATTCCTGGGATGCAGGGCTGGTTCAACATTCGCAAATCAATCAGTGTGATATATCACATTAATAATAGAAAAGATAAGAACCATATGATCCTGTCAATCGATGCAGAAAAGGCCTTTGACAAAATCCAGCAAACTTTCTTAATAAAAACCCTCGAGAAAGTCGGGATAGAAGGAAAATACTTAAACATCATAAAAGTCATTTATGAAAAGCCCACAGCTAACATTATCCTCAATGGGGAAAAACTCAGAGCTTTTTCCCTGAGATCAGGAACACGACCGGGATGTCCATTCTCACCGCTGTTGTTTAACATAGTGCTGGAAGTGCTAGCATCAGCAATCAGACAACAAAAGGAAATCAAAGGCATCAAAATTGGGAAAGATGATGTTAAGCTTTCGCTTTTTGTAGATGACATGATATTATACATGGAAAATCCAATA
Source organism: Felis catus (assembly GCF_018350175.1). NCBI lineage: Eukaryota > Metazoa > Chordata > Mammalia > Carnivora > Felidae > Felis > Felis catus. Next base: position 53,231,107 of record NC_058370.1, read on the forward strand.
GACTCCCCCAGAACTCTGCTAGAACTGATACCTGGATTTAGCAAAGTTGCAGGATACAAAATCAATGTACAGAAATCAGTTGCATTCTTATACAATAATAATGAAGCAACAGAAAGACAAATAAAGAAACTGACCCCATTCACAATTGCACCAAGAACCATAAAATACCTAGAGATAAATCTAACCAAAGATGTAAAAGATCTGTATGCTGAAAACTATAGAAACCTTATGAAGGAAATTGAAGAAGATATAAAGAAATGGAAAGACATTCCCTGCTCATGGATTGGAAGAATAAATATTGTCAAAATGTCAATACTACCCAAAGCTATCTACACATTCAATGCAATCCCAATCAAAATTGCACCAGCATTCTTCTTGAAACTAGAACAAGCAATCCTAAAATTCATATGGAACCACAAAAGGCCCTGAATAGCCAAAGTAATTTTGAAGAAGAAGACCAAAGCAGGAAGCATCACAATCCCAGACTTTAGCCTCTACTACAAAGCTGTCATCATCAAGACAGCATGGTATTGGCACAAAAACAGACACATAGACCAATGGAATAGACTAGAAACCCCAGAACTAGACCCACAAACGTATGGCCAACTCATCTTTGACAAAGCAGGAAAGAACATCCAATGCAAAAAAGACAGTCTGTTTAACAAATGGTGCTGGGAGAACTGGACAGCAACATGCAGAAGGTTGAAACTAGACCACTTTCTCACACCATTCACAAAAATAAACTCAAAATGGATCAAGGACCTGAATGTGAGACAGGAAACCATCAAAACCCTAGAGAAGAAAGAGGAAAAGACCTCTCTGACCTCAGCCGTAGCAATTTCTTACTCGACACATCCCCGAAGGCAAGGGAATTAAAAGCAAAAATGAATTACTGGGACCTTATGAAGATAAAAAGCTTCTGCACAGCAAAGGAAACAACCAACAAAACTCAAAGGCAACCAAAGGATTGGGAAAAGATATTTGCAAATGACATATTGGACAAAGGGCTAGTATCCAAAATCTATAAAGAGCCCACCAAACTCCACACCTGAAAAACAAATAACCCAGTGAAGAAATGGGCAGAAAACATGAATAGACACTTATCTAAAGAAGACATCCGGATGGCCAACAGGCACATGAAAAGATGCTCAACGTCGCTCCTCATCAGGGAAATACAAATCAAAACCACACTCAGATATCACCTCACGCCAGTCAGAGTGGCCAAAATGAACAAATCAGGAGACTATAGATGCTGGAGAGGATGTGGAGAAACGGGAACCCTCTTGCACTGTTGGTGGGAATGCAAATTGGTGCAGCCACTCTGGAAAACAGAATGGAGGTTCCTCAGAAAATTAAAAATAGACCTACCCTATGACCCAGCAATAGCACTGCTAGGAATTTACCCAAGGGATACAGGAGTACTGATGCATGGGGCACTTGTACCCCAATGTTTATAGCAGCACTCTCAACAATAGCCAAATTATGGAAAGAGCCTAAATGTCCATCAACTGATGAATGGATAAAGAAATTGTGGTTTATATACACCATGGAGTACTACATGGCAATGAGAAAGAATTAAATATGGCCCTTTGTAGCAACGTGGATGGAACTGGAGAGTGCGCTAAGTGAAATAAGCCATACAGAGTAAGACAGATATCATATGTTTTCACTCTTATGTGGATCCTGAGAAACTTAACAGAAACCCATGGGGGACGGGAGGGAAAAAAAAAAGAGGTTAGTGTGGGAGAGAGCCAAAGCATAAGAGACTGTTAAAAACTGAGAACAAACTGAGGGTTGATGGGGGGTGGGAGGGAGGGGAGGGTGGGTGATGGGTATTAAGGAGGGCACCTTTTGGGATGAGCACTGGGTGTTGTATGGAAACCAATGTGACAATAAACTTCATATATTGAAAAAAAAAAAGAAAGCCACTATGGAATATTATTCAGTCTTCAAAAATAAGGAAATCCTGTCATTTCCAATGTAATGGATGAACTTGGAAGATATTATGTTAAGTAAACTAAGCCAGACCCTAAAGGACAAATACTACCTGATATCACTTATGTGAAGAATCTAAAAAAGTCAAATTCATAAAAGCAGAGAGTAGAGCAATAGTTGCAGGGGACAGGGGTGGGGAAAATGGGCAAGTTTTAGTAAAGGGTACAAAGTCAGTTATGCAAGAAGAATAGGTCATAGACATGTATTGTACAGCATATTGTCTATAGTTAATATCATATTATACACTTGAGCATTTGTGAAGAGAGTAGATCTTATGTTAAATGTTTTTATAACAATAATAATAATAATAGTATATATATAAAGAAGGAAGGAGGTACCCTTTGGAAGTGATGGATATGTCTATGTCATAGATTGTGGTAATGGTTTCACAGATATATACTTATCTCCAAATTCATCAATTTGTAAACCTTAATCATGTACAGCTATTTGTGCATCAACTATATTTCAATAAAGTGAATTAAAAAAACAGAAACTGAGGTTTTGGACTTGCATTTTTAAAGAGTTACCATTGTCCTTATAGCAAACTTTTTTTCCAGTTTATCTTTGTAAAAGACATGAAGGAAATGATAAACCATGAAAGTCTCTGACCTTAGTAACAGCTGACCAGTGTCTTTTTGTTATTAAAGTATCTACTAGTGGTTAAAAGAAAAAAAAAGCAATATTATGCCTATATTATATCACTCTTTATATTATTTACAATAAATAAGCCTGATTCGATCAGATTCAATTTATGTATAAGTTTGTAGGACACAACTACTCCCAAGTACCTTTATATTTTGGCTGTTGTCTGGGTAGTTTGTTCCATGAGACCACCCACACACCATGCAAGAAGATGCTTCAGATGCAATGCTTCCTTGATTTGAGATGGAATAGACCCAACAGCTGTGTGAAAAGGATGCCTTATGAGTAGGAATGCTGAGCTATGCTGGCAATTATGGGAGATTTTAGTGGGATGGGCTCCTCAGCAGTGTGGCACAGGCTGCATGTCATTCCTAAAGCACAACACTGTCACAGAAAGCATGCAAGTATTAGATGACCCTCTGTGCTTCCTCCATGCAAGACAGAAGCCCATTTCCTATAACCTGGGACCTGAAAGGCCAACTTGGTTTATGTTCTTCTTTCTTAACTTAAATCTTCCCCTTGCCCAGTAGGATCAAAGATCTTTTTTACTTACACTAGAAATTTTATTTTATTTTTAAAGTTTATTTATTTTGAGAGAGATAGAGAGAGCATGGGTGGGGAAGGGGCATAGAGAGGGAGAGAGAGAATCCCAAGCAGTCTCCATGCTACCAGCACAGAGCCCAATGCAGGGCTCAGACTCACAAAGCTGTGAGATCATGACTTGAGCTGAAATCAAGAATTGGAGGCTTAACCAACTGAGCCACCCAGGCCCCCCTCCACTAGAAATTTTAGATGTTGTCTCCACCTTGCAGAAGGCTTCATGGAGGCCTTTCAGACCCAAGTCACACATTCAATTGTGTGTGCTGAAAAAATGAGTAACTGGAATAAGAATTTTAAAATATTTGTGTGTGTGTATGTGTGTGTGTATATATATATATATATATATATATATATATATATATATATATATACACACACACACACATACATATATATATGCATATGTGTATATGTATATACACATATGCATATATGTATGTATGTATATATATGTATAAACATAAATAAACAAAATATACATTCTTATAGTTTATTTTTGCATTTTTGGAGATTTTGTGGTTGGTCTGGGCATTGGATTCTGTGAAACAGCCCCTCCTCCTCCTAACACCAAACCAGTCTGCAGTGAACCATTTATAGACGTTGTGGGGAAGAAACCACCAATCCCTTTTAACCACAATTAAGTAAAAAGTCTTTTTCATACTATTCACTGGCTTTTATTAACTTTTACTCACCACTATTTGGCCTGCAAACCTGCAGGAGATCTTTCAAACCAAAACACTTAGTTAACCCTCCAATGGAAGGGTCTCATCTGAAAGAGACCAAGTGTAGTCTGCAAAAGGACTGTCATCTTCAGCATGGAGTCTGTATGCTCCAGGTAAGGGGAATGTGTGGCAGAAGACACAGAATTAGGACACAGAATATGTTCAGAAGGGTGGCACAGAGGATGTCAGTCTGGGAGGATCCAGCAGGGGATGGCCTAACCGGGGGAGCAGTTGAGAGTGTCCTTGGTGTGAGGCCAACAGTATCCCATTCATAGGCTCTGGCTAAGATAAGCCATACTATGTTGAGTCTTTGCAGGTCCTGCTTGGATTCTCCAAGGGCAGCAGGTAGCAGGGGGCCATAGGAAAAGGCAGTGATAGAAGACAAGATATTGAGGGAGAGAGTGGCAGACATCTAACTGACGAGGACAAGTTAGGACCCCAACTTGAGACTGGTTTTCTCACTCTTATTCCCAAGGCTCTAAGTTGTAGGTCCTCTCCACACAGCTTGTTGTCTTGGAGTCAAGATTGGCTAAGCTGCCACTTGCAGAGAACTCGCTGCTGTGAAAAGGCATGAAGATATGACAGGAGAAACTGAAATGCATAGTGTTCTTGCCTTGAGTTGACCAGAAAGCTGAGTGAAAGTTTCTGATTTCAAACAACATATTGTCAGCCCCATCCACCAGAATGTGGCCTACATGCTATTCTACCAGCTCCAAGGACTGTCTGTGGCCACATGTGGCACTAGATTGTTTACCATCATCATCATCATCATCATCATCATATCATTATTATTATTATGCTAAGTAATCAAAGGATCTGCAAAGTTCTACAAAGGGGGTGTTGTATGTAAGCTTTACCAGAAAGTGGAAGCTGCCTCCATCTCTCTGGGCCCACAGGGTTCTGTGTAAGTTTGGAGGTACCATTTGGAATCCCCCACCACTCCTACCTCACATCCTGTCCTCCTCTACTCATGGGTACTACCTGGGACCAGGACTCAGCCAAGTTGCCTGCATACACACCTGCTTTATGATTGCCAAGCAGGCAAAGGAGAGCTACAGAGCATCACAGGGAGGCTGGCCACTGGGTAAGTTTCTAGACTATTGAGAGCTATACTTATTTCAGGAAAATTATCTTTTCTTGCTGGTAGAGGAAATGGAATAATCCCTATTGGCACTACCACTGTAAACTCGCCCACACTGCCCAGAAAGCATCCAATGTCACTATGGAATTGAGGGTAGTAGGCCAGGTTTGCACTCAAAGCAATTATTCAGCTATGAAAACTAAGTACACAGTTGGCTTAGATACACCCCACCTACTACTGGGGTATACTGTGAGCTGGTACTGCCCATCAATGATTGTTCATTTCTCCTTAATCCTTAGTGTTTCCAGAGCTGGGATCCACAGTCCCACCATTGCTTGAAAAACCTGTATCCTTTAACTTGATCTGGGATGCCGTGGCCAGCATTGTCTATATTTTAGTTCCTACTAGGAAAGATAATCCCGCCTCAACAAACTATATTGTTTTACAAGTAATTTTCATCCTAGAATGTAGAGTATCTGCTCCATTATCATGAAAGCCACTGGCCCCACACTCTTTGTAAAAGGATATGCTGAGATTCTAATTCCAAATCAGAGACTCCACGTGAAATCATGAGCATTACACATGCTAGTGCTTCACAAACACTTCAGCCACTCTGGCCAGGAGCATGATGAATTTAATGAAGATAAAGAGAGCTCAGGATGTGTCAAAGGAAATAAATCAAAGCACTGGATGCTAAAATGAGACTTAATAACACTTCTTGAGGTTTCTTCTAACAAAATCTGGTTGCTCTGCCTTATCTTGACTTATATTGACTGCTTTATTACCAGGAACATTGGCAAAGGAGAATATACCAGCAGAGGTGATATTTATGAAACTTAATGATATTGTGAAACCTCTATGAAAGTGTACTTGAAAAGATATAGCTGCGCTTCTAGCTACTGGTATAATACTAACTAATAATACATGTAGAATAACTGTTTACTAAACGTATTAAAGAATATTAAAGATAATAAGACGTGCTAAACTGAAAATAATTGTCCTTTGTCTTGTTTTAGAGTTCCTGTTTGATTGCCTCTCAATTTAAGGTAGCTAATTCCATGCCACATAGATTGGACACTATAGGTTTATTGGTATTAATATCAACCAAGGTCTTTCCTGTTCTCCATGTGAGTCTGGTAGTCAATCTGTACTTAAACATTAAATCCTCACCTTGTGTATCACAGAGAAAATTGAGGCTGTGTATTCCCTTTATTTATCATATCCCTATGTTCTCACTTTGAAACAGATCTACGTGACTTATCCTTACCACCCTCTGTCCTATCTCGTAGAATTTCCTCTACTTATCTAAGGTACATTGCAGTGCCTTACCATGCTCTGGAAATAACTGATTTGTTATACTTCCTCTCAGCCCTCTCTTGGTCCATCAATTATGCATTCAGCTTAGTGTGTCTTTACTGTCTGCATTCTTATCTTTAGCATATCTCACATTTTAAAAAATGCCATCATATACAAAGTCATTTTTCCTCTGAGACCCTGGCTCTCTTCTTCCTTTAATATTCTAGGAAGGATTTAGTATGTTCACTGATTTCAGTTCTCCAACATCCAATCATTCCAGAAACTATTGGAACTATAAGAACGGGTGTTACATATATCTCCACTGACCTTTCTGAGGCCAAGCAACACGAGCACATTCAATCTTTATTATTCATAGCCTCTTTGCATATTGGAAGCTGCTAACCTTCTCCTTGATCTCCTTTAGATTTTTGACAATATTCTTTTTGGATTCTTTTCTTCTAAGTCTCCATGATCTTCCTGGAACCTATTATGTATCACCTCCTGGAACCATTCCACCTTTCCCCCGCCCAGCACTTTTCTCTAATTCCCTCATTGTCTCATCCATCTACTGGCTTCAGACACCATCCACATACCAGTGGCTCCTAAAGCTGGATCTCCAGATCCAGTCTCTCTCCTGGATCAAATCTATGGTTCTACAACCTGTGGGGCTGAAATTTAATGCATTATCTCACCATATCTATCTCCAAAATAAAAATATTTTCCTTCCTATCTTGATTAATGAATGATACAACCACCTATCCAGTTTTCTTTATACAACTCCATATGCATTTAGTCAATTATCAGTTTTTGTTCATTCAACATCTGAAATGTCACTCAGACCTTCCTTCTTTCCCATTTACTCTGCCTAGCTGAGTCCTAACTGATCTCCTGCAATTAACACTCTGTACTACTGTTTGCCACACTATGACCAAAACTTTCTTTCTAAAACCCATATTGGATCATGCTATGTCTACTTCTAAATAGCTTGTGAGAAGATAAAAGGCCCCTGCTGTGGCAGCCTTGGTGACTCCTTCCCTGCCACAAGAGGGCAAGAGATGTGTTTGAAGAAATTGTTTTGAGGGGTGCCTGGGTGGCGCAGTCGGTTAAGCGTCTGACATCAGCCAGGTCACGATCTCGCGGTCCGTGAGTTCGAGCCCCGCGTCAGGCTCTGGGCTGATGGCTCGGAGCCTGTTTCCGATTCTGTGTCTCCCTCTCTCTCTTCCCCTCCCCCATTCATGCTCTGTCTCTCTCTGTCCCAAAAATAAACGTTGAAAAAAAAATTTAAAAAGATATTGTTTTGAGTGCGTGGGGGGGGGATTATTACTGCCTTTAAATTTTTTTTTTCAATGTTTATTTATTTATTTTTGGGACAGAGAGAGACAGAGCATGAACGAGGGAGGGGCAGAGAGAGAGGGAGACACAGAATCGGAAACAGGCTCCAGGCTCCGAGCCATCAGCCCAGAGCCTGACGCGGGGCTCGAACTCACGGACCGCGAGATCGTGACCTGGCTGAAGTCGGACGCTTAACTGACTGCGCCACCCAGGCGCCCCAATCTGTCTTTAAAACCTACCTAATGTCTTCAAATAGGATTTGGTTTCACCTATTGATGTTGGAAACCTCTCTCCCCAGGAATCACTTTCAGTATTCCTTTGTCACTCAGCCCACCCACTGCCTTTCCCAGTTATGGAAGCTCTATCATCCCCTCATGATACCCATTCTGGACTGTAGTCTATACCTGCTATACAGGATAGCAGGTATCAACATATGCTAGGGCAAAGAGTAGGATTGCTAAAAATTGTCACAAATAATGAAAATCACTATACAGTCACTATCATTAGAAGCATTTTCTGATAATCTGAAATAAATTAAGAGTATTTTATGAAAGTAATAAAATACAAAATGAATTGTAGTCTTGGATACAGCCAAGTTTCCTAAAGAAGAAAAAACATCTTCTATTTTGATAACTAAAAGAGGCTAATAACAAAAGTAGATTATATAATTCTAATTTCATAAAACTTGGAAATAGAGTGTGTATTTATGAGTGGCTGACTAAAATAATATAAACAAATTGTTGAGAATACTATCTCTGGGTGATAGGGTTATGGGGATTTTATTTCCTCTTTATTGTTTTGCAGATTTTCTAAATGTTCTACAAAGCTATAGTAATTGAATAATCTGTAAAAAAAAACAATAAATGTAAAAGAAGACTTGATTGCAATACATGAACGTGAGTTATTGATAACAATGCTTATTTGTGAATGGTGGAGTTGTGGATGATTTATAACTTCATTTTTATAATTTGGGAGGTTGTCTGATTTTTAAATGTTTATGAAGTGAGCTATTTATAATTCATTAAATGTATTTTTCAATATAATTCTAAGTTAAAAGCATTAAATATTACTTTTATACAAAAAATTAGGAGTATTTTATCCAGAGTTTCATGGAACTTCTGAGCTAATGGGACTACATAAGTTGCTAAGCCACTTCTTAGAATTTTCTTTCCAGATCAATTACTGGGAAAAGCCCAGGAATGATGGAAAGGAAACTGAAAATGGTGAATGTGTGGCTGGCTGGGGAATATTAGGAGTCATGAGACCCAGTGAGTAGATAATTTATACCTTCTCATGTGCACCAAAACTTATGATGCCTGGAAACTGACTTCTGGATACTGAAATTGCTCAACAGATATTCTATTCACCTGCCTTTGGTCCTTTTCTATCTACCATTCAGAAGCAAGAAAGAAGTTTTCTGCCTCTGAATGTTCCCCAGACCGGGATCTCTCCCTTACCTCGGTGCCGCAAGATTGGATATAGGAAATGAGACAATATCTCAGTGATATTCCTAATGGGAAGGAGACACAGTGCTTTCTGCCTTGTGACCAGTGACCCAAGAAGCAAGTCACATCCCCTTTGCCTATGGTGTGCTCTTCTCCTTATTGCTTTCATACATGGCAGAACACATTCATGTTTTACACATAAATCTTTTGTTGGTCTAGGACAGGGAAATCCCCATGATGATTTACCTGTGGCAGATTGTCAACCAAGGCTTCTCCATATCACTATGCACATGTATGGGGTATTTGCACCAAGTCTGGATAGTTTAGTTATCAAGGAATGAAAATTAATTTTAATGTTTAGCTTAAGACATAACTAGAAACGTGAGTTGGAAATGCATCAATATATTGTATATTGCTAGAATAATTCTTCTATATGGAACGTCATCAAAAAATTTACTTGTCGGTATAGATTTTCTTATAACTTTTATTTGAAGCATTTTTACTGTTCCCTACCCCCCAACACATTATCATATACAATAGTGCACAGGGAAAAAGTTAACCTTTTAATGGTCATAAAAGCATCATTATGAACATCAATCAATGCATGGACTAAGTTCTAAATCTATGTGCCTCCTTCATAGGCTATTGAAAAGGAAGAACTTTCAGTTACTGCCACATTCCCAGGGAAAGTGGAAACTTAGTCCCCCTCATGTTCATCCAATACAGCCCATTATGCATGTGAGGATGAAAGAGGAATACAGTGCTATTTGCTCCTAACATGGAGAGTTGTGGTAGTAGATTTTTTCGGTTAATGTAGACATTTTGTCTACATTAATGTAGTCAGTTCCCTCTTCCTCTACTGCAGTATCTCACCACTGCTATTACTAACAGCTTAATTTACCCTCTTTTCTTGTAATCATTTTCACTTCTGTGCCCATAAGGTCTGATCCTTGTGCTTTTTCATGTTCTCTTCCCTGTCATCTCCACACACGCCCCCCTCTGGTTATTTCTTCACATCTCTCATTCTTATCCATGTGATTTCTGCTGCCCGTCTCAGCCTTCCCCGAAGTGAATCTTCATAAAGATCTTCATATTTCCTTCCTGTCAGTGAGATCCCTTGTTTCTTAACTTAGTAAAACTAACATATATGTCATATCATGGGCTACCTTTGCCTTGCTGTTAGTTTTAACAATATTTGGTGTTTGAAGACTCTCAGTTATTCTCCTAAGGGTATAGTGGTTGGGAGTCTCAGAAGTCTGAGCTTCAAATGAAGGTGTGACCAATAAAATATCAATGTTTCACAAGTCATTGTAAGTGATATACAGAAAAGTAGGTTCATCATTGATGAATAGGTTTGGGAGCCTATGTGCATGGAAATGGGTGTGTAATGGAAAGGTTTCTCAGATCCAAGGGTGTCTGCTATGATTTTCCAACATGAATCATTGAGTTTCCCAATGTGCAATTGTGAAAGGTTGCATTTAACATCTCCAGTGCACCACTCACCATATAGTCACTGAAAGCAAGGAGGATTATGACATTTTTTCCTGGCAGATGGCAATGAAGCATTTTGAGGAAACAGAACTTTTTGCTATGTTATAGAAAACCTTTGAATCAGGAACAAGCAGAGTTTCCCAAAATTCCTTTATCCAAGGAATATCTATGGAGAGGTGTTCTGGGGACAATTTGGGAAAGTGGTTGTAATACATTTCAAAGCATATGTAAGTATTTCCTTCCTTATCTGATGGCCGTTACCATCTCCTTTAGTGGTTGGGTATGCATTTTATAGAAAAGGAATACAATAGTTATAGCAGTATTATCAACCATAGCCAAACTATAGAGAAAGCCCAAATGTCCATTGACTGATGAAAGGATAAAGATGATATGATTATATATACATATACATGTACATATATATATATATATATATATATATATATAATCAAAAGCCATAAAAAATAATGAAGTCTTGCCATTTGCAATGATGTGGATGTATCTACAATGCATTATGTTAAGCAAAGTAAGTTAATCAGAAAAAGACAAATACCATATGATGTCACTCATATGTGGAATTTAACAAACAAAACAGACAAGCATATGGAAATTGGATGAGGAGAGAAGAGAGAAAAACAAATCACAAGAAACTCTAAAGATAGAGAACAGGGGTGCCTGGATAGCTTAGTTGCTTGAGTGCCCAACTTTGGTTCAGGTCATGATCTCACAGCTCATGAGTTTGAGCCCTGCATTGGGCTCACTGCTGTTAGCAGTGCAGAGACTGCTTCAGATCCTCTGTCCCCCTCTGTCTCATCACCCCCAACTTGTATTTTCTCTTAAAAATAAATTTTTAAAAACATAGAGAACAAACTGAGGGTTGATGAAGAGAGGTGGGTAGGAGATGGGCTAGATGGGTGATGACACTTGTTATGATGAGCACTGGGTGTTTCATGTAAGTGATGAATAACTGAATTCTACTCCTAAAACCAACATTGCACTGTATGTTAAGTAAAATTTAAATTAAAAAAGTAAATTTAAAAAAATAAAAAGAATAGTCTAGGCAGTAACCACATTTCTTTGTGAATAGTCACAGGCATGAGGAGATCTGTTTCTCAATTATCTCCTGCCCACTATCTGCTACCAAATTTTCTATTTGTTGCAATCTAAATCTAGCAGATTTAAATCTAGGCAACAATGGCAGCCAATGTTACCTATACCTCCCCCACTTAGAGGTTCACAAGGCACACAATCTGTATTAGAAGCTCTGAGGAATTCTGCAAAGCACCCCATTTTACTGTTTTTAACCCTGGGACTTCCAAATGTTGCATTATGGAATAGTGCTATGTTCACTGTTTAATACTTCATTATAATCTGTTGCATCTGTGTTCATTTTGCAAACACTAGCACAATATATTTTGCCTCTTTTCAAATTAACTTCCTTTGTGTCCATTATCTGCAAAATGCACTCCATTCTACTTCACAGTGGCACTTCAGGATACTTTTTATGCATAAGAAGAGAAGATTTGGGAGTGACTAGCTGGCTCAGTTGGTAGAGTATGCAACTCTTGATCTCAGGGTCATGAGTTCCAGCCCCATATTGAGTGTGGAGCCTACTTTAAAAGAAGGAGAAGAAGGAGAAGGAGAAGGAGAAGGAGAAGATGAAGGAGAAGGAGGAAAGGAGAAACAAAAAATATTTTAAAAGAAGCTAATTAATCTCTTTGCAGGATGATTTGAGACTATTTAAGCCTGACATAGGGAGATGTGTTAGCTTTCACATCCAGAAATTTTCAAGTCCTGTTGTTTTATGGTGAGGTGCTTGCGGAACATGGAAGTGAATTACTGCACAAATTTTGCTTATAAATTTAATTTGCTTATAAATTTAATCTGCATTTATAATTATTGCAAGGAAAACTTCAGAAATAATAATGATTTAGAACACTGAAGAGGTAGTGTCCTGACTAATCAGTTAAGGTTTGTGGAAACAGGCAGGTTATCAATATTTCATAATGCACTTTTCATATTCAAGGCTCCAAATCTTTATAAGTATTAGTGCAGTCTTCAAAATATCTCTCTTAGATAAGGAAGTGGCAAACATGATTCAATAAAGCATTACACAGTTTGGAAGGTGAAGCCACCTAAAAGCTTATTCTTTGACTTTGGTTGTTGAGAAAAATTAGTTGCAGAGATTAATGTTGAACAGAAAATGAGGTGCAGCTCTAATGGAGAGTTGAAGGAAATTTCAAAAGAAGAAGGACGTTCATGCTCATGATACAGCAATGCTTCTCAAGGAAGGCCCTGAGTCAGGTCATCTGGGGAGCTTGCTAAAATGTAGTGCCTCATCTAATCACAAGAGCTTGATGATGTAGGTCTGGGTGTAACCTAGAGGTCTGATGATGAAGCAAGATTTACAAATGATTCTCTGTTGCCTTGAAGTTTGGAAACCTGCCACTGAGAAAGAGATCAATGATCATAGTGCTTCTATTAAGTATTACATTTAGAAACTGAGGATATGGCATGGATATTACAGCAGAGAAACAGCAAAGGGACTTCTTCACATTTTCCGAGGTGAAGGCAGAGGCAAGTTTGTGGTGTGGCTGCTATTTTCCCTCCCTTTGTAAAGAACAAAAGGATGTCCTTTGTAAGGATGGAGACTTCTGGAGATGACCCTGAGACCTGAAGTCAAAGTGGCTTTAATTTAAACACTGGCATAAAAGGAAGATGTTAGCAAAAACACAAAATATACTGTTGGATGTGTGGCCTTGGAAAAAGGTCAGCAGTAGGGACATTCTCCTGATGGTGCAAGGTCCAGTGAGGAATGGGAGTTCTTCACTGTCATCCTTCACCCCTACCAGCTTATGCTTTTCCCAATAGAAGTCATCCTGGGTGAAGCAACACACAGGATAAGGATTAACAAGATGTTAAAAATGAGAGTCTTTTAGAAGCATCCCAAATCTGAATGCAGAACAAGGATGCCAAATATTCCCATCATCTAAAGTGAAGTGGCAGGTTTTCTACATTCAGGCTTTCTACATGCAGGAAGTTCTTGGAGGGCTGTGCCTCTGACAAAGGAGAAGGGCTTTACTTGGATACCTCTCCCCAGATTTCTTGAAGCTGATGCCAGGGCAGAGTCCATGGTTGGAAAAGCTTCAGAGGGGCATTCTCTAGTGAGAACACTGTAATGATTCAGCATGGAGGGGCTAGTGCTGGAAATGTCTTTCCCTCCCAGGGCCCTCATAGGCTATTCAAAGCTTCAGCTAACCAAAAGAATCCCATTGTAACCTTCTTAATATACCCATTTATTGCAAGCATCCTGTAAATTGGAAAATACTGAACCTATAGTGACTAATCCTTCACAAATCAGAAAGTTAGACTTCTCTTGCAGAATCTACTATTTAACTTGGCAACTATGCAACCTTGGTCTGACAGTCCTCTATAGATAAAGTAGGTGGTTGGGTTAAGTTTTTGAACCCCCTAGCTTGTCTGCAAAGAAATATAATAACCTGAAGAAGGAGTAAAACAAGGATTTTTTTAAAATATCTTTCTAGTTGACTTTAGGAACCTCGAATGTACACAGTCCTGAAAGCCACTCCCCATGCTCAAATTCTATCAACTTTTAAAATCAGATTTATTGTCCTCTGAACATACAGCTTATAAAGTGCATGGCACCAAGGAGCACAGCACACAACTTGCATGGGTCTGGATTGTGGTCAGTCTGAACATAGCATTGACCAGTTAGGACCAGTCTAAGGGTGGGGCCCAGAAGAAAGCAGGGCTGAAGGGAGCACTTCATCTCAGCAGCCCAGGACCTTTCTGTTTGGTAATGTTAAAAATCATCAAGAGGGATACATGGGTGGCTCAGTCGGTTAAGTGTCTAACTTAGGCTCAGGTCATGATCTCGCAGTTCATGAATTCAAGCCCTGCATTGAAGTCTGTGCTGACAGTGCAGAGTCTGCTTGGGATTCTTTTTCTCTCTCTCTCTGTCCCTTCACCCACTCCTCTCTCACTCTCTCTCAAAATAAATAGATAAATATTAAAAAATTCTAAAATGGTAATTATAAAAAAATTCATCAAGAAAATAAGACTATAGCATAATGTTTAGAGGAAAAAGAAGAATTCACTCTGTTTCAGCTGTGCTCGACTTGAGGTGACAGCAAGTTATCCAGAAAAACATGACTTTTGACTGGTTAAATCATTTGGACAAAGATTGGATAGGAAGGCACAAAATACCTTCCTATGTAAGCCTGAGGAGGTGGCTGGGAGCCGGACATGAAGCTTTATCCCATCTCCCACAGGGAGTCCTTCCAAATTACAAAGGCTGTACCTGCAGGGTAATATGTTTACCAAGTCTGTACTACGTGGGAGAGGTGGCCATCAGCCATGGTATGATCTGGCCCTGTGCCATCAGTGAGTGGACACTCCTGTGGATAATACAGCCATATAGGAGCTTCATTCAGCCCTTACCATTGTTACGGGAAAACCTGATGGCAGAGAGGAGCCATCTAACCCAGCCTGCAGAGGCCAGCAGAGTTTTCTGTGCTCCTGCTGTTTACCTGTCCTTCCTGTCCCTGTCTTGACATTTGGCCCTCTGTTAGGTATCAGGTGCTAACCAGATGAACAAGGCCTCCAGGGCCAGCCTCACACCAACAGTCTTACAGCAGGAAAACTTTTGCATTTCTCTTTTCTAATCCCCAAACCACTACATCAGCAAAAACTCATGGATGGGAATTAAAATTTGGAAACTTCTGGACAACTCAGTATACCTATCTGGGTGCTGTTTAGCATCCAGAGGAAATTTTAAGTCACTGAGAATTTCCCCTAGGCTAAGAGCACATTCTCCCTAGCTTCCCGGGACTGGTAGCCTACGTTTTTATTTTCCTTTTACAAACAGGCAAGCTTTTCAAATGTCTGGGCTTATGCAAGAGTCTCTGTTCTCACTGCCTGCCTAATACAATCAAAGACATATCTGGTCTCCTCACATGGGCACTGAAGTCAGGCCACAGTCCTGAGGCCTGAACATCAGGACCACCAAAAGTTCAGCTGCCTCTTACCATTTCTTATTGGCTATAGTTCCCTCATTGTTTTTGGCTCCTGGAAACATCTTTTTTTTTTCTTTCTTTATTTTTCTTTATTTTTTCTTTCTTTCTTTCTTTATCTTTATTTTTCATGTTGATATTCACTCTGACTCTACCATTATGTTTGAATCTTTTTTCTGCTATTCATTTGTAATATTTTGGACAATTTAAAAAATATCTCTATGCTTAAGTTGGTCATCATGGGTTTTTGTTGCTGTTGTAGAACAGTTTTAGATTTACAAATAATTGCAAAGGTAGTACAGAGTTCACTTATGCCCCATATTGATTTTTCTTAATCATACCATCTTAGATTAGAATGGTGCATTTGTCTCAATCAATGAACCAATATAGATACATTATTATTCGCTAAGACCATATTTTATTTGGATTTCCTTAGTTTTAACCTAATTCTCAAACTACTAGAGTGTCCAAGGATCCCATCCAGAGGACTATATAACATTTAATTTTTTGTTTTTTTAAGTACTTCTTGGCTGTGACAGTTTCTGAGACTCTTTGTTTTGATGACCTTGACAGTTTTGAGGAGTGCTGGCCAACCATTTTGTAGAATGTTCCTCAGGATGGGTTTTGTTGGCTGTTTTACTCATGATTAGACTGGGTTTGTGGGCTTGGGTAAGGAAGACCACAGGGGTAGAGTGCCATTTTCATCAATCATGTCAGCAGTGCCTACTGTCAACAAAACTTAACATAGTTGATATTGACCTCGGACACCAGGCTGAGGTAGTGTTTAATGTAATGTGGTATCCTAGATGGGATGCTGAGCATAAAAAGGACATACGATAGAAAAAATTAAGTAAGCTAAAAAAATAAGGTAATCTGAACAGAGGATGGATTCCAGTTAGTATATCAATATTTGTTTGTGACAAACACCAAAGTAAAATAATAGGAGAAACTGGGTTTGGATATATAAGAATTATCGGTATATTTTGAAGATTTAAAAAATTTTTTTAAGTGTTTATTTATTTTTGAGACAGAGAGAGTGCACACAAGTGGGGAGGGGTAGAGAGAGAAGAAGACAGGATCTGAAGCAGGCTCCCTGCTGATAACAGAGAGCCCAATGCAGGGCTCCAACTAGTGAACTGCAATATCATGACCTGAGCCAACTGAGACCCCCAGTGTCCCAGGAATTCTCTGTATTTGCAATTTTCCTGTAAGTCAGAAATTATTTTAATTAAAATAAAAAAGATGTGTATTTAGTGGAAGAAATAGAGAAAATCATGAAGAAAATCTTCTTTTTTCCTCTGACTATTCTCTTTCCTCAAGGCCCTGACAATCACTGGTCTGTTTTCAATTCCTACAGTTTAGGATTTTTTCTGGAACATCATATATTAGAAACATACAATAGATTCTTTCACTTGGCAGTGTGAATTTAAGATTCCTCCATTCGTTTCATGGATTGATAGTACATTCCTTTTTAGTGCTGAATATTATCACATTGTATGGATTTTATCCATTCACTTATTGAAGGATATCTTGGCTTGCTTCCAGTTTTGCTTCCAATTTTTGACATTTAGGGATAAACATTTGCATGGAGATTTCAGTGTGGACATCAGTTTATAAGTCAGATAAATACCTTCGAGCATAATTGTTGGGTCATATGGTTATACTTTGTTTAGCATTTTAAGAAACTGTCTTCCAAAGAGAGTGTATCATATCGCATTCCTACCAGCAATAAAATAGTTCCTGCTTCTCCACATCCTCTCTATCAATTGGTATTTTTAGCTTTCTGGATTTTACCTATCCTATCCAATAGGAATTTAGTGAGATTTCACTGCTATTTTCATCGCAGCCTTTTTTTGAGAATATGTAGGTGATTGACAAAACAGTTTTGTTTTTATTATTGTTATTATATTTTATTCAGGATTTCTATGTATTTCAATGGATTGAGTCCCATCCAACATGTTGGATTGTTTTTTTTTCATGTAATGTTTTGCTGCCATTTAGCATGAATTTAATCAAGACCATTTATCAAAGCCAATCCTCACATCTCTCTTCACATTATTATTTCAGTACAGACATACCTGAAATTAAACATTGGGGATGTTTGCTACTCATATGGTACCCAGCTCTCTAAAAGCTTATCAATAAATGTTTGCTAAATGATCTAGTTAATTGATACAGTAATTGTGTTTTTTTTTTAATTTATCCTATCTTCTTTCCTCAGTCCTTTGTTCTACACTGAGTAATTCAGAGTATTTAGGCTTCTGAAAATTATTCAGGTGAATTACACATGTGCAGGATACAAGTGACACCATAGAATCCGCCTGCAGACATGTTCACACAATGAATGCTGTCTTTGTCTTTGAATAGTTTGTGATGAGTCACCCTCTCATCATTACAAATGACTGAGTTTGTTAAATATGTCATCTTGTCTCTGAAGTGTTAATTTAGTTGTGGCTAGTGCAATACATCACAATACATCTTATTGAAACCAGCATCAATATAACTGTCATATTCTTTTCTATGTTTTTATTCAAACAATTATTTTAAAAATGCTTTCAATCAAGCAGGGTTTTAATCAACAACTCCAGAGCTCTGTTGAGAGTGGTTGAACTTAGAATTTGTCTACCTACATGAAAGAAATGAGAAAATTGCAACAATGTAAAGTCTCCAAGGTAAAACAGTATAGTGTCCAAGTTTATTGAGCAAACGATCATGAACATCCCTCACCCATAATAAAATATGTGGAAGCAACAGCTAAATAACATAAGGTGCTTCTGTTAGCCATGACAAAGCTTGTCATGAGAAATTCTTGTTGACCTTTCTCCAGGGAAAAATAGATGAAAATAATCTTCTGATTCACTGTAGCCAAATAAACTTGGAACATCGTGTGTGTTTCTGTAGTTAATGAGAAAGCCAACGTTTCCTGCTATGTCAAGGCAGACCCATAACAGGGAGTAAAAGCTAAATCTAGAGTCTACCAGGACTTTATATCCACAGCAATTCAAACTTTCTCTTCATTAAAGTCCTAGAGATATGATTTCCCAGTGTTTCAAAGAGCTCATATAAATAGAAAAGAACACTGTATTATGGGTATTAGTTAAAGCATTCCTTTTCAGGTGATGAGATGAGCTTCATTCTATTAAAAGACTGAAGCCAAGAGATAATCTACTCAGAAATAACATATCAAGGAATTATCAGAAAACAAAAGATAACGAACAAAACATTGATAAGACTACATAGCCTGTCATCCAAGCAAATAGCACCAAGTCTCATAAACATTTTAAAGGTGAATAGATCAAAAGCTGAAAATATAGAGGGGATTTTTATTCCAAGGAATGGTATAAGCTGGGTTGGAAGACATCAATCTATTATGTTTGAAGTAAGATCAAAAATAATTTTTATATATGCGCTTTCTGAATTAACTCTGATACTGCTGATGTAACACAGAGATCTTTGAAGAAAGCAGACACTTCTGTCTTTAGTTTGGGTGACCTACTTTGGACCCAAGTACATGTATAACAGATGAAAAAGACAATATGTGAAGGCAGTATTATAGTTGAGATTTTGTACACACAAAACCCCAGAAAATCAAATTTATGGTTCCCATGGCAACTGTAACTCTGCCACACTGCACATTACAGTAATCACTGCAGTGAGCTCTGTAGTTATAGTTGCAAGATATTTTGGGCTGCAACTCCTTATTTTCAATTGCTTGCAATAATTTTCAGAAAAAAAATTCATTCAGGGCTCTAACTTTTAACGTTTATCTCTACAGAATGGAGAATAATATTGGAGAGTGTGAGACAAATAGTTTGAAAGACTTGTGGAAGAGAAACCTGGAAAAATTGGTTTTAGTTTTACAGTTACATATATATATATATATATATATATATATATATATATATATGTGTGTGTGTGTGTGTGTGTATAGTCACAAACTGTAACTCTATGTGTGTGTTTGTGTGTGTGGGGGGGGGGACAGAGAGAGAGACAGAGAAAGAGAAAGAGAGAGAGAGAGAAAGAGAGAGAGAAGCTGAAGAAGCCAGGAGATAAAGTTATAGAAGATGACATAATTAATATGATAAGAAAAGGTGGTTGTAAGGGGAGGGGAAATGTGAAAGACTCAATCTTAAACAAATGGCCAATATATTTTTCTCTAAGATATAAAAAGAAATGTTAATTTCTGGTGTAGACTTGCATATATTTGTAAATTAGTGAGGAAGCTGTTGGGGAAAAAAGAGATAAAATCACCTAGGAAAAAAGAGAAATCCAGAATAATAGAGATGTATGTAAAAAAAAGAGATCCAATTTAAAACTAAATCAAATGCATAAAATGAATAATTTACAACACAGGCAGAAGGGGAGGCAGTGAAAGAAAATGCAGAATAGCAAGAAATGTAAGACAAACCTGTGCCATGGAACCCAAACAAAAAGGAAAAGGGAGTTGAAGAAGGATGACATGGTCCACAGGTGAAAATGCTACAGAGAGGTCTGTTAAGGTTAGGAGAGCCAGCAGTTTGTTCATCAGAGCCAACATTAGAAGCTACTAGACAGGTGAGGACAGCCAGGTACTAATAAGTGAGAAGAGAATGGGGTAAAATTCTAGGGAAATTCAACGTGTGTACAAGTAGCTTTGTGGCAGAAGTTGGGAGACAACAGTCTGTTGTCTCCAAGAAGACATTTTTTAGACCCTCTTCCTCCCTCTGAAAACAAGCCTAATCGCTGAGAGGTTTGCCCCTCACAGATAATACATTCACATTTCAATGAGGATCTCCAAAGGTGAAAGGAGATACACAGTGGAGGCAGGTCAGAAGAATCTGAATTACTTTATATCTAAAACTCTACCAGGTGCAAGTCTATATACTACAAATAAAGAAAACATGGACTCTGTGTACATATGGGAAATACTCTGTCAACTCAACTTTTTCTTTTCAGTAAAAACCCATAACTAGGTTCTGGATCACATTGCCTATGGTTAACTCAAAAAATATTCCCAAACTGATTTATAAAATAAGTGTACCATTTTATATCCCCCCACCAACATATGAGACTTCTAATTTCTCTATACTTATCCCAACACTTAAAGTTTTCGGACTTTTAAATTTTAAGCATTCTACTGAATGTGCAGTGTTATCACACTGTGGTTTATATTTGCATTTCCTTAATGATTAATGTTGTTGAGCATATATTTATGAGTTCATTTGCCATTGATGTACCTTTGAATGTTCCAATCTTCTGCCTATTTTTATCAAGTTATTTCTTTTTTTCTTATGGAGTTGTAAGAGCTCTTTATACATCCTTGATAAAAGCCTTTTTGATATGATACATACTGCAAACATTTTCTCCCAGTCTGTTTTATCATTTTTTAAATGTCGTGTCTTTTAAAGGGTATAAGTTGTTGAGGCGCCTGGGTGGCTTATTTGGTTAAACGTCCAGCTCAGACTCAGGTCATGATCTCACACTTCTTGGGTTCAAGCCCCACATCAGGCTCTGTGCTGACAACTCAAAGCCTGGAGCCCGTTTTGGATTCTGTGTTTCCTTCTCTCTCTGCCCCTCCCCTGCTTGCACTCTGTCTCTGTCTCTCAAAAACAAATAAACATTAACAATTTTATAAAGGGTAAAAATTGTAACTTTTTAAAGGCTTACTTTTTTTTTATGACTCCTGATTTTTACATCTGACCTATGCAATTTTACATACCCCAAAGTTACAAATATTTGTTCTATTTTTTCTACTATTGTAGTTTAACTTTTATATTTAGGGGTATGATCATTTTGAGTTAATTTTGGTATATGGTAAGACATAAGGGTCAAGGTTTATTTATTTAATGTCTGCATTGATATCCAGTTATTTCAGGACCATTTGTTAGAAAGATGATTCTCTATCGAGTTACATTTACCCCTTTGTTGGAAATCAATTAAGTATATAAATGGTCTATTTTTGGACTCTCTATTCTTTTCTAGTGATCTAGTGTTTATTCTTTTTAAAAAATGCTTATTTACTTATTTTGAGAGAGATAGAGAGTGAGGGAGGAGCAGAAAGAGAGAGAGGGAGAGAGGGAGAGAGAGAAAGAATCCCAAGCAGGCTCCACATTATCAGTACACAGCCTGAAGTGGGTCTCAATACCACCAACAGTGAGATCATAGCCTGAGCCCAAATCCAGAGTCAGACTAACTGAGCCACCCAGATGCTACTATTTATTCTTATTCTGATATCACAGTTCCTTAATTCCTGTAGCTGCAAAATATGATTTGAAATACAGTAGTGAAATTCCTCCAAATTTGTTTTCTTTTTTCAAAATGTTTTTGGCTTTTCTTAATCCTTTTTTTTCATATAAATTTTAGAATCAGTTTAATAATTTCTAAAAGAAATCTGGGATTTTTATTGAATTGTTCTGGATATATAAATTAGTTTGATCAATAGATGCAGAAAAAGCATTTGACAGAATACAGCATCCTTCCTTAATAAAAAACCTCAAGAACGTCAGGATAGAAGAAACATAATTATACATATTAAAAGCCATATATAAAAAGCCCACAGCTAATATCATCCTCAATGGGGAAAAACTGAGCTTTTCCACTGAGATCAAGAACATGACAAGGATGCCCACTCTCACCTCTGTTGTTTAACATAGTGTTGGAAGTTCTAGCATCAGGAATCGGACAACAAAATGAAGTAAAAGGCAACCAAATTGGCAAAGAAGTCAAACTTTCACTTTTCACAGACGATATGATACTCTACATGGAAAACCCAACAGACTCCACAAAAAAGACTGCTAGAACTGATACATGAATTCAGCAAAGTCACAGGGTACAAAATCAATGTATACAAATTGGTTGCATTTCTATACACCAAAAATGAAGCAACAGAAAGAGAAATCAAGAAATTGATCCCATTTACAATTCCACCAAGAACCATAAAATACCTAGGAATAAACCTAACCAAAGATGTAAATGATCTATATGTTGAAAACTATAGAAAGCTTATGAAGGAAATTGAAGAAAACACAAAGAAATGGGAAAATATTCCATGCTCATGGATTGGAAATAAATATTGTTAAAATGTCAATACTACCCAAGAAATCTACACATTCAATGTAATCCCAATAAAAATTGCACCAACATTCTTCTCAAAGCTAGAACAAACAATCCTAAAATTTATATGGAACCACAAAAGACCATGAATACCAAAACAATCTTGAAGAAGAAAACCAAAGCAGGAGGCATCACAATCCAAGACTTTAGCCTCTACCACAAAGCTGTAATCATCAAGACAGTATGGTATTGGCACAAAAACAGACACATAGAACAATACAATAGAATAGAGAACCCAGAATTAGACCCACAAATGTATGGCCAACTAATTCTTTGACAAAGCAGGAAAGAGCATTCACTGGAAAAAAGACAGTCTCCTTAGCAAATGGTGCTGGGGGAACTGGACACCAACATGAAGGAGAATCGAACCAGACCACTTTCTTACACCACACACAAAAATAAACTCAAAATGGGTAAAAGACCTAAATGTGAGATATCAAAACCTTAGAGGAGAAAGCAGGCAACAACTTCTTTGACCTCAGCTGCAGCAATTTCTTGCTCGACACATCTCCAAAGGCAAGGGAATTAAAAGCAAAAATGAACTATTGGTACCTCATCAAGATAAAAAGCTTCTGCACTGCAAAGGAAACAACCAACAAAACCAAGACAACCAACAGAATGGGAAAAGATACTTGCAAATGGCGTATTGGATAAAGGGCTAGTATCCAAAATCCATAAAGAACTTACCAAATTCAATAACAAAAAAACAAATAATCCCGTGAAGAAATGGGTAGAAGACATGAATAGACACTTTTCCAAAGAAGACATCCAGATGGCAAACAGACACATGAAAAAAATGCTCAACGTCACTCATCATCAGGGAAATACAAATCAAAACCACACTGAGATACCACCTCACACTCGTCAGAGTAGCTAACATGAACAACTCAGGAAATTACACATGCTGGCAAGGATGTGGAGAAACGGGAACCCTCTTGCACTGTTAGTGGGAATGCAAACTGGTGCAGCCACTTTGGAAATAGTGTGGAGGTTCCTCAAAAAATTAAAAATTGAACTACCCAACGACTCAGCAGTAGCACTACTAGGAATTTATCCAAGGGATACAGGAGTGCTGATTCATAGGGGCACATGTACCCCAATGTTTATAGCAGTGCTTTCAACAATAGCCAAATTATGAAAGAGACTAAATGTCCATCAGCTGATAAATGGATAAAGAAGATGTGGTTTATATATACAATGGAATACTACTTTGCAACAAGAATGAATGACCTCATGCCATTTTAAGCAACGTGGATGGAACTAGAATGTATTATGCTGAGTGAAATAAGTCATTCAGAGAAGGACAGATATCATATGTTTTCACTCATATGTGGATCTTGAGAAACTTACCATAAGACGATGGGGGAAGGGAAGGAGAAATAAATAGTTACAAACAAAGAGAAAGAGAGAGAGAAACCATAAGAGACTCTTAAATACAGAGAACAAATTGAGGGAGTGGGGGAGAGGGGAAAATGTCTGATGAGCATTGAGGAGGGCACTTGTTGGGATGAGCACAGGGTGTTGTATATAAAAGATGAACCACAGAATCTACCCCAAAAACCGAGAGCACACTTTACACACGATATGTTAGCCAATTTGACAATAAATTATATTAAAAAAATAAAAATTAAAAAAATAAAGACCTAAATAACTCTTCTAAATAAATAAATAAATAAATAAATAAATAAATAAAATTTGAGGAAGAATTGACATCTTAAGAATGTAAATTCTTCTAGTCCATGAACTTTGTATATTTCTTTGTTTGGATCTTTAATATTTTTCTCACCAATGTTATATAATTCTCACTGTATAGCTTGTGTGTATATGTGTTAAATGTATCTCTAAGTATTTTATAACAGTACTCTATTGTAAGTCTGTTCTTTCATTTCAATTTTTAATTATTATTGCTAGTGTATAGAACACAGTCGATGTTTTTTCATGTTGCTGTTGTATCTTACTTGCTGATTTTTTAAATCCAAATAAGTTATTGTTGTTATTATTTTATACATTCAGTGATATTTAAGATTTATCTTCATATTTATCAATTATTTTGCTCTTCTTTCCTCTATATGTAAAAGAATTTCATTCTGGAATTTTTACTCTTCTTGTTAAAGCACAGTTTTGGTAAGTGTTTGCTGTTGTAAACTCAATTTTGGTTTGATTAAAACTATATTTATTTAATCAGTTTCTAATGAACATTTAATTGGTTATAAAATTTAAGAATTTATTCCTTTTTAAAAAGCTTTCTACTAAAATGTATCCTGAATTAAAAAGTAAAAAATAGATATGAATACAATTGAAGGATAGTAAAAAAATGAATGATGAATACAGGGGTTCCTGGTTGGCTCAGTCAGTTAAGTGTCCGACTTCAGCCTAGGTCATGATCTCACAGTTCAAGGGTTTGAGCCCTGTGTCGGGCTTCATGATGACAGTGTGGAGGAGCCTGCTTGGGATTTTCCCTCTCTCCCTCTCTCTGCCCCTCCCCTCTCTTTACACTTTCTCTCTCAAAATAAATAAATAAACTAAAAAAGAATTTAAAATAAGAATCCATAGAATTATTTGAAATGGAAGAAATAGAATGTTTCCAGTACCATAGGAGTCCCAGGTGTGTACCTGTTGTACTTCTCACCTTCCATCAGGCTAGGACAGACTCACACAAATGATTTTAGGGTACTAAGTTATGCAAAAACCGAAGCCCTGCTTTTCAGGCACTTTTCACACCTCTGTTTGCATTATGTTTGATAATGTTCCATTGACCAAGGCCAGATACATCCCCATCCACATTAAAAAGGTGGAGATACAGACTCATGACATCTAAATATAAGGACTCATAAAGAATACATATATAAAGTGGAGATATAGACATAGTTCTTCATGGCAGTAGAATAATTTTTGTTCACTTTTGCTAATTACCGCATATTTTCATTCCTAAATACGAATATATTGAAAGTTATATATATATATGTATATGTGTATATATACATACACATATGCATGTATAAGTTCAAAACATACCAAATTTATATGTATTTATTTATAGTAGTATGTTTTGCACTTCATTTATATAAAATCATGTTATATATAAGATTCTATGATAAGCTTCTTTCACTTATATTATATTTTTAATATTTACCATACTGACTTTAGCTGTATCTCATCTTTACCTTTGCATGAAATTTAATGTTATTAACATACTTTAATGAATTTACACAATTTTATTATTTATGGATCATTGAACTGTTTCCAGTTGATTTTATTCTCACTTGGTGTTTTCAGGCAAACAAAAGTTTAATTTTTTTTTAATTGTAAAGAGCTTGAATGTACCAATCTTTTGTTTATGATTCGTATCATTTTTTATTGATGAAATCTTTCCCTATATTAAAGTCACAAAGACATTCCCTTATATTATCTAACAAGCATTGTATAGACCATGATATAATTTTATTCTGCTATATGTAATCAGTATCATGATTATTGAGTAGTCCACTGCTACTCTAGTGATCTACAGTGAGATATCAGCATGATTCAGATTTCTATTATCCATATATGTAAGCACTTTATAAATCTGCTAAGAAAAAAACTTGGCTGTCAATCTTCTGTAGTATAAATATGTACTTCTGGCATTCATTTCAAATCATTATTACTTCCTTCCTTCCTCTATCTTTGCATTCATCCTTTTACACTTTTTCTATTGTATTAACTCATTAATATTATACCTTCTTTTCTAATAAATGATATTAAATGTATGAAGTTCTTTCTAAATGCTATTTTCCCACAACCCCCAAGTTATTTGTGTATAAATTTCAAACCTTTGCTATAAATCTTTTCCAAATTTTATTTTGATTTCTTTTATTACCTTAAATTACCACATGTATGGAGCTTTGCTGTTGTGGTCTAATTTTATTGAATTATACTGTAAGAATGGATTTTTAGATAGTACTTTAAATTTGCTAAGTTTAATTTTTATAAATGTTTCTTGTTTGCTTGAGAATGTTATTATGCACACACCTATGTAATATGGTTGAATCTATTAATCTTTTTGAATATACATAAAGAAATAGGTAGAGGTATTCATTATTCTATACAAGTCCATGAGGTAAAGCTTCCTAACTTTCTCTTGAAATCTTTTATATTCTTACTGAAGTTTTTGGTTTGATTTTTCAATTACTGAGAGAGGCGTATCAAAATATCTCACAAACAGTGATCTTTCCTTCTTGAAAATCTGTTTTTGCTTTGTATATTTTGAACATCTGCCACATAAGTAAAGAATTTCTATGTCTTCCAAAGCATTGGAAAATTTTACATTGTGTAATGACCTCTTTTTATCATTATTAATTCATTTGACTTAAATCTATCTTTTCAGATATTAATATAGTTGTTCCAGTTCTTTTGGTTAAGTATTTGCAGGTTATGCTTCTTTTGTGTTTTAATTTTAAATATTTATCTCTTATAAAGAGAATAAATTTCTAAAATCCACAATGCTAAGCCTTGTCTTTGAAACAGAACATTCAGTCTCTTTACATTTCTAATGATTGCTGATATATTTGGAATTATTTCTTTCATCTTATTATGCTTTTGCTATTTTTCCTGTAAAGTTTTCAAATTTCTTTTCCTTGCTTCTTTGCAATTGAAATATGTATTCTTTTATTTTTCTCATTCAATTATTTCTTCTTCTATTTGCTTGGAAATTATTGTTGTTTGTACATTCTAACAGTGATTACACTAGAAAATTTACCACTCATGTTAACTAAAGTTCAGTGTTTTTACCTTACTAAGGAACAATGCGATGATCTTAGGACTTAATTCTAGTCATCTTCAACTTATTTGCAATTTCCCAGTATTTCTGTGGTAACCTTGCATTTTCTCACATTTTAGATTTAATCTAAATCTAGATATAATCATTATTGTTTTAGATATAATCATTTATATATATAATTTGATTTTTAGATATAATCATTTTAAATATAATTTTAGGTTTTTAGATATAATCATTTTAGATATAATCATTATTGTTTTATAATGTCAATAATTGTTATTCAGCACAACACAGCAGTTAGCAGCTGGATCTGCAAGCACATTTCCTGCTTGGAATCCCTTTGCCACATATTAATTTTGCAATCTTAGACAAGTTAAACTTGTTTGATTATAGGATCTAAGTCATAGTGCAGGAGTGAGGATTCAAAGAGCTAAATCATGTAAAGGGCTTAGGATATTGCCTGTTAGAGTAACTGTGAGATCAGCATTTCTCATTGACTTTGGTATCTACATTGCTTCTTGTAAGTCAGACCTTTGATCTAGGGTTGTGCACAATTCTCCTGAAATACTTCCTTTACAAATTCCTTTGGAGAAGTTCTCTGGTGATCTCTGTTTTTATTAATTCAAAAATCTCTTTACCATTCTTGAAAGAAGGACGTACTATGAGTAGACTTCTAGGTTGGCAGCTATTTATTTTTTCTCAGTACAGTTGAAGATATTGTTCTTCCATTGTCTGTCTTTCAACAGATGATCAAGAGAGCAGTAAGCTTTTCCTTTGTAGGTGACCTATCTTCCCTCCCTGGCTGCTTTTACTGTCTGTCTCTCTCTGTCTTTATATGTTTTCATGTTCTGAATCTAGGTGTGGATTTCATTTTATCTGGAGTCATTACACTTTCTGAATCTGAGCATTAAGGGTTTTCTTTTTTTCCCTGCTTTTATATTTTCAAATATTTCTCCCTTATTCTTTCAATATCCTTTATCTAGAATTCCAATTAGATGTATATCCAACCTATGGATTTTATCTTCCATTTCTCTCTCATATTTTCTCTCTGCTTCTCCAAGCTGCATCATGGGCAAGTTCTTCACATCTTTTACTTTACTCTTTCCTTTTTCATCAATTCCAATTTTATGTGTCATACACCGAGGCTTTCATTCCAATGTAAATGTGTCACTACTAGAAGTTGTATTTGAATTTTTTCTGATTATATTTGGTCATTTTGTGTAACAAATTGTGCCTGGTTTATATATCTTATTTCCTCTTTGACAGCTTTAGACATTTAATTACACTTCTTTTATTTAGTTCCACATAGTTCTAATAGCTGAATCATTTAGTCAAAGTGAGTATATGGTGTAGGCCAATGGTCCAGTTTCATTCTTTTGCATATTGCCGTCCAATTGTCCCAACACCATTTGTTGAAGAGGTTGTCTTTTTCCCATTGTATATTATTTTCTCCTTTGTGAAAGATTAATTTACCATATAAATGTGGATGGAGCTAGAGACTATAATGCTAAGCAAAATAAGCAAGGCAGAGAAGGACAAATACCATATGATTTCACTCATATGTAGAATTAAGAAACAAAACGAACCTAGGAAATGGGAAAAAAAGAGAGACAAATCAAGAAACAGACTCTCAACTATAGAGAACAAAATGATAGTTACCAGAGGAGAGGCGGGGGAGGGGATGAAATAAGTGAAGAGGATTAAGAGTACTCATCACAAGGGGTACCTGGGTGGCTC
This sequence comes from Felis catus, assembly GCF_018350175.1. NCBI lineage: Eukaryota > Metazoa > Chordata > Mammalia > Carnivora > Felidae > Felis > Felis catus. The sequence goes on from NC_058370.1 coordinate 53,260,329, forward strand.
AGTCATTAAGTGACTTCAACTCAGGTCATGATCTCACCATTCCCAGTTTCCAAGTTCAAGCCCCACACCACAGCTCAGAGCTGGGAGCATGTTTCAGATTCTGTGTATCCCTCTCTTTGCCTCTCCCCTGCTCATGCTCTGTGTGTCTCTCTCTCAAAAATAAATAAACATTAATTTTTTTTAAAAGAGTACTCATCACAATTAGCATGGCATAATGTATAGAATTGTTGAATTACTATATTGTACACCTGAAACTAATATAACACTATATGTTAACTATATTAGAATTAAAAACAAGAAGAAGAAAAAAAATAAAATAAGAAAAAAGAAAAAGAAAAAAGCAGTGCAGACTTAACTCCACTGCTGTTGTTTCTTACCTGTTTCTTCCACTCATGGTGGTTTGTTCCCTTGTGTGTGCGTGAGTGTGCATGAATGTATGTGTATGTGTGTGATACTGGATTCAGAGTTCATTTTATCTCTACCTCTATCTGCAAAGTCTCATTTTGAGTTGAGCACACAACTGTACAAAGGTTTTGTACCCTTCCAATCAAGGGAACTGCTCTGATCAGATGGCATGTAAATTCATATTTTAAAACCACATTAAAAAGCCTAAAGTTATAAGTCAATTCTTAGGTAGATTTTTCCCTCCAGAGCCAAACTCAGATGGATTAATGCCATTGGAATTTCCTCACATTGGCAAGAAGATTTCTTTCTAGCCCACTCTTTCACTGAAGGTGTAGCTTATCAATGTTTCTAACTCTTTATACAGGTTTCCAGTTTAAATCCCCATTTTTCTGTGTCTCAAGGTTCTGTGTCCTCTGTCCCATGCAGCCATTAAAGCCCAGTCATCTGGGGGTCACAATTCTGGGGGTCACCAAAATCCTCACACGTCTGAGGGCATCAGATGTTTCAGTGTCATTTTGTGGCTCTTTGCAACAGAAAATGTTCTCAGTTCCCAAAATGGCCTTTTCCTTATTGTCTCCCTTCCAGTAAGTGGAATAATGCCTCCAGCATACTAAGTTCAAGTATTAAAGAACCTAGCTTATTAGTATGTAAGTAATAGTACCTTTCCAGATGCTTTTGGATCGTAGACTAGGAGTTTCTTAACATGAGGCTAAAAGAGTTTCTAACGATAACATTTCTTTGAGGGGAAAGAGATTTCTGGAACTCACAAATTTACTGGCCAATCTTTTTTGTACAAATAATGTTTTACTGAAGCTATCCCTTTTATTTTTCAGACCTGCTATGGTGGAGATCATGACGTCTCTGTGTGAAATGTGAGTTTCTTCATTCATTTGTTTAAGCAGCCAATATTTATCAAGTACCTGCCATGGGCCAGGCATCATGCTAGAGTAGCAGGAGAGTAATCATGAGCATAGCAGGACCAGTCCCTTCCCTTATGAGGATTATGGCTAAGGGGAAAATGAAGAATCCAATAATCAGACAAATACAAAAAATATAAAAGCACATCTGAAGGAACACTTTGAAGTAGGCACACCTGTGGCAAGAGAGGCCATGATGACAGCTGAGTCAGTGGAAGGGCAGGGCAGGTCCTGCCTGAGGAAGAGATGCCAGTGGTTGAGAGGGAGGCAGGGCTGAGGCTGGTGAGTATGGAAGGAGGCTGGGATAGCCACCAGGAAGAGAAAAAGAACTAATGCTGCAAAAGGAGCCTGCAAAGACAGGCAGAGTCACCCAATAAGAGGGGAAGGTGTTTCTCTATCTTCAGTCTATTAGGAGACAAGGGTAGAATTCTCCAGTAGGGAGAAAGGAGAAGGTGAAAGAATCAACGTGGTGAACATCACAGAGAATTTCTTTCCAGTGAAAATAATTTAGATGTTTTACTCATGTCTTAGCTATTGCTAAACAATGACATCCAGTGTCCCTCTCTTTTTAAATATTAAAAGCTGTTGTAAAACTAGAATCTTAAAGGAATTACATTAGCTGGTCAAAATCATTTCATATTTTTCCACATCCAAATTCTGCAAAAGCAGCCAATTTCAGCTTTGCAGAGAACTACTTGGCACCCATTTCATTCCCTCAAGTAAGGTGCAATCATCTTTGACTTTGACTTTGACTTTGGCTGTCTCTCTCAGTCAGCATCAATCCCTATGCAAATGGCAGCCAAAGTAGTCCACTGGGTGGTGGTGGGGAACTAAACTAAACTAACTCACATTTAAGGATAATAGAAGCACCAGTTCTACAATAATTGTGCATTTATTCCTTTATATAGTTAGTAAAAACTTATTAAACATCCAGTATGTGACAGGCTCTCTATTCTACAAAAATAAAATTAATTAACTTCTGATAGTTTTATTTCTGTTAGCAGAAATTATAAGGTGCTACCTGAACTGTCATCCATCCGCTAACAGCTTGTACCAAATCCCCTTCATTCCACTTTTAGTGAAACAGTAAACTAATGGACACCAGGAAGACAGGTACCAAAGCAGTTTAAAACATATTGATGACTGGGGCACCAGGGTGGCTCAGTTGGTTGGGTGGCTAACTTCAGTTCAAGTCATGATCTCACTGTCCGTGGGTTCAAGCCCTGCGTCAGGCTCTGTGCTGACAGCTCAGAGCCTGGAGCCTGCTTCAGATTCTGGGTCTGCCCCTCCCTTGCTCATGCTCTGTCTCTCTGTCTCAAAAATAAAAACGTTTAAAAAAATTAAAAAAAAAAACATATTGATGGCTGCTTTTCTTTCTTTCTTTCTTTCTTTCTTTCTTTCTTTCTTTCTTTCTTTCCCTTTCTTTCTTTTTTGAACTGTACTATTCTGAGAGACAGTAGGGACATTTCTGGCTAGCACGGAGGTAATTAGTGACTAATCAAGAACACCCAAGAACTGCATCAATCTGAGTTCTGCCATCACTTCACTTTTGGAAATGCCTCAAAAATAGCCTGCACCCTGTCAATGCTCTGTGAACAAAAATTTGTACAAGGGAGGGAATAAAGTAATACAGGCTTTTATAACTCAACAAATGGGCTCAATTCTGAGTCTAGAAACTTTTAATAAAGTTTCTTCAGATGGACTTCAGCTTTACCTTATTTTTGTATAAGAAATGAGTTGAAATTAATATATGGGCTGACAGCTCAGCTTACAAGCAAAAAGAAGATATCCCAGGAACAAATACTGTTAAAAAAACACAGAAATAAATGACAATTACTTATAATTTAACTGATTTTTTAATTTTATTTTCTTAATCCAACCAAGGAAATTAGAGATGTGGCACTACTACAACAATAGATTTGCATTTACCTACCTATTTTTCTAACTATAAGTAGCCTACATTTCAACGTCTTTAATTCTGGCTATTGATTGGGGGCAGAATAGACTTTCTATAAGGATAAGTCATTTCTGTCCATGAAAATCTCACAGAATCTTATAGTTAAATCTATCTAGGTTTTTAAATCCCTTAACAATGAAAATTAAACATGAACACATCCTTTCTGATTGCCCTAGGGAAACGAAGACTTGTTGGTTCTCTGGACACATTTACAATAGAGAATGTTCTCATCTGCAGGGAATAATTTATGTAGACACATTCTTGAAGGCTGGGAGAGGGCTTGGATGACTCCTCTGAATCCTCTCCAGCAGTAACCTTCCCTGCTAAGTCTAATGGGAAACTTTTTCCTCTGTGCTACTTTGTGTGAAAGATAATAAGCTATGACACGTATGGTGATTCCAGAAATGGAATTGCTGCCCACTGAGTGTTGTTTTCTGTCTCTTTGGGAGAGTAGGCTCTTGCCTTTGTGCCACTTCGCAGTAATGCAGATAACTGCAAAGAGGCAAATGCTTACCAAGATTTTTCCCTATCACAAAGCCCTGGCCCTTAGCAAGATTATTTTCCTCCTACAGTGATGAAATAGAAAACTAAATACATATTTCAGAATGAAAAAATGATAAAATTCCCTTCCTATCTGACTGTTTATTGAAACTTTTCAGTCTGGGTGCATTAGTGATCTTTTTGTTTTTAATTAATGGCTGATAAAATTAAAGATGGAACAAACCACAGCACAGAATGTCTCTTTCTATGAAAAATAGGAGATCCAAAACTAATGGCAAGCAAAAAACAATTTCCAAATCACAGATAACACCACTTTTTAATTTTTAATCTCCATAAGCTAAAAGAACTACAGAAATAGTCACTCATGTGGGGCGCCTGGGTGGCGCAGTCGGTTAAGCGTCCGACTTCAGCCAGGTCACGATCTCACGGTCCGTGAGTTCGAGCCCCATGTCAGGCTCTGGGCTGATGGCTCAGAGCCTGGAGCCTGTTTCCGATTCTGTGTCTCCCTCTCTCTCTCTGCCCCTCCCCCATTCATGCTCTGTCTCTCTCTGTCCCAAAAATAAATAAACGTTGAAAAAAAAATTAAAAAAAAAAAAAGAAATAGTCACTCATGTATGCTATCGGCCAGTGGACAAAAATGCTATCCAAAGAAACAGGAAAAAGATTAGGGAAAATGGAGACAATTTTCACTCTACAGTCCATATTTGAGCATGAGTTTCTAACATAACATTTGTGGTGGCAGAAAAACAGCTGTACAAAGCACTTTTCCCAATGTGGGGCATTGATAAAGTTGCATGCAAGATAACTGTGACCAGGGTCAGGAAGTTGGTGTGAATTTGTGCATGTGTGCCTAAGAAAGATGAGAAAATGACTTGGGATTAATTCTAGAACTTTAAAAATATGGACTAGTCTTTGGGGTGGTTTTTTGTTTGTGTTTTTGTTTTTGAGTCTTTAAAAGCCCAACAAAAAGCATTACTGCAGGCTCTCTACTCTTACTTCTGAGATAGAAACAAGCTTACAAAGTGGCAAAATGGATGGCCAAGAAGCTAGAGCTATATGGGAAGGTGAGGTATTGGACCAGAGGTATCAATTGGAGTCATTTTGGAGTGTCCACTTACTGAGCAATGTAAAATCATGAGAGGAGTAGATTTGGGTGGGAGTTGTAGTGAGTTAAAGAGTCAAAAGCTTAATTTTTGACCAATTGTTTTAGAGATCCATATTAGCTACACAAATGAAGAGAGCATTGCTGGAGGTTGGAACTCAGGGTGGAGTTCTAGTGTGTAAATATGAATTTGGGAGTTCCTGGTTTACACAATACATCTATAGATATGACACGGAATGAAATCATCTTAGGAGAGAGAAAAAAGAAAAGGGAGGCTTGGGGACATTTACCATTGAAATGGTAGGGATATGAAAAGGAACTAGAGAAGAACACTGAGAAGAACATAACTTAAGGGAGGGAAAGAACCATGAGACAGTGTTATCCCAAGAGAAGAATGTATTTATGGAAGAAAGGAGTGATCAGCTGTGTCATGTGCCACTGAAGACAATTCAAGTAAACCCTGAAAATTGGCGTTGGCCTTGGAAAGATGGGGGTGGCTGGTGGTCTTGACAAGGATTGTTTTTGTTGGCATATTGGGGACAGGGCCTGACAGAACTGGGCTCAAGAGACAATGAAACAAAATGTGGAGACAGTGAGTGTACATGAATTTTTTGAGGGGCAGCATAAGTAGGAGATACAAGTAGGTGGAGACACCAAGTTCACCCAGGAAAACTACTCTTGTAGAAAATCGGGCAATTGGAAACGGGTGTTTCAGGAATTATATTTGGTTTGAAGACACAAATATACAGGTGGAGAATTCCTCAAAACAGGTATTCAGTATATTGCATCTGAAAAACAAAGCCCATGTGAAACAAACCCCAATAGGATCAAGTTGAGGGTCCTAGAAATCAAGAAGAAATAATTGTATGGGAATGGAAATACAAATAACTTGCTAGAAAATATGAAGCCAGATTTTTATTTGCAGTTTCTTCAGTAGTAAGGAAACAGGACTGAAAAAAAAAAGTTTTAATGTTATAGTCTCTCTAAAAGGATAACCCTATAGTTGGCTACCGAGAGCAAATATTTATCAGATGAGATTGAAGGGTCCTAAGACAAGGTCCTATCAACAAAGAGTCCTGTTATGAATATGAATTTCAATTCATTCATTTCTGTGGACTTTGAAGCATTTCTTGGGAGAGTTAATACCTTAACCTTTAACCAGGTAAAATCTTAATGAGGATTAAATTTGTTTTCGTGAGAAGTTTTTCTCACTCATACTAATTCCCTGGGAAGAGGTTAATCTGGAGGAAAGTAATGGGAGAAACTGAATCATCCATGTCTTAATTTTGCTGACTCTTGGTAGGATCATCCATGCTTCCACTTCCCTCAAGGGTTGGATGAATAATGAAAGCCTAGTGAAGCAGTCATTAAGGAAACTGAGTAAAAGCACCACAGAGATTTCATTGAAAAAGTGCAAGAGAAAGAAATGTTTGTTTATCAAATGAAGGCTATCATTTACAGCCTTCTGGCTGGATTTTTCCATGCTTTGATATGAATCTGTCAGGAAAATAGTTAAGCTTGCATAGCATTATATTAGATGACTAGAGAATCTTCACAAATAAGAAAAAAAACGAATAATGTTGTTCATCATTTTTTGTTTGTTTTGCTTTTCAAATTTTAATGGATTTGTTTTGAGGCTCAGAAACCTTGAACCAGAGAGAGAGAACGTGCAGTGGATATAACACCTTTCAGTGAAAATCAAATGTCCCATACCACATAATAAACAAATATATTTTGCCTCAAAAGGAAAAAAAAATATCCAATTGTTATTTCATCTGTGGAGCTCATCAATCTATAGATCATTTTTTTCTCTGATCTCCATGTTTTTTATGAAATTTAATACTCATCTTGATTTTGCCTTTCTTTCCCCTTTTTTCTTTGGCTTCGATGTTTCTTCTTGGTTTTTCATTACTTTATCCAACTTTCATTTACTTTTCTGCATTCTGATTTTACCCCAAACTTCTGATGCTACATCAAATGATTCTAATTTACACTCCCTGTTCACAGCAGAAACTGCAAGCAACACTTCCATCGTGTTTATACTTATTTTCATCTATGATGCAGGCAGTTTCACTACTTTTGTTTATACGTAGTATTTATCAAATGCCTAAAGCATTTAAATTCTTCTAGTCTACCTTGATGAAAGTACTCTTTGGAGGTAATTCTTGCCCACATGTTTCTTTCATTCGTTGGGGCTCTTTTTTCATATAGGAAAGATTAAATTTATGTCAAAACATAGAAAAAACATATTAAGAACACAAGCAAAGATAAGGCAGAATGTCCAGATCTTGGAAGAAAAGAGTAAAATACTTCTATATTTTAATATTGGGTTCTTGTTTTTAACTAATATTGGGAAGGGTAAGCTATACTGTCTAACTTGATACTCTTCTTTCTTTTAAATGTTATGATAATTATGTTTTCCACGTTGCTTACCACATTTTTCCTGATTCCTTCATCTTCTAAAAGAATACATTTTAAAGTTTCTGTTACTTTAAAGACTTTATTTTCTGTTTGGCAATTTTTCTTTTAGGATCATCATCTTTCTCCTCCATCCTCCTCCATGTTTGCCTCCAGAATGAAACAAAAAATGTAGCCTTCTGGTGTAGGAGTTCTAACACTAGAAACTCTTGGTCTGGAGAAACAGTCTTAGGTGACAGAAAACCATGCGAGGTACAGGAAGACTCCCAACCTAGAGGATAAGTGATTTGTGAATTCCAACTTCATTGCCATCACACTGGTGTCCTGAAATCACCAGATGTGGTATTCTTAATGTGGAGCTTTATTTCTTTCCAGGGATGGTCATTGTGAGCAAGAAAAATGACTATACTTAATAATATATTCAATTTGGACCCTTATCTACAATTTTTTATAGATACTCAAGAATCAAACCCTAAGAAAGGGGCATCAAATACAGATAACAATAGACCAAACCCTAAGGAAATAAAATTAATGGCATGGGAAAGGAAAATCTTGAAATAAACAGTCTTTATCAAGAACTGAGATATAATCCGTTAAAACATAAGCCAAGAGAGAGGAGGAAGAAAAGGAGAATGAGGAAGAAGAAGAGAAGGTGGAAGAGGAGCAGAAGCAGGTGAAGGATGAAAAGAAAGAGAGGAATAAATAGATGTAAAGGAAGCACTTAATAGGAAAAAATATCTCAAGAGTTCTTAAAGCTCTCAAGTACTGTCATGGAAACAAAAAATTAAAGACTGAGTGATATAATTAAGAGTCTTGCTGAGAATGAATTTTTTAAAAATATTTTTAACGTTAATCTATTTTTGAGGCCGAAAGAGACAGAGCATGAACGGGGGAGGGTCAGAGAGAGAGAAAGACACAGAATCTGAAACAGGCTCCAGGCTCTGAGCCATCAGCACAGAGCCTGACGCGGGGTTTGAACTCACAAACCGCGAGATCATGACCTGAGCCGAAGTCAGATGCTTAACTGACTGAGCCACCCAGGCGCCCGGAGAATGAAATTTTTAGGATGGAAACTTGTGTAAGGGAAACAAAAGATGGATATTAAAATAAAAACATTGAAACATGGAAGACAAATCTGGAAGTTCCAAAATCCATCCCATAGAAGTTCTACAAAGGGAGTAAAAAATGTATATAAAGCATGAAATCATTACAGAAATTAGGTGGAAAATACAGCTTTATGGTACAAAAGAAATAAGTTTACCTTTAGAATAAAAGGAGCAACAGGGTACAGAGCAGACTAATCAAATTCATATCAGTTGTAGTCTACATGACAAACAATAGGATTATGAAACTTAAAACAGTTGCTATAAATAATTTCTAAGTACTTAGAGGCCTAATGCAAAAATAATTATCTAAAACTGAAATACCACTGGATTTTAAGAAAACACAGGAGGTGGTGAGGTTGGAAGCCTGTCAAAAATAGTGTCCTTTAGTGTGCAGTCTGAAGAGAGACAGACAAAGGAATACATAAATGAAACATATTTTGTTTGAAACTTCTGGAAATAATAAGCAAAGGAAAAATAACTCAATTAAAAAGGCAAATGATAGAAACTCACAATTCACAGAAGCTCACACAGGCAACACACCAAAAAACTAGTATTCAAAGGAACTGAATGAATACAAAAAGAAATGCTATAGTACTTTCTTCAGATTTTCAAAAGTTAAAAATAATAAACTTACTAGGTGCTTACTATGTATGTGATAATGGAATAAACACTTTAAATAGATTACTTCACTCAGTTCCCATACTAAGTCAGCAGATAATGTGCTATTAATGTTAAAATCCCATCTATATAAATAGAAACACTGAGATTTAGAGAGATTGCTGGAGTCTTCTCCATGCTTATAAAAATCCTATGTCATCTTCCATAGCTAAAATTCTTGGAGGTTAATCCCCAACACATTATATACATTTTCTCACTTTTTTTTTCACTCATCTACTTCACTCAACAATCTACCTCGACAACTGTTTGATTATTCTGATAGCTACTATCCATCCTCATCTTCACTGGGATCGCTGGATGTTTGATATTACTGAGTACTTTGTTTTCCTTAAATACCTTTCTTCCTTTGATTGTAGCCCCAATGTTTTCAAGTTTCTTCTGGATCTCTCTTCTTAAATCTTTACATCCCTCTCTTGACTTATGACCTCCCAAGCTCCATAGTATTCTATAAGTATTAGTTATGAATGACTTTTCTTAACATGTATAGACTCTCTTACAGAAAAATGATTGCATCCATATATAAAATGAAGTTGCACAGAAGACAAATTTCTTAAGATAAAATGATAAGTATGGCAACCATCACCCCAGTCCACAAAATTAGACTGTCTCATTTGTTCTTGTTCAAAAATTACACCCTTATTATGATTGTTTGTTTGTTTGTTTGTTTTTGGTGTAAATGTGACTAGGAAAAGAGTACCTTGCAGTTAACTTCCTGATCTGCACCAGAATAATAATCTAATAAATACTGCAAGATAAAGAAGCTAATAAACAAGAAAAAACTATCCTAAAAATAATGAAGTAATCAATTTAATTCCATTTTTTCAAAACTGGTCATGGAAGTGAATCAGTCTTGTGAAATGAAAGCCTCACTGGACCATCTACTACTGTATAGTGCAATCAAGCATTCTTGAATGCTATCAAGCGTCAGAGACTTTAGAATCTTATCATGGATTATTGACTTAGGTAGAGCCATACAACTTTGATAAATAAAATATCAAAACAAGCTTATAGCAAAATGTAGTCATTGCTTCTATCATTGATTGAACCCCAGGTTAAGTGTTGAAAAAATGTTTGAGAAGTATTACACTCTGTTGTCCTAGAAGAGAGTACAATAAATAATTTGTAAGCACAAAACTGCAGATTCAATAGTTGTATATCATGTTTCCAAATCCCCAATATTAAAATTGAGGATTCATGAAAGATAAATTAAAAATCCCAGGTATTATTAATATTAAATTTTACTCATTTTTCATAACTCTTTATTTATGTGTTTTAATATAACAAATTACCATAATAGTAAACAGAGCAAACAGGGCATCATATTCTTGTGGTAGGATTTCACTACCATTTTGTATGGTGTTATTTAGAGGTTTTCTTAAAAAATATATACACATGTTATATATATATATATATATATATATATATATATATATTTAAGTGTATGATATATTATTATTAATAAATATATGTTGATATATTTCAAAATACTAAAAAACATGGAAATATACAAAATATTCAGAAATACAGAAAGTGACCACTTCTTGACAAAGACATTTAACAATACAAGCAGTAAATAGAGGGAATATTAACACAAAGAAAATTTTATAAAAATTGAAATATAATACTACACATATTTAACATTAAAAGTTAGCATTCTTAAAATAAAATTTAAAGAAACAAAGGATTAATTGCCATATTCCATAATCTTAACCTTTGTTTCTGATAACTATTCTAGGTATAGAAAATGTCTTTCATTTTGTGTTGAAGTTGGTCACATCATTGTTTAATATGTTCAATAGCATCTTTTCCTTGGGTTTTGTTGACTTGCTCTGATACTGGTTTTTTGGTTGAAGTAACTATTGCTTTTTTAATTCAGATTTTAGATTAGTTTCTAACTCCATGTCACAATATTTCACAACATCATCACCTTCTTTTTTTGCATCTCTTCTGTTAAAGAATTTACAAAGAATTATAGCCTATAGCTAGCAAAGTTAATAGCACACCACAGAATCTCCTTATAAAACTGCCAATTTAAGGACTTTTTTTCTTGTTTCCAAAGCTTGCTATTTGTTGGAATTCTATTTACAGGAGTTGTACAAAGTATGCTATGCATATAAATATAAATATATAAATAAATATATATATATATTTGAATTTATATATGCCATAATATATATTTGTGTATATATATATATATATATATATATATATATATATTTTTTTTTTTTTTTTTTTTTTTTTTTTTACTTGCAAGCATGCCTCACTAGTAGCAGTGTCTGGACCCAAGGAAACACATATAATATGGCAACTAGTACAAGTGAGACTGATTTGAACATGCTTACTTCTCTCCTGTATGTTTCTTTCCTGGTTAATGGAAATGATGAGCTTGACCCTTGACTGATTGTCAGCCTTTCCTCTTTTGCTTTTGACTTGTCTTCAGTAGAGTCCTGTGACCTGGTTATGTCTGTTACTTGTTAAAAATTAATTCTCATATGAGAATTTTATATACTTTATGTTTTCCTGATTTCTCAAATGATTTCTTAGAAGATCTGGGATTTGGAAAAGAGTAGAAAAATCCCAGAAAATGCCAGGAAGGAATTCCTATACAGAAACATTTAACTATATTTACACATATGAGGTGCAGCTGAGAGAAACATAATATTCAACTTGGAAACCACTATTATAAAAATGAATATTTCTTCCTCCTTCCCTCTCAACAAGTATTTGTCAAGTTCCTGAATGTGGAAGACATTATCCTAAGTACTTACATAAAAGGAAAAAAACAGTGAATGATGCCCTGACCTCTGGTGGCTCTGAAAAAGCAAGGTGACTTAGTGTTACATAAATTAGAACATAAATTAGCATAAAGAGTCAGAACAAATAAAGAAGTAGAGATAAAACATAATAGGATATGAGTGGGAAGTGAGTTATTTCAGCTCCATGTATTCCAAATAGATTCCAAATATCTTTTTCAAACTAGATTTTAGACAAGTGATAGAAATGGTTTAAAATATTATTTTTAATTCTCTCACTTTCTCTCTCCATTTCTAATCCATTTAGTATTAACTCTAAAATGTCACCCATGGATATGCTTTTGTTTCTGTTATAGTAGCTTATAGCAAACTAACACTCATGATGAAAACAAATAAAAAGCTGATAAAATCTAATATAATATTCATATAATATTATATATGTCATAAAATATATATTAGATAAAACTGTAATTTATACTCTATATTATTATGTAAATCATATAATACATCATATACAACATATATGTCATATATATGTATAATATATCATTATATATTTGATATATTATATGTTACATATTATTAAAAAATATATATATATGTTTTTATGTTTTATGTTTATATCATATATTTTTGTGTATTTATATATAATATGTATATATACATATATATGTATATATATAATATATCATTATATATTTGATGTTATATGTTACATATTATTAAAATATATATATATATGTTTTTATGTTTTATGTTTATATCATATATTTTTGTGTTTATATATATATATATATATATATACCCAAATCCAGATATATATATATATATATATATATATATATATATCTCCAAACTAAACAGACTAAGATAGCTGAGAGGCAAAACCATAGAGATGAGGTCACATTTCATAGCTACTTTTTCTGTAAGGGTATTTCCTGATTGCAAGAATCAAGATACCAACATTCCAAACTTTGCACAGGTAAAGGGTCACTATTTGATGGTGTGGGAAGTAGATAAATAAGCAGAGCTTTGGCAGTCATGGAGCTGAAAAGAAAAAAAAAATGGAGAATTATCTGGCCAAGCTCTTGTTGACCACAGAAAGGTGGGAAACTAATATTGGCATGAACCATAAAAGTACATTTCTATAAAATAGCAGTCAAAAATTGAAGATAAGATTTTTTAAATACCATTTTCAATAGTGCAAAAATAATAAATACTTAAGAATATAGTTTTCAAAAGATATGTAAGAACATTACACTGAGAAAAAGAGAAAGAAACATTGGTGAAAGAAATTAAAGAAGGCCTGAATAAATAAAAAGGTATACATTATGCTCATAATTTGGAAGAATCAATAATGTTGAATTATCAATTTTGGTTAAACTGATCTATAGATCTAAACCTATTCAAACTTAATCCCTCCATGTGTTTATAGCAATTGACAGGCTCTTTTAAACTCTATAGCAAAATGCAAAGAAACTAGTATATCCACCATATAAAGAAGAACAAAGTTGGAGTACTTATACTATCTGACCTCAAGACAATATGTCTATATTAATGAAGACAATATGATTTTTCAGCCATGAGGATTAAGAAATAAATTAATAAAGTAGTATATAAAACCCAGAAATAGAAACAAACTTAGCAATTTGATTTTCAACTAATGTACCAAAGAAACTCAAAAGTAATTGGAAGCTTGTTAAAAATGGTGATGCTTAATCTGAACATCCATAGGAAAAAAAAAAAAAAGCTTTGATTCATGCCCACTCTTTACACAAAAATTAATGTGAGGTTGATTATACAATCTAAATATAAAAGCTAAAGGTATGAAGATTTTAGAAGATAATAGGAGAATTTCTTCATGACATGGGGGAAGGCAAGAGTCTCATAGCTAGGACACAGAAAGCAATAAACATTAAAGAAAAACATTGAGAAACTGCACTTGTCAAAACTAAAATTTTCTACTCATCAAAATACATCATTAAGAACATGGAATGACACGCCATAGTCTGAGAAAATATTTTCAAAAAAACATATGACAAAGGATCAGTTACTAAAATATATAAAGAGTTCCTATAGTTTAAAAATAAAAAGACAACCAAGCAAATATAAAATCTTATCAAACTATTTGGACATATATTTCACAAAAGAGGATACACAAATATTTAATGGCAATGTGAAACATCAGAGGACATTAAGTATAAGAAAAATGAAAATTAAAACCATAACAACATAACAACGTATACAACATAAATGGCTACAGTTTTTTAAGGACTGGCAGTACTAAACATAGATGAGGATATGGAATATCAGAAAATTTATACATGTAGGTGGGAGTGTAAAATAATATGCCCACTGTGAACAGGGAGTGGAAATTTCTTATAAAGTTAAAGATATGAGTGGACTCGAAAGAAAGATTTCCACTGTTAGCCATAATGGAGTAACAGATGTTAAATTTATCTTTCTGCCTTAAACAACTAAAAGGAAACAAAATATGTGACACAACAATTTACAGGTATTGGAAAACAGACAACACAAGACAGTTGATTTCTTAGAGAAGGTCAATATATGTTTCTTAAGATAAACTGTTTACTGCCTCAAGTTTCCATACCGACTTATAGAGAAAGGAAACTGAAAGCATGGCTAGCAGTCCACTTGAATTGAGGAGGTCGTGTTCACAATTTAAAGGAGACACAAAGGGCTAAAACACACAGAGCACAATAACAGAAAGACAGCTGCACAGATAGAACTATAGAGAACTTCAGGGTCTTCCTTCTAGCACAAAGGTGAGTACCAATCAGTGCTTGTTTATGAGGAAACTAACCAAAGCTGGGAAAAGGAAATATATAACATATAATGCTGGCAGCCAGAAAAGAGAAACCCTGCATATCTTGGGTACTCAGCTTGAGTACTCAGAATTCTGAATATCACCTCTGTAGTAGGGTCAAATTAGTCCCATACCAAAGACTACTGTGGTATTGACACAAAATGTAAAAGTAAATCTCAAAAAAGATCAAACTAATTCTAAAAATTTTTACTGTATCTTGAAATAAAACTGAAAAATAATTCAAGGAATGAATTAATTAGTGAAAGAAACCCAGGATCAAACAGTGCAAAATTCACATCTAGTATCCAATTCCAAAAACTACCCCCCCTAAAAAAGCTGGGAAAATGTTTCATAAGAAGGAGAAAAGTTAACTATTAAAAATGATTCATGACAAAATTGGTAGAGAAATTATTACCAACTATTATCAAAAATTAACAGCTATTATAAATATACTCTGTTATGTTCAAGATGGTAGGAGTTATAATGAGCATGGTAACAGGAGGTATATAAGATATTTAAAAGACTCAGATTGAACTTCTAGAGATGAAAATACACTGAAGCAAATTAATATGAACTATAAACTCCATAAGAAAACATTAGTACACTAGAAGGAACAATAATATAAATTATTCAAAGAACAGAAATCAAAAATACCAGAAAACAGCAAAAAAAGGAAAAAGATATAAGCAGGCTCAGTGGGCTATAGGACAACTTCAAACACCCTAACAAGTCTATGATTAAAATTACATAAAGAAAGCAAGTGTCAGAAAAAGAGAAAATACTTGAAGAAAAACAGGGCCAACATTTTCCCAAATTTGATGAAAATCAGAAACTCAGTGACCGAAAAAGTTCAGAAATTCCAAGCAAAAGGAATTCTACATCTTCTTGATATAGAAGACTACATCAAGTCCTTTCATAATCCAATTGATTAAAAGTATTTATAAAGATAAAATCTTGGGCGCCTGGGTGGCTCAGTCGGTTAAGTGTCCGACTTTAGCTCAGGTCATTATCTCACAGTCTGTGAGTTCGAGCCCCACATTGGGCTCTGTGCTGACAGCCGGAGCCTGGAGGCTGCTTCACATTCTGTGTCTCCCTGTCTCTCTGCCCCTCCCCATTCATTCTCTGTCTCTCTCTGTCTCAAAAATAAATAAAAACATTAAAAAATTAAAAAAAAGATAAAATCTTAAAAGCAGATCAGAAAAAGACACAGTTTTTGTGAACAAAGAATGACATCCAACCTCTCATCAGAAAACATAAGCAGGACACTTGGGTGGCCCAGTTAAGTGTCGGACTTCAGTTCAGTTCATGATCTCATGGTTCATGAGTTTGAGCCCTGCATCAGGCTCTGTGCAGACAGCTCAGAGCCTGGAGCCTGCTTTGGATTCTGTGTGTCCCTCTCTCTCTGCCCTCCCAGCTTGCTTTCTCAGTCTCTCTCTCTCTCTCTCCCTGTCTCTCTCTCTGCTCTCTCTCTCTCTCTAGTTCTCAAAAATAAGTAAACATTAAAAAAATAATTAAAAAAAAGAAAACATAAGCAAGTCAGAAAACAGTGGAAAAATACCTTTAATGTTCTGAAAGAAAAACCAAGTAAAAGTCAACCTAGCATTCTATACCTAACAGAGATACCTTCCAAAAAAGAAGTCAATCTAAAGATTTCAGGAAATATTGAAAGAAGTCATGCAGGTAGAAGAAATATTATACAGATGGAAATCTGGTTCTATATAAAGGAAAGAATATCAAAAATGGCAAATACACACAAACATCTTTGGAGATTTCAATACTTCTCTGTCAATAATTGATAGAACATGTGGGCCAAGAATAATAAGAGTATAGAATAATTAAACATTATTACCAAACAACTTTCCTGAATTGGCAATATAGTCCCCTCCATCTAAGAACAATATAATAAATATTATTTTCAAGACTTATATTCTGGATTATAGAACAAATTCCAAAATGTTTGAAAGTTTTCAAATGACACAATATGTGTTCAATGATTAAAAGGGATTAAATTGTGAATCAAGGAGAGAAATATGTAGAAATTGCCAAATATTTGGATATTAAAAAAATCCATATAACTTACAGCAAAGGTTAAGGGGAAGGTTAAGGAAGAAACAGTTTTAAAAGTACTTTGAAATAAATAAAATGACAACATGATATATGAAAATTTATGATATCCAGTTAAAGCAGTGCTTAATGACAGGCTTATAAAACGCGTATATAAGAGAATAATAAGATTTTCAAATCAATGGCCTAATGCTGCAGTTTAAGCGAGTAGGACAGAAGAGAAAATTAAACCCAAGTAAGCAGAGAAAAATAAATAATAAAGATAGGGAAGTTAATTAAATATCAAACAGAAGAATAAAGAAATCAGTGAAATCAAAACAGCTGATTAATAAAAGTAATAAAGTACTAGCCAGACTAATCAAGAAAACTAAAGAGAAGACACATTTAAAAATATTAGTGATGAGGGGTGCCTGGGTTTCTTAGTTAGTTAAGTGTCTGACTTTGGCTCAGGTGATGATTTTGCAGTTCATGGGTTTGAGCCCCATGTTGGGCTCTGTACTGACAGCTCAGAGCCTGGAGCCTACTTCAAATTCTGTGTCTTTGTCTCTCTGCCTCTCCCCTGCTCATGATGTGCATTCTCTCTCTCTCTCTCTCTCTCTCTCTCTCTCTCTTTTTCTCAAAAGGACATAAACATTTAAAAAGTTTTAATAAGAAATAGTGATGAGGGGCATCTGGGTGGCTCAATTGGTTAAGTGTTTGACTCTTGATTTACAGCTCAGGTCTTGATCTCAGGCACAAGAGTTCAAGCCCTGCTTTGGGCTCCACACCGGGCATGAAGCCTACTAAAAAAAAAAAAGTGATGACAGTGTTGACATCATTATAAATCCTATGACATTAAAAGTACAATAAGGGGGGCGCCTGGGTGGCTCAGTCGGTTAAGCGTCCGACTTCAGCTCAGGTCACGATCTCACGGTCCGTGAGTTCGAGCCCCGCGTCCCGTGTTGGGCTCTGGGCTGATGGCTCAGAGCCTGGAGCATGCTTCTGATTCTGTGTCTCCCTCTCTCTCTGACCCTCCCCCGTTCATGCTCTGTCTCTCTCTGTCTCAAAAATAAATAAACGTTAAAAAAAAAGTTTTAAAAAAATGTACAATAAGGGATACTATAAACAAATTTATACAAATAAATTTCACATGTTAAATGAAATGGATGAATTCCTTGAAATACATATACTTCCAGAGCTCACAAAACAACAATAGATAATCTGAAAAGCCATATCTCTATAAATAAATTAGTTTTGTAGTTAAAACATTTCTAGAAGAAAATGGCTCTTCAGGCTTCATTGCTGAATTTAACCAAGCATTTGAGCAAAAAAATATATCAATCTTATACAATTGGTATTAGAAGAATACAAAAGAAGAAACACTGCATTTTATTTTATAAGGCCTGCATTACCCAAACTAGACAAAAGGATAATAAAAGAGAACTAGAAGCTAATATCCCTCCTAAACATAGAGGTAACAATTCCCAAGATAAATTCAGAAGTTAAATCCAAATATATACACAATATAAAATGCATCATGAGCACATGTGAGTTATCCCAGAAATTCAAGTTTGGCTTAAAATTTGAAAATCAATTAATGTCATTCATAATATCAATGAACTAATAAAAAAAAGTAAAACTATATGATCTTAATTTGTGAAACACACACACACACACACACACACACACACACACACACATTTGACAAAATCTAGCATGCATTCATAAAGAAAACTCCTACTTTTATTCCTAATAAACTGGAAACAAAATGGATGTTCCTTAATCTGATAGGAAGATTCTATGAAAATCATACAGCTAGCATCATACTTAGTGATAAAATACTGTGTAGTCCCTGTAAGAAGGAGAATGAGGTAATGATTCCTGACCTCACCAGTTCTATACAACATAGTCCCAGAATTCCTAACCATGGAAATTGAAGTCATACAGATTAGTAGTAAAGTCAAATGGTCTTTATTTGCAGATGGGATGGTCTCAAATGTAGAAAATACTAGGGAGCCTGTAAGAACAACACTAGAAATAATAAGTAACTTTAGCAACATTGCAAGATATGAAGTTACTATGCAAACATTAATTCTACTTACATATCCTGGAAATGGACAATCGGAAAAAGAAATTTAAAAAATACATTTTTAGTATAATTAGAAATTATGAAATGCTTATGGATAAATTTGAAAAATTTGTACAGGACTTGTACAATCAAATCTACAAATATTTCTTAAAGAGGACAAATAAATGGAGAGATATGTTTTAGTCAAGGATCAGAAGAATCTGTATTTTAACTGTAATTTCTTCTCCAAATTTATCTATGTATCCATGGATTCAATGTTACTTTCATTTTTTTTTTTTTTTTTTAGAGACAGAGAGAGAGAGAGAGTGAGAGAGCATGAGTTGGGAAGAGAGGCAGAGGAACAGAAAGGGGGAATCTTTTTTTTAATGTTTATTTATTTATTTTTTTGAGAGAGAGAGAGAGAGCGCTTGAGATAGTGTGAGCAGGGGAGGGGCAGAGACAGAAGGAGAGAGAAAATCCCAAGTAGTCTCTATGCCATCAGTATAGCCCAATGCAGGGATTGATCCTATTAACTGTGAGTTCATGACCAGAGCTGAAATCAAGAGTCAGGTGTTTAACCAACTCAGCCACCCAGGCATCCCAAGAGAGAGAGAATCTTAAGCAGACTCCATGCTTAGCACGGAGCCCAACATGGGGCTTGATTTCACAACTCTGAGACTATGACCTGAGTTGAAATTAAAGGTTAGATGCTTAACTGACTGAGCCACCTAAGCACCCCCACAAGGTTACTTTAATCAAAATCCCAGTGGGCTTTTGTGTAGAAAATGACAAGCTGATTCTAAAATTTACATAGAAATGCAAATTATCTAGAAAAAATTTTAAAAAAATGACAGAATAAATATGGAAAACCTATAATACTTGATTTTAAGATTTATTTTTAAACTACAATATTCAGCACAATATAATAATGGCACAAAAATAAATCTTTAAGTCAAAAGAACATAATAGGCTCTCCAGAAATAGACCCACACATGTATAGTCATTTGTTTTGTGACAAAGGGTATTAGAAAATTAAATTGGGAAAAAATATAATTTACCTCAAACTCTGCTGGAACAATTAGATAGTCATGTTGCAAAAGAGCTCAACCTTTACCTTATACAATGTACAGAAATTAACTAAAAATGGATTATATATGTACATGGATGAGTTAAAACTATGAAAGTTCAAGAAGAAAACAGGAGGGAATTTTAGTAATTTTGTCTTTGACAAAGATTTCTTAAATAGAACACTGAAAACTCATAATACATACAAAAATACTTTAGGCATTGTCAAATTTAAAGCTTTTGTCCTTCAAAATACATATTTACCAAAAAATGAGAAGGTAAGCCATGGAATAAAATATTTACAAAACACACATCTCTCAAGACAAAGGTCTTGCATCTGTAATACATTATTAAGCTGTGTTGTCAGTGTGTATACACATGTGCATATATATTTAAACAAATGTTACATTTTAAATATGTGCAGTTTGTCATACATCAATTATAGCCCAATAAAGCTACAAAATTGTCTAAATATATGTCTACAATAAGACCCACACACATATATACACATATTGATGACTCAAAGAATAAACCAATAAAAAGCCAATAAAAGGTGTATAAAATATTTAATAGACATCACACATTTAAAAAACGTATTTGGATGGGAAATAAACACATTAAGAAATGTCCAACTTCATTTGTAATGAGAAAAATGTAAACTAAAACCAAAATTTGCCACTACACATCATCCACTACATTAGCCAAAGTTTAAAAAACAGCCCATGACAAATGTTGGTAAGCACGTGTTACAACTGATATTATACATTTAATATGGATATTATATGTCTAATATTGGTTTTGGAAATGAAATACAGTACAACCATTTTGAAAAAAGATTTCTTGATGAGTTAAACATATACTCCCCATATGATTGGGTATTCAATCTACACTTCAAAATTTACCTAAGAAAAATAAAATGCATGCCCACACCAGGACTTTTATACAGAACTGAACATATCAGCATTATGTGTGATAGCTAAAACAACTTGAAACAAACCAAAAGTCCAACAACACATGCATGAATAAACAAATTGTAGTATATACATAGAATAGAATGATGGTCTGCAAAAAAAAAAAAAAGGAAAAGAAACTATTGATAATGCTTTGACATCACAATTGAAAATGATTATCAATATTGATACTAAGACAAACCTTAAATTATGCTGAATGAAAAAAAAGTCAAAAGAAGAGTACATATAGTATGATTCACTATGTAGAATTCTAGAAATTGCAAACAAATCCATAGTAAGAGAAAGTACAGTGCCTGAGGACGGAGGAGAGAAGCAAAGGCTTACAAGAGGGGCGTAAGGAAATTTCCTGGTGTGATGGGTATGTTATCTTTATCCTAGTGACGGGTTTATTGATATACACATATGTCAAAATTTACCAAATGTTGCACTTTAAATATGTGTGTTTGTCACATATCAACTCTATATAATTGTTTGTAAAACTACAATCTAAACATGTCTATCCTATGACCTTCATTTCTACTCCTACCTATTTACTGTAGGCAACTACATGTATACACAAAACACTTGTATAAGAATTGCCTATCAGCTTTATTCTTAATAGCCCCAAACTGGAAACAGCTCATATGTTCATCGACAAGAGAATATACAAAAAACCCTGCAGAGTATACATAACATGGAATACTACTGAGTAATAAAAATGAATGAACTGCTGATACATGAAACAGTGTGCATGACTCTCAGCAACATTATGCTGAATGAAAGAAACTTTTCACCAGAGCAAGTGTTTGATTACCCTTATGATTGCACCTAGTAGTAGAACAGGCAAACCTTATCTATGGTGAAAAAATCAGAATAGTGGTTGCCTCTTTGGTTGTAGGAGTGGAGATTTAGGAAAAGGAGGATGAGAGAAATTTCTAGGGTGCTTGATTACCCTGTATCTTGACAGGAATTGGGGTTGGGCAGGTGTATGCATTAGTGGAGAGTCGTCAGCACACTTATTAACTATACATTCCATTGCAAATCTTACTTGAAAAGAACAAAAAGGAGCAAGGATAAATACTGATCTCTAGCTAATGACATATTTGTGAGAAGGTACATGTATGTCTGAAACTTATTTCAAAATATACCCTAAAAAAAGAGTGTTGTATGGATAAAAGATAAGTAGATGGGCAGATGTGTGATAAAGCAAATATAGTAAAATATTAACTATAAAAACTAGGTTGTGGGTATGTGAGAGTTTCCTATAATATTGCTTTAATTTTCCCATGTTATTAATTTTTTTCCATATGGGTTTGCTATAACTTTGCCCATTCTCCTATTGGAAGGTAAAGTCTATTTATCCACCCCTTGAATCAGTACAGGGTTTGTGACTTCCCTGGCCAAAATATGTGGCAGAATAATGGTGTTCTATCTTCAACACTATGCTTCAAAGGACATTTTGTCCTTCACCTGCCTCCTTCACATGAATAGCTTCCAACTAGCTGGTTCGAGAATAACTACACACATGGAGGAAAGTCCGAATATTGCAACTAAGGCCATCAAACTACCAACCCACCCCAAATATCTGAGAGAGTCCAGCCAAATTCAAAAGAGCTGCCTACTACTTGACCCTTAGTTGACCACATCATGAGTGAGCCCAGCCAAGACCAGGGAACCACCCAGTTTATAGCTTATCACACAGCAGTAGCTAATAATACATGTTGATCCTTAGTATATTACATAACCTCTCTAACTTCCATTTTTCATGGTATGTATTACATGAGGCTATGGAGAAAACTGGATAAGACAAATCAAAGGACTTAGAATGAGTGAAAACACATACACACTTAAAATTACTGCCCATTAGTACCATCTCTACTACCTCAGAGAGCTTCCAACTCAAAACCCTGGCTGGCAAATTCTTCAGAAGTATAAAGAGAAAGTGTAGACATGATTTCGTAATGTTTGCCAAGCCATTACTCTTTTGTCTTGATGCCAATCCAAATGGATGCTTGTCATACAGAAATCAAATTTAAAGTTCAGCCACTTGCCTCCATTCTGGAAAGTTAAGAGCTCTCTCAAAGAACAGCCCAGGGAATCAGGTGATTTTCTGTTATTCCATGTCATTACATTGTGTAATTTTATTTAAAAAACAAGTCATCTGAGCTGAAACCTTGTCCAAGTACCTCTCCCCACCATAGGCAAATATCTGTTTTCAAAGAACTTGGCCCCTTAAGTATGTTTTCCAAGCAAATTGATCAAGTGGCTTGGCACAGGAGTTGAGATCCCTTAAAATTACAAAAGCTCTCTGTACTTCAGACAAAGGTGACTGCCAAAACTTCTTGGGTTTATGCAAACTCTCTGTCACTCAGTTGGGGCAAATGAATGGGCCTCCTCAAACAGAAAATATTTAATATCCAAAAGATTGTCTCAAGAGAAACACTGTTTTTACATCTGGTAATGAAGAATGGGACACTCACTGGGAGCTCTGCTCCACAGAAGGCCAAGGGCAGCGATTTTATGTTGTTGGGTCAAGAATCAGTCCCCAGAAGGTTGGAATCAGCACTGGCCTGGGCTGATATTTCAATACAAATGAGGTGCTCACAATCACCTGTTTTGTTTTACAGGGTGTAATCAAAATATACTTGTTGAAAATACTGCTTTGAAAACACCTGGCAGACACTTTCCCCATTGCTTTGGCTAGGGGATACTATGTTAAAGCTCCAAACTCATTTCTTTCTATAGATGAAGGCTAATTGAGAAGAGGTAGCAGCTGTTGGTGTTTGACCCCCTGTGGTACAAGGACACCTGAAGCCAGGCTTGTGTCCCTTGGGATGCCCTGTTGCTAAATCACCCATCCTTCCGTATAGGACTCTCCTTGGGGGTGGGATACCTAGAAGGACACCAGTCTGGCAGAAGAATATTAGAGTTCTATGGCTGGGCTCTCCACCCTGGCTAGGACATTGCTGTGAGAACTCTTTATGTTTTTTTTTTTTTTTGAGTAATTTCTACAACCAATGTGGGGCTCCAACCTACAGCCCTGGGATCAAGAGTTGCATGCTCTGCTGCAGTCAAATGCTCTCTGCAGTCAGCCAAATGCTCCCTGTCATCACTCTTTAAAATAAAGATGAAAACATAACAAGGGTATCTATCCACCATTTCATGAGAGATAGTAGAGCTCTCCTGTTCTTGGCTTAGTTGAAAATTTATGTAATGAGGAGTTGGGGGTGTGATAAGCATAGGCCCCAGAGCATCTAGTGGAAACCTCCTAGTTTGGTATACACTTCTCCTCAGAGTTCAGCAGTCTCGGGGGACGATGCTAGTAATACATGAAGAAAGGTCTTACACGGCAATCTATACCCAACAAAATGTGAAGTAAACTGGGTTATATTCTACAGGAGTTCTTAGAACCTTGAAAATGGTAAACACATAATGCAGTTGAAAGAGGGAAATAGAATATGCAGTCCCACTCAACTTGTTTGATGATGGCACACATTTTTTTTTCTATAAAGCATCATATGTGGTCCTCAGAAAGTACTGTGTGGAATACAGCTTTAAGGGGACCATGAGAAAATATCAGTGAAATAGTTAATATACTCTCAGTAATAGAAACAGGCTTTAGTCATCTGGGATGATTGAAACCACAGGCTCTTTAGCATGACCCCCAGAGCACAAGTTGGAAGCTGCCTTATATAATCAAAGGGAAAGAAAAAACACTGTCAAGATGAACATCTTTGGGTAGGAGTGAGGTCAAGTCTCCCACAGATGTCCAGGATTGTCATTAAGCTAACAGGTGGGGTAAGTCTACAGGTGCGCTAAGCACACCCATGAAAGAGAAAAGGGGGAAAGGAGGTCCGGTTTGATCTCAAGTTCCCATACTCATCCTTCCCTGCGATTGCCAGTTGCCTAGATGCCCTCAGGACCCCAGTTCCCTGGGTACATTCTCTCTCCTGACAGGAGGAGCACGGGGTGCTTCTGACCACTTGGATAAAAGGAAGTGCAGAGAAATAGTTATTTACTAATGATATCATAAGAAAAATAAATTCTTTCCTTGGACAGCTGTCTATGTAGTGGGAACAACTTGGGACTTGGCTTTAGGAAACCAGCGATCCAGTCTCAGTAAATTATTCAGGTCTTATGTTATCACTTCCTGATATTTGTGAGGAAAGATCCATTAAACTCCAGGGTACCTCTAAGGTGAAAAACCCAGAAATCTGAATTTGTTTCAGACAACATTTGCTCACTTTCTCTTATTCAAGATCCCACTAATATTTGTTGGGCTATAGTTATCCTGTAAGTCTTTTAGGAAGGGAGAAAGGGGAATGAGAAGGGTAAGCTCTTGCAAAGAATTTCTAACCTCCTCTATGCAGTATACTGCTAAGAGAAAGAGCTATTTAGTGATAGCATATTTCCAGAAAGATGGTTTAGGTGTCATGGTACTAACACTGTCTACATTTCTTGTCTACAGCCATTGCCCTTTGGGGTGCTTAGATAGCCAGTGGTGGTTCCTTCCTTCCTTCCTCCCTTCCCTCCTATCTTTCTGCCTTCCTTCCATTCTTCCTGCCTGCCTACCTGCCTGCCTCTGTCTCTCCCTTCCTTTCTTCCACGCTTCCTCTCTTTATCAAATGAATAAGATAAATCTGTAGGAAGTAATCCATGTCTTTTGGTGTAATGTGAAATTTTGTATGCCCCTAATTAAGGCTTATGTCAGGTTTTGATGTGGATTGAAGTTTTGCACTTGGTATAAGCCTCATATTTCTTATTCCCAAATACTAGAGAGCAATAGGTAATTATTACCCTCTTGATATTACCAAAAGTAGTGGACTGAGTAATCTAGAATTAGATTTAAGTGTGACAAATGGTATACAGCTCTAGAGCTTCTTGGTAATAGCCATGTCCACAACAGTGCACAATGAAATTTACCCAAACACTGTTCTTAATGATAATGAATGCTGGTAATAATACAAGTTGTGTTTCAGGATCACCTTTCATCTTGAGCCTCCACTTACTGTGAAATATAAATAGCCATATATACTTCCAAATTGTATTAGTACAATAGTACTAAATCATTACCTGCTATTGTGTGTACTGTGTTGCCAACAATGTTCCCATATGGTTGGACTGTTTATTTTGCTATTAATATGACCATTACATACTCCACAGATAGTGCATCTTACATGATGCTTGTGCCTCTTTCCACTTTCAAGTTTAATGGGTCTGACATTCTACTTTTTAAAGGGTTATGTCCAACTTTTGGCAAAAGGAATCATATTTAAACATCTGATATAATTGCTCAATTGTATCATCCAGCAGTCTCTACAAAGATGTTTTGTAATAAGGCAGGTCATTTTCAAAAGGGTATGTGTTCTCTCTCAGGGTGACTACGTATACCACACTTACCTCAAAAAATAAAACTGAAATTGATTCTCACTAGGGAACAACATTCTTGTTGAACTTGGTGAAAGAATAAAGTGCTTGAGTCATGTGAATCTGTTACCATCAACTAAATGGCAGGACTTACCTTATGGTCGGGGGATAGAGTAGGTGTCCACTTCTGTGAGGAGATTTGAGAAGCCACAAGATGCCCCCTGACAACCCTGAAGCAAACACTAAATAATTATAACTCTAAAGTAACATTTATCACTTGCCATGGGATATGATTTTACATTACCAGTTCATTCTGTGAGATGAAACCACCAAGCCTTTGAAGAGATATACTTATACCAGATCAGCCATAGGTCCCTGACACTGAGGGAGATTAACTTTCCTGAGAGGAGCATGGTGGACAAAGCTCAGAAAAGGTGTGAGCTTATTGGTAGGTATTTATGAAATATGGACTCAGAGCTCTCAGACTCAAGGGGAGAGAGGGTCTTTGGGGTGGCCACACATACCTTCTGACAGTGTCTGTCCTAATCTTATTAAGGGCCAGCCTTAGCCAAGGGACTGCCTTACTGTGGCTGGAAGAGAATAAATATGCAGCCAAAGGTTCTAGTGATGATCAGGAGCCACAGTTTTCCTTAACTTGCTACTTTTATCTTCTGGATTAACAGTCTATTGTAGGCATGCTTTATAATGTACACCACTCCAAAAGCACTTAGAAGACCTATTTTGAATAAAAATCTAAAGCAGAAGTGGAAGGCAATCTTTCCACTCACAGCTCACCCTTCTATGTGTGCATACACATACACACACACACACACACACACATACATTGTAGGGCAGTGAAATTGCTCTGTATGATCCTGTAATAATGGTTTCATGTTATTATGCATATGTCCAAACCTACAGAATATATAGTGGGAAGGCTGAACCCTAAGGTAAACTATGGACTGTAGTAAATCATGTATCAATATTAGTTCATCAATCATAACAAATGTACTACACTAGTGCAAGATGTTAATAATAGGCAAATTGGAGGTGCTGATGGAGTGTGGGAAATGCATTAAAATGTAGATTTTGTTATCACTTACATGTAGCAAGGCTAACAGATGGGGAGACGGCTGCCATCGAACTATAGTTTGTTAGTCACAGTTTCCAAGAGGAGAGGGTGCAGCACACCACTCGGGCCACACCAGAAAACACTGGCAACCCTGGAGGCAAGGGGAGAAGGAGGAACTGTGAGCCTTTATTCTGGTTTCCATATGAAGGAACAGGTGAGGCAGGGTCAGCAGGCTTGGCATTGGCTAGTTTGAATGATTTCAGTGGTCTCTGGGGCACAGGGCCATCCTGGTTGTCCAGTACCTGCTACGGTGTGATGAGGGCAGGTGGCTAGGGGTCCAGAGTGTGAAAGTCCCACAGAAGAGGTGGGTTGGAGGTGTGGAAACTGGATTGGTTGCTTTGCATTTTGAAGGCACAGTCATGGATGAGTTGTTTACTACCCATAGAATCAACCAGTCCTCAAAAGGGCTATCCCTCCAGGGTCAGCAAGCTCCCAGATGCCAAAGCATCAGAATAAAGAAAACAAAAGACATGGTTACTAGAGAGAATTACTTTCCACTATTTTTTCTGAAAACCTGAAAATGTTTTTAAAACATTCTATTCATAAAAAAAGTAACCTGCAATGGATGGCCCATTCTAACAACTTAGTCTGGAATTTCCTATGTGTTTTAGAGGTACAAGAGGGGCATATTATGTTTAGTCAACTCAATCCTTCCCTCTCCACCCTCTTTGAAGGGTGGTTGCTGGACAGCTTATCAAACAAGAAAAGCACCCTACCTCCAGCCAAACCATGTATCAAGGACTGACAGGACCTTTGACCCTTTGAATGACCCAAACAAATCAAAGTGTAAGAAAAGCATGTAGTGTGACAATATAACAGTTCTCAGCTAAAATGCAGGCTGCAGTCTGTAAGAGGCCTTCCCTAGTGATCAGAGAACAGAAAGCCACATTGTGGCTCCTTATAGATCAGACACAGAAGGCAGGATGCACCCCATCCAGGGTCTTCTAAGCAAATGAGTTTCTGTCTTCCTGCTCTATGTCTTATAATTGATACTTCAGGTAAGATAATTAGGCTCCTACAGCCTTTGCAATTTGTAAATACTCAGCTTTTAACTGGGTCCCCTCTCCTGCAGAGAAACAGAGACAGAATGATATTTCTTTCCTGTGATTCTTGCCTCTGGCTTCCCAGAGTTTTTAAAAATCTCCTAATCTTTTGACATTAACTTGGAAACACTTTTGCCAACAGAATCTCTTTGTCTATGTCTTTCTATGTCTCTGCTTACAAGGCAGTAAGAGGAGTAAAATGCTGGGTGACTGGCAGATTCAGCTAGGCTGTGGTGGAAATTTGTTCCATTAGCTTGTTTTTGTTTTTAGAGAACATCACTGAAACCCAAGAAGAAGGTGGCTTTAATTCCTTCATGCAAAACAATGTCTTGCCAAGGAAAGTGACACTATAAAAGCCCCTCTTTCTTTTCTGCACACAAAAGACATTGTCACTGAGTCAAAAGAGGATTTTGATCTCTCCAGGGGTAAAAGAAGTAAAAATGTCTGTAAGCACTAGCATCTCAAACCAGGTTTGTCTTTCTCCCAGTGTCTACTGGTTCCTGAGTCTTCTAGGTGGGTAACAGCACCAGGAACTACTGACAAACTCCAGCTTCGGAGAGATGCAGAACAGAAAATTTTAGTAGATGTGGAAACTCGAGCAGGAAAAGTGGTGGGGTTTGGGGGTGATGGTGGGGTTCAGAACCGACGGCCAAGAAAGAATTCTTGAGATGCCTTTGGTGCAAAAAAAAAGGTGATTTTATTGAAGCACGAGGACAGGACCAGTGGGCAGAAAGAGCTGTTCTGGGACCATGAGGAGACTGATTATATACTTGGGAGTTGGGAGGAGGTAAAGTCAACGGGAATTTTCATATGCTAAAGAAGACTCCGGATACTGGAGGCCTAGCTATTATCAAACTAATGTCGTCTTTCCCCCCTAGCAAATCATTAGCATTAAGACAGTAGGGAGTTCCTGGAGAAAATTTCACTCTGCCAGCTTCAAATATTTGTCAATGGGCTGCAAGTTATAAGGAAATTTAATCTTATCTGCCATTTCCTTCTGCATTTGTTTCCCACATCAAAGAGTATGGGTTTTTGTTAAAAAAAATCTCTGTTTAAAATATCGAGAAAAATAAAGCATTCTAGGGTCCTCCATCAGGACCAAGAGGTTGAAGCCTCAAGAGGAGAATGTACACTGAGAGAGCCCTGGGCAATCTGCAGGTTTGGTGGTTGTGTTTTCTCCTGTCATTTCTTTCTACTCCAGTATCAGTTTTCAGAACAGGCTGAGTCATGTGCTGATTAGTGGAGATGTCCCTTTGAGGGTGCTCCAAGCTGTCCAGAATATGGTCTCCCTTCTTTCTGCATTGGGTTCTGGTTAACGACACCTCAACTAATCAGGAGGCATTAACTGTTCAGAAACCTGTGAGACTACAGCAAGGATCTTCATTCATCTCTGATACTAACAATTAATAAGGTCACAATGCCTGTGATAAAGTCTCTCACTCATTTTCTTTGCACTTGCTTGTCATGCAAAGACCTTATGACAATCTCCCTTCCACTGGGTACCAACCAAGACCCAAAGCTCTGGCAAGGGAGTGACTGGTGTCCCTGTGCTGTGGGTGGTCCTAGTGGGGGTAAACCTTGCACAGAAACAACTGGTGGCTTCACTGCAAACTCCGTGTCACGTTTCCTTTCTTCCCGTGAAGCTCTTCTGTCTTCTCAAGTCCCATTTATAGGCTTAGATACATTCTGTGTTTCATCATTTATGAAATTCAGAAGGTAGAAGTCATCTTTTTTTTCTCTGACTACTCGAAAGCAGATGAGAATAGGAATAAAGTGCTTTGTTCCAGTGACAGAAGGGAGTATGAATAAAGTCCCTTGTACATGGAATATAAAAGAATAAGTGAGTAACATTGCTGGTTTGAAGAAGGGGATGCAGTAGCTGACAATTTGGGGAGATGGACTGAGAAAAAACTATTGAAGACTAGGTATTCGCTGCAGGACCCTGAGAGCTCTTTATCAGGCTCTCTTGTTTTGTTTTGTTTTGTTTTGTTTTGTTTTGTTTTGTTTTGTTTTGTTTTTTCTCTCTTGATGGAAGGGAGTATTTGAGGGGAGGGGAACTCTAAGGAAGCTGCTTTAACAACCTCAAAACTAGAATACTTTGCCAGGGAGTTACAAGGATACTTCAGTTTGCTTTTGCTTTCACTTTTATTTTTGCTTTTTGACATTGTTTCCAAAATGCTCAATTAAAATACACAGCAAAGAGACTGTTCATATATCTCCTCCACTGCAATGACAGATCCCAGCTTCAAACCTGCAAGCTGGGTTCTTCGGAAACCATTTTGTGTCCTAACAGCATTCAGTTGCTTTTATCTCTTCACTTTTGATTAAAAAACAAAATTTTTCTCTCCTTCCATGTGAAATTTCATCTTACAAAAAACACTGATGGCAGACATTGAATCTGGAAGCTCTTCCATCCGGAATGACAAAAATAAAGAGTAATGTTGACAACAGCACTGCATGAAATGCTCTCTCTTCCATTCTTTGCCCTAAACCCTAACTGGCTCTAAAAGACATTCTGGGAACAGAAACTGGGCATTGCATGCACTGGCTTTTATAAGATAATTAAGCTACACCTCATCTCCTGCGTTGTCCACATAGACAGCAGGGCTGTTTTCTCAAAAGTGAAAGAAAATATTGGCAACAATCTCACATTATCTGTTCGTTTTCAAGGTCACTTGCAGCCCTATTATCTACTGCTCCCTGGTAGCCTAAGGGATGAGCTCAGAGGGCAGTAAAATAGCCTTTAAATGACAGTGGTCTCCAAGGGCAAATTGCTGACACTTGGCCAAAGCAGACAGAGGCTTTTCCAGGCTCCTTTCCTGATGCAGATAAGGGATTAAGTCCCTTTGTTAGCAGTTGGTAGTTGGTGTTGATGTTGGCATATACATGAAAATAGAAGGAATGGCACATCTCAGACAAAACGGTCATTTAAAATGTTGCTGTTCAGTTGGGGAGTCTACAAATTAGACTATTAATGCTAAATTGGAGTAAAATCAGACCTCATACATAGTAATGAGGCTGGAAGTTAGTTTAGAGTTAAGAGAGACCCATCATTTTATGGTAATGCAGGCAGGCCAGACACCAGGGATGACAATGGGAAGATACACAAAGTAAGTGAGCACAGAGAAAAGCTTTTACAAGCTATTCACAGGGAACCCAAACAGCACTGAAAGCATGGGATTTCTTCCAGAATGCTCCTATTCAATGGATGTCACTGTCTACAATAGGAATAAAGGACACGTTTGAAAAATTGCCTGCAGTTCTCTTGTTCTAATTACTTTCCCTGAGGAGGGAGATGAATTGACTAATGGGAGACCATGAGGGACATAGAAGACTTCTCCTGATTAACTTGGGTAGTGATTTCCTAAGTGGAGAGTGTAAAATGTTCCCTTATATTTGATAATCCCATCAAAATCTATTTTTAGGGTCCTTGAGGCTGATTGTAGAGTCTGTAACCTCATGTTAACATCACATGGGCAGTGTGTGATTGCTTCAAGAATGACTGCCTCAAAAATGTGTGCCTCATAAACTAGTATTCCATAATGATCAGGCATTGACTATTAAATACTTAATTAAAAATCATAATGGCTGGCATGTATGGAGCCCTCCACCAAGTGCCAACTGCTATACTAGATAACTTACATAGAGTTAATGTCTCAACATCACCAAGAAGAGTTACTATTATCTTCATCTGACTGTGAAACTGATACATGGGGGATAAACCCCACAACTGGAAACCAGTAAAGTAAGATTTCAGACCCAAGCCATCTGACTTTAAAACCCATGTTCTTAATGACTACATTAAATTTCATGTCTTCACAGCTATACGAACTTCCATGA